>NC_141176.1:58552500-63385000 GCF_055505025.1 Bos grunniens | reverse complement strand
AAGTTCATTTCTTTCCTCAGTTCTCAGAAGTTTTCAGTCAGTATTTTTTTCAAATTTCTCCTGCTAGAACTTTCATAAAGCATGTGTGCATACTAAGTCACTTCATTTATGCATGAGTCTTTGTGACATTGTGGGCTATAGCCCACCAGGCTCCTCTGTCCATCAGATTCTCAAGGCAAGAACACTGGAGTGCATTGCCATGCCCTCCTCCAGGGGACCTTCCCCATCCAGAGACTGAACCCTTGACTCACGTCTCCTGTTTTGGCAGCCAGGTTCTTTACCACTGGTACCACCTCGGAAGCCCCATAAGGCATATATCAGTCCATTTAACAATGTCCCATAAGCTCAGACAGTAAAGAACCTGTGTGCAATGCAGAAGACCTGGGTTCAATCCCTGGGTCCGGAAGATCCTCTGGAGAAGGGCACGGCAACCCACTCCAGTATTCTTGCCTGGAGAATTCTATGAACAGAGGACCCTGGTGGGCTACAGTTCACAGGATTAGAAAGAGTTGGACATGACTTCCCTCTGAATTTTTTTCCTTTTTATTTCTCTGATTTAGTGATTATAAAAGACATATTTTTCAAATTAACAGGTTCTTCTGCCTGATCAAATCTGCTGTTAAATCCACTGAGTGAATGCTTCCATTCATTGTCATTTTTCAGTTGGGGAATTTCTGTTCGTTTCGTTTTATAGCTTCTACCACTTTGTTGACATTCTCATTTTGCTCAGGCAACATCTGCCTCCTTTTGTTTGGTTGTCTATTTGTGCTCTCTTTCAGCTCATTGAACATCTTTAAGATAGTTATTTTAAATTCTTTGTAAGGCAGCTCTTACATTTGCATTTCTTTAGAGTTAGATTCTGAAGTTTCATTTTGTTTCTCTTGATGGGGTTATGTTTCCATTTCCTTTTATTCCTTGTGATGCTTTGCTGAGTGTGCATGCCTGCTTGCAGGCTCAATCATGTCCAACTCTGTGAAACTATGGCCTGTGACCCTCCAGGCTCCTCTGTCCATGGGATTTCTCAGGCAAGAATACAAGAGTGGGTTGCCGTTTCCTCCTCCAGGAGATATTTCTGACCCAGGGATCTCATCCTTGTCTCCTGCATTGGCAGGCAGATTTGTTACCACTCATCCACCAAAGAAGTCCATTCTGATCATTGCTGCTACTGCTGCTAAGTCGTTTCAGTCGTGTCCGACTCTGTGTGATGCCATAGACGGCAGCCCACCAGGCTCCTCCGTCCCTGGGATTCTCCAGGCAAGAACACTGGAATGGGTTGCCATTTCCTTCTCCAATGCATGAAAGTGAAAAGTGAAAGTGAAGTCGCTCAGTCGTGTCCGACCCTCAGCGACCCCATGGACTGCAGCCTTCCAGGCTCCTCCATCCACAGGATTTTCCACGCAAGAGTACTGGAGTGGGATACGATTGCCTTCTCCATTCTGATCATTAGGTTGTTACTAATTTGATTCCTATGAGAGATAAAGAGGGTCTAAAGCTTCCCAGTCAACTATCTTAGTGATGTCACTCTCTGGAACTGAACTTTTATATGCCTTGAAGTCTGTGTTGTCATGACTTAACATAATTCACATAACATAGACACAATCCCATTTTCACAGATCACATTCCTAATGGGAATAGTTTAAATGGTTCTGCCTCACAAAACAGGAATATTATCCTTCTGTTTTAATTTAATCTTTGAGGTGTACTTGACATACATAGTAGAAAATAATACTACCAACAGTGTACATTCACCTTAAACATAAATCACAACCAGACAAAGAATATTTTGCAGCCTGGCCCTGGAAAATCATTCCGTGATTTTATTTCAATAAATACTATTAGAATGATTAAAACACTGTGCTGTCTCTTCTTGACAAATATGTTAAAAGTATAAATTTAAATTAAAGTCTTCATGTTAAATAAACTAAACAAAGATTCAATGAAAGTCAAAAAGGAATAATTGGTTTCTTTTCAAGAACATGAACAGATTTAAACAAATGAAGGGGAAAATTCAAATACTAGAGATCCTTCAGCATTACCTATGCTAAATATCTGGGTAAAAATATATTTAAAACAATGAACCAGATCATTTTGTTCAGCTTTCCATTTTATTTGAAAAACATTTTAATGCATAAATTAAAGATGGTTAAATTTTACATAGTACTATGTTCACAGCAATAATTTATAAATTATTTTTATTATGATAAAAGGCACATGAAATTCACCATTTTGAACATTTTAGAGTATACAATTCAGTAATATTTAGTATATTCACAACCATCACAGTATCTAGTTCCAGAATTTTTCTTTACCCCAAATGAAAATTGATACTAGAGAAGTTATTATAGCCATACTTCTCTCCTCCCAAATCCTGGAAATGAGTACTTTGTATTTTGTCTCTGTGTATTTGCCTATTTTGGATTATTTCATACAGATGAAATAATACAGCATGCAGTCTTTGGTCTGGCTTCTCTTATACAGCATAATGTTTTTAAGGGTCATTCATGATGTTGCTTTTATCAGTACTTCATTTGTTATTCGTGGATGAATATTATCCCATTGCACACATATACCATTATTTTGTTTGTTCATTCTTCAGGCAACAAAGTTTTGCACTGGTTCTAAGTTCTAACTGTTGTGAATAGAATAATGCTGCTATCAACATTTATGTGTAAGTTTTTGTTTGAATACCTTTCTTCTATTTTTATGTGTATTTGTGTAGGAATGGAATAGCAAAGTAATATGGTATTTATATTTAACTCATTGAGAAACTGTTAAATCAATTTCCCTAACAGCTGCACAACTTTACAATCCCATCAGCAATATATGAGAGTATTAATTTATTCATATTCTTGCCAACACTTATTTTAACCTTTTTGATTTTTGTTATATTTGGTATGAAATTAATTTTTCATTGTGTTGATTTGCATTTCCATGAACATAAATGATATTTAGCATTTTTATTTGCATGTTGACCATTTGTATATCACCTTAAAAATATCCATTTGAGTTCATTGCCTACTAAAAAATTAAACAGCTTATTGAAGTACAATTAACATATTAGACAGCTCACCCACTTAAAGTATATAATACATTTCCCATATCATTAGCCATTAACAATGTTGAACAACTTTTCATTTTCTTATGTGGCATTTGCATATCTTATTCAGAAAAGTGTCTATTCAGATGCCCATTTGAAAAGCTGAGTTGCCCTTTAACAACAGCTCTAATAAGTTTGTATATGTTCCAGGTACATGCTGCTTATCACATATCAGATTCTGTAAACATTTTATACCATCCTATGGGTTGTCTTTTCACTTCATTGATTATGTTTTTTGGAACAGAAAGGTTTTTTTTTTCTTCTTTTTAGGGTCCTTTGTATTTTCATATGCATTTTAGAATCAGTGTAACAATTTCTATAAATAAGTCAACTGGGAATCAGATAGATATTGGGTTGAATCTACAGATTAGGTTTGGGAAGATTCTAATCCATGAAAATGAGATGTTTTTTCATTAAAATCTTCGGTATTTTTCAACAGTGTTTGAAAGTTTTCAAAGTATAAATTTGGAAGTTCGTTTGTTGGTCTTAAACACTTTTTGGTGCTTTATTATTCATTTTTGAATGGAATTTTTCTCAAGTTTATTTTTAGATGGTTTGTTGCAAGTTTATAGGGATGATATTGGTTTTGAGGTATGGATCTTACATCTGAAAACTTGAATTCATTTATTTTTTTGAATACTTTTATGCATGCAAGCTAAGTTGCTTCAGTCATGTTCGACTCTGTGCGACCCCAAGGACTATAGCCCGCGGGACTCCTCTCTCCATGGGATTCTCCAGGCAAGAATATTGGAGTGGGTTGCCATGCCCTTCTCCAGGGGATATTCCCAACACAGATATCAAACCCACACCTCTTGAGACTCCTCTTTGGCAGGCAGGTTCTTTATCATGAGAGCCACCTGGCAAGCCAGGTGCACATTTAAGATTTTCTAAATGATCATGTCATCTGCAAACAAATATACTTGTAATTTTTCTTTTGCAATATTAAAGCTTTTTATCTGTTTTTATTGCCTAATTGCTTTTACTGCAACTTGTATTAAAATGTTGAATAGAAGTGGTAAGAGTGAACATCATGTTTTTGCTCCATGTCTTATAGAAGAAAATCTTGTCTTTTGCCATTAAGCATGATGGTGAATGTGGATATTCCACTGAGGAAACGCCTTTTTATTCTTAGTTTGTTGAGTGTCTTTTTTCTGTTTTTTGGCTATGGAATGGTGTTGGATTCTGTTAAATGAATTTTCTGTATCTGTTAATAATCATGCAAATCAAAATATATTCTATTGATGTGTTATGTTAGATTAATTCATTTTTAGATGTTAAAATGAACTTGCATCCTCAAGACAAATCACTTCTTCATGAATATTCATTGTCTTCATTTGTTTTTCTGATTCTTAGACCAGCTAATTTCAATTAACCTATTGTATTCTTTTGTGTACTGATTTTTTTTCCCTACCTACTCACATCTGCTGGTGAAATTCTATAGTAAATTTCTCATTTCATTATATTTTACTTTTCAAATCCAGATTGTTTTTACTTCATGCCTTATAATCTGTACATTTATTTCTTATTATCTGTTTGATTAGATGCCAATTTAGGGGGATCTATATTATAGTAAATTTGTTGCTATTGTATTAATCCTGAATCTCATTATGTATTATATTAAATATGCTGGCTCAAACACTGCCAGGTAGATACTTAATAAAGCCCATCATTTATGATTAATCCTAGAATATTAAGGCCTATTAAACATTTCAGAACTTTATTTTTTAAGTATATTATATTTATTTCTGGTAAATAAAGGTCATGTAAAATAACTTCTGATTTTATGAATAATATTTTATGAATTATAAACCATGGCATATAAGCACAGCATATAAATCATATTATATATATAATTATATTATATATTATATTTATATATAAATATAAAGATATTTAATTATATAAATTATATATAAATTGTATTTTATATTATTTATAAATTATATTATATAATTGATATATTTAATAAAATAAATAATATATATAATTATATGTCATATATAATATACATTATTTATATAAATACAAAGTATTAAATTATGAACCATAGCATATAAACACAGAAGTACATGGATACACATAGCCTTGTGCATTCTTTGATTCTATTTTTTCTCAGTCAAATATAATTTCTAGAAATGCATTCAGTGCTTTCATAATTATCACGACTCTAAAGTGATAATGGAAAATTAAAAAAAAAAGTATAAGTGAATGTGATAATATTTTTGTGACCTTGTGTTATCACTATGGAAGATGGGATATACAAATATAGAATGTCTAACAGCAAAGAATCCTGTGCGTATAGAATAAAATTTGAAGTGCAAATACGAACACATACTTTCTATATATAGTCAAAGAGAGAGTCTTGAAGTAAAGTCACCCTGATAGCATAACCACAGGGAACATGCATGTTTGGGGTTATTATTTGATTGTGCACTTCAGAAACTGGGTATCTTGAATAAGAGACTGAATCAAGAGCTAGTGCAGGAAAGGACTAGTCTGAAGCATCTCACATTGTCATGTGAGAAAGCAAGTTTTCCTCTTTAAAAATAAAATTTAATATAATTACATGTGAAAAAGACAGAAGAAACAAATCTGAGATGATTTGAGTATTACAATAATTAAGAACAATAATGAATTCTTAATGAAACAGAAAGAAAAGAAGGAAGGAAGGAGGGGTGAGATGGAGGGAGGGAAGGGGGAGGGGCAGGAAGAGGGAGGTAAAGGAGGGGAGGGGGTGAAGGGGGATAGTAAGTCATACATAAATTTATGATGGTGATAGTAGGAATTATTCTTACAGGAAAATGGTGACAAATCAGTTTACAGAAAAAGTTGGGAAATCATTTTGCAAAAGTCATAGTAAGACTGTTCAGGCATAAATAATCAATGGATGCTAAATCAGGGAGAGAGTGGAGAGAAGATATGAAGAGCAGAATAACTCTTGTTTTAGATAACTTTCCACAGACTGCTTGTCCCTTCACAAGGAGAATACACATTGGAAAAGCCAGAGAACACCTGGAAGAAGTAGGAAACACTGAAATCTATTCCTTCAATGTAACCTTCTTTTCCTGCTCCAATATCCTCATATATTTTCTTCATTTCTGAGGTTTAGTATATTACAAGAATAAGTTTTGATTTGACTGACTTAACTAAATTTTCTTGAAAAACGGTGATACAAATAAATCTATAGATTCAAGCTTTTATTCTTTACAATTTTGAATGGCTTTCTCTCTAATTTAGGGAACCAGCTATCTATAGTTGATTTTATCGACTGTCCTTTTATCATTTATTCTTTTATTGCATTTATTTTTCTTTAGTAATACCAGATGGTTTTCCATAATATATATGCCAGTTTCAATATTTATCAGCAGCTGGTAATAGTATCAATATCCCAACATCATCACCAATAAATGTATTCTACCACAAAGTTTATAAATTAGTCTTTGAGGCACTATCTTATTTTAATTTGCATTTATTAACTTATTAGTGGTGACACAGAGAATCCTCATATATATAACATTCAGTCATTTCCCCCTCCTATTCCTATTTATCACTTCTGCCCATTTCCATGATATATTTCATATAACCTGTTGTGGCATGCCATCTGAAAATTTTTGTCCACTTTTCTATATATGTATTTGTTTTTCCATATTAATGTATAGGATTTAAAATGATGAATTTTTAATGATTTGCAATGGGTCCATTTGATAAGCATTTTAGTCATAGTGTAGTTTATTTTACAACAGTTGTGGTTCTCTTTCATAGTTAATACAGGGGCTTATTTGGTGGTTCAGTAAAAGGATCTAGTTTTTTGTGGCTCATTTAGTGACAACTTTATGACAGAACAATGACAAAGGATAAAACAATTTTAAGTCTAAGAAAACCTTCAAACTGTCTTACCCACTCACGGATAATCGTGAATTAACTATACATATAATGGTGTTGCTATACAAAGTTCCATAGAGGACCATTATTTCATTCAGTAGGGCAAAGTTACTTTCAAAGTACTATGAATTACACATTACAGAGAGTTTCTAAAAGAACAAGATTAACTTAGGAATAACAAGGTTTTAAATCTTGGTTGGAACCCTGAAATCCCTGTAGCACACTAAAAATATAGTTTCATATTCACTGGTGTACAAATACATAAATCATAAAGGTTTATGCAAGCAAAATAATATAGATGGAATAGATAGATTTTCCTATGTACAAGATAAATTACTTTTTTGTGTTCAGACTTTATCGTCTCGTGAAAATTTCTAACCTATTGGTATAAAAGCATTTTGAAATGATAAACTTTGATATACACTGAAATTATAAATCAAAAATTACTTGTGACCACAGAAATTTTATTGTACACTCTGTTGATATTATCCCTGTCATCTTCTTGAGCTTTATCAGGGAGTTTAGGATAGTTGGCTTTCCTGGTGGCTCAGTGGTAAAGAATCTGCCTGCAATGCAGGAGACACAGCAGAAGTTGCAAGTTCGATCCCTGCGTTGGGAAGATCTCCTGGAGAAGGAAATGGCAACCCACTCCAGTACTCTTGCCTGGAAAATGCCTAAAGTCCATGGGGTCGCAAAGAGTCTGACATGACCAGTCAATCATAAAGGATATCAACTCTGAATATTTATTGGAAGGACTGATGATGAAGCTGAAGCTCTAATACTTTGGCCACCTGATGTCGAGAACTGACTCATTGGAAAAGACCATGGTGCTGAAAAAGACTGAGGACAGGAGGAGAAGGGGCAACAGAGGATGAGGTGCTTGTATGGCATCAGTGACTCAGTGCACATGAGTTTGAGCAAAGTCAGGGAGATAGAGAAGGACAGGGAAGCCTGACATGCTACAGTTAGTCCATTGGTCACAAAGAGTTGGATACAACTGAGCAATTGAACAACAAATAACCCATTCTTTGGACTCCAGAAATACTTATTATTCATACATACCTCTGTAATTCAGGTGATTTGCCAACCCAAGTCCCTTGCTGCTTGTCAATGAACTGATACTTTTAAACATTCTTGCCTTCATGTTTCTCTTAAACCTGTCTGAAATCATTTGTAATCTACTTGACACTCTTTTTTTGTAGTGTTTCAGGTATACTATGTACATTTTGATACAGTTAGAATTTATTAACAGATTTGTTTGATGCTGATATCATTCATCAAATTTAATCAAAAAATTACGTTATCTATTGACTATCAATTACATGATAAGAACTGAGCTAATTTGCTGAAGTTGCAAAGTCGAATAAAGCAGTTACTACTGGTAAGCACACAGTATATTAACCAAATTAGATAACTAAACAGTAACTGTGGATAAAGTATGTATTACAAGTGCCAAACCCAAGCAAGTATATATTTAGTTCAGTATGGATGGCTTAGACATATTTATGTTAGACATTTACAAGTGTTAGATATTTACAAGATGTCATAATAAAAATATGTAAGAAGTTCTTCTATATACAGCCAGAAACATGAATGAGATAATCCAAAATTAAACTGACCCCAATAAAAATTGACCAATCAACAGGATTATTTGATTCTAACATAATTTAGCAATTGCCAACAGGATGTCAAGTTAAAACTTGGCCAAAAAAAAAGTTTCTATCTCAAGTCTTCTGGGAAATCTGTGTCAATGTATCCTATCTAAAATAACACATCAGTGTCACTGAAAGAAAAAGTTAATATATTCATATTTTAAAAGATTTTGGTAACATTATGATAATGTGAACAGCAAACTGCTAATTGAATTTCCTAGAGAATATAAAATGATCCAAAGTGAAAGAAATTACATTGTGCTGTAAAATTCAGAGACAAAATCTGTTTTCAAAAACAGAATTGTGTAAGTAACAGAGTATCATGAAAATAAAAGTGGTGCCTAAGGCATAGACAAAGTAATATATCAATATAAAATAGTGCTGTAGGTAATGAAATTTAGACACAGAACTCATGGTACACCATATCATTGAAGATAGGATTAAAGATGGCAACTCCATAAAGATGACACCTGCAGTATTGAATTTACAATCAATATGATTCCATTTTCAGTTTTTTGCTTGTTTATTTTGTTGTAAATAACTGAAAAAGAAGCATTCAGTTGTAATCTGACATCTCAGACTCGAGCAGTACAACTGAATTAAGTAGTTCTTTTGTTCCGCTTTTAGTTGTAAAATAGTTTACAAGTTAAGGAAATACTTGTTCAATTATATTATTTTAATTATATATATCGGAGAAGGCAATGGCACCCCACTCCAGTACTCTTGCCTGGAAAATCCCATGGGTGGAGGAGCCTGGTAGGCTGCAGTCACGAAGAATCGGACAAGACTGAGCGACTTCACTTTCACTTTATATATATATATATATATATATATAAACCTATATGAATATACATATATGAAAACATATGCAAGGAGCAAAAGGTTAATTTAGTACTGATGCTATTACTTTTTTTAAAAAAATGTTGAATTAATCTATAGGAAATGTGTATAAACCCATTCCTGTACTACAGCATACATCTTAGTATGTCTTGGAGAACGTACACTTTTTTTCACTCACACATATGAAATCTCAAAGTTAATTTTTAAATTAATAATTAAAAGACCTAAGTAAAATGATGAGAACTGGAGAGAACTCAAGTCAAGTCTGAACTGGCTGTTTACATATTTACGACAGTGAAGAATAGCAATGAATGTATTAAAAATGAAAAGTGAAACCATCTATTTTCTATCATATATAGCAATTTTGAACTATAATAATTCCATCAGTTACAGCATCAAAGTTACACTGACTTGTGTTTGATGAGAAAAAGAAGGAAAACCTTTCATTTTTTTAAATCTGTTCATTTAACAAATGATATGATGATGCTAGTGGTAAAGAACCCGCCTACCAATGCAGGAGACATAAGAAATGTGGGTTCGATCCTTGGGTCGGGAAGATCCCCTGGAGGTGGAAATGGCAACCCACTCCATTATTCTTGCTGGAGAATCCCCACGGACAGAGGAGCCTGGCAGGTTACAGTCCATCAGGTCGCAAAGAGTCAGACATAACCGAAGAGACTGAGTATGCATACACATGCTCCGTAGAGAATAATAATGAAATAAAGAAGGGTTTGCCTAGTAAAGTATGGTTGAGGAATAACTCCTCTCAGAGCAGAAAGAATAACTGAAGCAAAAGAAGAGAAGCAGGAAACCAAAAAGGTATATTTGACCATCATAATAAGATGTTTAGAAGGTGTGTTCCCAGATGTAGACTTATTAACATTGCAGCAAAACCTATGACAAGTTCAATCATAAAAGCACACAACAACAACAGATTCCTGTCCTCAACAGACCTTCAAGAGATCATTACCTGTTTGAATTACATACTGTTGTAAACAAGTTCAGTTCAGTTCAGTTCAGTCGCTCAGTCATGTCTGACTCTTTGCGACCCTATGAATCGCAGCACACCAGGCTTCCCTGTCCATCACCAACACTTGGAGTTCACTCAAACTCGTGTCCATCGAGTCAGTGATGCCATCCAGCCATCTCATCCTCTGTCGTCCCCTTCTCCTCCTGCCCCCAATCCCTCCCAGCATCAGGGTTTTTTGCAATGAGTCAGCTCTTCGCATGAGGTGGCCAAAGTACTGGAGTTTCAGCTTCAGCATCAGTCCTTCCAATGAGCACCCAGGACTGGTCTCCTTTAGGATGTTACAGATGATAATGGAAGAGCTGTGATTAAGGTCACACTACAAAGTATTGTGAAAGCAAAATGCTCCATGAAAATAGTCATTTGTTCTTATTAATATGAAAAAAAAAAACAAAACACAACATGTTTATACACTAACTTTCTGATTTAATCCAGTTACCAATATTTCCTGGAGCCACTCTAATTCAGGAAGGTTGTAGCTCATGTTATGAGGAATCAAAATACCTAGTGAGAGGTATGAGACACTGCATACAGTTAAAGCACCCATTTCTCCTGAGACGTTCTCAAGAAGTGATGTATGGGAATAAAAGTAGTGGACAACTAATTCATATGTGAGTCACTGGTGAACTTTTCAAAAACATGCAGCCTTTAAATTGAAAATTCTTCTTGGACCGACCATTCCTGCAGAAGATACTAATTAGGTCTTAAGATCTTTACATTATGTTAAAACTTTACAGTATGAAATAAGAAAATTTATTATGAAATCAAATCACAGTATCAGTTCACCGACATGACTGTGATGATATTTTTATGAGTATGTTAATGAGCAGATAATTTTCTCTCCCCTTTTCCCTCTGCTCGTATGCTACATCAGCAACCAAATCAGTAAATATATATTTAGTGAACTATGTAAACCAAGAGAAACTTGAAATGAAAGATATGCCTAGTTAAATCAAAGGAACATCTGTAAGCCTTTCAACATACTTGAAATTGACACACAGTCTGCTTATAAGCTCGCCAGTCCAAGTTTAATGATTTATTCAGACTTGCTGGATGAATCTATCTTCTTTCGTAACAAAGAATCACAAACCTTGTTCCATGTTGAATCTATTTAGCTCTAACTTTTGTGCTCCATTGCCTGGTCTTAGTCATGCTGACTCTGCATCTTTGTAAAAGACATTATGTATAGTCTCCAACATAACAGAAAGCCCTTTGCATCTTGGTATCAGGGTTGCCAAGGAAAACATTAAGCAGTTAAGCACTGGGCAGGAAAAATATTTTAATTTCACAGAGAAGAGATGGAGCAAGATCAGGTTCAAAGTTATGCATAGGTCCTCCGTGGCTGGGGGATATATTTTGGTGATTTGCCTATGCATTGCACTGCTCTTGTGCCCCAGTGAAAGGAACCCTATGCTTCTCAACGGAAGACACAATCAACAGTGGGATTGGTCAGGTGCCATATAACATACATGCTTTAAGCAAAGACAAAATAGTACTCAATGAGCATGAAACAAGATCAGATCTTCCTAGACAAAGTGATAAGCCTGGCTCAGGCTCTCTGGGTGCTTTATCTCTTGGTAAGGAAATAGTCCAGGCCCAAAGCCCATTCTTATAAGGCTGAGTGGGAGTCAATGCCTGTACATAGGACAGGCAATTGGATAGGAAGGTTAGGAGGGATCATTTTTTTTCCCCTTCAAAGATATTATATTCTAGGATAATTATAACACTATAACTTTAAAAATAAGGTATAACATGGCAACGAACCTGAAAGCTATATAAATTGTTATAGTGACATAAAATGAAGGGGTCACAGGTGGTAAAACTACAGAAGAGTACTCTTGCAGATGACATTCAACTTAAGCATGAAAGGAGGAAGAGGGCAAATGGCGATGTGAGAAAAAGCCTGGAAACCCTATGAAGGACATAGAGTTCTTCATCAGTTCTTAGTAATGTGAAAAGATACATTCCTAGAGGAAAATTAATAATAATTTCAGAGGCAGGATAGAGTTGTCATTTTAATTCTGTATTTTCATTGTTGTTGTTCAGCCGATAAGTTCATGTCCAACTCTTTGCAACTCCATGGACGGCATGCAGCATGTCACGCTTCCCTGTCCTTCACTATCTCCCGAAGTTTGCTCAAACTCAGGTCCATTGAGTTGGTGACTCCATCCAACCATCTCATCTTCTGTTCCCCCCTTCTCCTGCCCTCAATCTTTACCAGCACCAGGTCTTTTCCAATGTGTAGGCTCTTCACATCAGGTGGCCAAAAGTATGAGGGCTTCAGTTTCAGCATCAGTCCTTCCAATGAATATTCAAAATTGATTTCCTTTAGGATTCCCTGGTTTGTACTAATTGTAATATCAAACATTTCCAGCTGAAAATGTTATGTTGTCTGTCAGATTTGCATTCATTCAGATTCCAAAATGACACTATCAACGTCCCTTTTCAAATGCAAATAACGTCTCCATCTGAAGGTGTATATGAGGTCAAAGATTAAAAAAAAAAACCTAATGGTTGAAAAAAAAGCACAGTGCAAAGCAATTATACTTTAATCATCTTTCATGTCAACATAAAAATTAGACTGCTTTTCAAGTTCTTTCATTTTGCTAGATTTTTCTAAAGTTTACACGTGGAAAATAATTTTAATCATTTTGATGTTTTAGCAAGATATTGCATCATATTCCATCAAAGAAATATTTTATTGGAGATACTTCTAATCTCATACCTGGCCATCTATGATTCTTCACTATTTTTTCCAGGTTTATTTAGATATATTTGACGTAGCACTTTATAAGTTTAAGTTGTACAGTATAATGAGCTGATGTACATATATTGTAAAATGATTACCACAATAAGTTAACATCCACCATCTCATAGAGCTACAAAAAATTAAAAGATAATAAGTCTTCCTTGTCGTGAGAACTTTTAGGACTTACTCTTTGTGCCTGTCCTATATGTATCACATTGCTGTGTACATCAAGTCATATGCCACATTACTGGTCCTTACTTTATCTTCTCACTGGCAGTTTGTACCTTTTCACCACCTCCAATCAGTTCCTTCTTCCTCTGCATCTGTCTCTCCTTATTTTTGGTGATCACAAATCTGATCTCTCTCTCTCTCTTTTTTTTTTCCCTATGAGTCAGTCTGTGTGTTTTAGGTTCCACATGATCATATAGTATTTGTCTTCCTCTGAGTTATTTCACTTAGGATAATGCCTTTGAGGTCCATCCATATTATCTTGATTGGCAGAATTTTCTCATTTTTATGGTTGAATAATATTGTATATATACACCAAAACTTCTTTTTCCTTGGGTTGTTTCTATGTCTTTGCTGTTGTAAATAATGCTACTATGAACATGGAAGTAAAAATATCTCTTCAACACAGTGTTTTCATTTCTCTAGGATATATTCACAGAAGTGGGATTGTTGGATCCTATGCTCATTCTAGTTTTAATCTTGGGGGGAACTTCCATAAAGTTTTCCATAATTGTCTGTACCAATTTACCATCCTGCCAACAGTGCACAATCTTTTCTCTGCATCCTCATGCATTATTGTCTCTCTTTTTTTTTTTTTCACGCTCATCATTCTAAGCAGTATAAAGTAATCGCTCACTGTGATTTTGATTTGTATTCCCCTAATGATAATGCTTGGAGAAAGAAATGACAACCTACTCCAGTGTTATTGCCTGGAAGGTCCCATGGACACAGCGGCCTGGCAGGCTGCAGTCCATAGGGTTGCAAAGATTTGGACACAACTCAGCATGCTTACACGCAATGATAATAATGTTAAGCATCTTTTCATATACTGGTTGGCCATTCATGTATCTTCATTGGAAACTGTCTATCTAGGCCCTTTGCCAATTTTTATATTCAATTGTTTCTTGCTATTGAGTTGTATGAACTCTTTATATATTTTGGATATCAACCCCTTATCAGATATACTGTTCACAGATATTATTACCAAACCATAGCTTGGCTTTTCATCTGGCTGTTCCTTTCACTGTGCAGAAGCCTTTTAGTTTGTATAGTCCCATTTATTTATCTTTTATTTCCTTGCCTGTGCTGTATGTATCATATCCAAAAATCATTGCCAAGCCCCATGTCAAAGAGCTTTTTTCTATATTTTCTTCTAGAATTTCTATGATTTCTGGTATTACCTTTAAGCCTTGATTTTGTGTTAATTTTTGTGAGTGATGTAAGATAGGGGTCTAGTTTCATTTTTTTACCTGCGAATATCCAGTTTTCCCAGAAGCATTTATTTAAGGGACTGTCTATTCTCCATTGATTTTTTTTTTTTTTTTGCTCCACTGTCAAATACTAGTTCATCCTCTATGTGTGGGTTTAATTTAGAGGCTTCTGATATTGTTCCATTGTTCTACTTCTGTTTTTAAGCCAGTATGAGACTACTTCAGTTACCATAGCTTCATAATACAGTTAGAAATTAAGAAGCATGATGATCTTCATTATTATTGTATGATTCAACATACAAGTAAAATTACCATGTTTTGTGTAAATGATCCCCCAACTTCTTGGGTTACTCTTTATTCTCTTTTAAATTTTAAAATACTTATTTAAAAGAATGCTTGAAATTAAGATTCGATGTTCAAAAAGTGAGCAGGCATATAGTTTTGAATTAACTATACAACATCTACAATTAAAGGGAAAAGATAAAGATAAAAACACTGGAGAGAAGAAGGAGAACTTCATAAAACTCACATATTAAAATGGCAGTATTTTTCACTAAAGTTTTATAGGTCTTTCAAAACTTTACTCTTATTATGAAGAGCCTTACTCTGAAAGATATGCACATATCATGCATATAGATTTATCCTACATTTGGAAAATCTGTATCTGACTGCAGAGGTAATTCAACATCTAAATATACATTTCTTATTTCTCATCATCTCTTTAAATGAAACCATAAGACTTTATATTCCTCCCTTTCTCTTTCAAACATGGACCATCATGTGATTCAACAATTAGATGAAATCATTATTAGAAATCACAGAGATTGACTTCTAAAACGTGAACTTAACCCATACATATTTAAGCAAAGCTGTTTTAATCTCAAACGGTTCCCCTGGGATTTAGTCATATAACCTGCATTTGGAATCTAATGATCTCTGAAACTATCACACATTTAAAATGTCCTACTGAAAATATTCTTGGTTTTCCATAAGTATCACACATTTAAGATATCATAGCACTGTAGTCTAAATAGAACCTCATCCACTTAAACATGTAAAAACTGCCATCTAATCCTCAGTTATACCAGTTTTAAATGATCACAAATACATATTTGAGGAACCATCTATTAGCTTCTGCTGATCCTCAGTCAAGGACAATTTACCCTATTATTCATAGTAACTATGAAGCAATTCTATCTGCTGTTGTCTTATGAAAGTTTGTAGTCTCAGATGTTTCAGGTTATTCAGTAATTAATGAATAATTAATTGATCATTTAAACTAATTATATTAAAATTAATCAATAAATTGATTGACTTGCTGCTGCTACTGCTGCTAAGTCGTTTCAGTCATGTCAGACTCTGTGCGACCCCATAGATGGCAGCCTACCAGGCTCCCCCGTCCCTGGGATTCTCCAGGCAAGAACACTGGAGTGGGTTGCCATTTCCTTCTGCAATGCATGAAACTGAAAAGTGAAAGTGAAGTCACTCAGTCGTGTCTGACTCTTCGCGACCCCATGGACTGCAGCTCACCAGGCTCCTCCGTCCACGGGATTTTCAAGGCAAGATTATTTGTTATTTATTTCATTTATAACTAATTAATGTTTTAAATATTTTATCCTCCCATATTTGCTTAGCAGTCTATTTCAAAGTGAAGCAAAACCTTTATCAGCAAAATCCATGATGAATGACTGAACAACCATTTTACTATTTTTCTAAAATAATTTTGCAAAATTCAGAAAGATCAAGATACTTCAGAGAAAAAAAACCCAGGATCTAATGTAGAACAAAACAGTCCATATAGCTCTTTGACTATAGAGAGTAGTATACTATATGCATTTTCAAAAAATTCTGTGGAAATCTAGTCTGTTTCTACAAATTAAGAAAATCACATTGCTAAAAATATATACAGCCTATGTAAAGTCCATGTTAGGCTATAGTCAGAAGTCAGACTTTTGAACTATATTCTTCCCATGTTTTAATTTGCTTTCAGCAAAGAACTTCAGTAACAGTGAAACACTTCAAACTGCAGTACAAGAGTACACTTTAAATTTCAACAAGACGGAACAAAATTCGCCAGCCCTCTCGGCTTCACCATTTCCTCTTTCCAGGAGACACTTGTATGAATTTTTTCTTATGGCTTGCACTGATCCAGTATTTAACTCCTATCCCTTTCAATACCAACTGTATTCAGCTAAGACTTTAAGTCTCATTTCAATTATTTTAAATTAAATTATTTAAAGGAAACTTTATTTAGGTATAACCGTATTATCCTATGCAAAAAATCAGTTATCACATCACTACTTCTTTCTATTTTAAAGAATACCCATTTACCACTATATCACAATTTGTTTGCAAAAGTGATATTTTACTTTCCTCTTTCCTTTCTAAGAAACTTGAGGAAATTATTCTCTCTCTCTCTCTCTTTTATTTTAATCAAAAGCTTCCTTCCTTCCCACTCAGTTTGACCCTCAATAAAATGGTTTTCACCTACTGTGTTGTACTTAGACATCTTTAACTACTTTGTTCTGTTCTTATCTTCCTCTTCAAGTTTGCTTCTCTTGTTGACATAATCAATCACACCCTCCTGTTCTGCCTCCCATTGCTCCATCATCTTGTTCTTCTCTCATCTCCTGTTGAACCTGAGTACCCCTTAGAGACAGAGAAGACAAAATAAAACAGGCTTAAAAAGCTACAGCTTTTCATTGTAGTTAAGTATGACAAAACAACTCACATCTTACTTTTATAAAAACTTGTGTAAGCTCAAAATAACAAGCAAAATGATATTTACAAAGAGATATAATTATTTCACTAGAATAACAAGACATCACCTTTCTGATCAGTATTGTTTGGACTAAGAAGCCTATACACCTGGGAATAATAAACACTTTTTTTCTTTTTTCACTTTACTTTTAATTGGAAAAGTAGCTCATATGTATTAATTAAGGTTTAACCTTGTAAGCCAAAATTTTGTAAAAATCCGGTAGCAGAGTTTTAAAAGCACCTAATAATAAAATATTCAATATACAAATATTAAATATATGGCAAGGGAAAACTAATTAGTCTTCATTTTCAGACACAAGCAGGAAAATTTTACCTCAGTGGTTAATACTGAATATTTATCAGTAGGCAGTCTCTCTAAAGGGTCTCCCAGCCAGCACAATGTTAAATAATCTGCCTGCCGATGCAAGAGACACAAAAGATGCAGGTCCAATCCCTGGGTTGGGAAGATACCTTGGTGTAGGATATGGCAACCCACTCAAGTATTCTTGCCTGGAATATCCCAGGGATAGAGGAACCTGGAGGGCTACAGTCCACGGGGCTGCAAAGAGTCTGACACTACTGAGCATCTAAGCACACAAAAAGTCTGTCTAAAATTAAGAGTTTATTAATATGTTTATATGTATAACATTGTAGTTAATGTAAATATTACTTACAATAAACATTACATTTCATTGTAACCGAAATCAATTGACTCATAGTCATACACTGCAGTGAGAATCCATTTAAGTGTTACTTCTCAGTATGTCTGGTGCTAACTGAGTTATGAAATGTGCTCTTTACCTCATAAATACTAAGTGTTATGGGTTGAACTACATTTCATATATTGATGTCCTAACCCCTAGTGCCTTAGAAAGTGACTTCATTTGAAAACAGGATTGTTGCAATTATTATTAGTCAAGATGAGCCCACAGTGGAGAATGGTGGCCCCCTAATCCAACAGTTTAGTGTCCTTGTTAAAAAGCATAAACTTGCACATAAATGCACAGAAAGAACACTACGTGAAGATGAAGACAGAGATCAGGGTAGTGCTCAGAAGCTTTGAAATGCCAGACTGCTAGCAAAACACCTAAGAGAAAGGTCTGGAGGAGATTCTCCATCACAGCCCTAAGAAGGAGCCAATTCTACTAAGCCCTGGATCTCACACGTCTAACCTCTAGAACTTTGACCTGAGGGAAGTCTATTTAAGCTGAATAATAGTCTGTAAGTTTCTCCTCAGCTGACTAAGTTTAGGCAGGTTTCTTCCTGACCACAGGCCCCTGAGTTTCCTTATCTTAGCACACTTACTTTAGAAAACTTGCAATTATGGATTCCTTCTCTATTCCTTTGAGACATAAATCTTCCTCCCTCTTCTTGCCATTTTCACAAACCAGGAATATCTTTCTCAAGGACCTGGGAGCCACCCTTCTGTAGTGTAAGCACCAAGAAGAAAGGCAGGTTCCAACATCCCCCGTTTCTGTGGGGGATTAGGAGCCAGAATATAGAAAGCACCAACTGACAAACACTGATAACCGAAATATGTTCATTAACCCACCCTCTACTCCATTCTAGTACCTTTCCACTAGCTCACTCTGGTATGGAAAACTCTCCTGCCTTTTGTTTCAACAGAACTGAGTGCAATCTCTCATCCCCATTGCAATAGTCTTTGGTAAAGTCTTACTTGCCTGTTTAACTCTGTCCTATGGAAGTTTCACTGATGAAATTACCCAGTTTGTGCTACAGCAGCTCTAGCAAACATACACTAAATATTGCTACTGAATGTTTGGTAAATTAATAATCCAAAGAATATCAAATGCTAGACTTAGAAAGAGTAGACTTGGAAAAAGCAGGGATCCTGTCTCTAGCATTTTATAGCTAATTGTCTTTAACCATAGTTTATACATATTTAAGAAACATCTTTGGCAGCTATGAACAGTATAAAACACTACAATGTTATATGGAGACATAAATAAGATATATAAAGAATGTTGGGCAGAGTTCAGTATCAACTTATAATTTTTTTTAAAAACGTATATATATATATGTATATGTATGTATGTATGTATCTATATGTATATAAAGGAGCCTGGTGGGCTGCACTCCATGGGGTCGCAAAGAATTGGACATGACTGAGCAGCTGAACTTATGCATGTGTGCGTGCTAAGTCACTTCAGTCATGTCCTACTCTTTGCGACCCCATGGACCCCACCAGGCTCCTTTGTCCATGGAACTCTCCAGGCAAGAATATTGGAGTAGGGTGCCATGCCGTCCCGCAGGGGACCGTCCTGACCCAGAAATCGAACCTGTACTCCTGTGGCTCCTGCACTGTAGGTGGGTTCTTTACCACTAGTGCTACCTGAGAAGTCCATATGTCTATGTATGTGTATATATTTACACACACACACACACACACACACACATATAAACACATAACTTTATATGTTAATACACGTATACAAGGCTGTGTATTGTCACCCTGCTTATTTAACTTATATGCAGAGAACATCATGCAAAATGCTGGGATGGATGAAGCACAAGCTGGAATCAAGACTGCTGGGAGAAATACCAATAACCTCAGACATGCAGATGACACCACAGTTATGGTAGAAAGTGAAGAGGAACTAAAGAGTCTCATGATGAATGTGAAAGAGGAGAGTGAAAAAGCTGACTTAAAACTCAACATTCAAAAAACAAAGATTATGGCATCTGGTCCCATCACTTCACGGCCAATATATTGGGAAACAACATAAACAGTGAGAGACTTTATTTATTGGGCTCCAAAATCACTGTAGAGGGTGGATGAAGCTGTGAAATTATAAGACACTTGCTCCATGGAAGAAAAGCTATGACAAACCTTGACAGCATAATAAAAAGCAGAGACATTACTTTTCTGACAAAGATCCATGTAGTCAAAGGTGTGGTTTTTCCAGTAGTCATGTATGGATGTGAGAGTTGGAACACAAAGAAGGCTGACTGCCAAAGAACTGATGCTTTTGAACTATGGTGCAGGAGAAAACTCTTGAGAGTCCCTTAGAGTACAAGAAGACCAAACCTCTCAATCCTAAAGGAAATCCATCTTGAATATTCATTGGAAGGACTGATGTTGAAGTTGAAGCTGCAATACTTTGGCCACCTGATGAGAAGAGCTGACTCACTAAAGAAGACCCTGACTCTGTGAAAAACTGAAGGCAGGAAGAGAAGAGGTGACAGAGGATATGATGGTTGGACTGCATCACCAACTCAATGGACATGAGGTGGAGAAACCTATGGGAGATGGTGAAGAACAGGGAAGCCTCGCGTGTTGCAGTCTATGGGGTTGCAAAGAGCTGGACACAATTGAGTGACTGAACAACAACAACAACACATATATACTTCAGTCATTATTATTAAATATATATGTTCCAAGCTTCTGTATAGATATGGCCATGATTAATATAATGCAAATTATATGTAAAAGCATTACTCAATGATAAAACAATTTAAATTTTTCTCTAAGGGTACATATTAATATATCCTTGAAACTTCACCTGCATATAACTCTTCAGAGAATCCCTAACACAAACAGAATGAAATCACTGAATACAAATTGTTTCTCAGATACTTTCATAGCATCAAATCTCACTGTTACACAGCATTCTGTGATGTTATGTAATTATTTATCATTTTACTTTATACAACATATTTTTTAGGTCACCCTTCTTTCACTTCTGCTGCCCTCTTGCAGGGAAGCCCTTACCTTTTTTCTTTACCTGCTATCAGTTCAATTCAGGTCAGTCACTCAGTCGTGTCCAACTCTTTGCGACTCCATGGACTGCAGCTCGCTAGGGCTCCCTGTCCACAACCAACTCCCAGAGTTTACTCAGACTCATGTCCATTGAGTTGGTGATGCCATCCAACCATCCCACCCTCTGCCATCCCCTTTTCCTCCCACCCTCAATCTTTCCCAGCATCATGGTCTTTTCAAATGAGTCAGTTCCTCTCATCAGGTGGCCAAAGTATTGGAGTTTCAGCTTCAACATCAGTCCTTCCAATGAATATTCAAGACTGATTTCCTTTAGGATTGACTGGTTTGATCTCCTTGCAGTACAAGGGACTCTGTAGAATCTTCTCCAACACCATCGTTCAAAAGCATCAATTCTTCAGTGCTCAGCTTTCTTTATAGTCCAACTCTCACATCCATACATGACTACTAGAAAAAACCATAGCTTTGACTAGATGGACTAGATGAACCTTTGTTGGCAAAGTAATGTCTCTGATTTTCAATATGCTATCCAGGTTAGCCATAACTTTTCTTCTATAGAACAAGCATCTTTTAATTTCATGGCTGCAGTCACAATCTGCAGTGGTTTGGGAGCCCAAGAAAATAAAGTCTGTCATTGTTTCCATTGTTTCCCCAACTATCTGCCCTGAAGAGATGGGACCAGATGCCATGATCCGAGTTTTCTGAATATTGAGTTTTAAGCCAACTTTTTCACTTGCCTTTTCACTTTCATCAAGAGACTCTTTAATTCTTCTTTGCTTTCTTCCATAAGGGTCGTGTCTTCTGCATATCTGAGGTTATTGATATTTCTCCTGGCAATTTTGATTGCAGCTTGTGCTTCATCCAGTCCAGCATTTCACATGATATACTCTGCATATAAGTTAAATATGCAGGGTGACAATATACAGCCTTGACATATTCCTATCCTGATCTGGAACCAGTCTGTTGCTCCATGTCCAGTTCTAACCGTGGCTTCCTGACTTGCATACAGACTTCTCAAGAGGCAGGTCACACCATCTGGTATTCTCATCTCTTTAAGAATTTTCCACAGTTTGTTGTGGTCCACACAGTCAAAGGCTTTGGCATAGTCAATAAACCAGAAGTAGATGTTTTTCTGGAACTCTCTTGCTTTTTTTGATGATCCAGCGAATGTTGGCAATTTGGTCTCTGGTTCCTCTGCCTTTTCTAAAACCAGCTTGAATATCTGGAAGTTCATGCTTCACATATTGCTGAAGCCTGAGTTGGAGAATTTTGAGCATTCCTTTTCTAGCGTGTGAGATGAGTGCAATTGTGAAGTAGTTTGAGCATTCTTTGGCATTGCCTTTCTTTGGGACTGGAATGAAAACTGAACTTTTCCAGTCCTGTGGCCACTGCTGAGTTTTCCAAATCTGTTGGCCGATTGAGTGCAGCACTTTCACAGAGTCATCTTTTAGAATCTGAAATAGGTCAAAGCTTTGTTACCTTCCCTAGCTTTGGAATTCTATTACCTCCCCTAGCTTTGTTCATAGTGATGCTTCCTGAGGCCACTTGACTTCGTACTCCAGGATGTCTGACTCTAGGTTGGTGATCACATTATTGTTACCTGCTAAACCCTTGCTCTTTACTTCAAGAATCAACTCAGGCACCATGTCCTCTACCAAGTCCCCACTGACAGTGGATGTTGGAACAACTGTCTCAATGCTGTGCCATGGGCTACTCTTTTACCTTCCTCTATTTTTTAGATCACTTTCTATATTATATTCAAAAGATCATCTTACATGCCTATATTCCGCAAAAGAACTGTTAAATCCTTGAGGACACCATCTAGCGCTGTTATTTAATAAATGCTCAATAAATGTCTTTGGAAACAAACAGCACGATCACATTCTGTTTTTCCTAAGAAATGTTATGGGTGAATAAATGTTTTTATTCACTTACAATAATATCAATATTATTATTAAAATTATATCCAAATCAATATTACCTGTAGGATTTTAACACACATCCTTTGGAAACATAATTTAAACATCGGTAACCTACTGCTTCAATAAGAAATGACAATTTTTTTTTTTGCCCTACAATCTTATAACTTTGTGAGAAGACAGTGCATTTCAGTTTATTCTCCAAAGTTCTGCTTTCCCATTCCTCCCAGGACTGCTGAAACTTTCAAACTGGTTGCAGCTGCCACTACATATTTCAGTGGTGAAAATATATCATTCTGTTTGTGGAAGGAAGCAGACTGAGGGAGAAAATATAAAATCCTATATATTATGCCATTCAAATCTTAGATATTTGACATGATGTCACACAGCCACAGTCTAATACACTAATGAAGTGAAGTCGCTCAGTCGTGTCCGACTCTTTGCTACCCCGTGGAGTATAGCCCACCAGGCTCCTCCGTCCATGGGATTTTCCAGGCAAGAATACTGGAGTGGGTTTCCATTTCCTTCTCCAGGAGATCTTCCCAACCCAGGGATTGAATCCAGGTCTCCCTCATTGTAGGCAGACACGTTACCATCTGAGCAACCAGGGAAGCTCCTGTGCATCAAGACCATGCTGTAAATCATTAGCATCAAACACTAATCAAATTACAGATGGTATTTTCTTCTGGAGCAATGTTCTCAAGTAAATTGATGTTTCCAAATATATCCTCTGACTTTCTAACCAAGACACCACTCCCTTACAAGGGAATAACTGGAACCGGTTCTTAATGCTTGTCTTTGCCTTCTCATTTCCACTCCAACAATCCATTCTCCACGTAGCAGTCAGTGTGAAATTTTACCACACAAATCAGATTATGCTATTTTCTTTCTTAAAAACCCTCTAGCTGCAGGCCACTTCCTGGAAATAAAATCCAAACTTCTTACAGCTAGATGACAGTACAGAGCGGGTCCCTGACTCATTCTGCCACTTCACCTTCTAGTTCTGCTCCTCATGCACCAAATGATAGCCTATGAACCTCTTCCTGATGTTCATACACACCTAGGTTATTTTCTTTCTGTGGTCTTTACATCTGTTGTGGTCTCCTCCTTTTAGAAAAATCTAATACTAAATCTCCTCATGACTGTCTCCTTCTCATTATTCATATTTTTAATCAGAGTGGGGGACTCTCAGTCTATAAGGTGTCTGTGGTCATTTTTTATCCCTTTGACTATATTCCCAGTGAATGTTAAGCAGTTGGACTTCAGAGGTCAAGAGTTCAACTGCAACACTCTCCTGCTGTCTATGAAAAAAAGAAAAAGAGAAAGTTTGTATTTTAGAGTTTGCATTTCATCACTTCATTGGGTATGGTGTGCATTCACAGTAAGAAAACAATTAAATGATGAATCTCACCAGCTTAGTAAAATAAGAAAATAAAAGAGGAGCATTAATGTATGTTTTTCATTAAAGGTGATGATATCTTAAATTGGCAGTCTTTAGCTACACACAATTACATGTATAAGTACAAATTAGAAACACACAGGGCAAAAAGCCAGCTCTAAGGAGAGTTTTAAGGCCATTAACATTAGGTAGTAAAAACTCCTTCCTCTATTGATTATCATTTATATATTCTCTTACTACAGCTACATCCTTAAAACTAAATTAAAAATTAGCAAACAATAAATATTAAGAGATAAGGTTTTATATATATATATATGGTATATGCTTTATTTGTTATATAATATATACAGTATGTATACACACACATACATATACACACAAAGAGACACATATGCGTGAACACATACATTGCAATCCAACAAGCCAAAGAGACACATATTCATTACACTATTCAATCACAGCTACTAAAGTGGCATAGGGTGACAATTCAGCAGAGAACAAGCAGTAGTCTTGCTTTCTAGATCTGTAAGTCAGAATATATATTAACTACCTTTAGCTTAATGTCTACAATAAGGACAATGGACATTCAAAAGCACCTCTGACCAGATGATAATATAGCTGACATAAAGAATGTAGAGGAAGTGGCATACATCAACAGAAAGATTGATAACACTCTGAGATGTACAAAGATAGACGAAGTGGCCCTGGATGCACTGGATCAGGAAAAATAGGTTGATCTGTGATGTGAATATGATAAAGATAACTGAAGCCCTAGTATGCAATGAGATTAAATACATTTACTTCAATGTATTTACTTTCCAACTGTGAAAGGCAAAGATCCAGAGTTGAAAAAACAAAGCTGCTTCAAAAGGACATATTTTCTGGTATAAAAATCAAAAGAATCTCTATAAGGCAAATACTTCTCTTTACTAATTAAAACTTCCTAAGAGTATTTCTAAAGTTTGTGTTTCACACACACACACACATATATATATTTGTATATATATGTGTATATATATATGTGTATATATATATGTATACATATATATATATGTATATACACACACACATATATATTTTGTATGTGTATGTATCTATTTATGTATGCATGTGTATTTGGTATATTTAAAATTATTCTAAATATTTTTAGTTTAATAGGACTATTTTAAAGTATAATTTTTAGGTGGCAGCTTTATTTTCTGTGTTATAATTATAATATTTATTGGAATATAAAACTTAATTTGATTAAAAATATTATGTCGTAACTTAATTATAACATTTTATTGACGTGGAAACAAAGCATATATTTATACTTATTTTGTTAAATTGGTAAATCAATATCCTGGGACATTTAATCCACTTTTTAAAATTTATAGTTATTCATTCCTAAGTGGATACACATTTTTATAGAGGAAATTATATTTAATATAGCTTGCTGAAAGTTTGACTTTGTTCATATCTTCTGCTTAATGTGTGTACTTCTATCTCTCCATAAAGAAAATAAAACTAATGGTTTTATTACCATGTTAACGTAATCTAAGAATCCAAAAAACATCTTACATAAAGGTAAAAGAAAGATATTGGAAATATGACAGTTGTGTAGTTGTAATAAGTTCTCCTTTCCCAGAAAACAACCTGGGATTTATTATACAAGGTCATGTCTGGAAGAAAAGATTAAATATTGCAGCACCATTAAAGTCTACAATAACGGCTCTCTCCTACCTTTATTTAAAGGCTCCATGATTGACACATTTTATTAGCTAGTTCTCTGCCTGTAGCTTTGTCATAGCAATTGCTAAATTAATTTACAGACTTCAGTCGACTGTGTTTTTATAGCTGTCTCCCTGAATATCCTTCATGAGCAATACCAGAATTCCCCCCAGACAGAGCACTGCTGTTCAAACTGTAATTCTTCCCTTGTTAAATAGTTGTGTTCTTTTGATTGCAGCAGAGGTCTAAAGGGTAAGCTTCCTTTCACATGTGCTATTTTTGTCAACAACTGCTTCAGGAAGTTACCAAATTGGATGAAAATGGGTTGAAACATTTACCTTGTATTGTGACAGAAGCCATTGTAATTTATTGTGTTCTATAATATTTAGGTTACAATGTATTCACTGGCAAATTATTTAGACTAGGTAGGCCAATAGTTATTCAGACAAAATTGAAAATAGCCTGGTGCTTATAAAGAAATGTTTATACAAGAAATATGGTTTTTGAATAAATAATAATTTTAGAAGACTATTTATTAGAGAAGCCTGAAAAACTGGGTAGGTACAATATGATCCTTTTAGTTTCTTGTTAACATCATTTACTATGCGAAACTAATTTTCTCCTAAAATAATGAAGTTTCTTATATAATATATTCTGCTTCAGATGAAACATGATTTCTTTGAGATCTATGACAGGAGTATTTTTTGAACAGAGGAGGAGATACATGAAGGAGAGAAAGTGGTTCAGATCTGATGTGAGAGCTTTAATATCAAAATAGGTTCTTTTGATGGGGAAGGAAATCTCTCTCCAGTATGATCAACATGTGATTTTCACTGTTGATTCCAAGTAGACAAAATTGGACTTCGGTCCTTTATTTAGACACAAAGCCACCACAGCAATTGCAACAAATCTGGTGTTCCATAAAAATATTTACATGATGCCTTTTCTTCCCATTCTAAGTTATATCACATATTTCTTAGGCTCAAGTTTCTTAGGCTCTGGTGACAGATTTTGTATATAGTCCTGAAAATCAGATTTGTAGTTTGGTATAATTCCCTTATAGTTCAGTCAGTAAAGAATCTCCCTGCAATGCAGGAAATCTGGGTTCAATTCCTGGGTTGGGAAGATCCCCTGGAGAAGAAAACACCAAACCACTCCAGTATTCTTGCCTGGAGAATACCATGGACAGAGGAGCCTGGCAGGCTATAGTCCATGGGGTTGCAAGAGTTGGACACGACTTAGTGACTAAACCGTTACCACCTGCTGTTAAGATATTGTTAAAACATAAGTTTACTGAATATTGAAATAGTCACTTTCCATATTCTCTCAACAAACCTATGTGTAATTCAGTCTTCAAAAATCCTAGGTATAAATAATAAATTAGCACTTACAAATACTACATCACATAACAAGGTAATATACTGTTTAGCAAAACCAGAATCAATACCAAGCTGGGTAATTCAAGACTTTATCATTACTCAAAATACCTTAAGCTTTTTCTGCTAAGCATCTTCCATGTGTAAGATAAGAGTCACCCATATGGAGGCACAATATGAATTTCACATTTATTAATTGAGGTCTTATTAGTTTTTGCATGATTTCTTCTGCTATCAATTAGGCCAGATAATCATGATTCAATTGATGAACTTCAAGCAATTAAATAGTAATAGAAAAAAACTCCCAGTTTAAAGTTCGTATTGAAAAAAAATCATTATATAAGAAAATTCAACACAATACAGTAAAATATTGTATTCACTATGATATGCAGCACCTTTCTCAGAATTCCTACTTTGTTGCTGTTTAGTCAGTCATGTGTGACTCTTTTGCAACCCCATGGACAATAACCTACCAGGCTCCTCTGTCCATGCGATTTTCCAGGCAAGAAACTGGAATGAGTTGTCACTTCCTTCTCCAGGGGATCTTCTTAATCCAGAAATTGAACCTGTGTCTCTTGCATGGGCAGGCAGGTTCTTTACCACTGAGCCATCTGGGGAATTCCTACTTTAGTACTCATAAAATAGCAAAGAACCTTGGAGAAAATAAAACTATGTAAGAACTGCATGTATCCTCTATGTTCTATAGTAAGAGATATATATATATATATATATAACTTAACTGTACAAAGATTCTGCAATTTGAAATCTAGGTATACACATAAAAATAGAAACAACTATATTTTGAATTGTGATAAAAAACTCAAATGATGCCTAATTCCTACAGAAATTTAGAAGACAGAGGATTCCCTTCTATCTGAATTGATCTGAGATGGTACTAAAATTGAATCTTAAAAACAATACAAAAATTAGCAAAAATAAATAAGATTACGGAGATAGGAAGGCCTTATATTCTCAATAAAATCCAAATTTCTGGATAATAGAATTCTGTATTAAAAGTATTTGCTAAAGTAACTGTAATGTTGACACAGCTGCGTAAAATGAGTTAGCTTAGAATACCAATCTAAGGATATGGGATGCTAGGTTTATTTTTAACACTTGAAAAAAATAGTTTTACTTTAGGGATATTCTTCTGAGAGATATATGCAGTATGACTGGCTGGGCGGGGCGGGGGGTGCGCGGAACTCATGATAACTGGAGGATATAATACTCAGAATAAAATGAGCCTAAACCATACAGGAGAGTCAGAGATGGAGATGTGTTGAGAGAGCAAATGTCAAAGTAACAGAGAGTTATGAGCCAAGGAATGCAGGCAGCTTCTAGAAGCTGAAAAAGACAAGAAAACAGATGTTTCCCTAAAACATCTGCTAGGAAAGTGACCTGCTGAACCTGGATTTTAGGAGTTCAGACCTACAGGACTTTAAATTGTGAATTTTTTTCTAATTTAATCTTTTAACTTTACAATATTGTATTGATTTTGCTATATATCAACATGAGTTCACCACAGGTATACATGTGTTCCCCATCCTGAACCCTCCTCCCTCCTCCCTCCCCATACCATCCCTCTGGGTCGTCCCAGTGCACCAGCCCCAAGCATCCAGTATCCCAGTATCGTGCATCGAACCTGGACTGGCGACTCATTTCATACATGATATTATACATGTTTCAATGCCATTCTCCCAAATCATCCCACCCTCTCCCTCTCCCACAGAGTCCAAAAGACTTTTCTATACATCAGTGTCTCTTTTGCTGTCTCATATACAGGGTTATTGTGACCATCTTTCTAAATTCCATATATATGTGATAGTATACTGTACTGGTGTTTTTCTTTCTGGCTTACTTCACTCTGTATAATAGGCTCCAGTTTCATCCACCTCATTAGAACTGATTCAAATGTATTCTTCTTAATGGCTGAGTAATACTCCATTGTGTATATGTACCACAGCTTTGTTTTCCATTCATCTGCTGATGGACATCTAGGTTGCTTCCATGTCCTGGCTATTGTAAACAGTGCTGTGATGAATATTGGGGTACACGTGTTTCTTTCAATTCTGGTTCCTCTGTGTGTATGCCCAGGAGTGGGATTGCTGGGTCATAAGGCAGTTCTACGGAGAATGCAATGGCACCCTACTCCAGTACTCCTGCCTGGAGAATCCCATGGATGGAGGAGCCTGGAAGGCTGCAGTCCATTGGGTCGCTGAGGGTCGGACACGACTGAGTAACTTTACTTTCACTTTTCACTTTCATGCATTGGAGAAGGAAATGGCAACCCACTCCAGTACTCTTGCCTGGAAAATCCCAGGGACGGGGTAGCCTGGTGGGCTGCCATCTATGGGGTCACACAGAGTTGAACATGACTGAAGTGACTAGCAGCAGCAGCAGCAGCAGCAAGGCAGTTCTATTTCCAGTTTTTTAAGGAATCTCCACACTGTTCTCCAGAGTGGCTGTACTAGTTTGCATTCCCACCAACAGTGTAAGAGGGTTCCCTTTTCTCCACATCCTCTCCAGCATTTATTCCTTGTAGACTTTTGGATTGCAGCCATTCTGACTGGCGTGAAATGGTACCTCATAGTGGTTTTGATTTGCATTTCTCTGATAATGAGTGATGTTGAGCAACTTTTCATGTGTTTGTTAGCCATCTGTATGTCTTCTTTGGAGAAGTTCTTTGGCCCATTTTTTGATTGGGTCATTTATTTTTCTGGAAAAGTATGAATTTGTATTGTTTAAACCACTAAGTTTGTGCTATTTTGTATAGCAGTAATTGAAAATGATTAAAAGATTCTATAAAAGCTGTGTGTAGGAGAACCCCAAAGGTTAAGGAGGCAACAATCCAGAGTCTGAAGGACAAGAAAAGAGAGAAATGACCAGAACCCAGAGGGACTGAGTTGCATGGTGTCAGTCACCTTGTAAAAGAGTAGTGAAATTCTCTGGAGGGTCAAGCCATCTAAGGCAGAACGTCCAGGCTAGGAGCTGGGGAATACATATACTACTAATGTTCCTCTCCTGTATTTGATCTCCCACAAGGGCTCCCCACGGGATGACTCAAACTGGCACCAAGAGGGTAAGGTAACCTGCTGACTGGCATGAACTCCTGGGACTGAATAACCTTCTAGAGAACAGAGAAATGCCTGACCCATCTCTACTGGTACTTCCACATAACCCTCGCCACATGGAGTTACTAGTAATCGTCTGCAAGTAAAGAATTCATCACTTCTAATTGCTCAAGTATGTATTACCCCAAACACATTTTCTAACCCTGTTCTTGAACATTTTTTTATCATTTTTATTAGAAAGGAGGGGAGCTACTGAAAGTAAGAAAATGAATTCTTAGAAATTGTTTAGAGGGCAGAAATTGAAATAATAGCAATAAATAATAGCAATAAAATATTACAAATGAAGTCAATAACATTTATTGTGAGCTTATATCTCCTAGGAATCATGCTGGCTACTGTGTACTGTGTACTGTGTATAATTATGTCTCTAAATTAACCTGTGGTTTAGATACTGCCTCATCTTATAGGGTTTTCAAAAGAGATTCAAATATTTAAGCATGTTGTCCCAAATCACAGAGAGCACACGGAACAGCTGGAACACAAAGTCACTTTGCCTATCAGCAACATGGTTTCCATCTATGCACAGCAACAATTTCTCTCCTTGTTCAATTAAGGTTTAAAATTAAGTACGGACACATACATCCATAGACGTCCCTGTAGTGTTTCATAGGTGTAATTTTAAAAAGAGTTAACAAATGAGAAGAGTTTTCAAATATCATAGGAGAGTGTTAAAGCAGATGCCTGTGAACTGTGCCTGAATTCTTAAGAGAATACCCAGGAATCCACACTGACCCCCAATGAAGCTGAGACAGTTTGCATCAAGGGCATACCTTATGTTTTATACTTAACTGATCTGAATTTTCCCTCCAACATAAGTTTTCTGATTCTTTTAGCACTTGAATTATATCTCATTGCAGCTTATTTTCCTGAAGTCTGTTCAGAAAAGAAAAAACAAACAAACAAACAAAAAAACACTTCATGGTGCCTATCCTTTTAAACTATTGAATCAATGTGGAATTACCTCCTTTGGAAAATAAGTTTGAGATCGCTGAAGATGTGAATGGCTGTTTCTAAACCTCTGATCCCGGTCCTATTGTTTCTGCTTTCCTATGGGAAAGATAACTTAACTCACTGTATCTCTATATGAGGTTCCTAATATATATGCAATGCAGAACAAGCCAAATACGTAAGCAGGTTCATCCTAACTATAAGTGAAGGGCACAGCAAATTTCTGGATCTAACGAAGGCCGCTGTGTACTGGCTCTCCCCAGAACTCACAATTAATCATATTTGACAACTGCCTACAAAATCCAGATTACTTGGCAGATAGCACCTTATGTTTCACATATTATCCTTCCTATCCTTGAAGACCATGTTTATTTTCTATTTCATGGACTTGGTGTTTTATATATATTCAATGAACCTATTACAAAAAGTTGCTTTTAATATTTGGTGCTTAAGTTTCCATTTAATTATCTGATAGGTTAGCAATGTGTCAAGTGAGTTGAACTATAGTGAAGGCTGCAGGATTTCAAGGACACTTATTTTGCTTGCCAATGAACATAATGCATCTTTTTGAATGCTTATAGACACAGTTTTGAAGGACAAGGCATTTGATATGTTCGTCTGTGATAATAAACACTATTTTACATCATTTTAGAAGGTAACTGATTCTTATGTGTAATTCATTACAATCAAGTAAAATAATTTTCACTGTTAGAAAACTTATTCTTTAATACTATATGTGGGCTTCTCCAGAGAAGGCAATGGCACCCCACTCCAGTACTTTTGCCTAGAAAATCCCATGGACGAAGGAGCCTGATAGGCTGCAGTCCATGGGGTCACTAGAGTCAGACATGACTGAGCGACTTCACTTTCACTTTTCACTTTCATGCATTGGAGAAGGAAATGGCAACCCACTCCAGTGTTCTTTCCTGGAGAATCACAGGGACGGGAAGCCTGGTGGGCTGCCGTCTACGGGGTCGCACAGAGTCGCACACGACTGAAGTGACACAGCAGCAGCAGCAGTGGGCTTCTCAGGTGGCTGATGGAGGAGGTGGAGAGAAGTGGGTTCAATCCCTGGGTTAGGAAGTTCCCGTGGAAAAGGAAATGGAAACCCACTTCAGGATTCTTGCACAGAAAATCTAAGGGACAGAGGAGTCTCACACGCTACAGTACATGAGGTCATGAAGAGTCAGGCATGACTGAGCAACTGAGCAATACTGTCAGTTCAGTCACTCAGCTGTGTCCGACTCTTTGAGGCCCCATGAACTGCAGCACACCAGGCCTCCCTGTCCATCACCAACTCCCGGAGTTCACTCAAACTCATGTCCATTGAGTCAGTGATGCCATCCAACCATCCAATCCTCTGTCGTCCCCTTCTCCTCCTGCCCTCAATCTTTCCCAGCATCAGGGTCTTTTCAAATGAGTCAGCTCTTCGCATCAGGTGGCCAAAGTATTGGAGTTTCAGCTTCAGCATCAGTCCTTCCAATGAATACCCAGAACTGATCTCTTTAGGATGGACTGCTTGGATCTCCTTGCAGTCCAAGGGACTCTTAAGAGTCTTCCCCAACAACACAGTTCAAAAGCATCAATTCTTCAGTGCTCAGCTTTCTCCATAGTCCAACTCTCACATCCATACATGACTACTGGAAAAAACATAGCCTTTACTAGACAGACCTTTGTTGGCAACGCAATGTCTCTGATTTTTAATATGCTGTCTAGGTTGGTCAAAACTTTCCTTCCAAGGAGTAAGCATTTTTCAGTTTCATGGCTGAAATCACCATCTGCAGTGATTTTTTTTTTTTCTTTTCCTATTTGGAACCAGTCTGTTGTTCCATGTCCAGTTCTAACTGTTGCTTTCTAACCTGAATATAGGTTTCTCAAGAGGCAGGTCAGGTGGTTTGGTATACCCATTTCTTGAAGAATTTTCCACAGTTTATTGTGACCCACACAAAGGCTTTGGCATAGTCAATAAGGCAAAAATAGATGTATTTATGGAACTCTCTTGCTTTTTTGATGATCCATCGGATGTTGGCAATTTGATCTCTGGTTCCTTTGCCTTTTCTAAAACCAGCTTGAACATCTGGAAGTTCATGGTTCACATATTGCTGAAACCTGGCTTGGAGAATTTTCAGCATTACTTTACAAGCATGTGAGATGAGTGAAATTGTGCGGTAGTTTGAGCATTATTTGGCATTGCCTTTCTTTGGGATTGGAATGAAACTGACCTTTTCCAGTCCTGTTGCCACTGCTAAGTTTTCCAAATTTGCTGAAATATCAAGGGCAACACTTTTACAGCATTATCTTTTAGGATTTGAAATAGCTCAACTGGAATTCCATCACCTCCACTAGCCTTGTTTGTAGTGATGCTTTCTAAGGCTCACTTGACTTCACATTTCAGGATGTCTGGCTCTAAGTGAGTGATCACACCATCATGATTATCTGGGTCATGAAGATCTTTTCTGTACAGTTCTTCTGTGTATTCCTGCCACCTCTTCCTAATATCTTCTGCTTCTGTTAGGTCCATAGCATTTCTGTACTTTATTGAACCAATCTTTGCATGAAATATTCCATTGGTATCTCTAATTTTCTTGAGGAGCTCTCTAATCTTTCTCATTCTACTGTTTTACTCTATTTCTTTGTATTGATAGCTGAGGAAGGCTTTCTCATCTCTCCTTGCTATTCTTTGGACCCTCTGCATTCAAATGGGTATATCTTTTCTTTTTTCCTTTGTTTTTCACTTCTCTTCTTTTCATAGCTATTTGTAAGGCCTCCTCAGACAGCCATTTTGCTTTTTTGCATTTCTTTTTCTTGGGGATGGTCTTGATCCCTGTCTCCTGTACAATGTCACAAACCTCCATCCACAGTTCATCAGGCACTCTGTCTATCAGATCTAATCCCATAAACCTACTTCTCACTTCTACTGTATAATCATAAGGGATTTGATTTAGGTCATACCTGAATAGTCTACTGGTTTTCCCCACTTTCTTCAATTTAGGTCTGAATTTTGCAATAAGGAGGTCATGGTCTGAGCCACAGTCAGCTCCCAGTTTTGTTTTTGCTGACTGTATAGAGCGTCTCCATCTTTGGCTGCAAAGAGTATAATCAATCTGATTTCAGTGTTGGGCATCTGGTGAAGTCCATATGTACAGTCTTCTCTTGTATTGTTGGAAGAGGGTGTTTGCTATGACCAGTGCATTCTCTTGGCAAGACTCTATGAGCCTTTGCCCAGTTTTATTCTGTATTCCAAGGCCAAATTTGCTGCTGTCTATGGGGTCGCACAGAGTCAGACACGATTGAAGCGACTTAGCAGCAGCAGTAGTAGCAGCCAGGTGTTTCTTGACTTCCTACTTTTGCATTCCAGTCCCCTATAATGAAAAGGACACATTTTGGGGGTGTTAGTTCTAGCAGGTCTTGTAGGTCTTCATAGAACTGTTCAACTTCAGCTTCTTCAGCATTACTCGTCAGGGCAGAGACTTCGATTACCATGATATTGAATGGTTTGCTTTGGAAACGAACAGAGAGATCTTTCTGTCATTTTTGAGATTGTCTCCAAGTACTGCATTTCAGACTCGTTTGTTGACTATGATTGCTACTCTGTTTCCTCTAAGGGATTCCTGCCCACAGTAGTAGACATAATGGTCATCTGAGTTAAATTCACCCATTCCAGTCCATTTTAGTTTGCTGATTCCAAGAATGCCGACATTCACTCTTGCCATCTCCTGTTTGACCACTTCCAATTTGCCTTGATTCATGGACCTAACATTCCAGGTTCCTATGCAATATTGCTCTTTATAGCATGAGACCTTGCTTCTATCACCAGTACCATCCACAACCGGGTATTGTTTTTGCTTTAGCTCCATCCCTTCATTCTTTCTGGAGTTATTTCTCCACTGATCTCCAGTAGCACGTTGGGCACCTACCGACCTGGGGAGTTCATCTTTCTGTGATCTGGGGAGTTTATCTTTCAGTATTGTATCTTTTTGCCTCTTTATACTGTTCTTGGGTTCTCAAGGCAGGAATACTGAAGTGGTTTGCCATTCCCTTCTTCAGTGCACCTCATTCTGTCAGACCTCTCCACCATGACCTATCAGTCTTGGGTGGTCCCACAGGGCGTGGCTTCATTTCATTGAGTTAGACAAGGCTGTGGTCCATATGATTAGATTGGTCATTTTTCTGTGATTGTGTTTTCAGTCTGTCTGCCTTCTGATGCCCTCTCTCAGTGTTTACCATCTGTCTTGGGTTTCTTTTTCCTTGGACGTGGGTTATCTCTTCAGGGATGCTCCAGCAAAACAATACTATATGTAGCACTTAATTCCATGCTTTAATATTCCAAATATTTTGTAAAAGTGCTCAATATTTAAGTTGGACTAAAAATGTAGACAGTAACCAAAAGTTGAAAGAAGATGTGCAGAAAATGGCATGTATTTGAAATAAATGTGGCATGAAATGGGTCATGTGAATTGTTACAAAACAGTGAGAAAAAATTGATTTAATAAATTAAATAGCATTAAGATAGCAAGTAAGGTTAGGATGATAGTCAATGACTAAATATACCCTTTAAAATATCTATATTCTTTTACTGGTGTTCACTTTTTGAAAGCAAAAATGGTAAATGCATGAACGAGGATAAATATTTACTTTGTTTAAAGTAAGACAAATTACTTTAAATATATTAAAACTGAAAAAATTCATTTATAAATGAGTTTATCCCATTCAAGCACAATATCATATCAAATTGATTATTATTTCCATATTATGGATCAAGAGGCAGTTGTAGGTATGCATGCATGGACTGAAATACGAAGAAGCATTTTTAGCTGTTATTTTTCTTCCATATCTTGTGAATAATCAATAGAAATCTAACAATCTGAGTCTGATAATTACTTCATAAACTTTTATGATTGCCAGAAGAAATATCAATAACTTCAGATATGCAGATGACACCACCCTTATGGCAGAAAGTGAAGAGGAACTCAAAAGCCTCTTGATGAAAATGAAAGAGGGGAGTGAAAAGTTTGGCTTAAAGTTCAACATTCAGAAAATGAAGATCATGGCATCTGGTCCCATCACTTCATGGGAAATAGATGGGGAAACAGTGGAAACAGTGTCAGACTATTTTGGGGGGCTCCAAAATCACTGCAGATGGTGACTGCAGCCATGAAATTAAAAGACACTTACTCCTTGGAAGGAAAGTTATGACCAACCTAGATAGCATATTCAAAAGCAGAGACATTACATTGCCTACAGAGGTCCATCTAGTCAAGGCTATGGTTTTTCCAGTGGTCATGTATGGATGTGCGAGTTGGACTGTGAAGAAAGCTGAGCACTGAAGAATGGATGCTTTTGAACTGTGTTGTTGGAGAAGACTCTTGAGAGTCTCTTGGACTGCAAGGAGATCCAACCAGTCCATTCTGAAGGAGATCAGCCCTGGGTGTTCTTTGGAAGGAATGATCCTGAAGCTGAAACTCCAGTACTTTGGCCACCTCATGCGAAGAGTTGACTCATTGGAAAAGACTCTGATGTTGGGAGGGATTGGGGGCAGGAGGAGAAGGGAGCAACAGAGGATGAGATGGCTCGATGGCATCACTGACTCAATGGATGTGAGTCTGAGTGAACTCCAGGAGTTGGTGATGGACAGGAGGCCTGGCGTGCTGCGATTCATGGGGTCACAAAGAGTCAGACGTGATTGAGCGACTGAACTGAACTGGTACTGAAGTATTCCAGATACTAGTGCTATTTTTAGCAATTACTAATTTTATTCTGCCATTCTATGGAAATGATGATAAAAAAATTGGGCAGATAACTTTAAAAATCTCAGTGTGAAGTACTACTTTAAATAGACCATTGTATAAACAGTTAAGTCAAGAGCTATTCTGGGTCTATGGGCAAAAGCAGAAAACAGAACACTGGAAATAGTGTACTGTTTGTAACTATAACCAATATGAAATACATTCAAGGTCCAAATACATAGAGTTGTATTTTAAAATCTTCTGTGAAGAATCTTTTGACTCAAGTCATTAGGTAGAGAACTATATCAATATATTTTGCAAGGTGGAAGTAATTCTACCATAAGCACAAAGGGATAAATATACTTTAAAACTCCTCAATAATATTGGGGTAGAAAGCTGTGTAAAATATAAGCCTATTTCAGTTGCAAAGGAAAACATTTATCATGATATGCCATCTTGAAGCCTAGGTAAAAACTGTGGCATGGTATGAAAAGCTGTGTCCAATAAACCATAGGCACTTTTATAATTTATATAAAAGATTAAGATACCAATGTCAGTAGTTCTCAAATGTCCTGAGTTTTTCCTTTTCTCCAATGCACCTCGGAGAAAGGCCACAGGTTTGAGGAAGGCTAGGAGACAGACTGGCTCAGATGGTAAAGAACCTGCCTACAAAGCAGGAGACCCGGCTTCGATCCCTAGATCAGGAAGATACCCTGGAGAAGGAAATGTCAACCCACTCCAGTACTCTTGCTGAAGAATTCCATGAACAGAGGAACCTGGCGGGCTGCAGTCCGGCTACAGTCCATGAGATCACAAAGAATCAGACATGACTGAGCAACTTTCTCTCAGGAGAAAGATTAACAGTATAAATTTTTAGCAGAGTATCATCCTTCCTCAAAGAGACCTCTAGGTCAGTCAACTGGCTCAAATCTGAGAATCGATGGAGGAATCTTGACTCTCCTTGTGATTTAGGATGAGACTTTTGTTTACTTGACCTAGAAATTTCCCTTACAAAGGTCAGGTAAGGGTTTTAATAGGCTTCTTATATAGTTCACTTCTAGGAACACCATGATCCGCTAGTTAATAGGTCTACACAATAGGTATGCTCTTTGCTTTGACTCTTTTGTCACTAGAGTAACTAACTATGCCCTCCTTGTCTTCAGCAGATGAGTGGTGTCACTCTAGTCACCACTGTAAAGCCTGGACTATGGAAAACAGAGATGCCTGAGCTCTTCAAGGATGACAGGGATCCCCTGACAAATTTAATTCTCACAATATTGGAGGTGGGTTTATCTATGGGAGTCTCTGCTGCTGCTGCTGCTGCTGCTAAGTTGCTTCAGTTGTGTCCGACTCTGTGCGACCCCATAGACGGCAGCCCACCAGGCTCCCCCATCCCTGGGATTTTCCAGGCAAGAATACTTGAGTGGGTTGCCATTTCCTTCTCCAAAGCATGAAGGTGAAAAGTGAAAATGAAGTCGCTCAGTCCTGTCCGACTCTGAGCAACCCCATGGACTGCAGCCTACCGGGCTCCTCCGTCCATGGGATTTTCCAGGCAAGAGTACTGGAGTGGGATGCCATCACCTTCTCTGATGGGACTCTCCAAGTATGAGTAAATCTTAAATGACAAGTCCATTCTAACATTGCCACCTCCCTGAGCTTCTGAATCCCTCCCTCTACATTACAGCAAGGCAAGTCTGGTATTTCCAACTCACTAACTCTGAGCCATCTTCTGGTCCACATTTTAGCCAACCAGCCCAAAAAGTAGCCATTTTACTTGCCTGAGCTGCAACAGTAACACAGAATTTCTGCTTTGTGAGCCCATCAATAAATCTGGCCTGACTCAATTTTATATTCCTTTCATCGTTATCTCACTTCCTTAAAAGTCATCTCCACACATGCTCCCTGGAATGTTTTCTGAATAAATTAGAAAGCTCAAGTAGTTCTTTTACAGTGCAAAACACCTTCTGGGTCACAATCTGTGTCTCACTATTAAGGGCTCACTGAAACTTGAGTCTAGTTATAGGCCTAGAAGCAAAAAAGGATGGTGAGGTGGGTGCTAAGGAGATCAGCACTGTCTTTTATGGCAACTGCCCCAAAGGGAGGGGCCATTACAGTTTCCTTACTCAGTGCAGGGAGAGGCCACTTCTAATGGAAGTGAAAGCTGCTTGTAATGTTAAAAAAGACTTATTAGAATTAGGGCCTCAGTGTCACCAACCTCATCAAAGTTTTGCCATACGTACACATTCTATCTATCAAGAACCCATTTCTTAGAGTAGATCCCGAGAAGCTCGGAATTCAACCTGCATTGCATATCAGTCAGCTGTGGGATGAGTATGATTTGCAGTCAGCCCTGCAGCTACAAGAAATGAGTCTCCTTCAGGGAATACACCAAAGTCTTCAGGACTTTTCATACAGCAGTCTGAGAAATTTGAATCCTTAAGCTCAACCTTTTCTTGTTCAGTGACATTAGAAGCAACCTGATTGTCTCATTACTTGTGTGTTTAACAAAATACTCCAAAGTATCACACAGTCATCCATCACTTCTTATAAGTGTTTGATTAAGAATATCCAACAGTTGCAGGTTGCCTATCTCTTATTTCCACACCATACACTATCATTGGTTCTCTCTTTTCTACTGGAAACAGTTATTAGTATTTTTAAATATATCCAGATTAGAGGGTTAGTTGTAGAAACTGTATTACTCAGGGGAAAGTCAGTCTTTTTCTTCTATTCAGGTGATTGGAGTAAATGTTTATCTTATCCAAAAACACTCTCAGAGAAATATTCAGAATAATATTTGATCAAATATCTGGGAACTCCATGATTTAGTCAGGTTAAAACATAAAATTAATGATCACAGACAGTATGCATTAGAAATTCCTACTAAATAAGCAAACAAACATATTTTAGATAAGTATGTTAGATTTCCACTGCTGTGTAACAAACAAATCCAGTGACTTAGAACAACCCACATTAATTTCTCATAATTTCCTTGATCAAGGCCCTATGCCTCTCTAAGGTGGATGCCCTGCTCAGGATATTTCAAGGTTTCAATCAAGCTGTTGACTGGGCTGGGTTTTGAGAGGATTTAGGGGAAAATCAACTTCAAAGATCATTCCAGTTGTTAGCAATCTACAGATTTAACACAAGCCCTATCAAAATATCTATGACATTTTTCCACAGAACTAAAATAATCCACATACATTTGGAACTACAAATGACCCAGAATTGCAATATTGAGAAAAAGAACATTTAGAAGTATAACCATTCCAGACTTCAGGCTATATTACAAAGCCATAGTAATCCAAACGAAATGGTATTGACACAAAAACATAAATCCATGGAACAGGATACTGAGCCCCAAAATAAAGCCATACACCTATGGTCAATTAATATATGACAAAGAAGTCAAGAATAGACAACAGATAAAAGACAGTCTCTTCAACAAGCGGTACAAAGAAAGCTGGACAGTCATATGTAAAATAATGAAAAGACATGAAACCATAAACTCCATAGGCAAAACATTCCTTGACATAAATGGAAGCAATATTTTCTTGGATCAGTCTTTCAAGGCAAAACCTAAATAAATAAAATAAAAGATGGGATCCCATCAACCTAGAAAGTTTTTGCACAGTAAAGGAAACTATCAATAAAATAAAAGGACATCTTATAGAATGGGAGAAAATATTTATAAATAATGCAACAGAGAGGTGTTACTTTTCAAGATATATAAACTTCTCACACAACTGTGAGCTCAATACAAAATAATAATAATAAATGTGCAGAAGATTTAAACATTTTTCCAAAGAAGATATACAGATGGCTAACAAACACATGAAAAGATGTTCAACATCACTAATTATTAGAGAATAGCATCCATCCACTTCTACAAATATAGATTTCATGTTTACCATTATTTGTTTTCATATTTCCCCTATTTCATATAATGCTGCACTTTACTCATTTGCTTATTATTATATGTCTCCTCCAGTAAAACAAAAGCATTAAGAACACAGATTTTGTTTATTATGGTTACTGGTTTTCCCCAGTCATATCTGACTCTTTATAATCTCATGGACTCTACTCTGCCAGGCTCCTCTGGCTATGGGATTCTCCAGGCAAGAATACTGGAGGGGGTAGCCATTCCCTTCTCCAGGAGATCTTCCCAACCTAGGGATTAATCCTGCATCTCCCGCATTGCACAAAGATTCTTTACCATCTGTGCCACCAGGTAAGCCCCTAAAGATTGGGAATAGCTCAGAAGATATATTCAATTAATATTTTCCATTCTCAGTATTTTAGCATTTTTTCTATTATTACAGTAATATACTTGATTAGCAAATTCAGTGTTAAACTATGCTAGTACTCTTAGAACAAATCCTACGTATAACTTAGTTTGTATTACACTATTAGATTTTTATGCTAATATATTATGTAAAAATATGGATCTGTTGATCTAAATAGAGATTTTTCCAAAGAAGACATACAGATGGCCAACAGGCACATGAAAAGATGCTCAACATCACTAATTATTAGAGAAATACAGATGAAAATCATGATGAGGTATCACCTCACACCAGTCAGAATGGCTATCATTAAAAAGTCTACAATTAATAAATGTTGGAGAGGGTATGGAAAAAAGGGAACTCTCCTATACTGCTGGTGTGAATACAAACTGGTGCAGCTACTATGGAAAATAGCACAGAGGTTCCTAAAAAACTAGAAATAGAGCTACCGTATGATCCAGCAATCCCACTCCAGGATATATATCGGGATACAATGAAAAGTGAAAGTGAAGTCACTCCGTTGTGTCCTACTCTGCGACCCCATGGACTGTAGCCTGCCAGGCTCCTACACCCATGGGATTTTCCAGGCAAGAAATTGGAATGGGTTACCATTGGAGTGGGTTGCCATTTCTTTCTCCAGGGGACCTTTCCGACGCAGGGATTGAACCCTGGTCTCCTGCACTGCAGGCAGACTTTTCACCATCTGAGCAACCAGGGAAGCCCTATAAAATGAAAAGTCTAATTCAAAAATAATAAAAGCTGTATATGACAAACCCACAGCAAACATTATCCTCAATGGTGAAAAATTGAAAGCATTTCCTCTAAAGTCAGGAACAAGACAAGGGTGCCCACTTTCACCATTACTATTTAACATAGTCTTGGAAGTTTTGGCCACAGCAATCAGAGCAGAAAAAGAAATAAAAGGAATCCAAATTGGAAAATAAGAAGTAAAACTCTCACTGTTTGCAGATGACATGATCCTCTACATAGAAAACCCTAAAGACTCCACCAGAAAATTCCCAAAACTAATCAATGATTATTGTAAAATTGCAGGATATAAAATCAACACACAGAAATCCCTTGCATTGCTATACACTAATAATGAGAAAACAGAAAGAGAAATTAAGGAAACAATCCCATTCACCATTGCAACGAAAAGAATAAAATACTTAGGAATATATCTACCTAAAGAAACTAAAGACCTATATATAGAAAAGTATAAAACACTGGTGAACATGTAAAATATCATGTATGAAACGAGATGCCAGTCCAGGTTCGATGCACGATACTGGATGCTTGGGGCTAGTGCACTGGGACAACCCAGAGGGATGGTATGGGGAGGGAGGAGGGAGGAGGGTTCAGGATGGGGAACACATGTCTACCTGTGGTGGATTCATTTTGATATTTGGCAAAACTAATACAATTATGTAAAGTTTAAAAATTAAAAAAAAAAAAAAAAACACTGGTGAAAGAAATCAAAGAGGACACTAATAGATGGAGAAATATACCATGTTCATGGATTGGAAGAATCAATATAGTGAAAATGAGTATACTACCCAAAGCAATCTATAGATTCAATGCAATCCCTATCAAGCTACCAACAGTATTCTTCACAGAGCTAGAACAAATAATTTCACAATTTGTATGGAAATACAAAAAAACCTCGAATAGCCAAAGCTATCTTGAGAAAGAAGAATGGAACTGGAGGAACCAACCTGCCTGACTTCAGGCTCTACTACAAAGCCACAGTTATCAAGACAGTATGGTACTGGCAAAAGACAGAAATATAGATCAATGGAACAAAATAGAAAGCCCGGAGATTAATCCACACACATATGGACACCTTATCTTTGACAAAGGAGGCAAGAATATACAATGGATTAAAGACAATCTCTTTAACAAGTGGTGCTGGGAAAACTGGTCAACCACTTGTAAAAGAATGAAACTACAACACTTTCTAACACCATACACAAAAATAAACTAAAAATGGATTAAAGATCTCAATGTAAGACCAGAAACTAAAAAACTCCTAGAGGAGAACATAGGCAAAACACTCTCTGACATACATCACAGCAGGATCCTCTATGACCCACCTCCCAGAATATTGGAAATAAAAGCAAAAATAAACAAATGGGACCTAATTAAACTTAAAAGCTTCTGCACAACAAAGGAAACTATAAGCAAGGTGAAAAGACAGCCTTCAGAATGGGAGAAAATGATAGCAAATGAAGCAACTGACAAACAACTAATCTCAAAAATATACAAGCAACTCCTACAGCTCAACTCCAGAAAAATAAATGACCCAATCAAAAAATGGGCCACAGAACTAAATAGACATTTCTCCAAAGAAGACATACAGATGGCTAACAAACACATGAAAAGATGCTCAACATCACTCATTATTAGAGAAATGCAAATCAAAACCTCTATGAGGTACCATTTCATGCCAGTCAGAATGACTGTGATCCAAAAGTCTACAAGTAATAAATGCTGGAGAGGATGTGGAGAAAAGGGAACCCTCTTACACTGTTGGTGATAATGCAAATTAGTACAGCCACTATGGAGAACAGTGTGGAGATTCCTTAAAAAAATGGCAATAGAACTGCCTTATGATCCAGCAATCCCACTGCTGGGCATACACACTGAAGAAACCAGAATTGAAAGAGACACGTGTACCCCAATGTTCATTGCAGCACTGTTTATAATAGCCAGGACATGGAAGCAAGCTAGATGTCCATCAGCAGATGAATGGATAAGAAAGCTGTGGTACATATACACAATGCAGTATTACTCAGCCATTAAAAAGAATACATTTGAATCAGTCCTAATGAGGCGGATGAAACTGGAGCCTATTATACAGAGTGAAGTAAGCCAGAAAGAAAAACACCAATACAGTATACTAACTCATATATATGGAATTTAGAAAGATGGTAACGATAACCCTGTATACGAGACAGCAAAAGAGACACTGATGTATAGAACAGTCTTTTGGACTCTGTGGGAGAGGGAGAGGGTGGGATGATTTGGAAGAATGGCATTGAAATATGTATAATATCATATATGAAATAAGCCACCACTCCAGATTCGATGCATGATACTGGATGCTTGGGGCTGGTGCACTGGGATGACCCAGAGGGATGGTATGGGGAGGGACGAGGGAGGAGGGTTCAGGATGGGGAACACACATATGCCTGTGGCGGAATCATTTCGATATATGGCAGAACCAATACAATATTGTAAAGTTTAAAAATAAAATAAAATTTAAACAAACAAACAAACAAAAATACATATGCACTTCAGGGTTCATAGCTGCACTATTTGTAAGATCCAAGACATGGAAACAATCCAAATGTCCATGAAAAGACAACTGGTTTAAGAAGATATGGTACATATAAAGAATGGAAAATTGCTAAGCCTTCCCTGCCAAAAAATAAATAAATAAATAAATTACTGCCATTTGAAGCAACATGGATGGACCTTGAGAATGTTGTGCTTAGTGAAGTAAGTTAGAGAAAGACAAACACTGTATCACTTTTTTTTAAATTTTATTTTATTTTTAAACTTTACATAATTGTATTAGTTTTGCCAAATATCAAAATGAATCCATCACAGGTATACTTTTATATGAAATCTAAAAAATAATACACATGATTGTATATACAAAACAGAAACTGACTCATAGACATAGAAAAGAAACTGATGATTACCAAAGAGTGGAGGGAGTAGGGATGGAGAATGCAATGGTACCCCACTCCAGTACTCTTGCCTGGAAAATCCCATGGATGGAGGAGCCTGGAAGGCTGCAGTCCATGGGGTCGCTAAGAGTTGGATACAACTGAGCAACTTCACTTTCACTGTTCACTTTCATGCATTGGAGAAGGAAATGGCAACCCACTCCAGTGTTCTTGCCTGGAGAATCCCAGGGATGGGGGAGCCTGGTGGGCTGCCGTCTATGGGGTCGCACAGAGTCGGACACTACTGAAGTGACTTAGCAGCAGCAGCAGCAGAGGGAGTAGGGAAGGAACAAATAAGGTTTATGAGATTAACAAACTACAATACATAAAATGGATAAGCAACAAGACTCATTGTACAGCATGGCAAATTATACCAATATCTTATTAAAATCTATAATGGAATATAATCCACAAAAAACTCAATCACTATGGTGTACACTGTAAACAAACACAAAAGTGTAAATTAGATATATACGTCAATAAGAATAAAAAAAAATTTGAACTTTCTTTTTCTAGATATGACTGGTTCATCACTAGAGATTTAACTTTGATTATTGATTTTTTTACATTTCAGGGTTTTAATTTTTTTTATTTTAACTACTATATAATCTACCTCTAAAGGACTCATACATCATATGGCACTGCATCACAAAGTGAACACATTTCTGAAAAAAAAAAAGAAAAGCTTCCTTACCAACATCCCAGAAAGCCAACCCATCCCATTCCACCACCGGATGGCCCTCCTTCTGTCCTCTCTCAAATTAACCACAATCCTGATTTACTACACTGTAAATATGTTTTTCCTATTGGAATATTGTCAGTGTGAAGTCAGAACTCATCTATTATTTCTGGCTTCTTCCTCTTAACATTTGTTCTGCAATTATAACATGCTTTAACTGTAATAAATTTATTATTCACACAATAATGCCCATTTTATGAATCATTTATTTACATATTTTACTCTATACTTGAAATTATATACCATTTGGTCTATTAGAGACCATTTAACTATAAACATACTTGTACATATCCCTTGTTGCACCCATGAAACTCATTTCTGAGGGTGAAAGCATTTCCAAGACAAAGGTGGACATTTTTTTTAACCATTTTTACCTTCCAGAATTTAAAAGTCACATACTCAACTTCAAAGATTTACATCCATGAGAATAAGGTACATTGTGCTAGCTGTGTAGGACTGGGTAGCACAGTATAGGCAATAAGGCAGTCCATTTTGCTCAAGATCTTAAAAGGCAATATTTCTCAGTAGATATTTTTACTTTTCCTTCAAACCCCTGTAACAGACCTGAACCAAAAGACATAGCCATAATGCGAATCAGGTTTGTGCAAGGAAGGAAGTCAGACACAGGAAGTGACAGATGGAAAACAATAATGATTCTACTGCTATTGTTGTTCAGGTGCTAAGTCATGTCTAGCACTTTGCTTCCCCATAGAGTGCAGCACACCAGGCTTCCCTGTTCTTCAGTGTCTCCTGGAGCTTGCTCAAACTCATGGCTATTGAGACAGTGATGCCATCCAAACATCTCATCTTTTGTTGTCCCCTTCTCCTCCTGCCCTCAATCTTTCCCAACATTAGGGTCTTTGCCAATGAGTCAGCTCTTTGCAACAGGTAGCCAAAGTATTGGAGTTTTATGCAATTTAATAAAGGTATGAATGGGGAGCATTTTTTAATATTTCTCTAAAATTATACCATGAAAATATAGAAACAGATAAACATTCAGGAAATATTTAGGATTTGGATATATTAAGGAAAATATTCATTTTAATTCAAAGATGGAAGGAGTTTACTTAATTTGGGGGCACATCACAACCCGCCTCCCAAATGCACATCTAAATTATCACTTTCTGTTACTAACAATGAACGTAATGCTTGGAAAGTAATCTTGAAAATTTTAAGATACATTTTCCTTTTCCCACAGAAGAAAATAGTATTTGATAGAGTTGCATTGATTTGTGTTTCAGAAATGAGAGCTATTTTAATTAAGTAATTATACATAATTGTAATTATACACATGAAATTGTAATTATACATAATTTGAATTATACTGTACATTATGCAATTATACATAATTTTAATTATACATTTGCCATAAAATCTAAGAAGTTGGAGATAAAATATCTACTAGGTCACCTAGTCAATTTTTAGAATTCTCCACAAGGGACTGTCTTTTCTTAAGGCTTATTCTTACCATCACATGAGTGAAATAAACAGACTGAATTTCTGTGCTCAAACATCTTTCTTTATAGTCAACTCATAGCTCACAATTTTTGTTCATCTGATACTATGCCTCTCAAGGTGTGTTGTGAGTCATGTTGTGATGAGTTAATTAATGTATACATAGAAAAAATCAATGCAATTTACAGATGGGTAGATCAAACTGCCAACATCCGCTGGATCATCATAAAAGCAAGAGAGTTCCAGAAAAACATCTATTTCTGCTTTATTGACTATGCCAAAGCCTTTGACTGTGTGGATCACAATAAATGGTGGAAAATTCTGAAAGAAATGGGAATGCCAGACCACCTGACCTGCCTCTTGAGAAACCTATATGCGGTCAGGAAGCAACAGTTAGAACTAGACATGGAACAGATTGGTTCCAAATATGAAAAGGAGTATGTCAAGGCTGTATATTGTCACTCTGCTTATTTAACTTATATGCAGAGTACATCATGAGAAACGCTGGGTTGGAAGAAGCACAAGCTGAAATCAAGATTGCTGGGAAAAAATATCAATAACCTCAGATATGCAGATGACACCATCCTTATGGCAGAAAGTGAAGAGGAACTAAAAAGCCTCTTGATGAAAGTGAAAGAGGAGAGTGAAAAAGTTGGCTTAAAGCTCAACATTCAGAAAACGAAGATCAGGGCTGGTGCACTGGAATGACCCAGAGGGATGGTACGGGGAGGGAGGAGGGAGGAAGGTTCAGGATGGGGAACACGTGTATACCTGTGGCAGATTCATGTTGATATATGGCAAAACCAATGCAATATTGTAAAGTTAAAAAATAAAATAAAATAAATTAAAAAAAAGAAAACAAAGATCATGGCATCTGGTCCCATCACTTCATGGGAAATAGATGGGGAAACAGTGGAAACAGTGTCAGACTTTATTTTTTGGGCTCCAAAATCACTGCAGATGGTGACTGCAGCTGTGAAATTAAAAGACGCTTACTTCTTGGAAGAAAAACTAAGGCCAACCTAGATAGCATATTGAAAAGTAGAGACATTACATTGCCTACAAATGTCCGTCTAGTCAAGGCTATGGTTTTTCCAATGGTCATGTATGGATGTGAGAGTTGGACTGTGAAGAAGGCTGAGCACCGAAGAATTGATGCTTTTGAAGTGTGGTGTTGGAGAAGACTCTTGAGAGTCCCTTGGACTGCAAGGAGATCCAACCAGTCCATTCTGAAGGAGATCAGCCCTGGGATTTCTTTGGAAGGAATGATGCTAAAGCTGAAACTCCAGTACTTTGGCCACCTCATGTGAAGAGTTGACTCATTGGAAAAGACTCTGATGCTGGGAGGGATTGGGGGCAGGAGAAGAAGGGGACGACAGAGAATGAGATGGCTGGATGGCATCACCAACTCGATGGACTTGATTTTGAGTGAATTCCGGGAGATGGTGATGGACAGGGAGGCCTGGCGTGCTGCGATTCATGGGGTCACAAAGAGTCGGACACGACTGAGCGACTGAACTGAACTGAACTGAAGATTTATGAATTAAAGCTTCCTGAAAATTCCTTTCCCTGAGCTTATCGGTATCTTTCATGTTAACAACTGGGATGGAATCCTACAGAAATGTTGCTGAGGATTTGTGACTCTGAATACACCCTTGGGTTATTCGAGAGTTGACCCTAACTATTGTAGAAGCTTGTTTTCCTCCAGTCCTGAACTGACGACACAGCTATTAAAATATTACAGTGCAGATAAGGAGGTCAAAACTGATGCTACCCTCATTTCACTAAAATGATATATACCCTACACGGTGAGTTTTGACATCTGTATCATTTGGGCAGGCACTTTTAATTTGAAAATAAATTGAATATAAAATTAAAGCTTTTCACAAGCAGTATTAACTTACACAATCAGCACTTTCTTAGAAAATCACCTCAGGGCTGACTGACCTTAGCAATATGTTTGCAGTATTCACACACGACTGAATCGTTATTTTGCACTATTGCTAAATTAGAAATAAACACAAATTTCCTTTCAGTGGAAGACAAGGTAAGCAAATTTCTACCTCGGCCTCTCTTTCTCTTCTCTTTCTCTGTCGGTCTTAAAGTGCATGTATGTGTGTGTATACCTGAGCATATGTATATATATACACATATGTGTGTATAATGGTATACATAGTACATGCATGTATACACATGCATTATGAATGAGAAGCCATTTTTCTTTTCTATGGATCTGTTTTATATATCAACTAATCTGTCCATCCATCCTAAGTTACAATCACCATTCAGCGGTGACTGAAGTAAACTGTAAGCACATAATTAATCTTTCCACTAGAAAGAACAATGAGGTGTCATGCTGATAGTCTGTGCTGTGATAATTACTAAGACAACTCCTTCTTAATCAGGAAAGTAAAATTAAATATCTTTTGTTATCAAAAGACTTTAACTCCTACTGGACACGTGCTACTAACAGAATGTGTTCTATTTGGCAATGTGGCAAAATGCGGCAAGCAGAAAGAGAATGAGCTTTAGATCCATACAGACATCTCTAACATTGAATAAGTTATATAGTAAATTTGATTCATTATTTCCTCATCCATTCCTTATGGTTGGTTGTACTGTCCCTTCTCAAGCTTAGTTGAGAATTTTCTCTAACTTTCCTACTTGAATATTTAGGACAACTTAATTGCTCTGAAACTGTTGATTTTCTTCCAGGTGTCTAGTTAACACATTCTGTCAAACTGGACCTACATATTCTGTCTCTGGCTGAGCCATGCTTCTGGTCACCTGCTTCAGTGTGAATACATGGACCCTGCTCAGAATACTTACACATATATATGTATCCTTAGCAGCGTGAGCATGTGGTTGCATCTACCTTGTTAGGTAACTATGTGCTAGATTCACATAGGAAAAGTTATGCCTAGGATATGTTTATCAGAGAAGGCAATGGCACCCCACTCTAGTACTCTTGCCTGGAAAATCCCATGGACGGAGGAGCCTGGTAGGCTGCAGTCCATGGGGTCACTAAGAGTTGGACACGACTAAGCGACTTCACTTTCACTTTTCACTTTCATGCATTGGAGAAGGAAATGGCAACCTACTCCAGTGTCTTGCCTGGAGAATCCCAGGGACAAGGGAGCCTGGTGGGCTGCCATCTATGGGGTCGCACAGAGTCGGACACTACTGAAGTGAGTTAGCAAGCAAGCAAGGATATGTTTATATTTTAATAGAAAACTTGGTTCTAAGCCTGAACTGAGAGATTGCTGAGACTATGAGTAATTTTTATGCAGGGAAGTAAAGTAATATAAATACAATTGCTACATCACTGCAGACGTTGCCTCCTTTACTGAGATAGCACTGTTTCATAGGATCTCTGAGGATGGAATGAAGCACACAGAGCAATGCCTCACATATAGTAAACTCTGGATGGTTTGAATAAGGAGAGAAGTTTTATTTTAAATCCCAGATCAAAGCTTTTTTTTTTTTTTCCAGAAAATGTAAGTAAAATTAATAAAATAGCATCTTTGAAAACAGGCACTAAGCCAGGTAATCTGATCTATTAATAACTTGCCTCTTTTTTGAGCCTCTGATACCCTTTTGCCTTTTCCAACCAGCATTGTTATGTGCATAGTTTATAAAATAGGTGGTTATGAGATCAGAGTTGCCTCTTCCTATGTGTTTATATATTAGCTAAAATGTTTTCAATGTTACAACTCAATAATGTAAGTCTTGGAGCATATGCAGTGTATGCAGTATATTAACTGACTAACAAATATCAACTGTAGCTAAAGCTCAAGTAGTAGGGTGAGATATTGGAAATTAATTATGGTTATGGTGTATTATTCTGCACTGACTGTGATCTGAATCCAAGAAGAAGCTTTATCCTTCTCCTTTTATCTGAGTTTCTTAAAATTCAGTCCACAATCTCTGTTTTCTCTATATATGTGGATGACTTTCTTAATCACTATCATGGCTTCAAGATGTAAGTTCAAAAAATCTGTCTCATTCATACTGTATTTCTACTAGTCTCTAGAAGGATCACTAATGTGTTCATTAATCCGTATAGTTTAGACCCATTTCCTAGGTTCAACCCCTCAAATTCTGCTGCCTACTAGGTTATTTTCCCTTGAATACTACATAGGCATCTTGAACTCATTTTGTCCAAAATATAAATCATCACTTTTTTTCACCCGAACCTAATGTTTCCCATCTTACCTAATAACACTGTCACTCATCCTGTTGCTCAAGGCAATTTCTTGGGAATCATTCTATTTTTTTCTCTCTCCTTCTCAAACCTAATTCTCCTATGTCTGATTCTCTCCAGTTCAGCTGAGGCTTTCATATGTCCATAATGTCTCTAGTGCAAATTATGATAATGACAAACTGCTGGTCTTCAGTGCCCCAGTCTGTAACTGTCCTGTCAATTCCCCAGAATTTTGTCAGGGTCTTTTTATGAAACACAAATCTGATTCTGTCACTGTCCTACTTCATTTGCTTCTTACCCCATTCCCTACAGGCTAAAAATTAATTTTCAGAAAAGTCTAAAAGTGTTCCATGATTTAGTGCATGTCTACATGCTTTGTCTCATACCAGTAACAACAACAAAATAGAGCGCTCCAGGCATTCTAAACTGTGTGAGTAATACCAAATGAGGCATTCTTATCACATCGCCTACTCTTTACTCAGGTTTTTCTTATAGCCTGTAATGATCTCTTTTTTTTTTTTTCCTCAATGCCTGTTTCTCTTTAAAAACTCTGATTGAAGGGCTCTGACCCTGTGAATCTTTCCTAAATGGATGAGGCAGTGCTTGCAGTTCTATTATATGGTCTCTCACAAGTAAAGAGCATAATCTAAAATGGAAAATAACACATATGCAATTGTATATGAGACTTTCTCTGCATCTTTTCTGTGATAACTTGGAAATCAGAGATATAATCCTTTCTTGACACAATATTTGATGCTTGACAAAGAGCACAGATTTGATAAATATGGTCTATGTATTAATACATTTTATCTAACATGAAAATGTGGAGAAGGCAATGGCACCCCACTCCAGTACTCTTGCCTGGAAAATCCCATGGATGGAGGAGCCTGGAAGGCCGCAGTACATGGAGTCACAAAGAGTCAGACAAGACTGAGCAACTTCACTTTCACTTTTCACTTTCATGCATTGGAGAAGGAAATGGCAACCCACTCCATTGTTCTTGCCTGGAGAATCCCAGGGACTGGGGAGCCTGGTGGGCTGCCGTCTATGGGGTCGCACAAAGTCAGACATGACTGATACGACTTAGCAGCAGCAGCAGCAACAACATGAAAATTATGTCCACAGAAAAGCTTTGCATTGTCCAACTGGGCATTATTTAACAAGGCCCCCCATGGATGATTTAATTCATTTGAGAATTTACCATATTTGACTTTACTATTTACTATTTGATTAGTGCCCTGACACAGTGAAGTTTTGTGCTAACCTGGAAATTTCTGCTCAATAGAAAAGAAAACTCTGATAGTTATATGTCTGGTATAAAATTAATCAGCTTTGTTTTGAATACAGACACTCAGAAATGAACCTCAGCCAGTAACAGAATGATTCAAGTCACAGACTGGATGGACACACCAGGCCAAAGTAACTATTCCAGTGCTATTACTTAATTCTTTGAATTTGCATGGTCAAGCAGTCAAATCATGTTTATTTCCTTTGTTTTCAAGAGAATTTTTGGTTATATGAACTATACAATATATCAATATCAAATTATAAAAGCCCCCCCAGGGAATAAACCCCTCAGTTCTGGAACGTCCATCCATTCAATTGTACCTTTGGAAAACATCAGAAATGAGTGAGATTTCTGCCAATGTGATGATAAATAAGAATACATTCATTATAAAACTAAAGCACTTCTATCTATACTGTCTCTCTTCCAAGATTGTTTCATTTCCTATAACACAAAGCCCAATGCTTCTTATAATTAGAAGAAAGTTCTTCAACATTTGTTTTCTGTAAATGGCCTTAACAACACAAATAATAAAGTTTTGGGGGAAATCTCATTACAAGAAAACTTATAATGGTGAAAACATTGTAATAAAATAGGGTTTGTTTCATAATTTGTTGTATACGCTATCAAATATTGAATAGTTTTTAAATCTATGTAGCAAAAATAGAATTCATCTAATGACAAAATTTTGGCTGCAAGGAGTAATTAAACTAATTGCATAGCATTCAGGCTTAATAATAATAAATACTCTTGTTTAGAGAATCAACAGTATATTTCTATCACTATCAGTCTGACTACTCATACTATCATGCTTATTCTGATTAATATTTAATAATAATTCAGTAAATGTTTTCTGGCAACACATCCCAAGAAAAATAGTGATGCTGCTATTCCTGTTTTGCAAAATTACAATTGAGATGTGGAATCATCATTTAAAAATTTAATGCTGTGTATAAACAAGCAATAAATTGTGTCTTAAGGGAAATGTTAATTTCCTTTTAAATTTTAATAACCTCTATTAACTTTGTTTCCAATATACACAATTAAACAACAGAGATTGATTATGTAAATTTTTATTGATAGATTTCTTATGTAGTTTACAATATTCTCAAAATTAATGCTCTGATTTTAGGTGCAGAACTTTCTCAGAGAATCTCTAGATTTATTATTAGAAGTCATGAGGAGGAAACCAATTCATAGCTTTTACAGAATAACCAGGTATAGACTGTAAGTGGATCAATGAGGTGTCATAGTCACCCAGATGACATCCTGTCAAAAGGTCCTCACAAAGTAGTAATGAAAAACAACCTCTGTCAACAGTAGTCAAGAAGCTGTAATACACTTTTAATAGAGCAATTCTGAGATCATGATGTGCACAGAATCCTACATGCAATGGCTCAAATGAGCTCACTACTCAAGTAAGTCTACAACTAAACTATGAAATGTTTTACACATACATTGGATATTTAGGCTCCAGGTAGCTTTAAATATCATTGCTTCAATTAATAATTTTAATGAACCTCTTCTCCAAAAATTATAAGTAAATATTACTTATAATTCTTACAAAAATTATTTGTAAGAATAACAAAGAGCATTTTGGAAAGAGTATCAGTGCATTCGGCTATTCTGTACTTAATTCCCTCATTCTTACTTTCCATTTCCAACTTGGAGATTTCAATATATCTGTATAAAATATACATTGATTTAACTAATTTAAATCTTTAATAAAATGTACTCCCTGTTGGCTGGCTAAAAGATAGGCATTAGCATATTTTATACATAAATTCTATAGTATCTCAAATCTAAGACACCTGATAAGTAGTGATAGTTTTCATTAGTAAAATAAGAGTTGGTGAAATTAATTCAGAATACATTTGTTTGGAAGGAAAATCCAATAGAAAGAACATAATTTGAAAACATTCAAAGTAGAATATATTACAAAGGAAATGTAGTAAAACTTGGGTTCATAATTAGTAAAATTTAGAGAAACTAGAGTGAAACAGAGTACAACGTTTATATGGAAACAGAAGTAGATGATAAAATTAAAAAAAACTAAAGATAATGTATGACTTTGAATTATCCAAAAGGGACATACTCATGTTATACTGCCACGTGCTGCTACCCAGGATACAGTTCTGCCTGTGGGTACTCCTCTGGATGCGTGGACATGTAATGGTCTCACAAAATTCATATTGTTCTCTTTGTTAACAGAACTGACAGAATTTTCAAATTCTTTATAATTATATATTGCTTTATGTCTAGGATTAAGGACAGTATATATATATATATGTATATAAAACAGTCTGTAAAGTTATCAGTGAAGACTTATATTGACAGTTCATAATTTCTAGAAATAAAGACCTGTATTTAATGAATGAGGGAGAAAAACAGCGATTGAGAGAAGAGAATGTATAAATTTTTCTTTCATGACTTTCAGGTGTTCAACTCATCTTTCTTTTAAGGGCTTCTATTCTAGATACTAATTATACATGTATATATTTAAATCTAACAGACTCTATTCAATCCACAAATAATTGTGTGGCTAAAGATAAGACAAATGAAGACGTCTCTTCCCTATACACTATATAACTTCCAGTTAGCTAAAGTCATTTTCTACATTCAGATTCACCTCACGTCTGTGAGAGTTGATGGGTAGGAGGAACATCAGGTGGAGCAGAAATGGTACACTGATACTGTCCTTCCTCCTATCTCATCCCACCCCTTAAGAGTAGCTATATATATATGATCACATATGTAGGTGCCTAGAAAAAAAAATAAGTAGGGAAAGAGTCCTTCTATAGCTTTATAATATTGACAAAACCTGGATAAATAACTATTGTCCCTACCTGGCTCTAAAACAAGTTTAAGCATTTTTATTATTATTATTGTTATCAATATTATCACATTGTGTGAAAATACAGTAAATCAATTGTTGTAGAAAGTCAGGGCATTTATATCTTTTAAGTTCAGTTCAGTCGCTCAGTCATGTGTGACTCTTTGCGACCCCATGAACTGCAGCACGCCAGGCCTCCCTGTCCATCACCAACTCCTGGAGCTCACTCAGACTCACATCCATCGAGTCAGTGATGCCATCCAGCCATCTCATCCTCCATTGTCCCCTTCTCCTCCTGCCCCCAATCCCTCCCAGCACCAGACTCTTTTCCAATTAGTCAACTCTTTGCATGAGGTGGCCAAAGTACTGGACTTTCAGCTTTAGCATCAGTCCTTCCAAAGAAATCCCAGGGCTGATCTCCTTCAGAATGGACTGGTTGGATCTCCTTGCAGTCCAAGGGACTCTCAAGAGTCTTCTCCAACACCACAGTTCAAAAGCATCAATTCTTCAGTGCTCAGCTTTCTTCACAGTCCAACTCTCACATCTATACATTTATATCTTTATCTATCACTAAATCTAGATTTAGTGAACTTTTAAAACACAAGTACAGTAATTTTATTTTTCTTAACTATACAGTCAGTCGGTCAGTTCAGTCACTCAGTCGAGTCCAACTCTTTGTGACCCCATGAATCGCAGCACGCCAGGCCTCCCTGTCCATCACCAACTCCCAGAGTTCACCCAAATTCATGTCCACGGAGTCGGTGATGCCATCCAGCCATCTCATCCTCTGTTGTCCCCTTATCCTCCTGCCCCCAATCCCTCCCAGCATCAGGGTCTTTTCCAATGAGTCAACTCTTCGCATGAGGTGGCCAAAGTATTGGGGTTTCAGCTTTAGCATCAGTCCTTCCAATGTACTATATATATATATATATATATATATATATACACAAAAACTTCAATTAAATTATACTTTGCAGTAACCATCTATTATTTTAGTAAGTACCTCACCATTTAATCTTATTGTATTTCAATTTTAAAATCTGAATTACAGGTATAAAATAATATCTTCTATATATTATGAGGCTGAAAAGACATTGTGATTATATAAAATGTGATTACATAATAAAAATTTACCTTGTATTGTAAAGCAAAATGGTCATATATTAGCTAAAATTTATTCAGTGCATATGAATATGAGAGACCAATCACCTCCATACCAAACTCTTTGAAATAACACTACTGAATTCTTATTTAATAGTCATTTAATAAACAAAGAAAAGCAGCAAAAACAGAAGATATTAAAAGAGGTGGCAAGAACACATTGAAGAATGCTTCAAAAAGATCTTCATGACCCAGATAACCATGATGGTGTGATCACTCACCTAGAGCCAGACATCGTGGAATGCTAAGACAAGTGGGCGTTAGGAAGCATCACTGCAAACAAAGCTGAAGGAGGTGACGGAATTCCAGTTGAGCTATTTCAAATCCTAAAAGATGATGCTGTGATAGTGCTGCACTCAATATGCCAGCAAACTTGGAAAACTCAGCAGTGGCCACAGGATTGGAAAATGTCAGGTTTAATTCCAATCCCAAAGAAAGGCATTGCCAAAGAATGCTTAAACTACCACACAATTGGACTTATCTCACACGCTAGAAAAGTAATGCTCAAAATTCTCCAAGCCAGGCTTTAACAGTACATGAACCGTGAACTTCCCGATGTTCAAGCTGGATTTAGAAAAGTCAGAGGAACCAGAGATCAAATTGCCAACATACATTGGTTCATCAAAAAAGGAAGAGAGTTCCAGAAAAACATCTACTTCTGCTTTATTGACTATGCCAAAGCCTTTGACTGTGTGGATCACAACAAATTGTGGGAAATTCTTAAAGAGATGGGAATACCAGACCACCTAACCTGCCTCCTGAGAAATCTCTATGCAGGTCAGGGAGCAACAGTTAGAACTGGACATGGAACAACACACTGGTTCCAAATAGGAAAAACAGTACGTCAAGGCTGTATATTGTCACCCTGCTTATTTAACTTATATGCAGAGTACATTATGAGAAACACTGGGCTGGAGGAAGCACAAGCTGAAATCAAGATTGCCAGGAGAAATATCAATAATCTCAGGTATGAATATGACACCACCGTTATGGCAGAAAGCAAAGCAGAACTAAAGAGCCTCTTGATGAAAGTGAGAGAGGAGAGTGAAAAAGTTGGCTTAAAGCTCAACACTCAGAAAACGAAGATCATGGCATCTGGTCCCATCACTTCATGGGAAATAGATGGGGAAACAGTGGAAACAGTGGCAGACTTTATTTTGGGGGGGCTCCAAAATCATTGCAGATGGTGACTGCAGCCATGAACTAAAAAGACGCTTACTCCTTGGAAGAAAAGTTATGACCAACCTAGACAGCATATTAAAAAGCAGAGACATTACTTTGCCAACAAAGGTTCATCTAGTCAAAGCTATGGTTTTTCCAGTAGTCATGTATGGATGTGAGAGTTGGACTATAAAGAAAGCTGAGTGCTGAAGAATCAGTGCTTTTGAACTGTGTTGTTGGAGAAGACTCTTAAGAGTCCCTTGGACAACAAGGAGATCCAAGCAGTCCAGCCTAAAGGAATTCAGTCCTGAATATTCATTAGAAGGACTGATACTGAAGCTGAAACTCCAATATTTTGGCCACCTGATGTGAAGAACTGACTCATTTTAAAAGACCCTGATACTGGGCAAAATGAATGTAGGAGGAGAAGGGGATGACAGAGGATGAGATGGTTGGATGGCATCACTGACTCAATGGATATGAGTCTGAGTAAACTCTGGCAGTTGGTGGTGGACAGGGAAGCCTGGCTTGCTGCAGTCCATGGGGTCGCAAAGAGTCAAACACCACTGAGCGACTGAAATGAAACTAAGAAAATAGTCAACAAATATCCCTGCATTGCACAGCTAATAAGTGGAAGAGCATTTAATAAATTTTTCATCGTATTTTTTGTAAATATTCAATATATATATACATATTATACGGAGAAGGCAATGGCAACCCACTCCAGTACTCTTGCCTGGAAAATCCGATGGACAGAGGAACCTGATAGGCTACAGTCCCTGGGGTTGCGAAGAGTGGGACAGGACTGAGCGTCTTCACTTTCACTTTTCACTTTCATGCATTGGAGAAGGAAATGGCAACCCACTCCAGTGTCTTGCCTGAAGGATCCCAGGGGCGGGGGAGCCTGGTAAGCTGCCATCTATGGGGTCACACAGAGTTGGACATGCCTGAAGCAACTTAGCAGCATCTACATATTATATGTATATGTATCTCATAAAAACAGAAAATATACTAACAAAATTATCTTTAGGGAGACATTATGTTTACTAGAAAAGTAAATATATTTCTTTTGTTGATTATTTCAATATTAATAATTGACAGATTTAGAAAACCAGTAACTACATAGAAGATTTGAACAACTCTATCAGCCAACCTAACCAAGTAGACAATTATAGAAAATTTCACACAAAAGTAAATGAATATTCATAGTTTTCAAGTGTGTACAGCATACTTCTGAAGGTTAGACATGGTTTGGTGCTATAGTACAAGTTTCAATATAATTAAATGATTCATGTCATACAATGTGTTTCTTTGGTCACAATGGAAATAATAAGATTCAGTAACAGAAAGATAAATTTATATGGGAACTAAATAACATTTAAATAGTTCAGAGGTCACATAAAAATTAAACAAAGGAAATTATACATATTTTATACTTATTAAAAGGAAAAGGCAACATATTAATATTAAAGAACTAATGTGGACATGTGTACAATTATAGAGACTTTAAGTTCATCTCTCAGCAATTAAAAGTACAACTTGTCAAAGCATGAGAAAAGTAGAGTGGATGTGAGCAACACTACTGTTTTAGCCTAATTGATATATATGGGACACTATAAACAACACTGGTAGAATATTCTTATAAGGTACACATATACACACACCAAGATAAACAACAAGCTGAGCCATAAAAAATGGTTTGGGACATGTGAAATATTTGCTATTATACAAAGTGCATCTAATAAATAAGTAGTGCATGCTCAGTTGCTTAGTCATGTTCAAAGGTTTGTGACCCCACGGACTGTAGAGCACCAGGCTCCTCTGTCTATGGGATACAGGCAAGAATGCTGGAGTGGGTTGCCACTTCCTTCTCAAAGGAATTTTCCAACACAGAAATTGAAGCTTCATCCCCTGCATCTCTCTTTTGTGTGTGTGTGTGTTTACAATTTCCCCTGCATCTCTTACATTGGTAGGTGAATTCTTTACCATCTAGCCACCTGGGAAACACAGTGCAGAAGTAGTAAATCAATAATAAGAAGAATCCAGAGAAATTTCATATATGTGGAAATTATTCCTCATACATTGAAATAATGCACAGGTCTAGTAAGCAATCACAAGGGAGTAATTTATCTATCAGTATGTCCACTCATTATGAAAATGGTTTCCTTCCTTTGTGGCAGAAATATGTACAACTTTGGTATACTCTTTTACCTTTATGTGATCATACCTGCTGTGCAGTACTGTTGCTTCAGTCGTGTCCAACTCTCTGTGACCCCATGGACTGTAGCCTACCAGGCTCCTCTGTCCATGGGATTCTCCAGGCAAGAATACTGGAGTGGGTTGCTGTGCCCTCCTCCAGCTGATCTTCCCAATCCTGTGTCTCAAGTCTCCTGCGTTGTCACGTAGGTTCTCTACAACTAGCACCACCAGGGAAGCCCATGTGATCATCTCTAATTATCTCTAATTCTGAATACCATTATTTCTAACTCCAAAGATAACTTTAGAAAAAAATTTCAAACAAAATGATAAATAAATTTAAATTTTAAAAAATAATAAAATAAAATACAAGAGAACAATTTAGGGACATAGATAAAGAAACATTTAGAGGAAAATTTATATCTTTAAATATTTTTATTAAAAATAGTAATGTATTATCTTATAATTCTATATGATAGAGATTCTGGGTCAGAAAGATCTTCTAAAGAAGGAACAGGCTACCCACTCCAGTAGAATTCATGTGTAATGCAGAAGACTTGGGTTCATTTCTTGGGTTGGGAAGATCCCATAGAGAAGGGAAAGGTTACCCACTCCAGTATTCTGGCCTGGAGAATTCCATGGACTGTATAGTCCATGGGTTCACAAGAGTCAGACACGACTGAGCAAATTTCACTTTCACTTTTTTCAGAGATTCATAGCCATAAGTTTCCACTATCAAAAAAAAATTAGGAAAAATAGTTAATTATAAGGAAGTAAAAATAAAAATAAGGTTAAAAATTAATGGAACAGAAAATTAGAGGGAAAAAATCAATAAAACCCAACTGGGTCTTTGAAAGTTTAACAATATTTATATGTACTTAATATAAAGAAGGAAAGATAAGGGCAGAGAGAGAAAACACAAGGTACAAATATCATAATGGCCAAATCTACAAATAACACAAATGTCCCTTAACAAATGAACAGGTAAATAAAACACAGTGTATTTATACTAAGATGGGACACTAGTCCATAGTAAAAGGAAAAGACTCTTGATATATGCAAACACCAGGATGGTTCCCAAAGGCATCAGGTTCAGTGAAAAAGATGCAGTTTCAAAAGCATACAAGCCCTGTGATTCCATCTGTGTAACATTACTGAAATAAGAAAGTTATAGAGGAACACAAAATAGCGGATGGTGATGAGGAACATCAGAGAATATAAAGGAGTATATCATGACAGATTTCTTTATGATGATAGAATAATTCTGTATCTTGATTTGCTGACAGTTACACAAATTGATGCAGAACTTCACAAAACAATGCACACATTTATATATGCATGTGAAAAATGATGAGCACCAAGTAAGGTATGTTGTCCAGTTAAATGTACCATGTCATGGTTTTTATATCCTGCTATAAGCCAGATAGGTCTCCCACATGTAGGAGAGCCTGGGTAAAACCTTCATATGACTCTAGGTGATAAACAGCGATGATCATTGTTACACCAAACAACATATATAAATGTCAACATCAAGTTCATGGAATGAATCCCATCACAAAAAAATGGTGAACTAATTATGTGACAGAAAACAAATGAATGGGTTGAATGACCCAAAGGCAGACACATATGCACTGCAAAGCAATATGACAGAATTTTGGGGTGATCAAACTATTCTGTATCTTGATCATGGTGGTAGTTTCACAGATTTATACAACTCTCAAAACTCACCAAACTGTACATTTTACATGGATTCAGTTTATGCAAATTATTCCTCAGTAAAACACAAAAGGTAAAATATAGGAGGAAGGAAAGGTGCCTTGGGAGTGTTTCAATTACCTTCCTGAGGTTCATAGTTCAAATGTTTTCTGTTTAATTTGTTTACATATTAGAAATTACAATACAATTTTAAATAGACAAAGAATTGGAACACATTTAATCTCTGCATGAACATACTTCAAAGCTTTGTGGAAAACATGTCAAAGATCACTTACTTCAATTTATATTCAGCAAGCATCATTTGCAGTTTTGTAAAATGGATGATTTATGTTTATGAATACTATAGTCAGGTCAAAGGAAACTATTAAGAGAAGCCAATTTTTTACTGGCTAATACAGTCAAAAATTCAAAAAATTTACCACTTCTGTAAGCATCACAGGTGAGAGGTGGGGAACTATCAGTTCAGTGCAGTCGCTCAGCCGTGTCTGACTCTTTGCGACCCCATGAATCGCAGCACGCCAGGCCTCCCTGTCCATCACCAACACCCGAAGTTCACCCAGACTCATGTCCATCGAGTCTGTGGTGCTATCCAGCCATCTCATCCTCTGTCATCCCTTTCTCCTCCTGCCCGCAATCCCTCCCAGCATCAGAGTCTTTTCCAATGAGTCACCTCTTCGCATGAGGTGGCCAAAGTACTGGAGTTTCAGCTTCAGCATCATTCCTTCCAAAGAAATCCCAGGGCTGATTTCCTTCAGAATGGACTGGTTGGATCTCCATGCAGTTCAAGGGACTCTCAAGAGTCTTCTCCAACACCACAATTCAAAAGCATCAATTCTTCGGCTCTCAGCCTTCTTCACAGTCCAACTCTCACATCCATACATGACCACAGGAAAAACCATAGCCTTGACTAGATGACCCTTTGTTGGCAAAATAATGTCTCTGCTTTTGAATATGCTATCTAGGTTGGTCATATCTTTCCTTACAAGGAGTAAGCGTCTTTTAATTTCATGGCTGCAGTCACCATCTGCAGTGATTTTGGATCCCAAAAAAATAAAGTCTGACACTGTTTCCACTGTTTCCCCATCTATTTCCCATGAAGTGATGGGACCAGATGCCATGATCTTCATTTTTCTGAATGTTGAGCTCTAAGCCAACTTTTTCACTCTCCACTTTCACTTTCATCAAGAAGCTTTTGAGTTCCTCCTCACTTTCTGCCATAAGGGTGGTGTCATCTGCATATCTGAGGTTATTGATATTTCTAACCCATTAAATAATTATATGAAAGCATACTCATGCATTTGTGGCATATTATTACCTTAGTCTCTTTTACTGTCTTTAAGTGTATCTTACTCTAATTTGTGGTTAATCTTTAAGAAAAATTTGGAACATTATATTTACAATTAGATGATTTCAATAGACTATATCATTTTTTGTTTTTCACAGATTGGATTTCCCAGAAGTAGACTTGGAGATGAGGAATCGTATGAAAGTGGTTGACTAAAAGGAAGCATTATCAGGAAAGAAGCAGAAAGGGTGAAAATAATGAGAAAGAAAAAAGGGTGAGTGAGTTTGTGATATTATGTCTCACTGAGCTCTTAAGGAGTGGAGGATATACTTCAGTAAAGTCCCAATCAGTTGTCCCATATGAATCAGCCATTAATCAATACCCTCCCTCCCCTGACTCAATTGTTTAGTTGTCCTTAATCAGGGCAACAATGGAACATAGCAAAAACCATCTTCATAAAATTTTAATTACTATTTCTTATATATCTACAACGCTAGAGACTTTTTTTTTTTTCCAACCAGCAGATCTCCTTCAACATGAATCCCATCCAAATTACCTACAGGCAGTCTTAGCACACAGCATATAACACTACAGCATGGCAGTGGTAAACAAGACTACTTACTATGAATAGTAATCCCTGTAATGTATTCTGGCCAGAGAAGGATTCAGCTCCAGAATCCCACCCTGACAGTTTACCTAGAGGCACTTCTGGACCCTGACGTTTCAGCTTAAGCTCCCTAGAAACAAAAGCTGAACTAAGGATTTAGCTTGGCACTGCATAAGAAATATTCAGGAATAGTGTAGGTATAGGACTATGAGCGAAAGATGGAAGAGCTACATAGCTTGTGAAAGCTCACTAGAAGTCCAAGTGCATGAAAATAGTAAAAGTGTCAGAAGTAATCACAGACAGAGCATCACCGTCCTCTGTTATCATGATATTTAAGTTCTTTGGAAATTTCTGGATTTTTCAAAATTCCAATATTTCAGTAAAATATAACAATATTTTTAGCAGCTCCAACTAATTAATGTGGAGAAGGTAATGGCAACCCACTCCAGTACTCTTGCCTGGAAAATCCCATGGACGGAGGAGCCTGGAAGGCTGCAGTCCATGGGGTCGCTGAGGGTCGGACATGACTGAACGATTTCACTTTCACATTCACTTTCAAGCATTGGAGAATGAAATGGCAACCCGTGGCAGTGTTCTTGCCTGGAGAATCCCAAGGATGGGGGAGCCTAGTGGGCTACTGTCTATGGGGTCGCAAAGAGTCAGACACGACTGAAGTGACTTAGCAGCAGTAGCAGCAGCATCTAATTAATGATTGCTTTTAATTCTTCGGGATAAATTTATTGTTATAAGACTAGAATAGAATAGCTTATATACTCATAATCCATAAAACTTACAATATTCTAATATTATTTTTCACTTGCTTTAATTGTTACCCTTGTGTCAATGGTACAACAGTTGTGCACTTTAAGTAACCCTAATAAATCACTCAAGCTATTATTTTCTCCCCAAAATGATGTTCAGTAGTACATACATTTTTTCCCTTTCAAGAGGTCCTATATCTGTATTCATAACCAAAACAAGGAATAATATTTTTGAGGGATTAAAACTGTAGTTTTATTACATACAGATATTTTTGGAATTAAAAACGATTCCTAAGAGAAAGTGTAACTCAGCCTACATGGTTATACTGAAACACAACATCCTTACAAGTACAATAAAGGCTGTATCGTCTTGGTTCATTTTTGTGTTTGTCACTGGGCTAATGGATGGGGTGGATTTTAAGCTGAAGGAAGTTGGAAATGTAGGACTATTGTTTTCCTCCCTACTTGAAGGAGTTTCTTCAAGTAGCTACTAAAAGTAAATTCTAAAGTAGCTTTAAAATATCAATTTTCTATGATGTATATATTTATTACAATATAGTCTTTACTTTTGCCCAAAAGTTTTGTGGTGTAAGTGTTGATAATACACAAGAAAACAGTGTTTTTCTAGTCACTCAGCATCCAGAGAAAATAAGTTAGTATTCACTGAAAACATCTACTAGGATGGAATACAACATGCTTTTCGTACAGACCAAATAGTTGTCAACAGGACAACAAAGAAAAGAAGAGGTACAGTGAATAAAATCAAAGAAGAGAAGAACTGTATTGGATTTATGTCATGAATAGATAATTGCATTTGAGGAGGCAATTTACTATATAGTGACCCCATTCCCCATCTTCTGTCAAACCCAATTCCCCTCATTCAGATGCATGACCTATTTCATAGGTTCTGTCTACACAAGCAAAGTGAAATGGACACTTGAGCATTTATCCAGTGATTTTAATCAATGTAGATAGATTCTTTATAAATTCTGTCTTTAAGAGAAACAATTTGTTTTACATTAATTATCTAGAATAGTTCCCATTCTCTAAATTTTGACACCTCAAACATTTTATTTTTTTAGTTCTACCAGTTTATTGCTACCAACCCACCACCCTCCACCCTCATGCACACATGCTCAGTCATGTAACCCCATGGACTGCAGCCCGCCCGGCTCTTCTGTCCATGGACTTTTCCAGGCAAGAATACTGGGCCAAACATTTTCTTAGAGACTGATTTGTTCACAGTAGTTTGATGTTTTACTCTACTCTATGCTTTGGAAAATAGCTGAATTATTATACATATTACATTTATTTTCAGAACTCAATTACTTGGCCTGACTTATGATTTTTTTCAGTTATTCACATTTTAACAACGTGCTAAAATAAGAATCATACAATTTGAAATAGCTACATCACTTTTCCCATTATATGGTTTGAGCAGTGGGAGTCTGGAGTTAACTTCAGTTCAGTTCAGTTCATTTCAGTCGCTCAGTCCTGTCTGACTCTTCACTACCCCATGAATCGCAGCATGCCAGGCCTCCCTGTCCATCACCAACTCCCGGAGTTCATCCAGACTCATGTCCATCGAGTCAGTGATGCCATCCAGCCATCTCATCCTCTGTCGTCCCCTTCTCCTCCTGCCCTCAATCCCTCCCAGCATCAGACTCTTTTCCAATGAGTCAACTCTTCGCATGAGGTGGCCAAAGTACTGGAGTTTCAGCTTTAGCATCATTCCTTCCAAAGAAATCCCAGGGCTGATCTCCTTCAGAATGGACTAGTTGGATCTCCTTGCAGTCCAAGGGACTCTCAAGAGTCTTCTCCAACACCACAGTTCAAAAGCATCAATTCTTTGGCACTTACAGAATCACAATTTCTAGAAGTCAGAAGAACTGACTGTCTGCTGTCTTGGCAGATGTCTGTGTTTGCTGCCCTAACAAACAGATCTTTAAGATTTATATTTTAATGTGATTTCATATATGTCTGTTTACAATATAATTTGACTTTGGCATATAATATACCATTTAGTAAGATCTTTAATGCCTGACATCTGCAAATAGAAAAGGGAAATATCTGTGGAACATGTTTCTAACATTTCCAAACAAAATCTCAAAGATGAAAACTCAGTATCTCTACTATCATTGACTAAAAGAAAAACCAAAAATGGTAGGAATGTCAGGAAGCCATATAGGCATCTGATGGTATTATATTTGACTTAATATGTTACCAGACACTGAAAGATTAGCAGTGTCACATAAATAACAAGAGCTTGTTCATACAGGGCATGAGGCTTAAGCAGGAAACAGAAGTTGATCAAAGAAAAAAGAAAAGGTCACACAGAAATCTTGATCAAATCTCATCTAAACAGCAATTTATGCCAGCCAGAAAGTGTTAGATCATCTACAGAATCCTAGCTATGACTTTTCAATATGTTAAAAATATCTGCTTCTAGAAAAAGTCATTTGGGAAATAAACATAACTTAATAGTGTTTGGAATAATCTTTATGAACAGATAGACTGAAAAGAAAAGTCAGAGATGTGACTTCATATGTCCACCTTTTTGAAAATTTCAAATCATGCTCCAAAATGAACAAATGATTTTTTGTTTTCTGGAATACAGTTGCTTTACAAAGTTGTGTTAGTTTCTGCTGTACAATGAATCAGCTGCATGTATACATCTATCCCCTCCTACATGTTTCTTGAAATTCCTATCAGCTTCTATTATTACCAAACCATTAAATTTTTATTAAGAGACATGATATAGCATACTATATCATATTATTAAGGAATAAATCAAATATAGAAAATGATACATGTAATATTTATGTGTGATTTACAAGATGAAAATGCATATGCCTGTTAAATTAGGTTAAGAAATAGAACTATGTAATATCTGTGTGTACATTTAATTTCAGACTCCACAGTTTTCATAAGATGTACCTATTATCCTAAATTTTTGCATGTTTGAATATCGTTTTTTTTTTAAACCAAAGATACAGATATATATTTATACAAATAGAATCATACCATGTACATTTTTCTGCAAATTGTCTTTAATGCAACATTATACTTGGAAAATTAGCTTTATGAAATTTACTAATTCAGGTTTTAGCTGTGGATTAATCCTCTTCATGATTAATTACAGCCCAGTATATTCATACTAACCATACATGTATCCATTCTTCTGTTAATGAACATTTGCTTTTTGATTTTTGTAATTTGCAAAGCTGCTAGTGACAATATTATCCATGACTTTGGAGAAAAATTAAAACAGAATTAATAATTAAAAACTAAATGTTTGAGAACCAAGTCACATTACCTTGTATATATGACATGTCATATACACATAAGTTGGGATATATTTGGAAAAGAGAAGATAAAGGTAAATCATCAAGATGGACTTATGAGAAACACTATGAGATTTTTCTCAAAGGAAGGGAGAGATGTCCACAACCACAAAACTGTATCATTAAGAACTGAAGACAAATTTCACAAGCAATATTTTATGCAAGAAAAAACAATAGAACTAGAGAAGGATGATCAGACAATGGATACGTTTTATTGAAGATTTCTTACTTATTCTGGTCCATCAACTACATGTTATGGTTTACTCTTTCTCTGTGTCTATGAGGCAAGAATAGGTAGAGAGACAGAATTTCAAGATCTCTGAATGGTGTGTGTGAAAGCTAAGTTTCAGTCATGTCTGACTCTCCGTAATGCTATGAACCAAAGGGCACCACACTCGTCTGTCCATGAGATTATCTGAATGGTAATCAAAAATTAAAAAGTATACTGCTGTATCTTTAGGGTTTTCTGTGTAGAGGATCATGTCATCTGCAAACAGAGTTTTACTTCTTTTCCAATCTGGATTCCTTTTATTGCTTCTTCTTCTCTGATTGCTGTGGCTTCAGTTCAGTTCGATTCAGTTCAGTCCAGTCGCTCAGTTGTGTCTGACTCTTTGTGACCCCATGAACCGCAGCACGCCAGGCCTCCCTGTCCATCACCAACTCCCGGATTACTGTGGCTAGGACTTCTAAAACTATGTTGAATAGTAGTGGTGAGAGTGGGCACCCTTGTCTTGTTCCTTATTTTAGCAAAAAAGACACACCTCTTTACAAAAGATATAAAGAACAGACTATTGGACTATGTGGGAGAAGGCGAGGGTGGGATGATTTGAGAGAATAGCATTGAAACATGTAAATTAATTACCATATGTAAAACAGATGATCAGTGCAAGTTCCATGCATGAAGCAGGGCACTCAAAGGCGATGCTCTGGGACAACCCAGAGGGATGGGGTGGGGATGAAGGTAGGAGGGTGTTTCAGGATAGGGGGACACATGTGTACCCGTGGCTGATTCATGTTGGTGTATGGCAAAAATCTTACTCCTTAGAAGGAGAGTTATGACCAAACCAGACAGCATATTAAAAAGCAGAGACATTACTTTCCCAACAAAGGTCCATCTAGTCAAGGCTATCTTTTTTTTCCCAACAAAGGTCTATCTAGTCAAGGCTATCTTTTTTCCAGTAGTCATGTATGGATGTGAGTGTTGGGACTATAAAGAAAGCTGAGCACCAAAGAATTGATGCTTTTGAACTGTGGTGTTAGAGAAGAATCTTGACAGTCCCTTGGACTGCAAGGAGATCCAACCAGTCCATCCTAAAGGAAATCAGGCCTGGGTGTTCATTGGAAGGACTGATGTTAAAGCTGAAATACTTTGAAATACAAAGCTCCAATACTCTGGCCACCTGATATGAAGAACTGACTCATTTGAAAAGACCCTGATGCTGGGAAAGACTGAAGGCAAAAGGAGAAAGGGACAACAGAGGATGAGATGGTTGGATGGCATTACCGACTCAATGGACATGAATTTGGGTGGACTCTGGGAGTCGGTGATGCACAGGGAGGCCTGGCGTGCTGTGGTCCATGGGGTTCCAAAGAGTTGGACACGAATGAGCGACTGAACTGAACTGATGACAAAAACAACCATAATATTGTAAGATAATTAGTCTCCAACTGAAATAAATATTTTTTTAAAGTATACTGCTATTGTAATCAGTGCCTAAGTATGCCCAGAATACTCTTTAACCTGATATCACTTTTGCATTTTGGAAAAACACAGAAAGAAGGAAACTAGGCATGAACAAATATAAATTACACTGGACCACTGTAAATCTGCCACAGAGGCAATTTCATGGCTTCAGAAGGCATTCTCCCTCACAGTGAAAGGAGTTTATCTCTGTTTACCAAAATAAACATAAAACCACACACAAATATATGACCATAGTCTTTGGTAGGTAGAATGTGCCCCATAGTGTAGAATTATATTTTAGTTAGTGTTTGAAAGATGATACTGTGAAAATGCTGTGCTCAGTATGCCAACAAATTTGGAAAACTCAGCAGTGGCCACAGGACTGGAAAAGGTCAGTTTTCATTCCAATCCCAAAGAAAGGCAATGCCAAAGAATGTTCAAACTACTGCACAATTGGACTCATCTCACATGCTAGTAAAGTAATGCTCCAAATTCTCTAAGCCAGGCTTCAACAGTAAGTGAACTGTGAACTTCCAGATATTCGAGCTGGATTTAGAAAAGTCAGAGGAACCAGAGATCAAATTGTCAATGTCTGAAATTAAAAGATGCTTACTCCTTGGAAGGAAAGTTATGACCAACCTGCTGCTGCTTCTGCTAAGTCTCTTCAGTCATGTCCGACTCTGTGCGACCCCATAGATGGCAGCCCACCAGGCTCCCCCGTCCCTGGGATTCTCCAGGCAAGAACACTGGAGTGGGTTGCCATTTCCTTCTCCAATGCATGAAAGTGAAAAGTGAAAGTGAAGTCGTTCAGTCATGTCCGACTCTTCGTGACCCCATGGACTGCAGCCCACCAGGCTCCTCCATCCATGGGGTTTTCCAGGCAAGAGTACTGGAGTGGGGTGCTATTGCCTTCTCCGTATGACCAACCTAGACAGCATATTAAAATGTGGAGACATTACTTTGCCAACAAAGTTCCATCTGGTCAAAACTATGGTTTTTCCAGTAGTCATGTATGGATGTGAGAGTTGGACTATAAAGAAAGCTGAGTGCCAAAGAACTGATGCTTTTAAACTGTGGTGTTGGAGAAGATTCTTGAGACTCCCTTTGATGGCAAGGAGATGCAACCAGTCTTTCCTAAGGGAGATATGTCCTGAGTGTTCACTGGAAGGACTGATGTTGAAGCTGAAACCCCAATACTTTGGCCACCTGATGCGAAGAGCTGACTCATTTGCAAAGACCCTAATGCTGGGAAAGATTGAAGGCAAAAGGAGAAGGGGACAACAACAGAGGATGAGATGGTTGGATGGCATCAACGACTCAATGGACATGAGTTTGAGTAAACTCTAGGAGTTGGTGATGGACAGGGAGGCCTCACATGCTGCAGCCCATGGGGTCTCAAAGAATCAGAGAAGTCTGAGTGACTGAACTGAACTGAGTACCCTAAAATTAAAGTGACCAACTCACTAGCCAAATCTTAGGAATAATCTGTTATTTTATGTTTACTACTAATCCCCGTATTCTTAGAAGGTTAAAAAAAAATAAACTTTAAGGAGAGATCAAGAAGTTTTTTCATAGTGAAACTTGTTCCAACCAGTCTATGATCTTTTCCTTCAAATTTATCATATGTCACATCAGGGTTTGATGAGAAAAAAAGGCACTGAGTGTAAAAAACAAAAACTATATTTTCCATGCATATTTTAAAAATATCCCTGTATCACATTATATAAGTAAAATAAGAGTGACTTCAAATTATTGTTAGAGCTTATTGAACAGTTTCTGTTACATACATAAGGCTATTACTGTCTTTGTATCTGGGGAATGAAGAGTCTGAAGTCTACAGGCAGGCAACTCAAGAAGGGAAAATGTTTTGAAGTAGAGAAAACAAGGACAAAAACAGAACCCACAAGTTCAAGCTGTAACTCATACAGGACAGAATGCAATCCATATCAGCATCTCATTATCTTAAAAACTCCAACTTGAATGATGGTGGCATCCTTCAGGTGAAGTCTGCACCTCTCATCACAGATCTAAGTGTGCACCTGGCCCAGCAGTCAGACAAACCAGAGGCAGCTCTGGAAGAAGTCAGATAAGCTGTACGCTTTGCTGCTGCCCCTCACAACTGAGTGAGCCAGAAGATAAGAAAATTCATGTGTGAACTGAAACAGTGCCTACTGCTCTTATGTCAGTGTGAACATAATGTGCCTGTTGATTTATTTTGTCCTCCCAAATCTTTGTTATTTGTGGTCCAGGATAACTGGGAACAAAGAAGGTAAAGAAATTATGGGGAATATAGCTCTAATTTAGCTAGGATGACACAATACAGAGTCAGCAGATTGTTTGAGATTATTAACTATGAGATGCTATCATAAGATACACTGTATAAGAGAGACATGTTGACATGAGTGGTCAAATTTAGATGTCTGGATTCCATAATATATGAAAAGGGAATTCTTACATTTTAAAAGAAATTAATTCTTAAAAGAAATATATTGACACCTGAATTATCATTAGAGAAAATATAGGAAACTTTGTTAGACTTCACTTTCAGAATGGTAATGTGAAGATTTGCACAGATCTGCCCCCAGGAAACAACAAAATCTGATGAAAATGAAGAAAAATCACTCATTTAAAAAATCTCTGGAAGTGTTCTAAGAGCACACCACATAGGAAGAAACATTTACAAACAATAAGCCAGTAACCCTCTTTTTCCCGTCTAATAAATTTCCTTTTCTTGCCTGACTGCCTGGCTTGCTCTCTTTTTCTCTGCACTCACCTTAAAAGTAGATATTTTAGGAAAGTCTTGTGTGTTTTTTTTGTTTGTTTGTTTGTTTTTCTAGGAGACCACCTCTCAGTTCCGTCTTTCCTTTGTTGTCTCTGCTGCTGCTGCTACTAAATTGCTTCAGTCGTGTCCAACTCTGTGCAACCAAATAGACGGCAGCCCACTAGCCTCCTCTGTCCCTGGGATTCTCCAGGCAAGAACACTGGAGTGGGTTGCCATTTCCTTCTCCAATGCATGGAAGTGAAAAGTGAAAGTGAAGTTGCTCAGCCGTGCCTGACTCTTAGCAACCCTGTGGACTGCAGCCCACCAGGCTCCTCCGTCCATGGGATTTTCCAGGCAAGAGTACCAGAGTGGGTTGCCATTGCCTTCTCTGTTGTTGTCTCTAGTAAACTAAATAATAGATAGCCTACGGCTTAGGTATCACTTTTAATTGTTTATCTTCAAAAACATCATCATTCTCAGTAGTGCTCGAAGGTTTGCATTTCCCACCAGTGTTTCACATAGTCACTTGGTGACAATTTCAGAGTTTTCTGCTTTAATGAATTGGCACTCTTCCTTGGAAAAATCTCTGAGCCATTGCTCTGGAGCTAAGAGTAGGGGCAGTGAGCTGCTTTTCTTGGAGGTGACATTGGCTTTATGAGCAGGGCATTGAGTGAGGATAATAAGCTCTAAGTTTTCTCAGCTAGCCTCTCTTAGGGTGACTGGCTCTTAAGGAGAACCAGTGTTCTCCCTTTCTGACGGAGTCCATCTTATACCCCACCACTGAAAAGTTCTCTTAAGGCACGGTCACGTAGCTGGAGGTCTGGAATCCCGTGGTCTCATAGCTTTGAGAAGACAGCCACCAGTAAGATAACAGGATACCATTTGGGCAATTTGGTCAGTCTCACAGATCATGGAATGAGGAACCTAGCAGGCTACCAGAGAAGGCAATGGCACCCCACTCCAGTACTCTTGCCTGGAAAATCCCATGGATGGAGGAGCCTGGTCGGCCGCAGTCCATGGGGTCGCTAAGATTCGGACACGACTGAGCGACATCACTTTCACTTTTCACTTTCATGCATTGGAGAAGGAAATGGCAACCCACTCCAGTGTTCTTGCCTGGAGAATCACAGGGACTGGGGAGCTCGGTGGGCTGCCATCTATGGGGTCGCACAGAGTCAGACACGACTGAAGCGACTTAGCAGCAGCAGCAGCAGGCTACAGTCCATGGGTTTGCAAAGAGTCAGACACTACTTAGCAACTCAACAACGACAATACTTTCTGAGTTATCAGTGTGAAGTTTGATATAAGTATATGCTTTTATTTACTTGTGTATGTTGCTCCTAACTTATAGAGCTGCATTACATATATGTGAAAGATTATGAAAAAATTTAAAATGTACATACTAAATTAAATCATTATGACCATTTAAACAGGAATTATGTGTTTAGTATATCAGAAAGTATACTTTCAAAGAATTTTAGACTTATGGTTCACTAAGTTAGCAAATTATTCATTAAGTATATAACTTCTAAGATAAACTACTGAAATATTATTAAGTAATGTAATATAATAATATTGTTACTTATTATTAACATAATAGTTATTAACATAATAATAAGTAACATAATATTACCTTCTTATTTTTATAGGGTGCAGAGAGGTTCTATATACATATGTTTTGGTCTGTTAGTATATTCGTTATAGTATATTTCTCAATTTCTCAAAGTTGTACCCTAAGGAAGTATATGGCTATAAAAAGTTGTGATGTGTATGTTCATCAGCTCTGCACATCTGTGTAAAACACTGGTGCATGATAGTCAGTTGATATTATTCACATCCTGGTTTTCTCTATGCCATATGTTACTGTGATTAAAATCATAATTAGCATGTGAATAAGACTCTACTAGGAAAACAGAACAATTGTTTATGCAAGATATGCAGGGTATGTTCTGTTAAAGGAAAAGAGAATAGTTATTTGTGACGGAAATTGAGTGTTCTCAGATTGAGGAAGAAAAAAGAGTAGGACAAAGCCTGAGCAGATACAGAAAGTTATAGGAAGTTCATGGAAAGGGAATTTTATTTGTCGTAGTCATAGCAAGCAAAAAATTTATTTATAAAGGTTCTTAAAAAATATCTTTAATTTTAAATACAGTATTAGTGTAAACTAAAATTTCATATTCTGTTAAATTGTTTCTCTTATTAGCATGCTCTTAATAACAGGTTGTAAAAGGGTTTTTTCTACCCTTGACTAATCTTAGGAAGCAAAGATTCTGTTTCAATAAGAATAAATTTTCTGGGTTGTATATTGACTTTTCCCTTGCTATTAATTACTTAAAAACAAAAACAAAATATTCTCAGTTTAAAAATCATGTTATCTCCTGTGTTTGCTTTTAAATTATTTTATTGGCACTCATTCAAATAGGTAGCCAAAGTGGTGTTTCTCACTAACTCATGAGCCTATTTAATCAAATGCTGAAATGCTTCCCTGGTAGCTCAGATGGTAAAGTGGTCTGCCTACAATGCGGGAGACCAGGGTTCAATGCCTGGGTTGGGAAGATCCCCTGGAGAAGGAAATGGCAACCCACTCCAGTATTCTTGCCTGGAAAATCCCAAGGACTGAGGGTCCTGGTAGGCTACATACAGTCCATGGGGTCACAAAGAGTCAGACATGACTGAGCGACATCACTTCACTTTCCCAAATTAAACCCTAATTGATATCTTTTTCACTTTCTGAGTTTCCATGGGCTCCTAGGTATATGACACAGGAGGTGTTTTTTCACCCTGTAAAAACAGAGATATTAGTAATGATTAAGTTTATTTCATATGAGTTGTAGGGAAAGTATTAAATCACAGGAGGATATTATCCTTCCCTGAGTTAAATGTGAATGAGTAAAATGTTATTAATATAAACACATTAGAAATCATATGAGGTTTCTAGAAATATGTCACTGCACTGGCTCTCTATGACATGCTTCTATTAATCAAAGTCTTTATACTACTATGTTTGATATCAGATAAGAGTTAAGTCTACAGATGGCTAACAAAAACATGAAAAGATGCTCAACACCACTCATTATCAGAGAAATGCAAATCAAAACCACTATGAGGTATCATTTCACTCCAGTCAGAATGGCTGCAATCCAAAAGTCTACAAGCAATAAATGCTAGAGAGGGTGTGGAGAAAAGGAAACTCTCTTACATTGTCGGTAGGAATGCAAACTAGTACAGCCACTATGGAGAACAGTGTGGAGATTCCTTAAAAAACTGGAAATAGAACTTCCTTATGATCCAGCAATCCCACTGCTGGGCATACACACTGAGGAAACCAGAAGGGAAAGAGACACATGTACCCCAATGTTCATTGCAGCACTGTTTATAATAGCCAGGACATGGAAGCAACCTAAATGTCCATCAGCAGACAAATGGATAAGAAAGCTGTGGTACATATACACAATGGAGTATTACTCAGCCATTAAAAAGAATACATTTGAATCAGTTCTAATGAGGTGGATGAAACTGGAACCTATTATACAGAGTGAAGTAAGCCAGAAAGAAAAACACCAATACAGTATACTAACGCATATATATGGAATTTAGAAAGATGGTAACGATAACCCTGTATACGAGACAGCAAAAGAGACACTGATGTATAGAACAGTCTTTGGGACTCTGTGGGAGAGGGAGAGGGTGGGATGATTTGGGAGAATGGCATTGAAATATGTATAATATCATATATGAAACAAGTCGCCAGTCCAGGTTCGATGCACAATACTGGATGCTTGGGGCTGGTGCACTGGGATGACCCAGAGGGATGGTATGGGGAGGGAGGAGGGAGGAGGGTTCAGGATGGGGAGCACGTGTATACCTGTGGTGGATTCATTTTGATGTATGGCAAAACCAATACAATATTGTAAAGTTAAAAAATAAAATTAAATTAAATTAAAAAAAAGAGTTAAGTCTGATCACTCATAATTTCAGTTGCTTTTATTTTTATTTTTTTTCAGTTGCTTTTAAAAAATATTAATTTGAGATGGAGAAAAGCAAACTTACAGTTACCTAGGAGGAAAGAAGGAGGGATAAATTTGGAGATCGGGATTGACGCATACACACTACTATATATAAAATAGATAACTAATAAAAATCTACTCAATATGCAGATGATACCATTTTAATGGCAGAAAGTGAAGAGCTAAAGAGCTTCCTGATGAAGGTGAAAAAGGAAAGTGGAAAAGCTGGCTTAAAATTCAACATTCAATAAACTAAGATCATGGCATTCGGTCCCCTTACTTCCTGGCAAATAGATGGGGAAACAGTGGAAATAGCATCAGATTTCATATTCTTGGGCTCCAAAACCAATGTGGATAGTGACTGCAGTCACAAAATTTAAAACCTTTTTTCCTTCTTTTTTTTTCCATAGAAGAAAATCTATGACAAACCAAGCCTGTGTATTAAAAAGCAGAGACAATGCTACAGAAAAGGTCCAAATTCTCAAAGCTATGGTTTTTCCAGTAGTCACTTATTGATGTGAGAGTTGGACCATAAAGAAGGCTGAGTGTCAAAGAATTGATGCTTTCAAACTGTGGTGTTGGAGAAGACTCTTGAGAGTCCCTTGGACAGCAAGGAGATCCAACTAGTCAATCTTAAAGGGAATCAGTCCTGAATATTCATTGGAAGAACTGGTGTTAAAGCTGAAGCTCCAATACTTTGGCCACCTGATGCAAAGAGCCAAAATACTGGAAAAAGGCCTTGATGCTGGGAAAGATGGAGGGCAAGAGAAGAAGGGGATTACAGAGGATGAGATGGTGGGATGGCATCACCAAGTCAATGGACATGAGTTTGAGCAAACTCAGGGAGGTAAGTGAAGGACAGGAAGCCTGGCACTGCAGTCCATGGAGTTGCAAAGGGTCGCACATGACTTAGTAACTGAACATCAGCAACAAAAACAACAACTCAGTATTTTACTCAGTACTCTATAACGACCTACATTGGACAAATATCTGAAAAAGGGTGTATATATGGATATGTGTAACTGATTTACTTTGCTATATACCTGAAACTAACACAGCAGTATAAATCAAATATACTCCAATATAAATTAATTTTAAAATAATCTCATTCAACATTTGAAAAAGATCTTAAAAAATAAAATATCAATTTTGACACAATTTTGCTTATTCAACTGAATCCAATATATTCTTAGGACTGATGCTGAAGCTGGAACTCCAATACTTTGGCCACCTGATGTGAAGGACTGATTCATTTGAAAAGAACCTGATACTGGGAAAGATTGAAGGTAGGAGGAGAAGGGGATGACAGAGGATGAGATGGCTGGATGGCATCACTAGCTCAATGGACATGAGTGTGAGTAAACTCCGTGAGCTGGTGATGGACAGGGAGGCCTCATGTGCTGCAATCCATGGGCTCGCAAAGAGTCGGACAAGACTGAGCAACTGAACTGAACTGAACCAGTATATTCTAGTGGTTTCTGCTAGGGATTTACATCACTTACTTATGAGGGTTTGTTAGTATACAGATGTTTAGCACGATTTCCAGACTTAGTGCATCTTTTTCCTTGAAAATCTTGATATATTCTCAGCATATGCTTGGTACAGTCATGATACATTATTCCTCTCAATTATTATACATCATAATTTCCCCTGTAATGATATTATGTTTAACTATTTCCATAAATTAGATCTCTGTTCTTTGAAAACAGATATTCATTAAGTTTACAGATATTTTGTGCAAATCATTTTTATTGACTTTAGTTTCCTTTGTGTGTCACAGAAACAAGAAAAATTTCTTATCAATTACATTATATCTATAATGAATTCTCATCAGAGATGTCACTTTTTAAAGCGATCATTAGTAAGCCAACCATAGTGATTTTAGATCTTTCTGTCAGTTGTAGACAGTTGTTAATTTTATTTTGATACTCCCTTTAAAGTATTTCAAATGAACTAAAGCAGAGATTTTTGTCTTTAACAAAACTGACTATCTCACATTCTGTTAGAAAATGACTATGCCAATCAGGGACATTTGCGCATAGAATTTCTGATGACATTTCATAAATAAGTTAAAGACCACCTGTAGATTAAACCAAGATTTACAGAATTCTAGTGGAAAAGCATATGGTTCATAACGTTGATAAACCAAGATCAAACAGAACAAGAATTAAATATGTAGTACCGAAAAGACTCATAAAGGATGACTAGAAGTATTGTTTGGAATACTGCTGATGTTTTAACATGTGATTTTTTAGACATATGGAAATACTTTTTCTTTTCTCTTAAGCTGTCTATAGTTTAAGCTAATGAAACATTGAGCAAATTATGCTTTTATAAACAGACATAAAATATTTACCTTTCTCTCTCTCTAAAACCTCCCAGAATTTTGAAACTTTACTGAGTATTCTTATCTTTGTGGCAACATAATGATTTAGTATAGGTTCAATAAATGAGTTTTTAAGAGGACATAAGACTCTGACACTGGGAGGGATTAGGGGCAGGAAGAGGAGGGGACGACAGAGGATGAGATGGCTGGGTGGCATCACTGACTCGATGGACATGAGTCTGAGTGAACTCCGGGAGTTGGTGATGGACAGGGAGGCCTGGCGTGCTGCGATTCATGGGGTCACAAAGAGTCGGACAGGACTGAGCGACTGAACTGAACTGAACTGAATTGGAAATATTTGTTAAAAAAAAAAAACAAAAAAAACTTGTTTCAATATTTTCAATTCTACAAACTAATTTTTGTAATTAATTTGTAATTAATTTTGTAACTAATTTTCTCTCTAATTCTACTAACAAAAATTTCCCAATTTAATCTTGAGCAATAAAATCTGAATGCCTAGATCCATATCAAAATTCCAGGTTGACTCATATTTGCTTTTCCATCCCTAAGATCTATACAAACGATGCCAGTAAATCCAACAAATTCATATACTTGACCAGTTCAGTTCAGTTCAGTCACTCAGTCATGTCCGATTCTTTGCCATCCTATGGACTGCAGCACGCCATGCTTCCCTGTACACTACCAACTCCTGGAGCTTGCTCAAACTCATGTCCATCAAGTCAGTGATGCCATCCAACCATCTCATCTTCTGTTGTCCCCTTTTCCTCCTGCATTCCATCTTTCCTAGCATCAGGGTCTTTTCCAATGAGCTGTTCTTCGCATCAGGTGCCCAAAGTATTGGAGTTTCAGCTTCAGCATCAGCCCTTCCAGTGAATATTCAGGACTGATTGCCTTTAAGATGGGTTGGTTTGATCTCCCTGCAGTCCAAGGGACCCTCAAGAGTCCTCAAACACCACAGTTCAAAAGCATCAATTCTTTTGTGCTTGGCTTTCTTTATAGTTCAGCTCTCACATCCATATATGACTACTGGAAAAACCATAGCTTAGATAGACATTTTTTGGCAAAGTATTGTCTCTGCTTTTTAATATGCTGCGAGGTTGGTCATAGCTTTAGTTCCAAGGAGCCAGTCACCGTCTGCAGTGATTTTGGAGCCCAAGAAAATAGTCTGTCACTGTTCCACTTTTTCCCCATCTATTTGCCATGAAGTGATGGGATCAGATGCCATGATCTTAGTTTTCTGAATGTTGAGTTTTAAGCCAACTTTTTTTCTCCTCTCTCACTTTCATCAAGAGGCTCTTTAGTTCTTCACTTTCTGCCATAAGGGTGGTATCATCTGCATATCTGAGGTTATTGATATTTCTCCTGGCAAACGAGATTGCAGCTTGTGCTTCATCGAGCCTGGCATTTTGCATGATTTACTCTGCATATAAGTTAACTGAGCAGGATGACAATATACAGCCTTGACGTACTCCTTTTAACATGTGGAAATACTCCATGGTTCCATGTCCAGTTCTAACTTTGTTTCCTGACCAGCATACAGATTTCTCAGGAGGCAAGTCAGGTGGTCTGGTAGCCCCATCACTTTAAGGATTTTCTACAGTTTGTTGTGATCTACAAAATCAAAGGCTTTGGCATAGTTCATAAAGCAAAAGTAGTTGTTTTCCCAGAACTCTCTTGTTTTTTCAATGATCCAGCAGATGCTGGCAATTTGATCTCTGGTTGCTTACCTTTTCTGAATCCAGCCTGAACATCTGGAAGTTCACAGTTCACGTATTGTTGAAGTCTGGCTGGAGAATATTGAGTGTTACTTTGCTAGTGTGACAGATGTGTCAATTGTGCAGTAGTCTGATCATTCTTTGGCATTGCCTTTCTTTGGGATTGGAATGAAAACTGACCTTTTCCGGTCCTGAGGCCACTGCTGAGGTTTTCAAATTGCTGGCATATTGAGTGAAGCACTTTCACAGCATCACCTTTTAGGATTTGAAATAGCTCAACTGGAATTCCATCACCTCCACTAGCTTTGTTCGTGGTGATGCTTCCTAAGGCCCATTTGACTTTGTGTTCCAGGATGCCTGGCTCTACATGAGTGATCACACCATCATGGTTATCTGGGTCATGAAGATCTTTTTTGTATAGTTCTTCTGTGTATTCTTGCCACCTCTTCTTAATATATTCTGCTTCTGTTAGGTCCATACCTCTTCTGTCCTTTATTGTGCCCATCTTTGCATGAAATATTCCCTTGGTATCTCTAATTTTCTGGAAGAGATCTCTAGTCTTTCCCATTTTATTGTTTTCCTCTATTTCTTTGCATTGATGGCTGAAGAAGTCTTTCTTATCTCTCCTTGCTATTTTTTGGCACTCTGCATTCAAATGGGTATATCTTTACTTTTCTCCTTTGCCTTTAGCTTCTCTTCTTTTCTCAGCTATTTGTAAGGCCTCCTCAGACCATTTTGCCTTTTTGCATTTCTTTTTCTTGGGGATGGTCTTGATCCCTACCTCCTATACAATGTCATGAACCTCCATCCATAGTTCTTCAGGCACTCTATCAGATCTAATCCCTTGAATCTATTTGTCATTTCCACTGCATAATCATATGGGATTTGATTTAGGTCATACCTGAATGGTCCAGTGGTATTTCCTACTTTCTTTGACTTAAGACTGAATTCAGAAATATGGAGTTCATGATCTGAACCATAGTCAGCTTCAAGTCTTGTTTTTGCTGACTATATAGAGCTTTTCCATCTTTGGCTGTAAAGAATATAATCAATCTGATTTCAGTATTGACCATCTGGTGATGTCCTTGTGTAGAGTCTTCTCTCATGGTGTTGGAAGAGGGTATTTGTTATGATGAGTATGTTCTCCTGGCAAAACTCTGTTAAACTTTGACCCATTTCATTTTGTACTCCTAGGTCCATTTTGCTTGTTACTCCAGGTATCTCTTGACTTCCTACTTTTGCTTTCCAGTCTGCTATAATGAAAAGCACATCTTTTTTTGAGTCCTTATCAATACTGCAGAACATGCATGGGTTGATTTCTCCCTGAGTAACTCAAAGTCTGGACTAAGTTGTTGTGTTCAGTTGCTCATTTGTGTCCTACTCTTTGCAACTCCATGGACCTCAGCATGCAAGGCTTTCCTTTCCCTCAGTATTTCCTGGAATTTGCCCAAGGTCATGGCCATTACATTGGTGATGCCATCCAACCATGTCATTTTCTTTCGCTCTCCTCTTCTGCCTTCAGTCTTTCCCAGCATCAAGTTGTTTCAATGAGTTGGCTGTTCAGATCAGGTGGCCAAAGTATTGGAGCTTCAGCATCAGTCCTTCCAATAAGTATTCTGGATTGATTTCCTTTAAGACTGACTGGTTTGATCGCCTTGCTGTCCAACAAACTCTCAAGAGTCTTCTCCAGCACCACAGTTTGAAGGCATCAATTCTTCAGCACTCAGCCTTCTTTATGGTCCAGCTCTCACAACTGTACATGATTACTGGAAAGACCATAGCCTTGACTCTATGGACCACTATCAGCAAAGTAATGTCTCTGCTTTTTAACACACTGTCTAGGTTTGTCACTGTTTTCCTGATAGGAAGCCATCATCTTCTAATTTAATGGCTGTAGTCACCATCCACAATGATTTCAGAGCTCAAGAAAAGGAAATCTGTTGCCACTTCCACCTTTTTTCCCTTCTATTTGCCATGAAGTGATGGGACAAGATGCCATGATCTTAGTTTTTTTTTTAATATTTACTTTTAAGCCAGTTTTTTTCACTCTCCTCCTTCATCCTCATCAAGAGGTTCTTTAGTTCTTCACTTTCTGACATTAGAGTGGTATCATCCTCATACCATCCTCAAAATCCCCAGAAAAGGTGTTGGTTAATATAGATAGCAGGACAATGGCCACGGAAGCTGGAATCCACTAAAAGTGTGTAACAACTCACCTACCAAATCAACTTGCCCTGAAAATGGATGGTGCTGGATGCTTATCAGACCCTCTGGACTACATATGTCTAGTGAAAATCTTGGGTCATGCCTGCTTCTATACAATAACCAATAATGTGGACATCATCACCAGAGAAATGACACCTTATTTTAAAAAATGAGCAGTATGTCATAATATAAAGATTTTAATCCATTAACCTCTTGGAATCTGCTGGAATAAATGGTTTCAAAATTTTGCTTCTGGCTCTTTTAACTTAAAGATAAATATTTCCCATTTTCCTTTCAGGTACCCCTCTCTTCAGAGGCCTGATCCCCAGAACTCTAAACCAACAGATATTTCCTATCACAGCTCAACAGAGTTCAGTTGATTTTGTAGTCTTCAAGAGACTATTTCTTAGACCCACATTCTTCCTGCTCAGGAGATTTACGACTACTCCTGAGTTTTCCAGTGATGAATGATACTCAATTAACAAAAACAATAGCTATTTTGAACTTTGAGATGACATACCAATATTTATGAGATTCAGTGAAAGCAGTGCTTATAAGAAATTTTACAATTGTAAATGAGTATTATTAAAATAACTTGAATCAACAGTCTAACATTTTTCCTTAAACCACAAATAAAAGCAAATTAAACATGAACAAGTAGAAGGCAAGGAATAACAAAGATGGGAAATATTACAGTACTCCTTTTTTTCTGAGTTATAAGGTCCATGCTATTGCAAATGGCAACACTTTATCTTTTTTATGGGTGAACAGTATTCTACACACACACACACACACACACATACCCCTTTTTTATCATCTGTTGATGGATTCTTAGGTTGCTTCCATATCTTTGAAATTATAAATAATGCTGCTATGAAGACTGGGGTGTGTATGTCTTTTTAAGTAAATGTTTTTGTTTCTTTTGAATATATACCAAGGACTTAGATTGCTGAGTTATACGGCAGTTCCACTTTCAATTTTTTGAAAACGTTACATGTTGTTTTTCACAGTGGCTGTGACAATTTACAGTCCCACCAGCAGTGTGCATGGGTTCTTTTTTCCCCAAATCCTCCCTAACACATTATGTGTCCTTTTTGATGACAGTCACTGAGACAGGTGTGAAGTACTATGTCATCATGGCTTTGATTCACATATCCTTGATGACTAGCAATGTTCAGCATCTTTTCATGAGCCTTTTGTCTATCTGCATACCCTCTTTAGAAAAATGTATATTTGTATATTCTTATTATTTCTTAATCCATTTTTGGATGTTGAGTTATAAGAGTTGTTTATATATTTGGATATTAAACCTTTATCGGTCATATAATTTGCAAATATTTTCTCTACTCTGTAGGCTGTCTTTTTCATTTTGTTGATGATTTCCTTTGCTGTGCAAAAGCTTTTAAATTTAATTAGGTTCCATTTGTTTATTTTTGCTTTTATTTCCTCTGTTTTAGGAGACAGGTCCAAAAAACATTGCTACAGTTTAGAGTATTCCGCCTACATCTTCCTCTAAAAGTTTCATGTCTTCTGGTATTACACTTAGTTCTTTAATGCATTTTGAGTTTACTTTTGTCTATAACATTAGAGAATGTTCTAATTTTATTCTTCTACACATAGCTGTTCAGTTTTCCCAGCAGCACTTACTGAAGAGACTGTCTTTCCTCCATTGTATATTCTTGTCTCCAAATGGGAAAGGAAAGTTAAATTATCAGTGTCTGCAAATGACATGATACTATACATAAGTGATCCCCAATATCTTTGGCACCAAGGACCAGTTTTCTGCAAGATAATTTTTCCATAGACTGGGAAGCGGGCATCAGGGCATACCTGCTATATGTAAAAAATATAAAGATGCCACCAGAAAACCACTAGAGCTCATCAATATATTCAGTAAAGTTACAGGATACAGAATTACTACTGTTGTATTTTTTTACACTACCAACTAAATCTCAGGAAGAAAAACAAAGGAAACATTCCCATTTACCACTGTAATAAAAGGAATAAACTACCTAGGGATAACTTTCCTAAGTAGGTGAAAGATTTGTACTCAGAAAACTATAAGACATTACTGAAAGAAATTGAAGACAACACAAAAAGATGCAGATGCAGATACTATGTTCTTGGATTGGAAGGATATTGTTAAAATATTGATTAAAAATGATGTAATGCTCAAAGGAATCTACAGATTCAAGTCTATCCCTGTGAAAATACCAATGGCATTTTTCACAGAACTAGGACACATAATCAAAATTTGTGTAGAAACACAAAAGGCCTTCAATAGCCAAAATGATCTTGAGAAAGAAGAATAGAGCTGGAGAAATCACACTCTGGTGTTAGACTATACTACAAAGCTACAGTAATCAAAACAGTGTAGTACTGGCACAAAAAAAGTTAAATGAAGCAGCAGACAGACCAGAAATATTCCCACACACTTAAGGTCAATTAATCAATGAAAGGTTAAAAAAATAATAATAATAACTTCTAATTTGTGATTTTTATCTCTTCAGTATCAGTACATTTAGGGAACTACTCCTGTTATCTGGAAGGACAGCATAACACAGAAGAGGCTTACTTATCCAGGAATTTGAACACTGAGCTCAAACTTTGAGTTGAATTAGCCAAAGAAACACGTTAAAGCAACCTCCACAAGTTCCAACTACCCTGACAGCCCTAAAGCTATAGGGTAGCTTTCACATAATCTAGCCTTCAAGACACCTTCTAATCTGTAATCTGTCAAATTCCTTCCCAATAAATTATTTTTGATTATGTTAGATTTGGTTTTGAGTTTTACAGTTATCGGAAAAGGAATAGTCTTTCTTGTTCTGTGCATGGGTTTTAATGGATTGTATTTTTCATAGGTCTTAGTTTGAATAGTATGTGCTGGTAGCTATCTACTAAATAGTCTATATCACTTAGAAATCCCTTTGCCTTAAAGTATAAGAATCCTTGATTTTCTGTGACTTTTACAAATTTGACATTGTTATTCTCACACAGCATTTGAGAGGTTGACTAGGGATTTTTAGTTGAAATGTAGAATGTAATATAATTGTGTACTTTTAAAATAATATAGTATTTTAGTCATTGTCTTCAAGCATAATACCTGACCTCCTGAATAGATAATTTATGTTAAGTGGGAGTTGCCTACATTTTAGTTTCTGGTGTTCTTTAATAAAGAAAGGGCAACTTAGAAGCCTGAAAAATGAACACTGGTTGAAGAAATGGGTTGTATCTACCATGAACCCTGTATCAGATAATCCACAACTGCACCTCTCCTCCATTTCTTGTATGCTAAGAAATTCTGTGTTTGGTTGGTTTCTGTCTAATTTGAAGAGGCTGTTTTCTTTGGCAGAATGCTGACGGCAGCATATTTCACAAATGACACTCAGTTAGCAGTGAAAGAGTTCTAGTTAGACTAAGAACACAGAAGTCAGTGAATAAACAAATTTGTGATTGTTTCAGAACGAGCCCCAAAGTCATGTGGCTCAACTAGACTTACTTGAAATGAACGATGTTCTGTGTTCCAATATTCGGCTCAGCAAATTCCCACACCAAACTTAACGCTTCCACTATTGCCACCTTCCAATCCATTTACACAGTGCATAGAATGCTTTCTGGACTATAATTCTGATTCTTTTACTTCCTGATCAATATCCTTTAAAAAGCAACCACCTGCCCTCTGAATTATGTCCAAACCTCTTTTGATCTTTTATATAAGCTTTCCTGTCATTTACCATCAATAATATTAAGTTTGCAACATCAGGAGAAACAGAAAATAGGAAAATATGAAACAATATTAGGAAAAACATCCATAAAGAGGTTCAGAAACTAAGACAGCATCAATAATCAACAGAGCTTCAGGAGGTAAAAAGCATTAGTTGCATGTGTGTGTGTGCGCTCGGTCATGTCTGACTCCTTGCGACCCCATGGATTGCATTAACCAATATAATATTGTAAAGTAATTAGCTGCCAATTAAAATAAATAAATTAAAAAAGAAAGCCATAGGAGAAACTAATAAACAAATACGGGCCTATTTAAGGGAATTAATTTTATATAGATATATGATACTCCAAAATCACTACAGATGGTGACTGCAGCCATGAAATTAAAAAACGCTTACTCCTTGGAAGGAAAGTTATGACCAACCTAGATAGCATATTCAAAAGCAGAGACATTACTTTGCCAACAAAGGTCTGTCTAGTCAAGGCTATGGTTTTTCCTGTGGTCATGTATGGATGTAAGAGTTGGACTATGAAGAAAGCTGAGCGCCGAAGAATTGATGCTTTTGAACTGTGGTGTTGGAGAAGACTCTTGAGAGTCCCTTGGACTGCAAGGAGATCCAATCAGTCCATTCTGAAGGAGATCAGCCCTGGGATTTCTTTGGAAAGAATGATGCTAAAGCTGAAAGTCCAGTACTTTGGCCACCTCATGCGAAGAGTTGACTCATTGGAAAAGACCCTGATGCTGGGAGGGATTGGGGGCAGGAGTAGAAGGGGATGACAGAGGATGAGATGGCTGGATGGCATCACTGACTCAATGGACGTGAGTCTGAGTGAACTGTGGGAGTTGGTGATGGACAGGGAGGCCTGGCGTGCTGCAATTCGTGGGGTCACAAAGAGTCGGACATGACTGAGCGACTGACGTGATCTGATCTGATATGATACTGCACATACATTTCATGATAAAATAAAAATACCAGTCTCTTTTGGAAGATTTGTATTCAGAGATAAAATGTTTTGATATTGAATAAAGTGTTACAGATGTACACTTGTATTGAACTCATGTTGTTGAAAATATGAGAAAAGAAGAAAATGTAACACAGAACTAATGTATTTTTTCCTAAAAATTAGTAATTCAGTACATATACTAAATAGATCAAAGGTATAATAAACTAAATCATATAAGAATCTGAGGCTGAAATTTACAGTAAAAAGATTACTCAAAATTCAAATATTTGATCTCTGTATTGGCTCAGACACTGTCTAGCATTACAGTAGTATAGAAGGCAAATGAAAAAAGAAAAAAAGAAAACCTCTTTTAAATATACTGCTTGATACCTGAAGCATAAAGTTGTTTTAAAAAAATGGGTAAATTTGGAATCTGACAGATTTTTCTAAAAAATAATCTCATCACTCACTGGACATATAATTTTAACAAATAATTTCACTTCTTTAATCATAATTTATAGATTATGAAAGCAAGTATAATATTTAAAGTTCATTAAATATTATAGGAAAATATATTTTCTATAAAATAGAATAACATTTAGATTTTACCTTTGTATTTCATATAAATTACGAGTTAAGAAAGTTTTTCTATTAAATTTAACAAGATAAAGTTCATGGAATGTATTCATTTTATACCTTTCAAGAGATTCTGTATTATCAGTCACAAATACACCTCTTCCCAGCAATTAATAGTAAAAAAAAAAATCATGAGTAGCAACTGTAGTTTTAGAGGAGACTAGAGAATTGAGTAGATATGCAGAATTTTGTCAGCTATGAAGAACAGTTTGAATATTCTCCTGAAAGAAAGTTGTCCTTTTAAATGTGTATTACTCAGAAATACAAGAATTACAATTTAGGATGACTTCTCTACATGCAACGTAGAAAATAGATGGTACTATGAAAAATTCTGAGGCAAGAGGCATGTTTAAGGGATGTGGCAAAATTCTGCAAAGAATGACATTGTTCAAAGCTAAAAACTGGAGACAGAGATAAAGGGTATGGATAACATGGTGAGTGAATGAGAATGGAAAGTTGGGCAGAATAAAGAATTCTATGATGGTCCCAAAAGCACATATTCAGTATGGCATTTGAAATTATTTAGATCAACTGCCAGACAAACAGCAGGGGTCATACTGCTGGAAACGAGAAGTAACACCTATAAATGCTTCATAGCTTTGTTATTTGGGAGTGTGGTTCATAGAACAGCAGCACTGGTCTTTGCCTAGAATTTTATTTTGGTTTTAGGGTTGTTAAGTCCTACCTTAAAACTAATGAATGGGAATGAAAATTTTCACATGACAAGCTCACCTAGTAATAACTGTGAACTAAGGATAAAATTATGGATAGATCCTCTCCAAGTCTTTAATCATTTGAGGGATTCATGTTTCCTGTCTGCAACTTTATAGTCTACAGATCTAGAGATCCTGGTTTCTGGAAATGGTTTTGAACACTTAGGACATAGTGTGTAGCCCACTAAACTTAAAGCTACCACTGGGCTCTTGCAGTGAGTAGGCATGTAGGTAAAGAGGAGTTACTTAAGAGAAATAGGCTTTATTTTGAAAAAAGGGAGTTTCTCCTGCAAAGTGTAATCAGTGCAAGTTATCTTTTTAATTTAGTGGTTTTCATGAGGGTGTGCTTAAATGTGTAATTTCAGCAATGATGTCCTTACAAAATATTATAATCAAGGACTTTGATTCCCCAGGGATAAAGATTACCCACTGAGCAAGCAGCCTGCAGTAGGTGTGCCAAGAGTAAGAAACTAGAATGAGTGGCAGAGAAAGGTAATGGATACAGACAATGGACTTGGGATCCACTGCATCCATCAACGGAGAATGCTGAGTGACTTTTTCTTAAAAGTTACAAATACTCACTACTTTAGAGAACAAGGGATGGTACAATGCAAACGTTATATGATATGTATGACTAGATCTGGGTCATACGGTGGTGGTTTAGTTGCTAAGTCATGTCCAACTCATTGTGACCCCGTGGACTGTAGCTGACCAGACTCCTCTGTCCATGGGATTTCCCAGGCAAGAATATTGGAGTGGGTAGCCATTTCTTCTCCATGGGAGCTTCCTGACCCAGGGATTGAACCCAGGTCTCCTGCATTGCAGGCAGACTCTTAGCAGCTCTTGAATCTGACACACCCAAATTCCTTCCACCTTTTCCATTTCCAAATATGCCAGCCCACATTAGCACTTAACAAAACTTTGCCTGAAGATTTTCCCAACCCAGTAATTTTTTGTGCCAAAAGTACTGGGGAATTACCATCAGAAGTTCCCTACAAAGCAATAGATTAACATACCTATTCTACTGCAGTTCTGTTCATATAATCGAATTATATATTCTATCCTGACACAAAGACATAGCCCATAGAACTTATTTCCAGGTGTTCACTGTAGTAGCTTATCTGATAACAAACTCCTTTGGGACCTTTACCCCGTCTTCTCATTTCTACACTCACCTACCACTGTTTCTAAGATGCTCAAACCTGTAAACTCATGCTTTATGCACAGTTGCTCAGTCATGTCTAACTCTTTGTGACCCCATGAACTGTATCCCACCAGGCTCCTCTATCCATGGGATTCTCCAAGCAAAAATATTACTACTTTCCAAATCATTGTCTCAGGTGACTCCAAACTAAGATGAATGCTCTCAGTATATACTGATGGGGGATTCATGAACTTGGGAAAAAAGTGCTTATTGGGGACTTGATAAACTGTAGTGGGACAAACAGATTCACAATAAGAAACAGCACAGTTTGAGGAAGAGAAGAAAATGCTACAACGGTTATAAGAAAAAACAGGAGAAAAATTGTGAGAATTTGCTATCAACAAGCTAAAGGACAACAAAAGAAAATAAATGTCCACAGTGCCAACAATTTCAGAAATGAAATTATTTTATTAACTAATTAATTATTTCATTTCATTAATAAATAAATACATTTATTTATTATATAATTATTTCATTTATTAATGAAACTATTTTATTAACTAAATTTTGTCCATTCATTTAAGCATATTGATAATATCTGTGGCATGTGGGGGCAGGGGTCAGATTCCTTCTCATATAAGAGGTTAATGGGAAGTAGACAGAAGAGGTTAATTTTGAGGTTAACAGAGAAGGGCAATGGGAAAGAATAAAATTTGATAACGGGCTTAAAGAAAAGTGAAATCTTAAAGAAATGTAAATAGTGAAGACAGAAAACTAATTACTGAAAAAAATATCAAGGGACACCAGGAGTATCAGGTCAAAGAATCATGACTGAGGGTGAAGTGTGACAAAGTAAGAAATACAAAAGGAAAAGAGTTTGGGGAGGAGAATGTAATGCCTGAAACTAAAAAAGGAGAGGTTAGGAAACACTTGTTTTTTTTTTTTTTTTCCCCCTGTAAAGATGTAATTTTTCAAGTGGAAGCGATATTTTTGTGACCAGCAATCACAGAAATCTGAACTTAAACTCCCTTCAAGGTGCAAGAAACAGACAAAATATAAGGTTCCCCTTCAAATACAAGACTTAGAGAAAAATGCATACTTAATGAGAAGATACATTTTTTAAATCTAAATTTCAGGTATTTACTATCAAAGCAGACTAGATTTATGATATAAATAAAAATGTTCCACTTAATTAAAGCTTGATGAGTCACTGCCTGAGGGGAATTCCTGATTAATTGGTATTTGCCAAAATTTCTCTAAATAGGCATAGAGGAGTCAGGTAATTCTTGTAGGATTTGGGGATAAGTAATACTATTTGACAATCTATATCTTAAGTTTACCGTGTAACTTTTATTGTTTCATTTAACTTTTATTTTTTACTTTTTACTTATTGTTTAGTTCGGTTCAGTTGCTCAGTCATGTCCATCTCTTTGCGACCCCATGAACTGCAGCACTCCAGGCCTCCCTGTCCATCACCAACTCCCAGAGTCCACCCAAACCCATGTCCATCAAGTCGGTGATGCCATCCAGCCATCTCATCTTCTGTCTTCAATCTTTCCCAGCATCAAGGTCTTTTCAAATGAGTCAGCTCTTCGCATCAGGTGGCCAAAGTATTGGAGTTTCAGCTTCAACATCAGTCCTTCCAATGAACACCCAGGACTGATCTCCTTTAGGATGGACTGATTGGATCTCCTGTCAGTCCAAGGGACTCTCAAGATTTTTCTCCAACACCACAGTTCAAAAGCATCAGTTCTTCAGTGCTCAGCTTTCTTTATAGTCCAACTCTCACATCTATACATGACCACTGGAAAAACCATACCCTTGACTAGATGGAGCTTTGTTGGCAAAGTAATGTCTCTGCTTTTGAATATGCTGTCTAGGTTGGTCATAACTTTCCTTTCAAGGAGTAAGCGTCATTTAATTTCATTGCTGCAATCACCATCTGCAGTGATTTTGGAGCCCCAAAAAATAAAGTCAGCCACTGTTTCCACTGATTCCCCATCTATTTGCCATGAAGTGTTGGGACTGGATGCCATGATCTTAGTTTTCTGAATGTTGAGCTTTAAGTCAACTTTTTTCACTCTCCTCTTTCACTTTCATCAACAGGCTCCTTAGTTCTTCTTCACTTTCTGCCATAAAGGTGGTGTCATCTGCATATCTGAGGTTATTGTTACTTATTGACTTTATTTTTAAATTGTAAATTATGACCTGTGTTCAAAAATGGATGATTCATCAATACTGATTTCAATGCATTATCATAAAGTGAACATGTGTCTAACCATCACTCAAGAAAGAATCAGCATTTTTCCAGGAACCCAGAAACCACAGTTTTTCACCTTCTCATCAACATATACTCTCCATTCCCCAAAGCTATCTACTATCCTGACTTCTAACAATATAATTCAGAATCGCCTGATTTTGTACTTTAAGTAGAACCATATAATATAGATATCTTTATATATGATGTCTTCTGCCCAACAGTAAGTTTGTGAGACTAATCCATACTATTATATGTAGCAGTAGTTCTTTACATTTAATTGAACCTCAATATTCTTACAGGGTGAAGATAATATAATTTATCAATCCATTCTACTTTTACTTCTGATGGCTGTTTGAACTTTATTGATTTTGTGTTGAAAACATCCTACTACTTTTTTGATTAGAACTGCACTTTTGCAATATCATTTTATGTACATCTATATTCCATCTGGAATGAATTACAGGTAACATTGCTTTGAAATTCTCACGTATGTCCCTTGGTGCACATGGAACTGCCGGATAACAGATTGTACATAAACCCAACGTTAGCAGACAACGTATCAGTGTTTTAGAGTGTCAGTTACACTCCATCCTACCTCCAACCTTGGTCTTGACAGTCATTTTGTGGCCATTTTGGTTTTAGATATTTTATCCAATTTAGATAGTCCCATCACCAGAAAATATCTCTTGGATTTAACATGTTATATCAGGTAAATTGAAAGGATTCCAGACTCAGTAGTAAATGTAAATCATATTTAGTCACCAAAGTTAAGCACAGTTAAATACTAATACGTGGGCATTTTGAAATAGGAAAGATACTATGACTGGTCTAACATAACTCTTCTGTAAACATAAAAATACTAATAGTTGAAGTTAGCCATACTGAAGTTAGACCTGAAGAATTAAGGCAAATGATTTAACTTTTTTGAAACTATTTTTTTCTCATTTAAGATAACACTAACATGATTTACCTGATGATGTTGATTGAAAATTATATTAAATAATGGAATGCTTAAGATCTTTGCACATTGAACACCATCAGTACATCTCAGATTCTTTACCTCTGTATTTTACAAAGGTAGAAACAAGACTAGAGATTTAAGTTCTGCTGCTGCTAAATTACTTCAGTCATGTCCAACCCTTTGCAACCCTATGGACTGTAGCCCGTCAGGTTCCTCTGTCCATAGGATTCTCTAGGCAAGAATACTGGAGTGGGTTGCCATTTCCTCCTCCAGGGGATCTTCCCAACCCAGGGATGGAACCTGCATCTTGTATGTCTCCTGCATTGGCAGGCAGGCAGGTTTTGGTTTTGTTTTGTTTTGTTTACTGAAAATGCCACCTGAGAAGTCCAAGATATAAGTTGACTAAATCTATATTATCAAAAATGTTTAATAGATGGCCTGGGGCTAAAAATAAGACCCTAATTCACTTTCTGGTATCATCTAAAAACTGTTATTTCAACTTCATTGCATGCAATATGTCCAAGGAGAAAAACTCTCCTACTTACTCTGACTACTAAAGCATTGATATAATAAGCAAAACATCTAAACATATTTAACTTTGCATTAAACATCATTCTTAAGAGTTTCAAGTAAGGCACCTGAAAATCTGATAAACTAGAAATTCTGAAATATATTTTTATATTTTGTATAATTTTTTCCTATTTATTATGTTCATTAAATCTGATTACTTACAGTAAACTGCTCCAGTTTTACAACTCAGGCTTAAGATTTCATTTATCATCTCTGAGATATCTATTTTATATAGCTTCATGTTGCTTATATGAGACAACTCTATCTACATGCCTGAAATGTTTTTCCTTCTAGTAGGATCCCATTCATTCTCCTGTATATATTTATTTAAGTATGTCTGACTTTATAACATGAAACAACAAAAGGAGTTAAAAGAAGGATATAATTCAATATCCAGTTTCTACAGAAAGTTTAGAGAAAGCATTTTTATCCTTCCTGTAACTATCTAAGGTATTTCCAAGCCTCTGTAAACAATTAACCCAGGCACAGTAGGTTAGCCAAAGAGATGTTAATGCAAGTTCAGAAGAGCTGATTTAATCTGAACCCACAGGCATTTTCAACAAGATCAACTAATAGCTCATCTGGATTGTGATTGTAGAAGAGAACAGTTTTTCCACAAAAATATTCCACAAGAACATTTTAATCCCCGTGCTGGTCCCTGTTTTTTCAGCACCAACATAAAAAGAGAGTAATTCCTTGTACAAAGAGAAAGATTTAATTTAGATCTAGTGTCCATCATTCAAATAGCCATTAAAAAAAAATCCTTGCAGCCTCTGACACACATTCCAAAAATAATCTGTTTTGCTGCAGTGTGTACAAAATATATCTCATTAGCACTGTGCATCAAAGCTCAATACTTTGACATCAGTAAACATATACTGAGAATTTGGTATCCATGTTCTTATGATTCTTTTCTTGCAATAAAGGAAAGAAATTATCTGATGTTATTTTCTTACTGCAGTAAACCATGATTTTCGGTTTATCTTTGTTTCTTAATCCTACAATTCCTAAGAGTTTTATGTGTTTTATAATAATCCTTGGTTAGGTGAACATTATGCTGGCATGTGTTTTAAGCAGAGCACTTCCAACTGCTTTATTCTACAGAACATTTGATTGAAACATCAAACACAGTTTCTTCCTGGTTTCTTCAACATCATAATATAAAGGATTAAAACAACAATTAAAAACAAACAAACAAAAAAAGAGGTTGCTCTTAAGATGCTCAGGACATTTTTTTCCTCTGAAGGTCACAGGAATAATACAAATTTAAGATAACCTGTATGCTTAATGAGAACAATTAACCAGACAATTTGCTATACTCTTACATCTGACCTTCCATGGATGAAGTTATCACCTACTAACACTTTTATTAGCTTTTGATTTTTTTAATAATGCAGATTTTAAAGTGACAATAAGTCACACACCATGGGTTAATGATAGTATTAAAATTCAAACCACTGCTCATAAAACAGTTTAAGTCTCTTTGCACTTTATAAGCCACATTTCAGTAGGTGTATTGGCTGAGAGTAGAGAAATAAAATGGTACTTCCAAGGCCTTTCTTGCCAGTAAGCATGTTTCTTGAAAACTCACAGGCACCAATTCCTTTGGTGCAACTGGTCTACCTGGAGGTACACATGCACAGAGGCAGAGAGGTTGTCTTCATTGACTACTCTGATTGTATCTTTTTTTATTTTTTTAATCAAGGTGTGATCCTTACATTTGAGCTTCATCTTTTGCATCCTCTCCAGAAAACACATTTGGTTCAGATATTTACTGAAAAGAAATCATATTAAAGTCCTAATGTCAAGTCACTTAAAATTACCCCAATTCTTCTTAGAGATAGTGAGTATATATGTACCTGTAAGTCCTCATGAAAAGAGTTAAGGGATATGCTTCACATATATAACAATACATACCTTTCAAATGTTTTCATGAACCAGAACTTTCAAAATACATTGAAAAAAATCTTTCTAATTTATGTGTCTCTAAAAACCTGTGTACTTTCCAGACAGTATGTTTTATTATAGGTGGTATCTTAGTCTCAGTTTAAACCTAATACTCCTAGCCTGAGAGACCACACATTAGTTTTCAGTTTTTATTCAGAGTTTAAATTGTTACCCACATTTAAGATGATGTTTCTCTTTTCAAGGTCCAAGATGAAAGACAATCCTCTAATAAGGTAGAAAACCACCATTTCCACAGTCATATTGCTCCAAACATTTCCCTTAAGGAGAATCAGATTACACTAATAAAAATCTTGTCTCTACTTATGAAGCATACTTTGTTGACTATTTTCTCTTTCTAAAATGCCACTACAAGTAAAGATTGTGTGCATGGTTATAACAATTTTATATATGTGTATCTTGTCAATGAATAAACACATGCCCATGTTCATAAATAATTTTTCCTCTAAGCTTTCATTGTATATATCTTCTTAAATTTATTTATTTAAAAGGGCAGTTTAATAGAAAAAATATATTAATATATATGTAATTGGAAAGATGTATATCTTTTTGTTAGAAAGCAGATTTAGCATCATCAACATAAATCCTACATGTATTACTTGACTCCTTTGTACCATATGACTAATCTAGAGTAATTTGGGCAAATGCCAATTATACAAGGATCCCCTAGGAAGCTGTACAGTTTTCTATTCTGTTAACTATGCAGTACTTCTTTATTTATTCAGTTGTTTTCACAGCAGCATCATAAGTTAGGTAGAGTCAGTTCAGTTCAGTCAGTTCAGTCACTCAGTCATGTCCGACTCTTTGCGACCCCATGAATCGCAGTAAGCCAGGCCTCCCTGTCCATCACCAACTCCTGGAGTTCACCCAGACTCACGTCCATCGAGTCAGTGATGCCATCCAGCCATCTCATCCTCTGTCGTCCACTTCTCCTCCTGCCCCCAATCCCTCCCAGCATCAGAGTCTTTTCCAATGAGTCAACTCTTCACATGAAGTGGCCAAAGTACTAGAGTTTCAGCTTTAGCATCAGTCCTTCCAAAGAAATCCCAGGGCTGATCTCCTTCAGAATGGACTGGTTGGATCTCCTTGCAGTCCAAGGGACTCTCAAGAGTCTTTTCCAACACCACAGTTCAAAAGCATCAATTCTTCGGCTCTCAGCCTTCTTCACAGTCCAACTCTCACATCCATACATGACCACAGGAAAAATCATAGCCTTGACTAGACGAACCTTTGCTGGCAAAGTAATGTCTCTGCTTTTGAATATGCTATCTAGGTTGGTCATAACTTTCCTCCCAAGGAGTAAGCATCTTTTAATTTCATGGCTGCAGTCACCATCTGCAGTGATTTTGGAGCCCAAAAACATAAAGTCTGACACTGTTTCCACTGTTTTCCCATCTATTTCTCATGAAGTGATGGGACCAGACGCCATGATCTTCGTTTTCTGAATGTTGAGCTTTAAGCCAACTTTTTCACTCTCCACTTTCACTTTCATCAAGAGGCTGTTTATTTCCTCTTCACTTTCTGCCATAAGGGTGGTATCATCTGCATATCTGAAGTTATTGATATTTCTCCCAGCAATCTTGATTCCAGCTTGTGTTTCTTCCAGTCCAGCATCTCTCATGATACTCTGCATAGAAGTTAAATAAGCAGGGTGATAATATACAGCCTTGACGTACTCTTTTTCCTATTTGGAACCAGTGTGTTGTTCCATGTCCAGTTCTAACTGTTGCTTCCTGACCTGCATACAAATTTCTCAAGAGGCAGATCAGGTGGTCTGGTATTGCCATCTCTTTCAGAATTTTCCACAGTTGATTGTGATCTACACAGTCAAAGGCTTTGGCATAGTCAATGAAGCAGAAATAGATGTTTTTCTGGAACTCTCTTGCTTTTTCCATGATCCAGAGGATCATGATCTTGCTTTTTCCATGATCTAACTCTTAACCTCAATTAACAGGTATAAAAACTTAAATCTTTGGAATATTCATTTTTTAAAAGTCTACATTTGTCAGGTTGTCCAGTTTCACATTATAGAAAAAAAATAAAAATGGCTGGAATTTATATAAGAAAACAATTTGTTGAGGTTTGATGTGGTGACAGATGACGTTTTCAGTTCCCAGACTCTTACTACCACTCTACAGACACAAGCCATTATGGTCCAATGTAGCACCGAGAGTTCCATTGGAGAAAAGAAATTATGTATCCATATTTACACTTATATCACTGTACAGGGTTTAGTTTCAGGGCATATCCAACTGCAAACGAGGCTGGAAAACACTGTTATTTTCACTGAATGAATAATTAATGAAGATGAAGCAGAGGAGGGGGATCAGATTGTGGACTTGGCAACTAAAATGATATCCTACACAAATGGATTAGAACATACATCTTTAGGTTTGGAATTTTCTCTTCCTGTTGTTAATATTCCCTTAATTTTATAGTTATTTGCTTTCTCTGTAAATTCAAACACTTATAATTGATTTATATTAATACATATTTCCATATCCTAATAAATTAGGTAATTATAAAAAAGACACTGTAGCAAAAGCAGGCAGTTAAAAGTAGGAACATTATTTCTATTATTTATTACTTATAGTAATATATTAATACATGTGTTTAAACATATATAGTATCATATGTAAGAGAAATGTGAAAAGGAGGAAATAATTTTAAAACATTTCTAATAGAAGTAAAAGTTATTTTAATAAGCATTCTGTAATAAAATTTCAATTTATTTATTTACAATAAGCATATACTTTAACTTGTCTTGCCACTTAATGTTTAAAAATTAGAGTCCAGAGAAGTGGTAAAAAAAAAAAATGTATAAACTCAATCATATCTAATAGCATATATTTCACATATCTGTGTATTATCTTTATGTTTGGATTATTTATAAATTGTCCAAAGATATCATGGTCAACCCAATATCTGATGTGGTTAGGATCTGCCATGTATCAGACTTTAGTAACCAATGACAATAACATTAACAGCCAATTTAAGTGCTGGTGGTGAAGATGGTTTTCACATACAGTATAAGGTTCCCTCGTTGTTTAGTCACTGTTGAGTCCAGCTCTTTTGTAAAGCCATGGACTGTAGCCCACCAAGCTCCTCTGTTCACGGGATTTCCCAGGCAAGAATCCTGGAGTACACTACCATTTCCTTCTCCAGGGCTTCTTCCTGACCCAAGGATTGAACCTGTGTCACCAGCAATGGCAGACGGATTCTTTACCTCTGAGACACCAGGGAAGCCCATAAGATTCCCTACTTTATATTTATATTCAATTTAAAGTATAAAAATATAAATTTTCCCTAAGGAAAAATGTAATGTGTATGATTTTTTTGGACTCCAATATCTTCTAAGAGCCAGTGATAATCCCGTGTGTGGGCAAATTTTATTTTTCACAGTTTGATGTTCTCCCAGAAGTTGTTTTTTTTTTTTCTCCCCCAAAATAGACTTTCTTTTTCTAATCCAGTTATAAAAGTAATATACTACTATTTTCCTTAGAGACATGATCCAAAATATATTCTCAGTTTTAGCACAGAGGGAAAAAAAAAATCTATTGTACAGCTTTAACTTTTCACACTAAAAACTGTATAGGACAAAAATTTGAACTTTTAAGCTCATGAAAACCTCACTCTTGACAAGCATGCACTTTAAAAGAGATTGCATCTTCAATTAGAACAGAAAATAACTGTGTTAAGTTGTAAATTAAGAAAGCTTAAAATGTTACTGCAACTTAAAACAAATTTAACAAGGAGGATAATAAATTAAGAGAATCTTAGTTTTTGCAAGGTTCATTTTTGATAAAAATTTACCAGAAAGTCTTGGAAGATCCTACAGTTAATCTAACTGAGTCTACATAATTTGAAAGATTAATCTTATTGCATACTCATCTGGTACAATGAGAAACAGAATGGATGTTTTATAAATAATGGATAATCTAAAAGCAGTTCAAAATGGCAAGAGTGCTCTTAAACTATTATAGACAGATTTCCACATCCAGCTATAATAAGACACCTTATAGTAGAACAATTCTCACTGAAAGAAAAACAAGAAAAAGCAGGATCAAATTTTTAAGAATAAGCTTGTTTGTCATTAGAGAACTGCAAATTGGAACAACATCGTGATACTTCTATGTACCTAATACAGTGACTAAATCCAAAATATCAAATGCAGGCAATGATATGGAGCAAAAGTAACTCTGATTTGCTGCTAGTGGAAATGCAAAGTGGTACAGCTGCTGTGGAAGACAGCTGGCTCTGTCTTATAAAACTCCTTACACTCTCATCGTGTAGTACAGTTATCATACTCCTTGGTACTGATCCAAAGGAGTAGGAAACAGACATTGACACAAAACCTGCACACAGGTGCTCTTATAAGCTTAACTCATAATTGCCAAAACTTGGAAGTAACCAAGATGGTTTTCAGTACACGGATGGGTTAATAACTATGTGATATATCCATGTGATGGAATTCTTCCCAATGATTAAAAGAAATGAACTCTCAACAACCTCCTTTGCCCCAACACACACAAACTTAAATGCACATTGCTAGGTAAAAGAAGCCAATCTGAAGAGGTAAAATATGAATGATCCCAACTATATAGCATTCTGAAACACATGAATTTATAAAAATAGTAAAATTGTTCATGGTGGACAGATATTGAAAGAAGGGAGAGTGTGATGAATAAATGGAGCATGGGAGGTTTTTTAAGACACTGAAACTATTCTGTAAGATGCTATAATGGTGAATACCTATAACCATACATCTGTTAAAACCCACAAAATGTACAACACAAGGTGAGCATAATTTAAACTATGGGACTTTAATTTAAAAATGTATCCATGTTGGTTCATTAACGATAAAAAATAATAATACACTAATGCAAAATATTACTTATAGGGATACTGGGGAAGAACAGGTTTATGATACCTGTACTTTCTGCTCAGTTTTTTTATAAACCTAACACTGCTTAAAATTGTCTATTAATTAAAAAACACAGAATAAAACTACTCTCAAAATAGTCAATATTATATTCACTTCAAGGAACTGCTAGGCACAACTGTCGTTTGGAAGAATAAAGTAGAACTTCAGTTCAGTTCAGTGGCTCAGTCATGTCCAACTTTTCGCGACCCCATGAATCGCAGCACGCCAGGCCTCCCTGTCCATCACCAACTCCCGGAGTCCACCCAAACCCATATCCATCGTGTCGGTGATGCCATCCAACCATCTCATCTTCTGTCGTCCCCTTCTCCTCCTGCCCTCAATCTTTCCCAGCATCAGGGTCTTTTAAAATGAGTCACCTCTTCGCATCAGGTGGCCAAAGTACTGGAGTTTCAGCTTCGACATCAGTTCCTCCAATGAACACCCAGGACTGATCTTTAGGATGGACTGGTTGGATCTCCTGTCAGTCCAAGGGACTCTCAAGAGTCTCCTCCAACACCACAGTTCAAAAGCATCAATTCTTCAGTGCTCAGCTTTCTTTATAGTCCAACTCTCCCATCCATACATGACTACTGGAAAAACCATAACCTTGACTAGATGACCTTTGTTGGCAAAGTAATGTCTCTGCTTTTTAATAAGATGTCTAGGTTGGTCATAACTTTCCTTCCAAGGGTAAGCATCTTTTAATTTCATGGCTGCAATCACCATCTGCTGTGATTTTGGAGCCCCCCAAAATAAAGTCAGCCACTGTTTCCACTGCTTCCCCATTTATTTGCCATGAAGTGATGGGACCGGATGCCATGATCTTAGTTTTCTGAATGTTTGCTTAAGTGGCAATATTATTTCCTTTTAAAGTTGGAGTTATAGAAGAGTGGGAAGTAAAACAAATATTGTTATACTACAGATAATTAAAGTTCATGTTTACCTCCTAGAATAGGAACCAGTGAAAATTTCACTATGTGGTTAAAAATAATAAGTTAACAGCAGTATTTTTATTTGCAATTTTTTAGCAAGTGTTTTCTCCTTCAAATTAGATAAGATTAAATTTCTTTCTATTTTATTCTTTGTGCCTAATAATTATTCATGTTTATCAAATTTTCCTGGCAAATCCAGAGAATCTTTTTTGTCATAATGAAATCTGGCGAATCAAGAATAATGACACTCTTACAAATGCACACTCTGTTGCTTTTCAACTTAACTTATGCTATTTTAGAGATTTATTATAATTAGAATTTTACTATAATAAATTTATTATATTTTTCATTTATTCTGTTTGCAAAAGGCTTTTTGTGATCTTAGCACCAGACATATTCTGATATACAATAAGTTGACCAGAAAGTGACTGGAAATTTTATTGGCTCCCCCATTAGTATGAATATGACATATATAACAACATTTATGGGCTTCCCTGGTAGCTCAGCTGGTAAAGAATCCACTTGCAATGCAGGAAACCCCGGTTCCATGCCTGGGTTGGGATGATCCGCTGGAGAAGGGATAGGCTACCCATTCCAGTATTCTTGGGGTTTCCTAGTGACTCAGCTGGTATAGAATCCACCTGCAGTGCAGGAGACTTGGGTTCAATCCCTGGGTTGGGAAAATCCCCTGGAGAAGGGAAAGGCCACCCAGTCCATTATTCTGGCCTGGAGAATTCCATGGACTTTATAGTCCATGGGGTCATTAAGAGTCACACACGACTGAGTGACTTTCACATTATCACATTAACATCAAGATTAGTAGGCTTATTAGCATTAATGTAATTTATGCATGAGAATCAAAAGGAGACTAGACTTCCTTAATTCTAAATATTATAACAATGTGAGTATTTAAACTGAAGCAATTATTTCCAACAAATGTTTAAAATTGAAACATGGGACATTAAGCCTTCAGGTAATTTCCCCTCAATATAAGTCACAACATCATACATCTTCCTTATTCTCAATTCCTGAGCTCTACCATATAAAACATTTTTCTTGCTGGCAATAGAAGGTGCCAAGTGCTTTCTATTTAGCACACCAATGCTATACAACACAAACTGGCTTAATGCCTACTCATTTTTCAAGGTCTAGTGCAAATGTTACTGCTTTCCTGAAGCTTTTCCAAAAGCCACCATTACCAGACAAATTTAGTTATTAGTGAAACCTGAGATGTTAAACATATAATGTGATATTCACACCTGTTCTTGAAGATAGAATAAATACACATTTAATGCATAACCTATGGAATTATTCTATGGATAAATTTCTATATTTACATGGTAGAACCTTTTTTTTATCATAAGCAGTCTTGATTTGCAAAATGTCCATTGCTAACTGAAATGAAACTCCTTCAGCACAAGCCACTTTTAGACTTCTTTGGGCTGAGAAATAGAGACTTCAATATCGAATATGAATAAAGTTTATCAGAAAAAAATTAGAGATTAGAAAATATAGGAATTATATAAAAGTAAAGTGTATCCTGGCTAAACAGAGTACTATGGTTATAGTAAATAAGGAAAACATGAAAATCACTGTCCTCTTTAAAAAACATATTTTCAAAACATGAGCTCTTACTACCAAGTGAAAAAATGTCACTTAGTCATGTTTCTCTATTACACAAGGAAAAAGCTGTCATAATACCATGGAAACATTTCCATGTCAAAGGAAAAAGAAGGACTATCTTACCAATTTTCTTTTCTTTTTTAGATTCATCCATTTTCTTAAAAAAAAGAGAAAATTAGAAATATTTAAATGAATTATTGAATAGCATTATTCTCCTCTAGAAATGGATACTTAATACACAATTTACACTGACTTATTTTTAATTACATTATACTGATTTTTTTTCAATTGTTAAATGTGTATTCTTAAGTAAGTTACGTAATTTACCTAAGAGATTTTTTATTAAAAAAAAAAATCTCCCAGAACTTTCTATTTCTTCACAAATTATTATATAATGTTCAGGTTTTTTGCAATTATTCAACATATTAATTTAAATGAGCTTTCCTATATTGCCTATGCATTCCCAAAATTTCTAGGTTGCCCTTCCAAAGTAATGTCTTTCTGGCAGCGCCTCTCAGGAAAGGTTTGATTAACTTATGAGTGGGCACAGTGCCATGTAAACAGATGGGGAGAGTGTAAACAGAGTATGTCTGTGAATACAGTCACTGTGCTGGCATAATCCATGATTCCATTCTAACTCACCATATTAATATACAGATTAAACCATACACACCTAATACACAAACTAATGATGAAGAGGGACTTTTGGAAGCTGTTGCAAATTCTCTTAGTCTAGTAAGATAATGTTCTATGCATTAAAACAGCTTAATAAACTAGAAAAGTACAAAAATCTGCACTCTACCAATCCATCTGGAGAGCAGTGAGGACTGCCGAAAGGCAGTCTAAATCCCTATGCATTGTTTTATTTCTTCTTTAATCAAGTATTACATATCTCCTTACATTTAGGCAGTGTGACATATATTTTAATACATTATTTCAGTTCAGTTCAGTTGCTCAATTGAGTCCGACTCTTTACGACCCCATGGACTGCAGCATGTTATTTACTATGGACAAAATTCAATCCAGCAAAAATTATTCCTATTTTATTAAAAGATAAGGAACAGTTACCCACTACCTATCTATTTTACATATGCTGCTGTATATATGTCAATACCACTTTCTCAATTTATCCCACCTTCTCCTTTCCTTCTGTGTGCACAAGTCCGCTCTCTACGTGGGAAGATGCTGTATAACTCAGGGAGCTCAGCTTGGTGCTCTGTGACAACCTAGAGGGGTAGGATGGGGGCTGGTAGGAAGACTCAAAAGGGAAGGGATATATGTATACTTATAGCTGACGTACATTGTTGTACAACAGAAACCAAAACTATAAAGCAATTGTCTTCCAATTAGAAAAAAAAATCTGTACCTACAGGAGATGATGGATGTCTACTGAACTTATTGCAACAATCACTTCATGATGTATGTAACATTATGTTGTACACCCTAAACTTATATAGTGCTGTATGTCAAGTATATCTCAATAAAACTAGAAGAAAAAAAAAGATAAGGAACATAGACACAGAGATTACTCTCTTTTCTTTCTTGGTCATTGCAGTTATTAATTATGAAAGAATTTCTCTTAGCTCTATGTAATACTGATGACTGTTAATGGATAGTTTAGATTTTTTTACCCTGAGTGTCATTATATAAATGTAGATAAACTGTCTTTGGTTGCTGCTGGTATGGTAGGATAAGATTCATCATAACTGAGATTTTTATTTCATCACAAATTGAGTAAGATGGACCTGTAGAAGTAAGATCAAGTACCTTCCTACTGTACTGTGTTCAGTTCTGTCTGATTCTTCATGATCCCATGGACTGTAGACAGCCAGGCTCCCTTGTTCATGGGATTTTCCAGGCAAGAATATTGGAAGGGGTTGCCATTTCCTACTCCAGGGGATCTTCCTGACCCAGGGATTGAACCTGCCATATTCCACGTCTCATGCATTGGCAGGTGTATTCTTTACCACTGAGCCACCTGGGAAGCCCCAAATGTTTAGGCTAATGCTTTGTGGGCAACCTCCTCTTGACACTCAGATTATGTAAAGAAAGACTAGAGTGAGACAATGCTACCTTTTCCCTTCCCAGTTAGTGAAAGTGAGCCCAAGTCTGGGAAGCAAATTTTAGTGATCAAACTTTTTCTGGCAAAGTTCTGTAGCCAGTTAACTCCAAGACTATATTTGAATCCCTTAAAATTAAAAAAAAAAAAAAAAAACAATGAAAAAAAATTTAATCAATGCCTGTCCTTTTTTAATTCCAATGCATAATGGGCACAAAACATTAAACAATACAGTTAATAAAATACTGGGTTGGTTGAAAAGATTGTTTAGTTTTATATTAAAGCAAAAGACATATTTTTCATATTCACCAAGAACATTACTGAAAGTGTCTTCTGACAAAACAAAATCTTTTTGGTCAACCCAATGCAAGGAGACAGAGTAAAAACCAACCCCCTACCATGTAGTGAATGATGAGAGAGTTAAAATGTAAATATTCAGAAAGGAAGGTCATTGAAATACCAGGTGAGACATCTGAAGTGCACCTAAGCATTGAAATATTTATCTATTTTCAGACTAACTACAAAGGGCTCTACAGTGCCCTACCACAAATCAGTATTTAACAAGAGGCACAAATCTGGATAGGAAAAATATATATATATGAAAAAACAAGCCACTTAGCAATGTGCATGTGGGACAAACTCTGGTATGTACACCCTTATGGAAGTGGAAAATCAAAGTTGGTTGCCAGGTGGTGGTACAAGTACCACTCACTTATTCCTCTCCTTCCTTCCTTCCTTCCTTCCCCCTTGTCTCCTTCTCTGCTCCTCTTTGGAACAGCAATATCTAACTCAGGTTCAATTTTCTCCCCAATCCAATGTCATCAAGTAACTACAAAATCTAGATCCCCAAAGGGTAAAAATTTCCAAATCTTTATTTTCTTCTAGACAAAAAGGTACTAGTTATTTATCCAGAGTGGAATGGGAAACAGTGACCTAAATCCCAATTATCATTCTTTACTCTTTTTAGCAAAAAGTCATAAGATGTGTAATGGGTATAAACTGATTTCAATTATAAACTATGTGTAAATGATATTTCATGTAAGGATGTATCAGATGGCATTAATGTGACATCTCTAGGAAAAAACAGGTTTAATAGAACACCTCATTGTCTTGTAAAAAAAAAAAGTTTTAACAGAAAATCTAAGGATAGAATCTGTTTCTGTAATCACCATTTTACAGATGATGGCTAGTTTTTGATGAGAACCTTTAGAGCAAGGCTGTGAGAAATCCCACTACAGAAACTATCACTTTACCTTAAATCATATTGTAAAGCAAACATTTAGTTTATACCATAAATGCTAATCAGATTTTTATGACATCACAAATCTCAGCAAATACCACAACTAAGTTACTGAGTAATTAAGAAGATAATGCTGTGATTAGTCTACTCTTGTTTGGGCAAAATGTTTTAAGTAATTTGGCTAATCACAGTTTTGGTGCCTCAGCAAATGTAACATCAGTTAATGAACTCGGCTAAAAGGAGTTTGTGCATAATAAATAAAACTACTTACTAATTGAGGGATTATTTCATGGAGAAAAGAGAAACGTTTTACCACCTTTCTGGTAATATAAATTACATTTATAGTTTAAATGACAGCCTTGGTGTGCACAGTGTCAGCAAGTGAATTGTTGCCTGATGGGTCTCAACCTGCCATAAATCAGCTCATATGTCAGAAAACCTAGAATAAGAGTTTATACCTAAATTATGTTTAATAACTGTAATTATATAAAACATTTTTCTGTAGCACTTTATTTAAAAGCTATTTTTCTAGTCATTTAGAGTGATAATAAAATAGATCTTCTGTATTCCTTACACTATTTACTTCAGAGAATTTCTGGGTCAGGAAGATCAGCTGGAGAAGGGATAGGCTACCCACTCCAGTATTCTTGGGCTTCCTTTGTGGCTCAGCTGGTAAAGAATCCGCCTGCAATGCGGGAGACCTGGGTTTGATCCCTGGCTAGGGTTGGGAAGATCCCCTGGAGAAGGGAAAGGCTACCCACTCCAGTATTCTGGCCTGTATAGCCCATGGGTTTGCAGAGTCAGACACAAATGAGAGACTCTTCACTTTCACTTTCAGAGAAGCCAACTGTATCATGAAGATGGTATTTCTTCATGCAGAGATCACTTAGGTGTGCTCAAACTTTACTTTATAATATGATTGTGGATAATGCATTTTTATTTTCATTACTTGAGAAACTATGACATTATTCAGATCTGAAATGCGTGATTTGTTTTTTATCTTAGTAATAAAGATTGTATGGCCAAATATAGATACAGATATCTATATCTGTATGTGGTGGTTTAGTTGCTAAGTCATGTCCAACTCTTGCAACCCCAGGGACTGTACTGTAGCCTGCCAGGCTCCTCTGTCCATGAGATTCTCCAGGCAAGAATAATGGAATGGGTTGCCATTTCCTTCTCCAGGGGATCTTCCTGACCCAGAAATCGAACCCAGTCTCCTGCATTGCAGCAGATTCTTTGCCAACTGAGCTACAAGGGAAGCCCATCTATATCTATGTAAATATCTACAAATGTGTATTTCTGTGTATACACGTGTTTACACTTACATAATAGAATATATGTGTGTATATATATCTGTGTCTAAATCATATCAATAGGAATATCTACATCTATATGTATCTATAAATATGTCTATAATATTATGTACTACATATGATATAGCTGTAGAGGGGGTATGTGTGTTTAGAGACTAAGTCATGTCCAATTCTTTGTGCTCTGATACTCAAAATATTTTCATTACATAAGCATTCCATCTTAATTGATGCTTGACTTTTCGCATTGATATACTAGACTATATTACCATAAATATACACAACTCATTTGGATTAACTTTCTCACTTATTTCCAATAAGTCATTTTAGAACTTGTTATCAACTCTTATGTGTATAATTCAAAATTACTTCCATCTTGTCCCTTAAATCAATCTTTTCAGTACATTCTTCAATTTTATTTTGATATGCTATTTTTGACTCTGCTAGTTATACTTACTACATCATTATCCCCTTCCTTCATTTCTTTCCTTATTTAGATTCATTTCTATGCTGTTTTGTGAAAGTATGCTTTAAAATATATTAAATGTCCCCATGCCTATCTTCATAACACATGTATGGGCAGGCTGGTTTGAGTAACAAATATTTTTTTAAATTATTATTATTATTTTACTTTACAATATTTTATTGGTTTTGTCATACATCAACATGCATCTGCCATGGGTGTACACGTGTTCCCCATCCTGAATCCCCCTCCCACCTCCCTCCCCATACCATCCCTCTGGGTCATCCCAGTGCACCAGCCCCAAGCATCCTGTATCCTGCATCAAAACTGGACTGGCGATTAATTTCTTATATGATATTAAAAATATTTAATACTAATACCAGAGCACTCTGTCATTTGGCCTATGGCCTGTTTTAGTAAAGAAAGTTTTATTGAACACAGACACATTTATTAAGCATTTTCTGTTTGACAACAGTAGGTAATCCTTGTGTTTTGAAAAAGGCCATATAGTAAACAATTTAAGATTTTCAGACTATTAGGGCTCTGTCACAACTTTTCAACTGTGCAAATATAGAAAATATATATCAAAAAATCTCAAATTCTCTACAAGTCAATCTCTTTTTTCCAGGCCAAATTATTACCATTTACTTGAAATAATATAGTAATCTTATCTGATTATATCTATCAAAAACTATTATTTCAAACTCTAGAGTACACAATGGAGGCAGAGCAATAAAATGAGCTTTAAAAGATGACTATTTCTTTGAAAAGAAATATAGTTATTTCCCCTTCCATTATATCCCTTTCCCAAATAAGGGAAACAAGAGTCCTCATTTCAACAGTGTGTTGAAGACCAAATAATTACTGTTATAATGGGGAAAAAAATGTTTAAACCCTGAACTGTCAAGCTACCTCTTGCCTTCAAACTCACCACTTGGAGGTCCTCTATGTTCATTCCCTACACCTTTGTCCTTTCTATTTCTTCCTTCAGTTGTGCCGTTCTTCCACATTACTGCTGAGTGTCTCTTCTCTGAGGATACAAAATCTGTTCAGTAACCAAAAACTCACTCACCTAGAGCCAGACAACCTGGAATGCAGACTGATGCGGGCTTAAGAGGCATCACTATGAACAAAGCTAGTGGAGGTGATGGAATTCCAGAAGAGTTATTTAAAATTCTTAAAAGATAATGCTGTGAAAGTTCTGCACTGAATACACCAGCAAATTTGGAAAACTCAGCAGTGGTCACAGGACTGGAAAAGGACAGTTTTCATTCCAATACCAAAGAAAGGCAATGCCAAAGAATGTTCAAACTACCACACAATTGTAATCATCTCACATGCTAGCAAAGTAATGCCCTAAATTCTCCAAGCCAGGCTTCAACAGAACGTAAACCAAGAACTTGCAGACATTCAAGCTGGATTTACAAAAGGCAGAGGAACCAGAGATCAAATTGCCAAAACCCGCTGGACCACAGAAAAAAGCAAGAGAATTCCAGAAAAACATCATCTACTTTACTGACTATACCAAAGCCTTTGAGTGTGTGGATCACAACAAATTAGAAAATTCTTTAAGTTCAGTTCAGTTAGTTCAGTGGTTCAGTGGTGTCTGACTCTGCGACCCCATGAATCGCAGCACGCCAGGCCTCCCTGTCCATCACCAACTCCTGGAGTTCACTCAAACTTACGTCCATCGAGTCGGTGATGCCATCCAGACATCTCACCCTCTGTCATCACCTTCTCCTCCTGCCCTCAATCTTTCCCAGCATCAGAGTCTTTTCCAATAAGTCAACACTTGGCATGAGGTGACCATAGTACAGGAGTTTCAGCTTTAGCATCATTCCTTCCAAAGAACACCCAGGACTGATCTCCTTTAGAATGGACTGGTTGGATCTCCTTGCAGTCCAAGGGACTCTCAAGAGTCTTCTCCAACACCACAGTTCAAAAGTATCAATTCTTTGGTGCTTAGCTTTCTTCACAGTCCAACTCTCACATCCATACATGACCACTGGATAAACCATAGCCTTGACTAAACAGACCTTTGTTGGCAAAGTAATGTCTCTGCTTTTCAATATGCTATCTAGGTTGGTCATAACTTTCCTTTCAAGGAGTAAGCATCTTTTAATTTCATGGCTGCAGTCATCATCTGCAGTGATTTTGGAGCCCTAAAAAATAAAGTCTGACACCGTTTCCAGTGTTTCCCCATCTATTTCCCATGAAGTGATGGGACCAGATGCCATGATCTTAGTTTTCTGAATGTTGAGCTTTAAGCCAACTTTTTCACTCTCCACTTTCACTTTCATCAAGAGGCTTTTTATTTAATCTTCACTTTCTGCCATAAGACTGCTGTCATCTGCATATCTGAGGTTATTGATATTTCTCCTGGCAATCTTGATTCCAACTTGTGCTTCTTCCAGCCCAGAGTTTCTCATGATGTACTCTGCATATAAGTTAAATGAGCAGGGTGACAGTATACAGCCTTGACGTACTCCTTTTCCTATTTGGAACCAATCTGTTGTTCTATATCCAGTTTAACTGTTGCTTCCTGGCCTCCATATAGGTTTCTCAAGAAGCAGATCAGGTGGTCTGGTATTCCCATCTCTTGAAGAATTTTCCACAGTTTATTGTGATCTACACAGTCAAAGGCTTTGGCATAGTCAATAAAGCAAAAATGGATGTTTTTCTGGAACTCTCTTGCTTTTTCAATGATCCAGCGGATGTTGCCAATTTGATCTCTGGTTCCTCTGCCTTTTCTAAAACCAGCTTGAACATCTGGAAGTTCACGGTTCACATATTGCTGAAGCCTGGCTTGGAGAATTTTGAGCATTACTTTACTAGTGTGTGAGATGAGTACAATTGTGTGGTAGTTTGAGCATTCTTTGGCATTGCCTTTCTTTGAGATTGGAATGAAAACTGACCTTTTCCAGTCCTGGGGCCACTGCTGAGTTTTCCAAATGTGCTTGCATACTGAGTGCAGCACTTTCACAGCATCATCTTTCAGGATTTGAAATAGCTCAATTGGAATTCCATCACCTCCACTAGCTTTGTTTGTAGTGATGCTTTCTAAAGCCCACTTGACTTCACATTCCAGGATGTCTGGCTCTAGGTGAATGATCACACCATCATAATTATCTTGGGTGTGAAGCTCTTTTTTGTACAGTTCTTCTGTGTATTCTTGCCACCTCTTCTTAATATCTTCTGCTTCTGTTAGGTCCATACCATTTCTGTCCTTTATCGAGCCCATCTTTGCATGAAATGTTCCTTTAGTATCTCTGACTTTCTTGAAGAGATCCCTAGTCTTTCCCATTCTGTTGTTTTCCTCTATTTCTTTGCATTGATCACTGAGGAAGGCTTTCTTATCTCTCCTTATTATTCTTTGAAACTCTGCATTCAGATGCTTATATCTTTCCTTATCTCCTTTGCTTTTCACTTCTCTTCTTTTCACCGCTATTTGTAAGGCCTCCCCAGACAGCCATTTGGCTTTTTTGCATTTCTTTTCCATGGGGATGGTCTTGATCCCTGTCTCCTGTACAATGTCACGAACCTCATTCCATAGTTCATCAGGCACTCTTCTATCAGATCTAGTCCCTTAAATCTATTTCTCACTTCCACTGTATAATCATAAGGGATTTGATTTAGGTCATACCTGAATGGTCTTGTAGTTTTCCCTAGAAAATTCTTTAAGAGATGGGAATACCAGACCACCTGACCTGCCTTTTGAGAAATCTGATGCACGTCAAGAAGCAACAGTTAGAACTGGACGTGGAACAATGGACTGGTTCCAAATAGAGAAAGGAGTACATCAAGGCTGTATAATGTCACCCTTCTTATTTAATTTATATGCAGAGTACATAATGTGAAATGCCAGGCTGGATTAAGCAAAAGCTGGAAACAAGATACAGTATACTAACGCATATATATGGAATTTAGCCCAGTGTACGAGACAACAAAAGAGACACTGATGTATAGAACAGTCTTATGGACTCTGTGGGAGAGGGAGAGGGTGGGAAGATTTGGGAGAATGACATTGAAACATGTAAAATATCATGTAAGAAACGAGATGCCAGTACAGGTTCAATACTCGATACTGGATGCTTGGGGCTAGTGCACTGGGACGACCCAGAGGGATGGCATGGGGAGGGAGGAGGGTTCAGGATGGGGAACACATGTATACCTGTGGTGGATTCATTTTGATATTTGGCAAAACTAATACAATTATGTAAAGTTTAAAAATAAAATAAAAATAATATCCGCATGTGAAAGTGAAAAAAAAAAAAAAGATTGCCAGGAGAAAATCAATAACTTCAGATATGCAGATGACACCACTCTCATGGTAGAAAACAAAGAGGAAATAAAAAGCCTTGTGATTTAGGTGAAAGAGGAGAGTGAAAAAGCTGGCTGAAAACTCAGCATTCAGAAAACAAAGATCGTAGCATCTGGTCCCATCACTTTATGGCAAAAAATGGGAAAACAATAGAAATAGTGAGAAATTTATTTTCTTGGGCTCCAAAATCATTGCAGATGGTTGATGCAACCATGAAATTTAAAAGACACTCCTTGGAAGAAAATGTATGACCAACCTAGACAGCTTATTAAAAAGCAGAGACATTATTTTGCCAATGAAGGTCCATCTAGTCAAAGCTATGGCTTTTCCAGTAGTCATGTATGGATGTGAGAGTTGGACTTAAAGAAAGGTGAGTGCTGAAGAATTGATGCTTTGAAACTGTGGTGTTGGAAAAGACTCTTAAGAGCCTCTTGGACTGCAAGGAAGTCTAACCAGTCAATTCTAAAGGAAATCAGTCCTGAATATCCATTGGAAGGACTGATGATGAAGCTGAAGCTCCAATACACTGGCCATCTGATGTGAAGAACTGATTCATTGGAAAGTACCCTGATACTGGGAAAGATTGAAGGCAGGAGGAGAAGGGGATGACAGAGGATGAGATATTGGATGTCATCGCCGACTTGACGGACATAAGTTTGAGCAAGCTCTGGGAGTTGGTGATGGACAGGGAAGCCTGGTGTGTTGTAGTCCATGGGGTTGCAAAGAGTCGGACACAACTGAGTGACTGAACTGAACTGAACCAGAACTCAGCTCCAATAATACTTTATCTAGGAAAATTGAGATAATTAGGTTTTTTTCCCCACATTAGTACCTTTTGCTTTTCTTCTATAGCACTCCTTAGATTTGCTTTTGTTCTTAATGTGTTTATTATTCACAAGTCAATTAATGTCTAATTCATTAGACTATGAACAATGAAAATAAGACCTTTATCTAATTTTGCTCTCTGTTTTATTGTCAATGCTCAGTACATGCTTGAAACTCAGTAAGAAATGAAGCATTGGCTGCTAAGTCGTTTCAGTCGTGTCTGGCTCTGTGCGACCCCATAGACTGCAGCCCACCATTCCTAAGTATCCCAAGCTTCTTACTGTCAGCCTCGACTGTGCATGCTCTTCGCCTAGTGTGGGCCACAAGTTCAACCCTGCAGGAACCAAGCGGCTACAACGCCGAGCAGAGGAGGCAGTTCATATATATATAATTTTTAAAATAATTTTTTGACCTTTTTTTTTTCTTTTTCCTTCTTTTCTTTAACATGGTATTTTTGAAATTCCAAACTCTACTCTAGACTTTTAATTTTAGCTTTTTAGTATTTGTTATCAATTTTGTACCTATAGTTTTTTTTTGTTTTTGTTTTTATATAATTTCAGGGACCCTTTTTTCTTTTTTCTTTTTCTCTGTTTCTTTCTCTTCTTCTTTTAAATAACATTGTATATCTGAAATTTCAAACTCTATTCTAGATTGTTAATTTATGCTTTTTGGTATTTGTTATCAATTTTTTACCTGTATTCTTTTTTTTTTTATAATTTATGCGACCTTGTTGTTCTTGTTTGTTTTTTTTCTCTCTCTCTTTTTCTTCTTCTTTTTTTTTTTAACATTGTATTTTTGAAATTCCAAACTCTACTCTAGATTTTTAACTTTTGCTTTTTGGTATTAGTTATCAATTTTGTACCTATATTTTCTTTATAATTTTTGCGACCTTGTTTATTTTTGTTTGTTCATTTTTTCTCTCTTTCTTTTCCTTCTTCTTTTCTTTAACATTGTATTTTTGAAATTCCAAATTCTACTCTAGATTTTAAATTTTTGTTTTTATGTATTTGTTACCAATTTTGTACCTTAAGAACCCAATCTTCAGTACCCATTTTTCACTAGGGAGCGAGATTACTGGCTTAACTGCTCTCTCTCCCTTTGGACTCTCCTTTTTCTCCACTAGGTCACCTGTGTCTCCTCCTTAACCCCTCTCTACTCTACCCAACTCTGTGAATTTCTGTGTGTTCCAGATGGTGGAGAACACTTAGGGAACTGATTACTGGCTGGATCTGTCTCCCTCCTTTTCACTCCCCCCATTTATCCTCCTGGCCACCTCTGCCACCTTCTTCCTTCTTCTCTTCTCTGTATAACTCTGTGAACAACTCTGAGCGGTCGAGTTGTGGAGTGCACATAAGGAAGAGATTACTGAATAGCCCACTCTCTCCTCTATTGATTCCACCTCATCTCATTTGGGTCACCTCTAACTCTCTCCTCACTCCTCTCTTCTCCATATAACGCTGTAAACCTCTCTGGGCGAAACAAGTTTCAGGGCAAGACATACCAAGCAAATTCTCCAGCAGCAAGGAACACAGCCCTGAGCTCCAAGATACAGGCAGCCCAAAGTCACCCCAAAACCATAGACATCCCATCACTCATTATTGGACATTTTATTGCACTCCAGAGAGAAGAAATACAGCTCCATTCACCAGAACACCAACACAAGCTTCCCTAACCAAGAAACCTTGACAAGCCACCTGTACAAATCCACACAGAGCGAGGAAACGCCACAATAAAAAGAACTCCACAAACTGCTAGAATACAGAAAGGACACCCCAAACTCAGCAATTTAAACAAGATGAAGAGACAGAGGAATACCCAGCAGATAAAGGAACAGGAAAAATGCCCACCAAACCAAACAAAAGAGGAAGAGATAGGGAATCTACCTGATAAAGAATTCCGAATAATGATAGTGAAATTGATCCCAAATCTTGAAATCAAAATGGAATCACAGATAAATAGCTTGGAGACAAAGATTGAGAAGATGCAAGAAAGGTTTAACAAGGACCTAGAAGAAATAAAAGAGAGTCAATATAAAATGAATAATGCAATAAATGAAATTAAGAACACTCTGGAGGCAACAAATAGTAGAATAACAGAGGCAGAAGATAGGATTAGTGAATTAGAAGATAGAATGGTAGAAATAAATGAATCAGAGAAGATAAAAGAAAAACGAATTAAAAGAAATGAGGACAATCTCAGAGACCTCCAGGACAATATTATACACTACAACATTCGAATCATAGGGGTTGCAGAAGAAGAAGACAAAAAGAAAGACCATGAGAAAATACTTGAGAAGATAATAGTTGAAAACTTCCCTAAAATGGGGAAGGAAATAATCACCCAAGTCCAAGAAACCCAGAGACTCCAAAACAGGATAAACCCAAGGCGAAACACCCCAAGACACATATTAATCAAATTAACAAAGATCAAACACAAAGAACAAATATTAAAAGCAGCAAGGGAAAAACAACAAATAACACACAAGGGAATTCCCATTAGGCTAACAGCTGATCTTTCAATAGAAACTCTTCAAGCCAGGAGGGAATGGCAAGACATACTTAAAGTGATGAAAGAAGATAACCTACAGCCCAGATTATTGTACCCAGCAAGGATCTCATTCAAATATGAAGGAGAAATCAAAAGCTTCTCAGACAAGCAAAAGCTGAGAGAATTCAGCACCACCAAACCAGCTCTCCAACAAATACTAAAGGATTTTCTCTAGACAGAAAACACAAAAACAGTATATAAACTCGAACCCAAAACAATAAAGTAAATGGCAACGGGATCATACTTATCAGTAATTACCTTAAATGTAAATGGGTTGAATGCCCCAACCAAAAGACAAAGACTGGCTGAATAGATACAAAAACAAGACCCCTACATATGTTGTCTACAAGAGACCCACCTCAAAACAGGGGACACATACAGACTGAAAGTGAAGGGCTGGAAAAAGATTTTTCATGCAAATAAGGACCAAAAGAAAGCAGGAGTAACAATACTTATATCAGATAAAATAGACTTTAAAACAAAGGCTGTGAAAAGAGACAAAGATGGTCACTACATAATGATCAAAGGATCAATCCAAGAAGAAGATATAACAATTATTAATATATATGCACCCAACACGGGAGCGCCGCAATATGTAAGACAAATGCTAACAAGTATGAAAGGAGAAATTAACAATAACACAATAATAGTGGGAGACTTTAATACCCCACTCACATCTATGGATAGATCAACTAAACAGAAAATTAACAAGGAAACACAGACGGTAAACGATACAATAGACCAGTTAGACCTAATTGATATCTATAGGACATTTCATCCCAAAACAGTGAATTTCACCTTTTTCTCAAGTGCACATGGAACCTTCTCCAGGATAGATCACATCCTGGGCCATAAATCTAGCCTTGGTAAATTCAAAAAATAGAAATCATTCCAAGCATCTTTTCTGACCACAATGCAGTAAGATTAGATCTCAATTACAGGAGAAAAACTATTAAAAATTCCAAAATATGGAGGCTGAACAACACCCTGCTGAATAACCAACAAATCACAGAAGAAATCAAAAAAGAAATCAAAATTTACATAGAAACTAATGAAAATGAAAACACAACAACTCAAAACCTGTGGGACACTTTAAAAGCAGTCCTAAGGGGAAAGTTCATAGCAATACAGGCATACCTCAAGAAACAAGAAAAAAGTCAAATAAATAACCTAACCCTACACCTAAAGCAACTAGAAAAGGAAGAAATGAAGAACCCCAGGGTTAGTAGAAGGAAAGAAATCTTAAAAATTAAGGCAGAAATAAATGCAAAAGAAACAAAAGAGACCATAGCAAAAATCAACAAAGCCAAAAGCTGGTTCTTTGAAAGGATAAATAAAATTGACAAACCATTAGCCAGACTCATCAAGAAACCAAGAGAGAAAAATCAAATCAATAAAATTAGAAATGAAAATGGAGAGATCACAACAGACAACACAGAAATACAAAGGATCATAAGAGACTACTATCAACAATTATATGCCAATAAAATGGACAGCGTTGAAGAAATGGACAAATTATTAGAAAAGTACAACTTTCCAAAACTGGACCAGGAAGAAATAGAAAATCTTAACAGACCCATCACAAGCACGGAAATTGAAACTGTAATCAAAAATCTTCCAGCAAACAAAAGCCCAGGTCCAGACAGCTTCACAGCTGAATTCTACCAAAAATTTAGAGAAGAGCTAACACCTATCCTGCTCAAACTCTTCCAGAAAATTGCAGAGGAAGGTAAACTTCCAAACTAATTCTATGAGGCCACCATCACACTAATACCAAAACCTGACAAAGATCCCACAAAAAAAGAAAACTACAGGCCAATATCACTGATGAACATAGATGCAAAAATCCTTAACAAAATTCTAGCAATCAGAATCCAACAACACATTAAAAAGATCATACACCATGACCAAGTGGGCTTTATCCCAGGGATGCAAGGATACTTCAATATCCGCAAATCAATCAATGTTATACACCACATTAACAAATTGAAAAACAAAAACCATATGATTATCTCAATAGATGCAGAGAAAGCCTTTGACAAAATTCAACATCCATTTATGATAAGAACTCTCCAGAAAGGAGGAATACAAGGAACATACCTCAACATAATAAAAGCTATCTATGACAAACCCACAGCAAACATTATCCTCAATGGTGAAAAATTGAAAGCATTTCCTCTAAAGTCAGGAACAAGACAAGGGTGCCCACCTTCACCATTACTATTCAACATAGTTTTGGAAGTTTTGGCCACAGCAATCAGAGCAGAAAAAGAAATAAAAGGAATCCAAATTGGAAAAGAAGAAGTAAAACTCTCACTGTTTGCAGATGACATGATCCTTTACATAGAAAACCCTAAAGACTCCACGAGAAAATTACTAGAACTAATCAATGATTATAGTAAAGTTGCAGGATATAAAATCAACACACAGAAATCCCTTGCATTCCTATACACTAATAATGAGAAAACTGAAAGAGAAATTAAGGAAACAATTCCATTCACCATTGCAATGGAAAAAATAAAATACTTAGGAATATATCTACCTAAAGAAACCAAAGACCTATATATAGAAAACTATAAAACACTGGTGAAAGAAATCAAAGAGGACACCAATAGATGGAGAAATATACCATGTTTATGGATTGGAAGAATCAATATAGTGAAAATGAGTATACTACCCAAAGCAATTTATAGATTCAATGCAATCCCTATAAAGCTACCAACAGTATTCTTCACAGAGCTAGAACAAATAATTTCACAATTTGTATGGAAATACAAAAAACCTCAAATAGCCAAAGCGATCTTGAGAAAGAAGAATGGAACTGGAGGAATCAACCTGCCTGACTTCAGGCTCTATTACAAAGCCACAGTTATCAAAACAGTATGGTACTAGCAAAAAGACAGAAATATTGATCAATGGAACAAAATAGAAAGCCCAGAGATAGATTCACGCACATATGGACACCTTATCTTTGACAAAGGAGGCAAGAATATACAATGGATTAAAGACAACCTCTTTAACAAGTGGGTCTGGGAAAACTGGTCAACCACTTGTAAAAGAATGAAACTAGACCACTTTCTAACACCATACACAAAAATAAACTCAAAATAGATTAAAGATCTCAATGTAAGACCAGAAACTATAAAACTCCTAGAGGAGAACATAGGCAAACACTCTCCGACATACATCACAGCAGGATCCTCTATGACCCACCTCCCAGAATATTGGAAATAAAAGCAAAAATAAACAAATGGGACCTAATTAAACTTAAAAGCTTCTGCACAACAAAGGAAACTATTAGCAAGGTGAAAAGGCAGCCTTCAGAATGGGAGAAAATAATAGCAAATGAAGCAACGGACAAACAACTAATCTCAAAAATATACAAGCAACACCTATAGCTCAACTCCAGAAAAATAAATGACCCAATCAAAAAATGGGCCAAAGAACTAAATAGAAATTTCTCCAAAGAAGACATACAGATGGCTAACAAACACATGAAAAGATGCTCAACATCACTCATGATCAGAGAAATGCAAATCAAAACCACTATGAGGTACCATTTCCCACCAGTCAGAATGGCTGCAATCCATAAGTCTACAAGCAATAAATGCTGGAGAGGGTGTGGAGAGAAGGGAACTCTCTTGCACTGTTGGTGGGAATGCAAACTAGTACAGCCAATCTTGAGAACAGTGTGGAGATTCCTTAAAAAACTGGAAATAGAACTGCCTTATGATCCAGCAATCCCACTGCTGGGCATACACACTGAGGAAACCAGAAGGGAAAGAGACACATGTACCCCAATGTTCATCGCAGCACTGTTTATAATAGCCAGGACATGGAAGCAACCTAGATGCCCATCAGCAGATGAATGGATAAGAAAGCTGTGGTACATATACACAATGGAGTATTACTCAGCCATTAAAAAGAATACATTTGAATCAGTTCTAATGAGATGGATGAAACTGGAACCTATTATACAGAGTGACGTAAGCCAGAAAGAAAAACACCAATACAGTATACTAATGCATATATATGGAATTTAGAAAGATGGTAACAATAACCCTGTGTACGAGACAGCAAAAGAGACACCGATGTATAGATCAGTCTTATGGACTCTGTGGGAGAGGGAGAGGGTGGGGAGATTTGGGAGAATGGCATTGAAACATGTATAATATCATGTATGAAACGAGTCGCCAGTCCAGGTTCGATGCACGGTACTGGATGCTTGGGGCTGGTGCACTGGGATGACCCAGAGGGAGGGGATGGAGGAGGGTGGAGGGTTCAGGATGGGGAACGCGGGTATACCTGTGGCGGATTCATTTCGATATTTGGCAAAACTAATACAATATTGTAAAGTTTAAAAATAAAATAAAATTAAAAAAAAAAAAAAGAAAGTGAAAAGTGAAAGTCAAGTCGCTCAGTCATGTCCAACTCTTAGCGACCCCATGGACTGCAGCCTACCAGGCTCCTCCATCCATGGGATTTTCCAGGCAAGAGTACTGGAGTGGGTTGCCATTGCCTTCTCTGGATAAACAATATAAACAATAACAAATATAAGCCTAAAGAAAACATCATAATTAATAGGAAAACTGAAAGTTTTTGCTTTACCATAGGAAATAATACCCCGCTATTCCCAACTTTATAAAGTATTTTACTGGAAATCCAAACCAGGGTACTAAGGGAAGAAAAGAAACAGTGATATAACAACAAGAAAAGAATTGGAACTATCACTTTTGCACATGATAGAATCCAAAATAATTTATAGACAAATGATTGGAATTAAAAAGGAAATTTAAGTATTCTTCTTGATACAGTGTCAATTTACAAAAATCAGGCTTCAATTATAGAAGAAACATTATTAGAATATTTTAAGGTACTATTTTCAGTACCATTAAAAATAAATTTAATAAAAGTTGTACAAATCCTTTATGGAAAAAAATCATTTTAGAAAATTATAAAAGCCTGACAGCTCTGAGCCTCACAATGGGCTCCCCAGTCCAGGGTTTCTACTCCAGGAAGACAAGTCCCCACTACGTTTGGCTTTGAGGGCCAGTGGATTTTGGGGGAGACCCAGAGGGTTGGGGGAAATAGAATTTTATTTAAAGAAAAAAAAAAAAAGAAATGAAGCATTTACTCACCAAATTATCCCACAAATAAGATGATGAATAAAATCAAAACAATTCTAATGCTGAGAGAACTGTGACATTATCATGTCCAAACTTAACAAATTTCAACCTTCAACTCTTGTCTTCCACTATATATCCCAGTGCATTTCACATGATAATGAAGTAGACTGTTGTAAAAAAGCAATGCATCCCATGGTTGAGCAGCTCAAATTTAGTGAAACAATCTTTGTTTTGTTAAATCTTTATCTTTCTGAACTACCATTCAACTATTCTGTGGCTTTGTATGAACAAAGCAGAATCTACTCTACATATGTTTTTATACGTGAAGGTTAAATAATACTTTTTATATGTAATTCCCTTTTCTATGATAAATAAGATAAACAGCCTTTTATTTTCTAAATAAGACATCTCAATCTGAGCTGTTATCACAAAATAACAAAGTGGATGGTTTTTAAACAATAGAAATTTATTTCTGACAATTCTACAGGCTGGGATTTCCAAGATCAAGACACTGCCTTGCAATGACGTACTTCCTCATTCACAGACAAGCACCTTCCATATCCTCCCATGGCAGAAAGGGTGAGGGAGTTCTCCACTGTCTTCTCTGTAAGTGCACTAATCTTATTAAGAGCTTTGCCCCTATGACCTATCCAGTTACCAAAAGTGCCACTTCATAGTATTACCACATCGTGCTGTGCTTAGTGACTCAGTCGTATCTGACTCTTTGCAACCCATGGACTATAGCCCGCCAGACTCCTCTGTTTAGGGAATTCTCTAGGTAAGAATATGGAAGTGTGTTGCCACGCCCTCCTCCAGGAGATCTTCCCATTCCAGGGATTGAAACCAGGTCTCCCCTCATTGTAGGCAGATTCTTTACCATTTGAGCCACCATGGAAGCCTAAGAATACTGGAGTGGGTAGCCATTTTCTTCTCCAGGGGATCTTCCCAACCCAGGAATCGAAGCGGGGTCTCCTGTGTTGCAGGAGGATTATTTACCAGTTGAGCTTCCAGGAAAGCCATTATCACATTAGGGATTAGCTTTAAAAATATGAATTTGGGGAACACACAAACATTCATTCTAAAACATGTGTCCTGTATTTCTAATAATATTTACATTGGGCAAAAATTTTAAGATAAAATCTAAACATTTATTTAAAATTTTATTTTATATCTTGTAGAGTTATCTAAGAGATAATATAGAGCAATCACATGTACACTATGTATATACAGTTCCCCTCAATGGCAACATTTTAAGAAACAATAAAACCAAAATGAGGATATTAACTTTGATTAAATATTAATGTTGATTAATATTAACATTGATTAAAAACCAGGGTTCGTATTTTGATATGCTGTTTTCCTTTCATTAAACTGTAATGTGTATGTATTTAATTCTACACATTTTTATCAAATCTGTAGGTTCCTATATCCACTACCACTATCATGTTTGAGAACAGCTTAACATGACAACTATCCTTGTGTTCTTGACAGATACACATGTCCTAAGAGTCTCCTCGAAGCTTCATCACTAAACCCTGACTCTATTATCTGTTCTCCATTTCTAAATTTTTGTCATTTTAAAAGCGTTATATAAATGACATCACACAGTATATTAATTTTTGGACAGCTTTTTAATACTCATAATTCCATGAAGTCAGGCTGCAAAAATCAACAGTTCGTTCATTTCTACTGGTGTGTATATACAATAGCTTGTTTAGACATTCACTCCTTGAATCTGGGCTATTCTCATTAAGAACTTTAATGAATAACACTGCTATGAACACTCATATGAGTTTTTATGTGAATCAATGTTTACAGTGTTCTTGGATAAATATAAAAAAACTATAATGGCTGGATTGTATAAATACAAGGGATTAATATTTTTTTTAAAAAAACTTCTCCCTAAACTCTCACCAACTGTCATTCTTATGGCAGGTTTTTTTCTAAATGGTAGAAATACTTAGACTTGGGATTACTAGCATCTCTTGGTAACTCTTAAGTGCAAATCAAAAACTGACTTTATATGCTAACTTGCATAACAAAAAGGTCAACTCACAGAATGCATATCTTTTATCATCAATGATGTTTTACAAATAGTTCAAAGGACACAAACTATCACAAACCACAGGTCAACCAACTTGAAGTGAGTATTGTAACCTCTCAGATTCTTTCTTTGCACATTAGGGCAGACTTTTATTTAAATTCATACATGTTCCTAAGAGATGTATCAGGGCATAACCTACACAAAAGTGGCATTATTTTAGTCATAGAATATCTTCATTTACACTCTGATAATTATAAGTCATCACTGACATTTCTAGCAGCCTTACAAATTCATAATGTCAAGGCTTTTAAATAAACCATTTAGACAAACAAGGTATATTCTGTTGAAAATATTTAATAGATAAAAATGTTCCATTATGCTTCCACTAGCCAAAAACATCAGGAGGTCAGACTAGCTTGTTTGTAAGAAGTCTAACTACTTTGGGGGGTTCCCAGGTGGCACAGTGGTAATGAATCTGTCTGCAAATGCAAGAGCCACAGGAGATGCGGGTTTGATTCCTGGGTCAGGAAGGTCCCCTGGAGGAGGAAATGGCAACCCATTCCAGTGTTTTTGGTTGGAGAATCACATGGACAGAGGAGACTGGCAGGCCACAGTCCATGACCAACTAAGCATGCAGGCACCTGTTAACCATATCACTGCTTTATACTTCTGAACATTACCAAGTTCAAGCCAGCAACTAACTACTCCCTTCATTCTCTAAATTATGCTAAAAGTATTTTAATGATATATTTGGATGAGTTGGAATTATACACACACATACACATATACACACACATGCATGTGCTTTTTGTGTCTAAAGAAAAATTAAAAAAAAATTACCTCATGTCCATAGTATCTTCATCTACTGGTAATTTTCTTCTAGCAGAATTTCCCAGACTTTTTAAGAGAGAAAAACACTGATAATTCTCACCATAATATGTTTCAACCTTTCCTCCCATCACTAAAACTCATTTGTAATCCTAACCTATATATATAAATGCCACCCTTTCTTGTACTGATTTTTTGCCTGTGGTCATGACTTGAGATATCCGTGGTGGAAATTTTATATCATAAACTACTAGAACTTTTCTTAGGAACCTTATTTTACAGGGTATTTTAAGTTAGTATTTGATATGTATTTTACAAAATAGAGTAATTCAGTGAGGGTGGCAAAAAATAAAAAGGTAATGTTTAAATATATGGGCATAAGTGTGAAAAAATGAATGCAGTCAATGGTTCTTAAACTGAATATCCATAAAACAAATCAAATGACAAAAACAATTTTAGAAAGGAAATAGTCATGGTTACACATATTAAGCTGAATCCCATATTAAATTGAATGTGTATTCCCTGATATGAAAGTAATACGGCATGAATGGTATCCGGATGGAGACACAGTATCTTAGTATTAAAAGAGCAGTTTTTAGAAGATTGGTTCACTCAACTTCAAGAATTACATAAATATTTTCTATCTCATTGTCTTCAATCCAAAATCTTTCATTTAACTAAATTCATTAAAAGAAGTAAAGATTCATCTAATTAAAGTTACATGTAAGAGCTAATTTTGAAAGAATCAGCAAAGTAAAAGAGAAAAAAACAATTCTGAGAGAATCAGGAAAAGTAAAAGAAAAAACAACAAAAAGACAACAGAGAGAAGTAGCAGCCATTCATATGAAAATCATATTATCTATGAAAAAATTTAATATAATTTCCTCATTCAGTTCAGTTCAGTTCAGTCGCTCAGTCATGTCCGACTCTTTGCGACCCCATGAAACGCAGCACGCCAGGCCTCCCTGTCCATCACCAACTCCGTAGTTCACTCAGACTCACATCCATTGAGTCAGTGATGCCATCCAGCCATCTCATCCTCTGTCGTCCCCTTCTCCTCCTGCCCTCAATCTTTCCCAGCATCAGGGTCTTTTTAAATGAGTCAGCTCTCTGCATCAGGTGGCCGAAGTACTGGAGTTTCAGCTTCAACATCAGCCCTTCCAATGAACACCTAGGACTGATCTCCTTTAGGATGGACTGGTAGGATCTCCTTGCAGTCTAAGGGATGCTCAAGAGTCTTCTCCAACACCACAGTTCAAAACATCCATTCTTCAGCACTCAGCTTTCTTTATAGTCCAACTCTCACATCCATATATGACTACTGGGAAAAGCATAGCCTTGACTAGACGGACCTTTAAGTAATGTCTATGCTTTTTAATATGCTGTCTAGGTTGGTCCTTCCAAGGAGTAAGCATCTTTTAATTTCATTGCTGCAATCACCATCTGCAGTGATTTTGGAATTCGGCAAAATAAAGTCAGCCACTGTTTCCACTGTTTCCCCATCTATTTGCCATGAAGTGATGGGACCAGATGCCATGATCTTCGTTTCCTGAATGTTGAGCGTTAAGCCAACTTTTTCACTCTCCTCTTTCTCTTTCAATTTTCTCATTAACATGGACATATTTTCTTAACCTTTTTGTATGTTATTTTTATTGTATATTTTCTCTACAAACAATAAAAACAAAACTGACTAATATTCTTCTTCTGAATGTATTTCATACTACAGAAATATAATCCATGTCTTGAAAACAGAAAAGGATCTACTCTCATCAATTTTTTTTTTTTTGCCATATATTTCGTAAGACAGAAAGTCATAATCTCTAGGTGTGAAAGGACAAACCATGTCAACCCCTTGAATTTGGTTTCTTTGTGAGCATAAAGAATGAACAGAAGAATTCTCTTATTCTCAATCTTCAAGACCACCCAGAGAGACAATTTCCTCACAATTCCCATTTGAAATGTCAGAGGGTCTAGAGAAGCTAGAAACCCCAAGAGGTAAACAGAAAGTGACTATGTGAGTAGATTATCTTTCACATATTAATACCCACCACATCTGATTTGTATGTTTCCATGACTCCCTGTAGTATTCTTGTAGCTAGGAGTAGAGTATGCAAATATCACAATATTCCATAAGGAGCTATCATTCTGAGATTATGTCACACTACCCTGCCCCTCTCTCACCTCTTAGGCACACTGATCAACTTACTACTCTTACAGCTCCCTTTTATTCTTCCTGTTCCACATTTCCTTTACAATTCTAAAACCTAGGAAATACTACTTCTAAATGCTTCATTAACATTTGAATCATAATTCAAACTCATTCACTCATATATTGTTTTCTAAGCTTAAACTAATCTTTTTCACCTCCTTAAAGAATCAGAATTGTATTTTGTACACATACAAACACACACATATATGCATATACATATTTTTTACCATATTTACTAGCCAAACTCTCCAACTGTGCTTGGAGTTTCTGGAGAGCAAGGATATTTGATCCATTCCTGTATCTTTACAGGGCGTACCAAGCACAGCACTTTCCCCACAGTACATGCTCAACACATGTCTGATCAACTGAACTGTAAAATTTCCATGTGTATAGACCTTTCCACGTACTTCCAAAGTGTGTTCCTCCCATTTGGCCAATTTCAAGTTTCCACACTTAAAAATGATCCTTTCGAAAGGAAAGAAAAAAGGAAGGTGAAGTCGCTCAGTTGTGCCCAACTCTTTGCAACCCATGGACTCTAGCCCTAGCAGGCTTCTCCGTTCATGGAATTTTCCAGGCAAGAATACTGGAGTGGGTTGCCATTTCCTTCTCCAGGAGATCTTCCCAACCCGGGGATTGAACCTGGGTCTCCTGCATGATAGGCAGACGCTTTACCATCTGAGCCACAGGAAAGTAAGGAGTAAAAATTTCCTAAAGCACTAAAGAAGCTGAAGTTGAACGTTTCTATGAAGACCTACAAAACCTTTTAGAACTAACACCCCAAAAAGATGTCCTTTTCATTATAGGGGACTGGAATGCAAAAGTAGGAAGTCAAGAAACACCTGGAGTAACAGACAAATTTGGCCTTGGAATACGGAATGAAGCAGGGCAAAAACTAATAGAGTTTTGCCAAGAAAATGCACTGGTCATAACAAACACCCTCTTCCAACAACACAAGAGAAGACTCTATACATGGACATCACCAGATGGTCAACACGAAATCAGATTGATTATATTCTTTGCAGCCAAAAATGGAGAAGCTCTATACAGTCAGCAAAAACAAGACCAGGAGCTGACTGTGGCTCAGACCATGAACTCCTTATTGCCAAATTCAGACTTAAATTGAAGAAAGTAGGGAAAACCAATAGACCATTCAGGTATGACCTAAATCAAATCCCTTATGATTATACAGTGGAAGTGAGAAATAGACTTAAGGGCCTAGATCTGATAGATAGAGTGCCTGATGAACTATGGAATGAGGTTCGTGACATTGTATAGGAGACAGAGATCAAGACCATCCCCATGGAAAAGAAATGCAAAAAAGCCAAATGGCTGTCTGGGGAGGCCTTACAAATAGCTGTGAAAAGAAGAGAAGTGAAAAGCAAAGGAGAAAAGGAAAGATATAAACATCTGAATGCAGAGTTCCAAAGAATAGCAAGAAGAGATAAGAAAGCCTTCTTCAGCGATCAATGCAAAGAAATAGAGGAAAACAACAGAATGGGAAAGACTAGGGATCTCTTCAAGAAAGCCAGAGATACTAAAGGAATACTTCATGCAAAGATGGGCTCGATAAAGGACAGAAATGGTATGGACCTAACAGAAGCAGAAGATATTAAGAAGAGATGGCAAGAATACACAGAAGAACTGTACAAAAAAGATCTTCACGACCCAGATAATCACGATGGAGTAATCACTGACCTAGAGCCAGAAATCCTGGAATGTGAAGTCAAGTGGGCCTTAGAAAGCATCACAAGAATAAAGCTAGTGGATGTGATAGAATTCTAATTGAGCTATTCCAAATCCTGAAAGATGATGCTGTAAAAGTGCTGCACTCAATATGCCAGCAAATTTGGAAAACTCAGCAGTGGAAACAGGACTGGAAAAGGTCAATTTTCATTCCAATCCCAAAGAAAGGCAATGCCAAAGAATGCTCAAACTACCACACAATTGTAATCATCTCACACAGTAGTAAAGTAATGCTCAAAATTCTCCAAGCCAGGCTTCAGGAATATGTGAACCATGAACTTCCCGGTGTTCAAGCTGGTTTTAGAAAAGGCAGAGGAACCAGAGATCAAATTGCCAACATCCACTGGATCACGGAAAAAGCAAGAAAGTTCCAGAAAAACATCTATTTCTGCTTTATTGACTATGCCAAAGCCTTTGACTGTGTGGATCACAATAAACTGTGGAAAATTCTGAAAGAGATGGGAATAGCAGACCACCTGATCTACCTTTTGAGAAATTTGTATGCAGGTCAGGAAGCAACATTTATAACTAGACATGGGACAACAGACTGTTTCCAAATAAGAAAAGAAGTACATCACGGCTGTATATTGTCACCCTGTGTATTTAACTTATATGCAGAATACATCATGAGAAATGCTGGACTGGAAGAAACAAGCTGAAATCAAGAATGCCGGGAGAAATATCAATAACCTCAGATATGCAGACGACACCACCCTTGTGGCAGAAAGTGAAGAGGAACTCAAAAGCCTCTTGATGAAAGTGAAAGTGGAGAGTGAAAAAGTTGGCTTAAAGCTCAACACTCAGAAAACGAAGATCATGGCATCTAGTCCCATCACTTCATGGGAAATAGATGAGAAAACAGTGGTAACAGTGTCAGACTTCATTTTTCTGGGCTCCAAAATCACTGCAGATGGTGAATTCAGCCATAGAATTAAAAGATGCTTACTCCTTGGAAGGAAAGTTATAACCAACCTAGATAACATAATCAAAAGCAGAGACATTACTTTGCCACAAAGGTTCGTCTAGTCAAGGCTATGGTTTTTCCTGTGGTCATGTATGGATGTGAGAGTTGGATTGTGAAGAAGGCTGAGCACCGAAGAATTGATGCTTTTGAACTGTGGTGTTGGAGAAGACTCTTGAGAGTCCCTTGGACTGCAAGGAGATCCAACCAGTCCATCCTAAAGGAGATCAGCCCTGGGATTTCTTTGGAAGGAATGATGCTAAAGCTGAAACTCCAGTACTTTGGCCACCTCATGTGAAGAGTTGACTCATTGGAAAAGACTCTGATGCTGGGAGAGATTGGGGCAAGAGGAGAAAGGGACGACAGAGGATGAGATGGCTGGGTGGCATCACTGACTCGATGGACATGAGTCTGAGTGAACTCCGGAGTTGGTGATAGACAGGGAGGCCTGGCATGCTGTGACTCATGGGGTCACAAAGAGTCAGACACAACTGAGTGACTGATCTGATCTCTGATCTGAAATGGTCAGTATTAAAGGATTTTTAATTTTTATCTTAATTGAAGGAAAATTACAATATTGTGATGGTTTCTATTAAAAGTCAATGGGATTCAGCCATAGGCATACATCTGTCCCCTCCCTCTCAAACCTTCCTCCCACCTTCTTCCCCATGCCACCCCTCTAGGCTGTCACGGAGCACTGGCTTTGAGTTCCCTGTGTCACACAGCAAATTCCCACTGGCTATCTACTTGATATATGTTAATGTATATGTTTCAATGCTACTGTCTCAAATCATCCCACTTCTCTCTCCACCACTGTATCCACAATTCTATTCTCTATGCCTGCATCTCCACTGCTGCATTGTAGATAGGTTCATCAGTTCCATCTTTCTAGATTACATGTATATGTATTAATATATAATATCTGTCTTTCTCTTTCTGACTCACTTCACTTTGTACAATAGGCTTTAGGTTCATCCACCTCATTAGAACTGACTCAAATATATTCCTTTTTATTGGTAAGTAATAATCCATGGTGTATAAGTACCACAATTTATTTATCATCTGTCAATGGACATCTAGGTTGCTTCCATGTCCTAGCTACTGTAAATATTTTGCTGAATCTTGTAATCCTGATGGAAAGCAGAAAAAGGAAATTCAAGTTGCAAAAGAAAAATTACAAAGTAAACCTTTGTTTTTGTTTGTTTTAGGGACTGAAAGATCTCTTTCCAGACAACCTAACTTAGGTTTCTTGGCTTAAACATTCTATTGTAGATACTCGTATTTGTAATACTACTTATTTTCTTGTGCAAGCATAAGTGATGTTTTCTGATTATTTTGGTATGACCACCTCTAATTCATAGAGTATTTCTGCTTTTAGACATGATTTGTGTATGAGGTATTATTTTCAAATATCTGAAAATATCTGAGTTTTCAAAATATCTGAGTTTTTTTTTTAATCTAGCTATAAACTAATCTCTGCCAAGAGACAGTTTATCATATAAACTCCTTAATGTTGCAAGATTACAATCTATGTACACAGGCTCATTTTGTTCATGTATAGCAGCCTTGTTGACCTGAATTGTTTGAATTTGCAAACTAGGGAGCTGGTGATTCTACAGCCTCTAGGTTATTTGAAAATTCCAGCTGTGCTAGCTGTACAGCTTGCCAATAAATCCTTCTGTCACCTAGGGCTTTTCTGGAAATCTGGGCTGCCATGGATTTTGAGGTGCACTCATAAGTGGTACCGAGAAGGCAATGGCACCCCACTCTAGCACTCTTGCCTGGAAAATCCTATGGATGGAGGAGCCTGGTAGGCTGCAGTCCATGGGGTCGCTTAGCGTTGGATGCGACTGAGCGACTTCACTTTCACTTTTATGCATTGGAGAAGGAAATGGCAACCCAGTCCAGTGTTCCTGCTTGGAGAATCCCAGGGACGGGGGAGCCTGGTGGGCTGCCATCTATGGGGTCACACAGAGTCCAACACGACTGAAGTGACTTAGCAGTAGAAGCATAAGTGATAAGTATACTTGATAAAAATAACATCAGGTGATTTATTCTTAATTTTTCTGTATTACTCTTACAAGTTCAGTAGCAGAGACAATAAGCTGTATTATCAGAATGGATATGATTTTACTTTTAGAAAGCTCCATATCTGCTTTATTATAGACTATTATATAACATTTTTGTGCTAATAATTTATTAGTAGTAAATATAAAACTGTAAAACCTCTCCTGCTAAAGAAGTAGATGGCAGTCTTTTGTGGTAAGGAGAGAGCGCATAACTCACTACAGCATGAGCTAGGCAGTGATGACATGATGCAGAGACTTTAAAGGATGCTCTTAGAAGACACCATCATGTCTGACTGATCTATGAAAACAGATATGACTTCCTCAGTTCAGGACAACAAAACACTAATATTTGCATTGCATATGAATAACAAATTATAACAGTTTGTCAACAAATTGAAATGTATTCATCTTTAGATGCAAAGAAAAGGTTGTGAACAAAGAATGAAAGGAATCTGAAAATTTCTACATTTCTGTAAGGACATTTATGAAAGATGAGCCTTCAATTATGAGGACTTATTCATATATAAGCTATAATTTACTGATATTCCTATATACGTGTATGTCTTCTTGACTCTATATACAAGAAGAATACTTTGCTTATTGTATGGGAACAATACACAGTATATATAATATGCATAATGACCTAATACAGTGACTGGCACATAATAGGTATTTAATATACATTTGTTGTTGGATTAATGATGTTTGACATCATAAAAGAACTTTTGTTATTCAGGAAGTAATTTAAAGCAACAGTTCAAGCATACTGGGAAATTTTTTGTAATCTCTGCCTCTACTAATATAAAAATAAGCTTTTGTCAAAATTGCCAATGAATGATTCATTCTGTAAGTATTTAATGGGCACATTCTATATGTCACAAAATGTGATGAAGGCTGAGAATGTTCTGAGGGTCAGACATGACTGAGCGAATTCATTTTCACTTTTCACTTTCACGCATTAGAGAAGGAAATGGCAACCCACTCTGGTGTTCTTGCCTGGAGAATCCCAGGGACGGGGGAGCCTGGTGGGCTGCCGTCTATGGGGTCGCACAGAGTCGGACACGATTGAAGTGACTTAGCAGCAGCAGCAGCAGCAGCAGTGAATTAAAAAAAAAAAAAAAAAAACTCATGGTATTAACATTCAGATGATTCTTTCTTAAATATCAATTATTTTTTGAATAAAGAATTGTTCAAACTACTTTCCTTCTAGAAATTTCATCTAATTTCAGTGTTAGAAATTCTAAAACTTCACTCAGTCTTAGATATCACAATCAGATCAGATGAGATCAGTCACTCAGTCCTGTCCGATTCTTTGCGACCCCATGAATCGAAGCACGCCAGGCCTCCCTGTCCATCACCAACTCCGGAGTTCACTCAGACTCACATCCATTGAGTCAGTGATGCCATCCAGCCATCTCATCCTCTGTCGTCCCCTTCTTCTCCTGCCCCCAATCCCTCCCAGCATCAGAGTCTTTTCCAATGAGTCAACTCTTCACATGAGGTGTCCAAAGTACTGGAGTTTCAGCTTTAGCATCAGTCCATCCAAAGAAATCCCAGGGCTGATCTCCTTCAGAATGGACTGGTTGGATCTCTTTGCAGTCCAAGGGACTCTCAAGAGTCTTCTCCAACACCACAGTTCAAAAGCATCAATTCCTCGGCTCTCAGCCTTCTTCACAGTCCAACTCTCACATCCATACATGACCACAAGAAAAACCATAGCCTTGACTAGACGAACCTTTGTGGCAAAGTAATGTCTCTGCTTTTGAATATGCTATCTAGGTTGGTCATAACTTTCCTTCCAAGGAATAAGCATCTTTTAATTTTATGGCTGCAGTCACCATCTGTAGTGATTTTGGAACCCAGAAAAATAAAGTCTGACACTGTTTCCACTGTTTCCCCATCTATTTCCCATGAAGTGGTGGGACTAGATGCCATGATCTTCGTTTTCTGAATGTTGAGCTTTAAGCCAACTTTTTCACTCTCCACTTTCACTTTCATCAAGAGGCTTTTGAGTTCCTCTTCACTTTCTGCCATAAGGGTGGTGTCATCTGCATATCTGAGGTTATTTATTTCTCCTGGCAATCTTGATTCCAGTTTGTGTTTCTTCCAGTCCAGCGTTTCTCATGATGTACTCTGCATATAAGTTAAATAAACAGGGTGACAATATACAGCCTTGACGAGCTCCTTTTCCTATTTGGAACCAGTCTGTTATTCCATGTCCAGTTCTAAGTGTTGCTTCCTGACCTGCATACAAATTTCTCAAGAGGCAGATCAGGTGGTCTGGTATTCCCATCTCTTTCAGAATTTTCCACCGTTTATTGTGATCCACACAGATATCACAATAGGAAGCTCCTAAATGACAACCCCTCTCCTTTGCTAGCATTACTGACTTGGATACTGACTACTCTAAGTAACATGATTCACACAAGTGTGTCTATATTTATACTGTATTTACATCTATGCATACATGGGTATATCTGCAGCAAAACATGGAAAATATATTTCATAAAAATGTCTTTGATTTAATATTAAGGCTGCTGCTAAGTCTGCTAAGTCGCTTCAGTCATGTCCAACTCTGTGCAACCCCATAGATGGTAGCCCACCAGGCTCCCCATCTCTGGGATTTTCCAGGCAAGAGTACTGGAGTGGGGTGCCATTGCCTTCTCTGAATATTAAGGCTACATACTCGATTGTTAATCTCCACTTATGTAACATGATTAATCTTTCAAAACTGTATATTTCTTTAAGTGAAATTCCAGTACTCTGCTGATCACATTAGTTTGTCATTTTGTAGACCGCTTTCAGAATCTAAAAGTCAAACTGACATATTTTCTACATTTGATATAGGCAAGATATTTAGAGATGAGAAATATAGCTTATAGTTTTGAGATATCAGCAATTGCAGTGTGTCAACACTATGACTCTTTAAAATATAGGTATTTCCTATATGTAGTAAAATCAATGTTATTTTTGAAATAAGTTTATTTATTTTTTAATATAAATTTATTTATCATGTTGATGTATGAAATAAGTTTAAAATGATGTTGGAGAAATCTAGGAAAGGAGTTTTTTCTGCCTAATGCCTACCTTGATCCTATTTCAGAGATTGAAAATAAACATAAACCACAGATATTTTTCAGAAATCCTTATGTTACCTTCCTGGAATTATACAGTTATTGACTTATAAAATATTATTGCCTGTCACTTTTTCCTATGAAATTTTAAGTATTTCCTTACCTTATAGTTCTCAGAGTCAAAGATCAAATAAATTGAACGATGTTGCCTTTCTTTGAAAATCCAGATTATATGAATATCTAAACACAGTAAAGTTTTTTCTCTGTTTTAACATTCATAGGTTATTCTTGGGAATATATAATGTTTGAGAGACTTCTTTGTTCCTCATTTGTACTGTGGGTAGGAGGTGTGTCTTATCTGTTGTTGTTATTGATTATCTGTTCATGTAGTAACTCAATTTTATGGACTTATATATTTTTTTGTATTAAAAATGAAGCATTTGGGGGCTAAATGAATATTCTAATAACCATTACATTCATGAAAGCGTGAGTGCATTTGCACAGGATTCACCCTTTCTATCATGCACCTGTACGTAGGTTTTCTGTTGGTATTCACAGGCTCTATTATAAGAATCAAAAAAGAAGTGAATGCAGGGCATTTATGACCAATTATCCACTGCTACTGTATCACTGGAAAAATGAGTCATTTTCAAAATGCCTTATAGTTTGTAACTACAGGAGAATATGAATAAAGATAAACAAATGTAGTTTCAAACAGATCACTGATATTAAAAACTCGCACCTTTTCTATTCAAAATTCTAACCTTAAATACATTGACTTTGAAAAATGTGATCAGGAATTAATTACTACTAGCATCAGATATGCAGATGACACCACCCTTATGGCAGAAAGAGGAACTAAAAGGCCTCTTGATGAAGGTGAAAGTGGAGAGTGAAAAAGTTGGCTTAAAGCTCAACATTCAGAAAACAAAGATCATGGCATCCGGTTCCATCACTTCATGGGAAATAGATGGAGAAACAGTGGAAACAGTGTCAGACTTTATTTTTCTGGGCTCCAAAATCACTACAGATGGTGACTGCAGCCATGAAATTAAAAGACGCTTGCTCCTTGGAAGGAAAGTTATGACCAACCTAGATAGCATATTCAAAAGCAGAGACATTACTTTGCCAACAAAGGTTCGTCTAGTCAAGGCTATGGTTTTTCCTGTGGTCATGTATGGATGTGAGAGTTGGACTGTGAAGAAGGCTGAGCACCAAAGAATTGATGCTTTTGAACTGTGGTGTTGGAGAAGACTCTTGAGAGTCCCTTGGACTGCAAGGAGATCCAACCAGTCCATTCTACAGGAGATCAGCCCTGGGATTTCTTTGGAAGGACTGATGCTAAAGCTGAAACTCCAGTACTTTGGCCACCTCATGCGAAGAGTTGACTCATTGGAAAAGACTCTGATGCTGGGAGGGATTGGGGGCAAGAGGAGAAGGGGACGACAGAGGATGAGATGGCTGGATGGCATCACTGACTCGATGGATGTGAGTCTGGGTGAACTCCGGGAGTTGGTGATGGACAGGGAGGCCTGGCGTGCTGCGATTCATGGGGTCACAAAGAGTCGGACATGACTGAGTGACTGATCTGATCTGATCTGAGCATCACTGCCCTGGAATGGTACTGGATTACTCAAGTCTGTGCAATACTATGAGGGTTTCAAGAGTTTAGTAAAATATTTTGGAGCAGAACCTGTTAACAGTTAACATTTAGAGAATACAGTGCAAAATGTAAATGTGCACAGTGGTTTGCAACATTCTTGTCTAGAAGGTAAATAAAATTTTATAAAAATTTGTTATGTCTTAAAATATATAGAAGGTCAATGCTTTCAAAGCATCAGATTTGGTCTCTCAAGCCATTGTTGTTCAGTCGCTCAGTCATGTCTGTTTGTTTGCGACCCCATGGACCACAGCTCACCAGGCTTCCCTGTCCTTCACTGTCTCTAGGAGTTTGCTCAGACTTATGCCCAGTGAGTCAGTGATGCCATCCAACCATCTCATCCTCTGTTGTCCCTTTTTTCTCCCACCCTCAATCCTTCCCAACATCAGGGTCTTTTCCAGTAAATCAGCTCTTCACATCAGGTGGCCAAAGTATTGGAGCTTCAGCTTAAACATCAGTCTGTCCAATGAATATTCAGGGTTGTTTTGCTTTAGGATTGACAGGTTTGATCTCCTTACTATCCGAGGGACTCTCAAGAGTCTTCTCCAGTACCACAGTTTGAAATCATCAATTCTTTAGCACTCAGCCTTCTTTATAGTCCAACTTTTCCAAGCCATTATCAAAGGACACTCACCCAGCTGTGGGGCATCTTTGTAATGGCTTGTATGTAGACTATCCATGCCGAGGTCCAGCCCCGGCTGATCCAGGGAGTTCGAAGCGGGGACGGCGTCGGTGAGGATCAGGATACAATAGCTTCAATTGGATATTAATTAGAGATGTAAAGAGTAATAGAATGAGGATAGCTCAATAGGAAAATTCAGTGGAGAAAAGAGGCTGAGTAGCTTGGTTTACATGGGAGACCAATAAAAACTTCAAGACAAGAAGTTTGCACCATTTATGTAGGCCGCAGGCATCCTTCTGTTCTCCCAAAGGAGAGGAGACACTGAGGCCTCCCTGGTCGGATCTTAGAAGCCCAGGCAAAATTAGTAAGCTTGGTGGGTTCCGCGCTCCAGATGGAGACTCAGCCAGAGTTTGAGAGAGAGAGTGACATGGGGAGACCAGTATTTCGAGAAACTGATCCCAATTCTTTATTTTCCATGGTCTACTTTTATACACTGAGATGTTATGCAAGAGTCACGCGGGGTCAGCAGTCCTGACTTTTATCAAAGTCAGGTGCTTCATACAAATGTATACAGAGGTCTTAGGGGTGTTACATCATCTTCTGGCCAGGAGGCCTGCTGACAATTTATGACCCTCTCCTTGTGACAGCGGTGAGTCAACCAGGACACTTATTTCTCCAGGGGTGATTATTCTTAAAAAGACTCCACCTTCTGAAGGTACCAGATAAAGTTACATTCCTATAGGGTGAGGGTATAGTGGATTTTAATTAAGGAAAGAATTTACTTAGCCTAAGGTCTAACATGATTAATATCAAAGGTTAATACTTATTTCTTCTATATATTCATTAATGTGTGTAAGGGCAGGGGATGTGGAGACTTAGCAACAAACATTGGCTCAACAAGTGAAAAACCCTTCACCAATACAATTTCTAATCAGCCCACTATACTTATACTAATGGTTTTCTAACTTTTCTAAGGAACCTGTTTTTAGAAGGTTTAAAGAATCTCATGCCTCTCACAGTTGGGAGGCTGTGAGCAATCACATGTGGCCAGACAAGCCTGTCAGGCAGGCTAGAGAACCTTCAGAGGAGTTTGTAGGTTAAAACACTCTTGTCACGCCCAGAAGTTTTCATTAACTGGAGCTCTAAGTTAACTCCTTCTCCAAAAGAGGTCATGGGGGACAGCCCCCCTTAAAGTCAGAGGTGTAGGTGAGAGCACAAAGTAGTAAAGTAGGCAGGCTCTGGTTATGGGGGTAGATGCTCGAGAATTTCCAGGGGGATCCCTGAGGCTGGATCCTGCCTTTGCGTATGTCGAGCCTCCTTCCTCATGACTTTGCCACAGGGAGAGTGCCTCATGCTGGCCCCCAACATATCCTGCCCTATTCATACAGACCAAAATAATCATTTTCATGGTAAAATGTCAGCATGCTGAACATTAACCCAGTGTTCCTCCCTAGTCTTTCTCAATATTCCTCTTTCTTCCTCTCTCTGTGCTGTGCTGTGTTGAGCTAGGTTGCTTCAGTCGTGTCTGACTCTATGCAACTCTATGGACTATAGCCTGCCAGGCTCTTCTGGACATAGATTTCGTTACTATCCTATGGATAACAGAAGTTCCCTCTCTTTTATCTAACTCAGAACTCTTTAGTTAGTTCTTTAATTTTAGTTAGTTCCATCAAAAAAGGAACTATACTTCAATTTTAAAATATAGCAAGGTAAATTGAGTAAAAAAACATAAATGACTCAATCTTTTCTTAAGATACTTGCCTTCTGAGCGTTATTTACATTGTTAATCCAAAAGAACAAATATTGCCTGGATCAGAGTGGAGAGATCAAACTGTAGGTATGTAGGTTTTTGATTTCTCTGCTTATGGTCAAACTGCTGCAGATTTTGCCATTGTAAAGTTATAGCTTTGTTCTATTTCCTTTCGGTCTAATATAATTTATCTCCAGAAGACATTTAATATTTTTCTACTATTCTTACTTTCATGGATTGAAAAGCTGGTTTACTCCAGAGGAATAAACTAGAAATTCCACACGAGGATGTTATACACACGATTTCAATATATAATAAAGTTTTCTTCATTACCTTGGGATGGTACATATTGGGCTGGCCAAAAAGTTGTTCAGGTTTTTCCATAAGATGTTAGAGAAAAACCAAAAAACACTTTTTGGCCAACCTCAATACACTGCTTGTAACTGTATTACATTTTATACCTTTTGGTTATTACATAATACATTAAGATTCAGAAGGCCAAGCCATACCCCAGGCATTAGAAATCCTAATATCCAGGCACATGTATCTTTAATAAAATACATAATACTTATGTATTTTATTAAATAACTGAAATTTTAGAATCACCAATTTAAATATAGCTTATTTTTGTCTTTTTATTTCATTTCATTAGGACAATGCAATCATTTTTCTGAATTACAAGTAGCTAATACAAGAAAATTTTGAAGCATCTATAGTGTTTGGCATTTGTTTTATTAATTCTAAAAAATACATCTCTCTGGTGCACCAAATTATATTTAAGTTAAACCAGCTGCCACTGAGTTGATGTTTCCACTCACTCCTCAATTAAATCTCTGAGTTATTCGAAAAATATATCAGGTCAGACATTAATGAAGAAAAATATGATAACTTGCTGTAATTAGATATATTTCTTAACAAAGAGCTTTTAAGTTACACTTCATGAAAATATTCAAAGAAAGATAGTGTTTTATCTATCTTTAGATAATTAACAGGGGTACTCTGATTCCTATGGAGAGTATTGTCTTAATGATAGAATTATACATAAACTGTCTCATAAAATTTGAAAACCAGTCTAATCCATACAGACATCATATGGGTTAATTTCAGGGAAGCTTAATTTTATGACAGGTAGAGCGCTTGAGAAGGCTAACTGAAGAAATAATTTAATGTTCTTGAAACCACTTCACATTCACATATTTGTCAGCCCACGAGAAAGCATCACTTGATAGAATAATATAACTAATTAAAATGAAACAGAGACAGTTTTTATAAAACCAGAGTGACAGTTACACAAATTTGAGATGAACTGTTCTGTGTAACTCTAAGTAATTTTATGTATCTTCCTATTTTCTTGAAGTTGCTGTTTTAACTAAAGCATGATAAATTCTGCCTATTATATTTGTACTACCCAGGCCAATAGAGATTTAATGAATAACAGCACAGAACTAGAAAATAAGTTTATTATTTATGAGGTATGTTTTAACAATGATAAAGGCAGGTAAAAGAGGTGTATAATCAAAATGGTTAAAGTACTGGGAACACAAAGTGAAAACAACTGAATATAGTCCAAAGTAAGATGAGCTATTATATGTAATTAAAGACATATGGCTTCATTAAGTGTCCCAAATTTCTATGTGGTGTATTTCTTCTGAGTTGAGGGCAAGAAAAAGAAAATGAATCTTGGATCACTGAAGAAAATATCTCTTCTGAAACTTTCTCTTAAGTAATGGAATCCTTTATATATTGTACTTTTAAAATATCCGTCTCTATTCTCAAAATAGGGTGATGGTTCTTCTAAATAAGAGCTTCTTCAACAAAAATTCTGTTCAGTTCAGTTCAGCTCAGTCGCTCAGTCACATCCAACTCATTGCAACCCTATGGAATGCATTACGCCAGGCCTCCCAGTCCATCACCAACTCCCAGAGTTTACTCAAACTCATGTCCTTTGAGTTGGTGATGCCATCCAACCATCTCATCCTCTGTCATCCCCTTCTCCAGCCTTCAATCCTTCCAAGCATCAGGGTCTTTTCAAATGAGTCAGTACTGCTCATCAGGTGGCCAAAGTATTGGAGTTTCAGTTTCAACATCAGTCCTTCCAATGAATATTCAGGACTGATTTCCTTTAGCTTGGATTTTCTTGCATTCAAGGGACCTCAAGAGTCTTCTCCAACACCATAGTTCAAAAGCATCAGTTATTTGGCATTCAGCTTTCTTTATAATCCAACTCTCACATCCATACATGGCTACTAAAAAATCCATAGCCTTGAAGAGACAGAACTTTGTTAGCAAAGTAATGTTTCTGCTTCTTAATAAGCTGTCTAGGTCTGTCATAGCTATTCTTCCAAGGAGCAAGCGTCTTTTAATTTCATGGCTACTGTCACCATCTGCAGTGATTTTGGAGCCCCCCAAAATAAAGTCTCTCACTATTTCCACTTTCCCCATCTATTTGCCATGAAGTGATGGGACCAGATACCATGATCCTAGTTTTCTGAATGTTGAATTTTAAGCCAACATTTTCACTCTCCTCTTTGACTTTCCTCAAGAGGCTATTTAGTTCTTCTTCACTTTCTGTGACAAGGGTAGTGTCATCTGCCTATCTGAAGTTATAGATATTTCTCCTGGCAATCTTGATTCCAGCCTTGAGGTACTCCTGTTCCTATTTGGAACCAGTCTGTTGTTCCATGTCCAGTTCTAACTCTTGCTTCGTGACCTGCATACAGATTTCTCAGGAGTCGGGTGGTCTGGTATTCTCATCTCTTTAAGAATTTTTCAGTTTGTTGTAATCCACACAGTCAAAGACTTTGGCATAGTCAATAAAGCAGAAGTAGATGTTTTTCTGGAACTCTCTTGCTTTTTTGATGATCCTGTGGAGGTTGGCAATGTGATCTCTGGTTCCTCTGCCTCTTCTAAATCCAGCTTGAACATCTGGAATTTCACTTTTCACATACTGTTGAAGCCTGATTTGGAGAATTTTGAGCATTACTTGCTAGCTTGTGAGATGAGTACAATTGTAAGGTAGTTGGAAAACTCTTTGGCATTGCCTTTCTTTAGGATTGGAATGAAAACTGACCTTTTCCAGTCCTGGCCACTGCTGAGTTTTCTAAATTTGCTGGCATATTGACTGCAGCACTTTCAAAGCATCATCTTTTTGGATTTGAAATAGCTCAACTGGAATTCCATCACCTCCACTAGCTTTGTTCATAGTGATGCTTCCTAAGGCCCACTTGACTTCACATTTCAGGATATCTGGATCTAGGTGAGTGATTACACCATCATGATTATCTGGGCCATGAAGATCTTTTTTATATGGTTCTTCTGTGTATTTCTGCCATCTCTTCTCAAGAGTCTTCTCCAACACCACAGTTCAAAAGCATCAATTCTTCAGTGCTCAACTTTCTTCACAGTCCAACTCTCACATCCATACATGATTACTGGAACAACCATAGCCTTGACTAGACGGACCTTTGTTGGCAAAGTAATGTCTCTGCTTTTGAATATGCTATCTAGGTTGGTCATAACTTTCCTTCCAAGGAGCAAGCGTCTTTTAACTTCATGGCGCAGTCACCATCTGCAGTGATTTTGGAGCCCAAAAATATAACGTCTGATACTGTTTCCACTGTTTCCCCATCTATTTCCCATGAAGTGATGGGACCATATGCCATGACCTTCGTTTTCTGAATGTTGAGCTTTAAGCCAACTTTTTTACTCTCCTCTTTCACAATAAACTGTGGAAAATCCTGAGAGAGATGGGAATACCAGACCACCTGACCTGCCTCTTGAGAAACCTATATGCAGGTCAGGAAGCAACAGTTAGAACTGGACATGGAACAACAGACTGGTTCCAAAGAGGAAAAGGAGTACATCAAGGCTGTATATTGTCACCCTGTTTATTTAAATTATATGCAGAGTACATCATGAAAAACACTCGACTGGAAGAAACACAAGCTGGAATCAAGATTGCCGGGAGAAATATAAATAAACTCAGATATGCAGATACCACCACCTTTATGGCAGAAAATAAAGAGGAGCTAAAAAGCCTCTTGATGAAAGTGAAAGAGGAGAGTAAAAAAATTGGCTAAAAATATAAATATTTCTACTTTCCTAGAAATATCTATTCTTTTCCATTGCCTAATGGTATCTGCACCAAATCCAAATAATGTGAGCTTAATGGTGTCCCTTGCGTCTGTGATTGTGGGTTTATACAGTTAAAGAAAATAATCATCCATTAAAAAAAAGTCATCCATGTCATAACAATAAAATGAACTGAAGATACTTCTGTGATTCATAACATATTGAGTTATTGCATATTGAGTTATTGCTAAGCATCAATGAGGGTGAAGGGAATTTACAGGTCTCAGCACATCCTCTCTTCATTTTATTCTATTATGTAAATAATAAGTTGGCTCTTATATAAGCAAAACACTTTGATCACTGAGAATTACATAACATGTGCTCAGTTTCTGCTTTGGAAATGGTGGTGTCATAAGCCCATGACACACTGTACATCTCAGAGCACATGCTTTCGTTACTCCCTAAATCACAAAATTTTTGGTAGGAATTCATTCCTACCAAGGTACTAAATGAATGAACTGTAAGGATAATGTCTTCTGAAAATATGATGTGCAGGTTATTCCTTTTTGTCATTGCAAAATGCAGTTTCCTTTTGCCTAACCCAATCAAGTAATTTGGTAAAGAAAACTTTCCATTTTTGCCTCCTTATCAAGGTTTCCTGTCCCCTTGTTTTTTCTCCAGGCTATATACACTCCACATACAGGGCCTTTGGCAATCCACTGGAGCTATCAGCCTCACCTTGCAAAATGTATTTATCTCAAGGGCTTTCATTCCACATCACTGTCAGCTAATGACAATCTTCTGGAACATTCCACCTCTCTCCTGAAGCTTTCAAGAAAAAAATAAATCACTCACTCACTCCATGACACACTTAGTGCTCTCCAAACAGAGACATATTCTATATTCAAATCATAGTCTTCTGAGGAAAATTTTCTAATGTTCCGCATATGAAAACTGGTTGGAAGATATAAAATTGGACTTGGGGAAGGGGTTTCATCTGATTATTTGTTGAAACTCCACAGGAGAACTTTGTATCTGTGATTTTTTGTGCTCTCCGGGTCAATACTGATAAATTGGGGCTTTGCATAATTAACTATTCAGTAACTCCTAAATTCTATTTAGTTGAAGTATAGAAACAATTTTACCAGCTCTTTATGCTTTAACTGTGCAGACAGAAAAAAACAGCAACTAAGTTTTAGAATCTGCAAAAGCTAAAATAGCTTTTCTGAGATTACACATCTCACTTTAAAGGTACATTTCTCTGATATCTTTAGTCTCTGCTACAGAATTCAGTAAATAAAGATGTTGATCATTATCCATCTGACTATGTTTAGCCTTGTTTATTTTAACATGCTAATGTATTTCATTAAAGCTGCACCTGTTACCATCACTGAATTTAAGGGTCTCATGTTTCTAGTACACTCTCCTATTTTTAGAACTCTATCTGGTACATCAAGTCTGTCAAACATTTTCAATACCATAATGACACAAACTATATTTCAATAAATAGCCAAGAAAATTCCTTTAAGCAACTCTGCTATTATTATTATTGCTGCCCCTCATGCTGTTTGTGAAAGCTTCCAATAAAGTATTGGGACAGTTATTAGGTTTTTCAATGAGATAATGTGTGATGTAGAAGCTAAAATATTCATAGAATAATGCCACATTTCTCAAAAAAATTTAACAGGAGTATTATCTCCCTCAATCCTTCTCTTTCTTAATCTGTTACAATATATTCTCCACTATGCCCAGCAAAGGATCCGGCACACATATGCTCAGAAATAACATTTGCAGAATTAAAAGGACAAACATGAAAATCAATATAAAATTTAGATTCACTTATCAGCCCAAAGACTTTTACTCCACAACTGAGGTTCTAGAGTGGCAACATATAACACTTTACTACTGTCTTCAGATACTTAGTCTGCTCTTTTCTTTTGATAACTCTGCATATTTTTTCCTTCAAGTTTTTGTTCCTTCCTGACTACCTACTATTTTTTGAAATATTCAGCTTTTGAAATGTCTAAAAAATACAAATGCACTTCACCACTTAATGGCTTGTAACAACAAGAAAGTAAAATATAAAAGAACTGCAATGTTAAAATTATTGCAATCATAAGGCTCTCTCCTTAGATTGACTATTACTGTTTATAATGTGTGGATGCTGACCTCATTCATGAAATCTAAAGAAAAGCTCAACAGGGTATATACATTCATTCATCAAATGCATATCTATTATACAATTGTTCTGAGTTAAGCATGGTACATTGGGCTTCATTAAAGTAGAAAAAGTCTGATCATCAGGGAATACTTCTAATAATTCTATGATGAAGATTATCAACATTCCTATTGTTTCTACATGAAACTTCCTTGCAACAAATAAAAACTTTATATACTTGAGCTATTTAGAGCTAGATACACAATTTCAACCCAAGTTCTTCACAAAAATTAATATAAAATATTGTGTTACATCTTCAAAGAATTTGCTGACATACTTATTCATTCAATACATATGAATCCATATTTCCATAGAAATATTTTAGGGCAAGAAAATAGCACAATTATTCCTCAAATTATTCTTTTAACATTCACATTATCTTTAAACGCTGAAACAAAAATGAAATAAGGAAGCTTCATTGGGTTTTACTACCTGATTCTCTTTCTTCTTTGAGTAAATTCTAAATTCCACTCATGTGCTTTTGGGCCTTATCAGACTTAAGTCGCATATAACATGCCATCACAAATTATTTCCAAGAGATTACTTTGAATATAGTAAAAAAAATATGGATACTCTTTAGGTAGAAAGACTCCCAGGTTACTATTATTACTAATTATGGGAACAGAAATATAAACAAACTCATTCAGGCAACACCATTTATAGCAGAATTTAGGGAACGACTGCACATGAATTAGAATATTTCATGCAACTCTAATGTAAAACTGATTCAACAATGTTCAGATACTGTCAAAAATATATATACAATTGAGTAGATGTTAGAGGATGAGCTAATTTAACAAAGATAGAAGAGGTCACTGTAAATATATAAGTGTATAAGAAAACTCATTACTATCTCAAACAAAATTCTTTCACTTACAGTATAACTACTGAGCATTTAATATATGACAGGCACTCATATCAGTCAGATCAGTCACTCAGTCGTGTCCGACTCTATGCGACCCCATGAATCGCAGCACGCCAGGCCTCCCTGTCCATCACCAACTCTCGGAGTTCACCCATACTCACGTCCATCGAGTCAGTGATGCCATCCAGCCATCTCATCCTCTGTCGTCCCCTTCTCCTCTTGCCCCCAATCCCTCCCAGCATCAGAGTCTTTTCCAATGAATCAAATCTTCGCATGAGGTGGCCAAAGTACGGGAGTTTCAGCTTTAGCATCATTCCTTCCAAAGAAATCCCAGGGCTGATCTCCTTCAGAATGGACTGGTTAGATCTCCTGCAGTCCAAGGGACTCTCAAGAGTCTTCTCCAACACCACAGTTCAAAAGCATCAATTCTTTGGCACTCAGTCTTCTTCACAGTCCAACTCTCACATCCATACATGACCACAAGAAAAACCATAGCCTTGACTAGACGAACCTTTGTTGGCAAAGTAATGTCTCTGCTTTTGAAAGTGCTATCTAGGTTGGTCATAACTTTCTTTCCAAGGAGTAAGCGTCTTTTAATTTCATGGCTGCAGTCACCATCTGCAGTGATTTTGGAGGCCAGAAAAATAAAGTCTGACACTGTTTCCACTATTTCCCCATCTACCCATAAAGTGGTGGGACTAGATGCCATGATCTTCATTTTCTGAATGTTGAGCTTTAAGCCAACTTTTTCACTCTCCACTTTCACTTTCATCAAGAGGCTTTTGAGTTCCTCTTCACTTTCTGCCATAAGGGTGGTGTCATCTGCATATCTGAGGTTATTGATATTTCTCCCGGCAATCTTGATTCCAGTTTGTGTTTCTTCCAGTCCAGCGTTTCTTATGATGTATTCTGCATATAAGTTAAATAAACAGGGTGACAATATACAGCCTTGATATACTCCTTTTCCTATTTGGAACCAGTCTGTTGTTCCATGTCTAGTTATAAATGTTGCTTCCTGACCTGCATACAGGTTTCTCAAGAGGCAGGTCAGGTGGTCTGGTATTCCCACCTCTTTCAGAATTTTCCACAGTTTATTGTGATCCACACAGTCAAAGGCTTTGGCATAGTCAATAAAGCAGAAATAGATGTTTTTCTGGAACTCTCTTGCTTTTTCCATGATCTAGTGGATGTTGGCAATTTGATCTTTGGTTCCTCTACCTTTTCTAAAACCAGCTTGAACATCAGGAAGTTCATGATTCACATATTGCTGAAGCCTGGCTTGGAGAATTTTGAGCATTACTTTACTAGCATGTGAGATGAGTGCAATTGTGCAGTAGTTTGAGCATTCTTTGACATTGCCTTTCTTTGGGATTGGAATGAAAACTGAACTTTTTCAGTCCTGTGGCCACTGCTGAGTTTTCCAAATTTGCTGGCATACTGAGTGCAGCACTTTCACAGCATCATCTTTCAGGATTTGGAATTGCTCAACTGGAATTCCATCACCTCCACTAGCTTTGTTCGTAGTGATGCTTTCTAAGGCCCACTTGACCACTAGGCATGATATATAATAGTAAATACAACTTTGATCTGCCATCTTAGAATTATGGTCGGTTTGAGAGGAAAAAAGGAAATGAGTCATTTTTAATAAGTAAACTATGCTATTAGATTAGTAAATATTCATCATTCTATCGGAAAACTTTGAGGAGCCCCCTATATAGCTTTTGTTTTCTCATGGTTATGAGTAGTTCTGTTTCCAGGGATAACCATCAGTTTCCTACACTGTTAGGCACCTGCTGGAAAATTAAAACAAGAGTTCAGGATCCAGACACTGGGTTTGTGACAAGGGCTAAGGTTGTCAAAATTTGGAGGAGGTAAAACTTATATTCACTTTCTCAGTGAATACTCAGTTTAAAACTCAGAAATTCAGTATCAAAAACAAGAGTATATATAACCCACATGTGCATTAAGTACGTTTTTAGTTAGGAGTAAAGTAAAAGCAACCTCAGTGGAAATACGATATACATTTGAAAATTCACAGAATATTAAATATTTTCTAAAGTTAGTTTATCTACATATTATTAAACCTAATTTCACTGGTTTATATAAAAATTCATGATATTACTCAGCATTTGAAACTTTATATATGAATTAATATATAGCTAAAATGTGTCAAATGCTATTTTTTTTCCTGAAGAAGTCAACATTTCTCAAATTTCCTTTTAATTTCCTCATCTTCTGCCCTGCCTATAACAACAACAAAGTGAAACTCTCATGGCAGGAGGTCACTGAAAAGTGTGGGTGTTCAGTCCCGCAGTCATGTCTGACTCTTTGTAGCCCCTTGGACTGTAGCCCAACTTCTCTGCCCATGGACCTTTCCAGGCAAGAATATTGGAACAGGTAGCCATTGCCATTGCCATTGCCATTGCCTACACCAGGGGATCTTCCCGACCCAGGAATCAAACTCATATCTCCTGCATCTCCTGCATTGGCAGGTGGATTCTGAAAGTATAGGGAAATCTATTTAATTTCCCCAATTTTGTTAGATTCATGACAGCAAGATTCTAGATATGATGGAACATGTTTCTATTTACCTGGGAGTGAGGGGAGAACTGGCTAGATAATCCTGAGGTCATGAAACTGTTTGACCTGAAATGACCTGAGGTCATGGTCTTGTTTATATGTGAAATTCATGAGCTGAAAGACACTTAAAAATAAGCACACTGTGCTATCTCCAGTATCTAACTGGCAGACTAAGTTATCTGTGATAAAATGCAAGCTAGTGAGGCTGTAACAGCCTGTGGCTTGACTTCAGGGGAGCATAAAGAAGAACAACTATAGGAGTTTCTCTCTTGAATAGAAAAAGAAAAAAAAAAAAAAACTCAAGAGAAGGCATCCTAGTTGGTAATTGGAATCCCTTATGACCTGTGAACAAGGGAATGAATAAGAGCTCTATAATTTGAACAAACCAAAAGGAGACTGGGATTCTTGCTAACAGTGGCTAACCCAGGAAACACTGAGCTCTTTCTTTCTGGAAATGTTAAAGGCAAAGCTGAAGAATAACTTTCCAAAAACGTTGTAAATAGAATCTCAGTTCTGTCCTGGAAGAGTAGTTGGATGAAAAGGACTGCAGGTCAGTGGTGTCATACTTCAAGAAGGAGTCTTCTTTCCCCCCTAGAGGGCTATCATTTCTGCTTCTCTTGTAAGTTATCAGCAGCCCCCCTCCTACCTGACACATGCACATAATACATAATGACTGCACCCCATGAAGATGATTCAGTGCCCCTTTTCCCGTATTTCAGTGCCTGGACTTCAGTGTACTTTGTCTTCAAATACACAGTAGCAGTGGTTTTCTTTAGCGAAAATGGTCCCAAGACTACAGACGCCTACATCTTCCTAATGTACACAGAGCAGGATGCACCTTGGAATTTTTGTCACCTCCTCTTTTTCCCAGGTTTCCCTGATAGCTCAGTTGGTAAGGAATCTGCCTGCAATGCAGGAGACCCTGGTTTGATACCCACTCCGGTATTCTTGGGCTTCCCTTGTAGCTCAACAGGTAAAGAATCTGCCAGCAATGTGGAATACTGGGTTCGGTCCCTGGGCTAGGAAGATACTCTGGAGAAGGGAAAGGCTACCTACTCCAGTATTCTGGCCTGGAGGATTCCATGGACTGTATAGTCCATGAGTTCAGAAAGAGTCATACACAACTGAGCGGCTTTCACTTACACCTTTTACCTACACGTTAATGGTTAAGAGATTCAAGGTCCTTACTCCTTTGTTCGAGTCCAGACTCTTGTCCTTTCCCCCCTCATACTCTGGGAAATGGTCTTTTGAGTAAGTCACTGGTATACTTTTGCTTCCAGGGTATCAATAAAACATGTTCTCAACATACTTACCTTTTCTTCAAGATACCTTGTCGATCCTATTTTTTCCTTGGAGTATTCACAAACCACTTTTTCTCTGAAATTTAATACAGACTGATAGTACTTTCAAACATTTTAGCAATGGTATGTTAACTTTTGCATCTCAACTTTTTTCTCTTCCCCATGTGTACTGGTGTATTCTCTCACCTCAATAACATTACAATCTTTTCGAGATCAGAAACATGTTTTGCGTACTTCCTTTTTCCTTTATTTTTTAACGTGTCATGATATGCTAGTAAGCACTAAGAGAGAAGTTAGCAAATACTTGGGAAATTGAGGAATTAAGTCCTTGTGAAAGGAAATAGGAAGATGCCTTTTCAGGCATCTATTCTGTCTAGGTGCTAAACAGAGAGAGGAAGTTGAGCCTCTCCTTTAAAATCTGTCTAACTTATGAGGCTGTTTAGACTATGAGTGCAATCTGATACAGCTATTAAGTGAGTGAAATGGGACTCAAAAAAGGCCAATGATAGACAATTTAATATAGGTACTCTAGGGGATCTTCTCAGAGAAGGCGATGGCACCCCACTCCAGTACTCTTGCCTGGAAAATCCCATGGACGGAGGAGCCTGGTAGGCTGCAGTCCATGGGGTTGCGAAGATTCAGACACGACTAAGTGACTTCACTTTCACTTTTCACTTTCATGCATAGGAGAAGGAAATGACAACCCACTCCAATGTTCTTGCCTGGAGAATCCCAGGGACGGGGGAGCCGGTGGGCTGCCATCTATGGGGTAGCACAGAGTGGGCTGAAGTGACTTAGGAGCAGCGGCAGCAGCAGTGGATCTTCTAATATTGAAATGTTCATTGCCTCCAATAGTAATTATGGTATAAAATGATAAATTAGCTTATACGTTATCATATATTGAGCTATTGGAGAATAATGAGTAAGCACTGAACTAGCTATTGGTTTTAAAAAATTGACCCTCAAGGAGACTACAGCCTAGTTAAAAAAAAAATAAAGAAAGAAAAAGCTGATGAAAAAATATTAATTACCATAAAATGTGATATTACTTGTATCACATTGGATACATACACCACTTGGAAATATACACCTCATGTTATAGATATAGAATTGGATACATTGTGATATTACTTGTATCACACTGGATACATACAACACTTGGAAATATATACCTCATGTTATAGATATAGAATTCTAATTCATTCTAATTCTATATGGGGAAAACAATTTAGGAATTTTAATTCTAGATATCATCTGTCTAAAATTATTTAGTTTCAATTCAAATCAACTATAAAGATTGAACATGTATCTGGTTATATTACAACTGACTGACTAATTGCTTCATTCAATATTATTGCAATATTGAAGATTTATACTGTGTTTATAACTTTTTGTTATTAAATTAACTGGTTTTAGAGAGTTTAGTGCATTGATAATATTCCCTGGATATTAGAATTCAAAACATTTCCAGACTGGTGAATGATTTAACAATTAAGAAATCAAAATATGAATATACTTTTTAAATATCTGCCTAAATATTTGAAAGTATTTAAAACAGATCATCATTTTTGAAAAATGACAAAGAAATACAGAAATAAAGAAAAACTATTGATAATTTGATGAAAGTGTGGATTATTTATCATCTATGTGTGTAAATAATTTTAGTGAGCTATTTTATACTTATTTTTCAATTATGTTAAAATAGAGTTTAAAATGGCAACCCACTCCAGTGTTCTTGCCTGGAGAATCCCAGGGACGGGGGAGCCTGGTGGGCTGCTGTCTATGGAGTCGCACAGAGTGGGACACGACTGAAGTGACTTAGCATAGAGTTTAAAAACAAAGAAGAAATATCAGACAGTAAAATCCACAATTTTTATCATCCTCAGAGATACCTGTGAAGATGTATTTGATACACTGCAGAATCCTGCTCAGTAAATCACAGAAGAAGGAGGAAACAAATAAATAAATACATAAAAAGGAAAGAAGAAAGAAAAGGTTTCATTGCTGATGAAACTTTTTTTTTTTTTGGTATTAAGGCTGATTCATTACTTTGTTCATCAAATAAAATCTGTAGTTAAAGCTTGATGAAAAACACTAGACAATCTATCAGGATAACATTTTTATAGAGAATATCATGAAAGAGTTCGGTAAATCAACATAAAAATGAAATTCACTGAAAATATATGTATGAACATCAAAGTTATTTTAACATCACAGTTTTCCCTGAGCACAAGTCAGTCAGTTGCTGATTAGGAAGTTCCCATTCTCCCATTGCCTCTCTCTTTGCATCAGTTCAGTCAGTTCAGTCACTCAGTCATGTCTGACTCTTTGTAACCCCATAAATTGCAGCACACCAGGCCTCCTGTCCATCATCAACTCCAGGAGTTCATCCAAACTCATGTCCATAAAGTCGGTGATGCCATCCAGCCATCTCGTCCTCTGTCATCCCCTTCTCCTCCTGCTCCCAATCCCTCCCAGCATAAGTCTTTTCCAATGAGTCAACTCTTTGCATGAGGTGGCCAAAGTACTGGAGTTTCAGCTTTAGCATCAGTCCTTCCAAAGAAATCCCAGGTTTTTTGTATTTCCATACAAATTGTGAAATTATTTGTTCTAGCTCTGTGAAGAATACAGTTGGTAGCTTGATAGAGATTGCACTGAATATATAAATTGCTTTGGGTAGTATACTCATTTTCACTATATTGATTCTTCCAATCCATGAACATGGTATATTTCTCCATCTATTAGTGTCCTCTTTGATTTCTTTCACCAGTGTTTTATAGTTTTCTATATATAGGTCTTTAGTTTCTTTAGGAAGATACATTCCTAAGTATTTTATTCTTTTCATTGAAATGGTGAATGGAATTGTTTCCCTAATTTCTCTATTTTCTCATTATTAGTGTATAGGAATGCAAGGGATTTCTGTGTGTTGATTTTATATCCTGCAACTTTACTATATTCATTGATTAGTTCTAGTAATTTTCTGGTGGAGTCTTTAGGGTTTTCTATGTATAGGATCATGTCATCTGCAAACAATGAGAATTTTACTTCTTTTCCAATTTGGATTCCTTTTATTTCTTTTTCTGCTCTGATTGCTGTGGCCAAAACTTCCAAGAATATGTTGAATAGTAATGGTGAAAGTGGGCACCCTTGTCTTGTTCCTGATTTTAGAGGAAAATGCTTTCATTTTTTCACTATTGAGGATAATGTTTGTTGTGGGTTTATCATATATAGCTTTTATTATGTTGAGGTATGTTCCTTCTATTCCTGCTTTCTGGAGAGTTTTTATCATAAATGGATGTTGAATTTTGTCAAAGGCTTTCTCTGCATCTATTGAGATAATCATAGGCAAAGTAATCATGAGAAAGATGAATGGAGCTGGAGGAATCAGCCTGCCTGACTTCAGGCTCTACTACAAAGCCACAGTCATCAAGACAGTATAGTACTGGCACAAAGACAGAAATATAGATCAATAGAACAAAATAGAAAGCCCAGAGATAAATCCACACACCTATGGACACCTTATCTTTGACAAAGGAGGCAAGAATATACAATGGATTAAAGACAATCTCTTTAACAAGTGGGTCTGGGAAAACTGGTCAACCACTTGTAAAAGAATGGAACTAGAACACTTTCTAACACCATACACAAAAATAAACTCAAAATGGATTAAATATCTAAACATAAGACCAGAAACTATAAAACTCCTAGAGGAGAACATAGGCAAAACACTCTCCGACATACATCACAGCAGGATCCTCTATGACTCACCTCCCAGAATATTGGAAATAAAAGCAAAAATAAACAAATGGGACCTAATTAAACTTAAAAGCTTCTGCACAACAAAGGAAACTATAAGCAAGGTGAAAAGAATAGCCTTCAGAATGGGAGAAAATAATAGCAAATGAAGCAACTGACAAACAACTAATCTCAAAAATATACAAGCAACTCCTACAGCTCAATTCCAGAAAAATAAACGACCCAGTCAAAAAATGGGTCAAAGAACTAAATAGACATTTCTCCAAAGAAGACATACAGATGGCTAATAAACACATGAAAAGATGCTCAACATCACTCATTATCAGAGAAATGCAAATCAAAACCACTATGACGTACCATTTCACGCCAGTCAGAATGGCTGTGATCCAAAAGTCTACAAGCTATAAATGCTGGAGAGGGTGTGGAGAAAAGGGAACCCTCTTACACTGTTGGTGGGAATGCAAACTAGTACAGCCACTATGGAGAACAGTGTGGAGATTCCTCAAAAAACTGGAAATAGAACTGGCTTATGACCCAGCAATCCCACTGCTGGGCATACACACTGAGGAAACCAGAAGGGAAAGAGTTACATGTACCCCAATGTTCATCGCAACTCTGTTTATAATAGCCAGGACATGGAAGCAACCTAGATGTCCATCAGCAGATGAATGGATAAGAAAGCTGTGGTAAATATACACAATGAAGTATTACTCAGCCATTAAAAATAATACATTTGAATCAGTTCTAATGAGGTGGATGAAATTGGAGCCTATTATACAGAGTGAAGTAATCCAGAAAGAAATACACCAATACAGTATACTAACGCATATATATGGAAATTAGAAAGATGGTAACAATAACCCTGTATACGAGACAGCAAAAGAGACACTGATGTATAGAACAGTCTTTTGGACTCGGGGGGAGAGGGAGAGGGTGAGATGATTTGGGAGAATGGCGTTGAAATATGTATAAAACCGTATGTGAAATGAGTCGCCAGTCCAGGTTCGATGCACCATGCTGGATGCTTGGGGCTGGTGCACTGGGACGACCCAGGGGGATGATATGGGGAGGGAGGAGGGAGGAGGGTTCAGGATGGGGAACACATGTATACCTGTGGCAGATTAATTTTGATATATGGCAAAACCAATACAATATTTTAAAGTTTAAAAAAAAAAAAAGAAAAGAAATCCCAGGGCTGATCTCCTTCAGAATGGACTGGTTGGATCTCCTTGCAGTCCAAGGGACTCTCAAGAGTCTTCTTCAACACCACAGTTCAAAAGCATCAATTCTTCAGCACTCAGCTTTCTTCACAGTAAAACTCTCACATCCATATGTGACCACTGGAAAAACCATAGCCTTGACTAGACGGACCTTTGTTGGCAAAGTAATGTCTCTGCTTTTGAATATGCTATCTAGGTTGGTCATAACTTTTCTTCCAAGGAGTAAGCATCTTTTAATTTCATGGCTGCAGTCACCATCTGCAGTGATTTTGGAGCCCCCAAAAAATGAAGTCTGACACTGTTTCCATTGTTTCTCCATCTATTTCCCATGAAGTGATGGGATGTAATGATCTTCGTTTTCTGAATGTTGAATTTTAAGCCAACTTTTCACTCTCCTCTTTCACTTTCATCCAGAGGATTTTGAGTTCCTCTTCACTTTCTGCCATAAGGGTGGTGTCATCTGAATATCTGAGGTTATTGATATTTCTCCTGGCAATCTTGATTCCAACTTGTGCTTCTTACAGCCCAGCGTTTCTCATGATGTACTCTACATATAAGTTAAATAAGCAGGGTGAGAATATACAGCCTTGATGCACTCCTTTTCCTATTTGGAACCAGTCTGCTCTTTTCAGTTTTAGGCTGTTACAAATAAGGCTCCTATAAACATTTGTGTACAGGTTTTTGTCATTTTAGATCTCATTTTAAGTTCTCAAAGAGTCTGTGAAAATGAAGATATAATTATGTAACTAGAAAGAATCAGAATTTATATTATAGTCCAGGTTGGATTATCTCAAAACCAAGCTTGCCAACTACACAGTGATATAACACTATTTCCACATTGATAAATTTTGTGTTTCAGGATGCTCTGCTGCTACTGCTGCTGCTAAGTCATTTCAGTCATGTCCAACTCTGTGTGACCCCATAGATGGAAGCCCACCAGGCTCCCCTGTCCTTGGGATTCTCCAGGCAATAACACTGGAGTGGGTTGCCATTTCCTTCTCCAATGCATGAAAGTAAAAATTGAAAGGGAAGTCGCTCAGTCGTGTACGACTCTTAGCGATCCCATGGACTGCAGCCTACCAGACTCCTCTCAATAATAACTAATTGGCAACCCACTCCAGTACTCTTGCTTGGAAAATCCCATGGACTGAGGAGCCTGGTAGGCTGCAGTCCATGCAGTCACAAAGAGTCAGACACGACTAAGTGACTTCACTTTCACTTTTCACTCTCATGAATTGGTGAAAGAAATGGCAACCCACTCCAGTGTTCTTGCCCAGGGAATCCCATAGACTGTGGGCTGCCTTCTATGGGGTCGCACACAGTTGGACACAACTGAAGCGACTTAGCAGCAGCAGCAGCAGCAGGGTCCTACAAGGGCTTCCCTGTTGACTCAACAGTAAACAATCTGCCTGCAATGTAGGAGTTATGGATTCAATTCCCAGGTCAGGAAGATCCCTTGGAGGAGAAAAGGGCAACTCTCTCAAGTATTCTTGCCTGGGAAATGCCACGGACAGAGGAGTCTGGTGGGCCATAGTCCACGGGTCGCAAGAGATGCACATGACTTAGCAATTAAACCACCACCAGGATCTTACATTGAGAATGCCTTTAAGTACTCAGTGAGTGAAAGTGAAGTTGCTCAGTCGTGTCTGACCCTTTGCGACCCCATGGACTGTAGCTTATCAGGCTCCTCTGTCCATGGGATCTTCCAGGCAAGAGTGCTGGAGTGGATTGCCATTTCCTTCTCCAGGGGATCTTCCCAACCCAGAAATCGAACCTGGGTCTCCCGCATTGCAGGCAGACTTTTTACCGTCTGAGCCACAATGGAAGCCCCAAGTACTCAGTATTTAACAATTATTATCTGTGGAATGTTTGCTTCCTTCCAATGAGCACTACAAAATATCTTCTGCTTCATGGTGAACATGAGAGTTTCTTTAACAAGAATGAGCACAGTCCAATGCCTATATGTTCTGTTCCTGCTCAGATAGGCACATACCATTTTTAACAGGAAAAAAATGCATTTAATATCCTTTTTCTTGATTGGTAGTATTCTCCCCCTCAGTGAAGAATGAACAAAAACATGTTTTTCCTGTTTATTCAGTTCTGTTGAATTTTTGTGAAATATTAAATATTCCTAAACCTTATAAGAACTCTGGACAATGTATGTTTGATAAAAAGTTATACAGGTTAAAAGATTATGCTGATTAAAGAGAGTTAGTAAGAAGAATAATGGCCCACCAATATGTCCATGTCCAGAACCTATAAATATGCTGTTTGAAAAAAAGAACTGAGGCTGCTAATAGTACTAAGGTTGCTAATAAATTGACCTTAGATAGGGAGATGATCCCAGATTATTCAGATGGGCTGATGTAACCAAGACAGCCTTTACAAATAAGGAAGCAAAAGGGCAGTCAGGATCAGAGAAAAAGATGTGATGATCCGGCCAGGGAGAGGGTGATATGAGAAAGCCCCAGTCTAGTGTTGCTGACTTTGAAGATGGAGTAATAGAGCCAAGATCCAAAGACTACAGGTGGCCTCTAGAAGCTAGAAAAGGCAAAGAACCTGATTTTCCTTAGAGAAGACACTGTCTAAGAGTGTCTCTAGAGAAGACATTCCAAAGGTAGACACTCATTTTACCTACTGACTGCAGTTAGTAACTTGGATTTTGTCCAGTGAGACCTATTTCAGATTTCCAAACTTCAGAAATGTGATAATAAATGGTTGTTTTTCAAGCTAAGTTTGTGATCATTTATTAACAGTAATAGAAAACTAAAGTACAAAGATAGGCAAATAAATAGATGGCAGACAGGTGACTGGTAAGTAAATGGTTGATTTTATGTGTCAACTTGACTAAGCTGGGATGTCCAAATATTGGTTACACAACAGTCAATATGTTGCTATATTTTTTAGATGTGACTGAGATCTACCTTAGTAGCACTGAATAAAGCAGACTGCCCTCCATAATGTGAGTTGGCCTCACCAATCACTTGAAGGCCATAAAACAATTAAAAACAAAACAAAACAAAAACTGAGATATCCTGAATATAGATATTGAGTCTTCATACTGTATTTGGGCTCATGACAACAATATCAACTCATCTCCTAATCTCCAACTTCCCTTTCTGTCCTGTAGATTTCAGATTTCCAGGTCGACATTCACGTGAACTAATTTCTTAAAAATCTGTGTATACACATGTATATATACACACATATGTATATATATGTATGTATACAGAGATGCATCCTACTGTACTGATTCTGTGTCTCTGGAGAACCCTGACTAATGCAGATAAGACAGGAAGAGCAGGCAGAAGGAGAGACAGAGAGAAAGACAATTGTAATTTATACTTGAATGAGAAAGCCTAGATTTTTCTTCAGTAAGTAATCTCCAAGCAATATTTTTCTAGTCTTTCACATAGATAGATGACCTTCTTTTCCCCTCATAAATCTAATTTGAGGAAATAACACAAAAGTAATTTTACTGGCATATAACTGTAAGGACATTCCATGGAGTGGAGGAGGTAGGAGGAGGTGGCAAACTTTAACCTATTCCTACCAAGTTGGGAGGATTGAAGGAGGGAGGAGAAGGGGACAACAGAGGATAAGATGGTTGGATGGCATCACTGACTCAATGGACATGAGTTTGAGTAAACTCCAGTGTCAGGGAATTTTTAACAGGAGGATTCCTACATGCTGTTTCTCCCAAGTCCTTTGTTTCTTTTTAAGCGAAACAGCAGGCCGCTCCCAGGAACTGGGGGTCATTGTGCGAGACAGGCTTGAATCTCCCTTAGTAAACATTCTCTTTACAACAAAACTCTTAGTCTTGATCCCCTTTCTTGAGATATGGATTGTCTTCTGACCTTGTGACGATCATCATCCCTTGTTCCCTTGGTAACGGTTACTGTACACTTGGTTTTCTGATCTTTATCATTGACGAAAGAAACTTCTTGTACTACAGCCTATATATACTCACAGAAAAATCATTAAAGCACCTTTGCTCCATCAGAGCTTGGGTCCCCGTGTCTTTCTTTCTTTCTCTCTCTCTCTCTCCTTGGCTGATTCCTTGGACTGCAGAAATCCATCTCGCTCACTCTCCTGCCCAGACTTCTAAGACTCTCTCGAGAAGGCACCCTGTGCCTTCACCCCACCTCGAGAAGGCGCCCAGTGGCTTCATGAGAGATGCAAGTCCTGTGTCAATGACTTTATTGGTTTTCTGTGTAAACCAGGGAGTATCAGCCTCTCTCTCTCTTTCACTTTCTTATTGTCACCTCCAGACTGCCAGGTCCTGGTCCATTAAAGGACCCCAACACTCCAGGAGTTGGTGATGGACAGGCAGGCCTGCAGTCCATGGGGTTGCAAAGAGTTGGACCCAACTCAGTAAATGAACTGAACCAAGTTGTATCTTTGAAATGTCAAAATTTAGTTCACCATGATAAATTATGTATATTATTATCAGCTTTTTTTTTTTTTTTCCTTTTGAAGTAATTTTAGACTTGCAGGAACTTGCCAAAATAGTACACTTCCATGCAGCCTTCTGTTTTGGCAACTTCCTGTAGGTCTAGAATTGTTTCAAAAGTAAAAGTGAAAAAAAAAAAAAAAAAAGAGTTCCATGTACCCTTTGGAATAGGGTGGGGTAGTGGTAAACAATCTACCTGCCAATATAGGAGGCACAAGATATGCGGGTTTCCATCTCTGGGTCAGGAAGATTCCCTGGAGTAGGAAATGGCAACCTACTCCAGTATTCTCACCTGGAAAATTCCATGGACAGAGGAGTCTGGCAGGCTACAGTCCATGGGAATGCAAAGACTAGGACATGACTAAGCACAAGCATACATACAAATGTATATCCCAGTGACTGGCCTTTTGAACCCAGTGGAACAAAACAACAACTTTCAAGTAGTGTTAAATGTGAATATAGAAGAAAATGAGGTCTGGGGCACAGGGTATGGCAAGAAACGTCAAATAATGACTTTGTGTGGAACAAATTCACAAAAAGCAGTGTTTCCTGCCCTCAGTCCACACACAACCACAAAAGTTTTGAGAGGAGCCGTTTTTAATTTTCCCCAAATAAATCTTGCACTGATTCTCATATCCTTCTGGACCTCAGCTTAACCATATGTATCATCTTAGATATTCTATTACTTCCCTGTTTATTCTTTTTTATGGCTTAGTCATCTTATTTGTTCCATTGTCTCTAACTTTCTGTGACAGAATTAATCTTGACTGTTCATCAAGCATTTCAATATTCTCTTCCTGGACACTTGCCTGTGCATCCACATGACCCAGTTCTGAACAATGGAATGTGAGCAAAAATGGCTGCATCACATTTAAAATTGTCACTATCACAAAACACAACAAAATTTTCTTTTTTTTTAAATTTAATTTAATTTAATTTTTTAACTTTACAATATTGTATTGGTTTTGCCATATATCAAAATGAATCCACCACAGGTATACATGTGTTCCCCATCCTGAACCCTCCTCCCTCCTCCCTCCCCATTACCATCCCTCTCGGTTGTCCCAGTGCACCAGCCCCAAACATCCAGTATCGTGCATCGAACCTGGACTGGTGACTCGTTTCATACATGATATTATACATGTTTCAATGCCATTCTCCCAAATCATCCCACCCTCTCCCTCTCGCACAGAGTCCAAAAGACTGTTCTATTCATCAGTGTCTCTTTTGCTGTCTCGTATACAGGGTTATTGTTACCATCTTTCTAAATTCCATATATGTGCGTTAGTATACTGTATTGGTGTTTTACTTTCTGGATTACTTCACTCTGTATAATAGGCTCCGGTTTCATCCACCTCATTAGAACTGACTCAAATGCATTCTTTTTAATGGCTGAGTAATACTTCATTGTGTATATGTACCACAGCTTTCTTATCCATTCGTCTGCTGATGGACATCTAGGTTGCTTCCATGTCCTGGCTATTATAAACAGTGCTGCGATGAACATTGGGGTACACGTGTCTCTCAATTCTGGTTTCCTCAGGTGTATGCCCAGCAGTGGGATTGCTGGAGATTCCTTAAAAAACTGGGAATAGAACTTTTCTTCTTTGGATGGCTACTTTCCTCATTTCTTTCTTTGAAATTTCTAATGACCTAGACCTTATTCTAATCTATGTTTGGTACCTTAACTCAGATGAATGTAATGTACATGAAACCAACACAACTTCTGAGAATAAAAGGCTATTTATCCTACTTGGGAGAAGGTGAACTCTTCTTACAGCTCCCCAAACACTGCATCAAATAATAAAGAAAGCTATTCCCATTTTCCTCTCTTGCCAACAGTGATGACCGTCATACTGACAAGTCATACAAACCCAAGAAAAGAACACTGATCTTACTGTCAAATTGCCAGGATGACAGAGAGAACTTAATTATAAAGTAGCATGAACTAACCTCACAGAAGGAGATTTTCAGATAAACTTTAAAATCATAGTGCCATTCTTTCCTTGTTTCTTGAAAGACTTTTGTTAAAGTAAGCTTAGTGGGTGTGCTTTAGGATAGATGGAAATAACATGTATTATGGGCAATATCAAATATACTTAATTTCAATACCTTTGGTCAGAAACTTGACTGCAATCAAATTGTTCCCATTATGGATGGCAGAGTTTCCATGATTTTTAACATGAACATGATTGTACTATCTCAATGAGTGATTGCAGATGGAACATTCATTGGAGTTTTGTCTGAATAAGAGACTAGAATTCTTCCCTTTACTCACAACAGGTGTTCAAGGAAAAAGTTATATATATTATTAAGCTTATACATTTTATTAAAATTTACCCAACTGCAAGATATCTTCAAACTGTACTTGTTCAGATTTGTAGATTGTATCCTATTTTATTGCTTATCTTTAAGACATTTAAAAATAAATTTATGACAAGTTAATTGCATAGCCCACAATATATAATGCTTTTAATTTATGCTATTCTGCCAATTTGAATTAGATAGTTAGTGAATTCAACTAGGCTTTCTTAGTTGATTAGAGTCCAATTTTAGATGGAAGTATTAAAAATCATTAACATCTGTCATCTATGACATTTCAGTGACCTCAGTCTACTGCCTAAGTGTGGTAGGTAGAATGGTCACCCAAAATAGTTTACATCCTAATCCCTGGAACTTTTGAACATGTTATATTTCATAGCAATAAAGTAAAGTGAAGTCGCTCAGTCTTCCCCGACTCTTTGTGACCCCATGGATGTGACCCCAGGCTCCTCCATCCATAGGATTTTCCAGGCAAGAGTACTGGAGTGGGTTGCCATTTCCATCTCCAGAATAGGGACCTCAAAAATTATATAAACTTTAAGGATATCTTAAATTAAGAAGATTATGGATTACCTAGGAGGGTCCAACCTAATAAGATCTTAAAAACTGATTACTTCCTCTAGCAGGAGTCAGAGAGATGTAGTATAGAAGGCAAGAGAGATGCAGAAGAGGAAATCAGGACAATTTCAAGAGTGAGAGAAGTTTGACATAACACTGCAGGTTCTAAGATGTAAGTGCATTACATGTATGTATCAAAGAGAGTCCTCTATGAGACAAGAGCGATTCCTAATTGATACCCAGATGGGAACCAAATACCTCAGTCTTACCACAAGGAATCAAATTCTGTGCATAACCTAAAATAAAGCTTGGAAGTGCACTCTTCCCCAGAGCCTAGAGCAAGATATCCAGCCTTGCTGACATCTTTATTTTGATTCTGTGAAGCTAGAGCAGAGGAGCCAGCTGTGCTACACTGTGCCTAGACTTCTGACCTACGGACACACAGAAAATAAAACAAGCTTAAAAAAACCCTTTAAATTTGTGTTAATTATATATATTGAATATTCTCACTTTTCTAGGACAGCCATACTGTTTTATCTACTTCATGTATGTTTGAGCACCAGTTTTAAAATCTATCTTTTAAGGTTTTCAAAATTAAAATGCAAAGTGTAGTGAAGCAAACATTAACCTTTATGGAGATTAAACAACATACATTTAGGGTTATTTCTGAAAGTAGCATATTTATGCACACAATAAAACAAGATACTTTACATTTAGTGGTAATTATGTCAGACTTTATGTTTTTGGGCTCCAAAATCACTGCAGATGGTGACTGCAGCCATGAAATTAAAAGACACTTACTCCTTGGAAGGAAAGTTAAGACCAACCTAGATAGCATATTCAAAAGCAGAGACATTACTTTGCCAACAAAGGTCCGTCTAGTCAAGGCTATGGTTTTTCCTGTGGTCATGTATGGATGTGAGAGTTGGACTGTGAAGAAGGCTGAGCGCCGAAGAATTGATGCTTTTGAACTCTGGTGTTGGAGAAGACTCTTGAGAGTCCCTTGGACTGCAAGGACATCCAACCAGTCCATTCTGAAGGAGATCAGCCCTGGGATTTCTTTGGAAGGAATGATGCTAAAGCTGAAAGTCCAGTACTTTGGCCACCTCATGCGAAGAGTTGACTCATTGGAAAAGACTCTGATGCTGGGAGGGATTGGGGGCAGGAGGAGAAGGGAACGACAGAGGATGAGATAGCTGGATGGCATCACTGACTCGATGGACATGAGTCTGAGTGAACTCCGGGAGTTGGTGATGGACAGGGAGGCCTGGCGTGCTGCGATTCATGAGGTCACAAAGAGTCGGAAACGACTGAGTGACTAAACTGAACTGAACTGAACTGATGTGAGAGAGATGAAATATGATTGGATCAGAAAATAACAGGTCTTAGACTATAGTAAATAGAGTACAAAATACCACATATATAGAAAATTCTAAAAAAAAATTATGAATAATATTTTGTGGTAATATTTGATTACATGTAACTTAAAACCAGGAGGTATTATTATATGTAATCAATAATATTTATAATTTTGCAATCAAAATGGAGTACAAAAAGAACAAATAATTTAGAAAATTAATTAAGAATAATTTTATTATTCTACTAAAGATAAAAACACATTTTATATGTAATACTTTCTAGTAAATAAAAGTATAGCTTTGGTCCCTAAAATGAATTATAAACTATCATTAACATATATATTAAAACATACCAATAAGTTCATATATTTTCCCTTCTGGCTATCAATGTAATGGGATTCCCAGGTGGTGTTAGCGGTAAAGCCTCCCCCTGCTAATGCAGGAGACCTAAGAGTTGCAGGTTCAAACTCTGGGTTGGGAAGATCCTCTGCCTGAAGGGAATGACAACCCACTCCAGCATTTTTGCCTGGGAAATCCCATGGACAGAGGACCCTGGAGGACTACAGTCCACAGGGTCACAAACAGTTGGACATGAGTGAGTGACTGATCATGATCCGCATAGGAGAATAATACCCTTCATGGAGGTTGTCTTCCTGTTCCCAAAGTGAACATTTTCTCTCACTATGAGCCTTTACTTGGTTACAGTCACAGTTTAATCGTCAAAATAAAATGATCATGTTTTGGCAAACATTTTCCAACAGAAATATCTATCAGTTAATTTCAGTGAAGTAAACATCTGTCTTAGGAAAATTAGAATGACAACATGTTTTTGGTCATATCCTCTTCATGAGTTTTGACTAGAAATTATTTTAGGAGGAGTGTCAAGTTTAAAAAGCCCAATGATTTAAAATTATGTGGAACTTAAGTGACAATTCAAAACTCTCAGAAAACAAAAGTTTTCTTAAAAATATTGGACTAAACAAGAACCAAAGAAGATGCATGGATAAGCATATGAAGATATGCTCAAAAAGTCATCATTAGGGAAACCCAAATTAAAACACATACTAAAACAGCTCTAATTCCAGTGGAGGCAATACCAGATGCTGGTGAAGGTGCAGAGCAACAGAACTCTTATTAGTTACTGATAGGGATGCAAAAATACAGCACTTTCTAAGAAGTCATTTTAAAAACACTTAATACACAATCCAGCAATCATATTCTGTTTTGCCCAACTGTTATGAAAACTTAAGTCAACACAAAATATGAATATTTATAGCAGCTTTAGTCACAATAGCTACAAAGTGGGAGCAATCAATATAGCCTTCAGAAAGCAAATGGCTTAAGAAATGGTAATACAGCCACACACTGGAATACTAGTCAGTGATGAAAAATGATAGAGCTATGGATAAATTCTAAAGGCACTGTCCTAAGTGAAGAGTTAAATCAAAAAAACTATATAATAAGAAGCCCTATTTATATGATATCTGAGAAAAGTGAAATTACATATGTAGGCAACAAATCCATATTTGTCAAGGGTATGGAGTGTGGGAACATAGTACCAGGGGACTATTAGGGGATTATTTTTAGGGTGGTGAAACTGATCAAGGTGATACTATGATGATAGATATGTAATACTACCCAATTTTCATAGACCATAGAACTATATAGAAAAGAGTAGACCTTACTTTATTGAAATTAGGGTCAACCTAGAAGTCAGAGGATCCCAAAATGGAAGGCAGAAGGTGCTAAAAGCATAGAATTGTATTAGAATATGACCCAATCTATTTAAAGAATGTTACATAACTAGCCACATTTTCCAATATAGAAACACAGTAATAAATTATTTTTTATCAAGAATCTGAAATCTGTTTTAATTACAAAAATAACTATGCAAAAGGAATATTGTTTTGTTTTGCCTATTTTCCCACTTATAACTTTTAAGCCCAAATCATGTCTATATAAAATTAGAGCTCTCAGAAACACTATTTTATGCTTTCTAGAGCTGTAACACTGATGACTTCACACATTTGAAGATTTGAGACAAAAGTTCAAAGTATTCTTTAATGAATTTCACCAGTTGCTACTTGCAGGATGTTTGAAGTTAGTATCTCAAATGACTCTCTTCAAACCAGATTTAAAGACGATACAACGCAAACCCTCCTCTGAAACCTTATTTTATGGTTTGATATGCATATCTCTTATTAAAAGGAATAAGAAGAAAGATGACCCTATGTATCCAAGAGAAAATAAGTTAGAATTTCAAAAAGCTTTAGATTATAATTACATTTTACCATAATGTGACCATTTTAGCCAGGAAATTAATAAACAGTTGTATAACTTTAGCTGAGTGGCTCTACCATAGGGATGTATTAATAGATAAGGCCATTTCCTAAACTTGCTCCAATCTAAAATTCAGATCTTGGACTTGGGGCAATTTAGACAATTGATGTCATTTACCTTCAATCAGCAGCCCAAAAGGAATACAGACATCTATGGTTTAGTTTAAATGCATTAGTTTAAAAGGTACACATACCAAAACCTTCACAACTGTATGTATATGTATGACAGATTCACTTTGCTGAACAACTGAAACACAATATTCGGAATCAACTATACCCCAATAAATCTAAAATAAACATGCAAACATAATAACCTTCACAACTGTCACTGGTTTGGTGCCTTGAAATTTCTATTTCATTGTATAAGAATGAAAGTATAATCTGGACAAAAGGAATAAAACATCCAAATCTGTGACATTTAAAACCATAACTTCTGGAATCTTCCTACACATAGTAAAAGAGTCACTTGTGAAGAAGTATTGTTTGCTCAACAGAAGGTGCTTTGAGGATAGAATGAACAAACTTATGGTACCAGGATGCTAGTCCATTTAACCACTTCAAAGGCAAACATAATTTCAAGAATTATTTTAAATTCTTGCCAGCAAAGAAAAAATATACATATTTAATTAATAATTATACCTTAAAGTTTCTTAATCATATCATTATATGAACTCTAGTTTTTGAACTACTGAGTAGATCTGGAAATTAGAAACATTCTGTTCTTAAAATATATTATTCCCAGGAGCACCATTTTTATATTTACTGATAGTATTATTACTACTACATACAATATGTACACAATCTGAGTACTTTTCCAAAATGAAATATACCAATTCTATCAACAGCTGATGATTGGAAAAAATCTCTGATGCTGGGAAAGATTTGAGGGCAAAAGGTGAAGAGGATGTCAGAGGATGAGATGGCTGGATGGCATCACCGATGCAATGGACATGAACTTGGGCAAACTTTGGGTGATGGTGAGGGACAGAGAGGCCTGGCATACTGTAGTCCACAGGGTTACAAAGAGTCAGCCATGACTGGGCGAATGAACAACAGCATCAACATTTTAGTAAACCATCTGGGAGTAGAGACCTCTGCATCTGAGTATATTTGGCTGAATATATTGGATGTATGGTGTCATTTCAACATAGTTCTTGCTATTTTGATGTATTTGGAAAATGTATTACACAATAGGCAAATCTTATTTACTGTAAACTTAAACTTTGCAAGTTTAAATTACAAATTTAATTTATTTAATAGATAGCAGTAGATGATCTGAAAAGTTCCTGAGTTATGGTACCTTTTTTTTTTTTATGAAGCTGGTCTATTTCATCTAGGTTATCAAATTAATAGGTAGGGTGTTGTTTTTAGTAACATCTTACTGTTGTTTCAAAGTCTTTGGAGAGGGTTCCCTTTTAGTTTCTGATACCAGTATTTCAGGAATGATTTTTCAATTTTATTGATTTCTTCAAAATAATAGCTTTAATTTATACATATGTATTTTACTGTATTTATACTCTGTTCTCTTTTTCATTATTTCCACAATGATCTTATATCCTTTCTTCTGGCTTATGTTTACCTTTTTACTTGTTTGTTAAGGCAGGAGCTTAGACCATCAATTTAAGACCTTCTTTTCTATATAGTTTTCTAACTAGTTTTTCTACAGGAAAACTGTTCTATATTTTTTTATAGAAATTTATTTATTTTAATTGGAGGTTAATTACTTTACAATATTGTATTGATTTTGCCATACATCAACATGAATCCACCACACTACTGTGTTTCCTCCAAGTAATGCTGTAAATTCATCTCATAATTTTTGTTATGCTGTTATTCTCATTTTAATTCACTTTAAAATATGTTCTACTTTAAGACTTTTTTTCCCAATACATTATTTACTTAGAAGAGCAACATTTAATGCCCAGATATTTGTAGATTTTCGATATACACAGTGTTGCTGACTCCTGATTTACTTCCATTAGAATCAAGGAATATATTGGTATAATTTCAACTCTTAAATTTGTTAAGATTTGGTTTTAACCCAAGATATGGTCAGTTCTGTGTTATTCCATATGCACTTATGGAACAAATGAATTTATAGAGTGAAATCCAAACACAGCAATAATTGCATTAAATGTAGTGAAGAGTGAAAGTGAAAGTTGCTCAGTCATGTCGGACTTTTTGCGATCCCATGGACTATACAGTCCATGAAATTCTCCAGGCCAGAATACTGGAGTGGGTAGCCTTTCCCTTCTCCAGGGCATCATCCCAACACAGGGATCGAACCCAGGTCTCCCGCATTGCAGGTGGATTCTTTAACAGCTGAGCCACAAGGGAAGTACAAGAATACTGGAGCGAGTAGTCTATCCCTTCTCCAGAGGATCTTCCCGACCCAGGGATCGAATCAGGGTCTCCTGCATTGCAGGCTGATTCTTTATCAACTGAGCTATGAGGGAAGCCCCTGCATTGTCAGGGTGGGGATTGCGCAAGATATGGTCTATTCTGTGTTGCTCCGTATGCACTTGAAAAGAATATATATTTTGCTGTTTCGAGGTGTATTCTATGAAAACCGATTGGGTAACGTTTGTTTATAGAGTTACTCCTAATTTCTCATTCATTGTTATTTTTCTCTCTACTTGCTCTATTAATTAAACAAGACAGAGGTGTTGAAGTCTGCAAGAGTGAATATATTTATGCATTTATTCAAACCTGTTTTCTTTAATGAAATTTGAAGCTCTTTGTTTAGGTACATAAACATTTAGGACTGTTATATCTTCTTAATGAACTAAGCCTGTTGTCATTATTTTACGTACCTCTTTATCCCTGGAATTCTCCTTATTATAGTTGCCTTCAAGTTTTCATTAGATTACTCGTTTCATTTTTCAGTCTTTTACTCTTTAACTATTTATGGTTATATTCAACGTGGGGTCTTGCAGACAATGCATAATCCCCACCCTGACAATGTCCATTAACCATTTGTGTGCTTATTTATGTCCTCTACATTTAATGCAATTATTGCTGTGTTTGGATTTCACTTTGTAATTTCATTTGTTGTCTGAGTGTCAACTCTTTGTTCATTCTTCTATTTCATTTTTCCTGCCTCTTTCAAATTTTTAAATTGAAGTAAAGTTGATTTACAACAACGTTGATTTAAAATAACTAAATCATTTGTGCTGTACAGTTTTAGGTGTACAGCACAGTGATTCAGTTATTTTTCTCAGATTATATTCCAGTAGATTACTATACGATACTGAATATAATTCCCTATGCTATACCGTAAGTCCTTGTTGCTTATCTGTTTCATGTATGTTAGCTTGGATCTGTTAATCTCACACTCCTAATTTGTCCCTCCCTGCCTCGCTCTCCTCTTTGGTAACCATAAGTTTGTTTTCTATGTCTGTGAGAGGATTCATTTTTAGTATTTTTCAGGTTCCACATGTAAGTGATATCATATGTGTAAATCAATGAAATTAGAACATTCCCTCATGCCATATACAAAAATCAACTCAAAATAGTGTGGAGACCTAAGTATAAGACAAGACACCACAAAACTCCTAGAAGTGAAGATAGGGAAGACATTCTGACCAAAGTCGTAGCAGTGCTTTTTGTTTAATCTTCCAAGGAAAAAGAAACATAGGAACACGTGTACACCCGTGGTGGATGCATATTGGTGTATAGCAAAACCAATACAATATTGTAAAGTAAAATAATAATAATAATAATAAAAAATTAAAATAAATAAAATAAAATAAACAAATAGAACAGAAACAAATGTGAAAGCTTTGGGAAACCATGAGCAAAACAAAAAGAACCTATGGAATGGGAGAAAATAGTTCCAATTAATATGGCTGACAAGGAGTTAATATCCAAAATATACAAACAGCTCATACATATACATATATATACAATGAGGTTTTAGCCATGAAAATGAATATTACCATTTGCAACAACACAGATGGACACAGAAAGAGTTATGCTTATTGAAGTAAGTCAGAAAGGCAAATACTAATGGATTTTTAAAAAAATCTCATTTAATGTATTCACTGGCTTTTCAACTATATTTTTTTTGAATCATGTTTTAAAGTGTTGCTACAGTAGAGGGATTACAATATGTATGTCAAGCTACTCAATTTAGAGCAAATATTCTACAATTTCAAGGTAAATATAGAAACTTTATACACCATAGTTCTTTACCCTATCTTAATTTATAGTTGTTATATGAACATTCTTATATACTGAACATATTTCAGATAAGGTTTTAAAATTTGCTTTCAGCAACTAGATTTTTTTTCAAGTTTTATTTTTTTATTTTTTTTAATTAATTTTATTTTATTTTTAAACTTTACATAATTGTATTAGTTTTGCCAAATATCAAAATGAATCCGCCACAGGTATACATGTGTTCCCCATCCTGAACCCTCCTCCCTCCTCCCTCCCCATTTTTTAACTTTACAATATTGTATTGGTTTTGCCATATATCAACATGAATCCGCCACAGGTATACATGTGTTCCCCATCCTGAACCCTCCTCCCTCCCCGCTCCCCATACCATCCCTCTGGGTCGTCCCAGTGCACCAGCCCCAAGCATCCAGTATCCTGCATGGAACCTGGACTGGCGATTCGTTTCATATATGATAGTATACAGGTTTCAATGCCATTCTCCCAAATCATCCCACCCTCTCCCTCTCCCACAGAGTCCATTTAAATAAAGAATATATAGACTACTAGGTTGAGACATTTACCCTCACTGTTGCTATCCTTTACCTCTGACATTCCAAGATTTCCATGGCATTATTTCCCTTTGCCAGAAAAACTTCATTTAGCATTTCTATTAGAGCAACTTTGCTGCTGATAAATTCACCTTGTTTTCTACTTTTTTGCTCTTCATTTCTTTAAATTTTAAAATGTTTTTCCTATCACTTTTTTTTTTCCATAAATGAAGTTTTGCTGGATGGGATGCTGAGGTTGACAATCATTTATTTTCAGTATTTAAAAAATATTTTCACACTGTATTCTGACCTTTACTTCTCTGGTAAGAAATATGAAGTAATTTGTATCAGTGTTCCTTATAAAGTTCTGAGTTCTTGACTTTTGCTGTTCAGTCACTAAGTTATATCTGACTCATTGTGACCCCCTGGACCACAGCACATCAAGCTTCCCTGTCCTTCACTATCTCCCCGAGTTTGCTCAAACTCATGTCCATTGAGTTGGTGATGCCATCCCACTATCAAATCCTCTGTTGATCCCTTCTCCTGATTTGCTTTCAAGTACGATTTGTTTTTTACCTTTGATTTTTATCCGTTTTGTTACAACATTATCTGAGTGTGGCAGTCTTTGAATTTATTGTGCTTTCATTCCCCAGTATTCTTCAATCTGCAAATTAACTTTTTCCTAAAGTTTAGAAAGTATTCAGCCATAATTACTTCAGTTTTTTTATTTACCAGTATTTCCCCTGTATTTTTCAGATTCCAACCTGAATGTTAAAGACCTGCTGCTATTATCCTATGTGTTCCTGAGTTTAGTCTTTTTCTTTTCTCAGTCTCTCAGATAGATTAATGTGTATTATTTTTCGAATTTACTGTTTGTTTTTTTTTTGCTGTCATTTTCATTCTTCAGTTGAGACTATCCAGGGAAGTTTTATATTAGTTAATGTACTTTTCAGCTCTTGACAAAATCTTCTTTCTATTCATTTCATATGTATTTGCCTATATTTAAGAGCATCATTACAGTAGCTTCTTTAAAGTCTCTGATAATATCAAAACTTCCTATGTTTATTAACTTTCCCCTTGAGGGTTATGGTCTTCTGAGCCCCATGCTTTCAGGGAATTTTGGACTACACTGTTGGCATTTTCTATATTTGTTTATGAAGCCCTGAGACATGTTATATCTTTTGGAGAATGCTGATTTTTTTCTTTTTAATTTAAAATAGGAAGTGAACTTATCTACTTCATATAGAAAGCTTTTCTGTAGGTTTCTGATGGCTGTGGAGTTTCTGATATCAGCTAATTTCTAAAGATGCAACAGCACTATTGGGTGAACCCACCATGTGTACTACCCAGGGCCCAAGGTGGACCCTGAACAGTGCCCCATATCATAGTTTAGCTCTTAAAGGAATGGCTTTTAAGACATACCAGCATTGGGTCAGTTTCAAAAGCAAACCACTCAGGATTTTATACACAGATTTCAGAGCTTTCTCTCTCCAACTTTACTCTCCATGGTTTTCCTCAAAGTCTCTGGTTGACAGGGAGCCCATTTTCTGACACTCTGAAGTTTGAAATCCCACATGCGAGTGTACATTTCATACTACTGCCACGGCCCTGAAGCAAAGCATCAGGAGAAAAAAGAGAAAGGAAAAGGGGGATTCTCTTCACATCTAAGTATCATAAAGTCTGCCTTCTCTTGTTCCTTTAGTCAGACGTTATTCTCAAAAATTTAGATGTCCGCATGGATACCACTCCCACTCCTGCCACAGGTGTCGTCCTTTTATAAGTGGGACTGGAACAGTAAAAAAAAAAAGAAGAGGTTTTCCCAAAATTTCTGTCCAGTGGTGCAGGGCGCTTGTTCTCTTGCTCATTTTTGGACCAAAAATAAGGGTTTTCTCTTGGAGTATTTACTGTACACACCTGCTTCAAGATTCTGGAATATTGACTTACAAGGATATTAGAAGATAACTCAAAAAAAGAAAAAGAAAGAAAGAAAAGAACTTCATGGTCATAGTCAACATTCTATCATTTTCTATTTTCCTGCCCAATAACTCCACGATCTTTTAATTCACAGAATCCTCAGACAGCTGCATTTAAATCTAGTGGTTTTTAGAATCAGATTGGAAGATATGACAGAATGTGCTTATTCCAGCTTAGGAAACAATTGATAGTTTAGCACATTATTACTTTAGTTATTGCTCTTAATAACACTATTGATCTTTTGATGTGTTAACTTAGCTATGCTACAGTCTCCAGTTATTTAAATATTAATCCAGGTGTGCCAGTGAAGATAATTTATAGATGTATTCAAGGCCTACATTCATGTTAAATTTAAGTAAGGGAAATGACTCTACACAATTGTAATTGGCTTAAATTAATCAAAAGTCTTAGGATCAAGAAATAAATTTACATATGTTTAGTCACTGTGATTTTTGAGGTAGCTGGTTACAGGATTGTAAGTTCAATTATTTTGACTAATAAAACTGATTTCTCTGGGATCCAATTGTATTTCTTTTCAGTCTTGTATTTTCATTTTTCCCCAACTACCAGTTACTCCTTATGAATATTTTAATATGATTGAGGATCCTCATACTTAAATAAGCTAACAGCAATCCTCATTAACCTCTTCTAAAATCCTTCCTCTCCACTCACATTTTGTTTGATGAAATAGGTATTTGCAGCTGTTGACTCTTCTCTCCTTTTCTACCATATTCTTGGCTCTTTAGTAATCTACAGTCTGTCTTCTTACCAGTCCAGTAAATGTGCTCTTAAGAAACACTAACTCTTTTGTGTTTAAAAAAAAATTTTTCTTGCCAATCGGTGACTTTTAGCATTGCTGACCACTCCAAAGGCCTCTAAATCTCAATTGCTTTGCATATTGACCTAGAGTCTTTTGTTGTTGTTGTTTTTATTTCTATTTCCATCTCCAAATTTTCAATCTTTTCTTCTCCCATCAATTTCCCATGCTGCTTTATTTAAGTCTGTCATCTACTCACTGTCTTTTTAATCTTCACATTATGGAATTCAATTAACTGTCATATTTTTTAAAATTTATAACTTCAACCCAAATCTCTCAAGTCACAGCAATAATTGCTGCATATGTCCACTTGTTGGAGTAAGAAATGACAATTCACTCCAGTACTCTTGCCTGGGGAATCCTATGGACGGAGGAGCCTGGCAGGCTACAGTCCATGGGGTCCCAAAGAGTCAGACATGACTGAAGCAATTTAACACACACATATACAAGTCTAGTTGTATTAATAAGTTTATACGAGATAATCTCAATGTGTCTAAAATTAGATTTATCTTTTCTCTCAAATATGCTTATATAAACACTATGTACTCCAGTTTAATAAAATGCAGCTACAACCATCCACTTGCCAATGCTTAGCATCTATGCCATCATCTTTAAATTTCTGTCTGATCCATTTTTCATCACAAAATCAGAGAAATAAATGTTGTATCAGTCTAGTTCTCTCTTATCAGATAATTATTACCTTTGCCCAGAACTTTTGCAATAACACCATAACCACTTTCCCAGTCTCTAATTATTTCCCTGCATTTCTGTAGGAAGCATTATTTTTTCCCCAAAACTTCTATTTGAAAATGGACATATAATTAAAACCCTTTGGTAGTTAAGCCATCCTACTTCAGATAATATTGAAACAACAAAATTCTACGAATTACTATGCAATTTTGGTTTTAGCTCTTCTCTCATTTTTATTCCTTTCTTTGTCTATGATCCAGCCATACAATCTTTTACATTTAAAAGCTTTCCCTGTTTTCTCCAAACTCTATAGTTTTGTGCATTATGCACTTTTCCCTATATATTCTTGTGCCAAACACTGACTACTGGATTAACTCATACTCTTCCTTTATATTCCAAGTGCAAAGTTAAAAGACTTTATTTTTCCAATATACTTGACTTTGTCTACTATACTAATATACATCACAAAAGACTAAAACCTGTGTTTTGGGGAAACAATCTTTTGATAGCGAGCAACAAAAATTGCCAACACAGTGAAGGCTCTGCAAGGAGGGTGAACAGAGGTTGGCCAAGATGTTCCTTTAGGTTTTTCTATCACATATTACGGAGACATTTTGGCCAACATTATACAGATGATGAAAGACCTTTGACCAAGTTTAAAAGTTCACTTTAAACTACCAACAGTCCTTAAGTGAACTGATCAGATTTACACTATACTGTTACGAGAGCAATGAAATACTAAACTACTTATGAAGTCAAATTTGCAATGGCATGTTGAATACCTATGTTTCCAAATTCAAAAAGCAGATGAAAGTTCGTCTACTTGAACAAAGAGAATATATGAGAAAATATTAAAAACCAGTACTTGTTTTCAGAAATGTTATACCTAATATTTCAGTTTCTTTAAAAATTATGCTACTCTAATGAGGTATTGCTATTATTATTCAATTTTAAAGATGAAATTATAGGCTCCAGATATTAAGTTACTTCCTTAAGGGCATAATAGCCATAATAAATACATCAGATCAGATCAGATGCAAATTCAGCTTCAGTGAGCTGTTACATATAACTACAACATTATATAAAGAACAATACGTAATAGGAAAGAAATCATCACCAATTAAGGAAAACAAAAGCACAACTCTACAACATAAAGAAACAGTACATGTTTCTTAAATGATTTTTAAATGCTTATTTGTCTTTGAATCAAATCTACAAAAATTAGATCTTTTTAAAAATGAAAGAGACACAAAGTAAGGCATTTTAACTGATCTGTATCTATGTATGATTATAACGGATTGTGTCTCTTATGAACATTCCATTGTTAGAAGAGTTCTTGCATAATTATAAGATGAAAAACAGATTACTGATATTACCCTCTGTGATGGGACTCCTTGCTGTTGCAAATGGAAGGAGATTTTTTTGAGCTAATTGAAAACACAGCTTGATGTCCCCCTACAGTTTAAATACAGAAACTCAATGCATAGAAAAATATGAATAAATAAACTGTGCTAAAGTAACATTTGAATTGACAAATTATTTGATAAAGAGAATTCTGAATTATAGTTATTTTATGATATTCAAGTATCTTCTAATATACAATGTATACAATTCATTACTAAAAACAAAGATTTATTTTTAAATGAATGTTCATCATTTTCAGCAAACATTCAAATTAGAAACAGCACAGTTACTGGGGAAAAATATTTTGTAAGAGTCAATATCTAAGTAGGCATTTGTATAAAAGTTTTCAATATAGTATGTCACTTTTATAGAAACAAATTTTCTTTCTAGGAAGGTATTTTCATTACTGCCATTCTGCAAGTGACAAAACGGAGACGTGGTAAAATTACTAACCTTGCCTATAATTTAATAACTGATAAAGTGATAAAGTCAGGTACCATCTCTGGGGCTATTCAATTTAATGATCTTCCTCTCTAAATTCACCCAGTTTTTTTGAAACAGGCACTGTCTAATGTGCTAGGAGTGAAGTCATGAACTGTAGCTAAAAATAATTATATATGGTAGACTGAGACTCATTGGAAAAGACCCTGATGCTGTGAAAAATTGAAGGCAGGAGGAGAAGGGGACAAAAGAGGATGAGATGGTTGGATGGCATCAATGACTCAAAGGACATGAGTTTGAGTAAGCTCTGGGAGTTGGTGATAGACAGGGAACCTGGTGCGCTGCAGTCCATGTGGTCGCAAAGAGTCAGACATGACTGAGCAACTGAACTGAACTGAACTGAGACTGAAACAGGAAATAAATAATTACAGAAGTAACTATGCAATATGATTTATATGAATAAACTAATTAGGATAAGTAAAAAGAGTAGTTGGGGGAAAGGACATTGATGTTTCTAAGAGTGGTCAAGAAGTCCTCTTCATGTAGCAAACTCTTTAAAGAAGTCAAACTGGAACAAAATTAATGAATGAAACACAAGATACCATTAGAGTATTTATATACTAGGGCTTCCCAGGTGACTCAGTGGTAAAGTAGAAGCCTGCCAATGCAGGAAACACAGGAGATGTCTTCCACGGGTTAGATCCCTGGGTCAGGAAGATCCTCTAGAGGGGGAAATGACAACCAACTTCAATAACCTTGCCTGGAAAATTCCATGGACAGAGGAGCCTGGTGAGCTACAGTCTATGGAGTCAAAGAGTCGGACATGACTGAGCAACTGTGCACACGCATTTATATCCTACATACTTCATTACACATATATTCCACATCATATTATTTTAAATATGCTTTATATATGTGTGCTAAGTTGCTTCAGTAATGTCTGACTCCTTGTGATCCTATGGACTGTAGCTCACAAAAATCCTCTATCCATGGGATTCTCCAGGCAAGAATACTGGGCAGGATGCTCTGCCTTTCTTCAGGGGATCTTCTTGGCCCTGGAATAGAATCTGCATCTCTAAATTCTCCTGCATTCACAGACGGGTTCTTTACCACTAACTCCATCTGGGAATACCACCTTTATATATACACAGACTTTTGTGTACATATAAACACATTAAAACCTATATATACATATACTTAAGTGTGTGTGTGTGTGTGTATATATATATATATATAGTCACCCTGTATATTGTTACCCTGATTATTTAACTTATACGCAGAGTACATCATGAGAAACACTGGGCTGGAGGAAGCATAAGCAGGAATCAAAATTGCCAGGAAAAATATCAACAACCTCTGATATGCAGATGACACCACCCATATGGCAGAAAATGAAGAAGAACTAAAGAGCCTCTTGATGAAAGTGAAAGAGGATAGTGAAAAAGTTGGCTTAAAGCTCAACATTCAGAAAACTAAGATCATGGCATCTGGTCCCATCACTTCATGGCAAATAGATTGGGAAACAGTATAAACAGTGTCAGACTTTATTTTTGAGGGCTTCAAAATCACTGCAGATGGTGATTGCAGTCATGAAATTAAGAGATGCTTACTTCTTGGAAGAAAAGTTATGAGCAACCTAGGTATCATATTAAAAAGCAGAAACATTACTTTGCCAACAAAGGTCCATCTCATCAAGGCTATGGTTTTTCCAGTAGTCATGTATGGATGTGAGAGTTGGACTATAAAAGAAGGCTGAGTATCAAAGAGTTGATGGTTTTGAACTGGATGTTAGAGAAGAATCTTGAGAGTACCTTGGACTGCAAGGATATCCAACCAATCCATCCTAAAGGAAATCAATCCTGAATATTCTTTGGAAGGACTGATGTTGAAACTGAAACTCCAATACTTTGGCCACCTAATGCAAAGCACTGACTCATTGGAAAAGACTCTGATGCTGGGAAAGATAGAAGGTGGGAAGGGAAGGGGACGACAGAGGATGAGATGGTTGGATGGTATCACCAACTCAATGAACATGAGCCTGAGTAAACTCCAGGAGTTGGTGATGGACAGGGAGGCCTGGCATGCTGCACTCCATGGGGTCGCAGAGAGTTGGACACGATTGAGTGACTGAACTGAACTGACTGATACACATATAATTTTTTCTAGATTTAAAGTCTCTCAACCAAATTTAAAATTTGTTTAAGGAATAAACTTCTAAGCATCAGAATCAAGATAAATTTGTAATTATTCCAGCCCTCATTCTCTACTTCTGATCTGTATGTAATCACGCCTACAGTAGACATGGTGGAAATAAGTTGTTTTACTGACTAAAGAATATATTTTCGATACTGAGTACCTATTAGGACATACTGTGTAAGTGTGTGATACCTAGTATGCCATATACATCATATAAGTATATATGCATATACGCATAGTATTGTGTGCAGTGGCACCCCACTCTAGTACTCTTGCCTGGAAAATTCCATGGATGGAGGAGCCTGGTAGGCTGCAGTCCATGGGGTCGCTAAGAGTCGGACATGACTGGGCGACTTCAGTTTCACTTTTCACTTTCATGCATTGGAGAAGGAAATGGCAACCCACTCCAGTGTTCTTGCCTGGAGAATCCCGGGGATGGGGGAGCCTGGTGGGCTGCCGTCTATGGGGTCGCACAGAGTTGGACATGACTGAAGTGACTTAGGAGCAGCATGGTATGCATCAGTTCAGTTCAGTTCAGTCGCTCAGTCGTGTCCGACTCTTTGCAACCCCATGAATCGCAGCACGCCAGGCCTCCCTGTCCATCACCAACTCCCAGAGTTCACCCAGACTCACGTCCATCGAGTTAGTGATGCCATCCAGCCATCTCATCCTCTGTCGTCCCCTTCTCCTTTTGCCCCCAATCCCTCCTAGCATCAGAGTCTTTTCCAATGACTCAACTCTTCGCATGAGGTGGCCAAAGTACTGGACTTTCAGCTTTAGCATCATTCCTTCCAAAGAAATCCCAGGGTTGATCTCCTTCGGAATGGACTGGTTGGATCTCCTTGCAGTCCAAGGGATTCTCAAGAGTCTTCTCCAACATCACAGTTCCAAAGCATCAGTTCTTTGGCACTCAGCCTTCTTCACAGTCCAACTCTCAAATCCATACATTACCACAGGAAAAACCATAGCCTTGACTAGATGAACCTTTGTTGGCAAAGTAATGTCTCTGCTTTTGAATATGCTATCTAGGTTGGTCATAAGTTTCCTTCCAAGGAGTAAGTGTCTTTTAATTTCATGGCTGCAGTCACCATCTGCAGTGATTTTGGAGCCCCGGAAAATAATGTCTGATACTGTTTCCACTGTTTCCCCATCTATTTCCCATGAAGTGATAGGACCAGATGCCATGATCTGAGTTTTCTGAATGTTGAGCTTTAAGCCAACTTTTTCACTCTCCTCTTTCACCTTCATCAAGAGGCTGTTTAGTTCCTCTTCACTTTCTGCCATAAGGGTGGTGTCATCTGCATATCTGAGGTTATTGATATTTCTCCCGGCAATCTTGATTCCAGCTTGTGCTTCTTCCAGCCCAGCGTTTCTCCTGATGTACTCTGCATAGAAGTTAAATAAGCAGGGTGACAATATACAGCCTTGACGTACTCCTTTTCCTATTTGGAACAAGTTTGTTGTTCCATGTCCAGTTCTAACTGTTGCTTCCTGACCTGCATACAAATTTCTCAAGAGGCAGATTAGGTGGTCTGGTATTGCCATCTCTTTCAGAATTTTCCATAGTTTATTGTGATCCACACAGTCAAAGGCTTTGGCATAGTCAATAAAGCAGAAATAGATGTTTTTCTGGAACTCTCTTGCTTTGTCGATGATCCAGCAAATGTTGGCAATTTGATCTCTTGTTCCTCTGCCTTTCCTAAAACCAGCTTGTGAATATATATGAATTCCATTCCTATTCCAAACATCAATTCAAAAAACTCAGGCATCCTTGTCAGAGAATTTACCAACCTGTTATCCCCCAATTCCTAACTATTCAGTTAAACTATTATTTCCTGATCACAAGTATAACATTTGACCATCTCTCGATTCAGACAACAAAGGCAAACAAACATCCTGCTGACTTTGCAAGCATCTTATAGCATCTATAACATCTTATAGCATCTTATAACATCTCATGCTGTCACAGCCCATACCTAGTTGGAATAAGAGACCTGTGTATAATCTAGATTTTTTAAACATTTTAACAAATATTCAGAGTATTTCCTGTGAAAAAATAAATGTAAACTGGGGCAAAATGGCAGACAGCTAGGAGTGAATATGGTAGAAGTGTGAGAAACATACTGTAAACTCACTTGTGCCTGGGTAATTACTCTTGTTAAGTCAGGAGAATGTATACTATTTTCAAAGGAAAGATACACTGTTGCTACAACAAAAGCTAAAATGTGACAACTTACTATTTATAATGGCACCTCAGGTTACATGAGTACCATATGTCCCAGGGACAAGTATTAAGTTTCTAAAGCATAGGAGCAAGCTATGAAAACCATCTCACATACCTAAGGAATCCAAATCTCTTGGGTTGGTCTTTGTGTTTCTTCTATTAGGACTTTTAAACAAATTTAATATGACATACCCATTTATTAAAGTACAGTTGGATCTGCTGAGTTACAAAGACCAGGTGAGAAGAAAATCTTACATTCCACTTGGAAATGTTGCAGAATTTTTCTGGTGCAGGGTCACACTCAAATCCTGCAGCCTTTGAAAGTACCTGAATGCAATGTATTTTGCTTCTAAAATCTAAGGGGCCCAAACAAGCTTTGTGTTAGTTACAGGCTGTTCTAGTTATAGCCTGTATAAATAATAGTAACATGTGTTCCAATTTGAAGAGGATACTATGCCAGTTTAGATCACTGGATCCCTGAAAATTTCACTGAAGTGCAAGGTCCCAGGTTTATTTTTCATCTTTTTAGCAGATATGTGTCATAACTTTGTTCTTTTCTCATTCTCAAGTCTAAGCAGCATGTTATTACCAACTGTGTTACATTCTATGTTATGCCAAGGAAATTAAGATCTTTGCACTCTTCTACTTTATTGCATGTAGCAGTCCTTAAAACAGCAAAAAGAATAATTGCCACATCAGGGGCTTAATATTACATTCCAGGCCTAGCTCTAGGAAGGGTATCACACTTGAAACTGCAGTGCAATTTAAATAAGGACGAAGTAAAATTTCACTAAAGTCTACATCCATTCTTGGAGACTGATAAAATTTCTGAATAGACTAAATGAGGGGTTTCCCCACTGATTCAGATGGTAAAGAATCAGCCCACAATGCAGGAGACCCAGGTTCAATCCTTGGGTCAGGAAGATCAACTGGAGACGGGAATGGCCACCCACTTCCAGTATTCCTGCCTGGGGAATCCCATGGACAGAAGAGCCATGGCAGGCTGTGTACATGGACTATACATGGTGTCACAATGAGTCAGACCACAGGGTGACTAACACTTTCACTTTCTTTTTTCTCATAATATAAATAAGAATGCGACAGAAATCACTGACCTCCTTTTTCTAAGTTTTTTTTTTTTTTCCCTAGTGGCATTAACTTATTGAATTTCTCCCAGCTATACAGTATTTCTTTCTTTCTTTTCTTTTTTTTTAATTTCCCAGACTGGCTAAAAAAGGAGGCTAGCGAATGGTTTCCACATAGTACTACCTATCTTAAAGCCCTCAGCCTGTTACTATAGAACTACTATGGGAAATCTGCTGGTTGGCAACAAGCTTACTCTAATCACATATACAGGAACTAGAGAATTAAGACAGACCAGCTCCTTGGACCCAATGGAATCACGTACAAGATCTGTGTCCAAACTTTTTAATAATTACTGGAGGTCCAGAACTAAACTTTTATTGGTGGATCAGGGTCATATTGCTTGCCCAAGGAATAATATTAATGCAACACCAATGTCTACGAAACCATGAAAGCTTTATTTCCTCATGTTTTTCATTTTATAAGCTCTGCAATTCAATTATCTCTAACTATCCCAGCCACTAGTGGTTGTGACTGCAGCAGTCATGAGCAGCAGTCACAGGTTTTACCAAAGCCTGGGCTTTCCTGGGTGCTTCATCTTCAACAGCCAGGGATTGTAATTTAATTCACTCAGATGCCAGGGCACACCATATCCTTAATACTTCTTTTACATTGCAAAGAAACTCAGTTTCTGGATACCTCAGAATTTCATTCAGAATGGTACATTTCCTGAAAATGCTTTGGTGTCTGTTATTGTCTAGTCGGAACACAGAAAACACATTGTGTGCTGAACTGGGCCCATACAGGTGAGGCAACTGTATACTTGTCTTCCTAAGTCCATACCCAGTGACACACAAGGGCACTTTGAAATCTGCTGCGTTGGGAGTATTCACACCTAAGAAATGAACAAATTAGACAAATCATGGATCCCCTCACCTCACGCCAACCAGCAGTTAAATGTTTATCATACCATTGTATTTATGCGCTTATGCATGTTTAATTCAGGAAATCGATTAAGCACATCTTGGATAGCTAAGAGCAAAATGATGTCCTTGCTTTTATTTACAAATCAATAATTATAGGAATAAGCTCCAACCTCTAAGGGAAGAGATGTTGTTATGAGAACCTAGGGGCTCAAAAAAGCAGTACAATGAGGTGCATTCTTTGCAGAAAGTAACACTCCTCCTAGATCTCCACACTGTTCAGACCAAAGAGAGTAACATGTCTCAGAGCAGGCACACACTGCTATGTGGAAGATAATCTCTTACGGCTTCAGGACAGGATTTGTCTGCCAGCAGATTAGAAGAGTGATGTGGCTGTCACCCTGACAAAAGGACCTGACTTGTTTCTTCTTAGTTATCTCTGTGAGCGCAGCGATGGTGGTGTTGGGAATGCCACTGGAAATTAATAGCAACTGACCACTGAAGAAATACCAAAACAGACTTTGATATATAAAACAAACTTATTCTCTTTTCTTATCATCTGATGTTCCCCTAATGTCTATTGGTGGTGGTGGTTTATTCACTAAGTCACGTCTGACTCTTGCCAACCCATGAACTGTAGCCCGCCAGCTGTCCATGGGATTTCCCAAGTAAGAATACTGGAGCAGGTTGCCATTTTTTCTCTAGAGGATCTTCTTGACTCAGGGATCAAATCCAGATCTTCTGCACTGAAGGTGAATTATTTATCAACTGACCCACCAGGGAAGTCCTAAAAGAAAGCCAGCTGGTCAGAGAAATTGGGAAATATCATTTGCAATATTAATTGGGAAAAAAATTTTTTCATATAAAAGACAGACCTGGAATTAGTAGTAAGTAACCAGAACTTATAACTTATTCGTCTTGTGAAAGTGTTTAAAATTTTATACTGAGAGCAGTCGAACAGGCATGAAATGCTTGATGCTGCTGCTGCTGCTAAGTCGCTTCAGTCGTGTCAGACTCTGTGTGACCCCAGAGACGGGAGCCCACCAGACTCTCCCGTCCCTGGGATTCTCCAGGCAAGAACACTGGAGTGGGTTGCCATTTCCTTCTCCAATGCATGAAAGTGAAAAGTGAAAGTGAAGTCACTCAGGTTGTCTACTTGAAAGTTACACAGTCGTGTCTGACTCCTAACGACCCCATGGACTGCAGTCTACGAGGCTCCTCCGTCCATGGGATTTTCCAGGCAAGAGTACTGGAGTGGGGTGCCATTGCCTTCTCCAGAAATGCTTGATAGGGAAGAGCTAATCAAATATAACTTTAGAAAAAGCACTTGGCATTAGTGATCAGGGTACATAGGAAACAAGATGGAAATAATGGTAAAGGAAACATTTAGAAGACTGTTGCAGTGACTTAGGTGATAATTTTTGAGAGCCTCAATTGTATCAGTAGCAGTGTGCTGGAGGAAAAGCTTAGTTGGAATAGCAACTCAGGACACCAAACTCCATTTGTCTTCCTACTAACTAGGTAACACAAAGCAAAGACTAGCTTTAACCTCTGAAACTATTTTCCTATGGAAATTTTTTAAATATGCCAAACTAAATAAGAAGGAAGTTATTGAATACAGAGTATATTTCATTACTTCTAATTTTAAATCATTAAGACATTCATTGCTTCTATTTAAAGACACAATGTTCAACTGCAAACATTATTCACTGTTGTTCAAAGGATATTTTAACTATCAAACGAATTTGAGAATAAAAAAATATAATTCCAAGTTAGAGATGCCATTATTTCACCATAATAATTTGGCTGAAAATAAAATAGTTTATTCAATTATACAGCAATAAAGCAGGTTTAATACTTTCATAACTTCATAGTAATTTATGCCCTAATAAATATATTCAGATCTAAAGTATTCCATTATGTTTATATTCAAGTATAGCAATATGTAACACACTGAAAATTATTTAAGGCCTTGATCTTGATTATTCAGATAGTAGTACTCTTGAGTCATCATATATCCTAATTTGCATCAGATATAGAATTAAGAGCATTAATATAATCTAAGGGTACATATATGTTGCTGGAAAAATGTTTACTGATGGGTTAATGTACATGCCATTCACAAGCCTAGGTACCACTGGTGCTTCAGAGAGCCAGGATTAGGCAGCAAACCAACAGTGTCACTGAAAATTACCAAAACTGCAAAGTTTAGTCCCAACAGAAGTAGCCAAATGAAAACTGTCTAAAATGTTTGTCTGGATACTATTCAGGTAATTGTTGGCCTCCAGAGGTGCTACTAATAAGTATAAAATAGAGACAAGGCATCGTCAACAGCAGTTCAATTTTCAAAATTAGGAGATCATGCCAAGGCAGAAGCCCCGTGCTATTAAAAGATTCAGTTTCGGGAGAGGCAGCTCATGAAGTGCTACTATGAGGCATGACATGAGTTTCTCTGTTCTTCCATCTGATTTCATCAAATTAAACCATCTGATTAATGGTTCTCATTAGCAACCAAGGATATGCAGGAGACTGGCTCTGGTTTCTTGATCTAACATGAGTCACCTTAGCTCTCTGCACTTCTGGATGAATTTCTTGTTGGAGGAGGAGGAGTCTGTTGACATATTTACTGTACCTGACTGACTGCTTTCGAAACAGACTTGTAGCAACAGATGGCACAAAAAGACACTTCCTTTGGGATAAAGGAAAGGCAAAAACAGGTGAAACAGAGCTTACCTAACAATGACTAAAATTATCAAGAAATACTGAAGGTGTCACGACTCTGGGAGTATATTTAACCCACAATTAGCTAGTTAAGGAAAAAATAAATTATTAGCACCATACAATAATCATCAATTTCGGCAGAGTTGACAGTGATGTGGAGAAGGGAGGATTAACAGGTAAAAAGAAAGACTGGGTGCTTCGGCACACTTTGCCAAAACAGTAAACAAAGTGTTAAATTGCAAAAAACCCAGGAAAGAAACTTTAAGATATAAGTCCTAAAGGCAAACTGTGCTGTGCCTCTGCTTGGTTGCTCAGTCATGTCCAACTCTTTGTGACCCCATGAACCATAGCCCACCAGGCTGCTCTGTCCATGGGGGTTTCTCCAGGCAAGAATACTGGAGTGGGCTGGCGTGCCCTCCTCCCGGCGATCTTCCCACCTCAGGATTGAACCCAGGTCTCCCGCTTTGCAGGCAGATTCTTTACCATCTGAGCCACTTGGGAAGCCCAGAAGCAAACTACTTAGGCATAATGTCCCCATGGACTACATATTCTAATAAAACAAAAGAAAATGTGACACATACAGTCTTGATAAGGAGCCATGTTAATTTTGAAAACATAAAATAGCTGGGATATGTGCTTTATTTTATTTATTTTTTTACACTTTATTTATTTATTTATTTTTCTGCTTTATCTCATTTAATCCTTCTAACAGACTGTGAGGTTAATATTACCCACACTTTACAAATAGTATAAGTAAGTTCTTTTTTTTAATATATATATGATATTATACATGCTTCAATGTCATTCTCCCAAATCATCCCACCCTCTCCCTCTCCCACAGAGTCCAAAAGACTGTTCTGTACATCAGTGTCTCTTTTGCTGTCTCGCATACAGGGATATGTGCTTTAAAAGGATATAAGCTCTAAACATATTTATTAGTATAATTCAATAAGAGTGAATCTCTTTATATTTATTTCAAGATGTTGTTGAATTCAGATGAACATCCAAAAGCAATGACAAAGCAATCTAATCCTTTAAACAGTCTTTTGAAAAATGCCAAAGATGCTGCAGTAACCCCTGGGGAAAACTTCATAAGGTACTTGTCACCCAATCATCTTTTGAAAGCCTCAAGCTCTGATATTGCATGCCTCCCTCCCTCCCTGTCTTCCTTCCTCCCTTCCTCAGCCAGTGCAGTATGTCTCAGATTTCCTCAAAGTCAGCCCAATTCTGTGCTTTTTGAAAGGGCACTTCCACTCGCTTTTTGACCACAGTCTGTCCTCCCCTAAGATACTTTGAATTCTCAAATGCAAAAGAGACAATTCAGTTTGAGTTACTTTCAATTCTCTCAACAGATAATGATCTGAACAAAAAGGGCTAGTAACCACATACTCTTTATTGTGTTTTATAAGTAGAAGATGTGTCTTTTAAAAACAAATTACTCACTATCCATCTCATACTTTATACACACAATTGCACTGAGAGCCACATCAGTTCAGTTCAGTTGCTCAGTCATGTCTGACTCTTCTGTGACCTCATGGACTGCAGAATGCCAGGCTTCCCTGTCCATCACCAACTCCTGGAGTCTACTCAAACTCACGTCCATCACATCGGTGATGCCATCCAACCATCTCATCTTCTGCAGTCCCCTTCTCCTCCCGCCTTCAATACTTCCTAACATCAGGGTCTTTTCAAATGAGTCAGTTCTTTGCTTTAGGTGGCCAAAGTACTGGAGTCTCAGCTTCAACATCAGTCCTTCCAATGATTACCCAGGACTGATCTCTTTTGGAATGGACTGGTTGGATCTCCTCTCAGTCAAAAGGATTCTCAAGGGTCTTCTCCAACACCACAGTTCATATTAGCCTCCCATAAATATCTACATTTGAAGTAGAAACTATGTCTTAAAAATAATTTATCTGAATGTAGCAGTTTTATCTTTCCATCCCAATCCCACAGATCTTACCTCCTTTGTCTAAAAGAAACTGATGTCTCAGCAATAAAGAATTTGCCTGCAATAGCAGGAGACCTGGGCTCCATCCCTTGGTCAGGAAGATCTCCTGGAGAGGGAAATGGCTTTACGCTTTCCAGTATTCTCGCCTGGGAAATCTCACATACAGAGGGGCCTCACAGGCTACAGTCAGGGGTTCCAAGAGTTAGATACCACTTAGCAACTAAACTATCACCACCATCAGAACTTGATAACTCTTCATTTCTGATAATTCCACTTTGTTTCTTCTCCTACCTTTCTATCAAGTCTATTTGGTAAAGCATTTGAGCATGTATGTATGTGTATGCATGTATAGTATATGTGTGACCCTTAACCAACTAAAACAAATCAAAATAAATAAAACAACTAAATGGATACTGATTTTTTGCCATTTAAAAGAGAATTTGCTACAGATTTTATAGCAATTCTGAAAGAAAATATTCTGACATTTTCCAGCTGTGAGAATTGTATTTCAGATAAACAACATTGGTCCCATTTTAGTCCAAAATCATATTACAGCTGCTGAGTAAAGAATGAATTTAGATTTCTTCAATTTTTTCCAAGGGGGAAGATTATAAAGACTGAATTAATTAGTAATGAAGGCATTAAAATAGTTTTAGCATGCAGTTCATATTTCAAATATAGGAACAAATTAGTTTCGAATCTTATATTCCATATACTCAGTGATCACACTGAGTATAAAGGGTAAATACATTCTGAATTCTAAGGCATGGTTCCCTTTGAAGTAAGCAGTGATCTCAACTTGATGAAACCAATAAAAAATGTGGAACTGGCTGTATTGAATTAAAAAATAGAATAGATTTTAAAAATAGAATATAACTGATCAGAGTGCATGCCTACTGTAAGGATAAGTATAGTCTTTGATATTTTCCTTTGGATATGTAAACAAATATTTTTATACAATGCATTTCTGAGCTGTCTTCTAAGTTACAAGTAGACATAAAAAATACACTGATCTTAATTGTACATTTCACTGAATTTTGACTAATTTATACATCTAGGAAATCAACACCTCAGTCAAAATATAAAGCAGTGTCATCAGCCTAGAACCTTCCCTAATGCCCTTTTCAGCTATCTGCCTCTACCATAAAGGCAAGCACTATTCCAATTTCAGTTGATTTGTTTTGCAAATTCTACAACTTCATTTAAGTAGGGTGATACAGGATATGTTCCCTTTTTTCCTTCTGTGTATGTTGCATTGGCTTTGCTATTTCAAAAGTCTAAGCATGACAGTTTAGAATGTTAAGATTTAGATGTTACTTTTTATAATATGAACTTTATAATTTCATACTACGAACTTTTCTCATAGCCCTGCTTTAGCCGCAAGACACAAAATTCTATATACTGTGTTTTCATTTGTGTTCAGTTTAAAATATTTTCTGATTTGCCTTGCTATATACATCCTTAAAAGTATATATCCCTACTGCTTGAAATTTTTAATCTATTTCTTACAATTATGGAGACAGGAATTCTAAGCCCCCAGATTTACATTTATGTCTGTATATTTTTCCTTTTTAAACTGTCATTTATGTTTCTACTGTTAGGAAGAATATGTATGGTCAGAATTATTATTTTGTGGTGGATATGTGAAGCTCTATTAGGAACATATACATAATTTAATTGTGAGGCCGTCTATGTCTGATTGTGTTCTTTGTCTTGAAGCCAAGTTTATCTCATAGTAATATACCATGTTAGGTTTCTTATGACTTTCATTATATATGTTTTCTAGCATTTTAACTGCAATTTATCAATATTTGTAACTTCATATTTATAGTTTCTCTCTCATAAACAGCATGTAGTTGTGTCTTCACTTATTGATGCTGATAATCTCTAACTTTCTAGTTGGAGTTATTAGCATATCTACAACTGTGCAGTCATTAGTAAATTGATTGATTAGTAAATTGATTACTTCTAGGTCAATCAAGGGAGAAGGCAATGGCACCCCACTCCAGTACCCTTGCCTGGAAAATCCCATGGATGGAGGAGCCTGGGAGGCTGCAGTCCTTGGGGTCACTAAGAGTCAGACACGACTGAGTGACTTCACTTTCACTTTTCACTTTCATGCATTGGAGAAGGAAATGGCAACCCACTCTAGTGTTCTTGCCTGGAGAATCCCAGGGACAGGAGAGCCTGGTGGGCTGTCATCTCTGGGGTCGCACAGAGTCGGACATGACTGAAGCGACTTAGCAGCAGGTCAATCAAGTAATGATTGACCTTAAGTCAATCACATTTTCTATTTGCTTCCTCACTTCTCTTTATCTTTGGTACTCTTGACACATTTGGAACTGAATAATTTCTCTAACTCTATTCTCATCTAAAATGCTGTCTATAATTTGTGTATAGATTGTGTTAGGTTGTAATGATGATTTTTAAAGTATTACAATTTATACTAAATTAATATTAAGCTTTGTTTTATGAAGGCAAGGATTCTATCTGCTGTTTTTATGTGTATGCTGCTACATCTCCACCATTTAGAACACTGGAACAATGTAGGAACCCAACAAATTTTGAATGAAAGGATGTTAGCTACTATTGTCTATGCTGATTTTACTCAAGGATTTAGGACTGACAGCGCAAGCCTAGAGGACTGGAGTAGAGGACTGAGTATCTATTTACAGGAAAGACACAGGTTTTCCTGGAAATAAATTACTCTTCAAATACAGAGCCCCTGAGAGAAACCTACTAGGGATTCCCAGGAAGAACTGCAGGACAGAAGTGAATCTGTCTGCATCTTGACCTTGAATTTCCCAGATTCTAGAACGGTTCCAGTGCTCTTTACTCCTTCCTGAAGATTTGGGTTTTTATCTGGTATGAAACGGTTTCATTTGGCATGTCCTATAATTGAGGTCTGTAGGTAATGGAGGAGTCTCTTAGTATCTTTTCTGATAATATTTTTATTTCACCCTCATTCTTGAATGGTAGTTTATTGGATTTAAATATATATATATATATATATATATATATATATATATATATAGTAAATAGGTACAGAGCTCATGAAGGCTATTTTTACTAGACATAAAATTCTATACAGAATCTCTTTCATCACTTTAAAAATATTCCACTGTCTTCTGATCTCCACAGTTTTTGAGTGAGCAGTCAATAAAATTCTTGGTGTTATATATGTTATGCCTCCCCCACCCCACCCACACACTGGCTATATTCAAGATTCTCTCTTTATCTTTGGTTTCCAGCCCTCAGTTTGAATGCGATGAGCCTAGGGAGTTTTCTTTCAATTTATCCTGCTTGGTGTCTGGTGTATCTTTTGAATTATAAAATTTGTTTTACAATATTTGGAAGCTTAATTTCTATTTTTGGCTTTCTAAAAATACTGTACTTTATTCTACCTATTTTCTCTCTTTTTCTTCTAGGTCTTTAATTGTATGTTAGAACCTATAATACTGTCCCACAGGTGTATAAGATAGCTGCTTTTGTTTGTTTTTTTTTTAAACATTTTTCTTTCCATTCCTCAGATTCAGTTAGTTCAATTTAGTGGCTCAGTTGTGTCCAACTCTTTGTGACCCCATGGACTGCAGCACACCAGGCTTCACAGTCCTTCCCCAACTCCTGGAGCCTGATCAAATTCATGTCCATCAAGTTGGTGATGCTATCCAACCATCCCATCCTCAATCACCCCTTCTCCTCCTGCTTTCAAACCTCCTCAGGATCAGGGTCTTTTCCAATGAGTTGGCTCTTTGCATTAGGTGGCCAAAGTATTGGAGTTTCAGCATCAGTCATTCCAATGAATATTCAGGACTGATTTTGTTTAGGATTGACTGATTTGACATCATTGCAGTCCAAAGTACTCTAAAGAGTCTTCTGCAACACCACAGTTCAAAAACATCAATTCATCAGTGTTCAGTTTTCTTTATGGCCCAATTCTCACATCCATACATGACTACTGGAAAAACCATAGCTTTGACTATGTGGACCTTTGTTGGTAAAGTAATGTCTCTGTTTTTTAATATGCTGTCTAAGCTGGTCATAACTTTTCTTCCAAGGAGCAAGTACCTTTTAATTTCATAGCTGCTGTCCACCATCTGCAGTGATTTTGGAGACCAAGAAAATAAAGGCTGTCACTGTTTCCACTGTTTCCCCGTCTATTTGCCATGAAATGATGGGACCAGATGTCATGATCTTAGTTTTCTGAATATTGAGAATATTAAGCCAGTTTTTTCACTCTCCTCTTTCACCTTCATCAAGAGACTCTTTAGTACCTTTTTACTTTATGTCACAAGGGTGGTGTCATCTGTATATCTGAGGTTATTGATATTTCTCCGAGCAATCTTGACTCCAGCTCATGCTTCATCCAGCTCAGCGTTTCTCGTGATGTACTCAGGATATAAACTAAGTAAGGAGGTGACAATATACATCCTTGACGTACTCCTTCCCAATTGGGAACCAATCCATGTTCCATGTCTGATCCTAACTGTTGCTTCTTGACCAGCATACAGGTTTATCAGGAGGCAGGTAAGGTGGTCCAGCATACTCATCTCTTGAAGAATTTTCCACAGTTTGTTGTGATCCACACAGTCAAAGCCTTTAGCATAGTCAATGAAGCAGAGGTAGATATTTTTTCTGAATTCTCTTGCTTTATTTATGATCCCATGGATGTTGGGAATTTGATCTCTGGTTCCTCTGCCTTTTGTAAATCCAGCTTGAACACCTGGAAGTTCTTGGTTCCCATACTATTGAAGCCTAGCTTGGAGAATTTTGAGCATTACCTTGCTAGCATGTGAAATGAGTGCAATAGTACAGTACTTTGAACATTCTTTTACATTCCCTTTCTTTGGGATTGTAATGAAAACTGACCTCTTTCATTTTGTGGCCACTGCTGAGTTTTCAAAATTTGCTGGCATATTGAGTGCAGCAGTTTCACAGCATCATCTTCTAGGACTTGAAATAGCTCTGCTAAAATTCCATCACCTTCACTAGTTTTGTTTGTAGTGATGCTTCCGACGGCCCACTTGATTTCACACTCCAGGATGTCTGGCTCTAGGTGAGTGATCACACCATCGTGGTTGTCTGGGTCATTAATTAAGATCTTTTTTTTTTTTTTTGTATAGTTCATCTGTGTATTCTTCAGATAAAATAAATTCTATTCAGCTACTATCCAAGTCAATAACTAGTTTCTCTTTTTTCTCTATTCTGTTGTTAAATACACCCAGTGAATTTTTTCTTCTCCTGAGCTATCTCAGTTATTTTACACTTTATTTTTTTTTAAATCCCTTAATTTGAAAAAAAAAAAAAATGTGTGTATGTTAGTCACTTAGTCATGTCCAACTCTTTCTGATGCCATGGACTGCAGCCTGCCAGGCTATTCTCTCCATGGAATTCTCCAGGCAAGAATACTAGAGTGGGTTGACATTTCCTCCTCCAGGGGATCTTTCTGATCCAGGGACAGAACCCAAGTCTCCTGCACTGCACACAGTTTATTTACCATCTGAGCCATCAGGTAAGCCCGATCCATCCTGTGAAATTTTTTCTCCTCAGCTATCTCAGCTATTTATACTATTATTTTTACACCTTAATTTGAAAAAAAAAGTTTACTTTAAATTAACAACAATAACATTTTGATATGAATAATATATTTTAGTAAAATATGACAATGGAATGGAGGATGGAAAGATGGATGAAAGTAATGCATTGTTACACTATCTATTCTTATATTAGAAATAGCTTATTGAATCTCAACAGAATGTTTCATCAAGGTGCTAAGTCACTTCAGTCATGTCCAATTATTTTCCAGCCAGGCTCCTCTGTCCATGGCATTGCCCAGGCAAGAATACTGGAATAAGTAGCTATTTCTTTCTCCAGGGGATCTTCCTGAACCAGGGGACGTTTCTCCAGTGTCTCTTGTCTCTTGCAACGGCAGGCAGGTTCTTTACCACTAGTGCCAACTGGGAAGTATTCATTAAGGTAATCCATGATATTCATCTTTATTCCGAACACTAGTTTTGTATTGGCTCCTTAAAACAGCCACATGTTTCGTGAAGTTCTTCTCCACATTGTAATCACTATACTACACTTACTCATGAAATAATTTCCTAAGAGTCAAAATAAAAATCATTTAGTCCTTAATCAGTTTACTAATATAATACATGCTTCAGGGTGCCAAACAACATGCTTTGTATTAAATTACTCCTAAACACAAAGCAAGTCAGTCAGTCAGTTCAGTCACTCAGTCGTGTACAACTCTGAGATCCCATGGATAGCAGCACGCCAGGCTTCTCCACACAAAGCAAAAGAGATACCAAAATAATTCACAAGTAAATATCAAATTCATCAACTAGTATACAATAATTTACAAACAGTTATAATTGCATAAACAGATTTTGGTGAAATTCAGAGATAGGTATAAGAATAGCATGAATTTCAAAACTGCTTATGTATATTCAAGTGTATCTACTTTAGAACCTATTAAAAATGTTGTCTTACTAAAACCACCACTAACATCTGAGGCATAGTTGTTTTTTTTCTTGTTTGTTTGTTTGTTTTGAAAAGAGTTGATCACCTCTGTAGTCATACAAGAGATTTCTCAATGACAGGTGTTATTAAGATTACAATAATTCAAGGAAAGAGTAAAATCTTGACTTTGATTGTTTCAGTCAGGGTCATTTTCAAGAACTACAGAACTTACATTTTCAAGAACCTACAGAACCTAGTACTAGAGTTTCTTGGATTTTTCTAGGGATGTACATTTATTGTTTTGAGTTAGAAAATATTTTAATAATTTCAGGAACCTCAATCCAATGGTTATATACTTACTTTTGCCTCACCTGCTTATATGTTTTTCTATTTGTTATTCATTGATTAAAAAAGTAATCTAAAACATTGGAGTTTAAAAAATATATTACAAACCTCAAGTTACTTGATACAAGGGAGAGGGTGGGAAGATTTGGGAGAATGGCATTGAAACATGTAAAATATCATGTATGAAACGAGATGCCAGTCCAGGTTCGATGCACGATACTGGATGCTTGGAGCTGGTGCACTGGGAGGACCCAGAGGGATGGTATGGGGAGGGAGGAGGGAGGAGGGTTCAGGATGGGGAACACATGTATACCTGTGGCGGATTCATTTTGATATTTGGCAAAACTAATACAATTATGTAAAGTTTAAAAATAAAATAAAATAAAATATATATATATTACAAACCTCAAGTTACTTGATACAAGCTAATAACCTGTCTTTATATTCTACAAACAGGAATGTGAATGAACTTTTCTGTGTGAACTTAAGTTCTGCCTTATCCTCCAATTTGAACTGATCTATTATCTTATTGTTCACACTACTGCACTGACATGTCTAAAGGCCACTGATGAAATTATATTACATACCAAACCTTTGACTAAAGCTATAGTTTAAAATAGATGGTGCCTTATAATTCATCTTTGAAATACATTACCCAAAGATTCTGATATTAGAGGGATGCTGCTGCTGCTGCTAAGGCACTTCAGTCATGTCCGACTTGTGCAACCCCATAGACAGCAGCCCACCAGGCTCCCCCATCCCTGGGATTCTCCATGCAAGAAAACTGGAGCAGGTTTCCATTTCCTTCTCCAATGCATGAAAGTGAAAAGGGAAAGTGAAGTCTCTCAGTTGTGTCCGACTTTAAGCGACCCCATGGACTGCAGCCTACCAGGCTCCTCTGCCCGTGGGATTCTCCAAGCAAGAGCACTGGAGTGGGTTGCCATTGCCTTCTCTGTTGGGGGGATGAAGAGACATTAAAAAAGATAAAATACATGGAAATCAACATGAGATGAAGGAAGAGTAAAAATGGAATTAACTTGCATAAGACACCAAAAAGAATTTAAAATAAATTATTTTTTAAAATTAAAGACTAAGTAATTTGTACTTGAAAAATATTAGAATGATCAGAATTATAATAGAGAATATAAGACTTAAAAAAGAGTACTGTGTTTATTACAGAATATCAAGAAATTTCGAACAGCTGTCAGCTAGGAGCTGGCTTGTTGCTGCCAGCCAGGCCTGCTGTTACTGTGCAGAACATAAACAATTTCAGAGAACTCAAACATCAAATGTAGTTACCCTGGTACTATAACAGTATGAGATAAAAAATATAGCACCACTCTCTAATCATATCTGAGCACAGACAAAAAGAAAACAGAAAAAAACCACCAAAACATAAAAATGACCAAACATCCTACTTAAAACTGTCATTATTTCACTGTGGACAACAGTACACTCATTTTATTTTTCTTTCCTCCTAGGTAAATTGTAGAATCACCCTCAATTTATGATAGCACTCACTCTAAAGGAAACACCTACTTCTCTGAATCTTGTAAAATCACCTACTTTCCCTAAATCACCTAAAAACAAGCCTGAATTTTAAAACATGTTCATCCAGCATCCTCTTCCTGAGACTCCGCAAGGCTCCCACTGGTTTGTTGTCTTTCCACCTTCATGAAGAATAACAAATCTAACTTATTTTACTACAAGTATGTTCATAGTGGTCTTTAACCGGTAAACATAAATAGTCTAGAATTATTAATAGGAATAGCAATTCTATGTTATGTCACATTCAGATTTGAAATGATACAATATATAAAACTTCAGCTAAGATATTTCAAATCCTAAAAGATGATGCTGTAAAAGTACTGCACTCAATATGCCCACAAATTTGGACAACCCAGCAGTGTCCAAAGGACTGAAGAACATCACTTTTCATTTTAATCCCAAAGAAGGGCAATGTCAAAAAATGTTCAAACTACCACAAAATTACACTCATTTCACATGCTAGCAAGGTAATGCCCAAAATCCTCCAAGCAGAGCTTCAATAGTATGTGAACCATGAACTTCCAGATGGACAAGCTAAATTTAAAAAAGGAAGAGGAACCAGATATCAAACTGACATCTTCTGGATCACAGAAAAAGCATGAAAATTCCAGAAAAACATCTACTTCTGCTTCATTTACTATGCTAAAGCATTTGACGATGTGGCTCACAACAAACTGTGGAAAATTCAAGAGATGGAACTACCAGACCATCTTACCAGAGAAACCTGTACACAGGTCAAGAAGCAACAGTTAGGACTACACATGGAACAAAAAACTGGTTTCAAATTGGGAAAGGAGTACGTCAGGGCTGTATATTGTCACCCTCCTTATTTAACTTATATGCAGAATATACCACGCAAAATTCCAGGGTGCATGAAGCACAAACTGGAATCCAGATTACCAGGAGAAATATCAATAACCTCAAGATATGCAGATAACATCACCCTTATGACAGAAAGTGAAGAGGAACTAAAGAGCCTCTTGAAGAAAGGAAAAGAGGAGAGTGAAAAAGTTGACTTAAAACTCTAGATTAAAAAAATGAAGATCATTACATCTGGTCCCATCACTTCATAGCACATACATGGGAAAACAGTGGAAACAGGGAGAGACTCATTTTCCTGGGCTCCAAAATCACTGCAGATGGTGACTGCAGCCATGAAATTAAGACGTTTGCTCCTTGGAAGAATAGCAGTGAGAGATCTAGATAGCATATTAAAAAGCAGAACCATTACTTTGCTGACAAAGGTCAGTCTAGTCAAAGCTATGGTTTTTCCAGTAGTCATGTATGGATGTGAAAGTTGAACCATAAAGAAAACTGAGCATCAAAGAACTGATGCTTTCCAACTGTAGTGTGGCAGAAGACTCTTGAGATTCCCTTGGAGAGCAAGGAGATTAAACCAGTCAATCCTAAGTATATATTGGAAGGACTAATGCTGAAGCTGAAGCTCCAGTACTTTGGCCATCTGATGCAAAGAGCTGACACAATGAAAAAAAACCCAATGTTGGGAAAGACTGAAGCCAATACGAGAAGGGGACAACAGATGACAAGAGGGTTGGATGGCATCACCGACTCAATGAACATGAGTTTGAGCAAGCTCTGGGAGATGATGAAGAACAGGAACGCCTGGTGTGCTGCAGTCCATGGCGTTGCAGAGTCGGACACAAGTAAACAGCTGAACAACAAAAACAATATAAAAGTAGAGAATACTGGGCAAACCTGCTAGGAAATAAGGAATGGATTTAGATATCTTATTTTGTTGCCAACAGAAACACAATCATATGATACATATGGAGCCACGAAAGAATAGCCAAATGACCTTGAGAAACAGAACAAAACAAGAGCATTCACACTTCCTGATTTGTATGTGTTTCAATACTACAATAATTAAAACAGTATGGTACTGGCAAAAGATAACATATGGATCAAAAGAATGGAGAACCAAAAAATAAACCCATACACATGGCAACTAAAAATTTAACCAGAGTGTGAAGAATATCAAAATGGAAAAGAACAGTGTCTTCAATAAATGGTGTTGGGAAAACTGGATATTCACATGCAAAAACACAAAATGGATTAAAGACCTAAACATAAGACCTGAAACAATAAAACTCCTAGAAGAAAACAAATCAGGAAAATCCTCTTGACAATGGTGGTGGCAATGCTTTCTCTTCTGAATGATAATGGAAAAAAATAACAGAATCAAAAACAACCCGAAGAATGAAAGAAGATATTTGTAAACCATATATCTAATGTCTTTAATACACAAAATATTTGAAGAATTCCTACAAATCAGTAGCAAACCCAGCAAATAACTGGTTAAAAAATGGGCAAATAACTCAAATATTTCTCAAAACATGACCCACAAATGGCCGGTAGCTATATGAAAAGATGCTCGACATCATTAATCAGGGAACTGCAAATCAAAACTACAACGTAGATGTGACCTCATACCCGTTAGAACAGCCATCATTAAAAAAGACAATAGGTGTTGATGAGCTTAAGGAGAAATTGAATCCCTTGCACAGCGCCGGTAGGAATCTAAAATTCTAATAAAATCTAATATCTGTTACAACATTGTGGAAAACAGTATTGAGATTCCAAAAATAAATAAATAAATAAAAACTAGTGTTGATATGTAGTCCAACAATCCTGTTCTGGCTGTATATCCAAAAGGATTGAAAACAGAATCTGAAGCAGATATCTCATGTTCACTGAAGCACTACTCACAACACCCATGATATTAAAACAATCCAAGTGTCCAATGACAGATGGATGAATAAAGAAAATGTGGTACATGCACAAAACCAGAATTTTATACAACCTTAAAAATGAGGAAATCTTGGCATTTATGACAATACAGATGAACTTGGAGTACATTGCTGAGTGAAATAAGCCAAACATGGACAAACATGGCATCATTCCACCTATATTGATCTTTAAAAATAGTAAAACTCATAAAAGCAAAGAATATAATAGTGATTGCTTCAGAGTAAAGGTTTGCAGGTATAACTATCACTGTTTTAAATGCAATAATTACTTCAGTTCACATTTTACAATGCAGTGGTATTTTATACTGCCAAAAGAAAACATTTTTAAAAAATTGTTTTGCCTATTAAAATTGGCCTACAATAATTTTCAATTCTTTAAATAGAAGTGACTATAATATTCCTGGTATTAAAGGGAAAAAGAAGGAAATCTATTTCAGTGTTTAACTTTTCTAAAATTTAATAATGGTGCAAGTTAGAGTGCTATTTCTGACTGACTGGAAATAGGATTATCCATCATTTGTCAATGCAACTGAAGTGTTGTATCTGAGAAAAATCTTTTTACCTTGTCCTAAAGATGTTTTGAAAACATACAGGGAAATCTTGTGCTAGTACTTGAATGCTCAGAATACTTCTCATCCATTTCGGTCTCTAAATTTCTTTGGTGTACTTATTTAAGCAATTATATTTTTAAGGCATAACAATTATGTAACAATGTTGTTTTGTGTATATGTTCATACTTTTGTGTTAATACATAAAACTATTTTACTTTAATAATTAAATTCCTATCATTACAAGCCCCAGAAAATATGAAGTTTGTTTTTTTTTTTTTGGAAATCAGTAACAATGCTTTGATATACTTTTTAAAATGATTCCTCCCATTTTATTATTTATCTGTGTATACATATCCATACATACATATTCCACATGGCATTGACACATAGTACTGAAATTATGGGCTATTAAAATTATGGGAAAAAGCAACTAATGTTTGATGAGATTTTTTTAACTAAGGGGAACATAAGTAGGATTAAGACTCAGTAAAAAAAAACTATTTGCAATGTCTCCTGCATTGCAGGTGGATTATTTTACAAGCTGAGCCAGAAGGGAAGCCCAAGAATACTGGAGTGGGTAGCTGATCCCTTTTCCAGGGGATCATCCTGACCCAGAAATTGAACCAGGGTCTTCTGTATTGCAGGCAGATTCTTTACCAACTGAGCTATCAGAGAAGCCTGTTTTAATCCCAATTACCTTTGAAATCTGTCAGAAGTCTCTTGCTGGCTGTGGTTATCCTCAGCATCATACAGTTTGAAGCCTATGAAATGTTCATTTTCATACAAACATAGAAGAGAGTCAGGGTTTGAGGGGTGCGTTCCTTTCCAAAAGTGACTCCTGTGGAAACACTTGGTGGAGAGGCAGCCTTCCTTTAGAGATGTGGGAAAGAACCCAGTGGTGCCTTGTGAGTGCTATAGATGACTGTGGAGGCTGGGCTCTCACTCAGCGTTTAGGACCCTGGGCACAGGACAGTAGTCCCCCTTCTTTTCCGGATTCTTTGTAAGGACTAACCTACTGAGAGGTTAAACCACCAATCAGAATTTGAAATCTCTAAGGGAAACAAAATGGCATGTGGTTTCTTTTCCTTCTACTTTAAAGCCATGTCATAGCCAGTATTAGAGCCTGTGGCACCGTAAGTTCTGAGGCTTTATAAATAAAGGTAAGAATGCCCTGGGTAAGCTCCTCCTTCTACTCTTGGAGTATGTGAAAATCTTGCTCTTCTTTTTTTTTTTCTTGTTTCAAATGGAGCATTCCACAAAGAACAAAATTCTTCTCTGATAACTCTTATAAAACAGTTTGTGCTTGGCTCTCCAAGGATTAAGAATTGGACACATAATTCTCCATTCAATTCTCTTTTTTTTTAATTTTTTGATATACTTTAATTGAACTTTGAAGTCAATATTCTGTGCACTGGTGAATTAATGGACATGAAAACGTTTCAAGATGTTCCTTGTTTATAGAAGGATAGTTACATGTTTATTACTATAGTTTATTTTACAAATGATTTTTAATATATTTCCCAATTTTATTGTCCAAATAGGTATGGTGAATTAGTGTAGTAAATAATGTATTTTCATGATTAGTATTACTGTAGAGATTATAGATTCAAAATGTGTATATTCAGTACTCATTTCATATTTCAGAATAATAACATGGCAATTTTAAAAATTATACAATACACAATCATCTGTTACTGAAACTACCATATATCCTATTATAGCTATTGCTGCCACATCACTATTTGCTAAGATGAAAGCATTTTAGTATAAATGGAGTTCTATTGAAAGCATTATTGTTTTCAGTAGTGAAGGAATTTTTTTAAAGCTATATTGTTCATTTGTTTTTTCCTAATTTGTTTTATTCTAAAACTCTGTCATTCTTGTTTCTTGGAATTAATATGATGGAAGGGAATGAAAATGTGGAGTGTAAGAACCTTAGTTTTTATTCTCATTCCAAATGATTATATTTATAAAAATTGAAAAGCAGTATGATGCGAGCTATCATCTTTTAAATGGCACTAATAAGTCCTCAGGCTTCCCTGATGGCTCAGCAGGTAAAGAATCTGCCTGCAGTGCAGGAAATGTGGGTTCAAACCCTGAACCGGGAAGATCCCCTGGATTATAGCATGGCAACCCATTCCAGTATTCTTGCCTGGAGAATTCCCATGGACATAGGTACCTGGTAGGCTAAGTCCAGGTGTTTGCAAAGAGGCGGACACAACTGCAGTGACTGAGCGCACACACACACAGTAAGTTTTCAGTGTTAGTTTCTTTTGATCCTCAAAAGAGGACACTCTGTGATGGAACATCAACAACATAGAAAAACAGGTGATTCCAGCTTGTGTCTGCTCATAGAAAAAATGATATAAAGATCCATCTACACAAGAAAATACCTTCATAATACTTCTGGATTCCAGGTCAGAGATTAAAGTACCCATACAGAACAAGAAAAGGTATACTGAAAAGCCTAGGCAGTAGAGTCTCACTCTACCTGAGTCACTTCTCCTCTAAAACCATGCAGCAGGGGTCTAAGAAAGAACTTCCCCATCATGGAGCTCTCCGTGAGAAAAAGAGTGAAAGGAAAAATCCAATCCTCTCATGGACCCAGACTCCCGTCCCATCTCAGAGGTCACCAGTATCAAGATGCTGCTGCTGCTAAGTCGCTTCAGTCATGTCCAACTCTGTGCGACCCCATAGATAGCAGTGCACCAGGCTCCCCCGTTCCTGGGATTCTCCAGGCAAGAACACTAGAGTGGGTTGCCATTTCCTTCTCCAATGCATGAAAGTGAAAAGTGAAAGTGAAGTTGCTCAGTCGTGTCTGACTCTTAGTGAGCCCATGGACTGAAGCCTACCAGGGTCCTCTGTCCATGGGATTTTCCAGGCAAGAGTACTGGAGTGGGGTGCCACTGCCTTGTCCAGTATCAGGCTAGCTCTCACAAATCCAGGCTGCAGTCTTGTCCCAGCCAGGTAAACCCATGTAGACCCGACTTCAGGCCTATTCGAAAACTGGGATGGCACCTGTGGACTAATGTTCCAGGCCCACTAGAGAACAAGGCCAGCCCCCAGAGACCCTCACACTTTATCTGTCCCAGCGTCAGGCCTGCCACCAGGGGCAGATCCAGGGGTTTAGGACTGCTCCAGTCTCAGCTCAGCTGCACTGGATCCTGGCTGAAGGCACACTCTTTCAGGATCTGGCTCAGACATTTCTTGCTGGACTCCAGTGCCACACCAGCTCACGTAGACCCGGGTTCTTTACTAGCTTATGCAAATGCAGGCTTCAGTCCCACAGCATGAACCAAGTGACCAGGGCTGACCACCAATGGACCATAACATCAAGACTACTCACAGTGCCTGCCTCACAGAATCTCTGGCTGCACTGATTAGAGAAGCCTTCTCTTGCCAAGGCCAGTCGCAAAGATGGAAGAAGTGACTATTATTTCAAAAGTACACACACTACCAAAATGCTATATGGATCATGAAAGCTTGAAACACACAATACAACCAAAGGAAGAAAAAGCACCAATAGCTGACTCCAAAGAAGTAGAGATCTATTGCCCGACAAAGAAATCAAAATAGTCAGTTTAAGGAAGTAACTACTTGGAAATAGCAGAAAAATGAATAAAATGTGAAGTTCAAAACCTTCTCCAGGGGATCTTCCCAACCCAGGGATCAAACCCAGGTCTCCCATATTGCAGGCAGATTCTTTACCAGCTGAGCCACCAGGAATTTCTAAAAGAAGAGACAGAAACTACAAAAAGGAATGAAACAAATTCTATCAAATTTTGAAGGAAAGGAATCAAATTGTATTGGAAATACAACAGCTGAATAAAGCTACTTAAATAAAGAGCTTCAACATAAGAATCAACCAGGGGAAAGGATCAGTGAGCTCAAAGACAGAGCATTTGAAATTACCCAGTCAGAAGAACAACAACAAAAGTGAAAGCATGAAAAAAGTCTATGGGACTGATGGCAACATAACAGTCAAACCAATAAACACACTGTGAGATCCAGAGGAGAAGAGAATAGAAAGGGATGGAAAACATAAAGAAATAATGACAAAACTTCCTAAAACTGGGGAGAAAAATGAGCATCAAGAATTCTGTGAAACACAAAGAAATCCAAGTAAACTGAATGTAAATAAGTCTTCACAAAACTGCTTTTTAATCATTTATCAAAAGTTAAGTTGAAGAGGGAACTGACTGTAGTAAGAGACAAAAGACCATCACATATAAAAAAAAATCTTCTGTAAGACTATAAGTGGATTTTTCAGTAGAAATTTTGCAGGCTATGAGAGAGTGATATAATATAAACAGAAAACTAAACAGAAAACTGCCTACCAAGAATACCATAGCCAGAAAATCTGTCCTTCAGAAATGGATGAGATATAAGATTTTTTCTAAAAAACAACAGAAAAGGGAGTACATCACCGCTTGAGACAAGAAACTAAAATGAGTTCTTCCAGGGAAAACAAAGGATGTTAATTAAGTGCATGAAAATTAAAAAAAAAAAATGGGCAAAAGAAAATATCCAGAATACTCTAATACTATTATGGTGGTGTGCAAATTACCACTAGCCATAAAAGTTAAAAGATATTAAAATTAATTATAGCTGCTATAACTTGTTAATGGATACAAACTATAGAAAGACACAACTTATGACAAAATGATCAGAGGAAGTAAAATAATGGGGTTTCTGTACATGGTCAAAGTGAAATTGTATCAGCTTAAAGCAGGCTGTTGTATGAATAAGATGTTATATATAAACCTCATATATAAACTGATAAAACAAAAAGATAAAGAGGAATCACAGCACAGTATTCCAAAAACTCATCAAATTCTAAAGACAGAGCACTAGAGAGGGTGGGGAAAAAAATAAACCACAGAATATTCAGAAACAGTGAAAAAAATGGTGATAGTGCATCCTTACCTATTAGTAATTACTTTAAAAGCAATTTGGATTACATTCTACAACTGGGTGTTTGAATGGATTCAACTACATGCTCCCCAGGAGAGTGTCAATTTAGCTTTAAGGATATATACAAACTGGAGGTATTAAGGACATATACCACTTGGAAGTAAAGTGATAGAAAAAGATATTCGAAGTAAATTGTAACCAAAAGAGTAGGAGTGGCTATATTTTTATCAGATAAAACAGATGTTCTTTCAAAACCTGTCACAACAAAGAAGGTCATGCAATGCTATGCTAAGTCACTTCAGTTGTGTCCACCTCTGCACAACCCCATAAACGGCAGCCCACCAGGCTCCCCAGTCTCTGGGATTCTCCAGGCAAGAACACTGGAGTGGGTTGCCATTTCCTTCACCAATGCATGAAAGTGAAAAGTGAAAGTGAAGTCGTTCAGTCGTGTCCAACTCCTAGCGACCCCATGAACTGCAGCCTATCAGGCTCCTCCGTCCATGGGATTTTCCAGGCAAGAGTACTGGAGTGGGGTGCCATTGCCTTCTCCAAGAAGGTCATGAAGTACGATAAAGGGGACAAATCAAGAGGATTTGAGTTGGACTGTGAAGAAGGCTGAGCACCAAAGAATTGCTGCTTTTGAACTGTGCTGTTGGAGAAGATCTTGAGAGTCCTTGGACTGCAAGGAGATCCAACCAGTCCATTCTGAAGGAGATCAGCCCTGGGATTTCTTTGGAAGGAATTATGCTAAAGCTGAAACCCAGTACTTTGGCCACCTCATGCAAAGAATTGAATCACTGGAAAAGACTCTGATGCTGGGAGGGATTGGGGGCAGGAGGAGAAGGGGACGACAGAGGATGAGATGGCTGGATGACATCACTGACTCCATGGACGTGAGTCTGGGTGAACTCCGGGAGTTGGTAATGGACAGGGAGGCCTGGTGTACTACAATTCATGGGGTCGCAAAGAGTCAGACACGACTAAGTGACTGAACTGAACTGAACTGGTATATATTAATTGGAGAAGGAAATGGCAACCCACTCCAGTATTCTTGCCTGGAGAATCCCAGAGACAGAGGAGCCTGGTGGGCGGCCATCTATGAGGTCGCACAGAGTCGGACATGACTGAAGTGACTTAGCGGCAGCAGCATATATATAAACATCCAAGATCACAGCATCCAAATATAGAAAGTAAATAGCAACAAGAGTAAAGGAAGAAACAGATAGAAACAAAATAATAGTATGAAACCACAATACCCCACTTTAAGAAATGGAGATACTGTTCAGACAGAAAAAAAAACAGTATATTAAACAACATTATATATATATCAGTGGACTTAAAATATTTTTATAGAACATTCCATCAAACAGCAGCTGAACACACACGTTTAAGAGCACATAAAATATTCTCTAGAATAGATCATTTTGGGGAGCAACAAAATAAGTTTTGGGAAATTTAAGGCAAATGAATCACATCAAGTTTATTTTATGAGCTCAATGGAGTGAAACTAGAAACCAGTAACAAAAAATGAAAAACTCACATATATAGAAATTATATATCTGAGTAATTACAACACATTCCTGAATGATCAATGAGTTAAAAAAGACATAAGATCAGATCAGATCAGTCGCTCAGTCATGTCCTACTCTTTGCGACCCTATGGACTGTATCCCACCAGGCTCCTCTGTTCATGGGATTCTCCAGGCAAGAATACTAGAGTGGGTTGCCATGCCCTCCTCCAGGGGATCTTCCTGATCCAGGGACCAAACCCATATGTCTTGTGTCTCCTGCAACAGCAGGCAGGTTCTTCACCACTAGTGCCTAACGCAATCTGAAAAAGGAAGTTTACGGTAATATAATGGCTATGTTTTTTTAAAAATATCTCAAAATGGAAGAGTAATTATATGATGTGGTGGAAATGCTAGCTAATTCTAAGGTGGCAATCACCATGCAATATGTAAGTGTATTAAATCAAAACATGGTGCACCTAAAACTCATATGATGATATCTGTCAATTATAGCTTAAAAAATGTTTGCAAGAGTGCTACGCAATTGGTCATCATGTTGACAAGGTAATTTCAGGGAATGGGTGTTATAGCCAATCTGTAATGAGTATAGAGAATTGTTTTAAATCAAATGTAATAAATATCCTTGCAAAACTGAAAAAAAAAATAATTAAATGCTAAATTCACCATCTAGAAGAAGTGGAGACATTCTTAGAAACAATAAATATGATATATAATGTTAACATAATGAAAGATGAAAATCTCAATCTGAATATATGCAAAAATGCATTGAACAAAATTTGACATCTATACATGACAAAAAACCCTCAATATGGGCAGGAGGGGTAAGAAGGAGGAATAGGTAGATTTGAGTGAGTTTCAGGGCTTTGAAAATACTCTGTATGAGATAATGATGTACATCTGATATACATATGACCAATCTCATAAAACGTGTAACACAGATTGAACCCTAATATAAACTATGAACTTTGGGTGAAGGTGATGTTTCAATGTAGAGTCATCAATTCTAACACAAATTTTACTCAAGTTTGTAATGCTGATAATGGGGGGATCTAAGCATGTGTGAGGACAGGGAATTTATGTGAAATCTCTGGATATTCCTCTCAACTTTGCTTAAGCCTAACATTACTCTAAAAAGTAAAGTCTTTTAAAATCTTCCAGCTGTAAAGTAAGTCATAAGGATGTAATGTAAAAATAGCAAAGATTTTTAAAGACATTGTAACAACTTTATTTGGTGACAAATTATCCCTGGTTTTATCAGTTTGATAATTTAATAATATAAATTATCAAATCACTATGTTACATACTTGAAAACCAATGCAATGAAAACAAATGTCAACAAATAAAACATTGAAGCAATATACCTCAACATAATAAAGGCCATATATGAAAATCCTTCAGCTAACATCATACTCAACAGTGAAAAGGTGAAAGCTTTTCCTGTGAGATGAGGGATAAATCAAGGATGCCCAATCTCACCACTTGTATGCAACAAAGTTCTGAAGTCCTAGCCTGAGCAATTAAATAAGAAAAAGGCATCTGGAATAAAAATGAAGAAGTAAAGTAGACTCTGTTTGCAGATGGCCTCTATAGAAAATCCTAAGACTCCATGAAAAAAAAAATTGGTACTAATAAAAGACTCATTAATACTACAGGTTACAAAAATAAACACATAAAAATCAGCTGCTGTTCTATTCACTAACAATAAACTATAAAAGAAAGCAATCCTATTTGCAATAGCATTAAAAATATTCAGAATAAAGTTAATCAAGATAATGAAGTGTCTTTATACTGAAAACTAAAATAAAATGATGAAAGGGGGAGGAACAAGATGGTGGAGGACTAGGTGGACATAGAGTACATCTCTCTCCATGGATACATCAGGAATACACCTTCAGACACAGAAGTGCTTGCAGACCACCAGCTGAGAGCAGACAGGAGTACCTGACCACTAGAAAAGAATATTGGAGAAGGCAATGGCACCCCACTCCAGTACTCTTGCCTGGAAAATCCCATGGACAGAGGAGCCTGGTAGGCTGCAGTCCATGGGGTCACTAGGAGGCGGACACACGACTGAGCGACTTCACTTTCACTTTTCACTTTCATGCATTGGAGAGGGAAATGGCAACCCACTCCAGTGTTCTTGCTTGGAGAATCCCGGGGATGGGGGAGCCTGGTGGGCTGCCGTCTATGGGGTTGCACAGAGTCGGACATAACTGAAGCGACTTAGCAGCAGCAGCAGCAGCAGCAGCAGCAGAAAAGAATATATAAAAGCAGGCAAAACTTGGTAGGGTGAAGGAACTAGGGGAGGAAACAGGAGTGTTAGTAGGGCTGGACCTGCCCTCGGGGGTTGGGAAAGTGAAGCAGGGGTCTGATCCCCACATGGGGACAACTGTCTCGGTAAGAGGAAAAATTGATGAAAGAAATTGAAAAAGACATGAACGGGAAGAAATTTCATGTTCACTAATTAGAAAAATTAATATTATTTAAATGTCTATACTACACAAAGCAATATACTGGTACAGTGCAATCCCTATCAAATTTCCAGTGATATTTTCTCACAGAAGTAGAAACCATTTTCAAGTGAGTTGGCAGAAGAGGAGGTGATAAGATGGCTGAATTTTACATATCCGACTCTTTGCAAACCCATGGACTAGCCTACCATGCTCCTCCGTCCATGGAATTTTCCAGGCAAAAGTACTGGAGTGGGTTGCCCTTTCCTTCTCCAGGGGATCTTCCTGACCCAGGGATCAAACCCGGGTCTTCTGCATTGCAGGCAGATGCTTTACCATCTGAGCCACAAGGGAAGCCCCATATATCATAGAGTTAGTTTAAATAGATATGCTGACAGATTGGTTATGAGCTGTAAGAAAAGGAGGTTAAAATACATGATAACATGGTTTTAAGTCAGATGTAGAATTTTAAATTCTCTATCAGATAGTCCAATAGAGACAGTGAACATCAAGTTTATTTTGTAAATCTGCAGATCAACATAAAGGTCTAGTCTGAGATGCTATTTTAGGTTTCAGGAGTCTACCTATGGTGTTTGAGTCATAGAACAAATGAAATCACAAAGCAAGTATGTGAAGAGAAAAGGTAAACAGTGAAATTAACCACTTTAAAGCTTAAGGATCAGAGAGATGAGATGTAAACCAGCAAAGTGAACAACAACAATCAAAAAAAAACAGCTTAGTGAATCAGAAGGAAAACTGGATCAGCCATTTTCCTTCTCATCTTTGTTTTCCTTTATTTGTATAAATAAGAAGCCTACCTAATTGAATAGCAGCATTGTGTTTTATAAACAAATTTTTAAATGCATAAGAGTGCTTTAAAAACTTAGATGTTAGATATTCATCTTGTTTTATACTGCATGTTTGTGCCAACTGCTTTGTTATTTCACAATCGTCTTTTCTGTGACACCACAGGTATTGATCTGCATTTAGTAAACCTGGCATGACCGCTCCAGAGACTTCAGTTCAAGACTCTTGTCTCATCTGGAAAATATGTCTAGGTTGGCAGAAACAAATCTTAATGTAGATATTCAGGAGATCTCAGCTACAATGGCACAGAGAAGGTTGAAAATGACAGGACATGGTTTGTCATTGGAAGTGGTTCCAAAAGAGTGAAGTTAATAAAACAGAGGGCAGACACTCAATCAGGCAGCTGTCTCAGATCAGCTAGAAAATGGTCTTGACAGACAAAGCTATATAACAGTTGCCAGATGTTTGACACCTAAATATTAAAGTGGGTGTCAACAATGACTTTCTTGACTCATAGGGATTCTACACAAGATGATAGTGCAAACTTTCAGGAGTGGAATCATAGGGGCTTAAAGTTGAGAGTAACTTGAGAACTGACAGTGATTAGTTTAACCCAATATATCACTTTTTTTCATGATATACCTGTCTAATGGTTCAGTGCTGATAAAACAGACCCAGACCTGTAGATCTCAATATCTTGCCAAGCATATTACAATAGTTGGAGACAACTTTATATCAATGATATTTTGAGATATTTCTAAGCTATTTTGGCAGGTCGGATATATTAGCAAATATTTTTTCTTCCACAATGGCAAATCATACAAAGAAAACCAATGATTAATACACTCATAGGGAAAAAAGAAGAAAGAAAGCATAATCTAAAGAAATTAATTTTTAACCTGGCAACCAAAAAAAAAAAAAAATACACTATTACTATGAAGAGTGCTAAGAGGTAGTGATACAAAGACTCAGAAGCTTGACTTCTAGGCAAATGTGGGCTCTAAGAGAGCCTTAAATGATTACCACCCCCTGGTATTCGGTAAAGTTCCTTGAGTAAGGGGTGTACTTACCAGATTGTTTCTAAAAATAAAACAAGCTAAAGGTTATGAGGTATCTTAATAGTAGGTTATAAATAGGCTTTGGCTTTCATCCTGGGTCCTATATGTGTGTGTGTCTTTTTCATAGAGTAAGAAACATGCTGCATTATGAACAGCTCTATGGAGAGGCCCGAATGACAGTGAGGAACTGAGGCTGTCAGCCCAACAGAACACGAATTGAAAACCACCAGCAACTACGTGAGTGAGCTTAGAAGTGAAACTTTAGCCTAAGTCTTTATGTTATTTTAAGGTATGCATGCACGCTCAGTCACTGTCATGCATGGACTGTAGACAGACCCCATGGACTGTAGCTCCTTTGGCTCCTGTGTCCATGTGACTTCCCAGGCACAAGAATACCGGAGTGGGTTGCCATTTCCTTCTCCAGAGGATCTTCCCATCCCAGGGGTCAAACTGGGGTTTCCTGCATTGCAGGCGGATTCTTTACCACTGAGCCACCAGGGAATCCCCGGGTGAACAAGATTAAAAGTGAAACTTTGGCCTAAGTCTTTTAATGACTACTACTTGGATGATTTACTTTGACTATAATCTGATGAGAAACAAGGAGGAAAAAACACTCAGTGAAGTTGCACCTGGATTCCTGACCCATAGAAAACTGAAATAAAAATATTTGCTGCTTTAAATTGCTAAGTTGGAAGATAATTTGTTACAGAGAAATAGGTAACTAGTACACCTGCAGATCTGGAAAGTTGTGCTCACTCCTGAGACAGGCAAATAGACAGAGAAGCACCAGGTAGACAAAGGAAAGACCCATGTGCCAGATATTATGTGGTGGGGAAGCAGCTGCACAGATCATATATGGACTCAGAAGCTATAAATTATCCTGTATGAAAATGAAATATATTTTTCATCTTCAATAAGGCAAGTGCAAAGAATATAAAAAGATAAATCTATATTTCAAAAGATCACATACCAAAATTATTGATACCTCCTTTCATCACACATTCCAGTCCGAATCAATATTTTTGGAAGAATAGAAAGAAACTGTTCACCAATTTAACTGTGGACAAGTATGGGAACTGACAATCTCTCAGTTATGGTGAAAAAAAAGTCAAGATTTTATTCATCCCTATCAGAGACAAGCCACCTAAACCACACAGTGCACCCAATTTTCCATCATCACTAAGCATAAAAAGACCTTATTAAAAAAGCTAAAAATAGAAACAGAGATGGAGAGTCTAAATAGACAACTTTCCTTTGAACACAAGGTTATTAAAGAATTACACTCAAAGAAAGCACAAGGACAGAAAGTTTCTCAGCGAATTTCAACCAAATGTTTAATGTCAGATACTTCAACTGCATTATTAATTACTCCAGAACAGTGAAAGTTAAAGCAAACTCCCCACTTTTTATAAAACAAGCATAACATCGATGTCAAAACATGGTAAACATAGTATAAATGAAAAACATACCAAAATCACTTAATATCTAATACAGAAATAATAAATGTCAAAAGCTATATACAACACATTAAGAAAATAGTGCACTATGGGTATGATTTACTCCAAGAATTTAAGATTATTTCAATTTTAAAAATCTATTAAAATCTTACACCACATGAATAAATCTAGAGATAAAAGCCATACACTTATTTCCACAGATGCTGAAAAGCTTTGAAAATATTCAGCATTAATTTCTAATATATGCATTCTGGAAAATAGAAATTTACAAATATTGTCTTAAAATTATTATACACGTGCACTTGCACATAAAGATGATTTTTAGACCTGAAATCATCATTTCACTAAATGAAGAAACAGTAGAAGACTAGAAGATCTTCCAGATCAGAAACAAAGTAAGGATCAGCCATCTCTACTACCTCCCAGCATTGCACAGAAGACATTGGACAATGCAATAAAAAGAAGCTAATCTGAATCACATGAAATGGTGAATGTCAAATTTTATCTACTTCCAAATGATCAGACTGGTAACCTGAAAATTCCAAAGGAATCAATGATAAAACTAATAAAAACATTGAAAAAAAAGTTTAATAGGATAAAATTTAACAAAAAATACCTTATGTATCTAATAAATATATTTAGAAGGGTTAATGTAAAAATAATACATACAATGGTAGCAAAAAAATAATCTGGAGTTACTAAGAAACTGTGTAAAACCTGTATGTGTCAGTTTAGTCTCTCAGTCATGTCCAACTCTGTGACTCCATCAACTGCAGCACATTATGCTTCCCTGTCCATCACCAACTCCCAGAGTTTGCTCAACCTCATGTCCATCAAGCCGGTGAGATCATCCAACCATCTCATCCTCTGTTGTCCCCTTTTCCTTCTGCCTTCAGTCTTTCCCAACATCAGGGTATTTTCAAATGAGTCAGTTCTTTGAATCAGGTGGACAAAGTATTGGAGTTTCAGCTGCAGCATCAGTCCTTCCAATGAATATTCAGGACTGATTTCCTTTAGTGTTTGATCTCCTTGCAGTCCAAGGGACTCTCAAGAGTCTTCTCCAGCACCACAGTTCAAAAGCATCAGTTCTTTGGCGCTCAGCTTTCTTTATGATCCAACTCTCACATGCACATAAGACTACTGGAAAAACCATAGCTTTTACTAGATGGACAGCAAAGTAATGTCTCTGCTTTTCAATATGTTGTCTAGGTTGGTCATAACTTTCCTTGCAAGGAGCAAGCGAGCAAGTGTCTTTTAAATTCATGGCTGCAGTCACATTTTGCACTGATTTTTGAGCCCAAGAAAATTAAGTGTCTCATTGTTTCCACTGTTTTTCCATCTATTTGCCATGAAGTGATGGGACCAGATACCATGATCTCTGTTTTCTGAAGGTTGAGCTTTAAGCCAACTTTTTCACTCTCCTCTTTCACTTTCATCAAGAGGCTCTTTAGTTCTTCTTTACTTTTTGCCATAAGGGTAGTATCATCTGCATATCTGAGGTTATTGACATTTCTCCCAGCAATCTTGATTCCAGCTTGTGCTTTGTCCAGCCCAGGGTTTCTCATGATGTATTCTGCATATAAGTTAAACAAGCAGGGTGACAATATACAGCCTTGACGTACTCCTTTTCCTATTTGGAACCAGTCTGCTTTTCCATGTCCAGTTCTAACCGTTGTTTCCTGACCTGCTTACAGATTTCTCAAGAGGCCGGTCAGGTGGTCTGATATTCCCATCTCTTCAAAATTTTTCCACAGTTTGTTGTGATCCACAGAGTCAAAGGCTTTGGCATAGTCAGTAAAGCAGAAATAGATGTTTTTCTGGAACTCTCTTGCTTCTTCAATGATCCATTGGATGTTGGCAATTTGATCTCTGGTTCCTCTGTCTTTTCAAAAACTAGTTTGAACATCTAGAAATTCATGGTCCATGTTCTATTGACATTTGAACATTAAAATATGCTATAAAAAGCTCTATAACATCATGATTCTGGTTTTAGAAAAATGGGATAGGGAAGCATAAATAAATTCAAGTGCATGTGTAAATTTAGTATATATTGTCACCCTGCTTATTTATCTTATATGCAAAGTACATCATGAGAAATGCTGGGCTGGAAGAAACACAAGCTGGAATCAAGATTGCCGGGAGAAATATCAATAACCTCAGATATGCAAATGACACCACCCTTATGGCAGAAAGTGAAGAGGAACTAAAAAGCCTCTTGATGAAAGTGAAAGAGGAGAGTGAAAATGTTGGCTTAAAGATCAATATTAAGAAAAGTAAGATCATGGCATCTGGTCCCATCACTTCATGGGTAATAGGTGGGGAAACAGTAGAAACAGTGTCAGACTTTATTTTTCTGGGCTCCAAAATCACTGCAGATGGTGATTGCAGCCATCAAATTAAAAGACACTTACTCCTTGGAAGGAATGTTAAGACCAACCTAGATAGCATATTCAGAAGCAGAGACATTACTTTCCCAAAAAAGGTCCATCTAGTCAAGGCTATGGTTTTTCCAGTAGTCATGTATGGATGTGAGAGTTGGACTGTGAAGAAAGCTGAGCACTGAAGAATTGATGCTTTTGAACTGTGGTGTTGGAGAAGACTCTTGTGAGTCCCTTGGACTGCAAACAGATCCAACCAGTCCATACTAAAGGAAATCAGTCTTGAGTGTTCTTTGGAAGGACTGATGCTGAAGCTGAAACTCCAGTACTTTGGCCACCTCATGCGAAGAGTTGACTCATTGGAAAAGACTCTGATGCTGGGAGGGATTGGGGGCAGGAGGAGAAGGGGATGACAGAGGATGAGATGGCTGGATGGCATCACAGACTGTATGGATGTCAGTTTGAGTGAATTCCGGGAGTTGGTGATGGACAGGGAGGCTTGGCGTGCTGCAATTCATGGGGTCGCAGAGTCGGACACGACTGAGCGACTGAACTGAACTGAACTGAAGGTCAGGTGAAGTCTCTCAGTCGTGTCCGACTCTTTGCAACCCCACAGACTGTTGCCTACCAGGCTCTTCCATCCATGGGATTTTCCAGGCTATAGTACTGGAGTGGGTTGCCATTTCCTTCTCCAGAGGATCTTCCCGACCCAGGGATTGAACCCACATCTCCCGCATTGTAGGCAGACGCTTTACCGTCTGAGCCACCAGGGAAGTCTATTGATAAGAGAGAGAAATATAAAAACACAAAGCCATAGGGAAAAAAGTTTAAGCTTAGTTGACTCTGGGAATGGCTTTTCAACTTATGATTCAAAATGCAAGACAAAAAATTCTGAAATCTGAGTACATACTTTTTTCAACACCACCATAACAAAGTCAGTACAGAAATAATAAAGTAGGAGATACATGCACTTTTGGTCCATAATGACTCCACTTTACCTTAAGATATAGCCTCCATCTGTTAAGGTTTACTTATTTGAGTTTCTGAAAAGCCATGAGGGATTTCTAAATGATAGCTGCAGGACTGTTTTGGATGATCCATTAGGTTAACAAAGTTAACTTCTCTGAAAGCTGACTCAATTTTAAAATCAAGAATGGAAGTTTAATTTTTCAAAATTTTTTTTATTCATCAGTTGACATGTTTTTCATAATTATGTATATAATAGAATATATTAATTTTAAAATCTAAAAAACTAATATGGTGGTTTTAGCCTCAAGGTAATGTTGTCTCAAAAATAAGTAAGTTTTCCTATTTTGGGGAAGAAAATTTAAATAATTGTCAATATTTATTGTTTAACCAATTAACAGAATTCGTTGGTGAAACTACCTGAACTGGAGTTTATTATGAAAGTTTTAATGAGCTCATTTCACCTACATAGTTTTAATAAGTTTATTAAGTTACTTTTTCTTGAGTTTTATATTTTGTACTACAGCAACTGGCTTCCTTGTAGATCAGACAGTAAAGAATCCTCCTGCAATGCAGGAGACCCTAGTTCAATCCCTGGTTCCAAAAGATCCTCTGGAGGAGGGAACAGCAATCCACTCCAGTGTTCTTGGCTGGAAAATCCCAAAGACAGAGGAGCCTGGCAGGCTTCAGTCCATGGGGTCGCAAAGGGTCAGATGCTACTGAGCAACTAACATTACACTAAAGGAACCCCAAATTCATGAATATAGATGCTTATATAAAAACTGAAATTAAGTTTCTCACCTATAGCCCTGAGAAAAAGAAACCTTACCTCCCTAATGTAATAAAATTCTTTGGAATATAAAGGATTGGGGCTTCCCTGGTGGCTCAGACAGTAAAGAATCTGCCTGCAATGCAGATCTCCTGGATCTGGAAGATCCCCCTGGAGAAGGCAATGGCTACCCACTCAAGTATTCTTTCCTGGAGAATTCCATGAACAGAGGAGCCTGGTGGGCTACAGTCCATGGGGTCTCAAAGAGTCCGACAGGACTGAAAGCCTGACACTGTATACATCTTTATTCTAGGTTGTACCCCCCTTTGAAATTAAAGATACAGATCTGGAAATGCCTATCAGTAACTTAAGTTAACTGCTTAACTTTCAAGAACTTTTCTTTAACCCAAGTTCCAGTTTTATTTGATCAGAAACTTTAACCATGCAGAAACAAACAAAAATATATATTCTCTATGTTCCCACAGATTTCATATATTCAGTCTTTAAAATTTCTTTTGTCTGCATAATATCCATTCTCAGGTTTTTGAATTCCAAGAACCCTTAAGTCCCCATTCATTCCATTTCCATACTTTTGCCTATTTTCCAAACTGGGTATTTTCTGTCATCTTAGCTCATGCTTACTTAGTAATCTCTATTTTGCTATTAAGCCCATCAACAGAAATTTTTATCTTAGTTGTTCTATTTTTCATTTCTAAAATTTCCATTTGGCAGTATATTATATATTCTATTTTCCTCCTGAGAATTTCTATCTCTCCATTATCCTAGGAGTGTTTTGCTTTACCTCTTTGCATATTATAATTCATCTTAATATTCTTTTATAGTTCCAACATCTTGTTCATTTGTGTTTGGCATCTGTTGATTATCTTTCCCTAGAGAATTTGTTAGACTTTGTTTCTGTCTGTTCTGTAATGTCAGATGATAAATTGAACATTTTCAATTATTATCAGAACATGGTTCTTATTTAAATTCTAGAGAGAAGAGTATGGCTTTATTTTTTGTTTTTAATTTGATTTTATTGTTTTAGCAGAAAATCAATCCTTTTAAATTTTTACACTATATGTTCCAACCCACTTTCTGTGCACTTTGGTTCTAGTGTCAGTTCAACTGAATGACCTTTCAGTGCTATTTCAACCTTTCCTGCATGTGCTCCACCCAGGAGCCAGTCTAAATGTCAGTTCATTCCTCAAATACTTAGATATGGTGCTTAAAAATTTATATTCTAAAATGTACAAATTAGAAGTGAACCCATGCATTTACAAAGATTTTTATGCCATCCCATTCTCAACAATCCCTTCCTCTGTTCTCTCCTCAATGCTTTCCTAACAGCAGCTCTTCACAGTTCTCAATAGAGAGCTTAAGTTTAATATCCCTATGTGCTGCACATTCCCCATGACTATTTGTCTTTAGGACTAAATGGCAAAAAAATAAAGAAATAGCAATAGGAAATAGCCCTATCCTCTTTGTGGTTCAATGCCTTTGGAAAGATAAAATAAGGATTCCTTCCTCTTATCATTTTAGATGCTAGAACATATACTGTTTCACTCTTCCTGCCACTGGATTTCAAGTTCAAAAATGTAGCTTGAAGGAATAAGATTGAGACTTAAAAAAAAAAGCTAAGGGATTTTGTCCACTTTTAAAGTTTCATGGCAGCCTTCTTTTATACTTCTTGAATCAGAAAAAAAAAAAAAAAAAAAGTATTTCATTTGAAAACCTCTGTCTGTGCTCAGTGTGAAGCTTAAGGATCTGTATTGCCGTTGTGTCTAGGTTAGAAGACATGGGAAAGGAAAAAAAGGCTCCTGTAATTTACCATGGGTCATGCATTGTCTGAGTTTCAGCTTTCTTCCCAACCTGCCTACTGCAATTTAGTTCTCAGAGTTCCCAGATAGCTGCTGCATGTATTTCTTCAGGATTTTTAGTTGTGTTCAGTGACAGAGCAAGGTAAAGTATGATTACCTCATTATAACCAGAACTTGAAATCCGCTTTATTTTTCTCAAATGTACTACTCAATTTATATTCATTATGTGATTTTTAAGAAAAATAGTAGATATTATTATATTCTAGCTCAAATTCCCTTGTTTTTTTTTTTTTAACCTTTTTAATTCTCACTAAGAATAAAGGGAGCACAAGGAAACAACACAGGTATCAGTTTCATATTTCCAAGTCCCCTTCCTCTGAACATCATGGCAACTATGTTTGTAAAACAAAAATCCCAAAGATAATATCAAAGATAGTATCAAAATTAGATGAAAATGTACTCCAACCACCCTCACAATTGGAAATTTGGCCAAATTATAAATAGCAGAAGAGCTGTACATTATCACCCATGTAAAGGAGGAAAATTCAGAAGGACAAAATGACTTCTGATGCTCTGATGAGGTAGAAACTCCCCAAATTGTCATGAGGTACTAACTAGGAAGTTCTGTACTCTCATCTGCCAATAGGCACCAAATCTGGTTCTCTAATTACTGTTTTATCCTCAAAGCAACCAATACTCCTGGAAATTATGTTGGAATCCTTTCTGAGAGCAGCACAGGTATCAGATGAGTCTACCAGGCCTCTTAACACTAGAAAAAAAGCTGCCACTATGTGCACTTTTGTTGGCAGGACTTAGGCAGCAATTCAACTCCTAATGGCCAATGGGTAATTGACGACAACAGCCACAAAAAACTACAACACATCACGTGTGTTAAAATCAATGAATTCAATGATACAGAGAGACAACAACATATTGATCAATTTTTAAAGGAATCTATGAAAAGGATATCAACTCATTTTTAAAACTAACCATCTTATAGGGAAAAATTAACTATTTAACATATTTTTTTCACAAGGTAACTAAATTATACACAATGAAAGAAACTTTTTTCTAAAGGAACATCAAATATTAAAGAAGAGTATTAGAATATCATAAATTACATACTGTGAATAAACTGATCAGGAGATTAATATTAGAAACTAGAAACATCAAGAAAGTGGAGACAGAGGCTAGCACTTTCTTCATGAGAATACCCAGATTTACCTGTGAAATATTCTTGCAACTGTATTTAAAGTAAATTCTTAGAATTACTAACAACTTATAGCAAATAAAGAGTATAAAATTACATTAACATAAATGCAATCAGCAAAATGTAGACTGTGAGGAACTCTACAAGGAAAAAGGACTCAAGTTTCTTCAACAAATAAACTACAAAGACAATTAGGAAAGATAAAAATTGAATCCTCAATTTAAAAAAAAATAATTTAGACTTATTAACAGATTATAATACATAAGACATCAACTATATTTTGGATTGCAATTTAACAGTTAAAATGTATTATGAAACATAAACATAGTAAGTCATATGATATTTGGGATCAACTTCAAAGCCATCCAACAATACATAAGGTAAGGATGTGGTGGTGGCTATACAGATGAAATAAAGTTGAACATGAATTAAAGGTTGTTGAAATTAGTGAGGGGTACATGGGCACTGATAGTATTATTGATTCTCTTTATTTATATGTATTTTTCTGTGAACAGTTTTTTTAAAAAGAAAGTTCAACATGTGAGGGTAATTCCTGATACACTTAACCAGAATTAAATCCAAAGTAATGTGGACCCAGATATGTTTATGACTAAAAATTCTCTTTATAAGTTTTTTTAATCTAGTATGATATTAACTCTTGTCATTCATTTCTATACTACAAAATACATAACCTGATCTAAGATTACTGATTCTCAGTAAATTTTAGGTGTAAGATCTTTAATGAGTGTCAAGGTTTTCTTGACAATAAAGAAAAATTATAATCATTCACTAGTATGCTAAAGACTCAGAGAAAATGAGACACCTCATAAAAGAGCTTATTTACATTTATTTTATGTGAATGCAAACTTCCTTCATTTAAATACATCATCACTTTATAACAGTATTTTAAGTTCACAGTTCTAACCAGAATCATTTAAACCTGGTCTCTTCATCATTCGGGTATGAGTAAATGCAATCATAACTGAATAAGAATAAACATACCTATTTCTTAAATGCATATCTTAATTAATTGCTGTCTCTTTCTAGGTTTCTCTCATTTTAAAAGGCAATAGTCCATAAAAGAATCCATATGTAAACTCTCTCTCTGTCACTCATACAACAACTTATTATTCAGTTTCACCATACTTTAAACAGTGGCTTTGTTGGCAAAAACTGCAGGACTCTATTGACCAGAGCTCTGGAAGCAAAAACAAGCATACATTCCATAGCAGTTTAAGTTTTTTCTATTTGGTTGTGTTTACACAGAAATACATTTTACTCATTGACATGGTTAAATAAAATACCTAGTTTCAATGACCAATGTATCTAATGCTAAAGCGAACTGAAAAGCTTAAATTCCTTATTTCCTGACTACACGCAACACAGTTCACTGAAGACCATTTGTTGAAGGCCTGTATCTGATATCATTTCCGTTATTACTTATATCTATTCATATAGATTTTGCATTTGTCTCTATGCTGATTTTTAAAACACACTGGCTCTCTCATTAAGAAGTACAAAAGCACTTGAGTTTTCTATATCTGAAAATATAAGATATTATTAATTAGCAGCCCATTCAACAACTTTAAGGTCCTGAAAACCTTATGTTCTCAGATTTTTGTGATTGGCCAAGTTTAGTTGTGACTAACAAGAATTCTATTTTTGTATTATTTTGCTTTGTGTCTAAAGTCAGGAATCAAACATTGCCTAAATTAACCTAAGCTGACTTGAAATATTGCTGCTGATTTCATCTACTTATGTCATCTCATTGTCCATTACTTCTGCCTCTTGTTAATATTTAACTTATTTGTCTCTTCATCCGTACCCTGAAGTGGTACCCAGATTTCATTCTGTGATTTTTTTCCCTTTTCAAATTATAGACTCTAGAGAATTCTAAAAGTACGTAATGCCAGAGTCCAGCTCCAGCAGCCAGGGAATCAGCCTGAAGGGGTGAGCGGTGTTGCGGGGGATGATGTAGCCTTTGACTCAAAGTATGGGAGGGACTACATGTTTATTTCAAGCTTCAGGTTTTCTTTTATACTTTGATAAAAGCATTAAGTCCGAGGTTTGATATTTTTAGTTTCCCCCACCCAGATTTACTGTCTCCAGAAATGATTGTTGCCCTACAAATAGAGTTCCCGCTTCAGCAATTCTCTCAGAATTGGCTTTACTATCTATTATGTACTTCCTCTTATGTGTCCTATACTAAACTTGTGATTACATTGTAACTCATGCTACATTCCTCAGTTTATTTTTTATCTTTGTAAAATCCTGTTTGCCCCTAGCATCTTAAGATCACTATCTCCTAAAAAGTCTTCTAGCTATTCTTAATTATTCCTAAACCCTAAGCTCAGCAAACTTCTTTTTCCGTAAACATTCCCCTCACAAACAGGTCTCAGATAACAATCCTTCCCATGTTCTCAAGCTGCAGCCTACGTGCTCATCCTGGAACATTTTTTGTAAAGATCCTTGAACAAATGTCAGTGGTTAACTTTATGGATTATTTTCTGGGCACAACTGTAGAAGGCTTTGTGCTTTCTCATGCTCCTCTCAAGAACAATAAGCACCTTAACATTCTTTCCAGCCAACTCGACCGAAGAAAGGAAGAAACAAGTCAGAATCACAAGAGCTAACCCCTTCATCCCGGGACTGTGCCTGCGAGATGAGGAGAGGGGGTTGGGGCTGTGCCTCCATTTTGTCAGTAATGCCTAATTTGGCTCCCCACATCTCCCCCTTTCTTATTTTTTAGAGCATAAGTATGAAACTCAGTAGATAAAGCAGAAACACTTCAGTTGAGTATTGTGAAAAGGCATGGGGCCAATACACAAATCACAACCAACAGGCATAAGCACATGGCCACATTAATCATTATTATAAAAAAGGATCCATGGGAAAGATACCCCTCCAGATTTTTTAAAAAGGGAATTAGAAAGCCAACTTTTCTAAACCATAGGGACTGCATTTTTTTTGATATGAGAAACCTAAGGTGATATTAGTCATGTCCGACTCTTTGCAACCCCAAGGATTGTAGTCCGCAGGCTTCTCTGTCCATGGAATTCTCTGGGCAACAATATTGGAGTGAGTAGCCATTTCCTTCTCCAGGGGTTCTTTCCAACCCATGGATGGAACACGTGTCTGCTGCTTGGCAGGCAGATTCTTTACTGTCTGAGCCACCAGGGAAGTCTTGGAATTAAAGTGAAGTCACTCAGTCATGCCCAACTCTTTGCAACCCCATGGACTGTAGCCCGCCAGGCTCCTCTGTCCATGGAATTTTCCAGGCAAGACTACTGGCATGGCTTGCCATTTCCTTCTCCAGAGGAATCTTCCCGACCCAGGAATACAACCCTGGTTTCCCATGTTGCAGGCAGACGCTTTACCATCTGAGCCATCAGGGAAGCCAAGGTGATATTAAATGTACAGGAGACAGATAATTTCTCTATTCCATCACATATCTATGTCACAACTTTACAAGATTATTTAGGTTCTACAGGGTAGTAGACAGACAAATGGCCACGTGACTACAATGTCTACATTTGACAGCAAATCCCTCTATCTAAGTAAATTTAACAATCCTATGTCTTGATCTCATTAGGATCATCATTTTCCTCACTCAGTTGTCCACCTGTTTTTCAATGATTTTAACTAAGTTAATCTTGTTATTCTTTTCCTGTGGAAGGGTCACTGATATTTTACTTTCACTTAACCTCAATTGTCCTGTTTTAAAATGAACCTAGTGAGTACTCACAGTAACTGTTTTACTTCCCTATTTCTTTGCTTCAATTTAAAAGTAAAGTAAATGTAATATACTTGAAATATCGAAATTAAATTTTACCTTTCCCATTGAACTTTTAATTCAGATTTTAATCATAAATTGAAAAATTAGAGTAAGTGGGATCAGAAGACAATAGACTTTACAGTAGATTCAAGTAACTATACATAATCTTATCTAGCAGTGACTTATAATTACTAAAAGTCAACCTTTACATTTCAGAATCACAAGTATTAGATTCTAAAATTATTTTCTAAAGTTATTCAACAGGTTGCTTTTTCACAGAATCAATGCTATATATTGTTTTAACATAAATGGTATACGGTGACTATTACAGCAGTGTTCAGAAACTTCAAATTTTTGCAAGCTGATTAACAAGCCAGTGGCAAATCAAATGTAATTTTTTCTTCCCTCTGAAATCTTATTCAGTTCAGTTCAGTCACTCAGTCATGTCTAACTCTTTGCAACCCCATGAACTGCAGCACGCCAGGCCTCCCTGTCCATCACCAACTCCCAGAGTCTGCCCAAACTCATGTTTATAGAGTCAGCAATACCATCCAGCCATCTCATCCTCTGTTGTCCCCTTCTCCTCCTGCCCCCAATCCCTCCCAGCATTAGAGTCTTTTCCAGTGAGTCAACTCTTCACATGAGGTGGCCAAAGTATTGGAGTTTCAGCTTCAGCATCAGTCCTTCCAAAGAACACCCAGGACTGATATCCTTCAGGATGGACTGGTTGGATCTCCTTGCAGTCCAAGGGACTCTCAAGAGTCTTCTCCAACACTACAGTTCAAAAGCATCAATTCTTTGGCACTCAGCTTTCTTCACAGTCCAACTTTCACATCCATATGTGATCACTGGAAAAACCATAGCCTTGACTAGACAGTCCTTTGTTGGCAAAGTAATGTCTCTGCTTTTGAATATGCTATCTAGGTTGGTCATAACTTTCCTTCCAAGAAGTAAGCATCTTTTAATTTCATTGCTGCAATCACCATCTTAAAAACAAAATAAAAAAACCAAGGACCACTCCCCTAAAGTAGGGTATCTTTGCTTCTCCCATTATTAAGATATAGACCCATAAATCATTCTTTTTATATGAGTATTAGTCTTACTAACGGAGAAGGCAATGGTACCCCACTCCAGTACTCTTGCCTGGAAAATCCCATGGATGGAGGAGTCTGGTAGGCTGCAGTCCATGGGGTTGCTAAGAGTCAGACATGACTGAGCGACTTTACTTTCACTTTTCACTTTCATGCGTTGGAGAAGGAAATGGCAACCCACTCCAATGTTCTTGCCTGGAGAATCCGAGGGACGGGGGAGCCTGGTGGGCTGCCGTCTATGGGGTCACACAGAGTCGGACACGACTGAAGTGACTTAGCAGTAGTCTTACTAAGATACTAAGACTAATAAATATTGTGATAGTTAAAAAAAACTGAATGATTAGGCAGCATCATAATGCTTAATGACATTTTTTAGATTCATGCTGCTGATATACCACTCGGTTCTTTCCACAAAGTTTTCTTGAATACATTCCACTTACCAGCCACTAAAATATATGTTAAGTGTGAAATTATGTCAAAAATATAATTTTTTGGTTTTAGGGATCTCAGAAACCAACGAAGAAAACATAAACACACAGATAATACTAAGAAACTTGACAGCTGTATTTAGCTTCAAGAAAAAGTGTTAAAGGGCAAGGACCTTTTTTTTAACTAAAATTTTATTTTTGGAAAATAAATGTTACAAAATACATAATGACAAAATTAAGTTGTAAAAGTGTTACCCAATGAGCTTTCAATAAGTAAATCTGAAAATAAATGGGAGAGAAATTTATCAACATTCTTGCTATAATGGTATCTGTGTATCTGCCCTAAATATGTATTCCTGCTTGAAATACTTCTTTCAGTGGAGGCATCTGTATTTTTAAAAATGTATTTGCATTTATTTTGTATTTAACAAAATTGGAACTCATGAAAAATTTATAGGGACTGAAATGTGTGGTAAAGAAGGAAGTCACACAGGTTACAGTTTCTGCAGCATGGTTTAAAAAATTGTAAGCCCAAATTTCTAAGATATTAGTCACAGCATTAATGAAACTCATACACATACACACACACACACACAGAGTGATAGATGATCAGGAAATTGGTTTTATTTGGTGATCACGTAAATAGAAAGGACATAGAATTATTGTTCTATGACTTAATGGTTCAGTTTCATTTATGAAAGTGATGCTGCTCAAGGCAAAAATAAAGAAATGCTAAATTATTGGGAAAACCTTGGCAGACATGACATTCAAGGTATCAACTGAAGGTTCAAATGATGATTTTTCAGGGAGAAATAAATGTAAAGCAATGGAGCTTAGAAGAGATAGATAGTCTAAAGGCACCATTTGAGAGTGTGTGTGTGTATACATAAGTGTGTTTTATGTTCTGTGTACAGTACAGTATCATGCTTACATAATATGTTCCCAGAAAGAATGTGGAGAGACTAAAAACAGGGATTCAGAAAAAGTGTGAGGGACACTATATTGCAAAGAAAGAAGTCAGAAAAGATTGATACAAGATGGGAAGAAATATCCAGAAATGCTAGAAGAAGAGATGACAGAGTTTGATAGATGTGTCAAAAAGACCAAAAGGTATAAAATCTTTAAGCCGAGAAAGTCATTTTTATGAGCACAATGGTAAATTAAAGGCAGGTATTTGATACTGAAATGACCAGTACAGTGTCAGAAGGATGTTAATGCCTGCATCTCTACAGAAAGTTCGTGCAGCTCAGAAAGAACTAGTTGTAAGGAGATAAGTGTGCACATACTTACAAACCTCCCCCACCTCAAGAGTGTTGTATAGCATCAGAGGGATACTGAACCCCAAATATATATCTGGAAATCTGATATACAAAGAATTAGAAGAATTCTCAATGGTATGTCTTTCACAGCTGTGACTCAATGATTTTCATAATGTTATGATGCTCCTAATTTTTCACATTAGCACCCTCAAGCAAAAAGCATGCCACTGGACAACTGCTTGCTGATGAGGTATGGCTTCTTCCAAACAAAGCATGATGCTTTTAAAGGACCAAGGCAGAAGAGAATAATTGGTCCAAACTAAAACTGGTTCACAGAAAACATGGCCTCCAGCACAGTATCTTCACCAAACAGTGAGAATAAATTATATGAGCAGGAAATTCATCTAAATGACTTCCTAGGGCTTTGGCTACCTGCCAATTTGCTTTGACTGTTAGATAATTGAACTGGTTCTCAAAGTTTACATCAACCATACTTTCTCCTCAGGATTTTGGACAATGATGCTAATGGAAACCAATTGGAGAGTGTTTTAGAAAAATATATGGCTTTCTAGCAAAAACTAGGCTCAGTTTGATCTTTTTTCTTTCTCTCCCTCAATGGAAAGAAAATTATCTTGCCTGTAAAATATAAGAATATAATTCTTATAAGAATTCTTATAAGAATATATTTTATATTCTTATAAGAATAAAATAATAAGAATTTAAGAAGCAAATCTTTCTCTAAAATATATAAGAGATCACCAAAATATATATGAGCTACTGGCTGCCTATCTTAGCCACAGAAATCAGAGAAGAAAAAAAAAAAAAAAGATACCCAAATTGGAAAAGAAGTAAAACTGGCACTCTTAACAGATGACATGATATTATACATGGAAAATCTTAAAGATGCTACCAGAAAATTCATAAGGCTCATCAACGAGTTCAGTAAAGTTTCAGGATACAAAATAAATACAGAGAAATCTGTTGCATTCCTATACACTAACAATAAAAGATATCAATCATATTTTAAGATGCATGAAATCTGAGGTGAAAATATTGAAAGATAAAATATAATTCATTATCATACCTATAATAAGAGAGGGAAATAATTTGTGGAGCTTAAAAGTGAAACAGTGATAAAATTTGCATTAGAAAAAGTATAGGATCAACACTTAAAAAATATAATCGGTTGTGTTGAAGATCTTATAATTATATACCTCCATAAAAGACATAAAAACCATTACTAGAATAGATATAGATATATATAGATATATATATATAGATATATATATAGATATAGTCAGACTCTCATGTCTGACTCTTTTGTGACTCCATAGACTGTAGCCCACCAGGCTTCTCTGTCCATAGGATTTCCTGGGCAAGAATACTGAAGTGTGTTGCCATTTCCTCCTCCAGAGATCTTCCCGATCCATGGATTAAACCTACATCTGCATTTCAGGCAGTTTTGTTTTTTATCACTTAGCCACCAGATACTAAATACTTTAAGTTTCTAATTACAGCAATATGTTTGACATGTCATAATCAAATGAAGATAGACACATAAATAGATAAAAACAAAAAGATTAAGAAAGTCAATTTAAAAAGAAATGTTAGATGGTTAATTCTTGAACTCAGTTCAGTTGCTCAGTCATGTCTGACTCTTTGAGACTCCATGGAATGAAGTATGCCATGCTTCCCTGTCCATCACCAACTCCCAGAGTTTGCTCAAACTCATGTCCATCGAGTCGGTGATGCCATCCAACCGTCTCATTCTCTGTCATCCCCTTCTCCTCTTCCCTTCAATCTTTCCCAGAATCAGGGTCTTTTCCAATGAGTCAATTCTTTACATCAGGTGGCCAAAGTACTGGAATTTCAGCTGCAGCATCAGTCCTTCCAATGAATATTCAGGACTGATTTCCTTTAGGACGGACTGATTGGATCTCCTTGCAGACCAAGGGACTCTCAAGAGTCTTCTCCAACACCACAGTTCAAAAAGCATCAATTCTTCAGCACTCAGCTTCTTTATAGTCCAACTCTCTCATCCATACATGACTACTGCAAAAACCATAGCTTTGACTAGACAGACCTCTGTTGGCAAAGTAATGTCTCTGCTTTTTAATATGATGTCTAGGTTGGTCATCAGAGAATGCAATGGCACCCCACTCCAGTACTTTTTCCTGGAAAATCCCATGAATGGAGGAGCCTGGTGGGCTGCAGTCCATGGGGTTGCTAGAGTTGGACATGACTGAGTGACTTCACTTTCACTTTTCACTTTCATGCATTGGAGAAGGAAATGGCAACCCACTCCAGTGTTTTTGCCTGGAGAATCCCAGGGACAGGGAAGCCTGGTGGGTTGCCATCTCTGGGGTCGCACAGAGTCGGACACGACTGAAGTGACTTAGCAGCAGCAGCAGCAGGTTGGTCATAGCTTTTCTTTCAAGGAGCAAGTGTCTTTTCATTTCATGGCTGCAGTCACCATCTGCAGTGATTCTGCAGCCCAAGAAAATAAAGTCTGTCACTGTTTCCACTGTTTCCCTATCTCTTTGCCATGAAGTGATTATGATCTTAGTTTTCTGAATGTTGAGCTTTAAGCCAACTTTTTCACTCTCCTCTTTCACTTTCATCAAGAGGCTCTTTAATTCTTCTTCGCTTTCTGCCATAAGGGTGGTGTCATCCGTGTATCTGAGGTTATTGATATTTCTCCCAGCAATCTTGATTCCAGCTTGTGCTTCATCCACTTGAACTAGTGAAGTAAATTTTGTGTCTTTGGTAACTAGCTAGTAAATTGAAACACCTACTTTCTAAATAATTATTTAAAGAAAACCCATAATTTAACATTTATAAATTCGTCTATAGTCAGCAACTGTAGGCTTCCCAGGTGGCGCTATTGGTAACGAAACTGCCTGCTGATGCAGGAGATGTAAGAGACGTAGGTTTGATCCCTGGGTTGGGAAGATCCCCTGGAGGAGAGAGTGGCAGCCCACTCCAGCATTCTTGCCAGGAGAATCTCATGGACAGAGGAGCATGGTGGGCTACAGCCCATAGGGTGACACAGAGTCGGACACAACTGAAGCAACTTACCATGCATGCATGCAGCAACTGTACTTCAAAAAGCAAGAAGAGCTTTAGATAATAAAGAATGGTTTGTTCTCTCTTCATGTTATGTACAGAGGAACCAAAAGTTATTTAACACTTAACTAATGAAGTATAATCTTCATTTATTTTTTCAAACATTATAGGCAACAAACCTTTTCACTTCTCTGGGCAAGGGTAAGGCATGCTGTAGCTGAGGTTAAAAGGAAGAAAAGTACTTTGTAAAATTGTCCTGGGCCTAAGCCCATAAGAGATCTCCTACCCTAAGTGAGGAGTAGGAGCATGGAAAAGGCCCAGCTGGGACAACGGGCAGGCAAGCAAGCATCGACTAGTAAGACACAGCAGTGTGCCTTTGGGGGAGAGGCGGTAGGATGGCATGAGACCCTTTCTGAGGGGCAGACATACAGGGAAGGTCTAAAGCTGCAAGTATGCTCATCCTGTAACTAATTTTATCAATAAACTAGATAAAGATGTGTCCAGTGATTTAGGAGAACTATGGGAATATGATTTTCAGATTGCCCTGAAAAGTAAACCCACGGTCTCTGTAAATCATAGTAACTTTGAGGGAAAAACAGATACTACATACTTTACATTGCATCGTTTTGTTTTTTTTTTTTTTTGCTTGGCAAGTTAAACATCAACATGACTGAGTTGGGTTTTTCTAAGAGAGTTTCCATTGGCTTTAAAATCATTGAGGTGAACTTTCATTATATAACACCTGTTTCAGATGTAATTTAGCTTAATTTTATTCCCATTTCCATTTTGGTGTGGGTTGTCCCACTGTATCGAAGTGTTTCTGGTAATTGAATGGAAATCTAGAATTGACAAGTTTTGCAAGTGATACTGAGATGACATTAATGAAAATAAAAATCAATTAAAAACATTTGATTTTGCCATGTGCTGTTAGCTCACAAAAGAGCTCCTGTTGACTTCATTGTAGGCTTTTCACAAAGCTGACTTCACACAAGTGCTCTTTTACTCAGACTGAAGTTATGCTTCCAATCTGATCCCAATGTGCCACAGCTTCTACTGCCCCCCACCGTCCTCTAATGTCCTTTCAAAGCTAATAAAGTTTTCAAAGCTTTGATTTCTTTTCTGAAGGTGACTTCTTCAATGCTGGCCTATATGAATTCTTCATGATTACAAAAACATCATTAAAAAGTCATCTTTTGAAGCTGGCAGATGTCTATTTCTTCTACCTCCAAAACACAAAATAGAATAGCTACATACTTAAGTTCATGTGAACATAAAAGATTATATTAAACTATTTCTGTATGCTTTGCTACGTATCAAAATTTACCTTTGGGAAGAAAATTTTATCAAGTGTGCTTTCAGTTTTCTATTCTTATATTTGCCACTCATAATCTGAGAATAGTTATGAGAAGTCATTACTCAAAAGCTATCCATCATGAAATCTGATCTTTAATTCAAAAGCAGATTTTGCATCTTAATCAACTAAGATACTTTTTATGGAGATGTTCTGATTCAGTAAGTCTGGAAATTTGGAATAAGAACTTTAAAAATTGTGGCCCTCCAGAAAAGCAATGAAAGACCTGGGAAAAGTTGGCAGCATCCATTTTTCATAATTGAAAATTAATCAAAAGCTTGAAGAAATCAATTTATTCAATGAAATTCTTGGGGAAATATTGAGTTTTGTCACAGTTTCACCTACTGTAGTTCTGTTCTTCATTCTCTAGCTCTGTGGCAGCCTTGAAAAGTAACAACTTGTTTTCCTAGCACTGGAGAGAGAAGACAGGAACTTGAGCTCTCTCAAACATATATTGACAAAGAGAGTTCTTTTTGACCCGCCTGACGGTTTCCTGGAAGAATCCACTCAAAAGACATTTTTTCTTAAGGTTTATCATTTTTATACCTGATAGAAATTGCCCAGTGTTGACAGCTTCTCCACAAAGAGCACTTAACACATATTATGACATCACAGATTCCTGATGTGAAAGTAAAAGTTGGGGCAAAAGAAAGAGTAACCAAAAGAAGAAGCTAAGCACTGAGATGCCCATAAAAGGGCTTGGAAACTAACACATTCCTAGAAATCACTATGGACAAACACATGCTTTGGGCTGTATACATGCTCACAAAAGACCTGCAAAGGTCTTAAGCTTACACCTCTGACTTTTAGTTTCTGTGAAATCAGGAAGTAAAGACAAGAGCAGAGAGTTAAAGTGGCAAGCTGATTATTAAAAGCATGCCTTCAACTCAGTCCCACAACAGAGACAGAGAGATTTTACTGTTCCAGGTGTCAAGGAAACATCTGTTCAATCATTAATGATCATGAAACTAACCAAACATAGCTGTTAGTGGCCACACATATCAAAGATACAGATTTTACTAACTTAGTTAAGAGAAATTACCAACCAAACAAACTACAACAGTTACAACAAAACACAGCAACCCTGGAGAGCCCTGGAGAAAGGAGGATATCTAAGTTAAAGAGTTTACATTTACTGGACGTTATTTGAAATGTCAACTTGTCACTCAATATATAAATCATGAAAATAAACAAGGAAGTATAATCCATACATAAGAGAAAAATGTACTGAATACAAAATGTCCATGAGGAAGCCCAAAAGATAGACTTATAAATCAAAGACTTTAAACCACATTTTTAAAGCATTCAAAATACTAAGGGATTGGCTTATTTAAATATATTTAAAGAGCTTAAGGATATAATCTCTATAAAAAATAAAATATGATACAAAAGTCATCAAAGCAAATCACAGGTTTGAAAATTATGATAATTGAAAAAAATCCACTAATGAGGCTCAGCAACAAATGTGAACAACTAAATAAAGAATCAGTGAACCTGAAGACAGGTCAATAGACATTATTCAGTTTGAGAAAAAATCAGGAAAAAAGAAAGAATTATCAAAGCTAATATGGGATTTAAAATGCAAAATTTACAATGCAAATTACAATTCAAAAAGCTGCAGTAATCAAGACACTATGGTACTGGTTTGATTCTACTCCAATATTAGAACAAAATTTTAGCTCAGAAAATCATCATATTTAGAAATCAATTAATTAAGAGATAAATTTAAATATAAAAATAATCCAAGGAAGAAGATTCATTCAATGAAGACCTTACCACTCACCAATCAAAACTCATTTATAATTATTAGTATCAATGAAAGATGTGATAAAGGCTGAAAAATCTGTATTATAGGAAAATCCATCAAAGTATACAATTCTACTCCTAGGTTACCTTTCCTAGGCTACAACATACAAATATTTCAAGGAACTATATAGTATAAAAACTTATTCATGTTATTAACAGAGAAACCAATTATCAATACACTGGCATTATTTTACACACACATGGTAAGCATCACAAAAAATGTTCAAAATATCTAAACTTTACATCACAATGATAAATTGCTCTACTAAAGTTTATAGAATTTCTCCCTCCTCTGAAGTTAGGAAACTGAAGTTTCTAAATCTTTCACAGCTGTTCTGTTCTTAACAGCATTAACATTCTCAGAGACTAGTAATAAGCTGAATATAAGGCTCCTAGGTAGTTAGTGGTATAAAAGTAGATGCTACTAATACAACTGAATTTATGAGAAGGACACTACTGCAGGTGATGTGAAAAAATATATATGCATGATATGCAGATCAGACAATAATCTGTAACGGATAATTCTTATATGCTCATATTTCTACATAGCAAGCATTTCAGCATTTTGAAAGGTAATTACATTTGTCATATTATTCACTATGCAGTGAAGCGTGCATGTAAACATCTGTTCTAAAAACTGAGAGCTTCGGTAATTGAGATATTTTAATGAATTTTTATCTTCAAGAACAAAAACCTAGAACTGAATCCTATATAAAACGTGTCAGAAAGCAGGTCCCTCATGCATGTTTTGACATAGATTTCCCAGCATACAGGAATGTTTTATTAATGCACTGCCCCTATGTTAACAAATGGACATTTATAAATATCATAATGACCTTACTCAGCTTTGTGTTCTTTAATTAATCCAGTATTAATTCACTCAGCTGATCTTTATCTTCAGTGTTATAACTTTGCTAATACTGACAACTAAAGTAATTTTATGGTAAAATTCAATTTTTTTCACATACAATAGTTTCTATACCATGGCAGTCTCTAAAAAGAAATAGCTAAATGCCCTTGAATATCTGTCTTGCTTTGTATTCAAAATTTAAATATACAAGTAAGCTGGAAAATATATACTATGCAAAATTCAAAGATTCTGCAGAATAGTAGCCTGAAACTTGTCATAGACTCTGTTGTTTACATTAAACACTGGTTGTCTGATCTGTTACTTGGTAGAATTATGATATGCTTTATAAACCATTAACACATCTTCTGTTTCTGAATTTACAGTGGAAATATAAATGTATTGTGGCAAATGACAATTTCCAAAAAAAAAAAAAAAAAAGACCTTAGTGTTTGGCAACCTAGATTGGAGCTGCTAAAAATATTATATGAAGGTAGTTTTGGGCATATCAACTGTACAACTTAAAATCCGTGAAACTATCTGATGAAGTTGAGAAATTTGCACCATTTCTCTACTTTAGAGTTGAATAATTGGTGGAATAGGGAGTAGATACTTTCATTTTTTCATAATGGCAAAACTACAATTCCCAGAGAAATTCATAATACAATGAGCTCCCTCACTTTCTTGGTAAGTTTTAAATGATTTCAGAATTGAATAGCTTTAAGAATTACAACAACTTGGAAAATATCAGTGGCAGAGTAACAGGATCCTTACCATTCATCAAAAGTTCATCTCCTAAACTTTGTAGAAAGTCACCTACAAAAATTAGTTTTAATACAGCTTGGTTGCAAAAACACTGACGTTATGAACAGAATAAGTCAATACTTAAGAATATCTGAATCATATCTTTTCAATTTTTCAATCCATATTTTTTCGACTCTCAAAATGTTATGTCGAGTTCCAAAGGCACAATAAAATTACATTTATTGTTTGGATAACTTCTTAAAGAAGGTCTTTCTTCTGTCAACTTCAAACCTCCCATTACCAGGCACAGAGCAAAATAAGACTTCCTGAATTCCCAAGTGTCAATGGAAAGGTGACCATGATTAAAAAAAAAAAAAAAATAGTTCTGAGAGCTAGCCTCATAACAACTTATTACCATTCTGCTTTGAGGAAAGCTTTAGAAAGAAAACACTCTAGTTCTGTTTTTCTCCATGTTCTTCTTACCTTATGGAAAAAATAAGCAGAAGTAAGAGCTTCAAGTTTGAGCCCTCTCTAAAAATCTAACATGCAAAGAGAATTCTAGAATTTGACCTACTGCTCCCCGCAACATGCAAGACTTTGCTTTTTATTTTTCACTCAGATTTTATTTCCCCAATGATCCTGCTACTACAATTATAATATAATCATTTTCCTGCTTCATAAATATTTTTGCCACCATCAGTCCTAACAGAGCAGATTCCAGTACATTCTCATGTACTTGGAAACTATTTAGAGTTGTTCCACACAGACTGTTTAAAAAGTTTCAACTTAGCATCAACTTGGATAATCCAAGAAAAAACAATAAAGATATTTGCCCTTTTAAACTGACTATGAATATTGGTTTTAACACCCTCAGCTCTCATTGCAACTATTCTCTCCACAAAGCTCACCGTCTTATTTTTTTGGACACATTTCTTCAGTTGCTGCAATAATATAATTCAGTTATAATTCACTAGCAGTAAATGGCTTTTATTATTTGCCTATTCAGAAAACTGTTTACAGATTCTTTTTTTTTTTTAATATAAAGAAATTCTTCCATAATGAGATACTTCACTTTAAATGTCCTAATTTTTCTTTTTCTTCTTGTGAGCTGGGAATACTGTGTTATCTTTATTTTGATAATGTAGATGCACATTTTATTTAAGACTACTATAGTGTCATTGCAAAATATAGTGAGTTGTGTGCTCTCTGATAGAACAGAATAACTGTCATTCAACTGTACTTTGAAAGTAGAAAATTCAAGGTACACTTTTTTCTTGTTATCACATGATAAGTATGTGTAAGTAATAAAGAAAAACCAGAGTAGAGTGGTAAATATGACACTCAAAATGCTGTGTGGTTATAACTGCTTCACTGCAATTTATAGTGTGCTAGCAAGGAAAACTCACAATGGAGTCTCTGTTATAACCATTAAACTCTGCTGCTGTAATAGGAAAGCAGTCACAGATGAACATCAGTGAATGAACATGGTTGTGTTCCAATTAAATTTTATTTATGGACAAAATTTGAGTTCCATATACTTTTCATAGCACATGAAATATTATTGCTTTAATTTTTAAACCGCTACTAATATTAAACTATTAAGTTCAGTTCAATTCAGTTCAGTCGCTCAGTCATGTCTGACTCTTAGCAACCCCATGAATCGCAGCACACCAGGCCTCCCTGTCCATCACCAACTCTTGGACTTCACTCAAACTCATGTCCATTGAGTTGGTGATGCCATCCAGCCATCTCATACTCTGTCGTCCCCTTCTCCTTCTGCCCCCAATTCCTCCCAGCATCAACTCACTACTATACAAAACCAGGTACTGAGCCACATTTGCCTGGAAGATAACTGTCAATCCCTATCATGAAAAGATGCTTAATCCTTGGAAGGAAAGTTATGGCCAACCTACATAGCATATTGAAAAGCAGAGACATTACTTTGCCAACAAAGGCCCGTCTAGTCAATGCTATGGTTTTTCCAGTAGTCATGTATGGATGTGAGAGTTGGATGGTGAAGAAAGCTGAGCACCGAAGAACTGATGCTTTTGAACTGTGGTGTTGAAAAAGACTCTTGAGAGTCCCTTGGACTGCAAGGAGATCCAACCAGTCCATCCTAAAGGAAATCAGCCCTGGGTGTTCATTGGAAGGACTGAAGTTGAAGCTGAAACTCCAATACTTTGGCCACCTCATGCGAAAAGTTGACTCATTTGGAAAGACCCTAATGCTGGGAGGGATTGGGGACAGGAGGAGAAGGGGACGACAGAGGATGAGATGGTTGGATGGCGTCACCAACTTGATGGACATGGATTTGGGTAGAATCCAGGAGTTGGTGATGGACAGGGGTGCCTGGCGTGCTGCAATTCATGGGGTCACAAAGAGTTGGACATGACTGAGCAACTAAATTGAACTGAATATTGTTTTGCTCACAAAGGGGTGAAGAATAAGAGAGAGAAGCCTTTTTGATCAGTATAGCTCTTAAAATTAGATATTGAAGCTCTTAAGACCTCAAGAAACAGAGGCTAAGGTACAAATTTCAGAAATTTTACTGCTAAAATATTCTATATAAGTGACATGTAGTTGTATAGATATTCCAATTTTACTAAGACATATTGATATATAATGTTGTACAGGTTTAAGAAGGGAGGGCTTCCCTCACAGCTCAGTTGGTAAAGAATCTGTCTGCAATGTAGGAGACCCAGGTTTGATTCCTGGGTTGGGAAGATCCCTTGGAGAAAGAAATGGCAATACACTCCAGTACTCTTGCCTGGAGAATCCATGGACAGAGGAGCCTGGCAGGCTCCTGTTCATGGGGTCGCAAGAGTCGGACATGACTTAGTGACTAAACCACCACCATCACAGGTTTAAAGTGTACAACATGATGATTTGATACATGTATCTACTGTGAAGTGATCATCACAATAATGTTAACACACCCTTCAACTCATATTACAATTTTTTAAAAAAAATATGCAAAGAACATGTAAGATCTACTCTTTAGGTAGCTTTCAAGTATATAGTACAGTATAATTAACTATGGCTACCATGCTATATGTTAGAGCCCCAAAACTTTATTCATCCTATAAAAATTTGTGCCCTTTGACCAATATCTATTTCCTTCAACCCATAGGTCTTGGTAACCACCACTATATTATATTTTTCCAGGAGTTTTTTTTTTGTTTTGTTTTAACATCTAAGCAATATCATATACTATATGCCTTTCTGACTTTTTTCACCCTCCAGGTCCACCCATGCAAATGGCAGGGTTTCATTCTTTTATGGCTGAATGACAGATATCCCATCATGTGTGTGATAGTATATATTTTCTTTGAACATTCACCTGTCAGTGGACACTCAGACAGTTCCCACATAGTTGGATATAGTGGATAAGGTCACAGTGAACCTGAAGTTGCAGATATTCCCTCAAAAAAGTGATTTTATTCCTTTACAATATATATCCAGAAGAGAAATTTCTGGACCACATGGCATTTTATTTTTAATGTTTTGAGGAACCTCCATACTATAGTCCACAGTGGCCACACCAATTTACTCTCTCAACAAGAGTGTAACAGAGTTCCCTTTTCTCCATATCTTCACCAATACTTGCTATATCTCATATTATATATATATAGTTATATATACATATAGTTATATATAGTTTATATATATATATATATATATATATATATATAAAATATCCATTCTAATGGACATGAGGTGATATTTCATGTAGCTGTTTTCCATTTTCATGCCTGATTTGGAAAAATGCCCATTCAGACTGTTGGCCTATTTTTTAAATTATGTTTTCTTTGATAGAGCTACATGATTTGCTTATATATTTTTAGATATTAACTTCTGTGAAATATGGTTTGCAAAATTTTCTTCCATTCTATAGGCTTCTTGTTAATTTTATTGTTTCCTTTGACATTCAGAAGCTTTTTAATTTTATGTACAGTAGCATAAAAGAAAAAATACCTAGGAATAAATGTAGTCAAGGAGGTGAAAGATCTGTACACTGAAAGCTAACAGACACTGATGAAAGAAACTATAGAAGATACAAATAAATGGAAACATATCCCATGTTCACAGATTGGAAGGTTATTGTTAGAAATGTCCATACTATCCAAAGGCATTAATAGATTCAATGCCATCCCTATCAAAATTCCAATGGAACTTTTATAGGAATAGAAACACTATCCTAAAATTCATATGGAACCACAGAAGACCCAGATAGTCAAAGTAATGCTAGAGACAATTTTTAACATTATTTGTGTGGTGAGAACATTTAAAACATATTCTTTAGGTAACTGCCAAGTATATAAAACCTGATTTCAAGCAACACTGACCAATGGAACAGAATAGAAAGCCCAGACATTAACCCACCACATATATAGCTAGTTAATACTTGACAAGGGAGACAAGAATATACAATAGGGCAAAGATAGTCTTTGCAAAATGGCGGCATCATTCATCAAAAGATACAGTAAGAGTGAAACAGAAGGAGCTAATCAATAATAATTAGTGAATAAAAAACTCTTCCCAAAATCCAACCACAAAGGTGAGAGCACTAATAAGACAATATGTCAACATTAATTAATTTTAATTACTTAAATAAGAAATGAAAGATACGACAGGATACTGAAACTCAGAAATTCAAAACTTAGAATAGAAATACACAAAGTTGTGAAATCAGAGTAGATGGCACTCAGAAAAAAAATTAATCAGAAAAAAATTACCTCTAGGAAGAGAACACCATCAAAATATACCAACGGTATCATTTTTAGTGAAGTACACAGGAATATTTTAGTGTCAGAAATCTCAATTGTGGTGATGATTATAGGCGTACATACAATTGTCAAAACTTTTTCAAGTACATACTTAATTGAGTGCATTTTATTACTGCCAAAAGCTGACTAAATCATTAAATAAAATACCTTTAATGACCTGGTCAAGAGAAAATTTAGAATCCAACAATGATGTGAAGGTCAAAAGGAAAAAAAAACAAAGCCTTTTCAATATATTGTTCTGGGAAAACTGAATATTAATACAGAAAAGAATGAAATTTAACTCCTATCCTACACCACTCAAAATTAAATCAGAATGGATTAAAGGCTAAATTTAAGTCCCAAACCATAAAACTCATAGAAGAAAACTGAAAACGCTCCATGACATCATCTTGGCAACAACTTTTCAGATAGGACAACAAAAACATAAGAAACAAAAGCAAAAATTGAAAATAAGAATTTAAACTCCAAGATTTAGAAAAAAATTTCCCCATAATTCAATCTTATTATATCTGATTTCAAAATGATCAATATAAGACAGAGGGTGCCTATATTACTATTCTATTTTTGCAGTTTAGAAAATTAAAAAGTCTTAACTGCTCCATGAATATATCACTGATAACTAGGAGATTATATAAAAAAGATATTCAGCTACCTATAGTGAATTTTTTAGGTGTAGAGTTGATGCTTTTGAACTGTGGTGTTGGAGAAGATTCTTGAGAGTCCCTTGGACTGCAAGGAGATCCAACCAGTCCATTCTGAAGGAGATCAGCCCCTGGATTTCTTTGGAAGGAATGATGCTAAAACTGAAACTCCAGTACTTTGGCCACCTCATGCGAAGACTTGACTCATTGGAAAAGACTCTGATGCTGGGAGGGATTGGGGGCAGGAGGAGAAGGGGACGACAGAGGATGAGATGGCTGGATGGCATCACTGACTCGATGGACGTGAGTCTGAGTGAACTCCGGGAGTTGGTGATGGACAGGGAGGCCTGGCGTGCTGCGATTCATGGGGTCGCAAAGAGTCGGACACGACTGAGTGACTGATCTGATCTGATTGCCTCTAGTGGGGAAAAAAAAATATATATATATATATATATATTACATATTTATCTGTATATATATATACATTTCAGTGCTAAATATATATTAACATAAATATTGAAGATATCATTTATTTATTATCAGATCAAATCAGATCAATCACTCAGTCGTGTCCGACTCTTTGCGACCCCATGAATCGCAGCATGCCAGGCCTCCCTGTCCATCACCAACTCCCGGAGTTCACTGAGACTCACGTCCATCGAGTCAGGGATGCCATCCAGCCATCTCATCCTCTGTTGTCCCCTTCTCCTCTTGCCCCCAATCCCTCCCATTTACATATTATATAATATATATATTTTAGCACTGAGATTTACCTATCACTACATAAAAAAGCAAACAAATTCTGCTAAGATTTCCTGTAAGAAAGGTAACCATAAAGAAGGCATTATGAGTAGTTTTGCACTTCTACTCTACCATGGAGATATAATAAATATATAGAAAGATGACACACAACTTTATTAACTTTAATCAAATTACTTTCTATTTTTGCTGACCCACTATTCTATCCAGTTCTCAAATTAATATACACCTTCATTTTATTCTTGCTCTTCCTTAAAATTAATCTTTTCCCACAATATACAACTTCCCTGACTTAAGGAAGCTCTGATATGTGCTCTAATAAAGACTTAATCTCATAGCTGATGTCATGTCAGCATGACAGTTCTCAAAGCCATTATCTTCTCAGCTATGATTGGCAAAAGGTATTAAGGTTTTTTTTAGGGTCTTGACTAATAGGAAAAATAGAGGAAAAAAGTACAAGTATACATTATGCATTTCAAATGTATTTTCTAACCTAACCTTGAATACATATTTAGCAATTGATATCATATCTAGTATGTACTGCCACCCAAATATATCAAAGATTCCACCCACTAAAAGTCTTAAGCTGCATATAGTTTGGTTTTGGAAGGCTGAAATACTGCTTCAGAATTTTCTGTAAATTTGTCAAGCTATAAATTGAGTCCAAACCACCTAATGTTAACATTTCCCATTCTATTACTTTCCTCTATTTCTTTGCACTGATCATTGAGGAAGGCTTTCTTCTCTCTCCTTGCTATTCTTTGGAACTCTGCATTCAAATGGGTATATCTTTCCTTTTCTCCTTTACTTTTCCCTTCTCTTCTTTTCACAGCTATTTGTAAGGCCTCCTCAAACAGCCATTTTGCTTTTTTGCATTTCTTTTTCTTGGGGATGGTCTTGATTCCTGTCTCCTGTACAATGTCACGAACCTCCATTTGTTTTTGCTTTGGTTATATCCCTTCATTCTTTTTGGAGTTATTTCTCCACTGATCTCCAGTAGCATATTTGGCACGTACCAACCTGGGGAGTTCATCTTTCTGTGTCCTATATTTTTTCCTTTTCATATTGTTCATGGGATTCTCAAGGCAAGAATATTGAAATGATTTGCCATTCCCTTCTCCAGTGGACCACATTCTGTCAGACCTCTCCACCGTGACCCGTCTGTCTTGGGTGGCCCCATACTGGAATATGAAGTCAGTGGGCCTTATGAAGCATCACTACGAACAAAGCTAGTGGAGGTGATGGAATTTCAGTTGAGCTATTTCAAATCCTGAAAGATGATGCTATGAAAGTGTTGCACTCAATATGCCAGTAAATTTGGAAAACTCAGCAGTGGCCACAGGACTGGAAAAGGTCAGTTTTCATTCCAATTCCAAAGAAGGGAAATGCCAAAGAATGCTCAAACTACTACACAATTGCACTCATCTCACACGCTAGTAAAGTAATGCTTAAAATTCTCCAAGCCAGGCTTCAACAATACGTGAACCGTGAACTTCTAGATGTTCAAGCTGGTTTTAGAAAAGGCAGAGGAACCAGAGATCAAATTGCCAACATCTGCTGGATCATCGAAAAAGCAAGACAGTTCCGGAAAAACACCTATTTCTGCTTTATTGACTATGCCAAAGCCTTTGACTGTGTGGATCACAATAAACTGTGGAAAATTCTGAAAGAGATGGGAATACCAGAACGCCTGACCTGCCTCTTGAGAAACCTATATGCATGTCAGGAAGCAACAGTTAGAACTGGACATGGAACAACAGATTGGTTCCAAATAGGTACAGGAGTACGTCAAGGTTGTATATTGTCACCCTGCTTATTTAAATTATATGCAGAGTACATCATGATAAATGCTGGGCTGGAAGAAGCACAAGCTGGAATCAAGATTGCCAGGAGAAATATCAATAACCTCAGATATGCAGATGACACCACCCTTATGGCAGAAAGTGAAGAACTAAAGGGCCTCTTTATGAAAGTGAAAGACGAGAGTGAAAAAGTTGGCTTAAAGCTCAACATTCAGAAAACGAAGATCATGGCATCTGGTCCCATCACTTCATGGGAAATAGATGGGGAAACAGTGGAAACAGTGTCAGACTTTATTTTTCTGGGCTCCAAAATCACTGCAGACCATGACTGAAGCCATGAAATTAGAAGACGCTCACTCCTTTGAAGAAAAGGTATGACCAACCTAGACAGCATATTCAAAAGCAGAGACATTACTTTGCCAACAAAGGTCTGTTTAGTCAAGGCTATGGTTTTTCCAGTGGTCATGTACGGATGTGAGAGTTGGACTGTGAAGAAAGCTGAGCACTGAAGAATTGATGCTTTTGAACTGTGGTGTTTGAGAAGACTCTTGAGAGTCCCTTGGACTACAAGGAGATCCAACCAGTCCATCCTAAAGGAAATCAGTCCTGAATATTCATTGGAAGGACTGATGCTGAAGCTGAAACTCCAATACTTTGGCCACCTGATGTGAAGAGCTGGCTCATTTGAAAAGACCCTGATGCTGAGAAAAATTGAGGGCAGGAGGAGGAGGTGACGACAGAGGATTAGATGGTTGGTAGGCATCACCGACTCGATGGACCTGAGTTTGAGTGAACTCCTGAGTTGGTGATGATCAGGGAGGCCTGGCATGCTGTGGTTCATGGGGTTGCAAAGAGTCGGACATGACTGAGCGACTGAACTGGAACTGGAATGTCAACATTCCTTGTGAGAATGTTTGTGACAAGAATCTTTCCAGACTTGCAGAAATCATTACTTTGCTCTTTTCCCAGACTTCCTATGCAATGGCCTCATTTTAATAGCTTAACCCAGGGAAAAGAGAATCTTACTAGACTGAGTCTAAACCAGGGGCATTCAAAAACCCATGGAAGGAGGCATGCAGTAGTTGCGTGGTGTATATAGCATTCCTTTTGTGAATTTTTGACTTGCCCATTGAATTCGGAGATTCTAGTGGTGGGTTGTTGTTTGTTTTGCTTTTTCTGGATTCTAAGTATATGAAAGAAGATTCTTCAACAATCAGTCAAACGGGCAACAAGACTGGATGTGTGAGGAATTAATCATTTCATGGAGACTGATATTTCTTCTGACACTGACCCAACTGGCATAAGCAGCTGTCATAAGCAGCTGTCATAGGAAGTAAAAAAGGGGTGTGTTGATAAGGTTTGGCATATTTTCATACAGGTAATTGTTTAGATCAAAGAATAAATTGTCTTTTTAACAACCAGCTGCTATTTCCTTGCCAGCCCATTTTTGACATATTTTACAACTCTACATTGATTGCAAATGTTTAAACCACAATATTTTTCCTGTTTTTAGTACTATTTCCAAAATTTAAAAGACCTTTTTAAGAACAGTCAGACCCAAATATAAATGAGATATCTTCTATACACAGCCTCTTTCCAAATTTGTTTTTCATTCAAGTTACCACCTCCACTTTCAGGATGTGCAATCAAATGTCAAATTCTCCCAGGAGAAATATGTGTATGTTTGTGAGTGTGTTTTGTAGGGAGATCAAAGATACTTTATATTTTGAAGATATACACATGCTGTTTGAAAACACAGAAACCGACACCATAAAATATTGACAATAAAGTTACTATAAACTAAGATAAGAGAAAGAAGAGGAGGAGGGAATCTGGCCACTTTCTTTCTCAGTTAACTTGCACTCATGCCACATTTCCTCAACTCAAAGCCCAAAACTGTCTAGCCACAAGTTTTCTTAGCATACATTTTTATGTGTGTTAAAATAGGGAACTGATCGACTGACTATATGCCTTTATTTTAGAACTGGAAGAATATGAGTTTTTGTTTGAAATTTTAAGGGAACTGCAAAGACAAAACTTAATTATCTTCAAATATATGAGCGAAGTAGTATGCTAGGCAATTGTTAAACAATTTATATTTCTTCTTTCATGATAAATCTTAGTGTCACAATTACTGTATACTAGGAATCCAGGTCAGAGAAGGCAATGGCAACCCACTCTAGTACTCTTGCCTGGAAAAATCCCATGGGCAGAGGAGCCTGGTAGGCTGCAGTTCATGGGCTCACTAAGAGTCGGACACGACAGAGCTACTTCACTTTCACTCTTCACTTTCATGCATTGGAGAAGGAAATGGCAACCCACTCCAGTGTTCTTGCCTGGAGAATCCCAGGGACAGGGGAGCCTGGTGGGCTGTCGTCTATGGGGTCGCACAGAGTCAGACACAACTGAAGCCACGTAGCAGCAGCAGCAGCAGCAGGAAACCAGGTTAGAGACATTAACAGTTTTGTCAAGGTCATAGAGTTTTACAACTGAAAGCCAGAATTAACCTCTGTTTGGTCTATCCTAAAATTCCTAATATGATGAAAACCAGAAATAAAGCATTCTTGCACAAGAACTCTATATATGATCAGCTTATCCATGGTAGGAAAACTAAATTTTGTTGGGTTCAGTGCAGTTAACTTAGAATACATTTTGAGTTTTTCTCTGGGTTCTATAATCAAGTTTTTAGTCTTACATTCACTATTTTATACCAATTGACCTTGAAAATGCAATTTACTTTTCAAATAAAATCAGAAGCTCAGTGAAATTGTATAACACAATTTATATATTGTATACAATTTATACAATATAACACAACTGGTTATACTGGAAGTTAAAATTCAACAGGATTTGATTTTCAGTACAATACTCTTTACTCTTTTTCAGTTGCTCAAACAGAATGAATATAATACTGTTTTGTAATATCTGCTATCTTTTCCTCTTGGAAGCGAAACACTTGAGAGGAGAAAACCCATTTAAAAAAAAGTATTTGGCTTTTCTGGGTCTCAGTTGCAGCATGTGGAATCTAGTTCTCTGACTAGAAAACAAACCTGGGTCCGTGTATTGGGAGTATGGAGTCTTAGCCAGTGGACCAGCAGGGAAGTAAAAGAAAGACTCATTTTATAATGGCTATGGAAAGTCATCTTCTTGAACTAGAAGTTGGAAGATAGACATTGGATGAAAGGTATTATTAGCAGAAGAGAACTGAAAATATGGGTAGGGGCCCTAACATAAAAGGATGCTAAGATCTAAACCAAGGCTGAAATTAACCAAGTGATAACAAGAATGTATAGGAAATAAGATTTATAGGACTTAGTTTCACATTAAGCTTAGTGGATAAAAGAAACTGAGGAATAAAAATCATTTCCTATGAATCTAGTTTGTAGAAACAAAAGTTGCTTATAGATCCAAAACAATCTTTAGGAATAAAATGGTAAATGAAAGAAGTCAAAATATACATGTGACATGTAGGTACATTAAACAACAATGCTTTAATATTTTAGAAAAAGCATCAAAATTCTGTAGAGATATTTTCTGTAATGCACCCATCAGCAAAATTTCTAAGATAGAAATTAAAATGTAAGCATTTAGTATGTGCTTAATTTTTGTGTCAGCTACTGCATAAAGGACTGTTTGATCATTACAATTAATGAACTTTATTTCTATTTTAACTTTGCTCATGCTATTTACATTATGTTTGCCTGATGGAGAGATCTTACAAGGGAATTTTCTTGGAGTATTTTTCTTTTAATGTCATTAAAAATGAATCACATAAATAAGCCCTAAAAAATGAGAGAATGGGAAAGAAGTTTGAACTAAAAGAAAGTGAAGACAGCAGGTAGATTTCAGTAATTATGAGGTAATTTTGGAGTCACCCTGATGTATGTTCTTGTTTCTGATTACAATGGGAAAAAACAGCTTTTCTTAAACATAAGAATAATTTTAAAACATTTGAATCTTATTTAAAGTTACTATCTTAAAAATAAATAGGATAATGTCCCACTGAAAATAAAGTGTAAGAGATATTCCCGCAAAGCCAAAGAGAATGATAATTCCCCCCTTGCTGAAATTAATTTTATTGTGTATTTAATCCAGGGTTTTCTTTTGTAAAGATGTGTGAGAAGTCTAATCCTCTCGATACCCCTCTTCTTTTCTCCTTTTCCTTCCAGTTTTATAGATATGACTTACATATAGCACTGTATAAGTTTACAGTGTACAGTCTCCAACTTGCAGACTTAGCCTGTAAGAGCTTGGGACTTGTCAACCATCAAAAATGAGCTAATTCCTTACATTAAATCTCCATATGTATTTATATTCATAAATGCATGTTTGTATAAATATTTTGATACATCTATATATCCACACAGGCCCCCATCTATTGGTTCTTTTTCTCTGGAGAACTCTTAATACATATAGCATAACTTTTAACAACTTGTAGCTAGTAAAATTTCATTCTGAGTGAATCCTAATAAATGTAGATATGTAAAATTTGGCCACTTTGCTGATATATTCAAATGATTCTTTATGTATTTTAAAATATTTGTTTTTCCCTGACAAAGAACCCTGACACAATATATGAAGTAGACTATGTGAGGGGAAACAAAAAGGCAACATACGTAGGCGGTGTGAATTTGGGGCCAATTACAGAAGATAATTTTCACTGCCAGAGACCAGTTGATCAAAGGTCTATAATTAGATGAGAATAAAAGAGAGATTATTATATGCAAATTTAATGCTAAAGCATTTACATAAAAATAATCATTATTATCATCATCATTCTTATGTCTCAAATACTCTGGGTATTTAACACACCATAGAATTACATGTGGTCGTTCAGCATAATGCTCGTGCCCTAAAGTAGACCCAGCTGTCTGCCACCAATTCAGTATGGAAGAGGACTTATCAACACTGGAAGCAACACACAACCAAATAGAAAATCAACTGTAAAACACTCATTGGCTCTGTTCTCAGTTTTGCTCTTCCTTTTTTATCTGTTTAAAACTTTGTTTGTTTTTTTTCTTAAATAATGTATTTGTTTATTTCCGATTTATCACTTTTTACATTTTTATTTCTCTATAAACCCTTGGGTCGAGGGCTGACTTTGAATAGATTGCAGCAAGGGAGCTGCTCTGCTATGTATGAAACCATTACCCAGAAACAGGTCGTCTACTAACATGCGGTGCGTAACGGGCAAGCGGGTGGCCGCCTTTCCAGCCGCACCCTGTGCTCTTCCTCTTTGATTAGAAAATTAAGTCTTAAATTGTCAAAATTTAGAAAGGCTAACCAGAGAAGGCAATGGCAACCCACTCCGGTACTCTTGCCTGGAAAATCCCATGGACAGAGGAGCCTGGTAGGCTGCAGTCCATGCGGTCGCTAAGAGTCGGGCACGACTGAGGGACGTCCCTTTCACTTTTCACTTTCATGCATTGGAGAAGGAAATGACAACCCACTCCAGTGTTCTTGCCTGGAGAATCCCAGGGATGGGATAGTCTGGTGGGCTGCTGTCTATGGGGTCACACAGAGTCAGACACAACTGAAGCGACTTAGCAGCAGCAGCAGAAAGGTTAACAAGAGGTGAATAGGGAACTTTCATATATAACAAGCTATAAGTGCTAGAAACAGATTATCTCTTTCAAAATGGACTGAGATAAGTTTCTGTTTAGCTGATTATTGAGACTGGATTTAGTATTTGAGCATCTGAGGGAGGCCCCACTCTCTCTCTCAGGTTCAGTAGTGACCCAGTAGTTACACTTGGCTATTGCAACTGATAGCAGCATCATTTAACTCACAAACCTTTTCATTTCTGACACGAAGTTCCTATACATGAAAGATGATTTCTTTACTCTCAACATGAGCATATAATTAGTACTATGTTTATATCTATCCTAATTTGGAATGTTATTGACAACACCCACCTCCTATCCAGTTTGTTTACCACAAAACTAATCACTCTTAAAGGTCCAGTGATATTGCCATCTTTAAGGAATTTTCCAAAAAACTACACTGCATGGTATCTCTCTTCTCCAGTTTCTGATATTAACAATCTTCAGTTCAGTCGCTCAGTAGTGTCTGACTCTTTGCAACCCCATGGACAGCAGCACACCAGGCTTCCCTGTCCATCACCAACTCCCAGAGCCCGCTCAAACTCATGTCCATTGAATCGGAGATGCCATTCAACCATCTCATCCTGTGTTGTCCCCTTCTCCTCCCGCCTTCAATCTTTCCCAGCATCAGGGTCTTTTTCAATGAGTCAATTCTTTGCAATCTTAGTGACATTTAAAACAATAATACTGTGATGGGATATAATAGAGGTGAAAATGATCGAGCTCTGAGTGTGTTTAGGAGCAACAAAGAAACTGAAGGACAACATAGACTGAGAGGACCTGACACCTGCTTCTAGAAAGGAAGAGATGAAAGGAAGTAAAAAACTACACTAGATCACAATGTTCTTGAATACTGTATAGGATTATGATAAAGTGAGCTAAAATACTAAACCTAAGTATAAGGCAATGAGGGCCAAGATTTTAACTGTTCTTCTTCTAGCATAACATTGTTCAATTAGCTACTCAATACAGTCTGTGTTTACCGAAAGGATTTTCTGTATAAAGAAGCCATATTTCTTCTGTACTAGTGTATCACCTAAAAAACTCAGAGCTGGAGAAAATAAAACTATCCTGATTCATAACTCTCCTCCAGTTCAACTGAGTTAAGCATACAAAAAAAAAAAAAAGGATAAAAAGCACAAAACAAGAATCACACTGAATAACTGTACTAGAGCCCTAAAACCACCCCAGTGGAAAACTATTTATCGATAAAAGCTAATGAGCTATCAAGCTATGCAAAACCAGGGATGGTTCTTAAACGCATAATACTAAGTGACTGTGTGGATCACAATAAACTGTGGAAAGTTCTGAAAGAGATGGGAATACCAGACCACCTGACCTGCCTCTTGAGAAACCTATATGCAGGTCAGGAAGCAACAGTTAGAACTGGACATGGAACAGACTGGTTCCAAATAGGAAAAGGAGGACATCAAGGCTGCATATTGTCACCCTGCTTATTTAACTTATATGCAGAATACATCATGAGAAACGCTGGGCTGGAAGAGGCACAAGCTGGGATCAAGATTGCCAGGAGAAATACCAATAACCTCAGATATGGAGATGACACCACCCTTATAGCAGAAAGTGAAGAGGAACTAAAAAGCCTCTTGATGAAAGAGGATAGTGAAAAAGTTGGCTTAAAGCTCAACATTCAGAAAACGAAGATCATGGCATCTGGTCCCATCACTTCATGGGAAATAGATGGGGAAACAGTGGAAACAGTGTCAGACTTTATTTTGGGGGGCTCCAAAATCACTGCAGATGGTGACTGCGGCCATGAAATTAAAAGATGCTTACTCCTGGGAAGGAAAGTTATGACCAACCTAGATAGCATATTCAAAAGCAGAGACATTACTTTGCCAACAAAGGTCCATCTAGTCAAGGCTATGGTTTTTCCTGTGGTCATGTATGGATGTGAGAGTTGGACTGTGAAGAAAGCTGAGCTCTGAAGAATTGATGCTTTTGAACTGTGGCGTTGGAGAAGACTCTTGAGAGTCCCTTGGACTGCAAGGAGATCCAACCAGTCCATTCTGAAGGAGATCAGTTCTGGTGTTCTTTGGAAGGAATGATGCTAAAGCTAAAACTCCACTACTTTTGCCCCTTCATGCGAAGAGTTGACTCATTGGAAAAGACTCTGATGCTGGGAGGGACTGGAGGCAGGAGGAGAAGGGGACGACAGAGGATGAGATGGCTGGATGGCATCTGAGTGGGGAGTATGAGTGGTGAGTCTGAGTGGTGAGTCTGAGTGGTGAGTGATGGTGAGTCTGAGTGAACTCCGGGAGTTGGTGATGGACAGGGAGGCCTGGTATGCTGCAATTCATGGGGTCGCAGAGAGTCGGACACAACTGATCGATTGAACTGAACTGAAGTGAAATAAACCATCTTGGAAATATTACATAATATTATTCCATTTATCTGGCTTTCTGGAAAATGTAAAATTATAGAAACAACAATGAGAAAAAGTGATTTCCAGAGGTTTAGGAAAGGTCTAATATGTGAGTCACAAGGTAATTTTTAGGATAGTGAAAAAAATTCCATATGCTACCATAATGGAAACATGACACTACTGCTTAAGTCAAAACTCAGAACTTCACAGCATAGAGAGTAATTTTTAATGCATGCAAATTTTAGAGCATATTCAGGAAATCAGGGGAAGTGACAGTGAAATTCAAACTGTAAGATCGAAGGGTACAAGTGATGAAATAGCCTCTCTGAAGAGGATGGGGGAAAGACACTGATCTAAGTAACTTCAGAATGTACAGAGTCTGTGAGGCTTAAAGCAAAAGATATTGCACATAAACATACTTAATTGATAAAGTGTTTCACACAGAGATATAGGTTAACAATTCTAATATTCTTATACATGTATCAGGAATCGAACATCTGAGTGAATCACCAAGGGCTACATTTATTGCTTTTGCAGTGGGAGGTTAATTAAAAGCAAAGAAAGAACGATCTATGAGGTGATGGATTAAGATGGGATACACCAGGATGAATCATGTTTAAAGTAATATTATGGGCTGAGCTGTGTCTCTGAAATTCTCCCACTGAAGTTGTAATTCCCACTACCTCAGAATGGGATGGCACTTTACATAACCAGGATATAATCACCTCTTTAAAGGTCCTAAGTTAAAATGAGGCAAAAACATGCAAAATATCTCTGAGTTTCTTGATTACTTCTTAAAATTTTAATATATTTGGTTAAGTTATATTCTAAGATAAGTTTTACCCACTTTTAGCTTTTAAAATATGACTATTAGTAATTGTTTAAATGTATCTGACTCATATTTCTACTGGTACTGCTTTAAAACTTAAGAAATATTCAGAAAATACTTAATGTTTTTAACACTCTAGAGAGCTTGTTTCACACTGACCAGAGAAATTGCTCTGAACATCTCATTCTAAGGAATCAACATGCTATTTGACAGATTAAAGACTCAGAAGTATTCTAGTAAGGGCACTCATTTGTATCAGATATCAATTCTATCATCTTATCTATTGCTCCATCACAGCCTGTCAAAAATATCGTACTTTATACAATATTTTCTTATTAATCTGCAGTCTGGGCTCAGCCAACTGGTTGTTCTGGTTCACTGTTTATGGTGTCTCATTGGTCTGCAGTCCTCCAGAGGCTCTAACAGGATCAAAGAACCCAAAAAGGCTTCCGTCAGGTATCCAGCGTTGAGGTGCCAGTTGAGGCCCAGACAACTCTCTCTCCAAGTGGTTTCTCCAGCAGGATGTTGCTGGACCTCTTCACCATAGTGCCTCAGGTTCCAAGAGAGTAAGTGGATGCTACCAGGTGTTAATTTTAAGGTTGAAGCCCGTATCTGAGAGTTTCACTTCTGCCCCATTCTATTGGTCTTAAAGCAGGCTCTTCCCAGATACAAGGGTAGGGAACAGATTTAACATATTTGGAAATAATTTGACAGTCATTTTTTATAAATTATGTGGCACACCATTAAATATGTGATTTTCAAAATTTCACCTATAGACCCTGCCATGTTTTTTAAAAAATCATAACACTGATGTAATCACATATTTTAGTTTTTCTGGAAAAATGGATAATTGTCAAAGTCATTTATTGGATTTAAATAAGATTGTGTATTTTCACCAACTATATGATTAACATTAAAAATCTTAAAATTGGCAATTAGCAGAATAGCTTCAAAAGCTCAACTTAAAGTTTTACTGCTACCTATTGTGAAAGCAACTTTTCTATTTTATAATACTGAAATTTCTTATTAAATATGTAATAAATTATTTGCTTTTAAATTCCCTATTTTCACAAAAATTCCCTATTTTCACAAAAAAATTAACTTTCAGTATCACTGAAAACATTTAAGTGGGTCAGATAATACACAAAAAGGGAAAGACAGCAGTTAAGCATCCCATACCATGAAAGGAAAAAAAAAAAAAAAATACAGACTTTCATTGAATACAGAATGTCTTGGCTCTAGGGAAATTCCAACATTAATAAGCCAGGGAAAAGAGGTCAAGAAGAGCAGCTAGTGACATTGGGATAAAACCAAAGAAGTTAAAGATGCTGAAAGTCAAAGGAAGAAAGTGCTTCAAAAAGGAATGAATGAATGAGCAGGGTACTCCATCAAATACCAAATGATAAAATCTAAGGAGACCTGAAAATGACCACAGGATTTATGAATTCAGTGAGTACTGTTGACGAGAATGAGAGCAATTTGTAGAACGGGTAGACAGAACCCTGATTAGAGAGGGTTCAAGAGAAAAATGAAGCTATGAATTGGAGTTGCAATAATGTTCAATATGTTTTATTGAATGAGTGTGCTTGAGAAAAAAAGATAAATTGACTTAGAATGTTTTTTATTGTACTCAGACTATGATGATGGTAAAAGCAGAGAAAAAGGACAAAAAAATAGAATCTCAGTTTTAGACATATTGAATAAAAGTAATATAGGTATCAGGAAGCTGAAAATATATATTACACACTTAAAATACTAACAATCAAGCATCAGCAAGTGGCCCCACATGGTCGAACCAGGTTGATGTTTGGTAAATAAAGGTTTATTGCATCTCAGCCACATTCAGTTATCTGTGTATTCTCTGTGGCTTTTTTCACACAGCAGCAGAGTTGATGGTATGACAGATCATGTCCAAAAAACTTAAATGTTTACCATGTGGTTCTTTGCAGAAGAGTTTGGCCAAATTAAACTCTGTCATGAAGATAATAGCAAAATGAGACCACTAATGTAGTTAATAATTTAACAAAAATGCTATTAATCACTAAAAACTGCAATACACGTGATAAAATTGATTAATTTGATTTTTTTCCAGTGGTCAAATAGTTCAATTCATACCTAGGAATCCTGGAGATTTTCATTTTAGCTTAAAATTCCAAAACTATTTGAAAACAGTATCAATATTTTAAATAAAAGGTTATATTCGATACTGAAAGAGTATGTCAATGAATGATTAGTTTAGTTGTGAAACATTCATGAATTGAAAAATTTAAGTCTTTAAGTAAATTTGGAAATCTGACTAAATTATTAATGATACCTTCTAATGTCCTTAACAGACACACAAAACCAGAATAATTTTTAATAGATGCAAATGATATTTCAAAGTTTCTTTAGCAAGAAGTTAATTGGTTCAATTGCAAAATAGAACATCATAGTTAAGTCTTTATGTCAGCAACAATCATAAAGTATAGGGCATCTTTAAAATACAGGACTATGTGAGATATCTATAGTGATAGATAATGTTTACACATTAATAGGAAAATAGACTTTTGTTGAAATATTTTTATCATCTCCATAAAAGTTTGAAAATCTTTAAAAATATTAGGATATATACTTTTGATATTTTACTGTTAATGACTCAAATTAAAAGATCTTCATGACCAAGATAATGACGGTGGTATGATCACTCACCTAGAGCCAGATATCCTGGAATGTGAAGTCAAGTGGGCCTTAGAAAGCATCACTATGAACAAAGCTAGTGGAGGTGATGGAATTCCAGTGGAGCTATTTCAAATCCTGAAAGATGATGCTGTGAAAGTGCTGCACTCAATATGCCAGCAAATTTGGACAACTCAGCAGTGGCCACAGGACTGGAAAAGGTCAGTTTTCATTCCAATCCAAAAGAAAGGCAATGCCAAAGAATACTCAAAATATGGCACAATTGCACTCATCTCACAAGCTAGTAAAGTAATGCTCAAAATTCCCCAAGCTAGTCTTCAGCAATATGTGAACCGTGAACTTCCAGATGTTCAAGCTGGTTTTAGAAAAGAGATCAAATTCCCAACATCTGCTGGATTATCGAAGAAGCAAGACAGTTCCAGAAAAACATCTATTTCTGCTTTATTGACTATGCCAAAGCCTTTGACTGTGTGGATCACAATAAACTGTGGGAAATTCTGAAAGAGATGGGAATACCAGACCACCTGACCTGCCTCTTGAGAAACCTATACGCAGGCAGGAGGCAACAGTTAGAACTGGACATGGAACAACAAACTGGTTCCAAATAGGAAAAGGAGGATGTCAAGGCTGCATATTGTCACCCTGCTTGTTTAACTTATATGCAGAGTACATCATGAGAAACGCTGGACTGGAAGAAACACAAGCTGGAATCAAGATTGCTGAGAGAAATATCAATAACCTCAGATATGCAAATGACACCACCCTTATGGCAGAAAGTGAAGAGGAACTAAAAAGCCTCTTGATGAAAGTGAAAGGAGAGTGAAAAAGTTGGCTTAAAGATCAACATTCAGAAAATGAAGATCATGGCATCTGGTCCCATCACTTCATGGGAAATAGATGGGAAAACAGTGGAAACAGTATCAAAGTTTATTTTTTGAAGCTCCAAAATCACTGCAGATGCTTACTGCAGCCATGAAATTAAAAGACGCTTACTCCTTGGAAGAAAAGTTATGACCAACCTAGATAGCATATTGAAAAGCAGAGACATTACTTTGCCAACAAAGGTCTGTCTAGTCAAGGCTATGGTTTTTCCAGTGGTCATGTATGGATGTGAGAGTTGCACTGTGAAGAAGGCTCAGAGCCGAAGAATTGATGCTTTTGAACTGTGGTGTTGGGGAAGACTCTTGAGAGTCCCTTGGACTGCAAGGAGATCCAATCAGTCCATTCTAAAGGAGATCAGCCCTGGGTGTTCTTTGGAAGAAATGCTGTTGAAGCTGAAACTCTAATACTTTGGCCACCTCATGTGAAGAGTTGACTAATTGGGAAAGACTCTGATGCTAAGAGGGATTGGGGGCAGGAGGAAAAGGGGATGACAGAGGATGAGATGGCTGGATGGCATCACCGACTCGATGGACATGAGTTTGAGTGAACTCTGGGAGTTGATCAACAAGGAGACCTGGCGTGCTGCGATTCATGGGTTGCAAAGAGTCAGACACGACTGAGCGACTGAACTGAACTGAAATTAAAAGTATTAAAATCAACAAGTGAATACCCAGCTGTATCACAATTATTTTCCACCAGTAAGCTGTCAGATATTATTTACACAAGTAATTATCCAAATATATAGGACAATAATTTCCTTGTTCAACTTTTTAACATATCTATATTTCTCTTACTTATTGAACAAATAGTATGTGTTCTATTTAGGCTAGTGCCTTAATTAGAACAACATTTCTAAAACTGAAAAATAACGGTACAATTTAAAAAGAAAACAAGGATGAAACCAAGACAAAAGATTAATTTTGAAGTAGAAATTTATCACAATTAAACCTACTGAAATAAGACACATCTAATTAGTATCCTCATAACAGAAGCAGAATGAATAAAAGCTCCCAAGCCCTTTGGTAAAGTAGCCAAATCACGTTAGCATTTTACAAAATCTTTGCCTGAAAAACATTTGGCATGAGTCATACTGTCTATCAACTTTGAAGGGTTAGCTTTCTGTGATAAGAATGTTATATAGAGTAATATAGACAGAGTACTGTTATATAGAGTAATATAGACAGAGTACTGTAAACCTATGTATTTGTCAGATGATGGTCTCTTTAAATTTCATAAAAGTCCTTCAGAAGAAAAGATTCAGCTTCACTATAGTATTAAAGTTATACAGATTCACATTCCTGAGAAACTGCCCCCCAAAAGAGTTGCCAAAATATTCAGACATACCCCATTAGCTAGATAAATTCATGGTGCTCTGTGAAAATTTAGTGATGAGTCCTGAGGAATTCCTCAGTACACTGAAAATTTTTTTCTAAGTTTTATCCCATAGAACATTCCTTTCCTCCTCATGGATCTTCAATCCAAAATTTACTCCATAGCTAATACTGCTTTGGATAATTCTATATATATTTAGTGTAGTCTTTTCTACATGTTTAATTGGAACAAACTTTTGCTAATTATTCTATTTTACACTCGAAGATAAATGGTAATTTTTTTGGGGGGGTCTATCTAGCAAACCAAAGCATTGCTCTTGAGCTTTGATTTTAAAGTTACAATGATGTAACAACACACAGTAATGTCAGATATTTTAAATATATTTTACATTTATTTTTTGAATAGTCATGTGTGCTATCTGCTTTCTAATTTGTGCTGTATGAGCTTTAAGTGTCACCTTAAAATGAGGTTTAATACTCAGCTGAAAAAGCATTTTAATTTATAGTGTGTATTTCTTGTGCATACCTCAGACAAAAATAAGTGTGACAAACACAGGTTTTCCAAGGGAAGCATTTCCTCTCTCAGGTTTAAGCAAAACTTCTGTTCCCAAACTTCTGTTCCCGATTAAGTTTGTTGTTGCATTCGATGCTTAAAATCTTCATTTCACCCAAACCTTAAAAACAGTCTTGATAGGGAATATTTCTAGCTCTACACTGTCCTTGTTCATACACTCAACATCCTTTTGTTCAGTATATTAACGAGTCATTGCAAGATTAACTATTATCTCTTTTCTCCTACTGCTATCTAGAATAATCCTAGCTCTCGGTTTTGAAAAGCTATTTTCCATCTGCTGATAGAGGAAGTACCTGCACAAGAGACCTAAACATTTCATCCTAACCTATATCTAATACAAAGGCACCCTGTACTCTGAATAAAAAGTACCCTGAATGGTATTTCTTAAAAAGGAGTATCATGAGATAATGAGAGTTTATAAACTATTGCAATTAGTTTGTTCACATCCTGTCAGTCCTGGCTCTGTCCTCTGGAGCCAACCAGGAAGCCCCACTTTTGGAAACCAAGGAGGAGTCTCCTTTGCATTGTTCCTCCTTTTCTTAAAGGTTAACCCAAATTCTCCCACAGATGGAGAGCCCTAAAGTGAAAGTGAAAGTTGCTTAGTCATGCCCAACTCTGTGCAACCCCATGGACTATTACAGTCCATGGAATTCTCCAGGCCAGAATACTGGAGTGGGGAGCCTTTCCCTTCTCCAGGGGATCCTCCCAACCCAGGGATCTAACCCAGGTCTCCCACATTGCAGGCGGATTCTCTACCAGCTGAGCCACAGGGAAGGGCCCATTTCATGGGTCAAAAATCCCAGAGGTCCCACACTGCTCTTGCATGTCATCCTACAGGTATCTCCTTCATTCTAAGCCAACAGTGTTTCTCCTGAGATGGCTGAATGGATCCACGTGTCAAAAGCCTACTGTCTTCAGGACCTCATCAAACTACACCCTTGCTTGTGTCTCCAAAGCATGCTTTCTCTCTTTTGCAGTATGTATAGGCTGAGAATTTTCCAAATCTTCAAGTTCTGTTTCTTCTTTGTTTAACAATTCCATTTTTATTCTTTCCTCACTTATTTGACTGTAAGCAGTAATGAGAAAACTTCACTTTCACTTTTCACTTTCATGCATTGGAGAAGGAAATGGCAACCCACTCCAGTATTCTTGCCTGGAGAATCCCAGGGACAGAGGAGCTTAGTGGGCTGCTGTCTATGGGGTCGCACAGAGTCGGACACGACTGGAGCGACTTAGCAGCAGCAGCAGCAGTAATGAGAAACCAGTGCACCATCAGATACACTTTGCATCAAATAGGAGAAAACAATTTAGCCAAGTTGTCTTCCACTTTACAACAAAGAACATTTCCAGTAACATTTCTTATTCTTGTCTGAGACCTTAACAGAGGCATCTCTGACATTCCTATTTGTAGCATCCGTGTCTTCAAGGAAATTTAAGATTTTTCTGCCACGTACCTTAAAATTCTTCTAGCCTTTACCCATTACCCAAATCCAAAACCAGCATTTAGATATTTGTTAGAATAGTTCCCTAATCCTGCGGTCCCCAACCTCTGGGATCTAGTGCCTTATGATCTTAGGTGGTAGAAATAAGGTACACAATAAGTGTAAAGTGCTTGAATCATCCTGAATCACCCCCGTCCACACCCCAGTGCCCAAGTCAGTGGAAAGAACATCTTCCATGAAACTAGTCCGTGGGGCCAAAAAGGTTGGGGACCACTTCCCTAATCCCTAATACCAAAATCTATATTAATTTGTTAGGGCTCAGGTAATAAAGCATGACAAACTTGGTGGTTAAGACAACAAAAATTTATTGTCTCACAGTTCTAGAGACTTAAATTTCAAAACTCACGCCATCACCACAGCCATGTCACCTGTGAAGGCATTAGTTCTAGTAATCCCTCCTAGTTTCTGGTAGTTCCTTACTTTTGCCTAGAAAATCCCATGGACGGAGGAGCCTGGTAGGCTGCAGTCCATGGGGTCGATAGAGTCGGACACGACTGAGCAACTTCACTTTCACTTTTCACTTTCATGCATTGGAGAAGGAAATGGCAACCCACTCCAGTGTTCTTGCCTGGAGAATCCCAGGGACGGGAAGCCTGGTGGGCTGTTGTCTATGGGGTCGCACAGAGTGGGACACGACTGAAGCGACTTAGCAGCAGCAGCAGTAGCTTCTGGCATTATAACTCCAATCTTCATCTGATATTCTCCCCATGTGTGTTCATTCCAAAGGTCCTCTTTATAAAGACACCAGTCACAGTGGATTAGGTCCCCACTTGACTCCAGCATGACCTCTTCTTAATGGTATCTGTAATGACTCTATTTCTAAATAAGATCACATTACTAGGTAGTGGGAATGAGGACTCCCAAAACATGACTTTTTTAATGGGGGGGTGCAATTCAACCCACAAAATGATAGGACTTAGGTAAGTAACACTTAACCTGATAAAATAATACATAATTATTAGAGTTACTCTGCATGTTTTCATGATGTCTCTCTCAGACATTCTTTTGTTATAGCATAGAAATGGAAAATGAGAGCTGGAGAAGAAAATACTTGAAAACTATATTGTTTGCAATATTAATAAAGGAGAGTTAATAAAGCAATTTTTGTGCTTGAAGATTTTGATTTGGTACTATTGATTTCTTGGAAACCACAGGTTAGTTTCACAAAGTGTGTCAAACATAAGATGTTCGTATTAAATTAAATTACAACTCCATTCAGGTTACTGGCATAATTTCCCGATTGCACTTTCAATGCATAAATAGGTGAATAAAAACTTTAAACATATTACAAAATAAAGAAAAGTGAGAAAACAGTACTCTGTAAGAATTCCATTACACTAACATAGCAAACAGATTAATTTATTTTGTGGGAAGATAGAGAAAACTTTACTGACTGAGATTGGCAACAAATCTCTCGTAATTCTCCCATATCAATTTTCATATATATATACATACATGAATAAATATAATTTGCCTACTAAAATCAAAGAGATAAACTGTCTTTTCTTAATGCTATTTGATCCACTGCAAATAACATAATCAGATAATCTCTTATCCATATGAGAGGATTTGCACTGGTTTGAATGCAATGCTTTTATGGGTACAAGGAAGAGAAAAAATAAGCTTTTCTTAACAGCTTCCATTTTCCACATTAAATTAATAAAAACAATGATAAACTGTGCCCCAGATAGGAGACTTTGCATATTTATAATACATTAACTATTTCCTTTCAGCATAATTTGAGGCTGTTCATCTTGTTTATCAGAACTGTACTTCAGAAAATATGAAGAATATAAATAATCATATCTATCCACTTCAGAAATAGCACTTTTTATAATTTAAGCATGTGAAACCTGAAAAAACGTTATCTTTGTCTTGATAATAAGACAGATATAGATTGCAGAATTTGAAATTTTTAAAGTTGTAAAAGTCAGGAAAAACATAAGAAATGCACCTTTTAAATCACTAGAAAATATACAGAAGAAAAAAAAATGATGGAAATGAAACTTAAATATTAAAAGTAGCTTTCATGGATAGTATAAGTTATTCTTGTACTTTTCTCTAATTTCATATTTAGTTTGATTGATAAACACTGCTATTCTGTAACATGACAAATTTCAAAAAAATATTTTTAAATTGTTATACAAGAGATCCATGAATACTGATGTAGAAAAGTTTGTTTTACAGAAATATTGTAATAATTAATCTATTGTGAGAATTAAATACTATTTTCTTGGAAAGAAAAACAATGTAATAGGAATTAAAGGGAAATTTTTAAATAATCTATTATAAGCTACAAAGCTGATCATAAAAGGAAAATTATGGTTTTCTTGGTTCTGATTAATGTATGATGTTCTTTTTGTCAATTCTCACTGAATTTATAAATTAACCTGCATGACATTATAATTTGGTAATCTGAGAAACTCACTGTTGAAAATCTATACAGTAAAGTCAAAGAATAACTGAACTTTCAAAAAGGAAGCAAGGAAAGCAGTTTTGGACCACCCACGTATTGTGACATTCTAAAAGATAATGCTATGTGAACACCATAGATTTGGATTAGATAGAAATAATCACTATTATTTCTAAAATATTCCTAAAATATATATTTCTAAAGAAATAGAAAGTCTAAAACATAATATATAAACAGGTATTTCTGCTTTATTGACCATGCCAAAGCCTTTGAATGTGTGGATCACAATAAACTGTGGAAAATTCTGAAAGAGATGGGAATACCAGACCACTTGACCTGCCTCTTGAGAAACCTGTATGCAGGTAAGGAAGCAACAGTTAGAACTGGACATGGAACAACAGACTAGTTCCAAATAGGAAAAGGAATACGGCAAGGCTGCATATTGTCACTCTGCTTATTTAACTTATATGCAGAGTACATCATGAGAAACACTGGACTGGAAAAAGCACAAGCTGGAATCAAGACTGTGGGAAGAAATATCAATAACCTCAGATATGCAGATGACACCACCCTTATGGCAGAAAGTGAAGAGGAACTCAAAAGCCTCTTGATGAAAGTGAAAGTGGAGAGTGAAAAAGTTGGCTTAAAGCTCAACATTCAGAAAATGAAGATCATGGCATCGGTCCCATCACTTCATGGCAGATATATGGGGAAACAGTGGCTGACTTTATTTTTCTGGGCTCCAAAATCACTGCAGATGGCGATTGCAGCAATGAAATTAAAAGATGCTTACTCCTTGGAAGGAAAGTTATGACCAACCTAGACAGCATATTCAAAAGCAGAGACATTACTTTGCCAGCAAAAGTCGGTCTGGTCAAGGCTATGGATTTTCCAGTGGTCATGTATGGATGTGAGAGTTGAACTATAAAGAAAGCTGAGTGCCAAAGAATTGATGCTTTTGAAGTGTGATGTTGGAGAAGACTCTTGATAGTCTCTTGCACTTCAGGGAAATCCAACCAGTACATCCTAAAGGAGATCTGTCCTGGGTGTTCATTGGAAGGAACTGATGTTGAGGCTGAAACTCCAATATTTTGGCCATCTGATGCCAAGAGCTAACTCACTGGAAAAGATCCTGAAACTGGTAAAGATTGAGGGCGGGAAGAGAAGTGGACAACAGAGGATGAGATGGTTGGATGGCATCATCAACTTGATGGACATGGGTTTGGGGGGTCTCCGGGAGCTGGTGATTGACAGGAAGGCCTGGCGTGCTGCGGTTCATGGGGTTGCAAAGAGTTGGACACAACTGAGCGACTTAACTGAACTGAAATCATATAAACAGAAACTTATAATTAGCATGATAAGAAACGTAAATTAGACAAGTGGAAAAAATGGTCTCACTACATGGTCAAAAATGAAGATCCTGAGTTTTCCCACATAATACAAGTGAGCCTGAAGTTTATAGACTTAAATACAAAAAGGACATATTGTGGCCTAATAGGCAAAGATGAAAAGCATCTTTGCATCACAGTGAAATTCTTTTAAAATCCCTAAAATGTACAAAAGATGTGGGTTTTTTGTTAGATTTGATTACTTCAAAATTAAAAATTATATTACATGATGATATAGGCCAGGCAATAAAGAATACATTTGCTACGTCTTGAAATAAAGAACTGGTATTTAGGGTATACAAAAATCTATAAACCAAGAAAAATATTTAGAAAAGCTGAAAAAAAAATTACAGATAAGTATCACATTACCTAATATGTATTTAAAGAGATCCTAAAAGCACAATTACATCACTATTCTAAATCCTAAGTTATGATAAAATTATGTATGATTCCATTAATTGAAGAGAATTTCATGATAAACCCCTATGCCCTTGTGGTGAGACAAAGCCTTCAATTATTGCGGAAATCAATCAGTCTCCTTAAGTAAAGTTAACTGACATAGAGATGCCCAATTAAAGGTGATATTTTTCTAGGTTTTCTGTTGTTGTCACTGTTCAGTCGCTAAGTTGTGTCCTGCTTTTCGTGACCGTATGGATGGAAGCATGCCAGGCTTCCCTGTCCTTCACTATTTGCCAGAGTTTGCTCATACTCCTGTCCATTGTGTTGATGATGCCATCCAACCATCTCATTCTCTGTCGACCCTTTCTCCTCCATCTCCTCCATATTCAATCTTTCCCTGCATCAGAATCTTTTCCCATGAGTCGGCTATTCCCATCAGGTGGCCAAAGTATTATAGCTTCAACTTCAGCAACATTCCTTCCAATGAATATTCATGTTTGATTTCCATTAGGAAATGCAAATTAGATGACTGAAAAAAATGGTCTCACTAGATGGCCAAAAATGAAGATCAAATTACTCGTTTGATCTCTTACAGCTCAAGGGACTCTCAAGAGTCTTCTCCAGCACCACGGTTCCAAATCATCAGAAGAATGCAGTAAACAAAGCTAGAAAAAACTCAGTGTGGAGACGTGAGATGAAAGGGTAGTCCCTCAAATCAGAGAATGTTTTCCCATAAGGCCAGCCAATTTTCAGAAGGGTTGTTTTTTTGGCTCATGCTAAGTGAATGAGCTGAAGTTCAGGATCCTAGAAGGAGAGAATATTAACCAAACTTGGCTGACAAGCATTCTATTCCTATTGATCAGTGAGGACAAGCAGTTCAGCTAAATAATTATGAGGCAGAAAATACAAATTGAAGGTCATTTCATAAACATACAGGAGGGCATCCATGAATCTTATCTAAGTCATATGGAAAAGATGATTCTTTGCAGTGAGCCACTTCTAGAAACACAAAGGATGGGTCTGACCCCAAATGCAAAGGCAACAAAAGCAAAATAAATAAATAAATAAATGCCAAATAAAAAAGTTTCTGTACAGAAAAGAAAATCATATAATGGCAATCAACTGAATCAGAGAAGATGTTTGCAAATGATATCTAATAATGGGTTAATATCCAAAATATATCAAGGACCAATATAATAAATCACACACAAAAATCCAAGCAATCTGATTAAAATGGGCAGAGGTCTGTTGCGGGAACTAGAACCTTCACGACAGTGGAGGAACTTCTAGTATAATTACTCTCCAGTTTGTGGATCACCCACCTGGCAGTTCTGTGGTAGGGCTAATGGAGACCTCCTCCAAGAGGGCTTATGCCACACACTGGGCCTCCCAGGACTGCTGCTGCCAGTGCCCCTGTCTCTCAGGCAGACCACTGCTGACCCATGCTTCCATAGAAGACCGTCAAACACTCGCAGTCAAGTCTGGCTCAGTTTCTTGTGGGGGTCACTGCTCCTCTCCCTGGGTCCTGGTGCACATAAGATTTTGGTTGTACCTTCCCAGAGTCTGTGGCGGGTACAGGGCTTAATTTTAACTGATTGTGCCCCACCTATGATCTCGTTGCAGTTTCTCCTTTTTCTGTGGACGTGGGTATCTTTTTTTGGTGGTTTTCCAACATTCTCTTGTTGATGGCTGTTCAGCAGCTAGTTGTGGGCATCTCACAAGAGAAGACGAGTGTCTATACTTCTACTCTGCCATCTCGGTATTGATTTTTTGACGCTCTGAATACATATGCCCAAAGATATACAGATGGTCAACAAACACATGAAAGATCCTCTGCATCACTAATCAGGGAAGCACAAGTCAAAAATCACCATGAGATATCATGTCACACTTCTCTGAATGGCTATTATTAAAAAGCAAGGGATAAAAAATGTTGGTGAGAATGTACAGAAAAGGGAAAACCCTTGTGCGCTGTTGGGAGGAACGTAAGTTGGTGAAGTCACTAGGAGTAACAGCACAGAGGTTCCTGAAAGAGCCAAAAATATAACTACTATATGATTTACTAATTCCACTTGTAGATATTTAATCAAAGGAAATGAAAACAGTAACTCAAAAAGATTTCTGCACCCCCATGTTCACTGCAGCTTTACAATAGCCAAATTGTAATAAATATGGAAACAAATCCAAATGCCCATGAGTAAATAGAGAAAATGTAGTATATATACAATGGAAAATTATGTTCATAAAGGAGGCTGAAAATCTGCCATTTGTGAAAACACAGATGGACCCTGAAGGCACTATGCTAAGAGAAATAAGTCAGACATTAAAAAAAAAAAAATTTATCTTACTTACATGTGGAACCCAAAGCATAAAAACAAAAGCCAAGTTTACAGATGACAGATTGTTGGTTGCCAGAGGGTGTGGTGAGGGGTGGAAGGTGGGAAAATGGGTGAGGAAGGTAAATAGATATAGACTTTATTTCCAGGTATAAAATTAAGTCATGGGGTATAATGTACAGCATGGTAACTATAACTAATAATCAATTGCGTATTTGCAAGTTGCTACGAGTAAATCTTAAAAGTTTTCATCATAGGAAGAAAGTTTTTGTAACTCTAGTGATGGATGTATAGGGACTTATTGTGGTGATCATTTCACAATATATACCAATATTAAATCAATGTTTTATACCTGAAACTGATGGTATGTCATTATGCCTCAAAAAAGCTATTAGAGGGTCAAAAGATAAGCTACAGATTTATTTATTCCCTGAAACACTAAACTATGACATATTTAAAAGGGCTTTCTTTTGTTTTCAATAAGGTAGAATCATACGATTAGGAAAATACAGATAAAAACCCTCTGGAAACTCATTCTGTTTATGCTGAATATCTGTTTTCTAGTTTTCCAAGCAATGGCTGTGAATCAGTTCTAACCTCTGTGAAAGACATCATGCACAAATAACTGCTGAGGCTTACCAGCTGTCCTTGGAAAAACAGGGAGTAGTTAATGTTTCAATAAATATCTTGATTTTGGAGTTCATGAAACTTCTAGGATAACTACTCATCACAATATATTTTCATGAATAGAAGATATAATTTTGTATAAAAATGTGTTATTCCAGAGCTATCGTATTTTGCTTTTCATTAAATCCAATAATGGCTAGCCCAAATATGGAATGGGAAAGTATGAAGTCTAAAAGTTCTGGCTATGAATCAGAAGGAACAAAAATTTTAAAATGCAATAAAAAATTAATCACGCATTGGCTATGTTCAAGGTTATTTTAGTTGCCCCCATGATTTAATACATGTAAACACATTTTCTACAATGAGAGTTAGTCATGAACATACATGACAGTAGCAGATCATGTATAACATGAAGTGAAATGTATATAACATCAATAATATTTGGTAGTGTTTTAGAGTAATAGTTTATAGGATGGTTGAATAATATTCCACAGGAGCTCTGGCACAAACGTGGTACATGCATGCTAGGTCGCTTCAGTCATGTTGGACTCTTTGCAACCCTATGGACTATAACCTGCCAAGTTCCTCTGTCCATGAGATTCTTCAAGCAAGAATACTTGAGTGCATAGCCATGCCATCCTCCAGGGGATCTTACCAACCCAGGGATCGAAACCAAGCCTCTTATGTCTCCTGCATTGGCAGGACGGTTCATTACACTAGCGCAAACTGGGGAGCCTGCAGTCATTAGGGGCTCCATTTAAATGGGGCTTTATACATTTAAGTTTTTAGGGATGCAATTTCCAAATATGAAGCACTGATGACTGTACTATTTGAAGCATCATCGGGCTGTAGGAAAGTGGTAAGGAGAGGAGGACATTAACATCAGAAAGACCTTTCTCCAAAACCTCTCTGACCCTCATTAAGGTGAACTCAATTATTTTTCTCTGATTATTATATTCATCTGTAAAGTGGGAACATCACCTATTGTTCAGAATTTCAAAAATGTTGAAAGTTTTTATTTTTAAATTTTGCATAGGAATTAGCATAGAGACTAGAGCAGAAATACGATGCATATTAACTCATTCTCTACCAGTCTGACAAGTTCCATATGAATGCAGCAGCATATTGGGTAATGAAGAGTAATACAGTATTCCTGAAGATAAGTTACAGGTTAAGTGGCTGTCAATGGTGGGATCAAGCTATTTTTGCAGACTTAAGAAACCAGGAAAAGATGTTTTACTGAGGTAATGAACAGCACTGTATTTTTGTCTTATTGTTCATTTTTGCTGACTCGTTTTAGATTTATACAACATAACACTATAGAAATATGGCAGCAGTAAACATTTCCAATTTTAAATATACATATATAAATATGTATATTGATTGACATAACATTTATATAGAATATATTCAGACAGCCCAAGTCAAAATTTAGTGGAATTTATACCATGAACCAACTGGAATGATTTCAAAATTGAGTTTAGGACTGTAAAACAAACCTAGCTAATTGTAACTATATAATTAGTAACATAACTGGTAACAAGCAATGTTGAAACTCCAAAGATACATATTACTTTTGAATATACTGAAAGCATCCCCAACACACTCCAAAACATGGCATATGTGGTATCTTCTGTGACACTTGGCACTCAAACACTTGAAGTTATCACTTTGTGATAATTCTGAATTAGATAACAATATGTTACTAAGAAACATGCTATACATATGTATCCTGACCACATTCATAAGTCTAACTTAACAGATATTAGTTTACCAGGTTACACAGATGCTACATTAATCTCTTTGGAATATTAACTATGTTTTAAAGGATTCAGGCACTGTGATCTTTACATACAGATATATCTTACTCATTTTCACAACAATCCTGAGATTATGAACCCACTATTTTCTCAATTTCTCTAATTGATATTAGTGGTATTAAGTTACTTATCCAAGACCACTAGCTGGTAATTGGAATGAGCCAGGATTCTTGATAGCTTCACTTAGAGCCAGTGTTGTACCACAGTTTATTAGAACCAAGGGGCTTAAGAAAAGGTCAATCAGAGATGGATGGTGGAAAATCAAGAAGAGATAACTTAGGGTAGGTAATTTTCAATGATGAGTGAACCTGTTTCTGCGTGGTGACAACAAAGCTTTAATCAATGAAGAACTGCATGTCTGGCTGAAATGATCTATACATTAATCATTTCTTTGTGTCATTTGCTTTTTTCCAGCATATACTAGGACTAGTCATAGAATTTCAGAGAACTGAGTATTAAGAATATATAGTACAATATACACAAAATCAGCACTTAAATGCTGCTGACTATCAAGGTCCCCCTGTGGAATACTCATCAACTCTTAACTGTCCTAATTATTATATAAGAACACTTTTAGTGATGCTGTTACATCTCGCTCCACCTGAAATGTACACTATTTTTTCCCACTTAAAGTGACAGTTAAAATGGTGCTGAAAACTTATTGAAAACATCCTCAATAGGGTTATAAATAAATAAATAAATAAGTAACCTGAAACAGTGCTCCAAAAGGGTAACATAAATTGGTGACTAACACATCTTTTGAGTTTCTTTTACAAACCAGCAGATAAAGGAACAGCCTGTTAGAAAACACTTTGCTTACACCCTGCCTTCACTGAGCAAGCTCATGTTTATTATTTTGTACATTTAATGTCCTCCAAACTTCACAGGTAGTATAGATAACATCTGAGGTATGGTAACTATGGCAATGGCAGGGCGGGGCTTAAGTTCTTTTTCAGGAAGCTTGATGTCTGCTCTTGTCCAATTTGGGCTGAACAGGACTAGTTGGGACCACAGAACTAGGCTTGCGCAAGTGCCAAATGAATGACCTTCTGACACTGGAGGGCCAAAAACTCCACCCTCACAGTGAAGTGCCACCATTTCTGAACATGCATCCCAAGAAGCAGCATGTATTTCAGATACACCTGCACAGAACAGATTACCTCTCCTTTTCCCTACCTCCTGTCTTCTATCTTCTCACCTATGACTACCTTATACTCTTCACCCATAAAAATCCTAAGCTTCCCACTTTCGCAGGGTGGAATCAGAGACTTGATCCCCCTTCATCTCCTCACTTGGCTGCTTTTGTGAATAAACTCTCTGCTGCAACATTCAGAGTCCCAGCAATTGGCTTTACTGCGTGTCTCGCAAATGAACTTGGTTTGGTAACACTATGGCTTCTTCCACAAAGGAGATTTTCAAATATGATGTGCTCAGTTGCCTCAGCCATGTCCAACTCTTCACAACCCCGTGAACTGTAGTCTACCAGGCTCCTCTGTGGGATTCTCCAGGCAAGAATACTGGAGTGAGCTGCCATTTCCTCCCCCAGGGGATCTTCCCGACCCAGGGATCAAACACGTGTCTCCTGTGTCTCCTACACTGGGTTAGGATTTTTTACACACTGAGCCACCTGGGAAGCCTAGGACTCTTACATATCCCTAAAACCTCCCATTTCTAGAATGAGAACTTGGGTTGTTATATCCAAATCTCTGGAACTCCTGACAGTTACCTTACCCACCTTTAAATAAAGTTTAGTCCATCAGCAGCTTATGTATAATATGTTGCACAAAATTCACCTATTTCATGGATAAGCATATATATTTAAAAATTCCTGGTGTATCTCTGGTTTTTCTTAAAACAAACAAACAAACAAAAAAAACCCTGCTACTTATTCTACAATGGGTCTCAAATTTTCACTCTGAAGACAGAAAATGCAAATTAGGCTAAAATATATATTAAAAAATACCAAAAAAATAATAAAAAGTACCTACTTTGGAATAAGTATTTACTTCTGGCTTTCATTAAAGTGATCTGATCATTTAATGACTGAAGATATTTTAAAGACACTGGAGTCTATTGTAAAAGTATCTCTTAGTAATTTGATATCAAACACTAAAATTCAATCATTTTAATTAAAGACCTCTGAGACAAAGTAGTAGAAATCACCCAAGCTGGGAAAAAAAAAATTATAAGTGGGTATATTCTGAGACTTCTGGAACATCAAGCATATTGATTATTCATATTATAGATATCTCCTGAGAAATCTGTATGCAGGTCAAGAAGCAACGATTAGAACCAGACACAGAAAAACAGACTGGTTTCAAATCAGGAAAGGAGTACGTCAAGACTGTATATTGTCACCCTGCTTATTTAACTTATACACAGAGTACCTCATGAGAAATTTTGGGCAGGATATAGCACAAGCTGGAATCAAGATTGCTGGGAGAAATATCAATAACCTCAGAGATGCAGATAACACCACCCTTATGGAGAAGGCAATGGCATCCCATTCCAGTACTCTTGCCTAGAAAACCCCATGGATGGAGGAGCCTGGTAGGCTGCAGTCCATGGGGTCGCTAAGAGTCGGACACGATTGAGCGACTTCCCTTTCACTTTTCGCTTTCATGCATTGGAGCGGGAAATGGCAACCCACTCCAGTGTTCTTGCCTGGAGAGTCCCAGGGATGGGGGAGCCTGGTGGGCTGCCATCTATGGGGTCGCACAGAGTTGGACACGACTGAGGTGACTTAGCAGTAGCAGTATGGCAGAAAGTGAAGAGAAACTAAAGAGCCTCTTGATGAAAGTGAAAGATGAAGAGTGAAAAAACTGGCTTAAAAATCAACATTCAAATCACTAAGACTATGGCATCTGCTCCCATCACTTCATGGCGAATTGATGAAAAAACAATGGAAACAGTGACAGACTTTATTTTCTTGGGCTCCAAAATCACTGCAGGTGGTGACTGCAGCCATGAAATTAAAAGACGCTTACTCCTTGGAAGACAAGCTATGACCAACCAATATAGCATATTAAAAAGCAAAGGCATTACTTTGCCAACAAAGTCCACTTTTCAAAACTGTGATTTTTCCTGTAGTCACATATGGATGTGAATGCTGAGTGCTGAAGAACTGATGCTTTTGAACTGTGGTGTTGGAGAAGATTCTTGAGAGTAACTTGGACTGCATGGAGACCAAGCCAGTCAATCCTAAAGGAAATCAATCCTGAATATTCATTAGAAAGACTGATGCTGAAGCTGAAACTCCAATACTTTGGCCACCTGATATGAAAACTGACACCTTGGAAAAGACCTTGATGCTGGGAAAGATTGAAGGGAGGAGGAGAAGGAGACAACAGAGGATGAGACGGTTGGATGGTATCACTGACTCAATGGATACGAGTTTGAACAAGCTCCGGGAGTTGGTGATGGACAGGGAAGCCTGGAGTGCTGCAGTCCATGGGGCTGCAAAATGTCAGACATGACTGAGCAACTGAGCTGAACTGAACTGATAGGTATCTTAGAAGGAGACAAAACAAAGAGCAGAAAAAATTGTTTGAAAAAATAATAGCTGAAAAATTCCCTAACCTGGAAAAGAAAACACATCCAGGTCCAAGAAGCAGAGTCCCAAACAAGATCACCTAAATAGGTCCAAACAAAGACACATGGTTATTAAATTGGCAACATTGAGAATTTTAAGAGCAGCAAGAGAAAAACAACCAGTTACATTCAAAAATCTCCCATGAGACTATCAGCTAACTTTGCAGAAGAAATTTTGCAGGCCAGAAGGGAGTGCGTGATTTATTTAACAATAACAAATTTACAGCCAAGAATACCTATTAAGGTTATCATTCATACTTGAAGGAACACTTAAGAGCCAAAGGTAGAGCCCTCTGACACTTCACTAGAAATCTTTATTAACAATTTTTAATTAGGAGTCCCTGCCAGCTATGAATACATCTAATTATTTTCTAGCTATTATTCCTTCATCTTTCTGTAAAAATGTAATAAGAGATTTTGGCAAATCTCTGTTGAAATGTAGATAACAACACTGCTGTTTTGGTAGATATATTTCATTTCCTATTCTGAATAGCCTCAGCACTTGGAAGGGATAATGCATAATATTTTATAATGAAAAGGTTTTGACTGAGCAAAGTCTTTCTTCCCTCTTTTGCCCAAGAATCTACATCCTCTGTTTGGGCAACTGCTCCTTCCTCACTCCAAACTTTTGGCTGTACATGAGACATGCAATTATTTCACTTCATCTTCATGGGCAGAAGGATGGTTTCCAAAAATAAAGCAAACCAATCCTTGCTAATCAGAATTCTTTATAAGAATCTCTCCAACTGATTTTGAACTATGAGGCTTAAGTCTCTCTAAAATGTTATGCAGAGAGATGATAAAAAAGAACAAATCAACTAGTACAGATTCATGTTGCTCTTACCATTGTATCTTTGGTTACAGACTGTACTATTTTTTTTGAAAGATGGCAACTAGTCAATCAAATGTGTGTAGGCAATTACTTAACACGGAAAAGTTGAAATAAGTTTCTAACTTTAATTTTCTATAGGTAGTTAGAAACTGGTTCTATTTTCCATGATGTTTTTCCTGAAGGCAAAAATACTCGAAATTGACCAAAACTCACAGATAATGTATTTTAAAGAATTTAGTCATCAGATGACACCTATTTAGAAATATATTCAAAATATTACTGATTATATCATTGGCACTGAGGACCCAGCAAAAAATAAGATGAACATATGTAGTTCTGGACTCTATAGGTCTTAGTTTAGTGGATAAGATTGAAAGCTATGTAAATAAAGTAAGAACTAATTAAGGGTTAAAACAGATCCACTGGGAAAAAAAGATAGAGTACAGTGACAGTAAGTACAACTTGGAAACACTTTAGATATTGGAGACGTTTTCTATGATAGTAGTGAGTAGTGAAGTTGCTCAGTCGTGTCCAACTGTTTGCAACCCCATGGACTATAGCCCACCAGGCTCCTCCATCCATGGGATTCTCCAGACAAGAGTACTGGAGTGGATTGCCATTTCCTTCTCCAGGGGATCTTCCCGACCCAGGGATCGAACCTAGGTCTCCTGCATTGTAGGCAGATGCTTTACCGTCTGAGCCACCAGGGAAGTCCTATGATAAAGGACACTAAATTGGTAATTTTAAGAATGTAAAGAAGGTTAAGGTTTCTTGAAAGAGAAAACAAACTGAAAAGTACTGGAGATAGAAAAGACATTGGTTTCAGAAACAAAAGAAGCCTGAGGAGAGAGATTCAAGATAAGTTTGCAGGAATTAGTGAGAGACAGAGAACACAAAAGGACACCTAGTCCATAAGTTTCCTTTTTTTTCCTAAACAAAATGATAAATCATACAACTATGAAAAGATTTTTCTTTTTAAAGGTACTCTGTGGCTATTTGATGAAGAATAGCACATGTAAGAGCAAACCAATCCTTGCTAATCAGAATTCTTTGTAAGAATCTCTCCAACTAATTTTGAACTATGAGGCTTAAGTCTCTCTAAAATGTTATGCAGAGAGATGATAAAAAAGAACAAATCAACTAGTACAGATTCATGTTGCTCTGGAATGGAAATGGAAAATTCACTTAAGTTGCTATTTCTGGAATGGAAATGGAAAATTCACTTAAGTTGCTATTTCAGCACCTAAAATATTTTCCTGGGGACTCAAACTGTAGTGGACCTGCACACAAGATTAAGATAGATAATCTTAAGGTACATATTTGAAGGAACAGAGCTTGATGGTATCTGAGATGAAGATGCTAAGAGAAAATGAGCTATCAATAACAATTATCAAATTTCTGGTGAAAGTGGTCAAATTGCGGTGCTATAAACTATAATGGGGACACAATGAAGAAACAATGATGGTGAGGGGAAGACAGATAGTGTTCATTAGGTATGTAATTGTCTTGAGTTGCTAATGAATGATCCAGGAAAGAGGAAGCAAATAGTGAATTAAATGAGCACACAAACTGGAGAAGATGCCTAGGCTGAAATCCCTGAATTGGAAAAGATGTGAGTATAGAAACTCTGAAATAAATAAAATGTATAGACATTGCTGCTGCTGTTGCTAAGTCGATTCAGTCGTGTCCGACTCTGTGTGACCCCATAGACGGCAACCCACCAGGCTCCTCCATCCCTGGGATTCTCCAGGAAAGACTACTAGAGTGGGTTGCCATTTCCTTCTCCAGTATAGACATTAGAATATGCAAAAAATCAATAGAAAAAGGTTCAATTCAGTCACTCAGTAGTGTCTGACTCTTTGCGACCCCACGGACTGCCACACACCAGGCCTCCCTGTCCATCACCTACTCCCAGAGTTTATCCAAACTCACGTCCATTGAGTCAGTGATGCCATACAACCATCTCACCCTCTTTCGTATCCTTCTCCTTCCACCTTTGCCATCAGGTGGCCAAATTATTGGTTTCAGCTTCAGCATCAGTCCTTCCAGTGAATATTCAGGACGGATTTCCTTTAGGATTGACTGGTTTGATCTCCTTGCAGTCCAAGGGACTTTCAAGAGTCTTCTTCAACACCACAGTTCAAAAGCATCAATTCTTCAGCACTCAGTATTCTTTATGGTCCAACTCTCACATCCATATATGACTACTGGAAAAACCATAGCTTTGACTAGACAGGCCTTTGTTGGCAAATGTCTCTGCTTTTTAATATGCTCTCTATGCTGGTCATAGCTTTTCTTGCAAGGAGCAAGTATCTTTTAATTTCATGGCTGCAGTCACCATTTGCAGTGATTTTGGAGCCCAAAAGAATAAAGTAGTCTCTCATTGTTTCCCCATCTATTTGCCATGAAGTGATAGGACCAGATACCATGAGAAAAAGGTTACTCTGATCAATTGTTCAAGGAAGTATTTGAGAAATTAAAACAGGGGAATATGTTAAAGGGAAGTGACAGGTAACAAATAATACATAAACCATTGGACAAAATACTACCATTTTATAGGTGACAGCACAGGAATGAGTGAAGTAGAAAAGCTGATAAAGTTTCTTATTCTTGTTTTCAGAAAGGATGTGACTGTTTAATTTTTTTGATTGAAATAAAATACATTTACTCGTAATTATTGGTTTTTATTGATAGTATATTATAAATATTATGCAAATATACAGATTCTATTAATATCTGTAAGTCACCTAACAGTTTAAGCATGTTCTTACCTCTTTGGATTATTTTCTCCTTTTCTAAGCTCATTGATGTATTTTTAAAGATCTTTAAAAATATTACTTAAGGTATTCTTTAATATGGATATCAAGATGTTTAATTTTACAATATACATAGGTGCAGCCATGAAATTAAAAGATGCTTAGTCCTTGGAAGGAAAGTTATGACCAACCTAGATAGCATATTCAAAAGCAAAGACATTACTTTGCCAACAAAGGTTCATCTAGTCAAGGCTATGGTTTCTCCTGTGGTCATGTATGGATGTGAGAGTTGGACTGTGAAGAAGGCTGAGCACTGAAGAATTGATGCTTTTGAACTTCGGTGTTGGAGAAGACTCTTGAGAGTGCCTTGGACTGCAAGGAGATCCAACCAGTTCATTCTGAAGGAGATCAGCCCTGGGATTTCTTTGGAGGGAATGATGCTAAAGCTGAAACTCCAGTACTTTGGCCACCTCATGCGAAGAGTTGACTCATTGGAAAAGACTCTGATGCTGGGAGGGATTGGGGGCAGGAGGAGAAGGGGACGACAGAGGATGAGATGGCTGGATGGCATCACTGACTCGATGGACGTGAGTCTGAGTGAACTCCGGGAGTTGGTGATGGACAGGGAGGCCTGGCGTGCTGCAATTCATGGGGTCTCAAAGAGTTGGACTCGACTGAGCAACTGATCTGATCTGATCTGACATAGGTGCTTTATTTGGGTACAAAACTGTATTTACTATTATAAATATTTTACCACAACTGGGCTAAAACTGTTTGCACTGAGTCAATGTTATTAACTGATATTTTGAGAGTACATTATACTTTTCTGAATTTATGCATATTATAATCGTTCAATTAATTCTGTGAGCTCATTTACTTAGTAAGCCCTCACTCTATCAATTTCATGGAGGGATGCAGGAAGTCTCTCACTAATATTGTGGATTTATATTAGTAAATCCATAAGATAATTTAAAATTATCTGAAGCAAAACTGACAGATTATATGTGTATCTATATAGATATATGAATTTAATTCATTACTTAAGTTAGCTTGAATGAGTTAAAAACTTAACTAAATTTTATTTAAAAAAACTAACACATACTGTTTCATAACTTAAATAAAAGCTGGAAAACTTATCTAATCATTCCATGAGGCAAGCATAACCTATCACTACTGGGTTATGATAGTAATTTTTCTAAAGACAGTTTTATGTGAAGTGATAGTTCACAAATGATAATAGGTGCAATCATGAGCGTTAAAAGTGTAAGGAGTTTGCTTTAGTTCTTAGAAATACACTGTGTAAAATGACATTAAAATTCCCTTCTAATCTCTATAAACCTTTAAAACATTCTTAGAACCATCATACCACGATTGGCCTGAAAGACTCATCTTTATATTCTGTGACCTTATGGATGGAGCCTAAACCAGTGAGTATAATAAACATGAATATGCCAACTGGAAATGTTCCATATAGGTCTTGAGCAATCATGTATTGAATTTAACAGATAGTAAGTGTTCTGAACCTGAGTGATCATCTACATTAGGATTTAGGGGATCAAGTTATAAAGGATATCATGCCAACAAGGAATAAGGCAGAATATCCCACAACAATGGAAAAGATGGTCTTTCTCCTGGTTTGTCACTTCCTTGTTTACATCTAGAATACATCCAAATATTTCCAAAATAATCATCACTTTTGTCATCATGGTTATTTGAGTTTAACTTTCTCTTGCAATGAAACTGTGACTAATATAATAACACCCAATGTATAGATTGTATCAGTATACAACTTATAATACACATTCAGCAAATATTACTCAAGTACTTATGCTTAGAATTTATATACTTACTTAAATATATATTGTATAATAAATTATGGTGGTTGTGCAGGATGTGGTAGCAGCAATAGAGGCAGGGAGAAGTAACTGGACTCTGGATAGAGTTTGAAGGCAACATCTTCAAAACATAATTAATGACACTTTACACATTGGTATCAAAGGTTATTATAAATAAATACACATAACATCTTTGATATATATGTAGATTACATCTTGCAAAGTGATGGGCTGGGTGAATCACAACCCGAAATCAAGACTGCCAAGAGAAATACTAACAACCTCAGATATGCAGATGATACCACTCTAATGGCAGAAATGAAGAGGAACTAAAGAGTCTCTTGATGAAGGTGAAAGAGGAGAGTGAAAAAGCTGGCTTGAAACTCAACATTACCAAAATGAAGACCATGGCATCTGATCCCATCACTTCATGGATAATGGTAGGTGGGAGTGAAAGCAGTGACAGATTTCATTTTCTTGGGCTTCAAAATCACTGCAGATAATGACTGCAGCCATGAACCACTACAATATTGTAAAGTAATTAGCCTCCAATTAAAATAAATAAATTAATTAAAAAATAAAAGTTAAAAAAAGAAGCCACTTGCTCCTTGGAAGGAAAGTTATGACACACCTAGACAGCGCATTAAAAAGCAGAGACACCACTTTGTTGGCAAAAGGTCCATATAGTAAAAGTCACAGTTTTTCCAGTAGTCATGTATGGATGTGAGAGTTGGACCATAAAGAAGGCTGAGTGCTGAAGAATTGACGCTTTTGAATTGTGGTGCTAGAGAAGGCTCTTGAGAGTCCATTGGGCTGCACAGAGATCAAACCAGTCAATCCTAAAGCAAATCAGCCCTGAAAATTCATTGAAAGGACTGATGTCAAGGCTAAAGCTTCAATACTTTGGCTACCTGATGCAAAGACCTGACGCATTGGAAAAGACCCTGATGAAGGGGTGGCAAAGGATGAGATGGTTAGATAGCATCACCAACTCAATGGACATGAATCTTAGCAAATTCTGGGAGAGAGTGGAGGATAAAGGAGTCTGATATGGGATCACAAAGAGCTGGACATGACTTAATGACTGAAAACAAATCAAAGGTGTAAAGAACTAAGGAAAAACAGGTGGAAGGTATCAACTTAAATAGGAGGGAGTGAAAGTGGAGCCAGTTTTGTGTAAAAGAAAAGTTGCGTTTCATATGCTATAACTTAGATATTTAGTGGAAATTTAAGTAGTGATGTTTAGCAAATATTTAGCTGTGTGAATTCAGATAAAAGGTTTGACTGGAGATAAATTTTGTAGTTGTTGGCTTATAAATGGTACATGGAATTGGATGAGATCACCAAGGCATAAGTGTAGATAGAGAAAATCACAGGGCCAATATTAAACCCCAGAGCACACCTATGAGGAAAAATGATGAAACAGGAATGAAATCTGAGCAGACGCAATCGATAAAAGAAGAAATTAAGAGACTGTGGTATTCTAAAAGCAAAATGAAAATCAAGGAATAATTACCACCATGAAATGCTATCTCTAACTCAAATGATACAGAAATAGAAATGACACTGCAGACGTCCCATAGAGGTCACTTAATTGCCTGTGTCTGCACTGTGCCTGTGTCATATGCATGGGTGTGAGTATGAGGAGTTGTGTGTTTGTGGCAGAGGGTAGACAAATTGAGGGGCATGAACTTCATATTTAATCAAAGAGAATAAATACCATTTTAATAAAATGTTGAGAACCAAATTTTAATAAAAGATCCAGAAGTGTACAAAACAGTTATTTCTTTAAATGTTCAGAAAATATTCCAGTTTTTTTAAATTAACACAGCTGCTTGTAACAGCTTCACTCAAGTTGTAATTCTACCACATACAGAAAACCTGAACAAAATACATGAAAAGGTTGTTTCCTGATACTGGACAAAAGGTGTTAACAAGACTGTGATAACTAAGGTTAAAATGTAAATCTTACAATTATCTCAGATTAATGAAAGAGATTCCAAGCTTCAGCAAAGGCTGTGTAAAACCATGATCCAACATGCTTGCAGAGTTGAAGGGACAGATATTAGAGTTCAGAAAGCATAAGGTGGCTATAGGCCTCATAGCAGAATAGCGAAGTTAAGGGAGTTACACAGAGAAAAGTATTTCTAAGACTGCATAGAATACCCTCCTCTTGAATCTCTGGCAGAGTATTGATCTGTACGTGTATAGGGCAAACCTTGAAAACTAAAGAAAGAAAAAAAAAAAAAAAAAAACAACGGCAAGCATTCCATTAAAAAGTTGTGAAGTTAACCCAGGCCTATTTATATTCTCACTAGCCACAATTTAGAGACTGTTTAATACACAGGGCACCAGAGAGAATCCACAGTATGACTGTGTTTCAGTAGTTGTGCTCTATCAGCATGAGAGAATGGGCAGGTCTATACCTGCCTTTTGGAGAAGGCAATGGCAACCCACTCCAGTACTCTTGCCTGGAAAATCCCATGGGCAGAGGAGCCTGGTAGGCTGCAGTCCATGGGGTCATGAAGAGGCAGACACAACTGAGCAACTTCCCTTTCACTTTTCACTTTCATGCATTGGAGAAGGAAATGGCAACCCCTCCAGTATTCTTGCCTGGAGAATCCCAGGGACCAGGGAGCCTGGTGGGCTGCCGTCTATGGGGTCACACAGAGTCGGAGATGACTGAAGTGACTTAGCAGCAGCAGCAGCATACCTGCCTTTATCAGAACTGACAAGCAAACTGATTTTAAATAACTTACTATAAACAACAACTTACTAATAATAAACTAGTGTTCTGTAATAGTAATAATTATATACTGATAATAAAATAATATTAAAATATCTAAATTATTGCTACATTGGAAGATATTATAGTAGATTATGTGCTGCTGAAGATAACATCAGTGAACTTGAAAACAGAACATAAACTATCCAAAATGAAGTACACAGAGATCTTAAAAAAAAATAAAAAATCAGAGCCTCAGTAACCTGGGGGACAAAACCTAGTAATCTTAGACATATAATCAGAATTACAATCCTAGGCAGAAGTACAGGGGTAAAGAGAAAAAATATTGAAGAATCTTGTGCATGCATGCTAAGTCACTTCAGTCATGTCCCACTCTTTGTGACCCTATGGACTGTAGCCCACCAGGTTCCTCTGTCCATGGGATTCTCCAGGCAAGAACACCACAGTGGATTGCCCCACCCTTCTCCAGGGTATCTTTCCCATCTAGGGACTGAACTGGAATCTCTCAATCTCCCTCATTGATAGGTAGGTTCTTTACCACTAGCGCCATCTGGGGAGCCCACTGAAGAATCTCAGAACTGTCTAAATTTGATGAAAACTGAGAGTCTCAAACATAACAAAGAAAATCATATCGAGGCACATCATAAAAAAACTGCTGAGTAAAATAAAGAGAAAACCTTAATACTCAGAAAAAATAGAAAGGAAAACGACAACAGTAATAGCCAACTTGGTTGGTAACTGTTTCAAGACTGAGAAAAATCTAGATCTGAAAATATTAAAGAAAAATACTCATCTGTACACTGCAAGTATATAAAATAAAGGCAAGACAAAACTTCTCTCTGAATGAGAAAATTTACTGGCAAGCAATATTCCAGAGTAAAATGAAGTGATACTATCAAGGAAATAGTACCTACAAGAATGAAGAGTTTAGGCAGTTAGTGGGTAAGTAAAAATTTTCTCATTTTTATTCCCTCTAGAACAGTTGCTTAAATCAGTTATGGTCAACATTTTTTGAGGAATATAATACATGAAGAAGTAAAATACATTAAATAGTATACATGATGAGAGGGAAGAAACAGAAATACATTAATTTAAAAGTCTTATAGTCCAAAAGAACTGCTACAAAAATTAATGGCATGTTATATATATCTTAAAAAATGGTTCCTCAGTCTCAGCACTAATGACACTGGGATTAGATAATTCTTTGTAGAGGGCTTCCCTGGTGGCTCAATGCTAAAGAAACTGCCTGTCAGTGTACGTGAGCAGGTTCAATCCCTGAGTAGGGAAGATCCCTGGAGAAGGAAATGGAAACCCACTCCAATATTCTTGCCTGAGAAATCCCATGGACAGAGTCCATGGGGTTGCAGTTAGACATGATTTAATGACTGAACAATTCTTTGCTGTGGGAGACTCTTGAGTATTGTAAATGTTTAGTGGTTCAGTTCAGTTCAGTTGCTCAGTCGTGTCCGACTCTTTGCAACTCCATGAATCACAGCACGCCAGGCCTCCCTGTCCATTACCAACTTAGAAACCAGCTATTTTCCCAAAATTTCATCAGTGCACACACACACACGTCTCCTCCAAATATAACAAAAGAAAATATCTCCAGACATTGACAAATGTTCCATGGTGCAAAATCATACCAGGCTTAGAAACAATGTCTTAGAATATAAAAGACACACAGTTAATAAATGATAATAAAGCTAAAACAAAATACCCAGAAGTTTTATTTCAAAAGAAATCAAGTTATTTTAAAAATCAGATGGGACAAAATAGAAAAGGTGGTGGGTTTAAACCTGAAAGTACTAGTAAATGATTTTAAACACTCCAAGCAAAGATAAAAATGTTAGACTGGATGAAAAAGATTCGAGTATACACTTTTTTTTTTTTTTAATAAGAACCCACTTTCATTATGAATAAGATACAGATGGGTTATAAAACAAGAGGATGAATGACCATACCATGCAAACACTATCAAAATTAATACAAGAAAGTACACAAACTTCTGGAGAAAAATCATTGTCAGAAATAGAGGAAGATTTCATAATAAGGGACAACAATGAACATATATATATATAGTGAGTTTAAAAACACATAAAGAAAGCAGGAGAAAAAAATGAAGCTAAATGAAACAAATAAAAATATAGTAAATGGAAAAAAAATAGATTTAAAAATTCAATTGACCCAAAGTTATGTCTTCTTTAGAGGAACAACATAGTAAAAAAATAAAGATAAAAAAATTCCTAGCAAGGCTAAAGGTCAGGGTCACAGGTGAGACGCACAGAAGATAACTAAGTCACAAAATACCAATATTAAGAATGAAAACCTGGAAATCCTAGTGAGTACTCCTACAGACATTAAAAGAATAACAAAGGGAATAATATGGAGTACTCTATTTCATTGTGTTTGACAGTTTTGATGAAATGGATTCTTCAGAAGAACTACTAGTGCTTACTTGAGACAAAATCTATATTCTGCATCTGAAAAATCAGAAACTTCCTCATAATAAAAGAATGAAAGCCCAGCTGACTTCACTAGTACAATTTAACAAAGATTTAAGAAGAAATTATGCGAATTCTTCAAAAACTCTTGGAGGAGGACACTTTCCATATAATTTTTTGAGGCCAGCACGTGCTGATTAGAAAAACAAAAGACACAACTACTGGCCCATAGTCATTATCAATTTGATGCAACAAATCTTAATTTTAGATAAAATCCAACAATATATAAAAATAAACCAGGGTGGATTTACCCCAGAAAGGAACTCTGAATTAACTGTGTAAAGGAATCAATATAAACAACAGTACTGACAAGATCATGATCGTCTCAATATTTGAAGAAAAATACTGACAACTTCAACACTCATTCATTATTTAAAAGAATGTAAAAACTAGTCAACTTGGCATTCAGTTCAGTTGAGTTCAGTCGCTCAGTCGTGTCCGACTCTTTGAGACCCCATGAATCGCAGCATGCCAGGCCTCCCTGTCCATAGGAGGGAATTTAATCTGAAAAGGACATACACAAAACCTGTATAATAGTATACTCACTGTTGAAAATTTAAACGCTTTTATCTGCTTTCACTCTGAGATCAAGAAAAAGATGTCCACTCTCAACACCTATTCAATATTATTTTGCATGTCCTGGACAGCAGGGCAACAAGAATGAAAGCCGTAATAATAGGAATTTTCTTTTTTTTTTTTTTTTTTACTAAAAAAAGTCTTGAATCACAAATCACAGAAAAAGCTACTACGCTGCTGAGTTTAGAAGAGCAATGTGACACAAGGGGGCTACATGCAAATATGTACATTTCTCATATGCTCATGACATCAAACAGCACTGAACACCTAGAAAGTAAACTAAAATCTAAACTTTAAAGATGCTATAGAAGGATAAATATATGCAAAACCTATACACTTAAAAATCAGAAAACATTCTGAGAGAAATGAAAGATCTAAATAAAGACTGCTACTAAGTCGCTTCAGTCGTGTCCGACTCTGTGCAACCCCATAGACGGCAGCCCACCAGGCTCCCCTGTCCCTGGGATTCTCCAAGCAAGAATACTGGAGTGGGTTGCCATTTCCTTCTCCAATGCATGAAGGTGAAAAGTGAAAGTGAAGTCACTCAGTCCTGTCCGACTCTGAGCGCACAACCCCATGGACTGCAGCCTACCGGGCTCCTCCGTCCATGGGATTTTCCAGGCAAGAGTACTGGAGTGGGGTGCCATCGCCTTCTCCGAAATAAAGACTACATGTTTCTAAACTGAATAAATGTGAAATTTGTTTTGATAATTAAGTGAGCTAGTACAGTCAACCAATTTCAAACATAAATCAAGGTTTATGGCTTTTATCGTATAACAACAAAACTCCAAATCTACTTATCAAAACAGTGTGATAATGGCATAAACAAACCTAGATCAGAAGACCAGAACAGCAGGCAAGAAATAGACTCATATATATAACCGTATATTTTAGAGAGAACCAAGGTAAGGAGGTGAGTTTGAGTGAATTCCGGGAGATGGTGATAGACAGGGAGGCCTGGTGTGCTGCGATTTATGGGGTCGCAAAAAGTTGGACACGACTGAGCGACTGAACTGAACTGAAGATAAGGAAAGTAAACAGTTTTTTGGGGTGTGTGTGTGTGTGTGGGTGTGTGTGTGTGTGTTTAACAAACAGTTAACTGTGGAACAGTATAATATCAATTTGGGCAAAAACTTTAATATTTAATTTATACTTCATTTACAAGTTAATGTGAATTTGGTCATAGACATTTGTCATTTTTTCTAACATCAATTTACAAAAATTTTACTTATGGATATAAACTCATCTAAATTTTAAATATTTTTGTTCTGCCATCTAGATATTGATTTTTATGATTTCACTTCCAAAAACATTAAACTTTTACATAATAAGTTTACCTATTTCTTTTTTGCAAGCATCTAATGCACTAGCTTTTTAAAAAATTCACTTCCAACCTTGTTACATAAGTATTCTCCTATGTATTTTTTTCTAGATTTCTGTATTTCACTTTTACCATCTAACTCTAAGAAACCTGAACTGTTATGTTCTGTTATTTAAGTTCTTAAGTCTCTTTCTTTTCAAATGGATGTTCAGTAGGTTCCAGTGTTTATAAACTATTATGTCCTTTCACCATTGAACTGAACTATATGTATTATATTCTCATTTTATTGGGACCAATTTCTGTGGTTGACACACTTTTCCTATTTGCTCTTGCCAAGTTACCTTGGAAACTTTCTTCTTTTGCTTGCTCAAAAGATTTCAGGTCCAGCTTAAAAGCACCTTGAACAAAGGCAAGCTCTTGTGGCTAAAAAGCCAAGCAGTCCATTACTTAGATGGAGCACCAGTCACTAACTTGACAGCCCCTCTCCCATGAAGCCTAACAGAGATGACTGCTAAGCAGCAGCAGAAGACAGACACTACCCTGGGGCTTCTTGGGACTCAGAAGGCTAGCTGGTCTTGCAAGAAAATTCCCAGTCTGATGCAGCACCCCCCCTCCCAACCCAGGGAACGGGGAATATCTGCAGACTTTGTCCCTGCTCCAGATCTTATGCTTAAATTTATCTACATCTACACCACCATCCCCCGCCCCCCGACAGGATTCTTCCAGCCAGCTTGAAATCATTGCTAATCAATGCCTCCTCCAGAAAGCTAGGAGTAGATATAGCCACTAGTCTGTGTAACTAGACCTGTGCAACACTCCTCATGTTTTAAAACGGCCTGGCCCTAATGAGGTTTCAGCAGTCCATAAGAACCGGAAGGAGACAGCAAGACTTGTTTAATTTCATTATTTCAGAATCTTACACAGATTATTTTAAATGCAATTCAAAATTATACCTGTGGCGGATTCATTTTGATATTTGGCAAAACTAATACAATTATGTAAAGTTTAAAAATTAAAAAAAATACTAACTTTCAAAATATCAAATCTGGTAAAATGCATACATTATATTGCCTAGACATGAATATTTTTGAACTTTATTTCAATCTCTCTAGAATTTATGAAACTACTCAAGTTTTTCACTTTTGTAAAAAAAAAAAAGACAAAATTATGGAAATTGTGCCTCTTCATTAACACCAAAAACACACCCAAAGTACAATTTTAAGCCACAAAAACTTAAGTATACTTTGCATTTTTATATCACTGACTATTGTGTTTTAACCTCTGTATTCTATGTAAAAATATGAGTCCTTGAACTCTGTTTACATTCTGCACTAAGCTATTTATTGGAAGTGGGAGGAAACAAGATGGATTAGAACTCTTCATCTGACAAAATAAACAGATGTCTAAATTAAGCATCACTGTATGATATTTATCAAAATTGCCATTTATATAACTGGCTAAGCTATATGTATTTATTCTATGTAGGTTATAGAGGTGCTTGTGAAATGACAAAAACATTACACTCAATGAAAATGTTCCTATTACTATGGAGTATGGGATAAAAATAAGAAACAAGCTGTCACCCCTAACACTGTAATACAGAGAAAAAGTAAATAGGTTGGTAATGTGGTCTGAAGGATAAGTTATTCAAAAGGTAGTGTAAAAGGAATAAAAATATACTGGAGTTTAAGGATGTCATTTCCCTACTCATTTTGGTAGCACAGGATTATGATCAGGTATATATCTGGGCAAAATTTGAGCCAAAGAATGGTTCATCAGCTAGAGAATATAGCTCTGAATAAGATACATAACTGATACTAATCTTATTTTTTTCATATTAAGAAACTTTAGTTTTCATTGCCTTTGGTTTCAGCATATTTTAATATATTTTTCCTGAATGATAAACTGCCAAAGAATAAAATGTAAGAATCTGATAATTTAAAAATTATTTGAAAAGCTACTGTTAACCGGGTTTTTATTTTTTTTTTAATGACAAAGTAGAAACATATATCAATGAAGCCTGAGAATCACAACTATGAAAAGTCATAAGACAACCAAAAAGTAGATCATTAGACATAATTCTCTTTGCCAACTTAGCTGATTCACAAAAGTGCTTTAAACACTACAGTGCTTATTTTTTAGCAATAATCTCTAGAATTTCAAATACTATCTTCTGTTTTTTGGCAGTTCTACAATCCTGGCATGTCAAAAAGCCTTAGTAGATGGAAACAGCTAATCATCTCTTTTTTAAAAATAAAAGTACATTAAGAGAAATGAAGATGCATACTTTTGAAATCTAATTTTAAATTTAACGTGATTTTACAAATAGGAATAACTACAAAACAAAGACGACTAAAAAGTAATAATTAACCCTAGTGAGGCTATCTCAGGAAAGATCACAGTTGAAGAGTTTTAAGACCTCAGTGATATAAACTACATGGTCCCATCAAAGAAACAGATCTAAGGATACGTGAACTTCTCTCACCTCTAAGGGAGCCATACTACGTATGGCAGTTTTTAGTATTTTTTGATGTCTGTGTGTGAGGGTACTATTTATTAGGCATTGGTTAATTTTTTCTGTTATATTCCTTTTCTCCTGTTTCAAAGTCATATTCAGGACATAACATTGCATTAAATCACTGTCTTAGGCTTCCATGAGCTATGATGTTTCTCAGAAAGTTTCCCTTTTTTGATGACTTTGACAATTTTAAGGATTCAGTTCAGTTCAGTTCAGTCACTCAGTTGTGTCCAACTCTTTGCGACCCCATGAACCATACCACACCAGGCCTCCCTGTCCGTCACCAACTCCTGGAGTCCACCCAAACCCATGTCCATTGAGTCCGTGATGCCATTCAACCATTTGAGCCTCTGTTGTCCCCTTCTCCTCCTGCCCTCAATCTTTCCAAGCATCAGGGTCTTTTCCAATGAGTCAGCTCTTCTCTTCAGGTGGCCAAAGTATTGGAATTTCAGCTTCAACATCAGTCCTTCCAATGAATACCCAGGACTGATCTCCTTTAGAATGGACTGGTTGAATCTCCTTGCAGTCCAAGGGACTCTCAAGAGTCTTCTCCAACACCACAGTTCAAAAGCATCAATTCTTCAGCACTCAGCTTTCTTTATAGTCCAACTCTCACATCCATACATGACCACTGGAAAAACCATAGCCTTGACTAGACAGACCTTTGTTGGCAAAGTAATGTCTCTGCTTTTTCATATGTTATCTAGGTTGTTCATAACTTTCCTTCCAAGGAGTAAGTGTCTTTTAATTTCATGGCTGCAGTCACCATCTACAGTGATTTTGGAGCCCAGAAAAATAAAGTCAGCCACTGTTTCCTCTGTTCCCCCATCTATTTGCCATGAAGTGATGCGACCAGATGCCATTATCTTAGTTCTCTGAATGTTGAGCTTTAAGCTAACCTTTTCACTCTCCTCTTTCACTTTCATCAAGATGCTCTTTAGTTCTTCTTCACTTTTTGCCATAAGGATGGAAATTTTTAAGGATTACAGATGAGGTATTCTGCAGAATATAACCTCAATTTGAGTTTGTTTTTTTTTTCATAACAACAGGATATACTGTATAATAATAACATACTATATTGCAAAATATTCATGGTTTATATTAAGCTGACAGTAAGAAGGCAATTATGGGGTTTTGGAGGATGACCCCAGAAGTTAAGAACCATCATCATTACATAAGATTAACTGGTAATATGACTTACCACTGATATTAGCCATGACTATCTGGCTGAGAGAGTGTTGCCAGGTTTTGCACCATAATGTCTCCACCTTCCTTTCTTTACTGCAATTCCTGAATGCAAGTCACTAATCACAGGCCACTCTTTTGGGATGAAGAGTTAGGTTCCCATTCCCTAAGGGGGAGTATCTATATAAACTCTGTGAAATTCTTTTATACAGGAAAATTTTCACTTCTCCCCTATTTCCTATGTTCAGTTGTTTATATCAATATGAACTCAGTAAGTCTTCATTATGTTCTTCAAGTCATGATCTAATAGTACATTTTCTCTCTCATTTCTTTTCCAGTTTTAGCCACCAGCAAGCTCTTTCAGTTATTTCCTATTTCCACTTGACATACCGCCATCATTGTTTGATGGAGTTGTTTCTGGCATTTTACTTTCTGGGACAACAAGATGCTTAAAGTTCGTCTCATATATTCTATATAATGGATGATACTAGTATCATGTAGTATCATCCATTTCTCCAAGGATGGTATTAGAAACCAAGATCCAGATGCAGATTGTATGCACTGCCACTTTTTCAGCTAAGTCTATGAACAGAACTAGAAAATTAATTCTGTAACTATATACATACATTGTATACTGGAGTGGGTTGCCATGCCCTCCTCCAGAGATATATATGTGTGTGTGTGTGTGTGTGTGTGTGTGTGTGTGTGTATATAATATGCACAAAGTAAAATACAAAATGGAGACCAGCCATGAAAACTTCCTGAGCAGAAAATACCATTTTAAAATACCACTTTAAAATACCATTTAAGCCATATAAGTAAAACTTAATTCACCTTATTCTGCAAAACAAGGAGAAATGAACTTGGGCTACTTATTGCAAGTACCTCTGAAAATCATAAATTAAGTCTAATCTGTTAACCCTAATTGGTGTCAGGCAACCACTTTTAACCAATCACTGATCACTAGGTAAACTAATCCTGTAATCAACCATTATAAAGAATATAGAGTCTCTGCATTTTTACTGTCTTATAATATACTTCTGAGTCTTGTTCTTCTGTTGGTTTGAGAATTCCCAGTCTGCCAACTGTTGTCATATGTGTATATGCATATGTAATAAATTTTCACTAAAATCTACCTTGATTTGGTGGTTTTAATTATTCTACTTCTCGATTTGACAATATTTACATTAACTCATATACAGAAACATAATTGTTTACCCATATCCATCTGTATCTAGTCTGTGTTAAATATGAGTTCATATGAATGTGTTTTCCTCTAATCCATTGACATTTGATTTATTCTAGCCTCTCCCCTTTCTTATCTGCAACTTCCCCCTTCAGTAATGAGAAACCTGGTTCCTACCATCTTTCTATTCTTTCAATTATCCATTCAATCAATACCAGTATACAAGCACAGCACTTTCAGAATTATTAACCTGTATGGAGTGAGCCTTAGTCAAAGTTCCTAGAGAGTACCTTGTTACTTCTTAGGAAGTGACAGCTCTCATTAGAATTTCAATCAACCTGGTAATGTTTTGTTTCTATATTTCACTCAAGGATGTCACTCTATCTTGAGGTTTATATTGCAGTTTGTACTTAAATACATATTTGATAGGCAAACTATCAGCTTATTATCAGGAGATAACTGAGTACCTGTTGCCAATGATATAATTCAAGCTTTTACTCAAAACTTGTATTTCCTATCATATGCCTGATGTAACATTTAAAGGCTTATAAAGGCTGATACCAGTTATAATAAATATTTATTGATTGATAAAGAAATATTTTTTGATATTGTGTGATAAAATATGTTGACACTGAAAAGAACTGCTTAACTCTGTGAATTCATAGTTTCCAATTGACCAATATATAATGTTATAAAATTATGGGCAAAAAGACCCATTCACAAAGCAAGAAAATCCAATGGATTTTAAAATAATTGAAACAGATTATTTATGAAGTTAAAATTTCACATTGCATCTAAATGTTAAGAAACTACTCCTTTTCAGTAAAATTCAACAATCACTTTGGCCACCTGATGTGAAGAGCTGACTCACTGGAAAAGACCCTGATTCTGGGAGATTTGGGGCAGGAGGAGAAAGGGGCAAGAGAGGATGAGATAGTTGGATGGCATCACTGACTCAATGGACATGAGTCTGAGCAAAATCTGGGAGATGGTTAAGAACAGGGAAGCTTGGTGTGCTGCAGTCCATGGGGTTGCAAAGGGTTGGACACAACTTAGTGACTGAACAATAATAACAACAATCACACATACTCCTCCCCCTTTCAATTATGTGTTGTTTGAGGCTGAATCTTCTTTACACTTTGAGACAGGAGGAACTTACAGTTACCATGGGGGAAGGATGGGGGCGCAGGGATAGACAGGGAGTTTGGGACTGACATGAACACCGTTATACTTAAAACATATAACCAACAAAGACCTACTGTAAAAAATAATTTTTTTTTTTTGAAGTTTAAAAATACAGCATGTTACAAGAGTCTACAGCAAAAGCAAACATGAAAACCCAGCTGTGCTCCCTTATGCCTGGTGTTACAGACTTTTGCAAAACAAACTATTTGTTATTTTGGAAGATAATTATATTCTAAAAAAAAATGTTAATATGCAATTGACAATGTTTTTAAACTAATTTAAAATAACTAGTAATATTTACCACTGTTAGTTTCTAAATAATATAGACAGACATAACTCAAATAGCAACTTCAGAATTTCCAAAGATTAAGAGGGAAAAGGATTCTATAGGTCGAAAACCATGAGAACCACACATTTAGTGAAACAAGAGAGGAAAAGCAGCTGAGAAATCAAATATACATATAGCTGTTTTGCAAATATGTCTTACAAATGTTCACAGCTATTGATCATAGAGCTGATTGCTATAAGATAAACAGTATAGCAGGTTTTAGATACATAAGCAGCCAAAAAGCAACAATAAACCTGACTTTTTTAGAATGGAGAGAATAGCATGGAAGCATATATACTAACATATATAAAATAGCCAGTGAAATTTGCTGCATGACTCAGGGAACTCAAACCAGGGTCCTGTGACAACCTAGAAGGGTGGGATTGGGTAGGAGATGGAAGGGAATCTCATGAAGGAGGGGACACATTATGCCTATGACTAATCCATGTTGATGTATGGCAGAAACCAACACAATATTGCAATTATCCTTCAATTAAAAATAAAAAAGAGAAAAAAAAGCCACCCTGATGGTTAAAGACTTAAAATAGCTCTTAGGCCTCTGATCATCCTTGGACAGTCAATGAATACAGTCCCCAGGGAAGGCATAATTCCTTTGCCCACTTCCAATATTTCCAGGATGACAGTGGCTAGGGAACAATTTCCCAGAGACTAGATCTTGAGCCTAGAGAGAAAAAATGAACCAATACTTATTACATACCCGTTGGGGGCATCTTTATTTAGTCCTCAAAACAATTCTCTCAACAAAATATTTTGGCCCCTTTATAAAAATAACCTAAGACATGGGAAATTAAAGTAACTTGCCTAAAATCACAGGGGTAATAAGTTGTGCAGACAGCATTTAAGCCAATGTTATATCAGATAACCATCTTTACTTATTAAAATATGCTTACTTATTCATTCATTTATTCAGCACATTTTGAATAGCTATTCTGTAAACAGCACAGTGTATGAAACTAATTAGAAAAAAGCAATAATAATCTTTGATTTTGCCTTCAAATAGTTTATAGGCTCATTGGGAGGTAAGACATTCACCTAAGTATTTGTAATACAGAAAATATGAAATAATTGATGGGTTTACACAAAATGATAACCTTCAATGAAGGATCATGAGAAGAGACTGGTGGAAAAGTTATCCTAGTAAAATGCTCTATTGTTAACATATGCCTCCATTTCATTCTTTTTCCTCCAAAGTCAGTTAGACTCTTGATATGTTAACCACATGAAAAAAAAATTCTATTTGCTAGAACAACAAGAACATTTGGACATAAAAGCGGTGGAAGAATACATCAATGAGCAGCAATAAATTTTAGTTAAGGTCATTTAAAAAAGGTATGAATACTGCCATGTATGCAAGGAATTGATTTTTAAATACTCTGATCTGAAAACTGCAATTATAAGTTTAAAGTAAAAACAGGATTATAGTGTATGAGTCAAAAGAGGTCATGAGGATAATTACAATATTTTCAATTTAGAAACATGGTGCCTGTGTTCAGAGATTCACATTCTGTAGGTAATGTAAAAATTTGAGATAATATCCTAAAGTGAGGAAAAAAATAGAGCAGAGTAAGGGAAATAAGAATGATGGAGGAGTTTCTGTGAGGTGATATTTGAGCAGAGACCTGAATAAAACAAGTGTTGCTGTTTATGGTATCTAAATTGTGTCCAACTTTTCTGCAGACCTTTGGTCTGTAGCCTGCCAGGCTCCTTTGTCTATAGGATTCACCAGGCAAGAATACTGGAGTGGGTAGCCATTTCTTTCTCCAAGGGATCTTCCCAGCCCAGGGACTGAATCTGCATCTTCTGCATTGCAGGCAGATTGTTTACTACTAAGCTACCAGGGAAGCCCAAATAAAGGAAGTACAACAATATCAGGGAAAATATTCCCAGGCAATGGGACCTGCAAGTGCTAAATCCAAGAGGAGCATGACTTTGCAAGATAATGGCCACTTTTTCGCTGCTACAATTCTTTCAGGATCTTTCACCTTAAAGTTGTCTTGTTGATTCTTTTTCTTTCCTAGATTATTGCCTACTTCTACAATAGGTTCCTAGAAACTACTGTTTATTAATGCCCTAAACTGTGAAGGGAATGTTCATCTGTGCTACTGTCAAGACACACAATGGTCATTACAACATTGTATCGCCATCTCACCAATGAGAAAAATTAGATGATTTGCCCAAGGAAACAACTGTGGGATTTGGATTTGAATTCAGTGGTCTACCTCAAAGCCCTCTACCTCTCTTGAATGAAATGCCCAGTGAAGTTTAAGTTGACTTTTTTTTTTTTAATACTCAGGCCTCAGAAAGTATTCTAGACACTGTAATGAGACCAATTTTATGGATTTTGGGAAAATGACTATCAAACACTGCTGTGAACAGAGAAGAGACTAGGAATGTCATAGCATACAACTCTGTCACTTTCTGTGAATCACAAGTACTTTATGGAAGACTGATAAGGGCTACACCATGGTCCTCATCAAACACTTCCAGGATATAGGCATCCAAGAATTCCAGGGCTTGACACATGTACATTGTGAAGTATGTAAAACATTTCAGCTGGATAATACAACTCATTGTTGGTGGGAGTGACAATTCCAGACACTATTTTTATTTTCTGTATAAATCAAAAAGTGGTAGGCTGTCAATAATTTTCATACACTATGTAAAATTCTGTAGTTCCCAAATATAACTGTCCAAACATGAGAACATCCCATCTATGGATAAGGAGCAGTTCACCAGTTTATTGGAGGCTGGCCACTTCCTTCCAATATATTGTGCTCATGTATACCACAGAACACAGGCCTTTGAGCATAGTGAGACCTGAAACTGCTTTTCTTTTAAAATAGGCATGTGGTCTAACTTGAGGGAAAAACAGGAAAAAAAACATGAAAGAATCTTCTCTCTGCAAGACCCAGGTCTGGGCCACTCACTGATTTGTATTCCAAAGTTTCATAGCAGTTAAAGTGAGCTGGATATGTGTAGTTTCTTCAGATTTACAAATGTTTATCCAATTTAGTAGATGAGTACATTTAAGAAGTAAAATATTCACAATGATTATGATAAAAATGTTAAATGTATTTTATATAAAGGGCTCATTTCAATAAATGACATTATACAGAGAAAGCCCTAAAAGACCTCACCCAAAAATGGTTAGCATAAACAAACTCGGTAAAGTTGCAAGATAAAGAGACAATACATAAAAATCCTAAAATTTGAACAGGACCACAAAAGACCCCAAATAGCCAAAGCAATCTTTAAGCTAGATGTATCACGCTTTCTGATTTCAGTCAAGACTACAAAGGCTACGATAATCAAAACAGTACTGACTAGCATAAAAACAGACACACAGAACAATGAAGCAGAGAGCCCAGAAGTAAACTCACACCTATATGGTCAATCAATCCACAGCAAAAATGACCAAAACGTAGGACATAGAAAAGACAACCACTACAGTAACTGGTATTAGGACAAACTGGATGGCTATGTGCAGAAGACTCAAACCAGACCACTATCTCATACCAAGTACAAAAAGAAACTCAAAATGTGGTAAAGCATTAAATGTAATACCTAAAACCACAGAATGTTTAGAAAATACAGGCAGAACACTGACCCCAGTCTTAGTAATATTTTTTCAATCTATCTCTTCTGACAAGGGAAACAAAATCAAAAAATAAATGAGACTGCTAACTAAAAAGCTTTTGTGCAGTGAAGGAAACTATCAGTAAAACAAAAGGTTAGCCTACTGAATGGGAAATAAATAATACATCCAGTAAGTAGTTAATATCGCAAATCCACAAAGAACTAGTACAACACATGAAAAAAATAAGTTGATTGTAAAAATGGGCAGAGGAATTGAGTAGATGTTTTTCCAAAGATACACAGGTGGTCAACAGAAACACAAGAAGAGGATCTATATGACTCATCAGGAAAATGGAAATCAAAGCCACAATGATATAGTTCTCTTATCTCAGCTGTAGTTTCAGGGGATGTTTAAATTGCATCTATAGTTTATTTTCCACATATTCTGTTTCTTAAAAAATAACACTTTACCTTTGATATAGAAATATTTCAAAATTTGTAGGATTTTAAGGTTTTAATATGCTGAAATTTCATAAGTCATAGGAATATCTGCTTAATAATGAGATAAGAGATTAAGGTAATTGCCTCTTTTCTTCATAATATAATCAAATGTGAAGTTTACAACACTAAACTCAAGTCTTGGAATCTCAACTTTAATTTCAACAACTGTGTATTTCATATACCTTTGGCTTACAGAATGATTAAGTTTTAAATTCTCTGATCCTCCCCCAGAGGAAAAATACTTTATGCATGCATGAAGTGTCTACTGTCAATCACTATTTTAACCAAATTACCAGAAACTGTAGGAGTCTTCTGTGAGTACATTGATGGTGGCCTATATATAAAACAATGCTTTTTGGTGAATTTGGACAAACAAACTTTGCCAGAGAGAAATGGACTAATGTCTCCACTGAGGCATAGAATTTTGAGAGAGTCACAGTTATTTTATTGAAGTTTAACTGTACACAGACAATTAAGGAGGAATCTGTGCAGATGTGCTGTTTCTTCAGATTTTTTCTTTCTCATAGCTTTTCAAATCAGTCAGAAAATTGTCTCCCTGGTCCTGGCAGTAAGTGCTGTGTGTTACCCAGTAAGAAAATTGCTCAGTGAAGGTTTTAATTCTTGTTATTTTTTTTTCCCAAAACTTAGAATCAAAGTTCATTATAAGATGCTGTCAATTCAATGGTATGAAAACCTGTGTTAACAAACAGAAAAGGGCAGTCTATTGGGGAATATAGTAGAAGGCTCTGAAATGAAGTTTAAGTGGAAAAAAACCTCTTGAGTAAGCATTAATATCCTGCACTGCTTAATGCATGCCTTTCCCTACTTTAAATGCAGTTCGGATTGAGTTTTGCAGAGAATCATTTTATCAAAATCAGTCAACATAAGAGGCCTATTCAGGAAAAAAATGGGGCCATTATAAAATGTACTGAGTCTTTAAAGTGAAATTCTTAAAATATTAAAATTACAAGCAGCTATTTACTTTGTCTTCCTTTGATTGGTAGATTACAACAGAACATCAGGAATTCAGTATTATTTGAAAGATATATTATCCACAGAGGTAGGCATGGTAGATTCATTGCAAAAATACACCCTCCTTGTATCCATGTTTTTTTCCTAAAATGTAGCTCCTTCCATCAAGATGTAGAACCTCTTTCCCCACTCCTTGAATCTGGATGATCTTACAACTTTGGCCAAAAGAGAAAAAACAAAACAAAACAAAACAAAGAAAGATGCTGTGAAAAACAAATGAAGACCATCTAAATGAGAACAAGCAAAAGATATTTAATCAGAGTTTGCTATAGCAAGGGAGTCAGCCACTGATGCTTGCAATGAACAACAACACTGGAAAAGCTTTCAGTTCAGTTCAGTCGCTCAGTCATGTCTGACTCTCTGTGACCCCATGAACCGCAACACACCAGGCCTCCCTGTCCCTCACCAACTTCCGGAGTTTACCCAAACTCATATCCATTGAGTCAGTGATGCCATCCTACCACCTCATCCTCTGTTGTCCCCTTTCCCTCCTGCCCTCAATCTTTCCCAGCATGAGGGTCTTCTCAAATGAGTCAGCTCTTCACATCAGGTGGCCAAAGTATTGGAGTTTCAGCTTCAACATCAGTTCTTGCAATGAACACCCAGGACTGATCTCCTTTAGGATGGACTGGTTAGATCTCCTGGCAGTCCAAGGGACTATCAAGAGTCTTCTCCAACACCACAGTTCAAAAGCATTAGTTCTTCACTTAGCTTTCTTTATAGTCCAACTCTCATGTCCATACATGACTACTGGAAAAACCATAGCTTTGACTAGATGGACCTTTGTTGACAAAGTAATGTCTCTGCTTTTTAATATGCTATTTAGGTTGGTCCTAACTTTCTTTCCAAGGAGTAAGCGTCTTTTAATTTCATGGCTGCAATCACCATCTGCAGTGATTTTTGAACCCCAAAAAATAAAGTCAGCCACTGTTTCTCTATCTATTTTCCATGAAGTGATGGAACTGGATACCATGATCTTACTTTTTTGAATGTTGAGCTTTAAGCCAACTTTTTCACTCTCCTCTTTCACTTTCATCAAGAGGCTCTTTAGGAAAAGCTTTACAGTGGGCAAAAAAGGGGGTGGTTACAGATATGTCCTGAGAGGTGATTGCTGAGATAAGGAAGCCTTAGGCAGGCTAACTAAAAGTGAGATATCCTATGTGATTGGTGACAGGTGCATAATTTGGCTTTCTCCAGTTGCTTTGGAGTTGGAAGTAGGGACAAAAATTAGGGAAGTTGTCAGTTGTAATACTAATCAAGTCCTAGCTACTCAGGGATGATTGTTATAGGACTATTGTTTGCCCTCCTGGTTTGGTTGATAGAGATAGCACTTTGTTTGCTGAACCGGTTACTAAAGATAATGGATTGACTTCCCGGAATGGTTGCTGCAGACTGTGGGTCAGAACTCCATTTTTATATATAATCTGGCCTCTGTCTGAAAGTTACATTCAGCCTCTCAGTGGGAAGACAGTTTGGCAGTTTTGAGCCTAGTGTGGCTTCATGATTCTCAGGCAGTACTCTTGGAATCTGCTACTGTCATATGAACAAACTTGAAGGAGCCCACAAAGAGTAAAGAAGCCACATGACAGAAAGCTCAGCTGCCCAGGCCAAGACTGTCCTAGATCGGCCTACTGGTCAGCTAATTCATACAAGTAGAGGCATCCAGCCAAAGCTGGGGATCCGTCTGCACAACACACAGCAGACTGCAGACATATGACAGACCTTAGCAGAGACAATGAGATTTAGAATTATGAATAGTAATGACTGCTTACTGTTTAGGTCACTGACTTGTGGGGTATTTCATTGTAAATGCAGTATGTATTTATTGTAAAATTTGACAATTTACAACTTAATAAATATCCCAAATCTTTTGAATAACAGTATATTAAAAAATTCCTAGGTTTGAATATACACAGGTGGACCTGAAACTAGACTATGTCTTTTAAATTAAAAGTGTTGCATTTATTTACATACTAGGACCTTTGTTTTCCAAGCCAGGCTTCAGCAATATGTGAACCGTGAACTTCCTGATGTCCATCTGGTTTTAGAAAAGGCAGAGGAACCAGAGATCAAATTGCCAACATCTGCTGGATCATGGAAAAAGCAAGAGAGTTCCAGAAAAACATCTATTTCTGCTTTATTGACTATGCCAAAGCCTTTGACTGTGTGGATCACAATAAACTGTGGGAAATTCTGAAAGAGATGGGAATACCAGACCACCTGACCTGCCTCTTGAGAAATTTGTATGCAGGTCAGGAAGCAACAGTTAGAACTGGACATGGAACAACAGACTGGTTCCAAATAGGAAAAGGAGTATGTCAAGGCTGTATATTGTCACCCTGCTTATTTAACTTATATGCAGAGTACATCATGAGAAACGCTGGACTGGAAGAAACACAAGCTGGAATCAAGATTGCCGGGAGAAATATCAATAACCTCAGATATGCAGATGACACCACCCTTATGGCAGAAAGTGAAGAGGAACTCAAAAGCCTCTTGATGAAAGTGAAAGTGGAGAGTGAAAAAGTTGGCTTAAAGCTCAACATTCAGAAAATGAAGATCATGGCATCCGGTCCCATCACTTCATAGGAAATAGATGGGGAAACAGTGGAAACAGTGGAGTTGGTGATCGACAGGGAGGCCTGGCGTGCTGCGACTCATGGGGTCGCAAAGAGTCGGACACGACTGAGCGACTGAAGTGAACTGAACTGAACCTTTGTTTTCATGACTACAAGCATGAAATTAAAAGACACTTGCTCCTTGGAAGAAAAGCTATAACCAACCTAGACAGCATATTAAAAAGTGGAGACATTACTTTGCCAACAAAGGTCCGTCTCATCAGAGCTACAATTTTTCCAGTAGTCATGTATGGATGTGAGAGTTGGACCATAAAGAAAACTGAGTGCTGAAAAATATATGCTTTTGAACTGTGATATTGGGGAAGACTCTTGAGAGTCCCTTGGACTGCAAGGAGATCCAACCAGTCCATCCTAAAGGAGATCATTTCCGAATATTCATTTGAACAACTAATGCTGAAGCTGAAGTTCCAATACTTTGGCCACCTGATGTGAAGAACTGACTCACTGGAAAAGATTCTGATGCTGGGCAAGATTGAAGGCAGGAGGAGAAGGGGACAACAGAGGATAAGATGGTGGGATTCTTCACTGATCTGATGGACATAAGTTTGAGCACAGTCTGGGAGCTGGTGATAGGAAAGCCTGGTGTGCTGCAGTCCATGGGGTCACAGAGTCAGACACAACTGAGCGAATGAACTGCACCTTTGTTTTCAAAATATAGAACTACATGTTCCTTCACATGCCACTATAGTCACTCCTCACTCACTCACTCCACTCTATGGTGAAAAGTTCGGTTGTTCTTTACATAAAACTCACCCTTATACTAGAACAATGACAAGGAAGATAGAAACTTCACTGTATCTTTAGTTACTTGAAAATAAAAATGTTCTCAGAAAAGAGGAAATGAGTTGTCCCTACTGAGCATTAAAGTGTAAATGTCATTGCCAGGCGCTCATGCATCATGTAATTTGAGTATTATTTTACCACCTCCTTCTAAGTTGATCATTCATTGATTTCCCCTAATTTCCTACATGCAGATTAAGTTTCCTGTGATGGGAAGACCCAGCAGCAGCTTTAATCATGAGAGGTATTCTGACATGACTTGAGCTATTTCTTGCTGCCTTGGCTTTCTTTTCCCATGTTTCGTTTCTAAGACTTCCCATAGAATCTGGGGGTAGCTAATACATTACCAAAAAAAAATCATTTTTCACCCAAGTTAACCAGAGTAATTTTCTGGCTTCTGAAACAAAGAATCCTAGGTAGTAAGGCAGCTAGATGTCCTTACTAAAGTACTGGTGAAAAAAATCAAACCTTAGCTAAGGAGCTAATCTTTCTTCATTCAGGCTAATATTTCTTCTCATAGCCTTACTAATCTTCTGTGATCATGATAATCTTGATGTATTCTGGGCTATGTTCCAAATACTTTTGTGAAGGCTTAGACTAAACTTGCAGTTAATATTTTCTTGGTGGTTTAGTTGCTAAGTTGTGTCTGACTCTTGCGACCCCAAGGACTGTAGCCTGCCAGGCTTTTTTGTCCATGGGATTCTCTAGGTAAAAGACTGGAATGGGTTTGCACTTCCTCCTCCAGGAGATTTTCCCAACCCAGGGATTGAACCCACATCTTCTGCATTGAAGGCAGATTTTTTACCAACTGAGTCACTAGGGAAGCCCATATAAAGACCACTGCAATCGCTGCACCCATACCAAGTTATAGATGAGATTTATTCTTCCTTTACAGCTACAGTCCATAAAAACTGGACACCCACATTCAAGACACCCAGAAATGCCCCGCAGTGAACTCGGCTTTTTCTTTGCTTATGTAGTTGATTGTTCTTAGATAATAAGTAACTTCCCTTCTGCAACCTGAGTTCATAAGACCATATTCCTCTGTGCTACTATTAAACATATATTTTTTTTTAATTCACCAGTTATCTATGCTTCATCACGAACTTTTTGAAAGGACGGTTTTTACTTTAAATAATAGGAAAACAAAAAAAGTGTGAGTACAAATGTTTGAGTGTGTAGGTATGTTCTTCTGTAGTTTAACTTTTGTATTAATTGTTGCTATGAGTTCTCAGAGAGATTATGAATGCAAACCGTGAACCAATAAAGTATTCACAAACTGGCAAACCAGAGATCTGGTTCAAATTTTAGCTAAAGAATTTGGGTCAGTCATTTAATTTCTAAGTCATGTTTTCCATCTATGTTTTAGAGATTGGAATGGAGGATAAATATAAGCACTGTTTTGAAGTTAACCACAATTAAGAGTTTAAACTACTGAATATAGAGTATTCAGAAGAATTTTGGATATTCCAGTTATTTAATAAAGCTAATGAACACTGTTATGCTTCATCTTTAATGAATCATTTAAGAATATGTAACATGAAATGTAACTAACACAGTAAGAGACAAAGGAAAAAATAAGAATTTTATAAGATTATGTTTCAAGTCTTGGTTTTAAAGAAGATTTAGAAGGCAAAAACCAAAATTTTAAGAACCATCTTCCATATACATTGATTATTATATTTATGGATTAAGATAGCATTTTTAAAAGGAACATCAGATAGAAAAAAAGTGACTTAGAAAATGATTTTCCAAGTCTGATTGACACATAGTCAAGGGAATTTGAGAAACTCTAAAAATGTTTCTCAAGTGCCCAGTTAGCACAGAGAAAATCTGTAAAGCACTTCTGAAGTACTCCAATTTGTAGAAGACTGCTTAACATTCTCACTGAGTGAACATTCAGGTGAGTGGTGTTAATCTGTTAGATGATGCAAAAAATTAGATACACCTATCTGGGTGCAAATGAGATGACCTGAAATTCTAAGTCCACACTGATTTACATTATTAATGAATGAAAAGACTCTAGTTTCCTTAAACATTAAGGAAGTTCACAAGAACACATTTCCAGCAGTGTATAATTTACTATATATATTCAAATATGTTATTTTACTATATGCTGTCCTATAAGCTTCCCTAAAAAAGAAGTGTGTTAATCTCTCTTGATTGAATTATGCTTTGAGAGGCATTCAGTTTAGAAATACAGTAATACCTTTCAATATACATATTCTTGTTCTTAGTATTGTGAAATCTTCAATTAACCTATTAATATCTAGTGTTCTTTTCTTCTAAGAACAAAAAGCATCTCCACTTTATAACCTGTTACAGGTGTTATTATAGTAATGAACAGTAGGTATATTAAAATATTTTAGATTGATTTTAAATTTAACATACACAAAATAGTAGACAAATATTATAGAATTTAATAAAATCCTTCTAAGTCAAACACACCCTAAATCACTCAACCTTTTAGAGCGAAATTCAAAGGAAAAAAATGAGAAACAAAATTCTTATACAAATTATACTATATCTAGGTATATTAAGCAGTTTTCACTTTACTGTCATCTTAATCCAAATTCCTGCCTTTGAAATGAGATAATTATTTTGGAAAATAATCTCCCTTTAATTTAACTGGGCTTTCCTGGTGGCTCAGATGGTAAAGAATCCACCTGTAAAGTAGGAAACAGGTTCAATACCTGGGTCAGGAAGATCCCCTGGAGAACGGAATGGCAATACACTACAGTATTCTTGCCTGGAGAATTCCATGGACAAAGGAGCCTAGTGGCTATAGTTTAATGTAATATTTGAATTTCTGACCTCATGCCTGAACACTTACATTTCCAGGACAGTTATGATTATACATATTATAAATATCACTTTTAATATGTTTTTCATTATCTTACTAATAAAATCCTGTATTAGATACATTACCTTTCTGGGAAAACAGCAAGTTATAATGAATGCTAAGGAAAATTCTGTAGTCTTTGCAAGACTCTCTTCAACTACTTTGACCATATGATATCACCAGTTCCCCAAAAGTGTTAAGAATCACTTTTGCTAATTTCTTTTTTTCCCCTAAAATTCATTCTCTCAGAAAAGTCAAAGCATAAATGCTCTCATTGTATCAGCATCTGAAAAAGTGCTAACAAGAATAAGGAAACTGTAACATTTTATATTAAAGACATTAAGGAACAGAAACAAAGGAATTAACTAACTTAGAGTGCAATTCAGTTATGCTCTGAAATATTGGAAGTAATGGGTTAAGACAGTGACAAATTCAACTACTATAGTATAGAAGCCATGTTAATACCATTAAATATTTAATCAAATGAAATAACTGACTTAAAAGCTTTCTCCAAATGTGGGTTGCTATTCAATGACTCTTAAGAAACTGTATACACAGATATATAATACTAACAAAAGTATTTCTATATAATATTTAACAAGACAAGCATTAAATGCTGGATATACATGTCTATATATTTTAAAGCATATATAAGATTGCTTATTTAAAATGTCAGGTACACTTGTAAAAAGGGATAAATGACAACACTACAGCCAAAACATTCAGTTCAGTTCAGTTCAGTGGCTCAGTTGTGTCCGACTTTTTGTGACCCCATGAACTGCAGCACACCAGGCCTCCCTGTCCATCACTGACTCCCGGAGCTAGCACAAGCTGGAATCAAAATTGCAGGGAGAAATATCAATAACTTCAGGTATGCAGATGACACCACCCTTATGGCAGAAAGTGAAGAGGAACTTAAAAGCCTCTTGACAAAAGTGAAAGAGGAGAGTGAAAAAGTTGGCTTAAAAGTCAATATTCAGAAAACTAATATCATGGCATCTGGTCCCATCACTTCATGGCAAATAGATGGGGAAACAGTGGAAACAGTGGCTGACTTTATTTTGGGGGGCTCCAAAATCACTGCAGATGGTGATTGCCGCCATGAAATTAAAAGACGCTTACTCCTTGGAAGGAAAGTTATGACCAACCTAAATGGCATATTGAAAAGCAGAGACATTACTTTGCCAACAAAGGTCCATCTAGTCAAGGCTATGGTTTTTCCAGTAGTCATGTATGGATGTGAGAGTTGGACTGTGAAGAAAGCTGAGTGCCAAAGAATTGATGCTTTTGAACTGTGGTGTTGGAGAAGACTTTTGAGAGTCCCTTGGCCTGCAAGGATATCCAACCAGTCCATTCTAACGGAGATCAGTCCTGGGTGTTCTTTGGAAGGAATGATGCTAAAGCTGAAACTCCAGTACCTTGGCCACCTCATGTGAAGATTTGACTCATTGCAAAAGACTCTGATGCTGGGAGGGATTGGGGGCAGGAGGAGAAGGGGACAACAGAGGATGAGATGGCTGGATGGCATCTCTGACTTGATGGATGTGAGTCTGGGTGAACTCCTGGAGTTGGTGATGGACAGGGAGGCCTGGCGTGCTGCTATTCATGGGGTCTCAAAGAGTCGGACACGACTGAGCAACTGATCTGATCTGATCAAATAACCTCAAAAGTAATGTTTCAGTTGAATTATTTTAAGTTTCAAAAGTTATACTCTATACATAATTATACATTTTTTCTTGGTAGATACATAAAGTTATGTACACTTTTACAATTACTGATTTCATTAGGTTGTAGCTAATTTTAGAAGAATCTAGCCTCCCCATCATATGATTTAAGTCAGGTAAAAGTAAAAAATCATGTGTGCAGTAACACTGGTTTTTTTGCGATACACATTAAGAACAAAAATGAGTCCCAGAAATGAAAAGCTCAATAGACTACAACACTGGTATAATGGCAAGTCTCCTATGTATGCTCGATTTCTACAAAGCAGTGTGTTAATATATATCTGTAATTCAAACCATTAAAGTCAGCACAAGACAACTACTTAGTATTTAGCTACATGCCACATAAACTAGCTTAAGCTAAGAATTATTGCCTGACTTGGTGCTTTTACTGATGAAAAGTCAGTGTTTTATGTACTTTGCTGCTGCTGCTGCTGCTAAGTCACTTCAGTCGTGTCTGACTCTGTGCGACCCCATAGACGGCAGCCCACCAGGCTCCCCCGTCCCTGGGATTCTCCAAGCAAGAACACTGGAGTGGGTTGCCATTTCCTTCTCCAATGCATGAAAGTGAAAAGTGAAAAGTGAAAGGGAAGTCGCTCATTCCTGTCCGACTCTTCGTAACCCCATGGACTGCAGCCCACCAGGCTCCTCTGTCCATGGGATTTGCCAGGCAAGAGTACTGGAGTGGGGTGCCATTGAGAAGTTTTTTAATTCCGGTATATACAGGTGATCAATGTTAAGGACTAAAATAGCAATCTGGCAAATATTTCTAAGGAGAGCTTCCAGAGTGAAGATTTAAAATCTCAAGGGAAAAGGGCTATTTTGGCATATATTTGTCTTATCAGTATGACCCAATGATCAACTGACACTATGATTTAAAAAGTGAGACCAAGATAATTTTGTGAAAAATTGAGTTTTAGAACCATTTCATGTATCAGACCTGGTTGGCATTACCTCAAAGCACTTTGTTTTCATGTTCAATATGAAAAGTATTATATTCACACAGGTAGTTGAAAGTGTATACATACTCACAAATATTCACCTTTAAAAAAAAGGTTAAAGACCAGAAGCATAACTCTTAGCTTCAAGGATAATAGGATGTGTTCTGTTATTTTTCTGATTCAACACAGTGATACAGAGAAAGAATATCAAAGCATTAAAAATAATTATGCAAAAAGATACTAGGGTGAAAAGGCAAATTATCTGCAGATAATATTTTACATACATAAAACATAAAGGAATCAGTGGATTAAGACAGGTAATAGTGTATTTGTAAAATTACAAGCAGCAATATCTTTTCTAATGCAAAACAACTGCAATAAATAGTCAAAAAATAGTCAATTTAATGTCAGTAGAAATTAGGTAATAAAAATTTTGTTGAAAAATATTCAGAATATATTTAAAGAACTGATAAAAACATTTTGAAGGAGAAATATACAAGAATGACAAACTACTAGAGAATTCTAGAATCCTTTGGTTAGATCTAAAAATAAACTGGGAAATCAAAGCATTGTCTATCAACTACTACTTCTATAAAGTCTCTAGTTTGAGTGTATTGATTTTTAAGTGATAATTTTTTTCTGGTTATTTAATAAATAGACAAAATGAATAGACTACTCTGAGCTATATGTACTATCCTTTTATATATTCAAATATATATTCTATTAGACTCTCCAAAATAATTGTTAATAAACACAAGAGAAAATGTACATCAAGAGCCTTAAATATCCAAAGTTTAAGTACTAGTCCCAGAAATTTATGGGAAGTAGAGGTTCACAATTATAATGAGTATATAAAAGACTATGATAAAGAAAATTGGCAATAATTTCAATACTAATAAAAATCAAGCATATGCTCTATTTAAGTAATAAGCTAAAAAGTTATACATATTTAAAGATATTTGATGTTCAGTACCTAATAGGGAACAAAAGCCAGGTATACATGGATATACACGTGTCATCAAGCAACATGGATCATCTGCTTCTTTCTCCCTCCTTTTCAACCATTTCCAAAGAACACATACAAACATTGATACATACATAAAAACAATTTTATGGTAAAATTATGTGGTGGTTATTGCTGTGCTTGAAGCATTAAAATTCTAAACTGTTTACTTATAAAATGCTTTAATAACATACAGTTCACATTATGTAACATCTCTAATACCCAGTCTAGAAAACTTGTTAAAAATTAACTAGAATAAAAGATAGTGTCAAACATTACTTCTACATAGATCACATCTAGGCGCTGATCCTTAAAACACTGAAGGCTGAGTGCAATTCAGTACCTTCAAACCATTTACTAATTAGCACATTAAATCAAGTATTTATATATTTAAAATAATAAAAAATAAGTTACCAGATGGTGATCCACTTTAGAAGAAAAAGAATCCTTAAGATATTAACTAACTAGAATTAAGATTCACAAATTGTCACTTTGTGTCCAAACATAAGTACCATAGTATCTCTAGATCAGCAGTCCTCAACCCAACATTTTGGAGCCTCCTGGAGGCCCCATCAGTTCATGACAAATAGATGGTAAAATGATGAAAACAGTGACAAATTTTATTTTCTTGGGCTCCAAAATCACTGCAGATTGTGACTGCAGTCATGAAATTAAAAGACCCTTGCTCTTTGGAAGAAAAGCTATGAGAAACCTAGACAGCATATTTAAAAGACAATCTCTTTAACAAGTGGTGCTGGGAAATCTGGTCAACCACTTGTAAAAGAATGAAACTGGACCACTTTCTAACACCATACACAAAAATAAACTCAAAATGGATTAAAGATCTCAATGTAAGACCAGAAACTATAAAACTCCTAGAGGAGAACATAGGCAAAACACTCTCTGACATACATCACAGCAGGATCCTCTATGACCCACCTCCCAGAATATTGGAAATAAAAGCAAAAATAAACAAATGGGACCTAAATAACCTTAAAAGCTTCTGCACATCAAAGGAAACTATTAGCAAGGTGAAAAGACAGCCTTCAGAATGGGAGAAAATAATAGCAAATGAAGCAACCGACAAACAACTAATCTCAAAAATATACAAGCAACTCCTACAGCTCAACTCCAGAAAAATAAACGACCCAATCAAAAAATGGGCCAAAGAACTAAATAGACATTTCTCCAAAAAAGACATACAGATGGCTAACAAACACATGAAAAGATGCTCAACATCACTCATTATCAGAGAAATGCAAATCAAAACCACTATGAGGTACCATTTCACACCAGTCAGAATGGCTGCGATCCAAAAGTCTACAAATAATAAATGCTGGAGAGGGTGTGGAGAAAAGGGAACCCTCTTACACTGTTGGTGGGAATGCAAACTAGTACAGCCACTATGGAGAACAGTGTGGAGATTCCTTAAAAAACTGGAAATAGAACTGCCTTATGATCCAGCAACCCCACTGCTGGGCATACACACTGAGGAAACCAGAAGGGAAAGAGACACGTGTACCCCAATGTTCATTGCAGCACTGTTTATAATAGCCAAGACATGGAAGCAACCTAGATGTCCATCAGCAGATGAATGGATAAGAAAGCTGTGGTACATATACACAATGGAGTATTACTCAGCCATTAAAAAGAATACATTTGAATCAGTTCTAATGAGGTGGATGAAACTGGAGCCTATTATACAGAGTGAAGTAAGCCAGAAGGAAAAACATAAATACAGTATACTAACGCACATATATGGAATTTAGAAAGATGGTAACAATAACCCGGTGTACGAGACAGCAAAAGAGACACTGATGTATAGAACAGTCTTATGGACTCTGTGGGAGAGGGAGAGGGTGGGAAGATTTGGGAGAATGGCAATGAAACATGTAAAATATCATGTAGGAAATGAGTTGCCAGTCCAGGTTCGATGCATGATGCTGGATGCTTGGGCCTGGTGCACTGGGACGGCCCAGAGGGATGGTATGGGGAGGGAGGAGGGAGGAGGGTTCGGGATGGGGAACACATGTATACCTGTGGCGGATTCATTTTGATATTTGGCAAAACTAGTACAATTATGTAAAGTTTAAAAATAAAATAAAATTGGAAGAATAAAAAAATAAAAAATAAAAAAATAAATAAAAGCAGAGACATTATTTTGTCAACAAAGGTCCATCTAGTCAAACCTATGTTTTATCCAGTAGTCATGTATGGATGTGAGAGTTAGACCATAAAGAAATCTGAGTGCCAAAGAATTGATGCTTTTGAACTGTGGTTTTGGAGAAGACTCTTGAGAGTCCCTTGGGCTGCAAGGAAATCAAACCAGTCAATCCTAAAGGAAATCAGTTCTGAATATTCATTGGAAGGACTGATGCTGAAACTAAAGCTCTGATAGATATCTTGAGAAGATACCTTCTTCAAATGAGAAGAGCTGACTCATTTGAAAAGACCCTGATACTGTGAATGATTGAAGGCAGGAGGAGAAGGGGACGGCAGAGGATGAGATGGGTAGATGGCATCACCGACTCAATGGACATGAGTTCAAGCAAATTCCGGGAGCTGCCAATGGACAGGGAAGCTTAGTGTGCTGCAGTCCATGCAGTCACATGGAGATGGATATGACTGAGTGACTGAACTGGGGGACTAGGTTCTAACACTACCATGTGAGATCTCTGGATCTGGTGCCAAGTAACATGATTCTAATGTGATCTAGGCTATAACTACATCTGAGTTTTAACCTCCACTTTCTACCTCCTGTGAAAGTCCCCTACCTTCCCTGAGGGATCAGTGTAAAGCTTTCATCTGTCAAGAGAACATTGTGACAATACTCCTTTTTATTTGGAATGGTTTATCTGCATTTGGTGGATCTTAAAACACTGACACACTGCAGTTTGATCTATGGCCACCAGGATTGCAGACTCAAGTTGCCTCAAGGGAAAAAGAAAAAAAAGCGAACAACAAAAAATACTACATAGGGCTTGGAAGGAAGAGCTGGCAGCTTCCTTAAACTCAGCTTCTACTGTCACCACCCCAGACCACACAATCTCCCTCATCATAGCTGCTTCTTGCTGAGGCCTCCTCTACTCCTCTCTATACTACATATTGCTTTCTCAGTTGCTATTGCCATATCTATTTTGATTGGCCAAGTTGATTCTGTGCTAGGGCAGTCTCACTAGCCTACAGGCAGGCTACTCTCAGCTCAGGAGCTCAGCACCAGCTACTCAGCTAAGGCAGTGGAAGCATTCACAAGTCACCTAGTCTCCACCTGGATGAGCAGGGGAGGTTCCCCTAGAAGGCAATCCAGAAGGATGCAGACAGCAACATGACTGACAGATCTAGTAAAAACAGCGGAGACAGTACAAGGCATTTAGGGCATCACTGGATGTCCAGTTCTAAACTTTAGCAATTCTTACAGTAAACATGACCAACTTTAGCTAGTAAAACTAGCTTTACCAGAATGTTCTCCATGAACTCATTATGTTTATGAGAATGTTGCTTTCAGGATCATGAATATAACTAAGCAGTTAGTTTTGCCTTCCCATGAAAGGCACAGGTTATTTTTTGTGAAGTACTCATGATATTTAATTATGTGCAAAACAGAGGTTTCAAGTCAATAGTACAGAATTGCTCTGCCAACTCTTTCACAAGAGTTTCAGCAGCTAATTTCTGAAAGACTTTCTCACTGTCAAATTATGAACAATCCTTTTCCTTGTTGTTAAGAATTGTATTCTCTTATCTATAGTATGCAAGAAGTTGCACAAGTCCTTCTAACTTATTTTTTTCCTTCTAACTTTTTATAACAAGTGATTTCTTGCTTCATTAAGAGTGTAGATTATATTGTAAATGCAAATCCTCAACCTTCCATTTAAAGACCAGCCAGTGTAAGTTATCAGATCATAGAGAAAGATTATGACATACTAGCATACTGATGCATCACTTAAGTTTTCACACTTCATTAAAGTCAAAGTTTAAAAAAGATCAAGCATAGTCTCTTTTTAACCATTTGATTTCAAATAGTTCATCTCTACAATAATAAAGAAGTAATATTCTACTGCAATTGTAGTATTTGGTAAATTGTACAAGTGCATTTACTAAATGCATTTTGACAATTCAGTAGTTCCAAAATAAATGTTGATGTGGTTAAAAAGTTGTTAAAGACTTTGGCCTTTAATGACCAATTTACAATAGATATAGGACAGAGGAACATTTGATAAAGGGGCTTTCAATCAGTAAAATCTATGCCATAGTAAACTCAAGGACAACCAATGGGTTTCACAAACAACAATAAAATAAAGAGGAGAGTAAAGATCTATAGATCCTGAGAAAGACTCAAGGAGCAAATTTACCAATTGCAATTTATGGACTATATTTGAATCCTCACTAAAAAAAAAAAAAAACCTGTTGACCATTTGAGATTAGAATTTGAACACTGCATATTTGATGATATAAAAGAGTAATCCAATTTTTTGATTAATGTTGAAACAACATTTTCCTGTTTCCCTGAAAGACAACCTCTATTATCTGGTAAGAACTTACCTAAGAGCTCTCAAATTGCACTATGAACTTCAGTCAAGTGATCCGACAGAGGTTGCCTAATACTTTAATATTTGCTAAGGCATCAAACAGGAGTTCTCTCACTAAGTTAGTTCTATCTGACTGCTTCTGTAAATGTCTGCTTATGTCCAACACCATCTGGTAGAAGAGGTGTTCCAAGAAGTCAAGTGCTACAGAAAGGTACTCATCTTCCCTATTGAGCAGTTATTAAAAAAAAAAAGCAAAGAAAAACATAAAACACAGTATCTAACTTACTAGCTTTTCATGTCTGCAACCAACTAAAATATCTACACACTTATCTGTGTAAAGCTTTTTAATGTATAACTGAGTTCAGTATCAATGATAAGTTCAGTTTAATATTTTAAGCTACAAACAAAAGCTATTCAATTTCTGAAAAAGACATCAAAATCAAAAATCTCCTCTTTAAAATTCAGAATGGAGAATCAAACTAATTTACTTGCTCAGGTCACAACCAGAGCTACAGTCCAGATTCAAGTTGTAGATAATCATTTTTTTCAACAAAATGTTGCTTATTTCAAAGCTGTCTGTAAGATCTATTATTTCATTTTGGCTACAAAAGAATAGAAGGAAACAAGTTCCAAGATAGTTATATATTAAACACAATTTCTAGTAAAATGCCATCTGGGTAGCTTCAGAAGAAAATGCTAGGTTTCAAGAAATAAATGGTTAACTTTCTAAATCTTCTTTATCAGGTGAATACAAATCCACTGTCATAGAACAGTAAGTCTACCATGACCCAGAGGTGTTATCTTGACTAGGTCACCGCATGTCTCTGGCCATCAGCTTTTCAAGTGCATGACATGTGGTTAGATGATTTTTAAGGTAACTTACAGCACAAATTGTTATTCTGTATAGTAATATTTAGGTAATTATAAAATTTGTTGCATTTCATTGTAAAAACATGAAGTTATTTATGGAATTTAAGTTATTATGGAATAATCTTCCAATTATAGTCTGATTATGTTGATTAGTTCAACCCTCATCTTCTACAGATTGCAGTAAGGCAGCAGACTCTGACTTTCCCCAATAGTCTTTCCATGAAGTTGCTGGGAAGAACTTTTGAAGAAAATTTCGTGCTTAAAATCTTTCTGTAGCCTCAAGACTTGTAGGATCAAGTCCAAACCCCCTTAGTATGCTGCATGAAGTACATTACATTCTGGCTCCCACCCTTACCATCTTTACCATCTCTCTTTATCTTGCTCCTTTTACATAGTCTTTAATATCAAGTATTTGTAAAGTGTAAATGTAACTTGAAGCAAGGATTGTTAATTCTTTGTTAAATATATGAATAAAAAAGAGCCACAAGGATATAAGTAGTAAAGTTAACAGGAGTTAATTGTATTTATAAAATATTTCCTATGAATTCAGATTTTGGCCTAATTTACTGTTTCAGTTCAGTTCAGTCGCTCAGTCATGTCCGACTTTCTACCACCCCATGGACTGCAGCACGTCAGGCTTCCCTGTCCATCACCAACTCCGGGAGCCTACTCAAACTCATGCCCATCACATCGGTGATGCCATCTAACCATCTCATCCTGCTTTGAGGATGAAATGGTTGAATGACAAAGCATCATGGTCTTTTCCAATGAGTCAATTCTTCGCATTAGCTGGCCAAAGTATTGGAGTTTCAGTTTCAGCATCAGTACTTCCAATGAATATCCAGGACTGATTTCCTTTAGGATTGACTGGTTTGATCTCCTTACAGCCCAAGGGACTTTCAAGAGTCTTCTACACCACACTTCAAAGCAACAACTCTTCGGCATTCAGTTTTCTTTATAGTTCAACTCTCACATCCATACACGACTACTGGAAAAACCATAGTTTTGACTGGATAGACCTTTTTGGTAAAGTAATGTCTCTGCTTTTTAATGTGCTGTCTAGGTTGGTCATAGCTTTTCTTCCAAGGAGCAAGGGTCTTTTAATTTCATGGCTACAGTCACCACATGCAGTGATTTTGGAGCCCCAGTAAATAAAGTCTGTCACTGTTTCCATTGTTTCTCCATTGATTTGCCATGAAGTGATGGGGCCGGATGACTGGATCTTAGTTTTCTGAATGTTGAGTTTTAATCCAGCTTTTTCACACTCCTATTTTACTTTCATCAAGAGGCTCTTTAGTTCGTCTTCGCTTTCTGCCATAAGAGTTGTATCATCTGCATATCTGAGGTTATTGATATTTCTCCTGACAATCTTGATTCCAGCTTGTGCTTCATCAAGGCCAGCATTTTGCATGATGAACTCTGCATATAAGTTAAATAAGCAGGGTGACAATATAAAGCCTGGCCTAATTTACTGTTTAGAAAATAACAATGTCAGTCAATGTTTCATAAAAGGTAGGAAAGAATCTTGCCAATATCTTCCAAAATAGTCTTATATACTAACCTGGAAGGAGAATATATTTGTTCTCTTAGTTTAATTGTTGCTATGATATTCTTGTGAATCTACTATCTTCAAATGCAGATAGTTTACCTTTTCAAAAGATTTAATGTAAATTTATTTTTAAAATATACTACCTACTACAAAGCAAATGATGTTCTATGCACCAGGATACAGCAGTGAACAAGTCTAGGGAAAGAGCAGAGAGAGCAGAGGCTGAGTGGGCATGTGCTCCGCTAGAACAGGAGTGGGGTCAGCTAGGCCTGAGTGGCACAAGCAAGTGAGAGAAGAGGAGTAAAATCACAGGGAGTGGAGCTGGGGTTTGTGTAAGTGTTGGGAGAGTTCAGGTAGGACTTAGAGCCGTTATAAGTTATATTCACTCCTTTCAAAAATTCTCATATTCACAGCAACCCTAGGAGGTATCATCTCTATTTGAGAAAAAGAAAACAGACTCGGGTTAAACAAAAGTTACAAATTTTATAAGAGGTGGTAGTGAGATTGGAGAAGGCAATGGCAACCCACTCCAGTACTCTTGCATGGAAAATCCCATGGACGGAGGGGCCTGGTGGGCTGCAGTCCATGGGGTCGCTAGGAGTCGGACACGACTGAGCGACTTCACTTTATTTTTTCACTTTCATGCACTGGAGAAGGAAACGGCAACCCACTCCATTGTTCTTGCCTGGAGAATCCCAGGGATGGGGGAGCCTGGTGGGCTGCCGTCTATGGGGTCGCACAAAGTCGGACACAACTGAAGCGACTTAGCAGCAGCAGCACCAGCAGTGAGATTGGTCTTCATGGTATGCATTAGGGTTCCCCAAACCCCAGTTAGGACCCAGTTAAGCAAGCAAAGCTTGATCTGTATTTACTGCTGTTCGTATCACACACATCTGCCCTGGTCTGTGGAAAAATTGTCTTCCAGGAAAACCAGTTTCTGGTGCAAAAAGGTTGGGGACCACTAGTTTATATAACCAGGTATATCTATGTGTTTTAGATATGTATTTAAAAATATTTTCAGGAATGGACTAATATTGACATTTTAGGCATCCTATTATGTAGGCTTCAGGGCTTTCCTGGTGGCTCAGTGGTAAAGAATCTGCCTGCCAACATAGGAGATGTAGTTCAATCCCTGGGTCGAGAAGATCCCCTGGAGAAGGAAATGGCAACCCACTACAGTATTCTTGCCTGGATAATCCCATGGACAGAGGAGCCTGGCGAGCTACAATCCATGGGGTCACAAGAGTCGGACATAACTTAACAAGTAAAACAAATTATATTGGCTTTTAAGTGCTTTTTAAACTGAAAAAAAGTCATTTTGTTTCTTAATAGGAACTTAAGACCTGTTGCAAAGATAAGGTGGGCCCAGAAATTAAGATTTTAGTCAAATAAAAAGAAAACAAGGTTCCAATGTTTTCCTATCACATTCTCCACTGTATTAATTGATATTTAGTAAAACTCTAAGAGATCTGGACAATAAAGAAGGCAGAGTACTGAGGAATTGATGCTTTCGAACTGTGGTGCTGAAGAAAACTCTCGAGAGTCCCTTGGAAAGCAAGGAGATCAAACCAGTCAATGTTAAAGGAAATCAAACCTGAATACTCTTCGGAAGGACTGATGCTGAAGCTTCAATACTTTGGCCACCTGATGCAAACAGGTGACTCACTGGAAAGGACCCTCATGCTGGAAAAGATTGAAGGCAGAAGGAGAAGAGGGTGACAGAGGATGAGATAGTTGAGTGACTATGCTGATTCACTGGACATGAACTTGGGCAAACTCCAGGAGGTGGTGAGGGGCAGAGAAGCCTGGGGAGCTGCAGTCCATGGGATCATGAAGAGTCAGACACAACTTGGGAGACTGAACAACAACAGAAAACCACAAAGGAGAACCAAGATGGACTTCATGGTTTTCAGTAAGTCCATGGAACTGAGTCAGTCATGACCAATCTTGCTCTTTATGTTACACTTTTTAGCAAGCCTCTGAAGTCAGTGGTGCTAATTTTTGGACTGCCATTTGTGTCGAGCATATCCCTTATTTTTTTTTTGTGGGGGGGAATATTTTGGCATAAAATTTGAGGAACTATTATTGATCTTAAATATTCTTAAAAGGAAAACAATATGCACCAGTAAAATAGTAAGGCATTAAGGGAAATTAAAACTACTAAAGAAACTGCTAAAAATTCCCTCCCTACCTTTTCAGATAAAATAAATGTTTAAAATGAAAGCATAAGTTCCTGAAGAGTATTAAAACTCCATTTAATGTACTAGTCATAAGTTTTAAGTGGATCATTCAGAATTCATCTTTTGTGTTGTAATAAATATAAGGAGTGCAGTGAACCACTACACCTTGTTCACTCATAGCATAATTGTTACACAGTTACTAGCAATTTTTAAAACTTACCATGAAAAGTTTCTAATATACAAACATATAAAGCCATTACTATATTTGTATATTCCCAATAGCAAAAAAAGGGTGATTTACAGCTTACTCATTAATATGTTCTTAGTTTAAAACAATAAACAAGATTGTTTTTAATTTTCAAAACACTTAAGAGACTTCATAAGCAAATATTAACAAGGAAAGTAAGTGTTGCCAGTCTTCCAGATAGCGTGCAAGCAGTTTCAAGAATTGAATTATGGAGAACTAACTAGATAAATCAAGCTGGAACTAGATTTACCACTGGTAATAAGATTTAATCTCTACTGGAAAGAGCCAGAAGCAGGCTTTTGATGGAATCTCAAAATAAGCCCAGGTCACACCTGTTGTCTAGAACCCAGGAGCAGCAGTACTACCTTCATCCACAATGTCCAAATAAAATGAGTGCTAGCAACACTTAACTTTCTAAAATACTAGAGATTATAAAGGACATTTAAATGAGTGCCATGAAAGAGAAATTCACTCAGTCGTGTCCGACTCTTTGTGACCCCATGGTCTATACAATCCATGGAATTCTCCAGACCAGAATACTGTAGTGGGTAGCCTTTTTCTTCTCCAGGGGATCTTCCCAACCCAGGGATTGAACCCAGGACTCCCACATTGCAGGCAGATTCTTTACCAACTGAGCTATGAGGGAAGTCCAATGAATGCTGGACTTCAAAGTCCAAATCTACTTTTTAAATTTTTTTTTTTCAAAATCTTCAGTTTTTTTAATTATTATTTGAGTACTTCAGTGTGATAAGTCTCTTCCTTCTCTTTTCATCCTAATTAACTCCTGTGAAATAGTAACTAAATCTTACCTTGAGGAAATCAAAGCCAAGTTCAGCCAATTTGCCTTCATGTATTGCTCTGGTCAGGCTCTCCTAACAACAAAAACCAACTAAAGATTGGGTGGCTGAGATAATAGAAATGTGTTGTAGTTCTGGAGGCTAAAGTGCTGGATCCAGGTTCTGATCAGTTTGGTTCTTGGTGAAAACTCACTTCTTGGCTTAAAGAAGTCTGCCATCTCAATATGCCTTCACTTGGCCTTTTTATTTCTGGGGGTTAGGGGAGAGCACGTTCATGTTGGTGAGCAGAAAGAGCTCTCCAGTGTCTCCTTCCCTAAGAACACTAATTCAGTGAATCAATGTTCTACCCTATGACCTTATTAAACCATAGTTACTTTTTTGGAGATCCCATCTCTGAATACAGCTACATGGGGACTAGGACGTCAACATATGAATTTTGTAGGGTCACCAACATTCAGTCCATAACACCTCAGTTACACTGCCAGTAAATTTATACTTTTTCAAAACACTTAAACATTAAAAATAAGTTACCAAATAATTTTAGTGTTAATATTTCATTAGAGCCTGAGATTAAATGAGATAGCTTTAAGAGAGCCACAGACATTAGACGGTGGGAAAAAAAAGAATTGTAGATCTTGAGCCAAATTACCATAATACATTTATCAGTCACTTTTCCTAAAATAAAGTAGGGTATAATAAATTTCTATGATAAATGTTACACATAATACAGAAATATAAGAGGTAATACAGGAAAGTAATTCCATCAAGAGTCAAACTTGCACAAATCAGACTGTATTTTAAATCCCAAACAGACTTCTGGACTAGGGATTCAAGATAAAACATAAATCCAAATAGTTGGGCTATAAGTAGGTTATCCTATAAATTCTAAAATGTAGGGCTGAGTCATTTATTAATTTGAGATCAATAAGACAACTGAAGAGGATAAAAGTTGTGAAGAGGCAGGAAATATAAGCCTCAATGATATCGAAAGGATAATCTTCCTAGGGTAATTAAGAGGTAAAGAGTGAGTTTGCCCATATTAGCCTGCTGCTTGAACATGGGGAATCGAAGATTTTTCGCAGATTAATAAGACCATATAAGAGACTGAACAGGTTAGAAGAGGATAATATGCACCTGTGAACCATACACTGTTTCCTGATTCCTCCAGGCATGATACAGCACAGTATCTCCAGCATTATCACCTTCCCCTCAAGTATTAATCACCCACAGACACAAACTACATCAGGTTCAGACAAGTAATTTACCACACTATAAGCACTGGTCTTGACAAGTAAACATCCCAAAACCTACATCAGGTGGACCTGTTTTTAATGCTGATTTTTACCAAATGATATTCACTGCATGCCCAATGAAAACTAAGTATTTTTCACCTAAGTTAAAATAAGAGTTGAAATGACTATTAGTATAGCAGACCATCAGCCCAGTAGGATGGGCTATTTTTATTTTTAAACAGGATTCAAGAGACTAGAAAAGGATACAGTGAACATTTTGTGAAGTCTAACAACCAGAATTTAAGCTTCAGCTTGTCCTCAAGTCTTCTTTGCATATGATATGTGTGCTTAGTCACTCAATCTTTGCAACCACATAGGGGAGCCCACCAACCTCCTCTCCAGGCAAGAATACCAGAGTGGGTTGCCATGCCCTCCTCTAAGGGATTTTCCCAATCCAGGGATTGAACCTAGGTCTCCCACATTGCAGGCAGATTCTTTATCAACTGAGCTATACGGGAAGCCCTGAATATGACTTCGACAAGTCTTTAAAGTTCACCATCATCATACATCTTGATGCTTCCTTATTCACATCTGGTCAAGGAGTTTCTAAAAGCATCATGATGAAAGAAATCAAGGAGTCTAGTGACTTATTTAAATAACACTGAATAAGAGATTTAATCTTTGTAGGTTGGATTCTTCAATTACCGATTCAAGGGTTGAACATTATTTAAGGTCAGTTTTGGATTATATGTAATCCTAGGAGTTTAGAGATCAAATATTTACCACTCTCCATTTATATATGAACACTGAATGCCTTAAAGACCAGGACAGATCTGTAACTATGAAACGAAGCATAGGAACAAATCTGACCCTGTCAGAAATAAGCTTTTAGAAGGTTGAACAAGAAGGCTCAGAAGTTGCCTTAAACTAGCATGCTCACGTGCTTGTAGGCACTAAACAAATTCAAGGTAGTTAACATTTTCAAGCAATCTTCTATTTGCTTGAAAAAAATAGCTGTCAGGGAGGGATTTATTCTTCTTATGCATTTGAGATTAACCAAAAAAGTTTTGGGCTTCCCTTGTGGCTAGATTGTAAAGAATCTGCAATCAGGAGACCCAGTTCCATCCCTGGGTCAGGAAGATCCCCTGGAGAAAGGAATGGGGCTATCCACTCTGGTATTCCTGCCTGGAGAATTCTGTGGACAGAGAAGCCTGGAGGGCTACAGTTGGGTTACAAAGAGTCAGACACCACTGAGCAACTAACACTTTCATAACACCTTCACTTTCTCACAAAAAAAGTTGAACATTGTTTCAGAAGTTTAATCCTTTTATTAAAAAAGTGATAACATTTGTGATACTACTGAGAATCATCTTTGCGAAGAATGCACACTAAATAATTATAATTCCTTAAAAAAGTCCACTCATAAAGCAGACACATCAAGCTATAATAAATTACATTTACTTAAAAGTTACAAGGGGATAATCAGCATCAGCCATGATCCACACAGTCAGCACTGATTATGGTCCTGCTGTGAAAACTACTTAAGGGCAAAAAAAATTCCATACCATATCAAATTGTGAGATTACACTAAAATCCTTAAGTGTAGAACAATACACACATTATAAAAATGGACCCCAATGGAAGGCAAACATACAGAGTAACTAAACAAACTCTAGATGAAAATGTAACCATTTGATTTTCATTCTCAGACTTCAGACTAAACAACAAAAAAATACAGCCCACGTTTTCCCACAACACTAAGTGTGAGCCATGAATTATTTCTTTAAAACATACTTCCAGTTTTTAGAAGCTCAAATTGCCTCAGAGTGCTCTAGTTTATTCAATACATGTTACAGATCATGGCCATCGACTTAGAGCATTTTTAAGGGAAGTGGTAACCCACTGATTCTCAGTACATGACTGAACACCCCCATAGGAAAAAGAACAACATATGGAGACATTTTTGGTTGTCATATTATGTGTCTGGAGGAGCGTGAGAAGGCAGGTATGTTACCTGCATCCAGTGGGAAGAGAGAAGAGAAGGGATGCTTCTAAACATCTTACAATGCAGACAACAGTCCCCTCCACAAAGGAAATACCAAGAGTGCTAAAGCTGAGAAAACCTAGGTTGACTTAAATTACCAAATTACGTTCAGATATGGAAATCTGTGCTAATTCAGCAGACACAGTAGTAACTGCTAAAACGCAAAGAAGAAAAGCACAGATTCTGGAGTTCCAAGAGCCTGGGTTCAAACTGCAGACTCACCATTTTCTAATAATGCAACCTTGGACAAACTGCCTAACTGTTCTGTTTCAATACAGAACTAATTCTACTTCTCTCAGTTATTCTGAGGAGCAAATGAGATGGCATATGCAAAATGGCCAGAAAAGTGACCAGAAATCAATGGAGGTAGTATTAAAAACATGGGCATGTGCCAGCATAGAGAAACCTAAAGAAACATGACAACTAAATGTAATACCATATAATGGATGGGATCCTGGAACAGAAAATGAACATTAGGTAAAATCTAAGGAAATCTAAATAAGTTATGGGCTTTAAGTTAATAACCGTATTTCAATATTGTTCATTACTTATCACACACATCATACTGATGTAGCACAGTAAAAATCTGGGTGTGATATATAAAGAAACATACTAACTTCATGACTTTTATAAGTCTAAATCTATTCTAACATTAATTTATTAAGAGAGGTATTTCTATGCTTCTTCCTTCCTCGGAACTCATCTGCATGGTCCTCACTAAATGAATTTTCCTTTTACCTGCTCTTACCACCTGGATAGATGGTGGTGTCCACCTCCAAACAGTATTCAGTCTGCTAAAGACTATCAGGACACTGGAGGCTAGATGTGGCATGGCATAGGGTTTAACTCTATTCAAACATATGTTTAGTCCTAAAACATTTAGGATATAAAAGTTCTAGGAATTTCTCCAAAAGAATTTTAACATTACACCAGGCTTCCCTGGTAGCTCAGATGGTAAAGCATCTGCCTACAATGTGGGAGACCTGAGTTCGAAGCCTGGGACAGGAAGATCCCCTAGAGAAGGAAATGGCAACCCACTCCAGTATTCATGCCTGGAAAATCCCATGGACCAAGAAGCTTGGTGGACTACAGTCCATGGGGTCGCAGAGTCGGACATAACTGAGTGACTTCACTCTTTTAACATTACAGAATTGTCAAGACAAAAGAACTACATTGATCGGATAGTAAGCAGAAACTCATGAAAACAAAAGTAAAAACTGATATGGGTGTTAAAACTGGGTGCCCTGAGTGGAAAAACCTTCTTATCTGTGATCAAGATTACAGCCCATTTATTGAATATTGTTTCTGCTAATTCAAAGTTTACTTTTCCTTCTAGGTGGTATTAGATTTCATGCTGAAGACTGAGATTGCCTCTGAAAACAGGTAAAAGCTGCAGATGGTTAAAATAAGTAAATCTCTACTAACAAAAACAATTAAGTGCCAATAAACAAAAGTACTGGCCCCTGTTTAAAGCAAACAACTTAATGAGAGCATATGGGATTACTTTGAGCTCTCTAAAAAAGTGATTCCAGGCAACAGAAGAATTCAGTTACAGTGCAAAGGAATAACAAAACAACATAACATTTTCTGGTTGTATCTGTCAACATTTTTTTAAAAAGTATCAAGCGTCTTTGAAACACTGGCTGAAGGTTAATGAAGACCTTTTTTTTTGACTTTTAAAAAAAATTGAGGTATAATTGTTTTACAATGTTGTATAACAAAGCGAATTAACTATATGTATACATATATCCCCTCCCTCTTGGCGGTCCCTCCTACCCCACCTCCCATCCCACTGTCTAGGTCACCACACAACACTGAGTTGAGTTCCCTGCACTGTACAGGGCTTTTTTTGTTTTGTTTTTTTACATAAGCCATGCCTCTGGTTTTTACAGCCCCTTTAGGGGTACAGAAGAGTTACAAACAAGAAAATTAAAAGTGCAAAGCCACTTGACACAGCACACAGAAAAGGAGCAGTAATTGTTTTGACTTGAATCATGTCTGCCTAAAATAAGGTGAAGTCCTAACCTAGGTGACTGTGAATGTGATGTTATCTGTAAATAGGATCTTTGCAGAAGTAATCAATTAAGTCATTACACTCATCCCTAACCCAAGGGTACTGATGTCCTTATAAGAGAAAAGACAGACAGGGAGAAGGCAACAAAATGACAGGCAAAGATTACCATGACATCTTCAAGGGAAGGAATACCAAGGACTGCTGAAAACAACCAGAAGGTGAGAGGAAGCAAGGAAAGATTCTCCCCTAGAGCCGTCAGGGGAGCTGAGGCCTGCTGATTCCTCCATTATGGATTCCTAGCTGCCAACACTGGGAGACAACAAATCTGTTGTTTTAAGACACCAAGTTTATGCCACCTTATTATAGCAGCCCTAGGAAACTAACACAGTAAAGAACTCAGAAACACTGGCTTTCATTACTGTGTCACTAGGACTGTGACAAGCAGTCAAATATAGAAGAGGGCTAAACAAACGCCAGCAGGTAGTGAGTCCAACTGTAGCAAGCAGAACAAGTGAGAAATTACAGTGAGCCCTCCCTGCCCACTCCACCTGGTATGAAGGGGAGAGTAGTCTTTTCTTTGGGTTCAAATTCACTAATTCCCACTTCTACTCCTCCCTTTTGTAGACTCATCAGTTTGACTTCTGAACAAATATTCCCTTAGGAATAGCATCTAGGATCCTATTCACAAATGCCCATAACCCAGATTTAGTATTTAACTGCTGTTAAAGAGAAAACAGGTGCCATGTTCTCCATTAAGTGAAGTCTGGTGATTTTCTTCACTCAGTAAACCTGAAGATTTCTCAACTGTTTGCAATTATCCTTTAAAGAAGTTGAAAATTCTTAAATATTGAATTAAACTTATTCCACAATGCAAAATAAGGTAAAATTCAGAATTCTGCCATCATGTACTTATATGAAGTTTTCAAATGTGAGAAGAGTAATTATTAAGGTTACTTAATAATTAAGTAATAATTATATTAAGTACTTAATATATTTACTCTTAGTACTTAAGAGTAAGTATTAAGATCTTTCTTAAATCAGTACAAATGAAAAGTGGTTTTCTTTCCATTTATTATTAGCATTTTGAAGATTTAAAGGAAAATTAGTAACTCAAATGCAAGACTGGGGTGCATCTACCTGACCTAGGCCACTACTATTGTTGTCTTGCAAAAGACAGTTTTACTGATAAGTATTTTGCAAATTAAAGCCTTTTGTCAGATGGAGAACCCAATTCCTAGATCCAAACTGTAGCTTCAGAAAGAGAAAGAGTCATAATTTACCTAAAAGAAAAAAAGTCAACTGTTATCTGGACATCCTAACAGTCACATGAATCACATCCATTTACTGAGTTATAGATATGCCAGAACTAATATTTTTAGAACAGTTCATCTGACTCAATTCACTAATTTGCACATTTGAAGAAACCAAACTCCTGGGTAAAATATCCCCAAAGATAATATTTAGTTGCTTGATGAAATCTACCAACTTCTCTCCGAATATTCTGTTAGTATTAAAAGTCAGAAACTTCTACAGTACATTGAAATATTGCTTATTCAGAGGAAGTGCAAGTAACATTTAATGCCAAGTTACTGTGAAGAGAACTTAGGTCTCTCCCTGGAAGAGTCTGGGGAGAAAAACCTGACATCAGATTCCTATCAGCCTGGAAAACAAGGTGGGTAAGAAAGACAATGGGTCTCTAGTCACATTGGGGAGGAAGCCAAAATTAAAGGCTGAGACGGAGGTAAAGAGCTCTACAAATTTCAGAAATCCACGTACTTGGCACAAGAAATGATGTGCAAACTTATTGGAGTGCCCGGCACACTGCACACAAAGACACCATGAAGATCCATTAAAGTAACATGAGCTGTGCTGAGAGCAACCCACCAGCCAGAAAGGAACTATGCAGGGGTCCAGCCCCGGTGGAATCAGGGGTTTCGAAGGAGAGATGGCTTCGGCGATCAGGATACAATAGAATTAAAGATGTAAAGGATGGTTAAATAAGAATAGCTCAGTAGGAAAATTCAGTGGAGAAAAGAGGCTGAATAACTTGGTTTACGTGGAAAGCTAATAAAATTCCAAAATACGGAATTTGCATCACCTACATAGGCCGCAGGCATCCTCCCGTTCTCCCGAAGGAGAGGAGACACTAAGGCCTCCCCGGTCAGATCTTAGAAGCCCAGGCATAATTAGTAGGTTTGACGAGCCTTCACGCTCAAGATGGGAATTCAGCCGGAAGGTGAGAGAAGGAACGACATGGGGAGACCAAGCTTCGGTGAACAAGGCCCGCACTTTATTTTCCAAAGTAGTTTTTATACCTTAAGTTATGCATAGAGGATAATGGGGGAAGGGGTAGAGTCATGCAGTAAACCAGGCTTTCTTCCTGCAAACTTATCATATGCAAAAGTTTAGGTGATTTATATCATCTTCTGGCCTGGAGGCCTGTTAACATTTTAAGACCCTTTCTTCAGAAAACTTATTTTTGTCTAAAAGTGATTATTCTAAAGTTAGGCGCCACCCTCCAAAAGCATTAGATAAAGTTGCATTCCTATAGGACAAAGGTGTGGTGGGCTATAACAAGAAAAAGAATTAACTCAAGGGTCCAAAGTTACAAACATTAAAGCTACTACTTACATTCCTGCTGCTGCTGCATCGCTTTAGTCGTGTCGGACTCTGTGTGACCCCATAGATGGCAGCCCACCAGGCTTCCCGTCCCTGGAATTCTCCAGGCAAGAACACTGGAGTGGATTGCCATTTCCTTCTCCAATGCATGAAAGTGAAAAGTGAAAGTGAAGTCGCTCAGTCCGGTCTGACTCTAGTGACCCCATGGATTGCAGCCTACCAGGCTCCTCCGTCCATGGGATTTTCTAGGCAAAAGTACATTGCTATACACCAATTATATTAATCAATACACTGCCAGGGACACAGTAGGTAAGGGATATGGAAACTTAGCAACAAACATTGGCCCAACAAGTGAAAAACCCTTTACCAATACAATTTCTAATCAATCTTCTAACTGTTCAAAGGAGTCTGTATTCAGACAGTTTAGAACATCTCATGCCTCTCAAGGTTGTGAACTAAAACACTCTTGTCATGCCCAGGAACTTTATTAACTGGAGCTGTAATTTAACTCTTTTTCAGAGAGAGGTGGTGGGGGACAGCCCCCCATAAAGTCAGAGGTGTAGGTGAGAGCACAAAGCAGTAAAGTAGGCAGACTCTGGTTTTGGGGGTAGATGCTTGAGAATTTCCAGGGGGACTCCTGAGGCTCGATCCCGCCTTTGCGTATGCCCAGCCTCCTTCCTCATGACCTTTGTCATGGGTGGAGTTCCTCACGCTGGCTCCCGGCAGAGCTCCATCCACCTATAATGTGTAAGCACCGACCAAACGGCCTCACTGTGCCGGATTCCAGAAGTCTCAGAACCGGCTATTCACTGAGTACTCACTGTGGGCCTGCCCGGCCCTCCACTTCCCGCCTGTCCCGCGCAGGAGCCCCTTCTTGCTTTCCCATCCCCACCAAGTCTCCCATGCGCTGGGGGCACCTACCCGCAGGCCTCCGCACCAGGTCATGGGGTCCTGGGAAGAACCGAGAGGTTCAGAGGGGCCCCAGCTCCTGCAGAGTTGTCAGGGCTGCAGCTGCCCAACACTAGCTTCTCAACACTGCAAAGTTAGTGCTCCATCTATGCCGCAAATTAACTGGATCCCCAGGTGGGTCTCGGACAAGGCCCCGCCCCCACCAGTGGTTCAAACGTGGAGGCCGGGACAGGCGCAGGTGGAGCCAGAGCCAGGTGGCACGTGGGGCTGGGGCACACATGAGGCTAGGGCGCACGAGGGGCTGGCTGCACGTGGAGGCCCCAGCAAGCACATGTGGTACACGCAGGGTCATTGTCTGGCACGCAGTCAGGCACGTGCCTGCCGCGGGCCCTGGGGACGGGTGCAGCCCCACTCTCCAGGGCTCCTGGTCTCAAGGCTCTTCAACAGGCAGCCAGGTGCCAGCATCTCCGTAGGCCTCCCACCCAGCGGGCCTTCATCTCCTGGATGACCGTCACCATCTGCACAAAGGGGTAAAAGTGAGGTCAGATTTAACCCGTCTGTACTTCTTTCGATGTATGGGATGCGAAGGTAATACTAATACCCGCTTCACGAAGTTTTTTTGTTTTTTGTTTTTATGAGAATTACAAAAACTAATCACCATTTAGTCACTGGGACTGGAGCATGAGTGCTTAAATGATGTCATGGTAATAAATGCACCTCGTTTTTGTTTTGTTTTTCACGTATTCCTCCCTGTAAAGAACGAACAAATCAGTGTCGTCTCCTGGCCCAGGATAACAATGATAAAAGTCTGAGGGCGAGCTGCTAAGGAAATCTGTGTGGTCTCCTAAGAGAAGTTGGGGCAGGGTTGTGGATTCCCAGAGTGGGGAAACTGAAGGCAGGGAATCCAGGCTAGATCCACTGCAGGGCAAGGAGACCAAGAATTAGTGAGAAAAGACCAATAATCCAGTTTCCAGAAACTTTCTGACTTTTAAGCTTGAGAATTTTGTGGTCATTTTTTTGACCTATGTATTATCATGTCTTTTCTTAATAAGGAGAAGGTTTATGTGACTTGGTTATAAATTGCCATGGGGTCTAAGTGGGGGCTGATTGGAAAGAGTTCCTAGGTGTGGTTGTTTCAGAGAATACAAATTAAGAGACTGTGCCCCTGGGAGTCATGGTTTAGTGACTGGGACATTGTGGGAGAGGGAACAGAAATATCTGCAGTCATGCTGAAAAATTTGTCAGTCTTTTATTTGAACGGTACTCATTCCTTCTGGTGGTGGTCAGATGGTTCCTTCATAGTGACACGGTTGACTGTAGTTTCCAGAGATAGGACTCTGGACCATTTTCAGTCACCATTAGACCAGTTGGCTGTAGTCTGTCCCTTGGTGTTTAACTGAATGAATACATTGGCCCATGTTCAAGTACTTTGGAGACAAAAAGCTCATCTCCTTTCTGAAAACAAATCTTGACAAACACTAATGTTGTGTTTTGAAAAGGCAGGTGTTTTATTCCATTCAGGCTGCTATAATAAAACACCACAGACTGAGTGGCTTATAAAGGACAAAGTTATTTCTCATATTCCTGGAGGCTGGAAGTCTGAGATGCCTGGTTAGGTGAAGGCCCTTTTCCAGGTTGCAGACTTCTGCTTGTAACTTCACGTGCTGAAAAGGGCTAGAAAGCTATGTGGCAGGCCTCATATGAGAACACTAATTCCATTCATGAGTACAGAGCCCAAAGGCCCCACTTCCTAATACCATCACATCAGACCAGATTTCAACATACGAATTTGGGGGGACACAAACCTTCAGACCATAGTAGCAGTCAGTGTCCTCAGTGGTCATTTTGCTAGCTTATATAACAGTTTAAAGAATTTTCCACTAAGTTCTGCTGTATTTGCCCTCCTCATATGGAATGTTCTATTTTCTCTCTTTTACCACTCTCCATTCTAAGCAACTTGAAGATGTTATCCAAATCTCAGTTTGCACCTTTATCACTGGACAGATATTTCATATATTCAGTTAAAGTAACATAACCTCTGTTACTTTATGGTAACTATAAGGTTACCTTCATATACTCTTTATCTGACCTCCAATGGCAGTTATCAGGTATATCATTATTTATCTGTATATCATATAGATATATTTTACCTTTTTTAAAATTAATTTTGAGTATGGTTGCTTTAGAATGTTGAATTAGTTTCTACTTTACAGAAAAATGAATCAGCCATATACATATTTGTAATTAACAGCCTTGAATTTTCAGAGCAATTTCCCCCCATTATTAATATCTTACATTTATGTATTATATTCGTTATAGTTGATGTACTAATATTGATACATTATTATTAAGTAAAGCCCGTAGTTTTGTATTAAGTATTCATACTTACTGTTGCATAGATCCATGAGCCTTGGCAAATGCATAAAATCATATGTCTATCATTACAATGTAGAATAGTTTCACTAACCTAAAAATCCCTCAGATACCCAGTATTCATCCCTTCCTGTCTCCATCCAAGCCCTAGCAACATTGACTTAAACAGAATGTCATACAGTTGGAATAATAGTATGTAGGATTTTCAGATTGACTTCTTTTGCTTAATAATATGCATTTGAGATTTCTCCCTGTCTTTTCAACACTGAATAACCTTCTATTGCATAGATGGGTTACAGTTTATCTGTTTACCTACTGAAAGATATCTTGGCTGCTTTGAAGTTATGACAATTATGAATACTGCTGCTATAAACATTTGGTAAAGCTTTTTGTATGCATGTAAATTTTCAGCTCCTTTAGGTAAAAATACAATTGCTGGACTATATGCTAAGGTTCTGTTTAACTTTCTAAGAAACTACAAGACTGTCCTGCAAAATGAATACTATCTTGCATTTTCACCAGCAAAAATGAGTTCCCACTTTTCCATGTCTTCACCAGAATTTTATCAGTTTTGTATTTTAGATATTCTATTAATAACAGGTATGTAGTGGTATCTCATTAGTGTTTTAATTTTCTGTTCTTTAATGATTTTAAATGTTTTATATATTTTCATTTGCTTCTTTGTCATCCATATATCTTCTTCAGCAAGATGCTTATTTGGTATTTTCCTTAATTTATTGAGTTGTTTATATTCTTCCTGCTAGGTTTTGAGTCCTTCATATAGTTCATCAGTCCTTTTATCAGATGTGTTTTTTCAGATATTTTCTCCTAGTGTGTGACTTGTCTTTTCATTCTCTTAAAAGTGTCTTTGACAGAGCAAAAGTTTTTTTATTTCAATGAGGTTCAAGTTTTCTTTTGTTTTTTTTCATAGTACTTCTGGTGTTGTATATAAATCTAAGGGCATTTTTTTTTCCTGTAGCTTCTAAGAGTTTGTTTGTTTTTTGTGTTTTGCATTTATGTCTATAATCTACTTTTTTGGCATAAGGTATAATGACTGTGTTTACATTTATGATTTTTCATGTATTTATATACGAAGCATCATCTATTGAAAAAACTATCCTTTCTCCATTGAATTGCATTTGCTTCCTGGTCAAAGATCTGTTGGAAATATTTCCACAGGTCTATTTATGGGCTCCATTTTCTGTTTCATCTATCTATCTGTCCATTCTTTTGCCAATACGACAGTATCTTGATTAACGTAGCTTTATAGTGTGTCTTGAATTCCTGTGAGGTAGCCTTAACCAGACAAAGCAGAGCTTTGGAAACTATAATGAGGAGTTAGAATTTTATTTTAAATGCAAAGGAAAGCCATGAAAGGAATTTAAGTGGAAAATGACATGATCTAATTTATTTACTTAAGTGCTTTCGTGTCATTTTTTGAATCACTTTGGATGCTGTTAGGAGAATGGATAGAGGAAATAAAGAATAGAATCAGGGAAACTGGTTAGGAGGTTTTGAAACAAGTAAGAACTGGAAGAGTCAGATGTCAGATTAGCTAGACATAAATATCACCTTTAAACATTCCTCATGATTCAATAAGCATGGAATCTGAGCTGAAAATAGAAATGGTGCAGAAAAAGATCTGTTCATAAATTCAGGAATCCAAAGGTAAAATCTGACAGGCAGTGATAGTATAATATTAAGCAGGAGATGCCAGGTTCAGATCATCTCTAATAGCCCATTGCTTAACTGAACTTGTACTCCCTTCCTTAGTGCATTTTACAAGGTGCTTAGGTGTAAAGAAATGATCCAAGGTGAGTTAAGAAAGATGATCATCAATTAAATGGTCATTTTGTCAGATATATACTTGAAGTTATTATTTCCCTTTAAATCAGATGTCTGATTAGTTTTTTACTTGAGTGTTTGATAGGTCCAGTAGCAATATTTAAGGAGGTGGAGTTTCCAATGACATCCTAATGATATCCTACATTAAAAACTAAATTCCCCTCCTGTTAGGACAGATTCCTTACCATTCACAACCTGCCTACCCCATATCATTCCTCTACACTGTTTTTAACCAACATAATCTTAGCAGGATTAAAATCATAAACAAGTTTGTGGAATACAACAGGAGACTGAAAAAATCTGATAAATTAATTTTTAAAGAAAGATAAATAGACACTAGATGGGTGCTTAAGGATGTGGGCTTGGAAACTCTACTGCTTATGTTTGAATGTCAGCTCCATGAACCAACTGGTGACCAGAAACAAATCAATAAGTTCTTATGTTGACACCTCAGTCTCTTCATGTGTAAAATGGAGATAGCTGATAGCTATCCTAATGTTGTTCTGAGAATTGAGGACTACCTAGAATTCTCAGTCTTTCCATGCCCAGGAAAAACAGGAAGCCGACTTGAGGTAAGCTCTAGAAGCCTGTTCCACAGTAAGTATGCAGAGGTAGATGGATTTAATAACCATAGTAAATGCAAGAGTGAGCAAGATATTGCAAGATTCTTCCTTGACAGAAGATGGTTGCAGCATTAGGTATGCATGATGTAATCTATATCCTGATAGTAATGACTTAGTAGAACTAGAGGTAGTACAGATGTTGTGAAGTTCCTGGAATCCAAGAACTATAATTCCAACCCATCTGGGTACTATGTGTCCCATTCCCACACATCTATTATTAAACATCTCCAGCCCTTCAGTTCAGTTCAGTCGGTCAGTCGTGTCTGACTCTTTAAGACCCCATGAACCGAAGCACGCCAGGCCTCCCTGTCCATCACCAACTCCCGGAGTTTACCCAAACTCATGTCCATTGAGTCAGTGATGCCATCCAACCATCTCATCCTCTGTTGTCCCCTTCTCCTCCTGCCCTCAATCTTTCCTAACATCAGCGGCTTTTCAAATGAGTCAGCTCTTCACATTAGGTGTCCAAAGTATTGGAGTTTCAGCTTCAACATCACTCCTTCCAATGAACACCCAGGACTGATCTCCTTTAGGATGGACTGGTTGAATCTCCTTGCAGTCCAAGGGACTTTCAAGAGTCTTCTCCAACACAACAGTTCAAAAGCATCAAATCTTCAGCGCTCAGCTTTCTTTACAGTCCGACTCTCACATCCATAAGTGAACACTGGAAAAACCATAGCCTTAACTAGATGGACCTTTGTTGGCAAAGTAATGTCTCTGCTTTATAACATGCTGTCTAGGTTGGTTACAACTTTACTTGCAAGGAGTAAGTGTCTTTTAATTTCATGGCTACAGTCACCATCTGTAGTGATTTTGGAGCCCCAAAATTAAAGTCTGACACTGTTTCCACTGTTTCCCCATCTGTTTGCCATGAAGTGATGGGACCAGAGGCCATGATCTTAGTTTTCTGAATGTTGAGCTTTAAGCCAACTTTTTCACTCTCCTTTTATTTTCATCAAGAGGTTCTTTAGTTCTTCACTTTCTTCCATAAAGGTGGTGCATATGAAGACACCACCTTTATGGCAGAAAGTGAAGAAGAACTAAAGGCTATGGTTTTTCCTGTGATCATGTATGGATGTGAGAGTTGGACTGTGAAAAAGGCTGAGCGCCGAGGAATTGATGCTTTTGAACTGTGGTGTTGGAGAAGACTCTTGAGAGTCCCTTGGACTGCAAGGAGACCCAGGCAATCCATCCAAAAGGAAATCAGTCTTGGGATTTCTTTGGAAGGACTGATGCTAAAGCTGAAACTCCAGTACTTTGGCCACCTCATGCAAAGAGTTGACTCATTGGAAAAGACTCTGTTGCTGGGAGGGATTGGGGGCAGGAGGAGAAGGGGATGACAGAGGATGAGATGGCTGGATGGCATCACTGACTCGATGGATGTGAGTCTGAGTGAACTCCGGGAGTTGTGCTGGACAGGGAGGCCTGGCGTGCTGCGATTCATGGGGTCTCAAAGAGTCGGACACGACTGAGCGACTGATCTGATCTGATTGATATTTCTCCCAGCAGTCTTGATTCCAGCTTGTGCTTCTTACAGCCCAGTGTTTCTCATGATGTATTCTGCATATAAGTTAAATAAGCAGGGTGACAATATACCGACTTGATGTACTCCTTTTCCTATTTGGAACCAGTCAGTTGTTCCATGTCCAGTTCTAACTGTTGCTTCTGACCTGCCTACGAGTTTCTCAAGAGGCAGGTCAGGTGGTCTGGTATTCCCATCTCTTTCAGAATTTCCCACAGTTTATTTTGATCCACACAGTCAAAGGCTTTGGCATAGTCAATAAAGCAGAAATAGATGTTTTTCTGGAACTGTCTTGCTTTTTCCATGATCCAGCGGATGTTGGCAATTTGATCTCTGCTTCCTCTGCTTTTTCAAAAACCAGCTTGAATATCTGGACGTTCACGGTTCATGTATTTCCGGAGCCTCTCTTGGAGAATTTTGAGCATTACTTTGCTGGCGCGTGAGATGAGTGCAATTGTGCAGTAGTTTGAGCATTCTTTGGCATTGCCTTTCTTTGGGATTGGAATGAAAACTGACCTTTCCAGTCCTGTGGCCACTGCTGAGTTTTCCAAATTTGCTGTCATACTGAGTGCAGCACTTTCACAGCATCATCTTTCAGGATTTGAAATAGCTCAAATGGAATTCCATCACCTCCACTAGCTTTGTTCATAGTGATGCTTCCTAAGGCCCACTTGACTTCACATTCCAGGATGTCTTGCTCTAGGTGAGTGATTACACCATCTTGACTATCTGGGTCGTGAAGATTTTTTTTGGTACAGCTCTCTGTGTATTCCTGCCACTTCTTCTTAATATCTTCTGCTTCTGTCAGGTCCATACCATTTCTGTCCTTTATTGAGCCCATTTTTGCATGAAATCTTCCCTTGGTATCTCTAATTTTCTTGAAGAGATCTCCAGTCGTTCCCATTCTATTGTTTTCCTCTATTTCTTTGCATTGATCACTGAGGAAGGATTTTGCATCTCATCCTGCTACTCTTTGGAACTCTACATTCAAATGGGTATATCTTCCCTTTTCTCCTTTTCTTTTCACTTCTCTTCTCACAGCTATTTGTGAGGCCTCCTCAGACAGCCATTTTGCTTTTTTGCATTTCTTTTTCTTGGGGATGGTCTTGATCCCTGTCTCCTGTGCAATGTCACAAAACTCTCTCCATAGTTCATCAGGCACTCTGTTTTTCAGTTCTAGTCCGTTAAATCTATTTCTCACTTCCAGTGTATAAGGTTTTTATTTAGGTCATACCTGAATGGTCTAGTAGTTTTTCCCAGTCTCTTCAATTTAAGTCTGAATTTGGCAATAAGGAGTTAATGACCTGAGCCACAGTCAGCTCCCAGTATTGTTTTTGCTGACTGTATAGAGCTTCTCTATCTTTGGCTGCACAGAATATAATCAATCTGATTTCATTGTTGGCCATCTGGGATTGTCCATGTGTAGAAGCTTCTCTTGTGTTGTTGAAAGAGGGTTTTTGCTATGACCAGTGCATTCTTTTGGCAAAACTCTATTAGCCTTTGCCCTGCTTCATTTTGTACTCCAAGGCCAAATTTGCCTGTTACTCCAGGTTTTTCTTGACTTCCTACTTTTGCATTCCAGTCTCCTATAATGAAAAGGACATCTTTTTTGGGTGTTATTTCTAAAAGGTCTTGTAGGTCTTCATAAAACTGTTCAACTTCAGCTTCTTAGCATTACTGGCCAGGGCATAGACTTGGATAACCGTGATATTGAATGGTTTGCCTTGGAATAAACAGAGATCATTCTGTTATTTTTGAGATTGCATCCACATACTGTATTTCAGACTCTTTTGTTGACTATGATGGCTACTCCATTTCTTCTGAGGGGTTCCTGCCCGCAGTAGTAGATATAATGGTAATCTGAGTTAAATTCCCCCATTCCAGTCCATCTAGTTCGCTGATTCCTGGAATGTCAGTGTTCACTCTTGCAGGCCCTTCAACCAGAATTGAAAAGAAGATACACCAAGAGAAAAACTCATAGAAGGGGATCCATACCATATGAAGTTCATTATTACATTTAATATGAACAGGAACTGATATATCAGCCACTAAAAGACCTGACGGCACTGGGTCTCAGGATTTATCGAAAAATAGCTATTCATACACAGGAAGTAAGAGAAGAGCCTACACTTCCTAGAGAATTTTGTGGAAGTAATAGTAAGTATCATTTTGGTCTGCTAGAATCTTCAGGTCTGACCAAGGTAGCTGAAATACAAGCCCTCTTGTGGTATTAACCTAGTATTGTCTAGAACTAGATAGCAGCATTTGGTCTCAGCTCAGTCCAGGTTTTACCACCCTTACAGAGAAGACTGGAGACAGAAAAAGCAGTCCTTGAATCTCACTCTCCTACAGCCCCAAGCTCATGTATATATAACTTAGTACTGGGAGATGAGGGTATTTTTAGTTGTACTCTTTCCAAGAGACTAAGGATGGGAAGAAGTTATGGCAAAGTCCATAGGATAGTCCTTCTCTAGTAATTGGAGAGATATTACATAGAATGTAAAAGAGTCCTGGTATTTTTAGAAGATTTGCCCATATACCTTCCTATCAGATACAATTGTGTTATTGTGCAACTGTGTTATTGTTACCACGGTAACACACTAGGAACTAATGCACAATGGTAATACACCCATGCCCTAGAATCTTTTCCCATTGTGTCTAGTACCTGTATTAGTTTTATAGGACTATCATCAGTAATAACATCAACTGGGTGGCTTAAACAATGAGAATTTATTCTCTCTCAGTACTGGAGGCTGGTTTGGTTTCCCCTGAGCCCTCTTTCCCTGACTTGCAGATAGCCACTTCCTCATTCTGTCCTCACATGGTCTCTCCTCTCCTGTGTGTGTACCTGCCCCTGGTCTCTTTTTTTCTTATTAAGACAACTGTCATAATGGATCAGGGCACCACCATTATGAGCTGTTTTAAACCTTAGTTTTCTTTCTAAAGGTTCTATCTCCAAATATAGTGATATTCTATAGTATTAGGGCTTCAATAAACAAATTCTGGGGTTACAATGTTCAGTTCATTACAGTATCTAAAGAATATGTCACTTTGATATGCTTAACCTGTCTTTGTGCTGGCCAAGGACACAATGCTATCAACCACCTGTGCAACATGGAGTGAATTTTTATCTATAGCAAATACTTCTGTTGCAATGGTACAATAAGACTAATTCTTTGGTAACCTCAAACTTTAACTAAGAGTGATGGCAACAGGGAGTTAAAACTGTTTGAAACACACAAGGTGGGTGATTCTGAGAAGTCTCACCCAGCTTAATAACTTAAGGAAGTATTGGGTACACTCTGTAAATTTTAACTACACACCTTAACCCTCTTTTGGCCCTCACCTCTTCATCTGACTCCCCTTGTTTATAACTCTGGCTTTATTCTGGAAATATTAAAGCCTGTTTCTGGCCAACTGGAATAAATATCCATAGGAACCGAGTTTTAGTTATAAATATTTGAAATAGTGAAATTAAATGACAGCAAGAGTGTTTTTCATATTTTACTGCTTGCCCTGGAAATTCTAAGAGACATTTTTACCATGTAATAACTATAACAGCATTTATTGAGCACTTACTTTATGAAAGGACATTTTCAAGATCTTTACATGTTTTATCATATCTTTACAGTAGCACTATGCTTTCAGTTATATTATTATCCTCATTTTGTGATGAAAAAGTTGTGTAGCAGATATATTTTAAAAGTTTCTCAAATGTAAAGGGCTAGCTAGAGGTAGGGTTTTAATTAAAATTCAGTCAGATTGGTTAAGTCATCATTTGCTGTTTGTGTCTTCTTTCCTACTTATCAAGGAAGACATATTTTTATTATTATTCTGTTTTAAAGTGCTAATCACATTAATTAGATTAACAGAGAAGCAATGAAAAGAACTTTCCCTAAACATGTCAGAATATTTAATAGTGTGTCTTCAAAAGACTGAAATTTCAGAATACAAACGCATATTTATGAAAGAAAAAAGTTTAACATTTGCCATTCTGAATGCCTGGGATGAAATAAGCTTTGAAAACTGGGAGAAACATCAAAGATCTTAAACCAAAGAAATACTGAGAAAATATTTCTGAAAAATATCAAGAGCATTGGTATGTTTGGATTTCCCCCTAGACCCCTTTTATTCTGTAGTTATTACTTTAATCTAAACCACCTTCTTCCCCATCACACTATTAATGTCAATCGATACAGCTTCCACAGCTATCAAAATTCCAGCAAAACTGATTTCACCAGGCTATTTTTTTTCTTTCTTTCTTTCTAGAGGCTGGAATAGCAATAGTAGTAGCACAGCCTGGTTTCTATTAAATGTGTGGTCAGAGATCATTTTGAATAACAGTCATATTTCTGATTAAAAAAAATAAAAGCAAACCAAATGAGATGTACAGATCAACAAGGTGAAAGTGTACGCATACACACACACGCAAACACACATGCCCTCATTCTTCAAAGCCACATCCTGAGTTACTTTATTTTCTGTACTTGTGTTGGATTCATGACCATTAACATTGTGTTTGAAGAGAGACGACAGTGTAAGGCAGAATTCTATAAACATCATCAGAAACCATAATCTGTTCCAATTGACATGCGTGCTATTCCTACAACAGTGAAAATCTTTTTTAGATATTTTTTAAAATTAAAAACATTAACAAACTCATCCTGCTGAATGCTAGGTAGTATTTTTCTGTTTATTTTTTTCATGTAGAAGAGAAACTGAACCACAATCGCTAGAATAGAAAAAATAAGTCGAATACTAGACTTGGACCCCAAAGACAACCCTTAGAAACCGTCAGCAAACGCAACAGCTAATGCATTACCTCAGAACTAGAGACGATTTCAAGGTCTTCAAAGTTTGTGTCCTTTAGAGCTCTTTCCTGTTGTTTTGATTTTGATTGTGAATTTCTACCCACTGATCCCCAGAATAGACAAACCTGAGTAACCTAGCATGTTGGTATAAATAGAACTGGCATAATGATGCTGGGACCAGTTTCTTTTTAGAAATCTTAAGTAAAATTATTTTTCACTACCTGTTAATATATTGTGTATGTGTTCACATTCTGTGTAGTCTATTGCATGATAATCTCCTCAAGTGTATCATGAGGTGACTGACTCATGCGATTCCCGAGGCCTTTCTTGCTCCAGCATCCATCTTCCAATCTTCTTAGAATTCAAGAGCATCATTCCTCATGTGACTCCTTTGTGTAAATAATGATATTTTGAGCAGAGCAAGGGTAAACATAACACACTGGATACAAATTCTGCAGTAATGTTATAACTACAAATTCATGTGTAAGTGAGGTTTTCTTCTTATCCATGGGTTTTGATATATCTTTTTTTTAATTACTTTTTTGTTCATGCCTGGCCTCTCCTTCCTTCCTGAGCCTTCTCCCTATACTAAAAAAGCTACCCCCTTTCCCCTTTGGGTAAAGTGTATATTGCAACATATACTATCTGAGCATAGTATAGATGTATCTAATCTAGTCAGTAATTTACTTATTTGTTGTCAATTTACTTTTTTAATTTACTTGTTTCATCTTTACTCATTTTCTGCTAATCTGAATGTTCTCTCATTAAGTATGTTTGAAAAATTGTCTCTGGGTTTGTGCTTACTATCAAGCCCTGAAAACTTATCCTATTTGCAAGCTGTCACAAAGCCAAAATATTTATTATCTGGCCCTTGACAGAAAAACTTTGCTGATTCTTCTTCTAGATCTCATAATTAGATCTCAATAGAGAACAAGTCTCCTTTGATTCTCAAAGTTAAATTTGAGATAAAATTAGGTTTTTAAGCTCCAGAGTAGCTTTTATTGTGGGGTAGAACTCATTATTATTTAGTATTGGGGAAACAGTGGAAACAGTGGCTGAATTTATTTTTCTGGGCTCCAAAATCACTGCAGATGGTGATTGCAGCCATAAAATCAAAAGACACTTAATTTTAGGAAAGTTATGACCAACCTAGACAGCATACGAAAAAGCAGAGACATCACTTTGTCAACAAAGGTCCATCTAGTCAGGCTATGGTTTTTCCAGTAGTCATGTATGGATGTGAGAATTGGACTATAAAGAAAGCTGAGTGCTGAAGAATTGATGCTTTTGAACTGTGGTATTGGAGAAGACTCTTGATAGTCTCTTGGACTGCAAGGAGATCCAACCAGTCCATTCTAAAGGAGATCAGTCCTGGGTGTTCATTGGAAGGACTGATGTTGAAGCTGAAACTCCAATACTTTGGCCACCTGATTCGAAGAGTTGACTGATTTGAAAAGACTCTGATGCTGGGAAAGATTGAGGGCAGGAGGAGAAGGGGACGACAGAGGATGAGATGGTTGGATGGCATCACCGACTCAATGGACATGGGTTTGGGCAGACTCCAGGAGTTGGTGATGGACAGGGAGGCCTGGCATGCTGCGGTTCATGGGGTCACAAAGAGTCAGACACGACTGAGCGACTGAACTGAACTGATTGCTAGGATGTGGCAGTGTGTTTTTTTGTTTTCTGTTTTGGTTTGAGTTTTGGATTTTTGTGCTGCTCACTGATCTCATTTTCTTTTCCTGTCTTCCCCCCACCCCCTGCTCCTTGTTTTATTCAGTCCTTCTCTCATTAAATACTTTGGTTTCACGGAGTGTATGTTCTGATTACTGTGCCTGTTTACCCTCTCTTTGGTACTGGGGTGCCTTTGGTGGGCTGTTATTTGGAGGGTGGGCTCCTGGAAACTTGGGTCTGTTGAAGAGAGTACCCCTTGCTGTGGAAACCCTGCAATTTCGAAGACAATGGAGTTTGGCTCTAGCTCCTTGCATTTAAGAGCAGGCTGTTAGCTGCCTACACAGGCCCCAGAGAAAACTTTACTGCTCTCCGAAATCCCTATATTCTCTCAGTGTCAAAGCAGGAAAGACTAAACTCATAAACTCAACAGCCATTTATACTTTTCTTTTTTTAATTGGATGATTTGTTTTCCAACCCAACTAATGCCTTTATGAAGTTGTTCTTCACCAGTTTTATCCATGCTACAGTTGCACCAAACTGCCCAAAGATTGTTAGAGTTTGTTTTGTGATAAAAGGGAAGTGCCATAGAATTGGAATCAGAAGAGAATGGTACCAAGTTCAGCCATCATGTTCTAGAATTCTCACATATATCTCAGAAGCCTTTAAGCATATTATTTTAACTTACTTTGGTTAACTATTTTAGAAAAAAATCAGAGTTTAACATAGAAAAGCTGTGGCTACAAGACCCATTACTTTATCTAGATACTAATAAATAAGAAAAATAACCCAAATCCCTTGAAAACTCATGCTTCTGGTGAAGAGAGACCATTTAGTTTGCCATATGACCTTCTACCAGAACCCATTTTTAGAGATTTTTTTTTTTTTACTTTCTTTATTTTTTCCTGTGGTAGAGGAGCTCATTTAAATGCCACACCAATTAATATATCATCATGTATCATTCATTTCATCTTTTATAAAACAAATGTAAGAAATTGTACTTTGATGTAAAGAAGGTAATATGCCAAAAATGGAAACAATTTATTTCACTCATCTTCATTCTTAATTAAGAGAATAAGTTTAGCAAGCTCTAGTACTGAGAACAGAATAGAACTTGTTTCCAACTTATTTTATTTCCAACCATTTTTTTTTAACCCTGAGAAGGTAAAATATAAATGGAGCATATTCTACCCTAAAGACAGTACATTGGAAGAAAATGTCACAATTTTCTTAAGAGGGTCTCTTGCACTCTCATGTCGTTCACAATGTACGTTTCACTTTCTAGTAGCAGACTTTTAAGCCCTAATAGTTGTATCACAATGCTGTCTTTATGTGAATTATATCCATATTAGGACCAAATACCTACAGATGGAGAGTAAGAAAAAAATCCCATGTAATAGATTTGTCATTTTTCTGCTCCAGTTCAAAGCTATATTATTTTCTCTGTCACCATCAATTATATTTCAAAGATTTTCAAATATGTTCTCTTTTAGCTCCTATGTAGCCAAAAAACAGAAGTAAGGAATGTGATTTTTAAAGACAGCTAAGTTATCAAAGCAGAAATGCTTTTTAATTAAATCACTATTCCATACCATGGTAAGTTTGAAATTCTCAGTAGTTTTGTGAGGAACATTTAGCAATACCCAAAAAATGTAAAACAGTGGTATCAGTGAGACTTTTGCTTTAATACACACTTATACCTCAGCCTTATTAACTGAGAGGGGGCAGCCCAGAGTTTGATTACATAGAGAGGAAGGGTGTAGGTCTCCATAGTAGGTGAGCACCTCCAGTGGCTGTTCTCCTTCACGTTTATCAAAAAACATCCATCATTTTCTGAAACATACTTCTTGGAAGGAACTGGATAAAGCTTTCAGAGTCATACAGGTAGTAACTGTGTACCTCAGGTACTTTTCTGTAAAGTTTATGTCCAAAGCATCAACTCTTGGAATGTGATCCTGCATGGGAGGATTTGACAGAATGTACAGAAGGGATAAAAAGGACCCTTCAACCTTTAATGAATAGAAAACACCTTTCTCAGTGCAGAAAGAATCAAGCCATGGGAATGATTTTTATCTGTTATGCATGTCACATATTGTTCCCAAAATTATTTTAGCTATCTTAAAAGGATGCATAAAATGAAAAGGTAAGAGTGCCATTTCAGGAAAAAAAAAAAAAAAAAGGATGTAGGAACTGAACGGAATTGCAAAAAAGGGAGAAAATGTCATAATAACCCACAAGTTTACCATAGATAAGCCACAAAAATAGATCTGACTTACAAATTAAAAAGCTTTTAAGTTGTAAAATTTACAACATCCATGAGATGGGAACAAAACAATTGCTAAGGAGAACTACACTATACCTCATACTAAAGTCAGACACTACTTTCTCCTGGGGGTCCTCATGAAAAGGGCGTTGAGATGCAAATGAATCAGATGTCCCCAGAATGTCACACTCTGTTCTCAAGAGCTGAGAATTTCTTTGTTATAGAAACTTAAACCTTTTGAGATAAAGTGCTGTTATGCAATTCATCACTTTTTCTAGAAAAATTCCTCCGGGTTATCTTTATAGGAAAATGTCTTTGTCTGTAGTTAAATATGTGGCATATAGTTGAAATAAAAGAGATACTGCTAAACCTACTTTTAAAAGTAGTATTTTTAAAAAAAAAAAAAAAAAGGATCATATATTTTAATAACATTGGATGCTACTAAATTCCATAATCAGATCTTTCCTCTTAGGAATTCACCTTTGAGTTCAGTCAAGTCTATAAGTTTACTTTCTTATTATCTCCCCAGTTCCTCCCCTGTCCACATAGCCATTACTACTGCCTTCATTCAGGTTCCCATCATCTTTAATGTTGATCATTCCTCCAGCTGCTTCTGACATCCTAGTTCTGCTCTGTCTTGTTTTTACTTGAATCAATCTTCTTTTGATGTCCAGGTTGATTTTTCTAAATTGAAAATATGTCTTTAATCATCCTCTGTTCAAAATCTTTCAGTTGTCCCTATAATGATTTACCTGACACTGTATAATGCAGCCTTTTATTTATTTACTGGAGCGTTTGGAGCATTAATTCCAACACTCAGATACTTTACTTTGTCATCCTCAACCACATGTACTTTCCAAATTTTGTCATTCTTTGTTTACACATTTTCTCTTTGCACATCCTATTGTCACAATTTTTTAAAGTCTTTTTTTTTTTTTAACTTCGTTTAAGTGTGATTATCACCTTCATAGTTGGACACAACTGAAGAGACTTAGCAGCAGTAGCAGCAGCATCACCTTCTCTGGGATCACTTTTCTGGTGCCAGCCATATGGATTGGCTCATGATCATGGATGCTGCGTTAGGCCCATGTGCTTTTTATCTCAGTCCTAACCCTTACCACTCGTAAAGCTCCGTCACTCTTCTGTCTCCCAGGAGTCTGTGAGCCTTTTAAGAAAATTTTAGCTCTAATTCAATGTCTAATAGATTAACTTATACTTACTAATAATAGAAATAACTTTGATATATAATTCTTCCTATGAGACAGCATGTTATAAGGCTAGCATATTTATACACATTTAATTCTCATAATAACTGTGGGAGGTAAGTATTAATCTCTATAGATAATAAAATAAGAAATTTAGAGGTTAATTTCTCAATCACTTTCTAACTAGTATACCTAGTACAGAAGCTAAAAAGGAAAGTCTAAACAATGTCATTAATTAAAATTTCTAAATTTCTACATTAAAAAATGCCATGCTCAAGCTCAAGAATGAGCTAACATCTGAAAAGGGAATGTGTTTTTAATTATTTTAACAGAAAAAGGTTCAGTTCAGTTCAGTTCAGTCGCTCAGTTGTGTCCGACTCTTTGCAACCCCATGAATCGCAGCACACCAGACCTCCCTGTCTATCACCAACTCCCAGAGTTCACCCAGACTCACGTCCATTGAGTCAGTGATGCCATCCAGACATCTCATCCTCTGTCGTCCCCTTCTCCTCCTGCCCCCAATCCCTCCCAGCAACAGAGTCTTTTCCAATGAGTCAACTCTAAGCATGAGGTGGCCAAAGTACTGGAGTTTCAGCTTTAGCATCATTCCTTCCAAAGAGGTCCCAGGGCTGATCTCCTTCAGAATGGGCTGGTTGGATCTCTTTGCAGTCCAAGGGACTCTCAAGAGTCTTCTCCAACACCACAGTTCAAAAGCATCAATTCTTTGGCGCTCAGCCTTCTTCACAGTCCAACTCTCACATCCATACATGACCACAGGAAAAACCATAGCCTTGACTAGATGAACCTTTGTTGGCAAAAAAAGGTTAGGTACTTTAATTAACAAAGTACTTTTGCAAATCTGCACAAGCAAGATGAAATCCAACAGTAGGGGGAAAAAAGCTTAAAAATGGCTAAGGCAGATGATAATGGTATAATAAAATTATATTGATTATATATAGCTAGATTTTATTTAATAATGCAGCTCTTTGCATGGTAGTGTCACACTATAAAAATTACCATATAAGCTGAAATCATACAAAGAAATCATCTTCCATGGGAAATATTACAGATATCCTATGACCTTTATTTATTTATTTATTTTTTTTGGTCAAAACACTTAAAACTCTTACTATTAGTTGCATATTTTTAGGAAAGTAGAATTAGTAAAATTGACATTTATTTAGTAGATTGTGATTTAAAACATTGAAAAGTTGAGAATCAATATTTTAGCTCTTTATGAAAAACTTATCAGGAGCAGTTTTACTTCACATTGTTTAATATATGACCCAGAGTAAGCTTCCTCTCTGTGCCTTGGCAAATTGTTATTTTCCTTTCTAAATTGGGATCAGTTTCCAACAGTTCATCCTTTTTGCATTCAATGTTCTGAAATGCCTCTGAGAATTTCTTTAACATGGTGGTTTTTGCCAACCATACTTCCTCTGGGCTATCTTCATCCTTTTTTTTTTTTTACAACCATTTTATTCATATATATTAATAACTATTTCCTGAAACTTTATTTACATTACGATTCTAATTTCAGTGTGTTTTTTGCTTTGCATTTATTTGCTGGTTTCCTCTTTGTTGTCCAATTTTCTCTTTCAATTATCCATTTTTATAATGGCACATGGTTTCTTTCAGCCAGAGGAAGAGACCCAACTAAATGGTTTGCTTCCTGTGAGTGAACTGAATAACAGATGTGGAGGGACCAATCATCACAGGCTTTGAAAGAAGCAGTGTGGATGGTCACTGATCATGATCCATGTCTGTTGTTTCTATAGTGATTTGTGTACTGAAGAGTAAGTGGTGAAGAGTGTATTTAATGCAAATACATTAATACTTAATGCAAATACTTAATACTTAAGTATCACTGTACTTAAGCAAATACTTAATACAGCACAGAAACTGAAATATGAACTGTGTTTTGGGGTTTTGATGTTATTTGCATATCAGAACCATACAAAATGAGAACTCTCATACTTGATATATGCCACACCTCCAGCTTCTCTATACTAAATTCTCACAATAATTACAAACAAGCAATGTTGCATTGCTAATTCGACAGATGAGGAAAGTGCAGCACAAGACTATAAAGTAATTCATTTAAGGTCATAATTATATGTTAAGCAGGATTCAAATCCATGATCTGTTTTGGAAACTGTGGTCTTAGTCACAACCCCTATTGTCTCTAGTATTCTAAATAAATGAATATACTGGGCACATGAGGTTTCCTATCCTCTGTGATTTTTTTTTCATTAGAGTAATATTATTAAATTCTTTGCAAAGAGATGAATTAGTTTCAGAACCTCAGTACTTCATAATGTTAAATGCAAATGATTAAATGCAGAAGATGCTCTCTCTGAAACAAATAAAATATGTTGTTGTTCTTCAGTAGCTAAGCCATGTCTGAATCTTTGTGACCCGGTGAACTGCAACATGCCAGGCTCTCTGTCCTCCACTAGCTCTCAGAGTTTGCTCAAATTCGTATCCATTGAGTTGATGATGCTATCTAACCATCTCATCCTCCGCCACACCCTTCTTTTATCTTCATCTTTCCTAGAATCAGGGTCTTTTCCAGTGAGTCAGCTCTTCACATCAGGTGACCAGAGTATCAGAGTTTCAGCTTCAGCATCAATCCTACCAATGAATACTCAGGGTTAATTTCCTTTAGGATTGACTTGTTTGATCTCCTTGCAGTCCAAGGACTCTCAAGGGTCTTCTCCAGCAACATAGTTCAAAAGCATCAATTCTCTGGTGCTCAGCCTTACTTTATGGTCCAACTCTCTTATCTGTACATGACTGCTGGTAAAACTTTGCTCCAAGGAGCAAACATCTTTTAATTTCATGGCTGCATCACCATCCCCAGCAATTTTGGAACCCAAGAAAATTAAATCCGTCACTATTTCCACATTTCCCCCATCTATTTGTCATGAAGTGATGGGACCAGATACCATGATCTTATTTTTTTTTTTAATGTTGAGTTTCAAGCCAGCTTTTTAGCTCTCCTCTTTCACCCTCATCAAGAGCTTCTTTAGTTCCTCTAAAGGAACTAAAGGCACACTCTGTGCCTATGGAGTGTAGCAACTGCATATCTGAAGATAAAATATACCAAATATGTACCCTAGGAGGACTTTGAAGATTAGTAATGCAACTGGGATTTTAATTTAATTTAATTTCATGTCACTCATTCTAACTTGGTGTGAAATTCTTCTACATATATAAACAAAGGTGTCTTGTCTTTGTTCTGACCTTTGTTTAGTTTGCTTATTTTGTGAGTTTGCAAGAGGCTATCATGACAACAAAGAGATGAAGGATCCCTTTGAAGTTCCGACAAAACTATGAGTACTCTTCTCAGAGAAATACATGTACACTCAACATTTTGTGTATAATTTAGATGGATGGGTTGACTCTGCAAAGTCTGTCTGCAGATTTATGAATTCAGGACACATATTTAACTTCTTAACAAAGCAAAACACATTTCTTTCTCCTGTGGCCACTTAATGAATATAAGCTGATAAAAGTCACCAACATTTTATGATGCTGTCATCTCAACACAAGGTTTCTGCATTTGCCCCGATGGAGAAAAGAGCCTGAGTCATCAGGACCTAGCCCTAAAGCTTCCTTTGCGCATGAGAACAACTGTTCTGTGCCTACAGTTTGAAAGCCAGCATTTAAATGTTCTTATATTCTTTTTTGTCTACTTCTTTCATTTCATATCATGTCCTATGCATTATTGTCTATTTCCACTCTACCAATGAATGTATTAATCACTAGTCATGTATTCATCTAACATTTATTAATGCAAAATGTGCAACTCATAGATTCTTGATAACAGTGAACCATTCCTAAGAAAACGCTATTTTCAAGATCCTTGCAAATTGATAGGGGCATAGGGACAATAAACAAGTAAAAATAAATAATTTAGTATGACATCAGTATGTTCAAAAATAAGTTAAAAAGTGGTATATGTAATACAGTGGGCTTCCCTGGTGGCTCAGTGATAAAGAATCCACCTGCCAATGTAGGAGACATGGGTTTGATACTAGGATCAGGAAGATCCCCTGGAAAAGGAAATGGCAATCTACCCCAGTGTTCTTGCCTGGAGAATTCCATGAACGGAGCAGCTTGGTGGGCTGAAGTCCATGAGGTTGCAAAGAGTCAGACAGGACTGAGTGACTAAACAACAACATATTTTACAGTAGCTATTTAGGAGAAGAACCTGTTTAGAATTTGGAGGGATGGAGAAATCTCTAAAGAGTAAATATTTTAGTTGAGACCCTATCTTCAGGAATATAGGGTAGAAATATACCAGTCAGAGAGAACAGCAAATAAAATAGTCCCTGAGGTAAAGTGAGGCTGTTTGTAGGGAAAATCTGAATGCACGTGTTGGAAGGAATTAAAAATAATAGTGAAAAGTAATTTTAAACCTACATCCAGATCCTGAGGGATTCTAGAATAAAATAAAAAAGGCTGAATAGCTAAGCTTAGTAAGTGGTTTATGAGATGAAGTTAGAGAGCTATACAGAACATCTGAAGCAATCAAAAGGAAGTGATTGATCTAATGATATGTATATGTGTGTGTGCTAAGTCGATCAGTCTTGTCCAACTCTGCGATCCCATGGTCTATAGCCCACAAGGCTTCTCTGTCCGTGGGATTTTCCAGGCAAGAATACTGGAGTAGGTTGCCATTCTCTTCTCCAGCGGATCTGCCCAATATGTATATGATAAATCTTATGAACATGACTCTGACTCTTTGTGGAGATTTCTGAAGGACGTTAGGGAAAGCAGTAGTGCTATCACTAGAAGGCTATTTTTGCAGTTCAGATAGCAAAAGATGGGGCCAACACTTGTTATCTGGTGAAGTGAAGGCAGTGATGAAAGAGGGCTGTGGATAGCTCAGAGACTGATTTTGGAATGGCCCATCTGCTTTGCATTTGGAGAAAGAAAAAGCTTAGTGTAAGTTGTTGACAAGTTTTATTGATATAAAATGTTTGTAGATCACAATCGCTGAAATAACACCTTTTAACTTTTTATAATTTATGTTTTCAGGTAAACTCTCTCTGTGTGACAGTATAAACAAATCCAATATATTTTGGGTCCCTACAAAATTTGCTGAAACATTTTCTTTCTAGGATTTTAAAAATTATTTCATAGTAGGTATTTTTCCATGTAATCTGTGATGCTCTCAAATTTTAAATATTATAGTGTCCTATTTGGAAATAATTTCTTCCTCTGTGTTTTCAGAAAGCATTTCTTACTTTCGAAAGCAAAATGCTTTTCTAAATATCAACTAAGTCATACATTATGATTCCCCTTGTTCCTTCTTGAATTTTTTATATTATATCTCATTTTTTAGCCTTTATTTCTTCTTACCTAAAAGTCTGTTGCATTTTAGTTGTGCATATTTAGATATAGTGATTTTTAAGACACTTTAAATATCTTAAAACATTTCCTATTTTTCATTTTGGCAAACCATAAACACACTATTAATAAGTTTTCCCCAAAATACATCAATGAAATCGTGCAAACTTATCTTCTGTAAAGTAAATCAATGTTTCAGACCAGAAATATTTGCCTAATAATTCAATTTAATAAATCTGACAAGAGAATCTATCTGACAGGCACTGTGCCTGTGGAAGCCTCCCTATGCAGTCACTGCCAGCCTTTAAAATTGAATTTACATCATTAATGTAGGAATGACCTTATTTTATTGCTTAATAGCATGTTGAAAGTCGACAGGTAGATCCACCCTGTAGGATTTTTTTTTTTTTTTTTATGGCATTTGTCGTGCTCCCACTAGTGCCTGTGAGTTTCAATGATTTTTCTTGACTCATACCAGTTGCTAAGTAACGTGGAAAAGTACAGCTGCAGCTTCACTTCCTTCAAACTGCTGCTCCTAAATATGAATAAAACCATAGACATTCTATTTTTGTGTTCAGAACTCACTGCTTTCAAAGCTTCTATGTCAGATTCTCTGAAGCATAATGGAGAAGGCAGTAAAATTACAGGCCAAATAAGACTTCTGAAAAATATTTGCTTCCTTTTTTTTCTTCCTCCAGATGAGATAGGATTACTTCTCTTTTACCTCTGAGCTCCCATTAGAGTCAGAAAGTGGACAAATTGAACCAAAAACCAAGAAGACGCATTGCTTGACCTTGGGCAAATTATTAATTTCTCAAGTAGTCTATAATGTATGAAGTGGTTAAATTCAATGATTGTTCTCCCTCTTCCAGCTGCATGAGTCCATGAAACAGTTGTGCATGATATCACTAAGCCACCACATGGTATTATTTCTACATAAATTTTATAATTTTTTTTTATTATTATTTGCATTATATCTCTATTTGGCTTACACAGGATAGCTACTTAAAGATATTGAAAACAGAATTCTACCTCTCCACCCTTTATAGTTCTTTGCACTCTCTGTGGATGAGTAAACCTAATCACATAAAAAATAATATGAAATAACAATCCTTTGACAAAGTTCTAGGTCATTTTCCTTCTCAAAATTCACATTTAAAGTCTGGACCTACATTTAGTTCACATCTTGGTGAATGAAGCCAACTTCTATGTTGTCTTGCCTTCTCTTTCTCTCTCTCAATTCCAAGTGACTAATTGCTTCAGTAAGATCTCTCTTGGTGGAAAGAGTTCCTATACAGCGTGTTGAGTTCTTCAAATATAATATGTATTTTTGTCCATTATAATTGTGAGTGCCTGTCTGCTTTCCTCCTGAGGCTGTGACATCCTACGGGGAGAATGTTTTTTGTATTTCATCTCTACACTTCCAGGGCCCAGCACAGTTCCTGTTGTATTACAGTTATTATATATTTTCTTTTAACCAGCAGAAGTAAAACTGCTTTAGGAAGCCTCATATGTTCTTAGGCTAGTGGGGTGTAGTTACCAAATTACTTCTTTTCAGAACAAAATTTCATGGGAGGTATATATCCAGATTTTGTACATTCAGAGAAAAATCTTAAGAAACAGCAGTTTATGCATTGCTATAGAGCATATCTTTACTCAAATTTTTTGATTTAAGTGTAAATCAGAAACAAGTAATCATGGTCTTTTAAAACTTAATCTGTATAGCATGTGTATGGCACATGGAGAGGAGGGGCTGAATGAGAGAGGAGTAATTGTTTATCTCGAAAGGATTTTTTATGGTAGTGGTATTTATAAAATAAATTTTATGAAACAAAATTTTCATTACAAGAATACTTTGTTAATTGAGAGCTGAATGTGATGTTTAATAGCACTCTCTTTCCCACGTAGTAGTATATTACATATGTATATTGTATGTGTATTATATGTCTGTGTATGTGTAAATTAACCTTTAAAAATTCTCTGTAAATCCTAGAAAATAACCAGTATTTATGAATTTTAAAAATGTGGATTTTTAAAATAATACAAGAAAAAAGCTCTACACTTATTTCTGCCTTTTATTCCTTAAATATAATCTTTGAATGTAGGAAGAAATAAAATAAATATTTTATAAGAAAAAATAATCACCTCTTTGTCAGTATACCAAGTAGGCTTAGTTCCCCAAAATGTAAAACAAAATGGGGAGATCTAAATAAAGTCTTTCTTATATTCTTGCTTATTCAAATACAGTTACTTTGCATAGTAAAATGTAGGTTTTTAACATGCTTAGTAATGTAATGGCTGAATGTATTCAGTATCAATTTAATTAAATGAAACTGCCTTCCAAATATATTTACTCTCTATATTAATTATTATCTCCCAAAAGTGATTGGTTGTTTTTAAATGCATTAATAATGTATTTAAAGTATTTACATACACTTGTGAAAATATTGTTTTTCTCTCTTCATAATTTAACTTATGGGCATTCACTAGTTATTTTTAAGTTTAAGCATAATACCATGGGGCATTTTGTGTAAAATATATTGTAGAGTTGATTCCAACCATGATTTTAAGGTTTAATTGTGGAGGGATTTTTGTTTAATACTATGGAGGCCAAGTTGTTAATTATTCATTGAAAGGGAGGAAAAAAGAAAGAAAAGGAAAGTAAGAAACAGATAAAGAAGAGGAAAGGGAGAAATAGCAGACTTTTTTTTTTTAGGACTCAAATGTATATGAAGCAAACTAAATCTGACATCTTGGACATGTCTTTAACCTGATATCATTTAAGCTAAGTCTCTTGCTTACTTCAGGAAGAAGAGAGATTGCTGCCAGGGTTACATCCAAAAATGTATATCAATGTGCTTTTTACACATATCCCAGCTGCTTTTTCAGTAGGAATGCAAGGAGCACTTCTGTAGACTAACGCTAGCCTGATCTGGGCTTGTTCCTATCTCTTAGTCAGATGGCAAGATGAGAGATAACTGAGAGACGCAAGATGGCTGAGAGACTATGCTGACAGATGACTGCTTAGAATGGTAGTAAATAGCATTCCAAATCCAGTGGTAGTGGTTTTACCCCCACACCACCAAATAACTCAATTCTGACACTGCACGCCTGCATGCTCAGTCACTTCCGTCATGTCTGACTCTTTGTGACCCTATGAACTATACCCACAAGGCACCTCTGTCCATGGGGATTCTCCAGGCAAGAATACTGGAGTGGGTTGTCATGCCCTCCTCCAGGGGATCTTCCTGACATACAGATTGAACCCACGTCTCCTTCATCTCCTGCTTTGACAGGCAGGTTCTTTACCACTAGCACCACCTGGAAAGCTCCAATTCTGACTCTGCTGCTGCTGCTGCTGCTGCTGCTGCTGCTAAGTCGCTTCAGTCGTGTCCGACTCTGTGCGACCCAGTAGACGGCAGCCCACCAGGCTCCCCCGTCCCTGGGATTCTCCAGGCAAGAACACTGGAGTGGGTTGCCATTTCCTTCTCCAATGCATGAAAGGTGAAAGTGAAATCACTCAGTCGTGTCCGACTCCTAGCGACCCCATGGACTGCAGCCCACCGGGCTCGTCTGTCCATGGGATTCTCCAGGCTCGAGTACTGGAGTGGGTTGCCATTGCCTTCTCCAATTCTGACTCTATCCATCTGGAAATAGCATCTGATCCCACAGGTTAAGGGCCCAGTCCTATAAGACTGCTGCCTTCCACTCCTACCATTTCAGTCTGCTCTAGTAATTCCAAGTTATCTCCCGTGCTTCTGACTGATCAGTTGTAGAACAGAGGTTCCAAAAACCCCCATCTTGGGTTCAGTTAATTTGCTGGAGCAGATCAGAGAACTCAGAACCATTTTGCATACTAGAGTGCCAGTTTATCATAAAAGGATGTAACTCAGGCACATCCAGTTGGAAGAGATGCACAGAGTAAGGCATGGGGAAAGGGTGCAGAGTACCCATGCCCTTTCCAAGTGCTCCACTCTCCTTAAATTTCTATATATTCACCAACCTGAAAACTCTCTGAACCTAGTCCTTTTGTTTGGTTTTGTTTTTAATGGAAGCTTCATTATGCAGGTATGATTGATCAAATCATTGACCACTGGCAGTTGATTCAACCTCCCATCCTTTCCCCTTCCCAGAGGTCAGTGGGTAGGACTGAAACCTCTGACCCTATAATCACATGGTTGGCTCTCCAGGCAGCCACCCCCCATTCTTAGGTACTTTCCAGAAGTCACCTGATTTATAACAAAATATACTCGTATGGTTCTCACCACTTAGGAAATCATAAGGGTTTTAGGAGCTCTGTGTCAGAAATGGGACAAATATATATTTCTTATTATAAATCACATTGGGCCTTGATTAAACCCTTCAGTTCTGCCTCACTTGGTCCATCTTCTTTAAGAAAACTCATCTAGACATATTTTCATGATAAATGCAGAGGAGCATGCAGAAGAAGTAAAAGTAAAAAAAAAAATTGATCAATGATTTGATCAATCATACCTGCATAATGAAGCCTCCATTAAAAACAAAACCAAACAAAAGGACTAGGTTCAGAGAGTTTTCAGGTTGGTGAATATATAGAAATTTAAGGAGAGTGGAGCACTTGGAAAGGGCATGGGTACTCTGTACCCTTTCCCCATGCCTTACTCTGTGCATCTCTTCCAACTGGATGTGCCTGAGTTACATTCTTTTATGATACTTTTTCATCCTTCTGCTTGTGTCTTTTCTAATATCTGGTGCGGGGAGCGAGCACCGCCTCTGGCAAAGGTCATGAGGAAGGAGGCTTGGCATGCAAAGGCGGGATGAAGCCTCAGGAGTCTCCCTGGAAATTCTCGAGCAATCTACCCCCAAAACCAGAGTCTGCCTACTTTCTGCTTTGTGCTTTCACCTACACCTCTGACTTTACGGGGGGCTGTCCCCCACGACCTCTCTAAAAAAAGAGTTAGCTTACAGCTCCAGTTAATAATTCCTGGGTGTGACAGTGTTTAACCTACAAACTCCTTTGGAAATCCTCTAGCCTGCTTGAATAGGTTTTTCCGGCCACATGTGATTGTTCAGAGCCTCCCAACTGTGAGAGGCAGGAGATGTTCTAAACTGTCTAAACACAGATTCTTTTGAGTAGTTAAAAGATTGATTAGAAATTGTATTGGTGAAGGGATTTTCACTTGTTGAGCCAATGTTTGCTGCTAAGTTTCCATATCCCTTACCTGCTGTGTCCCTGGCAGTGTATTGATTAATATAGTTGGTGTAAGTAGTCGCTTTAATGTTTGTAACCTGGGACCCTTGAGTTAATTCTTTTTCTTGTTATAGCCCACCACACCTTTGCTCTGTAGGAATGCAACTTTATCTAATGCTTTTTGGAGGCTGGCGCCTGACTTGAGAATAATCACCTTTAGAGAAAAAGGCCTCCGGGCCAGAAGATGATGCAAATCACCTAAACTTTTGCATATGATATGTTTGCAGGAAGAAAGCCTGGCTTACTGCATGACTCTACCCCTTCCCCCATTATCCTCTATGCATAACTTAAGGTATAAAAACTACTTTGGAAAATAAAGTGCGGGCCTTGTTCACCGAAACTTGGTCTCACCATGTCGTTCTTTCTCTTACCTTCTGGCTGAATTATTCAGCCTCTTTTCTACACTGAATTTCCTCACTGAGCTATCCTTATCTCAGCCTCTTTTCTCCACTGAATTTTCCTACTGAGCTATCCTCATTCTATTACTCTTTATATCCTTAATTAACGTTTAATTAAGCAATTGTTTCCTGATCTTCGCCTACGCCGTCTCTCCTTCGAATACCCTGGTTCAGCCGGGGCTGGTCCCCGGCAAGTGGCGCCCGAACAGGCTGATTCGAAGGTAGGTACCTCAGAAAAAGTGTTGAGAAAGTGTTGAATTGAAAAAGTGTTGAGAAAGTGTTCAATTTACGGGATGGATAGGCCCCCACCCAGGGTGCCGCGGACCCCCCTGTAGGACAGACAGGGCGAGTAGTGGTGGGAAGTGTTAAAGGGTTTGAGAGAAAACCCGGTTTTTATTGAAAGTGTCAAAGGGGTTTGAGAGAAAACCTGGTTTCTAGAGTTAAAAGGCCAAAGAAAAGCCTGATCTTTTAAAAGCTAAAAGCTTTATCTTCTATTATACTTAATTTTCTGACATGGGTAACACTGAAACTAAGAATGGCAACTCTTTATACAAGTAATCTTGAAACTGTTAAAGAGGCTACTGTTAATTTAGATACTTGGGTGAAGGTAAAAAACAACTAAAAACTTATCCTATAAATATGATTAAAAATGTTCTGGACCCTCATCATGAGGCTGTGGGATAGCCTATGGGAGAGGCTATAGCGGTGGATGGTAGTGGGTCTCCACCTTCTGCGCAGATCATATTTTCTGCCATTGACGAAGAAAAGGAGGGAGACTGTGCTCTACCTCCGGAGGAAGGAGAGGGCTTACAGGACGCTGCGGCCGGGCGCCCTGACGAGCCCCCTCCCCCTCTACACAAACCTTTAAAAATTTATCCAACAATTTCTGATTTAAGGTGACTACTCCACCTCCGCTTGCACCTCCCAGGGCCTAAGAATTCCCCAGTTTACATCCAAAGTCTCCCAGAGCATTGCCTAAAGCTGAAAAAGATAAAAAAGACTTCTTTTAAACAAAGGAGCTTTTAAAAAATACACAATATACAGAGCCTGCTCCTTGAAGAAAACCCCCTCAGGGGGGCCTCACCCAAGCAAAAAAATAAATAAATAAATAAAAAGAGAAAAAAAAAAAGTGAAAAAGAAAAAAAAAGAAAATAGAGAAAGATCTAAAGATAGAGAAAAAGCTAAAGAGTGAAAAGGAGGAACAGAGAAGGAAGGAATCAGGGAATGCAGCAAGATTGAGAAAGGAAGAAAGGAAGTTAGAAAAAGAGATACAGAGAGAAAGAGAGGGAGGAGGGAAGAAAAAGAGAGAAAGAGGGTAAAGGGAAAGAAACGAAGGAAAGAGAAGGGTAGCGAAAAATGAAGGGGGAGAAAAAAGTGAGAAAAGCAGGAAGAGAGGAAGAGAGAGACTGTAAGAGACGCTGTGACCAGGTGCCCTGGCGAGCTCCCCCTCCCCCCCACCCCCTCTGCGCAAACCTTAAAAAAAAAAAAAAAAAAAAAAAAACTTACCCACCACTTTCTGATTTAAGGCCATTGCTGCCGCCTCCGTTTGCGCCTTCCAGGGCCCAAGAGTTCCCCACTTTGCCCCCAAAGCCTCTCAAAGTGTTGTCTAAGCCTGAGGAAGATAAAAAGTTTTTTGAACAGTGGAGATTTTAAAACAGACTGCGTGCACAATATGCAGAGCGCGCTCTTTGGAGAAAACCCCCTCAGGGGGGTCTCACCCAGGCTAAGAAAAAAGCGGACGGTAAAGGGATTTAGCAACAATATTAACCCCTGATATGCCGGCTGCTCCAATTCCAAGGGGAGTGGCTGGCCCCCTGCCTGAGGGCATTGTAGGACTTGTGCTAGGGTGTAGCTCGCTTTCTTTTCAAGAAATTTCGGTGATATATGGTGTGGTAGATTCTGATTATATTGGAGAAATTATAGTTTTGATCTCGCCGCTTACCAAAACTGTGCAAATTAATAAAGGTCAAAGAATAACACAGTTTTTGCTTTTACCTTATCAGGCAGGAAAAAACTTGACTTCTCAAGCTAAGAGCCACAGAGCGTTTAGATCTAGTGATCCAGCCTTTTGGGTGCAGGAAATTACAGCTCCAAGGCCTTTAAAAGATCTTTTAATTCAAGAAAATAAAATGTCAGGGCTATTAGACACAGGAACAGACGTCTCTTAACATTGCTGGGAAAGACTGACCCAGCTCCTGGCCAACACATAACTACTGAAAATGAGTTGAGATTAGAGAAAGTGGTATGTGGGGTGGGAATGCTGTAGAGAAAAAGGTGAGGGAGAGTTTAAAACCTTGAAGAGTAGTGAGTTCCCCATTGCTGGAAGTATTCAAGCAAAGATTAGATGGTTGCTTGTCATCTAAAAAGCTATAGACCAGATTTAGGTTACAAAACGATAACTGGAGAAGCTTATAAACATGTTGTGCAACACCTCTTTACTTGCTTCTCATATTTAGGTCTGCCAAAAGTTTTAAAAACTGGTAATGCCCCTTTGAGGCTGCGGAGAGATTGTTTACTAACTTTAAATGATTTCCAAAAATTATTAGGGGACATTAATTGGATATGCCCACATTTAAAACTGACTACTGCAGATTTAAAGCCTTTGTTTAATTGCTTAAAAAGTGACCCTAATTCCAGTTCTAAGTTGACTAGTGAGACAGAGTTGGCTCTTGTTAAAGTAGATGAGACTTTAAATGATCAGTTAATTAGGATTAATACTACCAAAAGATGAGATTAAATTATTCTTGCCATAAAACATACACCTACAGGGTGATTGTGACAAAAAGGCCCATTGGTTCCATCTACCAGTGACCCCAAGAAAAATAGTTTTATCTTATCCTAGCTCAGTGGCACAATTAATTATAAAAGGAGGAAAAAAGAAGTGTGGAACTTTTTAAAAAAAAAAAAAAGAGTAGCAAATATAGTAATTCCATTCAATAAGGATCAACTGCAAGTCTTCTACAAAATAGTGATGATTGGCAAGTTGCCCTGATAGATTTCAGGGGTCAAATTTTGTTTCATTTGCCCTCAAGCCCCCACAGTCGTTAAAAGTTCAAAAATGTTAGATTGGCAGTTTGAGGATACCTGTGGAACTTTCCAACCGTATGTAGTTCCTACGCTCCCCTTTACCCTATGGGGGAGGGACGTGCTGTCTCAAATAGGAGATACTCAGAGAAGGGTTTTCTCAATTTCTTAGTTATCAACAGGTGGTACAATTAACAATACTTTATATATTGTTATAAATACGTAATATAAATATATTTGCCTAACTACAGTTTGCCTAATTAGATATGGGTATAAATAAAATATAATAAAGGTATACCTAATTCTATTTATAGATCTATACTTACTTAATTTGTATATAAATCAATATATGTATTATATATATACTGTATAAATGTATATTGCAGTAATATAATGTGTGTGGCTGATATTAATTGGTATGGATTGATGTGCTGTGATGATATATGTTCTGTATGCTGTATAATTATATATGTGTGACATGTATTATTGCAGTACATTGGTTTGTGTTGGTTGGTACTGGCTGTGTGCGTGTTGTATTGCTGTAATATATATGAATTAATATATTAATTATAAGATTAATTTAAGTATATTGATTTATATATATTGTATGTCAATAAGTTTATACTTGTTGCCATATATAAATACATTTTACATTTAGGTATATCTGTATACCAAAATGAGATAAGGAGGTTATACATTTATTATTTAAATTTATAGAGACCTAAACTAAACATTAGACCTAAATTAACATATCTCTAAATTTATATTGTTAAAATGTAAATTTTAAAAATTAAATTGACAACTGCTTGATAATTCCTTTGCAATAAAACCCCCATAGGTAATTGGGGTGGCCAGACAAAAAATTGGTTTTATAGCAAAACAGCCCCCTAGAGTGGGTCCATCTTCCCGCTCAAACTAAAACTGTAGTGGCTTCTTATCCGGGATTGATAGCTACTTTGATATTAAAGGAAAAAAGCGGAACATTGAATTATTTGGTAAAGAGCCATCAGAAATTGTAATTCCATATAATAAGGAACAACTTGATGCTCTTCTAATGTTTGAAAATTGGCAGATTGTTATAAGAAACTATTTTGGTCAAAATTTTTGCATCATTTACCTTCACATGTTTTGCTGAATTTTATATCCAGACATCCAGTTATTTTTCCTGTCAGATGTAAACAATCTCCTATTCCAAATGCTCAGATAGTTTTTACTGATGGGTCAGCAAACGGTAAAGCCTCCATAGTTACTAAAAATCACCAAAAGGTTTTAGAAACACAAGAAACTTCAGCTCAAAGCGCTATAATAACAGCAGTCATAGAGGCTTTTGCTATGTTTGCAGATGAGGAATTTAACCTTTATTCTGATTCTCAGTATATTGTCAGGTTGTTTCCACATATTAAAACTGCGGTTTTGTCTGAAAATAAAACTACCATATTTAATTTGTTAACTAAATTACAGCAACAAATTTGGAAAAGAAATAAAATATTTTTCATTGGACACATTTGGGCTCATTCCAGATTGCCCGGCCCTTAAAATGCCTTTAATGATTTGGCTAACTTGTTAACCAGAAATACAGTGGCTACTGTGACTGAGGAGGCCAGAGCCTCTCACTTACTTCATCATCAATACGCTACTGCTTTAGGATATCAATTCCAAATTCCCAGAGAGACTGCTCGAGAAATTGTGCGTTCTTGCTTATATTGCCCCACTGTTTATAATAGTCTACCTATGGGAGTTAATACTCGCGGTCTCAAACCTAACGTACTCTGGCAAATGGATGTAACTCATGTCTCTTCATTTGGAAAACTCCTTTGTTCTTTAACTGTAGACACCTTTTCTCATGTTATTATTGCAACTGCTCGTACAGGGGAAGCAATTAAAGATGTAATACAACATCTCTTTACTTGTTTTTCATATTTGGGCCTACCAAAAGCTTTGAAAACTGACAATGCTCCTGCTTGTACTTCTAAGTCTTTTCAGGAATTTTGTATAAAGTTTCAAATTAAACATAATACAGGCATCCCTTATAATCCCCAGGGACAGGCCATTGTGGAAAGAGCACATCAAACATTAAAAATCCAAATTCAAAAACTAAAAGAAGGGGAGTTTAAGTATAGCTGTCCCCATCAAATCTTGCAACATGCTCTTTTCGTAATAAATATTTGCTCTTTTCGTAATAAATATTCTAAATACTGATCTGGCTGGAACTATTGCAATGCTTCGTCATTGGTGCCTGGAGCAATTAAATGCAAAACCGTTAGTCAAATGGAAGGACCTTCTCTCAGGACAATGGAAGGGTCCTGACCCCTTATTAACTAGCGGTCGAGGATGTGCTTGTATTTTTCCACAGGATGCAGATTCTCCAATTTAGATCCAAGACAGGTTGATTCGCCATGTTGCAGACCCCCAGACATCCAGTTCCCCCATTGCTTCGATCACAAAAGAGGAGCCCGCTGGAAGGGGAGGCAAGATAAACATCGAGATCCCGGCAAGACTGACGGGGCTGCTGCAGTGCGAACTCCAACCAGAAAATAATTCTACTTATTCTGCTTTGGCTTGTCTACCCTCTCCTTATGTTTTTCTCTTTACCAATGATTCTGGAAAACTTAATGTACATGTGACTTTCACTGGTGGACCCAATGTAGTGACTTGTGAACAATGCATGCTCTCATCTTGTTTAAACCCTCAGTATAATGTTTGCTCCTTTGTAGTGTTACAATGTCCACCTTATCTTATGATGTAACCACTTATTGATATGTTAACTATAGTCTTGCTGTGTTACAACAACTACAAGATTTAATGTGATCACGACGATCTGTGGGCTTACTTATTTTAGGAATATCAGCTTTAATAGCAGCAATTGCTTCTGTTACTGTGGCAGCAATATCATTGACTCAACAAGTGCATACTGCCCAACATGTTGATACCATGTCTAAAAATGTTTCTTTAACTCTAGCAACACAGAAAGTTATAGATAGAAAATTGGAGATGAGAGTAGAGGCCTTAGAAGAGGCAATAATGCATATTGGGACTGAGTTACAGGCTTTAAAAGTGAAAATGGCTCTGTCTTGCCACGCTGATTACCGGTGGATATGCGTGACATCTTTAAAGGTAAACGAGACAGATTATGAATGGGAAAAAATCAAAAATCGTATCTCAGGTGTTTGGAACAGCTCTGACATTGGCCTGGACTTAGGGAAAGTTCATAATCAAATACAGGCCCTGGAACACTGTCGACTGGATTTTACCACCGCTGGAGCAGCTAATGACTTTTTTCTCACCTTCTCTAACTTTATTTCTGGAAAAAACATTCTGTCTAATATCTTTAGTTCTAATTTTGCTTCTCATGATCATTCTTCCTTGTATTGTCAGGATTCTTCGGCAGAGCATTCAAAAGCTCGAGACTGAGCTGTCTCTGGCTGTTTTAAGACATAAAAAAGGGGGAGATGCCGGGAGCGAGCACCGCCTCTGGCAAAGGTCATGAGGAAGGAGGCTTGGCATGCAAAGGCGGGATGAAGCCTCAGGAGTCTCCCTGGAAATTCTCGAGCAATCTACCCCCAAAACCAGAGTCTGCCTACTTTCTGCTTTGTGCTTTCACCTACACCTCTGACTTTACGGGGGGCTGTCCCCCACGACCTCTCTGAAAAAAGAGTTAGCTTACAGCTCCAGTTAATAATTCCTGGGTGTGACAGTGTTTAACCTACAAACTCCTTTGGAAATCCTCTAGCCTGCTTGAATAGGTTTTTCCGGCCACATGTGATTGTTCAGAGCCTCCCAACTGTGAGAGGCAGGAGATGTTCTAAACTGTCTAAACACAGATTCTTTTGAGTAGTTAAAAGATTGATTAGAAATTGTATTGGTGAAGGGATTTTCACTTGTTGAGCCAATGTTTGCTGCTAAGTTTCCATATCCCTTACCTGCTGTGTCCCTGGCAGTGTATTGATTAATATAGTTGGTGTAAGTAGTCGCTTTAATGTTTGTAACCTGGGACCCTTGAGTTAATTCTTTTTCTTGTTATAGCCCACCACACCTTTGCTCTGTAGGAATGCAACTTTATCTAATGCTTTTTGGAGGCTGGCGCCTGACTTGAGAATAATCACCTTTAGAGAAAAAGGCCTCCGGGCCAGAAGATGATGCAAATCACCTAAACTTTTGCATATGATATGTTTGCAGGAAGAAAGCCTGGCTTACTGCATGACTCTACCCCTTCCCCCATTATCCTCTATGCATAACTTAAGGTATAAAAACTACTTTGGAAAATAAAGTGCGGGCCTTGTTCACCGAAACTTGGTCTCACCATGTCGTTCTTTCTCTTACCTTCTGGCTGAATTATTCAGCCTCTTTTCTACACTGAATTTCCTCACTGAGCTATCCTTATCTCAGCCTCTTTTCTCCACTGAATTTTCCTACTGAGCTATCCTCATTCTATTACTCTTTATATCCTTAATTAACGTTTAATTAAGCAATTGTTTCCTGATCTTCGCCTACGCCGTCTCTCCTTCGAATACCCTGGTTCAGCCGGGGCTGGTCCCCGGCAATCTGGTTTCCCAAACAAAGTCATATGGTCAATACCAGAGCCACAATGGGAGTCAGGGAGTGGACTGCAAGTTTATAAGGAAGAAGTGTATGGCCGCAGATGTATTAAATGGCCCATCCATGTACTCTACCACACTTCCTCAGAATGTGGAGGGAAGGCTGCTCCCACTGAAAAAGGAATCTTAATACAATTTGAGGATTTGACGTATGTTCCAGAGCAAGAGACTGTGTGCTTACAGGGCAGAAAGCCAAACTTTGAGTGCAGGTGTTTGCAGCAAGTTTGAAGTTTATTTGTAGGTACCAAGCAAGGAGGAAAGACAGCTCATGCTCAGAAGATCTGAACTCCCTCTTGGTGAAAGCTTTTAAAGTCAGTGTTGGGAAAGTTTATAGGGTGCCTGATCAGCTTGTGGGTCTTCTTCTGATTGGTTGCTGGTGAAATAACAGGGTGATGTTTCAGGAATCTCCATCATCAACCTTCTGGTTCCAGCCAGTCTGGGTCCAGTGCTTGTGGTCAGTGTGTAGTCACAATCCTCCACTGGATGGGAGCTTTACATTTCTGCAGCACAACTCAGAGACAGACATCAGATTGCTATCCATATCACTTCAGGCAAAACTAATGGTTGAGTCTAATCCATTACTGCTTGCGTCTGCTGTTTGGAACTTGGAACCAAGGCCTAGGAGACTAAAGGCTTTTTTCTATCAAGAACCAGAAGACACAGAGGGACTTTTATACCCAGAAAACCCCCTCAGGGTCCTACTTGGTTTTAATCCCCCATTTTCTTTGATAGACATCAGTTCTGAGGGAACAAGAAAAAGACAAGAAAGGGAATAAAGTTTTGAATAGAGATTAATCATCAGTGAGGCGAGAGAACTTAGGAAGACTTGGTTTCCCATACTTACAAATACTGAAATAGACACCTCCTTTTCAGTTCATTAGCTTCTTTTCTTTCCTAAACCATGCCATCTGTATATTTGATATGAGACCTTTAATATTATGAACTCAATTTTTATTTTTACCAGCTGCCCAAAAAATTAAAAATTGAGTTTGTCATTCAGAAAACTTGTCTCACAACTATAAGATGATAAGAATTTCTTAGCTAGAACTGTGCATACTAAGTTGCTTCAGTTGGGTCTGACTCTGTGTGACCCCCATGGCCTATAACCCACCAGCCTCCTCTGTCCATGGGATTCTGTAGGCAAGAATATTGGGATGGGTTTCCATGCACTCCTCCAGGGGATCTTCCCCGACCCAGGGATTTGAACCTGCATCTCTTAAGTGTTTGGCATTGGCAGGAGGGTTCTTTACCACTAGTGCCAACTGGGAGCTAGAGTGTTATTATTTGGTTCTTAATCTTTATCTTGACTTGGGAAATTAAAGCTCAGAAAATGGAAATCACAGAAGTTCAGATCTCTAAACATCAATGAGGGTATCAATCATCTCCACTAAGAGACTTGACCCAACTCTAGCATGGCCTCTACCAGCCTATAGAAATGTCCATAGGATAACAAAACTGAAAGGTTGTTGTGGAACCACAGAAAAGACGCCGGGATTCTTGGCCTCTGGAGGAGAAGAATTCAATCCGGGGCCAGAGACGAGGCTTGATCACTCAGAGCTTTGTGTAATAAAGTTTTATTAAAGTATAAAGGAGATAGAGAAAGCTTCTAACATAGGCATCAGAAAGGGGCAGAAAGAGTACTCCCTTGCTAGTGTTAGTCAAGGAGTTATATACTGTCTAATTAGTTATTACAGTGAATCAAAAGAATGTCTGGAGATTGTAAAGACCTCACTAGACTTATTCCTATAATTTAGATTTTAAGATCATAGAATTAGCCAGAAGATTTTTTCCAGAGATTGTCCTCAAGCAGGATACATTATTGTTACATAATCCTAAGGAATGTAGAAGGACAAAAACGTTTTTCCTTTCTTCCTCCTTGAGAATTCTAGACCCCTCTCTGCTTGGGGACCCCTAGCCTTCTTATCAACCTGCCTAGGAAATGACTCTCTCAAAACTTTCCTTTAGTTCCACCTAGGAAAGTTCAAGACTGCTAAAACTATTTACTGTTTATTCTAGACAGAACCTGATGGACCCCTTCTTCCTTTTTCTTAGAGTATTTACTTTAGAAAACTTGCAATTGTAAATCCATTCCTGATGCCTTTGAGATGTGTATGTCTTTTACAACAACCTGGGAGTCTTTCTCAAGGGCTTCCCAGGTGGCAGTAGTGGTAAAGAACCCTCCTGCCAACGCGGGAGACATGAGAGACATGGATTCGATCCCTGGGTCAGGAAGATCCCCTGGAGAAGGAAATGGCAACCCAATCCAGTATTCTTGCCTGAAGAATCCCCATGGACAGAGGAGCCTGGCGGGCTATATTCCATAGGGTTGCAAAGAGTTAGACAGGACTGAAGCAACTTTGCATAGCATAGAGACTCTTTCAAGGACTTGGGAGCTATTCCTTTGAAATGTAATCATCAAAAAGAATAAGACTCCTTTTTTTCTGATCTCTGTAGGACCTCTGCTCAGTTGTGTCCAACTGTGTTTATCTGCTAAACCATGTTGTAGGGTCTTAACTTCTATCAACACTTGTTCTCAGACACAGACAGCCTGCAACCAAACTTGAGACAGTATTTTCAGTTGAGTCATTTATGCTTAGTCACTCGGTTGTGTGCAGCTCTTTGCGGCTCATTGGACTGTAGCCCATCAGACGTCACTGTCCATGGAATTTTTCAGGCAAGAATACTGGAGTGGATTGCCATTTCCTTCACCGAGATATCTTCCCAACCTATGCACTGAACCTGAGCATCCTGTGTCTCCTGCATTGCAGGCAGATTCTTTACTCACTGAACCATCAAGGTGTATCACTTTTAATTTTTTTTTTTTTTTTTTTTGCTGTTTCACCTTCCCCATGTAACTTTTCCTAAGTCCTAACTTTATACAATATGATCTACAATGAGACTTATTACTGTGTATGTGTTCAAGAATATTCTTTTGTTATCTATTCATGAAGCAAAACTCAAAGATAAAATAATGTATGTAGATACTAGAGACTAGCAGTGTCTTCAGTTATCACTCCTGATATTCAAGATCACAGTTTCTGTTTACTTCAGAAATGATTGTCCTTATTTTCTTTTAGTCTCTTTTAATCATTTTAATATTTTGCCTTCTGTAGCACTTTTCATGCTTTATAGCAAGAATCCTTGAGTATGTCTAGTTCACGGAAAATCCAGAAATAGATTTCTTTTTTGGATTCACTTTGTAGAGTGTTTGTGCTGTCTACTCTATCAACTTTTTCTATTTGGAAGCTGAAATCCTTTAGTTCTTATAATTCTTAGTTTTGTGCTATTTCCTTGACACTTTCTTCTTTTTGTTTTACTGTGTTTTCTTTCAGAAACTCCTGTTATTGAGATGTTGGATGTCTGGGATGATTTTCTAATTTATTTAAACCAGCTCTTCTAATTTTTACTTCTCTTTAGTTCACTAACTCTGTTCTAATAACTTTATTTATTTTTTAAAATTTCTATCATAATTTTCAAGAGCTCCATCTTACTATTTGCATATTCTGTTTGTAGTATTCCAGTCAAGATTCATAGATCCTCTGTTTTTTTTTTTTTCTAGAGATAATGAGTTTTTAAATTTTTGCTTGAAAATTAGTCTAAATTTCTACCAAATTCCTTTTTAAGAGTTGTTCTTGCTTTTTTTTTTTAACCTGTGTTTCTATTAAAGAAAAATTTTGTAAGCCATTTTTGCCTTTGCTTGCCTGTCCCTATTTAAGAGTAGGGAACTAAAGAGCTAATGTTTCTAGTTGAATTACACTTATTAGGGTTGTGTCCAGGTTTGTGTGTACATATTTGTGTAATCATATTGTTGGAAAACTAAATATGTGCATTATTTGAGATCTCAGTTAATGCTTTTCCTACCGAAAGATTAGAATTTCCTTCTGGGAGTATCAGGTTCATCACTAAGGTTCATTCACTTGCCAGCAGAACCTTTAGGTCTTTTTTTTTTTTTTTTCTCTCAACCAGTCAGTTTCCCCACTATAATGTGTTATAATCTTCTTCCTGGAAATCATAAACCATACTGCTAGAATTCTGGGAATCAACTGTAAGAACACTTCTTAATAATATAAACCTAGTTTATGCTGCAGTTAAAAAATGGTCCCAAGATTTGAGTGACTTATACAGATTTTATGCTGATCTCACGTATTTGTTTTTTTTTAAGGATCAACTCCATTTCCTCTCATTACCACCTTCACTCCAGGACCCATGGATCAGTCTTTATACAGCAGTGATTTAAAGTCTACTAATCAAAAGTTAGACATCTCATTTTCCTTTACATTTCTTAGATGCAATTAAGTAACATGAGTAAACTGTTGTTGATAGCTGCAAAAGAATCATTCCCCAGTGAGAGGCAGTATATTTATGTCAACAATAATACAATCTCATGAAAAGGACTGGTGGCCTTACTTTGAAGATTTTCAGTATTCTACTTTTACTCTTTTTCTTCCTGTTTTCCATAAGCATCCAGTGATTCTTATTTACCTTCTGCAGAGAGCTAATCATTTTCCTGCCTGGTTTGTGTTGGGACAGTTCTTCAGCTGCTCAGTGTATGGATCATGACTCATGTCCATATGCTCTGTGAAGTTCCTAGGCTTACATTTTGCATATTCTGTTTGTATTATTCCATTCAAGATTCATGGATCCTCTTTTTTTTTTTTTTCCTGGAGATAATGAGTTTTTTCATTTTTGCTTGAAAATTAGTCTAAATTTCTACCAAATTCCCTTCTAAGAGTTGTTCTTGTCTTTTTTTTTTAATCTGTGTTTCTATTAAAGAAAATTTTTGTAAGCCATTTTTGCCTTTGCTTGCCTGTCCCTATTTAAGAGTATCAGTTGAAGTATCAGGAACTTTTATTTCTGAATTTAAATGACAATGAGGAATTAAAATATATGCCAGTGAATTGGTCAGATCATGTTTCTTATGGAATATCATTTATATGTACATATATTATTAAATTTTATTTAATTCTGTATTTATTAGACATTGAAAATTGCAAAATAAATGTAATAAAACATAATCATATCTAGAAAATTGAGAATACAAGGAATAAAAAGAAAATAAAATTCATGAACATAACCAGTTAGGTTATTCTTTTTGTTACACTTACATTGGAAAGTGTTTTAAGTTGTAGAAATAGAAACGACATGTCACAAGCTGAGATAAAGATGGCTTATAGCAATAAAAGCTAAATAAAAATGTGATGATCATGTTGAAAATCTTAAACTGTTTAGATGAAGGTGAAACCAAGGTGAAAAAATGGATTTCCAACTTTTATGCAAGGAGAAAAGAATCAGAGAGGGCAAGGAATGCCCATGAACAGGCCCATTTCTCACTTTGGGGAAAGAACAGGCAGAGCTTTATGTTTCTGAAGGAGCTTAGTATAACGTACATGGGCTACTTCCCTGGCATTCCCTAGGAAGGAATCCTTACATTCTTAATAATTTCAGCAAACTTAGAATCTAATAAAATTAACTATAAATCTCAGCATTACCACTAACTAGACACATGACATTGAAAACTTTGCTTAACCTTGCTAAGGTTTAATTTTTATCATCAGAGTACAAGGCTGACTATACCTTTCTCTTAGGATATATGAAGATTGTATGGTATTGGTTCTGTATCTTTGTATTTTTCACTATTGGCTCTTGGCACATTGTTGGAACCTAATAAAATGAAGTTTTTATGATAATATCTGGGCATATTAACTCAATTATATTTAAGTACATTTTAAAATTTGAAACAATATAGTGAAAAATGTTGAATCATTCAATATAAAAAAAATAAAATCCTGTTTGCTGAGGATATAGAAGAAAGAAGAAAGACCAAGATAGCAACCTGCACATCTTATTCTTTATTCTTCCCACTTCCATTCTGAAATTTACAATAAAAGGCAGACACTTGCCCTTTGCCAAAATTTCTCAGAGACAAAGGCATAACTGGTGAAACCAGAGTGTGGTGGTGGTAGCATGTCTTAGCTTAAACTGCTGTAACCAAACAGCAGGGACTGCGTGGCTTAAACAACAGATAATTATTTTCTCACAGTTTTGGAGGCTGGTATTCTGAGATAGAGTTTCCACATGGAGAGTTTCTGACATGAGCTCTTTTGCACCTGGCCACCCTCTCACTGTATCTTCACCTGACAGAGAGAGAGGGAGAGGAAGAAAGAGAGAGGGGGAGAGAATTTTCTGATGTCTCTTCTTATAAAAGCATTAATCCTATCAGACCAGGGCTCTGCTTTCCTGACCTAATTACCCCTCAAAGGCTGTACATCCAGGTATCTTCACATTGTGTGTTGGGACTTCAGCATATGAATTTAGCAAGGGGCACAAGTATTTGGCTCATAGCACCATCCAAAAAGTCTGCCATCTTATCTGGTGATGATGTGTTTCAATAACTAAAGAAATTCTCAAGTTGGAAAAAGTTTAGTTTCTGTGGGTTTATACAAACTATGTATTTTTTAAATGTAGGCTTTGATGCAATAATACATCACTCTTTTAGGAATTATTAATAGTATTGTTGTAACAAATGTTTCCTCAAGAGCTTTGTAAATAAGAAATAGAAGCCTGTGATTAAACCAATTTTCCTTCAACAATGTGAAATTTTAATTTTACATTCCACTTTGTGCTTAAAAATGTAGGTGCTGATACTGGATGCTTGGGGCTAGTGCACTGAGAGGACCCAGAGGGATGGTATGGGGAGGGAGGAGGGAGGAGGGTTCAGGATGGGGAACACATGTATACCTGTGGTGGATTCATTTTGATATTTGTCAAAAATAATACAATTATGTAAAGTTTTAAAATAAAATAAAATTTTAAAAAAAAGTATCTAAAAAAAATGTAGGTGCTTTTCTGTATAAACTTTAGATTTTTTTTCTAATCATACATTCACTATATACCTATATGTGAAAATGGAATTTCTCAGTTGTGTCCAACTCTTTGCAATCCCATGGACTGTAGCCCGCCAGGTTCTTCTGTCCATGGAGGTTCTCCAGGCAAGAATACTGGAGTGGGTAGCCATTCTCTTCTCCAGGGGATCTTCCTGACCAAGGGATTGAACCCAGGTCTCCTGCAAGGCAGGCGAATTCTTTACAGTCTGAGCTACCAGGGAAGCCCCTGCAGTATGGAAACCAACATGAAAATGGAAATAAGGGAATACAGGGAAATAAGGAAATTCCAAAATATTGAAAAATTGTTCCCCGTTAACAAAACTTGAAGATGGATGGTGAAGTTTTGTCTCATTTACTGAGAACATCAAAATTTTTTTTTGAATCTTTATATGTGACACTGTGTGAAACCACTTTATATAATCAATAAAGAAGTCCATTGTGCCTGTGATTAATTAATACATAATATGAATTCTAAATGAGCTTAAAATGAAAACACTTCTTACATTTCAATAACTATATCTAAATTTAGTATCAATTTTAATAAATTTATCTTTTAATCCAAAGTAGTTTATAACCATAATTTAACATTTTTTATCAAGCAGGTGTATTGAAATTACTTTTTGGTATTTATTCAGATGTATAGGGGGCTTCCCTTGTAGTTCAGTTGGTAAAGAATTTGCCTTCAGTGCCAGAGACCCAGGTTTGATCCATGGGTTGGGATGATCCCCTGGAGAAGGAAATAGCAACCCACTCCAGTATCCTTGCCTGGAAAATCTCATGGACAGAGGAGCCTGGTGCGCTGCAGTCCATGGGGTTCCAAAGAGTCAGGCTCTACTGAGGGACTAACACACACACATTTAACATTCTAAATCTTTCAAAAAATAATTGTATTTACTTATTTTTTGCTGTGCTGAGTCTTCACTGCTGCCTGGGCTCTTCTCTACTTGTGGTGAGCAGGGGCTGCTCTCTAGTTGCACTGCTGGGGCTTCTCGTTGCAGTGGCTTCTCTTGCTGCAGAGCACAGGCTCTAGTCCACGGACTTCAGAACATGGGCTGCAGAACATGGGCTCAGCCACTGTGGCTCCCAGGGTCTAGAGCACAGGCTCAGTAGTTGTGGCACATTGGTCCAGTTGCTCTGCAGTTATATTTTACATGGGATTATACGTTCACTTATATACTTTGGGTGTTAAAAGTATTTTTTAACCTAAAATACTTTGAACTAAATTGACTGACTCCTATATAGCAAATTATATCCTTGATTAAACATTCTCTAAGGATGCTTACACTTATTTTCAAACTTAATAATGAATAAGTACACACAGAAAATACTCCAGTGTAACTCTATGTTCCTGTTCTGAAATTAATGTTTTTCTTTGTTTTTAGATAAATTTAAAATGGTATTAATACTTTCCCTTTCCAAAAACATTATTTAAGCTTTTAACTACATATTTTATATTTGTTTCTCCTTGATTATCTTGTGCTTGCTGTGCTTAGTCGCTCAGTTGAGTCCAACTCTTTGTGACTCCATGGACTGTAGCCCCCCAGGCTCCTCTGTCCATGCCCTATATATATAAAGAAAAGCTATAGCAGAGATACAAAATATTAGATTTCTTAGAAATGATAAAATCATTAATGGCCAGAATATCTTAAAAATAGGAGACTTAATTATCTATGTTGAAAGGTTTCCCTCCCTCCTTTTTCTCATTTGCCTTAGAAAACTTGAAATTGTAAGTTGTTCTGTCTTTGAAATGTATGCGTGTATGTGTGTATACTTTTGAAAACTAGATAGACCTATTAGTGAAAAATAATCAGTTGATTTAAGAAAAAAATGGAAAATTTTATTCAAGCCAAATTGAGGATTATAACCTGGGAACAGCCTCTTAGAAAGCTCTGGGAACTGTTCCTCTGATTAGAGGTCAAAGCACAGTTATATAGGCTTTTGAGAAAGAGGGCTGTCCATTATATGACAAAATTTGCAAAGTCCACATCTGTAAGTACAAAGTAGTGGGTCATCATAACACCTTACAGGATAAAGAAGAAATGTTATCTTTTTAAATAATTTGTTGATTTTTAATTACAGATTTTCATTAGCTTATGATGACATTGCATTCCAATAAACACATCATAAGTTGAAAATAGCATGTCAAAAATGTGTTTAATACCCCTTACTTACTGAACACTGTGGCTTAGCCTCACCTACTTTACACATGCCCAGGACATTTATATTAGTCTACAGTTAGGCAAAATCATCTAGTACAAAGTCTATTTTATAATAAAGTTTGAATGTCTCAAAAATAGCTGTTCTTTTTATTGCTTTATTTTTTATTAAAGTATAGTTGAGTCTACAGCCATACACCCTGAACACTATCATCTGAAATATAGTTGATTTCCAATACTGTGTTAGTTTCAGGTGTCCAGCAGAGTGATTCAATTTTATATATAAATTATATATATATATATATATGGTACATATATATTAATGCATATATTAATATTTATCACTTTTCAGATTCTTTTCACCTATAGCCTATTAGAAAATATTGAGTATAATTCCCTGTGCTATACAGTGGATGCTTGCTGGTTATTTATTTTATATAAAATAGAGCAACTTCACTTTCACTTTTCACTTTCATGCATTGGAGAAGGAAATGGCAACCCACTCCAGTGTTCTTGCCTGGAGAATCCCAGGGATGGGGGAACCCGGTGGGCTGCCGTCTATGGGGTCACACAGAGTTGGACACGACTGAAGCGACTTAGCAGCAGTAGCATCAGTGTGTATATGTTATTCCCAACCTCATAATGTATCTGTCACAACACCCCACTTTCCTGTTTGGTAATCATATCTTTTAAGGAACTGTCTTGTTGGTGGTAAGAGAATGCTGCTCTTCATGGCTGAGCAGTTATTTCTGCCAGTGGAGAGATCTGGTCCAGGCATAATGCAGGTACAATGCTCAGTAGAGGGGAGTGTGGACACTAAAGGCAGATACAGGGTTTGTTTGTTTTTTTTCTTTTTTTTTAATTTAAATTTATTTATTTTAATTGGAGGCTAATTACTTTACAATATTGTATTGGTTTTGCCGTATATCAACATGAATCCGCCACAGGTGTACATGTGTTCCCCATTCTGTTTTTATGCTTAAATTTTTGTCTTGCCATAAAATATGAATTGTATTTTGCAGCCTTTTACTAACGTTAGGACTCAAACTTGTTTTTGTTTTTTTTTTTTCCTTAATAATATGAGAACCACCTCATTGAAATGTAAAAATCAGGGGAGATCTCACCCCATCTTCCACTTCTGTTTTTGTTGGCTGGCTCCATGCTCCAAGTTACAAAAATACCTCCTGTCTTCAAGATCTGAGAAATGTGTTTTTCCTCTGGATGAAGCTTCTTAGCTAATACAGATGGTCTCCCCAAACAGGTGAAGTTGGAATGCACTATGTGTGAGCAGTTGTGTTGTCCGTACATCTGACAAGGACAGGTTATTATCTTGAGAAGGTGTGTGTAATGGGATGTATCTGCTTGAATCTACAAAGACTGAGCTTTCTCTCTGTCTTCACTATGTCTTGGTGAATTGTCTATGATGCTCATCACATTCTGATTTTAATACTTTGTGGAGCCTCAGGAGGACAACCACAAACTATGTCATAATGGCCTATTTGATTACTTTGAATTGAAATTACTTGAGAAACAGTCCATGTAAGATACACCCGGACCCTACTCAGTCCCTCCGAAGGTGCCCTCCCAGCATCTGGAGGTAGAAGGACACCCTTATTGCCAGAAAATAAGGAATTCAGGACCTAGAAACCTGTATTAACAAACCTGGCCGCTTCTTTAATTTACTGTCTCAAGCCCAACCTCTGTTTAGATTCCTTGCTAATTAAGCACCTAAAGCCTAAATTTTTTCACTCTGTCAGTTGCTTACACATTTATTGTTTCTTTGTCTAAAAGTATAAAAACTTCTTGCTTTGGTCACTGTTTAGGTCTCATTTTAATGATACCTTTGTGCACAGAAATTAAACTTTTTTTTTTCTTTTCTTCTGTTAATTTGTCTTGCATAAATTTTATTTTCAGTCTATCTGCAAGAACCCAAAATCAGTGGAGGGGGAAATTTCCCCTCCCAACAGTTTGTTCAGTAATAAAAGTTTGTCTTTCTTTACTACCTATGTGGAAAGAATTTCTGGGTTGGACAAAATTTTTGTCTTTAATTACATTTCAAAAATAAATTCAATCTCTTACTTTTAATTGTGTCATTCTATTTGTTAATATATAATAAGGCTAGGTAGTGAAAACATAATATTTGGCTCCCATAATAGACCATCATTTGGCTTGACTTCCTGAGAACAGGAATGAAATCCAGATTAACTGAAGTAACTAAATGGATCTCCTATTATCAAATTAATCACACAGAGGTTAATAATCTCTGTTCAAAGTAAACTTGAGAGCCAGTTTACTGGATAATTGTACTGACCTGAGATTGAGAGAACCTGATCTTTTGCAAACTTATAGGAGCTGCTTGTTTCAGTTTCTTTCACGATTTGACCAGCCACATTTTCTTTAATGTAAATGATGAAAATTCAGGAAGGTGAAAAAATAAAGAAAATTTTATTTAGAACAGAGATAATGAAGGATTGGGGCTCCCCTTGTAGCTCAGTCAGTAAAGAATCTGCCTGCAGTGCAGGAAACCTGGGTTCAATCTCTGGGTCTGGAAGATCCTCTGGAGAAGGAAATGGCAACTCACTCCAGTATTCTTGCCTGGAAAATCTCATGGACAGAAGAGCCTGGTGGGCTGCAGTCCATGGGGTCGCAAAGAGTCAGGCACGACTGGGCAACTAACATTTACTTACTTAATGAAGAATATTGAAGATTAGAAGGTAAAATCAACTTGGATATGATAAGGAGACACATTCCATTTAGGTTAGAACCTTTCCTTTTAATGCATAAAGACATTAGATTGCTTTAAGTTGCCATAAATTTACATAATAGCATTCCCATGGTATCCTTTTTTCTAGATGCTCCAAATAATTGTTTAAGAAATCTTGTTATTTAATATCATCCTTTGATGTGATCTTCCTTAGGGATGTGTAACATTTGGTAATTTGTGATCTTCAAATCACAAAGACAGATGTATTGTTAAAGTGTTAATCTCCAGATATCAAAGGAAAAGACAAGTACCTTGACTTGATTTCAGTCTAAATCTTTCTTGATGTCCCTGTGGTTATATGGGTTTCCATGGCAATGGAAGTATTTGTAGGAGTGAAGACATAAAATATGTGATTTGGGATCACAAAATCTTTGTAAAATGTCTTCCTTAAATTTATTCTTTTTTCTTCTTTCTCCATTTGGCTTGTAGAAGGAAGAAGAGTACATAGCTCAACTCTAATTGTATTGTTGACAACATATAGCCAATAAAATCCACCTCAGCTTCATTAATCAAAAGTGAAGTTCAGTGCTTTTGATTTGCTGCTGCTGCTGCTGCTAAGTCGCTTCAGTCATGTCCGACTCTGTGCCACCCCATAGACGGCAGCCCACCAGGCTCCCCCATCCCTGGGATTCTCCAGGCAAGAATTCTGGAGTAGGTTGCCATTTCCCCCTCCATGCATGAAAGTGAAAAGTGAGAGTGAAGTCGCTCAGTCGTGTCCGACTTGTAGCCCTACTTAATATAATCATAGAGCAGAATGGCTGGGACAGGAATTCAAGATTCTACATGAGTGTAGTACTGCATAATATATTGGAAAAAAAATGAATTTGGAGAAACTTAGATCCTCTGTTTACTTTTAACATTTGGTGAACTTGAAATCATTGGTAACTACACTAAGGTTCAGTATCTCATCAGCAAAATGGAGATAATATCTTGCTTTTTATGTTTTTGTAAAAATCAAACAATAAGTACCATGCATATCACACAGGAGATGCCTGTTTGTGTGAGTGTGTGTGCTCTGTCGCTCAGTTGTGTCCACTCTTTGCAACCCCAGAGACTGCAGCCCGCCAGGCTCCTCTAGCCATGGAATCTTCCAAACAAAAATACTGGAGTGGTTGACATTTCCTCCTCCAGGGGGTCTTCCTGACCCAGGAATCAAACACATGTCTCTTGGACCTCAAGAATTGGAAGCAGATTCTTTACCACTGTGCCACCTGTGAAGACCAATAGATACCTAACAAATTCAATTAATATATTACCTATCAAAAATTTATGTTATCTCAAGACTCACAGTGGAAAATAAATTACCAATTGAGAAAACCTATTGACTAATAGCAAACTAATGGCTCTAAGAGTTAGCGATATTCACTAAATGTAATCTGTGAATTGAATTTTATTTTGTTAATCTACACATCAAGCTATGTATTTTATATGTGTTTCTTTATGACCCCATAGCCCACCAGGTTCCTCTGTCCATGGGATTCTCCGGGCAAGAATACTGGAGTAGGTTGCCATGCCCTCCTCCATGGGATCTTCCCAACCCTGCATTGGCAGCTAGGTTCTTTACCACTGGCACCATTGGGAAACACTGTAAGCACTCAGTAATAACTTAGTTTTGATTGTTTGGTTGTTTGATATTCGTTATGCAAAGTGATTACTGTGAGCAGTATTTGCATTTACAAAAGTAGATAAATATATAAAATTCTGGATAAAACATTACTTCTATTAACATTTAATTTTTCAAGCACTTTGTAAATAAATGTTTACAAAAATTTTGGTTAGATTTCCTGCACAATACATAAAAATATATATAATGCATATAACCAAAACAATTTGAAATCTTCAAATATTTTAAAACTCACTCACCTAGAGCCAGACATCCTGGACTCTGAAGTCAAGTGGGCCTTAGGAAGCATCATTGCAAACAAAGCTAGTGGAGGTGATGGAATTCCAGTTGAGCTATTTCAAATCCTAAAAGATGATGCTGTGAAAGTGCTGCACTCATTATGTCAGCAAATTTGGAAAACACAGCAGTGGCCACAGGACTGGAAAAGGTCAGTTTTCATTCTAATCCCAAAGAAAGACAATGACAAAGAATGTTCAAACTACCTCACAATTGCACTCATCTCACACTCTAGCAAAGTAATTCTCAAAATTCTCCAAGCCAGGCTTCAGCAATACATGAACCTTGAACTTCAAGATGTTCAAGCTGGTTTTAGAAAAAGCAGAGGAAACAGATCAAATTCCCAACATCTGCTGGATCATTGAAAAAGCAAGAGAGTTCCAGAAAAACATCTATTTCTGCTTTATTGACTATGTCAAAGCCTTTGACTGTGTGGATCACAATAAACTGTGGAAAATTCTGAAAGAGGTTGGAATACAATACCATCTGACCTGCCTCTTGAGAAATCTGTATGCAGGTCAGGAAGCAACAGTTAGAACTGGACATGGAACAACTGACTGGTTCCAAATAAGAAAAGGAGTACATCAAGGCTGTATATTGTCACCCTGCTTATTTAACTTATATGCATCGTACATCATGAGAAATGCTGGGCTGGATGAAACACAAGCTGGAATCAAGATTGCCGGAAGAAATATTAATAACCTCAGATATGCAGAAGACACCTCCTTTATGGCAGAAAGTGAAGAACAACTAAAGAGCCTCTTGAGGAAAGTGAAAGTGGAGAGTGAAAAAGTTGGCTTAAAGCTCAACATTCAGAAAACTGAGATCATGGCAACTGGTCCCATCACTTCATGGCAAATAGATGGGGAAATAGTAGAAACAGTGGCTGACTTTATTTTGGGGGGCTCTAAAATCACTGCAGATGGTGACTGCAGCCATGATATTAAAAGATGCTTACTCCTTGGAAGGAAAGTTATGACCAACCTAGATAGCATATTCAAAAGCAGAGACATTACTTTGCCAACAAAGGTCCATCTAGTTAAGGCTATGGTTCATCCAGTAGTCATGTATGGATGAGAGTTGGACTGTAAAGAAAGCTGAGCACTGAAAAATTGATGCTTTTGAACTGTGGTGTTGGAGGAGACTCTTTAGAGTCCCTTGGACTGCAAGGAGATCCAACCAGTCTATCCTAAAGGAGATCAGTCCTGGGTGTTCATTGGAAGGACTGATGTTGAAGCTGAAATTCCAATACTTTGGCCACCTGATGCAAAGAGCTGACTCATTTGAAAAGACCCTGATGCTTGGAAAGACTGAGGGCAGGAGGAGAAGGGGACAACAGAGGATGAGGTTGTTGGGTGGCATCACCAACTCAATGAACATGAGTTTGGGTGTACTCTGTGAGTTGGTGATGGATAGGGAGGCCTGGCATGCTGCATTCCATGGGGTCGCAAAGAGTCAGACATGACTGAGCCACTGAATTGAACTTTAGGAGTACCTGAAAAATTACTTTTTTCCATTCATTAAGGCAAAGAGAGCATTTCCCTTTCCCTCTTTCCAAGTTTATTTCCTCAGGAACATAGTAAAGCTGAATCCCAAGTCTTTAGCTCTTGAAATACAGAAAAACCTTGCAAATGTTAAGCTCAGTGTATCACTGTCCTGGGGCTTCTTTAACTAAGTACCACAAACTGAGTGGCTTAAAATAAAAGAAATGTATTTTCTCACATTTCTGATAGCTAGACATTGAAAATCAAACTCTCAGTAGGCCCATGCTCTCTTTGAAGGCTCTATGCAAGATTTCTTTTTTGCTTTTTCTTAACTTCTGGTGATGGCCAGCAATCTTTGGCTTTCCTTAGCTTGTAACTGCATCACTTCAATTTATATGTCCATTTTCCTGGTCATCTTTTTTCTCTGAGTGTCTGTATTCATGTGACCCTGTTATAAGGACATCAGCCAGCAGATTTTGGTCCTTCTCAAATCGCATATGACTTCATCTGAACTAATTAAGTTACCAAACCAAAGTTGGGCCCACACTTTACTAAACCGAACTTGCTTATATGCTTCAGTGAAAGCCAATCTACTGACGTAGGGTTTTGGTGAAGCAAAGTGCAATAATGTTTATTGTAAGTTCCAAATAAGGAGACCAGACAGCTCACACTCAAGAAAACCCAGACTCTGATGCATATCAGCAAAGCATTTTTAAAGGCAAGGTGAAGGGTAGGGGATGTCCATGACCATCTTGTTTACTTCTTCCATTTGATGCAGGTTTTAGTATCTGTAAAACAACTCAGTAATGTTCATCAGATACTTGTGTACTTTTAAGGTGGAACCAATGATGCTCTGACCGTCACGTGGCATACTTACTGGTCAAATTGTGACCACTTCTCCAGGCCACACTGTTTTTTTGCTGTTGTTACTAGATGTTCACATTCTTTGAATAGTTGATTCTTGAGCCAAGGTTTTGTGACTCAGAGGAGAGTGGAAGGTAGAGTACATGGTAGTGAGGAGAGTCTATTCCATGAAGGCCCATAGGATTCTGCTTGGTTGCAATCACATCTGTAAAGCTTTAATTTCCAGATAAGGTCACATTCTGAGATTCCGCATGGATGTGAATTTTGGAGAGAGACTGTTTAACCCAATATAGTTTGCTCTCTGTATCCCAAAATTCACCTTTGTCCTACGTGCAAAATACACTTACTTCCTTCAAACATTCCAGAAGCCTTAAACCATTACAGCATTAACTCTAAATACAAATTTCATCTAAATATCATTAACTTAAAAGTTTCAAATCTTTACAAGAACATAAATATTTTAGTACTTCATAATAAACATATGAAACATTTTAAAATTATGTATATATATACACACACATAAATTTATATTTTATGAGGAGGAGCCAAGATGGCGGAGGAGTAGGACAGGGAGAACACTTTCTCCCCCACAAATTCATCAAAAGAGCATTTAAACGTCGAGTAAATTCCACAAAACAACTTCTGAATGCCGGCAGAGGACATCAGGCACCCAGAAAAGTAATCCAACTCTTCGAAAGGAGGTAGGAAAAAATATAAAAGACAAAAAAAGAGACAAAAGAGGGAGGGACGGAGCTCCGTCCCGGGAAGGGAGTCTTAAAAAGAGAGAAGTTTCCAAACACCAGGAAACCTTCTCACTGCCGAATCTGTGCCGAGCTTTGGAAGCACAGAGGGCAACATAACATGAAGAAAAAATAAATAAACAATTAAAACTCGAAGATTGCGAGTCCTACGGTAACTCCCCCAGTGGAGAAGCAGCGCAGACGCCTGCAGGCGCCATTAACAAGCGGGGGCCGGGCAGGGAGGCGCAGCGCGGGCTGCATCGCTTAGAGTAAGAATCTGGCCTGAATACCCTGAGCACTATCTGAGCGAAATAATTTGGGCTAACAAACTAGACTGTGGGATATCTACTACGCGAAAAGCCAGCCCCAACCTAAGACCGTCAGGCCCGCGCACGGAACAAAGAATTGAATAGAGATAGCCGGCTGCAGACCTTCCCCCTCCGGTGATAGGCAGCCAGAGCCGGAAGGGGGCAATCGCAGCCCCAGAGAGACATTATCTATAAAACTGTAAGCAGGCTTCTTTGCTAACTAAAACTTCTTGGGGGTCTGGACGGTTAACATCTGCCTAAGAAGGTGCGCCGGTTTTGCGCCCAGATAACCGAGTGGCGGGGAGGCGATAAGTCGCAGCATTGGCGCTCGCCAAACACCTCATCACTTGTGCTGCTCGGACCTGGGAAGAGCACAATACTCAGGCCCAACTGAGTCTGCGCCTCTGAGGACTATCCGAGTGCCTGAACCTGAGCGGCTTGGACCTGGGAGGTACATGCAACCCAGGGCCAGCCTCGGACTGTTCCTGGCGGAACAACCTAGAGCCCGAGCAGTGTGGGCAGGGAGGCTACACGCGCAGTGAGCGGGGGCAGACCCAGTGTGGCTGAGGCACTGCGAGCGCACGCCAGTGTTATTTGCTTGCAGCATCCCTCCCTCCCTCCCCACAGCGCGACTGAACAAAGAGAAGAAATACAGTTCCACCCATCAGAACACTGACACAAGCTTCCCTAACCAGGAAACCTTGACAAGCCACCTGTACAAACCCACACACAGTGAGGAATAGCCACAATAAAGAGAACTCCACAAACTGCCAGAATACAGAAAGGACACCCCATACTCAGCAATTTAAACAAGATGAAGAGACAGAGGAATAGCCAGCAGATAAAGGAACAGGATAAATGCCCACCAAACCAAACAAAAGAGGAAGAGATAGGGAATCTACCTGATAAAGAATTCCGAATAATGATAGTGAAATTGATCCAAAATCTAGAAATTAAAATGGAATCACAGATAAATAGCTTGGAGACAAGGATTGAGAAGATGCAAGAAAGGTTTAACAAGGACCTAGAAGAAATAAAAAAGAGTCAATATACAATGAATAATGCAATAAATGAAATTAAAAACACTCTGGAGGCAACAAATAGTAGAATAACAGAGGCAGAAGATAGGATTAGTGAATTAGAAGATAGAATGGTAGAAATAAATGAATCAGAGAGAATAAAAGAAAAACGAATTAAAAGAAATGAGGACAATCTCAGAGACCTCCAGGATAATATTAAACGCTACTACATTCGAATCATAGGGGTCCCAGAAGAAGAAGACAAAAAGAAAGACCATGAGAAAATACTTGAGGAGATAATAGTTGAAAACTTCCCTAAACTGGGGAAGGAAATAATCACCCAAGTCCAAGAAACCCAGAGAATCCCAAACAGGATAAACCCAAGGCGAAACACCCCAAGACACATATTACTCAAATTAACAAAGATCAAACACAAAGAACAAATATTAAAAGCAGCAAGGGAAAAACAACAAATAACACACAAGGGAATTCCCATAAGGATAACGGCTGATCTTTCAATAGAAACTCTTCAAGCCAGGAGGGAATGGCAAGACATACTTAAAATGATGAAAGAAAATAACCTACAGCCCAGATTATTGTACCCAGCAAGGATTTCATTCAAGTATGAAGGAGAAATCAAAAGCTTCTCAGATAAGCAAAAGCTGAGAGAATTCTGCACCACTAAACCAGCTCTACAACAAATACTAAAGGATATTCTCTAGACAGGAAACACAAAAATGGTGTATAAATTCGAACCCCAAACAATAAAGTAAATGGCAACGGGATCATACTTATCAGTAATTACCTTAAACGTAAATGGGTTGAATGCCCCAACCAAAAGACAAAGACTGGCTGAATGGATACAAAAACAAGACCCCTACATATGTTGTCTACAGGAGACCCACCTCAAAACAGGGGACACATACAGACTGAAAGTGAAGGGCTGGAAAAAGATTTTCCATGCAAATAGGGACCAAAAGAAAGCAGGAGTAGCAATACTCATATCAGATAAAATAGACTTTAAAACAAAGGCTGTGAAAAGAGACAAAGAAGGTCACTACATAATGATCAAAGGATCAATCCAAGAAGAAGATATAACAATCATAAATATATATGCACCCAACACGGGAGCACCGCAGTATGTAAGACAAATGCTAACAAGTATGAAAGGAGAAATTAACAATAACACAATAATAGTGGGAGACTTTAATACCCCACTCACACCTATGGATAGATCAACTAAACAGAAAATTAACAAGGAAATACAAACTTTAAACGATACAATAGACCAGTTAGACCTAATTGATATCTATAGGACATTTCATCCCAAAACAATGAATTTCACCTTTTTCTCAAGCGCACATGGAACCTTCTCCAGGATAGATCACATCCTGGGCCATAAAGCTAGCCTTGGTAAATTCAAAAAAATAGAAATCATTCCAAGCATCTTTTCTGACCACAATGCAGTAAGATTAGATCTCAATTACAGGAGAAAAACGATTAAAAATTCCAACATATGGAGGCTGAACAACACGCTGCTGAATAACCAACAAATCACAGAAGAAATCAAAAAAGAAATCAAAATTTGCATAGAAACGAATGAAAATGAAAACACAACAACCCAAAACTTGTGGGACACAGTAAAAGCAGTCCTAAGGGGAAAGTTCATAGCAATACAGGCACACCTCAAGAAACAAGAAAAAAGTCAAATAAATAACCTAACTCTACACCTCAAACAACTAGAAAAGGAAGAAATGAAGAACCCCAGGGTTAGTAGAAGGAAAGAAATCTTAAAAATTAGAGCAGAAATAAATGCAAAAGAAACAAAAGAGACCATAGCAAAAATCAACAAAGCCAAAAGCTGGTTCTTTGAAAGGATAAATAAAATTGACAAACCATTAGCCAGACTCATCAAGAAACAAAGGGAGAAAAATCAAATCAATAAAATTAGAAATGACAGTGGAGAGATCACAACAGACAATATAGAAATGCAAAGGATCATAAGAGACTATTATCAACAATTATATGCCAATAAAATGGACAACGAGGAAGAAATGGACAAATTCTTAGAAAAGTACAACTTTCCAAAACTCGACCAGGAAGAAATAGAAAACCTTAACAGACCCATCACAAGCATGGAAATTGAAACTGTAATCAAAAATCTTCCAGCAAACAAAAGCCCAGGTCCAGACGGCTTCACAGCTGAATTCTACCAAAAATTTAGAGAAGAGCTAACACCTATCCTGCTCAAACTCTTCCAGAAAATTGCAGAGGAAGGTAAACTTCCAAACTCATTCTATGAGGCCACCATCACCCTAATACCAAAACCTGACAAAGATGCCACAAAAAAAGAAAACTATAGGCCAATATCACTGATGAACATAGATGCAAAAATCCTAAACAAAATTCTAGCAATCAGAATCCAACAACACATTAAAAAGATCATACACCATGACCAAGTGGGCTTTATCCCAGGGATGCAAGGATTCTTCAATATCCGCAAATCAATCAATGTAATACACCACATTAACAAATTGAAAAACAAAAACCATATGATTATCTCAATAGATGCAGAGAAAGCCTTTGACAAAATTCAACACCCATTTATGATAAAAACTCTCCAGAAAGCAGGAATAGAAGGAACATACCTCAACATAATAAAAGCTATATATGACAAACCCACAGCAAACATTATCCTTAATGGTGAAAAATTGAAAGCATTTCCTCTAAAGTCAGGAACAAAACAAGGGTGCCCACTTTCACCATTACTATTCAACATAGTTTTGGAAGTTTTGGCTACAGCAATCAGAGCAGAAAAAGAAATAAAAGGAATCCAAATTGGAAAAGAAGAAGTAAAACTCTCACTATTTGCAGATGACATGATCCTCTACATAGAAAACCCTAAAGACTCCACCAGAAAATTACTAGAACTAATCAATGATTATAGTAAAGTTGCAGGATATAAAATCAACACACAGAAATCCCTTGCATTCCTATACACTAATAATGAGAAAACAGAAAGAGAAATCAAGGAAACAATTCCATTCACCATTGCAACGAAGAGAATAAAATACTTAGGAATATATCTACCTAAAGAAACTAAAGACCTATATATAGAAAACTATAAAACACTGGTGAAAGAAATCAAAGAGGACACTAATAGATGGAGAAATATACCATGTTCATGGATTGGAAGAATCAATATAGTGAAAATGAGTATACTACCCAAAGCAATTTATAGATTCAATGCAATCCCTATCAAGCTACCAACAGTATTCTTCACAGAGCTAGAACAAATAATTTCACAATTTGTATGGAAATACAAAAAACCTCGAATAGCCAAAGCGATCTTGAGAAAGAAAAATGGAACTGGAGGAATCAACCTACCTGACTTCAGGCTCTACTACAAAGCCACAGTTATCAAGACAGTATGGTACTGGCACAAAGACAGGAATATAGATCAATGGAACAAAATAGAAAGCCCAGAGATAAATCCACGCACATATGGACACCTTATCTTTGACAAAGGAGGCAAGAATATACAATGGATTAAAGACAATCTCTTTAACAAGTGGTGCTGGGAAATCTGGTCAACCACTTGTAAAAGAATGAAACTAGAACACTTTCTAACACCATATACAAAAATAAACTCAAAATGGATTAAAGATCTCAATATAAGACCAGAAACTATAAAACTCCTAGAGGAGAACATAGGCAAAACACTCTCTGACATACATCACAGCAGGATCCTCTATGACCCACCTCCCAGAATATTGGAAATAAAAGCAAAAATAAACAAATGGGACCTAATTAAACTTAAAAGCTTCTGCACATCAAAGGAAACTATTAGCAAGGTGAAAAGACAGCCTTCAGAATGGGAGAAAATAATAGCAAATGAAGCAACCGACAAACAACTAATCTCAAAAATATACAAGCAACTCCTACAGCTCAACTCCAGAAAAATAAATGACCCAATCAAAAAATGGGCCAAAGATCTAAATAGACATTTCTCCAAAGAAGACATACAGATGGCTAACAAACACTTGAAAAGATGTTCAACATCACTCTTTATCAGAGAAATGCAAATCAAAACCACTATGAGGTACCATTTCACACCAGTCAGAATGGCTGCGATCCAAAAGTCTACAAATAATAAATGCTGGAGAGGGTGTGGAGAAAAGGGAACCCTCTTGCACTGTTGGTGGGAATGCAAATTAGTACAGCCACTATGGAGAACAGTGTGGAGATTCCTTAAAAAACTGGAAATAGAACTGCCTTATGATCCAGCAATCCCACTTCTGGGCATACACACTGAGGAAACCAGAAGGGAAAGAGACACGTGTACCCCAATGTTCATCGCAGCACTGTTTATAATAGCTAGGACATGGAAGCAACCTAGATGTCCATCAGCAGATGAATGGATAAGAAAGCTGTGGTACATATACACAATGGAGTATTACTCAGCCATTAAAAAGAATACATTTGAATCAGTTCTAATGAGGTGGATGAAACTGGAGACTATTATACAGAGTGAAGTAAGCCAGAAGGAAAAACATAAATACAGTATACTAACGCATGTATATGGAATTTAGAAAGATGGTAACGATAACCCTGTGTACGAGACAGCAAAAGAGACACTGATGTATAGAACAGTCTTATGGACTCTGTGGGAGAGGGTGGGAAGATTTGGGAGAATGTCACTGAAACATGTGAAATGTCATGTATGAAACGAGATGCCAGTCCAGGTTCAGTGCACGATGCTGGATGCTTGGGGCTGGTGCGCTGGGAAGGCCCAGGGGGATGGTATGGGGAGGTTGGGAGGGAGGAGGGTTCAGGATGGGGAGCATGTGATTTTTTTTTAAAAATAAAAAAAAAAAAATAAATTTATATTTTATTTATGGCTAAATAAAATACATATTGGCTCTTTTCATTTTCATGAAAACTTAGGATTACCTTGTCTATTTACACAAATACATGCATTCACACTACTGTTGGTATTTTAGTTGAGATTTCCTTGAATTTGTAGAGTAATTCCAATTCATTAATGTATAATAATTAAGCAAAATAACATGAAAAACACTAACACCTTAAGTAATAATCTTTTTAGTACATATACCAATTTTATATTGCTGACATCATTTATCTTAATAGTCAATAAAATTGGCATTTTTAGCCCTTCTGCTAACTGATCTTCACCAATCCTTACATTTTCAATAATTACACCATCATTTCCATATCATTAGCTGTCAAACATATTATTTTTAAAGCTTGATTCTCAGTATACATTGTCTTTGTGAAATATTTATATTTCTTTACATTCTAAATCTAGGCTTTTTATAACTTGGGCTTTTTTCTAGTGTTCAGGTTTTATTCTAATTCTCATATTTGTTGAACTCAATGCTTCATTTTTTTTTTAGAAAACAAACTGACACATATTGTATACTCTTATTTTTATGTTTAGGAAGACATATGATGCTTTTTACCTTGAAGAAAAATAGTTGGATAGAATATACTTTTTTTGTATAGATGTATGAAATATTCATAGAATAGCAATTGCTATTCTTCCTCTATGTGTATTTTTATAATTTTCTAAAATTAGAATATAATTCTTTTTCAGAAGATTGGTGGTAGTCAATTCTAATTTCTATCCATTTATCTACATTTGACTTTTTAAAATTATTCTGTATATAACTATTATATTAATACTGTGTGAATCCTTTCTCTAAAGTTTCAGTATATGTGTGGAAAGCATGAAGAATTAAAGTTTTACTTTCCCAAACATTTAAATAAATGTAACAGTTTTCATGAGTGGCCTAAATTTCAAGGAATTGTTCATTCACAAATAATTTAATATCATCTCAGAAACAGTTGTAATTCAGTGAGCTTGGTTGTACTATCAGTTCACTGCTTACTAAGGCAATATAAACTGACATTTTAAAGTAATAGTAATACACCTGGCTCGAAGGAACAGTTTTATTGCATGCTAGCAGAAAAAATGTATGCCCTTACCAATAAAAGGAAATTATTCTTAACCTACTAAACCAATATGATGTGATATTCAATTAATTATTCTGATTCTTATTGGGTGGCACATCTAATGTGGTAACATGTGATGCATCATTTTAAAATTGTATATAATATGATAAACATTACATAATTTAAAATATATTTTATCATGTATATTATATATTTTATATACATATGTGTGTATATATATATATATATTCTAGTTTAAATAAACTGAATACAACTTTATAAAAAAGTCTCTTAAGACAGCATCATCACAACTGAGGTGAATTTGTACTGAATGGAGGTATGCTGAGAATGGCTGAGTGTCTTTTAAGCAGCAAATAGCCAAGACAGAACTTGACACATTGATGATCAAGTATCATGAAAATGTAGCGGCATTTAAAAATGGAGTAGTGGCCTTAAAGTAGTGGAAATGGGACTTAAATAAATTAAAAAAAAATTTGCATAGCAAAGGAAATAAACAGGATTAAAACACAAATCTCAGAATGAGAGAAAATAATTGCCAATTATACAACCAAAAAAGGATTCATCTCCAGAATATATAAGCAGCTCATACAGCTCAACATGAGGAAAACATACAACCCAATCAAAAAATGGGCAGAAGGCCCAAACAAAGATTTCTCAAAGAAGACATACAGATGGCCAATAAACACATGAAAATATTCTCAATATCACTCATTATTAGAGAAATGAAAATCAAAATTACAATGAGGTTATCACCTCACACCAGGCAGAATGACCATCATCAAAAAATCCGTAAACAATAAATGGTGGAGAGTGCAGAAAAAAGGGAATCCTCTCGCACTACTGGTGGGAATGTGAGTTGATACAGCCCCTATGGGGGACACTATGGAAACTCCTTAAAAAAACGAGGAAAGAACTACCAGCAATCCCACTACTGGCCATATGCCCTGTTCAGTTCAGTTCATTTCAGTCGCTCAGTCATGTCCGACTCCTTGTGACCCCATGAAACACAGCATGCCAGGCCTCCCTGTCCATCACCAACTCCAAGAGGTCACTCAAACTCATGTCCATCAAGTCCGTGATGCCATCCAACAATCTTATCCTCTGTTGTCCCTTCTTCTCCTGCCCCCAATCCCTCCCAGCATAAGAGTCTTTTCCAATGAGTCAACTCATCGTATGAGGTGGCCAAAGTATTGGAGTTTCAGCTTTAGCATCAGTCCTTCCAATGAATATTCAAGACTGATCTCCTTTTGGATGGACTGGTTGGATCTCCTTGCAGTCCAAGGGACGCTCAAGAGTCTTCTCCAGTTCAAAAGCATCAATTCTTTGGCGCTAAGCTGTCTTCACAGTCCAACTCTCACATCCGTACATGACCACTGGAAAAACCATAGCCTTGACTAGACGGACCTTTGTTGACAAAGTAATGTCTCTGCTTTTGAATATGCTATCTAGGTTGGTCATAACTTTCCTTCCAAGGATTAAGCATCTTTTAATTTCATGGCTGCAGTCACCATCTACAGTGATTTTGGAGCCCAAAAAATAAAGTCAGCCACTGTTTGCACTGTTTCCCCATCTATTTCCCATGAAATGATGGCACCAGATGCCATGATCTTGGTTTTCTGAATGTTGCGCTTAAGCCAACTTTTTCACTCTCCTCTTTCACTTTCATCCAGAGGCTTTTTAGTTCTAACTATTGTTTCCTGACCTGCTTACAGATTTCTCAAGAGGCAGATCAGGTGGTCTGGTATTCCCATGTCTTTCCGAATTTTCCACGGTTTATTGTGATCCACACAGTCAAAGGCTTTGGCATACTCAATAAATCAGAGATGATTTTCTGGAATTATCTTGCTTTTTCCATGATCCAGAGGATGTTGGCAATTTGATCTCTGGTTCCTCTGTCTTTTCTAAAACCAGTTTGAACATCAGGAAGTTCACGGTCCACATATTGCTGAAGCCTGACTTGGAGAATTTTGAGCAATACTTTACTAGCAAGTGAGATGAGTGCAATTGTGCGGTAGTTTGAGCATTCTTTGGCATTGCCTTTCTTTGGGATTGGAATGAAAATTGACCTTTTCCAGTCCTGGGGCCACTGCTGAGTTTTCCAAATTTGCTGACATAGTGAGTGCAGCACTTTCACAGCATCATCTTTCAGGATTTGAAATAGCTCAACTGGAATTCCATCACCTCCACTAGCTTTGTTCGTAGTGATGTTTTCTAAGGCCAACTTGACTTCACATTCCCGGATGTCTGGCTCTAGGTCAGTGATTATACCATCGTGATTATCTGGGTTGAAGATCTTTTTTGTACAGTTCTTCTGTGTATTCTTGCTACCTCTTCTTAATATCTTCTGCTTCTGTCAGGTCCATACCATTTCTGTCCTTTATCGAGCCCATCTTTGCATGAAATGTTCCCTTGGTATCTCTGATTTTCTTGAAGAGATCCCTAGTCTTTCCCATTCTGTTGTTTTCCTCTATTTCTTTGCATTGATCACTGAAGAAGGCTTTCTTATCTCTTCTTGCTATTCTTTGGAACTCTGCATTCAGATGCTTATATCTTTCCTTTTCTCCTTTGCTTTTCCCTTCTTTTCTTTTCACAGCTATTTCTAAGGCCTCCCCAGACAGCCATTTTGCTTTTTGGCATTTCTTTTCCATGGGGATGGTCTTGATCCCTGTCTCCTGTACAATGTCATGAACCTCATCCATAGTTCATCAGGCACTCTATCAGATCTAGGCCCTTAAATCTATTTCTCACTTCCACTGTATAATCATAAGGGATTTGATTTAGGTCATACCTGAATGGTCTAGTGGCTTTCCCTACTTTCTTCAATTTAAGTCCAAATTTGGTAATAAGGAGTTCATCATCTGAGCCACAGTCAGTTCCTGGTCTTGTTTTTGCTGACTGTATAGAGCTTCTCCATCTTTGGCTGCAAAGAATATAATCAATCTGATTTCGGTGTTGACTATCTGGTGATGTCCATGTGTAGAGTCTTCTCTTGTGTTGTTGGAAGAGGGTATTTGCTATGACCAGTGCATTTTCTTGGCAAAACTCAATTAGTCTTTGCCCTGCTTCATTCTGTATTCCAAGGCCAAATTTGCCTGTTACTCCAGGTGTTTCTTGACTACCTACTTTTGCATTTCAGTCCCCTATAATGATAAGGACATCTTTTGGGGATGTTAGTTCTAAAAGGTCTTGTAGGTCTTTCCAAGTCAAATGCAGCACTCTATGAAACTTTAACCCTAGAGAGGTTTTTCTAGTTTAGCAGTCATTCTTTATAAATACTATTTAGGGAAAATTAATGTTATCTTTTATATTATGTTATTCATAATATGCTTTCACAAGGACATTTTATTTCACACATATTTTTGAATAAGGAAGATTTTATTTTTCTTATTGTTTGCTTTTTTTTCTCTAACAATAAAAGAAAATGATGGCTTTATGTAACTGCACCAACAAGGATATCATTAGAGTCTTAATTAAAATTTGGTCTTCTGACTCTTTCCTAAATTCTATCCACTCTACCAGAGGATCTCGGTGCTAATCTTTTGACCAACACCTGACTGTATGATTTTACATAACCACAGAGAGAAAAGCAAACAGAATAGAAGTTTTATTAAGTAAAGGTATATGTTTTCAGAAGTGTCCTGTATTTTAACATGTTGCCTTTTGTGTATATATGTATAAAAATACCATTTAGCTTATTTTAATGACAAAATGCAATGTTGTCAACTTTAAACTTGAGCCTCAGTTTATTTTCTTATTTACAATACTTTGAATTCCAAGGATTATCTTCTATACTACAGATACCTAAGATTCATTCAGTTACCATCAGCCTAACTGAGTTATTACTAAGTCTGCTTTTCTGTCTCCTCTTCACTAAAATAATATGTAAGCATTTGACTTAGCCTTACTCTGCTCATGATGTATGCTTTCATGCATAATATTTATCTAATAAGTCAAGAAATACTATCAAAATCTGGAACATATTTGATTTGATGATCTCATTCATTTTCAGTCATCTTAAATTTTAAGTAATAAGAAGCAATGATAATTAAAACAATTATTGCAAATGAATACCATCTCAGATATTAATTTAATTCCCTGTTGCTCACTTAAAGGAGTTTTTAGGCAAAAATATCCTGCTATTTATAGATACTACTTCATTCATACAATGCAGAGAGTCAGATATTCTTATAGCCTTATTAGCTAGTGTCAGTAAAATTAAATCACATTTTGATCTTTTTTTAAAATTTTCAATCATCTATTTAGAAAACATTTTCAACTAAGTACATGAAGATGTAGACCTCTGCTTTGGAGAGCTATTTAAAAATATGTTCAATAATTTTAGGATATTTTTCAAAACCTGATTTTTGAGGATTATTTTCAGAGCTCCTGTTTATATTAGAAAGGTGGCACTGATGGTAAAGAATCCGCCTGCCAATACAGAAGTAGTAAGAGATGCAGGTTTTATTCCTGGGTCAGAAAGATTCCCTGGGGGAGGAAAATGCACCTCACTCTGGTATTCTTGCTGGGAGAATCCCATGAAAAGAGGAGCCTGGTGGTCTATAGATTATGCAGTTTCAAAGAGTCAAACATGACTGAATGTCTGAGCAGCATTCTTTTATTATACCTTTATTAAATAAAAGTATTTGCTATACTTTTATTAATAAATTTTGAATTTTTGGTCACATGATTAAAAATATATATGACCAAAATGTATATGCAATATATGAGTTTTTTTCCTTGTACTGTTTCATTGGTCTGTTTTCCTGTTTATGTTTTAGCAACTTATCAAGTACAGTAATCAAGATTGCTATATAGTGACATTCACTTACTCATTCAATAAAAATACTAAAAATTCGGTTCTTGTTATTTTTAAAAAATATCTTCAATCTAGTTAAATGCTGTAATCAGAATGGGCTAACATGTCTTTCTTAAAAAGTACAATTCTGCTTTACTCTGAACTAAAGAAAACTCTTTATTTTTTTCCTTATAGGAGAACTTAAACATATTCTTTTAATTTCAACAATATGAAGCTAATTTTGATATGAGAATTGATGAGCAATATGCAAGTTAGAACTTTTTGTAATTTTGAATGTAAAAGGTAAAAGCTCCCTACCAAACAAGGCAAAATGGGAGAGGGAAAGTAGATAAACGGTTGTTTTCACTGAAAGCTTTTATTATTTCTAAATTAAATTTCAATAAAGCTACTTCTCACTGATTTAGTAAAGGCAGCTTATATAACAGTTTCAATCAATAAGTATAGTTGCTACTTCTGCATTTTATGGACATAATATATGCTTGAATAGAGGATTGTGATTATGCCACAAGAACCTTCCATATCTACTTTTATTTTGGGAGTAAATACATAAACCAATATTCATTGTTATTTTATTACTCTAAGCAAAGTTATTTGGACTTGGAAAGGCCAGATCATGAGGCAAAGCAAGCTTTTAAGAGAGCTGCATGGTAGCTTTGCTCTTCAGCAGTAGCAGTGACTATCCAGCAATTATCACCTTTTATAATGTTTGAAGATGGTACATATAGAACATGGACAATTAGCAATAAGTGATAAGTTTGCCTCTTTCTCCCTGGTAAAGCCATAAGAGTTTAACTCAGCTCTCTGTTTACTCTAGAATGATGGCAGGTATAAAACATACAAATTTAATATTTGGTTTCAATTTGAATTCATGACTTAGATGGTTTGTAGTCCTGCCTGATATTCCTACTACATACATGTAGTGTTTAATAAATAATATTAAATAAAAATAATAGGAACAGATGAATTAGTCTGTTCTCTCGTTATCCCCAAATTCTGTTTCACATCTTCCCTCTTTTCAAACCCCCATCCCTTCAATATCCTGGTGACTCTTAGCTGAAGAGTTTATTCATTGTTACACTAAAATAGAAGTTCTTAGATGATAACTACATTCCACCAGTGAGAAAAGTAAATTGGCATTCTGGATTTTTTTTTTTTCTGAGGAGAAGGAATATATAATATGCAGCACAATATACTGGGCCCCATCACACCCAATATACCATAGTAGAGAATGTAGAGACGAATCTCTTGCTCTGGTACGTGTACACACAGACACACACACACAGAGACACACCCTTCCCAATCAGAAAAGAAGAGAAAACACACACCAGGCACTGGCTCAGAACAGTTATCAAAACTTAGTCCTGAGCACTCCCTGACACTACTGATCCTGGCGGTGAAATGAGGCCTCCACTTTCTGGTTCTCCTCCGTCCCTGTGTCTCTCCATAATTCAAGTATTTCTTCATCATGTCTGTGACTCATTCTGAGGTGAGCACTAAGGAAAAAGAGGTTTCACAGAACACAGGCTAGTATAGCTGGGGGTGGGTGGTATGTAGGATTTTTCAAAGAGCTGTATAGTCATGTGTGCGAGTGTATGTATGGCTACCCAGGTTTCCATTGTTAATGTAGTTAACATTTTCAAATCCCTGGCAAGTTACCTATTTGTTTACTTCTGCGAAGTTCCTTGGATGACTCATTATTACCAAGAAATTGTCTGGATATAATTTTCAAGCACAAAAAGATTCTTGTGTTTTACCTACTGTGTTCCACTTGTCTTCCCAAGCCTGAAATTGGCAGTTACCATGCAACCAAAGAAAAGTATAATTAGGACGATGACATGTTTTATATGGTCATCATCAGTGCACTTAATGTCAATATATGTCAGGGATGACCAGTGGAAGATGTTTTTTTTCTGTTTTTTTTTTTTTTTAATTTTATTTTATTTTTAAACTTTACATAATTGTATTAGTTTTGCCAAAGTCTGGTGGAGGGGGAGGGGGGTATTCAGGACAGAGGGCACATGTACCTATGGCCGATTCATACTAATATATGGCAAAAAGCTTCACAATATTGTAAAGTAGTTGGAGAATTCCAATTAAAATAACTAAATAAAAGTTAAAAAAGAAATATATAAGAATAAAGCTAACAATAAAACAAAAAATAAAGCAAAGCAAGTCTGGTGGATACAGCAGTGACACTCCTGCTAAGATTACCTGCCTGCAATAACTGCTTTAAGAATTTCCATTTGGGTTGCAGAGAAGTGACACTTGGCTTTTCCCCTGTGCACAGCTCTGAATCATGGTCCTCTTGGTGATGTCTGCACAGGCAGAGAGCACCCCCACTACCGTAATGGGATTTCCTTTGATTCTTGCTTACAGCTGTGATAACTTTATCCTTAATTCATATTTTTCTTCATGAACTTTGCTAACAACAGCAAGAAGGAGTCATCGTAGGGAATATCCTAAACATTCCCTACCATTTTCTTTGGTTTTACAGTCTCAATAAGTGTGTAGTCTATTCTCAAAAATACATCAAGTAATGTTTTGTTTTTTTTTTTCCTTTTTTTCAAATTGGAGGATAATTGCTTTACAATACTGTGTTGGCTTCTGCCATACATCAACATGAATCAGTCACAAGTATACATATATCCCCTCCGTCCTGAACCTCCCTTCCACCTCCCACCATATCCTACCCCACTAGGCAGAGAAATGAGTTGAGCTCCCTGTGTCACACAGCATATCCCACTTTCTATCTGTTTTACATATGGTAATGTGTATGTTTCTGTACTGTTCTCTCAATCCATGCCACCCTCTCCTTCCCCCACTGTGTCCACAAGTCTGTTCTCTATGTCTGTGTCTCCCCTGCTGCCCTGCAAATAGATCCATCAGTACCATCTTACTAGATTCCATATGCATGCGTTAGTATACATTTGTCTTGCTCTTTCTCACCTATTGCACTCCGTTTAATAGGCTCTAGGTTCATCTACCTCATTAGGTCAAATGTTTATTAGTATTATTTTAATACCCACTCTATATTGAACCATATGAAACTCATGTAATATCTCCTCATCACTTTTGTTCAGCCATATTTTAGGTTGTGTTACTACCAACACTTCCAAATTGTATCTATTTCAAGAAACATGTTTAGTAAATATTTTTAAAAGGTGTAAGCAAGTTAGAAGCTTATTTTTCCTTTAGATAAAACATATATGGAGTAAGACAGTGCATGTCTTCTTGTGGCAGCTTTAATTAGAGACTAGTAATGAGTGTCTTTGGAGAAGGCAATGGCACCCCACTTCAGTACTTTTGCCTAGAAAATCCCATGGACGGAGGAGCCTGGTGGGCTGACATCTATGGGGTTGCACAGAGTCGGACATGACTGAAGCAACGTAGCAGCAGCAGCAGCAGCAGCAATGAATGTCTTTGTAGTAGGAAATGGCAACCCACTCCAGTATACTTACCTGGAAAATTCCATGGACAGGGAAGTCTAACGGGCTACAGTCCATGGGATCTCAAAGAGCTGGACACAGCTGAGCATGCATGCAATGATTGTCTTCCATTCTCAGTACATCAGAGATACAGGCAGACCCCCTTTTACAGTACTTCACTTTATTGCACTTCATAGATGCTACATTTTTTTTACAAATTGAAGATTTGTGGCAACCCTGCATCTAGAAAGTCTAGTAGAGCCTTTTTTCCAAAGCATGTCCTCATTTCCTATCTCTGTGTGACATTTTGGTTACTCTTGCAGTACTTCAAAATTTTTCATCATTAGTATACTTGTTACAGTGATCTGTGATCAGCGACATTTGACATCACTATTGTAATTGTTTCCGGGTGCCACAAACTAATCCTAAGGTGGTGAATTTAGTAAATATTATGTGCGTTCTGACTGCTCTACTGATTGGCTGGTCCCTGGTCTCTCTCCCTCCCTTAGACCTCCCTATGTCCTGAGAAACAGCATGTTGAAATTAGACCAATTACTAACCCTCTAATGACCTGTAAGTGTTCAAGTGAAGGGAACATATTAAATCAAAAGTTAGAAATGATTAAGCTTAGCTAGGAAGGCATGTCAGAAGCCAAGATAGGACAAAAACTCACTTGCACCAAATAGCCAAATTGTGAATGAAAAGGCAAAGTTCTTTTTTTTTTTTTTCATCCTGCGCCACGGGCTGCCGCCACCGCCCGCGTTCCCACGTTGCCGCTGAGCTCCGAAGATGCGCCAAAGGCAAAGTTCTTGAAGGAAATTAAAGGTGCTATTCCAGTGAACACATGAATTATCAGAAATTAAAGAGCCTTGTAACTGATTCAGACTTTTAGTGGTTGGATAGAAGATCAAACCATCCACAACATTCCCTTAAGCCAAAGCCTAATCCAGAACAAAGTAACTCTCTGCAATTATGTGAAGTCTGGTAGATCGGCAAAAGCTGCAGAAGAAAAGTTTGAATGAGCTAGCAGAGGTTGCCTCATGAGATTTGAGGAAAAATGCTATCTCCATATCATAGAAGTGCAGATTTACAGTGTAGACAAAGCAGCCATATATTGGAAGATGCCATCTAGGACGTTCATAGCTAAAGAGGAGAAGTCAACGCCTAACTTCAAAGTTTGAAAAGACAGGCTTACTCTCCTGCTAGGGACTAATGCAGCTGGTGACTTGTAAGTTGAAGCCAAAGCTTATTTACCATTCCCAAAATCCTAGGGTCTTTAAGAATTATGCTAAGTGTGCTCTGTCTGTGGTCTGTAAATGGAGCAATGAAGCCTGGATAACAAACAGCACATCTGTTTAGAACATGGTTTACTGAATATTTTAAGGCCACTGTTGATACCCATTAACACCACTGTTGATATCCATTGCTCAGGAAAATATTCCTTTCAAAACATTATTGCTCATCAAAAATGCACCTGGTCACCCAAGAGTCTGATTGAGATGTATAAGATTAATATTGTTTTCATGCCTGCTAACACAAAATTACTTTGCCAACAAAGGTCCATCTAGTCAAGGCTATGGTTTTTCCAGTGGTCATGTGTGGATGTGAGAGTTGGACTATAAAGAAATCTGAGCACTGAAAAATTGATGCTTTTGAACTGTGGTGTTGGAGAAGAATCTTGAGAGTCCCTTGGACTGCAAGGAGATTCAACCAGTCAATCCTAAAGGAGATCAGTCCTGGTTGTTCATTGGAGTGACTGATGTTGAAGCTGAAACTCCAGTACTTTGGCCATCTGATGCGAAGAGCTGACTCATTTGAAAATACCCTGATGCTGAGAAAGATTGAGGGCAGGAGGAGAAGGGGACGACAGAGGATGAGATGGTTGGATGGCATCACCAACTCAATGGACATGGGTTTGGGTGGACTCCGGGAGTTGGTGAGGGACAGGGAGGCCTGGTGTGTTGTGGTTCATGGGGTCACAAAGAGTCGGACACAACTGAGTGACTGAACTGAACTGATCTGAACACAGCATCTGTTCTGCAAACCATGAATCAAGGAGTAATTTCAAATCTCAAGTCATCTTACCTAAGAAATACTTTTCCTAAGGCTATAAGTGCCACAGATAGTGGTTTCTCTGATGAATCTGGGCAAAAATAAATTGAACATCTTCTGGAAAGGATTCAACATTCTAGATGCCATTAAAAACGTTCGTGATTCATGGGAAGAGATCAAAATGTCAACCTTAACAAGAGTTCAGAAAAAGTTGATTCCAGCTTTCATGGATTATTTTGAGGAGTCCAAGATTTCAGTGGAGGAAGTAATTACAGATGTGGTGAAAATTGCGAAAACCAGAATTAGAAGTGGAGCCTAAAAATGTGACTGAAATGCTCCAGTCTCATGGTAAAACTTTTGCAGATGAGGAGTTGCTTCTTATAAATGAGCAAAGAAAGCAGTTTCTTGAGATGGAATGTACCCAGGTGAAAATCCTGAGAAGATCATTGAAACGACAACCAGCAATTTAGAATATTTCTTGAACTTAGTTGGCAAAGCATCAATGAGTTTGAACAGAATTTCCAATGTTGAAGGTTCTACTGTGGCTAAAATGCTATCAAACAGCAGCATTGCATGTTGCAGAAAAATTTTTCATAAAAGAAATTAATCAATCAGTGTGGCAAAATTCATTGTTGTCTTATTTTAAGAAATTGTATCAGTATCCTCCTCTATGCTCAGTCAGCACTCATCAATATCAAGAGAGAACCCTCCACCAACAGAGATAGAACTCAGTGAAGGCTCAGTTGATGGTTAGCATTTTTTTAGCTAAAAATAAAAAGTAAAGTTTTTTTTTTTCCATTAAGGTATGCACTTTGTATTTTAGACATAATACTATTATTGTACACTTGAATAGTATTGTACACTAGTACACTACAGAATAGTATAAACATAACTTTTGTATGGACTGGGGAAAACTTTTGTGTGACTCACTTTATTGTGATACATGCTTTATTGTTGTGGTCTGAAACCAAAGCCACATTATCTCCAAGGTATGTCTATAGGAGATTCCTGATGGAGTTTCAGTCTACTCTTCCTCATTGTAGAGAAGAAGACAAAAAAGGGGTCAGTGAGAAATTGCTTGTTTCATTGATCACAGAGAGTGAATCATACTTATTCTCACTGGCCAAAGCTATTACAAGGGTGGCTATGGCATTCCAACTGGAAATATTGTACAACTCCTGTAATACAAGGGTTATTCAATAATAAGGAAGGGGATGTTGGGTACAGAAGAGACTGAATACTTCCATCATCACATCTCCACATGTACTGCACATTTCACTTCATCTCCACTACTTTGGATGAATATTTAGGATCTTTATAAAAATTGAAAAGTATGTTAGAAGTATAACCGATGCATAATCTTCCCATTGTTTATTATATACTCATTCACAGTTGGTTGTTAGGACATCACTTGTGTGATTTGCCCTCTTTTGGATTGTAAAGATTTGCCTCTCTACTCAGTTATTTACAACAGCTTTTAAACCCACAACCCTTATGAAAGAATGTGTGTTTTAAAACTTTTGTAATTAGCCTCCAATTAAAATAAATAAATTTATATTTTTAAAAAATAAATAAATAAAACTTTTGTTATATAACCATCCTCTGCCGTCTAATGCCAATATCTATCTTAGGCCAAGCTGTCCGATGAGGTGGGTGTTACCTTTTGAATTACATAAATAAAATACAATGAGAATTCAATTTCTAAGTTGCACTGGATATATTCATTCAAGTGTTCAATAACCGCATATGGCTAGTGACTAACATACTGGGCAGTACTGATTATATACCACCATCTTTGTACAATATATATTGGACAGCCCTGTATAATGAAAATATACAAGCTTCTTAGCACCAGAAGATAATGAAACAATAACTATCAAAACTGGAGAGATGCAACAAATTTTTATATGAAGGAAAATGTGTAGCTTTAAGTGCATACTTTAGAAAAGCACATTCAGGTCTAATGAGTTTAGAAAAACACAAAATCTCCCATGATTATAAAGGAAATAAATGAATTGAATGGAAAACAGACAAATGAAAAGGATTGGCAAAGCCAAAAGGTGGTTCTTTGAAATTAGTAATAAAATTCATCAACCACTATTAAGGCTTATCCAGGAAAAACAAGTGTCTTCTACAAAATAAGTGTTAAGAATAAAAAAAGGAATTCCAAATATCATATGGAGGAGAGAGTGAATGCTGCTGAAGTGAAGGTCTACATGAAGTTGGCTCTGTCTTGGTAGTGAGTGATGTCAAAAAAGCAAAATGTAACTCTGTAAGAAGTCTTTAAGAAAGTGAATAATGCTTTGAAACACATTAAAGGGAAACAAAAATAATTGTTACCAGTTTGAGAAGATCACCTGTGATCTTTGACACCAGAAGAATGGACTATTTTTTAAGACAAGTCCAGACTTAGCAGGCAGAAGTCCAGCAGAAAGTGCACAAACTAAGGGAAGAGTATTTGTTTACCCATCCACTCCACCAAAGATTTTTTTGGAATCTACTCCGCATTCAGGTCACATTTCCTGTGTCACCACTTTGGCAATGAACAGTTTTCTGCTCTGCCTTAATGGTGGTTGTGCAGGGGTCAGTGCCTGCCTCTTCAAGCACTCTGACTTCTCAGGAGGTGTTTGCTCAGTATCAAAGTTCTGGATAGAAGTATCCAGTGAATCCCTGCCAAGAGCTCAAGCCATTGTTGCCAGCAAGGGACTAAGGAGAGATCAAACCTCCTTGCCTCCCACTAAGACTCGTAAAAAAAGAGTTTCTCCACAAGTTGGACATATGTGTGGTAGTTGAAAAGTATTCCAATACACAATGGTACCTTTTATTATTGTAACTGTTTTTCAAATTAGAGCATAAACTTTCATATAGCAGAACCTAAGTATATCTCACTCATCTCAGTAAAGACATGTTGATCCATAGTTTTAAGTTTGACAGATTTGTTTTATGGATTTATTGCTTTTTATGTGGTAGGTAGAGTTTCACAAGGTAAAGAATTATGAGAACCTTATTTTGGTATCAGACTTAAGTACAGTTGCTAAAATGGTGATTAAATCATTTTGAGAGGAAACTAGAATAACTTGTCAAGCTGGATAGACCATCTCTAATGAAATAAACACCCTGTAGAGTGGAGACTCAAACTAAGAGGGTTGTGGCCTTGCTTTAAGGTTCTGTTAAATGCAGCCTTGGACGTAGAGTATATCTGAACTCTAACTGTTTATATTCCATGGCCTGGATGCGTGTCACTTCATCTTTTGATTAGACCTTTCAACTGACTGTTGCTAACTATTAGTGAAATCAGGGTCATGTGTATGCATGCATAGTGTAAGGTACAGCAGTCATCACATGTTATCACAGAAAAATGCAATGTTAAAAATTGAATTCTATGTAGCACTTCATTCGCTTATGAATTAGTATCTACTTATTGACTTTCAAATTCATTCTACAAATACGTATTGAGTCCCCATAAGGTGCTAGGTACACTTCTGTGGCTGGTGATAATGGCCAGCCATTAGGACAGAATGAATCTGTCCTAAACCTCTGTCCTGATAGAGCAGATGCCAGAGTTTATAGTAGATCTGAGAGATGTTTGCACATCCAATGAGATGTCAATATGCTTCTGAAACAATCTCTTGATATAAATATGAAAGTGTTGTTGTTGCTCAGTTGTGTATGACTCTTTGCGACCCCATGGACTGCAGCACACCAGGCTTCCCCATCTGTCACCATCCCCAGAGCTTGCTCAAAGTCATGTCCATTGAGTCAGTGATGCCATCCAATCATTTCAGCCTCTGTCATAACCTTAAATCCAATATAAAAAAGAGTGGAAAATTTTTCTTAGCTATCATTCATGAGTATGTTCAGATTTTGTATTAGGTTATCTTATTTATACTAAAACGCATTTATAATTGCATTTCATTTGTAATATGCATTATAAGTGCATCTCATTTATAATATCTCTATTATATTCATATTTTGGAAAAACTGTAGGTGTTTACCACCTTGCAGACAAGTCAATCTGTATTCCAGTTCCAGTGAAAGTGATAAACATCTCTCTCCAAAAAGATCTAATTTCTTATGATGGCCTTGGTAGATGTATTATACATAATGTATTCATTAATTTAAATACAGATAAGTAAGAATAAGAAAAAATAAAAAATAATTTAATTATACAACTAGTACTGGATCCTACTATCAAAAAATAGAGTAACTTTTCTGTCTATATGGAAAAAAATTTTAGCACTTTGTATTGCTTTAAAAAAGTCTAATGCAAGCTTATTTTCATATAGACTGCATAGTTTACCTTAGACATTTGAAAATTCTGATATGTATGTCTGCTAAGCCTATAAACCTGTCTTAAAAGTGAAGCTGACCTTGTGAAGAGAAATTTAGAAAACTAAAGTATACCTGAGACTCTCAATATAATATGCATTAAATTTGGGGAAATTTATTCTGAGATATATGACATTGACTCTAAAATTTAAAAATCTATTTCTAATTAATTTTCCAATATATATTAAAGAAAGATAAATTATTAGTTCAAATGAATAAGATTTTTAATATTCCCCAGTAGTGGAATACAGTGAGTAAACATTTTATTATTAGAAGAAATTGCTTCCCATAAGAGATATTATTAAACATCAGTGGAAGAAAGCAAAGATAAATTAGCAGCCTCTGTAACAAACCAGCAGTCATTGGAATCTTGGGAGAATTGCTACTTTAAGACTTTGTATGGGTGCTTCCAGATGAGGAACATTCTACAATGGAATACAATGATTTTAAGTTTACTATTTTGCAGGGTCAAGGAACAGGAGAGTCATAAGAGTAATATCCTAAGCAGGAAACAATATACAATATATTAATTTTACAGGCCATTTTCATGATAGAATTAAAAGGTAAATGTAGCATAATTACAGAGAAAAAAGCCATAAATATATACATATTAACCAATTTAAAAAAAAGAGAGCGCTAACATTTACAGACATCCTCAGGGTATGTTATTTGTTTGCTTTATTCTTGTGTCATATCAAATTATCTATATCACCAAGTATGTACTGTATAAATTTGAACCATCACTTTCACTACATGATGGTTATTATATATTATATCATGGGCTTCCCAGATGGCACAATGGTAAAGAATCCACCTGACAATACAGGAGGTGCAAGAGACATGGGTTCAGACCCTGTGTCACGAAGATCCCCTGGAAATGGCAACCCACGCCAGCATTCTTGCCTGGAAAATGCCATGGACAGAGGAGGTTGGCAGGCTTTAGTGCATGGGGTTAAAAGAATTAGACACAATGATTGAATGAGCACATACTGTATTAGTCTTCTTCGGTATCTCAGTGGCAAAGAATCAGCCTGCCAATGCAGGAAACATGGGTTTGATCCCTCAGTCAGGCAGATCCCCTGAAGAAGGGAATGACTACTCCAGTACTCTTTTTTCTTTTTTTTATTTGTTTATTTTAATTGGAGACTAATTATTTTACAATATTGTGGTGGTTTTTTCCATACATCAACATGAATCAGCCACCGGTGCACATGTGTCCCCACATCCTAAAATTACCTTCCTCTTCACCCCATCCCTGTACGTTGTCCCAGAGCACCAGCTTTGAGTACTCTGCTTCATGCATCAAACTTGCAGTGGTCATCTATTTTACATATGGTAATATACATGTTTCAGTGCTATTTCCTCAAATCATCCCATCCTCGCCTTCTCCCATGGAGTTCAAAAGTCTATTGTTTACATCTGTGTCTCTTTTGATGCCTTGCATATAGGATCATCATTACCATCTTTCTAACTTCCATATATATACGTTAATATACTGTATTGATGTTTCTCCTTCTGAATTACTTCACTGTGTATAATAGGCTCCAGTTTCATCCACCTCATTTGAACTGACTCAAATGTGTTCTTTTGTTATAGCTGAGTAATATTCCATTGTGTACATGTACCACTACTTCCTTATCCATCCATCTGCCGATGGACATCTAGGTTGCTTCCTTGTCCTAGTTATTGTAAACAGTGCTGCAATGAGCATTGGAGTACATGTGTCTCTTTCAATTCTGGTTTCTTCAGTGTGTTTGACCAGCAGTGAGATTGCTAAAACTGGACATGGAACTGCCATATGACTTAGCAATCCCGCTGCTGGCCATACACACCCAGGAAACCAGAAGTGAAAGAAACACATGTTCCCCAGTGTTCCGTGCAGCACTATCCACTCCAGTATTCTAACCTGGAGAATTCCATGGACAGAGGAGCCTGCTAGGCTGCAGTCCATGCGGTCGCTAGAGTCGGACACGACTGAGCGACTTCACTTTCACTTTTCACTTTCATGCATTGGAGAAGGAAATGGCAACCCACTCCAGTGTTCTTGCCTGGAGAATCCCCGGGACAGCAAAGCCTGGTGGGCTGCCGTCTATGGGGTCGCACAGAGTCGGACACGACTGAAGCGACATAGCAGCAGCGTTTTATACTAAATTAATACACTACCTTCTTTCCTTAACCTGTGCCTGTATGTGCATGCAGCACTCTGTTATGTTTGACTGTAGCCTGCCAGCCTCCTCAGTCCATGGAATTCCCCAGGTGAGAATACTGGAGTGGGTTGCCATGCCCTCCTACAGGGGATCTTCCTTACCCAGGGATCAAACCCTTGTCCCCTGCATTGGCAGGCAGATTCTTTACCATCTGATCCACCAGGGAAGCCCCTGTGCCTGCATAGTAAAAGTATTTTTGAAAGATTTTTTCAGTTTTGTCTGCTTCCAGCAACTGACTTTGAATCTCTCCCTTTCAAGCAGATAAGTGTTAATCTAAAACTTATTAAAATCTTTTAGAGATTCTAAAACCACTTCTTGTACACAGTGATAACATTTAGTGTTATTTGATATTGTTTGAAACTGTCAGCCTTGACATATCACTGAATTATTCCTTCTTACTGTGCCTTCATATATAAAAATATTTTCTTATATCAGTATTACCTTCATTTCTATACCCTCTACTTAATATTTATTAACAGTATTAAACATTATAATGCCTCATTTGTTTCTATTTACTTTTACCTTTTGCAAGTCTTTCTTCTTCTGATATTCTTTCTTCTTGATATTTCATTCACTTCCCTTCAAATGTCTGCCTTCTTATATAGAAAGTTGGTTGCTCCGGTCATTGTTTTTGTAACATATTATCCTCACTCAGCACTCTATGTGTGTGCTAGTCGCTCAGTTGTGTCCAACACTTTGCGAACCTATGGACTGCGTTTCTTTCATGTGTCTATCCAACATATTACCTCTTGTAAAGGTCTGTAAAGCTGCTTATATAAAGGTCTACAACAGAAATCAATTTGAGGGGAAAAAAATGACATATTAAGAGGAGGCTTTTAAATACATATGTAAAACAGGAAAAGGTATAACAATAATGTTTATTAATTTTTGAATCTAAAACTAAAAGCTGGTCACTATTTTTTTTTAACCTTTGGAGCTAATAATACCTAATCAATGTGATTTACAGTGATATATATTCTTCATAATGTGATCCTTTTCTTTATGGTAAAATATGCAGTGTGTTAAGACTTCAGAATCTGAGGCATGTTTCAGTTCCTTCCACTACCCAAATATTTGAAGTCACCTAATCCCAAAGTCTTCTGCTTTTTCAGTGACATGAGCGGCAAGATAGCCTGGACAATATCTTGGCACCCTTCAAAGACAATGAAGCAATGATGTCTGTCAATGCAAATGCAACTTGTATCTGCTTATGGAATCCTTTTGTTACTTGGATTTAAATTTGGGTGTCTCCTTTATGCTAGAAACCAATAAAATAATGAACTGCCACTCTAAAGATTCGGAAAGCTAATCAATCTCCTTCCTGACAAGTATAAAACTTCTCTGTATAATGTATTTCATGCTTCACATTCATGGTTTGCTTTTCAGTCAGTTATAGAGCTTTCTACTAAGAAACTTTCTCTGTCAAATCCCCATGAAATAGAGATTCTGTATAAGTCTTTGAGACACCAAGGACTTCTCTGATGGAAGAGCAACTGTTTAATATATTGTAGGACTGATTAAATAATTAAATCACCATCTGAAAAACAGTTTTTACTGGTACTGCTGAAGAAGGTTCTTTATATAAAGAAACATTACCCAGCATCCTACATTATAATTGCTCATATTCCAATGAAGAGAATGCTCAAATATTTAAGCAAAGTTGAAAAACCATGTAAGACTCTATGTAAAAGACAACATGTGGTTATCTCAAGGCCAATTAGTATATAGTCCTGTGAAGATGGATGACCATTTCAGGAAGAGGATATAGCATAAGGATTATACAAAAGACTCAAAAGAGCATAACACCAGAAGACATATAAATAGCTTTGCATGTCGAGGGCATGGGGATAAGAGATATAAGAGGAGATGGAGGAAACGAATCATTAATGACATTTTGTGTCTTGTAAAGGTATTGGATTTTATCCTGGGGATTTGAGATGGGAAAGTGACCCCATCAGGGGCATGTTTGAAAAAGATTATTATGTCAGCAGCATGAAGGATGGATCCGACAGGGATCTGAAGCATGAAGAACCTTTAATAGACACGAAAGATGCAAAGAGCAGGAAAGACAGTGCACATTAGTGAGCCTTCAAAAATGTTTATTGAGTTGAAATGAATTGAAGAAGTTTGTTGAAACTTTTCTTTCTCGCGTCTTATTTTTAGAAAATGTCAATAGCAGCTATTCATTGGGTTGCTTCAAAGTTCTTCCACCGAACCCCAGTGAGGGTGAGATAGTTGAAGTCTGGGTGAGTGACCCATCTCATCACAGATGCTTCAAAAATGTCATCAAACACTCCTCTACAGATGTTCCCATTGTTCAAAATCGTCTTTATAGGTACTGAGTCTTATGCTGCAGTCTGATGCACCAAATAGCATCCTGCTTTTTGCAATGGAATTCATTAGGTACCTTAATTATTACCTTTATACTTGGGCAAACAGCGTGTCAGTGATTGTGTCCTCTTTGATTATTATAACCACACTCCTCGGCTATTAACTAGTCTTACAGCTGTGATTTATTCTTTTTTTTTTTCTTTATGGGGTCATTTTCAGAAAATTTTGCCAATAAAATAAATCATTTAGCCATTCCTTGTCAATAATCTTGAAAGCTAAGCTGTACCAAAGAGCATGCTGCATACAGATGATTGAAAGCTGACTGCAGCATTTTCATTTTTGGAACATTGCCACATTTTTATAAATATGTCATCATAATGCTGTCATATAGACAAAAAGAAATACACCTTTTTAATTTTACAAATGAATGGGCTAAGATCCGAAAGACTGATTTGTAAGAAGTTTGTGTGAAAGTGCTAGTTCAAAAGGAAACAGAATAGCCCACCCTCACATAATAATATTTCAATCACTAGAATATTTATGCTGGTTATGACATTTTATTACTTTAGATTTACCAATGGAAAATTACTTTCAGTGATAACAATAACACACACACACATTTTTTCCTTTGTACACATTCACATTTCCAAGCTCATAGCCTAGAAACAATGGCCAACCCAGTAGCAATGTTCACGTTGGCAAACAGACTGTGCTTTCCCATTGAAATGAATCAAAGGTCTTCAAAGAAATGGCTAAATCAGGATATAGTACAAAAAATGTAAAAATTTGGTTAAACATCCTCAAATCAAAGAATCTATCGAAAGCTAGGAGCATATCAAAATGATTCATGGTCCAATTTAAAGAGGCTTCTATTAATGGGATGACACAGTTTGAACAGTGAAGCAAGTGGAACCAAATAAATAAAATGATTCAAATTAATAATAAAATATGTTAATTAATTGATAATGTTACTTAATGAAAAATTCAGTCACATTTGGTGGATTCTAGGAAACCAGAGTGTTCTGAAAGCTGAGAAATAAAGGGTAGCATTCAAGCAATCATCTGAACATTTTTTAACAAATTAAAGGTAGCTAATTGAAGTTATTTTTTACATTGAGCATTCCAGTTAATAAAGGGTAAAGAGTATGTGGGAATTGGAATATCATCATATTGCAACAGCTATTGAAGTTATTGACATAGAAAATTGTTATCAATGACTGCCCAGTTATTAGGAAAGAGGATTAAGCTAACTACACTTGAACCCACTGATTAATATTAACAGAAAAAGAGAAAAAAAGAAGACTGCATGCAAAATTTCTGTGACAAGAAGTATTGAATACTACCTGTGACACTTGTAGTCCAAAATACAAAATCGGAGTTGGATCAAACCAAAAATATCAATTTATTTGAAACACAGGAAATGCGAGGAAAGATTAAATGGTACCAAGGGATACAAAATTCAGAATATGAGATATGTACAGGGAAATTACCTAGTTTTTTCAGAAATAACAATTTTTATTACAAGAAAAATAAAAAAGACAGTGTAATATACAGAAGACCTGTATATTAAAATAATATTCAGAAACATGTCAATATAATGCATTATGTGGACTTGTTTGGGTACTCATGTAAACCAACCAACTTAAAAAAGCAAAGAAAGAAAGAAAGTATAGGGTAATGTGAATACTGACTAGAGGATTATGATGTTAAGACATTATTATTAATGTGATGATGTGATGAATGACATTATATTTTTAATAATTTAGAAATATGCATTGAATTATTTGTAGATGAATTATATAATTTTTGGACACTTGCTTCCATATACTCCAAGGAGGTAAAGATGGAACCATAGTGTTAATGAATTAACTTTTGAAGCTGGCTTCTTGGTAGATTAGAGCTACTATACTATTTTTTTCACTTCTTCATATGCTTTAAAGTTTCCAAAGTACAATTTTTAAATACCTTTAAATTTGCTTTAAATTCAACTTAATCCTTTGTGAAGCAACATTTCACTAAGAGTTGTGATGTGGTGCTTAGTCACTCAGTCGTATCTGACTCTTGTGTCCCCATGGATTGTAGCCCACCAGGCTCCTCTGTCCAGGGGACTTCCCCAGCAAGAATACTGAGGTGGCTTGCCATTTCATACTCCAGGGATCTTCCGGACTCAGGGATTGAACCTGCGTCTCCTGCATTGCAAGTGAATTCTTTACCACTAGGCCACCAGGGAAGCCCTCATTAAAAGTTAACGTAGAACAATTGTTTCTTTCTTTACTGATAAGAGAGACGAGGACTACCAAGAGAAAGTATATTGTCTTGCAGAAGTGAAGTGAAGTGAAGTGAAATGAAGGTTGCTCAGTCATGTCCGACTCTTTGCAACCCCATAGACTAAACAGTTAATGGAATTCTCCATGCCAAAATACTGGAGTGGGTAGCCTTTCCCTTCTCCAGGGTATCTTCCCAACCCAGGGATCAAACCCAGGTCTCTCGCATTGCAGGTGGATTCTTTACCAGCTGAGCCACCAGGGAAGCCCCTCATCTTGCAGAAAGGAATGTTAAATGACATGGGTTTGGAGTAGCTGACAAAAACGTGTGTCTCTAATGTTGTCTGAAGGCTAACAACACTGGTGTAGAGCCTAATGAATGAAATGAAATAGATTGGGATTAAATGATAGCTTATTTTTAACACCAATTAATAGGAACTTTGCTCTGGGTTATGATGGAGGAATGCTGAAGCCCACCAAAATTTAGGTGGCAGAATTAATGAGGGAAGAGATTGAATAGCTAGAAATATGGTAGTTACCCATCAGAGTCACTTATTAACCTCAGTCAAAATTAAAGCAGTTTATCTCAGTGGAAGAGAAAGATAAGATTAGGTAATTGTCCCACAGCTGGATGTTTCAAGAGTGAATTGCAGAATAAAATATACATTTAAACTCCCAACATTATTAAGAAGTATAGCCTTATTTGGCTTCTCTGAAGATACTTTTTTCCTCTATGAGAACAAAATTCATACATCATAGTAGAGTTGTGTGTGTGTGCTAGTTGCTCAGTCATGTATGACTCTTTCCAACCCCATGGACTGTAGCCCATGAGGTTCCTCTGTCCATGAAATTCTCTAGGCAAGAATACTGGAGTGGGTTTCCATGCCCTTCTCCAGGGGCTCTTCTCAAACCAGGGATCGAACCCAGTTGTCTCGCATTGCAGGCAAATGCTTTACCGTTTGAACTACCAAAGTGATGATTTTATGTATACTGTATTTTAGGTACTCACTAATTTTTCTCAATAGAGAAAAATTACTTGGGAACAAAATAATAGAGAATTAATTATCTGTTTGCGATGGGGAAAGCAAGAGCAAGGGAAATAAGGGAATATACACAGAAGCCCATTTTTGAGAAATGAGATAACTTGAAGAGAAGGGGTTCTGAGTTATAGGATAAAATTGGGGCACAGTTATCACTTATGGTTTATGGCAATAAAGAAACAATGTTGGAATCCAGGAACCCATAGTGGATAACAAATCTTGGGTCTGGGCATTTGGACAAGATGCAAAGTCATAAGAGTTTCTTGGATAAAATTATGGTTCCCTGCAGTCAGAATGTACTCAGAAACATGAACACAATTAAGCCTGAAGCTAGAAAGATTCTTTTGACCAAGATGGCCGGAGCTGATGAGAGAAAACTGAAGAATTGGAGACAAGCCACACACAGATGTTGCAGTCTTCTAACGTTGCCTCCAGCCAGTCTTGTTGCTTACTAAATTCATCAACATTTATCCTGTAAAGAGTGCTGGTTTCTCCTACTGTCTTGAAAGAACCATATTTAATGTTGGCTGCCAAACTGAAGACTTACTTACATCAGTACTCCAACTGAACTTTATCATAATTAATTTCAACAGCATTATCTGGAATCACAGAATGGTAGCATATTAGAAACAGAAATATCCACAGACATTATGCAATAAAATATTTGCATTATATGAAAAAATAAAGAGTCTTTATTTTACTTGTAGTTGGTTAACAGCTTACGTAGAATCTTTCAAATCTAATGTCTTAATGTGTATCTTATATTAAATCATAAAATAAGTAATACATGCAAGGAGTGCCTGTGAGAAATACGTGTGGTTTTGACAATACTTTTTATTCAGAAAATAAAAGGTTTTCCGTATAAGACACACAGATGGTCAACAGGCACATGGAAATATGCTTTTCATCACTAATCATCAAGGAAATGCAGATTGCAACCACGATGAGATATCACCTCATACCTGTCAGAATAGCTCCTCAAAAAGACAAGAAATAACAAGGTTGGTAACTGTGGAGAAGACAGATCCTAGCACACTCTTAGTAGGAATGTACATTGGTGTAGCCACTATGAAAAATAGTATGGAGGTCCCTCAGAAAACCTAAACTTGGAGCTACCATATCATTCAGCAGTCATACTTCTAGGTACATATTCAAAGAAAACAAAAGTATGAATTTGAAAAGATGAAAACACCCCAGTGTTGATAGCCCTATTATTTAAAATAGCAAATATATGGAAACAACCTCCAGGCCCAGCAACAGATGGATGGGTAAAGAAGATGTGATATGTATACAATGGATATTACTCAGTCATTAAAAAGAATGAAATTTTGCCATTTGCAATAATGGCAAATAATTGCAAATAATGTTTGAACCTGGAAGGTATTATCAGACAGAGAAAGACAAATTCTGTATGTTTTACTTCCATGTGGAGTCTAAAAAATAAATGAACAACCATAACAAAAAATGGAAGGACACTCACAGAGAGAACAAACTAGTGATAACCACTGGGGAAAGGGGGAAGGAAAGGGACAAGATAGGTGAAGGGAATTAAGAGCCACAAACTACCATATGTTAAATAAAGAAGCTACGAGGATATAATGTACAAAACAGAATATAGCCAATATTTATAATAACTTTATATGGAGTCTAATCTATAAAAATTCCAAATTACTGCATTGTACCCCTGAAACAAATATGATATTGTTACTCAACCACAATAAAAATGAAACAAAAGCTAAAGTACTGGTAAAATTGGCTAAATTAGTATTATCTGTTCATCTCTAAAATTAGCAGGTTTGACATTTACATTGCCTTAACAAGGGAGATGAATTTCAAAAAATAAATTGAATCAGAGCCCCCAGCAACTCCATTTTCCCTTCCCTGCTTCTATATGATTTTCACTTCTATAATGATTTCATTAAAGAATAAAACACTGGTAGGTATTTCCTTATTTAGGATTCACTGAATATAGAATTCTATATAATAATATAGATATTATTTTATCAAAATTATTAGTAATATAATGCAAGATAGAAAATGTGGAAACTTAAACTTATGAATGAGATAGAAAAAAAAAATTGTTAGGAGTTTAGAACTTTCAGTATTTTTCCCCTTAGAAGAAAGGTCTCTTTGAACATAGGTAACCAGCATTGCAGAGATTGTAATTCTGTGCATTTTGCAGCAAAGGAGGTTGGGATATGAAGTTCTTTGCCTATACTTTGAAGAAGAAGAACTTGTACTGTAGTCGGTTTCTTCATAAAGGAAGTGTAATTAAAAATACTGACCCGTCACGAGGCATGGCAGCTAATAAAGCCTACCCAAGGAAATTGACTAAGCAATCTCGAAAATGTTAATACTTTCACTTGGAAGTTAGCAATCTAAGGATGCAGGTGACATGCAGGTACATTTGGTATTCAGGACTGTGGCTTTCTTGTATGCCAGTGGCAATTTCTGGAATTCATTGCTCACTGAAGTGGTGCCAGCCTGTGACCTGGGCAACATCTGTGAGGTCAGATTGGTATAAAATCTTTCCATGTCTTAGGCAGAATTCCCTGGGAAACAAATTATGATACAAGATAATCCAGCCAAAGATTACTACTGAGTGCTTTCAAGTACCATAGTTTTCAAAGAGTGAAGGCTACAGGAAAGTGGAGAGAAAGAGAACTGCCACGAAGGTGAATCAGAGCGCTCAGCCTATTCCATAGGACACTCCACAGCTGAAATAGCAATTTAGAGTTTTTCCAAATGAGGATAATGAATGGATGGGGCAGGTTTTGTATCCTTCAAAATCAGTCATTGGAGTTAGGTTAGTCTTAAGGTGGGGTACAATCTTAGGTGAGGCTACCCTTGGCGTAGGGTGATGCCTTGAGATGGACTCATCTTTGAGCCTTCAGCATCCGACAGTGCTGGCCTCTTGGCCAGAGGAGGGGTTATGTGAATGATGCACCATGGTACCATCTATACTTGCATGGTTTGGATGTTCTTCCTGGTTGTGTAAACTCCAAACCCAGCTTTCTGGTCCTCCTGGAGATTGTGAGCATTAAGAGGCCTAATTACATGCCTTTTACTTTAGTAAATAAAATAGGTATGCTTTATGCAAGTAATAATTCTGACTGATAAAACATGTATTTCTTTAATTATTCTAAACTCTTACATGAGACATTTCCCCAATGTTGACTTGATTGAAAATTAAAATATCTCATCATACATGCAGAAGTCTTATCAAGATTTTCCAAATGTTGCTGATAAGAATAACAAAAATCAGCCTGTACATGTAAGTTTCTCTCTGTCTCTCTTTATATTAGAGTTTATAAGTGAAGACTAGGTGCCATGGAGATGATGAGAGCTTGGTTAAAGCATAGAACCCCTGGCAGCTCTACTCATTCTACAACAGGCTCCATCTTTGACCAGCACTAAGAGGAGGTAAGAAACCTAGAGTGGGTCTGCGCTAATCATGTTTCACAAAAAGGAAAGTGGATGAGCTATCCTATGGGAGAAGCTGGGATGAAATTATGATACTTGTTTTTTGTTTTGCAGTTTGTCCATAGGATACAAATATAAATTGGGTAGAACTAAGCCAGGATATCTGCTTCTATAGATGAAACTTGCAAAAGAAAATATATATATAACACAGAAAGAGATTAAAAAAATAAAATGAACCAAGTGAACTTTCTTAGCTAAAAGTTACTCCATTTTGCTCATTATCTTCTTCAAACCAGTGGCTTGTACTTCTGAAGTATGACTGTTAAGATGGCATAAAGCATCTCTTGGCCAGATCAACATGAGTGTGTGGGAGCCAAGGGAAAAGAAAATAAAGATAAAATGGTGCCAGAAAAAAAGTAACACGTAGAAGAGTATTCTGGAGAACCCTGAGAGGAATCTGAATAGTCATTGTAGAGGAAGCATTGGCAGGAAGCTATGGGGTTCAAGAAAGCCTCTGAAGTGTAGACAGAACTCCCAGTTTTAAATTGATGTGGGCTGCTGATAGAACTATTAAGCCTATGAAGGAAATCTATGCAGCCCCTGCTGTTAATCCTTCTGCAGAAAGTTTCATATGCCAGTTTTCTTAATTAGGGTGGGCAGAGAGGGGCGTCCTGTTGAGATTAAGTCCACTGCACTGTAAAGAAGGAAACTGTTTCTTCTTACTGGGCTTCTACCAAGAAATGTGTTAATTACCAAGATAGGAGAACATTTTGTGTATGTGATAAGTGAAGTTCTTAACAAATGGAAAGATTGGAGGTGACCTTTCCAATTTTTATTCAACAAGGAAGTTTGCAACCTACTGAGAATACAGATTGAACTAACTGTTCTAAGTATATTTATTTGATCTCTAACCCTGATTTACTTAGAATTCCACTCTGCTAATGTGTGCAATGGACTTTTTTTATTTCAGCCTAGAAGGGGCATTTACATTACTTTCAACTAAAGAAATGTTTTATAATTTTGTTATTTAAGAAGTGTGAATGTTAATTTATGCTTATGCTATATAGCACAGCACATACATTGAAGAACATTTTGAAATATAGGAGGATTTACATTACCATCTCTAGAAATGTTCAATACCATGGAATCAGATACAAATCTTAATTGCAATCTTTTCTTTTCATTATTTCCTGTTTTCTTCAGACACATTGGTTCCTTGTAGTTTTATAATCTCTTCCAGTTTGAAAAATAAGCCAATATGAAGGTGTTTATAAAGTTCCTAGATTTCTCTAACATTCAGTTGGGATTTTAATTACTTTTAATCTTTTGCATTATTTTGTTCTGTTACTAAATTTCTCCATTGGCTTTTATAATTACATTTGTCTATCTTTATGATAGACAAAGAAAAACATGCAAAGTTTTTCTTTTTTGTTGGTATCTTAAACTTTCCCTTTGACTACCCTCAATAATCTAGTTAATATATTTGATTTTTCTTTAAAATGCCATTTATAAGTTAGCTAACAGAAAGACTATATTTATAATCTGACTTTCATTATTAATATGTTCACTTCATGTTTTCATTAACCCTTGAAAATAAAGAAATATTTGCCTTAAGTCAAATTTATTTTATACTTAGAAGACATATTTTAATAAATATAAAACTAATCATAATGCTTTATATTCATTATTAAAGATAAACATATAAATATATACTGTGTAAATATATAATAAGTATAATATATACACGATCAGTTCAGTTCAGTCACTCAGTCGTGTCTGACTCCGCGACCCCATGAATCGCAGCACGCCAGGCCTCCCTGTCCATCACCAACTCCCAGAGTTCACTCAGACTCACGTCCATCGAGTCAGTGATGTCCTCCAGCCATCTCATCCTCTGTCGTCCCCTTCTCCTCCTGCCCCCAATCCCTCCCAGCATCAGAGTCTTTTCCAATGAGTCAACTCTTTACATGAGGTGGCCAAAGTACTGGAGTTTCAGCTTTAGCATCATTCCTTCCAAAGAAATCCCAGGGCTGATCTCCTTCAGAATAGACTGGTTGGACAGTTAATTTATATTTATTGATCAACTGATAGAGATATACATAGACAGATACAGATGTATATACATATATGTTACATGTTTTTATTTCCTGTAAGACTTTGTATTGTCGTCTACAGTCTCATAGTTATGCTCATTATACAGAGCACTAGGATGCCAGTATGGTTTGTAAAGCACATAATCAGTTTACCTCTCTGTTCTGGAAATGTAAGTTTGACTTTGATACTCTTTTTGTCATACTTGGTGAGCAGAATGGGCTGTAATTTATCTAGAATTAAGCAAACCTATATATTTACCTGTTTCTCATATCAAAATCATCATATTTCATTTTGTATTTTTCTATTTAAAGTACCCTCTTTTCATAATTTTTTCTCCCATCTTGTCTACTGTGCTAAAAATATCCTTAGTATACCTGTTTACTTCTTTCTTACTCACATACATGCCTTCTCATAAGCTCTTCTCTATAAAAACAAAACTCCTTTCCACAAATATGGTATCTACATGCTTGTTTAAAGAGCTATCATTCCATTTTCAAAAGGTAGATGTTTCTACATAATTTTATTCATTTATAAGCTGGCTGTTTTAGTCATTATGTAATATAACATATTAAATGTGATATCATGAATAATGAACCTCCAGAGCATTTTGTGTTGAGGAAGAGTAAATGATGTGGGTATGATACAATGCTTAAAAACTCTGTGAATCAAAATTCATGAGAAAGATATGCAAAGCTATATTAAAGAAGATAAAATAGTTACGTATATAATTGATGTATGTATGAGATCTAAATGCAATAAAAGAAAATGTGAAAAACACTGAATTGAACACTTCACTTTGGAAAGAGCTGAAAGATGAATTACAGATTGACAAGGAGAAATTATGGAAGAAAGAGGTATTTTATCCAATTATCATGCATTTTAAAACTAAATATATATGTGTTTGCTCATCACTTATATGTATAAACACTAAGCTAAATGTCCTATTTGGATGTAGGAAAGCAATACAATTATCAGTTGTTAAATTCATGCTAAGTATCAGATGTGATCTGTATTTTTTTTTTTTTTGATAATTCTTATTGTCTCTGAACATGTTTTTTTTTTTTAATTTTATTTAACTTAACAATATTGTATTGGTTTTGCCATATATCAAAATGAATCTGCCACAGGTATACATGTGTTCCCCATCCTGAACCCTCCTCCCACCTCCCTCCCCATACCCTCCCTCTGGGTCGTCCCAGTGCCCCAGCCCCAAGCATCCCATATCATGCATCAAACCTGGACTGGCGACTCATTTCATATATGATATTATACATGTTTCAATGCCATTCTCCCAAATCATCCCACCCTCTCCCTCTCCCACAGAGTCCAAAAGACTGTTCTATACATCAGTGTCTCTTTTGCTGTCTCGTACACAGGGTTATTGTTACCATCTTTCTAAATTCCATATATATGCATTAGTATACTGTATTGGTGTTTTTTCTTTCTGGCTTACTTCACTCTGTATAATAGGTTCCAGTTTCATCCACCTCATTAGAACTGATTCAAGTGTATTCTTTTTAATGGCTGAGTAATACTCCATTGTGTATATGTACCACCGCTTTCTTATCCATTCATCTGCTGATGGACATCTAGGTTGCTTCCATGTCCTGGCTATTATAAACAGTGCTGCGATGAACATTGGGGTACACGTGTCTCTTTCCCTTCTGGTTTCCTCAGTGTGTATGCCCAGAAGTGGGATTGCTGGATCATAAGGCAGTTCTATTTCCAGTTTTTTAAGGAATCTCCACACTGTTCTCCATAGTGGCTGTACTAGTTTGCATTCCTACCAACAGTGTAAGAGGGTTCCCTTTTCTCCACACCCTTTTCAGCATTTATTGCTTGTAGACTTTTGGATTGCAGCCATTCTGACTGGCGTGAAATGGTACCTCATAGTGGTTTTGATTTGCATTTCTCTGATAATGAGTGATGTTGAGCATCTTTTCATGTGTTTGTTGGCCATCTGTATGTCTTCTTTGGAGAAATGTCTATTTAGTTCTTTGGCCCATTTTTTAAACATAAGACCAGAAACTATAAAACTCCTAGAGGAGAACATAGGCAAAACACTCTCCGACATACATCACAGCAGGATTCTCTATGACCCACCTCCCAGAATATTGGAAATAAAAGCAAAAATAAACAAATGGGACCTAATTAAACTTAAAAGCTTCTGCACAACAAAGGAAACTATAAGCAAGGTGAAAAGACAGCCTTCAGAATGGGAGAAAATAATAGCAAATGAAGAAACAGACAAACACCTAATCTCAAAAAATTTACAAGCAACTCCTACAGCTCAATTCCAGAAAAATAAATGACCCAATCAGATGTGATCTTTAGAGCTAGAATTTCCAAAGATGAAAACATACGACCCCTAAGATTAATGGACTTATATTCCCATGAGAGAAAAGCAATATATAAATAAATATTTATATATATAGTGATGCAAAGATACCTGTAAAATGTTGTAAGAACATAAGTGAAAAAAAAATTCTTCCTAGAAAAGGTGAACTGAATGAGTGTACACATAAAAGCTGTTATCATTTGAGCTGTATCTAGAAAAATGGAATGATTTCCTAAGGAGAGCTAACCAAGTGGAATTAAAGTTGTTTCAGACAGAGAAATCAATGTGAATATTGATGTAGAGCTTTACAAACACATGAGGATTTGGGGAAAGATAGTCTAGTCCAGTGTTTCCTCAGTCTTGTTTTTATTAACACTTCTCTCCCCAGAAGGAGATTTTTAAGAATTTTTTTTCTTAATAACCTCCCCACCCCATGAAATTAAACAGTAAGAATGAAAATTTGGATGCATATATTTAAGCTTCAGCGACTCACAACAAATGTGATAGCTAAGAATGTTTTGCCTACTCAGCGATTTTAAACCCTTAGGGGGAAATATCACCCCTTTGGGAATGCATGATCTAATGGTCGCAAAGAGTCGGATACGACTGAGCGACTGAACTGAACTGAACTGAACTGAATCTATTAAGATTTTAAGCAAATGGAGTTTTTGAAAATGACTCAAGCGATGCTGAGGAGACTGGAGAAGTAAGAAATGCCCAGATATCATGGAAACTGATGAGTGATTCTAAGGGTTCTGGAACTCCATGGTAAAAGTGGTATAAAGTTGTGGCATACTCAGGAGACAAAGTAATTTATTTGAAAACAGTAGGTAACGGAAGGGCTTCCCAGGTGGCGCTAGTGGAAAGGAAACTGCCTGTCAGTGCAGGAGACATAAGAGATGCAGATCCCATCCCTGGGTCGGGAAGATGCGGTGAGAAGGAAATGGCAACCCACTCCAATATTCTTGCCTGGAGAATCCCATGGACAGAGGAGCCTGGTGGGCTACAGTCCATGGGGTCGCAAAGAGTCAGACACAACAGCAATTTAACACAACCCAGGTAACAGAGGAGCACAACAGGGAGAAAATGCAGAGAAGTATTTTTATCATATTGTAGTAGAGCCGAAATATCAGAGAAAGGCTAAGTTAATTTTTAAACATAGAAGCATGCTTTCAATGATTCTTCTTAACATTACATTCTAAATCTATGGCAATGGTTAACCCACATAGGCTGTACATATTTATGTGAAATAGGATACTGATATGGGTTGCCACTTGGTGAAAGCCTCCCGGATTCTTCCTCCTTCCCAATCTAAAATAATACACTGGCTGTTTAGGAGACTCAGTTAAATCTTCAGAAACAAAAAAAATTACACTTTTCTCAAACTATTTTTTTATGAATACTTTCTGGCTTAGTTCATTGTCTTTATTCAGATCATAATCATATATATTAATTGTCTTTTTACCCCACAATTATGAGAATGATTTGCATGTCAGTCATTGTACAGTAATAAAGTATTTCAGATGAAGATTTAGCAAATGATAATAAACATTTATTTTTTATCAACACAGTAGCAATTATTTCCTCATTCTCATTTTTATAATGGCATTAGGTTAGATTTTGATTTCTAGGCACATTTACAGACATTGTCAGTCCCACATATTAACGAACAACTCATTCCACAACTCTTTTAGCATATTCTGAAATAACAATCTACTAAAAGTAATAACCAGATTGCATGTGTTTTGTTTTCACTAGTCAGTTTTAGATTTTAGAATTTCTGAAAGTATAGTAGATGTACTTAGATACACCCAGGGCAAGATCATACCTGGAGCTAGTTCATACCCAGTGCTGGAGGCGTGGGCATACAACTAAGCAATGCTGGTGGCTTTCCAATCTCATATTGTTTATGGTGCGATGATGGTGAATATATATTGTTGCAGTCAGGAGACAGAGGCTGTCTCTAATCAGGTTTTTTTTTTCATTAGCATAAAAAAGCTGCGGATGAATTTTGGTAAGGGATGTAGAGACCAGCGGAGAGAAACCAGTGTATGTCTTTTGTCTTTATTATCAGATCTCATTACATTCCAATAGTGGGGAGCAATTAGTCACAGTGTCAACCGCGATGAAAATCATCCAGATAGAAGACTTCTGTGTGTGTGTGAGAGAGAGAGAATGCCTTTTGGAACAAATTGCATTATTATATATATGAAACCCCTAATGCCAAAGGTAACTAGCATCTATGTTTTATTTCATTTGTATGTTTCCTATTTTGCAATGGAAGCTTTATTTCTTACATAATTTTACAAAAATATTTAGTGTTGATAGCAAATTCCTAGTGAGAACTGTCAGTTTGATTTAAATTGGAACTAATAGTAATTTTGTATTTGTTACATAAGATAGTAATCGTTATTATAGCAGGTTTCTGTCAAGTATTTATTTTCTAAATTCTGATCAATACTGTTTTACCTCAGTTCAGTTCAGTCACTCAGTCGTGTCTGACTCTTTGCGACCCCATGAATCGCAGCAGGCCAGGCCTCCCTGTCCATCACCAACTCCCGGAGTTTACTCAGACTCATGTCCATCAAGTCAGTGATGCCATCCAGCCATCTCATCCTCTGTCGTCCCCTTCTCCTCCTTCCCCCAGTCCCTCCCAGCATCAGAGTCTTTTCCAATGAATTGACTCTTCGCATGAGGTGGCCAAAGTATTGGAGTTTCAGCTTTAGTATCATTCCTTCCAAAGAATCCCAGGGCTGATCTCCTTCAGAATGGACTGGTTGGATCTCCTTGCAGTCCAAGGGACTCTCAAGAGTCTTCTCCAACACCCAGTTCAAAAGCATCAGTGCCACCAATTTAACGTTTTGAAAAGAAATCTCAAAATTACAGATCTTAATTTCAAGTTAGTTACTACTGACTTGAAGATACCAGAATAAAAGCACATATCATCTACTTCACTGAATTAATTACAGCAGATATAAGAACATTTAGTTGTATTCTTGTTCCCCTTGGTCCTACCCTTTAGTCTCATTTACCTCTGATGCTTTCTGTGTTATTCTTGTCTGCCTTCCTGTTGCCTTTATTTATCCTTCCTTTGTAGTATCCTCTTATCCGTGTCCACCAGTTGGCTTCTTTGCTTTTCTTTCTCATCACTATGCTATGTTTTCGTTATTATGCATTTTTGTCTTGTGTTTTCTTCCACTTCTACATCATTTTCATTGAACACTTTCCTCTCTTCTGCCTCCTATCTTCTTTCTTTTCTCTAGTAAAATTGGAAGACCATAGGTCAAGAGCAATGATTTTTAGAATTTTCACTTTCTGCACTTACACATACATACTGATAAATATTGAGTAGCATTTGTTTTTTCTTGTGACAGTGTTTTTTTCTTAATTTGGAGTAGGATTATTTAAAATGTATCTCAAGTCAGCACTTATGAAAGGTATGAAAAATAATACAAACAATTATACCTCTTCCTTTCCTGAAATTTTATAATTTTTTTGTAATTTTATAAAATTGTAAAACATATGTTTCTAATTCACTCTATATCTTATCCTTATAGTTTGATTATGTTTAAGCTGCAAAGTTTAGTCATGAGAACTTTGTGTCTCCCCAGTTCAAGTGTCCAGCTTTTCTCTGAAATTTAAGTCACTGAAACAAGTGAGAAACTTGGGTTTCAATCAGTTTTTCTATGTAGAACATCAGCCTCAATACTAGCATTTCTGATACTAAATATACACATTCTTAATTTGTACTTGCTAAGTACTATTATCCATGGGATTCTCCAGGCAAGAATACTGGAGTGGGTTGCCATTTTCCTACTCCAGGGGATCTTCCCAATCCAGGGATCAAACTAGCATCTCCTGGGTCTTCTGCATTTGCAGGAGACTGCGTTTGATCCCTGGGTTGGGAAGATCTCCTAGAAAAGAGAATTGAAACCCTCTCCAGTATTCTTGCCTGGAAAATTCCGTGGAAAGAGGAGCCTGGCAAAAGAGTCAGATACCACTGAGTGACCAAGACTTTCACTTTTCTGTCACCTGGAATGCCCTTTAATGGAAATATATACACACTGTGAATTTGTTCTTGCTGAGTACTATTACCATCAGTCCTGGAGTTTTTCTCTGTATTTTATACAGATTACTAAAGATTACTACAGTTTGGGATTTATGTGCCGAATAGGATGTCTCCCAAAGAAAAGTATACAGAAAGAGCAAATTTTTAGGCCAAAGGTAAAGCTAGCTTAGAAAATGTGTTTCTTAGCCTTATAGTCCAAAATACTGACCTATCTTCTGTTGTAAAATATAGACCTTTGAACTCATATATTCAGTTTTACCTGAAAGAAGTAGATAATGGATTGCTGGATCTACATAACTGTCTTCAACCCTTGCCACTTAGTCAATTAAAAAATAACACATAAAACAAGGAAATAGGCATATGAGTAGGCAAATGGCTACACTTCCTCTGGATGACAAAACTATACTTTTCCCATCTCTAGGTGTCTACTTCCTATCAGCTCCCCTCCCCACATCTTGCATTATGTTCAGAATAAAGTAGAACAGTAGGCCTCATGGAGTTTGTCAGAGGGAAAGGAATCTTCCTCTACATTTCTAGATTCTTCTAGCTGGCTTAAGAGTTAAATTGACATAATGACAGATTAACCAGAGAAAATTAAACTAAAAATTTAACAACATTTATACGTGGGAAAGACCCAGGAAAGCTGAGTAACTCACCAAAATAATTGAAACCCTTGTGTTAAATAATGCCTCTTGATAAAGACAAGAGAGGATCCTGGGGTAGTGGTTTAGGACTTGAGAGGGGAAGAAGGCAATTCACAGGGAGCTGCAGAAGCAATTGTTTGGCAAACAAACATTTACTGGGCCATACAGAGACAGCAGGACACAGAGTAGACTCTGCTCTTTAGGCTTTGCAGAGGTTCCCCCCAACCCCGGCAACAAATACAACTCCTATAACTTGCAGATATCTCTGTTAATAGCTCTTTTCAAGGATAGGCCCTTTATCTAAATTCTTAGGCAACTAAGGGGAAGTTAAAAAGAAAGACCAGGAAATCAAAGCAGTCAATCCTAAATGAAATCAACCCTGAATATTCTTAGGAAGGACTGATGTTGAAGCTAAAGTGCCAATATTTTGGCCACCTGATACTAAGAGCCAACTCATTGGAAAAGACACTGACACTGGGAAAGATTAAAGGAAGGAGGGAAAGATTGAAAGAAGGAGGAAAAGGGGACAACAGAGGATGGTTGGATGGCATCACCAACTCAATGGACGTAAGTTTGAGCAAACTCCAAGACATAGTGAAGGACAGTGAAGCCTGGCATGCTGTAGTCCATACAAGGAGTTGGACATGACTTAGTGACTAAACAACAACAAACAAAAGAAAGGCCTCTATAAGTCTTGTATTTCTTAAAAAGAACCAGCCTAAATTAATCCTCCTACCAAAGAAGACATTTTGGGGTAGCAAATTATGTTCTGCTCCCTCACAACTTTATTATGATCCTGATAAAAGAAGTCACTTATAAAGGATATTGTCTATTTAAGACATTGATTTCTCAAGAGAAGCCCATTTGCTTGATTTTTATTTGACTGAATTATATATGATATAAATATGTATATATGCCAAATATTTGTATTTATGTGTTTTCATATACAAAAGTAATTAGTAGATATACTATACACATGTTTAATTTCTGCTGACTTTACAGATCCTGTTTCTAATCTTCTTGGCCATTTTTGATACAAGTAAATTTAAGACTAAGTTAAAAATTTTAAAAACTGGAGCCTATTATACAGAGTGAAGTAAGCCAGAAAGAAAAACACCAATACAGTATATTAATGCATATATATGGCATTTAGAAAGATGGTAACAATAACCCTGTGTACGAGACAGCAAAAGAGACACTGATGTATAGAACAGTCTTATGGACTCAGTGGGAGAGGGAGAGGGTGGGAAGATTTGGGAGAATGGCATTGAAACATGTAAAATATCATGTATGAAATGAGTTACCAGTCCAGGTTCGATGCACGATACTGGATGCTTGGGGCTAGTGCACTGGGACGACCCAGAGGGAGGGTATGGGGAGGGAGGAGGGAGGAGGGTTCAGGATGGGGAACACATGTATACCTGTGGTAGATTCATTTTGATATTTGGCAAAACTAATACAATTATGTAAAGTTTAAAAATAAAATAAAATTTAAAAAAAAACATAAAATAAACCACATATGGCAAAACAAGATTTTCATTGTACCTCAACATCTTTCCTTGTTTCTGTTTGATCTGGGCAGGAGTAAAGAACAGACTCCGTGAGCATGGTTCATTCAAGTTCTGTTGTCAATGTGCTCAACATTATAAAGAGGATGGTTTGTGTGTGTGTGTGTTTTAAAGAATCTGGAAGTTGCAGTAACACAGTGGGGCTAGTGAAAAAAACTACTGTCAGTCTTCTGAGGTGAAGCCAAAATGATGGTGTTCTCCAGAATGAAGCAGAATAATTACTGTGCATGAGCCTGAAAAGTGACCAAGATCTCAAGAGTATAGGGTTTAGGACTCTGGGAGATAAAGACTAAAGTAGAGAAGATAGGGGGAGGTGATGGAAAAACAGACTCTAACATAGCCTGCAAAGTCAGGCAGACAGCACTGAGTGGATTTCCTATTGTATCTAAATGTGAAACCTTTTGTTCCTTGTCTTTCAGTCTCGTATGAGCCTGGAAAGAGAGCACACCACTTCTGTATCTCCCAGACCATTGCTAAGAGGGGTGGGGGAAGATGGGAAGCTAAGCTCTGAAATTTAGGATGACTTGCTACAAGTCAACTTGCTGACTGACCCCTGGCCTGAATGGGTAAACATGTCAGTCCTGGTGAATAAATCAATAAATGATAAACAGAAGTGGCCTGTGCTCTTACAGGACTTGTCTTTGTCTGCGGTGGTCATCATTCTCCTTGGGTCTGCAAGGATTGGCACTTCTGGGGAAGTTGAAACTCAGTTATATATGGTCACCTAGTACCCTTGCCTGGAAAATTTCATGGACGGAGGAGCCTGGTAGGCTGCAGTTCATGGGGTCGCTAAGAGTCAGACACGACTAAGCGACTTCCCTTTCACTTTTCACTTTCATGCATTGGAGAAGGAAATGGCAACCCACTCCAGTGTTCTTGCCTGGAGAATCCCAGGGACAGAGGAGCCTAGTGGGCTGCCGTCTATGGGGCCGCACAGAGTCGGACACGACTTACGTGACTTAGCAGCAGCAGCAGTAAGTCACTTGGATTAACCGAGTGACTTCTTCAGTGGGGTTTTTCTTTGGTTTGGGTCTTGGAGAATATGGCAATGAAATACACTCCAAATATTAGGAAATATCCTGCTTATAGTTAACAGCAATAATTCCCTGGTGCACTGTATTCTCTCAAAAGGTTTAAATGCATGTTCACAACTGCTGACCAGCAGAGAAAGCTACTACAGGCACCCTAAGGCTGGAAAATTAGAAAAGAAGTAAGGAGAATGCCTCAGGGAACAGAGGAAGGCTTCAATCCCTATGGGAAACATACAGCAGCAAGACTAAATTGGGTTGGCCAAAAAATTCATTCGAATTTGTTGCTTCCCCCCCTTCCCCCTCTCCCAGTTGCTCATCAGTAAAGAATGTTCCTGGAATGCATGAAACATGGGTTCGATCCCTGGATCAGAAGATCCCCAGAAAAAGGAAATGACTACCACTCCAGTCTTCTTGCCCGGGATATCCCTTGGACACGGGAGCCTGGTGGGCTGCAGTCCATGGGGTTAAAAGAGTCAGACATGACTTAGCAACTAAACCACCGCCAATATTACTGATAAACCATACTAAGTGGCAGTTGAAGGAAGTCCAGTTGCAAATGTCAGGAGTCCAGAAGAAGGAGGTCTAGGCCCCAAAGAACAAAAATAAAATTTGCACTATAGGGGCTGAAAGAATGTAAAAAGAGATAAGCAGAATTTGACAGGTAGCTGAGAAGAACCAAGAGGCCATATGGGTTATCAGAATGGTGAAAGTCTGGCAGTAAGGCAGTCATTTTTGCAGAAGCAGAATGGACTTCATTCATTGGACTTCACACCACATGTGCCATAATCTTTACAGATTCTGTCATCACTGCCTTTGTATGAAAGTCAGCTAGGACACTTCCTTGATGTTCAGGTTCAGTCCTTTTAATGTGAGCTTCAGTTATTGCTGTTCTTCAGTTGCTCAGTCATGTCCGACTTTTTGCAACCCCAATGGACTGCAGCACGCCAGGCTTCCCTGTCCTTCACAGTCTCCCAGAGCTTGTTCAAACTCATGTGCATTGAGTCAATGATGCCATCCAACCATCTCATCCTCTGTCATCCCCTTCTCTTCCTGCATTCTATCTTTCCCAGCAGCAGGGTCTTTTCCAATGAGTCGCTCTTCATATAAGGTGGCCAAATTATTGAAGCTTCAGCTTCAGCAACAGTCCTTCCAATGAATATTTAGGATTGATTTCCTTTAGGATTGACTGTTTTGATTTCCTTGCAGTCCAAGGGACTCTCAAGAGTCTTTGCCAATATCACAGTTCGAAAGCATCAGTTCTTCAGCTTCAGTTATGATGACAGACAAAATTTTATGCCAGGACACATCAGAAGTCAAAGAATTTTACACAGTTTCTGGAACCTTATGACACATGACTATAGAGATGTAAGGTTCAGTTCAGTTCAGTTCAGTTGCTCATGTCCGACTCTTTGTGACCCCATGAACTGCAGCACGCTAGGCCTCCCTGTCCATCACCAGCTCCCAGAGCCTACCCAAACACGTGTCCACTGAGTCGGTGATGCCATCCAACCATCTCATCCTCTGTCGTCCTCTTCTCCTCCTGCCCTCAATCTTTCCCATCATCAAGGTCTTTTCTAATGAGTCAACTCTTTGCATGAGATGGCCAAAGTATTGGAGTTTCAGCTTCAACATCAGTCCTTCCAATGAACACCCAGGATTGATCTCCTTTAGGATGGACTGGTTGGATCTCCTTGCAGTCCAAGGTACTCTCAAGAGTCTTCTCCAAACAAAGCTTAATGTTACTTCTTACTTAACAATGCTTCCCATGTAGGTTAATGTATCAAGTAAGTCTAATTAGTTTAACAAATATTTTATTTATTTTATTTTATTTTTATTTTTAAACTTTACATAATTGTATTAGCTTTGCCAAATATCAAAATGAATCCGCCACAGGTATACATGTGTTCCCCATCCTGAACCCTCCTCCCTCCTCCCTCCCCATACCATCCCTCTGGGTCTTGTTTCAGGGGCCCTCTGGAAAAATCCTAAAGTTTCTTCCAAGTTAAAAACAAAAACATAATACACTTTATATTTAGAATTTTATTTTGGGAAAATTGTCAAAGATATGAAAAGGTTTGGTCATGACTAAATGGGATCACAACTCCATGTGAAAAGATATTTGTCTATTTAGCATGTGAAATAAAATTAAGTTCCTGTTTTACATACTACATTTTTGATAGTAAAGCTTAATTTTAATAATCTTTATAATAACAATTCAGTTTTAGCCAGCTTGATTGCACAAGGTAAAATTGTTTTTCTTTTCAACCTTTTATATACTTTGAGTTTGTCCTTTAGCACCTGAAGTTCTAATTTAGATAAAATTACTCTAATTTTCCTTAACCAAAATGCATCTTCACTCCTCATACTTTTTCTTAGACAAAAACACATTCTGCTTTTCTTGCATACAAAAATGTTTCCTTTCATGATTTTAGTAGCTTTAGTTACATTAAAATCCTTAACCCTTAGAGACTGTAATTTCCATTTAGAAGCTAAACAATCATAAACTGTCTTTTACATTAATGTTCTTTAGGTTGACAAGTTTATACTCACTTATAATTTCTAGAAACGTGTTTTCTCATGGAAAGTTTCTCAGCATGATACTGAACATCTTACTTTCTATATAATAAGAAACCAAAAGTAGATAAACCTACATTCATTGATGTCTCAGTACTTTTATTCTTATTTTGAAATACTATAGCTATTCTGTGAATTTCCATCATTTAACTTGACTGAGCAAAACACTAAGGTTTCAAGGTACCAAAAATAATTGGAAAGATATTTTTAAGTGTGTAAACCATAAAATATAATTGTTACTAAAAAAGTTTATAAATCTTAAGACAGCTACATCTATTTAAGTTATTCTGCCTAGTTGCTTACAATTTGTCAGCATAAAAAGTAACTGGATATGAAAACGTTTTCTTAGGTAATCTAAACCAACAATTAGATGGTTTAGATTACCTAAGGGAGAAGGCAATGGCACCCCACTCCAGTACTCTTGCCTGGAAAATCCCACGGATGGAGGAGCCTGGTAGGCTGCAGTCCATGGGGTCGCTAAGAGTCAGACACAACTGAGTGACTTCACTTTCACTTTCCACTTTCATGCATTGGAGAAGGAAATGGCAACCCACTCCAGTGTTCTTGCCTGGAGAATCTCAGGGATGGAGAAGCCTGGTAGGCTGCAGTCCATGGGGTTGCACAGAGTCGGACATGACTGAAGCGACGCAGCAGCAGCAGCAGATTATCTAAACAATTAGGTGGTTTAGATTACCTAAGAAAACATCTTCATATCCAGTTACTTTTTATGCTGAAAAATTGTAAGAAACTAGGCAGAATAAAAGTATTGCACTTAATGCTGATAACTCTAAAATGGGTTTCCCTGGTAGCTCAGCTGATAAAGAGTCCGCCTGCAATGCAGGGGAGACCTCAGTTTGATCTCTGGGTTGCTAAGATCCTCTGGAGGCGGGTATGACAACCCATTCCAGTGTTCTTTCCTGGAGAATCCCCATGAACAGTGGAGCCTGGCTGGCCACAGTCCATGGTGTTGCAAAGAGTTGGACATGACTGAGCGACTAAGCACACACACTCTAAACACGTCTGTTTTAATTAAACCAAAAAGCAAACTACCTTTTATTTATTAAAGATTATTTTATATCCCATGAACTTGAAAGAATCATTTGATTAGCTTCTCTGTTTCTGATGAGATTTAGAATAGCCAGTCTTCAGAGGTGCTTGACTTCAGCCCTCTTTAATTAAGAGAGCTCAATTTACAGATTAAGTTTAGATAATACCATCTGAAGGTAGAAAAATATAACACATCCTCAACATATATGTATGTTGTTCAGACAAAACACAGAAACCTTATAATTACTAATATATGTGGAGAAGATTTGTAAGATTTTTTAATTAGCCAGATTTCCAAATAGCCTCTCCCTTCCTTTTCTCCTTCTGATAAAAAGCATTTGCATTTCAAGCAATGGATTTTAAGTTCTAGAAAAGATGGGGGTGGAACACCTACCTCACGAAGGGATCCATGATTTCTCCAAGATGGAATTTTGAGGGATGGCACATATTCTCAGGACAGTTCTGTTTGTAATATCTTAATATCTGCAGGTATTTTGGGAAAATAAAGGAGGTTTTTGGATTGGCAAAAAGGACCAACTCATGCATCTACCCATTTGTTAAGTGTTTCTTTCCCTCTCGGTGCATTTATTTTAGGAGAGAAGACCTGAGAAAATTCCTGCCAGGCTTTGGATATCAGTTAGGATAGGAGTTCAGTCAGACTGGTGGCCTCTATTTTATTTTCCACCTTTTTTACCCACTTATCTCAAGAGATAATTCATTTACAAAAACTTGAGTATTCTCCTCGGGTTTAAGAAATTCTTTAACTATGACCCATATGTTAGCCTTTGACTTAGGAGTGAAAGATATCTGAAGAGTGTTGCCTGTAGCCTTGGGTGGTCTAATTTTAAAATGAATTTTAGCCAGATAAAGGAGGATAGAAGGGAGCAGTAGAAGTTACCTCAGTTTTATAGGTCAGTCTTACAGTCTTCTGTTTTAAGCATATCTTATCTCTTTAATTTTTTATACTTTTGTAATAAATTTTTCAATGAAGCTATTTTGAAATCTCAGAATCTTTGAAGGTTTCTGCATAATCCTTTTATGTGCTTTTTCTATTTCTTTTTAAATCTGTTTGGAATGTTCCCAATAATGGCCATTGTAATTCAAGACTGTTGATAAAACTTTGCCATTTTGCTCAATATCTGCAGCTTCCAGGACCAAGGCTCTTAAACATAATATAAGCAGGTGCTCCAGAAGGTGGCATGCTCAACTCTTTAGACATAAAGATTCTCTTCTTTTAGCTAGGACTTTGGATTTCTCAGAGCCACACTTAGCAGTATCTGGGTACTTCTGAAATTCTCATTAGCAACTAGCCTTTATTTAATATCAGTCTGAAGCTTCCCACTGGGCCCTGTCTAGCTCAAATTGAACCCAGTCTTATCCAGGACCCAGTCCAGTTCTTAAAGCAGACCCAGTCCAGATTTTACTGGAAGAAACAGTTGAACCATTGAACCAACAATCCTCAAAGAATGAGACTGTGGACCAATTTCACACAAATGAAGAGCTGCAGTTGCCACTGATAGTTCCCTCCATAGAAGACAGAGGAAGACTCCAGACCAATGGGGAATCACAGACTAAACTATCAGCAGGTCCCAACAGGGGATCCAGGGACAGAGCTTAGGGCTGGGGTTTTCCACTGTGGAGTTGCTATCTGAAATCTGGGGAGAACTGTCTGCCAGCTCAACCTGATCTGCCGCCATAAAGGAAAGCCAAGTAGATCAGGGGCTTTAACACAAAAAGTGGAACCTAACCAAGAGGAACTCACAATGACCCTGGGAGACGGTAAGAAAGATAGTGAACTCAAAAGTGTTCCCCGGGTGCCACACCTGTATTCCTTGTTGTTCCTGATGCCATTTAAAGTTCACTTCAGACCCTACTATTGCCACCAATTTGTCAAAAAACAGAATTCAACTGAGTAAATTTGAACATTTAATTTGCTTTATTTGTGAATTTATTCTAATTTTGCAATTCATGAATTAGACAGGCTCCCATATAGTAACCAGAAGGGCACTCAGAGGGATTGGGCAGAATGAAAGATTTTAATAGGAAGAAGGAAGCAGGCATGGGAAATATTAGCAAAAAAAAAAAAAAAAAAAACAGATTATTTTTAGGACAGGACATCTTGTGGTTGATGATGGGGAGAGAACAGCAAGGATTACCATGTGGAATTACTTTTCTTCCTCTGAGGCATGGAGACAGATTACCTCACTGCCACTACCTAGAAAATTTTGGACTGATTGACTAGAACTGCATTTCTGGTGAAGGTTGGAATTACAGTTAGGTTAGGTATTATATCTAGGTTTGGTATTCTTGGTTTAGTTCTCTCCCTCGGTTCCTGTCTCGCAATAACAAAGATTTGGAATGATGGACTGACTACAGCTCAAGCAGGCAGGATTTCAAAGCTCCTGTCTCATCACACCAATAACTCAAAGCAAGGGACTGTTACAGTCACAGCTCAGACAGATATTTTATTAGACAGGGGATAGTACACTCCTGAGACATGGGAGTAGGCCAACCCCAGAAGAGTGGCCATGATTCCTCTTGGCTTCCCATTTTATACTTCCTGTCTCCTCCTCCTGGTTCTGCCCTGTGCAAAATAGGGTTTGTACCCACTATCAGTAAGGAAAGAGAAAGCAAATGGGTATATACTTAGGCCTATTGACAGTTACAAGTTACCTAGCAACAGACTCTAGTGTGCATGTCTTTCCCATAATTCAGTCTGTTATAATTATATATATGTATGTATAGAGTATTTACAAACCCTTAATAGACTCCTAGCAGCCTAAGGTTACTTGAGGACACAGCTGTGCATCAAGGACTCGCGTGCAGAAACTGGAGAAGCCCCTGTGGTTAGTTTGTAGCATATTTGTGAGCTCTCCTGGGCCGATGTCTGGGGTGGGATTTAGAAATCAGTTTGCATCCTTTTCGCTAGGCCACCCCTTGCTCTTGCCTAACTTCCTAACTAACAGTATCATGAACTTTAACACAACTGATGCCATTTGAGACCCGTGTTTTTTCTCTTTAAGAAAATTAAGAAAGTAATATCTAAAACCATCATCCTAGTGCCATCCTTAGACTTTTCAATACAAATATGCATTATTTTACAGAATGATGCATTTCTGAAAAGTGATGTGTATTTTTACATTCAGTGAAATTGTATCGCACATTAAATGTATTTAGGAGAGGTGTTACTGTAATTCCAAAGTATTTTGCAAGGTGAACAATTTTATTTTTAAGTAAATATTTATAACCTAATGTTTTTGAAAGTTAATTTTCATGCACTAAAACTGCTTAAAGAGGAACAGACTACTTCAAGTCCTCAACAAGACAGAATAGCCAAACCCCTCAGCATTCTTCATGAAAATTATGAAGGAAAATTATGAAGGAAAAAAAATATATACTTAAGACTGTACTGGAGAGAAGAAGGCAGACCAGCTAGAGACTTTGTAACTGAGGAATGACAAGGCAGTGAGTTCATAGGGTTTTCTTTTTGTCTTCATCCTGGATTGTCTCCTGAAGAAGCCCACAGCCTAAAAACATAAAGATCAGACCAAAAAATAAAAGCCCCCCCAAAAAACCCTTTTTCTCCAGCCAGACAGCCAGGATAGGGGAAGCCTGGAAGAACAGAAAGCTGTTGGATATGATTTCCCTACTCCAAGTAAACAACTTGGGAAAGACCTATACACACCTTCACAAAGGCTGTTTGTGAAGCAGAGACTTCCATCTTCCCCTCCCCACAGGGGTGGTGTGAGAGTACACGGAGGGAAAGCCAGAGCTTTCACCAACACTCAGCAGTGCATCCCTACCCTCTATCACTCCACCCTCACTCCTCCCAGGGGGGCACAAAAGGTGTCTGGACCCCAACCACCTGGCACTAATGAGCACCTCTCTGCTTCCCTCTGAGATGGTGTTTTAAGAGGCTGCTTGGGAAGACATGGCTTTTACCCTCTTCAGTTGAGGAAGGGTACATGGTGCCTGGTGTACTATTTTTACAATGCCCTTTGAATATATAATTACTTAAAAACAGAAAAAGTTAAGAAAAGGAGAAACACATTTATCAAATTTTGAAATTGTTGCTCAAAGTTGATTTCCAATAAAATACTCTGTATTTTCCTTTCAAATGTGAAATGAAGGCTGACACATAGAAAATATATTCACATTTGCAGTGTTCCTAATTCTGTTGGCTGCCTCACCACATACATTAACCCTTCATTTTTAAGATACTGCGTTAAATGTATGATCCTGAAGATCTAAACCAACCACATGTACAAAAATAGGGTAATCAAGAAAGAAGAGATAATAATACATTTGGAAGATGGAAAGTAGATGCAAAAGTGGAACTGATAATTTAGGCAAGAGCAAGCCTCAGCTTGACTTTCTTCTGTTAGCTGTAACATGTGAGAAGGAACCCATTCTGTGAGTCAGATACTCAAAAAGCCCAGATTCTGAATGCTGGTTCATAAAGATAGATGCTTTCCAGTATTCATAGCAGCATTATTTACAACTACTAAGATATGGAAGCAAACTTAGTGTCCATCGGTAAATGAAAGGATAAAGAAGATGGCAGTACAGAATACTGCTGCTGCTGCTGCTGCTGTTAAGTCACTTCAGGCGTATCCAACTCTGTGCGACCCCATAGACGGCAGCCTACCAGGCTCCTCCGCCCCTGGGATTCTCCAGACAAGAACACTGGAGTGGGTTGCCATTTCCTTCTCCAATGCATGCATGCATGCTAAGTCGCTTCAGTCGTGTATGACTCTGTGCGACCCCATAGACAGCAGCCCACCAGGCTCCTCTGTCCGCAGGATTCTCTAGGCAAAAATACTGGAGTGGGTTGCCATTTCCTTCTCCCTAATACAAGAGAAAAAGTCTAAATATATATATAAATAAATAAAAGGGAGGCAGTAGTCACTCTGGCCCTCGAGAGAACAGATGCGAATCTCATCAAGAGCAGCAGCCTCGTTTCTGCAAGCAGGAGGACTCCTGGAGCACAGGCAGCAGGTGGGGTCCCGGGCAGACCCCTCCTCTCCCTGCGCTAAGCTACGGCACAAAGACCGGCACAAAGGCCACGTAATAGGCGCTCAGCATGGCGCTGACCAGCACCTCCTTCATGCGCCAGTTGAAGTCCATCTTGAGGAACTCCATCTCACTGCGGATGAGGCTGGGTGACAGGCAGCAGGCGTGGGTGGGCATGGCATCGGGGCCGTACAGCTGCTTCCTGTGCTGCTTCCATGTCTCCCACAGTGTCAGCAGGTAGTCCCGGCTCTGCGCCAGGCCACTGACCGCCTCCCGGGGACCCATGGAGGCCATGTGGCTGAACAGGTTTGTCTTGCGGAGGTCACAGTTCAGCTGCAGGAACGGAATGTACATCCCAAACATGCTGGGGAGGGCAGTGGTCAGGGCAGGCCTGGCCATGGGTCAGGATCCCAACCCTTAACCACCCAGGGAATCTTCTTTCCTCCCTGGGCTTTAGCTCTCCTGGCTGCTCCGAGGGGAGATTCTACCAGTCCTTAAAGCTATCCAGCCTCCCAGCCAGTGATCAGTCATTCAACACCTGTGTTAGCCCGGTGCACGGAACAAGCCCTGAATGGAGTGGCGGGAATAAGGTAGGAGGCAAGACCCGAGTCTCAGCCCTCTGAGTCTACTGCTGTCCAGCAGGAATCATAACACCATACATTCCCTGGGCACATCCTGTGCTCCAGATGCTACACTAAGTGCTTTACACTCACTCTCTTCTGTTTCTCCTAACTCTGTATTAGGTACTGTTATTTTGTGCCCTTTTCATCAGAGGAAGCTGTGGTTCAGAGAGGTGGAAGAAGGGCTTTGGAAAAGTCACACAGTTAGTAAGGAAGTTATAGAGCTGGGATTCAAGTCCAGAACTGTCTGGTACTCGAGATCAAGGCAGACACTCAACAAACACTAAAAGCAATTCATTAATTAAAAATGTACATGGTTCCACAAAAGAGAGGTAGATGTGACCAAGGGTACCTATAAGGGCAGCTCTTAAGTTTACAGAGGGGGACAGTTCAGGAACAATATTTGCTGTGTGTCTGTTATGTACAAGGCATCGGCCATAAAATATAATTAAATTTTGCCATTTGCAACAACATGGAGGAACTTAGAGGGCATTATGCTAAGTGAAGTAAGTCAGACAAAGACAAATACTGTATGCTAACACTTATATGTGGAATCCAGAAATATAACAAATTAGTGAATATAGCAAAAAAGAAGTAGACTCACATGTACAGAGAGCAAACATGGGGTCACCAGAGGTAGAGGGAGAAAAAGTATAAAGGTATGGATGGAGAGGTATAAACTATTATATATAAAATAAGCTACAAGGATATATTACACAGCATGGGAAATATAGCCAGTATCTTATAATAGCTATAAATGGAGTAGAACATTTAAAATTGTGAATAATTATATTATGTACTTGTAGCTTATATAACATTCAGTTCAGTTCACTTCAGTTCAGTCGCTCAGTCGTGTCTGACTCTTTTCTACCCCATGAATCACAGCAGGCCAGGCCTCCCTGTCCATCACCAACTCCCAGAGTTCACCAAGACTCACGTCCATCGAGTCAGTGATGCCATCCAGCCATCTCATCCTCTGTCGTCCCCTTCTCCTCCTGCCCCCAGTCCCTCCCAGCATCAGAGTCTTTTCCAATGAATCAACTCTTCGCATGAGGTGGCCAAAGTATTGGAGTTTCAGCTTTAGCATCATTCCTTCCAAAGAAATCCCAGGGCTGATCTTCTTCAGAATGGACTGGTTGGATCTCCTTGCAGTCCAAGGGACTCTCAAGAGTCTTCTCCAACACCACAGTTCAAAAGCATCAATTTTTTTGGCCCTCAGCTTTCTTCACAGTCCAACTCTCACATCCATACATGACCACAGGAAAAACCATAGCCTTATAACATTACTGTATATCAACTGGGGCTTCCCTGGTAGCTCAGACGATAAAGCGTCTGCCTGCAATTCGGGAGACCTGGCTTCGATTCCTGGGTCGGGAAGATCCCCTGGAGAAGGAAATGGCAATCCACTCCAGCACTCTTGCCTGGAAAATCCCATGGATGGAGGAACCTGATAGGCTAAAGTCCATGGGGTCGCAAAGAGTTGGACACAAACAACAATTCTGAGATAGATACTTGGGAAAAAGAGAGTTTAGGAAGTTTGAAAGTATTCTTGAAAATGTAGAAATAGTTTAGAATAATAATAAATATGTACAATGAGAAAAATATGGAAAAATTCTAAGTAAGGTTTTAAGGATAGAACAAAAATGAAATGATAAATTTGTAGGGGAAACTTTGCTTCAAAATATTGAATACTATTCTATTTCTTTTTTCTATTTCTATAGGGTGAGGCACACCTATAGACATTAAATACTTTGCCATAAAAAAAAATTTCTATTTCTTTTTATTCATAAATATGTATTGAGAACAAAACAGACAAAATATATGCACTCAGAATGCTTATTTTAAGATGTGAGGAAAGGAGGTAATAAAAATTATGCATACTATAATTTACAGTTAAGTTAATTGTAATAAATGGGGTCCATTTTTCCTTTTATTTCTATGAGTATTTACTTCATATTTGTCTATGGTCTGTTATTAGATACATGCAATTTAGGATTATTATACCCTCTTCTGGAGGAGGAAATGGCACCTCACTCTGGTACTCTTGCCTGGAGAATTCCATGGATGGAGGAGCCTGGTAGGCTACAGTCCATGGGGTTGCAGAGAGTTGAACACAATTGAACGACTTCACTTTCTTTCTATAGTTTCTTTTGGATAAGGAAATGGCAACCCACTCCAGTGTTTTTGCCAGAAGAATCCCATGGACGGAGGGGCCTTGTGGGCTACAGTCTATGGGGTAGCAAAGAGTCGGACACGACTAAGCAACTAATACACGTGCCCTCTTAATGAGTTTATCCCTTTTTTATTTTGCAATGTCTCTCTTTATTCCCAGAAATATGCTTTGGTCTGTTACTTCAGATTACTTTTGCTTTGTCTTGCCATGATTTTTTTTTTTTTCCCAGCCTTTTGCTTAGTATATCCAGAACAACCTTGTCTTATTTGGCACTAATCCACCCCACTACTAAGAGATGACTTTCCTAGAACTCTTCTCAATGCCTTGTATAGTGCAAGGTCTCTTCACTCTAGCTGATGGACACACAAAATGATTCCCAGCCATGTGAAAGGGCTAGGAATTGTTGGTCTCTGTTGCCTCATGGTGTGTCTTTCCCTTGTCTTGGGGAGTCTCTACTCACACAGATGCAGATCAGTTCTCTGTGTGCAACTCTGTGTGCAGGCAGGACTTAATGGGCAGGACACACCTAGCTAGACACACCTCAGGACACACCTAGAGCCATTTTTTTCCCTGTGTAACTTCGCCTTGTCAGGTACTCTGCCCAACAATGCTAGTCACCTTTGCCTTCCTGAACTGTGTACCCTCATTTCCACAATTCAGCAAGACAACAGAATTCTTTCCAGGTTCACCCTATATCTTCTGCAACCTGCAGGCAGTAAACTGGCATATCATATAATATACAAGACACATCTGAAAATAACTGAGAAGTAGAAAAGAAGAAAATGTTAGAGGCATATACAAGCTATTGTGCTCATATAGTGAGCAGTCAGGAAATGAGATTGACACAGGGAGCACTGAAACTGGCTTAAATATGAAAAGTGAAAGTGAATGTCGCTCAGTCCTGTCCAGCTCTTTGTGACCCCATGGACTATACAGTCTGTGGAATTCTCCAGGCCAGAATACTGGAGTGAGTAGCCTTTCCCTTCTCCAGGGGACCTTCCCAATCCAGGGATCGAACCCAGGTCTCTCACATTGCAGGTGGATTCTTTACCAGCTGAGCCAGCAGGGAAGTCTAGTTTTAGTTAACTTATTTTTTAAATATAGTTGTATTATGTTAAATAACTCAGCCTTTGAGATTTAGAAATAATGAGACTATTAAAAATGCTATACTGATCCCCCATCCTGAATTTCTCTTTTTTTGGTCCATCATAGGTTACTGTTTGCTCCCTTCCATTGCAGCTTTAAAATCAGCTTTTCGTACCCTGGGGCTTCCCTGGTAGCTCAGTTGGTAAAGAGTCTGCCTGCAGCACAGGAGACCTGGGTTCAATCCCTGGGTCAGGAAGATCCCCTGGAGAAGGAAATGGCAAACCACTCCAGTATCCTTGCCTGAATAATCCAATGGACAGAGGAACCTGGCGGGCTACAGTCCATGGGGTCACAAAGTGTCAGACACGACTGAGCAACTAACACTTATCATACCCCAAATGTGAGCTGAAGAAGCCCTAGAGTGTGGCCCCTTCATCTCTGAGATGATTCACACTAGAAGAATTGTAAAGTCACGGGATAAAATGTTAAGTTCCAGGCACTCTTAGCTACTCTCATGTATGCATTTTTTAAAATTCATTTTGATTGAGATGGTCTCTAAAATTACAAACTATTATTCATAAGTACTTAGGGGGAAAAGTATTTGTATTTGGTTAGATACATTTTCCCCTTAATAATGTTGGATCATTTAAAAATATCTGCATGATATTTCTCATTTACCAGGCACAATTTTAAGGTACTGCAAACACCATTTCCTTTAATCAATATCACTTTTCCCATACGGTAAGAATCATTATTATCCTTGTTTGTCAAATGAAGATACTGAGGCACAGAACTTTTATTACATGATCATGATCACAGGGCTGGCAGGTGGTCATGTCAGAATTCAAATCCAGAGAGTCTGCCTGGAACACTTCACACACAACAACTAGAAAAAGATTTGTCATTGATGCTGATTCTATTGGATCTTCTTCTAAACTATTTTCTTCATTTCTCTGACTTTCTCAATGTCTTTATTGGTAGAGTTGATTTTCACTATGTCCGTTAGTTATGTTCTACAAATTCATCACAATCACTGATTTTAAAACACTGAACCAGTACTCCTAGGGAAAATAGAGATGAAGAGCCCAGTCACAACATTTTTATCAAGCAATCAACACATAACCTTGTTTTATGTGTGTTTTAAGACACATTATTTAATATAAATTAAACATATTGATTGATTAGCATTGATCTCACAGGCAACAGCCCTAAAACGCATGCCTGAATGACACTCATCTAAAGCAGGCAATTTTCTTCATGGAGCACATCACAGCATTTTGCAATTGGGAAAACTTAACAATTTATCAACACTCTACTTTGGACCACTTCAAGCAGTGAAATCACCAACAAAATCGTAAGAAATATGACATGGAGTAAGTCATGAAAGGAACATTTGTTTACAGTGAACTGAAACAAGAAGGTAGGTCTTTGCCTTGTTTGACTTCAGCTGGGAATATGTGCAACAGGTGACTCAGTTTTTTGCAACTAGACACATGCCCATGGGTGACCATGAAGGCGCCTCTTGTGTTGATTTTGAGGTTACACATAGTTTTAGCAAGTGGCTGAATTCACGGATAAAGAATCCATGAATAATGAGGGTTAGTTGATAATGAAATTAAGGAAAATAAAATCGAGTCTTAAATCTACAGAATATAAATGTAAAAACAAAAATAGGAAAACAAAAACCCAACCTTGTTTGTAAGGGCATTTCCATTTTCAAACTGGGAATGGATAGTAAAAAATTGAGCAGGAAACATTTGATTTATGATTTTGAGCAAGTTAAATAAAATTCTTTTTCTTTTGTTTGAAGACATGTCTCACAGTCTCACAAGTCAGAGATAACATCTTCTAAGAAAAAGATTTTCCCTGACAGAAAAGCCTGTGTCTACTTTTATTTTACAATAAATAAGGATATTTATCTCTCCATACAGAACTGAAAATATGTGATTTTAAAAAGATATCCAAAGGTGTAATTTATTTTCCTCAAAGCTTGATACCCCATAACTGGATGAAGAATGAGTTTAGTGACAAGGAGAATATTAATAATGATAAACCAATAACTATTGGTCCAGTCTCTAGAAATGGAAGTTAATGAGCAAACAGAATGAGCGGTACATAACACTTTACTGACAAAATTGGTACCTGTATTATTTTACATTCAAAGTACTTAACAATTCTATGAAACAGTTGCTGCTCAATTAGAACTCAATTACATGTTAAATGAACTAAATGCCATTTCATTTGCACAGAGGAATCTTTAATAATGATTAATGGAAATTTAATCAAATATGAGTTGAAACCGCAGTGTGTTCAGCAATAGAATATGAATGAGTTATTGGTGCTAACTAGATCCATTATCTAGATCATGATGCTGATGAGGTCAGCTTTGAGGGTGTGATCCTTACACAGCACATCAAACAAAAGGAATATTATGTAAAGTAACAGATGGTGTCTCATAATCGGCTCTTCACCTTGCAAATATATCCCTTTGGCCACAATAGAACAAAGTGATGTGGAATAAGGAAAATTACTCACACTGGTTCAAAAATATGTCAGTCAGTAGTTTTGATTTAAAATGCAAAAAACAATTGAAAGGATTTATTAGTAAATAACTACATGATGATTGGCACATTAAAACTTACATCCAAAAAAAAAAAAAAACTTACATCCAAGAATTATTTACTTCCATAAGAGAGAGAGTGAGATCTTTGGTCCTCTTTCTTCACTACCCATATCCAGCATCCATCTATCATCCCCAAATTTGGGTAATTGTATAACATTCTTGTATTACGAAATAATAAATAGTTTATTATTTTATAATAGATATAATGAATAGTTTATATTTCATTTCAAATGAAAATAAATGTTAACTTGATTAGTTAAAATTTGAGATTTTTTTATTTACATGTAAACCTCAAGCTCGACTTGACTAGCAAAGTATGCTACTTATTTGCATCTGGTACAGTATTATATTCTTTGGCATGTTTTATTCAAATTCTATTAGTTTTGTTTTTTAGTTTATGTTATTAAAGATAATTATGCGAGTCATTTTCAAACCCTCGAGAAGAACTGAAATGTTTATAAATGCATATTTATCTGCTTTCTTCTAAATTAGTTTTGTTTTGCTCTTGAAGAAGTAAAAATCTTTCCTCCATCTTCAATTCTAATACCAACCCTCCAATTTATCTGTGTGACTTTACTGAATTCCTAGCATCCTAACATTGTTGGGGAGCAAAAAAGCATAATTTGTTTTCCTCATTACCTGGTGTTTTATGAATACCCTTTGCTTCAGTAAAAATATTCTAGCTGTATGAGAATTTGCCCATTAGGTTATAATTCCTACAGAGTAGAGTCAAATAAATAAATTGTTTTTGATTAGTATATGATTATAAAATGGAGTGAAGCTAACATCTATTTTTTATTTATAAGCATATTGAGTATGCTGTGCCAGTGATTGAGGCAGGTATTCAAGATAATGTTTATACAGTATCACAATGCCCCTTTGGTAATTCTGACACTATGGGGGTAAAAAAGATCACTGTTAAATTTCGTTTGGTATTATACAAATCTCAACATAGTGGCATGCTTCATGTAGTGAGTGTATAAATCCAAATTCTACCTTTATGGTCAAAATGCAGGTCCTGAGTTATTAAGGTCTCATTTGAAGACACCCATTGAGAAAACTGCCTGCTATTCAATTTAACTGTCTCAAAGGGATAAGAGAGACCCAGTTGTTGGAACTCAAACCTATGTATCAAAGAATATGAGCAACGCATGGTGGATTTCAAGCTGAAAAGAAATGGTATTAATAATACCTATGTGAACTATTCTTTCATTAGCAGTTCCAGTTTGCAAAACACTCTCCTTGTGGTAGGTATTCTTTTTAGCTTTGTATCATACAACTGAGCCTACTAGTATTTCAGACTTGGAAACACTGGTGTTTTAAAAGGTTTCATGTCAAAAAGTCCTAATCCAGCTATGTGATAATATCTGTTACCTTTTTAACATTTGGCTTTGAATGTGTATTCAGAGGATCTAGGAGATCGTGTAAATAGATCTTAAGGTATCATTTGTGCTATAAATTTTCTGAAAAATATTTAATTAGGAAAAATACACTACTGGAGAGGAGGGCATGGCAACCCACTGTATTAGTTTTGTCTGGAGAATCCCATGGACAGAGGAGCCCGTTGGACTATGGTCCATGGGGTCGCAAAGAATCATAGATGGCTGAAGTGACTTAGGATGTAGGAACACACACTCATGGAAAAAGAATATTATGAACTATCAAGATTATTTTTAGAAGATAGTAAATTTCTTATTTAAAACATATTCTCTTTAGTTTCTATAGCATTAGCTCAATTTTATGCAAATAAAATATATAAAAGAAGTACACAATATGTAAGGCTCATGAGCTTTCCTCAGTTATAAACCATTTGATTTAAATATCATAAATGTTTGTTTCCCTTTCTCAGCCTCCCACATCTTTTCAGTAAGCACAGATATTTAGATAAATGTAAAATTGTCATGTGTTTACTATTCTTTCCCCTCACACTCCACATGTATTTCAGTATAGAAATTAAATTGTTTTCTGTCTTCCCTCTCCTTTTACCCTTCCACCCTGGCATCAACCTGTACCCTACAACCACAGAGATAAGAAAAAGCTACATATGTCTATCTATCCTGCCCCAGATCCTCCACTAAATAAGGACTGCATATGTACCATCCCATAACTGATCCTGGTGCATTTCTGTTAACAACACTTTATAAATGTTCATTATCTGAGCATTATTTATAGCTAGTTTCTTTTCCCCAACGCACTTCATACATCTAAATTCACCTCATGACAAGTTTTCCTTCTCTTTGTGACCTTTCTCTCTCTACCAACTTATTTCACTTTTTCTCTGTTCATTCCATGTATGAGCATAGACAGACAGACAGAAATAAACAAGTCAAAAGCCAAAAATCAGTGTTTCAATAATGATCAAAAGGGCAAGGTAAATGTGAACACTTAGAAAATAAAAATAGAGTTCCATTTATTTTCAATTAAATTAATTGTACTAATATTCATTTAGTTAAATGTTTGAATGGCATTAAATGCCAATACAGATTATTTATCCAATTTGATATTTACATTCAATTATGTCCCAAATTTGGGGGCTCCAAAATCACTGCAGATGGTGACTGCAGCCATGAAATTAAAAGACACTCACTCTGTGGGAGAAAAGTTATGATCAACCTAGACAGCATATTAACAAGCAGAGATGTTACTTTGCCAACAAAAGTCTATCTAGTCAAGGTTATGGTTTTTCCAGTAGTTCTGTATGAATGTGAGAGTTGGACTATAAAGAAAGCTGAGCACCAAAGAATTGATGCTTTTGAACTGTGGTGTTGGAGAAGACTCTTGAGCGTCCCTTGGACTGCAAGGAGATCCAACCAGTCCATCCTAAAGGGAAGCCTAGCGTACTGCATTCCACGAGGTCACAAAGAGTCCGACATGACAGAGCAACTGAACTGAACTGAACTGATGTCCCAAATTTCATGGTTTTCCACATTCACAGGAATGAGGAGGTGCGGAGAAACTGTCTGTGTCAGGGGAATCTCTGACAGGTGCAGCCCTGATGGATGCTGCTGGTTCTCAGCGTGAAATCACACCAGACCAAACCAAACCTGCTGCTGGTTGAGCCCTTAGCTGCTGAGTGGAGTAATTTTTCTCCTTCCCAGAACTTACTGGTAGAGTTCTGTTAATATTGTTTTTCTGAATACTCATGATATTGCAGAAATAGTTCAGGAAGTAAAATTTCTGTCTGATCTTTATTTCTTTTTTTAATATAAATTATTTATTTTAATTGGAGGTTAATTACATTATTGTATTGGTTTTGCCATACATCAACATGAATCCACCACAGGTATACACGTGTTCCCCATCCTGAACCCCCCTCCCTCCTCCCTCCCCTTCTGTTCATATTGTTCCATATAAGTGATACCTAGAAAAATTTCTACATAATTTACATATGAAGAAAGACTCCAGAGTCTTTACATGCACCCAACTTATCCAATGAGTTCGTGCTTTTGTACAAATGAAAAAAATTTGATGGGTAAATGTATAGGACACATCAAGTGAGGAAAATGATGGCAGCATGGGCTCATATTTCTAATAAAACAGCTATCCTATTTTTTTCATAGCTTCAAATCAATATAGTTCTAAGAAATAGCAGCCATATTTTTAAATGGCTTTTATATTTAGAAGAGCTATTTAATTATCTTTTAATAATTATTTAGGAATACGCACTATGGAAGCATTTTGTAAAGGATTTGACTCCTGAATGTATCAGTTTGATGAATTCAAACTTGGACAACTTAAAATCATGTTTTCTGATATATACAATTATTCTTATGAGAACTAATGCATATTAAGCATTTTTATTACAATCCAGGATTCATTAAGCATCAACATTGGATATTCTGTTGTATTTTTTTTTAATTTTATTTTATTTTTAAACTTTACAAATTGTATTAGTTTTGCCAAATATCAAAATGAACCCGCCACAGGTATACATGTGTTCCCCATCCTGAACCCTCCTCCCTCCTCCCTCCCCATACCCTCCCTCTGGGTCGTCCCAGTGCCCCAGCCTCAAGCATCCATTATCATGCGTCGAACCTGGACTGGCAACTCGTTTCATACATGATAATATACATGTGTCAATGCCATTCTCCCAAATCTTCCCACCCTCTCCCTCTGCAACAGAGTCCATAAGACTGTTCTATACATCAGTGTCTCTTTTGCTGTCTCATACACAGGGTTACTGTTACCATCTTTCTAAATTCCATATATATGCGTTAGTATACTGTATTGGTGTTTTTCTTTCTGGCTTACTTCACTCTGTATAATAGGCTCCAGTTTCATCCACCTCATTAGAACTGATTCAAATGTATTCTTTTTAATGGCTGAGTAATACTCCATTGTGTATATGTACCACCGCTTTCTTATCCATTCATCCGCTGATGGACATCTAGGTTGCTTCCATGTCCTGGCTATTATAAATAGTGCTGCGATGAACATTGGGGTACACGTGTCTCTTTCCCTTCTAGTTTCCTCAGTGTGTATGCCCAGAAGTGGGATTGCTGGATCATAAGGCAGTTCTATTTCCAGATTTTTAAGGAATCTCCACACTGTTTTCCATAGTGGCTATATCAGTTTGCATTCCCACCAACAGTGTAAGAGGGTTCCTTTTTCTCCACACCCTCTCCAGCATTTATTGCTTGTAGACTTTTGGATTGCAGCCATTCTGACTGGCGTGAAATGGTACCTCATAGTGGTTTTGATTTGCATTTCTCTGATAATGAGTGATGTTGAGCATCTTTTCATGTGTTTGTTAGCCATCTGTATGTCTTCTTTGGAGAAATGTCTATTTAGTTCTTTGGCCCATTTTTTGATTGGGTCATTTATTTTTCTGGAGTTGAGCTGTAGGAGTTGCTTGTATATTTTTGAGATTAGTTGTTTGTCAGTTGCTTCATTTGCTATTATTTTCTCCCATTCTGAAGGCTGTCTTTTCACCTTGCTAATAGTTTCCTTTGATGTGCAGAAGCTTTTAAGGTTAATTAGGTCCTATTTGTTTATTTTTGCTTTTATTTCCAATATTCTGGGAGGTGGGTCATCGAGGATTCTGCTGTGATGTATGTCAGAGAGTGTTTTGCCTATGTTCTCCTCTAGGAGTTTTATAGTTTCTGGTCTTACGTTGAGATCTTTAATCCATTTTGAGTTTATTTTTGTGTATGGTGTTAGAAAGTGTTCTAGTTTCATTCTTTTACAAGTGGTTGGCCAGATTTCCTAGCACCACTTGTTAAAGAGATTGTCTTTAATCCATTGTATATTCTTGCCTACTTTTTAAAGATAAGGTGTCCATGTGTGCGTGGATTTATCTCTGGGCTTTCTATTTTGTTCCATTGATCTATATTTCTGTCTTTGTGCCAGTACCATACTGTCTTGATAACTGTGGCTTTGTAGTAGAGCCTGAAGTCAGGTAGGTTGATTCCTCCAGTTCCATTCTTCTTTCTCAAGATCGCTTTGGCTATTCGAGGTTTTTTGTATTTCCATACAAATTGTGAAATTATTTGTTCTAGCTCTGTGAAGAATATCGTTGGTAGCTTGATAGGGATTGCATTGAATCTATAAATTGCTTTGGGTAGTATACTCATTTTCACTATATTGATTCTTCCAATCCATGAACATGGTATATTTCTCCATCTATTAGTGTCCTCTTTGATTTCTTTCACCAGTGTTTTAATAGGTCTTTAGTTTCTCTAGGTAGATATATTCCTAAGTATTTTATTCTTTCTGTTGCAATGGTGAATGGAATTGTTTCCTTAATTTCTCTTTCTGTTTTCTCATTATTGTGTATAGGAATGCAAGGGATTTCTGTGTGTTGATTTTATATCCTGCAACTTTACTATAATCATTGATTATTTCTAGTAATTTTCTGGTGGAGTCTTTAGGGTTTTCTATGTAGAGGATCATGTCATCTGCAAATAGTGAGAGTTTTACTTCTTCTTTTCCAATTTGGATTCCTTTTATTTCTTTTTCTGCTCTGATTGCTGTGGCCAAAACTTCCAAAACTATGTTGAATAGTAATGGTGAGAGTGGGCACCCTTGTCTTGTTCCTGACTTTAGAGGGAATGCTTTCAATTTTTCACCATTGAGGATAATGTTTGCTGTGGGTTTGTCATATATAGCTTTTATTATGTTGAGGTATGTTCCTTCTATTCCTGCTTTCTGGAGAGTTTTTATCATAAATAGATGTTGAATTTTGTCAAAGGCTTTCTCTGCATCTATTGAGATAATCATATGGTTTTTATTTTTCAATTTGTTAATGTGGTGTATTACATTGATTGATTTGCAGATATGGAACCTTCTCCAGGATAGATCACATCCTGGGCCATAAAGCTAGCCTTGGTAAATTCAAAAAAATTGAAATCATTCCAAGCATCTTTTCTGACCACAATGCAGTAAGATTAGATCTCAATTACAGGAGAAAAACGATTAAAAATTCCAACATATGGAGGCTGAACAACACGCTGCTGAATAACCAACAAATCACAGAAGAAATCAAAAAAGAAATCAAAATTTGCATAGAAACAAATGAAAATGAAAACACAACAACCCAAAACCTGTGGGACACTGTAAAAGCAGTCCTAAGGGGAAAGTTCATAGCAATACAGGCATACCTCAAGAAACAAGAAAAAAGTCAAATAAATAACCTAACTCTACACCTAAAGCAACTAGAAAAGGAAGAAATGAAGAACACCAGGGTTAGTAGAAGGAAAGAAATCTTAAAAATTAGGGCAGAAATAAATGCAAAAGAAACAAAAGAGACCATAGCAAAAATCAACAAAGCCAAAAGCTGGTTCTTTGAAAGGATAAATAAAATTGACAAACCATTAGCCAGACTCATCAAGAAACAAAGGGAGAAAAATCAAATCAATAAAATTAGAAATGAAAATGGAGAGATCACAACAGACAACACAGAAATACAAAGGATCATAAGAGACTACTATCAGCAATTATATGCCAATAAAATGGACAACGTGGAAGAAATGGACAAATTCTTAGAAAAGTACAACTTTCCAAAACTGGACCAGGAAGAAATAGAAAATCTTAACAGACCCATCACAAGCACAGAAATTGAAACTGTAATCAAAAATCTTCCAGCAAACAAAAGCCCCGGTCCAGACGGCTTCACAGCTGAATTCTACCAAAAATTTAGAGAAGAGCTAACACCTATCCTGCTCAAACTCTTCCAGAAAATTGCAGAGGAAGGTAAACTTCCAAACTCATTCTATGAAGCCACCATCACCCTAATACCAAAACCTGACAAAGATCCCACAAAAAAAGAAAACTACAGGCCAATATCACTGATGAACATAGATGCAAAAACCCTTAACAAAATTCTAGCAATCAGAATCCAACAACACATTAAAAAGATCATACATCATGACCAAGTAGGCTTTATCCCTGGAATTTTTTATATTATTATGGAATTAAATATATTTTTAAGCTTTGTTGTTGTTGTACAGTGGCTAAGTTGTGTCCAACTCTTTGCAACTCCATGGACTGCAGCACACCAGGCTCACCTGTCCTTCATTATCTCTGGGAATTTGCTCACATTCATGTCCATTGAGTCAGTGATCCTATCTAACCATCTCATCCTCTGCCACACCCTTCTCCTTTTGTATTCAGTCTTTCCCAGCATCAGTGTCTTTTCCAATGAGCTAGCTCTTCACATCAAGTGGCCAAAGTATTTGAACTTCAGCGACAGTTCCTCCAATCCAACCCCAGGGACTGTAGCCTTCCAGGCTCCTCTGTCCATGGGATTCCCAAGCAAGAAATACTGGAATGGATTGCCATTCCCTTCTCCAGGGCATCTTCCAGAGCTAAGGGATTGAACACATGTCTCTGTGTCTCCTGAGTTGGCAGGCAGATTCTTTACCACTGTGCCACCTTGGAAATCCAGTAAATACTATATATTAATATATTTTGTGTGGGCATGCAAGGAGAATATATTCAAGCAGTCATTTCAAAAAAATTCAGTCCTTAGTTTTGCTTTCACACCTAGTTGATAGTTTTACTGGAAATAAAATCATGTTAAAAATGATTTTACCTTCAAAAGTTTAAAGGTATTTCTCAATTGTTTTTCTAAAGTCAAGTAAATATTTGTAATAAGCAGCCTTGATTGTCAACATAATTTTATTATAGGTAGGCTTTTTTCCACCTTTTAGGGTATTTTGAATTTCTTCTTTATTTTCACTGGGCTAAAATTTTTGCTTGTCACATAAAAGTAGGATACTGCCTTTGAAAGCTATAAACATTCCTTGAAACAATCAACCTAACTTCTGTTTCACTTGCTACCCTATCCCTGAATTTCCAAGACTGGATATTCTTAGTGTACCAAAGAAAGGATGGCTGTGGTTCTTAATGTGGTTCTTAATACCACAGCCATTCTTTCTTTGGTCCACTAAGAATATTAGTTTTTGTTCTGTTTTTGTTCTGTTTTTCTTGCTGTGGTTTATATATTATAATATTCTCATCTACTTTATCTTCCCCTAATGTCTGTCCTCCACATGGCTCTTCTCTTTCCTCCTTTTCTCCGAGAGGTATGTGTATGTGTGTGAATAAAATTTCCTTTAGCGTTGCTTCACTGGGAGAAGAGATCATTCATTTTCAGTCACCCTCATAAACTATACAAGAAAATGTTTTTGAACTTTCTAATATGGAATGACTTTAGAAGTAAAATTTATTATAAAGGGAAAATCTCTTCCTTGGAAACCGAGCAAGATTATTTTTTTCTTAAATCTTCAGTCAGTATAAAAAATAATTCTGATTACTTTTTAAGTTGACTTAAATCAAGGTTAGTTTTCATTCAAATCCCAAAGAAAGGCAATACCAAAGAATGCTCAAACTACCCCACAATTGCACTCATCTCACACACTAGTAAAGTAATGCTTAAAATTCTCCAAGCCAGGCTTCAGCAATACATGAACCGTGAACCTCCAGATGTTCAAGCTGGTTTTAGAAAAGGCAGAGGAATCTGAGATCAAATTGCCAACATCCCCTGGATGATCAAAAAACCAAGAGAGTTCCAGAAAAACATCTATTTCTGCTTTATTGACTATGCCAAAGCCTTTATTGTGGATCACAATAAACTGTGGAAAATTCTGAAAGAGATATGAATACCGGACCACCTGACCTGCCTCTTGAGAAAACTGTATGAAGATCAGGAAGCAACAGTTAGAACTGGACATGGAACAACCGACTGGTTCCAAATAGGAAAAGGAGTACATCAAGGCTGTATATTGTCACCCTGCTTATTTAACTTACATGCAGAGTACATCATGAGAAATGCTGGGCTGGAGGAAGCATAAGCTGGAGTCAAGGTTGCTGGGAGAAATATCAATAACCTCAGATATGCAGATGACACCACCCTTATGGCAGAAAGTGAAGAGGAACTAAAAAGCCTCTCGATGAAAGAGAAAGAGGAAAGTGAAAAAGTTGGCTTAATGCTCAATATTCAGAAAACGAAGATCATGGCATCTGGTCCCATCACTTCATGGGAAATAGATGGGGAAACAGTGGCTGGCTTGATTTTTCTGGGCTCCAAAATCACTTAGATGGTGATTGCAACCATGAAATTAAAAGACATTTACTCGTTGGAAGGAAAGTTATAATCAACCTAGACAGCATATTAAAAAGCAGAGACATTACTTTGTCAACAAAGGTCCATCTAGTTAAGGCTATGGTTTTTCCAGTAGTCATGTATGGATGTGAGAGTTGGACAATAAAGAAAGCTAAGCACCGAAGAATTGATGCTTCTGAACTGTGGTGTTGGAGAAGACTCTTGAGAGTCCCTTGGACTGCAAGGAGATCCAACCAGTCCATCCTAAAGGAGATCAGTCCTGGGTGTTCATTGGTAGGTGTTCATTGAAGCAGAAACTCCAGTAGTTTGGCCACCTGATGCAAAGAGCTGACTCATTTGAAAAATCCCTGATGCTGGGAAAGATTGAGGGCAGGAGGAGAAGAGGATGACAGTGGATAAGATGGTTGTATGGCATCACTGACTCAACTGACATAGGTTTGGGTGGACTTCAGGAGTTGGTGATGAACAGGGAGGCCTGCCGTGCTATGGTTCATGGGGTCGCAGAGTTGGACACGACTGAGCCACTGAACTGAACTGTAATCCTCTACTTAGTTAGCCAGTAATAGGACTCATTATCTATAAAGCATTTATTTTTAACCCTCTGTAGAAAGAAATCTAGAATTTATGTTCTTTACAGTTTTATGCTAAACCACCATCTAGTGATAATGTGGAGTTCTTTAAAAAATGGCCGTGAGTACATGGGTGTGTAATATGTTTATGTGTTCATTATCCTATAGTCATGTATTGAATATCTTTCATGTGCTGACTGCTGTTATATTTACTAATCATACAGAAACTCCCTACTTTCATGAAACTTAAATTGTAGACAAAATCATAAACTAGGCTCTTATTTCCATAATGGAAACCAAGGCACTGATCTGACACCTACTTAAGAGAAGCACTTAGTGTTACTTGTCATGATGTGAACAGCTCTGTGAAACATAGGTAATAGGAAGAAATTACTTAGAATTCCTCAATTACTCAGGAATATTGCCTTTCCATTCTTTCTTCACTGAGGATCTATGAAGAATACAAAACCCAAACATTTTAACTCGAGAAAACATCAAGGAGCATTAGGAAAAAGTAGTCTGGAATTTCTCAGTTGTAAAGCTTTTTCCTGCTACTCTAAAGTTTTTTATTCTCTTTCCATACAGAAACCTACATGTTATACTGTTCAATATAAGAATTAGTTATATAGATCCTATCAGTGAAAACAAAAGCAACTCAAACAGAGGTAGAAGTTTTTATTCAGTTGATGCACATCAAGAAAAATCTGAAGATCAGGTAACTCCCTAAGACAAAATAGAATTAAAGATTTAAAAGTAAGGAGAGAATAGGGGTGCAGATCCTTATGGTCCTATCCAGGTCACTATGTTTTTTTTAATCTGGAGCTGCCACAAAATTTGTGGCTGGGATGACAGAAGAGTGTTCCATTTTCTATGCCTCTTGCTTGGGATCCTTGGTTCAATTCCATTTTAAAAACTGTCAGAACAGTTCTTTCCAGAGCTGCTTTTGCAAGACTCCTAGTGACCAGGTGCTGCCCACACTCAAAATTATACAGGATTGTGTACCTAGGTTTAGGGGCCAGACCCGTGGGACCACTGTAGAAAATGTCCTATGATAGGTAAATGGATGGATGGATGGACAGACAGATCGATAGGAGAAAGGGGAAAAGGTTACTTCATATGGATCATTATAAAGTTCAAATTTTATATCATCCTGAAAGTGCCATGGTTTTCTACTGTCTTAAAAAGATAAGAACTGTGAGCATGATAGTTAAACTGCACTGCTTTATTTTGCAAAATATAAAAGGAAAAGTATCAACAGCTCCAATGTTTATTGTATACAGTTAATTTGAGACTAATTTATCTGTGAACCTGCTCTATCTGACAATCACCTTGAAAATTGCTGTAAACATGTAAATGGAAATATTTGAATGTGCCTTAATTTAGAAAGCTTTAAAAAATATGCATGTTGTTCTGAGTATATCCTCCTCACTGGTTACATGAGAATTGAAGCATTAATTTTCCCATGTGACTTGGTGGAAAAAATATGTAAAGTAAGAATTTTAATTTTTAAAAAGATGATTCTTGAAAAATAACTGTTTGCTAGAAGTCTGTCTATCCACATTTAAAATGTGCCATACTCTCCTTCTTGAAAAGAATTATGTACAGTATTCAAAATTTCTTTCTTATAGTTATTAAGTAATAAGCTATTTGAACTGAAGGACCAGCATATACTTATAAGATACCTTTGGACTGTATGAGAATCAAGCCACAGGTGTGTGTCACTAAACACCCTTTTTTCTTTAACATGCTAATCTGTAGAAGCCCTGTCTGTAAATAGTTAGAATCTGAGTATTGAATGTTTAACCTCCTTGCAGCAGTGCAAATAGTGTCAATGCATTTGTACTAGAATATTTGGAAAAATATTCATACTTGTCAGAGTTAATTTCTAATTTTGTACTCATGAGATAATGGAGTTTGGCTATAATGAATTTACTAGAATATTTTCCCTGTTTTGTTTGTTTATAATAAAGGACACTGCAGCTATTTTTTTTTCTTAAAATTATCATCAAGCAAACATATTTATGATACAGAAACACATTTATTATATACAGACCTAACATTAAGAAAGAATATAAGTATGTTAATCCCAATGGAAAAAAATTCTGTCATTTGTTAAGATTATACTGATAGAAAACTTCAGTTCAGTAGCTTAGTCGTGTCCGACTCTTTGCGACCCCATGAATCGCAGCACACAAGGCCTCCCTGTTCATCACCAACACCTGGAGTTCACTCACACTCACGTCCATTGAGTCAGTGATGCCATCCAGCCATCTCATCCTCTGTCGTCCCCTTTTCCTCCTGCCCCCAATCCCTCCCAGCATCAGAGTCTTTTCCAATGTGTCAACTCTACGCATGAGGTGGCCAAAGTACTGGAGTTTCAGCCTTAGCATCACTCCTTCCAAAGAAATCTCAGGGCTGATCTCCTTTAGAGTGGACTGGTTGGATCTCCTTGCAGTCCAAGGGACTCTCAAGAGTCTTCTCCAACACCACAGTTTAAAAGCATCCATTTTTTGGCCCTCAGCTTTCTTCACAGTCCAACTCTTACATCCATGCATGACCACTGGAAAAACCATAGCCTTGACTAGATGGACCTTTGTTGGCAAAGTAATGTCTCTACTTTTCACTATGCTATCTAGGTTGGTCATAACTTTTCTTCCAAGGAGTAAGCGTCTTTTAATTTCATGGCTGCAGTCACCATCTGCAGTGATTTTGGAGCCCAAAAAAATAAAGTCTGAAAATGTCTCTACTGTTTCCCCATCTATTTCCTATGAAGTGAAGGGACCAGATGCCATGATCTTCGTTTTCTGAATGTTGAGTTTAAGCCAACTTTTTCACTCTCCTCATTCACTTTCATCAAGAGGCTTTTTAGTTCCTCTTCACTTTCTGCCATAAGGGTGGTATCATCTGCATATCTGAGGTTATTGATATTTCTCCTGGCAATCTTGATTCCATGTTGTGCTTCTTCCAGCCCAGTGTTTTTCATGATGTACTCTGCATATAATTTAAATAAGCAGGGTGACAATATACAGCCTTGACGTACTCCTTTTCCTATTTGGAACCAGTCTGTTGTTCCATGTCCAGTTCTAACTGTTGCTTCCTGACCTGCATATAGGTTTCTCAAGAGGCAGGTCAGGTGGTCTGGTATTCCCATCTCTTTCAGAATTTTCCACAGTTTATTGTGATCCACACAGTCAAAGGCTTTGGCATAGTCAATAAAGCAGAAATAGATGTTTTTCTGGAACTCTCTAACAGCATCAAAATTTTATTCCTTCTTAGGAAAGGACAGTTAATCCACTAGTTTTTATTTTCTCTGTGTTCATTTGTAGCACCAGTAGATCAAAATGTGTCCAAGAATTATGTACTTAGAGCCCACACAAAATTGACATTTATGAACCAGATTCTACAGAAATTATATATGACTTAAATATTTACTCATGGAGGTTTTGTATGTACATTTTTGGCTTTATATTTTTATAGGCTATACAAGGTGCAGAAATTTAAATTATCCATGTTTTAAATCTGAGTTAGGCAGTCTATGTCCCTAAAGTATAATTAGCCAGAGTTTCTCACTACTTACATCATGTCTTCTAGAGATTTTCTCTCCTCTTTGTGTAAGTGCTATGAAGAAATCTGAAAAAGTTATTACATATTTTAGACTGACACTATCTGCCAAATTTTTAAATTCAGTTTGAAAATTTTAAATATCAGTAAACTATCTTCTTATAATTTGAGTACTGTAACTTAGCAAACTTATCTCCTTACCTAAGATTTCTTTCCCAGTGATTGATAGCACCATAAATCTAATTGCCAAGAAGTCAGAAATCAGACATAGCCATTCATTTGTCTATCATTATCAATCACCAAACTCTATTGACTCCATCTTTAAATATGAACAACTCTTCTACTTCTCCCAACCATCCTTGTTTTTGTTACATATACAAGGCATATATATTTTGTTATATATATATATATATATATATATATATATATATATATATATATATATATAAAACGGCAATTGTTAATTCCCGTTTGGGTAAGTGACAGTTCTCAGTCATTTCCCTGAAAGCAGCATAGGTTAATTTTCCAAAACATAAGTTGTCACCAGCCCCCCTCAACTGGCTTCACGTTAAATTTAGGAAAAATGTACAAATTCTTCAACAAAGGCTATACATTATTATATAACCCTAGCTAACCAGATTTTCCATTTTCTCACTGTTTCCTTATCAGAAATACAGCACTGATCTTTGATTATACTTTTCATCTCACTTTTACTTTCAAACGTGTTCACTGTGGTTTAAATACTGGTCTCCTTCCTCTTGCTCCATTTTGCCTATCCAGCAACTACTCATAAGCTATTTGCGCTGTGTGTTTAGTCGCTCAGTCATGTCCGACTGCGACCCCATGGACTGTAGCCCGCCAGGCTCCTCTGTCCATGGGGATTCTCCAGGCAAGAATACTGGAGTGGGTTGCCATTTCCTTCTCCAGGGTTTCTTCCCAACCTAGGGATTGAACCCAGGTTTCCCACGTTATAGGTGGATTCTTTACCATCTGAGCCACCAGGGAAGCCCATTTTTAGAATTTTTAAAATTTTTTAGAATTTTCTGATCCCTAGATCAATGATCTGCCTTTTTTGACCCTCCTGTGGGCCCTTGTCACTTATCCGTATCCACTGTCCAGATGTCCATCACACTTGTCATTCTCATGGGCACATTGCACTGACTAACTCAGTGCCAGACATAAGATAAACATTTGATAAATGTTTTTTGAATAAATAAATGAATAACAGCCAAAAGGAAGTAGAATCAATATATAATTATTAATGTATCTATATTATACAGTATATTCACTTGCTGTTTTTTATTGTTTTTTGAAGGTGGAATATGTGGATATCAATAGGAAAAGTATATATATATATATATATATATATATACACACATATATATATATTTTGTGTAGACAATCTCCTTTAATTAATCCTATTTCCTTTTAACAAAATGATCAAGTGGAAGATTTTGAGGAAGATAAAGGTGAAAATTCTAGACACTCAATGGAGAGGGCATAAATGCATATTCTTTTACTAATAAATAAAAGAGAAAATTATGAAACTTAAATGTAGAAGGAATTTAGCTTTCAGAATGATTGATTTAGTAAACAATATAGTCAACTAGCATAGCACCATAGCAGAAAAAGATAAACTTCCTCTTTGAAGTTGCTGTTCTGGTAAATAGTCACTAGGATTATTCAGTTTATACTGTTGGGACCTAGAATTTGAAAGAGACATTTTATAATTTATAAACATTGAAACTGACAGATTTTAGAGTAATTTCCAAAAAAGCCAGGTTGGGCTTGTACTTTTTTACCAACTCTATTTTAGCATAATTTTAAATTATAATTCTTAGAAAAGAGTTATTAAAAAAAAAAAGAAAAGAGTTATTAGGTAAAACAATGTTAGTGAAACTTCCAATATACTGTGTTCATTGTTTTATGAAACCCAGTGTAGCAAAACAAAAGCCTTCACATTTATGTTATTGAGGAAAGACAAAAAATGAGGTATAGTTTTTGTACAATATTGTATGTTACAAGTATACAGTATAGTGATTCACAACTGTAAAGGTTGTATTCGATTTATAGTTTTTATAAAATATTGGCTATATACTCTGTGTTGTGCAATATATCCTTGTAATTTATTTTATATCTAATACTTTGTACCTCTTACTCCCCTATTCCTATGTTGCCCCTGCCCCCTTCCTTCTCCCCACTGGCAACTACTGCTGGTTTAAAATTTAAAAAAGTAATGAATATAACAAAAAAGAGGCAGGCTCATAAATATAGAGAACAAAAGCATACTTTTTCAATGTGAAAAACAGAGTGTAACAAAGGAATGAGTCTGAAAAGTAAGTAAAATCGTAAAACAGGAAAAAATTGCCTTTTTCATTTTCAGAGTGAATATTATAATTTCTCATAGAGAGGTACACCCATGTTATTTTTTTTATTTTATTTTTAAACTTTACATAATTGTATTAGTTTTGCCAAATATCAAAATGAATCCACCACAGGTATACATGTGTTCCCCATCCTGAATCCTCCTCCCTCCTCCCTCCCCATACCATCCCTCTGGGTCGTCCCAGTGCACTAGCCCCAAGCATCCAGTACCGTGCATCGAACCTGGACTGGCAATTCGTTTCTTACATGATATTTTACATGTTTCAATGTCATTCTCCCAAATCTTCCCACCGTCTCCCTCTCCCACAGAGTCCATAAGACTGTTCTATACATCAGTGTCTCTTTTGCTGTCTCGTACACAGGGTTATTGTTACCATCTTTCTAAATTCCATATATATATGTGTTAGTATACTGTATTTATGTTTTTCCTTCTGGCTTACTTCACTCTGTATAATAGGCTCCAGTTTCATCCACCTCATTAGAACTGATTCAAATGTATTCTTTTTAATGGCTGAGTAATACTCCATTGTGTATATGTACCATAGCTTTCTTATCCATTCATCTGCTGATGGAATATATCCCAATATTATTACTACTCTGTTGGTATTTTAATGACATATAATTCATTACTTTAAGTTATTAAAAGCACATTGTATACAACTTTAATTTTTAAAAAACTTTTTTTCAGAATTCTGTCTTTAATTATACATGACTTTCTACAGTTGTATAATGGAGTATAGTTGAGTAACAATGTTGCCTTAGTTTCAGGTGTACAGCAATGTGATTCACTTATACATATACATGTATTTATTCTTTTTCAAGTTCTTTTCCCATTTTGGTTGTGAGAAAATATTGAGCAGAGTTCTGTGTGCTATATGGTAGATGCCTATTGGTTAGGCTTGTTTCCTTCCTGTTTCACTCTGTTGCTCCTTATGTTTCCAGGACAACCCATTGAATGTTTTGTGAAGATGTGTCCAACATTTATTCTTATCTGCTTAGCATCCCATAATCTGATATCTGTGCTCTTTTCAATATGACAGCTAACTTATCTGAAAACCTAATTGCTAATGATGTGTAAAAGCAGTGTTCATTATTCATATGCTCATAGAAGGACAAAGCTATGTTTCTAAAGGTAATTTTGCATATAAAAATATTAAAGCAATAGTAGTATAAAATAAAAACTACATTATCATCACCCAAAATGACTGTATGAAGCTGTTTTTTAATTTCAGTTTCTTGTCACTTGACCTTATCATCATACATTTTTAAGTAATTGAATTAGTGGTGTGGAATATGTTCATCTGTTAATTCATTTAGCAAGCATTTATTATTTACATTGAGTTTGAAGTTGGTGGGTTGGTGCTTTACAAAGGTAGCTTCAGACTTCAAGGAACTTATTGTGTATTTACAGATATAAAAATTAGTAGAATAATACCGTGTGTGTGCTGTGTGTACTATGCTTAGTCACTCAGTCTCGTCCAACTCTTTGAGACCCCATGGACTGTAGCCCGCCAGGCTCCTCTTTCTATGGAGATTCTCCAGGCAAGAATACTGGAGTGGGTTGCCATGCCCTCCTCCAAGGGATCTTCCCAACTCAGGGATCTAGCCCAGGTCTCCCACATTGCAGGCTGAATCTTTCTGGTCTGAGCCACTAGGGAAGCCCAAGTGAAGTGAAGTCTCATTTGATTCTGCCCCTCTCACTTCAATACAAATGGACCAGCTTCTGATAGGAGTCATAAACCTTGCATGCAGATGTAGACTCTGCATCAGAATGACACAGTCTTTTATCTACATGCAATCTCTTTAGTAGATTGTTTCCATGTGATTTGGAGAGGGATCCAGTTATCAACAGTGGCAGTTTTTGAGGGGCAGACTCGATCAGTAGCTTGATTACAATTGGTCTCATCAGAGAACAAGCCCTTACCATGAACACTAGTCAGTGTCTTAATAGTTGTTTCTTAAATGAATTTGTCTATCCCAGGGATATCTCCCTAGCAGGGCCAAATTACAGTCTGACAAGTACCAGAGCCCACTGCAAAAACTCTGAGATATTTTCTTGGCTCCAAATGGACTGTGATTAGTTTGATATATATAGAAGCTGGGCCATAAAGTTTTCCAAGTGATGCAGTTTTTCTTTAACAGGTATTGCATGCCCATTTCATCTTAAATGAACTATCCAGAGTTCTAATAATTCACCTGGTTTTGCACATAGTGGTTACAAATTTCACCTTACCATGCTTAGTATAGGTACATATCTCTGTAACTCTTATGAAAGAGATCTGAAACATCTACCCACCTAGGAGGACCTAAAGGCTGACTGTCACAAATACAACAAAATTCACTTGCCCGGATGATGGTTAGCACCAAGCCAGGATACCATTTGGGCAGCTGCCTTTGAATCTATCTGCCAGGACTTGGCCTGCAATTACCCTACTAATTCCTCCTCATTAACAGGCAACTACGTAAAGGACTAGTTATTGCCTGAATATCCATATAATGTGGGCAATGTTTTCAGTATTTATTCCCATGGACTTCCCTTGGGTTCTATTAATTGGCTCACCAGGCTTCATCTTTCATCTCCCAGAAAATTGTGTTTCTATCAATATCCTATTCATATTGCCAAAAACTGTCCAGAATTGTGGAGGTTCTAAGATCTTACCCTATATGCAAGGTAAAAGTTAGCCCCTTACATTTTGTGGATGCTGTCAGAAGACATGGCCCTCCTAGGACAAAGACAGAGGAATCAGTCACTTCAGTAGTAGTAGCCAGAGTGTCAGACTCTTATTGCATCTCTTCTATAAACTCCTATTTCTAGAGAGTGATACAAAGAAAGACAGGTGACATCTGCACACACAATGGATTAAATTGTAGGCAAGGAAAATTTTTCTTAGGAAACCCAAATATTTTATAATGGAGGGAGCCTTTATAATGGGTGGAAATGGACAGTTATGCTCTGCAGGGAGATTCTTTGTCTTCCAAATCTACATTCTATAAAAACATCCTTGGAAACATAGTATAGAATATAGGCAGTAAGTGTCTCTGCTCATAAGATGTGCAGAAATGGAGGACATTCCTAGAGAAGTGTCTTCCTATGTGCAAAGGTGGAGAAAAGGGAAGTAAAAGAACAAAGAGCAAGATGTCCATTGTGTAAAACAACTGAATTGACTTTATCTGGGACCATACTTCATGTATGAATGAGAGTTCCTCCAGACCCATGGCAAAATTTTTGTAATAAAACTAAATTAGAACATAACCCAGACAGAAAAATGCAAGTCCTGCTCTCGGGGAACATAAGGCTACGCACTGAAACTGTGAGATAATTTTGCACAATTGTATTGGAGAGAAGTCTGGCATTAGATGTGATAGAGTAACTGAGACTGGATCACTTTTTGGACATTAGAACACGGATGAACCTAAAAGCCCTTATAAAACTGGCAATGTATGGAAACATTCTGAGCAGAGCACAGTCTCACCAAGTTAAGGAGACAGAGATGAATGTTCAAAATTACCAAGAGCCTGTAACAAAAACTAGTTTTTATTTAATCTTCATTGCTTCATTTAATTGCCATTTTTTTCATGTTTTTAATATTTCATTATTTATGTGTGTGTGCTCAGTTGTGTCCAACTCTTTGCGACCCCATAGACTTAGCCTGGCAGGCTTCTGTGTCCATGGAATTTTCCAGGCAGAAATACTGGAGTGGGTTGCCATTTCGTTCTCCAGGGTATCTTCCAGACCCAGGGATCGAACTTGTGTCTCTTGCATCTCTTGCATTGGAAGGCGAATTCTTTACCACTAGTACCACCACTGTATATTATTTTTATATTTACTATAGTTCTCTTTCAAGACATGATAAAAAGAATACCATATCAATGTTATAAATTTATGATTGCTGGATCATTGATTCTTGGGTGGGACTCAAGATATAGATGCTTATTCCAAAGAAATTGTTTCAGAGTAGAGTATTCAACAGCAACCTGAGTCTTTTTTTTTTTTTTTTTTCTTACCAAGTTGTACTATCTAAATCATAATGTTTGTTGTAAATATTAGGTTTTAAAATTCGGTATCTTTTCTAAAACTGATGTATTAATTATATGTTCTGTCATAGGACCTAACAATGAATGGACCTAATATAATAATATAAAAGGATTTCTCTGTGCAATTGGAAAATTATATACAGCTTAACAATATTTCTTCAAAATTTGTAAGGCAAATTCTTACAAGTCCATTGTTTTAAACCTTTGACTAATTTATATTTTTGAAATAATGACTCTCTGCCTTTTTTTATATAGTCCTTTTTATGACCTCCAGTGAACATCAATATTTGGCTTTACTTCTAACCTACTTGTTCTTGGGGCATGTATTCATTTTTTGAGGGTTTTTTTTGACTACTTTAGTGTTTGTACTTTATAAAAGTTTATGTGTATATGTGTATGGGTACATATATGCATGTCTTCATGTTTCATAACTAAGTGCATACTTACAGTATAAAATAATTGAAGTTTGTAACTTGTGTAATTGTCATTTTAAAAATTTTGTAGAAGTACATATATTATTACATATATTATTCTGTATTCTATACTACCTTTTTCTTTTGGACTCATGGATTTTTATAAATTCAGATTAACCCAAATTACCATAATAATTTAAATATTTCATCTTCTTTTTAAATACTGCAGCATGGCCAGTGAGAACCCCTTTAAATGACTTCAGTACCTCTGACAACCTTGAAAGTGTCCCAAATGTTCACAGAGTTCACACCAAGCCTGTTTCTTTTTCTTGCTTAAAGCAGTGAAATCAAGGTTCCTCCAAGGAACCCTAGTTAATTTAGTAGGTACTAGGGGCTTCCTGGTGGGCTGCCATCTATGGGGTCTCACAGAGTTGGACACAACTGAAGCGACAGCAGCAGCAGCAGCAGGGGCTTCCCTGGTGGCTCAGATGGTAAAGAACCCACCTGCAATGCGGGAGACCTGAGTTCAGTCCCTGGATTGGGCAGATCCTCTGGAGGAAGGCATGGCAACCCACTCCAGTATTCTTGCCTGGAGAATCCTATGGAGAGAGGAGCCTGGTGGGCGACAGTCCACATTGTCACAAACAGTCAGACACGATTGAGCACATAAGCACAACACAGCCCAGTGACAGAAGTTAAAAATAACATCTGAATTACTTCTTAGGGATATTATGAGAATTTTCCCTAAAGTCCAGTTATTCTGTTAAAGTATTTTTAGAAATTATGGAGTTTGAAAAATATTTCTTTCTGTAAGTGATTTCTAACTAAGTTTTCCATTATATCATTTACCTTTCTTGCAGCGTCAGGCTTCCTAGACACCAAGTATATTCTCATGCCTTGACATTATGTCCTCAGTTTCTTTTAAACTCTTAATGCAGTGCATTTCTGTATCAATTAGAAATTTATATTTATGTCCGTTTGGCATCATAGATGAATTCATAGATGAATGGTATTAGCAGTAGCAGCAAAGGTAAAGGTTATATAAGAACTGAGCTACATCTTTATATTCTTTCCAGACACTCAGTTCTGACTGAAGTTTCGATGTGGAGCAGCCAAGCCCAGTATATCACAAAATAAATCAGCCTTTCTAAGCTTACTTGCTACAGTTCCTCAGGCATACATTTAAAGGAACATGAGTTGACACTTTCATCTCCCGGCCCCAGCTTCCAAAGCTAGAATTCTTGAAATCATTCTTTCTCCCCCATTAACTTTATTTCCCACATCCAATTTGTTGTCAGGTTCTCTTACTTATACTTCCTGGATGTCATTAGAATCCACCCTCTTCAAGGTCATTACTGTCACTGCCTCTGATCAGTGACATTTCTCCTCTCATTTACTGCATTATCTTCCTAACTGTTCTCCATTCCTTCAGCTTTGACCCTCCCCTGCAATTCCAATCCAGACTGCTGTCAGTAATTTATTAAAAAATGAACATATGCTGCAGCTTTATTTTGTAAAATGATTCCATGATTTTCGACTATATCAGAATAAAACTCAAATGCTCGAGCATAACATAGGAAGCTCTTCATTCTCCTAATCATCTCTTTAGCCTTTCATGATATCTACAGTGCTTGCTAAACTGAAGGCACTTGTTCAGAGCTATTATTGCTGTTTTTCTGAATCACAAACCTCTCCTGTTAATGTTCTGCTCAACTAACTTTTCTTCTCTGGGGACAATATATAGATAAGAGTCCAAAAGGTAAAATTAGAAGAAGGCACAGAATAGTGTATGTATATATTTATACAAAATTAATAGTATGTCAATAATAAAACAGTTATACTTTTAAATTATTTTCTTAGAAAGTAGCATTTTGTCCTATAAATGTATACTTTTTTATGAAACATATAGGCATGTACATTGCATGTATGTGTGTTTGTGTGTGTGTGTGTATATATATATATATATATATACACACTACGTAGTCAAACTATATATATAATTGGAGAAGGAAATGGCAACCCACTCCAGTATTCCTGCCTGGAGGATCCCATGGACAGAGGATCCTGGCAGGCTACAGTCCATACGGTAGCAAAGAGTCACACGCAACCAAGTGACTAACACATACACACATATATAATATATATATATATATATATATATAGTCTGACCATTTTAGTTTTTGTACTTTTAAGTCTATTAAGTCTATGCACACATATACACAGACTCTTACAGTCTGACTATATAGTGTGTATATATAAAAACATAGATATACACCTTTTTTTAAAAAAAGGAACCTACCTACTGCTTTTGTTGTAGGCAGAATAATGCTTCTGAGTTTGTTGATTTAAATAAAGAATCTCTGTCTTTAAAAAAAAAAAAAAAAAAGATGCACTTACCTCCAAAGATGCCCATGCCCTGATCTCCAGACCTAGGTAATGTAGTAGAAGGATTTATACATGGGGTTAAGGTTAATAACATTGAGGGAGAAGATGTTGTCCTTAGCCTTATGATGCTGCATTACCTGGGTAGGCTCAATCTAATCAAATGAGTCCCTGAAAGAGGAAGACAGAAGAGTGAGTCAGAAATATGTGATGTGAGAAGAACTTGGAGCTTGAAGCCAAGAAATGTGGCAGTCACCCACTCCAGTATTCTTGCCTGGAAAATCCTATGGACAGAGGAGCCCTTTTGGTTCTCTCTCTTTCTCAGCTATTTATAAGGGCTCATCAGACAAATATGTTGTCTTTTTGCATTTATTTTTCTTGGGGATAGTTTTCATCACTGCCTCCTGTAGTGTTACGGACTTCCTTCTATGGTTCTTCAGGTACTCTGTCTATAAAATCTAATCATTTGAATTTTTTTCTAGGTTCCACTGTACAACCATAGGGATTTGATTTATGTATTCCATTATTATTAAAACTATTAAGTTTTTCATTGCATAATAAATTAACATTAAATTGATTGTGGTATATCTTACAATGGACTAACAGAGCAGAAGATATTAGGAAGAGGTGGCAAGAATACACAGAAGAACCATATAAAATAGATCATTAGTTCAGTTCAGTTCAGTCACTCAGTCGTGTCCCATTCTTCGCAATCCCATGAATCACAGCACGCCAGGTCTCCCTCCCTGAACCCACGGAGTTCACCCAAACTCATGTGCATCAAGTCAGTGATGCCAACCAGCCATCTTACCCTCTGTCGTCCCCTTCTCCTCCTGCCCCCAATCCCTCCCAGCATCAGGGTCTTTCCAATAAGTCAACTCTTCGCATGAGGTGGACAAAGTATTGGAGTTGAGTGCAATTGTGTGGTAATTTGAGTATTCTTTGGCATTGCCTTTATAATGACCCTGATAACCACGATGGTGTGATCACTCACCTAGAGGCAGACATCCTGGAATGAGAAGTCAAGTATGCCTTAGGAAGCATTGCTATGAACAAAGCTAGAAGAGATGATGGAATTCCAGTTGAGCTATTTCAAATCCTGAAAGATGGTGCTGTGAAAGTGCTGCACTCAATATGCCAGCAAATTTGGAATATGCAGCAGTGGCCACGGGACTGGAAAAGGTCAGTTTTCATTCCAATCCCAAAGAAAGGCAATATTAAAGAATGTTCAAACTACTGCAGTGATGCACTCATCGCACACGCTAGCAAAGTAATGCTCAGAATTCTCCAAGCCAGGCTCCAATAGTATGTGAACCGTGAACTTCCAGATGTTCAAGCTGGATTTAGAAACAGCAGAAGAACAAGAGATCAAATTGCCAACATCCATTAGATCATTGTAAAAGCAAGAGAGTTCCAGAAAATCATCTATTTCTGCTTTATTGACTATGCCAAAGCCTTTCACTGTGTGGATCACCACAAACTGTGGAAAATTCTGAAAGAAATAGGAATACCAGACCACCTTGACCTGCTTTCTGATAAATCTGTATGCAGATCAAGAAGGAACAATTAGAACCAAACATGGAAAAATGGATTGGTTCCAAATATGGAAAGGAATATGTCAAGGCTATATATTGTCACCCTGCTTATTTAATTTATATGCAGAGTACCTTATGTGAAATGCTGGGCTAGATGAAGCACAAGCTGGAATCAAAATTGCTGGGAGAAATATCAATAACCTCAGATATGCAGATGACACCACCCTTGTGGCAGAAAGTGAAAAAGAACTAAAGAGCCACTTGATGAAAGTGAAATAGGAGAGTAAAAAAGTTGGTTTAAAACTCAACATTCAAAAAACTAAGATCATGGCATCTGGTCCCATTACTTCATGGCAAATTGATGAGGAAACAATGAAAACAGTGAGAGACTTTATTTTCTTGGGCTCCAAAATCACTGTAGATGGTGACACCAGCCATGAAATTAAAAGTTACTTGCTCCTTGGAAGAAAAGCTATGACCAACCTAGACAGCATATTAAAAGGCAGAGACATTACATTGCTGACAAAGGTCCTTCTAGTCAAAGCTATCATTTTTCCAGTAGTCATATATGAATGTGAGAGTTGGACTGTAAATAAACTGAGTCCCAATGAATTGATGCTTTTGAATTGTGATGTTGTAGAAGACTCTTGAAAGAGAGTTCCTTGAACTGCAAGGAAATCAAACCAGTCAATCCTAAATAAAATCAGTCCTGAATATTTATTGGAAGGACTGATGGTGAAACTGAAGCGCCAATACTTTGGCCACCTGATGCGAAGAACTGACTCATTGAAAAAAAACTCTGATTCTGGGAAAGATTGAAGGCAGGAGGAGAAGGGGACGACAGAGGATGAGATGGTTGGATGGCATCACTGACTCGATGGACATGAGTTTGGGCAAGCTCTGGGAATTGGTGATAGACAGGGAAGCCTGGTGTGCTGCAGTCCATGGGGTCACAAAGAGTAGGAAACGACTGAGCCACTGAACTTAACTGAGCTGACATCTTAGAAATTGCACTGATTTGATTTTTTTTTAATATTTTTAAAGTTATTTATTTATTGCCACGCTGGGTCTTCATCGCTGCGAGGGTGTTTTCTCTCGTGGTGGCAAGCCTTGGGCCTTCTAATCGCGACGTATGGGCTTCTCACTGTGGTGGCCTCTCCCCTTGTGGAGCACAGGCTCTAGGCACATGAGCTTCAGTCATTGAGCTTCCAGGGCTCTAGAACACAGGCTCAGTAGCTTCGGCACACAGTCCCAGCTTCTCTGAGGCATACGGGATCCTCTGGACCAGGGATCGATCTCATGTCCACTGCCTTGGCAGGAGGATTCTTTACCACTGAGCCACCAGGGAAGCCCCTGATTTGATATTTACTCATAATATGAGTACTTTTAAGTATAAAATTGATCTTGGAAGAGAGGAGGAAAGCACTGCACAAACAATAAAACTTGTCTCAATCTTGTCATCATGAAGAAATACTGTTAGAAATTCACAATGTTCCATTCTAAGTTGTACATCTGTCCTCTAGTTTCCCCACCTCAGTATTGTTTAAAATCAGGTTGGAGATGTTATTTTTGCATCTAACAAAATCATGTTCACTTTAGCAAGCGATTCTAATAAAATGGATTATAAGGATTTTAATATTTATTTTCATCTTGAATGATACATTAATACTTCTTTCCCAACAGTTAGTCAGTGGTGGCACATTTGATAAAATGGTATTTAGGAAAATAAACTTTAGCTGCAAGCAACTGTGGAAGAGGGTGGAAGCAAGTTCTCTGGACTGTATCCTAAATAATGATGGACTTAGTGAGGAGTTTTTCAGCTCTGCACCCAAGATTTCCAAATTTCTAATTTCTAAATTGGCTTTGATGAGCCAATTTAGGATTTTCAGGCTGAGAATGTAGTATACAGAGTATTGGATCCTCTATCATCACATTAAATAGAATTGTCTCCATTGTTTTTTTTTTTTCCATAACAGGTACTATGATTCTGGGTAATAGTAACTTACAAGTTTCTAAGTTCAAATTTAGGAATTGGAGTATGTCAGTGACTTAGTCTAGATCTAAAACTCTGCATTTCCAAGTAAAGGAAGACATATTGAAACAAAAGTAGTCACTAATTTTAAAAAAAAAAGTCTTTTGTTCACATCGGTGAATCTTCAAATTCCTCTTTTTATTTTAATTTCTTTTTATACAATCAGTTGCAAGTGTGTGGGAAAGATTATGTTAGGAGATAGGATGCACAGGGAGAAAGAGGGAATTCTACACCAAATATGATAGCTTTGAGGATAAGCATAATTATACAAAATGAATAAGAAAGTACCAGAAAAATAAGGCTTAAAAATATGCCCTATAGGCTGAAGAGCTTGTTAACTGAATACCAGAAATACATTTTGTGTAAAATCTATTTTAAAATATGAGAAAAAAGCCCCCCAAAAACCTCAAAGAGTAGACTTAGAGAAAATGGGCTCTGACCACATGGGATCAAGGTGAACCTATTTGGTGGGCTTCCTGGTTGGTTTCTCAGTAAAGAATCCACCCACAATGCAGGATAAGCAGGTTAGATTCCTAGGTCAGGAAGATATCCTGGAGAAGGAAACGGCAACCCACTCCAGTATTCTTCCCTGAGAAATCCCATGGACAGAGGAGCCTGGCATGATGCAGCCCATAGGGTCACAAGAGTCAGACACAACTTAGTGACTAACTGCCAGCACCACACCACTTTTGTTTATTACTGGCCTGGAGCTTTTCCCTAGAGGAATAAAGTAACAAATTTTTTTTTAAAAAAGAGACCTGAAGGGAAAAAAAGTCAAATATTCATTATCCACACACATGATTGTCCATACAAACAATCCAAGATAATGTCTAAGGGAGGTTCAAGAGGGAGGGATATGTGTATACATATAGCTGATTTACTTTGTTATGCAGAAGCTGCTGCTGCTGCTAAGTCATTTCAGTCGTGTCCGACTCTGTGCGACCCCATAGACGGCATCCCACCAGGCTCCGCCGTCCCTGGGATTCTCCAGGCAAGAACACTGGAGTGGGTTGCCATTTCCTTCTCCAGTGCATGAAACTGAAAAGTGAAAGTGAAGTCGCTCAGTCGTGTCCGACTCTTAGCGGCCCCATGGACTGCAGCCTACCAGGCTCCTCCATCCATGGGCTTTGCCAGGCAAGAGTACTGGAGTGGGGTGCCATTGCCTTCCCCTGTTATGCAGAAGAAGCTAACACAATGTTTGTAAAGAAGCTATATTCCAATAAAAAATTAGAATTCATAAGTGATTTTAACAAGGTTGGGGTTCCTTGTAGTTCAGCTGGTAAAGAATCCACCTGCAGTGCAGGAGACCTGGGTTCTATCCCTGTGTTGGAGAGATCCTCTGGAGAAGGGAAAGGCTGGCCGCTCCAGTATTCTGGCTTGGAGAATTCCAGGGACCATACAGTCCATGGGGTCTCAAAGAGTCAGATACGACTGAGTGACTTTCACTTAACAAGGTCACTGCATATACCAGTATCAAACATCAATTGATTTTTTTTAATATAACAGTACAGTAAATAGGAAATATTATTTTGAAAGAGATAAATTTATGCTACCGTAATCAACCACATACAGTAAAGCTAGCAAAGGTTATGTAAGATTAAAACAGTATTAAATATTACTGAGTAAAAAGTATAAAAGACCTTAAATAGAGCGATAAATCTTTTTTTGTTATTTCTGATTTAGAATATTCAATAATGTAAAGATATACATTTTCTCCAGATTATTTTATGCATTCAAAGCTGTCTCAATGAAAATATTAGCAGAGAGAGAAAGAGTGAGAGAGAGAGAGAGACTCTGTGTGCAAGTATGAATTGACAAGCTGATTCTTTTATATGAATATTAAGTTGCTTTTGAAGAAAAATATTTGAAAGTACTCTACTTGACTACAAGACTTACTATAAATCCACAAGAATTAAGACAGTGTGAAACTGGCTCAAGAAGAGACAAAGAAGTGACTATGTTTATGATTTGGGTGCACCTAAAGATTTCTTCAAGAGGCAGGTCAGGTGGTCTGGTATTCCCATCTCTTTCAGAGTTTTCCACAGTTTATTGTGATCCACACAGTCAAAAGCTTTGGCATAGTCAATAAAGCAAAAATAGATGTTTTTCTGGAAGTCTCTTGGTTTTTCATTGATCCAGCAGATGTTGGCAATTAGATCTCTGGTTCCTCTGCCTTTTCGAAAACCAGCTGGAAGTTTATGTATTGATGAAGCCTGGCTTGGAGAATTTTGAGCATTACTTTACTAGCATATGAGATGAGTACAATTGTACAGTAGTTTGAGCATTCTTTGTCATTGCCTTTCTTTGGGATTGGAATGAAAACTGACCTTTTCCAGTCCTGTGGCCACTGCTGAGTTTTCCAAATTTGCTGGTATATTGAGTGCAACACTTTTACAGCATCATCTTTCAGGATTTGAAAAAGCTCAACTGGAATTCCATCACCTCCGCTAGCTTTGTTCGTAGTGATGCTTTCTAAAGCCCACAAACTTCACATTCCAGGATGTCTGGCTCTAGGTCAGTGATCACACCATCATGATTATCTGGGTTGTGAAGATCTTTTTTGTACAGTTCTTCTGTGTATTCTTGCCACCTCTTCTTAATATCTTCTGCTTCTGTTAGATCCATATCATTTTTGTCCGAAGAATTGATGCTTTTCAACTGTTGTGTTGGAGAAGATTCTTGAGAGTCCCTTGGACTGCAAGGAGATCCAACCAGTCCATTCCAAAGGAGATCAGTCCTGGGTGTTCATTGGAAGGAGTGATGCTAAAGCTGAAACTCCAATACTTTGGCCACCTCATGCAAAGAGTTGACTCATTGAAAAGACCCTGATGCTGGGAGGGATTGGGGGCAGGAGAAGTGGACAACAGAGGATGAAATGGCTGGATGGCATCACTGACTTGATGCACATGAGTTTGAGTGAACTCTGGGAGTTGGTGATGGACAGGGAAGCATGGTGTGCTGCGATTCATGGGGTCGCAGAGTCGGACACAACTGAGTGACTGAACTGAACTGAACTGAAAGATTTCCTAAAATGATTACCAAAAAAATTAACCTAAAAGGGAAACTTTTGATTAGTTACCAATAAGTATAATTATGAACTATTCATCAAAAACATTAAAACAATGAAAAAGCAAACCAGGGAATAGAGAAAATGGTTGCAATATAGATATTAAACAAAGGGCTCTCATGTGGAATGTAACAAAAACTTCAGTAAATCTAAAAGAAAAATTTAATAGGAAAACAAATTAGAGACCTGAATAGGTGTTTCAAATAAATAAGATACCCAAATACTAATAAAAAGAGAGGTTCAGTTTTGTTATTTATTAATAAAAAGCAAATAAATTTGCATGAAATTATTATAATAATTTTATTTTTATCATTATAACCGGTACTTCCATAAAACTTTCTGTGTACCAGGCACAGCTGTAGTGTGTTGCATCTATGTACTTCATAATGTTTACAAGTATATTATTTCCATTTACATATGAAGAAACCGAGGTACAAAGTAGCCAAGTAATCAATGGAAGATTGCAGAGATGGTGAGTGAAGGAGTCAGAATTACAATATGAGTTGGTTTATTATTTCAGCTAGGAATTATATTGTGAATACAGTCTGATTTTTTCTTCAAATTCATTACAACACAATATTAAATTCTTCAGAATTAAAAATGGAAGAAAAAAAGTTAACATGCTGTATCCTCATTACTGTTCTAAACTGCTCCTGCCTCATTACAGCAGGCCAGCTTGATTTGTCATGACTGTTGTATTTTCTTGTCACAAAATTGGGAAAAGCAAATCTCACTGGAAAAATTGTAAGCGTTTTGAGAAGAGGAGTGCTCTCATTCCTGTTGACAGACCTGCGCTTAGCTATGTCTGACACTTTGTAGCCCGCCAGGATCCTTCCTCCATGAAATTTTCCAGGAAAGACAACTGGAGTGGGTTGCCACTACCTATTCCACGGGATCTTCCCGACTCAGAGATCAAGTCCTTATTTCTTGCATCTCCTGCATTGTCAGGCATACTTTACTACTGCGCCACCTGGGAAACTCTGACAGATGTGTGCTCAGAGCCTAATGCAGTGACCAGACGTAAGTCACTCAATAGTAAATAATCTGACTACCAATGCAGGAGATGCAGGTTTGATCCCTGGGTCAGGTAGATCCTCTGGAGGAGGAAATGGCTACCCATCTCCACTATTCTAGCCTAGGAAATTCCATGGACAGAGGAGCCTGGTGGGTTATAGTCCATGGGGTCACAAAGGAGTCAGACGTGATTTAGCAACTACACAACAACAAAACTTACATACTTAACAGATGTATCTGCATCTGTTGGGTTGGTCTTCTGCTGTGCATACCCAGTATACATCTTATTTAGATTTTGAAATTGTTATAATACAGCCTAGCCCACCAAACAGTGAACTACACTTTGACAGTATAAGTTGTGCCTTAGATAGAAGAACATGTTTTACTGGTTTTGATCACACTATTCAAAATGAGTCCCCTTCATACTCTTTTTTGCCTATTCACCTCTACTTCCTTGTCATAGAACAGGTTTATACTTCTCTGAAAACAGCTTCAAAATAATGTTTATTATATAGTCTTTTGGGGACATTTTTCCTTTCTGTCTTTCTATTACTCGTTTTTTTTGTTTGTTTTGTTTTGTATTGCCTTTTGTAATACATTTTCGCTTGGATTTTGGAATTTCTTGTCTATAAATAAACTCTCCTTGAACTAATATTTACTCAAGTACCTTTATCTTTGTAAATTACCTTTGTTTAGAAAGTTATTTTCTCTTTTCTCCTCCAAATGAACACTTTATTAAGCTTATCCAATAATATCTTTTCTATTTACGTTATTTTTCTTTTACATTTAAAGTCACTCAGTCATGTCCAACTCTTTGTGACCCCATGGGATATACAGTCCATGGAATTCTCCAGGCCAGAACACTGGAGTGGGTAGCCTTTCCCTTCTCCAGAGAATCTCCCCAATCCAGGGATTGAAACCAGGTCTCCTGCTTTATGGGCAGATCTTTACCAGTTGAGCCATAAGGGAAGCCCAAGAACATTGGGAGTGGTTAGCCTATCCCTTCTGCAGGGGATCTTCTCAACCCAGGAGTTGAACCGAAGTCTCCTGCATTACAGGGTGATTCTTTACCTACTGAGATATCAGGGAAACCAAAAATCTGACACTTGTGGCCTGCTATCAGGGAAGCCTTTTCTATTTAAGGACTCACTAATAAGAAGTGCTTACAGCTTTCCATTGATTCATTTCATACTGTTCACGGGGTTCTCAAGGCGAGAATACTGAAGTGGCTTGCCATTCTTTTCTCCAGTGGACCACATTTTGTCAGAACTCTCCACCATGAACCATCCATCTTGGGTGGCCCTACACAGCATGGCTTATAGTTTCATTGAGTTAGACAAGACTGTGATCCATGTAATTAGATTGGTTAGTTTTCTGTGACTGTGGTTTTCAGTCTGTCTTACCTCTGATGGAGAAGGATAAGAGGCTTACAGAAGCTTCCTGATGGGACAGACTGACTGAGGGGGAAACTGGGTCTTGTTCTGATCATCAGGGCCATGCTCAGTAAATCTTTGCTTGCTGCTAGAGTGGCAAGTGGTGGCCACACAGGGCTGGAGCCAAGACTCCCCAGGTCGGTAGGTGCTCAATACGCTACTGGAGATCAGTGCAGAAATCATTCAAGAAAAAATGAAGAGACGGAGCCAAAGCAAAAACAACACCCAGTTGTAGATGGGACTGGTGATGGAAGCAAGGTCTGATGCTATAAAGAGGAATATTGAATAGGAACCTGGAACGTTAAGTCCATAAATCAAGGAAAATTGGAAGTGGTCAAATAGGAGATGGCAAGAGTGAACATCAACATTTTAGGAATCAGTGAAATAAAATGGACTAGAATGGGTGAATTTAAATCAGGTGACCATTATATCTACTGCTGTCAGCAAGAATCCCTTAGAAGAAATGGAGTAGCCATCATACTCAAAGAGTCTGAAAAGCAGTACTTGGATGCAATCTCAAAAACGACAGATTTTGTAACCTCAAAATCTGTTCATTTCTGAGCAAACCATTCAATATCATGGTAATCCAAGTCTATGCCCCAATCAGTAATGCTGAAGAAGCTGAAGTTGAAAAGTTCTAAGAAAACCTACAAGACCTTCTAGAACTAACACTCAAAAAAGAATTTCCTCTCATAATAGGGGACTGGAATGTAAAAGTAGGAAGTCAAGAAACACCTGGAGTAAGAGGCAAATTTGTCCTTGAAGCACAGAATGAAGGACTTCCCTGGTGGCTCAGATGGTAAAGTGTCTGTCTACAATGCGGGAGACCCAGGTTCGATCCCTGGGTAGGGAATATCCCCTGGAGAAGGAAATGGAAACCCACTCCAGTACTCTTGCCTGGAAAATCCTATGGACAGAGGACCTTGGTAGTCTGCAGTTGGAATTGCTACAAGTCGGACATGACTAAGTGACTTCACTTTCTTTTTCACAAAATAAGCAGGGCAAAGGCTAATAGAGTATTGCCAAGAGAACAAGCTGGTCATAGCAAACACCCTCTTCCAACAACCCAAGAGAAGACTCTACATGTGGACTTCACCAGATGGTCAGCATTGAAGTCAAATTGATTATATTCTTTGCAGCAAAAGATGGAGAAGCTCGATAAAGTCAGCAAAAACAAGACTGGGAGCTGACTGTGGCTCAGATCATAAACTCATTATTGCCAAATTCAGATTTAAATTGAAGAAAGAAGGGAAAACCACTAGACCATTCAAGTATGACCTAAATCAAATCCCTACGATTATACAGTGGAAGTGAGAAATAGATTTAAGGGACTAGATCTGATAGAGTGCCTGATGAACTATGGATGGAGGTTCGTGACATTGTACAGGAGACAGGAATCAAGACCAGCCCCAAGAAAAAGAAATGCAGAAAAGCAAAATGATTGTCTGAAGAGGCCTTACAAATAGCTGTAAAAAAAAAAAAAGAAGCCAAAACAAAGGAGTAAAGGAAAGATAGACACATTTGAATACAGAATTCCAAAGAATAGCAAGGAGAGAAGAAAGCCTTTCTCAGTGATCAGTGTAAAGAAATAGAGGGAAAAAATAGAATGGGAAATACTAGAGATCTCTGCAAGAAAATTAGAGATACCAAGGGAATAGTTTTTTTTTTTTTTTCCTTTGTACAGGAAAGAGTAATTCTTTCCTGTGCAAAGATGGGCAAAAAAAGGACAGAAATGGTATGGACAAAACAGAAGCAGAAGATATTAAAAAGAGGTGGCAAGAAGACACAGAAGAACTATATAAAAAAGAGCTTCACGACCCAGATAATTACAATGGTGTGATCACTCACCTAGAGCCAGACATCCTGGAATGTGAAGCCAAGTGGGCCTCATGAAACATCACTATGAACAAAGCTAGTGGAAGTGATGGAATTCCAGTTGAGCTTTTTCAAATCCAAAAAAAAATCGATGCTGTGAAAGTGTTGCACTCAATATGCCAGCAAGCCATAAAACTCAGCAGTGGCCACAGGACAGGAAAAGGTCAGTTTTAATTCTAATCCCAAAGAAAGACAGTGCCAAAGAATGTTCAAACTACTGCACAACTGTACTCATCTCACAGGCTAGTAAAGTAATGCTCAAAATTCTCCATGCCAGGCTTTAACAATACGTGAACCGTGAGCTTCCAGATGTTCAAGCTGGTTTTCGAAAAGGCAGAGGAACCAGAGATCAAATTGCCAACATCCACTGGATCATTGAAAAACCGAAAAAGTTCCAGACAAACATCAGTTTTTGATTTATTGACTATACCAAAGCCTTTGACTGCATGAAAGTGAGGTTGCTAAGCCATCCGACTCTTTGCAAACACATGAACTGTAGCCTACCAGGGTCTTCTGTCCATGGGGTTTTCCAGATAGGAGTATTAGAGTGGGTTGCCATTTCCTTCTCCAGGGGATCTTCCTGACCTAGGATTGAACCCAGGTCTCCTGCATTGTAGGCAGATGCTTTACCATCTGACCTGTCTGAATCACAATAAAATGTAGAAAATTCTGAAAGAGATGGGAATACCAGACCACCTGACCTGCCTCTTGAGAAATCTGTATGCAGGTCAGGAAGCAACAGTTAGAACTGGACATGGAACAACAGACTGGTTCTAAATAGGGAAAGGGGTACATCAAGGCTGTATATTGTCACCCTGCTTATTTAACTTATATGCAGAGTACATCATGAGAAATGCTGGGCTGGAGGAAGCACAAACTGGAGTCAAGATTGTTGGGAGAAATATCAATAACCTCAGATATGCAGATGTCACCACCCTCATGGCAGAAAGTGAAGAAGAACTAAAGAGCCTCTTGATGAAAGTGAAAGTGAAGGAGGAGAGTGAAAAAGTTGACTTAAAGCTCAACATTCAGAAAAGTAAGATTGTGGCATCCGGTCCCATCATTTCATGCAAATAGTTGGGAAAACAGTGGAAACAGTGAGAGACTTTATTGTTTTGGGCTCCAAAATCACTGCAGATGGTGACTGCAGCCATGAAATTAAAAGACGCTTACTCCTTGGAAGGAAAGTTATGACCAACCTAGATAGCATATTCAAAAGCAGAGACATTACTTTGCCAACAAAGATCCATCTAATCAAGGCTATGGTTTTTCCAGTAGTCATGTATGCATGTGAGAGTTGTACTCTAAAGAAAGCTGAAAGCTGAACTCCGAAGAATTGATGCTTTTGAACTGTGGTGTTGGAGAAGACTCTTGTGAATCCCTTGGCCTGCAATGAGATCCAACCAGTCCATCCTAAAGGAAATCAGTCCTGGGTGTTCATTGGAAGGGCTGATGTTGAAGCTGAAACTCCAATACTTTGGCCACCTGATGCAAAGAGATGACTCATTTGAAAAGACCCTGATGTTGGTAAAGACTGAAGGCAGATCAAGAAGGGGACGACAGAGGATGAGATGGTTGAATGGCATCACCAACTCAATGGACATGTGTTTGGGTAGACTCTGGCAGTTGGTGATGGACAGGGAGGCCTGGTGTGCTGCAGTCCATGGGGTTGCAAAGAGTTGGACACAAATGAACAATGTTGGCATTTTGATCTCTGTTTCCTCTGCCTTTTCTAAAACCAGCCTGAACATCTGGAAGTTAACAGTTCACGTTTTGTTGAAGCCTGGTGTGGAGAATTTTGAACATTACTTTAGTAGCCTGTGAGGTGAGTGCAATTGTGTGGTAGTTTGAACATTCTTTGGCATTGCCATTATTTGGGACTGGAATGAAAACTGACCTTTCCAGTCCTGTGGCCACTGCTGAGTTTTCCAAATTTGCTGGCATATTGAGTGCATCACTTTCACAGCATCATCTTTCAGGATTTAAAATAGCTCAACTGGAATTCCATCACTTCCACTAGCTTTGTTTGTAGTGATACTTCCTAAAGCCCACTTGACTTCACATTCCAGGATGTCCGGTTCTAGGTAAGTGATCATACCATCGTTATCATCTGGGTCATAAATATCTTTTTTGTACAGTTCTTCTGTGTCTTTTTGCCACATTTTCTTGATGTCTTCTGCTTCTGTTAGGTCCATACCATTTCTGTCATTTATTCAGCCCATCTTTGCATGAAACATTCCCTTGTTATCTCTAATTTTCTTGAAGAGATCTCTAGTCTGTTCCATTCTATTTTTTCCCTCTATTTCTTTGCACTGATCACTGAGGAAGGCTTCAGTATATCTTCAGTATATTCAAATACTTAATGTCGCAGATGTTCCAATCATTAGCAAGGATCTACACATTAAGATGTAATCGGTTTTCATCAATTCTCACTCACATGACATCTAAGTTGCTCACATTCAAGAGCACAGGGAATTTTAACTGTGTTAGAAATATCTAGTCTCTCATTGATGACCAACTGAGAAGACTGTCCAGATATTAATATTCAACTAATAAAGACCCAATGGGCCCAGGCATTGAAAACTTGTGTTTATTAAATGAAGCTTGCATGGACAATTATGTTGTCCATTCATTGCTGTTTAGGCACTAGGCTGTATCAGACTCTTTTGCGACCCCATGGGCTGTACCCCACCAGGCTCCTCTGTCCAGGCCAGAATATTGGAATGGGTTGTCATTTCCTTCTCCAGGGGGTCTTCCTGACCAAATATGCATCTCCTGCATTGACAGGCAGATTCGTTACAACTGATCCACCTAGGAAACCCACCATATTGAATCCATGATGATAAAATGTGGTTTTCTATAACATTTAAAGGACAATGTCATATCTCACATTGTCAGAGACCCTGTTGACTTTGTAGAGACAGTAATTTTTTCTCTCCTCCCTTCTAGATTCTTTGGTTTAATAATAAAATTGACTTAAAACAGGACAGAATTTAATATTGTATTTGCAGAATTCTCATAAACATATGAGACTCAAAGAAGTGACAAAAGCAAGCAGCTTTTATACCTTTTAGGAAAACACACAATGTGTGATTAATTGAAACAACAAAGAAGTTGGAATCAGGGTAGTAAGTTTAGAAAGAGTACGAAGTTTATACAGCCTTTTTGAGCCTAAATTCCCTATTCCTGGTGATAATGATGTCTTCTAACTCCTGGTACAGTGAGTATAGCTTTCTCATTTGAGGCTTATCTCCTGTTTTCACAGGGACAGAGAGAGCAAGATTCTTTGCACTGACTGTTTCATAAGAAACTTTAAAATAATCAGTATGTCAAATGACATGTTTTGGGGTGCTCTATAGACTACTCCCTTTCACCTTCATATGATATCTTATTATCCTAGATTATTCCACTGCCTTGACCATTTGCGCATCCTTGTTTGCATAATCAGCCTACCTGCTATAACACATCATCATCTCTAAGCTGTGGCATTCCCTCTCTGGTGTTCACGCGTGGCCATGTGTGCTTAATTGCCTCAGTCATGTCCGATCCTTTGTGACCGCATGCACTGTAGCCCACATTACTCTTCTATCCATAAGATTTCTCAGGCAAGAATACTGGAGTGAGTTGCCATTTCCTTCTCGAGTGGCCATGTATACTGTTCATTAACTAAATACCCAGAAATTTCTGTAAATCACCAAATGCTTCATTCACTATGATTCATTTGAAACATTTTCATCGTAATTGCTTCATTAAACAAGATTCTACAATTGTGACTTTTTTCATTTGTTTCCTAGAAATGTTTACTGAATCATTGCAAATTAATAAGTGTGAAAATGATTCATCACTGAATTGAAGACAATCCTTTTCAGAAAGACATTGGCTTCCTCTATGTGTTGTTACTTACTTGACAAAGATATTATCATCAGACTATTTATCACCATATATCTAGTGGGTACTATTACCCCCTAGTGATTAATAAGAATGTGAAATTCACTACGCCTGAGCTCAAGCACTGGTTTTGTGGTGTATCTTTTTATGGCCTTTGGATTATTTTATAGTCTTTTCAGACCTCGTCTTCACTTATCTGTAAGTTAAATATAAATGTGAGCAATGTTTAGGTTTATAGTGAATATTAAACGACATGTTGTTTTTAGTTGCAAAGTCGTGTCCAACTTTGAAACCTCAAGAATGAAAATCACTATGCCTAACTCATGTTGGATAATTGAAAAAGCAAGAGATTTCCAGAAAAAAACATCTACTTCTGCTTTATTGATTATGCCAAAGCTTTTGACTGTGTGGATCACAACAAACTGTGGAAAATTCTTAAAGAGATAAGAAGACGACTGCCTGACCTAACTCTTGAGAAATCTGTAAGCAGGTCAAGAAACAACAGTCAGAACTGAACAGGGAACAACAGACTGGTTCCAAATCAGGAAAGGAATACGTCAAGGTTGTATATTGTCACCCTGCTTATTTAAGTTATATGCAGAGTACACTGTGAGAAATGTTGGACTGGATGAAGTGACAAGCTGGAATCAAGATTGCTGGGAGAAATATCAATAACCTCAGATATGCAGATGACACCACCCTCATGGCAGAAAGTGAAGAAGAACTAAAGAGCCTCTTGATGAAAATGAAAGAGGAGTGTGAAAAAGCTGGCTTAAAACATAACATTCAGAAAACTAAGATCATGGCATCTAGTCCCAGCACTTTCTGGCAAATAGATGGGAAACAGTGGAAATAGTGGCTGACTTTATTTTTCTGGGCTCCAAAATCACTGCAGATGGTGACTGCAGCCATGAAGTGAAAAGACGCTTACTCCTTGGAAGGGAAGTTATGACCAATCTAGACAGCATATTAAAAAGCAGAGACATTAATTTGCCAACAAAGGTCATCTAGTCAAGCTATGGTTTTTCCAGTAGTCATGTATGGACATGTGAGTTTGACTATAAAGAAAGCAGAGCACAGAAGAATTGATGCTTTTGAACTGTGGTGTTGAAGAGACTCTTGAGAGTCTCTTGGACTGCAAGGAGATCCAACCAGTCCATCCTAAAGGAGATTAGTCCTGAATATTCATCAGAAGGACTGATGTTGAAACTGAAACTCCAATACTTTGGCCACCTGATATGAAGAACTGACTCCTTGGAAAAGACCCTGATGCTGGGAACAATGGAAGGCAGGAGGAGAAGGGGGCAGCAGAGGATGAGATGTTTGGATAGCATCACTGACTCAGTTGACATGAGTATGAGCAAGCTCTGACACGCTGCAGTCCACAGAGTCACAAAGAGTCAGACACGACTGAGTGACTGAACTGAACTGAAGTGAACTCATATATCTAGGGAACAGAGACCAGACAAATAACTATATGTGTATGGACAGATAAATAGGTAAGAGGCTCCATCACATGAAGTATTCAGAGGTTGAAGTTGTGTATCATTCAAAAACCTTAATAATGGAAAAGGTTGATTCTTACTGGATTCTTACATTATTCTAGTCATAAGAAGAGTGCAACTTAATTTGGATAAAAAATAAAATTTATTATTTTTTATTATGTTATTTACTATTTATTTAGAACCACATTCCCATAGTAATAGGAAGCATTGAATCTATTGATTCAATGTTGAATGACAGTATACTCAGATCTATAGAACTGTGGTCGTGTTCCCTTTAAAATTCTAAAACATATCCTTTATATAAATGTAAATTCATGTTTCACTATATTTTTTTCTCACTCTGTTTCTGCCCCAGTATAAATAATGCCTGACAACACATTGTTCTTATAGAATAAAAACAAGAGACGATTCTTAGAAATTCCCCATTGAGGGACAATTTTTCCAGTGCTTATGACAAAGATATGGCTAATGTTACTTGTTCTTGCTTACAATGATTCCTTTTAAAATAAAGTCCTCTGACAACATTATTTATGTTGTCATTGTTGCTGCTTAAAAGGATACTTAAAAGTGATGATAACATCACTTATATGTTTTATAAAATGATAATGTTTTCTTCATCATGTTTGAAATATTTTACTATTTCTCACACAGAATTATTTATCACACAGGCAAGTTTTATGTGCAGATGTGCATTTGTCTGTGTGTTGTGTATATATGAAAAGAAAACCTGAAGTTTTTAATTGATATCTATGTATGTGTACATATTTTCATAAGTATAATATTTATCTACATATGCATAGTAATTTTGAAAATTAATCAAAAACAGTTTTTTAAAATTATCTCATTCTAAGAAATATTGTTTTATTTCTCAGTAGAAATGTAACTTACAAATATAAATTAGATTATTCCAAAATATTCAAAACATTAGGAGATAAATATGACCTTCAGATTGACCCTTTGGTAGATTATAATTGACAATGGTCCCCACAGACAACATCAAGAATGGAGTGAAGAATCTATATGCATATTAATGCTTCATTTTTCAAGCATATAATATATATTGACTGCAGAGTGTGAAAGTATTTATACATAATGTGAAATCTAAATGTACAATTTTCACAAAGGAGATTCTAACATACTGAAATACCAGGTACAATACTTCATGCACTCATATTAGTTAAATTTTCAGGAGGAATCAAAGACATTTTGGTACAAGAAATATTACAATTTTACATTCTGAAAATTGACAATGTAATAAAATGTAGAGATGAAAAACTGAATACTTGAAGGAAATAGAATAAAAGACAATATAAAATGAAATACTTCATATTTTATTTAACATTAAAGCTGTTTCTTGGCTATTAGCAGTGGTGGTGGAGATATGGCTGTGGCAGTAGGGGAGATGAGTACAATAATGTAAAAGAAATTAGACAACCCCTGAAAAGACCAAGAATCTTTAAAACCTCAGTGACATTCAGAACCGTATGTGACCTAAGCATATTTGAAATTTCAAGAATGAAAATCACTATGTCTAATTTATGATCTAAGGAACAGAGACAAGACAAAAGACTATATATGTATCTAAGACTCCATCACATGAAACATTGGGAGGTTGAAGTTATGTATTATTCTAAACCCTTAATAATGTATGATGGTGATGGTTTATTTCACATATTATACAGAAGTGTTTTATCATTATAATATGACGAAACTATCTGTTCTCAAGAAAACATCCTCAAATAGTAATTTAAACCAACTGTAGAAGAAAGATCAGGGAATGATTAAGGTTAACAAAGTAATTAATATACTGCTGCTAAGTCACTTCAGTCGTGTCCGACTCTGTGTGTTCCCATAGACGGCAGGCCACCAGGCTTCCCCGTCCCTGGGATTCTCCAGGCAAGAATACTGGAGTGGGTTGCCATTTCCTTCTCCAATGCATGAAAGTGAAAAGTGAAAATGAAGTTGCTCGGTCATGTCCGAATCTTAGCGACCCCATGGACTGCAGCCTACCAGGCTCCTCCGTCCATGGGCTTTGCCAGGCAAGAGTACTGGAGTGGGGTGCCACTGCCTTCTCCAATTAATATACTAGTTAATTTATTAAACTGTTTGTTTTCCTATGTCTACACTTTTGGTATAGCTTTTCTTTGGCATTTTGGATAGAATTTAATCAAAAAGCTAAATATTACTTTTATAAAACACTTCAACAACAGACAAATTCTAGAAAAAATTTTATGGGTGTTTAAAAACATTAAAGTCATAGTTTTGAATCATTCATTGAGGAGGAACTTCTGTCTGTTTCTCTCAGTTTAAAGAACAATTTTTTTATTGAGAACAAAAATGGTCCATTTTGATAGAGTTTTCAAAGTTCCAAATAATGGGTAAAATCCTTCAGATGAATTAGAGTTAAAGGTTGAATCCCTCTGAATCTGATTGTAACAGAGTAGTGGGTATCAGACTAACTTCTCCCCCATTATATCTGTAGGAAATAGTAAAAACAAGTGTACCAGGTGTTGGACTGCAATCAGCCAGAATGCAGAGCTTCCTTGAGAGAAGGAAAGATTATGAATTGTGACCCATACTTGTATAGCTGTTTTCCTAGGGCATTTTCAAAACTGCACCAGAGTAAAACAGTACTGTTTGAGTCTATAATCAGTGAAAATAACTTTAAAAATGAAGGTAAAATAAAGATGTTTCCAATCTCCCAAAGAAAAACTTAAAACAATTTGAAGCTATAGACATTTCCTACAAGAAATATAGCCATTTGATGAAACCCAGGCAACTTTAAGAAGTAAAAATAGAAACAGTATATATCTGGGAAGCAGAAATTAATATTGATGTGAAAAGATTACATTAATAATAAATATTCTGGGACTTATATGTCTCACGAGAAACCTGTATGCAGGTCAAGAAACAATGAATAGAACCAGAAATGAACCAGAAATTAAACAACAGACTGGTTTGAAATTGGTAAAAGAGTACATTAAGGCTGTATATTGTCACCCTGCTTGCTTATCTTATATGCAGAGTACATCATGTGAAATGCCAGGCTGAGTGAATCACAAGCTGGAATCAAGATTGTCAGGAGAAATATCAACAACTTCAGAAATGCAAATGGTACCACTCTAATGGGAGAAAACAAAGAGGAACTAAAGAGTCTTGATGATGATGAAAAGGGATAGTGAAAAAATTGGCTTCAAATTCAACACCCAAAAAAAGTGGTGTCCGGTCCCATTCAGTTCAGTTCAGTTGCTCAGTTGTGTCCAACTCTTTGCGACCCCATGAATCCCAGCACGCCAGGCCTCCCTGTCCATCACCAACTCCCAGAGTTCACTCAGACTCACATCCATCGAGTCAGTGATGCCATCCAGCCATCTCATCCTCTGTCGTCCCCTTCTCCTATTGCCCCCAATCCCTCCCAGCATCAGAGTTTTTCCAATGAGTCAACTCTTCACATGAGGTGGCCAAAGTACTGGAGTTTCAGCTTTAGCATCATTCCTTCCAAAGAAATCTCAGGGCTGATCTCCTTCAGAATGGACTGGTTGGATCTCCTTGCAGTCCAAGGGACTCTCAAGAGTCTTCTCCAACACCGCAGTTCAAAAGCATCAATTCTTCGGTGCTCAGCCTTCTTCACAGTACAACTCTCACATCCATACATGACCACAGGAAAAACCATAGCCTTGACTAGATGGACCTTTGTTGGCAAAATAATGTCTCTGCTTTTGAATATGCTATCTAGGTTGGTCATAACTTTCCTTCCAAGGAGTAAGCATCTTTTAATTTCATGGCTGCAATCATCATCTGCAATGATTTTGGAGCACAGAAAATAAAATTAGCCACTGTTTCCCCATATATTTGCTGTGAAGTGATGGAATCGGATGCCATGATCTTAGTTTTCTGAATGTTGAAATTAAGCCAACTCTTTCACTCTCCTCTTTCACTTTCATCAAGAGGCTCTTTAGTTCTTCTCACTTTCTGCCATGAGGGTGGTGTCATCTGCATATCTGAGGTTATTGTTATTTCTCCCAGCAATCTTGATTCCAGCTTGTGCTGCCTCCAGCCCAGCGTTTCTCACGATGTACTCTGGATATAAGTTAAATAAACAGGGAGACAATATACAGCTTTGATGTACTCCTTTTCCTATTTGGAACCAGTCTGTTGTTCCATGTCCAGTTCTAACTGTTGTTTCCCGACCTGTGTACAGATTTCTCAAGAGGCAGGTCAGGTGGTCTGGTATTCCCATCTCCTTCAGAATTTTCCACGGTTTACTGTGATCCACACAGTCAAAAGCTTTGGCATAGTCAATAAAGCAGAAATAGATGTTTTTCTGAAACTCTCTCGCTTTTTCGAGAATCCAGTGATTGTTGACAATTTGATCTTTGGTTCTTCTGCCTTTTCTGAAATCAGCTTGAACATCTGGAAGTTTATGTATTGTGGAAGCCTGGCGTGGAGAATTTTGAGCATTAATTTACTAGCCTGTGAGATGAGTGCAATTGTGAGATAGTTTGAGCATTCTTTGACATTGCCTTTCTTTGGGATTGGAATGAAAACTGACCTTTTCCATTCCTGTGACCACTGCTGAGTTTTCCAAAATTCCTGACATATTGAGTGCAGCACTTTCACAGTATCAGCTTTCAGGATTTGAAATAGCTCAACTGGAATTCCATTACCTCCACTGGCTTTGTTCATAGTGATCCTTCCTAAATCCCACTTGACTTCACATTCCAGGATTTCTGGCTCTAGGTGAGTGTGAGTTGTCACACCATTATGATTATCTGGGTCATGAAGATCTCTTTTGTACAGTTCTTCTGTGTATTCTTGCCACGTCTTCTTAATATCTTCTGCTTCTGTTAGGTCCATACCGTTTCTGTCCTTTATTGAGCCCATCTTTGCATGAAATGTTCCCTTGGTATCTCTAATTTTCTTGAAGAGATCTCTAATCGTTCCCATTCTATTGTTTGTATACTGATTCATATATATGAAATATAGAAAGATAGTACTGATGAATTTACTTGCAGGGCAGCAATGGAGAAACAGACACAGAAAACAGACCTATTGACATGGGGAAAGGGGTGGAGGGAGAGGGTAGATATATGAAGAGAATAAGATGGAAACTGACAATGCCATATGTAAAAGAGATACTCAATGGGAATTTGCTGTATGACTCAGAAAACTCAAAGAGGGGTTCTGTGACAATCTAGAAGGGTGGGATGGAGAGGGAGATGGGAAGGAGTTTTAGAAGAGAGGGGGCATGGGTATACCTATGGCTGATTCTTGTTGATATATGACCAAAAAAACCCACAAAATTCTGTAAAGCAATTATCCTTCAATTAAAAAAATAAAGTGGCAAAAAAAATCCAAAACTATATATATGTGATTAAGAAGACAAAATTACAAATAAGAAAACAGAAACTTTGTGTGTAAAAGTATGCAAAATAAAATATTATGCCCACACTAAAAAAATCATAAGTGGATATGTATATTTATATATGTTAAATTGAAAAGCAAGAAATGTTACAAGTAACAAAGAGTAATAGTTGCATTAACAGAGGAAGTTATAATCATTGTAAAAGGGTATACAATTAATTTTATTATATATCTGTATCTCATACACAGAAAAATCCAAAATTATATATCATATTCAAATATATTAGCATAATTTATCAAACTATATCAGCACTGTTATAGAAGATTTGAATAGTAAAATATTAACTCATGTAATATTTGGCACATCCAACAATTACAATAATTCATACATTTAAATTCACATAGACCAATGATTAAAATTGATAACATGATGGATTCATAATCAGTCAATAAATTTCAAACAGTTAAAATAATATAGAGGATGTTCTTTCAAGACATTAAAACTCAATAATGTTAAAGCAATTAGAAAATGGTTAGAAATTAAGCAATGCATCACTAAATAGCCCATAGGTTAAAGAAAATAGTAATTAAAGAAGCTTTAGAAAACCTCTTGACTTGAATGATAATGAAAATACAATATCTCAGAACTTCAAAACTGTGATTAAAGTACTGTAGAGAGAGAAATTTATAGCTTTATATGCATTTATAAAAAGGGAACAAACAATATAAATCAATGATCTACACTCAAGGTTTCAGCTCTGACATTTAAAGAAATTGAAAGTCACTACTCCTACTCTCACAAAAAAATTAGGAAACTGAAAACCAATGACTTATTTTGGACAAGTCAGAGAACTGAACTTGAGAGACAAGTTCAAAGAACAAACCATCACCTGGAACACAGGAGAGACAGTGAATGTAGAGTCACAACCCAGACTGGCTTACTTCAAGCAGAAGCCTTGAAACCACTACTGGTAAGAAACTTTAAGTGGTAGTTTGATAAATTGTTTAGTCCGAGTGTTGGACCAGCTTATAAGTGAAAAATTATCTGTTGGTCACAGTTTCGAGGAAGAGGATACTTTTATAGGTTTTACCTCAAGAACACATTATTTTAGCATGACAAAAAGCAAAATAATAATCCCTCATGACCTTTGCAAGCTGAGAGAAAATATGCTAAGAGCATTCTCCAAGAAAGACCTGCTTTGCAAGGCATAAGAGCCATATCCAACCCAGTGGAATAGCATCATCTGAAAATCAAGTATACCACGGTAACAACAGACTAAAAAAGAAAAATCATATTATCATTTCAATTGGTAATGAGAAAAGAAAGAAAACCCTAGAAAGGCAAAATAACAGAGAAGGAAAACTTGTAAAGTTTAAAAATAAAATAAAATTAAAAAAAAAAAAACCAGAAGGAAAACTCAGACTATCAACATATAGTCTGAGAAATAAAACAGTTCCTCTTCTGTAGAGACAGAAAGAATAGTTTGAGCATATTACAATAACTTCTGCAACTAAGTTTTAAAAATTTATTTTATTTTACATGTACAGATTTCTTCAGAAAATACAGTAAAATAAATTCCAAAAGATAAATAGAAATAAATATTTTCACAAAAATCACTCCAAGTCCAGTTTGCTTCCCAAATAAATTTTTTCCAAATATTTAATGCAGTAATACTAGTAATCTTATTCAGACTTTTCCTGTACATAGAATAAAAATTACAGTCCATTTTCTCTCATAAACACATTGGAAATTTAAACAAAACCAGCAGAAATGATCCAGAGATATGCAAAAAAGATTAATATATTGTAAAAAAAAATAGTTTATTCAAAGAGTAGAAGTTTGTCATAACATTTGAAATTTAATCAGTATTTTCCACATTAAAGAAGGAAACAATATATTAGATGAATAAGATGCATTTGATAAAATTCAAGACATATCCATATTTAGAGCGCAAAAATAGTGAACTTCCTTTCTCTGATATGTATGCTAAGTTGCTTCAGTCGTGTCCCACTGTTTGAGAGCCTATAGATTGTAGCCCACAGGGCTCCACTATTCTTGAGATTCTCCAGGAAAAATACTGAAGTGGGTATCCCCTGCCCTCCTCCAGGGGATCTTCCCAATCCAGTGATTGAACCTGGGTCTTCTGAATTACAGGCAGATTCTTTATTATCTGAGCCACCAAAAATACCTACGTATCAGTATTTAATATTTACTCATGAGTAGGAGAAAAATGGTTATTCATTATCACCACATCTAGTCAGTCATTAACTGTGTTTTATTCAATACAGTAAAGTAAGACAAAGAAATAAGAGCTGTTAAAACTGTAAAAACATTTTTTTTTTTTTACTTTCTCACATCATGGTAATGTTATAGAAAATCAAGCCCCATCCCCAGGGAAAAACAAAAGAACAAAACATAAATACTACAAACAAACTGTAAGAAGTAATGGCTGAATTTAGCTGGATACAAGGTAAATAAATTTATATTTGTCAGCTACATTTCTTTACAAGCTAGCAATAAAAAATGGGTATAAAATTTAAATAGTTAACTCCACTTTTTATACCACCCAAACTGCGAAATACCTAGGAATGACTTTGATAAATATATTGTAAAAGTACACTTTCTCTATACTCAAAACTATGCTTTCATTTAAACAAAATATATCTAAATAAATGGAGTTATTTTAAGTTTATGATCTGTTAAGACTAGTACTAATAAAATGCTATTTCTCACCACATTTCATTAAAGATTCTGTGAAACTCCAATCAAATTTAAGCTGGAATTTTTCTTTTTGTAGAAATTGAAAATATGATTCTAGCATGTAGTTTGAAGTGCAAATGACCTAAAAGAGCAAAGGAAATTTTGAAGCAGAATAAAACTGGAGGACATATATTACCATTACCACAACTTTTTATAAATATATAGAAATTCAAACAATGTGATATTGTCTCAAAGACAAATGGTCCAATGAGACAGCATACAGAGTCCAATTAGAGACCCACACATTAATTTTTAACTGATTTTTGACAAAATGATTCATTTTATGTTTGACAGAGGCACCACTAATTTTGACAAAGACAAATTTCCTGGAGAAAAAAAAAATTGATTTGCCTTTAATTGGATATTCATGAAGGAAAATAAAACTGTAATCCATTTCCCCTTTCAAATAATCAGAAATTAATTTTAGTGGATACATAACTTAAATGTTAAATGTAAAGTGATCAAACTTCTAGAATATAAGAATGTCTTAATTAACTTGGTCCATGCATAGATTGTTGGAGAAGACTCTTGATAGTCCCTTGGACTGCAAGGAAATCCAACCAGTCCATTCTGAAGGAGATCAGCCCTGAGATTTCTTTGGAAGGAATGATGCTAAAGCTGAAACTCCAGTACTTTGGCCACCTCATGCGAAGAGTTAACTCGCTGGAAAAGACTCTAATGCTGGGAGGGATTGGGGGCAGGAGGAGAAGGGGACGACAGAGGATGAGATGGCTGGATGGCATCACTGACTCGATGGACGTGAGTCTGAGTGAACTCCCGGAGTTGGTGATGGACAGAGAGGCCTGGCGTGCTGCGATTCATGGGGTCGCAAAGAGTCGGACACGACTGAGCGACTGGACTGAACTGAACTGAACATAGTAAGAAGGAGAAGGCAATGGCATCCCACTCCAATACTCTTGCCTGGAAAATCCTATGGATGGAGGAGCCTGGTGGGCTGCAGTCCATGGGGTCGCTAAGAGTCGGACACGACTGAGTGACTTCACTTTCACTTTTCACTTTCATGCATTGGAGAAGGAAACGGCAACCCACTCCAGTATTCTTGCCTGGAGAATCCCAGGGATGGCGGAGCCTGGTGGGCTGCCATCTATGGGGTCGCACAGAGTCGGACACGACTGAAGTGACTTAGCAGTAAGAAGTAACTAAAACAAAGTGTTGAAACACTGTGCTTCATATTAAAAACTCATTTTCAAAAGACCTGATCCGTAATGGCATTGATGATAACTATCACATACACGGAAACATTCTTATAAATCAAGAAAAAATAGACTAAGAATAATTGAGTATATAATTCACAGGAAGATAATAGGAATAAACAACTTACGGAAATATTTCATCACAATTATTCATCATAAAAACACAAATTAATATCACAGTTAACAATCACAACATACACCATTAGAATGTCTAATAAAACTGAAAATACCAAGAGTTATTGAGGACATAGAGTAACAAAGCAGCTACTGTATTGCTGGTGAGAATAAAAATTTATAAAGTCATTATGAACAAAATATTTTGTTAATACTTAATTGAAACACAATTGGTCATACTCATTCATACGATTGGAATCAACAATTATATTTTTTCATATGTGCCCAACTGAAATGCACCAAAATAGATGGATAAAAGTTTTACTCATAATAGCCCCACTTGTAACAGAGCAAGTGTTCAATAATAGGTGGAATGAGTAAATCTTTCATCTTAGAATTCTATACAGAAATGAAAATGATAAAATTACTGTTGTATACATATGGAGTGAAAGTCACAGATATCATATTGGTGAGTGAAGTGAGATAAGAGTTTCCATTATGAGATTCCATTTACATTAAATCAAGAAAAACAAATATATATACATATGTAGATACTTCCCTGGTGGCTCAGAGGTTAAAGCATCTGCCTCCAATGTGGGAGACCCGGATTCGATCCCTGGGTCGGGAAGATCCCCTGGAGAAGGAAACGGTAACCCACTCAGTATTCTTGCCTGGAGAATCCCATGAACGGAGAAGCCTGATAGGCTACAGTCCATGGGGTCACAAAGAGTCAGACACGACTGAGTGACTTCACCTTCATATACTTTTTCAAATTATTTTCCATTGTACATTTTTATAAGATATTGAATTCCCTATGCTGTGCAGTAGGTCTTTATTGTTTATCTGTTTTGTATGTAGTAGTGTGTATATACCAAAGGGCAAGGGCAGGGGATAAATTAGGAGCTTAAGATTAATACAGAAAATAATGCTTTTGACAACTAGAAATTACCTCATTCTTCAGTTCACAAAGTAAATTATATAGAGTTGTATTTTATAACACACAGATTTATGTACTACCATGAACTACATACATTCTTAGTTTCCTTTTTACACCAGTGTAATATTCTGTTAAAATCATGAAACATTTTAGGCAAACATGCTATTTACTTTTAAAAGGAAATTAACATCATCTTCCACTGTTATCCTATCCATTAGTATCTTGCTCAGAGCATGGTAATAAAAAAGATTCTAATAAAGTATAAGATTTCAGATTTATAAGAACTCTGTCATGATGTAAGATTCTATTATACATCAAATCAATGAATATCACCTGTATCAGACTTGAACACCTTGAATAATAAAAATACAATTATATATCATTATACTTATACTATATCATTACACTTCAAATTCTCTTAATATATAGAAATTATAAAACATGAAAATAAAACTTGTTAACACATAATAGTAGAATGAATTTGATTTTAGTTTTTGGAGACTCTTGGAAAATGAAAATTATGTAGAGCATGCCAGTTGTCTTTCTGGCACTATATTCTAGAAACATATGTATTATTTAACCCAATCCTTTCCAAACATGAGTAAATTTAATTATGAAAAATTAACACTCATACATAAAGACATCCTCACACCTTCTATGTATTATGACACATGGAAAAACTTTATCCTATAGTCATTATACACAAGTTCCAGACCTATTACAAAATTAATTGTTACTGTTCAGTCCTCACAGTCATACCTGACTCTTTGCCACCACATGGACTGCCACATGCCAGGCTTCCCTGTCCTTCACCATCTCCTGGAGTTTGCTCAAACTCATATTCATTGAGTCAGTGATGCCATCCAACCATCTCATCCTCTGTTGTCCCCTTCTCTTCCTGCCTTCAATCTTTGCCAGAATCAGGGTCTTTTCCGATGAATCGGCCAAAGTAGTGGAGCTTCAGCTTCAGCATCAGTCCTTTCCAATGAATATTCAGGACTGATCTCCTTTAGGATGGACTGGCTGGATCTCCTTGCAGTCCAAGGGACTCTCAAGAGTCTTCCCCAACACCACAGTTCAGAAGCATCAATTCTTCAGCACTCAGCCTTCTTTATTGTCCAACTCTCATATTCATACATGACTACTGGAAAAACCATAGTTTTAAAAATATGGACCTTTGTCTCAAAGTAATGTCTCTGTTATTGAATACACTGTCTAGGTTGGTCATAGCTTTTCTTCCAAGGAGCAAACGTCTTTTAATTTCATGGCTGCAGTCATCATCCACAGTGATTTTGGAGCCCAAGAAAATAAAATCTGTCACTGTTTCCATTGTTTCCCTGTCTATTTGCCATGAAATAATGGGACTGGATGCCACATTATAGCATGATTGTTAGTTTTCTACTAGAAATTCTTCCATAATAACATATTTAGGAGAAATTAGACTACAAATTCTTGGCTGATTTTATTCTGTTAAGTCTGTGTGATTTGGAGCAAGCCAAAATATTTGGGAATAAATCTTATTTAATTTTCTTGATTATACCTCATCAGAAAATATGTAAATTTAAACTGGAAGGTAGATGGAAATTTTATTAACACTGTAGTCAAGAACAGAGAACATTCTTAGCCCCTAATATTTGATAGTGAATAATAAATGCCATTTTATTTCAGAATTTTCAAATAAGGAACCAGGGAAAACATCCAGAGTTGCCACTTCATTGGCATTCTTTCTTGGTTGTTTCCTCTCCTAGACATCTTCCTTGCCTTTAAAACTCCAGATTGGTTCATAATCTTCCAATTTGCCATAACTTTCAAAGATGCTCTGCCTTGCCTCAGAAACTTTTTTTTTTTTGGCCAAAAATAGTGGTCTTATTTCTCTTTGTAAATGACGTTGTAGACAAGGGCATCTAACAAAGTTGTGGCAATTCAGAGGTTCAGAACAGTTCAAAGAAAGCAATCTATGAAAGATTTTTTGTTCCTGAAGGAGATAAAAGACAGGGATATTCTTTTATCTGCTTCTTTATCTTGTCCTTTGCATGTGGACACTTCGAAATGGAACTGGATCTTAGTACTGCTTGTAGAGAATAAACATGCTGAGGAGGGCAGAAGTCCAAACTGTATTCTTATTCAGCCATGGAATTAGCCGTACCTGGAATTGCCCTACTTCCAGATTTGTTGTTTTTTTTATACTTTTCTGTAACTTACAGCCATAAACATCATATCTTTGATTTTTCATTTCTTATGTTGTAAAGATATACAAAACTAATCCTGTGCCAATTATAGAATAGATTCTAAGAATCTTATTTTAATTAATTTTATTGGAGTATAGTTGATTTACAATGTTATTAGTTTCTACTGTACAACAAAGTGAATCCACTATAAATATACATACAGCCCCTCTTTTTTGGATTTCCTTCCCATTTAGGTCAGTACAGAGCACTGAGTAGAGTTTCCTGTGCTATAAAGTAGATTCTCATTAGTTATCTACTTCATGCATAGTATCAATAGTATATGTATATCAATCCCAATCTCCCAATTCATTCCTCCCCTGCTTCCCCCCTTGCTATCCATTCTGCTTCAAAATAAGATCATCTGTGCCATTTTCCTAGATGCCACATATATACGTTGATATTGAATATCTGGTTTTCTCTTTCTGACTTGAGCCTGTTAAAGTAGAATACTATAAATACAGTTGAGATTTTGCTGCCATTTTCTTTGACTGGGAGGAGAGCCAAAAGGGCTCTGTGCACAAAACAACTTTGTGTGAATTCTCTCCAAAGGGAGGGAGAATGAGGTTCCTGTCCTCAACAACATTAAATATGACTTGTCTCGAAACAGTGTTGGAGGTATTAAGATCAACCTATGAATATTGGTATTTTATGAGCATAGAGAAATATAGTTGCAAATGTCCAACAAATTATGTGAAGAAATTTAAATTAGTTTTAACAGAAACAAAAGTGTAATTTTTTTTTAATTTACCTTACGAAACTATACTTGATATGGGCTCTGCGGATATAGGTTAATGCTGAAGATGGCAAAGTATGCAGTCTGTACATGACTTCAACCCCAGAAATCTGAATTGACGATGAACTACTCTCTTTTAATGTCATCATGTTGGAGATACTGTGGAGGCTTAGGGGACAGAAAAAGAAATTATAAAAAGAGAAGCCAAGTGACACTGGCAGAAGTTTTGCAAAGAGTATTTAGAAGTCACATATAATTCTTTGTGATTCCATATTGCATGTAAATGAGCATAAGAATATTCTTACTGGTTAAGCTAGAAATATGGAAATGGGTGTGTGTGTATATATATATACACACACACACAATCATTCTGTGGATCCTAGGTTTATAACTTGCAGAAAAACTTGATGCCATTAATTCATTTCAAGAACGCTGAAAATGTAACTGCACTGAACCTAGATTCTTACATGGCAGCAATGAGTTGTAGCTTCTTAAAGATTATCCCCTCTAGATAGGATATATACTTCCTCTTTTGTTTTCCACAGTCCTTTCTATTCCTCACTGCTACTGAAGATGTTAGATTCAATGCTCGGGGGTCTTTCCTGGTGGCTTAGATGGTTAAGTATCAGCCTGCAATGCAGGAGGCTTGGATTCAGTCCTTGAGTTGGGAAGATCCCCTGGAGAAGGAAATATGGCAGCCCCCTTCAGTATTCTTGCCTGGAGAATTCCATGGACAGAAGAACCTGGTGGTCTACAGTTCATGGAATCACAAAGAGCCAGATGTGACTGAGTGACTAACCCTTTCACTTCCAGCAAAGTGAATAGTAAGTAGAGTTCCCTGTTGCTGTATGCCAAAATGAATACAACATTGTAAATCAATTATACTCCAAGAATAAATTAATTAATAGACTCAATGACTAGCTACTATTTACTTTCATATCTCAACTGGCTTAACTTACTAGGATTGACAGCCTGATGTGTTTCCAACCTTGGCCTTGGTTTCTACAAAGTAACCCTTTAGGTGAACTCACAACAGAAACTGATTTTGTGTCTGGTTTTTGGCACTTTATTTCTCCGAGTCTTGCTTACCTCACCCTAGTTCTGTCCAGGACCCCAGGACAAATTCCAGTTATCTACCTTTCTGATTTATATAGGGTATCCAGAGCAGTAGTTTGCACCACACTGACTTTGATAGTTTAAAAAAAAATTATGCTTTTCTTTAGCACTGTTTTTCAATGCAAACTAACTACTGTAAGGATTTTCATGTTTGGAACAGGATATAAAATTTTTAAGGGCTGTGAAAGAAAAAGAAGTTAGTCAAAGTGAGTGACTTGTCAATATGAGTAAAATAGCTTTTAAGGCAAATTATGTAGCTTTCTCCAGCATCCCCGTCATCATTGTTTTCCTTTATACTGTTAACTTTCATTGATTTATGATTTTCCTTTCAATTTGCAGCACATTTAGATTCCTTTAGAAATTATTTCATTGATGAAAGCCTTTATGGAAAAGATCTGTCCTATAAGTAAAATATTTTTATCAGTTATTTACATATACCTTCAATTATTTTTAATTTTTTTGCTATAAGTTGTGTGAAGAAATTCTATAATTAAATATATGCTACTTATATAATTATATGAATTTATTTATTCAATGTACATTTATTGAATTTCTTTGTGATTCTTGGAATTATTGAAGAGAAGTAGAATATAGCAGCAGAAATAATTTATAATATAATATGGTATGATATAAGGGCTTCCCAGGTGGCTCAATGATAAAGAATCCGTCTGCCAATGCAGGAGATGCAGGAGACGTGGGTTCGTTCCCTTGGTCAGGAAGATCTCCTGGAGAAGGAAATGGCAACCCACTCCAGAATTCTTGCTGGGAAATCCCATGGACAGAGGAGCCTGGTGGACCACAGTTCATGAGGTTGCTAAGAACTGGACGTGACTTAGTGACTGAGCACACACACATGCTATGATATAGTGTGTTGCGTTTACTCTTGAGGCATTCCTTAAATGTTAAATAATTTGCATGAAATTTATCTTTATTAATATTAATGGCTAAAGTAATTACAAAATTATATTCACATTTGTAAAAAATAAAGAAACCAAGTCATAATCTGAATTCAAACTAAATACATAAATAAATAATTCCCTCCTTCCCACACGTATCTCTATTCAAAGAAAATGTGGCTATAATTTGAGGACTGCTGCTTTATTCTTTTCCCCAATAAATGTTCTCATTTCTTTTATACACCAATTCTACACTTAAATGTACACTTTCAGTCTCTTTCTGTCCCTCTCCTTCTCCTCCTCTCCTTTTCTTTCTGCTTCTTCATTTTTTTTTTTTTCACATTTGTCTCCCTGTCCTTTCTCCTCCTTTTCTTGTTTCAGCTGAATATCAAGTGAGGAACAATCAATCAGCATGACAAGCAGATGGCTATTGACTATCCAAAGAGAGGAAAGAAAGAATGATATGTATTTTAGGACTTAAAAGAATATTTACATAAAATTGGAATTAATGATAAGGTCTTAAATAATTCAATCTCTTTCTGTTTTGAAGGGTTATAGGAAAATGATTCCATCATTATTTACAAAAATTAGGGGCTCTGAAAAATGATGAACTTCATTATACAAAATTGTGGGTGTTTGTGTGCATTTAATGTTAACTCATCTCCAATTTTTGGAGATAAAATTGGCAGTGTGGCAGAGAAATGTAAAAGTTGTTCAAGAGCATATTTGCATGAACCATAAGGAAATATGTAGTTGCTCATATGGAGATGGCTTCAAAATAGATCATTGTGAAATAGCATTCATAGCATGTTATAGTCTGGCCTGAAAACCAGACCACAGAAAAGAAAGGGGATACCTGTCCTGCCACTTACCTGGTTACCTGAAATTACCAGACAATGTGCCCACATCACCACAAACTTCTGAGTGGTACAGCTGCTAGAACTTGTTTATTTATTTTTTGTTTGTATGCTTCTTTTAAGACATAACAGAAGAAATAAACAATAGATTTATGATAGAAGCAACTTCACCTTTTATAAACAAAAGGTACGTTAATGATGAGAGCTAATGAGTAAAAAGAGTAATATAAAAAGGGACAAAGATGACAGTAGAGGGCACCTGTACACCTCAGGGTACAAATAAGAGAAGGACAAATAGCAATGTAGTAGAAAAATTACATTTCAGCCATGGCAGTTTATAGTTGACCTAATGACAAGGTCGAGTATTATGCACTGAGTGTAAAATTAATGTCAAGTCGAAATGGGCTTTTCATCTGGATGGCACTTGCTAATGCAAAGCATTTTAAAAAGAAGCCATCAGCAACACTTGGGGAAAGATAATTTTGAAAGGAGAAGTAATTCATGTCATTTATTTTAAGAGGGAAAATAAACCCTTGAGAGCAGTGCTTTCATTTTCATGTTTAATTTTGAAGAAAAAAAAAGTCAAATACAGACAAAAGTCAGATAGATATCAATAATTATTTCTGTTCACCTGGAACCAGGATAGTAATTTAATTTGTATTATGGAAAATTGAACATTTTTCTTTTTGCTGATAAAAGACCTTTGGTATAATGTCCAAACTTAACCACAGTAGTGTTTAGGATCTTAAAAAGGAAATGGTGAACAGTGGAACTTAGATTAATAATACTTGAGTATTAGACAAGAGGCAGCTCTCCAGCTTTATATTTTCTAGTTCCCTGGAGACTAAAAGAAGCCATATGAGTAGGTTTTATTGATGGAATTTGGGTGGAAATGATAAGTGACACTTCTGTGTCGAGGCACTTAGAAAAGGAGTTATACTTTTCTAATATCTCTTTGCCAATCTGCCACTGAATGAAGAGGGTCCAGTTGCAATGAGACACGGAAAGAGTCGTGCCCGCTCAAGTTTACTCACTGACACAACCATCCTCATTCAACTCAAGTGAGAACAAGAATAAATTCTATAGGGTAAAGCTACTGAACTTTCAGAGTTTTGTTTCTCATGCCTAGCTAATGTAACTAAGCCCTCTTTGAGGAGGTCACCATTAACCCCACCATACAACTACCAAGCAGATGACCCCCAAACTGCAGAACAATTATACCAAAGAAATTCTCACACTGTTAAAGTTCTAGGACCCACAGCAGATTTTCCAACCTGGGGATCTGGCAAAGGGACTAGGAAGCCCCAGGGAATTTGGCTTTGGAGGCCAGTATGATGTGATTATGGGAGAAGGCAATGGCACCCCACTCCAGTACTCTTGCCTGGAAAATCCCATGGACAGAGTAGCCTGGTAGACTGCAGACCATGGGGTCGCTAAGAGTCGGAAACGACTGAGTGACTTCACCTTCACTTTTCACTTTCATGCATTGGAGAAGGAAATGGCAACCCACTCCAGTGTTCTTGCCTGGAGAATCCCAGGGACGGCGGAGCCTGGTGGGCTGCCATCTATGGGGTCGCACAGAGTCGGACACGACTGAAGTGACTTAGCAGGATGTGATTACAGAACTTACACAAGACTGGGGTACAGACTCTTGGAGAGGACAAACAAAACCTTGTGCACACCACACCCAGGAGAAAGGAGTTGAGACTGACCACAAGAGACTGGCCCAGATTTGCCTGTGAGTATCCAGGAGTCTCTGGTGGAGGTGTGGGTCAGCGGTGGCTTACTCCAGGGGTAGAGGGACTGAATGCGGCAGTGCATAGAGCATTTTGAAGGAGGTTGCCATTATCTTCATCACCTCCCCAACAGTTTGGTTTCAGATCAAACAACAGGGAGGGAACAGAGCCCTACTCGTCAAAAGAAAGTTGGAATAAAGATTTACTGGTCATGGCCCCACACATCAGAACAAGACCCAGTTTCCCCCTCAGTCACTCCCTCCCAACAGGAAGCGTCCATAAGCCTCTTATCCTTCTCCATCAGAGGGCAGACAGGATGAAAAACACAGTCACAGAAAGGTAATCAAACTGATCACATGGATCACAGCCTAGTCTAACTGAATGAAACTATGAGCCATGCCGTCTAGGGCCACCCAAGACGGACGGGTCATGGTGGAGGGTTCTAACAAAACGTGGTCCACTGGAGAAGGCCATGATAAACTACTTCAGTATTCTTGCCTTGAGAACCCCATGAACAGTATGAAAAGGCAAAAAGAAAAGATACTAAAAGATGAACTCCCCAGGTCAGTAGATGCCCAATATGCTACTGGAGATCAGTGGAGAAATAACTCTAGAAAGAATGATGAGACTGAGCCAAAGTGAAAACAACGCCCAGTTGTGGATGTGACTGGTGACGGAAGTAAAGTCTGATGCTTTCAAGACAATATTGCATAGGACCGTGGAATGTTAGTGCCATGAATCAAGGTAAATTAGAAGTGGTCAAACAGGAGATGGCAAGAGTGAACATCAACATTTTAGAAATCAGTGAACAAAAATGGAATGGAATGGGCAAGGTTAATTCAGATGACCATTATATCCACTACTGTGGGCAAGAATCTCTTAGAAGAAATGGAGTAGCCCTCATAGTCAACAAGAGTCTGAAATGCAGTACTTGGGTACAATCTCAAAAATGACACAATGATCTCTGTTTGTTTCCAAAGCAAGCTATTCAGTGTCACAGTAATCCAAGTCTATGGCCCAACCAGTAATGCTGAAGAAGCTGAACAGTTCTATGATGACCTACAAGACCTGCTAGAACTAACTAATGTCCTTCTCATTATAGGGGACTGGAATGCGAAAGTAGGAAGTCAGATATCTGGAGTAACAGGCAAGTTTGGCCTTGAAGTACAAAATGAAGCCAGGCAAAGGCTAACAGAGTTTTGCCTAGAAAAAGCACTGGTCATAGCAAACACTCTGTTCCAACAGCACAAGAGAAGACTCCACACATGGACATCAGCAGATGGTCAATACCGAAATCAGATTTTTTATATTCTTTGCAGCCAAAGATAGAGAAGCTCTGTATAGTCAGCAAAACCAAGACTGGGAGCTGACAGTGGCTCAGGTAATAAACTCCTTCTTGCCAAATTCAGACTTAAATTGAAGAAAGTAGGGAAAACCACTAGAGCATTCAGATATGACCTAAATCAAATCCCTTATGATTATACAGGGGAAGTGACAAATAGATTTAAGGGATTAGGTCAGATAGACAGAATGCCTGAGAAACTATGGATAGAGGTTTGTGACATTGTACAGGAGGCAGTGATCAAGACCATCCCCAAGAAAAAGAAATGCAAAAGGGCAAAATGTTTGTCTAAGGAGGCTTTACAAATAGCTGGGAAAAGAAGAGAAGCTAAAGGCAAAGGAGAAAAGGTAAGATATACCCATTTGAATGCAGAGTTCCAAAAATAGAAGGAGAGATAAGAAAGCCTTCCTCGGCGATTGGTGAAAAGATATAGAGGAAAAAATTAGAATGGGAAAGACTAGAGATCTCCACAAGAAAATAAGCGACACTGAGGGAAAATTTTATGGAAAGATGGGCACAATAAAGGACAGAAACACAATGGACCTAATAGAAGCTGAAGATATCAAGAAGAGGTGATAAGAATACACAGAACTATACAAAAAAAAAAAAAGATCTTCAGGGCTCAGATAACCATGATGGTGTGATCACTCACCTAGAGCCAGATATCCTGGAAGCAAAGTCAAGTGGGCTTTAGGAAGCATCACTATAAACAAAGCTAGTGGAGGTGATGGAATTCCAGTTGAGCTATTTCACATCCTAAAAGATGATGCTGTGAAAGTGCTACACTCAATATGCCAGCAAATTGGAAAACTCAGCAGTGGCCACAGGACTGGAAATGATCAGTTTCATTCCAATCCCAAAGACAGGCAATGCCAAAGAATATTCAAACTACCTAATAATTGCACTCATCTCACAGGCTAGCAAAGTAATGCTCAAAATTCTCCAAGTCAGGCTCCAACTGTGTGTGAACTGTGAATTTCCAGATCTTCTAGCTGGATTTAGAAAAGGCGGAGGAATCAGAGATCAAATTGCCAACATCTATGGGATCATCAAAAAAGTAAGAGAATACCAGAAAAACAACTACTTCTGCTTTTTTGATTAGGCCAAAGCCTTTGACTATGTAGATCACAAAAAAACTGTGGAAAATTCTTAAAGAGATGGGAATACCAGACCACCTGATCTGCCTCCTGAGAAATCTGTAAGCAGGTCTAGAAGCAACAGTTAGAACTGGACATGGAACAACAGACTGGTTCCAAATTGGGAAAGAATTATGTCAAGCCTGCATATTCTCACCCTGTTTATTTAAGTTATATGCAGTGTACATCATGCAAAATGCTTGGCTGGATGAAGCACTAGCTGGAATCAAGATTTCCAGGAAATATATAAATAACCTCAGATACGCAGATGACACTACCCTTATGGCAGAAAGCGAAGAACTAAAGAGTCTCTTGATGAAAGTGAAAGAAGAGAGTGAAAAAGCTGGCTTAAAACTAAACATTCAATAAACTAAGGTCATAGCATCCAGTCCCATCACTTCATGCAAATAATACAGGGAAAAAATGGAAACAGTGGCAGACTTTATTTTCTTGGGCACCAAAATCACTGCAAATGATGACTGCAGCCATGAAACTAAAAGTCACTTTCTCCTTGGAAGAAAAGCTAGGATAAACCTAGACAGTATATAAAATGCAGAGACATTACTTTGCTGACAAATATCCAGCTATGGTTTTTCCAGTGGTCATATATCGATGTGAGAGTTGGACTATAAAGCAAGCTGAGCACCAAAGAATTGATGCTTTCGGACTGTGGTGTTGGAGAAGACTTTTGAAAGAGAGTCCCTTAGACTACAAGGAGATCAAACCAGTTACTCGTAAGGAAATCAGTCCTGAATATTCATTGGAGCTGAAACTCCAATACTTTGGCCACCTGATGTGAAGAAATGACTCATTAGAAAAAACCCAGATGCTGGGAAAGATTGAAGGCGGGAGGAGAAGGGGACGACAGTGGATGAGATGGTTGGATGACATCACTGACTCGATGGATGTGAGTCTGAGCAAGCTCCATGAGTTGGTGATGGACAGGCAAGCCTGGTGTGCTGCAGTCCATGAGGTCACAAAGCGTCGGACATGTCTGAGCAACTGAACTGAACTGAACTGACTTAACATAACTGCAAAAACCACATATGTATTCTCCTTAAGAAATAATGATTCCCCAAACACTATTTCATATTTTTAAAGTTTCTTCTTGGAAGAAGAAACTTAAAAATCTGAAATATAATACTGTTCTGTATTAATCTGATAAATAAATGTCCATCTTTCAGAATCTTGTAGTCCCACATGTGGGTATAATCAGTCTACTTGGAATATAGTTAAAAGAAGAGGAATTTTCTTACAAAATCAGGTTTTTGCTTTTTGCTTTTCAATTTTATGAATACCTCTTTCAAATTTTCTATTCAACATATACTATGTTTTGTGATAACACTATATTCACTTTACCCAGTGGAATTTGTGTTATAAATATACCAAATTTGGTACCTGATCAGTTTTATACCTTCAAACAAGTTGTGAAGTCTCAATTTCAAGATAATTGAGTCCTCTCTTTTTTGAATATGGAGTAATCACCATATATTTCAGTGTCAAGAATGTCAAATACCAATCCAGAGAAGCAATCAAGTCAAATTGTATATTAGCAGTTTTTTCAGCCAACACTGAGAACTTGATCATAAGGATTACCTATACAGAGCAAGATATTAGTGTCAGGAAAGGAGTTTGTCTCCTAAAGATCTAGAAAAAAAAGAGTAAAGCCGGGTTACAGAACTAAAAGTCAGAAAGTAACAGACACACACATGCAAAAATTTTAGATGCAAGAGACCAACTGCATTGTTGTTTATTAACTGAGCCCCTAGCCGTACTTCTTGTGGTTTTCTCTTCTATCCATCCTTGATTTGCTGGTTCACAGACATCTTTTCTAGTCAGCCTACTTTCTTTCAAGGCTGTGCTTATCACAAATGCCCCCCAATGCTATGCACTTTGTGCAGCACAGCGTGTGTACAAAGGCACATAAGTATTACACAAAAAAACCATTTTATAGATTTTTATCTCCAAGCTATTATTGCTGTTATTACTATAATATGGACTAGCACATTTTTTTGCCAGCTTCTCATAGAGAAATACTGAATTCTAATTGTTCACATTTCTATAAAATTATTGTACTCCTAAATTAAAAAAAAAAAAAAAAACAGAAAAAGAAAACTCTCTGAAGAAAGGTATTGAGATATATCACATATTATATTAGGAACCATCGTGCTTAGAACATTTAAAATAATATTTTAAAAAAATCACCCATTGAAGTAAAATATGTAGCATATTATTTATATGAAATATTAATTGCTGAATATTATAAGAACATTATTATAGTACTAACTAATGTGAAGTAGGATACAATTTAATGCCAGAAATATTTTTAAGGCTGTTTATTAAATCTCTGCTATCTATATGTACAAACTAATGAGACAACTTTATAAGAAATGAGTCAGGAGATTTATTGTTTTAATATATTATTAATAAGATAATATTTTTTTAAATACTATAGTCTCCAAAAAAGAAATGTGAATTGAAGTTACAACACTGGTTATAAATGGAGAGTGGGGTGGCTATTGTTGTTGTATGGAGTATATCTTAAGACCCTGGGAATGTATTTGTCAAATTAACATCACCTAGTCACTTTCTTTTTTCCCCTGCAGATTCTTAATAAACTTTTCCAGTGAAAAGGAGAGCTGTAGTTGATTAACCTTCCTAGGGAATGATTTGCTCTGCCTTTTGCAAGAGCATGGTGTATTTTCAGATTTTAGGAACTTTCCTTTGCATGGGTAATTTCTGAGAAATGGTCTGTGTAGTGATGGAAGAATGTTCTATAGGTTGGATGAAATAATAGGAATAGAGAGAAGTTAATTCTATTTGCATATTTGGTGATTTAGCTAAGAAAACACATTAAGAGAAAGATAAATACCATATTCTAACATGTATATATGGAATCTAGAAAAATGTTACTGAAGAATTTATTTACAGGGCAACAATGGAGAAACAGACATAGAGAATAGACTTATGGACATGGGGAGAGGGGAGGAGAGGGTGAGATGTGTGGAAAGAGTAACATGGAAACTTACATTACCATATGTAAAATAGATAGCCAACAGGAATTTGCTCTATGGCTCAGGAAACTCAAACAGGGACACTGTATCAACCTAGAGGGGTGGGATGGGAAGGGAGATGGGAGGGAGTTTCAAAAAGGAGGGGATATATGTATACCTATGGCTGATTCATTTTGAGGTTTGATAGAAAATAGCACAATTCTGTAAAGCAATTATCCTTCAATAAAAAATAAATTAATTTTAAAAAGGTTCAGATGAATTGGTTCTTTTCCTATAATTATTAATTTTAAATTTGTCTTCTTTACTGTGGTTCATAAATGAAGATATTTTGTATTTAAATCTCTAACTTAGTGAATGGAGAGATTTTTCCAGTTACTTGGGATAAATGTTTATGAAGTGATGAAATCTTAATTTTCTTCAGAAAGAAAATGTGGCAGATTTTCTTTACAGACTGTATCATTTAGTCTTTACAGCCCTATAAGCCTTGGAAGACATATTTGAATGCTTTGGGAAGGACATAGGAGTGAGAGGCAATGTACGTTCGTGAGAAAGATAGCAGGTAAATGAGGGTGTTGACTAGGCAGAAGTAATTGGGATCTGGGGCAGATGCTGATGGTAGCAGCAGATGGAGTGCACTGCACATGAAAAAGAATTTGCCTTTGATAAACACAATCACTTGTGCTTTTTCAATCAGGAGCAAAGAATGTCAGGATGGAGTAAGTAGGGTTTCAGGCTTGAGACTGAAAGTTGTGAAAGTTTCTTGCTGAGTATCTATTATCTTCATGACCTGTGAGACTAGGAGGAAAAGAGGGCTAAAAAAACAAGTTTTAAGTAGAGAAAGTGTGTCCAAGTTTTAAGTAGAGAAAGTGTGTCCAAGTTATTTTAGAAAAGCAGGAAAAGAAATAATCAAAGAAATGTGGAAATGTGGTAAAATTCCCCTTACTTGTTGAACATTCAGTTGAGGCTGCTGATTTATATGTTATTTATTATACTGGTTACATACTAATAGTCTCCCTAAGTCAGAGGGTAAGGAAGACTGGAAATAACTGTGGATAGCCTCAATGCGTACTTCAGAAAAGAAAGGCAGAAGACAGTAAAAGGCATTGTAATGACATAAATTTATCAAATTTATTTACATTTTTTATAAATTTATTAAATCTGTGTGATTTTATTCAATAGGTTTTAATGGTGAAGTAAGAGAATTATGTAAAAGCTAAAGATGTTAGACTCAACTATGAGATGTGTGAGATGAAAAGATCAAGTGTACAAATGCGCTTCACTGGTGGCTCAGATGGTAGAGAATCAGCCTGCAATGCAGGAGACCAGGGTTCAATCGCTGGGTCGGGAAGATTCCCTGGAGAAGGAAATGGCAACCCACTCCAGTATTCTTGCCTGGGAAGTCCCATGGACAGAGGAGCCTGGCAGAGTCAGACACAACTAAGTGACTAACACTTTCACTTTCTAAAGGTATTAGACTGAACTCGGAGATGTTTGAGATGAAAAAATCAAGTGTTAAATATACTATATTGATCACACACACACAAACAATAAAACATAAATGTATGGCATTTTTAAATGTATATTTGGACCTCAAATAAACAATATACTTGTATACAGAAATACAATGCTTATTGACATGTTTTGTTTAAAAATGAAAAATAAACCCCAGGTTCTATTAAAAGTATCCTTCAAAGGTTCCTCTAATCCAATTTAACCACAAGAACTAAGAAAATTATATACTTTCTCTAAAATCACCTTCTGGAATGGTGAACAAATAAGTGTTTTACATAGAATGTTTGGGGGGATTTTTGAGCAAAGTTTATGTTTTTAGTCATGCTTTATTATACTTTGATCAATATTGAATGGGGTATGAATTAATCAGGCAAGATCAGATTAGGTTATGGTAACAAAGAAGCCCAAATACTGTGGCTTAAAGTTAAAAAAAAATAATAATAAGTTTCCTTTGCTTTTTTGTCTTTATTTTTCTTCCTTAATTTCTCATGCAAGTCATCTATTTAAGAGTCACTTACGGTCTCTGATGTGTGTCATTGTTATCCTCACAAAGTAGCTGCAAAATATGTCTAAAATATTGCTTCAGGAGGAAAAAATAATATCACAAAACAGCCTCTGAATTTTAAATAGTACATCTAGAAATGAGAGAAGTCATCTCCGTATGAGGAGAAATGTAATTTCAAGAGGATGGGAAACTGTAAACAAAGGATGACTGAAAAGAAAAAGAGCATGCACATTCTTGAAGAAGTCCAATGAGTATTAAATACCTTGTAAAATAAAAGACATTGATGCTTCTTATTGCATAAATGTCAAAACTCTGAGTAAACATCACTTTTGATGTGTGTCTTCCTCATTAGAAAAATAATTTCCTTTCCCAATTTCTCATATCAATGGAACATCAAAGTTGAATTTGGAATTCAGAGCTGCCATTTAGCAGTGGGTTGAGGAAAAAAAAAATTATCTTCTCAAAGTTAAAAATGGAGAGAGATTCCGTGTAGAGTTAACGGAATGCAAATGGTACTATAAATTTGATGCCAGCTCTATTGAAAATAAATTCCACATTTATGTGCTTCTGTAATTAGTTCCAATCAGCCTGCTATAAATATGTAACGATTTTACCCATCTATCACTTGCATCTCCAGTTTAAAGCTCTTCAGTTGAAAAGACTAACACACATCCTGAGCAGGTTTTACTTCACTGTAGATTTGACTAAGACTGAAATAAAAGCTACAGACAACTCCTTATTTTCTTGAGTTTTAAAGTCTTATTCTTCTCCTTACTAAATACAGTAATCATTTTTCTCTAAAATCAAAGAAAACTAAGAGAAGTAGTGTTCAATTAAATTTGAAAATAAAAAGATTTTGGTTGTCATGGAGGCTTGAGAGATAGGGATAACTAAGTAAGGGTTAGTCACTCAGTCGTGCCCGTCTCTTTGCAATCCCATGGACTGCAGTCCACCAGGCTCCTCTGTCCATGAGATTTTCCAGGCAAGGATACTGGAGTGGGTTTCCATTTCCTTCTCCAAGGGATCTTCCCAACTCAGGGATCGAACACAGGTCTCCCTCAATGCGGGCAGATTCTTTACCAGCTGAGCCACAAGGGAAGCCGAGAGATGGGGATAAATCCCCTTCATTAGTCATTTGAAGGTTTACCAAAAGACAATGAGAGTGAAACAGGAAGAGAAAGTTTGGTTATATTAAATACCTAGCTGAAAGTGTTGTTTCCCAGAATGCTTTGCCTTTCTTTTACAGCATAGTTCTACCATTTAAGTCAATAGTTTTCAACGTTTTTGTAACTGTAAGACATACAAGAAGTCTAAGGCACCTCCAGCAGCAAGTGTTGCACTTCTGCAGTGATCCTCTTAGAATTTTAGAGCTGGGATCGGTCACGTCACAGAAGGGATTCTTTGCATTTCAAAATTTCCTCAGGAAAGTGACACTTAAAAATATGCAGATGAAAATTCTCCCCTCAGGGGATTCTCATAATGCTCAGATTTAATTCACTTATTTTGGTTGAGAGTAAATGAAAACTCCAATATTCTTGCCTGGGAAATTACATGAACAGAGGAGCCTGGCGGGCTACAGTCCCTGGGGTCACAAAGTGTCAGACAAGGCTGAGCAACTGAGAGAGAAATTAAAACTATCCCAACACTAATCTTCTCCCTACATAAAGTAGAAAGTCAAGAATGGAGATTTCAGTAATTCACATTCTTGGAAGTTGTCAGAATGTCATGTTAAATAATTTACTAATAGTTTCAATCTGTGTCATAAGCAAAAACTGTAAATAAATAATCCCCAACAATAGCAACCAAAAACAACTAGGAACGGAAAGTAATTATTCCAGTAGGCTTGGACTAGGCAAGCATAAATATAATCTAATGGGATATATGTGCAGGTTGTGAATTTATTTCAGTTTAGGTAAAGGGATTTTGACCTTAAAACCAGTTTAAATTTAGTGTAATTTTGTGTGTGAGGGCCTCATTTTTGTAGTTACTAGAGACATCTAAATATACTGTATTATTTAGAATATTTCTTAATATTGCAATATAAAATAAATTAGTGTTCTCTAAGATGTTCACTTTCATTAAGAGGCTCTTTAGTTCTTCTTCACTTTCTGCCATAATGGTGGTGTCATCTGCATATCTAAGGTTATTGTTATTTCTCCCAGCAATCTTGATTCCAGCTTGTGCTCCCTCCAGCCCAGCGTTTCTTATGATGTACTCCGCATATAAGTTAAATAAGCAGGGTGACAGTATACAGCCTTGACTTACTCCTTTTCCTATTTGGAACCAGTCTGTTGTTCCATGTCCAGTCGCAAAGAGTCGGACATGACTGAGCAACTGAACTGAACTGAACTGAAGATGTTCACTAACCATTCATTCTTTCATTTAAGCTATTTATTTAGTACCTGCCATGGTCAATCTTTGGTAATTTTTTGAAAATGAGATTTTGCCACTTGACAGTTTACAACCTGGTGGCAGAAAACAAATATCCATCCAAGTAATTAAAAATTATAAAATACAGATGATTGTTATAAAAATAAAACTATAAATTGCGACTTTTAATATTTTATCTTTGTCTTTAATTTTTGTCAGTTTGATTACTATGTGTCTTGGTGTGTTTCTCCTTGGGTTTATCCTGCCTGGGACTGTGTGTGCTTTCAGACTTAGTTGACTATTTTCTTTCCCATGTTAGGGAAATTTTCAGCTATTATCTCTTAAAGTATATCCTCAGGTCCTTTCTTTCTGTCTTCTTCTGGGACCCCTATAATGCAAATATTGGTGTATTTAATGTTGTCCCATAGGTCTCTTAGATTGTCTTCATTTTATAAATTACTGCTTTAAAAGCACCTCACTAGTTTGGAAGATGAGGGGAGGTTTAGTACGAAAATGAATTTTTGCTGTAATATAAAGAATTTTTAGAAATAAAGTTAAGGAGATTAAGTTCAATATTAGGGGAAGCAAAATTCTGCAGAGAGAATTTCTAAGGAAAGAAAAATATACATGGAAGACCTTAATGCAGATGAAGAACGTGGAATATGAGGAATCTGCACCAAGCCTGTGCATGATCTGAGCTTGAAAAGCTTGAGGAAAAATGAGAAGTAAAAGTAGGATGTTTTACAACGGCTAGAAATACTGTACTCATAGACAAAGTTGAAGTGTGTGTTTTGGACATATGAATACTGAGAAGTAAAACAAGTTTTATAAATTTGATGATATTAAATTTGCATTAAAAAACAACTTTGCAGTGTAAACCAATCGGATGTGTGAGAGTAAGCTTTGTCATTTTTAAAATACAACTTTTCCATCACCATGCAATAATCAGTATGACATCATCATAGAAATCATTTTTTAATAAAAATCACTTCAAAATAACACCCTTATAGAATAGTTTTATATATATATATATATATATATATATTTAAATCACTGAGGAGGTCTTCCATCTGAACATATACATATACTATACATCAGAAATGAGATTAGTAAATTGAAATCATTGCTATTTTGACTTAAAGTGAATAACTTAAAAGTGAAAATTAGCCAAAACTTGCACAGAAAGAGACATTACAAAGTTTTTAATTTATATTTGAAATGCTATTTTGGAGTAATTTTTTACTTACCGAGGTACTGTAAATCTCATAAGAGATGATTGACAAAAACCACTACATATTAATATGTTGCGTAATATTAGAATATATTATTTGCAATAAATATTTACCTATTTATACAAAAACAAATGTTTCATATTCAAACAGTCAAATTTAGTTGGTTAAATAATTGTAAACTTTACCAAGGGGTACAAATCTGTAGATGCTGTCTTGTTATTGGTTTGGGCTTCCCAGGTGCCTGAGTGATTAAAGCGTCTGCCTGCGATGCAGGAAACACAGGTTCAACCTCTGGGTCAGGAAGATCTCCTGGAGAAGGAAATGGCAAGCCACTCCAGTGTTCTTGCCCAGGAAATCCCATGGACAGAGGAACCTGGTGAGTTCATGAGGTCGCGAAGAATCTAACCCGAATTAGGAACTGAACACAGGCATGTATTATTTGTTTATTATTAATACAGAGATCAAGATGTAAAAACAATCTAATTCCACTCTAATTTGGCAATGGTCACATTAGTTCAAACAACATAAGGACATGTAATTTTAAATTATTTTTAAAATATTCATGAAATGTAATGTGTGAAAGTCCTATGCAGCTTTACTCTCATTTTAAAGAAAAAGTTAATTATGATAAGTAAATGATAATGTTCAAAATCACATTTTCACTTTTTGGCTAGTGTAAAAATAAATAAATGTAAAAAAAATAACAATAATTTAAAAAAAAAAGAAAGAAAGAATGAAGACTCAGGAACCGTCCTCAAAAACCTCTGTTCACATATTCTAGAAAACCAAGAATGACTTCTAGGTGAGAGCTTAATTGTCCATTTTAAGATTTCTTATAAAATGAGCCTTCTCACACTTGGCAGTCTCTAGTAATACATTAAGTCATGACAGGTATTAATTAACAATGGGTGCCCTTCTCTTGACATAGTGAGCCTCAAAAATACTTTATCGCTTGCTAGATTAGAGACTGTGAGAAATGAGTAAAACCAAGAATAGGAATTAATTAAAGATTTCATTAACCTCAGAGACAATATATGATTTGTTTTCTAGCTTAATTTCATGACAGCCATGACATAGTCCAGCTCAAATCAGGTGACTTAATCTAGTGTCCATTAGGTGAAGGATCTAGTATTAACATCCAGAAAGCAAATAAACAGAAATATAAACATTACAGCCCTTGATGTCATATGATTGCATACAATAGGCAATTAAAATTTTATGTTAATAACCATGATTACAAATTCTTTTTGATTACTTCTATCACCACTATCTAAGGCATTCAAGTAAGCATATATTGTATTGTTAAAATTTCTAAAACAACTTAAAGTTATTCACAATTAATATTCAATTCTTTTTTTCAATAATATAGCACATATAGTTAACATACAAAATATGGGTCAATGAAATGGAGGTACAATTCTCTAGTTCTGTCATGGTGATATAACATTTACACTGTAGTCTCATAGCTTTCTTTTCATCATGAATGTTACCGTACAAGTGTAGGAATGGACTTTCTTTTTCTATTAGTCAAAATATCATAATGAAAGCAATTTCACTGATAATTTAGCTATCAGTAAAGTTTAGTTTAACTGAACTAAAGAATTTAACCATAAAATATTGTAGAAGGAAAATGTATTTGAAATTGTGATCTTTTCTTCTTTTTTTTTTTCCTTTGGTCATTTTGACTATCATCTAATGTAAAATTCTCCAATTGGAGGCTCAGTAATTAAATATACCTTCTTCACCTTGGACTGTTCCTCTGAAATCAGCAGCAAAATTGTTTTCTATTTAAAAGAGCTCTTAAAAAAAACATGTAAAAATTATCACCCTAAAGGCCTGTGTATCATTTTTGGCCAAAGAAATCCTTAGAACAATAAAAACGAAAGTGTACTCCAATTGCACACACAGCTTTAAGGACATATCTTTACAAATTCAACTGACGTACACCTGTTCTCAAATAAACCCCAGAAAGTGCTTATGATGCACTGAAGGCTTGATTTTTGTCAAGGAAAAGGACGTTTTATAAGGAGTGTGTCTCTAATTTGCAATAAAGAAGATTATATCATGTTTTACGGAACTATGCCTGTTCTCTGTGAGTGACATAGGCTATAGACACTTTTGATAGTTAGGTTTTAAATGAAAATTTCACTGGAAGTCAGCAGTGATCTCTCATCTCATCTATGCTGCTGCTTAGTTGAACAGATCACTGAACTGACCAATTTTCCTAAGTTCATCATAATTATTTGTGTAATTCTCATTTACAGTTAAATCTCTAAGGTTCTTCATAGTCTAACATTCCATTACTTTACCATTAATATTCCCAAAAGTAGAACAACTCCAAATCTTTTACTCAGAGATACATAAGGTGCTTTGTATGGATTTATTGAATGGTGATTTTACACAGTACAGTATTTGAGGATTTACCTGTGCAAGGCCATATGCATCAAAATAAAAAACACTTTATAAAACACTCTTTGTAAAATAGCTTAAATGAACCTCAAAAGTTAATTGAGCCTTAAAATATAATATGAGATGCAATTATAGGTCTTTTTACCCCAAATTTAATTGATTTGAGAATTGATGCTGTCTTATTTGACTTTTGTAAATTTGTAAATATAAAAAGTTCATCAATAGTACTAAAATTTTAGTCTTCTTATATGTCAAACAGCATTCATCATTGGTATAACACTTTATATTTTCAATTTTTTTCACATACATTATTTACCTTCTTATTTTCTTAGGCTTGAGAGCTACAGAATATTTAAACCATCCACTTGGGTATCAGTGAGAACCAGAAGTCTAACATACAAGTTGAGGAGTTAATGAGGTATGAAAAGATAACATATAAATAGAGATAAACAAAGAAAAGGTGAAGGAGAAAGATTTTTTAAAAAAGGAAAGAAGGAAGCAAGAGGAAGAAACATGTGGGAAGTGATAGATTAATATTGACCAATAATTTAGAGCTTGTAATATGGCATCTACCCACAGGTGCCTTGAAAGGAAAAAACTCTGTTGAAGGATTCAGCATCAGTGATTATTGAAATGTAGCATAAAATTTTAAAAATATCCATGCTCAAACTCAATTCCCAGCTCATTCTGTATTATATAAATTCACACTATGACCCTTGAAAATAAACTCATGTAAGTGAACTGTTTTGATATACTTTCTTCATTCAACAATATTTCAAATACCAATTGTTCGCTGCACTCTATGCTAGATGTGTAAAGTGCTCTTAAGTACTATCTTCAACAGAGTGGTTTTTAAATTTTAACTTGCATAACAATCACCAAGGATCTTGCTAAACTGTCAATGCTTGAGCCAAGGAAAAAAGAACCGAATACATTCATTGTAGAATGCACTCCAAGCATTGGCTTTTTTGACTATGAACCCAGGTCTGCTATAAGAAAACCATTGGTTTAGAGTCAGAGACTGATGCTAAATAAGTAAATATTTAATAATATGTAATAGTTTGTTCTGTGCAAGCTTAGTACAGGATAGTTTCTGAGGAAAATAACTGAAAATGTGTAATCCAGTCTGTGATGAAGATTAAATAACACTTTGAATCCTGGAAGATGTGTAACACTTAGCCATATGAAAATGTTAGGGGGTGGAAAAGGCTTTCAGGAAGGGGAAACACCAGATATGAAGATCTCATTGATTAGAAGTTTAACACCTTTGTGTGTCAGAGGAAGTATCAGTATGATTAAAACCCAGAAGGGGATGGTTGAGGACAGAACAATAAAAGGTCTTTATCTTGAGCCCCTCATGTATTCCTGGTCTCATGAAGAAATATTCCAACCACCCAAGATCCAAAATTTTAAAAGATGATGCTTAGCATACATGGGCCCATTAGTTGAAGTCTTTCCTGGCAGTTCCCTGCCTCTGCTTCACCAGCGTTTAATTATTTTCAATACAATCACTGTGGTTGGATAGAATATCAAACTGGAGTTACATGCAAACATAGGGAAGACGTTGTGGGTAACGCAAAGGACTTTTAACTGCTTTCTGAGAATTATTTGGAATCTGCTGATGGATTTTAAGCAAGTGAATGCCAAGATTAGAAATATATCAGTATCAAACCATCTGTGGATACAGGTGAGAAGGAACAGAGGCAGAACTATTCTTGCTTTTCCTTTAGAGCAGGACAAAGAAAATGTGCAGAGGTCTAATACACTGTGAATGTTGAATATTAATTCTCAGAGCATGAAAATCAAATTTAGAGTTCTCATCTGGTCACACAATATTGAAATAGTGTCTAGACTTGCTGATTGGCATCTGAGTGCCTGTTTCTCATTAAAGTATAATACTCTAGCTAAACATGAGAGTAGTTGAGTCTTCAAATGAGATTTTCTATTCAGAGCCAGTATAATTTAGTTCTGCTCTCACTGAAGTCTATTATCACTTTGTCAAATTATACTACTGTATAACATAAAATCTAGTTAGAGAGACTTGAAATCTAGATTTGGCAGCATTTAACACATTTTTATCTTGCTCAAAAAAAAAATATCTTTTACCACCATAAGCTCAAGCTTTTCACTCTATCACATCTAGGCAGGCAGTTGAATACACAATTACTTCATAGTTCGGGTCATAAACTTTGCACCATAATGCAATGAGGTAATATGTATTATGATTTTTCTCTGAGTTCCTTTTTTCTAAATGGTGTTCTCATTTCTGTTTTAATATTAAAATGTTTTTAGTCCTTCCATAAAAATGTGTAATGTGACTGTTTGCTTATATTCTCTGCCCAGTGAATAATGAAGTCTCCTAAATATTAAAGTGTTCTCATAATTAGTAGTGTCTGCTGTATCCATTTAATGTTGGGTGTGCTTCAGTTTCTTTTGATGCTTCTGGTAATTTACTCAAACAAACTGCATACTGTAAATGAAGTCAGTCATTATATGCTTAACACTATAAACTAATGAATATACATTTAGAAGCTTTTTTTTTTTATCTCCAGCGGCTTACATTATATTTTATTCATTGAAAATTATAGATGTTTAAATTACTACTGAATTGATTAACTTAAGTTGATAACACAGTTCATCAGTGGGATGTGACGTTAAAGCAATTTCTTCCTTGTTTTTGGTTTTTGTCTATCCTTTTTAAATGTCTTCATTGTTGACCTGACTTCCAGAAAATTAATTCTTTACACATTTTATTTGATCTCTCAACATAACAGAAACACAAACATCTAGCCATAAATTGCACTTGCAGTTAGAGCTCAATGATAAATAGGTTCCTGTTCTTTGCTACTTCCAGTGATGAAATGCTATTAGCTCTGAACTCTTACTTTACTACTCCAGGCTCGATGAATAACTTTAATTGTTTTATAACCCTACCAACTCATTCTGTCTGATTCATGTTATAAAACAGTTATGCTCCATTTAGAAGCATTCTCAGTAGGCTTCATTTTTCCCTTAAAACAAAGAGTTTGACTTTGTTAATCTCTGTTTTTGTCTCACAATGCAGCAGAAGCTCTGAATTATATACTAAATATTCACAATTCTCATGGTCTCTGAATTAGCTGAGAAAGGAAATATTTAAACTACATTTAAATTTAGATTTACCCCAAAAGTGTTGCAAAGAAAATATTCAGCTATTTTTGATACATCTGTTACTTGAATTTCATTAAGTTAAAATATTGTAACAAATATTAAACAAAAATGATATTTGATACTCAAACCTCAAAAGACAAAAGCAGCACAAATGGATACCTAAACATCAAGTGCTACTCAGTTCAATATTCATAAATATGATGAAATAATATCACTTCTGTGCCTATATTTTCATTAGAAAAAATGGAAAAAATTGGACTTAATTCTTGGCAAAGACTCTGAATACCCCCAAATTTTTAAACTTTGTGATCCAGAAGGGCAGACAGAGCAGGAAATGGAATGAAATTAGTAATTAAACATCTTTTATAAATCTGTAAAGCTCTGTATAGGGAATTTCCTAAAGAATATTGTTGTCTCACTATGGAAATATAGATAATTAAATCTATGTAAATATGTTTTAGTTTAGAATGCATTCTGCTAATTAAATGAATTAGGTATTAATGTGTATTAATCATTAAAACTAAGTGGCAAATTTTTTTTGATTCATTTTATTTTCATTTCCCTATGTAGAAAAAAAAAAAGATTAACAATATTTGCATTTCTGTTTTGAGCATATTTTAAATGTTTAAAAACCTAATGAAAAATAGGCCTATATCAAACAATCAAAGTTAAAATGTTCAGCAGTGGGACAAACTCTCAAAAAGGATCATGTTTACAAGATAAGACTGCTGAGGTAGGCATCAGCCTATTATACCGAGTGAAGTAAGCCAGAAAGAAAAACACCAATACAGTATACTAATGCATATATATGGAATTTAGAAAGATGGTAACAATAACCCTGTGTATGAGACAGCAAAAGAGACACTGATGTATAGATCAGTCTTATGGACTCTGTGGGAGAGGGAGAGGGTGGGAAGATTTGGGAGAATGGCATTGAAACATGTATAATATCATGTATGAAATGAGTCACCAGTCCAGGTTTGATGCATGATATGGGATGCTTGGGGCTGGTGCACTGGGACGACCCAGAGGGAGGGTATGCGGAGGGAGGAGGGTTCAGGATGGGGAACACATGTATACCTGTGGCAGATTCATTTCGATATTTGGCAAAACTAATACAATATTGTAAAGTTTAAAAATAAAATAAAATTAATAAATAAATAAATAACAACAACAAAAAAAGAATGCACTATAGAAAAATTTCAGCTTTTTTTGTTCCTACATTTAAAAAACACTGAAAATAGGGGACAGTTTATATAATGATTGTCCACATGAGTCACTACATAACATACATCACTGAAAGTTTTCTAGTCAGCCTGCACATGACTCCAATAAATGGGAAATACTGTAAATGTTCGAGTAGCTCATTTCTTTATTCAGTTGTAAGTACAGCAACTGCCATAAGTCAGCTGCATGTTGACAATGTAGACCTGCTAAAAGCAACTCGTATTTTCTTAAGGTGTGTGTAAAAATGTTCTTCAATTTATCATGTTAATTAAAGAGAACTATATCCATCAGGGTTTTTCAGAAAAAAACAGTACCAATGGGATAGATAAATTTATTGATAGAAAAAATGTTAATTTATATATTGTATTATATATAAACATGTCAATATATGTGATCTATCTTAATCTTATATATGTGTATACATATATAAAGTAATTGGTTCACATACTTGTGGAAATTGAAAATATGAAACCCATAAGGCTAGCTGATGAGAGGATTTACTCAAACATAAATGCACTATCAGTCATATAATCAAAACATGTCTCAGTGGTGGTTATACTCATCTTTGGTGGTATACATCTCATCTCTCTTTCTGGCAAAATTCTATATTATTTTATATCTCATGGACTTAATTATAAAATTAACCACTGCATATACTTTATATAAAAAGTAGGAATATATGCATGGGAAATTTAAATAATATGCATCAAAGTATGAATGACCCAGTAAGGAAGGAAGACATGCATACCATTACTACAGTCCTCACATACTGAACCAATCATAACACCAGAAAATAAACAATTTCTTTCCTCTTTTTATCCTCAGATAAATTCAACTTAGCAACAATATTTTTCTCTTGCAGAAACTCAAAGCTTCATTCCTGACAACTCTGTCATTCATGGACTGATCAGAACCAGCCCATTAACTTTGATTGATTGACTTAAAAAATAGTAAAATATGTCTCAACCCATAGCCTGAGTTCCAGATGTGTTCTTTCATGCCCACATGGTATGAACCAACCTATCACATCTTCCTAATTAGAGTCCAGCATTCCAGCCAAAATAGCAGCACTGTTTATTGCCTCTTTGTGCAGTAAAATAAGGTAAATTACTAATATGGAAACATACATTACCACATATAAACGGATGGCCAATGGGAATTTGCTGTATGACTCAAGGAACTCAAACCGGGGCTTGGTACCAACCTAGAGTGGTGGGATGGGGAGGGAGGTGAGAGGGATGCTCAAGTGGGAGGGGACATGGGTAAACCTATGGCTGATTCATGCTGATGTTTGGTAGAAACCAACACAATACTGTAAAACAATTATCCTTCAATTAAAAATAAATAAGTATATAAAACAAAAATATAATGATAGGTCCTTGGAAGTGCCTACTTCCAATTTGATAAAAACATTATTGTGGCTCTCGGAGGAAAAATAAGAGTTTTTACACTTGCACACAAAGACTTTCAAACAAGTAGTCTAATGCCCTTTGTGGAAGATGGAGAAATTCAGGAATGTGTTTGTAACTGTGAGAGTATCACTCGTACCTCCATGCTTTGATTACTGTATAGTGTAGTCAGGCAATAGGAAAAGAGCATCATATTATACTCTTGATTTAAAATGTGTGCTATAGGCCAGCACCCCAAATTCACAAGGACTTTGCTTTCAGCATATATCATACCCAAGATGTTAACAGGCAGTTGATTCCCTGGTGGCTCAGTTGGTAAAGAATCTGCCTGCAATGTATGAAACCTGGATTCTATCCCTGGGTTGGGAAGATCCCCTGGAGAAGGGAATGACGACCCCCTCCCGTATTCTTACCTGGAGAATCCCATGGACAAAGGAGCCCGGCAGGCTACAGTCCAAGGGGTCACAAAGAGTCAGACATGACTGAGTGACTAAGCATACACACAAAAAAATGATTCATTTTAAGTGGACAGGCATTTCTGAGTGAATAGGTATCTGATACAACCTTTGCTTTATCCAATTTGAGGTTAATCAGATCCTTGGCCAAAAGCAATTTTGGGGGGATTCCACATGTCAATACAAAAAAAAAAGGAGTGCTCCATAGGGCCAACTATAGGACTCCATAGGGCCATAAGAACCAGCTGAGTAAGATGGTTGGGTGGTACTGACTTTATTTTATGTAAAATGAATCAGGACCATAAATGAAGTTGTGAAAGACAGAAAGATAGTAAACGTAATACAGGCAAGAACAAATTTGGACCAGGATAAAGATTGGGACAGCAAACAGGACATAGGACATACTAAAAAACATTTACATGGCTGTTCATGCACATATGTGCGTACATACTGGAATTTGGAACAGATTTTCATGAGAATCAAACTAAAGGAAGAATTTGCAAGGAAAATCCAGTTTGGCTTGATACAATATTTTATTATTGCAATAAACATGTATAATTTCCTTTCAATCCCATGAAAATGTAACAATTTATCTTTATGTATTTCACTTCTTAAATGGTATTCAATTAAATTTTTTTCTATAATAAGATTCTGCCTTATTTTATGTTAGCAAATGCAGATGGTTATGTCAAATTTATTTACATTTTCCTGAACTTTCTAAGTTCAGTAACTGAGCAATGATTTTGTCCAGTGATATCAAGAAAAGCCTCCAGCTATTTGTTATTTTTTGAAGTTCAGAACAAATGTCAAACCAAGAGATATCATAGCACTTGACAATAGAGTTCTCAGGATATATCAAATCAAATATTATCTTTAATATTCTACATTATAGACCATTTTTTCTCTAAGGAAATTATTTGTTATATAAAATTTTTCATAATTTTACTTTCAGAAAAAGAAAACACAAATACTTTATCTCACATAATTAATTATTAAAGAAAATTTTACCTTAAAATAGATCACCTTATATTAAAATTTTAAGGAACTGCTGGTTTTATCTATGTGAATCTGTTTGCCTATTACAAGTGTCCTTTCAAACCAATGTTAATGGGTATTATATAATTTATGATTGCACTTTGGGGGCAATTTTTGATAATGATAATCTGTGTTATTTGTGACATAGATTAGTAAGTGTATTGAACTCTGTTCTGCTTATGTCTTTTAAAAAATTGCTGAACCGTTATATTTAGAATCATAATATTCATCTTCATTTAAAGCCAGATCATCTTGAATAATCCTTTAGTATGATTCAAAACTAGTGGAGTTATATGCCTTTTGGAGGAAACACTGGAATAAATAACTATCACAGAAATTTGGCTAATAAACAGAGTGTGACTTGCTGTATTGAAATAGACCTTGCTATTTTATTTCTGGCAACAACAGAATGGACTCTTTGGAGCATTCATTAATGATAATTATTTTCTTTTTGAAATGATTGATGAAGGAATCTAAACATTCTTTATTTTTAGAAAAGATATCTAAACTGTAGACAAATGTGTGTGTATATGTATATATATTTTATTTTATTGTGAATTTATTTTATAAAGTCATACAGTTTTAAACTCTGTAATTTCTATCTTTGCATTTTATAGGCATTTGTGGATGAGGTTTCATGTCAAACTACTTCAAAGGCTTATGTTTAGTTGAATTGAGTTTGTAGTAGAGTTATTTTCTTAAAACTTGAGACATGAAAGAACTAAACCTTTGAGAACAGCATTTCTTGAAAGAAGTCCTTCCCAGTGAATATGCTGCCTGAGGGCATTTCTTGATCAAAAATGTGAAGATCCAGAACTGATTCATGATTCATTCATTCATTCATTTTCTTCCTAGCTTCATCCCAAGATCTGAACACACAGGGCTAAACCAGGCAAACAAGGTCCTTTTGATCATTTTTATTTGGGAAGCAACAGACGAGAAGCAAGTAAATTATAATTTAAGAGTATAATCTCAAAGAGTGGTCAGTACTATGTGGTGTGCTGTGTTAAGTCATTTCAGTAGTGTCTGACTCTTTGTGACCCCATGGACAAAGACCCCATGCAACCCACCAGGCTCCTCTCTCTGTGGGATTCTCCAGGCAAGAATACTGGAGTGGATTGCATGGGAATTCTCCTGACCAAGGGACAGAACCCACATCTCTTCCCTCTCTTGCATTGGCGGGTAGGTTCTTTAGCACTAGTGCCACCTGGAAAGCTCGATAAATACTATAACAAGAAGCAAAAGCTGGTGGACATACAATCAAATTAAGCTTCCTTCTTTTGTGAATGTATTTATTACCCCAAAGTCTTCCCTGGTGGCTCAGTGGTAAAGAATTCACTGGTCAATGCAGGCTTGATCCCTAGATTAGGAAGATTTCCTGGAAAAAGAAGTGGCAAACCACTCCAGTATTCTTACCTGGGAAATCCCATGGACAGAGGAGCCTGATGGGCTATAGTCCATGAGGTCGCAAAAGAGTTGGACATGACAGCCACTAAACAATACCCTAAATTGTTTGGGCAAGAGTGGAATAGACATTGTTCTGAGGTTACTAAACTTACTTTACTAGTTAATAAACCACAACACATTTTTATTGATGTTGAATTAAAGGGAAAGAAACAGAACAGTCCCAGAGAAAATATATAAAAGCAGCTGTCATCTAGTTTAATTCTGTATCTACAGACAAAATCCAGTCAGTAGTGCTCCAAACCCTCCTCTCTCCTCAATGTGCTCTTTCCCTCCAATAATACCTAACAGAAACAGAGAATCAGAGTAGTCTGAAACAGACAAATTTACCCCAAAATTTTTGTCAATTAAAAAAAAACAGAATTAGAAATTTTTTTTTCTTGTTTATGTGAACATAACCAGGCATGGCAGCAACTCTCCATCCCACCATGATCCTCCTTCCCCTTTCTTTCATTGCAGTTTTCACGGTCTTGTTCCTATAATCCTGTCTCTGTTCCCAGAGTATATATTCTCAATGTCTGAGCATCTGTTCTTGAGGATGTATATTCTGGCTGACAAGATTGTGGTGAGCTGTCCTGGTCCATGACATGACTTCATTGCTCTTGGGTTTTTCCTAGGCTTATTCTGAGAAAATTAAGTGTCTTTTCGAGACTCAGAACATAGAGGAGACAGACAGCTTGCCTGCCCAAGGCTCCCACTGTTATAGTGGTTCCTTTCTATTAATTTCTACCCACAAGAAATCTGTTCCTGACTCTCCTTTCTCCTTTTCAAAGATAATTACATCAAAAGTAGGTGGTAGCTTATTTACTCAAAAGGCATAGAGAATAAGTTGTGATGTTCTTTTATTATTCAAAAGAATCATATATAAAATGCATGTCACTAAGTAGTGAGAAATACTTCTGAGTTTACAAGTATTCCTAAGCAAACTGAAAATATGACCCAAATAATACCAATATGTTCTGGAAAGTATCCCTAAACAGTCTGACACTAGTTTTCCTTTTCTTCATTTGGGTAATATGAGCTAATTATAAAGAGAATTTTAAGAATACATAGGCATTAATTTAAAAAAATATCTCCATAATTAGCTACTTCTTAATCGGATACTACCACCTTGGCCTCCACATAACATGAGAAAGATTTAAGATCATTTCAGGTTCTTGACAAGATGAATGCATCTGTATCTCCATACCCAGACTAATCCCTCAACCACACACTTCCATCAGGGTACAGTGACCCCAACAGTAACTGCAGCCACAGTGACCATTTCCTTCTCTTATCATCACCTATTTTCTTTCCTGACCACTTTCTACTCTAACCTAACTCCAGCAGTTCTTCAAATATCCCAGGACCTATAGCCTACTGATCCAACTGTTAACTATTTCTCTTTCCTTTTCCTACTTTCCTCCTTGTGTGAGTGCTAATTTGCTTCAGTCGTGTCGCTTCAGTCGCAAACCTATGGACTAGTAGCCCACCAAGTTCCTCTTTTCATGGGATTCTCCAGACAAGAATACTGGAGTGGGTGGCTATGCCCTCCTCCAGGGAATCTTCTCAACCCAGGGATCGAACCCACGTCTCTTATGTCTCCTGCATTGGCAAGCAAATTCTTTACCACTAACCACCTGGGAAGCCCACTTTACTCCTTAGCAGAATGCGTATTTCATTACTATTTTTAAGATTTCTTTTGATGTGGACCATTTTTAAAAGTGTTTATTGAACTTGTTACAATATTGCTTCTGTTTTACCTTTTGTTTTTTTTAGCTGCAAGGCATGTGGGATCTTAGCTCCCCAACAGAGGATCAAACATGCATTTGAAAGCAACCCCTTGCACTGAAAGACAAAGTCTTAAACATTGAACCAAAAAAGTCTCCCATTATTATGACTCTCTTATGAATACCCTTTTCCTTACCCTCTCTTCCTCCACCATACTTGCTAGAACCATCACTAACCCTATTTAATCCCAACGTACTCTCCATTCCATGTGTGCTAGCTAGTCTCCCTTTCCCCCTACTGATCTATTATTCTCTTATTTCCTCTTGATCCACCCCATAAATTTAGTTTCTAGGGACTACTTCAATTGAGCTTCCTGCCCTTCTGGTTTCCTGTAGGGGTCAACAGATGGAGGAATAGGAGATCGGAGGATGGGGAGACATATTTCAAGGTACTTCGTCTTCTGGCTTGCTTTCTGTAAGGCCACAGGTTTGCAGGAGGTGCCAGTCCTCTAGCAAAGCCATTGGCCCTACAGAGTGGCCTTTTCACATCTTTAAGCTTTGAGTTCTCTCCAAGATTTTAGTTCAGCTCTAACCAGTGGTCTCTGAACCATGATACAGTCCCTGAATCTTTGCTCTTTCTGTTTTTCCTCCTCTGGTGATTGCATCCATTTTCAAGACTTTAAATTCCAACTTAATAATCATGAGTGTTAACTTTTTATCTCCAGTCCAGACTTCTCTTTTATATTCCAGAATAACCATCTTAACCCCGACAGTGGGAGGTCTGACAACATATCGACCTGAATAAACCTCATGTGAACTCCTTATTCAGAGCTCTCAAACCTGCTTCATCTTCAGGTTTCCCTTCAGGTTTTGGTTAATGGCAGCTTCATTCATCCAGTTGTTTAAGGCACCTTAACCCCTTACTTTCTCATTTCTTTTCACTATCTCCTTCACTCACTACTTTTAGCCTCAATCTTCACCTTGGTCATTCAATTTCTTGCTGCCTTTAATCATGCCACGTATGTTCCTACCACAGGGCCTTTTAATTTGTTACACCATCTGCCTGGAGAACTATTCTCTAGATATTTTCTGGTTCACTTCCTGTCTTCAAGTTTGTGCTTAAATATATCACTTATTCAGGGAGGTCTTTTTCACAGCCCTGTGTAAAGAAAAAAATATCTCACCATCACAGACCCCACCTTATGTCTCTGACTTTCCTGAATTTTTCCATAACTCATATCACTGTTTGAATCACTGCTTGACATGATTTATTCATGTTTTGTCTACTTATAAGGGTTACTCATCATTTTTACATTATGTGTGAATACAGTGAGCATTTAGAAGGCATCTAATAAATATAGATTGAGGGAACAGTCTCTTCTCTGTTGTGAGATATCATTACATGTGATATATCATTACATGACATTACATGACAATGTGAGATATTATTACATGAAATTTTATCATGATTTCAGAGGGCAATACATTAAATTTGAATGTTTTCAGATGCTTGACTTTCAAAATAAATTGTCTAAGAAAAATAAGTAAATGAAAAGACTAATCTCATGAGGACCAAACTAATTTTATTTATTATAATACATTTTTATGAGAAACTGGTATGCTAAATGCTCTTCCTATAAAGTGTTCTGTTATTCTGACACTAAATGAGTAGGCTCTCAGAGAAACTCTATGTAACCAGTTTTTCTTTTTAAAACCATAGTCATACAAGTCTCAGTGTTTTGTCTAATGTTAAGTGTACATTATATCATAGCTCTTTTTTTTTTTTCTTTTCAGACAAGAGTAGGAAAAATGAAGTAAATATATTAGAAGCACAGTTTCTGCTCTATTAATAGGATTTTAGATGCAAAATTTTAAGCCAGTGTAGACCCATACAGTCTCTGCAACCTTGATAATAAAGTGTATTCTATTGTAACTATCCTGTATATCACTAACAAAAATCAAAATGAGCAAGGCTAAGAATAAATTGAATTGCAGTTTGTTTATTTGAACTCTTCTACAGTATACCTGTTTTGTTATTGTCAGTGATAGAATCCCTCTCACTGTAGTTTGTTTGCCTTTTATATCATAATGATGACAATAAACTCAGAACCAGATCATTAAGGAGTTCTACAAAATGCCTAGTATAAACCAGGGCATAAGGTAATTCGACCTTTATGACAGTCCCTGGCAATACTTACCTGTTATTATGAAGGATAATGCAAATGTATAGAGACTAAACAATATTTTACTCAAAACATATGCGGATTTTAAAATCAGGCTAGGATACTGTTTAAAGCTTTCTTTTTAAAAAATATTTTCTTATAAGTATCTTAATAGAGACAGATAGTTAATTTGTACCAATTTCTCATTCGATTTACTATGCCTATTACATGGTTGATTAAAAATAAAGGAAGGGGGTGTAAGTTGCTTTGTGTAAAGAGAAAAATATAAAATGGCATTTGTATGTACTTCCTTGATAAGTTAATTTTATGCTTTGTTATTCCATTGTACTGAAATATAGAATATGAGTACATTGAAGTCTCTGTAATCTACTATGCTAGGAATGCATGAATTTATCCTATTATAGATATCCTTGGATTTACTTCAAAATAGTATTTTATAAAGAATGCATTTCTATGAAGAATAGCTATGTCTATAATCCTCTAAATTTTTCAAGTGTGAATGAAATGTATTTTTTTTTATGCTTATAGGTGATTTAGGGTAGTTGAGACATTTAGCAATAACAAGATTCACTTTTCATGTATTTTATGCATAAGAAGAGTCAGTACACCATCCTAGAATGGCAGGGGATCTTTAGTAGCAGAACAGTCTTCATTTTATATAGACTTTCTACTCATCCTTTTATCAGGTTTTATACTTCCGTGTTTTGCCAGAACATTGGATAGGGACTGACTTTCATAAATAAAACAACTACATGAATATAATTCATGATTAAGAAGCTTCACCAGATAATTTTCAGACATATTCATTAAATTATTTAAAGTAATCTCTTTCTGTATATGCACTACTCCATTTCCCTCCTAAAATTCTTGCATATAAAACAATTTATAGAAACTTACCTTTTGATATGCAGGTCAATAAGCAACAGTTAGAACTAGACATGGAACAAAGGACTGGTTCAAAATTGGGAAAGGCGGTATATTGTCACCCTGCATATTTAACTTATATGCAGAGTACATCATGAGAAATGCCACGTTGGATGAAACACATGCTGGAATCAAGATTGCCAGGAGAAATATCAATAACCTCAGATATGCAGATGGCACCACCCTTATGACAGAAAGCTAAGAGGAACTAAAGATCCTCTTGATGAAGGTGAAAGAGGAGAGTGAAAACACTGGTTTACTCAAGATTTAGAAAACTAAGATTGTGGCATCTGGTCCCATCACTTCCTGGCAAATAGATGGGGAAACAATGGAAACAATGACAGACTTTATTTTCCTTGGCTCCAAAATCACTTCAGATGGTGAATACAGCCATGAAATTAAAAGAAGCTTGCCCCTTGAAAGAAAACCTATGACAAACCTGTGTGCATTAGTCACTCAGTTATGTCCGATTCTTTTTGACCCCATAGACTGTAGCCCACCAGGTTCCTCTGTCCATGGAATTCTCCAGTCAAGAATACTGGAGTGGGTTGCGATTCCCTTCTCAGGGGATCTTCCTGACCCAGGGACTGAACTCAGGTCTCCTGCATTGCAGGCAGATTCTTCACCGTTTGAGCCACCAGGGAAGCATATGGCAAACCTATCAGCATATGAAAAAGCAAAGACATTAATTTGCTGACAAAGATCCATCTAGTCAAAGCTATGTGAGACTTGGACCACTAAGGCTGAGCACTGAAGATTTGATGCTGTTGAACTGTGGTCTTGAATAAGACTCTTAAAAGTCCCTTGGACTGAAAGGAGATCAAACCAGTCAATCCTGAAGGAAATCAACTCTGAATATTCATTGGAAGGACTGATGCTAAAGCTGAAGCTACTGGAGTGGGTAGCGATTTCCTTCTCCAGAATATCTTCCCAATCCAGGGATTGAACCTGAATCTTTTGCATTAGCAGGCAGATTCTTTACCACTGAACAACCTTAGAATGTCTCTCCTAATTATTTAGAAGGAGAGGCATCCTAAATTATTTTTTTTTATTTTATTTCAATGTTGGTGAACATCTAAAATATTCATTCATATATATGTTTACTTTTTGTTTGATATGTTGTAACGTGATATAACATCTATCTCATCTACTTTCTGGAACCTGACACTATTTCTCTCTCTTAATCAACCAAATATTCTTTTAATATCTCTCAATTTTGCAACATTTGACCCTAACAATATAATTTAGGCTACAATTAGTTATCTCACAAGGTGCATTTACTTTTGGAATTGAAAGCCAGTTGGCCTGAAAATGCATACTTGAAAGAGTTAATTTGCATTCCTGTGGTTACTTCTTACTGGGAATGTGATTGGGACTCAACACTGTGGAAAACAGTGCCAAATAAATGTTAATCAACCTATGGGCTTCACAGGTGGCTCAGTGGTAAAGAATCTACCTGCCAATACAGCTTCAATCCCTAGGTCAGGAAGAAACCTTGGAGGAAGAAATGGCAACCCACTCCAGTATTCTTGCTAGGAAAAATCCCATAGACAGAGGAGACTACAGTCCATGCATTTGCAAAGAGTCGGACTTGACTGCATGACTGAGCACAGCACACAATCAATCTATCTAATGATGAATCAGAAATGACAAGAAATGTTGGCTTCTATTCATCTTGGAAATTGAATTATAAAATTTATTTCAGAGCCAAAGCACAGTATGTCACAAGAGCCCTAAGAGCTAAGGTTCTGAGGAAAGACTGTAACACTGAGAAAACTCAAATGGGTTATCACCCTATCAGTGCTGGGAAAATCATAGTATTCATTTTCCTGGTGTTATAAATACCTAGCATAATAGAGTTGGCAAATACTTTTCAGTGTGAGGCTTAGGACATTTGAGTACAAGAGATTCTATTCTTTTTATTTTTGCTTATGACGGCATGTAGTTCGTTTTCAACTGCAAAGTTTATCAAAAATATTAAAATTGAAGTAAATAATACAAGCGGAGTTCAAGGAGTTAAAGAGTTGGTCATTGTGTATTTCAAGTTTTGAAATAAAAATGTGAAATTGGAAATAATATAGTATTTGAAATAATGAATATATTAAATTGAAAATAATTAGTTTATTAACATTGTGTAATATTCAGAAAACCTTTTATATATTACAAAACATCTCTCGTATTATATTTATAAATATGTTTCAAGAAGGCAAATTTCTCTGATACTCAGGTCAAATTTTAGACACACTCAAGATGTTCTTAAAGATATATATATCCCCAAATTATGAAAAGCTTCACTGTATAAAAATTAAAATTGTCTCATATAAATTAAATATAAGCAGAGTTTACTTATTTTCCTGCTTTGTATAATAATAAAATCAACATTTATCAGATTCAGCTATTCAGGAAAGCAAAAAAGATATTAATGTCAAAATAAAAAATTCATGAGTTCAAAAACTGATATTATCTATTATAAAACAATAAATGGGAAAGCACACATGACAAATGAATACGTCTTAAATCCCCAGTTTTACTATGGTACATTCAATAGTGCCAACAGGAAAAAGAACAGCCAGAAATACTTGAGAGAGGATAAAAATCAGAACAAATATAGACATTTTAAAATTTGATATTTTCACTTCTCAATATACAATCAAGGAAAAATTAATACTGAAAGCTCTCAGAAAAGGCTTTAACTCCATGAATATTAAACTATTGTTTGAAAGCACTTAAAAACTTGAGTGAAGTGAGGGTAAGTAGTGGGCGGAAATACCTTTCAATCATTCAAGATAGAATAATCAAAATGATGATGCTCATCAATGATATGTGATCAAAAATTCAATGACTGACACAGTGACAAAATCTCCAGCTCAGTCAAATGTAAATGGTCACTTCCTAACAAATAGTTATACTACAACTGAGCCTTCTAATCAGAGCTGCCAGAAAAAGCATTCATATCATCTTGCCCTACACAGTCATTTTGCAGATGAAGAGACTGAAACAGTTAAAAACCCCCTAAAAACAAAACAAACAAACAAAAAACTGTGATTAAGCAATTAACCAATAAAAAGGAAAAAAAAAATATACAGCTTGATTCTCTGTCTTTGATTACAAAGACAGTCAATACACTGTCTAATGTAAGTAACATCTGGCCTGGTCTCAAAGGTAAAAATGTGGGCTATTTTAGGGAAGATCAGTTGCACAAGGTTATATAAAGTGACCCTGCAACTTCAGCATTAGCCAGGCAAGGCAAGGAGAGCACCTGTTCCCACAAGTTCACCATCCTGGGTGTAAGAGATGAACACAAAGCTTGAGGAATTCAAAGGAGGTCAGTTTAGTAGCTTTGCTTCTTTGTCTCCTTTCTTTTTTCTTAGCTTTTGCAAACCCAAGACTGGGGTAGAATATGGAGGTGAGGGGAGGGGAAAAGGAGGATGACTGATGCCTGAATCCTTCTTGTGCTTATTCTTAGTTGCTCATCTGACTCTTTGCAGCCTCATGGACTGTAGCCCACCAGACTCCTCTGCTCATGGAATTTTCCATGCAAGTATACTGCAGGTGGGTAGCCACTCCCTGCTCCAAGAGATATTCCTGACCCAAGGAATGAACCTGGGTCTCCTGCATTGCAGGCAGATTCTTCACCACTGCACTACTTGGGAAGTCCTAAATAATACAAACATTTTCTCCAGGGGCCTCTGTCTGGCAGATAATGAAATCCTGATTCATTCTTTGTGTATTTGTGGTTTCCCAGGTCTCCTTCTTCTGGAGACCCTCACAGATATCACATTCCTGTTTAGCAATTACCTCTGAACACATGACTCCAGAGCCCCTCTCCTTAATTAGCCAATCATTAGCATTTTTCACAAGAGAGAGAAGGACCTAATCCTGAGTGCATTTAAGACGTAGACCATATTTTCCATAAGTTCATCTAGGCCTTCTCAATTGGAGAAACATGAGTGGGAACACTGTCCTACTCACTCCCAACAAGACGGAAAATGCACCAAATGAATTCTCAGTATAACTTCTGTGTCCGGTAGAATGGACTTCCCAGGTGGCTCAGTGGTTAAAAAAAAAAAATCCACCTGCCGATTCAGGAGATAAGGGTTCAATCCCTGTGTTGGAAAGATCCACTGGAAGAGGCAACTCACTCCAGTATTCTTGCCTGGAAAATTCCATGGACAGAGGAGCCTGGTGGGTAGAGTCCATGGGGTTGTAGAGAGTCTGATACAACTGAATCAACTTAGCACACAGCACACATAAATATGCATCCCTTTTTTCGATACACCAAATTTTCTCTTCAATCTTCTGTTCTAATCTGTTATTTGAGCCAGTTTCATAATATAGAGATCATAATATTTTTAATTGTCAGATTAATAGTGAATTTTTTGACACCAGAAATAACAATAGTAATAATTAATATTAATCATACTGTTATTAATATGTAATCATATTATGGATTATTACTATTATTAGTATTATTACTAATTAATAGTAATCATACCATGGACCAGGCACTGATCTAAGTGTTTTACTTATAATCTCACAAGAACCATTTGAGATGGATATAATCTTCATTACACAGATTGAAATCTAGGGCATAATACATCATGTTGCACAAGATCTTTAAGTTGCAAATAGAAGATACAAGATTTGAATTAGACCTTCTGCCTTCAGTACTCAAGCGCATAGCCCGGATGTTAACTTTAAGGGATTATTTATATTGCTTTATGATCCCAAACATCCACATATATTTTCACTGTCTTAAGCTTAACATGAATACAGGAAGCATTTAAGAAGTTTTTATGGTTAACTTTGCAGATTTTTTAAAATATATCAAATGATATGTTAAAACAAAATAACACTGCAAGATGAAATTGTTATAGTCCTTACAAAACTGTCTACTTAGTTGGTTTAGAGAGGCTTGGACAGAGCAGATGACCAATAGTTAAAGCTTTTAAGCATTCTAATACATCATTTGAATAATATTGTATCATTTATATTTTATATCTTTTGTAATTTTAAGAGAATAATAACAATATGAATATTGCCTTCTTTAAATGATGATAATTTAAGTAATTAGCAAAAGAAATAAGAAAGATTTATATAAAAGCAATGCACTAGCATTCTTCATTACTCATGGTTATTTAGCTAGAATATTCAAGTTCAATATTCAGTATTTCGTGAACATTTTTTACAACGGATATGAAAATTTCAGTGTTATTATTTTAATTTTTTTCATGATTCTACACACTAAATCTTACCTGTTGGTGCTGACAACATTTTAGAAAAGCATCTGTAGGTGCATAATTTACAGCTAGGGTGCTATTTATACACAGCACAAGCATGGTACTGTAAGCCTGGCATGGACTTGGTTTGGGAATATGAAGGCTGCCTCTGGCAAATGATACAGTAGATGCCAAGATAATTGTGAGGAAGTAAGTCATGACAAGTCATACTTTCTATATTTCTTATTTCTGTGATGCCTTTATCTAATATGATAAAAAGTTGCATTCAACTTCTGTTCCCTGTTTGGAAAAGCTACTGACACAGGAAGGTAGGAAAAGTCCTACTCTGTATGAAGTATGCAATCAGTTTTGTACAAGTGAGAACATTTTACTATCCTAACCATGGGTTTTAAGGGTATGAATACTGAAGACATTTTTGTAAAATATGTTTCTTAACAGCATCCCTCTCCTGACAGAGTGAACAATTTTCCTTCACTGACTGAGGGAAATTAGTTTATGAAGAATGTGAATGACTTCTCGCACAAACCAAGAAGGACTGAGAGGAGGTAACCAGCAGCTGGTAAAAGAAAATGAAACAGCTAGACGGAAAAATGCGTGAAGCATATGAGGATGACAACCTTCCTCATCTTTTGACAATTATTTAAAAGGGTTGCTCTCTGCATTTTGTAATAGTGTCTGTCTAATGGGAATTAAAATATTTAATAAGTCCTAAGTATTTTGCCTTGGTTTAGAAGGCAGTTTGTATAATGTATCACAATTAATCCTGGTAATGATTCTAGATAACCCTCTGTTTTATAAGCAAAAATGTTTAGTCTCTGGGTAAATACGCACAAAGCATGCCCCATATTTTGTATACTGAGTTGAGAGTTTGCTTCAGTGCCTTGTTCTCACTTTGAAACACTCAGTGGACTAAACTGTAAGTGGATATGAATCACAGTGGCGAGTCCTGAATATCATAACCTTTCAAAAATCTCTCTTTCATTTGTGACAAAATCAGAATTAATGAGCATGAAAATAAAATGCCTGAGGCTGAAGTCTCACAAAAGGCTACACGGAACTTCACTGTGTGTTTTTTAAAGACTCTCCTTATTCTTTGGTCCAACACTTACAACAGGCCTGTTCTTTAGTGGGTCAGTATTTGTGTATGTAAAGGGCACAGGTGAAGTCATACATTAGCTGCTCTATTTGTTCAAGAACTCAAGCAGTCCTTGTTTTAACAATTGATATACTTTGCTTCGGCAGAAAATCTAGAGTCTTTCCAAAGGATAAAGACAGAGTTACAGAAAACACATTATAGGGGTACATAACTTTTGAGTGCATATCCATGGGAAAATAAAAATAGCTCTGGACTATTAGATTTATAATTATTAATGAAACTGATTATTCCAGGTCTAATTGTTGTCTTTATTTAGATATTTACTTACTTTTATTTATTCATTTACAATAAGCTTCAACTTTATTTTTAAGATGTTCTCTTTATTCAGGTTTGCAAGAAACCAGAGTATGTGAATCAGTTTTAAAAGAACAGTTTTTCTTCTACTCAAGAAATCAAGTCATATTAATACTCATTATAATTTTATTACCCAGTAATAGATGAACAATTATTTTCAAAGAACATTAGTAAAAAATATTTAAGATTTCTTGCTCATATTAATTCTGCATAAGATGCCTGACCTCTAAGTCCATAATGGAAGTTTATTTGGACTTTCAATTTAGTTCTCCTTCTTCACAGAAAAATAATTGTAACACTTGTTTTCTTCCAAAATTCCCAAATATACACTATACTGATTAAATGTGAATCTGTATCCCTCATAAAATAGCATAGATACCAAAAAAAAAAAAAAAAGAAATGATGTTTTTCTGATTTTTATGGCTATCTATATTCATTTTGGTTTGAAATTAAAGAAGAAGAATCAGAGAAGGCGATGGCACCCCACTCCAGTACTCTTGCCGGGAAAATCCCATGGATGGAGGGGCCTGATGGGCTGCAGTCCATGGGGTTGCAAAGAGTCACACACAACTGAGCAACTTCCCATTCACTTTTCACTTTCATGCAATGGAGAAGGAAAAGGCAACCCACTCCAATGTTCTTGCCTGGAGAATCCTAGGGACGGGGGAGCATGGTGGGCTGCTGTCTATGGGGTCACACAGAGTCAGACATGATGGAAGTGACTTAGCAGTTAGCATATTCATTTGGGTTTGAAATTAAAGTGTAATTGACACATTAATTCCAATCCCAAAGAAAAGCAATGCCAAAGAATGCTCAAACTACCACACAATTGTACTCATCTCACAGGCTAGTAAAGTAATGCTCAAAATTCTCCAAGCCAGGCTTCAGCAGTACGTGAACCATGAACTTCCAGATGTTCAAGCTAGTTTTAGAAAAGGCAGAGGAACCAGAGATCAAATTGCCAACATCTGCTGGATCATTGAAAAAGCAAGAGATTTCCAGAAAGACATTGATGTCTGCTTTATTGACTATGCCAAAGCCTTTGACTGTGTGGATCACAATAAACTGTGAAAAATTCTGAAAGAGATGGGAATACCAGACCTCCTGACCTGCCTCTTGACAAACCTGTATGCGGGTCAGGAAGCAACAGTTAGAACTGGACATGGAACAACAGACTGGTTCCAAATAGGAAAAGGAGTACGTCAAGGCTGTATATTGTCACCCTGCTTATTTAACTTATAGGCAGAGTACATCATGAGAAACGCTGGGCTGGAAGAAGCACAAGCTGGAGTCAAGATTGCCAGGAGAAATATCAATAACCTCAGATATGCAGATGACACCACTCTTATGGCAGAAAGTGAAGAAGAACTAAAAAGCCTCTTGATGAAAATGAAAGAGGAGAATGAAAAAGTTGGCTTAAAGCTCAACATTCAGAAAACGAAGATCATGGCGTCCAGTCCCATCACTTCATGTCAGATAGATAGGGAAACAGTGGAAACAGTGTCAGACTTTATTTTTTTTTTGACTCCAAAATCACTACAGATGGTGCCTGCAGCCATGCAATTAAAAGACGCTTACTCCTTGGAAGGAAAGTTATGACCAACCTAGACAGTATATTGAAAAGCAAAGATATTACTTTGCCAACAAAGGTCCATCTAGTCAAGGCTATGGTTTTTCCAGTGGTCATGTATGGATGTGAGAGTTAGCTGTGAAGAAAACTGAGTGCCAAAGAATTGATGCTTTTGAACTGTGGTGTTGGAGAAGACTCTTGACAGTCCCTTGGACTACAAGGAGATCCAACCAGTCCATCCTAAAGGAGATCAGTCCTGGGTGTTCATTGGAAGGAGTGATGTTGAAGCTGAAACTCCAATACTTTGGCCACCTCATAGGAAGAGTTGACTCATTGGAAGAGACCCTGATGCTGGGAGGGATTGGGGGACAGGATGAGAAGGGGACGACAGAGGATGAGATGGCTGGATGGCATCACTGACTCGATGGACATGAGTCTGAGTGAACTCCGGGAGTTGGTGATGGACAAGGAGGCCTGGCATGCTGTGATTCATGGGGTGCACAGATTCGGACACAACTGAGCGACTGAACCAAACTGACACATTAATTTCAGGTGTACAGCATAATGATTCAATATTTGTCTATACTGCAAAATGATCACCACAGTAAGTCTACTTGACATCCATCAACATACATAGAACGAGAATTTTTTTCTTATGATAACTTTTAAGATCTACTCTTAGCAGCTCTCAAATACACAATGCAGTATTATCAACTATAGTTGCAACGGTATACTGTATTTTGTTATTCACTTAATACTTTAAGTAATTTATAGGTTTTCTTCGGAAGTTTAGAAGAATTTCCTATATTTAATTGTATTGCCTGGACACTCTCTTGCCCCCAATTTCTACATCTGGAATTAAGTTAAACAGATCATGTAGTACACAGCACTGCTTTCAGAATGAGTTTGTATATTCATTTCTAGACTTCTTTCCAGTATATTTAATTTCTTTACATGTCACCAATGAACTGACACCTTCAGGTAGAAATGACATCTTAAAATAAGTAATTAAACACACAAATCCACACTCACATGCATCCTCACACATACAGAGATGCAGGTTAATAGGCAAATTGATAGGTAAATGGATCTAGACTTTTGAGATCACAGTTTGATAAAATGTATATTCTCCTGTATGTTAATCATTGTTTATGAATACAAGTTTTACTTATTTATTGGTTTTTTGTATATTTATGTTTCTGGATATAACCTAATACATTTGTTTTGATTTTATAAATATTGAACTTTTTTGCCTAAAAGCAACATCTAGTTTTACGTCTTATAGATCAAAAACAAGAATATTTGTTTTTGTTATGTAATGTTAAAATATGATATGTTTGATCCATCTGTTTTATAAAACACATTGATATATTTTCTGACAAATACAGCCAGATCTACTTTTCTGCAGACACATTGTAGACACTTTGAATTTATCTTAAGCCCTTGATAATGAGTAAGCCTCTAACAATGAGTAAATCATCTTAATATTTTCTCAACTAGATGATCAACAAATGTACTTAAATGTTATTTTATTTTTTTTAATTTGCTGATGAAGTTGAACATTCTACAGCACCTTGAAGTAGTCATGCATTGTCTCACATAAAATAAAATGTTCTATTTAACTTACAGCATTTTGAAGAAAACTCATAAATTCAATTATGCTACAAAAAGAAATTCAGTGAGATGATTATTCACAATATTTATATTTATTATATAAGAATCCATATCAAACATATGTTTTTTTAGCTCCCAATATTTTCTAATCCTGTATGTAGAAGGTTATTCTAAGCAACAGAATAATTACAATATGCAGTTACCAAGCATTTCAAAATAATTTGCAGTAACTTTTAATGCTTTTGTAATGAAAATTGTCAGAGATAGAGATTTAATTGACAAGATGATAATTTTAAGTGAAAATAATTACTTGCAATATATTTTTGTATTTGCATTTTATTAATATTTCAGTACTAATATTTCTATCTCCTTTTCATTTTCTGAATTATTCCAAGTTTTGAAAACTTATTTTTAGACCCTTTTGTGATATCTACTTGCTACATGAATGGAAGCTTAAAAGAATTGCTACTACGACCTCTCAAGCCTCTTTGGGTTTTTTAGGACAGCAGTTCTGCACATTTTCAGTGGTCAATGAGAAATGCTTAGATTGCCCTATTTGTATTATGCAATGAAACACTTCGATCACTTTCAAAAAAAATGGTGCTTATAATTGAGAATAAATATGTATTGTTTCAGTATTTATATGTATGATTTAAAAAGCTTTCTCTGAAAATAAATAGTAACCCTGTAGTCTTTAATATTTATAGACTTTAAACATGGTTTTTAAACTATTTTATTGAGTAGTGTCTTCATTTCAGATTTTGAAAGTTCCTGGAAGAAAAATGGCAAACATAATTAATAATCTTGTTTTAAAATTTATTGCGGAATCCAGTGACATATGGCTACAATCATTTTAATCTTCCTACAAGCAAACATTAAATACTGTCGTATGATGGTAACATTGATGACGGACATTGTATGTAATTCACAGTTTTGTAGTATTTATTGTTCAAAGAATATCTGGACCTGTCATACTATGCTTTTTATGATAAATCATGGATTATGTGTGTGTGCATTTAAAAGAAACTCATAATTAAGGAAAGTTGCATTCACTCCACTCACACAGTGTGAAATCTTTGTAAACAGCTACTTTTAAAGGTCAATCAAGAAACGTGTATGGTATCATGGTGTTAATCAGTAATCTACTTTTGACACTAAACACTGATTACTAGTTCTGTAAAATAAATTTATGGGAACATGCACACCATTAATAATTTTAGCAGTTAAAATAATAGTTGTTATAACTCTTGCTGATCAAATGGTAATCACAACATGTAAGTAATCAAATTCTGGTTTTCTAAACCAAATAAATCTAATATACCCATAGCAGTAGCCTCTGTTCATAAAATATCAACAGTATGTCTCTTCTCACATGAACTTGTCTCTCCTCTCTCAAGAGCTGGAGTAGTGTACTTCACTCACGTGAGTCTGACCAATAAAATACTGCAAAAGTGATGCTGGGCCAGTAGGAAGCATAATTGAATGGCCTAGTAGTTTACATTCTAGGAACCCTATATGAAGTATACTTATCCTGAGACAAACATTCCATTAAAAAAAAGAAAAAGAAAAGAGCTCAGGTCTCATGCATCTTGTAGAAAATCAGATAAAATACAGAGGAAGACAGTGAGAGCACTAAGATACATAGATAAGGAAACCATCCAGGAAATGGATCCCACCACCTCCAGACACTACATCTCCTGCCACATGGATCAGACATGACCTGCTAACTGAACTCTTCCACAAAATCATGAGCAAATTAAAGTTTTTGTTTTGAACCAGTAAATTTTCACAGTAAGTTATGCAGCAGTGGCTATGTAAAACACCCATGTTCACATGGGAGAATTATAAAATAAACAAACAAACAAAAAAAAACAAGGAAAATATAGGTGCTTCAAATCTATTAATGATATAGAATAGTTGATCTGCAATTAAACTTAGACTGTGTAATGTACTTCAATTATTTCTTGACCATTTAATATTGTTTTCTTTCAGGAACTGTCCCCTTACCCTCATCAGATGGTGTCAGCATTATAATTTTCCTTAATTCCTTTTGGTAGATAAATGACCTGGGATAGCCAATAGGTAGCACTAGCAGGCACACCTGGATTGTGATTAGATTAAAGGTTATACAACACTAGATAATTAAGAATCCTTTTTATATCATTATTATTGATTCTACAAAGAAAGGAACCTCCCTTTTTGAAATGGATATGACTGAGAACCAGCTGATCCTTGGGCTGCCAGTGGATAGTAAGGCCAACATGTGGGGAAGACTTGCTTAAGAATTATTGTTTTAAAAGTATGTACAAAATGGATCAAAGTGAACAAGAAAGAGAGACAATTGGTAACACCTTTTGAACTCTAGGACCTAGTCATACCTTAAGCAAGAGTGTTCTCTTTGATTTCATAGATATGCAAGCTTCAAAATGTTATTTTTTTCTTGAACTAGTTACAGTTGGTTTTCTGTTACTGAGAATTGAAGTCCTGGCAACTGAACTATATAGAATATTGTGTGATCTGTGGAAGTGGAAAGAACTAATAGTAGAGATCCTGCCTACTATGAATTTATTAGTGAGACAAATTTAAATTGGAAACTATATCAGCATTCATTTAATATTTTTTTACCATTTTTATGTGTAAAATTTTGTGCTGGACATATACAGTTATACATACAGTCCCTATATTATGCATGTTGTCAAGGACTTGAGTGTTTGGAATTTTTATATTATTAGGTAAAATAAAAGCTACAGGTTTTAAGAGTATGAGGATTTGGGGTGAAGACAGAGCCATACAGTACCAAGAGCTCCCATGGGAAAATGTGTTGTTGTATATTGGGAAATAAATTGGAAGATGTATACTTTTCTTCTCTGTCCTCATATGTCTAGTTATTCTTTTTTTTTCCTGCCACTATCTGACCTTATAGGGAACAAGTCTAAAGAAACTAACATGTTCCCACAACACTGGAGCTGTTTGAGTGTACTAAACAGTATTACAAGGAAAAAAAAATGTCCCGAATATCTCTGTTTTATGTTAGAATGGTTGTTCAGCAAGAAAGGGGGGATTTTTATAGATGAGAGTATCAAATCTCTATCAGTAGAATGTGTTTTCTTCTTTCACCACCAGATCCAACAGAATGATGATGATTCCCTGGTAGCTCAGAGAGTAAATGCATCTGCCTGCAATACAGGAGACCTGGGTTTGATCCCAAGGTCAGTAAGAACCCTAGAAGAAGAGAATGACTACCCACTCCAGTATTCTTGCCTGGAGAATTCCATGGACTGAGGAGCCTGGCAGGCTCCCCAGGCAAAGAATAGGAGACAACTGAGTGACACTTTCACTTTTCGTACATATGAAAATTACTTCTCTGTACCTTATAGGAGTCTGCAGTCACCACTAGGTTCTTGAGATATAGATGTATATTTTCAAATGATTTATATCTACATTTGGAAAGTAAACAAACAAGAAAACAAACAAGCATACCCAAAAGCAACTATCACCATAATTTCTTATCCTTAAGTAAGAAATTACTGTATATTAATATCTCCAGGTATTCAGGTACTCAGTGCTGTTATTCTAAATTCAAACTTCATTCACTTGATTTTCTTCCTTCTTATTTTTACTTACATCTGATTAGTTACAAATTGTATTGATTCTACTTCAGTAGTAGTTCTAATTTTCCTCATTTCAGTTGCACTTAACTCTTTTATATAATAACATATCGAGTCCCTCCTCCCACATAGTACAGATTTTTCTGCAAAGGAAGATTTTTGCATATTTTTCCTATTTCATAAAATATATTAGCATATTAAAACTACATAATATAGAGACAGAACAGTTACATATAATTACATATAATACTGTTTATAATATATAATTGCATATATGTTATGTATATGGACTTGGTCATGTCTGCCTCTCTGTGACCCCCTAGACTGTCACAAGAGACCTGTGCCAGGCTTCTATGTCCATGGAATTTTCCAGGCAAGAATGGTGGTGGTTTACTCACTAAGTCGTGTTCAACTCTTTTGTGACTCAATGGACTGAAGCCTGCCAGGCTCCTCTGTCCATGGAATTCTCCAGGCAAGAATACTGAAGAAGTTACCATTTCCTACTCAAGGAAATCTTCCCAACCTGTGGATCAAACCTCCATTTCTTGCTTCTCCTGCATTTGCAGGTGAATTCTTTCCCACTGGGCCACCTGAGAAGCCCATATATTATATATAACACAAACTAAAAAAGTCATAGGATATACACAGATGCTTAGACAAGTCCTATTGCTCCTCTAGTAAGTTCTTTCAGTAATTTCATATGTGATTTTATATGCCTGAGAAAGAGACACATCTGATCATTTTATATATAAATTTAAATATGTCAACCCAAAATTAGGTAGTAATCAAAAATAGGAAATTTAATTTTTTCTTTAAATAGATGCATACCTTATTCATACAAATTTTGTATTTTATTTAAAAATATAAATCTAAAATAGAAAAGAAAAATATTACCCTTGAATAAATTAATAATCTTACTCAGTATTTACTATTTTTTTAAAAGTATGTATTCCTCATTGTTTTCTCTTAAAGACTGTAGGAGAAAAAATTTGTAGAAGTAAATATGCATCCAGGTACCTCCCAATTGAGTTTATTTAAGTAGAATGAAAAGTTCTAAATTCTTTATATAGTGTTAACTAAAATAATTATAAATTCCATACCTTTAGTATCTGATACTTTCAAGTATATAAGTAATGTTTATAAAACAAGATGTATTTAAATTATAAAATTACTCATTTTAAATTTATGCTTAAAATTAAACAAAAATTATATTGTTAGAAGCACATTTTTTAGAGTTATAGAATCTTAGTAGCAAATTCCTCAACTGTTGTTAAATATTACCAAAATATATACAAAAGTGCTGTGTATTATAAAACACTCCTTTTTACTATGTTGATTATGGATTTTATTTTACATATACCTAAGAACAGACTGGTTCCAAATTGGGAAAGGAGTACATCAAGGCTGTATATTGTTACCTTGCTCATTTAACTTATATGCAGAGTACATCTTGAGAAACGCTGAGCTGGAAGAAGCACAAACTGGAATCAAGATTGCCGGGAGAAATATCAATAACCTCAGATATGCAGATGACACCACCCTCATGGCAGAAAATGAAGAGGAACTAAAAAGCCTCTTGATGAAAGTTGAAAGAGGAGAGTGAAAAAGTTGGCCTAAAGCTCAACATTCAGAAAACTAAGATCATGGCATCCGGTCCCATCCCTTCATGGCAAATAGATGGGGAAACAGTGTCAGACTTTATTTTTGGGGGCTCCAAAATCACTGCAGACAGTGATTGCAGCCATGAAATTAAAAGATGCTTATTCCTTGGAAGGAAAGTCATGACAAACGTAGATAACATATTCAGAAGCAGAGACATTACTTTTTCAACAAAAGTCCGTCTAGTCAAGGCTATGGTTTTTCCAGTGGTCATGTATGGATGTGAGAGTTGTACTGTGAAGAAAGCTGAGCACCGAAGAATTGATGCTTTTGAACTGTGGTGTTGGAGAAGACTCTTGAGAGTCCCTTGGACTGCAAGGAGATCCAACCAGTCCATTCTGAAGGAGATCAGTCCTGGGTGTTCATTGGAAGGACTGATGCTAAAGCTGAAACTCCAATACTTTGGCCACCTCATACAAAGAGTTGACTCATTGGAAAAGACCCTGATGCTGGGTGGGATTGGTGGCAGGAGGAAAAGGGGATGACAGAGGATGAGATGGCTGGATGGCATCACCGACTCAATGGACATGAGTTTGGGTGAACTCCAGGAGTTGGTGATGGACAGGAAAGCCTGGTGTGCTGTAATTCATGAGGTCGCAAGGAGTCGGACACAACTGAGCGACTGAACTGAACTGAACATCCATGTTTAAAGCTAATATTCTGTGTATGTTGTCATGCTGTCATTTTGTTTCTTGTGTAAATGAGGCCAGCATTTAGCCCTTTGTTAAATAAGTGATAAGTTCTGTTTATCTCCAAGAAGGGTATGCTTTGAAACAGATTTAGTTTAAGTAATAAAGTAGAAGATTATTTCTTTTATATATGAGCAACAGGTCTTGAAGCCATATATAAGATGAAATTATTAATATCCTTTATTTGTCAAAAGACATGCTCTGTGTTATATCGTTTTAGAAAGACCTCAGGGCTTCCCAGGTAGCTCAGTGGGTAAAGAATCTCAATCAGGAAGATCCCTTGGAGGAGGGCCAGGCAACCCACTCCAATATTCCTGCCTGGAGAGTCCCATGGACAAAGCAGACTAGTGGGCTACAGTCCACATGGTCCCCAAGAGTCGGACGCAACTGAGAACGCAGACAGAGAGACCTCAAATGTGTAACTTTAACTTTTATATTCCATTTTTTGCATATATCTTTGATTATGTTTAATGCTAATATATATTTACTTTCAATTATTTTGTCCCTTTGATGTGGAGCAATGTCAAATACAGTGTATGAACCTCGAAGTATTTAGTACCTAGATAAGTTTAATACACAACTGTTACTGGAATTTCAAAATTATTGACTACTTAGCAGTAGAAACTAAAAACAAGTTTCTTCCATTTTTTTGTCTTTAGCTTAAAGTATTATCTATTGCTGCAATAATTACTAAAATTCTTTGAACTGAATCTGTTTTCTCCTTCCTCTTCTCTTATCTCTATCCCCAAAGCTATTTGATTAAAATTTCAAGTCTCTTAGAAAACTTCTTTTAGGATAATACCCACATGCTTATAGGAGTTCCTATGGGGTTTTGTTCAATTAAAAATATCATATTAGATATAGCAAATTCAGAGGTAATACTCAGACAATTTATTCCTTATTATCAGAACAAAATGTTACAAATAAGGCACATTTGTTCTTGGAACAAGCCAAAATCTAATATAGATAACCTTGTTAAAACAAAGTTATATGAAATATGGTAGACATTTATAAGCAATCACATATAATGCTTAAAATTGGTTTTTCAGATTCTTTTTAAACTGTTTATGTGTTAGGGGACTGAGCTAGAGTTGTGCTGCATAAATAGGGAAACAATGAATAAGAACTAAAAGCTCTCCTGGGAAATGATTATTAATAGACTATCTGAGATAGTGTCTCATTAAACTAATGACCTTGAAATAAAGTAGAGATTTGAGAAGTTAAAATGTATTTTGCATGGGGAAATATATAAAACTGAAATAATTAACTGAGGTTTTGAATTCAGTGTGCAAAGGATTCTTCTTTAAATTTGAGGCGGAAATATATGCCTGTAAAGAATTATAAAGTCTATCCTACACTTACCCTGAGGACTCTCCTCAAACTATTTATTGTGGTCTTTTCTCTAATTGAGACTTAGTTTGACTTTATTCTAATAAATTAGCGTGTGTTGTGCATCATTTTAAATGCTCCAGTGAACACACACATTTTCCAATTTCAGATGAATTCAACTGATGTATTGCCATGAATATACCTTGATGCTGTGGTTCGATATTTTACAGAGAGGCTTAAAAACTCCTCATTAAAAAGAAAATTTTAGGAAAGAAAATAAAAAAAAATTTCCACATCATTGTGGATTAATGTGTCTTTTATAATATTAACTCTGTACTTCTAACTTCAGAGTGTTATATGCCAAAATGTGTGAAAGAAATTGTAAGGCCATTTTTAAAAATAGACCACATTATCTGATGTTTAGGTAAGTTTAGAAATGGTAGTCACTGTAGATTGATAGCTCAGGTGATTTTCAGAAAGAAGAGCCTTCAAGCAATTTGATAAACTAGAGGGGCTGAAATAGTGTAGATACAAGCAATTCAACATGAATTTGAAAAGTTGAAAATTATCTTCGTATTTTGGATATTAGGCAAAAGTTTGGAAACCATATATACTTCAATAATTACTTCAAATAACTTATTTTATCATTATCTTTATCATTATCCAGCTACTTCTGATATCAAGGATGCATGTATTTCCATTTACTTGTAGGTATTTATAAGACAGAACTCATTCATTAGATGTCCATAAACTTTTGCACATAAAAGAAAGCATAGAAAATAAAAATATGAAAACATTAACCTTTTATCTATACCCCAAGAGCTCTCCAAATTACCCCCACATTAATGTCAAAATAGTTAACATATCATGACCTGAACTCTGTTCACTTCACCTTATAGTGACAGCTGTGTTTGTAATTTCTGTACTATTTCTCACTCTGTACAGCTGTACATTCATTTCTACCTGAAATTTTCTTTCCCACCTCCACCCTTTTCCATGATGTGTTAAAGACTACGTGTCCATTATGATTGATTTTCAAATTTTTTTGTTGTGCTTTCAAGACAACTGTACCTGTCCAGACTATTATTTTTACTACCATCACATTGTCCTTATAGTAACATAGCATCTTCTAAGCAGCAAACACAATGCTTACTTTATAAAAGTGAGCATATTCAGTGTGTCATACTAGGAGTCCAATACACACCGTTTGTTTGTTCAACAAACAAAGGGAGAAAGCAGTTTGAACTGGTATTTGTAGTGAGGCTTTAACAGTGCTGTATAGGTCGGGTAAATATATGAATAAACTTTACATATTCAGTGAGGACAAGAAAAATGTTACAGAGGGACAGAATCAATAAAAGCTTTCAAATTCAAAACCATTACAATCTTCTTGGGATTGTAGTAGTAGAAAAGTGGGAATGCTATGTGGGCTGTTGAGAGGTGCAGATCTTTGTCCCATCAGTGATTTCAACTGGGATGTTTGGGATCTACCACCAGATCCCCAGGCCCAACAAGCACACTGAAAGAGATAGTTGTATCTCAAAAAGGCTGCAAAAGCTAAATATTTTTAAAGTGTGAAAGTGAAAGTGAAGTCGCTAAATCGTGTCCGACTGTTTGCGACCCCACAGACTGTTGGGGGCCAGAGTGAGGTACTCCGCCCGTGACAAAGGTCATGAGGAAGGAGGCTCGACATACGCAAAGGCGGGATCGAGCCTCAGGAGTCCCCCTGGAACTCCTCGAGCATCTACCCCCATAACCAGAGCCTGCCTACTTTACTACTTTGTGCTCACCTACACCTCTGACTTTACGGGGGGCTATCCCCCACCACCTCTTTTGGAGAAGGAGTTAACTTAGAGCTCCAGTTTATAATAATTCCTGGGCGTGATAAGAGTGTTTTAACCTACAAACTCCTCTGAAGGTTCTCTGGCCTGCCTGACAGGCTTGTCCGGCCACATGTGATCGCTCACAGCCTCCCAACCGTGAGAGGCACAAGATGCTTTAAACCTTCTAAAAACAGGTTCCTTAGAAAAGTTAGAAAACTATTAGTATAAGTATAATGGGCTAATTAGAAATTGTGTTGGTGAAGGGTTTTTCATTTGTTGAGCCAATGTTTGTTGCTAAGTCTCCATATCCCCTGCCCTTACACACATTAATGAATATATAGAATTAACCTTTGATATTAATCACGTTAGACCTTAGGCTAAGTAAATTCTTTCCTTAACTAAAACCCACTACACCCTCACCCTGTAGGAATGTAACTTTATTTGGGTGGCGTCTGTTTTGAGAATAATCAGCCCTGGAGAAATAAGTGTCCTGATTGACTGACCGCTGTCACAAGGAGAGGGTCGTAAATTGTCAGCAGGCCCCCCTGGCCAGAAGATGATGTAACACCCCTAAGACCTCTGTATACATTTGTATGAAGCACCTGACTTTGATAAAAGTCAGGACTGCTGACCCCGCATGACTTTTGCATAACATCTCAGTGTATAAAAGTAGACCATGGAAAATAAAGAATTGGGATCAGTTTCTCGAAATACTGGTCTCCCCATGTCGCTCTCTCTCTCACTCTGGCTGAGTCTCCATCTGGAGCGCGGAACCCACCATGCTTACTAATTATGCCTGGGCTTCTAAGATCCAACCGGGGAGGCCTCAGTGTCTCCTCTCCTTTGGGAGAACGGAAGGACGCCTGCGGCCTACGTAAGTGGTGCAAACTTCTTGTCTTGAAGTTTTATTGGTCTCCTGCGTAAACCAAGCTACTCAGCCTCTTTTCTCCGCTGAATTTTCCTACTGAGCTATCCTTATTCTATTACTCTTTATATCTCTAATTAATATCTAATTGAAGCTATTGTATCCTGATCCTCGCCTATGCCGTCTCTCCTTCGAATACCCTGGATCAGCCGGGGCTGGTCCCCGGCAACAGACTGTAGCCTACCAGGCTCCTCTGTCCATGGGATTTTCCAGGCAATAGCACTGGAGTGGATTGCCATTTTCTTCTCCAGGGTATCTTCCTGACCCAGGGCTCGAACCCTGGTCTCCCGCATTGTAGACAGACGCTTTACCATCTGAGCCACCAGGGAAGTCCAGCCTGGACTATTTAAAAATATATATATATATTTTTTTGGATATTGTATTAGTTTTGCCAAATATTGAAATGAATCCGCCACAGGTATACATGTGTTCCCCATCCTGAACCCTCCTCCCTCCTCCCTCCCCATACACTTTACAATATTGTATTGGTTTTGCCAAATATCGAAATGAATCCGCCACAGGCATACATGTGTTACCCATCCTGAACCCTCCTCCCTCCTCCCTCCCCATACCATCCCTCTGGGTCGTCCCAGTGCACCAGCCCCAAGCATCCAGTATCGTGCATCGAACTTGGACTGGCGACTCGTTCCATATATGATATTATAGGTATTTCAATGCCATTCTCCCAAATCATCCCACCCTCTCCCTTTCCCACAGAGTCCAAAAGAGACACTGATGTATAAAAATATTTTTAAAATAAACCACAAATAAAAGTAAATAAAAACTAAAGAACGCTATTGAAAACTGTGGAAAGCCACAAGAGACTTACCGGCATGATGGAATCCCCCTACCCTGGTGATGGTACCCAGTACGGATTCTGGTTTTAATCCTCAAACTACTCATGCCAGGCCCCAAAACCAGTGGAAATTTGTTGTATGATGCAGGGAACCCAAATCTGATGCTGTGTGACAACCTACAGGGATGGAGAGGGAGGTGAGAGGGAGGTTTAAGAGAAAGGGGACATATGTATATTTATCGCTGATTCATTTTGATGTATGGCAGGAACCATCACAATACTGTAATTGTCCCCCAATTAAAAATTATTGAAGACTCAAAAATGATTGTGTTTATATGGGTTATAAATCCCTAGTTTTATGAATTTAAAAATAAGAATAGAGGAATATTTAAAATATTTATGTATTTTAAACTCACTGCATGTTAATATAAATATTTTTATAAAATATATATATTTATAAAATGTGACTGTATTTTTGAATTCAAAAGAATCGTGAGATTGTTTTGCATGTTTGGAATTTCTGTACTAAACAGCTTTATAGAAGACAGCTAAACTGTCTTATTTCCTTTTGCATCAATTCTGTTACCAAATAATATTTTGGGTAACATCTACAAAGAAAATTCTGTTTCCCACAGGTACGTAGTTGGGACAGGACCTCAGGGATTCTCAGATCAGACATTGATAACTTTTGGATTAAGGAAAATACAGAAGCCAGCTAGTTATGAGGCTCTTATAACACCAGAACTGTTAGTGTACACTGACTGTTAGTGTACACTGAAAGACAGTGTAAATCATTTCATCCAACTGCTTAACATACAAATCAAATTTCTTAATTAACCCAGTACCAGCCCCTAAATAAAGACATTTGTAATTCTAATGTGCACCCTGAAATGTAACTGAATATTCATTAAACAAGTTTTGTGCCACTACACTACGATGATTTGAATCGATACCACTAAAAGAAACTAGGAAGGCAGTTTTGTTAAATATGCTTTATGCAGTTAGACTTTTATAACAAGATGAAGAGGACATATCAGAAATTAGAGGAACTTTTACTTTATCCTCATTAGAACACCCATACGTCTCCTGGGAGTGCATACTCAGATGCCGCCTAACACCATCACAGTGACACAGAATATAAATTGCAAAGAGTCGGACATGACTGAGTGACTAACACACACTGCTTATGTCTTGCTTTAACTATTTCAACAGTGTCCACACTATTATTTTTATTACCACACTGAACAGCCTCAACTCATTCACTCACCGTTTTATCTTCCTTAAAGTAGAGGTGCATTTTGTCATTCTACTGTTGAAATCCCTTAATATGGCCATAGACTGAACATTCAGCTCCATGAGTGTTAAAATTTGAGGATAATCATTTCTTCCCCTGCATTGTTCTTCTTCTAAAATCCTTTATTCAAACAGAAAACTGAAAAAAAAAAAAAAAGATGAAAATCTGTTAAAGCAATTAAGGGGTAAAGTTTCAGTCACTCAGCTGTGTCTGACTATTTGCAACCCCATGGACTGTAGCCCACCAGGCTCCACCGTCCATAGAATTCTCCAGGCAAGAATACTGGAGTGGGTTGCCATTCCATTCTGCAGGAGATCTTCCTGACCCAGGGATTGACCCCGGGTCTCCAGGATTGCAGGTAGATTCTTTATTGTCTGAGCCACGAAGGAAGCCCAATAAGGGGTAAGATAGGTAGCAAAGGGACAGTTACAGCTTGTATCAGAGCAAAGAGATGGGTGGTATGGTTCAGCTGCCATGAATATGACTTAGGAGTTTAAGGGAAATTTCCTCTTGACAACTGGTGTGGGGCAGGGGAAGGTGAGGGAGTCAAACAGTTTGTTTCCATAAAGATAAAGATGTATTTATGGCATCTGCTTGAGCTACTGCCAAAAGAACAAAAGTTAACTTGGCTGGAAAATTTCAGAATAACCAATAAATCAAACTGGATTCAAACTAATGTATTTCAACCTGGAGGCTGTGCTCCATATGTGACTCATTCAGCTTTATAGGAAGTTGAACCCTGTCTTTCATCCTTTATTCAGCTTCATTTTGCCATTGCATAACGGTATGGTCAAGGAAATTAGAGGTTGGTACTGTCACCATAATATAAAATAGAAATGGCCTTCAGAATGTGTCCACATGGGTCTACAGTTCCTAATCAAATATTGCAAAATCAAAAAGATCTTCAATGGGTAGAAAAAAATGAACCTACATAAAATCTTTTGAGAGAACTAACGTAAGTTCACTTATGGTCATTATTTACCTGATTTAGTATGATCAGACATGAACGAGCGACTAAGCCCAGCACAGCACAGTGTGAATATATGTTTATTTTTGTCTTACTGCAGGAAACAATTAAGGAATGTGGTATTATAGCTAAGGATGGTATACAATATAGAGCACACACAAGATACTGCCTTCCTAAAATATGAAAACATTTTCAGGTCTAAATTTTATGTGGTGGCTATAAAGATGTGGACAATACATGGTGGATTAGTGGCCCTGTGTAGCTAGGATCCTTATGACAGAAAAGAAAGTGTTAGTCGCTCAGTCGTATCCAACTCTTTGCGACTCCATGGGCTGTAGCCTACCAGGCTCCTTCATCCATCGGATTTTCCAGGCAAGAATAAGGATACTGGAGTGGGTTGCCATTTCCATTTCTAATGACAGAAAAGAACCCCATGACTATTTAAACTTCACCAAGCAAAGAGATCATTCTTTTAGCCTCCCTCTTCCTAGGAATGAGTTGTTTCTTCAGGCATAAACCTGCAGGAATGTTAAACAGGAAGGATGATCTTCTCTTTAAAATTACATGTTCCCATCTTCAAATCCAAATGGAAGAGCAATATATATATATATATACATATATATATATATATATATATACACACACACACTTATATATATATTTGTGAGGCATTGTTGTTATTGTTGTTTAGTCACTAATTCACATCTGACTCTATCCATGGGATTTCCTACAAGAAAGGAATGGATTGCCATTTCCTTCTCCAGGGGATCTTCCTCACTCAGGGATGGAATTCATCTCTCTTGCATTTGCAGGTGGATTCTTTACCACTGAGCTACCTATGAAGCCCTATGTGAGACATATGTTTACTGTATATGATTATACTAACAAGTATTAAAATCTATCCATCCTCCTTATTATTGAGAAAAAATATAGTTATATTTTAGCTTTTATGTCCTGGTAAGACATGCTTTTACAGTTGATGATGTTTGTTTTTTCTTTAAAATTTCTGAGGGCTAAATATATAATGCATATAATGAGTTAGAAATGATCGTTATTCATTTACAGCCTCTCCAGTTAGATTGAAATACTGTCGTTTTTAGGTCATTGTATAATGGTGTTTCTGGCATACGTGGATTGAATAAAGTAACTCTCAGTGCCAAGGTTAATGTATCAACTTCAGGTAGTTGCTTTGTTGAATTTTGTTAAATATTCTCCAGCTTCTCTAACCCTCTGAGACTGACTGAAATGAAAAGGAATTTAATTAGAGTGTGCTGGGAATGTAATATAATACATTAAGTTTTTATTAAGAAAACTGGTATTGAACCACAATGTTATTGGTTCTGAAATTATCCTTCTAGATAAACAAAGTACACATACGTGTAGGTAAGCAGATTGAATGTAAAGGAAATTTATCAAATAGTATTAACTCAATGGACGTTTACATCATAAAATGATTTTGAAGGAAGAGAGCTTTCTCACGCCATGTAAATTTCAAAAATAAAGCTCCTGTTTCATTTTGGAGCTACTATACAAGAGCCATTATGCCATGCCCGTTTAAGTCATTGGAATTCAGCACTCCTGTGATTAATTTCAAAGGCACATTGGTCCAGGGTTATTATTAGGTTAGTCTGTTAATGCAGAATCTGTCAAGAAGGGCTTGAAGTGGAAATCGCACAGATGCATACAAAGTTCTAGCTTAAAATACTTTTGACACAAGGATTTTTTAGTTTCATTTGGTGAAGGGAGCACAAATTAAGACAATTAATTGAATTGACCTATGTTTTTAACAGTCTGTAATACATTTTTGAAAATAAAAGTACAGATACTCCTCACAAAAAAATAAAAATAAAAATAACCTTGGTTTAATAAAACTCTGTGCATTCAAAGGAATTAATATAGTTTAAAAAGTGTTTATATTATATGAATAATATTATACCAAATAATAATGCTAAATCTCTTAAAGAGCAAAGGTGCTTTCTAGAATTTTTAAATCAGACTTTGAAATAGGTTAGTATTCCTTTTCCTCTGCTTTGTTGGGCTCACAGACATTGTTTACCTTATCTTGGTATTAAATAGTCATGTATCTCTTAAATAGCAGTTGAAATTTAAATACATCTCCAATTCAGATAATGCACTACCACACTATTTCATCTGATTTATTTAGTCTAATATAATCCATTATTTAAATCACTTGAGTAATTATTTAATCTTACTTTTAGTTTAGTTATATGTAAATACAATGTCATAAAATAATCATAATCAACAACTATAAATTGTCATCACTTTGACTATCTCAATCATCCATTATTGAAAGTTATTAGAAACCTGAATATGTTATGTAGGTTTTTAAATTCCTATTATGGTTAATTTAGGGCTTCCCTGATAGCTTAGTTGGTAAAGAATCTGCCTGCAATGCAGGAGACCCCAGTTCGATTCCTGTTTGGGAAGATCGCATGGAGAAGGGACAGACTACTCACTCCACTATTTTGGGGCTTCCCTTGTATGCCTAAGCTGGTAAAGAACTCACCTGCAATGCGGGAGAAAGTGAAAGTGAAGTCGCTCAGTCATGTCCGACTCTGCGATCCCACGGACACCAGGCTCCTCCGTCCATGGGATTTTCTAGGGAAGAATACTGGGTTGGGAATACCCGTTCAATCCCTGGGTTAGGAAGATCCCCTTGAGAAGGGACAGGCTGCCCACTCCAGTATTCTGGCCTGGAGAATTCCATGGACTCTACAGTCCATGGGGTCACAAAAAGTCAGTCATGACTGAGCGACTTTCACTTTCACATGGTTCATTTAAAAGAGGAAATTTCATCTTTTTAACTAGAACTCCATAAAACACACTTTCACTTCATTTGCTTTTCTTATAATCAGTAAGTTTATTTTCAGGAGTATACTGCTGATGCTGCTGCTGCTGCTGCTAAGTCACTTCAGTCATGTCCGACTCTGTGCGACCCCAGAAACTGCAGCCCACCAGGCTCCCCGGTCCCTGGGATTCCCCAGTCAAGAACACTGGAGTGGGTTGCCATTTCCTTTTCCATTTTAAAGGGTCTTTCAAAGTGATAAATATATTTTATTAGAATATCTGGATATTAAATAATATTTAACATAAATTTGTGCAGTTTTAAAATCTGATAACCTCAAGAATTGGAGGCCCTATGATGAATAGGCCACTTTCAGCCCTTACATTTAAAGACAATTTGTAATCATTGGAAGGACTGATGCTGAAGCTGCAACTTCAATTCTTTGGCCACCTGATACAAAGAACGGACTCATTTGAAAAGACCCTGATGCTGGGAAAGAGTGAAGGCAGGAGGAGAAGGGGACAACAGAGGATGAGATAGTTGGATGGCATCACCAACTCAATGGACATGAGTTTGAGCAAGCTTTGGGAGTTTGTGATGGACAGGGAATCCTGTCTTACTGCAATCCATGGGGTTGCAAAGAGTGAGACATGACTGCACAACTGTTAAACTGAACTGAACTAAATCTTTTAATGTATTTTTTAGTGTAATGAATAAAAAATTAAACATACCTACCTATGTGAAATAAAACTATTTTTCTTACTCTTATATACATAGTATTTTTAAGTTTTCTTTTTAAACCTCCTTTGTGATATTGATGCAGTTATACATTAGGATTGACAAGTATATTACTTTTAATAATATATAAATATAATTATATACTAATTAGAACATTTTGGCTATATATTTCATCAGCATCTCAGAATTTTGCCAATTTTTAATGGTAACAAACAGTAGCATATTTCTAAATAAGGTGAAATTATTCAGTATATATTTGTTGAATGCCTGACTGCATGTATGTTCAGTGACATCGCACTCTTTGTGACCCCATGAACTGTAGCCCAGGGCTCCTCTGTCTGTGGGATTTTCCAGGCAAGAATATTGGAGTGGGTTGCCCATTTCCTCCTACAGAGGATCTTCCTGACCCAGGAATTGAACCCGTGTTTCCTGTGTTTCCTGCATCAGCAGGCAGATTTTTTACCACTGAGCCACCTGGAAATCCACTGGTTGAGTAGATGATCAGTAATTAAAATTAAAAAGATTTTTTTTTGTTTTTTTCCAGCCCTTCACTTTCAGTCTGTATGTGTCCTGTTTTGAGGTGGGTCTCTTTTAGACAACATATATAGGGGTCTTGTTTTTGTATCCATTCAGCCAGTCTTTGTCTTTTGGTTGGGGCATTCAACCCATTTACGTTTAAGGTAATTATTGAAAAGTATGATCCCGTTGCCATTTACTTTATTGTTTTGGGTTCAAATTTATATACCGTTTTTGTGTTTTCTGTCTAGAGAATATCCTTTAGTATTTGTTGGAGAGCTGGTTTGGTGGTGCTGAGTTCTCTCAGCTTTTGCTTGTCTGAAAAGCTTTTGATTTCTCTTTCATATTTGAATGAGCTCCTTGATGGGTACAATAATCTGGGCTGTAGGTTATTTTCTTTCATCACTTTAAGTATGTCTTGCCATTCCCTCCTGGCTTGAAGAGTTTTTATTGAAAGATCAGCTGTTATCCTTATGGGAATTCCCTTGTGTGTTATTTGTTTTTTTTTCCCTTGCTGCTTTTAATATTTGTTCTTTGTGTTTGATCTTTGTTAATTTGATTAATATGTGTCTTGGGGTGTTTCGCCTTGGGTTTATCCTGTTTGGGACTCTCTGGGTTTCTTGGACTTGAGTGATTATTTCCTTCCCCATTTTAGGGAAGTTTTCAACTATTATCTCCTCAAGTATTTTCTCATGGTCTTTCTTTTTGTCTTCTTCTTCTGGGACCACTATGATTCGAATGTTGTAGCATTTAATATTGTCCTGGAGGTCTCTGAGACTGTCCTCATTTCTTTTAATTCGCTTTTCTTTTTTCCTCTCTGATTCATTTATTTCTACCATTCTATCTTCTAATTCACGAATCCTATCTTCTGCCTCTGTTATTCTACTATTTGTTGCCTCCAGAGTGTTTTTGATCTCATTTATTGCATTATTCATTATATATTGACTCTTTTTTATTTCTTCTAGGTCCTTGTTAAACCTTTCTTGCATGTTCTCAATCTTTGTCTCTAAATGATCAGTAATTAAAATTAAAAAGATTTTTTTTAGTGAGTGGTACCTATGTCTTTTTGTCATTGTTTAAAATATGTTATGTGGTGTTTATCTTGTTCTTCTGTTCAGTGCATTGTTGGTTTCTATACATTAGATAAAACAGCTGTCTCTCCCAGTTTTGGTGGAGTGGTGTCAGTAGGAGATGAACCTTACCATTCAACCCTTCCCAAGCTCTTGGTTGTGTCTCAAACCTTTGTTATGCTTTGGAATTTTAAGGACTAAAGGTAAGACAGCATACAAAATGATTTCTTAAGGTTTCCTTTCCTTCTTATGAAGATCTACCATTTTTGAGGAAGGCATTGTTTTTTTGTAGTTTGACAATATCTGATTAGAAGTCATGCCAGCAAATTGTATTATCATGTCATTGTCCTTTCTGGCTTTCTTGGAGTCATTTTCAATAATTCATTGAATATCTTCATTATTATATTGCTCTACTGGCTTGTTTTCATCTTAGTACTTTTTGCCAAAGAATGATACCAACAAAATACAGGATTCGATTTAGTTTATTTATGGATACAAGTGTTATTGTTGAAGATCCACTTTTATAAAAAACAAGCAGAGATGTGTACATGTGTTTATGTCTATATATTAAGGACTATGTTTGTTATTCACATAATTCAGATTGAAATGAGTAATGAGGTAACTAGCAAGGAGTTTAAATAATACCTAAAGCACTTATTAGCACACTGAATTTTGTATTATTCAAAATGTGTGGATATAGGACTTCCTTGGTGATAAGGATTTGATCCCTGGTCTGAGAAGGTTCTCCATGTAGCAGAGCAACTGAGCCCACACTCTAGAGCCCCCAGGCAGTGACTACTGAGCCTGTGTGCTCAAACTACTGAAGCCTGCATGCCTAGAGCCTGTCCTCAAGAGCAAGAGAAGCCACCCCCAGCAGTGAGAAGTCTGCATACCACAACAATAAGTAGCCCCCATTCCCTGCAACCAGAGAAAGCCCACATGCAGCAATGAAGACCAGTGCAACCAAAACTGAATAAATAAATACATAAAAATTTTAAATGCATGGATGTATATACCCTGATTACTTATTTTACTTAAAACCCATGAAACCCATGAATGCTGTTTAAATGTGTGTATTTTAAATGCAGAACTTAGCTAACAAAATTGTGGAAAAAAAGAAACAGTGTTTTTTTTGTTGTTGTTGTTGTTGTTTTTTAAATGTGAGTGAGGTTAATTACATCTAAACAAGCAGCAAAGTTGCTTTTCATCTGCCAGCCAGGAAGAGAGTCCTTACCATGAGCTGAGTCTTTAGACACCTTCATCTTGGAATTTCCAGACTTCAGATAATTGAGAAATGAATGTCTTTTGTTGAAGCCACTCAGTCTATGGTCCTTTCTTACAGGAGCCCAAACTGACTAATACATCAGCCAACATCATATTATTGTCTCAGAATAAATTTTTACTCAAAATAATATGTATTAATAATATAAATTCTGGACCCAAAGAAAACTATTTAAGGTAATAGAAATATACATAATGTAGCTAGTCCTATGCGACTTTACATTTTTCATTAGTCATAACATTAGCAGCTGTGTTTCTCTTTACTAGAAGATCCTAGAAATAAATGCAGGTGTTCTGGGAGACAAATGCAAATGATATCAACTTCCTCATTTTTTAATCCACTGAGTGTTTAATTATGGAATGCTGTCTTTAGATTTTATTTATGTTAATTGTAATGCTTTACAAAATGAATGAAGAGTAAGAGTTAAAACTTCAGAATAGTTCATGAATTATTCTTATCATCTATCTTGTCACTGTTGACAAATGCTCCATATGTTCACAAGTTTTCATGCTTTGCTTGATTTTTAATGTGCTTTGAATATCAATACTTGAATAAAATCATATATTAAAAGAAGTTAGTAAGCTTTATGTAATTTTAAATGTTATTTTTCATATTATCTGTTAGAAAATTCCAGTTTATACTTTTAGCTATATTTACTTAACTATGTACTAAGCCTACTAAAACGTGGACAAAGTAAGTCTAGACTCTATATTTTGTACTGTTTTGTGTTTTTAGCAACAATGGAAAAGCAGCATTTCAGGAGATATTATGAGGTAGTACACAAAAGTTTTATAAATAAGATTTATACGTAAATTATTCTGTATCCCTCCCTCTGACAGTCACCAAGTGGTTTTGATTTGAATGTCTTGAGTACTTTTCATACTTTGATAGAGAATGAGTTTAGGCAAGTTACTTACTCAGTTTTGTCCAGCTCTTTGTCTCCCCATGGACTGTAGCCTGTGTACCGCGAGAAGATCCAACCAGTCCATCCTAAAGGAAATCAATCATGAATATTCATTGGAAGGACTGATGCTGAAGCTGAAACTTCAATACTTTGGCCACTTGATGCAAAGAACTGACTCATTTGAAAAGACCCTGATGCTGGCAAAGATTGAACGCAGGAGGAGAAGGGGACGACAGAGGATGCGATGGCTAGATGGCATCAACGACTCAATGGACATGAGTTTGAGTGAACTCCGGGAGTTGGCGATGGGCAGGGAAGCCTGGTGTGCTTCAGTCCATGGGGTCACAAAGAGTCAGACATGACTGAGCAACTGAACTGAACTGGACTGTAGCCCACCAGGCTCCTCTGACCATGGAATTCTCCAGGCAAGAATACTGGAGTGGATAGCCATTAACTTCTCCAGGGGATCTTCCAGACCCAGGGACTGAGCCCAGGTCTCCTACATTGTAGCCCAGTTCTTTACCATCTGACCCACCAGGGAAGCCCTGATTAGTCTCACTGTGCCTCAGTTCTCTTGTCTAAAATTGGGATGTTAAGGGAGCCTGACTCATTTTTGCTATGAGGATTATAGGTATTGTAAACTTCAAAACAGAGTGCCATATATAGAAATGCTATCTATATAAGCATTAACTACCATTTTCTTAATAAATATTAGCAATATTATTGTTTGTCTGTCATTGATGGAAATATGGCTACATGCTAAGATACTTCTCCGAATATCCATGAACACCAAGTATGTATAATTCATTCAGACCAAATGACTGCAAGTCAGTAAGACCTAGAAGAACATGGACCATGTGTGAGCATCACCTCCCATCTCATGCTCCCTTCCACACCAAGAGCAAGAAGGCCTTATGATTATCATTGTGATTCAGTCTTCTGATTGCAATCAGATTCACCTCTTCTGGGGACTCATTTATAGAAACACCCCCAAATTCTTTTGCCATTCAAGTTACCTCTTCTCCTTCCCTTTAACCCTTAAAGGGTTCTCCAGTGTTCTCTTTTATTCTCTAGTTTCTGTACATTAAGAAGTAAATCTGTAAGCTCTCTACTGGTATGGACTAACATGGCACATGAATAAGTTCTGACTTGTACTGAACTTTTACACAGCTACTACTTATTTTTGTCAGATGAAGTACAGTAGTTATTTCTAATTCGCACAAAGCTTTTATAAGTGTGTGGAGAAGCACACTTGGAAAGCAAATGACTTATCCAATTTTAGGCAGCTAACAAATGACAAATGCTCATTTCAACTATGAGTTATTTGAAAAAACTTGACAGGATATGGATAATGCACGAGAAGTAAAAATGCACATCTCACAGTTTAACAAGTGAAGAAAATCTCATTGTCAATGTGAAGTTTTTAATGGGGAAACTAAAATACTAGAACAAGGGTCCATAGATTACAATCATCTATGGATAAGAGTTTGGAGCTTGTGCACTTAAAAAGGAAGAATTAAAGTTTCATTTTACCTAACCTCTAACAGAAATATATTGTTTCTTTCAAAGATAAGCGAAGTGAAGTGAAGTCGCTCAGTCATGTCTGACTCTTTGCGACCCCATGGATTATAGCCTATCAGGTTCCTCCGTCCATGGGATTTTCCAGGCAAGAGTATTTGAGTGGGTTGCCATTTCCTTCTCCAGGGGATCTTCCCTACCCAGGGACTGAACCCAGGTCTCCTGCATTGTGGGCGGATGCTTTATCCTCTAAGCCACCAGGGAAGCCCTTTCAAAGGCAATAAACAAAAGTAGCATTATATATATCAGCAATAATAGTCAAAGAAATATTAATATCAACCTTTGTAGATGTCTCAAATCATTATTTCTACTCATCACTGCTTCAAAATTATCGTTATTAAATGTATTGCTATATCTTATTTTATCACATTAACTTGTATACCTATAATTCTTTTTTTTTTAACTTGATAAGTCAATTTTATGTGATATGTTTCTTTTGCAAAGTTATAGCTTTTATTTGGGCTTCTCTGGTGGTTCAGTCAATAACGAATCTGCCTGCAATGCCCAAGACCCAGGTTTGATCCCTGGGTTGTGAAGATACCTGGAGAAGGAAATGGCAGCTCACTCCAGTATTCTTGCCTGGGAAATCCCATGAACAGATGAGCCAGGTGGGCTACAGTCCATGAGGTCACTAGAGTCAGACATGACTTATGAACTAACCATTGACCTACCTTTTATTAATGTATTTAAGAATTATTCTGAAAAGTGGCTCATAGTTCTCACAGGACAGTCTAAAGAGCTCATGTAGAGATTTTTAAGAATCTTTACTAGGGTACAGGGTACCTGAAAACATGCAAGTTTAACAAATACATCCAAAACATGGGATGACTTATTAAACAACTACAAGTTTAAGACTTTATTTTTTTTCACAGGTTGCAAAGAGTAACACAGAAATATAATTACACTATTTGTAATCTAAAATTTCTGACATCTTATGACTGAGCTTAAAATCATGATATGGGGCTAACACTGTATCACAGTGAGCCAACGGATCCCAAGATACCAACTGAAAGCATGTATTAGATTTCTTTTTTTTGAGACTATATTTATTAATTACTTACTATCATGGTTTTTTGGTCAGAAGAGAAATGAACTTAGGAAAATATCCAATCATTTTGAGTCATCATGACTTTTATGCATTGGATCCATAGGAAAAAAAAGATATAAAAAAATAAGTATACATAAAATGAAAAGCACATGACTGCATTAAATGGGAATAGAGTTGAATGAGCAATATTCCTTTATGAAACAAAATAAAAGCTTTGTTATGCATATGAAATGTTTCTTGCTAACCTGAAAAGGTAAAGGTATTTTGTTGAGTAGTATAGGGCTCCAAGATGGAAGATACCACTTGTTAAAGGAAAACTTGGGTAGCAACCAGAAGTTTGGTTTTCATCCTGTTCAGTCTTGAGAATCTCACTGTCTATGAAACTGCTTGTGATGAATCAGGGGCATTTCAGAATTAGATAATAGAGAGGTTCAGTGAACTGTAATGTGCATTAAGAAATAGAGAATTTCTGTGCTACCTTCACAGAAAATGTCCTTTGGTTCCACTGACATATGCTGTCACTGACCTGTATTAAACATAAAATGTAATATTGATTTTTAAATGCACTTTTAAATGTATTCTATGCATACTGCTTAGATGAGAGATCTTCTTTTGTACTTACAATAAAACCTTGGTATTTCTACATGATGACTCCACTTACTGATTTTAGATTAATTCTTTACCAAGCCACAGTGATTTAATGATTTAGCTAAATATATGAAATTAATTAACTCTCACAACTTGCAATAGTTAAGATGAGTGCTCTTTAAGTCAACTTTTGCTACATATTCTTAATTTGACGTAAACACTAGCACTAAAAATATATTTTTAAAAAATCACATTTGAGGAGATAAACCTTGTGTGAATTGACAATGAAATATTTCCAAATTAAATGAGCCCCTGTGGTCACTTGCTTGCTGTGACTTTGCTGAGTAACAGTGGTGGTGGTTTAGTTGCTAAGTTGTGTCCAACTCTTGCCACCCCATGGATTGTAGCCTGCCAGGCTCCAGTGTCCATGGGATTTTCCCAGGCAACAATACTGAAGTGGGTTGGCATGTCCTTCTCCAAGGAATGGTAGCATTATTTTAAAATATTATTTTAAGAAAAAAAGTTGTCTTGTTTTACAATGTTCTTTGTTTAATTATTTTAACTCTTTTTAAACATATGTTAAGTAACAAGGTGACACACTCCTGGAGAAGTCAGAATTTATGTCAAAATTCCTCATATTTAATAAGGAATATAATAATATATTAACCATTAGAAAATACCCACATTATCAACAATGAAGAACTGGTTGGTGAAAGCATACAGAATGGCTAATAGGCAATTAAAATACTTAAAATATTTTTTTACATGTAAGACAATGAAGGAAGGATGGAAGGAAAAGAGGAAGAAGAGGAGGAGAGGAGGAAAAAAGAATGCTTCAGTTCAGTTCAGTCGCTCAGTTGAATCCGACTCTTTGCAATCCTATGAATCACAGCACATCAGGTCTCCCTGTCCATCACCAACTCGCAGAGTTCACTCAAACTCATGTCCAGCCGTCTCATCCTCTGTCCCCTGCCCCCATTCCCTCCCAGCATCAGGGTCTTTTCCAATGAGTCAACTCTTCGTATGAGGTGGCCAAAGTACTGGAGTTTCAGCTTTAACATAAGTCCTTCCAATGAACATCCAGAACTGATCTCCTTTAGGATGGACTGGTTGGATCTCCTTGCAGTCCAAGGGACTCTCAAGAGTCTTCTCCAACATCACAGCTCAAAAGCATCAATTCTTCAGTGCTCAGCTTTCTTCACAGCCAACTCTCACATCCCTATATTACCACTGGAAAAACCATAGCCTTGACTAGACGAACCTTTGTTGGCAAAGTTTATCTCTGCTTTTTAATATGCTGTCTAAGTTGGTCATAACTTTCCTTCCAAGGAGTAAGTGTCTTTTAATTTCATGGCTGCAATCACCATCTGCAGTTATTTTGGAGCCCCCCAAAAATAAAGTCTGACACTGTTTCCAATGTTCCCCATCTATTTCCCATGAAGTGAAGGGACCAGATGCCATGATCTTCATTTTCTGAATGCTGAGCTTTAAGCCAACTTTTTCACACTCCTCTTTCACTTTCTTCAAGAGGTTTTTTAGTTCCTCTTGACTTTCTGCCATAAGGGTGGTGTCATCTGCATATCTGAGGTTATTGATATTTCTCCCGGCAATCCTTATTCCAGCTTGTGCTTCCTCCAGCCCAGGGTTTCTCATGATGTACTCTGCATATAAGATAAATAAGCAGGGTGACAATATACAGCCTTGACATACTCCTTTTCCTATTTGGAACCAGTATGTTGTTCCATGGCCAGTTCTAACTGTTGCTTCCTGACCTGCATATAGGTTTCTCAATAGGCAGGTCAGGAGGTATGGTATTCCCATATCTTTCAGAAATTCCCACAGTTTCTTGTGATCCACACAGTCAAAGGCTTTGGCATAGTCAATAAAGCAGAAATAGATGTTTTTTCTGGAACTCTCTCGCTTTTTCCATGATCCAGCAGATGTTGGCAATTTGATCTCTGGTTCCTCTGCATTTTCTAAAACCAGCTTGAACATCTGGAAGTTCACGGTTCACATATTTCTGAAGCCTGGCTTGGAGAATTTTGAGCATTATTTTACTAGCATGTGAGATGAGTGCAATTGTGCGGTAGTTTGAGCATTCTTTGGCATTGCCTTTCTTTGGGATTGGAATGAAAACTGACCTTTTCCAGTCTTGTGGCCACTGCTAAGTTTTCCAAATGTGCTGGCATAGTGAGTGCAGCACTTTCACAGCATCATCTTTTAGGATTTGAAATAGCTCAACTGGAATTCTATCACTTCCACTAGCTTTGTTCATAGTGATGCTTTCTAAGGCCCACTTGACTTCACATTCCAGGATGTTGCCTCTAGGTGAGTGATCACACCATCATGATTATCTCAGTCATGATGGTCTTTTATATATAGTTCTTCTGTGTATTCTTGCCATGTCTTCTTAATATCTTCTCTTTCTGTTAGGTCCATACCATTTCTGTCCTTTATTGAGCCTATCTTCGCATGAAATCTTCCCTTGGTATCTCTAATTTGTTGAAGAGATCTCTAGTCTTTCCCATTCTATTGTTTACCTCTGTGTCTTTGCATTGGTCACTGAGGAAGGATTTCGTATCTCTCATTGCTATTCTTCGGAACTCTGCATTCAAATGGATATATCTTTCATTTTCACCTTTGCTTTTTGCTTCTCTTCTTCTCACAGCTATTTGTGAGGTCTCCTCAGACAGCCGTTTTGCTTTTTTGCATTTCTTTTTCTTAGGGATGTTCTTGGTCCCTGTGTCCTATGCAATGTCATGAATCTCGGTTTATAGTTCATCAGACTCTCTATCAGTTCTAGTCCCTTAAATCTATTTCTCACTTCCACTGTATAATCATAAGGCATTTGATTTAGGTCATACCTAAATGGTCTAGTGTTTTTCCCCACTTTCTTCAATTTAAGTCTGAATTTGGCAATAAGGAGTTCATCATCTGAGCCACAATCAGCTTCCGGTCTTATTTTTGCTGACTGTATAGAGCTTCTCCATCTTTGGCTGCAAAGAATATAATCGGCCTGATTTCAGTGTTGACCATCTGGTGATGTCCATGTGTAGAGTCTTCTCTTGTGTTGTTGGAAGAGGGTGTTTGATATGACCAGTGCGTTCTCTTGGCAAAGCTCTATTAGCCTTTGCCCTGCTTCATTCCGTATTCTAACGCCAAATTTGCCTGTTACCCCAGTTGTTCCTTGACTTCCTACTTTTGCATTCCAGTCCCCTATAATGAAAAGGACATCTTTTTTGGGTGTTAGTTCTAAAAGGTCTTGTAGGTCTTCATAGAACCATTCAACTTCAGCTTCTTCAGCATTGCTGGTTGGGGCATAGACTTGGATTACCGTGATATAGAATGGTTTGCCTTGGAAACGAACAGAGATCATTCCGTCGTTTTTGAGATTGCATCCAAGTACTGCATTTTGGAATCTTCTGTTGACCATGATGGCTACTCCATTTCTTCTGAGGGATTCCCGCCCGCAGTAGTAGATATAATTGTCATCTGAGTTAAATTCACCCATTCCAGTCCATTTTAGTTGGCTGATTCCTGGAATGTCGATGTTCACTCTTGCCATCTTCTGTTTGCCCACTTCCAGTTTGCCTTGATTCATGGACATAACATTCCAGGTTCCTATGCAATATTGCTCTTTACAGCATTGGATCTTGCTTCTATCACCAGTCCCATCCACAACTGGGTATTGGTTTTGCTTTGGCTCCATCCCTTCATTCTTTCTGGAGTTATTTCTCCACTGAACTCCACATTGGGCACCTACTCACTTGGTGAGTTCCTCTTTCGTATCCTATCATTTGCCTCTTCAAACTGTTCATGGGGTTGGTATACAAAAAAGGAAAGTCAGAATTGAGTGATATGGAAAGGGGAGACCTTAGAAGCACACCTCATCAGCACACTTCATCAGCCCTGGAAATCTGATAAAGTGGAGTAAATTCAGTTCCCTCTCCAACCTGTGTGAAAAGTTATTGGCTAATAGAAATGAATTACCAGGAAAATAAAAATTAAAAGACACAAAAATATAGTTTATTTTTTATCAGCAGACACAAACTTGCATTTCATAGATACAATCATAACTAATATAACAAAAGGAAAAAGAAAAATCTTGCAAACCCATGAACCTATGCATACCAGAAATTAGCTAAATTTAAAATTCTGGCATTCTGAAATTATAACTAAACAAAGTGAAATAGCACCCTTTTTGTGGGTGTTTGTATGTGTGTTAGTTGCTCAATCATGTCCAACTCTTTGCAACCTCATGGACTGTAGCCCACCAGGCTCCTCTGTCCACAGGATTTTCCAGGCAAGAATACTGGAGTCGGTTGCCATTGCCTTCTCCAGGAGATATTCCCAACCCAGGGATTGAACCCAGGCTCCTCATGGCAGGCAGATTCTTTACCATCTGAACCAACAGGGAAATACAGCACATTTTATATTAAATATCTATTTGGATGTTTCAGTAGCTCAGTTTTGTCCGATTCTTTGCTACCCCACAGACTGGAGCCTACCAGGCTCCTCTGTCCATGGAATTTTCCAGGCAAGAATACTGGAGTGGAGAGCAACTCTATTTACATCACTTGAATTAACAGTGTCCCAATTTTTAAAGATTTCAATATAACAAATGAACTTGCTTCTTTATTTTAAACTTATCTAATTGAAAATGGATTGATAGTGGTGCTACACCAAGGGAATGTTTCAATTGCTTCTGTCCATTTGAAAAGTGGTTTTAACAAAGTATAATTCAAAAGGCAGAAAGCCACACATATTTAAAGTATGTAATTTGATACATTTTGACATACTTACACACCACTGAAATGTCATCACGATCAAGATAATCAACAGATGGAACACCCAAGAAAGTGTCTTCATCTTTGGTATACTCTCTCCCTACAGCACCTCCTCTCTGGTCTCCTAGAAACTACTCATCTGTCACAGCAGGTTATCTTACAGTTTCTACAATTTTGAGTAAATGGAGCTGCGTGTTGTGTACTCTCTGTCTGGATACTCTTACACAGGATAATTATTTGGGGATTTATTCATGTTGTTGCACATATTAAATGTTCAGTCATTTTTTATTGCTTAATAGAATCACATTTAATTGTTATACCAAAACTTGATTATCCATTTACCTTTTTTCCAGATTATGGTTAATACAAATACAGCTCTTATGTGTGATTGTCTTTGTAAAGACCTAGGGTTTGATTTCTCTTGGGTCTAGGGGTAGGATGTTTGGCTCAGAAGATAAGTGTTTGCTTAGCCTATACTAAACTCTTTACGAGAATGGTAGTGCCGCTTTGTATGCCCTCCAGCGGTGGGTGAGCTTTCCACTTCCTTCATAGGTGAGAACTGGCACTATTTCAGGCTCTGTGTCAACTCCAAGTACTGTATTACCTATAAAAACAGATGGCTGTTTCCCCAGCCAAGAGCAGTTTTTTCATCAACATGAATTAAGCAGTGCTCAGCTAAAACTTTGAGGAGGACTCTTTTTGAGCATTTCTCTTATGTTGGCCACACTATTCTGCAAACGAGCTGCCTTGTCTTCTACGGACTTAATTCCATAATTTTCACCTCAGTAACTAGTAGAATTCAACCTGGGCTCTGAATTCAACACAGCAGTTAGGAAATTCTCTCAATGTGGTAAACCGAGACAATCTTAGGACATGGCTCATTTGTTTCTCATCTCTTAGGGATCACTGCTCTTCATTTTCTGATCTCTAGTATCTTTATTCCATTGTTAGATATATTTTATCTGTTTTAGCAAGGAGAGTCAATCTGGTCCAAGTGACTTCATTTTGACTAGAACTTAGTGTTTTCTAGGAGAGTTTAATACTTACAAATATAGAAATTTTCAAGTACAACCTTCTAGAGCAAACATGATGGAAATTGAAGAAGACAGTCTTTAAAATTTAAGAATCTTAATTTATAATTATATGTACCATATATGAAAATAAGTAAGTTAAGTTATGGGGCTTCCCTGGTGACTCAGTGGTAAAGAATCTGCCTGCCATTTCAGGAGACATTTCAATCTTCCCAGGTCAGGAAGATTTCCTGGAGAAGGGCATGGCTACCTACTCCAGTATTCTTGCCTGGAGAAGCCCATGGATATAGAAGCCTAGGGGGCTATATTTCACTGGGTCACACAGAGTCAGATACGACTTAGCGACTAAACAACAAGTTAAGTTATATTTTTTAAATTAATCTTAAACCTTTCCTCAAGGTCCTCTTTCAACATTATTCTGTAAATCTAGGTTAAAATTATATGTACTTGATTCATTTACTATTTGAATGGATTTTAGGTTCATGATTTTCCTGTATAAATATGTTTAATTTGATGTAAACTGCAAAGTGATTTTATATGGTATTTGATGATAATGTATGTACATGATTATCTATTTCATTGTTAAATCACTTAAATTATGAAATGTGTCATAACTTGCTATAGAAACTGTGGCTTCCTTTTTTAAGGAACCTCCATACTGTTCGGTTTTAAGGACACATGAATTGGCTCAAGGGCTGTAACTGGCCAACTCTTGGGTAAGTAAAGGTTAAAAATAATTAATACTAAGGCGGCGGCCCGAGCACGATGGCGGGACTCATGGCCGAAGTGAGCTGGAAGGTCTTGGAGCGAAGAGCCCGGACCAAGCGCTCAGTTTTGAAAATTGCTATAGTTTAGCCTGCGACGCTTATGATTAGAGTCAACAATTTGAAATGGCCAGCTCACCTGATCCAGTCGTCCCTTCTCCACCAGCTTTCATAAGGTCAGGCTCAGTTTATGAACCTCTGAAAAGCATTAATCTTCTGAGATCTGATGAAACTCTGTGGGATAAACTGGATCACTATTACAGAATTGTCAAGTCAACATTGCTGCTGTATCAAAGTCCAACCACAGGTCTCTTTCCCACTAAAACATGTGGTAATGATCAGAAGGCCAAGATTCATGACAGTCTGTACTGTGCTGCTGGTGCCTGGGCTTTGGCTCTTGCATACAGGCGCATTGATGATGACAAGGGAAGGACCCATGAGCTGGAGCACTCGGCTATAAAATGTATGAGAGGAATTCTCTACTGCTACATGTGTCAGGCCGATAAGGTCCAGCAATTTAAGCAGGATCCACACCCAACAACATGTCTTCACTCCATTTTCAATGTACATACAGGAGATGAGATCCTCTCCTATGAGGAACATGGTCATCTTCAGATAAATGCAGTGTCCCTCTATCTCCTTTACCTTGTAGAAATGATTTCCTCAGGACTCCAGATTATCTACAACACTGATGAGGTCTCTTTTATTCAGAACCTTGTATTTTGTGTAGAAAGAGTTTACCGGGTGCCTGACTTTGGTGTCTGGGAAAGAGGAAGCAAATATAATGATGGCAGCACAGAGCTGCATTCGAGCTCTGTTGGCTTAGCAAAAGCAGCTCTAGAAGCAATTAATGGATTCAACCTCTTTGGCAACCAGGGCTGTTCTTGGTCAGTTATATTTGTGGATCTCGATGCCCACAATCACAACCGGCAGACTTTGTGCTCATTGTTACCCAGAGAATCAAGATCTCATAACACAGATGCTGCCCTGCTCCCCTGCATCAGTTATCCTGCATTTGCCTTGGATGATGAAGTTCTCTTTAGCCAGACGCTTGATAAAGTGATTAGAAAATTAAAAGGAAAATATGGATTTAAGCGTTTCTTGAGAGATGGATATAGAACATCATTGGAAGATCCCAACAGACGCTACTACAAACCAGCTGAAATTAAGCTGTTTGATGACATTGAATGTGAATTTCCCATATTTTTCCTTTACATGATGATTGATGGTGTTTTTAGAGGCAATCCCAAGCAAGTAAAAGAGTATCAGGATCTTCTGACTCCAGTACTTCATCACACCACAGAAGGTTATCCTGTCATACCAAAGTACTATTATGTGCCAGCTGATTTTGTAGAGCATGAAAAAAGAAACCCTGGTAGTCAGAAGCAATTCCCTAGCAACTGTGGCCGTGATGGAAAACTGTTTCTTTGGGGACAAGCCCTTTATGTCATTGCAAAACTCCTGGCTGATGAATTAATTAGTCCTAAAGACATTGATCCTGTTCAGCGTTTTGTCCCTCTACAGAATCAATGAAATGTGAGCATGAGGTTTTCCAATCAGGGTCCACTGGAAAATGATTTGGTTGTTTATGTAGCACTCATGGCAGAAAGCCAACGCCTTCAAGTTTTCCTCAACACATACGGTATTCAGACTCAAACTCCTCAACAGGTGGAACCCATTCAGATCTGGGCCCAGCAGGAGCTGGTGAAAGCTTATTTCCATCTGGGTATCAATGAAAAATTAGGACTCTGCGAAAGGCCAGATAGACCTATTGGCTGCCTTGGTACATCAAAGATTTATCGCATTCTAGGAAAGACTGTGGTTTGTTACCCTATCATCTTTGACCTTAGTGATTTCTACATGTCTCAAGATGTTTTGCTGCTGATAGATGACATAAAGAATGCACTCCAGTTTATTAAGCAATACTGGAAAATGCATGGATGTCCACTTTTCCTTGTTCTCATCCGGGAAGACAATATAAGAGGTAGCCGATTCAATCCCATATTAGATATGCTGGCAGCATTTAAGAAAGGAATGGTTGGAGGAGTCAAAGTTCATGTTGATCGTCTACAGACACTAATATCTGGAGCTGTGGTTGAACAACTTGACTTCTTACGAATCAGTGAAATAGAAGAGCTTCCAGAATTTAAGAGTTTTGAGGAATTAGAAGTTCCCAAACATTCAAAAGTCAAATGACAAAGCAGCACCTCCAATGCTCCCGAACAGGAACAGAAGCCAGATGTTACCATGACTGAATGGAGAAACAAACCCACCCATGAAATTCTTCAAAAACTGAATGACTGTAGTTGTCTGGCTAGCCAAGCCATCCTACTGGGTATACTGCTCAAAAGAGAAGGCCCCAACTTCATCACAAAGGAAGGTACTGTTTCTGATCACATTGAGAGAGTCTATAGAAGAGCTGGCAGCAAAAAACTTTGGCTGGTGGTGCGCCATGCAGCAAGTCTTTTAAGTAAACTAGTGGACAGCCTGGCCCCATCCATTACTAATGTTTTAGTGCAGGGCAAACAGGTAACTCTGGGTGCCTTTGGGCATGAAGAAGAAGTTATCTCTAATCCTTTGTCTCCGGGAGTGATTAAGAACATCATCTATTACAAATGTAATACCCATGATGAGAGGGAGGCAGTAATTCAGCAAGAACTGGTCATCCATATTGGCTGGATCATCTCCAATAATCCAGAATTATTCAGTGGCATGCTGAAAATACGAATTGGGTGGATCATCCATGCTATGGAGTATGAACTACAGATCCATGGTGGAAACAAGCCAGCCAGAGACTTATATCAGCTGTCACCCAGTGAAGTAAAACAGCTTCTATTGGATATTCTCCAGCCTCAACAGAATGGAAGATGTTGGCTGAACAGGCGGCAGATCGATGGCTCTTTGAATAGAACCCCCCCTGGGTTCTATGACAGAGTATGGCAGATCCTGGAACGCACACCCAATGGAATCATTGTAGCCGGGAGGCATTTGCCCCAGCAACCAACCCTGTCAGATATGACCATGTATGAGATGAATTTCTCTCTCCTTGTTGAAGACATGTTGGGAAATATTGATCAGCCAAAATACAGACAGATTGTCGTGGAGTTACTAATGGTCGTATCCATTGTACTGGAAAGAAACCCTGAGCTAGAATTTCAAGACAAAGTAGATCTTGACAAACTGGTGAAAGAAGCATTTCATGAATTTCAAAAAGATGAGAGTTGACTAAAGGAAATTGAAAAACAATATGACATGACTTCCTTTTACAACACTCCCCCTCTGGGAAAAAGAGGAACATGCAGCTATTTGACAAAGGTGGTGATGAATCTGCTGCTGGAAGGAGAAGTCAAGCCAAGCAATGATGACCCATGTCTGGTTAGCTAGTGAGGAACGTGGTAGAGACTTTGTTAAGACAGGTTTTCCAGCAGTGTGTTGTTTGTGTTGAAGTTTAATCAAGGCAGCCATTAATGAGTGGGCTGACCATGCTGGTGAAATGGTCGCCACACCCTTGGTGGGATTATTGGACTTTTTGCATGCCATAACCAATCTAATGGTAAGAAATGCTTGTAATCAAGTGAAAATAAGTTCTCCTGATTATGCCAACTACAGTAATAATCTTTACTGAGCAGCAGTAATAGTTTATTAATTGAAAGTTTACCACTGCGTGTTTTCTGACTACATAACTCTTCAAATTGGGCCTTTGCTCATTTTGGATTAAATTCCCACCTTACTGCCAATTAAATTAATTTTCCAATGAATAATGCATACTGGGAATGAAAGTATATTGAAAAAATGGTGAATTCTTTTTAAGTAACATGCTTCTAGAACAAAATATTAATATGCATCATAAAAGCAAAATCAACCAGCTGGTATTTTTATTCTCAAACTGAATTATTGGTAATATTTTAGAATACAGAGCTATTGTAGAATTTTTACCTTGTAAACATTATTATGGTTTTGTATTTGTGCTAACTGTAGGGGTTGGACTAAAGTAATAAATCTATACCTTATCAAATATTTTCTTTGTGCCCTTAGTAAAAATAATATGAACTGTTAACCTAGTTTGTACTCATAAAAACAAAATTAAAATCATTAAATTTTATTTCTGAATTAGTAAAAATAATAATAATAATAATTAATACTATGAATAGATTATAGTCCATGGAACAATACAGTCCTCCAAAAATCATACTTAGGTAAATAAAATGAATTAAGTGAAAGTTTGAGGAAGGTTAGAAAATATATAAAGATTTAATTTTTTTTCAATTACTTACAAATTTAAAAAATAAAATATATAACTTTACAGTGGAGATGCCTGGCAGACACAAGCTTGATCAAGTGCTCAACACTAACATCAACAGTTTTGGGGGAAAAGAAAAAAAAAAGTCAAGTCCTACTTTATAAGATGAAGCAAGGAGAACACAAAAATCAGTGATGATACTCCTACCAAAGAGACATATACCTGAACTTCATCATAAGGAAATACTCAAATTAGTCAAAATTCAAGTTCGTCCCATTCAGATTGATAGGCATTCACCAAGTGTTCTATAATCTTTAAAAGGGTCAAGGAAATGAAAGTCAAGAAAAGACTCTGGACTTGCTCAAAACTGAATGAGACTAAAGAGACATAAACAAGTAAATACAACACAAGATAACATAGTTAACATACTGTATCATTTTTCTCTAAATAACCTTGCAACAATTTGTGAACTATGAATGAAGTACAAGAAGCGTTAGCAAGAGTGAAAAGGTTGGCTTAAAGCTCAACATTCAGAAAACTAAGATCATGGCATCTGGTCCCATCACTTCATGGGAAATAGATGGGGAAACATTGGAAACAGTGTCAGACTTTATTTTTGGGGGCTCCAAAATCATGGCAGATGGTGATTGCAGCCATGAAATTAAAAGATGCTTACTCCTTGGAAGGAAAGTTATGACCAACCTAGACAGCATATTCAAAAGCAGAGACATTACTTTGCCAACAAAGGTCCGGATAGTCAAGGCTATGGTTTTTCCTGTGGTCATGTATGGATGTGAGAGTTGGACTGTCAAGAAGGGTGAGCACCGAAGAATTGATGCTTTTGAACTGTAGTTTTGCAGAAGACTCTTGAGAGTGCCTTGGACTGCAAGGATATCCAACCAGTCCATCCTAAAGGAGATCAGTGCTGGGTGTGCATTGGAAGGGCTGATGCTGAAGCTGAAACTCCAATACTTTGGCCACCTCTTGTGAAGAGTTCACTCATTGGAAAAAACCCTGGTGCTGGGAGGGACTGGGGGCAGGAGGAGAAGGGGATGACAGAGGATGAGATGGCTGGATGGCATCACCGACTCAATGGACATGAGTTTGAGTGAACTCTGGGAGTTGGTGATGGACAGGGAGGCCTGGTGTGCTGTGATTCATGGGGTTGCAGAGTTGGACACAACTGAGCAACTAAACTGAACTGAATGTGTTGATAATAGTTTCCTGATTTAGATGACCATGTTGTAATTATGTGTTGGTCAAAAATTTCATTCAGGATTTTTCCATAACAGCATATGGGAAATCCAAAGAAACATTTTGGCCAACCAAATACATAACAAAAGGTCCTTTTAGTAGGAAATATACACTTTTATATTAATAATGATTGGATATAATGTTGATAACTTTCTTTCCAACAGCACAGGAAAAGAATGTCCATTTGACTGTACTTGTAATTCTTCACTGTGTTAGAGTATTTCTCATTTTTTTAATATAAAAATACTGAAAAGGTTTCTAATGAAGGAAAGAAAAGTGAAATGGCAATGGCTTAAATGACTAAGAAGTTTAGAAGAAGCCTTTATTAGGACAGGGATAAGTTGAATTTGTTTGTAAATCTGAGAAAATCACTCAATGAAAAAGATGAAAATGAAGATACAGAAAATATCAACTATATAATTTAAAATAGTGAAGTGCCCAATAGTATCAGAAATGAGCAGGAGTCAACATTTCCACAGAGTCCGGGGACAGGGATAGTGAAAAAGATAATTGAAGTTAAAGAAATGTTTTCCCATCCAGACACAATGAAAGCCTTCACATTTGGTGACCTCTATTTCCTCAGGGAAGTTGGACACAATGCAGAAAGAAGTAGAGAATGCCTGAAACTCTAAATAATAGTTTATTGAAATGAATTGATTAACAAACCTCAATACACAATGAAAGTGGGAAAAAACATGTGCAATGGAGTCAACTGGAGATGAATATGAAAAAAAAAAAAAAAAAGAAAAGAAAAGCTGCACTAATGGTCTATCTGAATTTAGAAGTTATTAATTTATAGAGAAATAATGCATTTTTTTCCTGGCTATTCTCAGCTTCTTTTATGGAGAACTGAACAATAATGTTAATTTATACTTGCACACTACTTTAAATTTACAATTCTGTATTTAATCCTGTGGAGGCTGTGAGTAAAGTTCCAGTATTCTTAACTGGAACTGTGAGGTACTCAGTTATTAAGTGGTGTTCCAAGACCTCAGGATGGGAAGTAAGAGACAGAACTAAAATGTAGATTGAAGTCACTTGACTTCAGTATTCTGTGGTCAAAATTCCTCATGTTGGATACTTCATTGTGAATATGCTGACCTATGAACTGAAGCGATTGGTGTTGGTAAGGGTAATGTGTTTGAAGTGTTTTCACTGTCTGGTCTGCACTATTAATAAAATAAGAATTCAGATGAACAGTGTAACTCTTTGTGACCTCCACGGACTGTAGCCCATCAGGCTTCTCTGTCCATGGGGATTCTCCAGGCAAGAATACTGGAGTGGGTTGCCATTCCTTTCTCCAGGGGTTCTTCCCAACTCAGGGATCAAAATCAGGTCTCTCTCATTGGAGGCAGATTCTTTACCATCTCAACCACCAGGAAAGCCTTATTAATACAATACAGGAGAATTCAGATAAAGAATGACTGGGGAAATGGGCTCAATCAAGAGTTTGCAGTCTTTGTAATGGGAAAGAGTGAGTTAGTTTAGGGGTTTTATGAAGAAAAGACATTTAAACAAAGATGTATTTTGCCCTTCCATTATATGTAAGAATTCTTTATCTCATAATCTTCATTCATTAAAAGCAAGAAGAGTTGACCATGTTCTTTATACTTTAATTTTTGTAAAGTTGTCTACTATAATAAGGGAGAATGTACCTCCACACCAATCTAGTTAGAGTAAAATAACAAAGTCCTCCAAAATACTTAATATGAATAGTAGTTATGCTTTGATTTTCATCTCTCTAATTTAAACGTTTAACTCAATAGTTTTATTGTCCAAGACTGTTGAGCTCAAGCACAAGCTTATCACTGTAGCCACACTAGGCTGCCACGCCTAACTCAAAGAAAATGTAAAGACACTTCAGGCCTTTTGCTATTTCAGTAAAGATTCTGTAATACATACAGAAGATTAGAAATCCTCAAGATGACACTGAACTGTGTCCTTAAGCTCATTGCATTGGATAATTCATGAATGTCTCTAATACATGGTAAGGACAGAAATACAGTAACGGGAATTAATACGACTTATGGAATAATGAAATAGGCTCAGACCAAATTTGGGGAATATAGTATCTCTAAATTATAACTTTTATCATTTTCAATATTTTTATTTTATTTTTACAAATATTTCCCATTCTGATCTAGGAATTTTCATATAGAGAAGATAACAGATGAACTAGCCATATTGATAGTCCAGATAAGCATTCAAGATGAAAGTCCATCAAAAAAATCCCGAAGGTAATAATCCTAAATTGAAGGTCCATTCTGAGATACACTCCTTTGTACCTATCAGAAATGTCTTACAGACACATAGGACCACTTAGCTACAACTGGAAGCTCTTTAATTAAACACAAACCCAAGAATGTTATCTTTGAAACCTGGGAATATAGGGAATATACTGTATAATTCCTTTTAAAGTAAACAATTCATCCATTTGAAAATAGAACATTATAGTTTTTCTTATATAAGACTGTTATAGTGGATGCAGAAAAGATGTAAAAAGCCACTTAAATGGTTTTGAGCCCATACTACTAAAATGGATGACAAAATAATTTAATTGTTCAAAGTAGCAATCGTGGATCAGTTATTATTAATAGCGGGCTTCCTTAGTAGCTCAGCTGGTAAAGAATCCACCTGTAATGCAGGAGACCCTGGTTCCATCCCTGAGTCAGGAAGATGCACTGGAGAAGGGATAGACTACCCACTTCAGTATTCTTGAGGTTCCCTGGGGGCTTCTTTGGTGGTTCAGACAGTAAAGAATCTGCCTGCAATGCAGGAGACTAGGGTCAATCCCTGGGTCAGGAAGATCTCCTGGAGAAGGGAATGGCAACCCACTCCAGCATTCTTGCCTGGAGAATTCCATGAACAGAGAAGCCTGAAAGGCTACAGTCCACAGGGTTGCAAAGAGTCAGACACAACTGAATGACTAATGCTTTCCCTTTCAGTTAGTAATAGCGTGAATGTCTATGTAATAATTCAAATAATTTTGTACTACATGTTTGTATATTAGTGATCATATTATTATAATAATAAAAGATTAAAGATTATTAGTTATCATTTGACCTAATGTTTTAGGGCAGCTAAATGAACAAAGTGAAATTAAGACATATACCTTATGTGTTCAAACAACATACTGCCCTTAATTTTATTATTTGGTAAGGAGAGAAATGGAGAAGGAAATGGAAACCCGCTTCAGTATTCTTGCCTGGAGAATCCCATGGACAGAGGAGCCTGGTGGGCTACAGTCCATGGTGTCACAAGAGTCAGACACGACTGAAATGGTTAAGCACCAAGGAGAGAACGATTTCTGGAACTCAAGGTATGGTATTTGGAAACCAAGATGTGCATTCAGGAATAATTAAAGCGCAGTTGAGGTCTTTTGTTTTTCATCAGTTCTCTTCTCTTCCTACCCACAATTTATGACATCAATACCATATACATCTGGTATCTTGCTCACATTCTATATTCTCAGCACATTGTGGAGGAACCCTGGATTCCATGGACGAGGGAATTCTGCATCTGAGAATTCAGTTTACTTATTGGATTATGACATTAACCTGTGATTTCATTTTATACTTTCTAACTTTTTGATGTCATATCGTGACATATAAATTAAAAAAAAACTAAAAATAGTGTTCACATGAAGGTCAATAATAAAACTAATTTTAAATGGAAACACTGATGGCAAATCATTAATAATCAAATAAGTAATTTTAAAGTGTTAATTTTTTTTCAGTGGACATGAATTTGAGCAAACTACTGGAAATAGTGAAGGACAGGGAAGCTTGGCATGCTGCAGTCCATGGGGTCACAAAGTCAGACACAACTGAGCAGCTGAACAATAAAAACAAATTTTTTCATCTGATCACTTTCCTTGTTCTTTGAGGAGACTGATTTTCTTAAGCTCACATTGTATAGTATAAGCTATAGTATAGTATGAGTTCATTTCAGTCGCTCAGTCGTGTCCGATTCTTTGCGACCCCATGAATTGCAGCACGCCAGGCCTCCCTGTCCATCACCAACTCCCAGAGTTCACCCAGACTCACGTCCATCGAGTCAGTGATGCCATCCGGCCATCTCATCCTCTGTCATCCCCTTCTCCTCCTGCCCCCAATCCCTCCCAGCATCAGAGTCTCTTCCAATGAGTCAACTCTTCACATCAGGTGGCCAAAGTACTGGAGTTTCAGCTTCAGCATCATTCCTTCCAAAGAAATCCTAGGGCTGATCTCCTTTAGAATGGACTGGTTGGATCTTCTTGCAGTCCAAGGGACTCTCAAGAGTCTTCTCCAACATCACAGCTCAAAAGCATCAATTCTTCAGTGCTCAGCCTTCTTCACAGTCCAACTCTCACATCCATACATGACCACAGGAAAAACCATAGCCTTGACTAGACGAACCTTTGTTGGCAAAGTAATGTCTCTGCTTTTGAATATGCTATCTAGGTTGGTCATCATTTTCCTTCCAAGGAGTAAGCGTCTTTTAATTTCATGGCTGCAGTCACCATCTGCAGTGATTTTGGAGCCCAGAAAAATAAAGTCTGACACTGTTTCCAGTGTTTCCCCATCTATTTCCCATGAAGTGATGGGACCGGATGCCATGATCTTCATTTTCTGAATGTTGAGCTTTAAGCCAACTTTTTCACTCTCCACTTTCACTTTCATCAGAAGGCTCTTTAGTTCTTGAATTTCTGCCATAAGGGTGGTGTCATCTGCATATCTGAGGCTATTGATATTTCTCCCGGCAATCCTGATTCCAGCTTGTGTTTCTTCCATCCCAGTGTTTCTCATAATGTGCTCTGCATATAAGTTAAATAAGCAGGGTGACAATATACAGCCTTGACGTACTCCTTTTCCTATTTGGAACCAGTCTGTTGTTCCATGTCCAGTTCTAACTGTTGCTTTCCTGACCTGCATACATATTTCTCAAGAGGCAGGTCAGGTGGTCTGGTATTCCCATCTCTTTCAGAAATTTCCACAGTTTATTGTGATCCACACAGTCAAAGGCTTTGGCGTAGTCAATAAAGCAGAAATAGATGTTTTTCTGGAACTCTCTTGCTTTTTCCACGATCCAGCGGATATTGGCAATTTGATCTCTGGTTCCTCTGCCTTTTCTAAAACCAGCTTGAACATTAGGAAGTTCTCGGTTCATGTATTGCTGAAGCCTGGCTGAAGCCTGGCGTGTGAGATGAGTGCAATTGTGTGGTAGTTTGAGCATTCTTTGCATTGCCTTTCCTTGGGATTGGAATGAAAACTGGACTTTTCCAGTCCTGTGGCCACTGCTGAGTTTTCCAGATTTGCTGGCGTATTGAGTGCAGCACTTTCACAGCATCATCTTTTAGGATTTGAAATAGCTCAACTGGAACTCCATCACCTCCAGTAGCTTTGTTCGTAGTGATGCTTTCTAAGGCCCACTTGACTTCACATTCCAGGATGTCTGGCTCTAGGTCAGTGATCACACCATCATGATTATCTGGGTCATGAAGATCTTTTTTGTACAGTTCTTCTGTGTATTCTTGCCACCTCTTCTTAATATCTTCTGCTTCTGTTAGGTCCATACCATTTCTGTCCTTTATTGAGCCCACAGTATAGTATGCTAAGTCGCTTCAGTCATGTCCGACTCTGTGTGACCCCAGAGACGGCAGCCCACCAGACTCACCCATCCCTGGGATTCTCCAGGCAAGAACACTGGAGTGGCTTGCCATTTCCTTCTCCAATGCATGAAAGTGAAAAGTGAAAGTGAAGTCGCTCAGGTTGTCTACTTGAAAGTTATACAGTCGTGTCCGACTCCTAGCGACCCCATGGACTGCAGTTTACCAGGCTCCTCCGTCCATGGGATTTTCCAGGCAAGAGTACTGGAGTGCGGTGCCATTGCCTTCTCCGATAGTATAGTATAGTCACTGTTAATAACATCAATTTTCAAAGCATTACTGCTCTGTTGGCATTACCCATGAGCATTATATTCCATATACCATCAACAAACAAGATAGGAGTCTGTACATGTTCTCTTTTCTTCTAAGAAGAGATACAATTTCTTGGAGGGGAATTCCTTAAGGGGAGATCTTTACATATAGACTGTCACCCTTGGTTTAATCAATTATCAGAATTCTGCATTAAATTTATTTTTTATATTTTCTGGGTGAGCTTTTATAGCTTTTAAATAATTTATTATATCTAAAAATTAAATAATAAATTAAAATGATTAATTTACCAACATTTTAAAAATCATTTTAAAAACACAGTCATTTGGGGGAGGGAACTCATTTACTTACTCTCAGTTATTTTCAATGTGACTTTTTTGGTGGAAAATCAGAATTTCCTTAAATGCTACTAAAGGAAATGAAACTGATCCCCTGGAATAAATGCTTGTCACTGAAAAAAATTGGTGAGCCCAGTGATACATTATAATGTATCCAAATTAAGTACATTTCTATGTTTCTTTCTTGTATCTTTTAACTACTCTAAAGTCTTCAACTGGTTAAAATTTAAGAAATATATTTCAATCTTTAGTTTTAAGAAAACTGTATTTCCTCAACCAAGTATTAAGGAAAGCATAAAATATTAACACTCATATTGTTTTCTGCACTTTTCAGGTGACAGTGAAACAAGTACTTTAAGTAGGAAGGTGAATATTTAATTTGCCTCTATTAATTTTTTAATTGAAAAAGCCTATAAATATATAGAGGACTTTGAAAAATTCACTCAAATGTAGTAATATTCCAATTTCTATGTAAACTCCAGCTGTATCCTTTTATCATTTGTGGGACTGAAAGCAAATAGAAATGAATATATTTCATGTTACAAATTATGTAAAGCATATTGTGTACAACCATATCATGTAGTTATCTATTATATAATCTGATCTGAAGGATATGGTTGTTGTTTAGTCACTAAATTGTATCCAACTGTTTGCAATCCTATGGATTGGAGCACGCCAGGCTTCCCTGTTCGTCCTGGAGCTTGCTCAAACTCATGTTCATTGAGTCAGTGATGCCATCCAACCATCTCGTCCTTTATCACCCCCTTCTTCTCCCACCTTCAATCTTTCTAACATCAGGGTCTTTTTCAGTGGGTGGGCTCTTTGCATCAAGTGGCCAAAGCATTAGAGCTTCAGCTTCAGCATCAGACCTTTCAGTGAATATTCAAGGTTGATTTCCTTTAGGATTGACTGGTTTGATCTCCTTGCTGTCCAAAGAACTCTCACCGTATTGTCAATACACCTTGCTCTTCTCCTAATTAAGAAATAGCTGTAACACCATTTCCTGCTGTTTAACAAATATGATGTGCCTTTTCACAAGTCTTTTCAGATGCAACTGGAATACCTCTCTTATTCATAAAATCAGTTCATGTCACTTACATTTTGAGGTTGTTATAACATCCTTGATTAAAAGAATCACTCCCTACTCTGCCCCAGCTATGATCACTCACCCCTGATACACTATCTACACATTTATAAATCATTTTCTCAATTGCACGTAAGTTTGCTGAAGTGAAAAACTGCTTAATTTATCCTCCCATAAATAGTATCAGGTAGAGGACTCATAAAACTAATTATGTAATTTTAATAGACACCAGGAAGGCAATTATCCTCTCCTATCTTTACTGATTTAGGAAACAGTTGTATAAAATAAATGTGTTTATGTACATGAATATACATGTATGTGTATATATATGTGTGTAGCAATAAAAATTATAAAATATTAATACATGTTACACCATGGATGATCTGAAAACATTATGATATGTGAAAAAAATCTGCCAAAAAAGAGCACACATTGTGTGTATTACATATTTCCATTAATATAAATACAGCCACAGAAGTAGTTTAATATTTAGATTATAAGATTTGAGTTTAGCTAGAGTGAAGGAACAGATGATAGGGAAGTGATAGGTAAAAGGAAAGGAGTTTCTTTCTGAGGTGAAAAATGTTCTGGTGTTGACTGTGGTGATGGTTGAACATATCTTTGGATACACTAAAAAATATCAAATGTACACTTTAAATGGGTGAACTGTACAGTATACAAATTAGATCTCAATAAAGCTATAAATTCATGGATGAACATGTAAGTGGGAAGCAAGGATTTATAGGCGAATTTTTGTTTCATATATTTTAAAAGTCAGTTAATATACATGACAAGATTTTTCCTTGCTAACATTTTGATATATTCCATGATAAACAAATGATAAACTTAGCCAAATATATTTTTTTTACATTTTTACTATGGGAGCTTGATTAGATTTTTAGTTGCAGCATGATTTTTCATATTATTTAAGGATTCTATGATGAAAGAATATGGCTGTAAAATTTATCTATTTTCAGTATCTTTTCCACAAAAAGTCATTTGTATTTCTGGGATCCAGCATTTCACTGTGAAGATGCGGAAATCTCTAGCTTTATTTGAACTTTCCAAAGAAAAAAACATTGAAAAAATCAGAAATAAATGGCATAAAAATGGGAAAAATACCTAACTTATCCTTAGATTTACTGTTTATATATTATCTATAAAGAAAGCTAAACATTTTTGTTTGGTAACAATCAAACAGTAGTAGTGTAAAAAATTGAGAAAAACACAAATTTGCGTTCAGATTTGTACTAAATTTCCATTTATAGATTTCAGACTTTTTTTTAAAAGAAGATTCCCTGAACTAGAAGTTTTGCAAACAGGAAGTTTTTCACTGGATTATATCTGAAACTAAGGTAAGGAAGGGGTAAAAGGAACTAAAGTTGAGTAAAAATTTAAGCTGGCATAATGGTGGTCACAGCCCATCCTGCGGGCAATTCTGGAGCTGAGATGGACCTTTAAAGATGTCCTTCATTAAAATAAAGGGCCTGGAATTTCTTTTTTTTAATATATTTTATTGAAGTATAGTTGATACACATTGTTGGGTTAATTTCTGCTATACAGCAAAGTGATTCTATATATATACATACATATATATATTTCATATTACTATTTTAAAGTTATTATTAATTTGTCTTCCTTATTATTGCATTTCTTCATTGATTTTGTAATTGGGTTTGCCCATACATTTTTAAGAAACATTTGTATTTATTTTAGCCCTGCATTCCTTGAGCATCCTCTCCAATATTCAACTTTGCAGTTGCCTCTGCCACAATACCCATATAGTGCCTGTATAGAAACAGGTCTTTAGGATGTCAGTGCCATCCCATGATGATGAGAAAATTAAAGTGCTGTCTTGACAGCTGACATCTGGCATTTGGCTTAGTTCCCCTCAGATACGTTGTCATGTTCCCATGCTGAAAATCGATATTTTTCACAGAATATCAACATCAGATGTGGGTTATCTGTGATCATGATGGAAGGCGACAAAAATTATACCACTATATATAAAAGAGCATGGAAACCAATACACAGTACAACCACATAGATGACCAAACATCCCTCCTCACCAGCTAACTTGAGTGGCTACTGCTTCTCTTACAAAGGCAACTCATCTTAGCTTCATTCCTCTAACATCCCATGTAGAAATCAGTATGACCCCAGTCACTGACTATACCCACTCCAAAACACTCCCATTTTCTTTGAAGTCTCCTTCCACTCACTGTAAAAGTGAAAGTGTTAGTCTCTCAGTCATGCCCAACTCATTGGGAACTCATGGACTATAATTCACCGGGATCCTCTGTCCATGGGATTTCCTAGGCAAGAATACTGGAAAGGGTTGCCATTTCCTCCTCCAGGGGGATCTTTCCAACCCAGGGATGGAACCTGGGTCTCCTGCATTGCAGGAAGATTTTTTACTGTCTGAGCTAGCAGGGAAATCCCTTTCAATTCACTGAGGGCTGTCCAAATCTTATAACAAGTGCCTGCTCATCACCTTGGTTCCTTTGTCACATTGAGTTTTAAACGCAGCTCTGTTTGACTGCAAGTGTATGATCTTTAGGCTTCCCAGTGGCTCAGATGTAAAGAATCCACCTGCAATGCAGGAGATAGATGCAGGAGACACTGTTTGATCCCCGGGTTGTGAAGATCCCCAGGGAGAGGGCATGGCAACCCACTCCAGTATTCATGCTTGGAGGTTTCCATGGACAGAGGAGCCTGGCAAGCCTCAGTCCATATGGTGGCTCAAAGTCAGGCGTGACTGAAGTGACTTAGCATGCACATAGCACATACGACCTTTGCCTCTTTTTTTTTTTTGCAATGACAGTGATGTTGAATATCTTGGCTCAATTCGTATGTTCGAGATTCTGTCTGTATTGTCCTTCTCTAAGTCCATATCCATAGCTTCTAGGGGAATTCAATCCAAGTATTTTTCCCATTATTTTTTCATAAATTGAAGAAATGTATCCATGCTGTATGGCTTTCCATAATATATCTGGATCAATCTCCCATGTTAAAAGAAACATTTTAAACTACTTTATTATATTATTTTGAATCAGAAGCACAGCAGGTCTACCACTTCAGCCTGCTCTCCATTTTTGTTTTTATCTTTATGTCCTGCAGAGATGTTTATCTTGTCTGAAATCCTCATTAAAACATTTGCCTTTCTCTTTACCTGTTAGTATTGTGTGTTTTGGGGAGGGCAGAAGTTAAACATAACAGAGCCAACTTGACCAATGAAATAGCACTCATATGTTGGTATTATGTGCCTCAAATTTTAGACAGAATAAATTGAACATTGCTTATAAAATCAAAGTCTCTTAACAACCAGCACAAATCTATTTCTTTTTTCTATCCCCAAGACAACTCACTTTCATGAGTGTGATATATCTTTTCTATTTATATTTTTCTACTTTTCTATGGAACATGTGGAAACATGTACAGTTTATTATTCTTGATCTGTGCTTTAAAATTTATGCAAATAGCACTATTGTATTTGTATCATGAAAAAAATACTGTTGAGTGTATTTTCACTCAACAGTCTGGTTTTAAATCTGTCTATGGTGGTATCCATATTTGAAATATTTCCTTTTGACTGCTGCATCATAACCATTATATTTAAATATCACTCTTTAATTGAAGGGCATTATCACTGGAAAATAAATGTACTATTTTTATTATAGCCTATATATAAACATATATAGGGAAGCAAATATAAATATATATATATATATATATGGATATAGACATCTTAGAGAAAGCACATGTGCTAAAGCCACTTGGAGATGTTCAAAGTATCCTGTAGGGCATGTTTTTTTCTTTCCAAAATTAGGATAGATTTTAATTATACTTGAATTCCCCACATTTATGAGATATCTGAAATGTCCCTATGAAGTCTATTCTCTGTTTTTCATGAGATAATTTGAAATTTGTGCAAAGTTGGGTCTGTATTAAATCTTCTCTTTCCTGTCTTGCTGATTTTAATAGCTTTTCTCCATTTGAAGGGTTAATACTTAAATGAATAAGTTGATATGTCCAATAATCTGGAACAATGACTATATAACAGCATTTTAAATTCTACAGAAAGTTTCTGTTTATCTTCCTAAGGTTTAAGAAAACCCTTAATTAAGCTCTTAACTTTAGATCTGGAATTTAAATGTGACTTCTATTTACCTACCCCCTACCTTGTGGTCTAGCAGTTTTATATTGTGATTATTCCTTTCCTGAGAAAACCTAAATGAAGTGTAGCTAATTTAAAAGGTCAGAGAAAAGAGCAGAAGGAATAAAAAGACTGTAAGTATTGTGCAGACACGTCTGATTAGAAAGAATGGTGCAGGAAGGGCCAGTTTCAGAAGGATACAGCCCTTGAGGGATCTGGTCTTGGATTTCAAATTTTATTTCTGAGTCTCTACATACTAACTGAGACTTCCCTGGTGGCTCAGATGGTAAACGCGTTTGCCTACAATGCAGGAGACCTGGATTTGATCCCTGAGTTGGGAAGATCCCCTAGAGAAGGAAATGGCAACCCACTCCAGTATTCTTGCCTGGAAAATTCCATGGACAGAGGAGCCTGGTAGGCTACAGTCCATGGGGTCATAAAGAGTTGGACACAACTGAGCGACTTCACTTCACTTCACATACTAATTAAAGAAGCTGACCATTTAATATTTTGTATCATTTTATTCATTCAATTTCCTCTAAAATACATTAATTTTTAGTTCTTGCCGTGTAAAAAAAAATGCTATAATGATCATTGTTATTTGAAGACAGAATTTTGTCTTTTATAAAAATAGGTGCAACTTTGTATAGGAAGTATTCCAGAAGGAGACTGAAGCTTTGACATGGGCATTTCCTAACAAGAAAGAGAAGCCACGATGGCCAGTTAGCAGTGGTTTAGTGTCTTGCATTTCCCTGCAAAGCAGAGGCTAGGAAAGGCCATAAAAATAACAACCTGACCATTATTGACCCCAAAGCATGGACTCAACACAGGGCAGGAAAGTGATTTCATGAAGGTTCTGTAGAAGACCCAAAATCTCTGTTGGAAGTTCCTCTCTTCTCATAAAAATCTAACAATTCTAACCATTAGTTTTCAGAATTAGATTGCATTTCCAAGCCTTTCTACATTGTTAGATACTGTAGTCGATTTTAAAAACTCAAACTGAAGGTCTCTGGTTTTAAATTGCAAAGTTTAGCCTCTCTATATGAACATTCATTACTCATACATTTATTTTTCTATTTTCTTTGATTATTTTTTTCTGAATTTTCATAAAATTTATCTGGTGTTTAGATTTCTAAATGACACCAACTATGTGCAATGTACACATTTTAATTTTACTCTTTCAATGATTTGTTTAGTTGCTAAGTTGTGTGACCCTAGCCCACCAGCCTCCTCTGTCCATGGGATTTCTCAGGCAAAATACTGGAGTGGGTTGCCGTTGCCTACTCCAGGGAAGCTTCCCAACCCAAGGATCAAACCCGCATCTCCTTCACAGGCAGATTGTTTAACACTGAGCCATCAGATGAATTATCACTTTATTATTAACATACATATTATTTTAGATATTTAGATATCTTAATGAAGAACTTTTACTCCCTGCTGATTTAAACCTCCTGTTTCCATATTTTTAAATTTGTTGGGATAGTCTGTCATTTTAAGATAATACTTACTATTTCATAATTATGACTTAGATTTATATAACTATTTGATTAATTTCTGTGATCACTTTGGGTAATTGTATCTTTAGTCCATGTTATACTTCTATCATAGTTTATGCTTTAAGAATAGCCGGTCTGTGTTACTTAGTCAGTCTACTAAGTAAAAATTCTTAGTAGTATATGATTAGCGTACTAAGTCGCATCAGTTATGTCCAATTCTTTGCGATCCTTTGGACTATAGCCCACCAGGCTCTTCTATATATGGGATTCTCCAGACAAGAATACTGGAGTGGGTTGCCGTGCCCTCCTCCAAGGGATCTTCCTGACCCGGTGATTGAACCCTCATCTCTTTATGTCTCCTGGGTTGGTAGGTGGGTTCTTTACCACTGGTGCCACCTGGGAAGCCCAGTATATGTCTAAAGTGCTTTTATTTCACTCTCAGGAATGAAGGAAAATAAAACTTGTTATAGGATCCCAGATTGAACTTTTTTGTTCAATATCTGAAAGACATATTCAAGTCTCTTTTACTGAGATTAGAGATCTGAGTCAATCTCTTTGCCATTCCATCATAGCTAATATTATGTTCACCCTAATTGCTTTGTCCTTCCCCTCTTATTTTCAGGTTTTAATCTTCTTATCATTTAATGTATTAATATATGTGCTTAGCATGCTTAAAATGCATCTCTCTCAGTATATATCCATTTTTCAAATACGTGGATTAATATCTTTCTTTAATTTCAAATAATTTTCTATCACTTAATCTCTATTAACAATTTTTGATATGCTAATAATTAAAGTTCTCTTGGTAAGCTCTTTATCCTTTAAATTTTGCACCTAGTTTATATTTTCTATCCCTCTAACTCTCTTGGTTCATTTTGAAACATTTCTTCACTTCTTTCATGTAGTTTGCCGATTCTGATATTAGCTGTGCACAGCTGTAAGGACTTCCTACTTTTTCCCAATGACTATATTTTATTAAAACAATTTTCATTTTTTTTTCCAAATGTGTCTGTTCTTATTTGGTGCATATTATCTCCTCCCCTCTGCTAAAAATATAGATACTTTAAAAATACTTTTACATTTTTTAAAGAACTTTGTTAGAATGTACTGTTACCCTAATCTAATTAAGCATAAATTTGCCCTTTTGTTGGATCTATTGAAATCATATCCGTTCAATCAGTTCATATCAGTTCATACTGATACAAAAGTATCAATCATGGGTTTAAGCTTTCTCTTGAAATACAAAGTATTTTTGTGAACTCATCTTTGAATATGCTTTCAGATGAGTGAATGAGTGAAGTTGCTTAGTTGTGTGTGACTCTTCGTGACCCAATAGACTGTAGCCTACCAGGCTCCTCTGTCCATGGGATTTTCCAGGCAAGAGTACTGGAGTGGGTTGCCATTTCCTTCTCCAGGTGAATACACTTTTAGATCCTCAAAAATTGTGTATTATTCTTTGTTTATCATGGAATTGTTGAGAAAAATCATGGAATTGAATGCAATTTATCAGCTGTTTGAGGTTTATAGTTATTACAGAGATATATCTAGCATAAGAATCTCTTGCCTGTGTTTTATCAAATTAGCAATGACTGGAAAACATGAGAACATTTGGCATTCTCTCTCTATTAGGAATGATGAAGAAAATTTATTTCTGAGTTGATAGTCATCAGTTGGTCAAGTTGTCTACATTAATATCTGCAAAGAGTTGGACCCTACTTCCAGGCTCAGTGAACACAGTAACTTAGTAAGGGTCACATGGTTACCAACCCAGTTTGAGAACATCAGTAAATATAAATGTATGTATCTATCCCTATTGGCAGAGTTTAGGCTTGTGAAAATGAACTCTGATCATAAAGACCTCTTGATATCAAAGACTATTCATCTTTGTACACCCCCATGGTATGTGCAGTGCCTTTCACATTATAATCATTGAGTTTTATTTATTGTCTTCTCCATAGCATTTATTCTCTTTCCATCTCTCTCTGCAACCACCCATGACATATAGCAATTTGAAATTGCATCAGGAAAAAGAAAAAACACAGATCCGGTCATCATTGTCAGGATTGTCAGGCCCACAGTAAGATGCCCACTACTTTGTCAGTTTAATTTAGTTCTTTTATCTTAAATCCCAATAGTACCACCTTTAAGCTCTTTCCTTCCTCCTTTATTTAAAAATCATTATCCAGGTCTGAGTAACCTTCATAAAATCTGCTGGGACCACTCTTGAGGAACTATTGTTCTAAAAAGTAGGTTAGTCTTCTTTTATCTGTAAGGGTTTCTTCTTTTTCATATAAATATAATCAAAATTATAAGAACACATAAAATATGTGTTGATCATAGAAACAATAATGAAAATTGCTTGTGACATTTTCCCTATAGAAAATTATTCTGTTCAAGATACATCTTTCTCATACTGCCCCAAAGATTTAGTTACTGACAAAGTAAACCAGCCAATTCAGTTCAGTCACTCAATCATGTCTCTTTGAGACTCCATGGACTGCAGCATGCAAGGCTTCCCTGACCATCACCAACTCCCAGAGCTTGCTCAAATTCATTCCACCAAGTCAGTGATGTCATCCAACCATCTCATCCTCTGCTGTTCCCTTCTCTAAGTGTAAAGTTATCTCATGGTTCATTGCCCCTTATGTCAGTATTAGAGAAAAACTTGAGCTTACAGTGATTCAGAAAGTATCAGATGACCGAAGTTTTATTTATTAAATGATTTTTTTGTAGTAAATGTGTTTTGTACACAAACAAGAAGAGGGAAAAAATCAAATATTCTCCATTCTTAAAATTATGTTTTTTTATGAGCGAGGACTATTAGTGAATGTAAATAGTAAGCTATGCAAACTCAACAGTAAATATTCATTAATTGATAAGTACCAAGTGCAATATATCTTGTATATATAGTTGTACGTTTCATTATTTTTATTTTTATTTATTTTTTTTAATGTCGAGTCTCATTCTCTTATATAAAAGTGTATAGTAACTCATAAACCTCCCAGCACTACTAAGCATGGCTTTTGTCAGTTTCTTCTGCATGGGTTAATTTTTCCATTCTATGTAGGAATGAGTTGACTCAGCTAGGAATCTAAAAATTGTGTTTGCTAGCAAAGAAAGAAGGAAATTGGCAGACATTCATAATCCAGTTATTGTTTGACTTAAATACTCTTGCTGCCAACTACAAGGGAAAGTGGAAGAAAAAGAGCAGAAATAGGCTTAAAATTTATTTGTTGATTTGGTGGAAAAGCACAATATAGTCTCACTACATTAGTTGCTTTTCATGTTTTCTTTCATTTTTTTTTAGTCTTGAGGATTTGGAAATGATGTCTTGGTACAAAGTTACAATTTAAATCATGTAGCCATTTGTTGTTTTCATTTAAGAGAAACGAATTCCTCAGGGAAATAGAAGGGAAACAGCAGTTCCTGCAACATCTCATTTATTTAATCAGTGAGAGGAAACAAGTGTTTGGCTCTTCCAGAAAACCCAGAGATACTTTTTTGCTTGTAGGGATGATCAAAAAATCAGCCAGTTAGAGCATTTTCTAATAAACATTCCTTTTCAATAAATCTTTGTTAGGGAGGGTGGGGCAACAAGGATGTACATGCTTACAATTCCAAGAATTTTAATGCTACATTTTAACCTAAGAATTATCCACAGTACAGAATACAAAGAATCCAAACATCACAGCCTGGCTCTTATTTCTATCTATTCTTAAAGTGCAATGGTTCAACCTCCCACTGACTCTATGTGATAACTGCAAACAAGGTGCTTAAAAAGCGCTTTTCCCTTAATTTTTATGTAGGTGGAAACTATATGACCTATTCACAATGAGGGTAAGCAACCTCTCTTTTGCAAAAGATCCAGATGTTCTGAGTGTTTAAAGAACAAAATAAACACCTTTAAAATTTGTCTTAATATGTCATTCTAATGAGGCTTCCCTAACTTATATTTTTACATATTTAAAAAATGTGAACCATTTTAAAAGTCTTTATTGAATTTGTTACAATATTGCTTCCGTTGTTTATGTTCTGGTTTTGGGGCCCCAAATCGTGTGCTCTTAGGTCCCTGACCAGGGATGGTACCCATACCCATGGCATTGGAAGGCAAAGTCTTAAACCACTGGACTGGCAGAGAAGTCTCTTCTTAACTTACTAATGCAAACATAGGTTAGTCCTCCCCATTTCCAGAATTAGAGTTTTTCTGTGGTTGGTAGAATGCCCCTTAGTAGTTTGTGCTTAGCGGCTCAGCTGTGTCCAACTCTTTAATACTATGCTTGTGTGTGAGTGCCTACGTGCTAAGTCACTTCACTTGTGTCCAACTCTTTGCGACCCTATGGACTATAGGCAGCCAGGCTCCTCCGTCTACGGGATTCTCCAGGCAAGAGTACTGCACTAGGTTGCCATGCTCTCCTCCAGGGGATCTACTCATCCCCTGCATCTCTTATGCCTCCTGCATTGGCAGGCAGGTTCTTTACCACTAGTGCCACTTGGGAAGCCTCTACTATGGTCAGAAGCTCTCATTCATAAAATAAACTATCGGTATATTTCTTATCATGTTTCTTGAAAGGCTTGCTTTAGAATCAGTCTGCTTGATAAAAATGCAAATATAATCCCATACCAACTGAATCTATATTCTGAGACGTGGGACTAGGAATCTAGTTTTTAAAGTTCCCCAAGTGAATCTTTTATACACTAAAATTTGGAAAGTATTTCCCAAATCTACATCTTACATATACCTCCTTTACCTGTCTAATCATCATATATATATAAATCACCAGCCAAGTATGCTAAATAATTTACTATTATTAAAGTAAAATTTAAAATAACACTAAACACCTTCATTTAAGAACTTTTACTTGGGAGTAAATTTTAGTTTCCATTTTCACATCTTCTCTAAGACTTTAGGTAAGTTACTTCACCACTTTAAATTATCAATCTATGGGTGTGATAAAGGTTATCTAGATAATCCATGCAGAGCACTTGGCATCAGCCAAAGTAAAGTCAGATAATGATAAGACAATACCATTTACTGAGAGCAGAATACATACCTGCTGGATCCTAAGTGTTTTGCATCTATCAACTTATTTAAATCTTACAGCAAAGTGGTGAGAAGATGATTTAGTATCTGTAATTTATAGAATGAGAAAACTGAGGCAAATGTGAGATAATTTACTTATTCAAAATTACAGAGTTTATAACTAGAAAATCCCAAAACTAGGATTCCAGAACAAGGAATTTATTTGAGAAATGCAGGAACGCATGTATACCTGTGGCGGATTCATTTCGATGTTTGGCAAAACTAATACAATATTGTAAAGTTTAAAAATAAAATAAAATTAAAAAAAAATAAAATAAAATAAAGAAATGCAGAGAAGGCTGGCAGGGGAGTGCGTCAGTGATGACAAGGAAGAAAAGATAGTCAAGAAAGGGCTCAAAATTAGCTAACACTGTGGGTGGTTCAACTTTATAATATAATGGGGAAAATCTGGAGACAGTGTAAGTGCCACACCTGGAAGTGATCACAGCTGGGTCAAGAAAGCTGGGGGAATTTTAGAGCAAATACTGGGTCGTAAATTGATGGATATTCCTGTGTTTTTAATTCCTGCACTTACCACATTTGAACAGTCTTGGCTTTCATTGATGAGAAAAGAAAACAAAAACCAGTAAAACTTCAGGTACAGAAATGCAGATTCTGGAAGAAAGATACAAGCAGAAATATGGGCTAGACATAAAGAGCTTTTACTGCTGCAGTGCCCACCTAGACTGGACACTTTCTTTCTAGAAAAGTCCTAGAATGGACTTTTCTTTCTTAACAGCATAAGATGATAGCTATTGTAACCTATTGCTTCTCTGTATTTTAATCCTGACACAAATGCAGCCTTAACAGTTTCAACATATTTCATATGCCCTAATTGATTTTGCTCTTGCCAACCATTTTTGTCTTTTAAAGGACAAATTAGTTGATTGATTTATTGTCATATTTATTACTAGATGCAGAGTTGATCAACATGCAAAATAAATTGAATCGAATTTCAAAGAGCATGTATTCTAAAAGAAATGTCAGACAAATTCATAGATATGGTATGCACACCTAATTGCAATAAATTAAAGAATTTTGTATAGAGTTAGTCAACACAGTGTTCTTTAGTTGTAGTTTTAGGTCAGAATTCAATGCATTTACTCTATGTATAATTATGAATGTCTTCTAAGCCATGTTTGTCCTAAGGACTGGGAATAAAGTTATAACATTCATATTGCTAGAGAGAGACAGGTTCATACACAAAAATTAAAGGTAATTTCATTGAGGGTTAAGTAACATGCAATGTACAAAGACAGACTAACTAAATGGGGAGTCATATGTACAAATGGTCACTTTAGTTTTGGTGATTGAGAAATCATTCAGAACTATTCAAAGACAAGAGGAATGATGAGACATAGGGAAACTGAGGGCTGAGGAAAATGATCATGGTAAAAACAGAGTAATGAAAACCTAATTTTAAGTCGGAAAAGAACAGACTGAAAAGAAAACTTACTAAAAGCCTCCATGTATCAAGTAACTACTGTGTGTCAAGACATTTACATATATCATTAGCTAATTACTCAGTAGTTTTGCACAGTGATGTTACCTGTGCTTTTTGAACTGGGATATTGAGAAGTAAAATAAAAATGATAAAATGCCACTGAGCTTAGATTTCCCACAGTGGTGACAAAATCTGAACACAAGTCTGTCTAATTTGAAATATCTTTACTTATTCAGTTGTTCTTAACCCTGAATGAACAGAGAAATCACTTGAGGGTAGCCTGACTCGACCTTGAAAGATTCAGAATTAATTGGTCTGTGTTAGTCATAGGCATATGCATTATCTCCCAGGTGTTCTAATATGGAGCAGGGAGGTGGTCCATTATCCTGCATCTTGCTTCAAATAGAAAAATGAATAGGGATTGAGCTGCCTCTGGTAGGCATGCTGTGTGTGTCATCTCCTTTAGTTCTCAAGTCAATTCTACAAAGTATTATTAAGTTCATTTTTAAAAGGAGGAAGATAATTAGATTCAGAAAATTTAAACATAGTGGTAGGAAGTGGGGAGCCTGATTTCTGACTGTCTACTTATATAAATGTCATATTCATAAGCCTATTGATATTCATCATTGTTAATGACCATTATAAATATTCTAAAATTCATAGAAGAACTCCATGGACCTCACAAAGCACAGATATGGCCTTACTAGGCCCAATAAGTATGACCACGGCATCCTACTTATTATGAGAGAATTAAAGGATACATTCCCTGGTGGCTCAGCTAGTAAAGAATCTGCCTGCAATGTTGGAGACCTAGGTTTGATCCCTGGGTTGGGAAGATCCCCTGGAGAAGAGATAGGCTACCCACTCCAGTACTCTTGGCTGGAGAATTCAGAGTTAGACACGACTGAGCAGCTTTCACTTTCACTTTCAAAGGATACATAATGTATTATCACTACATCATTTAATTTGTAGATTTTAATTCATCAAGAGAAGGGAATTGCTAACTTTTATCTTACCCAACAGATTTTGTTTCATACTTTACTCATAAGACTATCTAGTGAAGTTTTCCCTCTGCTTCTCCTCTTATAGTCTGGAAGAGGCTTCCACTCAGGGTAATGTTGACCTGAGTGTTTACATGACTCTCCCACTGAGAAAGACTGGATAAATAGCTGGGTGGAAAGGAAACACTTTCTATTTCAAAAACAGCATGCTAATAAGGCAGTGTCAGAATGTATGGTTCGGGATTTTTAGAGATACAGGACACCAAGAGAAACTATAAATTCTTGGGTTTTCTACAGCTTTTCCATCAGGGTCAATAGCCAATTCCAGGATCAGCCAGCTTTTTGTGTAAAGGGTTAACTAATAAATATTTTCAACTTTGTGACTCTTAGGTCTCTGCTATACTTTTTCAAATCTGCTGCCATTGTAGTAATAAAGCAGTCACAGATAATATGTGAATGAATGAGCATGACTGTGTCCCAGTAAAATCTATTTACAAAAATAAGCAGTATGCCAGATTTGCCTTCTGATCTTGGTCAAAGAAAATCTAGTTTGCCAACTCCTGATCTAGTTGGATGAAAAAGGGCTTTAGGACCCTCTGAAAGTGGGGTGTCAGGTTAGCTGGTAAACACTTAGAGTTAGGGTTGAAACCTTAAAAGATGAACTGGAAATAGTCTGACTCTCGCAAGATCTGAAAACCAGGTTAAAATTAATAAAGTTCTGAATGATACGGCTAACTTGTCAATAATGTTGCTGAAGTACTATGCCATAGCCTCCTGCACAGAGTATATAGAGATCTTCTGCATAGGAATATATAAATATCCAAAGTTTTAAATCCGATATGTATTTCCAATACATGATATCTAAAAATCAATGAAAAATAAACAGGCACATTGGGGACAAATTTACATGATCAAAAACAGGAAAGTATCTGTACAAAGTTGCTAGAAGCAGACTATACAACAGCTACACTTAAAATGTTCAAGGAAGAAAAAGACAAGTTTGAAGATTTTAGTAGATAACTAGAAAATGTAAAGAAGTTTAAAAAGGCAATTATGTAATTGAAAAACAAAATTTTATAACTCTGTTTAAGAGTACATTTGATCTAGCTGCATATAGAAGAAATAGAACAGATACAGATCAGGAAAAAATGTATAGAATATTGCCCAAAGATCAAAAAGATTAAGAATATAATGATGGCTGATTCATGTTGATATATGGCAGAAACCAACACAATATTGTAAAGCAATTATCCTTTAATTCAAAATAAATAATTTAAAAAAAATCACAGATCTGCCACACACACACACACACACACACACACAAAAGAATATAAAATAAGGGTTAGGAACACAGAGTCTAATGAGAGAAGATGTAATGTAGGCATAACCGAAATCTCAGAAAAGGAAAAGAAAGAAAATGGAGTAAAGGTATAAAACTATATTTGACAAAACAATGACTAAGGATTTCCTAAAATTGAAGAAAGACACGAAGAGATTGAAGAATCTAGAGATTTAAGAATATCAGCAAACTTTCAACAGCAAAAATTTGGAAAAAGCAATACCCAGGCACATTACTTTCAAACTGCCAAAACCAAACACAGAAGGGCATCTTAAAAGTAGCCAGAGTTGGTGGGCGTGGGGTGGGCATGCCATTTTACTTTCAGAGACAACATATAAGACAGGCAACTGACATCTCAAAAGAAATACTGAATACCAGAAGGTAAATGAGTTGTATTTTCAAGGGCTGAAAGAAAGAACCCATGTGCTTAAAATTCTATACATAAGGAAATAAGCACTGAAAAACACATAAAAATATTATAAGCAAATGCAAGTTATCAACTGTTTGTTACCCAGATCTGCACACACACACACAAAAGTTAGTAATACTAAAGGGTGATCTTCAGGAAAAAGACAAAGAACTCCATTGTAAAAGTTCATTAATGCAGAAAATGTTCCAGAATATATCTTCTTTTCCAAGTATTTATGAAACTTTTACAACAGCTGACCAAATACTTAAAATAAGTCTAAACACATTTCAAAAACTTAAATCATTCATTATTTTTCATTTGATATGAAATTAAGCTGGAATTAAACTTTTAAAAAATCAGAATTTCTCCAAAAGTTTGGATATTAAAAACAGCACTCCTAAATAACTCTTGGATAGGAGAAATAATAATCAAAATTAGAAAATATTGAAATGATTGATGACAAAAATACTGCACATTGAAATTGGCAATATGCAGCTAAACTGTGGTTAGTAAGAAAACATAACTTTTTTGGTTTTGCTTATGTATTTTAAAAATTATTTTGAAGTAAATTTGATTTACTACAGATAGTAAATTCTGTTTTAGCTTCAGGTGTATAGCATAGTAATTCAGTATTTTGGAGATTGTATTCCTTTATAGATTATTACAAGGGAGGCTTCCCAGGTGGTTCAGTGGTAAAGAATCTGCCTGCAATGCAGGAGATGCAGGTTCAATCCCTGGAAGAGGAAATGGCAGCCCACTCCAATATTCTTTCCTGGGAAATCCCATGGACAGAGGAGTTGGGCAGGCTACATTCCATGGGGCCCCAAAGAGTCAGACACAACTTAGTGACTGAGCCTTCACGCATACACAAGATAATGGGTAAAATTTCCTGTGCTATACAATAAATCCTTGATGCCTATTTATTTGATTATATAACACTTTATACCTGTTAATCCTTTATCTGTAATGTGCCCCTCCCCCATTCCTTCTCCCCTTTGCTAACCACAAATTTGTTTTTATATTTCTGTGAGTCTGCCTCTACTTTGCATATGCATTCATTTGTTACTTTTTGGATATCACATATAGTGATGTCATATAGTATCTGTCTTTCTCTGCAACTTAAATTCACCAAGCATGTTTTTAGGTCCATTCACATTTCTGCAAATGGCAGTATTTCATTCTCTCTATGGTTGAGTAACATTTCAGTTGCATTCACATCTTTATTCGTTCATCTGTTGACAGACACTTACGTTGTTTGCATATCTTGGCTCTTGTAAATAGTGCTGCAATGAACACTGGGACGCTTATATCTTTTTGAATTAGTGTTTTAGTATTTTCTGGATAAAATTACTGGATCATATGGTAGTTCTTTTGTTAGTTCTTAAAGGTACTGTTTTTCATAGTGGCTGCACCAATTTTCAGTCCAATAAACAATGCACAAGGATTCCTTTATCTCCACATCCTCTCCAACATTTGTTGTTTGTAGACTTTTTAACGATGGCCACTGTGACAGATATAAAGTGATAGCTTATTGTGTTTTTGATTTGCATTTCTCTAATAATTAGCAGTGTTAAACTTAGATATCATAACTGTTAACTCAGTTGCTAAACAAAAAAGGAAAAAAAATCAATAGTCTCAGAAAGAGAATATCAGACAAAATATGGAATTATATAAATTTCAAAAAATAGAAGAAATTTATGAAATAGAAGCAAATAGTAAAAGAAAATAAAGTCAAAATTTGGTTCTATTAGGTTAAGGCAGTTGATAACCACTGGATTGAAAATTAAAAAAAAAAAAACACAGAGAAGCTACTATAATGTAGAATCATGAAAGAAGGAAGAACATTACTATGAAACTCGTAGATATTAAAAAGATGATGAGGTTATGATTTTAAAAATCGGGTCAGTAAATTAGAAAGATTGTGTGTTTTACGTATATAATTACTAAATTTTAATCAGGAAAGAATAGAAAATCAAGATGATTTATAAATACTAAAGAAATAAAGCATATTTAAAATTTCCTACAAAGAAAATTCCAGGCTCAGACCCAAACCCATGGACAAATTATTCCAAATATTAAAGGAAGAAATAACACCTATTATAGAAGAAACCTTTCAGGAAAGAAGAAACATTTTGTAATATATTTTATATGTGTTAAGTTGCTTCAGTCATGTCCAAGTATTTGTGACCCCGTGGACTATAGCCCACCAGGCTCCTCTGTCCATGGGATTTTCCCAGGCAAGAATACTGGAGTGGGTTGCCATTTCCTTCCAGGGGATCTTTCTCACCCAGGAATATATTTTATAAGGCCATCATAAATTTTTAACCAAAATCTGGCAAAGACATTATGGGAAAGAAAAATCAAAGTTTAATGTTCCTCATGAACATAGATACAGAATTATAAGTTCATGCGACAAATTCAGTGAACCTGAATTCACTGAACTGAGCCTTCTTATAAAACAAGAACCTACCTCACAAATAAACTTCCACTTATTCTGCTATTGTAATATTAGTCTAACATTTGAAAAAACATCACCATAATATACCATATTATCTGAATAAAGAAAAATCATTTGCTTAGTTCTGTAGATGTAGAAATAGCATTTGACAAAATTCAATATGTTTATTAAAAAAAAGACACTTATTTTAAAAATTCCTAGCAACCTTAGTAGAGTAGCAGTAGTGGTGAATTTCCTTGATCTGAATACAAATTTTGAAAAACTGTACCTGACATGATACTTAGTCATGACATGTACTAGGTGCTAAATAACTTTGTTTTCCTTCCCCTTAACACTTATATATTAGCTTAAAAAATAACAAAATCTGATGCTTACCAAGTACATATTATAAATGAATCTCAGTATATTTTACATGCATTATTTAATTTAATCATTCCAGCTTTCTCAGGAGGTAGAGTTTCTGAAGTTTAAGCAGCAGATAGATAGAGGATAATTGTACCATTAAACTAATGAAAGATTAAAAATATTTACACTCTCTTCTCTCTGACTGTAGAATATTTCAACACCTAACCATCTAAGTAAATAATATTCTAGATTAACCAAAATAAAAAGCAAGAAAAACAAACAAAAGGCGATAATGTACCCTATCTTTTACTGATTGTAAGCAATTTGGAGCTGTTCATATTTCACATTTTGCCAACAGAGTGGTCATTACTAGAGAAATATTTAGTTTTACTCTTTGGTCAAAATTTATGGAAATGCTTATTTTCTTGATGAATAGTAAACATTCCAAGAAAATCACAGAGCCATTTTCAGCTAAACCATTCAGCTCTGAAGGTTTGGCCAGACAAAGCTTCCCAAGGGTTTGCTACAGCTCTTATCTTTATTTGCTTTGACTCTAAATTAATCTCTGTCATTGTATAGTTTGCTTGATTCACTGTCATTATGAAGCGCTGAAATAAGGCAAATGTTTGCTTTAGGGACATTATTGCTTCAATTTGAAAGAAATTGATTCCTAACAATTCTACTTCACAGCATAAAAATATTCCAATCACATAGGTTCAAGAGTAAGAGCTTTAAAACGTGGTCATTTCTGCCTCCTTGTCTTAAATAAGGGCTTGTGATTAGCATTTTAGCCCCATGTCTTTTGTATTCCTTTTGGTCTTAAGATGATTTGGGTAGCTAAATCATTGGGTAGCTACGTTGGGTAGCTAAATTTTTTACATTAAAGGCTATAAATGTCCACAAAGCAGTTAGTTACAGGTGGGGGTCCTGAGCACCAATCCTCTCTTTGGGGCTGGCTGCTGAAACGGCCAGAATGTGGACATTTATAGCCTTTAAATGTAAAAAATTAAAAAAAATTTTTTTTATTCCAAATCTTTATTTGAAATAAGATTTGCTTACCTATTTCAAAATATGTATGTTTCTTAGGTTTTATTATTATTATATATTTCCAAAACAAATATAGGCTTCTGTCCATTTTGTTTGGTTGTTGTATTAATACTCTTTTTGTCGCAATATAAAAATTACCAAAGAAAATAACATTATATTTGTAAGATGTTGAAATTACGTATCTAAATTACTAACACAGAATGCTTTGTCATGCTTACAAAAACCAAACTAATCAGTCAATTTTGAGGATAATTCTCTTCATTTAGCAAAATATCTATTCAACATATCCCTCTATTTTGATTTTGATGCCAGTATGTAAAAATAGAAGTACAGACCACCTAAGTATCATTTTTTTATATATTTTCAAGTGATTCATCCTTTTTTACTACTTTTCCACATTTTGCTTTGCCCATCTCAACTGCAGTGTTATTTTCCATTCCCTCCATTCAGCAGGTAGTAGAAGCAGAAAGAAATGAAGCTTGAGTTAGTAATTTGAGACTTTTACTGCATCTTCCATTAGCAACAATTCACTGAACAAATTGGACACTTTGGTAGACTACTTAAGTAAATAAATAAAAGTTTCTTTGGCTTGCTTGTGAAATCTATACTTTTCCAGCATTTATGATACATTACATTAACTAATTTTCCTCATTGCATATATTTTAATTTATAAAGATTATTCTAGGATCTCTGGATATCCAATTCCTCTTAAGCATGGAATTCTTGCAGATAATTTAACAGAGAAGATAATTGAAATTTATGATTTATGAGGGCAGATAACTCCATGAATATTTTGTGTGGGTGGCAGTAAAATGTAAAATTTTGTCATAGTGGAATGAAAATTGCATTGGTCAACTTGCCTGCATGCTAAATCACTTTAATCATGTCCAAAACTGTGTGACCCTATGGACTGCAGCCCACCAGGCTCCCCTGTCCATGGGATTCTCCAGGAAAGAATACTGAAGTGGGTTGCCATGCCCTCCTCCGCAGAATCTTTCCCACCCAGGAATCAAACCCGCATCTCTTACATCTCCTTCATTGGCAGACAGATTCTTTAACACTAGTGCCAGCTGGAAAGTCTGTTGATCAACCTAGCTGCAGGTAAATTGTGGTGCTGCCCCAACATTATTTCAAACGATTTCCTTCTGGCCGTTTCAGCAGCCAGCCCCAAAGAGAGGATTGGTGCTCAGGACCCCCACCTGTAACTAACTGCTTTGTGGACATTTATAGCCTTTAATGTAAAGCCTTTTACTGACCCATCATACCAGTTCCTCTTGGAAAGATGTCATGGGTGCCTTCCATGCTTTATTGTTAGTATCCTCAAATAACTTTCGGTATCTTCCAGTGCAATTCTTAGTATATCTGTGTCCTTTGATTCCAACAGCTTCAGTAGCCATACACTTCAGAGGACTAACTTTGGGGTATTAGACTCTCTTTATCTGGGCAGCAGTGATTAGGAATCTATGCCCATACCACCATCTGGGTCTTATTGGGAAAAGTTGGCCAAGATTTACTGTTAGGGGAGTATGAAGGCCAGTTAGGTTGCCTTAAACATGGGCAAACACTGACATATAATGTTTATTCCAGAGCTTCACTAAAGGGTCATGGCCTGAAATTGCACACTTGATTGGCTTATTTCTCTTCTTCATTGAGTTCTCTTATTGCTTATCAGATTCCCCAGGACCATTTCTTTTTTTTTTTTTTTCATGCATTGTGTTTTATTTTATTTTTTTAATAATATTTTTTTATTTTTAAATTTACATAATTGTATTAGTTTTGCCAAATATCAAAATGAATCCGCCACAGGTATACATGTGTTCCCCATCCCGAACCCTCCTCCCTCCTTCCTCCCCATACCATCCCTCTGGGTCGTCCCAGTGCACCAGCCCCAAGCATCCAGCATCGTGCATCGAACCTGGACTGGCAACTCGTTTCTTACATGATATTTTACATGTTTCAATGTCATTCTCCCAGATCTTCCCACCCTCTCCCTCTCCCACAGAGTCCATAAGACTGTTCTATACATCAGTGTCTCTTTTGCTGTCTCGTACACCAGGTTATTGTTACCATCTTTCTAAATTCCATATATATGCGTTAGTATACTGTATTTATGTTTTTCCTTCTGGCTTACTTCACTCTGTATAATAGGCTCCAGTTTCATCCACCTCATCAGATTCCCCAGGACCGTTTCTATAACAAGCCACTTGCACATGAATCCTGTTCTCATGATTTATTGCCAGAGAACTTGATTTCAGACAGTTAGTAAAGATGGTTAGTAGTAAACCCAACAGATTAAGTGAATTTTGCAAAATCAAGAAGTCACTGTATGGTAGATTAGGAAAGAAAGTGAAGTCGCTCAGTCGTGTCCGACTCTTTGTGACCCCATGGACTGTATCCTACCAGGTTCCTCCATCCATGGGATTTTCCAGGCAAGAATACTGGAGTGGGTTGCCATTTCCTTCTCCAGGAGATCTTCCTGACCCAGAGATTGAACCCAAGTCTCCTGCATTGTAGGCAGACGCTTTACCCATCTGAGCCACCAGGAACTTAAATTCAAATACAGCATATTTTTAAGCACACAAACTGCTACATGCTTATAGAACATACATTCATATGATCACATTTGGAATAGAACTTCTTATTATTAAAGTTTCCACAGAATAAATGCTTTTATTCAAATTAGAGGAAAGGCTAGGGATGATGTTTGGAGGTGGGGACTCTTTGATGGAGCATATACCCCACTCCAGTACTCTTGCCTGGAAAATCCCATGGACAGAGGAGCCTGGTAGGCTGAAGTCCATGGGATCACTAAGAGTCAGACACGACTGAGCGACTTCACTTTCACTTTTCACTTTCATGCATTGGAGAAGGAAATGGCAACCCACTCCAGTGTTCTTGGCTGGAGAATCCCAGGGACGGGGGAGCCTGTTGGGCTGCCGTCTATGGGGTCACACAGAGTTGGACACAAATGAAGTGACTTAGCATAGCATAGTCTAGTAAGTAGGGGTGACAAATAAGCAAAATTAAACATAATAAATCAGTATGATTTGAGATTATAAGTGCTATTAGGAGAAAAATAAGAAAATCCAAAAAAGCTTAAGAGAAATTAAAATCACAGGCTGCTATTGCATTTGTTGTTATTTAGTCATTCAGTTGATTCATTGTGTCCTCATGGACTGTAGCCCACCAGACTCCTCTGTCCATGAAATTGTCCTGGCAAGAATACCAGAGTGGGTTGCTATTCCCTTCTCCAGGGGATCTTACTGACCTAGGAGATCAAACCTTCGTCTCCTGGTTGGGAGGCAGCTTCTTTACCGCTGAGCCACCTGGGAAGCTGGCTTCAATAAATAGAGATTAAATTTCATCCTTGAGGAGTGAAATTTGAGCAAATATTTGAAGGAGGGGAGAGTGTTTTGAAATACCTGGGGAAAGAGCATCTCAGGAAGAGGGAACAGCCAGTGCAAAGTCTAATGCCTGGTGTCATGTAAGAGTAGCAAAGTTCTGGTGTGGCTGTAGGAGAGATAGTTGTGGGGAAAGAGAAAGTCATCCCAGAGTATGCAGGATCTCTTCATCCATCATTAGAAAAGATTTTTGCTTATTCTTACACATATGCAGGTTAATTTTTATACTACATTATGCTAAGGCTGAAAGTTGTAAGGAATTGTGAGATAGAAAGCAATTGAGACATAGTTGAAAGTATAGAAATGAAGAGGAAACTGACCAACACTTGCCTGAAAGTAAATTTGTGATCTTTGCTAGCTATGACTTAACTGTGCTCTATGGATTCAGCATAGTTGACTTGGTGAGTAAGTATGGATCCTAAGAAACCACAAACTATACAGCATTTGATTAGCACAGAGCTCCACAACCTGTTCTAACAGGACAAGATAAGCCTTTGAACTAATAGGTTTGAATTAACCTATTATACTTTTTCTTTGCGAAACACTTACTGTGGCTTTTTCTGCTTAAAGTTCTACTCCTGCCGTTGGTCAAGGAGAGGGTCTTCAGAGGAGCTGCTCTTTTCATATACACTACAGCTGTAAAGCCACAGTGCATTGAACTGCTGCTGCTGTTGCTAAGTCTCTTCAGTCGTGTCCGACTCTGTTCGACCCCATAGACGGCAGCCCAACAGGCTCCCCCGTCCCTGGGATTCTCCAGGCAAGAACACTGGAGTGGGTGGCCATTTCCTTCTCCAGTGCATGAAAGTGAAAAGTGAAAGTGAATTTGCCCAGTCGTGTCCGACTCTTCGTGACCCCATGGACTGCAGCCTACCAGGCTCCTCCGTCCATGGGATTTTCCAGGCAAGAGTACTAGAGTGGGTTGCCATTGCCTTCTCCAATGCATGAAATTGAAAAGTGAAAGTGAAGTCAGTCGTGTCCGACTCTTCACGACCCCATGGACTGTAGCCTACCAGGCTCCTCCATCCATGGGATTTTCCAGGCAAGAGTACTGGAGTGGGGTGCCATCGCCTTCTCCAGGGCGTTGAAATAATTGTCTCTAAATTACTTCCATGGTTAATCTGAAGGGCCTCACCTGTAAAGCCAAAGTCCTCTTCTTTGGATCACATTTTCCCTGCCTCTCCTGGGAGAAACTTTGCTTGATGCAAACAATGTCTTGGAATCTTTTCTTCTTCTTCTTCTTTTATCATAGTAGAAAGAACTTCGGCCTCTATTAGGAGACAGGAATAATTCATGACTTCAAGTGAAGGAATAGCATGATCTGATCCATGGTTCACAAACATTCTTACTGCCGTGTATTAGTAGGCACTGCAGAATCAAGGATAGAAACAGAGAGATATGTTGGGTTATTGAAGGAAGTGAAATGTAGTGGGTACTGTTGGTGGTGTCCTGACCCCACCATGCATCAAGATTGTTGGCAGCTAATGACTCTCACAACTTCCCTCTGCAGAAATTGCTTTTAGGTGTATGGAACTACTTGTTCTGGGAGCAACTAAAATCTATTGAGTGTTCAGTGGTGTGTGGGGGAGGGGAATCCTTTAAGAGCAGTTCCAGCTCCAAAGTCCTCTGTGAAATCAGCTGAGGCCACCATTGTTCTGCAGGTCGCCTCTTCCTTTGCCCAGTTCTGCTTCCCAAGTATTCACTCCCCCACAGCTGTTGCTCAGGCACAGGAACATTCCTTCCACAACCTCCCAAGTGGAATCTCCATCTCTGAGTGTGGTTTCAGTGTTTACTGCCTATGATGATTTACAAAGAGGATGCAAACTATGGAGAAAGACATGCAATCTCAGTAAAACAGCAACTGATTTGCCATCATCTGAGATGGAATGAATGGTGAGTAGAGCAAGTTTGAGTGAATGGCTGAGGTTAAATTTTGGACATACTGTGTTTGAGATATCAATTAAATGCTAAAGTAGAAGGACCAAGTAGGCAGTGGGTTCTGGAAAAATGGATCCAAAAGAGATTAGGATAGAGAATTAAATTTGGCAACAATTAGCATATTGATCAGAGAAGGCAATGGCACCCCACTCCAGTACTCTTACCTGGAAAATCCCATGGACAGAGGAGCCTGGTAGGCTGCAGTCCATGGGGTCACGAAGAGTCGGACACAACTGGGCAAATTCACTTTCACTTTTCAATTTCATACATTGGAGAAGGAAATGGCTACCCACTCCAGTATTCTTGCCTGGAGAATCCCAGGGCCAGGGGAGCCTGTTGGGCTGCCATCTATGGGGTCGCACAGAGTCGGACACTACTGAAGCGACTTAGCAGCAGCAGCAGCATACTGATGGTTTTAAAGTTATTATTTTTATGCATGGAAGAGAATATAATCTGTATAATCTTACATCAAACAAGGATAAAGTCTGTAATGACTTTTGGATTTTATTGAAGACTTTATAGAAAACTGTTTGAAAATTTTGGTGTGTAGTTAAAAATTGTGTGTTCTCTGTTGAATGTGGAATTCTGCAGTTGGTGGTGTTGTTTAGTCACTAAATCTTTTGCAACCCCATTGGACTGTAGCCCACAAGGCTACTCTGTCCATGGGATCTCCCAGGCAAGAATACTGGTGTGGGTTGCCATTTCCCTCTCCAGGGGATCTTCCTGATCCAAGGATTAAAACTGCGTCTCCTGCTTCTCCAATGTTGACAGGCAGATAATTTACCACTGAGCCACCAGGGTTAACAGTATTATGTGTTATGTGTGTATCAGTTCAGTTCAGTCACACAGTCATGTCCTACTGTTTGCAACCCCATGAATTGCAGCAAGCCAGGACTCCCTGTCCATCACCAACTCCCAGATTCACTGAGACTCATGTCCATCGAGTCAGTGATGCCATCCAGCCATCTCATCCTCTGTCGTCCCCTTCTCCTCCTGCCCCCAATCCCTCCCAGCATCAGTCTTTTCCAATGAGTCAACTCTTCGCATGAGGTGGCCAAAGTACTGGAGTTTCAGCTTTAGCATCATTCCTTCCAAAGAAATCCTAGGGCTGATCTCCTTCAGAATGGACTGGTTGGATCTCCTTGCAATCCAAGGGACTCTCAAGAGTCTTCTTCAACACACAGTTCAAAAGCATCAATTCTTTGGTGCTCAGCCATCAGAGTCCAACTCTCACATCCATACATGACCACAGGAAAAACCATAGCTTTGACTAGACGGACCTTTGTTGGCAAAGTAATGTCTCTGCTTTTGAATATGCTATCTAGGTTGGTCATAACTTTCCTTCCAAGGAGTAAGCGTCTTTTAATTTCATGGCTGCAGTCACAATCTGCAGTGATTTTGGAGCCCAGAAAAATAAAGTCTGACACTGTTTCCACTGTTTCCCCATCTATTTCCCATGAAGTGATGGGACCGGATGCCATGATGTTCATTTTCTGAATGTTGAGCTTTAAGCCAACCTTTTCACTCTCCACTTTCACTTTCATCAAGAGGCTTTTAAGTTCCTCTTCACTTTGTGCCATAAGGGTGGTGTCATCTGCATATCTGAGGTTATTGATATTTCTCCCGGCAATCTTGATTCCAGCTTGTGTTTCTTCCAGTCCAGCGTTTCTCATGATGTACTCTGTATATAAGTTAAATTATCAGGGTGACAATATACAGCCTTGATGAGCTCCTTTTCCTATTTGGAACCAGTCTGTTGTTCCATGTCCAGTTCTAACTGTTGCTTCCTGACCTGCATACAGATTTCTCAAGAGGCAGGTCAGGTGATCTGGTATTCCCATCTCTTTCAGAATTTTCCACAGTTTCTTGTGATCCACACAGTCAAAGGCTTTGGCATAGTCAATAAAGCAGAGATAGATGTTTTTCTGGAACTCTCTTGCTTTTTCCATGATCCAGCGGATGTTGGCAATTTGATCTTTGGTTCCTCTGCCTCTTCTAAAACCAGCTTGAACATCAGGAAGTTCGCAATTCACATATTGCTGAAGCCTGGCTTGGAGAATTTTGAGCATTACTTTACTAGCGTGTGAGATGAGTGCAATTGTGCAGTAGTTTGAACATTCTTTGTCATTGCCTTTCTTTGGTATTGGAATGAAAACTGACCTTTCCAGTCCTGTGGCCACTGCTGAGTTTTCCACATTTGCTGGCATAGTGAGTGCAGCACTTTCACAGCATCATCTTTCAGGATTTGAAATAGCTCAACTGGAATTCCATCACCTCCACTAGCTTTGTTTGTAGTGATGCTTTCTAAGGCCCACTTGACTTCACATTCCAGGATGTCTGGCTCTAGGTCAGTGATCACACCATCATGATTATCTGGGTTGTGAAGATCTTTTTTGTACAGTTCTTCTGTGTATTCTTGCCATCTCTTCTTAATATCTTCTGCTTCTGTTAGGTCCATACGATTTCTGTCCTTTATCGAGCCCATCTTTGCATGAAATATTCTCTTGGTACCTCTAATTTTCTTGAAGAGATCTCTAGTCTTTCCCATTCTGTTGTTTTCCTCTATTTCTTTGCATTGATCGCTGAGGAAGGCTTTCTTATCTCTTCTTGTTATTCTTTGGAACTCTGGATTCAGATGCTTATATCTTTCCTTTTCTCCTTTGCCTTTCGCTTCTCTTCTTTTCACAGCTATTTGTAAGGCCTCCCCAGACAGCCATTTTGCTTTTTGGCATTTCTTTTCCATGGGGATGGTCTTGATCCCTGTGTCCTGTACAATGTCACGAACCGCATTCCATAGTTCATCAGGCACTCTATCTATCAGATCTAGGCCCTTAAATCTATTTCTCACTTCCACTGTATAATCATAAGGGATTTGATTTAGGTCATACCTGAATGGTCTAATGGTTTTCCCTACTTTCTTCAATTTAAGTCTGAATTTGGCAATAAGGAGTTCATCATCTGAGCCACAGTCAGTTCCTGGTCTTGTTTTTATTGACTGTATAGAGCTTCTCCATCTTTGACTGCAAAGAATATAATCAATCTGATTTCGGTGTTGATCATCTGGTGATGTCCATGTGTAGTCTTCTCTTGTGTTGTTGGAAGAGGGTGTTTGTTATTACCAGTGCATTTTCTTGGCAAAACTCTATTAGTCTTTGCCCTGCTTCATTCCGTATTCCCAGGCCAAATTTGCCTGTTACTCCAGGTGTTTCTTGACTTCCCACTTTTGCATTCCAGTCCCCTATAATGAAATGGACATCTTTTTTGGGGGTTAGTTCTAAAAGGTCTTGTAGGTCTTCATAGAACCGTTCAACTTCAGCTTCTTCAGCGTTACTGGTTGGGGCATAGACTTGGATTACTGTACACACATACACACATGTATATATCTTGCACATGTATAACCAATACAATTATTATGTATAACATATATGTGCATTATTTGTACTTAATAATGTTATTTTATCTTTAGTAACATAGCCTCTTTTATTTCAGCTTGATCTATATGTTTCTGAGACAGGTTTGTTAAGTGCCTTTATGGATCTTCCTGGTTCCATAGCTCTCGGTTGTGGGTTTATATACTTTGCAAATGCATTGTTAAAGCCATATATTTTATGATGATTAACTATTTCTGCTCTATGATTTCTTTTACTGTAATTATGTTTTGCCAAAAGTGGTACACAGCTGGCCTTTAGTTGACATTTGTCTGATTTTTTTCTTACATTTTGATGATTTTTTTCTTACACTTATATTTTGAAATTTTTGTGTCTCTTTGTTAAGTATATCTCCTGAAAACAATATATGGCTGAAATCTGTTTTTTATTTAATTTTAAAACATATGAATTTTAATAGTTTAGTTTGAATAGCTTCCATATATTTGATTAGTGCTAAAATTTAGGATTGATTTCACCTGTCTCTCTTATTTTCCATTTATAGTATTATTTCTTTTAACTCAATTTTCAATATTAACTTTTTTGAGAAGTGTTAGATCTAACTTGTTTTCATTCTTATGGCAATTATCTTAAGATGCATTCTCATGTTTATCTATCCTTCTTAATTAAAAAAAAATAACACCTAACACAACTCACATTATGTCATGCTTACATATCACTTTGAACTGCTTCTTGCTTTGGTCACCTATCATTAAGTTGGTGTTGTCTAGGGTTTTAGTTCTGACACATTCCCCTCCTCTGCCTCCATCTCTTCTGTTTCCTCTTCCTCTACCTTGTTCTTTAGTAGGATTTCAGTAGGCAGTAATAAACTTTACCTTTCATTTCTGTTGTAACACTTTCCTGTATTTGTTTATTTTCTCATGAGTTCCTCTTTCAAGGGTGTTTGACTGTGGATTCACACGTGATCAACCCTTTGAGATCCTGGTTATCTGAGAGTATCTATATTACATTCACATTTTTGAATGATGATTTGGTTGGATATAAAATTCTAGTTTCAAAATTCTTTTTCTTCAAATATGTTAGCCTCCTCCTTGCACTGAATGTTGAAATATGATATTAATCTGCTTCTTGTTTCTTTATAAGTAATAAGCTCTTAAAATTTGCTTTTGCTTTCTGCATACTTTTAGAAGTTTTTCTTCAGCATTGATATTTTTACATTTCACTAACATAGAGTTAGGTGTGAAATTTTTTCTTTTCTCTTCGATTTGCCATAGAATTTACATGTTTAATTTTAGACCTTATTTTTTTTTTCATTTTTCTTTAATAATGGGAAATATTTCCATTATTTCTTTGAATATATTTTCTTTTCCACTTATTTTTTTTCACTTTCTCTGATTATTTTACTTTCTCTCAATTATTCTGAAATTGGTGCCTCTATATCTACCTGCCATGGCTGTTAATATTTGTATCTTTTCTAATTTCATTTCCTCAATCTAAACTTTTATCCCAGAAATTGTTTTTCAGCTGTCATCATTTTCTTGCTTATTTTATTGAGAACTTCATTTCATATACTATAATATTCAATGATTAAAATTTATTTTTATAATGTACTGTTTTATTTCATATTGATTATTTTGCTACTAACTATATACATTTTAAATGCTTGACCATTTGTTCTAAGAATTCTCCTCAGTTGGTAAAAAGTGATGCATTTTTCATCTTTATTTAGAATATTACTTCCCAGTTGTCTGACTATTTATGAGCATAAGTTTTGCTGAAAGTACGTACTCTTCTATTTGGTCATCTTTGCTGACAAGGGGCTAAAAGCCAGCCCTGTGGCCAAAATCTCTGGGAGGAGAGCCAAGAAACCACAGAAACCTCACACACCATTCAATTTCATGGTACACAGCCAGTCAACTGTCAGAGTCCTTCCCATCTAGATCTTTGCGAAAAGCAGTACTTCAAGAAACATTGTGTCCTCAGCTTTGAAGACTATGAGGAGAGGAACTTGAAGAACAAGTTCTCAAGGGCAGCTCACCTGGTTCATAAGCACCAATCTTAATAGTTTCCTTAACCCAGTGGTATTTATGCTGTATTGGGTTCTCCCTTCCTCTTTATAAGAATTGGAGCTGTGCAGAAAATTTCCATGTGAAGTACCAACATGGGACAAAGGAATAAGGGAAGTAAAATTATTCCTTTCAACTTATCATTTTACTGACATATTCATATTCATCTCTATCTATATAGGGTTTCCCTTGTAGCTCAGTCTGTAAAAGAATCTGCCTACAATGCAGGAGACTGGGGTTTGATTCCTGAGTCTGGAAGCCCCTGGAGAAGGAAATGGCAACCCACTCTAGTGTTCTTGCCTGGAGAATCCCATGGACAGAGGAGCCTGGCGGGCTACAGTTCAAGGGGTCACAAGAGTTGGACATGATTAAGGGATGGACTAAACCACCACCACCATCTATATCACCAGTTCAAGACAGCACTGAGTCTACCCAAGTGTTCCTAAAAGCATTTTGTTTGTTTGTTTATTATTTCTGAAATACATGTCACCCTCTTCTAAATTTTCTCTGGAATTGGCTCCATGGAAAGCTAACATGATAGTAACGTGTTATCAGGATAGGAATCAGCAGCATTTTATTATTATTGCATTCCTTATTTTTTTCCCCCATCCTTCAGTATCCTCTGGATTCCCTGGTAGCTTAGCTGGTAAAGAACCCACCTGCAATGCAGGAGACCTGCGTTCAATCCCTGGGTTGGGAAGATCCCCTGGAGAAGGGAATGCCTACCCATTCCAGTATTCTGGCCTGGAGAATTCCATGGACTATCTCAAAGAGTCTGACATGACTGAGTGATTTTCACTTCACTTTAGTATCCTCTCTTCCTTATTATAACTCAAAAGTTCTCCCATGAATTCTTATACATAACATTGCCTTTGCATTTCTAATTCTTAAAATATCAGATTTGTTTACAAAGTAGAAATTATTAACAGAATTTACAGTTCTGAATCATGGAAATGTTGTGATAATAATAAGCATCTTTTTTATTCAATAACCCAAATAATATTATGTGTCTTTATAATGTACTTAGTATAGTGAATAAGATATTTAAAAAATATGGAGCACTCCTTCCCCTTAAGAAATGTATGCTATAATTAAGAAGTTAAAAAGTATTATATAAGTGAATGAGAATGCAATATAATATATAATGGTATAAACAGTAATGTCCTTCCTCAGAAATATTTCAATTCGTCTATACACGTGCCCGTTATTTTCAGCAGGATTACAGCTCCCACATACAAGTAGTATGTCTGATTATTTTTCTAATATAAATTCCCAGGATTGCTAAATAAGTGTTAAACAAATGAGTAAAATTTCAGAATTTTAATCAGTGGGGCTGCAGTAGTGAAAGGAGAACATGAACACGTCAGTTTCTGAGGCTGGTCTTTAACTCATAAGTTTGCCCAAGTTTACTCAAGCAAGGGCATAACAAAGGTTAATACATAATATTTAACATGTGGATACATGACAGTAGAGAGAGGATAATGACAAGAGGAGGGAAGAGAAATTTTGATGCTGTCATGGGAAGTAGAGTTTAATAATGAAGATCATGTCATGCAATAGAGACTTGGGGAGGTTTCTAATATTATTCTGTGACATATATTTCTCAAATAACATGCTGTATGAATTCCAAAGATATTCTTAGCAATTTGGTCTTCACAATCATAGGCCCATCAGCTTCATGTTTCAGATGAACAACCAAAGCGACAGATTCAAAATTACACAGTATATTTGAATTTCATTAATCAGATGAAGAAATTGTGAATCAGAGAGAACCAAGATCTTAAGATCCACAAGAAATTTTATATAGTAATGAAAGTTGTGATTCCATGAATTATCTCATTTCTCTGCTGATAGTAAATTGGGAAACTTTGGATTGAGTATTATAGAATATAAGGTTTAATTTCTTGTTGGAAACAATAGAAGCATAAGAAAAACAATTGCTAAAAAGTATTAGTGAAATAGTGACATTTAAGAGAATAAGAGCACTGGGATGACCCAGAGGGATGGTACGGGGAGGGAGGAGGGAGAAGGGTTCAGGATGGGGAACACGTGTATACCTGTGGTGGATTCATCTTAATATATGGCAAAACCAATACAATATTGTAAAGTTAAAAAATAAAATAAATAAAAGAATACAAGTACTTACTACTATGTTCGTTTCTCTCTAAGCATATTGTCTGCACTGTCAAACAACATATTCAGTAATACATTATTGTCCCATTCTTACAGATAAAGTCAAGTGTCCGAGGAGATTGTATAAGTTGGTTGAAGCCATATATTTAGTAGGTAGTGAAAAGCGCAATCCTATCTTAACATGAACATTTTTCCACCAAAAATAAAAAAGGAAACCCATTTTAACACTTTGATAAATGCCATGGAGTGTGAGTTTCTCTAAAGAAATACTCTGAAGGACTTTGAGGCTTAATTTAGGAGATTAATGAGACAGATGAGTCACTTGGAACTAAAACTATGCTGAACCTAAACTAGTCTTTCTTTCATGATTCAGAGCATTTTAGGATCTTCATTATCAACAGAAATTATCATTGTACTTGTGATTTTAAGATGCATGATGATAAGAATATTTAAAAAGATAACAAAACATGGGGCAATTCAATTCTTGAATAGCAAATTTTATTGGATTATATATTATATGCAGTCTCAAAATATCCTTATAAAAATTCTTATTTTAAAAAAGGATAAAAGTTAAGAGTCTGGCTCAAGGTGCCATGAAAAAGAATCGTAAGTAAAACCCAGTAAAGTAGTAAAACTGATTTAAGTTTAATTCATTAGTTACCAAAATATAATGGCTAGCGTAGATTGTCCTCAAGGTTGATTATCTAATTCAAATACAGGAATTTTCAGTTTTAGAAGGGATCTTTCGTAGGTGGGTTACTTTCAGTTTTACATATAAAAGGTATTTAAAACATAATTGATTTCAATATTCAAGTTTACCAAGAAATCTCATTCAGAATTCCTGAATTCTGAGTACTAGTTAGTATTCCATAACCCTCAGTATGCATGTACAAATACAGATGTTTCAGATTCCTGCAAATTTCAAAAGGAGCATCTTGAAATTATTGCATTATGGGAATTATCTGACAATTATTTTGGTTTCAATTGCTAACATTCTTTAAAATGTCTGGTAATATTTCCCCAATATCACCTTCTCATTGCTCTGAGATTTTAACAGTGTATGGAACATATATCTATGTCAAGAGAAGTTAGATTCCATGGTTTTCCCATAGTCATGCTGTTTAAATATTATCATATCTTCTTTGTGCTTCCCTGATGGCTCAAACAGTAAAGAATCTGCCTGCAGTGTGGGAGACCTGGATTCTATCCCTGAGTTAGGAAGATCCCCTGGAGGAGGGCATGGCAAACCTTTCCAGTATTCTTACCTGGAGAATCCCCATGGAGAGTGGAACCTGGTGGGCTAGAATCAATGGGGTTGCAAAGAGTCAGACACAACTGAATAACTAGGCACAGCATGTATCTTCTTTACTAACATAGATATATTAATGATCTTGCAGAAAAATTCCACACCATTCCCCTTTATTTTTGTTGAACTATTTGTGAATGAGAGCTACTTAAATTATTCACAAAAGTCATAAAGTTACTTGGTTATTTTTTTGTGAATAAAACATACTAGTAATAAAAATCTTGTATTGAATTTCCCTTTTCTAGCAATATTTTGGGCCAGAAAATATGAGAACCCATGAAACAGCAGTCCAAAAAATGTTGTATAAACTATATCAAACAAACTTAGGCAGTATAACTGACCTCTCAGTTGCATACAGGGTTTCAAAAGAGACACAAATGAAAACAAAACTAAAACCAGACTGGTCATGGCCTGGGACAGTTCAGTTCTTGACAGTAAGGCAGAAAGAAAGATATTGTAATTGGGAGTTGGAGTTTAAATGTCACTTTGGCTCATGAGAATAGGCTTTCCACCCAAACATAGCAGGGCAGGCTCTAAAACTACAAGATTAGTGGCTCAAGAAAGCTTGTCACAATCTTAGTGAAAGAGTACGCTAGAAAAAAATCTAGATAGCAACAAAAAGAATAGAAATGAATCTTATATATCTTCTGGATTCTGGGTTAAATTTTTAAAAAATGATTATAGTTTAAGATCTTTTATCAAAGAAATACTCTAACACTGTGAGTTGAAATTCAAGCTTTCATTCTGGATCCCAGAACTCATAAAATAACATACAAAGCTCACAAGGTAATGCCATTCAGAATAGGATTCAAGAAATTTACATTTAAAAATTTTGCAGCATTGCTATAAATAATAATTCAGATATTAAGGAAACACTAAAGTGATGGGATTTAACTGGTTTATGGAAAAGAAGTTTCTGCAATTGTAAAAATGTCAATTGTCTTCAAATTAAATTATAAATATTATGCAAAGAATTGCAATCAAAATAGTTTCATAGTGAATTTTGACTGATTTTCAAATATAAGTGAAAGACAAAAAATTAAATATTAAAAAAGGTTTTGAAAAAAATAACAAGGTAAGAGGATTTTTTTTCTGTGATATATTTTTTCTAATATCAAATCAAAGGAATTAAGGCAGTGCCATGGTAGTGGAGCCCATGGAGATAAATGTATTAATAAAATAGAGTAGAAAGTATAGAAGTTGATCCATATTTTTGTGGAAATTTGAAATAAAGCAGAGATGTTGCTGCAAATTATTGATGAAACTAATGATTTCTCAATACAATATAATGAGAAGTCACCTGGTTATGAAAAGGAGGCAAGAGATAGATTCCTAAAATATATTAAACATGTTTTTTTTCTATGCATTAAAAAACCAAATGTGAAAGAAAATATATGCAATTATTTATGGTGCACTGATATAAGAAATATTTCTTAAGTGAGTCAAAAAAGTTTAAAAAAGAAAATATTGCTACAGTTCATATTAATATTATATTTTCTATAAAATTCAGTCATATCACACACAAATTGCATTGCAAAACACATATTTGAAAAAGATATTTGCAGCACCTAAAACTGAGAAAGATTACTAACCAGAATATATAAATAGGTTTTAAAACTAACAATTACCCCAAACAATAAACTTTAATTGGTGAAAGATGCAATTTAGAGAAGAGGGAATATGAGTGGCCAGTAAGAATAGGAAAAAGTGCTCAAGCTAAATAGAAATGGAGAAATTTAGATCAAATGAGGGATATTTTCAAACATATCAGATTGGTAAAATTTTAAAACTCAGTCAGTACCAATTACTGGTGGGCTAAAGAGAGTTCTCATAATTCTGTAGCTAGGAGTGAAGCTAGTAGGACCAGTGTGAACAGCAGTTTTTCAATACTGTGACATTTGCAGAAGTACATTTTCACATTCATGAGAATCAAAGGTAGAGAGCCACAGAGGCTGCTGTATTTCCCTTCTGTTAGATGGGAGGAGATCCAGTTCAGTTGGAACTGGTCATTCTGCACAGAAACAGCAAGCTCTCTGGGTAATGCCAGCATTCCTGGCAGGTGTGGATCTTCCTCCAGGTGATGACCTTGGTGCTCTGCATGCTTACTCTATAGTGTAGTTCCTATGCCTGGAGATCACTTGAAATATCCTTGCTACTCAGTTAAAACAGCCATTTCCTAATCCCATTAGGCTAATCTAATGACCTTATTGATGAGGCAAAAACCTGAATCTTGTTAGGGTTTTGCTAAAGCTGAAGCTCCAATACTTTGGCCACCTGGTGCAAAGAGCTGAATCATTAGAAAAGACCCTGATGCTGCAAAAGATTGAAGGAAAGGAGAAGGGGATGACAGAGGGCAAGATGATTGGATGGTATCACCGATTCAATGGACATGATTTTGAGCAAACTCCAGGAGATAGTAAAAAACAGGGAGGTCTGGCGTGCTGCAGTCCATGTGATCTCAAAGAGTTGGACAAGACTGAGTGACTGAACAACAATATCTCCTTACCACTGGCCCACTTGTTTCTCACCAGGGCATCTAGAAAACTTACTATTTCCTGCTTGCCAGATATAATTAATATGATAGTATTGATATACTAGAACAGCATAGAGTTTTCTGGGCTGTTCAGGTAATCAAGACTTTTTTGCCTGCTATAGTGGTAGAAAACAGTAGAGTTAATCTAGCCTTCAGGCAAGAAAATTAAGTGCTCATGCTTTGATGGTGAATAAAAAGATTGCAGTCATCATATTAAAAGCCACATACTAGGTTAAGTTGAGAGTAATATAAAGTCATCTGCCATTGTATGTCCGATGTTTGCACGCAGGGAGCAAGCCTATAACTTTACAGTCTTTAAATAGGTCATAACTCTACTATTCCATTTAGAGCATTATTCTGCTTCTAATTAACTTGGCCAGAGTGGCAGTTTTAGTGCCTTCCACTTCCACTTGGTCTTTCCTGTCATGATAATTTGTATTCCATAGGGTAAGAAACACATACTATAAGATATCTCTGATCTGGTATGTGTACATGTATCTTCAGTCGCTTCAGTCATGTCCAACTCTTTGCAACACTATGGACTGTAGCCTGCCTGGCTCCTATGTCCATTGGATTCTCCAGGTAAGAATGCTGGAGTGGGTTGTCATGACCTCCTCTAGAGCATCTTCCCAGCTCAGGGATCAAACCCAGGTCTCCCACATTGTAGGCAGATTGTTTACTGTCTGAGCCACCAGGGAATTCCAAAAAAACTGGAATGGGTAGTCTATTCCTTCTCCAGGGGAACTTCCAACCCAGGAATTGAACCAGAGTCTCCTACATTGAAGGAGACTTCACTACCTGAGCTACCCAGGAAGTCCCTGGTATGTGTATTCATCCTCAATTTGTATTTAAGAAAAGGAGCAATGACCACAGAATGAGATCAGACTTATTTTCCACCATGAGATGAGTATGGGTCAGGACATCATTTATGATCCCACTCTAATGTGGGACATGATGACATTTGGGACGCCCTACTCTAAGGCCAGATAAGACTCTCTAACCAACATTTTCCTTAATATCTATGAGTTACATTTCCTCTGGTGCATAATTACATTGGTAATGCCATAGGTTTTAAAAAAGGCATTTAGAAAGCTGGATTTTAAAAAGGCAGAGGAACCAGAGATCAAATTGCCAACATTCACTGGATCATCAAAAAATCAATAGAGTTCCAGAAAAGCATCTACTTCTACTTTATCGACTACACCAAAACCTTTGACTGTGTGGATCACTACAAAGTGTGGAAAATTCTTCAAGATATGGGAATACCAGACACCTTAGCTGCCTCCTGAGCAATCTGTATGCAGGTCAAGAAGCAACAGTTAGAAACGGACATGGAACAACAGACTGGTTCCAAATTGGGAAAAGAGTTTGTCAAGGATGTTTATTGTCGCCCTGCTTATTTAACTTATATTCAGAGTACATCATGTGAAATGCCAGACTGGATGTAGCACAAGCTGGAATCAAGACTGCCAGGAGTGAAAGTGTTAGTCACTCAGTTGTGTCTGACTCTTGACAACCCCATGAACTGTAGCTGCCAGGCTCCTCTGTCCATGGAATTTTCCTGTCAAGAATATGGTAGTGGGTAGCCATTCCCTTCTCTAGGGGATCTTCCCAACCCAAAGATTGAACCCAGGTCTCCTGCATTACAGGCCGATTCTTTACCATCTGAACCATCAGTGAAGCCATCACCCACTGGAATTAGACTCAAGTTGTCTCTGATAAAGCGAGGCACTGCAACTGGCCTTCTTTTCATTAACTCTAGTAAGCACTTTTTCATAAATTTATCTCCCGTTATCCAATCTGAGGTATGGTGGACAGCTACCACTGAACTTTCCAAAATTCCAGTGTTCCCCTCACCTGCATATTCCCCATTGCTTTAGTGAGGGAGTGTTTTAGGGGCATCTTGGGAAAGACACTTACTCCTTGGAAGAAAAGCTATGACCAACCTAGATAGCATATTGAAAAGCAGAGACATTACTTTGCCAACAAAGGTCTGTCTAATCAAGGCTATGGTTTTTCCAGTGGTCATGTATGGATGTGAGAGTTGGACTGTGAAGAAAGCTGAGCGCCAAAGAATTGATGCTTTTGAACTGTGGTGTTGGAGAAGACTCTTGAAAGTCCTTTGGACTGCAAGGAGATCCAGCCAGTCCATTCTGAAGGAGATCAGCCCTGGGATTTCTTTGAAAGGAATGATGCTAAAGCTGAAACTCCAATACTTTTGCCACCTCATGTGAAGAGTTGACTCATTGGAAAAGACTCTGATGCTGGGAGGGATTGGGGACAGGAGGAGAAGGGGACCACAGAGGATGAGATGGCTGGATGGCATCACTGACTCGATGGATGTGAGTCTGAGTGAACTCCGGGAGTTGGTGATAGACAAGGAGGCCTGGCGTGCTGCGATTCATGGGGTCGCAAAGAGTCAGACACGACTGCGCAACTGAACTGAACTGAACTGGGAAAGACATAAATAAAGAGGTTCTCTGGTTTTGCATAATAAATCTATTTAATTGTGTCTATATCTCTTAGTCTTCTTATCAATTCCTCAAGACCCTACCCAGGATGTTACAACATGTCCATCCCATTAACTGTAAGCCATTGTCTTCTCTAAGATTCAAAGCCTCAGTCCTAGCAACCTTGCTAGAGAATTCAATTGTGAATCATGAGTCCTTCCATAAATATTCACTCTCCCCTAACCCACATTTCAAGGTAGTTTTTGGACTAAATTTGTTCATATAGAAAGCAAATTATTGGGTTGGCAAAAATGTTTATTTGGGTTTTTCTATAACATCTTACAGAAAATCAGTAGATAACAAGGAATGCTGAAAATGAGAGAAACTATGAGTTTTTAAGTAATCAATAACTTCATAGTTTATTCTATTCTAATAGTGTTGCAATATCTTTAAAGCTCATTAATTCAGAGAATAATTATCAAACTCTACACTGGTAGATACAAGATTTTTAATTTTCCTATAAATACGCAAAATGACTGTTCATGCATGTGTAAAATATTGACACCCCACAAACATTTTATTTTGTTCTAATGATTTAAATTTCTGCTGTTCTGTGCTTAGTCGCTCAATCTTGTCCAACTCTTTACTATCCCATGGACTGTAGCCCACGAGGCTCCTCTGTCCATGGGGGTTCTCCAGGCAAGAATACTAGAGTGGGTTGCCATGCCCTCCTCCAGGGGAATCTTCCAACCCAGGGGCAGAACCCAAGTCTCCCACTCTACCAGAAAAGCCTCAATTTAAGCTTAGAAGAAGTAATATTTCTTCTTACTTATTATACCATATATTTTAGGTTATAAGTACACAACAGTGTACAAAATAATTATATTTTAGTGAGACAATTAAGGGTAAAATACTTTATAAGTGCCTATTGTATAAAAATTTGCTATTAAATAGTAAGAATTGTAAAACATACACACAAGGAATGTATAGTCTATATTCATGAATGATCTCCAGGAGCTAAATCTGTAAGAAAGCAGCAAAGAATATAAATCAAAATTTTAAAATCTCATGAATTTTAATATACAATAGTAGTTTCACCTTCTGCCGATATTAGCAATATAAAATGAATTATACCAGTTATGAATCACAGTTGTTAGTCAGGTTTATTTTAGAAATTTTAAAGGATTTTTGTCATATATCATCTATTCCAAAAGCTATAGAATTTAAGTATAAAAATCATACATACATATTAATGATATATTTCATGTTCAGTATCTACAATATTTTGAAATAGTTAAACTTTTTGTTCTCATTTTAAACACTGTGACCTGTGTTATGTGTTTAGATTTTTATATGTATTATATGCAGTTTTCCTTGACAGCTATATTTTAACTCAATAATAAGTCTTTTTCTGAAGCATAATTGATTTACGTTTTAATTCAATGTTGTAAATCATTGTGTTACACAGTGTATAACACAACATTGTGTTAATTTCTGCTGTACATCAACGTGAGATAGTTATATATATATGTATGTGTATATATGTATGTGTGTATATATATATATATTCTTTTTCATATTTTTTATTATGATTTATTAAAGAATATTGAATAAAATTCCCTTGGTTATACAATAGGACCTTGTTGCTTATCCATTCTATATATAATAGTTTGCGTGTGCTAACTCCAACCTCCCATTCCATCTCTCCTCCAACCACTTCTTGGCCATTCATTATGTCTGTGAAGTCTGTTTCTGTTTCACAGGTAAGTTCATTTGTAGATTCCCCATGTAAGTGACATGGTATTTATCTTTCACTTTCTGGCTTTTCTGACTTATTTCACTTAGTAGGATAATCTCTAGTTCCACTCATGTTTTGTAAATAACATTATTTTTTGTGGCTGAATAGTATTTCATTGTATGTGTGTGTGTGTACACATATACCACATCCCCTTTATCCATTCATCTATCAATGATATTTAGGTTGTTTCTGTGTCTTGGCTATTGTGAACAGTGCTGCTGTGAACATAGGGGTGCATGTATCTTTTTGAATTATAGTTTGTCTAGATATATACCCAGGAGTGGGACTTTGGATCATGCGGTAATTCTGTCTTTAGGTTTTTAGGTAACCTCCATACTGTTTTATATTCCCATCAACAATGCAGGAGGGATCCCTTTTATCCACACCCTCTCCAGCATTTGTTATTTATAGACATTTTTAATGATGGCTATTCTGACTGGTGTGAGGTGGTAGCTCATTGTAGTTTTGATTGCATTTCTCTAATAAATAGCAATGTTGAATATTTTTCATATACTATTGGCCAAATGATAGGTTTTATAATAGTCTGTGTTAGAATCTAGGATGCAGCTAGAACTTTCACTTCTTTCAGTATTAAATATATGCATTTTGAATTTTACATATTCATGATACCTGAAATTAAATGTGTATCATGTTGTGTGTGTGTGCATCTATGTTTGTGTATTTAGAGAAGATCTGGCCCCACTGTGTTTTTCTTGTACAAGTTAAAATATTTCACTTAGCATTTTAAACATCTATTTTATAAGGTCATACAAATATGATTCATAATAGTGACTGAGTTCTCAGGGAAATACATTTATTATGTTCTTATACTTTGCTAATGCAGGAAATATATCACTAATTTATGAAAATATTCCCAAAAAGTAACTGGTGGGAAAAAGTTTTTGTATATGAAGAAATGTTTATCATCCGGATAGATACTTATTAAATTCTGGCTATTCAAAGAGTTAATAAAATACAGTGCTTAATTCAATAGACAAATCATATAGACTTAAAAAAATGTTTGTGATCTACCCTTATAGTTCATGTCACCAGTAAGCATAGAGAAAACATTTCAAAATTAAGACATGTGGATAATAAAAAATATTTAATTTACCATTAGTTAAATCTATTCTGAAAAAAAGAAACACTTGTTTGTTCATAATGAATTACAAAAGAAAAGTCGTATGCATTATAACCTACTTAGCCTTATTTTCTCTACGGTGAATATTCTTCAAGTACAGAGATTAGCATTTCAGTGCCCGCATCACACCATTAGTCTTATTTCTGCCTTGTAAAGATCTCATTCTGTAGGGATTTGACTAATGAAGTTTCTGTGCTGAAACAATAATGGCTTCCTCTGAGCAGAGACTGCCAATTCAACCATATTGTGCTGAAATGTAAAGAACTGTGCCAAATTGTATGTGTCTACTTTAGAAACAAGCTGTTCATTAAAAAGAAAAAGAAAAAAAGGTAAGCAGCAAAATACATTTAAATAGTAACTATGAGGTACTGGCAGACATTAAAGGTTTTATTTCTTTTCCCACAGTATCCAAATAGTCAACAGTTTATTTGGGGGTGATCAGTAAGATTAATAACCAAACTTCAGTATCAACTTTATTATCTGATCTACAGGTGGGAAAATGAACATTTTAAATGGCATATTGCAGTTTAGAGTAGTGCCTTAGTGTTCAAACTCATTCAATTATCCCAAAATAAAACATTTATTCTATTGTGACCTTATGGCAGGCACTATGCTAGGCATTATATACCTCTATTACTCATTTTTTGTTTAAAAATGTGTTTTAATAGTTTACAGGGAATTTTTCCACATTAGAATGAATAAATTATGAGTCAAATTTCTTTAATGTCCATTTATATTAAAATATTGGAAAGTCATAGAGTCATTTTATTTTTTGCTTCACCACTTGCTTTCTTGTTTTGCTACTGTTTTGTATATCTATTAAATTACTTATAAATTGGATTTTAATCTTTTATATCAAATTTTTACTGACAATCTAACTAATGATGAGTTTATGGATCATTTCTTATTCATCTGACTCTCCCCTACTTCTAATGCAGGTGCTAACAAGTCATATGATTTATATCTGTGTTTATTGCATAAAAAATTAAATCAATTAATTGATATATAGAAATTAGGAAGGTGGGGAGAATCCAACAACCAAACATTCATATTCAGAGTGCTACTAAATTTCTATTAGTTATATACACATATACATTCAGTTTATATTAAATCATTTTGAATTTATAGAAATCCATGGATCATAGTCTATTTTTCTTCATCTTTTAAATATTCTTTTATTTTAGCCTTTAAAAATCATTTAATAAATTAATAAGTTTATAAAACCATTCTATTTTCTCTATCACTGTAGATGAAAGAGAAATTATGTTCTCAATGTCTATAATAGCCAGTCAGTTTGGACAAAGAAATCATACCACCCCTAAATTTTGTTTACTCAAGACAATGTAAAACCAAGGCTTATATTATTTATATTGCAATATGTAATTCTTATGTTTACTGTCGTAGGCATTGATTAATAGTAATAATTATTGCTGTTAATAATAATTTACTCTTTAATTTACAAAATATAAAAAATAAAAGTATTCCTGAGTCTCATGTCATCACTAATATATTTGATTTAGTTTCCTTTTGAAGCTATATTTTCTTCCTTCTTATTTTCATCCTTAGAATTTTTATATAAATAAGGTGATGCTAGTGCGAAGAGATGACTCATTGGAAAAGACTCTGATTATGGGAGGGATTGGGGACAGGAGGAGAAGGGGACGACAGAGGATGAGATGGCTGGAGGGCATCACCGACTCGATGGAGGTGAGTTTGAGTGAACTCTGGGAGTTGGTGATGGACAGGGAGGCCTGGTGTGCTGCGATTCATGGGGTTGCAAAGAGTCGGACACAACTGAGCGACTGAACTGAACTGAACTGAGTGGTAAAGAACCCGCCTGCCAAAGCAGGAGATGTTAAGAGACGTGGGTTCAATCCCTGGGTCGGGAAGATCCCCTGGAAGAGGGCAAGGCAACCCACTCCAGTATTCTTGCCAAGAGAATCCCATGGAGAGCAGAGCCTGGCAGGCTATAATAGTCCATGAGGTCGCACAGAATCGGACAAGACTGAAGTGACTTAGCTCACATGCGTGAAATTTTAACCTTCATGTTCAACTGACAATGATTTACAATAGTTTAATATTTTTCTTAGATACTTAGATATACCAGATGATTCAGAAGTGATGGAAGTGTGTAAACAAGCCAACAATCATGTTTTATGATAGCATTATGTTTCCTTCCAGCTTGTTGTTTAGTCTCTCAGTTGTATCCAGCTTTAAATTGTGTTGTATGTATTGATAAGGAAAGGTTCAAATAATCTTCCTTGACATCCATTAATAGGAAAAATAAAAATCTCTCTGATGTTTTAGTTGCACTTTAAGCTAAATAATGGGTCCTTTTCTTGTACTTTGTGAAGACAATCTATTGATGCGACCTTACCTTCACTCATTGTTTTATGTAAGAGTTCTGATAACTCTATTTCAAACAATTTTCTGCACTGTTCTTCACTGTTTGTTAAGTCACTTACATGTTCAGAGATTTTTGTATTATATGCTTGTATATATGCTTTATATAATATTTCATATTAATGCTACCAGTCATTGACCTCAGATATTCTTATGTAGTTGTGTTGACTAGAATGGTCTCTCTCTGAAAGAAGGAAATGCTCCTGTTTTCTTTGTTTTTGTTTTTTTTTTTTCTGTTTCAAGGGACCAAAACCAACCATTTTTTGTTTTCCTTTTGTTTTTAGTGTTTTCCATTTTTACTAATTTTAGGCAATTGACTTTCTAGGACTAGGATTAAACTATCAATACATAGCAATATTCTCTTTGGTTTGGAAAGTTTCTTCTAGACCTAATGCAGAGAATTTCAAATCAGAACAATGTTAGTCATCTGAAGAGGGAGGATAGATAACTAAAACGTGTAAATCTCATCAGGAAGCATTATTTCACATGTTATTTGCCATTTCTGAATTTCTTATTTTGGTTAAACCAGCAACCACAGCAACATATCACATGAGGATCTCATGCTGTACTTCCTACTAGTATAGGGCCTTGAGAAAAGTTTTCTCATCTCTCCTTATACTGTGGAATGAGGATAAACATAGCATTTGCATCATAGCATTGTGATGAAAGTATATGCAAAGTGCTTAGACAGAGTCTGAAGAGAAAAAGTGCTTTGTCATTAGCTGTCATTATAATTATCATCATTATCAGCACTATCAGGATAAAGTAAGTATTTTCCTGTGTCCAATCTTCTATTTCCTTTACCTTTATTGGCTAGTTTGAGATCACAGACGTCTCTGGTTCACTGCTAAGGTTAAGCTCTTATGTTATTTTTAAAGTTTTATTAGAGTATAGTTGATTTACAGTGTTGCATTAGTTTCAGATTAGCCACAGGTTGTTGCTAAGCATAGTTGCTGCACCACCCCAGGGACGGTTCAATGCTTTTGCCAAATACTGATTTCAGAAACTACTATTAGTTAATTCAAATACAGTATTTCTCCTCCTCTCACTCCCTACCGCACCTAATGATCTTATCCCCCCGAATTAATTAATGTTAGCACTATTCCTCATGGATGCTTAACAGTTACTTACTAACAATGCTGTATTTTCTTCCTGAGAAGCAATGTGCCAAGGGTTTAGTAGATGCAGAATGTAGGAGAAATTCCTCAGTCACCAACACATAGGCAAATGGCACTTTCCTTAACTTCAGTACAATTTAAGCGTTTTCAGGATTTTTCTGTTCATATTATACATTTTGTAAATGGATATGCAGAAGGTGGCAATCAGCAGAGAAATCAGCTACTGTGTTCTTTAAATGATTTCTTGGCCCAGAAGTGTGAACAAATGAAATTATATATCATTTTACATTCCTGACACAGAGAATCTGGAATAGCCTGTCATATTCTTTTCCAATGGCACAATGTATTTTCTGGATCATAATTTTACTTATCCATCCATTTGGCAAATATTTACCCATGGATGAAGAAGGGGAACAGACATGTTCTCTCTTCTAGAAGAGAGGTATAGTATAATTAGAGAGGGAAGGAAACTGACATAAGCCAATATCTATAGGAAGGATAATCCAGATTAAAAGAAAGACTGTGGAGAAAATAAAAATAACTGCTGTAATAGATAGGAAAGTGAGATTTAATGAAGGTGACTGTGATCAGGAGCTCACCATGGATTTTAGGAATGAGAAGTTGATTATTGTATGGAATTTAGGGGCACAGAGTTGGTTTGAGAAGTAGAGAAAATAAATTCATTTGGGGTGGTGTAGACCAAAACATGGGTTCAAATCTGACAAAAGTTTAGAAACTATCTGAAAGAATGTTAAGCAGGCATGTTTAAAGGTCTGGTTTGATTTCTGAGCAGATCACTCTTGCTAGTAGCTACTGTGTATAGAAAGTGTATTATAGTACTGAGGTAAGTGTGTCTGAGGTGGGTTAGAAGTCCTTAGACCACTTACTTGTTTACTAATGGAGTGAATGCTAGAAGAGTAACAGGTTTAAAACCAATTTTTATTGTGTAACTAAATGCATTTTCCCTGACAACATGCAAGAACTTTGCTTCCTCTCAGTGCATCAGGCAAACATGACCCACATAAACAATTTAAATAATTGTCTTTGTCAGAAATTGATTAATATTGTTTCTATTTATTACTTTCTTTTCTCTGTTTTCTTTCTTTCCTAATTTGTTTCCTCTTTAGTTCCTTTTAATATGCAGACATAATTTTGGAAAGACAAGCAAGCAGAACCTCATTTTCCCTTTTAACAAAATCCATCAATTATGATTATACTAGAAATCAATAGATTCAAAGGAAGAACAGTCATTGGTGCACATCAAATGTTCTTTGTTCTTTTACCTACTATTAGGGTTTTTCAATTTTAAGTAAAAATATCATTAAATTCTTTGTAAAGTCCTTTATAAAAGCACACTAATTAATTACCCAAAGAAAATCAATATAACTTGATGTCACACCTGAGTTTCTGAAATCTTTTGATTTCTCATGTTTTGGAAAACACAAATTATTAAAATGAAGACAATTCCTATTGCTGTAATTCTCATGTTTATACCACACAAAACTGCTCTCCTTTTTCTTCTCTCTTTTTTGCTGAAAAGATAATGGATAAAGGGCCTTTTTTTGTTTTGAAAGAGAAGCCTGAAATTGTTGAATATATTATAAATAGTAACTAGTAAAATAAATAAATCTGTGCTTAGATGTTTATTTCTGAAAATAAAATATGCATCATAGGGCAATTTTGATGCGCTTACTTGAGTTGATTTTTTTTTTTTTTTTTTTTTAGGAATCACATCTACAGTTTCAAATTGCACTCTTGCATTCTCCAAAGTGATTTTTTTTTGAAACTGTGAATCTGATGACATTCCTTCCTTGCTTTTATCTTGCAGTAACTCACCATTGCAGTGAAAATAAATTGCAAACCCTATAACAGAGACATTTCCACCTATCAGTCTTATTCACCGCCACCCTTCTCAACTAACGGTGGCCAAGAAATGATTTGCTTTGTGCCTTTTTTTTGAACACTTTCAACTCTGATCCAGGTTCTTTGTTAACTGAATTCTTTCACCAACACACTATAAGTCCCAGAAGTCTATATTGACAGCTCCCAGCTTCCCAGCTCCTCTAGAAAGTGGGCCAGTTCTCAGGTGCACCTGAGTGCCAGTCTCTGGTATTAGACTCAGCTCTTATCTGCAGCCCCACTAACTGACATTTCCTTATTTCAACGATGTCTTCATGTCTATCTGTGTCATGTCTTCTTCAAAAGGCTTTCTCTAGCCACCCAAGATAAACCCAGCTGTCCCTCTGTGTCCAACCTATCCCAGTGCCTTGTTTGATTTTCTTCACGGTACTTATCAATTTATGAATTTATATTTTTTCTATTTACTTGCAGATATACTTAATTTTGGCCTACAGCAATGAGAACAGAGGCTCCGTTTGCCTGGAGCATCACAGCATTTGGGGTGGGGCTCAGCAAATAGCATGCATGTAATAAATATTTGCAGAAAAGTGAATGAAGGAGAGAAAGGATTATGAGGTCTATAATTCAACGTAAAATTAAGACTGTGCAATATTTTTAAAAGTGTACATGTGGATTGGAGGTGTAATGAGAAAATCAAGCCTGCAGTCTGATTTTGCACAGCCTTTAGAGCTAAAACAGGTTTTTGTGTGTGTATGAGTTTTGTTTTGTTTTTTACAGTTTAAAGGATTGTAAAGTAAACAAGGAAGAATATGTAACAGACAGTGTGAAGACCGTAGACACAGCATAGACAGTTTACTCTTTGGTCCTTTATAGAATAAGTCAGTCAATGCTTTTGAGATTTAAGTCCTCACTGATGACAGGTATTACCCGAATAAATTTTGATAATTTTCTGCTTCAGTTTCTTCCCATGAAAACTTGGGGAATTGGATCAATAAACTTACTTTTCCTGAAAGGTGAATGGTCAAAGTGGAGCTAACCACACATACTTTCCTTAGTCTCCTGGGGAAGTAGGGAACAGAGAAGAGAAAGTTTAAGAGTGAGTAGACAGGAGAGTTTATAAAGAGCATTGCATACAGTGAGGCCTCTCTCCAGGGAAACCAAAGCAGTGTCATCACTATGTTGACAGTGAGTAGAAGATACAGTACATCAAAAGCCTAGCTCAAATTAAAATGCAAATCTCTCTTCCTAAATCTTTAACTTATACATCCCAGTTATCAACATATAAATAAGATACATATGAGAAAAGACAATGATCAATTAGAACAACATTTTCATATGGATAAAAACCATGGATCTCTTGCCAGTCTGTCTGGCTTCAAATCCTGGCTCCACCAATTGCTAGATGCATGTGTGTCTCTGAGCAAACTTAACCTCTCTGTATCTCCATTTTAAAAAAATCTGTAAATTAAGTCCTACCATATAAAATTGTCAAGAGGGTTACATAAGTTAATATTTGTAGCAGGTTTAGACAACAGGGCCTGGCACATAATATGTACTAACAATATTTTGGTTAAATAAAATAGAATTTTATTGCAGATTTACTTTATCGTTTATCATGTCCCTTGGGCAGTAAAACTGTAGGGCAAATAATGCAGTGCCACAATCATATTTTCTCATATTTCTGTAACATGCATGCCTAATGATGATTGCATAAAATTTAACTTATACTAAATTCCACAGTTAGTTCATTATGTGAGGTGATGTACTTGTTTTCAAATTATTTTATCATTGTTAGAAAGGAAAGCTCTGCCTTTCATTCCCATAAATTTCAAAATGAAACTTATTTTCATTTTCAAAATTAACACATTAAAAGAAAAGAACACAAAAAGGTGCTTATTGGTCACAAATGTTCTTAATCGTTTAAGTCACAAGAAGCACAATGAACAGCAAATCCGTACTATAATTTCAAGGGAGAACATTTCTAATGTGACAAATAATATACTCCACATGCTGTTTCATTTTCTTTGTTGTTGTTACTGCTGTTGTCTTTCCCTCTCTCATTTAAAAAATCAATGAAATAGTGGAATCAGGAGTTGACCCAGAAAGAGAACAATCTGCAGTCATATCCTGTAAGACCTTTGTGTATTAAATATTGTCACCATGATCTGATGATGCCACTTTTTCTCTCTACAAGCTGATTTCCAGTTTTACTTGCAGATCTGTATGTCCAACTCCTTCCCTGACATTTCAAACAACATCTTCAAAGCTAAACTCTTGATTTTCTCCCTAAACTTTTCGTTTTCTCCCGATCTTCCCCATTCTACTCAATAGCAAGTATATTCTTCCAGTTTTGCAAAACAAGGATTTGGGAGCCATGAGCCATCATGGAGAAGGAGCAGAGCCCAGTAAATGACAGCTGAACCAGATTGCCAACCTGGATCAGAATCCAGCATCTACCCATACAAGTTTCAGACATGGGCAAGTTATAGACTTTCTCAGCATCTTCATTCTCATCTATAAATGAGAAAAATAACACCATCTACTAGGAAATGCTTTTTAATAAAATTAAATAACACAAAAAAAACACTTCAAACAGTGACAGTTTCATCACTGGTGATCAATGAATTATTAGCTAATATTTATATCATCCTGATTAACTTCTTTCACGCATACACTATATCATATCCATCAGCAAATTCTGTCAGAATTACTTTTAAGACACAGCAGAACATAATTTCTCATAACCATCCCTGCCATCCCATAAGCAAGCAGGAGCCTTTCACCCAGCCTTCTTGGTTCCACCCTTTATCATAATCCTTAGTGAATCTGGTTAGTTTCCTCTTCCTAAAACTTTCCAGTTCAGTTCAGTTCAGTCGCTCAGTCATGTCCGACTCTTTGCGATCCCATAAACTGCAGCACACCAGGCCTCCCTGTCCATCACCAACTCCTGGAGTTTACCCAAACTCATGTCCTTTGAGTCGGTGATGCCATCCAACCATCTCATCTTCCATCGTCCCCTTCTCAAACCTGCCCTCAATCGTTCCCAGCATCAGGGTCTTTTCAAAGGAGTCAACACTTCACATCAGGTGGCCAAAGTATTGGAGTTTTAGCTTCAACATCAGTCCTTCCAATGAACACCCAGGGCTGATCTCCTTTAGGATGGACTGGCTGGATCTCCTTGCAGTCCAAGGGACACTCAAGAGTGTTCTCCAACACCACAGTTCAAAAGCATCAATTCTTCGGTGCTCAGCTTTCTTTATAGTCCAACTCTCACATCCGTACATGACTACTAGAAAAACCATAGCCTTGACTATCCAGACCTTTGTTGGCAAAGTAACGTCTCTGCTTTTGAATATGCTATCTAGGTTGGTCATAACTTTCCTTCCAAGAAGCAAGTGTCTTTCAATTTCAAGGCTGTGGTCACCATCTGCAGTGATTTTGGAGCCCCCAAAAATAGTCAGCCACTGTTTCCACTGTTTCCCCATCTTTTTGCCATGAAGTGATGGGACTAGATGCCATGATCTTAGTTTTCTGAACGTTGAGATTTAAGCCAACTTTTTCACTCTCCTCTTTCACTTTCATCAGGAGGCTCTTTAGTTCTTCACTTTCTGCCATAAGGGTGGTGTCAAATGCATATTTGAGGTTATTGATATATCTCCCAGCAATCTTGATTCCAGCTTGTGCTTCCTCCAGCCCAGTGTTTCTCATGATGTACTCTGCATATAAGTTAAATAAGCAGGGTGACAATATACAGTCTCGATGTACTCCTTTTCCTATTGGGAACCAGTCTGTTGTTCCATGTCCAGTTCTAACTCTTGCTTCCTGACCTACATACAGGTTTCTCAAGAGGCAAGTCAGGTGGTCTAGTATTCCCATCTCTTTGAGAATTTTCCACAGTTTATTGTGATCCACAGTCAAAGGCCTTGGAATAGTCAATAAAGCAGAAATAGATGTTTGTCTGGAACTCTCTTGCTTTTTCGATTCGAGTGAAATCTAAAGTCATTATAATGCTAAGGAGAAGCTGCAGAACCTATGTTCCAACTGTCTCTTTGATCACAGATTCTACTGCTCACCCCTACTGTTCACTGAACATCAGCTATATAGGCCTTCTCATTCTTTAAGTTCTCCTGGCACACTGGTGACCCAGGGTGCACTTGACCTTTGCACTTGACCTTTCCTTCACCTTTAAATTATAGACTCATTCATTCCCTGTATCCTTAAGGTGATTATTCAAAGATCTCTTCTCCGTGAGGTCTTTCTGACTCTCTTCAAAAATTATATTCTACATACAAACACACATACACCCACTATATCCAACTTATCTGCTTTATTCATCTCCATGACACTCATTACTGTCTGACACACTATATATTTTACTTGCTTAATTGATATTGTATGTATCCTCCATTAATACACAAGCACTATGAAGGCAGTGATTTTATTACTGTGTCCATTGTTCTTGTTTTTTCCTCCTCTATTTTGCCATTCATAAATTAGTTCATAAATATATGACAAAGAAACAAATAAATAATTAAAATCAACTTATTAATTTATTCAACACATCTATTAGCCTTCTACTAGGCTTATAGTTTAAAATACTGAACTGACTTTCATACAGCTCACTATGTATTGGTGAGATAGAATAATAGAAAATGATACATTTCCTTATGTGTTGTAATAGATTTTAGTTGATGCTATAGTGAAAGTGAAAGGGAAAGTCCTTCAATCGTGTCCGACTCCTTCCAACCCCATGGACTATACAGTCCATGGAATTCTCCAGGGTAGAATACTAGAATGGGTAGCTGTTCCCTTCTCCAGGGGACCTTTCCATCCCAGGGATCAAACCTAGGTCTCCAATACTGCAGGCAGATTTTTTACCAGCTGAGCCACCAGAGAAGCCAATAGCAGAAGCCCAGGGATGTTATTCCATGTACTTGAATACATGGAAATGAACCAAATAATTAATACTCTGCACACACACATATTTACACCTACTTATATATGTGGATCTTTAAGAAATGAGTGTATACTTATATGGTAGCAAATGGTCTTCGATTTTGAAGGTTCTTCATCCTCTCTTTACTGCTTTGTTTTTCCTTTTATCCATTTTATACTCTGTTCCAAACAGTCCTCTGAGACCAGTTAAGTAAACACCTATTTCTGTTATGTGGAGCCATGGGATGATGAAAAATCAAAAACTTTGTTCCCTTGGAGGTTACAGGTGGTAAAAGATAAGTCTGTTTCATTTTTATGTATTGTTCTGTGTGAATAGATAAATTTATGAGTGATTAGAGATTGCTCTACAAAGATTAAAGTACATTGTTAGAAAATAATTGTTACCCAGGGGTTTCAGGTACAAAAATCTAAAATGCTCAAAGATTACAGCCTTCAGATTCATTGGGGTGACACAAGTAGCATCTGTTTCCTTGCTGCAAAATCAGATTTCAACCTTGTTAAGCAACTTGAGTTCTCATCATTCTCAGGAGATGTGTGAGCTGTTCATCAGGGAATGTGGAAACATCAGAATAAAAAACACAATCATAACAGGGAAAAGAGGGGAAAAAATCAAGTCAGAAACTAAAAGCTAATTGAAACTGCTAAAAATGAAAATATAATGTCAGAAAATTCACATTCCCAAACAAAGAACACTTTATATTGATGTGGCCATGCCCCTCAGCACAACAGAGAGCCATTTATCCAACAGGGAAAAAGCACCAAACTCAAAGACAAGATTATAAAGCACATTTCTTAATTATGCATTGATTAAACATTAAGTCATTTATGGAGTGACCTAGGTAGTAACTTTTAATGCATGGAAATTTAGGTAACTATAGTTACCAGACGTAAGGTTTAAAAATGCAGGGATCTTGATATGTCTGGTTATCAAATTATACATATGGCTTTATAATATCATTGATCTAAGCAAACACACTATAAAAATCTTTAATATGAAAATATTTTAACCATTATTTATTTTTTTTTCTTTTTTTTTCTAATTTTATTTTATTTTTAAACTTTACATAATTGTATTAGTTTTGCCAAATATCAAAATGAATCCGCCACAGGTATACATGTGTTCCCCATCCCGAACCCTCCTCCCTCCTCTCTCCCCATACCATCCCTCTGGGCCGTCCCAGTGCACCAGCCCCAAGCATCCAGCATCGTGCATCGAACCTGGACTGGCAACTCGTTTCCTACATGATATTTTACATGTTTCATTGCCATTCTCCCAAATCTTCCTACCCTCTCCCTCTCCCACAGAGTCCATAAGACCGTTCTATACATCAGTGTCTCCCTTGCTGTCTCGTACACCGGGTTATTGTTACCATCTTTCTAAATTCCATATATATGCGTTAGTATACTGTATTTATGTTTTTCCTTCTGGCTTACTTCACTCTGTATAATAGGCTCCAGTTTCATCCACCTCATTAGAACTGATTCAAATGTATTCTTTTTAATGGTTGAGTAATACTCCATTGTGTATATGTACCACAGCTTTCTTATCCATTCATCTGCTGATGGACATCTAGGTTGCTTCCATGTCCTGGCTATTATAAACAGTGCTGCGATGAACATTGGGGTACCGTGTCTCTTTCCCTTCTGGTTTCCTCAGTGTGTATGCCCAGCAGTGGGGTTGCTGGATCATAAGGCAGTTCTATTTCCAGTTTTTTAAGGAATCTCCACACTGTTCTCCATAGTGGCTGTACTAGTTTGCATTCCCACCAACAGTGTAAGAGGGTTCCCTTTTCTCCACACCCTCTCCAGCATTTATTGCTTGTAGACTTTTGGATCGCAGCCATTCTGACTGTTTAACCATTATTTAAAGTAATGCTCCCCTCCTCTTCTCTGCTCTCTGTCATATATATATATATATACATATATATATATATGAAAAGTCTATTTTGTACTTTATATGTATTTATAATGTATACATGAACACATATAACATAGTGATACATATGATATGATAGTAAATATGTATATGTATACACACATATATAATGAATGATATATATTCTCTATCTGGACATGGAACAACAGACTGGTTCCAAATAGGAAAAGGAGTACATCGAGGCTGTATATTGTCACCCTGCTTATTTAACTTATATGCAGAGCACATCATGAGAAACACTGGGCTGGAAGAAGCACAAGCTGGAATCAAGATTGCTGGGAGAAATATCAATAACCTCAAATATGCAGATGACACCACCCTTATGGCAGAAAGTGAAGAGGAACTAAAAAGCCTCTTGATTAAAGTGAAAGAGGAGAGTGAAAAAGTTGGCTTAAATCTCAACATTCAGAAAACTAAGATCATGGCATCTGGTCCCATCACTTCATGGCAAATAGATGGGGAAACAGTGGAAATAGTGTCAGACTTTATTTTTGGGGGGCTCCAAAATCACTGCAGATGGTGACTGCAGCCATGAAATTAAAAGATGCTTACTCCTTGGAAGGAAAGTTATGACCAACCTAGATAGCATATTCAAAAGCAGAGACGTTACTTTGCCAACAAAGGTCCATCTAGTCAAGGCTATGGTTTTTCCAGCAGTCATATATGAATGTGAGAGTTGGACTGAAGAAAGCTGAGCACCAAAGAATTGATGCTTTTGAACAGTGGTGTTGGAGAAGACTCTTGAGAGTCCCTTGGACTGCAAGGAGATCCAACTAGTCAATTCTGAAGGAGATCAGCCCTGGGATTTCTTTGGAAGGAATGATGCTAAAGCTGAAACTCCAGTACTTTGGCCACCTCAAGCGAAGAGTTGACTCATTGGAAAAGACTCTGATGCTGGGAGAGATTGGGGGCAGGAGGAGAAGGGGACGACAGAGGATGAGATGGTTGGATGGCATCATCGACTCAATGGACGTGAGTTTGAATGAACTCCAGGAGTTGGTGATGGACAGGGAGGCCTGGCATGCTGCAATTCATGGGGTCGCAAAGAGTCGGACACAACTGAGCAACTGATCTGATCTGATCATGTGTATATATATATATATCATATGTATATATATATTATATCAGGGTTATTTATTGTGTAGAAATTCCTATAGCCCAAATATGAAGACCATGATCCTATTAATAGTCAAGTAAATACTCATGGGAAGAGAAAAAGTAGAATTTCAATGTCTATTTCCAACTCCAGCTAGGGGATGGAAACTGATATTAACTAAGCACTTCCTGAATGTCAAGTCTGCAGCTTCTGTCTACATCTTCTGTCATTCAGTCAATGTCCAGTCAAGAAAGTAAAAACAAATACACCTAACAGTCATTTGAAGAGACTACTTAAAGTATAAGAAGATGATTAAACTAATATTGGAAAATTCATCAGCGATTCTGATTTTATACTGTTAAAATAACTTTAAGAAGCAAATATTACCTCTGAGACTGGGAGAAGAAAGAGAAGAGACTTAGGTGTATCAGAGTCTACCAGCCAAGAGACAGGATCCTGTGGATCTGTGACTAAGACCTCTGAAGGCATGGCATTGTCCAGCTGCTGCTGAGAATGCCCAGAAATCTGGAAATTAGAATTAATGAAAAGGTGAAGAGATACTGCCAAGGGGATGCTGACAGGTTTAACAGGCAAACAGGAGGGGCAAGTCTCTTCTCTCTTCTAGTTTTTCAGTCTCTGCTATTGTCCCCTATTTGCAAAATGTCACAAGGACCCAGGTGATAAATGAGACCTGTGGTTTTCATACTCCTGGCCTCAGCAACACAGGGCAAAATATTGAAGGCTGAATTTGGAGTGTGAGGCAACAGCTTAATAAGTGGCACTTTGATTAAGTATGCAATTTTAGCTTGCAGGTGTTTGAGGACTCAATTGTGTTATTTCTCCAATAATGGCTATCAGAGGTGTTCTATCAATACCCCTACCTTTCCCACTATATATTAATAGCTAACTTCCTTAATGGATGCTTAAGTTTAATTCTGTATCTTTTAGATACTTATGGTTATTGAAACAGATACTTTTAGATCTTAGAGCTTCACCTCTTGTGCTTCATATTTTCAATTTCACATTTCATTCAAAGCTTTTCTCTCTCATATCCAATCCCCCACCAGTGCAAGCTGAGAGCTAGAGGAGCCTAGAATTTAAGGTTAAACAAAATATCTGCTCTTTCACCTGCCACCATCTCTTCCTGTGCTTGCCATTCAGATTGAGAAGGGAAAACACATGTCCTCTCCTCCTGTGGCTCTCTTGTAAATTTGATGCCTGTTCCTTGATTACTCATAATTACTCTTCAGTTCACTTTCCTTTTATCCTGTTGGATCTGATGATTGTGGCATAAGAAGGCCCTACAGGTAAAGCCTGAATTCTAAATAGTCTGACCAGGTAATGGTGGCCCATATGTTGTTCATGTAGATTTCTGGCTGCCCCCTTAAGAAATGCCATGCTTATTCAAGCAAATCCCCTTCTGTTTTATAATTCCCTATTTTATCTTTCACAAACATATAGATGCCCCTCTTTGTGGCCTGCATCCTGGAAACCTATGGACAAGAAGTGAAGTGAAAGTCAGTCAGTTATGTCTGACTCTTTGCGACCCCATGGACTACACAGTTCATGGAATTCTCCAGGCCAGAATACTGTAGTGGGTAGCTGTTCCCTTCTCCAGGAGACCTTCGCAGGAATTGAACCCTGTTGTCCCACATTGCAGGCAGATTCTTTACCACCTGAGAGACCAGGGAAGACCAATGCATCAAGTATCTGTGACTCATTGGAGTTGGGTTTTGGTGTGGTTGGCCTTATCTTCACGTCCCCCCATTACTGCACCTGTCGAGTCTTCCCATAGTCATGTCCATGTCTGGCAGCTTTGAGGAAACTACCATGCTCGGTGAATAAACAGACATTGAACCTGGAAATGAACATTAGACTCTGTGTATGCAGTCACTGACTTCATGAGGTATTCTCTTGGTGTTTCTCTCCCTTCGAAGGAAAGGTGAAAGGATGACTTCTCCTTATGAACTGTGTCCAACCCAAAGCCTGTCCCTGACCCCTTTCCATTTTTATACTTAGATTCATAGGGGCAGTGACAGAGGTGCTGGTAAGGCTGTTTCTATTGAAGTCGTTTAAGATTATCTTTGGGAGTTTTAGCTAGCTCTAAGAACTGGCATCTCCCTAAGTTTACAACACTGGGCTCATTTTTTTTTTTTAATTGGTTGTAGGTCTCTCATCTGCTTCCAAGAATCACACTCATCACAACTCTGTACACATGAATTCATTTAGTCATCACAGCAGTGCTTGAAGTACTATTAGTATTCCCACCCCTTAACAATGAGAAATTGATAGTCTTTCAACTGGGAAATGATAGAGCTAGATTTAAAACAAATTCAAGTCTAATGAAACCCAAGCTGTTTTCACTTTATCTTGGTATATCTGGCTCCATCTTCAGAACATCTATGTGGCTTCCCTGGTGGCTCAGATGGTAAATAATTCACCTGCAATGCAGGAGACCTGGATTCAATCCAGGAAGATCCCTTGGAGAAGGGAATAGCAACCCACTCCAGTATTCTTGCCTGGAGAATCCCACGGACAGAGGAGCCTGACGGCCACAGTCCATAAGGTTGAGATACAAAAGCATTGGATGAAACTGAGCAATTTTCACTTTCAGAACATCTAAGACGCCCATATTTGAACAGGTTAGAAAGGGATCTAAATGAGATTATTCCTACAGAGTAGAGTTCTTCTCTAAGGATTAACAGAAATTGTAAGGAAAGGGAAGTGCCAATACCTTGTGAATACAGTAAGTAAGTTCTAGCATGGATTTCACCTTTGACTTTATTTTTTTTACCATCTGTATACTTGAACTGGGTAGTTAATCTATTTGTGCTCCAGTTTTTCACTTGTAATTAGAAAAACAAGAGTTTCTACTTCATAGGACTATTGAATAAATCAGTTGTATATAAAGTGCTTAGAATGTGAATGTACACAGACTAAAATCAGCCCTCAAATAATGTTATTATTATCATCATCATCATCGTTCCATTTATGTACAGAGAAAATGCACTATATGAGCATATACACAGAGGCTAGATAATTCAAATACTTTGGCCCTATCTCCAAAATATCCCACAGTCTGTGAGCTGGTAAAGTGTCGTATTTCTATATGGATGAAATGGTGGATGTACAGAAGCTCATTCTATGTCTACCACTTTCAATCATTTTGGGATCTGTGTGTTTCCTTTTGTTCAGTTTAAAACTGAGGGTCAATTTTAGGGACATGGCTTTGGTCCATTTTTGTTACCTTGTTTGATATAAATGCAGGTTACTGTGCTCTTGTTTCACAGCTACTATCCACACAATTTTAGCCCTTGCTTTCAAAGAAAATTTTGCAAGACTGCCAGTTGGAATAAGTAATTAAAGCTTCAGCTCAGCTCTGAAAGGAGAAAACAACTGTGGCATACAAACTCCTGCCAAAGTCAGTTCTCTCACCCAGAAAATGCCTGAAATACTCATCAGGGTACTTTCAATTTCACTAAAAGGGAAAAGAAAAAAAGGCAAAATGATCAAAATTGAAGTTCACCAGCTTATCCCTATCAACTGTTGGACAAAACTAAGGTGGAAGAAAATGAGTGAACTGAAGTTCTCAATAGAAAGAGATCTCACTAACATAGAATTGTGTGAAGTATACCAGGCTGCAAAAGGATATAGGCAATACAATAAAATTAAAACCACCCAAAATCACACTATGTGTTGTTTGTGATAAGTATGTAACAAAATTTGAAAACACCTATTGAACTCATGTATACCAAATTCTAGATGATAATTCCCTTTTGTCCAGTAAGAGCAGAGGAGGACAGACAAGATGGATTGGGAGAAGTACACAGGGAACCTGGACTTAAACTTCCTTATCTGGGTAATGAGTTTATGGTTCTTCTACTATTTCTGTAATATGGATATATATGATCTATTTCAAACTAAATAAAAGTCAGGATCACTCTCATTTAAAACATCTCAAAAAAAGAAAAAATAATAACTACAAAGGAAAGGATGTTGCAATTAGTCAGCCTATGAATGAATAAATTTTAGTGCTCTTCTAAAGAACATATCCTATCTGTGTGAATGACCGGTAATATTTCTGGTTCACTTCTGTTTTCACTGCCATCACTGTCTTCCCTAGAACCCGCATAGAGTGGTAATTAGAGCCAATATTTGTCTGTGGATCTGTTTTGAAGTGGAAAGTACATGGGACAGCAGTGTTCTGATTGTGCTGTTGAGAGCTACCTTTTCTTTTCTGTACAGGAATTTGCTGTTCTAAAATATCATTCCTATATTAGTTAGAGTCCTCCAGAAAAACAGAAACAACTGGATATATGTATCTATGTATTTTTACATCTATTTCTAACTACCTAGCTGGAGAGAGAGAGAGATTCAGTATAATAAATTGGTTCATGTAGCTATGGAGGCTAAGAAGCCCCACATCTGTATTTAACCCTCTGGAGACCAAGGAAGAAGGCTTGAGAACCAGCAAAAACAATAGTATAAGTTCTAGTACAAAAGCCTGATTTTTCAGTTCAAGTCCAGCGACAGGAAATGATCAACACTTCAGTTTATTAGTAAGGCAGCATGACTTTCCTCTCTCAGGAGGATCAACGTTTTTGTTCGATAGCTGTGTTCAGCTGATTGGATGAAGGTCAACTGTATTAGACAGGGCAATCTGTTTTACTCAGTCTACTGACTCAGATATTAATCTCATCCAAAAACACTCTCACAGACACAACAAGATACGGATCAGGCATCTGGGCACCCTGTAACTCGGTCAGTGGCTCCAACGGCAAAGAATCTGCCTTCGCTGAGGGAGACCACGGTTCGATCCCTGGGACAGGAAGATCCCCTGGAAAAGGGAATGGCAACCCACTCCAGTATTCTTGTCTGAAGAATTCTATGGACAGAGGAGCCTGGCAGGCTTATAGCCAGTGGGGTCCCAAAGAGTTGCAAATAACACTAACTCAGTCAAGTTGACATAAAATTAACTATGACATGAAATTAACTATTTCATCTATGGACAGATCTTTGGGTCTCCCTCTTCCCTTTTCCTAGAAGATCAGTATTTGTAGAGAAAAGTCATACACAATTGCAATTTCTTTTTTACTGGCAATGCAAATGTGTCCTTCAACCCATCCTAAATATCTTCTTTTATCTGCTTCAATTAAATCTTATCACTGCTAATACCATGCTCTCAAAGTCCTTAGATTCTAGATAAAATGTTGTTAGCAAGTAGATAGTTATTGTTGGTGTGCCCTGCTACTGGCCAAACTCTTGTAAGAGTTTGGTGAATGGGAATTTTTAATTTTGGTAATCTGAAAATGAAATAATTGCCCACTTAAGTCATAAATATATTCTATGTTTTCTTCTAGGATATTTATAGTTTTGGCTTTTAACTTCAACATTTATGTCTTGGGTGTCATCTTGAATTTGAGACGATGTAGTTTGAGTTAATTTTTGTATTTTATGAGTTAAAGGTCAAGGTTTGTTTTCTTTTTCATATGGCTATTTGGTGATTTCACCATTGTCTGTTGCAGAAAATTTCTTTCCCCATTAGATTGTTGTAACATCCTTGAAAACAACTATTTGATCATGACATAAGTAGATGGTGACCTACTTTTGAACTGTCTACTCTTTTACTTGTTTTTTTGCTAAACAACACTGTTTCATATAGTATTTGCTAAACACCACTGTTTCATATCGTATAGCTTAACAGTAAAATCTGAAGTCAGAAAAAGAGTTTTCCTATTTTGTTCTTTTTTAACAAGCTTGTTTTGTTTATTCTGAGACTTTTTCATTTCCGTTTATGTTAAGAATCAGTTTCTTAACATCAGAAACTGATACAAAATAAAAATTAGTATTTTTTGGTGGATCAGTATTCACCAAAAAAAAAAAAGGCCTACTGAAATTTTGAAATAGCATTAAATCCTTATGTCACCTCTGGAATATTTAACATGTTTAAAATGTTAAAATTTTTATGTTTTTTAAATTTGTGAATGTGGTATATCTCTCATTTATTTAGGACTTAAAAATGTTCACCTAACTATAGTTTTTAACGTAAAGAACTTGAACAACTTTCAGAAAATAAAATCCCACATATGCTATGTCTTTGGAAACTATTTTAGGTGCTGTTCTTTAAATTTCATTTTCCAAATTTTCAGTGATAACATATAATAATTGTTTTATGTGGTGTTCTGCCACATCATTAAATGTATTTGTCAGATCTAGTATGTCTTATTTCCCTCTAGCAATTTCAGGATTTTCTGCCTATTTAAGTTGTCATCTGTGAATGATGAAAATTTTATATATTTTTCCTTAAATCATTTTATCTTCTTTTCCTCGTGCTTAGTAAATTTAAAAATATGGGTGACTCAAATATAACACTTTTCTCTTTGCAGTAGCTCTCCCTGGGCAATCTTATCCATTTTTATGGTTTCAACTTCAATTTATAGCTCTAGTTCAAATCCTTACTTTGAGCTTTATAAACATATTTCTGACTAGTTATCACCAATCACCATTTGTACATTTTATAGCCATTTCTAATTCATCATCCCAACTGAATTTACTTTCATCTTCCCAAGAACTAAATGTGTTTATTTCCCTGTATTTAGGTCAATGTCATGACTGATAAGTTCAAAATGAATTCTTGATGTCAATTTTAATTTCATAGTTTACTAACACACTTACTTCTTCCAAAGACACACTGTCACTCAGACACAAACTATGTAGCAAATGCTTTTTAACTTACTGCTTGATAATCTTCTGTTTCCTTCATGTTGTGCCCAATGCTACTCATGTAATTCATACACTTATTTTCATTCACTTGGACTACTAACTACCCATGAATTTGTCTCCTCACTAGCTTCCACATTAGAAAATTATGAATTAGGACTTTAAAATACTAATCTAAACATGTCATTTAAATTCAATGAACTCCATTTATTGTGTAGAAAAAACAATCACATTCTTATCTCTGCACAGTAAGTATTTATGCAGAGGTAACAAGAGTTAGGAAACAAATTTAAACCTTTGTGTTTTAATATCTTCTTTTTGCTCCTCCAGTTACCCATCTTCCACCTCACTGTATGCATTAGAAGCAGACAGTTATGGTCAATGGACCCCATGATTCTTTGGTTTATGGTTGGATTTGGCTAATGGGTAGATGAGTAGCACCATTAAGAGGTAAGAAGAAGGATGGAGGGTAAGTTTGGGTTATAGATTCCCAAGATTTATCCCTTGGCCTGACTGTGTGCCTCACTTGAAGGTTCCCATCATGTTTACCTATTTCTTGTATTCAACTTTTAACAGTGACTTTATTAAATATGTTCCAAATTATTCATTTTGAGTAAACTATGTGTTTCCTGTAATGATTTTGACACATATATAAAGGTAAAAGAAGCATTTGAAGGTGATTTTTTGAAACATAAAATACTAGTTCATCCTTGTATAAAGATATGGAAAAGTAATACAGTTTAGATATTGTTCAGGATTGGTGGTACTTCATGACCTAACATCTATGGTGTTATCAAATCCATCTCATCTCAATTTCTCACTTCTACATTGAAAGTCAACCATATCAAGCTAGTCATACTTTTACAACAATATAGTCATACTTTTGCATGTACAATATGTTACCCATAAGGCCTCCTCCATCCTATTCCTTTTCTTAGTAGTCTGCAAAAAGTTTACATAAATAACACCATAGCCTATTGATACTGACCATATTTATGTTTCTCTTTAAATCATAGCAGGTTTAACTTGTCTTCTTTATTTATTTTTTCTATAATTTAGCCATTCAAGTTAATTTTTTAAACTAGATGAGACTTTGCATTTGGGGAAAAGATAGCAAACTTTGTTTTGACTTTTGTATAACATAACCCCGGACATATTACAGGCATTAAATAAAGACTGGTTGACTACTCCATAGAGATTAATAAGTACATATAAACATGGATGCATGTATAGACAGATTAGGTATATATTGTGGATCCTGAATTATTAAGTGTGCTATTGATATGGAGCAAAGTGACAAGTAAATTAATTGTATCTGCTTAGTTTAGTATAGACAGCCTTAGTGAAACAGATATATCAAACCAGTTCAGTTGCTCAGTCGTGTCCAACTCTTTGTGATCCCATGAATCACAATACGCCAGGCCTCCCTGTCTATCACCAACTCCCGGAGTTTACCCAAGCTCATGTCCATTGAGTCGGTGACGCCATCCAACCGTCTCATCTTTTGTTGTCCCCTTCTCCTCCTGCACTCAATCTTTCCCAGCATCAGGGTCTTTTCAAATGAGCTAGCTCTTCACATCAGGTGGCCAAAGTATTGGAGTTTCAGCTTCAAAATCAGTCCTTCCAATGAACACCCAGGACTGATCTCTTTTAGGATTGACTGGTTGGATCTCCTTGCAATCCTAGGGACTCTCAACAGTCTTCTCCAACACCACAGTTCAAAAGCATCAATTCTTTGGCCCTCAGCTTTCTTTATAGTCCAACTCTCACATCCATACATGACCACTGGAAAAACCAGTTATGACCAACCTAGATAGCATATTCAAAAGCAGAGACATTACTTTGCCAACAAAGCTTTGTCTAGTCAAGGCTATGGTTTTTCCTGTGGTCACGTATAGATGTGAGAGTTGGACTGTGAAGAAGGCTGAGCGCCGAAGAATTGATGCTTTTGAACTGTGGTGTTGGAGAAGACTCTTGAGAGTCCTTTGGACTGCAAGGAGATCCAACCAGTCCATTTGGAAAGAGATCAGCCCTGGGATTTCTTTGAAAGAAATGATGCTAAAGCTGAAACTCCAGTACTTTGGCCACCTCACGCGAAGAGTTGACTCATTGGAAAAGACTCTGATGCTGGGAGGGACTGGGGGCAAGAGGAGAAGGGAATGACAGAGGATGAGATGGCTGAATGACATCACTGACTCGATGGACGTGAGTCTCAGTGAACTCCGGGAGTTGGTGATGGACAAGGAGGCCTGGCGTGCTGCGATTCATGGGGTCGCAAAGAGTCAGACGTGACTGAGCGACTGATCTGATCTGATCTGACTAGACAGACCTTTGTTGATAAAGTAATGTCTCTGCTTTTTAATTTGCTGTCTAGGTTGGTCATAACTTTCCTTCCAAGGAGTAAGCGTCTTTTAATTTTCTGGCTGCAATCACTATCTGTAGTGATTTTGGAGCCCCCAAAAATAAAGTCAGCCACTCTTTCCACTGTTTCCCCATCTATTTGCCATGAAGTGATGGGACCAGATGCCATGATCTTAGTTTTCTGAATGTCAAACTAGAAAAGCACAAAACTTCTGAATTGACATTAAAATAGGCAAAAACTTTAAAGAATATCTAAGTGCACAGCATTAGTGTTGATTAATCATAAGATAGTACATTTCCATAAAAACATCAATGCCCAAGAATGATATAAGGATTCAAAATGATACAAGTGGCGAGGATAAATAGTGATATCAGATTCCTGACTGATGGTGTTCATTGAAGTTCTCCTGTCACTCCAGTACGTGGGGCAGATGCCAGCTTAGTTCATTTCATTTAGTATTGCTAAATAACTTATGTCTGATGTTCAGGCAAATGTTCTTGTGCTTGAATTGTTAGATAAAACTTTAAGCTGTAGCTTACATGTTTCTTGAGTTCCATCACTGCCTATTTTTCCAACAAAGATAACAGAATAACATGAAGTAATTAAAGAAAAATAATTGTGTATATGAGATTATACTGACATTATAATATTCAAGGAGAAAAGTTTTGTATTTTTAGTACAAATCCTATTATTTAAACTTATATGAATTCTTTGTTCTGGTTTTGTTGTTGTTGCTATTGAAAGCTTATGTATTTCAGGTGAATTAACTTCAATTACCAAAACTACATTTGAATAAATGCCCTGCTTTTTATCCCTGACCTATATAAATTTAAATGATTAGAAAAATATATAAATATCAACCAAAATTGCAAAATGATATACAAACTCCTTGAAAGATAGAGATAAATTCCTTCACAAACTACTTTGGATAGCATAATTATCAGTCACATTATCATCAGAGATACATTGATTCATGACTTTAAGGATTGAAAACGATTATAGATCACATCTGCTTTATGGTACAAATTATTCTTCACTAATATCTAAGAAGACCAGGCACCTAGACTTAATTTGGTCATTTCTAATGACAGAGAAATTATTGCCACATTTTAACCCAGCCAGTTGTTAAAAGTTCTTCCTTATTATTACAGCAACATTTGCTTTCCCTTAAACTATACCCACTTATTTCAACTGGTTATACAACAAATCTAATTATTCAAACACATAGTAAACCTTCAAATATGTCGAAATGTTTATTTCTTCCAAGGTTTTCCAATGATAGAAACTCAATTCACACAAACATGTATGGTTTTGCAGTGAAAAAAGTAGAGAAAAGTAAAGAGTGCTCTAAAGAATATGGAAACACAGATGGGATGAAATAACATGCAATCACTAGCTCTCGGACTGGCCTGCAGCACTCAGAAGGAAAATGAATACATTTTCCCCTGGCCCGACTCCCCCTTAGAGATGTATTGGCAGAGCTTGCTGGAAATCCAACCTCTCAGTGCTAGATAAAGCCATTCATGGAAGGTTTCTCACTGATAGAACTGTACTACCAAAGCACCCAAGGGAGGGGTCAGGGGAATAAGCTGGTCTCTGAATTCTGCAGACCACCCTGCACTGCAGAACCTGGATGCTGGAGTAGCCACTGCCCTCGCTCAGGAACTGCTGCACATGGAAGGGACAGGCTCTGGAGAAACTGCCTGTTCTTCAGCTATCAGATGCTGGAGAAGCCGTGCAATCTGCAGGTGTTAAGCTTTATAAAGGGCACCTACTTTGCAGGAGGTTCATGCTGGAGAAGCTGTGTTTGTTCTAAGAATCTGCTCTTGAACTCCTGTGCACTTCAGGAGCCTAGAGATGGAAAAGCCAAATGTGATGCAGGAAAAGCCATGGGGCTGCAAAAGGCAAATGGAGTGCAGGAGCCTGGCACCAGAGACATGTGTTTGCTCAGGGAGTCTGCAGCCAGGAAAGACAGTTCTGCCGTGTCGCTCCAGCATCCTTTTCTGGAAAAGTTTAATATCCTGCCCCATGGTAAAAGGGAAATATTTAAAGGACTTGGCCCCACTTTTTGCAGAATATGCAGTCAGATTGGATTTGGGGCTGCGAAGTGATAAATTCATAATGTAAAATAAAATGGAGTCACTATGTCAAGGGGTTTTAACATAGAGCTAGGAGGCCATTAAGATGGTGGACCTTACGTAGTTTCTCTTCCGGTGGAAGCATGGACTTTAGAACTAAGCCAAATGACAGATATTCCAAGGACTCTGCAAGAACACCTGCCACTTGTCACAGTAGTGAACTTTTACCTCCCTCTAGTGATAGCCCCTGGTGGTTCAGTGGTAAAGAACCCACCTGCCAATGTAGGAGAGGTAAGTTCAATCCCTGGGTGGGGAAGATCCCCTGGAAAAGGAAATGGCAACCCACTCCAGTATTCTTGCCTGGGAAATCCCATGGACACAGGGGCTTGATGGGCTACAGTCCATGGGGCCACAAAAGAATTGGACACAATTTAAGTGTCTAAACAACAAGTGATAACCATAGTACTCAATCCTGTTTAGCCAAGATTAGCTTCTCTCTCCAACTTCAATTAAAATTCTTTGCAGTGCAAACTTTCCTTCTTTGTCTCTAAAAGCCTCTGATTTTACTCCTGAGCTGAGACACTGTTTGGGCTGCAACCAGAATCCATTTGCCCCAAATTGCAGTTTTTTGATTCAAAATAAACACTTTTTTGCTTGTTTCTTCCCTCCTAAGTTTATTTAGGACAATAATTAACACTAATAGGCATATAATTTCATAATCCATTTAGTTGTTTACTAGTCAATATTCGGCCTGAGGTTAGTTTTTCTATACACTTAACACTACTTTGAACAGACTAAAATTATTATTTAATACATACATTTAGCCACAAATATGTACAAAAGTTCTAACTATATGCAAATTTAAAAAAAATATGAGAATCAAAATTGAGAAAATGAATGAGAAGTTATATGCTCTATGGTACATGTAAGTGTATATTTGCACATGTAAGTGTACAGGTAGAATAATATATACAAGTAAATTACATTTAAATTATGAGCTGTTTTATTTGAATAATTTAAAGCTTCAAACAACATTTTAAATTTTAATATACACATTGATTTTCATGACTCTAACTAGTATATTTATTACAGAAATATAATTTTATTCATGATTATACTTCCAAAGCCTGAGTTATCACTTTCCACAAATTTTGTAAAAAGCAAACAATGATTGAGTGAGTGAATGAATGGATGTGTAAATATTGACTAATCAATGAGAGAATCTTTTCTTTTTGGGAAAAAACATCATTACAGAGAAACATTTTTCGCTCTTCTTTGTATCTTTGTCTCTCAATTGTGCTATCTGATTCTCTGCCTTTCTCTCTCATTACATGTCTATCTGTATGTCTCCATGAATGTGTGTGTTTCTAATATATGCATATTTAAGCATATGTATACATACATATAGCTTCCCTGGCGACTCAGTTGGTAAAGAAGCTGCCTGCAATGCAGGAGACTACCTGTAATTCAAGAGACTTGAGTTCCATCCCTGGGTCAGGAAGATCCCCTAGAGAAGAGAATGGCTACCCACTCCAGTATTCCTGCCTGGGAAATCCCATGGACAAAGGAGCCTGGTGGGCTACAGTTTGTGGGGTTACAAAAGAGTTGGGCATGACTTAGTGACTAAACACAAACACACAAAATATATATACATACACATATTAAAATCAGAGTGAAAAATGTAAGGAAAACTAAACAACTACTTTTATTTTTACATAAATATACCAAGTATATTAATTGCAAAATACAATTTTATTGTTTAATATTTGTGTGTATATTTTAAAATACATCTACATTTTAAGTGTCAAAGAAAAATGTTTTCTTAGTTTAGATTTCCTATTTAAAGCATTATTCTCTAGGAGCAAGGGAATGCATTTGTATATGATGTATCAAAATGATCTTTTTTATACATTTTTAAATTGAGCTCCCACCCTGCCACTGGAGATTTTCTTTAAACAGACACACATTAGTTGCATGATGGATATAGCTCATCATGAGGTTTTTATTTTTGTGTATTTATTGAGGCCACACTGAGTAGCAGGTGAGATATTAGTTCCCCAACTAGGGATCAAACATACCCCGTGCAGTGGAAGTGGGGTGTCTTAACCACTGGACCACCAGGGAAGTCCCTGCCGTCAGAGATTTTGATACATCTTCATGTCTTCACCTTTGAAGGTGACGATTATAATTAGCAACGGTTTTAGTCTGTTCAAGTATACCAAATACCATAGCCTGGGTGGCTTACAAACAGCAAAAATGTATTTCTCACAGTTGTGGAGGCTGTGCAGCCCCACATCAGGGTGCTGGCAGATTGGCTGTCTGGTGAGGGCACTCATCCTAGTTCATAGGCAGCTCTCTTCTCTGTGACCTCATGTGGTGGAAGAGGAGAACTCTGGTCTCTTCAGCTCCCTATAAAGGCACTAATTCCATTCCTCAGGACTCCACCCTCATGACCTAATCACCTCCCAAAGGCCTTGCATGCAGACACCCTCACTTGGAAGATTTGGTTTCAAAATATGATTCTGGGGAGCGGGGTGACACCAACAGTCAGGTCCAGAGCAGCACCTTTGACTAAATTATTGACTGTAGAATGTCTTATCCTTCAGTTGTGCTTCACACGCACAAACACAGGTGAACACATATAGTTAAATGTATAAATATATTCACCCCTTAAAAATGAAAAAAATTAAAACACCTTTAATCTTTTAATTCTAATCAACTGTGTTGATAAATTTGCAAGTTGTACTATCTACTTTTCTAATTAAAAACAAGAGCACAAATGTAAAATTTTGAGTTGCCGTTGGTTTACTTTTCGTGAAACCATGTCTGGACGCGGCAAAGGCGGCAAAGGTCTGGGGAAAGGCGGCGCTAAGCACCACCGAAAAATTAAAAAAAAAAAAAAAAAACAAATGTAAAATTTTACTATTGTATATAAGGAAAGCATGGTTATTAGCAGCTATAGTCAGTATATTTGTCTGATAACAAAACATATTTATACAGATTTTGCTAAGAATAAAACAGGTTATCCAGAATTATGCAATATTATCCAGAATAGTACAATGCTTTCTGGAATGATACATAATACCTAAGATATGTATGTGTATTTTATTGTATCCTTTTTGCCTTTTAGTCATCATCCTGAAGTGATTTTTATAGAAATATTTTATATTACTATGCAAGATATTGAAAAATGTCATTCCAGGAATGAATCCAAACTAATAAAGCTGGTTTTCCTTGTAGTTATATTTCTAATATCTTAAAATGTGTCAGCTTCTGCCTCACTTTGAGCTTCAATTTTAGATCTTATGATCCTTCCTCAAATTAATTTTAACACTCACCTTACTCTTTCCCTGTAAAAACATGACCAAATCATAATCATTTTGAGGGATATATTGGGTTCCTCTTTCAGTCGGTTTTATCTAAACTACATGTTCTCCCTTTGAATAGAACCAGGATAAATAAAATGTTTGATTTGGGATGTTGTAGGAAGTCAAAGTTCTGTTCAGACTTACCTGTATTTGTTCTGAATCTGACTGCTTGCTTCACTTAAAGATCAGTGTATAAACATATACGTAAATAAACATTCAACAGTATAATCTGTTTAAGATTTGAGGTTATCAGATGGTAAAATGTATGGAATTGCAATAAGGTCATAACCATAAAAGGGCTTCCCAGGTGGCTCAATAGTGAAAAATATGCCTGCCAATACAGATCCCCTGGAGAAGGGGAAGAACCCCTAGAGAAGGAAAAGACAACCCACCCCAGTATTCTTGCCTGGGAAATCCCATGGATAGAGAAGTGTAGCAGGCTAGAATGCATGGGGTCACAAGGAGTTAGACATGACTGAAAGACTGAGCACACACACCCACACACAATAACCATAAAACATCTTGTTGTTCCTTTAGAAATACAAGTCAGAGTTTATGCTTGCTTGATATTTATCCTGAAGTAGGTGGACTTCGATTGATATATCCAGTTACTTGCAAGTTGGTTTAATTCTTATAAGCACTACTATTCTAGCCCCTGTTCATGTGAACGTATAAATGTGTTCTAGAAATCACTACAGCTTTGCTGTTCCTAACAGTAATACATAAAAAGTTAAAAATATTAAAAATGTAAAAAAACTGAGCTTTTCCCCATGATCCTACTGTACAAAAAACACACACACACACACTAATGCTCTTTACATGCATAATGCATGCATTTTGGAAATATTAATTTTCAAAATGTCATTGTAAGGTATATTTTTCTACATTGTTATCATGCTTCCTCTATGTCATTAAATAATTTTTGAAATATATTTCCTTCATAGTCATTTATATTACCATTATAACATTCATTCAAATATTTCTCTACTTTTTGACATTTACATTAGTTGTACTTTCCTATTATTATGCATAATTCTGGGAAGAATACCTTCATCAGCCATTAAAATTGGAATATAATTCTAATAATTCCTTTATGATAAAATTAGAGAATTTGAATGATGTGGAGGAAAAATAAGCTAGCATTTCATCATTTTTTAAGCTAAAATGCCAGTTGGCTTTCCAGAAAGACCGCAATAATATGCACTTCTATACATAGTGTTTGAGAAAATTTTCTGCACCCTCAAAACATTATGTAATTTGGATCACTACTTTGATTTCTTCTGTATACAAATTTCCACCATAACTAGTGTATTCATTGTACTTCATTTTTGAGTGCATAGCTAAAAACAGAACATGAGATTACACAGGAGGATTTTTATAAAGCTTTGGTTTGACAACCAAAACTTGTATTTGCAGCTCACTTTGAAAATTCTGACAATGTACCTGAAAGAATTAAGAATCATTCGTAGTAAATTACTTAGCTGTGATAACACTGGGAGCTATATCGTAGCATACAAAATGTCTCATATTTTTAAAGACATTTCACCATTATCCCATGTTTATTTTGTGATATCTCTGTATGGTCAATTCTGAGAGTAAATCTATTACTAGACTGATGTCACTCACTTTTTGTATTGTTGAGGCAGAGTCATAATGATTTCCAGCAAACACAGATAAGTCTTTGGGTTTGGTTCACGTTAAACTTGCCTAACCTCTTACTTACAGTTGGTTGAACTCCTGCTCTCCTGCCTATAGCAGCCCTCCTGCTGAACGTAGCATCTGACAGACGGCCCAGAAGGACAATGTATACATAACTCTAGCACAATTAAATTTTAATGTACTGATACAGTTTGGTAGCATGAGTACTATGAATCTGCTCTACTCTTTGTGCAAAAAACACTACAATACACGATGTATGAGAATAGGCAGCTGGTTCAGATAAAAGACCTTTGCAAGGAAACTTCCCAGTGAGAGAAAGATCTCCCCTACTGGCCTCATCAAACCACATTTAAGGCTCCCTATCTGTCAACACTCTTTGAAAATGACATTTGAAAGGAAGTCGTTTTACAGGAAGAGCACGTATGACTGCATTTTCATACATCAGTCAGTTGGCTACTGGAGAGACAAAATACCCTGACTTAATGTTCACCTTTCCTCTCTTCCTCTTTCTGTATTTTGTGTTGAGAGGGGCAGAACAGAGATGCAGGAGTGCAGCCAAAATGTAAATCTGCAGACAGAAGGGGACTTTGGAGGTTGCTTAAAGCAAAGACATGTGGGGATTTGGGGTACCTGCCCTGACTGATGACTAATCACTGATGGTTGAAGAAAAATTTGTCAGTACTAGTCAGACCTGTTTTGTAAGCCAATAGTGTCAGAAGATCTAATACAGATCTAATAATTGAGGGCCTGAAAAAGAAACAATATCAACTCTCCTTTCAAGCAATTAATTTCAAAAAAGTTTTTAAAAAGAAAAATAACCTTCACAATTAAAATCTACTTTGTTAGTATTAAGAAAAAAGTGTATCTACCTGAAAACTGAGAACTCAAATTTCTCTTGAGTTGTCTAGAATAATCCCCAGAAAAGGTAACAGATAGAATCATGTTGAGGATGAGGACTACAGATCAAAAGAACTTGAGTTGATGGAGCATTTTTAGTGGGATTTCTTAGCCACATGCAAAAATCTGAGAAGTAAAATCGTGCTTATGGAATTGCGGTTTAAAGGCTGGAATACAAAATACTTGTACAGGAATAGTATGAGTCTGAGAGTGTGATCTCGAAATTTGGTGATGGGGCATTTTTTACTAAACAATATCTGTAGCATCTATAGAATGAGGTAAATCATGAAAACATTCTGTGGGAATAGAAGTTTATAAGCCCCAAATACTTGTATACAACTTTGAGCAAAATTTCAGTTGAGATCATAGGCAACAAGTCATAATAGGAAAATGTGAAAGAAAAAGACTGTCAATTTCAATTATTTTGAGACTGCATAATATTGGCCTAGTTATATTGTTATAAATTGATTATTTTAGTTGTATTTATTTATATACTTATTATTTGTCTAATTTATTTATATATCTTCCTAGTGTTTGAGGAATGTTTGCAAATCAGATACCACAAGAAATGAATGAGAGAGAGAAAGAGAGAGAGAAGATGGGGTGCTAACCAGATGGGTGAAGAGTTTTAAAGCTGTATTTGTCCTTAGTTGCAGAGTTTGTTCACTGTTATTACACAGTTTCTTATTTTTATTTTCTCCATGAACCGGTAGCAATGATCTCTGTGTGTCTCTGTCAGAACTCCAGGTTTATCTGTAAGTAAAGATATTATCGGAGAAGGCAATGGCAACCCACTCCAGTACTCTTACCTGGGAAGTCCCATGGGCGGAGGAGCCTGGTAGGCTGCAATCCATGGGGTCGCTAAGAGTCGGACACAACTGAGCGACTTCACTTTCACTTTTCACTTTCATGCATTGGAGAAGGAAATGGCAACCCACTCCAGCGTTCTTGCCTGGAGAGTCTCAGGGACAGGGAAGCCTGGTGGGCTGCCGTCTATGGGGTTGCAGAGTCGAACACGACTGAAGTGACTTAGCAGCAGCAGTAGCAGCAAAGATATTCTACCCAGAGCATCAGCACTCTTTTTAATTCTTGTTAAATTAGATCCAGAGGTCATTAGACTAAAGTGGCTCTAATGCCCAGTCAGTCAACATAAGCAACCAAAATCTAAGCTTGTGTATGCCTTCAGGTTACAAAATCAAAACTCTCATCACAGCCAATCACAAACAGTCAGCCAGTCTGTAGCCAATCAAACTATTCCCTTTCATTGCTTCCCATCAGTCTTTCCTTTGACTCCTGTGACCGGAATGCTCCTAACCACTTCCATTTTAGTGCTGCCCAATTTCAGTTTACTTTTGCTCAAATAAACATAAAATTATTAATATACCTCAGTTTATGTTTTAACATGGGGCTTCCCTGTTGGCTCAGTCAGTAAAGAATGCCTGCAATGTAGGAGACTGCCTGCAATGCAGGACACCTGGGTTTGATCCCAGGGTCATAAAGATCCTGTGGAGAAGGAAATGGGAACCCACTCCAGTACTGTTACCTGGGAAATCCCATAATCAGAGGAGCCTGGCAGGCTACAGTCTGTGGGGTCACAAAGAGTCAGACATTACTGAGCAACTAATACATACACGTTTTAATACTGAAACATAGATTTTCGATTCTGAGTTGACTGTATGTCCACTTTATAACTTACATATCATATCACCCTCATCAGCTCATTTTTCATTATATCTGGGTTCTTTACTTGCAGTGTCCACAGACAGAAACCTTCTGGTTTTTCAAGAGTACCAACTACACAGTACAAACTTGGATTGACCTCATATCATGAGCACTTAAAAATTCTGACCTCATATTTTGTCTAGTTGTGCCCTATTAATGACATTCCCAGAGAATATTTGTCTTGGGACTTTTATTATCTGAAGTAGTGAAAATTTTTATTTCTAAAGGGCAGATAACTTGCCCATAATTATTCAACTGTTCATTATGCTTTACACAACTATGGATGGTTGTAGAAATGTAGCTTTTTACCTCTACTGGAAAATATCTCCAGTGGTCCTTTTTTTGATTGTTTTTTTTATGGGGGGGTTGCCTTTATTCATTTTTGCTTTAGTTGTTATAAAATGTTGCTCATCAAAATACAGCTAAAACTTGGAAAAAGCTAGGTATTGTATAAAGAAAATTAAGTAAGCTTACTGATGGCATGCCTCGGAGATTTTTCATGTACCCATGAAATGGCTAAAACTTTAAATGTTCCATCTAGTATTCAAATCCACCTTCCTATAAAAAGATATATGTTGAGTTTCAGTCACTGGTGTTTTAAGAAAAATTATAAAATGATGCCATTATATCTTTCACATATCACAAATGGGAGCTGGTGGCTGAGTAGAGTAAATGAATTTCTGAAACCCTTTAGAACCTAACCTAAATCCTAGACATGAATCTTAAGTTCTCTGAATCTCAAAATTGTTATTGATTAAATGAAGACTGTATTTATAAACCATGGTTATTGTAAGAAGATGCTGATGTCTGAAAATTTTGCATAACTAAGAATTTATAATCTTATGAATATAAAAAAATATGATGGTGATGATGACACAAGGCTAAGTAGAGCATTTATTTGACTATATATAATATATATATATATATCACTAATCCATGCTTGAGAATTACATCAAAAGAAACTTATCATCCATGTGGTTTAATTTCTCCTCTCCAGCAGTCTTGAATTGCTGGAGAATTGGATTTACTGCTGTGTATGGTGTAGTCTATTCAGTTATAGTACTGAATATTTATTGGAAGGACTGATGCTGAAGCTGAAACTCCAATACTTTGGCCACCTGATGTGAAGAACTGACTCATTGGAAAAGACCCTGATTCTGGGAAAGACTGAAGGAGGGAGGAGAAGGGGAAAACAGAAGATGAGATGGTTGGATGGCATCACCGACTCAATGGACATGAGTTTAAGTAAGCTCCAGAAGTTGGTGATGGACAGGCAAATCTGGCATGCTGTAGTCCATGGTCACAGAGTCGGACATGAATGAGCCACTGAACTGAACTGAACTGATGGTGCAGTTTAAATAGCACATAAAAATACTTGCTAATTACTATTCTCTAGTAACAGCTTTATTTAAAAGAATATTGAAATGAGCCTTCTGAAGAGAAAGGGATTAAAGGGAGCAATTTTGGAATGTGGACATTGGGAAAAGAATGCAGGCTTTGAATACAGCTGACCTGGGGTGGAATCTCTAGTTATCCACTTCATGGTTCGTTTTCTTAGAGCCAGCTACTTAAACTTTTTATTCCTAAAATTCAGTTTCCTCATCTTTTGTGAAGTGATTTTTGAAGAAGCAATTTTAGTATCTCATGGAGTTGGTATGAACATATTATAGAAAAATAAACCTCACATTTATCTCTTCATTTTGAGTCCCTGCCTTGTCCCAGTCCGGGTTGGGAGATCCCCTGGAGTAGGAAATGGCAACCCACTCAAGTATTCTTGCTTGAAAAATTCCATAGACAGAGGAGCATGGTGGACTACAGTCCATGGGGTCACAAAGAGTCAGACATGACTGAGCAACTAAGCACGCACACATCCCAATTAAAACAACCTTAGTTCTCAAACAATATTGATACGAAGCTCAGGATATTGATTCCATGTCTCTCTGGTGTTATTATGCATTTATAACAAACATATGTTAGCCAGAATGCTCTTTATTTAATGCAAGAAACAGCCAGAAATTAAACTGTAACATGAATAATGCTGCAAGTTTCAGAATATTTTCCTAAGTAGGAGCTACATAGATTAATTAGGTTTATGATAATCTGGGTGTCATTATTATCCAGATTCAGCCAAGAAAACACATGAGCTCAAGAGTATCCAAAAGTGGTACATTTGAACTTGCACCGAACTTGCTTATATAGCTCTTAGAAATCCAAGCTGAGTAGTAGGAGGTGAGATATTTTTCATGTCTGTCTTCTAGAGAAATCTTATTTTTCCTTCATATGCAAATTGTAAAGTAGAATCTGGTAGAATCCCCACTTTGGGAGATTCTGTCGGAATTTCAGGTCTACTTTCAGCATTTTGATTGAAGAGAGCTAGTGGAGTGTTTGGCTAAACGTAACTACCTATATCGGAGAAGGCAATGGCACCCCACTCCAGTACTCCTGCCTGGAAAATCCCATGGACGGAGGAGCCTGCTAGGCTGCAGTCCATGGAGTCACTGAGGGTCGGACACGACTGAGCAACTTCACTTTCACTTTTCACTTTCCTGTATTGGAGAAGGAAATAGCAACCCACTCCAGTGTTCTTGCCTGGAGAATCCCAGGGACCGGGGAGCCTGGTGGGCTGCCATCTATGGGGTCACACAGAGTCAGACACGACTGAAGTGTCTTAGCAGCAGCAGCAGCAGCAGCAACTACCTATATAAATAGAAGAGGACAAACGTAATTTTTAAAAACAAACATCTGATCATTCAAGACTATTTTGCCATGTGGTAAATACCAATCCTTAAAGGGATTAGGTGAAGAAGGAGATGGATTTCAAATGTTTTCCTGAATTTTTAAGCCAAGATTTACTTTAATTTTGTTTGCATACTAAGCTCCTGTATTATGAATGTTCCTCTACTAACTAAGATGCTTGTAGTGGTATTACCATCACATTGCATCTTTTAATGAGAATCCGACTGCGTAGTGAGAATAGAATTTTAAAAAAAGAAAAGTGGAAATATTTCCTACATTAATAATAGTAGCACATAGAATCAAATGGGTTTAATTCACAGGCTTGTTCTTAAATGCCTTAACCACTCTGCCAGGGTTTGACTTTTTGTGTTTACTTTTCCTAGGCACCTTGCAGGGACAAGTATGTGCCGTCGTTCTCCAAATAGATTTCCTGTCGTCAATTAGGTTTCTACTTAAATTTCTGCCCCATTCCAATCCTGCATTCTGAGATGATTATAGGCCACTTTGACGGGGGATTTAGGAATTCCAAAACTTTTTAGTAATACATTTAGAGACAATTTGAGTTACTCCCAACAGATGGCTAATTACATCTATTGTGTGGTGATTTAGCTCTCAAAGGCAATCTTATTACCCGGTTCTGGTTTGGAGAGAGGACAGCTCACTATTTCCATGATGTTACACTAAATTTGGAAGAATCATTAGACTCCCTCATTAGGAAGATGGAAGAACTTACTTTGATAGAGTTAGTTGGTAAATCGCTTATGAAAAGACTTTAACAAACTCTAATTCTGTGACTAAATATGCAAATCAACTTGCATATGTTTGCATGGACCGGGAGGGGTACCTTTTAGTTCTTTAGAATGAGGTTAAAGAAATAATGTACCCAATATTTTATTTGTCAAGGTAAACTAGATACATACAATAACAAAGTTAGGGAGGCTGTGATAATATTTTAGAAGGAAATACCATGTAGCCAAGAAGAGGGAGAAAAACAGGGAGAGAAAGAAATCGTGAGGGTGAGGAGATGGAGGAGAGAGGAGGAGAAAATAAAAGGAAGAATGGAGTGATAGAGAAGCATCAATTATATCTAAAAAATTATCTTATTTCTAAAGACATCTGAAGAAAATATGGGGAAACTATTATCGCTCTAATTCCAGAAGTTCATAAAAGTCTGAAAAATTTTTTATCTTTCCACACGTTTTGCTTTTTTTTCAAACTAGAGGATTGTTGATGCTCTTCTAATGAAAAGGAATAATTTATAAATCTACTCAATCTGCCACACTATTCACTTTCCTTGCTGGTTAAACTTCAGGCCTTCCCAGTATTAAGAGGACAATCTGAAGTTCAGTTTGGGAAACTATACTTGAAATACTTATTTACTATTTACAAAAAAAAAGTCTTAATGACCGAGATAACCATGATGGTGTGGTCACTCACCTAGAATCAAACATCCTGGAGTGTGAAGTGAAATGGACCTTAGGAAGCAGTACTATGAACAAAGCTAGTAGAGGTGATGGAATTCCAGCTGAGCTATTTTAAGTACTAAAAGGTGATGCTGTTAAAGTGCTGCACTCAGTATGTCAGCAAATTTGGAAAACTCAGCAGTGGCCAGAGGACTTGAAAAGGTCAGTTTTCATTCCTATCCCAAAGAAGGACAATGCCAAAGAATGCTCAAGCTACTGCACGATTGTACTCATTTCACATGCTAGCACAGTGATGATCAAAATCCTTCAAGCTAGACTTCAACTGTACCTGAACCAAGGACTTCCAGATATACAAGGTGGGTTTAGAGAAGGCCGAGGAATCAGAGATCAAATTGCCAACATTCATTGGATCATAGAGGAAGCAAGCAAATTCCAGAAAAACATCTACTTCTTCTTCATTGATTATGCTAAAGCCTCTGACTGTGAATCACAACAAACTGTAGAAAATTCTTAAAGAGATGGGAATACCAGACCATGTTACCTGTCTCATGAGAACTTTGTATGTGAGTCAAGAAGCAGCACTTAGAACCTGTCATAGATCAACTGACTGGTTCCAAATTAAGAAAGGAGTAGGTCAAGGCTGTATACTGTCAGCCTGTTTATTTAACTTATATGCAGAATACATCATGCGAAATGCCGGATTGGATGGGCACAAGCTGGAATCAAGATAGCGGTGAGAAATATCAATAACCTCAGATATGCAGATAGGCACTACTCTTACGGCACAATGTTAAGAGGAACTAAAGAGCCTCTTGATGAAAATGAAAGAGGAGAGTGAAAAAGTTGGCTTAAAACACAGCATTCTGGTCCCATCATTTTATGGCAAATAGATGTTGAAAATAATGGAAACAGTGATAGACTTTATTTTCTTGGGCTCCAAAATCACTGTGGACATTGACTGCAGCCATGAAATTGAAAGATTTCTGCTCCTTGGAAGAAAAGTTATGACAAACCTAGACAGTGTATTAAAAAACAGAGACAAGGTGACTTGCCAGCAAAGGTCCCTTTTGTCAAAGCTATATTTTTTCCAGTAGGCATGTACAGATGTGACGGTTGGACCATAGAGAAGGCTGAGTGTCAAAGATTTGATGCTTTCAAACTGTGATGTTGGTGAAGACTCTTGAGAGTCCCTTGGACAGCAAGGAGATTAAACCAGTCAACCCTAAAGGAAATCAGTCCTGAATATTCATTGGAAGGACTGATGCTGAAGTTGAAGCTGCAGTATTTTGGCCAGCTGATGAGAAGAGCCAACTCACTGGAAAATATCCTATTGCTGGGAAAGATTGAGTGCAGGAGGAGACGGTGGTGACAGAGGATGAGATGGTTAGATAGCATTATTGACTCAATGCACATGAGTTTGAGCAGACTCAGGAAGATAGTCAACAATGCAGATCACATTTATGATATCATGTCTCTACCAGTGCTTTATTATGCAGCTTACAATCATGAAGAACTCTATGTATTGTTATATTTATTTTTCAGATGAGGAAACTGAAATTCAAAGGATAGGTGATTTCCTAAGGCCGTATAACTTGTAGGTAGGAAAAAAAAAAAAAAAAAAACAAGGTTTAAATTCAGACCTATCTACCTCCAGAACTTAGAGTCTTTCAACTGTTTAGCTAATATTTCAATGTGAAAGCTTTTGGGAAGATGTAAAGTATAAATGAACACAAGTTAATATATTGCTGAAATTAGGAGCATTTACCTTGTAATATCACCTCGTAATATCACTCACCTAGAGCCAGACATCCTGGAATGTGAAGTCAAGTGGGCCTTAGGAAGCATCACTATGAACAAAGCTAGTGGAAAGTGAAGTCGCTCAGTCGTGCCCAACTCTTTACAACCCCATGAACTGTAGCCCACCAGGCTCCTCTATCCGTGGGATTTTCTAAGCAAGAATACTGGAGTGGGTTGCCATTTCCTTCTCCAGGGGATCTTCCCAACCCAGGAATCAAACCTGGGTCTCCCACATTGTAGGCAGATGCTTTACCATCTGAGCCACCAGGGAAAATGGAATTCCAGGTAAGCTATTTCAAATCCTAAAAGATGATTCTATAAAAGCGCTGCACTCAATATGCCAGCAAATTTGGAAAACTCAGCAGTGGCCAGGACTGGAAAAGGTCAGTTTTCATTCCAATCCCAAAGAAAGGAGATGCTAAAGAAAGCTCAAACTATTGCACAATTGCACTCATCTCACATGCTAGTAAAATAATTCTCAAAATTCTCCAAGCCCAGGCTTCAGCAATACATGAACAGTGAACTTCCAGATGTTCAAGCTGGTTTTAGAAAAGGCAGAGAAACCAAAGATCAAATTGCCAACATCTGCTGGATGATCAAAAAAGCAAAAGAATTCCAGAAAAACATCTATTTCTGTTGTATTGACTATGCCAAAGCCTTTGACAGTGTGGATCACGATAAACCGTGGAAAATTCTTAAAGAGATGGGAATATAAGACCACTTGACCTGCCTCTTGAGAAATCTGATGCAGGTCAGGAAGCAACCATTAGAACTGGACATGGAACAACAGACTGGTTCCAAATAGGAAAAGGAGTATGTCAAGGCTGTATATATTCACCCTGCTTATTTAACTTATATGCAGAACACATCATGAGAAACACTCGATTGATTGTAGCACAACTGGAATCAAGATTGCCGGGAGAAATATCAATAACCGTAGATGACACCACCCTTATGGCAGAAAGTGAAGAAGAACTACAGAGCCTCTTGATGAAAGTGAAAGAGGAGTATGAAAAAGTTGGCTTAAAAGTCAACATTCAGAAAACAAAATTGGCATCCGGTCTCATCACTTCATGGCAAATAAATGTGGAAACAGTGGCTGACTTTATTTTTGGGGGCTCCAAAATCACTGCAGATGGTGACTTTAGCCATGAAATTAAAAGATGCTTGCTCCTTGGAAGGAAAGTTATGACCAACCTAGACAGCAGACACGACTGAGCGTGAACTGAACTTCATAATAATATTTATTTATTCATTGTTATATCCCTTAAAGTGTTATATGATTTTTGTCAGACATTTAAAATATTTTATCTTCATTCTCACATTATACATTTAAAAATGTATTCCTCTAAATTTATTCCTCCCTACTCACAATACACTTTAATTCATTAAAGACAAAATTTTTATTGTATTTTTGTAACAATTTGAGATAACCACCCACAATCACTGCAGATGGTGATTGCAGCCATGAAATTAAAAGACGCTTACTCCTAGGAAGGAATCTTATGACCAACCTAGATAGCATATTAAAAATCAGAGACATTACTTTGCCAACAAAGGTCCATCTAGTCAAGGCTATGGTTTTTCCAGTGGTCATATATGGATGTGAGAGTTGGACTGTGAAGAAAGCTGAGTGCCGAAGAATTGATGCTTTTGAACTGTGGTGTTAGAGAAGACTCTTGAGAGTCCCTTGGACTGCAAGGAGATCCAACCAGTCCATTCTAGAGGAGATCAGTCCTGGGTGTTCTTTGGAAGGACTGATACTAATGCTGAAACTCCAGTACTTTGGCCACCTCATGTGAAGAGTTGACTCACTGGAAAAGACTCTGATGCTGGGAGGGATTGGGGGCAGGAGAAGGGGATGACAGAGGATGAGATGGCTGGATGGCATCACAGACTCGATGGACATGAGTTTGGGTGAACTCCAGGAGTTGGTGATGGACAGGGAGGACTGGCATGCTGGGATTCATGGGATCACAGAGAGTCGGAGACGACTGAGCAACTGAACTGAACTGAACTGAACCCACAATATATCATCAATTTATTTTTTCAGATTTATTTTGAAATTATCCCCCAAAGTCAAAGTCATGAATCCTGTGACTTTACTTATGTGTATATGCATGCTAAATCTCTTCAGTCATGTCTAACTCTTTGCAATCCTATGGACTATAGCCTACCAGGTTCCTCTGTCCATGGGATTCTCCAGGAAAGAATATTTGAATGGGTTGTCACTCCCTCCTCCAGGGTATCTTCCCATCCCAGGGATTGCACTTGTGACTCTTGCTTTGCAGGTGGATTCTTTACCTCTGAGCCACTGTGGAAGCCTGACCTTAGTTATATGTGAATTGAAATCTTATGTCAATATAACATATATTCTGAAGCAATATTATTGGTTTTAAAAGTTATAAATTCAACTATTATTTCTGAGATGCTATAAGGATCAGTTAGGTAGATTCTTTTTTCAAAGATAAATGATACTTTTCTCCCAATATGCAACCTGTACATATCTATGGGCCAAACTATCACACTGCTAATAAGATACAGACTAAACTACTTTCCAAGTGAATCTTGTTGAGAACTCATGGGAAACAATACCTCAATAATCACAGTCCATTTCCTTTTGCTAAAAAAGATCATGATGTTACTGTGTGTAAAGAGATGACTTCTCTCAGGGTATTAGTTATTCCTTGGCAGAAAGTTAGACATTGTAGAAACTGTGTTAAGTGTCTGAGATCTACAGGGAATACTTCAAAGTTACTTTTTCCTGCAAATAACCTACTTTGACTTCCTATAACAAGTTGAGTTTGGAAAGGATGCTGGCAGGGATGAAAATAATCTGGGAGATTTTCAGATATTAAAACTAAACTTTTGAGCTCAGGGACATTGCATAATCTATATTTCTTCCAAAAAATTACTTATTTTTATCTCCAAAATATAAAGCAAAAATGAAATGGGTCTTTATTGTTTGTCTTCAAGTGCATCAGAAAAAAGTCTACATATTGAATAGACTTGGGAGAAGTAACATTAAAAACAGTTTGTTGCTAATACATATATGATATTCAGAAATTTTTCATTTAAAAGTGGCAAAAAACCCATGCTGGTACACCATGCAAAAACAAAGAAAAAGAAAAAATTATTACTTCCTATACATGATAGTCTGAGGTTAGTTTGACTGCAAAGGAAATTCTTTCTAGGGAGACAAACAGCATCATTTAGGACTCCATATTCCACCTTTGGGTAAGGATCCCTACTTGAGATAGTAATAAGGGGAACCCGCAATCTAGGATTACAAACTCTCTGCTTTAGAAACACTATCCTAACAGGATTGCATTTTCCAAAAACCTCACCCCCACAAAAAAAGAATCAAGAATTTTTCTGACAAGTCCATCTCAAGATTACAGGTCACATTCTACCCCATAAACAAACTACAATGGTAAGATACAGTGGTAAGATGCAGAGAACACTCTGCATGGCTAAACATGATGGCAGAACCGTTATGAATGTGATTCACTGAGTGAGTGCCCAGTCATGTCCAACTCTTTGCAGCTTCATGGACTGTAGCCCACCAGGCTCCTCTGCCCACGGAATTTCCTGGTGAGAATACCGGAGTGGGGTGCCATTTACAACCCCAATGAATGTGATTAATGCCCTTATAAAACAGACCTTAGAAATTTCTCTACTTCCCTTCCCCAGTGTAAGGATATACAGAGGAGATGGCCTCTATGAGCCAGGAAGTGAATTCTCTTTCAAACCTGCCAGAAACTTGGTCTTGGATTCCAGCCTCTAGAACTGAGTAAAATAAATATCTCTTATTTACAAACCACCTAGTCTATGGTATGCTGTGTTTTCTGTCACTTTTAAATGAATATTTTCTGAATACCATATATGTATTTAGTAACAATTACTCATTCCAAGTATATTCAGTATGAAAGATATAATGTAGATTCTTTTTTGACACACTTAAATGTACACACAACCCAAATGGACAAAGACTCAAGTTACTTAAATATTGAGTTATAAACATAGACTACAAATCATGAGTGCTTACTTTTGCCATAAATATGATTTTTAAAGAAATCATCTCATTTTACCATTTTCATAAAGTATTATTATCATAATTATTTTATACATTGAATATGTAAATATATACTATATATTTTAACCATTAAGTATATAGCAAAATATATTTGTATTAAAATATATTTAATTTATAGTATAATATTATTATGACTGTTATTATAGCTATTCTAGATGAAACAGAAACACTGAAAGTTTAAATAATTTGCTCTCTTAACCAATATTCATATTGTTTATAACAAAATATGTCTTAACATGTTTAATTATGATTTTGAGAAGCTATGTTAAAGAAACTCATACTGAAGTTTTTTCATGTATTAAGCAGTCTATTGAGCTTCCCTGATGTCCCATCAGTAAAAAATCTGCCTGCAATGCAAGAGACCTGGGTGTAATCCCTGGGTCGGGAAGATTCCTTGGAGGAAGGCATGGCAAACCCAGTCCAGTACTCTTGCTTAGAGAATCCCATGGACAGAAGAGCCTGGTGGGCTGTAGTCCACAGGGTTGCACAGAGTCAGCCACGATTGAAGCGACAAAGCAGCAGCAGCAGCAAGCAGGCTATTACTAAGATATACAGAAGATGTACAAGAAGATATATATATAATATATATATGAAGAATATACACATATGTTGATAAGAAACTTAAAAAGAAATAAAGAATTGTGGCTTGTGACCTAGACATAGGTTATGCACATCACCACTCCTTAAAATTTTTTGCATTCAGTGAAACCTGTGAATAAGGCATCCACTATGCATCAGAGAGAGGTGCCAGACTTTCAAAAGCCACACTTTCAAGCAATGTATTTTAGCTTATTATATTTAATTAAATATAACCAGTGGAATTCCTTAACTTTTTACCTATTGATTTTCAATTTAGAGAATGTCAAAGAAAATAATGCAAGAAATACTTACAAATGTATGCCAATAATGTACTCAAAATGTCACATTAGAGGTAAAAAAGCTGAATATCAGTAGTAACTTTAGGGGTGTGAGTGGCTAAGAAACATCTGAACTTTATTTGAAAGGAAATGTCAATGAGAATACCTTCACCAAATATGAGAGCGTATTCTCACTTTAATATTTGAGTAGACTTATAGGAGTCTTAAGATGAAAGGAGAGATAGGTGGGGAAAAAAAGTTAGAGGGTACTAATGCATAAGCGATTTTCCATCCTTCCACCCATCCTTGAGCCCTACTTGGCTCATCTCTTCTGAGTTCTCTGAGTTTCAGAATTCAGTTCAGTCATTGCTTCTTTAGGAAAGTCTGTTCTTTTAACTCCTTTGCTGGTTCAAATATCTTACACTGTAATTGGAAAATTCATTTCTTTTTTCTCTTACAATTGTACACACAGTTTTGTAAGTATTTAATTAATGTTTGTCTCATTTACTAAATAGTAAATTTCAGTCAGACCAAAGCTGCATTTTCTATGTTGTTGTCTTAATAGCATTTTTGCCCCCAGACAATGCCTGGCCCTGAGAACATATGCAATAGATGACTAGTAAATGAATGACAAGACCCACTTTTCTCAAGTAGAAATGTATTTGTAGTGATTTCTCTTTTCTATGCCAAAACAACACAAAATTTTCTCTCAGTTGGATAGGGAGCCAGGATTGATTGGAGAGAGGAGTGGAGAGAGAAGAGAAAAAGAGATAAAAGGAATTCAGACCAAGGATCTATTTATCACACATTAGGAATTCTATGCTTTGAATTTCTACTTTCCTTTTATTTTTCCTCTCAAATATGTATAGAGAGCTAGGGAATGAACGGTCTTTTTCATCTCTAAATTATCCAACAATTCTAAACAGAAAAGAGTCTTGAACATTTTCAAAATCTCTAGCATTGTTTAGAAAAAGTCAGTTGACATAAGAATTAGCCACTGAACATATGTTGCATTGGTAGGTAGTTGTAGAATTAGGTTTTTGACTGAAATTACACTTTTCAAACTTCCTATAAGACTGTTAAAGCCATTTTGGTTTGCATATTTTAAATCATAAAATCTGCAAAAAAGTTTTACTTTCTTAGTTTGCTGTGCTTAGAAATGGTTGAAATATTTTAAAAGAGCATAATATCTATGTTCAACACACACATATATATATATGTTGTGTGTAAGTGTGTATATCACATATACATATACACACAAATATGATTTTATGTTATGATTAGCCTTAACAAATTTCAATTCTGAATTGTTAAAAATCTATTTGGTAATAATAATCTTTAATAGTAATAATCTTTCCGTAAGTCAAAAGATTGATTTTTATAGAATACACTGAAATAGAAAAAGAGTAAATAAAAATTATATATTAACTCAGCCATTAATTTATGCTGATATATACAAATGATTTTAAAACTTTCACATCTGGGTCACTCTTGTTGAAAATGCATGAAAGAGGAAACGAAGCATATAGATGCATACTGGAAGAAAATGCTTTTCCAACAGAAAAGAGGTTTGCTTGTTAAGAGACAATTAAAAAAAATAGTATCAGCAGTTACCACCTTATATGAATAAGGTATGATATTTATAGCTGGATATTCAGCCTTTAGATTTCCATAAAAGTTTTAAAGATGCATTGAAAATATGAGGGATCATCTTCAACACGAACTCTATCCATCAGTAATTTACAGTCCATTTTACTCTTATTTGTGTTTAAATATCCCTGTGGAAATTTTAAATATATTCAGTGTTTCTCATTATACTAGAAGTACATTAGAAGTTTTAAGTTTTTTTTTTTTTCCTGTGACTATCTATTTGTATATGTGAGAAGCTGTAAGAGTCTTTCCTTAGAAGTTGTAGGTGGGTTTCTAGAACTACCATTTATCAACAATAATCGTGGTTACATACAATAATTGATGAGTATTCATTATGACCTGACAGTTCTAACATGGTAGTTTTAAAAATAAGATTTATTTATTGATGTAATATTTTTCTCCAAAAGCTTGCTTTCTTTCTGTTAACATGAAAATATGAAACATTCACATGACAAGGACTGATGAGAATAACTAAAAATGCTAAAATATTGTTATGGAGTGAAACTCTTTTTTTGCAATATTAATTTTTATATCAATATTAATACAAATAAACTCTTAAATTGTGTAGTATGTTATGACTTCCAAATGTTTATTTCTATGTTCAACCTGAGATTAGTTACAAAACAGAGGGCAGCACACAGTGGGCCATGCAAAGATTAAAGGGGGGAGGGGGTTGCTTCAGCAACTGTCACATTTGATTAGTCCTGTTTAGCTTTCTGTCCTGTGGTTACAGTCATCCCTCCACATCCCAGAGATTTGATTCCAAGACCCCTTAGGATACCAAAATCTACAGATGCTCAGGTATTTTATGTAAAATGATAACATAAGCATCATGTGTATTCAGCTGCTCAGTCGTGTCCAACTCTTTGCAACCCAGTGGACTATATAGCCCGCCAGGCTCTTCTGTCCATGGAAACCTTCAGGCAAGAGTACTGGAGTGGGTCGCTATTTCCTACTCTAGGGGATCTTCCCCACCCAGGGATGGAACCTGTGTTTCTTGTTTCTCCAGCATCGGCGGGCGGACTCTTGAAATCATCTCTAGATTATTTATAATACATAATATTAATACAAGGCAAATGCTGTGTAAGTAGTTGCTGGAGGATGGAAGATTCAAATTTTCCCTTTTGGAATTTTCTGGAATTTTTAAAAAGTATTTTCAATCCTCAGTTGGTTGAATCAATGAGTTCAGAATCTGTGGATTTGGAGGGTTGACTCTACTTCATCTGAAAAATACGAGTGATCTTTTGTGTGTGTGTGTAAACTACAAGGCCTTCACTAACTCTGGAATTATTTAAGTCTCCCAGGAGCAGAAACAGTGCTGTCAGAGGACAAATAAATCATAAATAAATACTGAATAAACTAGTAAAGAGTAGAACCTGGAATACACCCAAGTCATCTGACTGATTTTCTAGTAAATATTTTGACAGTAAAAAATTACCAGGACATTTGTAATGACAACAGAAAGATGAGAGTGTATTTATGTTTTTTATTTCCTTGAGTTTCTTTGATATAAATAGTGAGTATTATCATTGCCTAAATTAAATGCAAATAGTACTGAATCTAATTTTTTACTTCCATCTGCCAGAGAAAATAAGCAAAATAACAATGTCTAACATTTGTATGACACAGCTAATATCAAACATATTCTGGTATATACAAGGAGATTTCAATGAGATAAATAATTATATATATATGTGCCTCACAAGCTCAGTTTCAGACAAGAGATTCTTATTTACAAAATTAAGTGGTAGTTACAAAATTTTAGTGGTAGAAGCATACTTACCAACAAAGAATCTTTCCTGAAGAAAGAATTTTAACTGAGAGAGGACCTTAATTCTAGGAAACACGATTGAAAAATAGACCCATACATAGATGTATCACAGCGAATTTTTGGACTTCCAAAATTAAAGAAATAATCCTACAAAGGAAAAACAAAGGAAATCAAGATACACTTACAGGGCAAAGTATAATCAAGTTGCACCTACATACTGAATATTTCTGTGAAGTTGGACTAAATTACATAATATTTTCATATATATTAAAATGCCTCTTTCCTATATATTAAAAATGTAAAATTCTCAAGTAAAGTGGGACAAAGTATACAACTTGTTTAAACTTTTTGACATTTCATACCCATCTTTGTTTGATAGAATATTCATTGTAGCTTTGCATATGTTTCTTTTCTTATAAAATGAAAATTTTAATAACTAAACACAACGAAAAGTTTTTAAAAAGAGATATGGAATAAAGCAGTCATTATCTTAAAATTAAAAGAAAGACGTTTTAGGCATAGAAATAAAATTACTGCAAAAAAGAATTGCCTTTAAAAGTAATAAAACTCATTTGAAGAGTTTTTTTTTTTTTTAAGAAGAGAATCTTCTAAAAAACTATGACAAATTAATAATAAATATTAGCATAAAGTTATTAATTTTATTTTAAACATGTGGTGAGGTATAAATAGAAGCAAAACAGTGGTAACATAAAATATGTGGGTGTCAAAAATATTACTTTATAATCTTCAAATTTGAGTTGTAATATTTTAAAGCATAAAAAAACTCTTTAGAATAAAACTAAGCTATACAATTAATAAATATTGATGAAAAAGTTAATAAATGCATAAACTAAATTTTTATATATGATAAGTGAAGATCAAAACAAATCCAATGAAATTGAAGCAAGAAAGATAATAAAAACTAGATGTACTAGATTTACTGAAGTACACAAAGTAAGCTAGCAATTTCTAATACAACTTTCTTGGTGTAGAGAATAGGGAGAAGTAATAGCATATGAATGGGAAAGACTAGAGATCTCTTCAAGAAAATTAGAGTTACTTAGGGAGCATTTCATGCAAAGATGGGCACAATAAAGGACAGAAACAGTATGCACCTAACAGAAGCAGAAGATATTAAGAAGAGGTGGCAAGAATACACAGAAGACCTTTTCTTGGAAGAAAAGCTATAACCAACATAGACAGCGTATTAAAAATCAGAGATATTACTTTGCCAACAAAGGTCCATCCAGTCAAAGCTTTAGTTTTTCCAGTAGCAATATATGGATGTGAGAGGTGGAAGATAAAGAAAGCTGAGCACTGAAGAATTGATGCTTTTGAACTGTGGTGTTGGAGAAGACACTTGAGAGTCCCTTGGACTGCAAGGAGATCCAACCAGTCCATCCTAAAGGAGATCAGTCCTGAATATTCATTGGAAGGACTAATGCTCAAGCTGAAACTCCAATACTTTGGCCACCTGGTGTAAAGGACTGACTCATTGGAAAAGATCCTAGCAAGCTCCAGAAGTTCGTGATGAACAGGGAAGCCTACAGTCCATGGGGTGCTACAGTCCATGAGGTCGCAAAGAGTAGGAAACAACTGAGCAACTAAACTGAACTGAATAGCATATGAATAAAAGCTATAAAATAAAAAATATACATTTAAAAATGAAAAGACAAGTCTATAAATAGAAAGCAATAACTAAAACTATTTTGGATAATCAACAGCTAGAAAAAAATACACAAAATCAAGAAGAGGATTATTTACCCAGATATGGAGAACATTGAACAGTTTTGTGAAAAGAGTATGTTGATTTATGAAAAAACATTGAAAATTCAGGTTAAAAAAATTTCCAGCTATAGCCAGTGAAAGTCTGTATTGCCGTGTAAAGCTCCAGTGCCCAAGCACCAATTCTGTTGAAATCTGGAGTCAACACAAGTCCAGTGCTTGTGTAGAATCAGCTAAGACATCTATCTGCCTCTTTCTGCTTCTTCATTCCCCTCAAATAGTGATCCTAAACTCACTTCCTAGTAAACTTTGTCCCAGTTTCAGGAGGGTGGGGGGGTGGGGGGGCAGCAGGGAAGCAACATATACAGTTTTGTATTCATTAGTTGCTAGTTTGGTAATATAGAAAATCACATCATTAGTGGCAAATATGTGCTATTACTTCTCCCTATTTTCCAGCCCAAGAATGTTGTATTCTTAGAAATTGCTAGTTTCCTTTGTGTGAATACTTTAGTAAATCTATATTATATTTTGGACTCTAGTCCATCTAGTTCTGAACCAAATCTTTATTGTGGGAATGAATATTCATGGAGAATTCTAAAAAGATATACAGCCCTTTCCATCTGCTATCAATTCTTAATTTTATTTTTGTTCCAAACCAGAGCAACAGAGAAGAGAGCTGCTTATTTAAGTCTTTTTGCAGGTGTGCACTCACCAAACTCTGTTTGGCATTATGCCATCAGTCTATTTTGAGAGATTTCTATAAGGCAAGGATCTCTGAATCTTGCCAAAATTTTTACTTTAAAATACTGTGGAGTATATTCTTCTTTATGTTTTGAAGTGCCATGTATATGAAAAATCCTTTAGAAGAAACCTGTGCTGTCAAGAAGTCCCTGTGTGTTATTAAACGGACATTGAAAGTTTTATTATGAGTGATAATTCCTATCTTATTGTGTCTTCTAGGAATCTGATAACCATATGTTCTACTCCAAAAAATGGTGCTTGTTTTCATGAATTTCAGTTTGTGCTTTGACACTATAACTATCACTGTATGTTTCCCTGCCCTGACTTTTCTATTCCCTTATTTCCTCTTTCCTTTTTTTTTTTTTAATCTCATTATATGATATGCTTCACTCTAAGGTACAGCAAATTTGGGGGGATGTCAAAATAACAATGAACTAGACTTAAATCAATTAGCATTATACTTTGACCAGCAACCAACTAGAGAAAAACATTATAACTCCACAGCCAATTAGATGATATATTTGTAGTTTTATTTCCTCTTGTACTAAATAATCTGATCTAATCTATTTAATCTCTAAAATGTTTTTCTGCTCTGAAATATTTTGATCTAAGGTTGTTCCTTTCCTATATTTTCTTCATAATATATGTAGAAGTTTCTACCGAACTGGAGTCATTGAAAAAATAATCTGTATATATTCTATCACTTATAATTATACTTTGTATTTGATATTTTTCTTTATAACACAGATGCAAGTATTTTAAAACTTCAACACTATGGCCTTCAGAGAACAGTATGAAAACTCCTAAGCCAGAAGTATATTTAGGCAGGATGCCTAGATGAACTTGGGAGATTAGGAAAGACTTTAGTAAAAGATGGTATATGTAAAGAATATTGATGACTTAAAGAATAGTATAGAAGAACCCAGAGAGAGAGCAATAAGAGGAGTTCTTCCCTGACCACAGTGCCTTCATATTCTAAGAACAAGAGATAAAAAGTGGGGAGAAAACATGGGGCCACATGAGGACATGGTAAGCCATGACTAGGAATGTGAACTTTATCTTTGGGGCATTAAAGAGGTACCCATTGATTTTACTCAAAGTGTGACTTGAATTGAAGAAAACTTTAGAAAGATTCCTTTGGCTGCTCAGAGGGGCTGTCTTGCAAGAGTGCAAGAGGAAAAGAGAAATTCTTTAGTTGGCAACTTCAATTATCTTGGGCTTCCCTGATAGCTCAGCTGGTAAAAAAAATTCCACCTGCACCGTAGGAGACCTGGGTTTAATCTGTGGGTTGGGAAGATCCCTGGAGAAGGGAAAGTCTACCCATTCCAGTATTTTGGGCTGGAGAATTCCATGACTGTATAGTCCATGGGGTCGCAAAGTGTCAGACACGACTGAGCGACTTAAACTATCAATTACCTAGTTCAGTTCAGTTCAGTCACTCAGTCGTGTCCGACTCTTTTTGACCCCATGAATCGCAGCACGCCAGGCCTCCCTGTCCATCACCAACTCCCGGAATTCACTCAGACTCATGTCCATCGAGTCAGTGATGCCATCCAGCCATCTCATCCTCTGTCATCCCCTTCTCCTCCTGCCCCCAATCCCTCCCAGCATCAGAGGCTTTTCCAATGAGTCAGCTCTTCACATGAGGTGGCCAAAGTACTGGAGTTTCAGCTATAGCATCATTCCTTCCAAAGAAATCCCAGGGCTGATCTCCTTCGAATGGACTGGTTGGATCTCCTTGCAGTCCAAGGGACTCTCAAGAGTCTTCTCCAACACCACAGTTCAAAAGCATCAATTCTTCGGTGCTCAGCCGTCAGAGTCCAACTCTCACATCCGTACATGACCACAAGAAAAACCATAGCCTTGACTAGATGAACCTTTGTTGGCAAAGTAATGTCTCTGCTTTTGAATATGCTATCTAGGTTGGTTATAACTTTCCTTCCAAGGAGTAAGCGTCTTTTAATTTCATGGCTGCAGTCACCATCTGCAGTGATTTTGGAGCCCAAAAAAATAAAGTCTGACGCTGTTTCCACTGTTTCCCCATCTATTTCCCATGAAGTGATGGCACTGGATGCCATGATATTCATTTTCTGAATGTTGAGCTTTAAGCCAACTTTTTCACTCTCCACTTTCACTTTCATCAAGAGGCTTCTTAGTTCCTCTTCACTTTCTGCCATAAGGGTGGTATCATCTGCATATCTGAGGTTATTGAGATTTCTCCCAGCAGTCTTGATTCCAGCTTGTGTTTGGAGAAGGAAATGGCAACCCACTCCAGTACTCTTGCCTGGAAAATCCCATGGACTGAGAAGTCTGGTAGGCTACAGTCCATGGTGTTGCAAACAAGTCATTAATAAAATATCATTGCTAAAGATATCATGCTCTGTTTATCCTTCTTGCTTTTTTTATATTGTTCATTGAACTTTCACGGCAAGAATACTGGAGCGGCTTGCTAAAACTCAACATGAGAAAAACTAAGATCACAGCATCCAGTCCCTTGTCTTTATGGCAAATAGAAGGGGGAAAAGTGGAAACAGTGATATGTTTTATTTTCTTGGTCTCCAAAATCACTGCAAATGGTGACTGCAACCATGAAATTAAAAGACACTTGCTGCTTGGCAGAAAAACTATGACAAACCTAGACAGCATATTAAAAAACAGAGGCATCACTTTGCCAACAAAGATCCATCTAGTCAAAGCTATGGTTTTTCCAGTAGTCATGTATGGATGTGAGAGTTGGACCATAAAGAAGACTGAGCTCCCGAAGAACTGGTGCTTTTGAACTCTGATGTTGGAGAAGACTCTTCACAGTCCCTTGGACAGCAAGGAGATCAAACCAGTCCATCCTAAGGGAAATCAACCCTGAATATTCATTGGAAGGACCGATGCTGAAGCTGAAGCTCCAATACTTTGGACACCTGATGCAAAGAGCAACTCATTGGAGAAAACCCTGATGCTGGGAAATATTGAAGGCAAAAGGAGAAGGGGGTGACAGGATGAGGTGGTTATAGAACATCACAAACTCAATGGACATGAGTTTGAGGAAACCCTGGGAGATAGTGAAGGAGGAGTCTTGGGTGCTGCAGTCCATGTGGTTGCAAAGAGTCGGACATGAACTAGTGACTGAACAACAATAATTTATCCTTCCCGTAGTAATGACCTAGAAGTATCAAGCCTTGAACAACCTCTTGCTTTATTTGTTTTAATATTTCACAGAGCTCTTTGAATTGCAAGTAATCTTCCATAATCAGTATGTCAACTGATTTGGTGGTAATGGTTTAAAGCATACATAAATATCACATATGTAAGAAAATAAGCATTGTTTTCTACCTTGATTAGAAATTTTAAATGTTTCCCATAAAGCAGTTTTTAAAATTTGGTAATAATAAAAGAACATCATGAAACATAGAATACAGGATCGATTATTTTTAAATTTATTAAAACGGTGGAAGTGTTCATTTAATGACATTGTCATCTCAGTGCGGGTTCAAAGATTCTAAAAGTGTGGAAGATAAGAGAAACATTTGTTGCCTTTGAAAAGCAAATGTTTGTATAATCTCAAAGTTTAGAACAAATATTACCTATGGAGCCAAAATGACATCTGCTAAATAAACCTGCAAAATGCTAGGAAAACTATGCCAAACACATTTCTTTACAAGAAAATTAAACACTGACTAGAATTTCAAGTAATGTTTTATTTAATAAAATCATAGTATCATAAATTATCATTCATGAACTCTGTGTTTTGTATTTTCCCACTTGGAATTTTACAGGAGATATTTTAATTACCTGAATGCCTTCATTGAATTGTTGTTGTATTAAAACAATTGTTTTGCATTAAAATAAAAAGCAGAGGTTTCATAGTAAATGCTATTGAATGACTGCTAAACAGAATATGTGGAATTTATTCATATTAAATTTAAATTATATAATTTATTCATATTAAGTTAAATCAGTAAGAACCTAGAAAAAAATTAAGATAAAAAATCTTACCTTTGTCTTTTTATATTATTTTGTTCACACACAAAAAAATAACTTCCAGTATAGGGATATTCCTGATGAAAATGCTAAAATAAGGCCATAAACTTTCTGAAATACTGTTTTAATTTTAAGAAAAAACAAAATTAGTTGGATGTAGTTTTATTTCCAGGAAGGGAAGCATTAGCAGAATATTTTAGCATTCTCTGTCTTGTCCACATAAGGAACAAAACAATTTGCGTCAACAGCAGCAGATTATTCAACCCATACAAGTCTATTGTCCCTAGAAACTGGTTAAGTTCCAGTTCTATAAATAATTATTAGGGTTCATGTGAGTACAGAGTTTTAGAAAATGGTCATCTGAGATTATCTTTGTAGTAAAGATTATTTCTCACTGAAAAGATCCACTATAGGCGAAATACTCTCTGTCCTGCTTGTGAAACTTGACCATGTACTCCCACAAAAAATGGAAATAGAAGAGAATGTTAATTTTGTCCTTGCCATATTATATGCCTTTGGAATCTAGTCAAAATAATAAGAATGCCCTCATCCTATGTGATTGAATAGAATGAGCTGCTGTGCATTTGTAAGACTACAGCTTCCATTCAGTGATGTTTTTAAAATAATATGTGAGGAAATATTAATGATCCTATCATATAATCAATAAAGCTTCCCCTGTGGCCCAGTGGGTAAAAAGCCTGCAATGTAGGAGATGTAGGAGACATGAGTTCAATCCCTGGCTGGGGAAGATCCCCAGAGAAGGAAATGGCAACCCACTCCAGTATTCTTGCCTGAAGAATCCCATAGACATAGGAGTCTGGCAGGCTACGGTCGGTAGGGTTGCAAAGAGACTCTTTTATACATATAAAGTCTTTTATATATATAAAATATAGATTATTTTATATATATAAAAATGTAAGCAAAATTCAAACATACAGTTTTACTTGTATATGCATATGAATATATAAGTGTAATTTCAGATATTTTTAGTTTTAACATTAACCCTAAGCTTATAATTTATGTGGTTTTGTACCAATCAGATAGTGAACTTCCCAAAGAGAGAGTTGGTGTCATATTTACTTTTATTTATGTTCACTGGACTTCATCTTTCACATAATAGGTGCTCAATGGTTAATTTTTGTAAAATTGCATGTTTACAAAATAGGAATATTTATTTTGAATATGTCTGGGGGCACAGTTTTCCTCACATCTCGTAGACGTTGGATAATAGCTGAAACAAATTGCTACTCACTCAAATAAGATTAGAGACATCTCCTATGATTTCTTTCCATCTCCTTTGTCACATTCATCTTTCTTTGGTTGAGACATGCTTACTGAATCATGCACTGAATCCTTGAGATTCTTTTCACAATTAGGAAAATAGTTTTCAACACAGAACACAGCTCTTGTACATGTTTTGCTTAATAATCACTATCTTGTTGTATCATGTTTGTATGTTTCCTTTCCAAAAATAAGGATTTCTTTGCAGTGTTTTGCTTTCACCCCCCACGAAGTAGTTACTCTATTGTTGGATAAATATTAACTACTCCTCAACTTACTGAGTAGGTACATATGTGAATGAAACCTTGAAGATAAGAATAAGCTATTTAAAACTTACAAAAGTAGGATGCATTTGTGAGTTTCTGCTTCCCTTTAATGATAATATGTTTTTGTTTATAAATATTGTAGAGATGTTTTATGATGAAGATTCTCAGTAAGGAGTTACAGAGAGAATTCCAGGCACTATCTTTCTTGTCACTGTAACTTCCAGGCAGTAAAGTGTGTTGTCCAGGCAAATTCAGAGAGGGACATAGGACTTTCAGGGGTATCCTGGCTGGGTATCCAACCTATATTTACAAGTTTGGTAGGGCACTCAACTGAATCCCATAGCACTGAATAGAAAAGTTTTGTAAAATTTGTTGCAATGGGACTTGAGTTTTTATTTGTAAAATTATTCATTATTAATATTAAATGGAAAATATACCCTTAATCATTTTAATTAAGAAATACCACAACTTGAAGTTTGTTTTCATTGTGTTGTCAAAATTTAAAACCTAATTTTCTGTAATAATTCATAATTACTTCATCTTTTCACTCCATCTGGAGGGTAATCAATATATAAGCTTATGAACCAGCTGCTGCCCCAGTCATGGGGCAGCTGCCAAGAGTGACCTGGGCTCTTGTCCAACAACAGAATCCCCAGAAAACCCTCTAGCTACAAGGAAATTGGTACAAGCACAAGTGCTGTTTCCTTTTTTACCCAGAATTTTCATTTATTGGGACTATGGATCTTTGGGACTCTTGTCTCCCTTTTCACACCTATGACTTTATAACCAAACAACTACTTATTAAGTTCCTATTTTATATGACAATAATACATGCAGTTACTTAGGGAATATAAATATGATGCTCTGTGAAAGACTTTTTCTTACCTTTCAAAGGCATACCTAAGAATATCAAAACTTTAATATGAATACAAAATAGAAAGGAATTAAAACTGCATGACAACAGGAAGTTTAGTTATAAATGCCATGTGGAATTATAAGGGTCCTAAATTAAATCTTGAGATAATAAGTAAAATAAACAGTAAGATAAATTAACTGAATAAAGATTATATTTCACCTACTTTTATAAGTAACATTGCACAAAGTAAACTACAGATTCTATCGCCATGCCCTCTATTGCCATGCCCTCCTCCAGGGATCCTTTCCCACCCAGGGATCGAACCTGCATCTCTTGAGACGCATGTATTGGCAGGCAGATTCTTTACCATTAGCATCACCTGGGAAGCCTGTAGACTATATTGTATTGGTTACAAAAATGACAAGCAGAGACTTGATATTTTTCAGTTAAAAAGTAAAAATCTAACAATTGTTGTGCTTATACCATCAAGCACTTTACATGCCTCATTTCAGCTACTCATTTTTAATATCCATGTAAACAGGTTTTTAGCATTTCCCTTTTAAAAAGCAAGAGATTAATTTACATTAAATTAGGTAACTCACTAGTTCTACAGCCTGTTCAGCTCATGTTTTTTCAACTAAATCCACTAAATTCCTTTTTAGGTTTTTTTTCCCCCTTAATAACACTGGCATCATTACTCTTTTTAATCCCTTAATGCCATGTTTTCAGTGCCAACGTTCCAAATAGAATTGGTTGGAATAAAACAAAACCCACACAGCTATTGCTATCTTTTAGGAATACTTTGGAAAAGACAAGTTGTAAAAACTAGTCACTTCTACAGGTAGGCATTTGAGCAGTGGATAGTCTTTTTCCCATTTGAGTAGTGGGAAAAAGAGTTTATTTTAATCAGTTGCTTGTTTTTTAAAGTATTTCCAGGATTTTGACTTATTGTTTATATTCTGGCTCCAAGTCTGTTGCTTCTATTTCCCTTGAGAAATCTGCTTCCCAGTGATAGAACAGTACTGAAGAATATGTCAGAAAAGGGTTACCTCCTTCCAAAACTGCTTTTCCATAAGAACATGATGAAATGTATTTCATTTTATCTGTTATTTTCAATTCCAGTTCCAGTGGATACTTCATCAAAACCAGGCATTTCAAGGGAAAATTTATTTTAATTTTCAAAATCTGCCATATGTTCTTTCTTTGTGCTAGAATTCTACAATCAGAATAATTTAGCATGGTTTTCTTTATTCTTGATCCTTAAAGATCCTTACTTGTAAAACAGATATATAGTATTATTAAATATATTAGTTGAAACTCTTTTGATCAAATTATATTCAGTACTGTTGAGTAAAAGTCTAAAATTCACCCATGGACTATTCCTTAATTTGCTAGTTATAATAATTTAGATTTTTAAAAATGTAGACTCCTTTTAAAATTAATATTTATTAAGATTATATTTGGTTGCATGACTCATCACAATCACTAGTGTTTAGTTTATTCAAACATAATACTATATGTGGTCCTTATTTGACTAATTAAAACACATTCTTCCTAATTTTATGATAATACCATATTCATTTATCTTTCTACCCCTCTCATTCTTTCTTCTCCAAAATTTCCTCTGGATTTGTGTATGTCCCCTCATGCATTAGTCTTTAGATTTATTGTCCAATCCACCACGAAAAAAATCATTGCCTTGGCAAATGCTTCATATTTCTCTCTAGCCCCATTCTTATCTCTAAGTTAATCTTGCATTTCTAAATGTTTGCTGTGTTTCTAAACTGTATGTTATTCTGAAAGCTTAGATTCAGAAAGCTCTGAATTCAAACTCAGCCTTTTCTCAGTATCTCCCTGAGTACAATGTACTCCCTGAGTACATTGACATTTTCATGTCAATAACTTATTTTCATGAATAACACTATTATAATAGGTTGAACAAGGTGTCAATAGGATATGTTGAAATCCTAACCCTCAATAACAGAGAATATGACTTTATTTGGAAATAGTTATTGCGGACATAGACATTTGGGGCAAAGTCATATTGGAGGAAGTTGGGCCGCCATTAATCTAATGATTAGTGTCCTTAAAAGATGATAGGAACATCGGGAATCCTGCACGAACAAAGTACACAGGGAAACAGCCCTGTGACAACTGGGACAGAGATTTGAGTGATGTGTCCATAAGCCAAAGAATGCCAAGATAGTCAACAAATATCAGAAAGTAGGCAAGGCAAGAAAAGATTTTCTCCTACATGTTTCAGAGGAAATATGGTCCTGCCAACCCCTGAAACTGGGACTTTTAGTCTCCAGAGTTGTGGCAGAACAAATTGCTCTTATTTAACCACCCAGTATGTGCACTTTGTTATGACTGTAGGAAACTTACACAACTATATCCATAATTGAAATCACAAGGATGTATTTTACTTGACATTCATCCTGACCCATCACAACCCCCCCCCCAAAAATCCCAGTCCTTTCAACTCTCTTTTGACAATAATGTCTACAGCCTTCCCCTTAGATATCCTTGACCTGTCTTACTCGCAGGCTTTTATCATGTCTTAAAAGACTATGGTATACTGATTGTACTAGTAGTCCTGATTCTTAACTAGTCTCTGGCTCTATACCCTGTTAAGTAACTTTATACCTTCTATCATGATTTTGGGCTCCACCATGAGGCATGTTTAAGGTCAATGAAGTGCTAGGAACTGTAACTCAAGCAGTCTTAAACAGGCTTGAATCTGAGGACTTTGATTTTCTACCTCTGCCTCTTTCCCCCACCATGAGAATATGCCCAGTTAGCCTACTATAGTAGGGATCCCCAAACTCTGGGCTCTAATGCTCAATGATGTGAGGTGAAGCTAATGAAATAATAATAGAAACAAAGTACACAATAAATGTAATGTGCTTGAATCATCCAAAACCGTCTCCCTCGCAATCTGTGGGAAAAACTGTCTTCCACAAAGCCAGTCCCTGTTGCCAAAAGCGTTGGGGATTGCTGTACTAACAGACATATGCCTTGCTCACACCCCCAAACCCTATTAGACCAATGCAGTACACATGAATGACACCAGAAACACTACCCAGCTGAATCAACCTAAATTTGTCCCTTACATTTTCCTGGGCTAAGTAAATGCTTATAGCTTTAAGGCACAAAGTTTTATGGTTTGTTTACACACACACATACACACAGTACTATTAAAATGTCAGTAGATAGCTTCCCTGGTAGTTCAGCTGGTAAAGAATCGGCCTGCAATGCAGGAGACCCTGGTTCAATCCCTTGGAGAAGAGATAGGCTACCCATTCCAGTGTTCATAGGCTAACCTGTCATTCAGTAATGAATCCTCCTACAATGCAGGAGAGCTGGTTTCCATCCCTGGGTTGTGAAGATCCCCTGGAGGAGGGCATGGAAACCCACTCCAGTATTCCTATATGGAGAAGCCCCATGGACAGATTGCCTAGCAGGCTACAGTCCTTGCAGTCACAAAGAGTCACACACAACTGAGAAACTAAGCACAGATAGCTAATACCAGTATCTACCCATCACTCTTAAGGGAACCGTAGACTAGACTTTTCTTTACCTTCTAACTTTATTATTTATTGCATAATTCATTTGCCATATCTTCTAACCACCTTGGTGGTTACTAGGAGTCTGAATTATGGGCATGCGTATGATTCAGATCAGTCGCTCAGTCGTGTCTGACTCTTTGCAACCCCATGAATCGCAGCACGCCAGGCCTCCCTGTCCATCACCAACTCCCGGAGTTCACTCAGACTCACGTCCATCGAGTCAGTGATGCCATCCAGCCATCTCATCCTCTGTCGTCCCCTTCTCCTCCTGCCCCCAATCCCTCCCAGCATCAGAGTCTTTTCCAATGAGTCAACTCTTCGCATGAGGTGGCCAAAGTACTGGAGTTTCAGCTTTAGCATCATTCCCTCCAAAGAAATCCCAGGGCTGATCTCCTTCCGAATGGACTGGTTGGATCTCCTTGCAATCCAAGGGACTCTCAAGAGTCTTCTCCCACACCACAGTTCAAAAGCATCAATTCTTCGGCACTCAGCCTTCTTCACAGTCCAACTCTCACATCCATACATGACCACAGGAAAACATTGTAATAATAAAATCAAGTGAAATGGGATTTTCCTAGTAGGTGCATCAAGAACCCATTATCATATGAAATCCCAGAGAAAAAACTCAAGCACAATAAAAATGTATTGTACATGAATTATGGATTAGAAAAATGTAAACTTGTATTGTTTTAGAGATCTCTTCTTAAACACAGTGATACATTTAGGACAATGATTTATCAACAAAATTATTACCTCATAAATAAGCCAAGAATATTATGAAAATGTATCCTTTTCTGGGAATCGAATTATAAAACCTAACATCAAGCAGTAGTGCCAGGAAATACATTTATATTCCTTACTGTGCAAACAACTTTGTATTTATAAGACTAGACTAACTAAATTATTTATGAAAGTGTCAATTTTTGTATGCAGAAATACCAATTTGGATTACAAATTCATGAGTATATGATATCTCATTGCAGAGTAAGCATGCACTCTAAGGATTAAGAATTCTCAAAGTATATTTTACATTTATATATATTTTCATAGACAAACCATTAAAATTATATGCTATTATTATTTTTGCCTTGTCAATTTGATAAATTATACATACAATAAACATTTAAAGGAAAATTCCATTTTTATTACTATACATTAAATTAATGAAAGCTATTTATATAGTTAAGCTTAAAATCAAATGTATTATATATAATTTTCAATTAAATTTTGAATCTTTAGTATCGGCACATAAGATCTTTATTACATTTAACTACATTTTTGTTCTTAGAAATGTATTCTTTCTATTTGAAACAGGTAGTTATCAGTTTTATTTTCATTTCATGTTAATAAGGTGTATTTTTGAAATATGTTAACCTTAGAGAGTATATTACAATTTCTCATATTTTGGTAAAGCAAAAGAGAATAAGACACATATTTCATTTTTCTAGTTGAGTTAGATTATCAGTTACTCTGGCTTTATACAATTATACATTTATTAATTCATTATTTAAACAAATATTTATTCAACATATAAATTATTTTATATGTATTTTATTTATATATGAAGACATATTTTATTATATATGATATATATATGCAATTACAACAAAATGATTTACTCAACTTAAAATAACTAACTTTAAATATATAACTAGAGTTATTTGCAATTACATTTTCTATATTTAGTTTACAATGTCAACTTAACTACATGAAACTCTGTTCAGATACACCCTAATAACGTTAGAAAAAAGTACCAAAAACCGTTTGTTTTGTTTTGTTGATCTTTGTTGATGTACACACGGTGTACGTTCTCCTCTGAAAAAGCCTATAGAAGATGAAAGAGAAAGAAAAAAAAATAGATAAGGCACACTTATCATAACAGATTTTTATTCAATTAGATTATTTTAACTTAGTCTTTAATTGATACAGCACATTTAATTTTTGTTTAGTTATCAAAACAACAAGAAGCCCTGATATGCATAAAATATACGTTATGAAATCCACTGAAAATTTTTGTTCTATGTATACACTATGCAAAATTAATAACGGTACTCCACAGATGAATATTTTTGTGTGAAAACCTGGAACTCTGTTACTCTATTTTTATTTTATATATATATATATGCAATACAGTGAAAGTTCTGTTAAAAACATAGATATTTTAGCACCTTCAACATATATCAATTATTACTGCCGATAGTGACTGCAGCCATGAAATTAAAAGACGTTTGCTCTTTGGAAGAAAAACTATGACCAACCTAGACAGCATATTAAAAAGCAGAGACATTACTTTGTCAAAGGTCCATCTAGTCAAAGCTATGGTCTTTCCAGTAGTCACGTATGAATGTGAGAGTTGGACTATAAAGAAATCTGAGTGCCAAAGAATTGATGCTTTTGAACTGTGGTGTTGGAGAAAACTCTTGAGAGTCCCTTGGACTTTCAGGAGATCCAGTCAGTCAATTCTAAAGGAAATCAGTCCTGAATATTCATTGAAAGAACTGATGCTGAAGCTGAAGCTCCACCTCTTTCAGAATTTTCCACAGTTTATTGTGATCCACACAGTCAAAGGCTTTGGCATAGTCAACAAAGCAGAAATAGATTTTTTTCTGGAACTCTCTTGATTTTTCCATGATCCAGTGGATGTTGGCAATTTGGTCTCTGGTTCCTCTGCCTTTTCTAAAACCAGCTTGAACATCAGGAAGTTCACGGTTCACATATTGCTGAAGCCTGGCTTGGAGAATTTTGAGCATTACTTTACTAGCATGTGAGATGAGTGCAATTGTGTGGTAGTTTGAGCATTCTTTGTCATTGCCTTTCTTTGGGATTGGAATGAAAACTGACCTTTTCCAGTCCTGTGGCCACTGCGGAGTTTTCCAAATTGGCTGGCATATTGAGTGCAGCACTTTCACAGCATCATCTTCCAGGATTTGAAATAGCTCATCTGGGATTCCATCAGCTCCAGTAGCTTTGTTTGTAGTGATGCTTTCTAAGGCCCACTTGACTTCACATTCCAGGATGTCTGGCTCTAGGTGAGTGATCACACCATCGTGATTATCTGGGTTGTGAAGATCTTTTTATATAGTTCTTCTGTGTATTCTTGCCACCTCTTCTTAATATCTTCTGCTTCTGTTAGGTCCATACCATTTCTGTCCTTTATTGAGCCCATCTTTGCATGAAATCATCCCTTTGTATCTCTAATTTTCTTGAAGAGATCTCTAGTCTTTCCCATTCTGTTGTTTTCCTCTATTTCTTGCATTGATAGCTGAAGAAGGCTTTCCTATCTCTTCTTGCTATTCTTTGGAATTCTGCATTCAGATGTTTATATCTTTCCTTTTCTCCTTTGCTTTTCACTTCTCTTTTTTTCACAGCTATTTGTAAGGTCTCCCCAGACAGCCATTTCACTTTTTTGCATTTCTTTTCCATGGGGATGGTCTTGATCCCTGTCTCCTGTACAATGTCACGAACCTCGTTCCATAGTTCATCAGGCACTCTATCTATCAGATCTAGACCCTTAAATCTATTTTTCACTTCCACTGTATAATCATAAGGCATTTGATTTAGTTCATACCTGAATGGTCTAGTGGGTTTTCCCTACTTTCTTCAATTTAAGTCTGAATTTGGTAATAAAATATTAATAGGTTCCAAATATTACAGAGCACAATATTGAGAAATGTGTGAGTTATTTGTAATGAATATATCACAATTCTACATAAGTGATGATGGTATTAACAGACTATGCACTTTAAATGATTTTTTCAGAATTGGGAATGAGTTTTTGCTGATCATCCATATTTTATCAGCCCATTTCTCTCTCTCATTAAAGGTTACATTAGTAGTAGCTTATGGAATGGAGCAAAACCCATGGTCTGTATAATGTTAAAAGTCACAACCGAGGTTTCTTTAACTACGGAATTTTATTATTCAAACTAACAAACTGAGGACAGTGTTATCAGGTGAAATATTAAGAATACCAAAAGAGGAAAATAGATATTCTGGGATGTGGACATTGATTAGAGGATAAAAAAATTTTGCAATGGAATAAATCTTAAAGATCAACTGTTTAATCAAATTATTGTAGCAGATTAGGAAACACATTCTTCCCTTCCAAGAAAATATGTAACCTGTTCAAGTAAATACATCCCTTAGAGATTAAAGACAGAGGCAAGGGGAAACCAGAACTCAAATTGTCTTAATGATTATTTTTTTTCTCATTCTAAGTCAATTTTCTTCCAGAGAACATAGAATTTTTATAAAGGTGATTAATTATATAATAGACTTGTTTAAGCCACTCAAATTTCCTATCTTTACCCTCATTTCTTAGCAATTACAGAAGAACTGAAGGGAAGCAATGTCTTAGAAGGGAAGGAATTCTTGATTATGGACCTGAAATGGGCAAGATGGAGGATCAGGACGATGAACCAGGGAAAGAATGTCACTCTTTTGTGCCAAATGTGCTTACGCACATTACCTTACATAATTCTTGCTCCTTCACATAAGGTAAGCGTGTTTTCTAACTTTTAGAGTTAAGAAAATGGCAGCTTTCCCAAGGTCATATTTTTAAAAAAAAAGCAATAGATTCAGGAGTATAGTAAATCAGCAGTTGCTGTTTTTGGAGTGTCTCAAAAGGCATATTTGCCTTGCTACATGTGTACTAAGTCTCTGCAGTCAGGTTCAACTCTTTGTGACCTCATGGACTATAGCCCACCAGGCTCCTCTGTCATGGGATTCTCCAGGCAAGAATACTGGAGTGGGTTTCCATGCTGTCCTCATATTTGCACATATTATATCTACAATTCATGTCAGCTCCAAAAGAGAAGTTCAGTAGCTTGCCTAAGGTGTCAGGGAAAATAAGCAAGCAATCTTGAATTTAAAGCTGAAAAAGCCCAGCTTCTTTGATGTTCTTTTTCTAGACCACACCTGAGATTCACTGTTACTTGACATATTGCTGCTCCCAACATAAATGTCTTTGTTTGAATGGTGGCAGAGTTATGCCTACCTTGAGAATTGTTGTAAGAGTAACTCAGAAATCACATGTAAAACTGGGTTTTGAAAAAATAACTAATACAGTTTCCCAGGTTGCCCATAAATTTAAAAGAAAAGAGATTCCAGTGACATTCTTCTCTGTGTTGTAGCACCCACTTTACTGCTGCTCCCAGAATAAAATTAGGCTTTTAAAAATTACGTCCATGAGAGTTTTAAATATTTTTTTTAATCGAACTATGGTTAAAAATATTCAGTGCACATGTTGCTTTTGTAGCCTTCTGGTATTATAAAAACCAATGCAGCACAGTTTTCCAGGACTTAACTGTGGAAGACATTTTCAAAAGTTCTCTCTTTTTTAAGAATACTCACAATCACCTAGCAGACACTAAATTCTGCCTTTTGGTTGTCCTCAAAACATAAATTTCATTCTATGAATAAATCTTTAAATTCACTTCAAAATCAGTTTTAATTTCTACTGCTACCTGGAGTTAAATGTCTTTAACACAATAAATTTTCTGTCTATTTTAATCCAAATTATGTAATTAATTATACTGTTGTTTCATAGCATCTCACACCATTCTCATTTAAATCTCACATTATTCATCAGGGCATCAGTTTCCTTACAATTTCTTCGTAAGTAGAGAATTTCTTTAATGGTTGAGGGTATTTACTTCCTGTATATTATCTTCAAATATCATCATTTTTTATTAAACCTACATTATAACTGATATGTTGACATGTTCATGTATTTATATGAAAGATAACCCATTGTTTATAGGAAGACAGTAATGTGCTAAAACAATAGGCAAAATATGACTATATGTAGTGTCTCATGAATAACAAAAATCCATATTGCTGCTAATCCTTTTTTCTATGGAAAAACTTTTTAAAAAGCTCTCTAAGTGAAATGTGACTCATCAAAAGAGCTCTATTTGTAATGTGTATCTGTGGTGTTGAATTAGGCTACAGCTCCACTTCCAGGTACCAACTGTATTACTAATGTTTGTTTGCTTTTATGTTTGTATTTTTAAGATTATTTTGAATAGAATATTAAGGCTGCCCTTGTGATTTATGCTTTTTTTTTCTCCTTACATAGCTACAGAATTAAGTGCTCCTTAAAGGCTATATTTCAGACTCCAGAAGTAAATTAAATGTGTTTAAAGTAATTTATCTTTAATGTGGTTAATAATCATACTTATCATAACTAACATTTTTAGATGCTCATTTTGTAAGATAAACTACTTCAAAGTCATTATTACAGGACACATTTTTCATTATGATTTTCCTACAAGTCATCTTCCCATTTGCTTTGAAGATTTTATTGTCACAAATTATGACCTGTGTGGTCTTCCTGTGATCCTCATGAGGAAAGTAAAGCATATGATCTTATACAATCAGAAGCAGGAATTAAAAGGTAGCCCCAAATTTACTGACCTATGGAAGCTGACCTGAAGATCAGAGAACTTCCTTAAGAATGATTTGTGGACTTATAAATGTTAAAGCTGGATGGAGAAACTTCAGGATATTTTGCCCACTTTAATTTGCTCCACATCAATATTTCACTCCTCGGATCTCAAGCCTGGCTCTCTAGTCCCTGATTTATTAGAAAAATAGTCTAGATGAAAGAGCTATTTTCTTTTGGTTTTTGCTGTAGACTAGAGTTTCTTTTTATACTTATAATGCTACTAACCCAACAAGAACTTGGTTCAGGGGACCAAATGCTTGTTAACTTCACTGTAATTCTGTTCATTCTGTCCAAGCCATATGAGATACATTCGGAATATTGTCATGGATATTAGGTGGGATGATTAGAGACCAACTATAACCTTATATTCTGCCTTAAGCAATACTATGAGAATTACTGCAGAGTTCTCTGGGTGTTCAGTGAGATCAGAGCGGACATCCAGCCTTCAAGGGCCCTAGCAAGCCTGACGATCCAGCTCAGAGCCAGCTACACTCTTATTGGTGTGGACTCAGTCATCTCTGTATTCCCTAATTTTTAAACTAAAACTTTCCTAAGCATCATGGTTAAATATCAACTTTAACCTAAAACTGGACCAGATTTATGAATGTAGATAGTTTACAACTTGCTCAAAGTAGATATTTGGTTAATATCAAGTACGTATATGAACTAAGAAATAAATTTGGGGATTGAGGAGTTGCCATCCCACTGTCCTTAACCAGTGGGGAAGAATTTCTTATGTAAATTCATGGACTATGGATAATGTTCTCAATTATACCTTTGTTTATTTACACAGAACTTTATGAAATAAATCTGCAAATGTAGCACCTGTTTGTCACTCTGTCAAAAAATTCTACTAGAAAAAAAAAATATTGTCTAAAATGTACATTATTCCATTCATGTCATATGTTAGATTACTTAGCATAATATGCATTATTATTTATCCAATGCAATTTTTAACAGTTTTAATAGTGCTTTCATAATGTGTGTGTGTGTGTTTTAACAAGTTACAGACTAGATTTCTAGTGTATTTTTCTCTATCCAAAGCAATTGCTTTTTTGATGACTTGTTTTCTTAGCATAATAACTAGAGCTAAAGGGCAATGCTATCATTGTGCTTTGTCATTTGCATCTGAATATTTGAAATCTAATTTTAAACCAAATTAGATAAGTCTTGGAACTATTAACTTTGACTAACACCAAGTCATGACTTACATTGCCAAATAACTGCAAAAATAGTATGTACCTTCACTGAAAGGGCAAAGTCAGAAAGGGGTCCATTAATGAGATTCTCATCACAATACGATTATTCCATTGTGTTCCAAACGAATGCCTAGTTTTTCAAGATTTTTGAGAGAAGTTTAAATTTCTTCTGATGAAATACTGTAGGGGCCCTAAATAATTATAATTTGATTCAGACCTCTTAAAACAGAGACCTTGCGCATAATGGAGGATTTTCTATGCATGCACGCTCAGTCACTCAGTTGTGTCTGACTCTTTTGCAACCCCATGGACTGTAGTCTACCAGGCTCCTCAGTCTATGGGATTCCTCAGGCAAGAATACCAGAGTGAGTTGCCATTTCCTTCTCCAGGGAATCTTCCTGACCCAGGGACTGACCCTGCATCTCCTGCATTGGCAGGCAGATTCTTTACCACTTAGCCACCTGGGAAGCCCAGCTTTTCTATACATGTATATAATAACTTTGCCATTCCAGCTTCCTTAATAGTGTGAAAAGGGTAGGAAAAATAGAAAGTGATCTTTATCTTTTCTTTCTTCTATATTAGAAATTAACAATAAAGATAGGTACTTATCGGAGAATGCAATGGCACCCCACTTCAGTACTCTTACCTGGAAAATCCCATGGACGGAGGAGCCTGGTAGGCGGCGGTCATTGGGGTCGCACAGAGTCGGACACGACTGAGCGGCTTCACTTTCACTTTTCACTTTCAAGCATTGGAGAAAGAAATGGCAACCCACTCCAGTGTTCTTGCCTGGAGAATCCCAGGGACGGGGAAGCCTGGTAGGCTGCTGTCTATGGGGTCGCACAGAGTCGGACACGACTGAAGTGACTTAGCAGCAGCATAGGTACTTATTCAAATAACTTTGAAATTTTATGTTAAAATGTGAAATATTATGCATTTTTAGAAATAGTTGGCATCACCTATATTTTTCATTTAGTAATGCACATATATGCAAGGATGTATCCTGATCAGATAGGGCAGAAATTTCCAAAGGATTTTCCCAGGTTTTGGCTAATATTTTTTTGAGTAGCAAACATGAGTGCCTGAAGCTCTGTTGAGGATATCTGTTCATTACCAAGTACAACACCTTCCACTTGACCACAGGCTCAAAATAATCACAGAAGTCATTGCCTTGCAATTTTCTGGAACTAATATTTGGTCAAGGATATCTAGGCCTCAGGCAGCAACAAAGATCATCGTATCTTGTAATCCTGTGTATGAAAGAAATGTGCAGAATTCTGTTTACAACCAAGCCTAAAACTCCCACTTCATCTGCCACCTCATGTCTTCAGGCTGATGTACTTAAACCAAGTTTACCTAGTAATAGTCCATCTAATTGGCAGTCCAGAAAATAACTTTTGAAAATTTTATGTCTCTAGTTTCTGTGGGAAAACTAGAAAATACTGAAGTTTCATCCTCTGATTATCCCTTTAAATCAGTTTGCTTTCCCTTTACGTTATTGAATTGTGCTCTTTTCCCTTGCCCTGTTCTCATCACTACAGCTCTCATCGTCTCCTCAAAGACACACAGAGAGACCCAACCTCTGTCATGGGGTCAGGAACCCCTGAGTCCACAGCTATTCAGACGAATGTTGAAGGAATTATTATATACTCTTTGCAGTGATGTTGGTGACAGAAGAAACTCATGACACAGATTTTAACCATTATCATTTCACTGCCTAGAGAGGAATACAGGGAGCAATACTCTCATTGAAGGACAGGCCAGAGATTAATAGCATTAATATCTTGTGCAGATAAATAAAGAGAATAGATATTTAAGTAATTGTTTCAATAATTATGTTTTATGCATATTACATATAAGAAAATGGTAACATTTATGCATGTAAGCAAAATGTAACTTTGTGTTTTAATGATGCTGGTGGTGATTAAGAATCAGAGAGACAAATTTATTTAAATAGTATGTTAAGCACTATGCCATGCAATGTACAGATTCTTCTCGTTTCATCTTCACAATAATCTTTTAAAGTTTTGCATTTATTTTAATGAACTGAAACAAATGAACAAAAGATTGTCACTTACCCAAAGCTGAGTACTGGAGTTGAAACTAAAACCATAAATCTTTGACGTCGTTAAGGAAGTTTCCTTTCCCAGTCTTGCTCAGATAACACAAATTCACTCCATGATCTAGTTGGCTTGTCAGAAAGTCACTCACCAACTCACTCACGAGCACCAACTAAAACAGAAGCTGCTGAAAACTGACTGAACTACCAAAATAAGATTAATATTTACTTTCAAGCAGTTTTCAAAACAACTAGCTAAAAAGTAGGTGATAAGACTAATCAACAGAATGAAGAAACCATTTTCCATCCGTATTTACATAACACAGTGGAGATGTTTATTCCCATTGTCTCTTGCTTTCATAGAAAGGAGTGACTATAAATTCCACTCCCCAGGAGAGAAAAGTGTGGGAGAAATAGATCTGACTAATACATTTAAGAAAAGAAGTGAGTGTAGTTGACTCAGTGCCTCCAGGTTTCCTTTTGTGCCCAGCTGCTTTGCACGTGGGACTTCTCTGCTGTTCATGGAGAAGCTTGCATGGTATGGGACACCTGCTTGGGAGGCATGCAGGTATCCAAAGACACTCGGGACTTTGTGACTAAGTCCCTCTAATTCCAGGGTGAAGAATAAGCAAGTGCATTTGCCAAATTAGCTGAAGTTCTGTTCTCTACTCACTGATACCAATAATTAACCTAGTATTTCACCTTTCATTTTTTCTGTTCTATATCTTATCTCAAATCTGACAAAAGTAGATAGATGTGTTTTTTTAGTAGATGTTTCTTTATTGGCTCATGGAAAGCCCTGCATCCCATAGTCTTGAGAATATGTAAGAACTGGTATTTGAGAACCAAATATGATTGATGCTTCTGCTATAGTACTAATAAAAGGCCTTAGAGAGTAAAGGTTATGTGACATTTGAATTCAGTCTTTCACAGTGGCTTAGCCATAGGGGATTTGTTGCTTTTCAGAGGTTCAGTGTTGTTGTTAATGGGCTTTCAATTTATTAAGTGTGGCCTATTCAGACCTTAATAAGCAGGAATAGAATTCTCTGCAGCTGACACCAATCTGACCTAAGACATAAGATGGTCCCTCCTGACTAAACATGACCCCACCTACACTGACATGGATTTTATCAAGCAGATAAATTTTATTGACCAATAAGAGACACTGAGACCTACTTTATGTTCATTTAAAACAAGCAAAAATTCATTAGAGTTTATATCATTGAAGTGTGCTCAATGATGCACACATTCATTTACCTGCTTTTCTTTTGCTGCTCAACCATCACCTCAGACTAGAATTTGTCAATGCAAAGGCAGCTAAATTTCTGGTGAGAAGTCCTGAGAGTGTCCAGTATGTGAACTGGTACTACCAGATCATATGTCCCTTAGTTAGTTAGTCTTTATATAGTTTTAAACTGTATTAAGGGTTAAGAGTACCAACTTTTAGTGACATACACATTCTCTTGAATCGGAACCCCTTATTGGACCTCAAACAGAACCTATATTGAGTTGTTTCTGGAACCTCTGATTAAAGTTTTAGATTTCATAAATCCAGAGTGGTTCCATCCACGTAAGCTAAGTATATCTTACACAAAATATGATAGAAAAAGAAGCCATTAATTTGTAAAGCATATGCCATTAGCTTCAATTGAAGGTAAAAAAAAAAAAAAAGTCAATAAAAATCATTGCAAGTACAAAAACTTAAGACAGCAATTTAAAAAGCCTGAGCTGAAACATTCTGTTTTTAGGAATCTCATTTCTCAGGAAATCCAGGAGCAACTGGATTGATTTAAACATGTATTTTGGTCTTGATATCAGGAGTAGTGAAGAATGAAAATATAATAAATATAGGCTAATTAAGTTTGAGGAGAAGAGAATGTCCATATGAGAAATCTTTTCATTTTAAAGGAAGGTATATACACATTTGATAAGAGAAAAATGAAATCTTGGAGGTGAAAGCAGATGGATAAGAAAGCAGAGAAGACATACCTGGGTATAGTTACTTTAAGGAAAGAATTTCAGGCTCTTTTGTGGACTATGATGGCTACTCCACTTTTTCTAAGAGATCCCTGCCTACAGTAGTAGATATAATGGTCATCTTAGTTAAATTCACCCATTCCAGTCCATTTTAGTTCGCTGATTCCTAGAATGTTGACATTCACTCTTGCCATCCCGTTTGACCACTTCCAGTGTGCCTTGATTCATAGACCTAACATTCCAAGTTCCTATGCAATATTGCTCTTTACAGCATTGGACCTTACTTCTATCACCAGTCACATCCACAACTGGGTGTTGTTTTTGCTTTGGCTCCATCCCTTCATTCTTTATGAAGTTTTTTCTCCACTAATCTCCGGTAGCATATTGGGCACCTACTGCCCTGGGGAGTTCATCTTTCAGTGTCTTATCTTTTTGCCTTTTCATTCTATTCATGGGGTTCTCAAGGCAAGAATACTGAAGTGGTTTGCCATTTCCTTCTCCAGTGGACCACATTCTGTCAGACCTCTCCACCATGACCCATCTGTCTCGGGTGGCCCCACACAGCATGGCTTAATTTCATTGACTAAGACAAGGCAGTAGTCCATGTGGAGAAGGCAATGGCATCCCACTCCAGTACTCTTGCCTGGAAAATCCCATGGGCAGAGGAGCCTGGTAGGCTGCAGTGGTTTATGTGATCAGATTGGCTAATTTTCTGTGATTGTGGTTTCAGTCTGTCTGCCCTCTGGTGCCCTCTCTCAGCGCCTACCATCTTACTTGCGTTTATCTAACCTTAGACATGGGGTATCTCTTCATGGCTGCTCCAGCAAAGCCCAGCCACTGCTCCTTACCTTGGACATGGGGTATGTCTTCATGGCTGCCACTCCAGACCCTGGAAATGGGGTATCTCTTCTCTGCCGCTCACCACTCCTGGCCGCTCAACTGCCAGTAGCTGCTCCTGTGCCACAGCTGTCACTCTCTGCTCAGCCGTTGTGCCCTCTCTCAGTGCCTATCGTCTTACTTGGGTTTCTCTTACCTTGGATTTGGGGTAGCTCCATTCTGCTTCTTGCCGCTCCTGTGCTGCGCAGCTGCTGCTATCTGCTACTGTGGGCAGGAATCCCTTAGGAGAAATGAAGTAGCCATCATAGTCAACAAAAGTGTCTGAATGCAGTACATGGATGCAATCTCAAAAATGACAGAATGATCTCTGTTCATTTCCAAAGCAAATGATTCAATATCATGGTAATCCAAGTCTATGCCCCAACCAGTAATGCTGAAGAAGGTGAAGTTGAATGGTTCTATGAAGACCTACAAGACCTTTTAGAACTAACACCCAACAAAGATGTCCTTTTCATTATAGAGGACTGGAATGCAAAAGTAGGAATTCAAGAAACACCTGGAGTAACAGGCAAATTTGTCCTTGGAGTACAGAATGAAGCAGGGCAAAGGCTAATAGAGTTTTGCCAAGAGAAAGCACTGGTCATAGAAAACACCTTCTTCCAACAACACAAGAGAAGACTCTACACATGAACATTATCAGAAGGCCAACACCGAAATCAGACAGATTATATACTTTGCAGCCAAAGATGGAGAAGCTCTATACAGTCAGCAAAAAAAAGACTGGGAGTGGACTGTGGCTCAGATTTCAAACTCCTTATTTCCAAATTCAGCCTTAAATTGAAGAAAGTGGGGAAAATCACTAAACCATTCATGTATGACCTAAATCAAATCCATTATGATTATACAGTGGAAGTGAGATATAGGTTTAAGGGAGTAGATCTGATAGACAGAATGCCTGATGAACTATGGACAGAGGTTTGTGACATTGTACAGGAGACAGTGATCAAGACCATCCCCAAGAAAAAAAAAAATTCAAAATAGCTGTCTGAGGAGGCCTTACAAATACCTGTGAAAAGAAGAGAAGTGAAAAGCAAAGGAAAAAGGAAAGATATACCCATTTGAATGAAGAGTTCCAAAAAATAGCAAGGAGAGATAAGAAAGCCTTTCTTAGCCATCAATGCAAAGAAATAGAGGGAAACAATAGAATGGAAAAGACTAGAGATCACTTTAAGAAAATTAGATATACCAAGGGAACATTTCATGCAAAGATGGGCTCAATAAAGGACATAAATGGTATGAACCTGACAGAAGCAGAAGATATTAAGAAGAGGTGGCAAGAAGACACAGAAGAACTGTACAAAAAAGATATTCAGACCCAGTTAATCACGATGGTGTGATCACTCACCTAAAGCCAGATATCCCAGAATGTGAAGTCAAGTAGGCCTTAGGAAGCATCACTATGAACAAACCTAGTGGAGGTGGTGAAATTCCAGTTGAGCTCTTTCAAATCCTAAAAGATGATGCTGTGAAAGTGCTGCACTCAATATGTCAGTAAATTTGGAAAACTCAACAGTGGCCACAGGACTGGAAAAGGTCAGTTTTCATTTCTATCCCAAAGAAAGGCAATGCCAAGGAATGCTTAAACTACTGCACAATTCCACTCATCTCACACGTTAGTAAAATAATGCTCAAAATTCTCCAAGCCAGGCTTCAGCAATATGTGAACCGTGAACTTCGAGATGTCCAAGCTGGATTTAGAAAAGGCAGAGGAACCAGAGATCAAATTGCCAACATCCGCTGGATCATCAAAAAAGCAAGAGAGTTCCAGAAAAACATCTATTTCTGCTTTTTTGACTGTGCCAATGCCTTTATTGTGTATCACAATAAACTGTGGAAAATTCTTCAAAAGATGGGAATACCAGACCACCTGACCTGCCTTTTGAGAAACCTGTATGCAGATCAGGAAGCAACAGTTAGAACTGGAAACAGAACAACAGACTGGTTCCAAATAGGAAAAGGAGTACGTCAAGGCTGTATATTGTCACCCTGCTTATTTAATTTATATGCAGAGTACAGCATGATAAGCGCTGGGCTGAAGGAAGCACAACCTGAAATCACGATTGCTTGAAGAAATATCAATAACCTCAGATATGCAGATGATACCACCCTTTTGGCAGAAAGTGAAGAGGAACTAAAAAGCCTCTTGATGAAAGTGAAAGAGGAGAGTGAAAAAGTTGCTTAAAGCTCAACACTCAGAAAACTAAGATTTGATTAAAATGTATTCTTTTTAATGGCTGAGTAATACTCCATTGTGTATATGTACCACTGCTTTCTTATCCATTCATCTGCTGATGGACATCTGGGTTGCTTCCATGTCCTGGCTATTATAAACAGTGCTATGATGAACATTGGGGTACACGTGTCTCTTTCAATTCTGGTTTCCTCAGTGTGTATGCCCAGCAGTGGGATTGCTAGGTCGTATGGCAGTTCTATTTCCAATTTTTTTTAAGGAATCTCCACACTGTTCTCCATAGTGGCTGTATTAGTTTGCATTCCCACCAACAGTGTAAGAGGGTTCCCATTTCTCCACACCCTCTCTGGCATTTATTGCTTATAGACTTTTGAATTGCAGCCATTCTGACTGGCATGAAATGGTACCTCTTTGTGGTTTTGATTTGCATTTCTCTGATAATGAGTGATGTTGAGCATTTTTTCATGTGTTTGTTAGCCATCTGTATGCCTTCTTTGGAGAAATGTCTATTTAGTTCTTTGGCCCATTTTTTGATTGGGTCATTTATTTTTCTGATATTGAGGTGTAGGGGTTGCTTGTATATTTTTGAGATTAGTTGTTTGTCAGTTGCTTCATTTGCTATTATTTTCTCCCATTCTGAAGGCTGTCTTTTCACCTTGCTTATAGTTTCTTTTGTTGTGTAGAAGCTTTTAATTTTAATTAGATCCCATGTGTTTATTTTTGCTTTTATTTCCAATATTCTGGGAGGTGGGTCATAGAGGATCCTGCTGTGATGTATGTCAGAGAGTGTTTTGCCTATGTTTTCCTCTAGGCGTTTTATAGTTTCTGGTCTTATGTTTAGATCTTTAATCCATTTTGAGTTTATTTTTGTGTATGGTGTTAGAAAGTGTTCTAGTTTCATTCTTTTACAAATGGTTGACCAGTTTTCCCAGCACCACTTGATAAAGAGATTGTTTTTTCTCCATTGTATATTCTTGCCTCCTTTGTCAAAGATAAGGTGTCCATAGGTGTGTGGGTTTATCTCTGGGCTTCCTATTTTGTTCCATTGATCTATATTTCTATCTTTGTGCCAGTACCATACTGTCTTGATAACTGTGGCTTTGTAGTAGAGCCTGAAGTCAGGCAGGTTGATTCCTCCAATTTCATTCTTCTTTCTCAAGATTGCTCTGGCTATTCGAGGTTTTTTTGTATTTCCATACAAATTGTGAAATTATTTGTTCTAGCTCTGTGAAAAATACCGTTGGTATCTTGATAGGGATTGTACTGAATCTATAGATTGCTTTGGGTAGTATACTCATTTTCACTATATTGATTCTTCCGATCCATGAACATGGTATATTTCTCTATCTATTAGTGTCCTCTTTGATTTATTTCACCAGTGTTTTATAGTTTTCTATATATAGGTCTTTAGTTTCTTTAGGTAGATATATTCCTAAGTAGTTTCTTCTTTTCTTTGCAATGCTGGAGCCTATTATACAGAGTGAAGTAAGCCAGAAAGAAAAACACCAATCCAGTATACTAATGCATATATATGGAATTTAGAAAGATGGTAACGAAAACCCTGTATGTGAAACAGCAAAAGAGACACAGATGTATAGAACAGTCTTTTGGACTCTGTGGGAGAGGGAGGGGGGATGATTTGGGAGAATGGCATTAAAACATGTATAATATCATTAAAAAATAAAAATTAAATTAAAAAAAAAAAGAAAACTAAGATCATGGAATCCAGCCCTATCATTTCATGGCAAATAGATGGGGAAATAGTAGAAACAGTGACTGACTTTGTTTTGGGGGTCTCCAAAATCACTGCAGAGGGTGATTACAGCCGTGAAATTAAAAGATGCTTACTCCTTGAAAGGAAAGTTATGACCAACCTATACAGCATATTCAAAAGCAGAGACATTACTTTGCCAACAAACACAGGTCTAGTCAAGGCTATGTTTTTTCCAGGAGTCATGTATGGATGTGAGTTGGACTGTAAAGAAAGCTGAGCATCAAAAAATTGATGCTTTTGAACTGTGGTGTTGGAGAAGACTCTTTAGAGTTCCTTGGACTACAAGGAGATCCAACCAGTCCATCCTAAAGGAGATTAGTCCTGGGTGTTCATTGGGAGGACTGATGTTGAAGCTGAAGCTTCAATACTTTGGCCACCTGATGCGAAGAGCTGACACATTTGAAAAGATGCTGATGTTGGGAAAGAGGCAGGAGGAGAAGGGGATGACAGAGGATGAGATAGTTGGATGGCATCACTGACTCAATGGAAATGAGTTGGAGTAAACTCTGGGAGTTGGTGATGGACAAGGAGGCCTGGAGTGCTGCTGTTTCTGAGGTCGCAAAGAGTTGGACACGACTGAGCGACTGAACTGAACTTAACTGAAGGAAGGAATTAAGGAAGGCATCCCTGTTTGGTTTCTCCTAGATTAGTAAGAGTGGCTGGTACACCCCCAAATAAATAAATAACAGCAGGAAAGAGGCAAAATCTCATTGATTAGGAAATTCCTCTCAGAAGGAATCCAAAAGGTGTTGAGAGATATCCTCTTAAGTATTTAACTAAATAAGGAATCCATAAAACATGATGAACTACCTCACATCTTTCAGAACGACTATTACCAAAAAGAACCCTGGCAAGGATGTGGGGAATAGAGAAACCTTTACACTGTTGGTGAGGATGTAATTTGGTGCAGTCGCCATGGAAAACAATATGGAGGTTTCTCAAAAAACTAAAAATAAAACTATCATATGATTCATAAATTCCACTCCTGGGTATATATATTAAAAAAATGAAAACACTAATTAAAAAAGACACTTACACCCCAATATTGTTAAAATTGCCAAGGTATGGAAGCAACCTAAGTGACAATAGAAGAATTGATAAATATGTGGTGTATATATATATATATATATATATATAATGAAATACTACTCAGACATAAAAGAATGGAATTTTAACATTTAGGCCAACATGGATGGACTTGTGGGTATCTTGCTAAGGAAACTAATCCAGACAGAGAAAGACAAATACTGTATGATAAGTGAACTCAAAAAAGAAAATAAAACAAACCAGCAAATATAGCAAAAAAAGGTGCAGACTCACAGAGACAGAGGACAAATTAGTGGTTATCAGAGGGGAAGGGAAAGAAGGGAGGGACAACATTGGGGAGTAAGAGGTACAAATTATTAGCTATAAAATAAGCTACAAGGGTATATTGTCCAATACAGGGAATACAGTCAATACTTATAATGACTATAAATGGAGTATAACTTTTTAAAAAATTGTGAACCACTATGTTGTATACCTTGGAGAAGGCAATGGCACCCCTTGCCTGGAAAATCCCATGGATGGAGGAGCCTAGTAGGCTGCAGTCCATGGGGTCGCTAAGAGTCAGACACGACTGAGCGACTTCACTTTCACTTTTCACTTTCATGCATTGGAGAAGGAAATGGCAACCCACTCCAGTGTTCTTGCCTGGAGAATCCCAGGGATGGGCAGCCTGGTGGGCTGCCGTCTATGGGATCGCACAGAGTCCGACATGACTGAAGTGACTTAGCAGTATGTTGTATACCTGGATCTTAAATAATGTTGTACATCATTTATACCTCAATATTAAAAGCTTAAAAATAGAAGTATAAAAAATAATATGAATCATAATTATAAGATAAGGCCTAAGTAGTAAGAGGAATACTTAGAAATAGTAAGTGATTGGAGAACATAGACAACTTTGAGAGGGGAAAACTAGTAATATAGTGTATATAATCAAATACTTACTGAGTTTCAAAGTGACCCAGGTAATTTAGGTAAGGAAACATTACTTGTGCTCTGAAGAAAGAGACAAAAAAGAGAGAAGACTCCTTGAAATAGAGCCAGACTGGGTAATAACAATAATATTCATTCATCCTTAGTCTGATGGGAAAATGTCTCCTTGGGGAAATAGACAAGGGACATGGCACCCCACTCCAGTACTCTTGCCTGGAAAATCCCATGGATGGAGGAGCCTGGTAGGCGGCAGTCCGTGGAGTCGCTAGGAGTCGGACACGACTGAGCGACTTCACTTTCACTTTTCACTTTCATGCACTGGAGAAGGAAATGGCAACCCACTCCAGTGTTCTTGCCTGGAGAATCCCAGGGATGGGCAGCCTGGTGGCTGCCGTCTTTGGGGTCGCACAGAGTCGGACACAACTGAAGTAACTTAGCAGTAGCAGTGATGATATACAATATTTCTTTGAATATTCTATGATGTCTGACAGACCCAGAATTTGCTCATTTGCTCTATCTTACCAAGAAAAGTGAAAGTGAAGTCTCTCAGTCGTGTCCTACTCTTTGCAACCGCATAGACTGCAGCCTACCGTGCTCCTCAGCCCATTGAATTCTCCAGGCAAGAGTACTGGAGTGGGTTGCCATTTCCTTCTACAATCTTACCAAAGGATCTCACAAAGCAAAACTAGTGAACTTAATAGGTAATGCAGAAGTCTAACACCACCAGAGAAAGAGTAAAGTCTTTTTATCCAGCAAAATGGCTTGCTCTGTATGTGGTACAGAAAAATGGAAGCAAAGTCAGGTTAAACTGCTAGCAACTCAGGGAAGCCAGCCCTCCTTGACGTATAGGGTGAAAGGGGCAAAAAAATAAGTAGAGGCATAGCTTACCAGAGAAACTGAAGGTAGAAATAAATGCTACTCTAGGCTGGAAATATTCAAGAGATGAAGAAAGAAAGATGTCCAGAACCTTGAGGTGTTAGGTAGAGATACTGGTCACAAGGCTTTTTTCCTTTTTCTGTACTAAGCCAAATAACACAGGAAAGAAAGAGATCTCGAGATCTGGGAACTGGGCCATCATCAGTGCAAATTTCCACACATTGCTAAAAGGCACATATGCCTCAAATGCCACATTCTGAGTGAGGAGACAGCGGGAATAAGTGGATGACAGTTCTGGCGCCAGTTACCAAAGAGACATCCACTGCACGGCCTTCAGAGTGGGTTCTCTGCCCAAGTATCTCAGAAAGAAACTCTAGCTCACAGGGTCAAAGAGTTTTCATTTTTAGAATTCATTATTTACTTTAACAAGCGATATGGACTTTGTATCTCTTCAAGTTTTATATGCATATTTGGGTGAGTACATGCGTGCTAAGTCACTTCAGTTGTGTCCAACTCTGTACGAGTCCATGGAATGGAGCCTGCCAGACTCCTCTCTCCATGGGATTCTTCAGGCAAAAATACTGGAGAGGGTTGCCATGCCCTCCTCCAGGGGATCTTCATGACTATAAGGATCGAACCCACTTCTCTTATGTCTCCTGCATTTGCAGGAGGGCTCTTAACCACTAGGGCCACCAGGGAGTCCTCATATTTGGGTTCAGTTCAGTTCATTCGCTCAGTTGTGTCCGACTCTTTGTGACCCCATGAATCGCAGCACGCCAGGCCTCCGTGTCCATCACCAACTCCTGAAGTTCACCCAGACTCCCGTCCATCGAGTCAGTGATGCCATCCAGCCATCTCATCCTCTGTCGTCCCCTTCTCCTCCTGTCCCCAATCCCTCCCAGCATCAGAGTCTTTTCCAGTGAGACAATTCTTTGCATGAGGTGGCCAAAGTACTGGAGTTTCAGCTTTAGCATCATTCCTTCCAAAGAAATCCCAGGGCTGATCTCCTTCAGAACGGTCTGGTTGGATCTCCTTGCAGTCCAAGTATTTGGGTAAGGGGATTCAATTTTGAGGTTGCAATAATTTTTGAACTCCATATGGGGGAGAGCTTAAATTCAGAGACAGAGAATGTGTGACTGACTATTATTAGGATATTCCACCAGCTCTCATTTACTCTCATCTATATTTCATCCACTACAATTTAATTCTATCTCATAATCTCTAGTGGGATACATTGAAGATCATGGTCATGGCTAATTTGTGGTGCAAAATCGATTGGGAGGAAATATTCAGCTTAGGGTTTAAGCAAAAAGCCTTTGAGGTACTTTAATTAATCACTTGTTCTAAACCAATGCTTCTCCAAATTTAATGTACATAAGAATTACCTAGGGATCCTCTTAAACTATAGGATAAGTAGTTCTGAGCTGGTCTGAAATTCTGCACTTCTAACAACTTGTGCATTTCTAACAAGGCCCCAGGTGATGCTGATGCTTCAGGTCAGAAATAGCAAGCCTTTAACCCACTCCAACTCTTCTCATGGGTGGCCAAAGTATTGGAGTTTCAGCTTTAGCATCAGCCCTTCTAAAGAACACACAGGACTGATCTCCTTTAGAATGGACTGGTTGGATATCCTTGCAGTCCAGGGACTCTCAAGAGTCTTCTCCAACACCACAGTACAAAAGCATCAATTCTTCAGTGCTCAGCTTTCTTCACAGTCCAACTCTCACATCCATACATGACTACTGGAAAAACCATACCCTTAACTAGACGGACCTTTGTTGGCAAAGTAATGAGTAATGTCTCTTCTTTTCAAAATGCTATCTAGGCTGGTCATAACTTTCCTTCCAAGGACTAAGCGTCTTTTAATTTCATGGCTGTAATCACCATCTGCAGTGATTTTGGAGCCCCCCCAAAATAAAGTCTGATACTGTTTCCACTGTGTTCCACTGTGTTCCCATCTATTTGCCATGAAGTGATGGGACCAGATGCCACGATCTTCATTTTCTGAATGTTGAGCTTTAAGCCAACTTTTTTCCTCTCCTCATTCACTTTCATCAAGAGGCTCTTTAGTTCCTCTTCACTTTCTGCCATAAGGGTGGCGTCATCTGCATATCTGAGGTTATTGATATTTCTCCCGGCAATCTTGATTCCAGCTTGTGCCCCTTCCAGCCCACCGTTTCTCATGATGTACTCTACATAGAAGTTAAATAAGCAGGGTGACAATATACAGCCTTGACGTACTCCTTTCCCTATTTGGAACCAGTCTGTTGTTCCATGTCCAGTTCTGTTAACTTCTTGACCTGTATACAGGTTTCTCAAGAGGCAGGTCAGGTGGTCTGGTATTCCCATCTCTTTCAGAATTTTCCACAGTTTATTGTGATCCACATAGTCAAAGACTTTGGCATAGTCAAAAAGCAGAAATAGATGTTTTTCTGGAACTCTTTTGTTTTTTTGATGATCCAGTGGATGTTGGCAATTTGATCTCTGCTACCTCTGCCTTTTCTAAATCCGGTTTGAACATCTGGAAGTTCACGGTTCACGTATTGCTGAAGCCTGGCTTGGAGAATTTTGAGCATTACTTTACTAGCATGTGAGATGAGTGCAATTGTGCAGTAGTTTGAACATTCTTTGGCATTGCCTTTCTTTGGGATTGGAATGAAAACTGACCTTTTCCAGTCCTGTGGCCACTGCTGAGTTTTCCAAATTGGCTGGCATATTAAGCGCAGCACTTTGACAGTATCATCTTCCAGGATTTGAAATAGCTCAGCTGGAATTCCATCACCTCCTCTAGCTTTGTTCGTAGTAATGCTTTCTAAGGCCCACTTGACTTCACATTCCAGGATGTCTGGCTTTAGGTGAGTGATCACACCATCGTGATTATCCTGGTCATGAAGCATGAGAAGAAGGGGACGACAGAGGATGAGATGGCTGGATGGCATCACTGACTCGATGGACATGAGTTTGGGTGAACTCCGGGTGTTGGTGATGGACACGGAGGTCTGGCGTGCTGCAATTCATGGGGTTGCAAAGAGTCAGACAGGACTGAGTGACTGAACTGAACTGAACCCAATCCAAAACCTCTGGGGCACAAACTAGCTTCCTTCCGGTGTGTTCAGGAGGAGTAACATGGAAGCTGGGTTGGCATCAGGCAAGTAGTCTGGTGAAGCTGGGAATGGGGGTAGTCTGATCTGTCACCCTTGCCATGTACAAAAGTGAGCAGGTACAATCAAGCCTGATCATAGAATTGGTTAGCCTAACAAGAAAAAGAATCTGAGGAATTTATGGGGGAATATTTACTTCCCATTCCTCATATTTCCGTGAGAGGAGCAAATTCCTTCTTCAGAACTCCAGCAATAAAGGTATGAGAAGATAACGTCTGGCTCCCTCGTGCTCCACCCCCTCTTGCCTCTCTCCAAGGGCAGAGGAAACAGGCATTTGTTTAAACAGTGGAGAACACTTAAAATTTTCTGGTGGTGCCACCTAACCTGCAAGAAGCCTTCTTTCTCCACTCCTTCAGAGGATAAGCTCCACCAGTCAGGAAGGTCATCTTTGTTCAATATTGGACACGTCAGTTTGTTTAACCCTGAGAGGAAGCATTTGAGAGCCTAGAGGCCATATTCTTAAAGCCACATTGACCTAACAGCATTATCAGTGATTAAGATGTCATTTTCTCTCTGGTTCCTCTGTCTTATTTCTCAGTAAGTCAAAATTCAGGAGGAAGGGAAGATAGACAAGTTCCTTGGGGGCTGCCTGAAAGACCAATGGTAATTATTTATGAAATGCCTCCTGATTTGTGCTTTTCTATTGTAGGACCCGCCTCTCTCATGACTTTTTACCTGCTTCTGGGCTGAGTTATAAGACCAGACTTAAGGAGAAAGAAATAAAAGAATATGTTGCTCACTTCTGATCTCAAAGGTTATCAGACTAAGGGGGAGGATGGGGTAATATGATGAGTTCTTCCTATTTAGTTGTCACTTTGATCATTAGAACTTAATCTTAGCAAAGTGCAAGGTTTAAAGGCAGCCACATGTGCTTATGGAACCTGACCACACACAGCAAGTGTCCTGTTGCCCTTGAACCAGCACAAGGGAAATCATGGAATCACTGAAGAGCCTTGGCTTTCACATCAGTGCCCTGTCCATCACGGTTTTTAAGGAATTACCCAGATTAGGAATAAAAACGTTTGGAAGAAGCAATTAGTTAAGATAAAGAGAGAATTCTCTACCCTACCCCCAACCTATGTGCAGTGAGAAATAACTAATCAATTCAAAATATAAAAAGAAGGTGCTGAACATGAGTGAAAGGTTAGAGGCTTAGGATTGGAAAAAAGACGCCTATGAGTGTGAGGACTTTAAATGAAAGGCAAATGGATAGAACTACAGATCCTAGCCATTGATGTTGGCATGTCCCACAAATGCCAAACAAGACCTGCTCAGAGTCAGTGGTTATTTGTCCAGTATTCATACCAGACCATTTCCTCACTGAATACAACATAGAGCACGTGTGTGAACTAAAGAGGTTCAATCAGGACAAGGACACAGTGAGACCCCAAATATACACATTTGCCATTGGGGGAAGAGAAATAAGAATACAATCTAAGGCTAATTAACATAAAAAGAACAATTTAAACCAGCAATGGTGCGGAGTTGAATTATGAATATACTATTTCAAGAGGGAAAAAACTGTGATATTATTGTCTGAAATATCTTTTTCTTCAACAGTGATATGAGATTCTTCAGTAATATCAGATAGGCTGTGAAATAAATAAAAAGTGTACTTTCTTTATTGACTAATAAAACTACACTGAGAACAAAGGTGGAATAAAACCCAGAGGATAAACCGAGATGATTGAATCTCAAACTAAAGGTATTTGCAAAATGAGCAACAAATAAATGGAAAATTTCTGGAAATTTGACAAATAGGCAATTATGAAAGATAAGAATTACTAAAAGCTAAAGGATTCCCCAGTGGCTCAGACGGTAAAGAATCTGCCTCTAACTTTAACTCTAACCCCATTTCACAAATGTTCACACATGTGCAATGCAGGAGACCAGGGTTTGATCCCTGGGTGAGGAAAATCCCCTGGAGGAGGGCATGGCAACCCATTCCATTATTCTTGCCTAGAGAATTCCATGAACAGAGGAACCTGGCAGGCTACAGTCCATAGATAGAGTCTCAAAGAGTCTGATACGACTGAGCGACCAGACACATACAAACTGTTGTGAAATTCAGTATGTGAATAACATAGGAAAAGTTAAAAGGAAATTCAGAGAGGAGAAGAAAATTATCAGTAGTGTAAGGAAAATGAACAGGTGTCTGAATGTTTATCAGCAGTATTGTATTTTAAAAGGCATTGAAATCAGGCCTTCCAAATTCTGAAGGAAAAGCATTTTCTAACTAGAATTGAAAACTTTAATGGAACGATAATATCTAAATCAGAACAAAGCCATTATGAAATTCCAAAAGCTTAGTAATTTATTTCTGACTCATCCTTTCTTAGAAAATTAGTTGAATACATGCTTTGGAAGCAATAAGGAAAAGTCAAGAAAAGATCTTAAGATACAATCAGTAGTAATTTCAAACTTATGTGTTAGTTACTCAGTCGTGTCTGACTCGTTGGCCCCATAGACTGTTGCTGGCCAGGCTACTCTGTTCATGGGAATTCCCAGGCAAGAACACTGGAGTGGGTTGCTATTTCCTTCTCCAGGGGATCTTCCTCACCCAGGAATTGAACCCAGGTCTCCCATATTGCAGGCAGACTCTTTACTGTCTGAGCCACAAAGGAAACCCTGATTTCAAACTTGGAAATCAGTCAAAGAAAATACTTTTTTTCTATTATTAAAGCAGGAAGACTAAGTTTTCTGGGAGGGAGGTCATGGGCATGGAGCAAATGGTGTGCATCAGAATTGACAGTATCATTGGAAATTTGAAAATAAAACCTGATTATGTAATAAAAACATAGGTTAAAAGGAAATAGCTGACTAATTATTAACATAATTAGAATAATATTTAGGTTTCTCTGACGGCTCAGACAGTAAAGAATCTGCCTGCAATGCAGGAGACCCAGCTTTGGTCCCTGGGTGGGGAAGATACCCTGGAGAAGAGAATGGCTACCCACTCGAGTATGCTTGCCTGGAGAATTCAATGGACAGAGGAGCATAGCAGATAATATCTAAATAATGGATGATATAATTAATATAATATTGCTAATAAAATGTACAAAATTGAGGGTTAAAGTATAAAGCAAGTTAAAATATTGCATTTTTTGAAATCAATTAGTTTATTTTAATTGGAGGCTAATTATTTTACAATATTGTAGTGGTTTTTGCCATACATTGACATGAATCAGCCATGTGTGTACATGTGTCCCCCATCCTGAACCTCCGTCCTACCTCCCTCACCATCCCATTCCTCAGGATCATCCCAATGCACCGGCCTTGAGTGCCATTTCTCATGCATCGAACCTGAACTGGCGATCTATTTTACATATGGTAATACACGTTTCAATGTTATTCTCTCAAATCATCCCACCCTCTCCTTCTCCCACAGAGTCCAAAAGTCTGTTCTTTATATCTGTGTCTCTTTTGCTGTCTCACATATAGGGTCATCATTACCAACTTTCTAAATTCCATACGTATGCATTAATAAACTGTACTGGTGTTTTTCTTTCTGACTTACTTTACTCTGTATAATAGGCTTCAGTTTCATCCACCTCATTAGAACTGATTCAAATGCATTCTTTTTAATAGCTGAGTAATATTCCATTGTGTATATGTACCAGAAAATATTGCATTATTTTGGGAAATTAATGGCATCTATGTTCAGTCAATCAGGGAGAATCCAAGATAGGATTCAACCTGCAATGATGTTAGTTGGGTGGGTGAGGGTGCTGAGAAATGAGGAGAAGCTGGAAGATTGGAAGAGCCTTGGGAGAGAGGACATGCAAGCTTGAGTTTGCCTGAAGAAGAGAGGGAAGGAAGAAGAGAGGCAGCGTCCTAGAATGCTGAACAGTCTAAAGGAGGTACAGTGAGGCTTTCAGGGACTTCCTGTGCCATGTGCAGCCTGTCCCACTTGGCTCAGAACTGCGCCTGCATAAAGACCCTTCCAAGCTGTCACTGGTTAGGACCAACCCCTGGAAACCTGACCTCAGTGCACTTACTAAGCCAGAGCTGGTTTCAGAGGACAGTAATCAGGGGGTCCCTGATTACTATGCTCCCTGTGTTGAATGTTTACAAGACTCATTCTCATGGCTACCTTGCTGTAAGAAAAATGACTTGAGCCTAGAAATATTCCATTTTGACAAGTGATCATGATGTTTTTAGTCCAAGAAGAATCATACCACATGGCTTTGAAGTGGAAAATATGGCATAATCAATACTCTCCAACTGTTTTCAAATATAAGATCAATCTCCACACAAATTACAAAAATTAATGTGTTACAGAACAGCTGTTGTCTTACAGATGTAAGCATATTATAAATGTCAGAAGTAGAATGGCAGAAGAGGGGGAGAGGGGGAAATGAAAGAATACAACATTCATAGTCATCCAACAAAATGAGAAGTCAGGAGATAATGTATATATATATTTGAGATGTGGCTTAAATGCTTTATTTACTTTAATATTTTATCCAACTGAAAAATTAAACTGCATGATATGACACTGGTAGGAAAGAAATGAGTTGGTGTGTTGGGGGGTTGGGGAGTGGTATAAATTAGCAAAATCTTTATCAATCAGAGAGACAAATGGGAATGTTAGCCTAGTATCTAGTATTATAGATGTATCTCCCAGAACTAACTCTGAAAGTTAGGAAGATTTGGTTTAGGAGAATTCTATACTTAATTACATATCTTTCTCTACATTAGAAATACTGACCTATGTGAATGTGATTTTTTTTTAATTAAGGAAAAACTAGATCATAATTTCAATATCCAGATATTTATGATTTTCATATCTTAATAATTTCATAACTGAGCTTATAAATTACATATTGTCTTGCGAACTATTATTACTTAGTGAAAGTGAAAGTCACTCAGTAATGTCCAGCTCTTTGTGACCCCATGGACTATATAGTCCATAGAAATCTCCAGGCCAGAATAGTGGAGTGGGTAGCTGTTTCCTTCTCCAGGGGATCTTCCCAACCCAGGGACTGATCCCAGGTCTTCTGCATTGCAGGTAGTTTCTTTACCATCTGAGCCACAAATGTTTTCTTAGTAAAATTAGAGATACCAAGGGAACATTTCATGCAAATATGGGCTCGGTAAAGGACAGAAATGGCATGTACCTAACAGAAGCAGAAGATATTAAGAAGAGGTGGCAAGAATACACAGAAGAACTATCCAAAAAAGATCTTCATGACCAGGATAATCACGATGGTGTGATCACTGACCTAGAGCCAGACATCCTGGAATGTGAAGTCAAGTGGGCCTTAGAATGCATCACTACGAACAAAGCTAGTGGAGGTGATGGAATTCCAGTTGAGCTATTTCAAACCCTGAAAGATGATGCTGTGAAAATGCTGCAATCAATATGCCAGCGCATTTGGAAAACTCAGCAGTGGCCACAGGACTGGAAAAGGTCAGTTTTCATTCCAATCCCTAAGAAAGGCAATGCCAAAGAATGCTCAAACTGCCGCACAATTGCACTCATCTCACACGCTAGTAAAGTAATGCTCAAAATTCTCCAAGCCAGGCTTCAGCAATACGTGAACCATGAACTTCCAGATGTTCAAGCTGGATTTAGAAAAGGCAGAGGAACCAGAGACCAAATTGCCAACATCTGCTGAATCATGGAAAAAGCAAGATAGTTCCAGAAAAACATCTATTTCTGCTTTATTGACTATGCCAAAGCCTTTGACTGTGTGGATCACAATAAACTGTGGAAAATTCTTCAAGAGATGGGAATACCAGACCACCTGACCTGCCTCTTGAGAAACCTTTATTCAGGTCAGGAAGCAACAGAACTAAAAATGGAACAGCAGACTGGTTCCAAATAGGAAAAGAAGTACATCAAGCCAGTATATTGTCACCCTGCTTATTTAACTTCTATGCAGACTACATCATGAGAAATGCTGGGCTGGAAGAAGCACAAGCTGGAATCAAGATTGCTGAGAGAAATATCAATAACTTCAGATATGCAGATGATACCACCCTTATGGCAGAAAATGAAGAGGAACTAAAAAGCCTCTTGATGAAAGTGAAAGAGGAGAATGAAAAAATTGGCTTAAAGCTCAACACTCAGAAAACGAAGATCATGGCATCTGGTCCCATCTTCATGGGAAATAGATGGAGAAACAGTGGAAACAGTGTCAGACTTTATCTTTTTGGGCTCCAAAATCACTGCGGATGGTGACTGCAGTCATGAAATTAAAAGATGCTTAGTCCTTGGAAGGAAAGTTATGACCAACCTAGATAGCATATTCAAAAGCAGAGACATTACTTTCCAACAAAAGTCCGTTTAGTCAAGGCTATGGTTTTTCCTGTGGTCATATATGGATGTGAGAGTTGGACTGTGAAGAAAGCTGAGCACCAAAGAATTGATGCTTTTGAACTGTGGTGTTGGAGAAGACTCTTGAGAGTCCCTTGGACTGCAAAGAGATCCCACCAGTCCATTCTGAAGGAGATCAGCCCTGGGTGTTCTTTGGAAGGAATGATGCTGAAGCTAAAACTCCAGTACTTTGGCCACCTCATGCGAAGAGTTGACTCATTGGAAAAGACTCTGATGCTGGGAGGGATTGGGGGCAGGAGGAAAAGGGGACAACAGAGGATGAGATGGCTGGATGACATCACTGACTTATAGACGTGAGTTTGAGTGAACTCTGGGAGTTGGTGATGGACAGGGAGGCCTGGTGTGCTGCGATTCATAGGGTCGCAAAGAGTCGGACACGACTGAGCGAATGAACTGAACTGAACTGAACGATCACAATTATTCCCCCATATCCTTACAAATCTTTAAAATTATGATTTTGACTACATTTATGTGCCATATCATAATTTGCCATTACATTTTATGTATATAAACTCAACATTTACATTGTCGCCATTTCCATTTTTAATATTAGAAAAAAAGTATTATAATGAAATTCCTTTGTGTTTGAATTTTTAACACATTTTAAAAGGTCTCTGTGACAAATTCCAGTAAATGATATTAATGTATCAAAAATATAGACATTTTAATTTTAAGGTAAATAGATAAGATAGCCATTCATAATACATTTCCTTCAAATGTATTTATCACGTATTCCTCCATTGTTAATAACAGCATAGGAAAGTGCCTGCTTCCTACTCATTGCTAACACTTTTTTTCTTTTGATCTTTTCCAGTGGGAGTCTTTTTTTTTTTTTGCATCCTTTTCTGTTTGATTACAAGTGAAGTTCAATATGTGTCATAGGCTTATTGGTTGTCTTGTGTCTAGAGTGTTGTCAGGTTATATTTCTTACTCTGTTTTCCCGCTGAAATGCCCCTTTTCTGTATTTTAACATGCAGGCATTTTATATTTGTGTGTGGCCAAATCTATCAAGTTTTTCATTTGTATTTCTTTCTTGTCTTTTGTGCCAGTTCCTCTGTAAAGCTGAGCCTACTGGTCTTACAGCCATGTTTCCTCATCAAAAGAACATCCTCACCCAGTAAGCTGTGTTGAGGGGGTGAGGCAGCAGGGACACCTGACCACTGTGTGCCCCCCACACAATGTGAGGGCTAGCAGACCTCTGTACCTGCCCCCTGTGCCCGCATGCTCAGTCGCTGAGTCCTATCCGATACCTTGTGACCCTATGGACTGTAGCCCGCCAGGCTCTTCCGTCCATAGGATTCTCCAGGCAAGAATACTGGAGCAGGTGGCCATTTCCTTCTCCAGGGAATTCTCCCCACCCAGGGATCCAACCCGCCTCTCCTGTGAGTCATGCATTGGCAGGCGGGTTCTTTACGAGTGCCACTTGGGAAACTTCGCATCTCCCTGCTACCCCCATGAGATCCACCCAAACCAGCTTCTCTGGATGCTCACAGTGACACTTCTTAGGAAATGGGCTCAGGAACATCAATCCCAAGGTGGGATTGCTCTAAAGACACTACCTCAAGGTTTCATAAGTAGTTCCTATAAATGTTTGCTCTGTACCTCCTCTTTCCTCCCTTATACATCTTCTGCTTTCCCTAAGTATTCCCATCCTGCTGTGGGTATTATGCTGTCGTAAACACATCCCTTTTGCATGGAGGTGATTTGGGAACCTCTTTGCCAAATGTGGATTTTGAACTTTCAAAGGAATGACACAGGCTACAAAAACAACACAATTAAAACAAACAAACAAACAAAAACTTTAAAGAAAAAAATTCAGTGAGAATGTCTCAGAGTGATAAATAAGTACCTGTGAATGGAGAGAAAAAGATTTATATTAAAAACTATAGATTCAGGAAAATGGCTGTCCTGAACTGTGTCTTGTAAGAAATTAAAAACAACTATATTTAGTTGTTCTGATGCGAATGAAAATGTGGTGATTCATGTCTTGCAAATTTAAGAGTTTATTCAAGCCTAATGGGCTTAATTTTACTTATTTATTTTTTTTGGAGAGGGAAAGAGAGAAGACTGATAAGATTCACAGCAAATATAAATCCTCCATCCACTGCCTACTTTTATTTTACTTTGGGAAAGGGAGATCTCCCTCTCAACAGCCCTGTATGACTCTAAGAAAAGAAACAGGACTGTGTCTTTTCTTTTCATCATTAGAAAATCTTTATCAAGCACCAAATATTTATTTGCTGGGGAGCCAGATGTTTCAGAAGAGTATCACATCTTCTCGGATGTGTAGGAAGAGTTGCTATAATACATGTCTCTGTCCTATGCTTTAGGTGCTGCTGAGAGAAATAGATATTTGCTTCAACTACAGAGATGATTGTCTAGAAAATGAGAATGTCTACAGTAGTCACTGTCTCTAATGGTCAATTGTGGAAAAATATTTAAGAGTCGGGACTGCAGAGTTCTACACGCACACCTGGATTGTATGCTCACTTAGTTCATTACCATGAAAGTGGAGGCTTAGATATTGATTGATGTGAGAATTAGTGTAGCAAGATGGCTTGGGGGACAAAGCGGAAGTATTATTCTTAGAAAGTTTCTCTGGCCTGGCTTAAGGGAAGATGTTGGTGCAGGCTAACAGGAATGACCCATTTAGGTATCTCTTATTACTGCTTTGTCTGAGACCTAAGACAAGTCACAGAATGTCTCTGAACATTGTATTCTTCATCTTTAAATGAGAAATTCCACTGCCTGATCCTAATAGACCAAACACCTTGTAATTTGATGGTAGGATCAGAAGCAATGTATAGGTTGTTTGCACCTCATAGAAGACCAATATAATAGCATATTGTTTCTAATGTGATCATCATTATTATTCTACTTTTAATTTGTAGACAGGCTTGAATATTTCATAAATACTGTCATAAACTCTTTTCACTTCCCAAATGGTAAATATGAAAGTACCCTCATTTTTAGAGTCATTTTTAGTAGTGTCTTTTTTTCCTCTTTCTTTTTTCTTTTTAAAGCAGAAAGTGATGCTACACTGGATTCATTATTATTCTCCGTGAAACATTATTTGAAATTGCTTTTTCAAGGAAGATCCAATCTGTACATCTTTTTATTCTGTTATTACATTTAAACAAGAGATACACCTATCTTAAAACAATCATATTTCTAGAAGTTTGATCCTAAGTAAATTTTCTAGAAAATTGATTTTAAGTAAAGACACACTGTTTTAAAAATCAAGACATGAAGTAATACCCGGAGTGGCCAGAATACCAAGTGAAGTTTAACCCCTCTGGCCAGATTTCTCCTTCAAGTGTATGATGCTTCCTGTAAAATCCCTTCAGACTGAAAAAAAAAAAAAGACATCCTTGAAAAAATTATCTGTCTTTCATGTTTTATCTTTAATGCCATCAGCCATCTTTCTGGGGGTTTGCTCTCCCTCTTTGACGAAGTGTGTATAAAATAGTTCTGGTTTGAGTACCACTGCTTTTCCTTTGGCAACCCTGGCTGAACGTGGCTACCCTGTGGCAGACCACAGGGGTGCCAGGTAAATTTCTCTAGAGTGACGATCAAAAACTTTGTGCAACCCAAGATGACCGGTGAGGCTCATCTGGCTTGATCTTACCTTGCTGTGTTCAATCCAAGAGGAAGGTGTCATGAGGAATTGAGACCAACCGAACAGCCTCTTTGTAGTTTCTTTAAACTCTCACCCACTCACTCGCCCATCTTAGTTCTTGGCCCCTCCTCTCACTTGGTCTGATGAAATGTGAATCACCTTTCTATGTCTAACTTCAAAAAAGCAATGCCAAGAGTAACAAGTAAGGACAGTTTACTATGTGTCCAAAACTCTTCCAAATGCTTTACATGTGTAACTCATATAATCCTCAAAACAGCCTTAAAATGCAAGTATTAGTGCCATCCATATGTTACAGGTGAGGAAGTTAAAGAGCAGAAAAACTGACTATAGGAACTATTTAAGAGACTATAGGAACAATAGATATAAAAATGATATATACTTATGAGAGATGCCTTGGTCTGTGAGATTTATACAGTCGGGATGATAATTCTGCACATTTCAATCCACAAAGTGGCTGCTGAAAACCTCAGTAAATCAAAGTGCATGTTCATTTTTGGCAGCAAAGAACAACATACTAGAGAAATCAAATATATATTTCTCCACAATACTGTGCACCTGAAATTCTGATGAATATACAGACCAATCGGAATCATGTTAGTACAGATTCTACTCCAGTGGGTCTGTGATAATTCCTGAGACTCTGCATTTCTGACAAGCTCAAATGCTGCTGGTCTGCAGACTACACTTTGAGTAGCAGTCCCTAATATGTTGTTGAATTCTGCTTAAATGAATGCTTGATTCTGTATTTCAGTAAAATCCCTGTGTTACAATATGAAAAGAAAGTTAGTTTAGTTATTACATAAGTGGCTCTGCTTTGACTAAGTGTGTTGTGCTCAGTTTCTCAGCTGTGTTTAACTTTTTGCAGCTCCTTGAAATATAGACTGCCAGGCTCCTCTGTCCGTGGAATTCTCAAGATAAGAATACCAGAGTGGGTTTCTATTCCTTTCTCCAGGGAATCATCTCAACCCAGAGATCTAACCTAGGTCTCAGTATTGTAGGCAGATTCTTTACCATGAGCCACCAGTACTCTAGATTAAATTATGAGATTCAAATGGCACCAGGAAAACATAAGTGCTAGTGAGATAGCCAACGAAGATCTGAAAATGTGTGCCATGGGCAATAAACTTAGCATTATGAATTTTCTGCTATATAAACATGCATGAAAAAAATCACAACTATACTCCACGAAATTCTGTGTACCCATTTATTAAACAAACACTGCCTATCTGTCTTAAATGGTAATTAAAATGCTTGTATCTGATGTTAGAAAATAACTGTTTTTTGTGTAACCTTCTCAAATCCTAGTCTAGTTCCACTACATAAATCCTATTAGAGTCATACTAGAACAAAAGTTTTTTTCATGTGTGCCTGAAATTGCCCACCCTCAAATTAGTCTTTATAGCAATTTTATGAATATTTTAGTTCAAATGTTACTTGTCCTCTGAGCTGTCCAGATTGCCCACATCAGGTACTGGGGTTTATATGGTCACGAAGAATTGATGCTTTTAAACTGTGGTGTTGGAGAAGACTCTTGAGAGTCCCTTGGACTGCAAGGAGATCCAACCAGTCCATTCTAAAAGAGATCAGTCCTGGGTGTTCTTTGGAAGGAATGATGCTAAAGCTGAAACTCCAGTACTTTGGCCACCTCATGAAAAAAGTTGACTCATTGGAAAAGACTCTGATGCTGGGAGGGATTGGAGGCAGGTGGAAAACGGGACAACTGAGGATGAGATGGCTGGATGGCATCACCAACTCGATGGACAGGAGTCTGAGTGAACTCCGGGAGTTGATGATGGACAGGGAGGCCTGGCGTGCTGCGATTCACGGTGTTGCAAAGAGTCGGACACGACTGAGCGACTGAACTGAACTGAAGAGTGGAACTGAGGAAACAGTAGGAAGAAAAAGAACATCAGTCGTGCCGTTGTATTCATAGTTAGCCACTGTGTGAAATGGATCACTGTCTCATGTAGCTACCAGAAATTAGCTTCACACAGTGACCCTTTCCCGTACCTGTACTGTCAGTGTCTTGGGCTCAGCTGGAGAGCTGAGGGCACTCGTCACTTGGAGCACTGTCAGAAACCAGTCACACCTGCAGCTTCACAAGTGATGAGCATAGAAATAGAAATCACTGGTATCACAATTAACCTTGATGAGCCATAATCATTGAATACTCCATCTGAGTATATACAAATATGCAGTAAATTTCATTGAGCTATTATCTAAGCTACAAACTGAGCTACAGAAATTTAAGAACAAAGACTAAATTAGATACCACTTAAAACTGTACTTGGGCTACAAAAGGAAACATCAAATGAATAGTTGGTGCAGTTGATTCTTCTTTTTTTTTAGGTTAAGACTGCTTGCACTGATCAAAGAGTAGTTAACAATTTATAGTTTGTAACAGTAGTTAGAAAACTGTGCCATGTGATAGAATCTCCTATGAGGAATCTTTAAAACATGCTGGTAAACCCTTTCCTTATTGAATTCAGTTGATCTACAGTGGAGCTGAGAATTTGCATTTCTCAATATTTCCCCTCTTATGCAAATAATTCTGGACCTAGACCATACTTAGAAAATTATTGCCTAAATGTGTTCTACGAAAGTATACTCTTATGATTGGTTAATCTAACTTTTTTAGTTTACCAACTCAACTTTTTTACTGCAGTTTTGAAAATGTTTATTTCTTTCTATTGCTTCAATTATAAATCTCTGTGTAAAAATTTGTAACCATGTTATTCCAGATAATTTTGGTGTGTCATATTCTTCTGCAATAAAAATTTTAAACTTATCTGCATTGTTTAAAATTCCAAAGGACGTTAAAATTTAGCCTCTTTTCCTTTCTACCAAGTGTATAGGCTTTAGAAATTTATGATTTACTAATTATGTAAATCATTGTTCAAATAAATGGTATACTATAAGGTGGATTACAAATTAAAAAAAAAAAAAAAAAAAGGAGATGCCAGTTTGCTTATGAGCAACCCCTGTGCAGAATAATACAGATAGCCTTCACTCAGAGCCACCTAGATGAAAACAGAACCATAATTCTCAATAACAGATCTCTGGTTATGAGTACATCTGACATCCCAAGGCCTTACTGGAGGCCACACTATCTACTTGTATCCTCTGCCTATAATATTGGATTGGCCAAAAAGTTCCCTCAGACTTTTTGGTGCGATGTCACAGAAAAACCCAATGGACATTTTTGCCAGCCCTGTATTTCCCCTCAGAAGAGTCTGTGGGAAAAGCACAGCACTACTGCCATCAGATTTCAGCACACAGAAAAAAGGAATCTGACAGACTGAAAACAGGCTGAATGAAACAGCAATCCTAGTTATACATGAGTACTGGCTAGATCATGCTTTCACGTTTAGCCAGGAATGACTTTCTGCAAATTATCTGGTGGTGAACTTATCTCAGAAGAAGATAAAATTGCATGACTCCAACATTTAATGACATAAATCAAGACATCCGGATGGAGTTTATGGTCCTAGAGAGTTTGAAACATCTCGATATCCATATATATTCCACTAAATAATTGAAAGCCTAAAGAACAAAATAAATACTTAGCTCGGTCTCAAGAAATAGATGTGTTTACATATTCTAAAACCGAAAGAAAAAGCATAGTAGTTGTAAATCGTATAAATTGTATCACAGAGCCCTAGGATCTGGACTCATAATTTAGCCTCTGTAGATTTTGAGTAGGTTCTATTTTATTTACAACTAAATTTTGGCAGAGTTGAAGAATAAAGGTGGCCATTACTCGGAGCACAGTCAAACAGATTTAGAATGCATAGTAAAACATATTCTTTTGGTTCTATCTCCTTTCTTAATCCCAAAATTACCTTATAATTTCTGTGGAATACTTAATATTGTAAAATTGATATGCAGAACTAGATAGTGGTATAAATCAATTTGATAACCTTTAATTCCCTTTGATTATCCCCAAATTTGGGGGAAGGCATTAAACAAAGTTGAATTCTAAAAAAATGAGAAAGAGGAAGCCTTGAGGCTAATTTTGGCTGTGCAAATTTAAATATATGAATAAAATATGTGGAAGAAGTCTGGAAGGAAATTTATCTTTGATTCAACATAGTAGCTTGAAGCACTTCCTTTAGAGAGATCTGTGGTTGTTGTTTAATGGGTATAGAATTTCAGATTTGCAGGATGAAAAGATCCTGGATGTCTCTTTCAGAGCAATGTGAAAATATTTAATCTACTGAACTGTACACTTCAAAGTGGTTGTCGTTGTTCAGTTGCCAAGCCGAGTCCAACTCTTCACAACTCCATGGACTACAGCACACCAGGCTTCTCTATCCCTCACCATCTCCTAAAATTTGCCCAAGTTCATGTCCAACGAATCCATATGCCATCCAACCATCTCATCCTCTGTTGTCCCCTTCTCCTCATACTCTCCATCTTTCCAGCGTCAGGGTCTTTTCCGATAAATTGACTGTTCACTTCAGGTGGCCAAACTATTGGAGGTTCAGCTTCAGCATCAGTCCTTCCAAGGAGTATTTAGGGTTGATTTTAGATTGACTTTTAGATTGACTGGTTTGATCTTGCAGTCCAAGGGACTGTCAGGAGTCTTCTCCAGCACCACCAATTCTTTGGTGCTCTGCCTTCTTTTACACTTCCCTTGAGGCTCAGCTGGTAAAGAAACCTCCTGCAATGCAGGAGACCTGGGTTCGATCCCTGGGTTGGGAAGATCTCCTGGAGAAGGGAAAGGTGACCCACTCCAGTATTCTGGCCTAGAGAATTCTATGAACTGTGTAGTCCATGAGGCCGCAAAGAGTCGGACACGACTGAGCGACTTTCACTTTCACTGCCTTCTTTATTGTCCAGCTCTCGTATCCATACATGACTACCGCAAAGACCATAACCTTGAGTATTTGGACCTTTGTTGGCAAAGCGATGTCTTTGCTTTGTAGCACACTGTCTAGGTTTGTCATAGCTTTCCTCCCAAGAAGCAATTGCCTTCTAATGTCATGGCTGCAGTCACCATCTGCAGTGATTTTAGAGCGTAAGAAGAGGAGGCTGTCACTGCTGCCACCTTTTTCCCTTCTATTTGCCATGAAGTGATGGGAACAGATGTCATGATCTTATTTTTTTTTAATATTGAGTTTTAAGCTGGCTTTCTCACTCTCCTCCTTTACCCTCATCAAAAGGCTCTTTAGCTCCTCTCACTTTCTGCCATTAGAGAGTTAGCATCTGCGTATCTGATTCATCGACATTTTTCCCAGAAATCTTGATTTCAGCTTGTAAAAATGATTAAGATGGTAAATTTTATGTTGTATGCTTTCAACCATTGAAAAAAGAAACTGGAATCTAAGGAGTAATATACTAACTTCTTGATATTTCTGATACTCCTTTTCTTATATTTTAATTAATTTTATTTTCCAAATAATAGCAAATATGACATTAATATTCAAACTGTGGAAGAAGGTATAATTTTACCTCTATCCAAAATTTACAGATTCCCTCCCCCCAAATCCTATAACTATTATTATACATTTTTTCACTCAGTAGTGTATCTTGTTTTTGTTTTTTTCTGCTTAAAACTTTATTTATTTTATTTATTTATTATTTTATTTTATTTTTTAACTTTACAATATTGTATTGGTTTTGCCATATATCAACATGAATCTGCCACAGGTATACACGTGTTCCCCATCCTGAACCCTCCTCCCTCCTCCCTCCCCATACCATCCCTCTGGGTCGTCCCAGTGCACCAGCCCCAAGCATCCAGGGTCGTGCACTAAACCTGGACTGGCGACTCGTTTCATACATGATATTATACATGTTTCAATGCCATTCTCCCAAATCATCCCACCCTCTCCCTCTCCCACAGAGTCCAAAAGACTCTTCTATATATCTTGTAAGTCATATATTCATTCAGGCATAGTATAACTTATAAGTCATATATTCATTCAGGCAACAAAAAATTGTTGAGTTTTGAATACCTGCTGTGTAGAAGGCATGCTTCATCTGTATGGACATCACAGACATGAATAAAACAGACAGTCTCTACCTACACTGGGCTTTCAAAACAAGTGGAGTTCTTTTGCAAGAAGTGTTAGTTGTTCAGTCATGTCCAACTCTTTGCAACCCCATTTGCTGTAGCCCACCAGGCTCTTCTGTCCATGGAATTCTCCAGGCAAGAATACTAGAGTGGGTTGCCATTCCCTTCTCCAGAGGATCTTCCTGACCCAGGGATTGAACCCAGGTCTCTTGCATTGCAGGCAAATTCTTTACAGTCTGAGCCATCAAGGAAGCACAAGAAAGTAACTTTTAAAAGCACTTTTAAATGATGCCCAGTATGTCATTGAATAGATTTATTCATCTTTATTTAACCTGTCCCTACTGCTAAATACTAGAGAGAATCCCATTTGTTTTGTTGTGATTACAAATAACATGGCAGTAAATTCTTTCAAAAATATTTAAACACATGTAAGAATCTATTTCCATAATAAATGTGTAAACATATAATGGGTACAAAGAAGTTTTTCACCTTTGCATTTTAAATTTTGGAAGCCTTTACACTTATTATCTTATACAGAATTCCTGATCCCAGCATACACACTCATCGGACATAAACAAATGATAGACTCTCATCTTCACACTTCACACTAATAAGAATTCACACTTATCTATGACTGATTCAGTTGGTATCTGTATGTGAGGGAGTATACCTTAGCAGTAAGGAGTCATACTCTATAACCTTGCTAGTCATAGTGTGATTTTTGGACAGGCAGTATCCACATCACTTGGGAGCTTGTTAGAGATGAACTCCTGAGCCCCAACCTAGACACATTGAATCACAATTTGTATTTTAACAAGATCCCTGGTTGATTCAAATGCACATTAAATCCCAAGAAGCACTAATTTAGGATACCCAGGCCTAGGTTTTTATCTTGTTACCCTGCATAAATACGTAAAGGCTGTGTGAACATGGACATGTCATTTCAGTCCCTTGGTATATATGGGGCATTTGTTTCAGGATTGTTGCAAGTACCAAAATCCAAGGGATGTTCAAGTCCCTTATAACAAATGGTATGGTACAGCCATTACTCAGCGGGTGTGGAATTCATGGATACTAAGGGCCAACTGTACACATAATCAAGTTTTTAGATCTATTTGCATAATATGGATAATAATATTATTCATTTAATTGGCTTGTTAGGTTATTTCAATGAGCTAATATTTATATTAGTTATATTTATAATATTTATGTTAACCAACTTTTGGAAAAGACCCTGATGCTGGGAAAGATTGAAGGCAGGAGGAAAAGGGGATGACAGAAGACAAGATGGTTGGATGACATCATTGATCAATGGACATGAGTTTGAGCAAGCTCCAGGAGAGACTAAAGGACAAGGAGGCCTGGCATGCTGCAGTGCATGGATTTGCAAAGAGCTGGACACGACTGAATGACTGAACAACAATATTTTCAAAGTATGAAGTTGAACACTTGGCATGTAATGATTGTCCAGTAAATATTGACTCTCATTAATTGTTTTGAGTGTCCTATCTAAAATATTATTATTATCTGATAACTTCCTGTGATGATCATTAACTGTTAAAAATAATTAAAGTTTAAATTAAGAAGTTTACCATACATTTTCATTATGACAAGTGGTTTTGTGCACTGATATTAAAAAAATCTTTCCCTTTCCAATATTATATATAAATGAATTTAAAATTCACAAGGAAAATATGTGTGATATCCAATTTTATTTTCTATTCTTCCTTCTCCTGCCTTTATTTAATACCTTGATTCTAGAGACTTTTGTAAATGGCTTATCATGACCATTTACATTATTCTATTATGTTTCTGAAATAAATAATTTGAAAAATACTAAGTAATATATAGCTGGAATCAAGATTGCTGGGAGAAATATCAATAACCTCAGATATGCAGATGACACCACCCTTTATGGCAGAAAGTGAAGAGGAACTAAAAATGATGAAAGTGAAAGAGGAGAGTGAAAAAGTTGGCTTAAAACTCAACATTCAGAAAACTAAAATCATGGCATCTGGTCCCATCATTTCATGGCAAATAGATGGGGAAACAGTGTCAGACTTTATTTTGGGGGGCTCCAAAATCACTGCAGACAGTGATTGCAGCCATGAAATTAAAAGACGCTTACTCCTTGGAAGGAAAGTTATGACCAACCTAGATAGCATATTCAAAAGCAGAGACATTACTTTGCAAACAAAGGTCCGTTTAGTCAAGGCTATGGTTTTCCCAGTGGTCATGTATGGATTTGAGAGTTGGACTGTGAAGAAGGCTGAGCACCAAAGAATTGGTGCTTTTGAACTGTGGTGTTGGAGAAGACTCTTGAGAGTCCCTTGGACTGCAAGGAGATCCAACTAGTCCATCCTAAAGGAGATCAGTCCTGGGTGTTCATTGGAAGGAATGATGTGAAAGCTGAAACTCCAGTACTTTGGCCACCTCATGCGAAGATTTGATTCATTGGAAAAGACTCTGATGCTGGGAGGGATTGGGGGCAGGAGGAAAAGGGGACGACAGAGGATGGGATGGCTGGATGACATCACTGACTCAATGGACATGAGTTTGAGTGAACTCCGGGAGTTGGTAATGGACAGGGAGGCCTGGAGTGCTGCAATTCATGGAGTCGCAAAGAGTTGGACACGACTGAGCAACTGAACTGAACTGAAAGTGATATATATATATGCCATTGCCTTCTCCAGTATATATATGTGTGTGTATGAATATATATATATATATATATAAGTTTTTTTATTACCCCACCATTTTTTTCCAAGAGTCAGAAATACATCTGCAGTTAGGAAAGTATCTTGAGTTTTCACATGGACACCCACTCACAGAAATGAAACTTTATGACTTCCTTCAGTGGGTTCAGTTCCTTCAGACACTTTAAGAAAAGTATATTAGAGTTCTGTCTGCATCAGATTCTGCTTAAAACATTGACAGTTACAAGACAATATTAACCCTACCCTAACCATGAGAAAAAGCCAGATAATCTATTAGATCATGATACAAATGCTGACAAGTCCCTTATAGGAGTGTTAGGATACACAGACATGTTTTGCCTTTGGAAGTATGTGGATGGCAACCGGCATCATTATAAGTCAACAGGGAAATGTAAATTAAAACATAAACCATAATGAGATACCCTTAACTATCGAGTGGGATGGCTAAATAAAAATGACTAACAGTATCAGGTTCTGAGAAGTACATAGTGCAAGTTGATTTATCACACATTGCTGGTACAGTACAAAATGGCACAGTCACTTGGAAAGCAGTTTTGGCACTTTCTTGTAAATTTAAATATACAACTACTATAATTGTGTTAGTTGCTCAGTTGTGTCTGGCACTTTGTGACCCCATGGACTCTAGCCCACCAGGTTCTTCTGTTCACAGAATTCTCCAGGCAAGAATGACTGAAGTGGGTAGCCATTCTCTTCTCCAGGGGGTTTGCCCAACTCAAGGATTGAACCCAGGTCTCCTGCATTGCAGATGGATTCTTTACTGTCTGAGCCCACCAGGGAAGCCCAACAACTACTATATAACCTAGCAGTGTCAAGAGAAGTGAAAATGCTTGTCCATGCAAAGACTTACTTGATAATATTAATAGCAGCTATACCCATAATTGTCAAAATCTGAAGAAAACTCAAATGTGCACATCCTTGTGAATGAATTAAGAAAGGTAGTACACTCACAAAATGAAATATTACTGTTAACAAAAGGAATAAATGAGTGACTGATAATGCAATGACATGGATGAATTACAATAGCATAATGTTAGTGAAATAACACTTAGAACATATATCCTATGACTCCTTTTATACGTCATTCTCCTGAAGGGAAACTTGTAGTGACAGAAACACAAATTGAGTGGTTAGTTGTCAGGTGTTTTGGGCAGGAAGATGCACTGAGTCCAAAGAGGTGGGAGGAAAAGTTTGGGAATGATAAAACTGTTCCCTATATTGTCAATACTGGTGGTCACACAATTCTTCAATTTGTTCTCTTAAAGACGGTGATTTTTATTTATGTAAATAGTATCTTAGTAAACCTGACTTTTAATTAAAAGTTCAGTCTATAAACCTTTGATTGTATCAAAAATGCCTGGGGATCTAGGGTTGTCAGGCACTGAGATTTCTGGGCCCCAAGAGACCTATTGAACAAGATTCTTAAGTGTGATTCCTGAAAGCCACACCTTTTATAATTACCCTCCAAGCCCCTGCTCTGACATAAGTATTTGTTTCATAGTTCTAACCTCGGAGTTGCCTGCTGAGCTTGTTAAAGAAAATCAATTCATCACATCTCACTGGGACCAGCTGTAGTCACACTTTTCTTAAGAAGTACAGAACACTGTTATCTAATATGCTTCTTTTATCAGCTTTTTGAGAACAGATTCATCAATTTTCACGTACCAAGTAATCCCACAGAACTTTATATTCCATTGGCACGAACAACGGGACTGAATTTGGACCCAACTACTTATAGGGCTGTAGAAAAGTTCACTCTATCAAGAGCTTCATAAAGATCCACACCGAGGCTTCATGGAGAAGTAAATAGAGCAGTTTATTCTGTTAGGGGTCTCAGATGAATTGAGCACATCACACCTGTGCTCAGCAGTCTGCTGGTGACTTATCTGTTTGCAGGTGCAAAGCAAAGTGATAACTTTGGTTAAGCTTATTTGTGTTGCATACACCGTCTAAGCTTTTCTTTCTGGGTAATTCCCTTTCACAGTCTTTATATGATTTTTATACTAAAAATTAGGAAGTGCTGTTTACAATATAGTGGATTAGGAGTCAAGTAATTTTTGTGAACTTTAATGTCTACATTATAGTTAATGCAGCTGAGCACTACAGTTTAAAATATCTTGTCTAAAGGCATTGACTGGCATAGTAGAAACAAAGATGAAAGGAGGCTGTGCTTTCAAAATGAATGTACATCCAGTGCCAGAGTGGAAATCACAGTCTACAGGCAACTACCATTCCATCCCGTAACCTCAACATCTTTCATTCAAATAGAAAATACCAGATGCCAAAGTTGGAATGAGACTTTATTTTTTCAATAGGCACAATTTCATTAGGAAAATGGAATTGGTAGATTTTTTTTTTTTTCTTTTCCACCAGCACAGGTCAACATTCCAACTCCCGCATCATAGGAGGACGCTTTACCGTCTGAGCCACCAGGGAAGTCCTCCTTAGAAGCAACAACATTAAATACTTAGGATTTTAAATTATAGCCTGATCTCATTTATTGTGGAACCTAAAAAAGTAGAACTCATAGAAACAGAGGGTAACAGTGGTTGCCAGGGAGGCAGGAGGTAGGACTGGGAAGTAGGAGAAATAGGGAGATGTAGGTTAAGGGTACCAAGTTTCAGTTATGTAGGATGAATAAGTTCTGGAGATCTAGTGTACAGCATGGTGACAATCATTAATTAATACTGTAGCATATACTTGAAATTTTCCTGAGAAAGTAGTCCTTAAATTTTCTCACTACAAAAAACCAAAGAAGATGACTATGTCAGATTATGGCTATATTAGTCAGCTTGGTAGTAGTAATCATTTCACAAAGTATATGTATATCAAAACATTGTGCACCATTAATATATAAATACATATATAATTTTTATTTGTCAATTATAACTCAAAGCTGGAAAAGATATAGTTATAAACATTTAGTCCATGGAATATTATCTAATATTAACTGTAAATTTCATTTGAAATACTATTCAAACATTACACAATTTTAGTAGTCGTAATAATACCTGAAAAAAATTGACACATCCTTATAAATTTTTCATTGAAATTTTAACCTGATTTACTTTTACATCCATGACTTATCTGGCAAATTTTATATAAGGTAACTGAACAAAGAACTGCAAAACAACAAATATGTCAAGTTAATCTCAAGTAATTTTCCATTGTACAGCAATTGCATTTTGACCAAAACAGATGGGCATCCTGTTACATTCCAGCAAATGTCAGCCTTACTTGACAAGGGCGACATTCCACTTGATAAGAAGCCCACATTTCTTCATGTTCCTAGCCTCCACTATCTTTCACTTTTGTGCCTTGGGCATCACATAGGTATAGAATTTAAGCCCCTGTGCTTATGCTCTCTGCTTCACAACTCATGATTGCTGACAGTTGTGTGAACACCTAACTTAAAATAGCATCATCTTAATCACTTGCAGATAGATAAATAGCATAGGCACAGACATGAATCTTCCAATACAATGTCATGCTTGAAGAAGTAGCATTTAGAGTTGCCCTTAGCAACCAAGCTAGTTTATTTTCCTCCTTTCAGGTACCAGCTATTTATCTGCTAAAGTGGAAGTTTCCTATTTTTCAGGTGGCCACCTCCTTTCAGTTCACATACTTTTTCTTATATGCACATAATCACTCACTATTCCAGTAGGGTTTATGTAACATCAGACTCTGTCCAAAGAATAAATCATGGTAAGTTTAATAATGTTCTCACTTTTTATTATTTTTTGCCATTGTTATATTGTTACCAAAAATATTATGTTGCTTCATTGAATGGATTTTACCAAGAGATTACAAGCTTGTATGGCTACTTTACAAATCTAATAGTTGAAAAAGAAAAGCAAGTCCTGAAATTTGCAAATAAACATAAGAAAAAAAAGGTTTTTGTTTGTTTGAAAAGTAAATGAAGTCTGTTAAGCAGTTTATTCTGGGTTAAGTGGTTATTTGCCTAATTACATGGATTACCACACTAACTTTTGCCCTGCCGTCTCTAAAACATTCATAACAATAATAGTACATTATGGAAATAGATATATACAAGCAGAATAGCTTTAATCTTGGGATTATAGTATAACCTGTCATCACACAGCATTCTTTTAAGGTGCAAGACTTCCAATATGTGTTGTCAGAGGTAAATTATATCAGAGACTCAACATTGTTAGGCACCACTGTTTCTACATCAAATGATGAACACATGTAATGTTCCCTGTCGACGCTGTATTTCTGTTTACATTGTTCCAACTTCATTACTGAAAGATCCTGTTTCCATTTTCTTCTTGGGGAACGAATAACTATAAAGTAAAATTTAAGTCTTGGAAGTGTTATAAATAATAAAATAATTTCACTGATCTCTAGTTAAATATAGTCATGTTAAATATTCTATGACATTGTAGTCTTTTATGTTTATTGAGCTTTCAGCTTGCAATCTCTCATTCTCCTTACTTTCCCAAAATATAACACCCAGAATAATCTCTTTAAACTTCTATTAGGATAATTTTACTTCCATTTTTCTGAGTTCAACAAATGCTAGCAGTAAGAATGATATTAGACAACAAACAGGGAATAGAAAGTAATACGCACATTGTCTCCCAGTGTGCTATTTATTAACCAAACATTTAGACATCGACTCCACATCATGATGTAGTTACATTGCACTGACAAGGGCACGTCTCTAAAATTCTAAAATATCTTCTTCAAGGTTTATAGTGAAAGATGACTTTGGAGCTGAAATTATCTTTTTTTTTTTTTAGTTGTTTGATTTTTCTTTTTTTTTTTTTTTCAATTTTAAAATTTACTTTTTTTTTTTTTTTAACTTTCTTTTTTTTTTTTTTTTATTTCAGGTATACACATGCTCCCCATCCTGAACCCTCCTCCCTCCCCCCTCCCCATACCATCCCCCTGGGCCGTCCCAGCACACCAGCCCCAAGCATCCAGCATCGTGCATTGAACCTGGACTGGCATCTCGTTTCATACATGACATTTCACATGTTTCAATGCCATTCTCCCAAATCTTCCCACCCTCTCCCTCTCCCACAGAGTCCATAAGACTGTTCTATACATCAGTGTCTCTTTTGCTGTCTCGTATACAGGGTTATCGTTACCATCTTTCTAAATTCCATATATATGCGTTAGTATACTGTATTTATGTTTTTCCTTCTGGCTTACTTCACTCTGTATAATAGGCTCCAGTTTCATCCACCTCATTAGAACTGATTCAAATGTATTCTTTTTAATGGCTGAGTAATACTCCATTGTGTATATGTACCACAGCTTTCTTATCCATTCATCTGCTGATGGACATCTAGGTTGCTTCCATGTCCTGGCTATTATAAACAGTGCTGCGATGAACATTGGGGTACACGTGTCTCTTTCCCTTCTGGTTTCCTCAGTGTGTATGCCCAGCAGTGGGATTGCTGGATCATAAGGCAGTTCTATTTCCAGTTTTTTAAGGAATTTCCACACTGTTCTCCATAGTGGCTGTACTAGTTTGCATTCCCACCAACAGTGTAAGAGGGTTCCCTTTTCTCCACACCCTCTCCAGCATTTATTATTTGTAGACTTTTGGATCGCAGCCATTCTGACTGGTGTGAAATGGTACCTCATAGTGGTTTTGATTTGCATTTCTCTGATAATGAGTGATGTTGAGCATCTTTTCATGTGTTTGTTAGCCATCTGTATGTCTTCTTTGGAGAAATGTCTATTTAGATCTTTGGCCCATTTTTTGATTGGGTCATTTATTTTTCTGGAGTTGAGCTGTAGGAGTTGCTTGTATATTTTTGAGATTAGTTGTTTGTCCGTTGCTTCATTTGCTATTATTTTCTCCCATTCTGAAGGCTGTCTTTTCACCTTGCTAATAGTTTCCTTTGATGTGCAGAAGCTTTTAAGTTTAATTAGGTCCCATTTGTTTATTTTTGCTTTTATTTCCAATATTCTGGGAGGTGGGTCATAGAGGATCCTGCTGTGATGTATGTCAGAGAGTGTTTTGCCTATGTTCTCCTCTAGGAGTTTTATAGTTTCTGGTCTTACGTTGAGATCTTTAATCCATTTTGAGTTTATTTTTGTATATGGTGTTAGAAAGTGTTCTAGTTTCATTCTTTTACAAGTGGTTGACCAGATTTCCCAGCACCACTTGTTAAAGAGATTGTCTTTAATCCACTGTATATTCTTGCCTCCTTTGTCAAAGATAAGGTGTCCATATGTGCGTGGATTTATCTCTGGGCTTTCTATTTTGTTCCATTGATCTATATTTCTGTCTTTGTGCCAGTACCATACTGTCTTGATAACTGTGGCTTTGTAGTAGAGCCTGAAGTCAGGTAGGTTGATTCCTCCAGTTCCATTCTTCTTTCTCAAGATCCCTTTGGCTATTCGAGGTTTTTTGTATTTCCATACAAATTGTGAAATTATTTGTTCTAACTCTGTGAAGAATACTGTTGGTAGCTTGATAGGGATTGCATTGAATCTATAAATTGCTTTGGGTAGTATACTCATTTTCACTATATTGATTCTTCCAATCCATGAACATGGTATATTTCTCCATCTATTAGTGTCCTCTTTGATTTCTTTCACCAGTGTTTTATAGTTTTCTATATATAGGTCTTTAGTTTCTTTAGGTAGATATATTCCTAAGTATTTTATTCTTTTCGTTGCAATGGTGAATGGAATTGTTTCCTTAATTTCTCTTTCTGTTTTCTCATTATTAGTGTATAGGAATGCAAGGGATTTCTGTGTGTTGATTTTATATCCTGCAACTTTACTATAATCATTGATTAGTTCTAGTAATTTTCTGGTGGAGTCTTTAGGGTTTTCTATGTAGAGGATCATGTCATCTGCAAATAGTGAGAGTTTTACTTCTTCTTTTCCAATTTGGATTCCTTTTATTTCTTTTTCTGCTCTGATTGCTGTAGCCAAAACTTCCAAAACTATGTTGAATAGTAATGGTGAAAGTGGGCACCCTTGTCTTGTTCCTGACTTTAGAGGAAATGCTTTCAATTTTTCACCATTGAGGATAATGTTTGCTGTAGGTTTGTCATATATAGCTTTTATTATGTTGAGGTATGTTCCTTCTATTCCTGCTTTCTGGAGAGTTTTTATCATAAATGGGTGTTGAATTTTGTCAAAGGCTTTCTCTGCATCTATTGAGATAATCATATGGTTTTTGTTTTTCAATTTGTTAATGTGGTGTATTACATTGATTGATTTGCGGATATTGAAGAATCCTTGCATCCCTGGGATAAAGCCCACTTGATCATGGTGTATGATCTTTTTAATGTGTTGTTGGATTCTGATTGCTAGAATTTTGTTTAGGATTTTTGCATCTATGTTCATCAGTGATATTGGCCTGTAGTTTTCTTTTTTTGTGGGATCTTTGTCAGGTTTTGGTATTAGGGTGATGGTGGCCTCATAGAATGAGTTTGGAAGTTTACCTTCCTCTGCAATTTTCTGGAAGAGTTTGAGCAGGATAGGTGTTAGCTCTTCTCTAAATTTTTGGTAGAATTCAGCTGTGAAGCCGTCTGGACCTGGGCTTTTGTTTGCTGGGAGATTTTTGATTACAGTTTCAATTTCCGTGCTTGTGATGGGTCTGTTAAGGTTTTCTATTTCTTCCTGGTCCAGTTTTGGAAAGTTGTACTTTTCTAAGAATTTGTCCATTTCTTCCTCGTTGTCCATTTTATTGGCATATAATTGTTGATAATAGTCTCTTATGATCCTTTGTATTTCTATGTTGTCTGTTGTGATCTCTCCACTGTCATTTCTAATTTTATTGATTTGATTTTTCTCCCTTTGTTTCTTGATGAGTCTGGCTAATGGTTTGTCAATTTTATTTATCCTTTCAAAGAACCAGCTTTTGGCTTTGTTGATTTTTGCTATGGTCTCTTTTGTTTCTTTTGCATTTATTTCTGCTCTAATTTTTAAGATTTCTTTCCTTCTACTAACCCTGGGGTTCTTCATTTCTTCCTTTTCTAGTTGCTTTAGGTGTAGAGTTAGGTTATTTATTTGACTTTTTTCTTGTTTCTTGAGGTGTGCCTGTATTGCTATGAACTTTCCCCTTAGGACTGCTTTTACTGTGTCCCACAGGTTTTGGGTTGTTGTGTTTTCATTTTCATTCGTTTCTATGCAAATTTTGATTTCTTTTTTGATTTCTTCTGTGATTTGTTGGTTATTCAGCAGCGTGTTGTTCAGCCTCCATATGTTGGAATTTTTAATAGTTTTTCTCCTGTAATTGAGATCTAATCTTACTGCATTGTGGTCAGAAAAGATGCTTGGAATGATTTCTATTTTTTTGAATTTACCAAGGCTAGATTTATGGCCCAGGATGTGATCTATCCTGGAGAAGGTTCCATGTGCGCTTGAGAAAAAGGTGAAATTCATTGTTTTGGGATGAAATGTCCTATAGATATCAATTAGGTCTAACTGGTCTATTGTATCGTTTAAAGTTTGTGTTTCCTTGTTAATTTTCTGTTTAGTTGATCTATCCATAGGTGTGAGTGGGGTATTAAAGTCTCCCACTATTATTGTGTTATTGCTAATTTCTCCTTTCATACTTGTTAGCATTTGTCTTACATACTGTGGTGCTCCCGTGTTGGGTGCATATATATTTATAATTGTTATATCTTCTTCTTGGATTGATCCTTTGATCATTATGTAGTGACCTTCTTTGTCTCTTTTCACAGCCTTTGTTTTAAAGTCTATTTTATCTGATATGAGTATTGCTACTCCTGCTTTCTTTTGGTCCCTATTTGCATGGAAAACCTTTTTCCAGCCCTTCACTTTCAGTCTGTATGTGTCCCCTGTTTTGAGGTGGGTCTCCTGTAGACAACATATGTAGGGGTCTTGTTTTTGTATCCATTCAGCCAGTCTTTGTCTTTTGGTTGGGGCATTCAACCCATTTACGTTTAAGGTAATTACTGATAAGTATGATCCCGTTGCCATTTACTTTATTGTTTAGGGTTCGAGTTTATACACCATTTTTGTGTTTCCTGTCTAGAGAATATCCTTTAGTATTTGTTGGAGAGCTGGTTTGGTGGTGCAGAATTCTCTCAGCTTTTGCTTGTCTGAGAAGCTTTTGATTTCTCCTTCATACTTGAATGAGATCCTTGCTGGGTACAATAATCTGGGCTGTAGGTTATTTTCTTTCATCATTTTAAGTATGTCTTGCCATTCCCTCCTGGCTTGAAGAGTTTCTATTGAAAGATCAGCTGTTATCCTTATGGGAATTCCCTTGTGTGTTATTTGTTGTTTTTCCCTTGCTGCTTTTAATATTTGTTCTTTGTGTTTGATCTTTGTTAATTTGATTAATATGTGTCTTGGGGTGTTTCGCCTTGGGTTTATCCTGTTTGGGATTCTCTGGGTTTCTTGGACTTGGGTGATTATTTCCTTCCCCAGTTTAGGGAAGTTTTCAACTATTATCTCCTCAAGTATTTTCTCATGGTCTTTCTTTTTGTCTTCTTCTTCTGGAACCCCTATGATTCGAATGTTGTAGCGTTTAATATTGTCCTGGAGGTCTCTGAGATTGTCCTCATTTCTTTTAATTCGTTTTTCTTTTATTCTCTCTGATTCATTTATTTCTACCATTCTATCTTCTAATTCACTAATCCTATCTTCTGCCTCTGTTATTCTACTATTTGTTGCCTCCAGAGTGTTTTTAATTTCATTTATTGCATTATTCATTATATGTTGACTCTTTTTTATTTCTTCTAGGTCCTTGTTAAACCTTTCTTGCATCTTCTCAATCCTTGTCTCCAAGCTATTTATCTGTGATTCTATTTTAATTTCAAGATTTTGGATCAATTTCACTATCATTATTTGGAATTCTTTATCAGGTAGATTCCCTATCTCTTCCTCTTTTGTTTGGTTTGGTGGGCATTTATCCTGTTCCTTTATCTGCTGGCTATTCCTCTGTCTCTTCATCTTGTTTAAATTGCTGAGTTTGGGGTGTCCTTTCTGTATTCTGGCAGTTTGTGGAGTTCTCTTTATTGTGGCTTTTCCTCGCTGTGTGTAGGTTTGTACAGGTGGCTTGTCAAGGTTTCCTGGTTAGGGAAGCTTGTGTCAGTGTTCTGATGGGTGGAACTGTATTTCTTCTCTTTGTTCAGTCGCGCTGTGGGGAGGGAGGGAGGGAGGGATGCTGCAAACAAATAACACTGGCGTGCGCTCGCAGTGCCTCAGCCACACTGGGTCTGCCCCCGCTCACGGTGCGTGTAGCCTCCCTGCCCACACTGCTCGGGCTCTAGGTTGTTCCGCCGGGAACAATCCGAGGCTGGCCCTGGGTTGCATGTACCTCCCAGGTCCAAGCCGCTCAGGTTCAGGCACTCGGGTAGTCCTCAGAGGCGCAGATTCAGTTGGGCCTGAGTATTGTGCTCTTCCCAGGTCCGAGCAGCTCAAGTGATGAGGTGTTTGGCGAGCGCCAATGCTGCGACTTACCGCCTCCCCGCCACTCGGTTATCTGGGCGTAAAACCGGCGCACCTTCTTAGGCAGATGTTAACCGTCCAGACCCCCAAGAAGTTTTAGTTAGCAAAGAAGCCTGCTTACAGTTTTATAGATAATGTCTCTCTGGGTCTGCGATTGCCCCCTTCCGGCTCTGGCTGCCTGTCACCGGAGGGGGAAGGTCTGCAGCCGGCTATCTCTGTTCAATTCTTTGTTCCGTGCGCGGGCCTGGCGGTGTCTTAGGTTGGGGCTGGCTTTTCGTGTGGTAGATATCCCACAGTCTGGTTTGCTAGCCCAAATTATTTCGCTCAGATAGTGCTCAGGGTATTCAGGCCAGATTCTTTCTCTAAGCGATGCAGCCCGCGCTGCGCCTCCCTGCCCAGCCCCCGCTTGCTAATGGCGCGTGCAGGCTTCTGCGCTGCTTCTCCGCTGGGGGAGTTCCCGTAGGACTCGCAATCTTCGAGTTTTAATTGTTTATTTATTTTTTCTTCCTGTTATGTTGCCCTCTGTGCTTCCAAAGCTCGGCACAGATTCGGCAGTGAGAAGGTTTCCTGGCGTTTGGAAACTTCTCTCTTTTTAATACTCCCTTCCCGGGACGGAACTCCGTCCCTCCCTCTTTTGTCTCTTTTTTTGTCTTTTATATTTTTTCCTACCTCCTTTCGAAGAGTTGGATTGCTTTTCTGGGTGCCTGATGTCCTCTGCCGGCATTCAGAAGTTGTTTTGTGGAATTTACTCGACGTTTAAATGCTCTTTTGATGAATTTGTGGGGGAGAAAGTGTTCTCCCTGTCCTACTCCTCCGCCATCTTGGCTCCTTCCTGAAATTATCTTAAAAGAGGCTTATTGTCTCATGCAGAAAATATTTTCTATCAAAGATTTAAATCATATTTGAGGGTAAAATTATCTCCTGGGTCAGATTTTTTAAAATAGCTTATTCATATGCTGCCTGCTGCAAAGCTTTACAGATATTATGAGTTTATAGGGAGGGATGAAATATACTAGGTCCTAAAATATCAATAGATGCTGTACTGCCACTGACTACATAATAACTCACAAAGAATGATTTAGTCAGTGGTGAAAATGAATACCTTTTATCAATAATGTCTCATATTTCAGAAGCCCTAGGTATTCACAATTGTTTCAGATTCACTTGGGAACTATCCCAGGTGGCTCAGTGATAAAGAATCTACCTGCCAAGCAGGAGACAAGGTTTCAATCCCTGAGTCAGGAAGATCCCCTGGAGAAGGAAATGGCAACCCACTCCAATATTCTTGCCTCAGAAATGCCATGGACAGAGGAGCCTGAGGGGCATATTCTATGGGGTCGCAAAGAGTTGGAGACGACTTCATGTCTAAACAACAAACAGGGAACTATATATGACAATCCTGGAGGAGGAGAAAGACAGGGTTCTCATTCCTATAGGATCAAGATTTAATATGTTAATGGAAATTGAAATTTAGAGTATAAACAATTCCAGTATGCATTTATATAAAACATACACAATGTAAAATGCTTTCAAAACCATGATTTATTGTGTTGTCATAATAAAATCCTCTGAAAATTCTGAATTTACTTATAAGGAAGTCATGTCCATGATAGATTATGTAATTTTTCCTTGATTTACAGAGCTAAAAAGTGCAACAATCAATTTAGGCCCTAGTCATTCTTACTTGAAAACCAAAGGCTTATTATTTTATTTTTCTATTTAAAGTGATTTTGGTAACATGATTCTCTGAGTGGGAAGATTCTAGGCAACCCTATTGAAATTAAATTTTATATAAAACCCTCCCCAACCAGAGTAATTCTTCCATTCATTTGTATATTAAGTTTTTATATGAAACTTAATAAAGATTCAGTAGCTTAAAAAGTTTGAAAACTACATTATGCATATATAAAAAATAACAATTTTGAGGAATATTATGGAAATTTCATTTTTATATTCTGATATTATAAGAAAATACAAGCTAAAGTCAGCCTTTAAAATTTATGTTTTAATATTTTCTGAATAATATGAGCACGGTTGAGTTTGATTTAAAGAATAACAACATACTGGCAAAGTACTTTGCATATGGCTGGATTTCTCAGAGTAAGAACAACTCAAGTCTGAGGTTTTAGTTGGGTAGTAGTCAGCAGACTATTCACCTGATTTTCACTGTTGCCTTTAATTATTGTCCTCCTTATTATTTTCTAAAGAGTAGCAAATGAAGAAGCCTTACAAACGGCTGAGAAAAGAAAAGTTAAAGGCAAAGGAGAAAAGGAAAGATATACCCATTAGAATGCAGAGTTCCAAAGAATAGCAAGGAGAGATAAGAAAGCGCTACTCAGTGATAGATGCAAAGAAATAGAGGAAAACAATAGAATGGGAAACACTAGAGATCTCTTTAAGAAAATTAGAGCTACCAAGGGAACATTTTATGCAAAAATGGACACAATAAAGGACAGAAATGGTATAGACCTAACAGAAGCAAAAGATATTAAGAAGAGGTGAGAAGAACACACAAAAGAACTATACCAAAAAGATCTTTATGACCCAGATAACCACGATGGTGTGATCACTCACCTAGAGTCAGACATGCTGGAAAGCAAAATCAAGTGGGCCTTAGGAAGCATCACTAAAAACAAAGCTAGTGGAGGTGATGGAATTCCAGTTGAGTTATTTCAAATCCTAAAAGATGATGCTGTGAAAGTGCTGCACTCAATATGTCAGCAAATTTGGAAAACTTAGCGGTGGCCACGGGACTAGAAAAGGTCAGTTTTCATTCCAATCTCAAAGAAAGGCAAGGAAAATGAATGTTCTAACTACCACACAATTGCACTCATCTCACAAGTTAGCAAAGTAATGCTCAAAATTCGCCGAGCCAGGCTTCAACAGTACATGAACAATGAAATTGCAGATGTTCATGCTGGATTTAGAAAAGGCAGAGGAACCAGAGATCAAATTGCTAACATATATTGGATCATCAAAAAAGCAAGAGAGATCCAGAAAAATATCTACTTCTGCTTTATTGACTATGCCAAAGCCTTTGACTGTATAGGTCACAACTGGAAAATTCTTCAAGAACTGGGAATAACAGAACACCTTCCCTGCCTCCTGAGAAATCTGTATGCAGGTCAGGAAGCAACAGTTAGAACCAGACATGGAACAGAAGACTGGTTCCTAATTAGGACAGCAGTACTTCAAGACTATATAGTGTCACCCTGTTTATTTAACTTATATGCAGAGTACGTCATCTAAAATTTGGGGCTGGATGAAGCGCAAACTGGAATCAAGATTGCCAGGAGAAATATCAATAACCTCAGATACGCAGATGACACTGCCCTTATGGCAGAAAGCAAAGAGAAACTAAAGAGCCTCTTGATAAAAGTGAAAGAGAAGAGTGAAAAAGTTGGCTTAAATAAAATCAACATTCAAAAAACTAGGATCAAACTATCTTGTCCCATCACTTCATAGCAAATAGATGGGAAAACAATGGAAACAATGAGAGACTGTATTTTCTTGGGCTCCAAATTCACTGCAGATGGTGATTGCAGCCAAGAAATTAAAAGACATTTGCTCCTTGGAAGAAAAGCTTTGACCAAACTAGACAGCATATTAAAAAGCAAAGACATTACTTTGCTGACAAAGGTCCATCTAGTCAAAGCTATGGTTTTTCCAATATTTATGTATGAATGTGATAGTTGGACTATAAAGAAAGTTGAGCACCAAAGAATTGATGTGGTGTTGGAGAAGACTCTTGAGAATCCCGGACAGCAAGGAGATCAAAGCAGTTAATCCTTAAGGAAAGCAGTCCTGAATATTCATTGGAAGGATTGAGTTTGAAGCTGAAACTCCAGTACTTTGGCCACTTGATGTGAAGAACTGACTCATTGGAAAAGACCCTGGTGCTGGGAAAGATTTAAGGAAGACAGAGAAGGGGATGACAGAGGATGAGATAGTTGGATGGCGTGACCGACTCAATGGACATGAGTTTGAGCAAGCTCTGACTGAACTGAACTGAACTGAGAGTTGGTGATGGACAGAGAAGCCTGGCCTGCTGCCGTCCATGGGGTCGCAGAGTCAGGCACAACTGATCGACTAAACTGAACTGACTGAGCAAGTGCCCTGTGGTTCTATAAAAAGGAAGAAATGTTGCACCCTTTCATTTGAAAAGAAATAGACCAGTATGAATTTATGGTTCATTTCCCCTCAAAACATCATTTCTGTATCTGTCTAGTACAAAGCCTGTGAGTGAGCCCTCTTCATCTCCCATTACTCAAATCATGGTTTCTAAATCTCATTTCCAAAAAAGAAACTGCGGCTTTGTTGAAGTGGTTATAAAACCACAAGTTATGTCCACAGGACAAGAATCAATTGGAAGAAGCCCCCACTTTTCTAAGATGTTATAATTTAAACAAAAAAAGATTAACAATTGTCATTAATTTAAACACTTCAAATGTACTTTATATACTCATGTAAAAATCCATGAGTACAATAAAATGATTTGAAACAGTCAACCCATCCATCATATTAGAGGCTGTCTGTGGTGTGATCCTGCAATGTGAAGTCAAGTGGGCCTTAGAAAGCATCACTACGAACAAAGCTAGTGGAGGTGATGGAATTCCAGTTGAGCTATTCCAAATCCTGAAAGATGATGCTGTGAAAGTGCTGCACTCAATATGCCAGCAAATTTGGAAAACTCAGCAGTGGCCGCAGGACTGGAAAAGGTCAGTTTTCATTCCAATCACAAAGAAAGGCAATGCCAAAGAATGCTCAAACTACCGTACAATTGCACTCATCTCACACGCTAGTAAAGTAATGCTCAAAATTCTCCAAGCCAGGCTTCAGCAATATGTGAACCTTGAACTTCCTGATGTTCAAGCTTGTTTTAGAAAAGGCAGAAGAACCAGAGATCAAATTGCCAACATCCGCTGGATCATGGAAAAAGCAAGAGAGTTCCAGAAAAACATCTATTTCTGCTTTATTGACTATGCCAAAGCCTTTGACAGTGTGGATCACAATAAACTGTGGAAAATTCTGAAAGAGATGGGAATACCAGACCACCTGATCTGCCTCTTGAGAAATTTGTATGCAGGTCAGGAAGCAACAGTTAGAACTGGACATGGAACAACAGACTGGTTCCAAATAAGAAAAGGAGTACGTCAAGGCTGTATATTGTCACCCTGCTTATTTAACTTATATGCAGAGTACATCATGAGAAACGCTGGACTGGAAGAAACACAAGCTGGAATCAAGATTGCCGGGAGACATATAAATAACCTCAGATATGCAGATGACACCATCCTTATGGCAGAAAGTGAAGAGGAACTCAAAAGCCTCTTGATGAAGGTGAAAGTGGAGAGCGAAAATGTTGGCTTAAAGCTCAACATTCAGAAAACGAAGATCATGGCATCCAGTCCCATCACTTCATGGGAAATAGATGGGGAAACAGTGGAAACAGTGTCAGACTTTATTTTTCTGGGCTCCAAAATCACTACAGATGGTGACTGCAGCCATGAAATTAAAAGACGCTTACTCCTTGGAAGGAAAGTTATGACCAACCTAGATAGCATATTCAAAGGCAGAGACATTACTTTGCCAACAAAGGTTTGTCTAGTCAAGGCTATGGTTTTTCCTGTGGTCATGTATGGATGTGAGAGTTGGACTGTGAAGAAGGCTGAGCACCGAAGAATTGATGCTTTTGAACTGTGGTGTTGGAGAAGACTCTTGAGAGTCCCTTGGACTGCAAGGAGATCCAACCAGTCCATTCTGAAGGAGATCAGCCCTGGGCTTTCTTTGGAAGGAATGATGCTAAAGCTGAAACTCCAGTACTTTGGCCACCTCATGCGAAGTGTTGACTTATTGGAAAAGACTCTGATTCTTGGAGGGATTGGGGGCAGTAGGAGAAGGGGACGACAGAGGATGAGATGGCTGGATGGCATCACTGACTCGATGGACATGAGTCTGAGTGAACTCCGGGAGTTGGTGATGGACAGGGAGGCCTAGCGTGCTGCGATTCATGGGGTCGCAAAGAGTCTGACACGACTGAGCGACTGATCTGATCTGATCTGATCTGTGGTGTGAACTAGTTACTCTAAGCCTTTTTAAATAAATGAAAAAAAAAAAATCAGACAGTTATCCCAGTTTTCTTTAATTGTATTTGAAACAACTATTTAATTTATGGTAATAAATTTCTGTAGCCATTTGGAGTTAGAAATTAACCATTTTGCAATACCTAATGAAATATTTGATTCATGTAAAAATAACCTATATTCTAAAATCACTAGTTGAATGCATTATAAATGTAATGCAATGAGCTTTGTTCTGGGGGTAGGGAGGAATAATTGATACATAGATTTTCTCTTATATACTTATAAATGAGGTAAGATTATAATTTTAATTATAAGTAACATCAGCCTCACAGAATAAAATTTAAATATATGATCTCAAGAATCAGTGTGTGCACTTGAATTGTTTAAAAACTCTGGTTTCCTAACGTTTAAAATTAGATTAATAATAGTACCTATCTCATAGTGTTGTTTTGGGCATTAAATTAGTGAGCATTTGTGGAGCACTGAGAATAGTGTTTAGCACATTGTGAATGTTACGTGGCTCGTAAATTTAAAATAGTGGGAGATAAAGCATATCATTTGGTTAAAAATCAGCTGCATGCACCTCTCAGGAAGCACATGTGACATTTCACAGAGGATGTTGCAGTTGAACTTGGCTTTATATGTTGGGAAGATGTAAGCAAACAGAGAATTAAAGAAGAGAATGCCATTGGAGAAAGTGAAAGAATGGATACAGACCTCGAAATTCAAGAGTTTCCAAAAGGAACAATAAATCTTTACTTGAGCTAGAGTGATCAATTTTGAAAAAAAATGAGAAAGAAGAGACTGAATAGGTAGGCTGGAAAAGAGGTCATAGAGTTGTTGACAGCATTTATTCTCCGGACAACAGGGAAGGATATGACACTAATTTGGTAGCCCAACATAGGATAAGAGCATAAAGTCTGTAGAGGAAGACTAGTTTTTTGGCACCGTGAGATACTGGCAGAAAGAGTCAAAGCACAGATATAAATAAATGAAAATAGAAATAGGTATAACAAGTACTGCAAACATGAAACAACAGAATTTTATAGAAGATAAGATTGTGGGAGAATTCAAAGATGATTCTTTTGTTTTTAAGCTCTGAGTGGTAATATTTTATTGTCAAAGGAGCTATAGATATACGGTTAATACTTCAGATTTAGCTACATAGTGGCATTTTTCTATTTTTTTTTTCAATTTTAGTTTTCTTTAAATCTTAATAACATCATATTTGTAATTGTAACACCCTTACTCCACTTTGGGAGAAAAAGCACGCACATACCACACACCACCACTGGTTTCACACTCACTGTTTTCTAAAAGAACATTAAAATGGTTGAAAAAAGCATTTAACCTTCTGAATCAGCAACAAAATAATGTTTTTAATAATAAAAATTAAAATGTTGATTTTTTTCCCTCTTAACTATTCCATCCGTCATTCATTTACCATTCTAAGCAATTTAAACCTAAAACTCTTAAATGGCACATAGCAGTGAAGGCATGAGTTAGCAGGACTGAAGTGGGGAGTCACAGAGAATGAAAGTGGGTAGCTGGCCAGGACTGAGTGCTAGAACCTGAGCAGAGTGAGGAATCAAAGGTGCTTTTAAGATTAGAGAAGCAGCTTAAAGGGGTTCTCCTAGTTGGCCAAATAAATAATATTAATTGATTATATTTTTAATGAAGAATAATTGATATTGGAGTTGGAAATGGCAACCCACTCCAGTTTTCTTGCAGGGAAAATTCCATGGAGAGAGAAGCCTGGCAGGCTACAGTCCATGGGGTCGCAAAGAGTTGGACACGACTTAGCGACCAAACAATAAAATAGTTGACATATTATATAAATTGATTTTAACTTATGAAATAAACAGGAAAGCATGAATCCATGTTGATAAAAATAACTTGAATAAATTAAAAGTTTAATTAGGAACTTGATTATTTGAATTGTTTCAATGTACCTGTCTACAAAATACTTGTTTATTGCAAAAAAGAGTAACTCTCCAATGGAGAACCTTGGCAAGACCCCCTACTAATCAACTGGTCAAAGTGGTCATTATCAGCACTGGGAAAAACAGAAATTACATGCCACCTCACAAGATGTGAAGAGAACTTATCATAACCTCTGCAATATTTCTGACAATGATGCATAGCCTGTGCAGATAATCGTGAGAAAGCATTAGACAAACTCAGATTGAGGAATGCTCTCCAAAATGATTTTTCTTAAGCTCCAAAAGTTTTAAGATCATGAAAGTCAAGAAAACACTGAGAACTATCCTAGTTTGAAGGAAACTGGAGAGTCATGTCAAGTAAATGCCGTGGGTGGTTCTGAACCTGATCAGTTTGCTAACCACACCCTACTCATCTCACTGGCCTTTCCTCTTAATCATAGAATCTAATTGGTAAGTGCCTACATACTTGTCCCCAGCCCCAGGGAGTGATTCTTCTAATCTTTAGATCACAACTCTCTTGCCATTGTTCACTCAGTCATGTCCCACTCTTTGGAGCCCAGTGAACTGCAGCATGCCAGGCTTCCTGTCCTTCACTATCACCCAGAGTTTGCTCAAACTCATGTCCATTGATTCAGTGATACCATCCATTCATTTCATGCTCTGTTGCCTCCTTCTCCTCCTACCTTCAGTCTTTCCCAGCATGTCAGGGTTGTTTCCAGTGAGTTGGCTCTTCACATTAGGTGGCCAAAGTATTGGAGCGTCAGCTTTAGCATCAGGGTTGGTTTAGGATTGACAGGTTTGATCTTCTTCCTGTCCAAGGGGACTCTCAAGAGTCTTCTCCAACACCACAGTTTGAAAGCATCAATTATTCAGCACTCAGACTTCTTTATGTTCCAACTCTCACATCCATACATGACTACTGAAAAAGCCATAGCGTTGACTAGATGGACCTTTGTGGGCAAAGTGATGTCTCTGCTTTTTAATACACTGTCTAGATTGGTCATAGCTTTTCTTCCAAGGAGCAATTGTCTTTTAATTTCAAGGCTGCAATCACCATCCGCAGTGAATCTGGAGGCCAAGAAAATAAAATCCGCCACTGTTTCTATCTCTATTATGAAAGTGAAAGTGTTTGTCTCTCAGTCCTGTCTGATTCTTTCTGACCCCATGGATTGTAAGGCTATTCTGTCCACATAATCTCCATTATGATAGTTTATCAAAGGGGCCCCTCTGCTGGTTTCCCAGGGGTAACCAATGAGTCAACTTAACTCAATTATTCCTTCTGCAACTTTAACCACCTCCATCTCCCACCCCTATCTTTAGAAAGACTAAAGTCATGTGCTACCCATCTGCTGCACACAGTGGGGTGTCGCTCCATTACCTGGCTCAAGACATGAAAGATCCCTCTATCTATTAAACCATCGACATCTCTCTCTGTTGCTGACTCTGTGCTCTTTCTTTGGTCTTGAGGCTGCACAAGCACAGGGCATGCAGGCCTGCAGGGTGCAGCCCAGTACAAATATAGAGCTCTACTTTTGCTTTCCCATCATTATCACCCATGTTTATTCTTAATGATCATAGCAGAAAATGAATACTCTCGTTCAGTACATCAATTAAACATGTTATGATAAATTCCAAAACAATTCGTTCCATTTTTGGATCTATTTATTCTACTAATAACCTGATGCAGACCATTGAAAAATAAGAGAAAGTAAATAGCATGGAATATATATTCCAAATAACTTTTTATTTTGAAATTCATTAACTTGACAGTTACTAATTATCTTTAGAAGCGTGTTACAGCTCTTTGTTACAGATTAAAAAAAATTATTCATATAATTTAGTGGATTCAAAGTGGAATATAGTAAGTTTCCCTTGATGCTAAAAAATTTAATGATCGAATAGGAGAATGGGAGAAGAAAGGTATTTTGTTCTTAAAATATCATATTACACTCTCTCAAAAGACCTTTCAAAAAAAGGCAATTAAAAATGAATTGACCTAATTTTGTAACCCATCTAAAGCTATATATTTTCTTTATTGCTATGTACCAAGGCTGATCTTACCTTCATGCTCTTGAACTGGTTCTCTATTTTTCTTTCCTGAAATCTTTTAAAGCTTACAGCATTTATACTATAGAACAGAAATAAACTACATTTAATTCCAGTTTCTATTCCTTCTTTTTGAAACCCAGAAAACCCTGTTCTTTCTTAATAAAAAATGCTGCTACTGCTGCTGCTGCTGCTAAGTCACTTCAGTCGTGTCCGACTCTGTGCGACCTCGTAGACAGCAGCCCACCAGGCTTCCCCATCCCTGGGATTCTCCAGGCAAGAACACTGGAGTGGGTTGCCATTTCCTTCTCCAATGCATGAAAGTGAAAAGTGAAAGTGAAGGCGCTCAGTTGTGTCCGACTCTAGCGACCCCATGGACTGCAGCCCACCAGGCTCCTCCATCCATGGGATTTTCCAGGCAAAAGTACTGGAGTGGGGTGCCACTGACTTATTAAATCATTGTAAATATATACACATTCTTCACAAATGTTTGCCAGATATGTTGTCATTTAATTCCTGCATCAATCACAACTTATCTTCATGGATTACTGAGTATGTATGTGACTAAGTAACGCTATGTTAGAACTGTTGATAAGTTTTACAAACTACCACTTAAAATATACACAAAGAAGGAAGATATATTCAATAGCAGTTCTATTTATTAAGCAAATGTTTGATTTGCCAGTTTTTAGGAAAGAGGATATGTTCCCAAAAATCTCAGCCTATCATGAAAATGACTTTATGTGCTGTTGAACATTTATAAAAAGCAAGAGCAAACATTTTTAAATGCTCAGCTCAGTTCAGTCGCTATCCGACTCTTTGCAACCTCATGGACTGCAGTATGCCAGGCTTCCCTGTCCGTCATCAACTCCTGAAGCTTGCTCAAACTCACATACATCGAGTCGGCGATGCCATCCAATAATCTCATCCTCTGTCGAACCCTTCTCCTCCTGCCTTAAATCTTTCCCAGCACCAGGATGTTTTCAAATGAGTCAGTTCTTCACATCAGATGGCCAAAGTACTAGAATTTCAGCATCAGCATCAGTCCTTCCAATGAATATTCAGGACTGCTTTCCTTAAGGATTGACTGCTTTGATCTCCTTGTTGTTCAAGGGACAATCAAGAGTTTTCTCCAACACCACAGTTCAAAAGCGTCAGTTCTAAAAAAAAAAAGAAAAAAAGCATCAGTTCTTCGGCAGTCAGCTTTCTTTATAGTCCAACTCTCACATCCATACATGACTACTGGAAGAACCATAGCTTTGCCTAGATGAACTTTTGCTGCCAAAGTAATGTCTCTGCTTTTTAATATGCTGTCTAGGTTGGTCATACCTTTCTTCCAAGGAGCAAGTGTCTTTTAATTTCCTGGCTGTGGTCGCCATCTGCAGTGATTTTGGAGCCCCCAAAATAAATCACTGTTTCCATTGTTTCCACATCTATTTGCCATGAAGTGATTCGACCGGATGCCATGGTCTTAGGTTTCTGAATGTTGAGTTTTAAGCCAATATTTTCACTCTCTTCTTTCACTTTCATCAAGAGGCTCTTTAGTTCATCTTTGCTTTCTGCCATAAGGGTGGTGTCATCTGCATATCTGAGGCTACTGATGTTTCTCCTGGCAATCTTGATTCCAGCTTGTGCTTCCTCCAGCCTAGTGTTTCTCATGATGTACTCTGCATATAAGTTAAATAAGCAGAATGACAATATACAGCCTTGATGTACTCCTTTCCCTATTTGGAACCAGTCTATTGTTCCATGTCCAGATCTTGACCTGCACATAGATTTCAGAAGAGGCAGGTCAGGTGGTCTGGTATTCCCATCTCTTGAAGAATTTTCCAGTTTGTTGTGATCTACACAGTCAAAAGGTTTGGCATAGTCAATAAAGCAGAAGTAGATGTTTTTCTGGAATTCTCTTGCTTTTTCCATGATCCAAAGGATGTTGGAAAGTTGATCTCTTGTTCCTCTACCTTTTCTAAATCCATCTTGAACATCTGGAAGTTCACAGTTCATGTACTGTTGAAGCCTGGCTTGGAGAATTTTGAGCATTACTTTGCTAGCATGCGAGATGAGTGCAGCTGTGCAGTAGTTTGAACACTCTTTTGCATTGCCTTTCTTTGGGATTGGAATGAAAATTGACCTTTTCCAGTCTTGTGGCCACTGCTGAGTTTTCCAAATTTGCTGGCATATTGAGTGCAGCACTTTAACTGCATCATCTTTTAGGATTTGAAATAACTCAACTGGAATTCAATCACCTCCACTAGCTTTGTTTTTAGTGATGCTTCCTGCTGCTCCTAAGTCGCTTCAGTCATGTCCAACTCTGTGCAACCCCAAAGATGGCAGCCCACCAGGCTTCCCCGTCCCTGGGATTCTCCAGGCAAGAACACTGGAGTGGGTTGCCATTTCCTTCTCCAATGCATGAAAGTGAAAAGTGAAAGTGAAGTCGCTTCAGTCATGTCTGACTCTGTGCAACCCCAAAGACGGCAGCCTACCAGGCTCTCCGTCCATGGGATTTTCCGGGCAAGAGTACTGGAGTGGGGTACCATTGCCTTCTCCATGATGCTTCCTAAGTCCCAGTTAACTTTGCATTCTAGGATGTCTGGCTCTAGGTGAGTGATCACACCATCGTTGTTATCTGGGTCTTGATGATCTTTTTGGTATAGTTCTTCTGGGTATTCTTGCCACCTCTTCTTAATATCTTCTGCTTCTGTTAGGCCCATACCATTTCTGTCCTTTACTGTGCCCATCTTTGCACGCAAAAGAAATATTCTTTCCTTTGCAAGGGAAAGAAATATTCCCTTGTTATCTCTAACTCTCTTAAAATCTCTAGTCTTTTCTGCTCTATTGTTTTCCTTTATTTCTTTGCATTTATCACTGAGGAAGTCTTGCTTATCTCTCCTTGCTATTCTTTGGAACTCTACTAGCAAGCCTCATATTCATATGTATATTGGATCGATATATACTACTTCTGTTATTCAAGGTTCCAAGTCTAATGTGCAAAGCTGGTCAAGGCTCAAATATGTGTTCCATATGTCTGATAGTCATTTATGCATCCAGAAAAATAAAGTGCCTGATTAATAATGTTGTTTTGGAAGGATTAACCTTGAAATGTTCAAAATTATATTGTAAAGTACATATGACTTGAATTATAATATTAAATTGACTCAAGTCTACTAGAATAATACCTGGTAAAAATGTTAGTGGTTGGTGGATAGATTCTACTCACCAAATCGTCCTGCAATGCAGAAGATACAGGAGACTCAGGTTCGATCCCTAGGTCAGGAATATCCCTTGGTGGAGGAAATTACCTCCCACTCCAGCATTCTTGTCTGGAAAATACCATGGACAGAAGAACCTGGTGGACTACAGTCCATGGGGTCGTGAAGGATGGGCCATGACTGAGTGAGCACATAGCACACAGCTAATTATACAATTACATTCTCCTCAGTATTTCAGAATAAGTCCAACTGCTTGTGTTTTAGTGGCAATATTAGTACAAAGCTGATCAAAAATGGCTGAAACCTTTATATTGTGCTTTATGCTTTACAGTATATTCTCAAAACCAGTCATATTCTTGTCAGCTATGATTACCATTCCCATTTTTTAGGTATGTAAACTGAGGCTCAGAGAGAGAAATGCTTGCTGAAAGTGACAAGATTTTTAACGAAGAAAGCTAAGATCTCACCTCTGGAATGAAAATAAAATTTACCAAGCTACTTTGTATGTCTGGAGATGGTATAAAAGGGATGATTGCTAAAGATGACATTCTTAGCTGGTTTGTATTAGAAAGATGGAAAGAACACTTTTTTAAAACTTTTGTTTTACTATAATGGTGATATATTTATATACTAAAAACAAACAATATTCAAGGCAATTTATGTTTGTCGTCTGTATTAGGCACTGCACAGATTTTTATAAGGTAGCTATTATACCCTTATATTGCAGATGAGAAAACTGAAGCCTAGAGAGTTTAAGTAATTTGTGCATATTTATGTTATGCCCAATTTTCAGCTCTGAGATCACAAAATGGTCAGGTATAAAGTCTATGCTTAAATTTGGACATATATATTAAAGTCAGGATGAAGCTTATATAATGCACTGAAAAGCCTGGAGAAATGTTTTAATTCTTGTACTTTGTCCTAATTTTTGTTGAATTTAGTGATAATAAAGACTATTATCTGAAATGTCTAAAAAATATAAGAGCCAAGTTAGAGGGGAAAAGTGAATGCAAGAATCTTGAAACATAAAAAGAAAATAAAAGGAAGGAAAATAAAAAAGGAAGGTTTATAGAAAAAGTGTTGAATATTGTTGTTGTTCAGTCACTCAGTCATGTCTAACTCTTTGTGACCCCAAGACTTCTGGTTTGCCTGTCATTCACCATCTCCCGGAGCTTGCTCAAACTCATGTCCATTGAGTCAGTGATGCCATCCAACCATCTGGTCCTCTGTCTTCCCCTTCTCCTGCCTTCAATCTTTCCCAGCATCAGAGTCTTTTCTAATGAGTCATCTCTTCTCATCAGGTGGCCAAAGTTTTGGAGCTTCAGCTTCAGCATCAGTCCTTCCAATGAATATTCAGGACTGATCATAGGATGGACTGGTTTGATCTGCTTGCAGTCCGAAGGGACTCTTAAAAGTCTTCTCCAACACCACAGTTCAAAAGTGTCAATTAGCAGGGAGGAGCCAAGATGGCGGAGGAGTAGGACGGGGAGAATACTTTCTCCCCCACAAATTCATCAAAAGAGCATTTAAACGTTGAGTAAATTCTACAAAACAACTTCTGAATGCCGGCAGAGGACATCAGGCACCCAGAAAAGCAACCCAACTCTTCTAAAGGAGAGAGAAGAAATACAGCTCCACCCACCAGAACACCGACACAAGCTTCCCTAACCAGGAAACCTTGACAAGCCACCTGTACAAACCCACACACAGTGAGGAAACACCATAATAAAGAGAACTCCATAAACTGCCAGAATACAGAAAGGACACCCCAAACTCAGCAATTTAAACAAGATGAAGAGACAGAGGAATACTCAGCAGATAAAGGAACAGGATAAATGCCCACCAAACCAAACAAAAGAGGAAGAGATAGGGAATCTACCTGATAAAGAATTCCGAATAATGGTAGTGAAATTGATCCAAAATCTTGAAACTAAAATGGAATCACAGATAAATAGCCTGGAGACAAGGATTGAGAAGATGCAAGAAAGGTTTAACAAGGACCTAGAAGAAATAAAAAAGAGTCAATATATAATGAATAATGCAATAAATGAAATTAAAAACACTCTGGAGGCAACAAATAGTAGAATAACAGAGGCAGAAGATAGGATTAGTGAATTAGAAGATAGAATGGTAGAAATAAATGAATCAGAGAGGATAAAAGAAAAATGAATTAAAAGAAATGAGGACAATCTCAGAGACCTCCAGGACAATATTAAATGCTACAACATTCTAATCATAGGGGTTCCAGAAGAAGAAGACAAAAAGAAAGACCATGAGAAAATACTTGAAGAGATAATAGTTGAAAACTTCCCTAAAATGGGGAAGGAAATAATCACCCAAGTCCAAGAAACCCAGAGAGTCCCAAACAGGATAAACCCAAGGAGAAACACCCCAAGACACATATTAATAAAATTAACAAAGATCAAACACAAAGAACAAATATTAAAAGCAGCAAGGGAAAAACAACAAATAACACACAAGGCAATTCCCATAAGGATAACAGCTGATCTTTCAATAGAAACTCTTCAAGCCAGGAGGGAATGGCAAGACATACTTAAAATGATGAAAGAAAATAACCTACAGCCCAGATTATTGTACCCAGCAAGGATCTCATTCAAGTATGAAGAAGAAATCAAAAGCTTTTCAGACAAGCAAAAGCTGAGAGAATTCTGCACCACCAAACCAGCTCTCCAACAAATACTAAAGGATATTCTCTAGACAGGAAACACAAAAATGGTGTATAAACTCGAACCCAAAACAATAAAGTAAATGGCAACGGGATCATACTTATCAGTAATTACCTTAAACGTAAATGGGTTGAATGCCCCAACCAAAAGACAAAGACTGGCTGAATGGATACAAAAACAAGACCCCTACATATGTTGTCTACAAGAGACCCACCTCAAAACAGGGGACACATACAGACTGAAAGTGAAGGGCTGGAAAAAGATTTTCCATGCAAATAGGGACCAAAAGAAAGCAGGAGTAGCAATACTCATATCAGATAAAATAGACTTTAAAGCAAAGGCTGTGAAAAGAGACAAAGAAGGTCACTACATAATGATCAAAGGATCAATCCAAGAAGAAGATATAACAATTATAAATATATATGCACCCAACATGGGAGCACCACAGTACGTAAGACAAATGCTAACAAGTATGAAAGGAGAAATTAACAATAACACAATAATAGCGGGAGACTTTAATACCCCACTTACACCTATGGATAGATCAACTAAACAGAAAATTAACAAGGAAACACAAACTTTAAACGATACAATAGACCAGTTAGACCAAATTGATATCTATAGGACATTTCATCCCAAAACAATGAATTTCACCTTTTTCTCAAGCACACATGGAACCTTCTTCAGGATAGATAACATCCTGGGCCATAAAGCTAGCCTTGGTAAATTCAACAAAATAGAAATCATTCCAAGCATCTTTTCTGACCACAATGCAGTAAGATTAGATCTCAATTACAGGAGAAAAACTATTAAAAATTCCAACATATGGAGGCTGAACAACACGCTGCTGAATAACCAACAAATCACAGAAGAAATCAAAAAAGAAATCAAAATTTGCAAAGAAACGAATGAAAATGAAAACACAACAACCCAAAACCTGTGGGACATGGTAAAAGCAGTCCTAAGGGGAAAGTTCATAGCAATACAGGCACACCTCAAGAAACAAGAAAAAAGTCAAATAAATAACCTAACTCTACACCTAAAGCAACTAGAAAAGGAAGAAATGAAGAACCCCAGGGTTAGTAGAAGGAAAGAAATCTTAAAAATTAGGGCAGAAATAAATGCAAAAGAAACAAAAGAGACCATAGCAAAAATCAACAAAACCAAAAGCTGGTTCTTTGAAAGGATAAATAAAATTGACAAACCATTAGCCAGACTCATCAAGAAACAAAGAGAGAAAAATCAAATCAACAAAATTAGAAAGGGAAATGGAGAGATCACAACAGACAACACAGAAATACAAAGGATCATAAGAGACTACTATCAACAATTATATGCCAATAAAATGGACAACGAGGAAGAAATGGACAAATTCTTAGAAAAGTACAACTTTCCAAAACTGGACCAGGAAGAAATAGAAAATCTTAACAGACCCATCACAAGCACGGAAATTGAAACTATAATAAAAAATCTTCCAGCAAACAAAAGCCCCGGTCCAGACGGCTTCACAGCTGAATTCTACCAAAAATTTAGAGAAGAGCTAACACCTATCCTGCTCAAACTCTTCCAGAAAATTGCAGAGGAAGGTAAACTTCCAAACTCATTCTATGAGGCCACCATCACCCTAATACCAAAACCTGACAAAGATCCCACAAAAAAAGAAAACTACAGGCCAATATCACTGATGAACATAGATGCAAAAATCCTAAACAAAATTCTAGCAATCAGAATCCAACAACACATTAAAAAGATCATACACCATGATCAAGTGGGCTTTATCCCAGGGATGCAAGGATTCTTCAATATCCGCAAAACAATCAATGTAATACACCACATTAACAAATTGAAAAATAAAAACCGTATGACTATCTCAATAGATGCAGAGAAAGCCTTTGACAAAATTCAACATCCATTTATGATAAAAACTCTCCAGAAAGCAGGAATAGAAGGAACATACCTCAACATAATAAAAGCTATATATGACAAACCCACAGCAAACATTATCCTCAATGGTGAAAAATTGAAAGCATTTCCTCTAAAGTCAGGAACAAGACAAGGGTGCCCACTCTAACCATTACTATTCAACATAGTTTTGGAAGTTTTGGCCACAGCAATCAGAGCAGAAAAAGAAATAAAAGGAATCCAAATTGGAAAAGAAGAAGTAAAACTCTCACTATTTGCAGATGACATGATCCTCTACATAGAAAACCCTAAAGACTCCACCAGAAAATTACTAGAACTAATCAATGACTATAGTAAAGTTGCAGGATATAAAATCAACACACAGAAATCCCTTGCATTCCTATACACTAATAATGAGAAAACAGAAAGAAAAATTAAGGAAACAATTCCATTCACCATTGCAACAGAAAGAATAAAATACTTAGGAATATATCTACCTAAAGAAACTAAAGACCTATATATAGAAAACTATAAAACACTGGTGAAAGAAATCAAAGAGGACACTAATAGATGGAGAAATATACCATGTTCATGGATTGGAAGAATCAATATAGTGAAAATGAGTATACTACCCAAAGCAATTTATAGATTCAATGCAATCCCTATCAAGCTACCAACAGTATTCTTCACAGAGCTAGAACAAATAATTTCACAATTTGTATGGAAATACAAAAAACCTCGAATAGCCAAAGCGATCTTGAGAAAGAAGAATGGAACTGGAGGAATCAACCTACCTGACTTCAGGCTCTACTACAAAGCCACAGTTATCAAGACAGTATGGTACTGGCACAAAGATAGAAATATAGATCAATGGAACAAAATAGAAAGCCCAGAGATAAATCCACACACATATGGACACCTTATCTTTGACAAAGGAGGCAAGAATATACAATGGATTAAAGACAATCTCTTTAACAAGTGGTGCTGGGAAATCTGGTCAACCACTTGTAAAAGAATGAAACTAGACCACTTTCTAACACCATACACAAAAATAAACTCAAAATGGATTAAAGATCTCAATGTAAGACCAGAAACTATAAAACTCCTAGAGGAGAACATAGGCAAAACACTCTCTGACATACATCACAGCAGGATTCTCTATGACCCACCTCCCAGAATATTGGAAATAAAATCAAAAATAAACAAATGGGACCTAATTAACCTTAAAAGCTCCTGCACATCAAAGGAAACTATTAGCAAGGTGAAAAGACAGCCTTCAGAATGGGAGAAAATAATAGCAAATGAAGCAACTGACAAACAACTAATCTCAAAAATATACAAGCAACTCCTACAGCTCAACTCCAGAAAAATAAACGACCCAATCAAAAAATGGGCCAGAGAACTAAATAGACATTTCTCCAAAGAAGACATACAGATGGCTAACAAACACATGAAAAGATGCTCAACATCACTCATTATCAGAGAAATGCAAATCAAAACCACTATGAGGTACCATTTCACACCAGTCAGAATGGCTGCGATCCAAAAGTCTACAAATAATAAATGCTGGAGAGGGTGTGGAGAAAAGGGAACCCTCTTACACTGTTGGTGGGAATGCAAACTAGTACAGCCACTATGGAGAACAGTGTGGAAATTCCTTAAAAAACTGGAAATAGAAGCCTTATGATCCCGCAATCCCACTGCTGGGCATACACACTGAGGAAACCAGAAGGGAAAGAGACATGTGTACCCCAATGTTCATCGCAGCACTGTTTATAATAGCCAGGACATGGAAGCAACCTAGATGTCCATCAGCAGATGAATGGATAAGAAAGCTATGGTACATATACACAATGGAGTATTACTCAGCCATTAAAAAGAATACATTTGAATCAGTTCTAATGAGGTGGATGAAACTGGAGCCTATTATACAGAGTGAAGTAAGCCAGAAGGAAAAACATAAATACAGTATACTAACGCATATATATGGAATTTAGAAAGATGGTAACAATAACCCTGTGTACGAGACAGCAAAAGAGACACTGATGTATAGAACAGTCTTATGGACTCTGTGGGAGAGGGAGAGGGTGGGCAGATTTGGGAGAATGGCATTGAAACATGTATAATATCATGTATGAAATGAGTTGCCAGTCCAGGTTTGATGCACGATACTGGATGCTTGGGGCTAGTGCACTGGGACGACCCAGAGGGATGGTGTGGGGAGGGAGGAGGGAGGAGGGTTCAGGATGGGGAACACATGTATACCTGTGGCGGATTCATTTTGATATTTGGCAAAACTAATACAATTATGTAAAGTTTAAAAATAAAAAAAATAAAAAATAAAAAAGTGTCAATTATTCAATGCTCAGTTCAGTTCAGTCGCTCAGTCATGTCCGACTCTTTGTGGCCCCATGAATCGCAGCACGCCAGGCCTCCCTGTCCATCACCAACTCCCGGAGTTCACTCAGACTCATGTCCATCGATTCAATGATGCCATCCAGCCATCTCATCCTCTGTCGTCCCCTTCTCCTCCTGCCCCGAATCCCTCCCAGCATCAGGGTCCTTTCCAATGAGTCAACTCTTCTCATGAAGGTGGCCAAAGTGTTGGAGTTTCAGCTTCAGCATCAGTCCTTCCAAGGAACACCCAGGACTGATCATACGATGGACTGGTTGGATCTCCTTGCAGTCCAAGGGACTTTCAAGAGTCTCAGTCTTTTTTATTGTCCAACTCTCACATCCATACATGACTACTGGAAAACCATAGCTTTGACTAGATGAACTTTAGTTGGCAAAGTAATGTCTCTGCCTTTTAATATGCTGTCTAGATGTGCCATAGCTTTACACAAAATTTTAAGGAGCATCATAAACTGAGAGGAAGGAGCTTGATGACTACAGCATTATCCATCTCAGAAAAGTTGCCTTTATCTGAAAATCATTATAAAGGAGAAAGAGCTGGAGTGCTGGTTCACACCCCATGGCCCTTGGAGTCTCTGATTTCTTTTACTTGACTGTTTTATATTTTTAATTTCCATCCTGAAAGATACAATTTTCTACTACTTGGGAGATAAAGGCAATGTGATAGAAACTCCAAAAAAAAAACCACTAGAAACGCATGAAGAGAGGCTTAATCTATATCTAGAATTATCACTTATTTTATACTTCACATTTTGTAATCTGTGGTATGTGAGTTTGCGTGTTGAATGGGGTGAGGAAAAGCAAAATATCCCAAGTATAATACTTTGAGAGTGATAATGACACTTGGAAATAATCCTGAGGGGTCAAAGCTAATCAGAAAGTAATTTGTTCAATAAACACACACACAGGTAGTGACCCCCAACATCTGTAGCCCCCTTCCCCAGCTTTCATGCACAAAACATAACAAATCAAAATGCTTTTGACATTATTTTTATTGTTGTTTAGTTGCTAAGTCATGTCCCACACTTTGCAACCCCATGGCCTGCCAGGCTCCTCTGTTCACGGGCTTCTCCAGGTAAGAAGACTGGAGTGGGTTGCCATTTCCTTCTCCAGGCGATCTTACCAACCCAGGGACTGAGCTCACACCTCCTATACTGTAGGTGAATTCGTTACTATTGAGCCATCAGGGAAGGCCCTGTTGCATATTAAATCATCGGTTCAAATTCTTGGTATACAAGTAGATACAACAGAAAATTAAAAAAAAAAAAAAAAGAGCAACTTTTGTTCATAATAGTGTTAGTCCCTCAGTCATGTCCAACTCTGTGATCCTATGGACTGTAGCCTTCCAGGGTCCCCTGCCCATGGGATTCTCCAGGCAAGAGTACTGGAGTGGATTGCCATTCCATCCTCCAGAGGATCTTCCTGACCCAGGGATCAAATCCAGATCTCTTGCGTTGCAGGCAGATTCTTTACCATTTGAGCTACAGTGCTAATTTACTGTCTTTTTGCTAATTAAAAATTCCAAATCCAAAGATAATGACATTATTTTTCATTTCTTTCCACAAAAGGAGGAATGAAATACAAACTTTTATGATGTTACAGGTTGACTAGTGTCCTCACACAAGTCATGTGTTGAAGTTAAACTCACCATGTCTCAGAAAATGACCTTACTTAAAATTAGTGAAAGTGTTAGTCTCAGTTGTGTCCAACTCTTTGTAACCCCGTGGAAGAGGCTCCTCTGTCCAAGGGATTCTCCAGGCAAGGTTACTGGGGGGGGGGGGGGGGCGGCGGGGGGGGGGCGGGGGGGGGGGCGGGGTGGTGGTTTCTATTCCTTTCTCCAGGGGATCTTCCTGATCTAGACATCAAACCTGAGTCTCCTGCTTTGCAGGTGGATTCTTTACCATCTGAGCCATCAGGGAAGCTGGGCCATTTCAAATGTAGTGGGCTAAGTTAACACATGGTCATTAGGTTGGCCCAGTCCAATATAACTAATATCCTTATAAAAGGGGAAAATTTGTCCCTAGGCACCTGTGAAAGTGAAAGTGAAGTCGCTCAGTCCTGTCTGATCTTTGCGACCCCATGGACTGTATAGCCCACAAGCTACTCTGTCCATGGGATTTTCCAGGCAAGAATACTGGAGTGGGTTGCCATTTCCTTCTCCAGGATATCTTCCCAAACTAGGGACTGAACCTGGGTCTTATGCATTGTAGACAGACACTTCACCATCTGAGCCACCAGGGAAGTCATAGGCACCCATGGGAGAAAATATGTGAATATAAAGACAGCCTCTACAAGTCAAGGAGAGAGACCTTAAACAGATATTTACCCACAGCACTCAGCAGGAACCCACCTTGTCAACACCTTGACTTCATATTTCAGTTCAGTTCAGTCACTCAGTCATGTCCGACTCCTTGCGATCTCATGAATCGCAGCACGCCAGGCTTCCCTGTCCATCACCAATTCCCGGAGTTTACCCAAACTCATATCCGTTGTGTCAGTGATGCTATCCAGTCATCTCATCCTCTGTCGTCCCCTTCTCCTCCTGCCCCCAATCCCTCCCAGCATCTTTTCCAAGCAGAAATAGATGTTTTTCTGGAACTCTCTTGCTTTTTCCATGATCCAATGGATGTAAGCAATTTGATCTCTGGCTCCTCTGCATTTTCTAAAACCAGCTTGAACATCTGGAAGTTCACAGTTCATATATTGCTGAAGCCTGGCTTGGAGAATTTTGAACATTACTTTACTAGCATGTGAGATGAGTGCAATTGTGTGGTAGTTTGAGCATTCTTTGGCATTGCCTTTCTTTGGGATTGGAATGAAAACTGACCTTTTCCAGTCCTGTGGCCACTGCTGAGTTTTCCATATTTACTGGCATATTGAGTGCAGCACTTTCACAGCATCATCTTTCAGAATTTGAAATAGCTCAACTGGAATTCCATCACCTCCACTAGCTTTGTTCGTAGTGATGCTTCCTAAGGCCCACTTGACTTCACATTCCAGGATGTCTGGCTCTATGTGTGATCACACCATCGTGATTATCTTGGTTGTGAAGATCTTTTCTGTACAGTTCTTCTCTGTATTCTTGCCACCTCTTAATATCTTCTGCTTCTGTTAGGTCCATATGATTTCTGTCCTTTATCGAGCCCATCTTTGCATGAAATGTTCCCTTGGTATCTCTGATTTTCTTGAAGAGATCTCTAGTCTTTCCCATTCTGTTGTTTTCCTCTATTTCTTTGCATTGATCGCTGAGGAAGGCTTTCTTATCTCTCCTTGCTATTCTTTGGAACTCTGCATTCAGATGCTTGTATCTATCCTTTCCTCCTTTGTTTTTCGCTTCTCTTCTTTTCACAGCTATTTGTAAGGCCTCCTCAGACAGCCATTTTGCTTTTTTGTATTTCTTTTCCATGGAGTTGGTCTTGATCCCTGTCTCTTATACAATGTCATTAACCTCTGTCCATAGTTCATCAGGCACTCTGTCTATCAGATCTAGTCCCTTAAATCTATTTCTCACTTCTACTGTATAATCATAAGGAATTTGATTTAGGTCATACCTAAATGGTTTAGTGGTTTTCCCTACTTTCTTCAATTAAGTCTGAATTTTGCAATAAATCATTCATGATCTGAGCCACAATCAGCTCCCAGTCTTGTTTTTGCTGACTGTATAGAGCTTCTCCATCTTTGGCTGCAAAGAATATAATCAATCTAATTTCAGTGTCGACCATCTGGTGATGTCCATGTATAGAGTCTTCTCTTGTGTTGTTGGATGAGGGTGTTTGCTATGACCAGTGTGTTCTCTTGGCAAAACTCTATTAGCCTTTGCCATGCTTCCTTCCGTACTCCAAGGCAAATTTGGCTGTTACTCCAGGTGTTTCTTGACTTTCTCCTTTTGCATTCCAGTCCCCTATAATGAAAAGGACATCTTTTTTGGGTGTTAGTTCTAAAATGTCTTGTAGGTCTTCATAGAACCATTCAACTTCAGCTTCTTCAGCACTGCTGGTTGAGGTACAGGCTTGGATTACCATGATATTGAATGGTTTGCCTTGGAAACAAACAGAGATCATTCTGTCATTTTTGAAATTGCATCCAAGTACTGTATTTTGGGCTCTTTTGTTGACCATGATGGCTACTCCATTTCTCCTAAGGGATTCCTGCCCACAGTAGTAGATATAATGGTCACCTTAGCTAAATTCACCCATTCCAGTCCATTTTAGTTCGCTGATTCCTAGGTTGTTGATGTTCGCTCTTGCTATCTCCTGTTTGACCACTTCTAATTTGTCTTGATTCATGGACCTGACATTCCAGGTTCCTATGCAATATTGCTCTATACAGCATCAGACCTTGCTTCTATCACCAGTTGCATCCACAACTGGGTATTGTTTTTGCTTTGGCTCCATCCTTTCATTCTTTCTGAAGTTATTTCTCCACTGATCTCCAGTAGCATATTGGGCACCTACTGACCTGGGGAGTTCCTCTTTCAGTATCCTATCATTTTGCCTTTTCATATTGTTCATGGGTTCTCAAGCCAAGAATACTGGAGTGGTTTGCCATTCCCTTCTCCAGTGGACCACATTCTGTCAGACCTCTCCACCATGACCCGTCCTTCTTGGACTTCAGACTTAGAAAACTGAAAATACACATTTCTATTGTTTAAGTACTCATTTTGAGACACTTCCTTAGGGCAAACTAATATGTGTGACACTATGTAAATAGGAACTGAAAATTCAAAAAACCCTAGTGTCAGTCTAGTTTCAAGAGAAGTACACTGAATTAATCCTTAGAAAACTGATCCTAGTTAGAATTAGTCATCACTAATTTGCTGTAGACATTTTGAAGTCAAATACCTTGAAGTAACTAAACTTTAGTGAAAATATCAAATTCTTTACTTGCAAATGTTTCAGAAAGGATGTTATCATAGATGTAAAGGTTTAAAAAGTGTGTGCTCAGTCATACCCAACTCTTTGTGAACCCATGGACTGTAATCCGCCAGGTTCCTCTGTCCATGGAATTTTCCAGGCAAGAGTACTGGAGTGGGTTTCCATTTCCTACTCCAATGATAGATGTATAGTGTTATATAAATATTATAAATGAAATTCATCTTATTACATATTATCAAAACTTTCCCATAAGGATAATTATTGAAATGGAAAAAGATGCCATTGGAAAACATATTTCAATGAGAAAGAGATTTTAAAATTTCTTCCCTCCCTTTGCTCAACCAAATAATCTGATATCAATTTAGAAGGTAATGCAGTTTAGCTCTTAGATTTTAGAATGCAAAATATAATAATTTAAATGACAATTTTAATTAAAATCAGTTTTCACAATTTTTTTTAGTACTCAGTTGTTAAAGATACTGATTTAGAAAAGTACCTCATTATTCAAAATATAAGTAGTACAATTAAAAATACAGCTTTCAAATGCTTTATTTATGTAAAAGATTTACTTTCTTATGCAATTTATTCACTTAGATATTTTCTCCTTAACTAAACTTAAGTCCCTGAAGAGATAAATGCCCAGGACAGTGTCTGTTCACATTCAAGAGTCAATGACTGATAAAGGAGAAACAGGAAGGCCTGAAGAATTGGAGAGAGAGGAAAAGGAAGAAAACTGTGGAGGAATAGCCATGTAATTTTTAATGAACTATTTATTCATATATGATTAATTTTCCCCCTGTATTATTCAGGATTATAACTCAGTTATCAGTGATTTTCATGGTGACCTACTATATAATTCAAAACACAGTGTGATGCATTTCTTTGTGGAAATGTGGAAGATGTTATAATAGCAATCAGTTGACTTCTGTAAAGCTACATCCACTCTTGTGAAACCATATAACATTTATGAAAGGGAGAGAAAAAAAAGGAAGAGATGAGAGTGAAAGACAGGTGTAAAATATCTTTAGAGCCTATACAAAGAATATTTTATTATTCTGCTTCAATTCAAGGTAAACCTCTGTGTTATTGTATGACTCCTTTTAGTGGAATTCCTCTACTTTTGTGTACATGGCTTAGAACATGAGAGACCATGGAACAAGTTTTATAATGTACTCCTTCAAGAAAAACACAACCAATAACGTCTATTCACTGTCAGCTGAGATGAAATTTCTAATTAAACAGTTTATAATCATTGTGTTTCAAAAATATTGATGCAAAATTAAAAATTGGTTATTGAAATTTCTAAGTATATTTTCAAAAATCACATTTCTGAATCAGTGTTAAAATTTTGATGTTAATTACCTAAAACATCTTTATTCTGCATCTCAAATACAATTTACCGATAAGAAAATACAAGACTTTTAGGCCTAAAATGGACTTCCCAGGTAACTCAATGGTAAAGAATCTACCTACCAATGCAGGAGACACAGGAGATGGTTTGATCCCTGGGTCAGAATGATCCCTGGAGTAGGAAATGGTAACCCATTCCAGGAATCTGGCATGGAAAATTCCAGAGCCACAGGAACTTGCAGGCAGCAGACCACTGGGTCCTCAAACTGTTGGACACAACTCAGTATGCATGCATGCTTAGCATATTGATAGTGAAGGAAGGTTTACTTTTTACTGTCTGTTTAAAATATTGCTTGACAAGGCCCCAAATAATGGGTAGGATTAAGGTACAGAAGTACTCTGTGCTTCTCTGAAACAGTAGGAGTTATTTTTCAATCCTGATTTAATGCTGATATTGTTAATTACTAACTACAGGATACTGGCCACAAAGTTTAATGCATTTCTCTATTTTGAACAAATAACAGTACTTATTCCACAGAGTTGTTTAAGTAGTAAATGAGACAATATCTATAACATTCTTAGCATAATGTTGCAGGTGCCATGAAAGAATTAATGATTATAATTCCCTAGAGCTATGTCCATACGAGCTACCACTGAAGGAAAAATGCATATATTATGCTTCTCCCCATTTTTCTTATTAAAGATAGAATCATTAAGTTCCATTTTGACCAGATGTTTAAAGTACAAGAATGGCAAAAATAAATCAGAAGGGTGTTCTCATGGCAGAGAAGTTAGCAAGGAACACTTTCTTTTTACCCTACTTGGCCATGTGGTAGCAAACTGAACCTCATTTTTCTAATTAATCCTTGATGCTTATAGAAGCATAGATAAATAAATTCAATATTTAGCTCTTAAGATGTCCTGTCACAGAAATTTGAGTCTGTTGGTAGAAAAGGAGTGGGTCTGTGCCTTTTAATACCAAGGTAAGAAAATAAAGTTTGTGACTTTTTCTCACTGTGTCAAAGAAACAGGGTTTCTACACCTGATCAGGCACAGTAAGAAGACTAATCCTGTTCAGTGCTGCTGAGATGCAGAGCTAGACAGAAACTGCAAGAACCGCAATGGTGTCCATAAGTATCAAATATCATCCAAGCTAATTTTGATATTTCTAAGTCCACAAGTATTATCCAAGATCATCTGGATAACTTTCAGTGCTTTCCCCCAGCACAGCTGCTGACTGGCAAATACAACTGGTGAGCCTCAGAAGTTCTTAGCCTTCAATATAGGCTGAAGATCCACACAAGAATCACCAAACCCTCCCCACCACCTCAGCGTAGCCTACCCAGCCTGAGAACTTTCTTTGGTGTCCTTGTGGTCTTCTTTATCCAAATAGGGCACACCTTTCCTCACAGGGAATGTTGCTCCAGCACTGGATCTCAGAGTGTAGTGATTCAAGGCAACTCCTTGTGTTTGTAAAAGCCCCAGGGCTCCATACATAATTTATTCAAAGCCTTCACAAAGCTGAGACATCAAAATAAGCAAGGTTTGCTAATCTACAAGATTTGTTCCAGGTTACTGTCAGCAAGGCTACTTTTTCAACTGGTCACCTTTCCTATTAAAAAAAGAAGTCTTGTGCAGTTATTCTGTTCCATAATTAATCAGATGATTATAGTACAAAGAGATGTGCTGTGATTGAAGTAGGTATGAGTTACTATGGGAACACCTACAAGGGTGACCATCTGAATGACTATAGTAGGCTGCAGAGCGGGGAAAAGAAGGAGAACAGGAAAAAGGAAAGCTCTCTTCTAAAGCTGGGTTGAGTGATCAATCTTGAAGTAACTGTGATCAGGGGGACAGCAGCTTTCAACCACGAGAATCTAAATATCATTTATCTTGGCAAGGGCAAAAGGTCAGTGGCTTTAAATGTAGATTTGGATTCAAATTTGGTCTTTACCATACTATATATAAAATTTACGTCATTTCTCATCTCCTCTGAACTTTTGTTTATCTAAAATTTGGCATAATCACAGGTTTTCATTATGAAGATTATATTTATCTTTGCTGAAAAACAATGGAGGTCCTGACACAGGCTTCCCTAAGGGGTCTCACAAGTATGCTCGGAAATTGTAAGACCACATAGAGAGATAGGATAAGGGGTGGCTGTCACATTGACCCTTGGCTTTCCAGGTTTGATTACTGCTTCTATCAGTTACAGAATTGACCTCTGACAACTTAGTCTCTCATCTATAAAATGGGAATGTTGGTTGTTTCTGGGTTATGTGGCTGGCTGTGGATTGAATGAGTTATTACTTATGAACATTCAGAAAGGACTTGGGGTGTTTAAACATTCATTTTTAGGATATGTACCTCTGTTACTACTCCTTTTCAGAAACAAAGAGGTTCTGCATTTCAGCTACTTCTGCCTCCTCTTTACCTGATTAGTTACAGAACTAATCACAATGCTCTTTTCTGTATATCACTCACTACCTATTTACTTTATCTTTTTCACTGGCACTGAAGCAGGCTGGAATCTCTCTAACCTTAAATGATTAAAACAACTTTTCTCCTGCAAAATAAATTTCCTACCCATCTAGCATCCTGTTTTACCTTCAGAGCCTAGCTTCTTTAATGAATTTCTTTATCCTCTCATTCTTTACTGCATTCCATCCTGTCTACTGATTTCTCTACTCAGAGAGCTCTTTCTTTTGTGATCACTGATCTTCAAGTCAGTAAGTCCAGGTAATATTTTCTAGTTTTCACTTTGCCCAGTATTTCAGAAGCATTTCACACTACTTCTAAATTAACATTAAACTTCAACTTCTAAATAAAATAAGTGCTACCTTATTATAAAATAATGTTTGTAATATAATAATAAATGAGGAGGGCATGGCAACCCACTTAATAGTCTTGCCTGCAGAATCCTGTGGACAGAGGAGCCTGGTGGGCTGTAGTCTGTCGGGTCACAAAGAGTCAGACGTGACTGAGAGGACTTAGCATGCATGCGTGCAATAATAATAAATAACAGAATATTTGATATCCCACTCTTCTGACATTATTCTTTCGAACTCTCCCTTCTCAGTCACTCGGATGGTCTATTTTCTTCTACCCCGTTTTCAATTATTGAATTTCTCTATGCTTTGTTCTAGGTCATATATCCTTTCTCACTCAGTGACTTTCAGTTAAGTGTTCAAACCATATCCATGGCTTCAGTAGTTAGGTACATACTAAATATGTTAACGTCTGTCTACATCTCAGCTCTTTCTTTTGAATTCTGGCTCCAAATATACAGTTGCCTTTTTGTATGTCCCCGTATTCAACAGTGAACTTACAGAGCCCTTCTCTACTGGCTCCCATCTCTATGAACCACAACAACATCCATCCAGTTGCACAAGTTGGAAACCTGAGAATTCTTCAAGACATTCTCCTCTCTCTCATCCCTCATCTCAGAAAATCCTGATGCTCTATCGATTTTACCTCCTAAATGGCTCTCAGACTTTGTACCTCTCAGCATCTTCTCGGCCAGGTTCCTAATCCAAGCTATTATCATCTGTTCCCTGAATTAAAGCAGCGCCCTTCTAAGTGGTCTTATTTCCTTTTTGTCCTGCAAATCCTTTCTCCACAGTATAGGAAAATCAATCACTTACTAATGCAAATGCGTCTTGTTTGTAACTTTTCAATGGCTTTCCCACTTTCAGTATGTATAAACACCATTCACTCTCTAGCTTTATCTTCTAACAGCTTCCTGTTTTGTTCCCTCTCTGACCATTCTTCATTTCTGCTAGTGAGCAATACTGCTCCCTGATTCAGACCATCACACACATTGTTCCCTCTGCCCAAACCATTCTTTCTCTTTTCTGTTAGTCAACCACTCATTCTTTTGATCTCAATGAAAAGATAAAACTTTTTTTTTTTTTCAGGGAAATACTGAAGATCATTATCTAAGCTAAGTCAAAGCCTTCATTTGCAGCACATTGCACTTGTCCTTTACAACACTTCCCATATTATTTTCAATAGCTGGTTCTCCCACTAGACTACATTTTGTTGACAGCAAAATGAGGTCTGTTTTACTCATCATTAAATTCCTAGATTTCTAAAGGGCTGTGAATCCCAAATTGTAGCAACATTTATGAAAGTAATTTTTTTCTTCTAGTTTTAGAAGCTATCAGTCTGGACTCAACACTATGTATAATTTCATATTAAAGAAAAAAATTCAACAACAAAGACAGAAACCAATTAAACTGCTTAGCTTTTAATTCTTATTCTATACAATCCATGGAATTCTCCAGGCCAAAATACTGGAGTGGGTAGCCTTTCCATTCTCCAGAGGATCTCCCCAACCTAGGTATCAGCTTGGGATCCCTAAGATTTACCTGGATTGACTTCCCCAATCCAGGTCTCCTGCATTGCAGGCAGATTCTTTACCAGCTGAGCCACAAGGGCAGCCCAAGAATACTGGAATGGGTAGCCTATCCCTTCTCCAGCAGATCTTCCCAACCCAGAAATTGAACTGGGGTCCCCTGCACTGCAGGCAAATTCTTTACCAACTGAGCTATTGAAAGTGAAAGTGAAGTTGCTCAGTTGTGTCTGACTCTTTGCGACCCATAGACTGTAGCCCACCAACTCCTCCGTCCATGGGATTCTCCAGGCAAGAATACTGGAGTGGGTTGCTATTTCCTTCTCCAGGGAATCTTGCTGATCCAGGGATCGAACCCAGGTCTCCCACATTGCAGGCAGACGCTTTAACCTCTGCACCACCAGGTAAGCCCTTAAATACAAGAATATAGTCCCTCAGAAAACCTCCTATAGACACGCAGAACTTCAGATCAAAGTACTAACATCAAAGATTTCAAGTGAGGAGAGGAAGCCAGGTTGAAAGAAGAAGGGGGAGGAGGCGGGAGAGGGGGAGCAAAAGGAGTGGCCTAACAGACATCTCCTGCCACCTACAGATACCCAGGCATTATGGGACTTTTCCCTGGGCCTCCAAAGAAGGGAGGACTGGAACTCAGCCCTACCAGAAATCAGACCAGACCAGAACCAGAATTTGAGTTCTCTGCCAAGAGGAGGTGATCAGTCTCCAATCCTCAGCTCAGGCTGAGGGCCCTTCGACCAGATTCCTGGGTCCAGGACTAGGGGACTAGAAAAACAGGGAATGATAGGAAGGGTTAAGGAGAGGAAAGAGAGAGGGAAGAGGAGAGAGATCAATAAAGCCTCTTGTTCCTTACTGGTCAGGGCACTTTGGCCAGTTGTCCACATCAGGAGGAGACCAGGGACAAAAGGGTCCCAGTTTTGGCCACTGGGTCTGGTCCATTGGCAGGCAAGCTGGCCTCTGAGTACCCCGAGTGGTCAGGATGTCAGTCTCAGCGAAGAAGAGTCCCGCCAGAGTCTCCATTTGTTGCAGGAAGGCGGACTCCTTCCAGGGCCTGAAACTGGGCTCTTGTCTAACACTCAGAAATGAATTGTCCGAGGAGACACATATGCTGACAAGGCAAGAGATTTTACTGGGAAAGGGCACCTGGGTGGAGAACAGTACGGAAGCCCAATTCTTAAAATACCTAACATACTTTTAGAAATTCTAATTACGCTCATTGATTTTAATTCCCCCTGCATTTGAGAAAGTTCAGTTGACTGAGTATTCTTAGGACTTGAGTTTTTATTACTCTATGACATTAAGGGTCATTGTACCTGCAATAAACCAGAGACTAGTATATGTGAGAAAGTTTTAGAAAAATATACTAATATATGAAAGGAAAAGGTCTAATTATTTTTTTATGTTAATAAACTTTCCTAGTGGGAGAAGGAAATGGCAACCCACTCCAGTGTTCTTGCCTGGAGAATCCCCTGGACAGGGGAAGCTGGTGGGCTGCCATCTATGGGGTCGCACAGAGTCGGACATGACTGAAGCAACTTAAAAGCAGCAGCAGCAGTGTTAAAAGCAAAGTCCCTTACTGAGTATTCCTCTCAAGCCCTCCAGTGGTGAAATCTCTAATTAGACTTTAATTTTCTTTCTTTGGAAAACAAAGGTCCAGATCTCTCAAATAGTTTGGGGACAGCTACAGATAGAAAGAGGAAGGGAGATCTCAGTAAGTTCCAGAATCTTCTAGGTTCAGTTTTGGGTCTCTAGCACCATCCTGTCTCTGGGTGCACGTAAAGAGATGACAGGCTAAGGATATCAAATTGGTGTGGACCAGTGAAAACAAGATCTGGAATCACCTTGTTAAGGCAATAATCCTACAGTGACCCCTTATAACAAATCAAAACTAAATAAACCCCAACAGGCTGAAAAGAAGATAGCAGAAAAATATAGGTTGGTGTAGGAATGTGAGATAGACAGGAAATAAGGAGAGAAGAAAAGAATGAAGGGAAGGAAGGAGGGTGGGAGGAAGGCACCAACTCTATGTTCTATAAAATCACTAGTTCATATTATATTTTTATTATTCTCTCAGAAAAAAAGTGAAAGTGTTAGTCACTCAGTCGTATCCAACTCTTTGTGACCCCATGGATTGTAGCCCACCAGGTTCTTCTGTCCATGGAATTCTCCAGGCAAGAATACTGGATTGGTTGCCATTTCCTTCTCCAGGGAATCTTCCCAACCCAGGAATTGAAACCGGGTCCCCTGTGTTGTAGGCAAACTATTTTACTGACTGAGCTACCAGGGAAGCCCTAGACTGTGTCCTATTTTATTTGGCCTTTTATAAAATATGTTTCCTTTATTTCCTGAATATTAATATTAATTTTTTGAATTAATATTAATTCTTTGATTGAGCCAAGTTTGTTGTATTTCTTTTCTATATATCTTGAGTAAATGGTATATCATGAATAAAGTATAAATTGATAAAATAACCATTATCTCAGTAGATTCAACAAAGCTATAAGGCATGCTTCAGTCACAGAAGGGGATTCCAGGACTACAAAAACGGACTTCTCTTTTGATGCTACATATTGTTTGTAGCCACATACAACTCAGGGAAAAAAACTGTCTTTGGCATTTGGGTTTGAGACAAACATGTAAATTCTCTAAGCTTATTTTCTAATTTATGTTCCTTCATCCAGGAAAGTTAGATCAGGTTCCAGATCATGCCACACCCACTTAGACATTAGATTCATGCTCTTATGTGTATTAGAAATTTTGACTCTATATGAGTTTTTTCTGGGCTTCCCAGGTGGCACTAGTGGTAAAGAACCTGCCTGCCAATGCAGGAGGCACAAGAGACAGGGGCTCAATCCCTGGGTGGGGAAGATCCCCTGGAGGAGGGGCATGGCAACCCACTCCAGTATTCTTGCCTGGGAAATCCCATGGACAGAGGAACCTGGCAGGCCACACTCCATAGGGTCACACAGAGTCAGACACCACTGAAGTGACTTACCATGCGTGCACGCACATGAGTTTATCCAAGTACAACTAAGATAAGTTAATTTTGGCATGGGGTAAAAGTTCATTTATTATGTATGAAACACCTTCACTGTTAACAAGATGAAACATAGACTTACCTAAAAGGATTTGTACTTTAATTAAAAAAAAAAAAAAGTTAAGTTTTCTTTCCTGGGGATTGGGGGGAAAAGAAATTGAGATTGTTACTTGCAAATATGTAAAAAAACAAGGGTGTGTGTATATGGGGGGAGGATTTCCAAAAACTCATAAAGTAAATAGAATGATTTCTTCTAGATCTCATGTCAGCATAAAAGCCAAGTGGTATAACTGAATATGTTTCTTCCCCTTAAAAGTAATTTTATTTTATAATTTCCCAGCTGATTTCGGGTTACTACAATATGTAAGGCATATATAGAAATGAAAATATATCATAATTCCTTCAAGTTTTCTACTTTAAAGGTGGGCTGGTCATTTTAATACATAATTTTAGAGAAATGTGTTTTATAGGAAAGTCCACATGCTAGAATCTCTGCAGTACCTTAATAGATTGCTATTTGGTGAGGAAAGCCTGTGTTGATTCTGGAGAAACTACTGCTATTATAATGAAAATAAAATGATGGTCCCATTTACTGGTGAATGCATGCTGCTGCTGCTGCTGCCAAGTCGCTTCAGTAGTGTCCGACTCTGGGTGACCCCAGAGATGGCAGCCCACCAGACTCCGCCGTCCCTGGGATTCTCTAGGCAAGAACACTGCAGTGGGTTGCCATTTCCTTCTCCAATGCAAGAAAGTGAAAAGTGAAAGTGAAGGCGCTCAGTCGTGTTGGACTCTTAGTGACCCCATGGACTGCAGCCTACCAGGCTCCTCCATCCATGGGATTTTCCAGGCAAGAGTACTGGAGTGGGTTGCCATGGCATTCATGCTAGGTCACTTCAGTCATGTCTGACTCTTTGTAACCTTATGAACTGTAACCCGCCAAACTTCTCTGTCCATGGAATACTCCAGGCAAGAATACTGGAGTGAGTTGCCACGCTCTCTTCTGGAGGATTATCTGCAGGGATCGAACCATGTCTGTTATATCTCCTGCACTGGCAGACAGGAGATATAGGTTCTTTATCACTAGTCCCACCTGGGAAGCCCCAGGCAGCTTTCTAAAGTAACTGAAAAGCTGCTCTACAATATTCCCTCACTCCCACACTGGTATTTGTTGTGTTGTTTAGTTGCTAAATCATGTCCAAATCTCTGCAACCCATGGACTGTAGCCCACCAGGCTCCACTGTCCATGGATTTCTCCAGGCAAGAATACTGGAGTGGGTTGCCATTTCCTCCTCTAGGGGATCTTCCCCACCCAGGGATCAAATTCATATCTCCTGCATTGGCAGGTGGGTTCTTCACCACTGAGCCACCTGGGAAGCCCTACACTGGTCTTCGCAGGTCTCCTATCTTTTGCATTTTGTATTTTGTTGTGATTTTGAAGTTACATCTTTTATCTACCCCTATACTCAACCCATCTTAGGCCTGAAACTGTTGATCAATTCACCAAATCAGAATAGCATTTTGTTCCTAGATTCATAGCAACGTTTAAAATCATCAGGGGAAATTTTCCTTTACTTTCAAAGTCCATGGACAGAGCTGGCGGGCTACAGTCCATGGGGTCACAAGAGTTGGACAGGACTTAGCAACTAAACCACCACCACCATAAAATTCTTGGGCTTCTCTTGTGGTTCAGCTGGTAAAGAATCTACCTGCAATGTGGGAGACCTGGGTTCAATCCCTGGGTTGGGAACATCCCCTGGAGAAGGGAACGGCTGCCCACTCCAGTATTTTGGCCTGGAGAATTTCACGGTTTGTATAGTCTATGGGGTTGCAAGGAGTCGGACATGACTGAGTGATTTTCACTTTCACTTTCAAAGTCTTATAGGACATTTAACTCAGCCTCCTGACACAATTTCCAAGGCCTAGTGAATCTGAGGGATCCATGATTTTCTCCCTGAAGTTATAATGGCATTAACTCCTGAAATTCTTATATTCTCATAGAATTTACAACCCCCTTCTGCATATTTTATCATCTATCTATCTATCCATTTATTTATCTTTCTGTCTATCTCCTGTCAAAACTGGCTAGGTCTTCCTACACTAGATGAAATAAATTGTATTTATAATGAAATGCAAATATTCTCATGTGATCCTAGCCCCCTGATCAGACCACCGCCTCTCTAACAGTTTTATATAGATATGTCCACTAGGCAACAGTTATTACAGATTGGTCCTTGTAAAAATATATCCAGCTTATGCCCATTAATGGACTTAGTAAGAAGATTAGCTCTGAATTCTTGTTGTCATTATCACCACCACCAAATCAAAGTCTAGGTTTGTGGTACTCCCCTGAAACAAGCAAGGCATCTTTCACCAGGTCATTTTCACTTGGCAAAGCCCTCTGTAGACCTATACCACATGTGTCTTTTCTCCTCAGCACTTAATTACGATCATCATACTATTGGCAGTTATTATTGCATGAAGGTTAAAAGTTTCATCAGATGTTAATGAGGCCAAGCAAAAGTGCAGCTATTGTCTCTTTCATTAATTTCCTTATTAACTGCTGCTTTTCTCTCCGTGGCTGATTGTTACTGAAAGGACACGAATTTAGTATATTGCACATCTCAACTCCAGGTTTATTTTCCCACTGAGGAAGAGGTGCTTCACCAAGTCAGACCAGCAATTATTTTTCTTAAATTCCTTCAACATATGGATAGTTATTTTCTAATATCCCTGTGATTTCTGGCTAAAAAGTATTAACCAGAGATCATGAAAACTCTCAATTAACAAAAGGCTTTCTATTCTTAACAGTATTCATATAAGTGGACAAGCTTTCTGATGGAATTCTTCGTGTTCTCTGCCTAATTTCAGTGTGATTTAACATTGTACTGAGATTTTTCCTTCAATGGTACGGAGTGGAACCTATTTTTAATTCAAAGGAATAAAGGACATGGCTAGGATCCACATTTGTGGGTATTGTCAAGTTATTAAGTTAAAGGCTAAAAGTCTTGCTAACTGTTTAGGCTCATAGTAGTACTCATTCATAAGCCTCTCGGCATTATTAGATTTTAATTTTGCAACACTACATCAATACAGAATTTAAAAAGAAGATATATTTACCTTATTTCCTTTAAATTGCAATTAACCTACTTGTATTTACCACTTATTTGAAGGTTTCTTGTATTGGTTAGCTTTGTTCTGGTTTAAAAAGAAAAAAATTCAAGATCTTCACTGGCTTACGTTGTGTCTCACATTGAGCCTTCCAATAACATTCTATTTCTCACCCATGTTTTTGTGGCTGTGCTTCATTTCTAGTTTATGCTGGAAGAGCAGCTTCTGTTTGGAATATGTTACTCTCATGGCAAGGAAAAATGGTCTAGGGACTTTGATTTGTAAGTGGCATCATTCATGTACACACATATCCTATTGTTCAGATCCATTCACATGGCCAAAACCAATGTAAATGTGTACTCCTCCAATAGGAAAGACTCTTGGCAAGTCACAGGGCAATGGAAGAGGATATAACATTCTTTACAAGGAGGTGAGAACTGAATAATTCAGGATAACGGTAAATCTACAATAACCGATACTGTTTTCAATTTGTCTGGGACCTACATTTGTTCTGTCTGTTGGAATACCCAAATATATGTTTTAGTGCTCATCCAAATGGTATAATAAACACAGATACAAGTCATTGGTTCCCCTGGAAATTTTGGCCAAGGAACATCTTAGCCTACTGGCAAAATATTTAATAACATATATTTTAATTATTTCTCCAATAACAAGACAATTAACTCTGTTGATGACAGATTTGATCACCTTACATGTGAAGTGGTTCCTATAAATTGGTATTCTCATTCCCTCTGGCCATAAATCCCAAGACCATTGAAACTAACAAAAACCCTAATACAAATAATGAAATTCCATGAACGATCACTGACTATCACCCGAAATACAAGCTTATCACAGTAACTATCAGAAAGAGCATACCTGAGCTGGGTATCTATTCCCTATTTAATGAATCCTTTCAGGTATGTGGAGGTAATCAATCCTTTTATCTGGTTCTGCTTTTATTTTCTAAACACATGTATGTATTTTAAGCAAGTCAGAGTTCTTTTTTCACTAATTTGCTTTTTGAAATTGGGAAGCACCTTTCAATCCTGTCTGTGTTCACTGTGGTAGTGCTTTAATTTTTTTCTCTTATAGGCTATCATGAAACTGAAACTTCATCTAAAATTGTAGAATCTCTGATTCTCAATCAGTCCTATTCTACTCAATGTTGGAGACCATTTTCATAGTAAGATCACCTGGCAACTTTCATGGCTTCACATTACTGATAGTCTCAGTTATTTACCCTCTTAACAGTGTTCTGACTTTGAATGGATACGTCTAATAGCTTTGGAGTCTTCAAGGTCTATATCCTTCTGTCAACCTTATTCACCTTTAGTTTTATATGTTATGTCCTCTTTCTCTTAAGTCTATCTAGCTGACCTATTCTTAGTACAAAAATTGGACGTATAACCACCATTCCTTCCCCTATGCTTGTGTGTGTGTGTGTGCTCAGATGCTCAGTCCGACTCTTTGTAACCCTATGGACTGTAGTCCACCAGGCTTCTCTGTCCATGGAATTTTCCAGGCAAGAATACTGCAGCGGGTTTCTATTTCCTACTCCAGGGGATCTTCCTGACCCAGGAATCAAATCCACCTCCCTTGTGTCTCTTGCAATGGCACCACCTGAGAAGCTTATTTTTTTCATAAATGGGTCTTCCTATCATCCTTCTCCTGTCAGCATTAACAGGGTAGTAAGAGCTATATCATAGTCATTTGACTGACAAAAATACATGCTATTTACATAAATCATGTGCATTGATACCCACTGAGAGGAATAATTTAATACAAAATGCAAACTCTGTTGTTACAGGGACCACACATCCAATTTGCCCAGGTCAGTGCTGGTTTATGTTTATTGTTTTAGGAGTGTACCAGTTTGGAAAACAAAGTATGTGGTTACCCGGCTTATTTTGGATATAGTGTCTAATACAAAGCTGGACTTAACCCTGATCTCTCTTTTGTGCACGTCTTCTTAGAACTTCCCTTTAAAGGTAAATTCATACACTGTCCAAGCATTGAGTGTGCCTGTCTTATTTCCCCTTACCTTCACACACAAACTGTGTCATTCTGTGATACACTGAAGAGAATCTGGAAGATGTTTACTTTTGGCTTAAATTTTCCACATCGGCACAAACATATTATGTAGTTGCTTCACCCATTTGGAAGAGGTTCCTCAATTGTTTCCATTACTGATTTATTTTTCAGCTTCCAGAAATTGCCCTAACCATCTGGCTGAGTCAGTTCACTCTCTTGAATCTTACCCGAACTTAATATCAAACTTACAGGTTACAATTAAATGAATGTCTCCTTCCAGTCCCATATGTAAAGAACTAGGCCATCTTTTGTTGCTGTTTTTCCCTTGGGGTATCTGTCAGTTTCCTTTGTGGTGGTTTAGTTGCTAAGTCATGTCTGACTCTTGACCCCATGGACTGTAGCCTGCCAGGCTCCTCAGTCCATAGGATTCTCCAAGCAAGAATACTGAAATGGGTTGTCATTTCCTCCTCCAGGGGATCTTCTTGACCCAAGGATGGAACCTGCATCTCCGGCATTGCAGATGAAATCTTTACCCTTGATCCACCAGGGTTTTTCCTTATATAAAAAATTTACTGATTAATAAGGTTCACAGCAACAACCTAATCTGGGTTTCTAAGATCTACTGTTATAATTGGCCGTTACTTAAAAAGCAAGGCTCAGCTTAGTTGTGTTCACTTGGCAAAGGAGACAGGATACCTCAGAAAGGTTTCCGGAAAGCCAGATGAATTCTTAGAGGCTATTCCAACCACGGTTCTTGTTTTGAGTCAGGAGTCCATCCAACAACAAGGAAAAGAGTAACCAAAGTTGAACAGGCAATATAGGTCCAGCTTCCTAGACCCCAAACCCAAACCCAAAACCCCAGTACCTTCTAAAACTTCTGTGCAAGAGCTTAATTAAAATTCCCAAACCTTATACATGTATTTACTGCCTCAGAATATTGTGTGACCATTGCACAGGCCTCATCTGGTTTATATGAAAGTAATGTGTTCTTGCCTAGAGAATCCCAGGGATGGGGAAGCCTGGTGGGCTGCCATCTACGGGGTCGCACAGAATCGGACACTGAAGCGACTTAGCGGCAGCAACAGCAGCAATGGAGCAAAGTAAACTCTGCTGTTTAGTCACTCACCTGTGTCTGACTCTTTGTGACCTCATGAACTGTAGCCTGCCAGGCTCCTCTGTCCATGGGGATTCTTCAGGTAAGACTACTGCAGTGGGCTGCCATGCCCTCCTCCAGGGGATCTTCCCAACCCAGGGACTGAACCCAGGTTTCCAACATTTCAGGTGGATCCTTTACCATCTGAGCCACTAGGGAAGTAGGCTCCATCTGCTTTTTACGAGGAGAGGAAAAAAAAAAAAAAAAACCCAACTTAAAACAACTGATTAAAGTCTGGTTCCATTTGAATGAGCAGTGTTCTCCCAACCCCCCAAACTCCTTCCATGCCCCTGGCTCTGTTCTGTAGTTCCATGACCTTGGTAACATTCTTGATGGTCAAGGTATGCCATGGATTGGTTTAGTTGCATCAGTATGCAAGATTTAATAAACAGTTAACTATCCATGACATATTATTCAAAAAGAAAGCATTACCTTGAGTATGTTCACAGCTTTGATGCATGCCAGATATTACCCAGTATAACATACTACCAAACTAATGCGCTGTCAGAGTGTATGTAGTCACTGGATCTGTAGCAGTTTTGCTTTAATTTTAGCTGTTTTAATTCCTTTTATACTAATATTAAAAGTTTAATGATACAAAGCACAAGAGAATATGAGACCTATAGTTTTATTTTATAGTCCCATTTGTTTAAGGAATTTAATTAAAAAAAAAAAAAAAACAGAAAATTAGAGTCAAACTAGTTAGTCCATAATTGAAACAAGGTGGAATTCAAACTACAGGATTTTAATGAAATAAAACAGGGAGATGTTATTCTGTTCACCTAAGTCAAAAGGGTAAAGATAAACATTTTGTTTGCAATTGAAAAAGGATACTTTGATTCAAAAGCAATTTGTTTTGTCAATTTCAAGGCAATAATTAGATTATCCTCTTGGGAATGTTCTTCACTCTTATTAGTTAGTTCCTATTTTTCTTTCAGGTCTTACTTGGGAAGTTGCCCATTCAGAGATTCCCTCTTCAGATTAGGCCATGCTAGTAAGAGGATTTGTTCAGTTCAGTTCACTTCAGTCGCTCAGTCGTGTCCGACTCTTTGCGATCCCATGAATCACAGTACGCCAAGCTTCCCTGTCCATCACCAACTCCCGGAGTTCACTGAGACCCACGTCCATCGAGTCAGTGCTGCCATCCAGCCATCTCATCCTCTGTTGTCCCCTTCTCCTCCTGCCCCCAATGCCTCCCAGCATCAGTCTTTTCCAATGAGTCAACTCTTCTCATGAGGTGGCCAAAGTACTGGAGTTTCAGCTTTAGCATCATTCTTTTCAAAGAAATCCCAGGGCTGATCTCCTTCAGAATGGACTGGTGGGATCTTGCAGTCCAAGGGACTCTCAAGAGTCTTCTCCATCACCACAGTTTAAAAGCGTCAATTCTTTGGCACTCAGCTTTCTTCACAGTCCAACTCTCACATCCATACATGACCACTGGAAAAACCATAGCCTTGACTTGACTAGACTAATCTGCCTGCAATGCAAGAGACCAAGGTTCGATCCCTGGGTCAGGAAGATCCCCTGGAAAAAGGAAGGGCTACCCACTCTAGTATCTGGCCTCCGCCGGGAGGAACGACCCCACCTCCAAGGAGCGGTGGCTGCGCCAGCGCAGGAGGGCCTAGAGGCGCTAGTCCACATTCAAGGTCAGAAGGGGCGGCAGTGAGGAGATACCCCTCGTCCAAGGTAAGGAGCAGCGGCTGCGCTTTGCTGGAGTAGCCGTTAAGAGATCCCCATGTCCAAGGTAAGAGAAATCCAAGACGGTGGGTATTGCAAGAGGGCATCAGAGGGCAGACACACTGAAACGATACTCACAGAAAACTAGTCAATCTAATCACACTAGGGATTAATTCAATGAAACTAATTGAATGCCCGTGGGGCCACCCAAGACGGGCGGGTCATGGTGGAGAGATCTGACAGAATGTGGTCCACTGGAGAAGGGAATGGCAAACCACTTCAGTATTCTTGCCTTGAGAACCCCATGAACAGTATGAAAAGGCAAAATGATAGGATACTGAAAGAGGAACTCTCCAGGTCAGTAGGTACCCAATATGCTACTGGAGATCAGTGGAGAAATAACTCCAGAAAGAATGAAGGGTTGGAGCCAAAGCAAAAACAATATGCAGTTGGGGATGTGACTGGTGATAGAAGCAAGGTCTGATGCTATAAAGAGCAATATTGCATAGGAACCTGGAATGTCAGTTCCATGAATCAAGGAGGATTTGTAGAATAGGTAAAAAAGACTTGGCCTTTACCTGTTATCCTAGTTGGTAGTATCATTTTTAGAATAATTCACCCTTTTATTCTTTTATTCCTGAAAGGTGGTTTAGATATTTCTTCACCAGACTGATTGAAATCATCATCAATCTACTTGAGAAATTAATCTCAAAGAATAATATACCTATTATTTTTGTTAGTTCTTTCTTCTCAGTAACTTGACTAAAAAAATTAAATAAAAAAAATGAAAAACAAAAGCAGCCTTCAGTTTGGTAGATTTACTTTTAATATATTTCTTTTCAAATAATGCATACAACATTCAAAAAACTAAGATCATGGCATCCAGTCCTATCACTTCATAGCAAATAGAAGGGGAAAAGGTGGGAGTAGTGGCAGATTTTATTTTCTTGGGTTCCAAAAACATGCTGATGGTGGCACCTGCAGCCATGAAATTAAAAGAGGCTTGCTCTTTGGAAGGAAAGCTATGACAAACCTAGACAACATGCTAAAAAGCAAAGACATCATTTGTCTGACAAAGGTCTGTGCAGTCAAAACTATAGTTTTTCCAGTAGTCATGTACGGAAGTAAGATCTACACTATAAAGAAGGCTGATAGCCAAAGTATTGATGCTTTTGAACTTTGATGTTGGGAAAGACTCTTGAGAGTTTCTTGGACTGCAAGGAGATCAAACCAGTCAATCCTAAAGGAAATCAGTCCTGAATATTCAATGGAAGGACTGATGCTGAAGCTGAAACTCCAATACTTTGGCCACCTGATATGAAGAGCCAACTCATTGGAAAAGACCCCCATGCTGGGAAAGGTTGAAGGCAAAAGGAGAAGAGGGTGGCAGAGGATGAAATGGTTAGAAAGCATCACTGACTCAATGGATGTGAATTTGAGCTAACTGTAAGAGATAGTAGAGGACAGGGAAGCCTGGCGGGCTATAGTCCATGGGGTTGAACAGAGTCTGACACGACTTAGCGACTGAATAACAATACGTTATTGAGAGAAATCCAATGAACAGATTTTTGTATTAAGGTATTAATGGAGTCATCAGTCAGTCAGTTCAGTCGCTCAGTCGTGTCCAACTCTTCACAACCCCATGGACCACAGCACGCCAGGCCTCCCTGTCCATCACCAACTCCTGGAGTTCACTCAAACTCATCTCCATTGAATTAGTGATGCCTTCTAACCATCTCATCCTCTATCATCCCCTTCTCCTCCTGCCTTTAATCTTTCCCGGCACCAGAGTCTTTTCAAATGAGTCAGGTCTCCAATGAGGTGGCCAAAGTACTGGAGTTTCAGCTTCAGCATCAGTCCTTCCAATGAACACCCAGGACTGATCTCCTTTAAGATGGACTGGTTGGATCTCTTTGCAGTCCAAGGGACTCTCAAGAGTCTTCTCCAACACCACAGTTCAAAAGCATTGATTCTTCTGAGTTCAGCTTTCTTTATAGTTCAACTCTCACATCCACATATGACTACTAGGAAAACCATAACCTTGACGAGATGGACCTTTGTTGACAAAGTAATGTCTCAGCTTTTTAATATGCTGTCTAGGTTGGTCATAACTTTCCTTCTAAGGAGTAAGCATCTTTTTAATTTTGTGGCTGCAGTCACCATCTGCAGTGATTAGGGAGCCCAAAAAAATAAAGTCCGACACTGTTTCCACTGTTTCCCCATCTATTTGCCATGAAGTGATGGACCAGATACCATGATCTTAGTTTTCTGAATGTTGAGCTTTAAGTCAACTTTTTCACTCTCCTCTTTCACTTTCATCAAGAGGCTCTTTAGTTCTTCTTCACTTTCTGCCATAAGGGTGGTGTCATCTGCATATCTGGGGTTATTGATATTTCTCCTGGCAATCTTGATTCCAGCTTGTGCTTCTTCCAGCCCAGCGTTTCTCATGATGTACTCTGCATAGAAGTTAAATAAGCAGGGTGAATATATACAGCCTTGACGTACTCCTTTTCCTATTTGGAACCAGTCTGTTGTTCCATGTCCAGTTCTAACTGTTTCTTCCTGACCTGCATATAGATTTCTCAAGAGGCAGGTCAGGAGGTCTGGTATTCCCATCTCTTGAAGAATTTTCCACAGTTTATTGTGATCCACACAAAGGCATTTGCATAGTCAATAAAGCAGAAATAGATGTTTTTCTGGAGCTCTCTTGCTGTTTTGATGATCAGGGAATGTTGGCAATTTGATCTCTGGTTCCTCTGCCTTTTCTAAAACCAGCTTGAACATCTGGAAGTTCATGGTTCATGTATTGCTGAAGCCTGGCTTGGAGAATTTTGAGCATTACTTTACTAGCGTGTGAGATGGGTGCAATTGTGTGGTAGTTCGAGCATTCTTTGGCATTGCCTTTCTTTGGGATTGGAATGAAAACTGACCTTTTCCAGTCCTGTGGCCATTTTTGAGTTTTGCAAATTTGCTGGCATATTGAGTCATAAATTAATCCAAAAGAAGAGCACCCAACATGCTAACTGATTGGTGCACTTATAACAAAAGGAAAGCATAGACTGGCACAGGCCTCGTGAGGACATAGCAGAAGGCAGATAAGGAGAGAGGCTTCTTGAGAAACTAAATGTGCTAACACTTTGCTCTGGAACATCTAGCTTCCAGAACTGTGAGGAAATAAATTTCTGTTGTTCAAGTCACCCTGTCTATGATATATGGTTATGGAAGCCCTAGCAAATTAATACACTTGGTATTCACTTGTTGCCCTTTAGTTGCTAAGTCACACCCAATTCTTTTGCTACCCCATGGACTATAGTCCACCTAGCTCTTCTGTCCTTGGAATTTCCCAAGCAAGTGTGGTAGAGTGGGTTTCCATTTCCTTTCCAGGGGATCTTCCTGACCCAGGGATTGAACCCAAATCTCTTTCATTGGTAGGTGGATTCTTTACCACTGAGCCACCAGGAAAGTCCAGATATTTACTAAAAGCTACCTAGTTTCCGAAGACATTGACATTTTTTAAGATTTAAGTAAATCTTTTGCTGCTGCTGCTGCTAAGTCACTTCAGTCGTGTCCGACTCTGTGCGATCCCTTAGACGGCAGCCTACAAGGCTCCGCCGTCCTTGGGATTCTCCAGGCAAGAACACTAGGGTGGGTTGCCATTTCCTTCTCCAGTGCATGAAAGTGAAAGTGAAAGTGAAGTCTCTCAATTGTGTCTGACTCTTAGCAACCCCATGGACTGCAGCCTACCAGGCTCCTCCATCCATGGGATTTTCCAGGCAAGAGTACTGGAATGGGTTGCCATTGCCTTCTCCGAAATATTTGTGCTAGCTGCTTCTAACGAAATCAGTACAGTTTAATCCAGTATATATCTGAACCATTAGTCCACAACTCAAAGCAGCATTTCATTTACAACTTTATCAGTCACTATAGTTGAGTCTGTCAAAGTTTAAAGTATTACAGGAAGGATTTAATACTTAGGAAATGTATATATTGTGTATATTCTCCCTCTGCTCAAGTGTTGCCTTTGGATTTCCATATCATCAGGGATTTAATACAATTTGATTCAAACACCCAATTTCACCAGCAGAAAGTTTTGGTGTTCTTCAATTTTATAGCTTCTGATTTCTCTCTCTCTCTCAAATTCCCACATGACTCCTTAATTCTTTTAGATCTACTCAGGGAATTTAATCACATCCCCAACCCACCCAGCACCCACAACACTGCAGCCTAGAGCATAATCCTAGCCATCACCAAATTCAGTCACCAGGTATGTCATTATATTTATAGTCCTACTGAATATATTTTCAGGATCATAAGAAGGTGAGTGTTTAGGAGACCTCAGACAAAATGGAGGTTGAGAATGTGATGATTTACATTATATTGCTCACGCTAAGGGCCCCTCCACTAGTGATAAAGAAACTGCCTGCAATGCAGGAGACATAAAAGACTTCCTTCTTCGGGTCAGGAAGATCGCTGGGAGGAGGGCAGCACAACCCACTCCAGTATTATTGCTTGAAGAATCCCATGGGCAGAGGAGCCTGCTTGGCCACAGTCCACAGCATCGCAAAGAGCTGGACACAACTGAAGCGATTTGGCACACTGGCGCTAGAGAACACTGCTTACTCTTCTGGAATCTCTTCCTTGACCTCTCAACATTTCTATAATGTTCAAGCTCCAGGAAGATGGTTCTTTCTGATTAGCATAACCTCTGCTTTCCTCTTTATTTCTTCAGTGTTTTAAGCTATTATCTCTTAGAGGATTTTCCCAATAAGCCAATTTGTCATTCTCACTCTTAACTCTTAATTTATCACCAATTTTAATGTGCTTGTACAGGTAATATTTTAAAAACAGAATCTTGATTTATATGTTTTATTAATTTTATCCCCTCTTTGTTAATTGGAATTATGTTGTAAGCATTTCCTAAGATCATTAATTATATTCCAAAATATTTTCAATGATTAAAATATATTATTTGAGTGCTCCATAGTTTATTAGCTATTGTCCTGCAATTGAACATATTACCAGATTCCATTTGTTTATGCAATTAAAATTAACACTGATATGAGCAACTTTGAACATAAATCTTTAAGTAAATTTTTGAGTATTTTCTTATAATTGATATCTAAAAGAGGACTGCTAGTTCAAATTTATAAAATATATTATTGCTTTTTTAATAATTATAAAAGTCAATCACTTCCATATATATTGTAATGCATTATTTTAACTATAGCTATTACTATAGTCCAGTATAAAAAGAATATTATACAATGTGCAATGACTAGCAACTTATATTTTATAAATTCTATCTTGGAAAAATTGCCTATATATGTATAGATAGGCAAACTTCTACAAATAGAATGTACATTTATCATATATATACATATGTACATATGTATATATCAAAACTTTTTAATATATGTGAGTAATATGCATTTCATTTTTAAAACAGCTGTATGCATTTCAACTTATGGAGATAAAAATTAATCAATTTTGTATTGATGAAAATTTAATATATTTCATTATATTATTACAAATCTTGCTGCAGTTAATACACTTCTACATTTAACCCTTTGTACATTCCTTTTTATGGCATTTCCTAGAACTTAATTTGCTGGTCAGAGCATATTCACATTTTAAAATTTAATGAATCTGAACAAATAGCTTTCCAAAATTGCTCAATTTCTTTCTATTCAGCAGTCCAGTTGAATAGATATTCAAGTTTTCTTTTTCTACGTCATATCATATATTTTATTAATATTGATACAACAGATGAATTGATGGATACGAACATGGTAGAAAATTATGTGTATATCTTAGAATATTCTACTAAGGTATGCAGTATTTCTTAAGCTTAGACACCATTTAATTTCATCTTAAATAAAAACACATATTCAATAGACCAATTTATAATACACACATGCATATGTACATTTATTAGTCTGTTAGAGTATAGTTATATTGTAAAATTTAGGATCACACCAGCCATCTTCATGTCATAGAGCAATTTATATAGCCTAGAAATTGCCTGTCTTTTGAAAATTATAAGAACTTGCCTTAAAAAAATTGTATAGGGACTTCTCTGATTTTCTGGTGGTTAAGATTTTATACTTCCAATGGAGGAGGCACTGGTTCAATCTCTGATCAGGGATTAGGCTCTAGCCTGATCAGGCTTTAGTCTTAGAGCCTTTGCAGACATTTTTATTTTACTTTTTGTATTTCTTCCCTAGACCATTCTTATTTGCTTGCTTTTTTAGGATATCAATAGATGAAAAACTCATATTACTTTTCTGGTTTATATAAACAAAGCTCATGAATTTCTACTTCCCTATAGTTTTTGGCATTACTCAGTTATCTAGTTTGGTAGCTTACTTATTATTTGAGCATGATAGAAGTTAGCATCCTTTTCATTAATATATTGTAGTTAAGAATTTCAATGTATGAGAAATATTTAACAGATGCCAACTCTCTGAAGGTGTGTAAATAGACTCAGATTCAGGTGAATTTAAGATAACAATACTAGACCTGAGAAAATTCCTCATGCTATTGTCTGATACATATTGTTGGATTAAAATTTGGATGGTCAATGCAAGCAATGTCTCCTACTTATTTATTGTGTTCCAATAGAAAAATGCTGAACTACTGACCTTTGTATTTTGAGAAAATTTACCCACTGCCAAGTAAAGTGTGTATATTGAAGTCATTACTATTTTCTGTATCAGTGTCCCTTTTCTTTGAGAATGAGGATGGGAATTGTGTGGGCAGAGAGAATGTGTATATTTTGCCAATGAAGATGCCTCTAAATGGTTTAGAAAGTTATAGGAGAAAAGTGTTCACACTTTAATAAACCTCAGTGAACTTGTACTTATAATTAGTGTCACATTGTCTGTGAGTTCTAGAGTAAGGTAACACAGAGACATATTGGTTACTTTACCTAAAGTATCATTATTTTACATCCATGTGTATGCGGCTTTCCTGATAACTTAGTGGGTAAAGAATCTGTCTGCAATGCAGGAGACACAGAAGATGTGGCTTTGATCCCTCAGTTGGGAAGCTCCGCTGGAGAAGGAAATGGCAACCCACTGAAAGGTTGTTTTTGAATCACGCGAAGATACTGGCATTCTTGGCCCCCAGAGGAGAAGAATTCAATCCGGGGCCAGAGACGAGGCTTGATCGCTCAGAGCTTTTGTGTAATAAAGTTTTATTAAAGTATAAAGGAGATAGAGAAAGCTTCTGACATAGGCATCAGAAGGGGGCAGAAAGAGTACCCGCTTGCTAGTGTTAACAATGAGGTTATATAATCCAAAGAATGTCTGGAGGTTGTAAAGACCTCATCAGACCTACTCCCATAATTTACATTTTAAGATAACACTGTCCTCAGGCAAGATACATCCTTGTAAAGACCAGGTCTACTCCCATAATTAACATTTTAAGATAACAGAAGGTTGAATCCGAAGACTGTCTTTAGGCAGGATACATTATTGTTATATAATCCTAAGGAATGTGGAGAAAGAAAAAAAGTTTGTCCTTTCTTCCTCCTTGAGAATTCCAGACCCCTCTCTCCTTGGGGACCCCTAGACTCCTTATCAACCTGCCTAGGAAATGACTCTCTCACCACTCCAGTATTCTTGCCTGAAAAAGCCATGGACAGAGGAGCCTGGTGGGCTACAGTCTAAAGGATGGCAAAAAAGTCAGACACAGCTGAGCAAGTAAACATGTCTATCACTGTATGCATACATTTCTTCACTGGAATATCAACAACAGGATTTTCAATTACATTATTTTAATGTAGTTTGATACAATCAGTAATAACGTTTCAGCATCATTACTGTGCTAAGACACACCATTAATATTTGGTGATTATTTTCCATTGAATACTTATTTCTTCTATATATTTATAAATAGTAATCTTTCTGATTCCAACAATTATATTTTTTTCATGGAAACATACAGTGACAGTTTATAAATTCATTAAATAAAGCTGTTTGTCACAATAAAAGTTTCCTGGAAACATCATATCCATTATATCCATTATAAGGTATCATAGTAGAGGCTCAGTTTGGGTCTCTATTGCTGGCAATTCCTTTATTCACCAACACCAGTAGATAATCCTTGATTTGATGGGGTCCTTGCTATTTGTCCCTCACCTCTGCCCCTGTAATGCTAATCATTATAATTCCAGTGCTTAAGCACTGGACTGGTGGCCTAGGATAGAGACCTACTGAAATCTACCCACTGGACAACCTGTTGTCTACTTGCTCATGCTTCCAGTCCTTCGGTCCATCTACATAGTGCTTTCCCGGGTCTCCTTGTCATCAACATTTCAATCTCATTCTTCCCAGTCCCCTGATGAATAAACTAAGCCAATCTCTGTTGCCATGGGTATGTATATTCTTACTCAGGTCTTTTCAAAATAGCCTGTGCCCACTGGGAGAATTTCCTTCACTATTCTCTTCTGTCTTTGAGAAAGGATCTCTTTTGAGAACGTTAGTGCCAAAGCAGCCTATTTTTAGCTTCTAGCCTTACACCGTGCTGACCCATCCAGGAAACAAGTTCAAATTCTTTCACCCTTCATCAGCTCCTCAAAGGGTATAGATATCAGCTGCGAGAGAGGTTTGGTGCAACATTGGCAGATGCCTTGGGGTGCTGGGCAGCTTGTGCAGCTCATGCTCCCTGAGTCCTCTGCAGCCCACTTCCACTGTATGCTGAACTGCTTGTGAGCTCACCCATCATTGTGCACACATGACAGTATCTACCTCATAACGGAACGTTTAGTGACAACATGTGATCATTCGCTGTCCCATGGTCAGATGCCCTTTTCTACTAGGGCCCAGGAGCATGCCAAGAACTGATTTTAAAATGTTGGCTGGGGACTTCCTTGGTGGTCCAGCGCTTAGGACTCTGCGCTTCCACTGAATGGGGCGTGGGTTTGAGCCCTGGCAGAACTAAGATCCCACATGCTTCATGCTGGAGCCAAAAAAAAAAAAAAAAATACACACACACACAAGAAAAAACTTAATTAAAAAAAAAATGTTGTATAGTTTTCTGCCACAGTTGGAATTGCCTTTCTCCAGAGTCCTAGTGTCTGTCTGCACTTTGACTATTAAGACTTGACAGTCTTAGCAAATACCTAGCAAATCTGTATGGACTTTTTCTACCAGAGAAACCTCAAGTACCCTGAGATCTGAAGAGTTATAAGACGGAAATGGCAGGACTTTTTATAACACACTCTAGAAGGGATGTAAACCTTTTTCTTGTTCTGTCTTATTCAAATCTAGCACGCTTACACACCAATAAATGGGTTGTGGCACTATTCCACAGCATGGAATACACTGATATCAAAACCTAAAGATGCCTTCCAAGCTTTATGTTTTTTCTTAGTTGTAGGGGGCACAGGCTGCAATGACTTAACCTATACCTTGGAGTAGAATGTCCTAGTATGCCCCAGATAACTGGGCCATAAGAACTGTACCAATACAGCAAGCTCATAAACCTTTGCAGGTTCACCGTGCATCCTCTAGAGTACAGTGTGTTACCAAGTCTTTCACAATGCTTGCCATTTCTGGCTCATCAATCACAATTAACATGCTGTCATCTATAGAACGGACCAATATGATGTTGATAGTGGGGTAAATTTCCGAAATAGAAAATGTAGGAAGAAATGACTAGAACATGTGGTTCATAAGGTACATTTTGAATTTCAGATGCCAGTGAGAATCAGAACTGAAGATGTCAAGACATTCTTCCAAGACTTATGGCAAGGAATCAATTTCTATCCAAATAGTTGTAAACACAGTTCAGTAAAGGTATCAAAGAAATAAGAGTTGTGTAATAGAAAGTGCCCAAATTTGAGGAATAAAAAGAAAAAAAAAAAAAAAAAAAACCTTCACTTTCTGAAAGCTTTTTGTAAAAAAAATCTCTCATTTTCTTTTAAACTTGGCAGAGTCCTCCCTTGCACCATTAAATATAAATCAAAGAACTGAACTCTTAGATAATGTTGCAGTTTGACTAACTTTCAGAAAGAAAAGCATATGAAAGTTGTCTAGAAGATTCATTTATTAGCTAACCTCACCAAGACAACTATCATAAAAAATCTGTCATGAGCTAAAAAGTATTTAGAACAATGGCTTTAACCTTTACAGAACAGGTCACTTTATTTTATTTTTGAGAAACAAAAAGAAGTATAACTACTAGATAAAAAGAAAAGTAACTTTTCTAAATGAGATGTAATTTCCAAAACACCTTTTGAAATGACAGGAATAGCAAACTTTAATTATGATTGGGATTTGCACAGAAATACTGATACAACAAATTAATTTAAAGCAGATGTTCTACTTTTAGTGCTTTTCCAAAATGAGGGAAGATGACAACAGCAACTTTCAGTTCAGCTCAGTCGCTCAGTCGTGTCCGACTCTTTGCGACCCCATGAATCGCAGCACGCCAGGCCTCCCTGTCCATCACCAACTCCCAGAGTTCACTCAGACTCATGTCCATCGAGTCAGTGATGCCATCCAGCCATCTCATCCTCTGTTGTCCCCTTCTCCTCCTGCCCCCAATCCCTCCTAGCATCAGAATCTTTTCCAATAAGTCAACTCTTCGCATGAGGTGGCCAAAGTACTGGAGTTTCAGCTTTATTTATTTATTTTTTTTAAATTTTATTTTATTTTTAAACTTTACAATATTGTATTAGTTTTGCCAAATATCGAAATGAATCCGCCACAGGTATACCTGTGTTCCCCATCCTGAACCCTCCTCCCTCCTCCCTCCCATACCCTCCCTCTGGGTCGTCCCAGTGTACCAGCCCCAAGCATCCAGCATCGTGCATCGTTCTGGACTGGCGACTCGTTTCATACATGATATTATACATATTTCAATGCCATTCTCCCAAATCTCCCCACCCTCTCCCTCTCCCACAGAGTCCATAAGACTGATCTATACATTCCTTCCAAAGAAATCCCAGGGCTGATCTCCTTCAGAATGGACTGGTTGGATCTCCTTGCAGGCCAAGGGACTCTCAAGAGTCTTCTCCAACACCACAGTTCAAAAGCATCAATTCTTCAGTGTTCAGCCTCCTTCACAGTCCAACTCTCACATCCATACATGACCACAGGACAGCAACTTAGTAACACAAATAATAGGAAATATAATATCTTACTAATATACGTTTTATCCAGATGCAGACCTTGCCAAGGAAAGATCTTCTTTTGTTTAAACTAGGCTTAATTACTAAAATAGTTTGCTAATTCTGCTTTTCTTGAAGTCCTTCCAGTAGGTTAAATTCTTGCAAAACAATGCTACTCATTTTCCATGTTTTCTTCCTTCCCCACCAACAGAGATGCTTTTACACTTTGTTCAAAATATCCCAGATGGATCTGTGACAAATATATTAGGCATATATCTCACTCATTAGATTATCATTAATTCCAGAATTATTAAATAATTGAGCATCAATTTTCTAGTTTCAAGTTTATATCTTGTTTTTCTTTATTTCTTCTCAGGTTGAATTAACTTCCAGTTAGAGGTCATAAGAATTCATTTGAGTGGCTTTTCTAAACAGTTCTGTCATTTACTTCTAAAAGAAACACAATGCTTAAACAAAGTCCATCTGAATATGTAAAAAAATCTGTTTAGTTTAATCAGAATCTGTTTATTCTTGTTCTCTTTGTTTTCCTTCTTCTTGTCCTTGGGATCCATCTTCCTATCTCTTCACTTTTCATTTGCAACAAATGATGAAACAATACATTAATGAAAGCAACTCTAATAAAAGCTCTTTTATATAACAACTCACCTGAAGCAATGAGATGTCTTGACTCTATCCCCAAATTTAAAGACATACAAAAATGAAAAAGCTAGTGAGCTGGGTACATTTTCATCCATCATACAAAAAAAAAACAGGCAACACAAAACCTTTAGTGTATTTGCCAAGTAATGTAAAAAGCTATAAAAAGTTATGTTTTAAGTTTATAAAAGAGTAAATTAGAAAAATTTGAATAAATAAGAGTTCTAATTACAGATAACATCATGTCAAGAATTTTAATAGCTTGATAATTAAAAAAGTTGAGGGCATTTTGATATTCAGTTGTTAAAGAGCATTCAGAGATTTATGAGAGATTTTTACTCACACAGAACTTGGGGTATAATAAACAATCAATGCTTTTGATGATGGTCATAGGTAGGGTTGACTAATTTATCATCAACCAGCAAAGTTTTGAAAATTGAACAGGTTTTAAAAATATAATACAACTATAAACTATTTATGTCAAATAAATTTATATTTATTAACTTATACTTGATTTTTAAAAACTATTACCTAAACTATCTTTTATTTATACATGTCTAAATTTTGTCTTAGTAATGAGCAGCCTAACAGGCTATATCTCCAAAGGTAACATTTGGTGATATTTCTATGAAAAGGCTCACGTAAGGAGAGAATTGTCCTAGTCTTATAGATAGTTATATCTATAAGATTACCATATTATACTTATATCAATAATATTAGCATATATCTATATAGTTATATATAGTTATTAATATATAGCTGTGTAACTATATATATAGTTATATACCCTGGATGAGGGCATGACAACCCACTCCAGTATTCTTGCCTGTAGAATTCTGTAGACAGAGGAAACTGATACGCTATAGTCTGTAGGGTCACAGAGTCAGACACGACTGAAAACAACTTAGCATGCATGCATGCATAGTTATATACAGTTATATCTATAAGATTATATAACTATACTTATAGATATAACTGGTAATACTACAACAATTAAAAATGAAAACGTAAAGGATAATTTCCAAATTATGTGGTCCAAACTATTCCAACACATGTAAAATGGAGATCTCTCTGGCCAAACTTGGATTTGTATGCTCCTAGAAGTCAGATAAATAATGAGATATTTACATTACATCAGGATACATAGAGAATAAATTTTATGTTCTCTAACATGTAAAGTTTTATTATAAATCAATGAAGTAATATTGTATCTGAAATATGATTAATCAAGATAAGTAGGCCAAAAGTACATGAAGAAATAATTTTGAAAGCTTTAGCAGGCACTGTGGTGTTTTTCCTTTTTTCTTTAGATGAACACCTAAGTCATTTTTCCTTTATGATTCATTTAAAGAACTTTAAAAAATATTTCCCTATACAAAATTTGACTTCCCTGGTGGCTCAGAGGGTAAAGCGACTGTCTACAATGTGAGAGACCTGGGCTTGATCCCTGGATTGGGAAGATTCCCTGGAGAAGGAAATGGCAACCCACTCCAGTACTCTTAACTTGAAAATCCCATGGACGGAGGACCTTGGTGCAGGCTTCTATCCATGGGGTCGCAAAGAGTCAGCATAACTGAGCAACTTCACTTTCTTTATACAAAATTTGAGAAATGGAAAATAGATTAAAAATGTATACTTCTAGAACAGAGCATCTCAACCTTTATCTTTTGCTCATGGGAAAAATTGAATTTCAATAAAATAATTTTATAAATGGTAAAATATGATTAATATTCAATACAGAAGATATTGAAATCATGCTACCTCATTTGGATTATTTCAATAAACTTAATAATCTTCTTTAATTATATATGATTACAATTTAACAGCCACTTCTCTGTTTTCCCCTCGCATTTGTACTCTCAAAGCCAATGTCACTTTTGATAGTAAGCTATCAAGGACAGCTAATAACCATAATTATCAGTGGCAAGAAAGTCGTCCTAGCTATACAGCCAGCATATATGGTAAACTCATCTTTATTTTCAATGTAAGAGTGATAGCATGTGTGTTTCCTGCAGTTGTGTGCATGTATTTCCAAGGTGGTAAAGAATCTGCCAGCCTAGGCAGGAGACATGGGTTTGATCCCTGGGTTGGAAGAATCCCCTGGAGAAGATAATGGCAACCCACTCCAGTATTCTTGCCTGGGAAACTCCATGGACAGAACAAGCCTGAGGGTCCTCAGTGTGTACGTCACAAAAGAGTCAGACACAACTTGGAGACTAAACAACTATTGATTATAATTAGTGTAAATTTTTATGTGTCAGCTTATTTCCCACGTCATTTAATTATCATCAAATGCCTAGAGTTTCAAAAATTAAATTCTAAATATAATATTCCTCCCATTACATAATTTGAAAAAAAAAATTTCCCTGGTACCATTTGATTTAAAAACAGCAATTCAATGAATATTTATCCATATATTTAAAAATCCTTATAAGGATAACCTGCAGTAAATACTTCTATTGTTGTTTGGAAATAAATACATTTTGTTCTAAAAGGAAGATATGTTGTGGTAGAAAAACCATGAAACACGGAATTAAGAATCAAAATTAGTACAAGTCTACTAGTCATAAAAAATACTGATAATATTCAGTGTGAGTCATTTTTATAGATAAAAATTATTATAATTCATTATGATATGTCTTTATGTAAAAACACATGTAAAGTAAGTTAATAAAGTATTCTATGTAAGGAGAATGAATCTGCAATATCACTTTTAAATTCTCATTATTCTGAAATATCATGATTTGTTTAAAAGATTGCCTCAAATTTGTTATAGATATTTGTAATTCTTTGTTACAATAAGTAATATTAAGATAAGAAAGCTTTAGATTTAAGCCTTTGTCCACATTTTATTTATATTTTTACAATATGTTCTTAAAATTGTACATACAAAAGTGGAAACTTCTTTTAATTTTTTGCCTATACTGATATTCATGTCACTGTGCCTGTATATGAACCTGGGCCTTGACCTGAACTGTTCTCAGCATGGTGTGTGTGTGTGTGTGTGTGTGTGTGTGTGTGTGTGTGTGTGTACACACATTGTAGTATAATAGCAAAAGAAATATCTCCACTTTATTTTTTTTTTGAACACTTAAATTTGAAATTGTTTTATATATTCTTCCTTCAGTTCAGTTCAGTTCAGTCGAACAGTCATGTCCAACTCTTTGCAACCCCATGAATCACAGCACACCAGGCCTCCCTGTCCATCACCAACTCAAACACACGTCCTTTGAGTAGATGATGCCATCCAACCATCCCATCCTCTGTAGTTCCCATTTCCTCCTGCTCCCAATCCCTCCCAGAATCAGAGTCTTTTCCAATGAATCAACTCTTCCCATGAGGTGGCCAAAATACTAGAGTTTCAGCTTTTGCATCATTCCTTCCAATGAACACCCAGGACTGATTTCCTATAGGATAGACTAATTGGATCTCCTTGCAGTCCAAGGGACTCTCAAGAGTCTTCTCCAACACCACAGTTCAAAAGCATCAGTTCTTCAGCACTCAGCTTTCTTCACAGTCCAACTCACATCCATACAAGACCACAGGAAAAACCATAGCCTTGACTAGATGGACCTTTGTTGGCAAAGTAATGTCTCTGCTTTTCAATATGCTATCTAGGTTGGTCATAACTTTCCTTCCAAGGAGTAAGCATCTTTTAATTTCATGGCTGCAATCACCATCTGCAGTGATTTTGGAGCCCAAAAAAATAAAGTCTAACACTGTTTCCACTATTTTCCCATTTATTTCCCATGAAGTGATGGGACCGGATGCCATGATCTTCGTTTTCTGAATGTTGAGCTTTAAGCCAACTTTTTCACTCTCCTCTTTCACTTTCATCAAGAGGCTTTTGAGTTCCTCTTCACTTTCTGCCATAAGGGTGGTGTCATCTGCATATCTGAGGTTATTAATATTTCTCCCGGCAATCTTGATTCCAGTTTGTGTTTCTTCCAGTCCAGGATTTCTCATGATGTACTCTGCATATAAGTTAAATAAGCAGGGTGACAATATACAGCCTTGACATACTCCTTTTCCTATTTGGACCCAGTCTATTGTTCCATGTCCAGTTCTAACTGGAATAGACTATTCATATAATTTACATACTTTGTTTTTAAGATGTTCCTTTTTTCACTAATATGCCGAAATTCTTCATGTATCACAGAAGTACACATTATACAATTTATATGATTAGTGAATGTTGTAATCAAGTATTTCTCCAGCTGTCTCTAAATTTAATTTGTTGTTTCTCAGATATGGAATATTTTAAATTTATATGTAGTTTATTTTCTTCATGTTCTTTGGTTTTGGAGTCATGCTAAGAAAAATTAGAAAAATATGTATATTTGTGTTGTTTTACAATTTTAAGTTTAAAGTTTAGGCCATTCACCAATTAAAACTTATTTTGCTATATTTATTTCATCTGTTTTACTCAAGTTTAGAGCCATTCCTGGAATTTTTGAGTGCATAACCTCTGCTAACTTCTGTAAATATAATTGTATTCATTTTTCTATATATCATTTTGTGTATCTTATACTTTAGAAAGTTCACTGTACATTAAGTCTTCCCAGATGGTGCTAGTGGTAAAGAACCTGTCTATCAATGCAGGAGACCCAAGAGATGCAGGTTTGATCCCTGGATCAGGAAGATCCCCTGAAGTAGGAAATGGCAACCTGCTCAGGTGTTCTTGCCTGGAGAATCCCATCGACAGAGAAGCCTGGATGGCTACAGTCCATGGGGTTGCAAAGAGTCAGACACAACTGACCACACACAATTACAATATTTCTTCAAAAAAGTTTAAGCCTGGCAGTCCAGGCTGCCAGGTTAAGAATCTGTGTTTCCACTGCAGGGGCCACAGCCTCCATCCCTGGCTGGGGAACTAAGACACTTGTGTGGTGAGGTAAAAAATAAATAAAATGGAGAAATAGCATCATCTTACAAAACAAAGTTTTAAGCCACGGACGAGTGTATCGAACCTTTTTCATATTTTTACATAGTATCCAATTTACTTAAACTTTACATAATACACGATACAAAAAAAAAATAGAGAAAGAAAAGGTGAAATTATATCACATGCACTTCATTGAGATAAACTTAGTTAATGGCTGCAAATATGCAGATACTCATTTCTGTAGAGAAGGTGAATAGGACTCTCTGGCACCAGGACTTGAGGTTGCCTGAATATATAAATCTATGAGGTTCAGTTCAGTTCAGTCACTCAGTCATGTCTGACTCTTTGCGACCCCATGAATCGCAGCACACCAGGCCTCCCTGTCCATCACCATCTCCTGGAGTTCACTGAGACTCACATCCATGGAGTCAGTGATGCCATCCAGCCATCTCATCCTCTGTCATCCCCTTCTCCTGCCCCCAATCCCTCCCAGCATCAGAGTCGTTTCCATGAGTCAACTCTTCACATGAGGTGGCCAAAGTACTGGAGTTTCAGCTTTAGCATCATTCCTTCCAAAGAAATCCCAGGGCTGATCCCCTTCAGAATGGACTGGTTGGATCTCCTTGCAGTCCAAGGGACTCTCAAGAGTCTTCTCCAACACCACAGTTCAAAAGCATCAATTCTTCGGCGCTCAGCTTTCTTCACAGTCCAACTCTCACATCCATACATGACTACAGGAAAAACCATAGCCTTGACTAAATGGACAGTGAAGATATGTCTATGAGGTATCAGTATTCATCTCCTATAGTTAGTCATAATGTGAATCTGGCAATGACTAAATACACTGGAATATTAGCTTTTCAGACCATTATGTAAAGATCCACTTTTGTAGCATGAAGCACCTGACTGCTAAATACAAGATTCTAATCTTTTAAAACCAAATTATTTCATAAAACTTGATTTTAAATAATTTTAAGTATGTATTTATGTTAGTCAATATGAAGCTAAATGTATTGTTCCAATTATTGTAAATATAATATTAAATTAATTTATACTTTAACTTGATTTTTTGTGGAAACATTTTTTAAGAAGAAAAAAAAAAAAATCCCTCAGGCTCATTTCATTTCTGGATGTCTTTTCTCTGTAACTTAACAACATCTGTCAGTGGAGGTTCCCCAGGGAAGACAAGCTGCTTCCCAACCCTGAGTCATTCACCTACACAACCATAGGGTGCAGGTGGGCACCGTCCTCCAAATTCGGATTAAGGTTCATGGGCTCTTATAGACTATTCCCTTGCCCCTCTTTCCCCCAAACAAGAGTTTATCAGTCGAAGTCAGTTTTTTTGTACTGGCTTGCCTTAGATGGCTTGGCCACCTAGATGGCGCCTTTCTCCTAGAATCCATGCCCCTCCACCAGAAGCCTGAAGATCCCTTGTTCTGTTTCAGTCATTCCACATGCAGAGCTATTGGAACCAGGATATATAGTTAGAAACAAACATACATAATCAGCACTTAGCACTATCCTCATTCTCAAGGACTCTTGTCTTGATGAATGATGCTCCTCCAGCTGTCAGGTCAAGAGCTTGAGCCTAAGAGATAAACAACTGACCCCATGTTGAATGGATTTCCCCTGGACCTCACAAAATTATAGAAGGAAGAAGGAAGCAATCCTGTGCTAGCTGTCCTGCATTCAAGGGCACTCATTTGAAATTTCTTTTTATCAGTAAAGAAGTCTCTTTCCACCATCATCTCTCTTCTGGGATTAAAACCCATCTCAATGTCACAGTTCTCCCTGTCCTCTCTTAAGATAAACTTGAAATACTTTATTACATAACCCTCATACTACCACTAAGCAGCCTGCCGAATTCACTTTCACATCTCCTAGGTCTGTTTCCTTTCTCTCCTGCTCTCATCTTTTTCTCAAAATCTGGGAGGCAATATGTTGTAATTACTGAGAGTCCTAGATTTTCCAGAGTACTGAAAGAGAGGCCTACGCATCAGGGAACACACACAACAATGCAACTTAGTTGGTGCGTGCATGCCTGCTAAGTCCCTTCAGTCATGTCTGACTCTGCGATGATATGGACTGTGGCCTGCCAGGCTCCTTTGTTCATGGGATTCTCCAGGCAAGAATACTGGAGTGGGTTGCCATGCCCTCCTCCAGGGGATCTTCCCAACCCAGGGATCGAACCTTCCTCTTTTAGGTCTCCTGTGTTGGCAGGCAGGTTCTTTACCACTAGCTCTGTTTAGTTGCTCTTTTCTGTCTGTAAGGATTAAGCCTTGACCCACGGTTGTAAAAAATTATTTGAAGAAGCATCTAAAGCAGACTATCAGCCACTTTCTTCTACAGTGCTAACGCTGATTCTCCACAATGATTCTCACAGCTACTGATGTGAGTATTGTAATGTAAACTGAGGGGTCTGGCTCCTGCTTAAAAACCAATGTGATTTTTCAGGCCCAAGCACAGACAATTACAAAGGCTTTTTCTATCAGACCTCAAAGAGAAAGGCTGCTACTCCCACACCAGGCTCGGTGCATGGCTGATGACACTGAGGACAGTTGCCATCAAGGACCTGGGCACTTTGCCAGATGACTGGCTGGTGGTGTATTTGCCTTTTGGGGCCCTGTGCCTTCATTCCTGGGTCTCTCTGTCTGAGACCTTGGGCAAAAGTTCTCTTCAAACACCTCCCACTGAGACCTTCTTATGGGAGGAGGAGGGGCATATTTGAAGCCAGTTTTCCCCACTCTGACTCATTTCTTTTCCACTCCTCTTCAGAAACCAATATGCAGGTCAGGAAGCAACAGTTAGAACTGGAATGGAAAAACAGACTTGTTCCAAATAGGAAAAGGAGTACATCAAACCTGTATATTGTCACCCTGCTTATTTAACTTATATGCAGAGTACATCATGAGAAACGCTGGGCTGGAAGAAGCACAAGCTGGAATCAAGATTGTCAGGAGAAATATCAATAACCTCAGATATGCAGATGACACCACCCTTATGGCAGAAAGTGAAGAGGAACTCAAAATCCTCTTGATGAAAGTGAAAGAGGAGAGTGAAAAAGTTGGCTTAAAGCTCAACATTCAGAAAAACAAAGATCATGGCATCCGGTCCCATCACTTCATGGGAAATAAATGGGAAAATAGTGGAAACAGTGTTAGACTTTATTTTTTTGGGCTCCAAAATCACTGCAGATGGTGATTGCAGCCATGAAATTAAAAGATGCTTACTCCTTGGAAGGAATGTTATGACCAACCTAGACAGCATATTAAAAAGCAGAGACATTACTTTGCCAACAAAGGTCCATCTAGTCAAGGCTATGGTTTTTCCAGTGGTCATGTATGGATGTGAGTTGGACTGTGAAGAAAGCTGAGCACCAAAGAATTGATGCTTTTGAACTGTGGTGCTGGAGAAAACTCTTGAGAGTCTTGAGAGACTGCAAGGAGATCCAACCAGTCCATTCTAAAGGAGATCAGTCCTGGGTGTTCTTTGGAAGGAATGATGCTAAAGCTGAAACTCCAGTACTTTGGCCACCTCATGCAAAGAGTTGACTCACTAGAAAAGACCCTGATGCTAGGAGGGATTGGGAGCAGGGGAGAAGGGGACGACAGAGGGTGAGATGGCTGGATGGCATCACCGACTCGATGGACATGAGTTTGAGTGAACTCCGAGAGTTGGTGATGGACAGGGAGGCCTGGTGTGCTGCAATTCATGGGGTTGCAGAGTCGGACACGACTGAGTGACTGAACTGAACTGAGCCTTTCCTCCTGACCTCCCCACTACCCCTGCCCTGGGGTCCAGAAACCTGCTGAAGCCTTTCGTTTGGGGCTCCCTCAACAGTGGAATGATCCACTGACCCTCAACCTATATACCATTCCATGGAGTAAAGTGGAACTAGGGAAATTAGCACTCCCTTTGTTTTCAGATTCTTGTTTGTACCTTGGCAGTAGTGATTAAAGATTATCTTTCATTTTTGACTTGTTGCTTTAATTGGCTACTCCAACACCTGGTAGCTCTCTCCTTTCTCACAGATGAGCTGAGCTCCTGATGTGAATATCCATCTTTTTAGGATGAAATAGCAACACTTTAAAATAGGGAAGCAAGAGAAACAATTGACCTTGATGCCAAAAACATTTAGCTCATAAAGACTCAGCGTTATGTATCACTAACCCCCATAGATTTTCAATATACACTTTAACCATCTGTTCCTATACCAATGGTTATAGTATGAAGTGGGAGTGTTCTTATATGACTGAAACCTATCATTTTTCCTTTTCCTTTCTTTTCTTATTTGTATCCTATTTCTTCTTTTCTTGACAAGAAGAAATAAATCATAGCCAATCCCTTTGGCAATTGACCTTATGGCAAAAACCATTTAGCTTATATAGAATCAGGTGATATATGTCATAGAAGCTGAGGGAAGAATCATGCTATTGCAGAATTAATATAAAAATATTTCTCCAGTAGATTGTGAGCAATTCAAAGGGCAAACCACACTTGCCTAATTACAGACCGTGGCTAGTATTGATAGTTTAGTTAAATGCTTCAGAATGTTCTTGACATAAATAGGAATACCATATAGTTTTTTAAAAAAATATTTATTTCTATGTCTTATCAAATATTGATTTCTTTCATATAGGAATACAATAAACAATAAAATTAGAATTATGGTATAATGGCTATATTTATGGAAATTATTCACAAGATAAATTTTAATCACATGAAAATTATTTTTGTAGTCTCATATTGGAGAAGGCAATGACACCCCACTCCAGTACACTTTTGCCTGGAAAATCCCATGGATGGAGGAGCTTGGCAGACTTCAGTCCATGAGGTCGCTAAGAGTCCAACACGACTAAGCGACTTCACTTTCACTTTTCACTTTCATGCATTGGAAAAGGAAATGGCAACCCACTCCAGTGTTCTTGCCTGGAGAATCCCAGGGACAGGGGAGCCTGGTGGGCTGCAGTCTATGGGGTCACACAGAGTTGGACATGACTGAAGCGACTTGGCAGCAGCAGTCTCACATTACCTGTAAAATTAATGACATTTAAATGCAGATTTATATCATTTTGATAATTTAATCCAATAAAAATGATAAAATCATGAGAAAGTGAGTTCCTAGTTTTGAAATGATTTTTGTTTTACTAATGTGTGTGTATATATATTTATGTTTGTATTTTGATCATGACAACCATTCTAAGAATATTATTTCCAAACCTTTTTTATAATAATTCATAAATCATCACTTGTGATGATGGCAGCAAAATTAAATATGAAGTGGTTACAGAGAAAAACAATCAATTCTAAATTCTGGTTGGTCTGCTCCTGTGATTTTGTTTGAAGTCTTTTATTTAACTTATATGTTAATGACTTAGAAAAGATAGTTTTTTTTTTTTTTAATTAAACATAGTTTATGATAAAATTTTTAAAAGTCAAGAAAGAGAAAAGATATTATAAACTGAAAAAACAATTATTAGAAGAGACAAATGGGAAAAGAATATTTGAAGAAGAAAATTATATTAATATATATATAATTTTGCTTCTAATTAGAGCAGATAATATATTACTTATATTTTGGTATTTTAAATTATACTCTTTTTCAGGAAGTATAAGCCATAACAAACGAATATATTACATTCATATATATATAATTAAGATCTTTGTTCTTTTATAAAATCATAGAAGAACTTTCTCTGTCCTGAATTTTCCTTTCTCTCTTTCCTTTTCTCATATGAACTAAAGATAGAGTATTGTTTTTAAAGAGAATCTTACTTCTTTCTGTTAGTTTCAAAGTTTCAATTTTAGAAGAAAAGAAGAAGAGTTTTAAATTATTAAGACCTGAGTCAAATTTCAGGGAGTAAGTAAAGTCTTCATATAAAGAATAGACTCCATACAGAGAACACAAAAATGAAAATAGGTGGTAAAAGAGAAAATTGGGGAAAAGCAGCTAAGTGCAGAAGAGAACACGGTTCAGGTTGATGCAAACCCACCAGGTTATTCTAGGAGAAACTGATGTTATTCTAGAAGGTAATCGAGAAGACAAAGTCATCTGTTCATCTAATCAGACAAGTGACAGGTGTGGGAAGAGACAGACAAGCCATGACAGAATATATAAATACTTCATGTAAATTCTAGAGACTCAAAAACCTGGGTAAGAAGGAAAAAAGCATATTGGAGCTATTAAAGATTAAAAAAAAGAACAATGAAGTTTTAAAGAAAAAAATCACAAATATTGTCTAATAGAGCAGGTAGTAAATTATAAGACTTGTTTATTTCAGAGTGCTGCAAATCAAACATTCTAGATGAAATCTAAAGGTTTGGAAACAATCAGTATGGTGGTTCTCTAACAGATGAAGGACACTTTAACGTTTTCTTTTATAATTCACTGATGGTTTAGTGGCACAAATGCTTTCTAGCAGGATTTTGAATTATTTGGATACATGGGACCAAGATATAGTCACATTTCTGTCTTTATGACTGTCTTACACAATGTGAAAACATACTAAGTGATGTACAGGTTATTAAAATCCCTTTAGAGTATAAAGCAATTAAGCTGAACATTTAATTTTAAAATCATGAATATTTAACTCACTAAAAATATCTGACTTTTTTTTTTAATATTTTTAGGCAACTTTAGTGTCTTGAATAAAGTATGCTTATTTAAACAAGTTCAGCTTTTAAGAGTTTTGAAAATATACCAAACTTTCCTTGATATGGATATTTGACATAGGAATTATGCAAATTCTCAAAATTTATATTTCTAACATTTAAAAAAATATTAGCAAGGAGTACAGGTTGATATGAAAAAATGATGATACATGAATATAGTGATCCTCTGTATGTGTGTACCCCATACACTTTATCCTTGATTTGTGGTCAGATAACATTTTCAGTATGTTAAGTATATACATTTTATGATTAATTCAAGTAGAATCAGATTAGGCTAGCTTTGGAAGAAACTATCTCTTAATTATATGTGTATGTGTTTATACTAAAAAGTATTATAGACTAAAGCATGATCTTAATATAATTAAAGTCTTGAGTTTTATCTCTAGCATAGTTAACTTACCACTGTTTAATAGCCATAGACAGAATAATTAAACTCAATTAATATAAGCTTCCAACTTATACCCTTGACCACAAAGAGAATGTTAACTGATGACACAGGAAAGAACAGTATAAATTTATACACAGTTGGGGATTTTGGACAAAATCCTTATTGACAGTTCATTGATTCTATTGCCTTCATCAATGTAAAATTGCCTTTTAATCTGCAGAAAGGCACATCTTAACATAAGCATTTGCATAGGCAGGATGATAAAAATATAAAATAAAATTTCATATCAATATAATGTATATAAAAGCTGAACATTTGGGGCAGGCAGGTGTGAGTTTCAGCATTGACTTTGCCAATTAATTTCTTTGTGAACTTGAAAAATTATTTACTGTCTCCAAGATGTTTAATGGTAAATGAGGATAATAATAGCTCCTTTTGTTATTGGAGTGTTGCTTATTTAATACTCACAACTGTACAGTGAATTTAAATGCTTAGTATAGTTTCTGGCACTTGGAAAACACTCAGTAATTATTAACCAAATTAGTATTTATGTTCAAAAATGATTCAAATGTTTTAAATTTTACTTGTGTGCACTTTGATAAAGACACAATGTCATTCAACATAAAAACAAGAAATACAGATAGCAACACAATAATTATTATAAGTTGTGTTGATAGATTAATAGATTCACTAGACTCACACTCATTTTAAGATCCCCACTAGATTGGAATCCTTTTTGCCTTTTCATACTGCTCATGGGGTTCTCAAGGCAAGAATACTGAACTGGTTTGCAATTTCCTTCTCCAGTGGACCATATTTTGTCAGAATTCTCCATCATGACCCGTCTGTCTTGGGTGGTCCTACACGGCATGGCTCATAGCTTCATTGAGTTAGACAAGGCTGTGGTCCTTGTGATTAGTTTGGTTAGTTTTCTGTGATTGTGGTTTTCATTCTGTCTGCCCTCTGATGGAGAAGGATAAGAGGCTTATGGAAGCTTCCTCAAGGGAGAGACTCACTGTGGGGAAAAGATCTCCTTCTGATGGGTGGGGCTCAGTAAATCTTTAATCCAATTTTATGTTGATGGGCGGGGCTATGTTCCCTCCCTCTTGTTTGGCCTGAGGTCAAACTGTCAGCCCCTGCCTCCACCAGAGACTCCTGGACAATTATAGGCAAGTCTGACTCAGACTTCCCTGTGGAAGTTCTGTAATCAAGTCCCACTAGTCTGTTTGCACCTTAGAAGAAACTAACCAACCTAGACAGCATGTTAAAAAGCAGAGACATTACTTTGCCAACAAAGATCCATCTAGTCAAAGCTATGGTTTTTTCCAGTAGTCATGTATAGATGTGACAGCTGAACTACAAAGAAAGCTGAATGCCAAAGAATTGATTTTTTTGAACTGTGGTGCTGGAGAAGGCTCTTGAGAGTCCCTTGGACTGCAAGGAGATCCAACCAGTCCATCCTAGAGGAAATCAGTCCTGAATATTCATTGGAAGGACTGATGCTGAAGCTGAAACTCCAATACTCTGGCCACCTGACACAAAAACTGACTCACGGGAAAAGCCCCTGATGCTGGGAATGATTGAAGGCAGGAGGAAAAGGGGACGACAGAGGATGAGATGGTTGGATGGCATCACTGACTTGATGGACATGAGTTTGAGCAGGCTCCAGGAGTTGGTGATGGACAGGGAAGCCCAGTGTGCTGCAGTCCATGGGGTTGTAAAGAGTGACATGACTGAATGACTGAACTGAACTGAGATTGAAATCCTAGGACTAGAAACTATGTGTTTAGTTGTATATTAATTCCTAAATGAAGCAGAGTATTTAATATATTACAGGTTAAATATACATGCTTGTTGAATGAATATGTTTTAATCATTCTTAGATTTCTAACTTTTGGAAAATATAGACAATTATATCTTATTTATAAGAGCTTCCTTGGTGGCTCAGATGGTAAAGCGTCTGCCTGCAATGTGGGAGACCTGGGTTCGATCCCTGGGTTGGGAAGATCTCCTGGAGAAGGAAACGGCAACCCACTCCAGTATTCTTGCCTGGAGAATCCCACGGACGGAGGAGCATGGTAGGCTACAGTCCATGGAGTAGCAAAAAGTCAAACACGACTGAGCGAGCTTCACTATATATGTATGCTCGGTCACATCCAACTATTTGTGGCCCCATGGACTATAGCCTGCCAGGCTCCTCAGCCCATGGAATTTTCCAGGCAAGAATACTGGAGGGGGGTGCTATTTCCTACTCCAGGGGAGCTTCCCAAATCAGGGATCAAACCTGAGTCTCTTGCATTTCCTGCATTGGCAGGTGGATTCTTTACCACTAGTGCCACCTCAGAAGCCCATACGTATAAATTTCAAATATTTAAGTCACTAGTTTTCCTCCTAGAAGAGTAAACAAATTCTTCACTCTGATGTTTCTCATTGTTTTTAGAAATTGCCTAAATATATTTTGTCATGTTATAAATATACTTTAAAAATAAAAGTTCAAAAATGCACTACTGCTAAATGTGATTTTATGGTGCACTGTAACTTATGACAGTTCTTCAGTCCATGGGGTTGCAAAGAGTTGGACACAACTGGGTGACTGAACTGAAGTTCTAAATTGTTGCTATTGTAGTCCATAATAATATTAGTCAATTTCTGACAGTTGTTTGGAGAAGGTGTTGAATGGATGATAAAATTACTAGCAAAACTTTTACCTAATAAGAATCACCCTTCTTGGTTTTGGAGATCATATTTTTTAATACAATCCCACAGGGAAATTGAAGATGATTGAGAGGCTTTTCAGGAAGCTCCTTTAGCATCACCTTTTCTAATTTTCTTCCCTTTTTTTTTTTCACTCTTTCAGTTTGAGTTAATTGCCTAAATTTTTAAGAGAATTGATGAAGTATTTTGTCATGTAATCTTTTCAAGAAACAGCTCTTTGTATTAATCTTTTGAATTTATCATACATATACATCTGAAAGTCAGTTATGATGCAATGTAGAAATATAACTACAAATCACAGAAAATTAAATTAGAAGTTAACGGGGTATTAATTATAAGTAGAAAAATACATATTCATCATAATAAACACTTGGGCCTCTACTTTTCTGGCCTAATCTGTACATGTATATGCAATAATCACTATTTGCAGATTTGATAACTTTCGTTTAGTTTTAGTGCATCTCTTTGGTACATTTAACCATTCTACACTTTAAAAAAAATAATTATTTAATTTTATTTCTGGTTGCACTGTGTCTTCATTGCTTTGCGTGGGCTTTCTCTAGTTGCAGTGAGCAGAGGCTACTCTTTGTTGCAGGACACAAGTTTCTCATTGTGGTGGCTTTTCTTGGTGTAAAAGCCTCAGTCGCTGCAGCACGTAGGCTCAGTCATTGCTGTGTGCAGACTCTAGGGTGCACAGACTTCAGTAGTTGTAGCACAGGGCTCATTAGTTGTGGCTTGTGGGTTTAATTGCTCCAAGCATATAGAATTTTCCTAAACTAGGGATTGAACCTGTTTTCCCTGCATTGGCAGGCAGATCCTTATCCACTGTAACACCAGGGAAGGCCCAGTCTACTCTTGATTAAAAAAAGTTCTTGATTCCTTTCCACTTATCAATGGGTTTTATATGTCAGACACTGCTTGATGTTTCTCAAGTTGGTTTTATTAATAACTCAGTTATAGCAAAGAGTTTTAAGTTTATAATATTTCTGACAATTTATGTATTGCCTGGTAGCAGAGTAATCCTCTCTGTTTATTTTTTGACCAATTGATTTTATGCTTCACTATTAAGGATTTTTCTTCAAATCTGAAAATCCCAGTGTACATCTCCTTATAGATGCTGTGTAAGTGGTCTCCTCACCAACTCTATATAAATCTGGCTACTCCATCTTGCTAGCAAGTTTTATATTTCCTTCTTTATTGTAGCTTTTCCACCTAGAAAACAATATAAATGGCTTCCCTGGTGGCCCAGAGGGTAAAGCATCTGCCTGCAATGCAGGAGACCTGGGTTCAATCCCCAGGTCAGGGAGATCCTCTGGAGAAGGAAATTGCAACCCATTCTAGTACGGAAGAGTGTACTAGGCTACAGTCCATGGGATCACGAAGAGTTGCACATGACTGAGCAACTTCACTTCTCAGAATTTGTACTCCCTTATAAAATGATTTATCTTAGTGAAATAGCTTTTAGAAACATTGCAAAAAAGAATTTTGAATTATAAGAATATTATCATAGACACCAAATGCATACATGAAAATTTATTTTTCCAAAGAATTCTATTATATTAAAAATAATTTATTCTTATAAACCCATGTGGAATTTCTAACAATTTTAATGTTTCTTCTCAATTATTTTACATATTGCTTAAGTTTTCCCAGAAAATTTTAAATATTTATTCTGTAGTTACCAGGATTCTTTTTTGATCTTTTCTAATGAATACACGTAGTTAAATATCTCAATTAAATCTTCAGTGCACTGGATAACCATATCAATGAGTAGTTTCATATAAGTTACTTACTTCCAAACTTGGGATTGGTACTTACAGCAGCATAATTAGTCTTTGACAATAGTATCAATTAAATATAAAACATGTCAGCTATTTCATACATTTTCATTTAGTTCTCAACCTTTTGTCTACTACGAATTATAACAAAATAATTTGACTTCAAGTTAACTTCTTAAGATTATCCAATAATTAGTATAAAAAAATGGACACTATTCCCAATAAGTTTTCATTTCCTATAGCTGCCATAAACAAAATATTTATTCTCTTATCAAAATAAGTTCTGCAAAATAAGTTCTGCTAAACTGAAAGGAGTATTGATGGGCGAAAATCAAGCTGATGGTAGGGCCAATGTTAGGAGGGAGGCAGAGGTTGGAGTGCTCTGGTGTACCAAGGAATTGGTCAATCTCTGGAAAGTGAAAGAGGCAAGAAATGGAGTCTCCTGGAATCTCCATTAGGAATTCATCTGCAAGGTTCTAGCTCCAGGGATGTAGGGTCTTTGGTGTGGTTGGAGGGAACCTCACTCAATTTATCATAGTCAATGCTACTTAAACTATAGGGAATATGAGATATCACTGTCATAAAATATAGTTGCCTAGGATTCTATAAAAATATCTTCCAATTACAATTAATATTGTACTTATTTATAGAGTGTGCATTATGTCACAAGATAATCTAAGATACAATAGGGTTTCCCAGAACAAAAGTGAGAGCCTATGATATTTACTATAGTTTCAGAGTTATTCCTGATCTATTTAAATCTAAATATTTCTTATTTATGAATAGTTCACTAATTTCACATTAATTAGAAAAGTCAGCTTATTAATTAGGTGTTATATGCTATAGTAGAATAATTATGGGGTTTATAGCCAAAAAATTTAGTTTGCATTATAACCTTGATTATCTGGTTGTTTAACTTTCCTATGTCTCAGTTTCCTCTTTTGCAAAATAAGGGTAATAGATAATTTTACAGGTATTTTTGCAAGGATAAAACGAAATAATTTTGCAAAGCATTTGGTTTTGGCATATCAGAAATGCTCAATGCCCATTAGGTCACTTACCTGTAGGATATGAAAGACTGTATAATGAATTTGCTTAATTTTGCTTATATTATTATGAAACTCTTATTCCACTCTGTCATCTGCAAGTAAAACTAGATTAAAGTATCTTGTCATATAATGTATGTCAGTTTTCAATAGCTTCATTCAACATTCTACATTGATACATAGAAAATACTCTAAAAATATATACTACAAAAATAAATAACTACATTATTTGCATTATTAAATTTCAGAATATCATATGGGAAGAATGATGTGGAATTTATGTTAAACAGCCATGCATAGAAATTGACAGGTGAGTACAGATATATACATGAAATTTTAATCACATGTGACCGAGGTCTTCCAAAACCATTTACCCATAGAGGTCAGACAGCTCATAAGAGATTCCGTCCTTTCACCATTCATGATGGTGACATCTATGTCTTCCATTAAAACCTTAAAATTTGAACTGTTTTAACAATGTATTTCTAGACAAACTAAAAATAAGGATCATTGAAGGGAATTTTAAAGAAATTAAATTAAATTAAATTAAATTAAAACAACTTGGTCAATGGAGTACCCAACGATAAGATACTTACACAATTATCTGGTTTTTCAGTGTGGAAATAAAGAGGCCAAAAGAGTATCATTGATGTCTCCAAGATTTAAAAAGAAAGAAAGAGAGAGAAAGAAATATTAAGGTCATAGAAAGCACACAATTCTTACAAAATTCCCAAACTACTAATAATTACTATTAATTGAAGATGTAGCTCAGAAGATAGCTATACAAAGTTCCTTTTGTGTTCTTCTATCCTCTTCCTACCATCAGTAGATTAGTTTTCCCATGGGGCTGCTGCTGCTACTGCTAAGTTGCTTCAGTCGTGTCCAACTCTGTGCGACCCCATAGACAGCAGCCCACCAGGCTCCCCCGTCCCTGGGATTCTCCAGGAAAGAACACTGGAGTGGGTTGCCATTTCCTTCTCCAATGCATGAAAGTAAAAAGTGAAAGTGAAGTCGCTCAGTCGTGTCTGACCCTCAGCGACCCCATGCACTGCAGCCTACCGGGCTCCTCTGTCCATGGGACTTTCCAGGCAAGAGTACTGGAGTGGGGTGCCATTGCCTTCTCCGAGTCTTCCCATATTATCAGCCAAAAAGAAAAAAAAAGTTTTGCTTATATCTATCATAGAATTATTAGACAAGCTTTCTAGGCTCTCAAATTGCCATTTTCCATGTAGCCTACCAGGATCCTCTGTCCATGGGATTCTCCAGGCAAGAATACTGGAGGGGTTTGCCATTTCCTCCTCCAGGGGATCTTCCTGACCCTGGGATCTGGGGATAGAACCCACATATCTTATGTCTCCTGCATTGGCAGGCGGGTTCTTTACCACTAGAACCACCTGGGAAGGCTGTTTTCCCCAATTTCTAATAAACTGCTTAATGCATTGTATGAACCAAATAATGTTCTTTGAAGACAGGGATATAGGCATGAATGCATAAGCAATCCTTAAAACATGACATCTCGATTTTACAACTAAAATAAATACTTGCTATTAAGTGAATGCTGTAGCTTGAAATCACTAAAAAAATTAAAGAACTTGCAGATAGGCTCATGCTATTGTGAATATTATTATTATTAACATGTTGATAATATCCATGCCATAGTTCTATGTTTTTAGACTAATGATACACTAGCATGATTTTTTGGAAATATTTCAAGTATAAAGGAGGTAGTCTAAGGAAGAATGGCATTTTTTGAAGTTTTTATAGGATTTGATAAATGAAGGAAATTTGATTCTTGACCTAAAATCCAATAATATTGTTATTTGATTTTATTATTACAATCAAATTTACAGTGAAGGCAATGGCATGATTTTTCTATTTTTCAGTGCTTACTTCATTTTGGAATCAGATTTCAAGTATAATGATAAGTTGTAAGTTCTATACAGTCCTTGACCCGAATATAAAAGAATATACTTTTTATCAGCTAACAATGATATAGAAGGAGATGATAGTCTTAAATATAATCATGTAAAATTTCATAGTCACAAATTAAAACTAATGTGAGCATACTATAAAAAATCTGAAATTAGGTAGATAATTACTTCAGTCCTCAGTATAAACAAAGCAACACAAAATATCTTCTATTTCAATAAATGAGAAAAAATGTAATCTGAACTGAGGCATTGTGCTTAGTTTATGAGAAAAATACTTGGTATAGGGTATTTTTCCAACATAATTATAGCTTGAGATAAGTACTGGATTATATCACATGAAAAAAATACTTTCTCACTCATAGTATATTTTTCTTTTATGATTTCAATCCTACTATTGCATTATCTTAGGGAATAGGCTCACACACTGGCTCAAACCCAAATGGGTGGTGAGTGCTCAAGTGTCAGTCTGTCCTTTGTTCTAGGTTCTCTCAAGGCTGAGTTAGGATTGATTTTTTTCCTATAATCATAATCACATTCTCTTACAGGTAATACATCTATGGCTGCTGCTGACCAACTGCTGCTGAGAGTGATTTTTGTTTCCTAATAAGGAAGTTGTCATACCTCTTTTAAAATGATATTCTTGCTTGGCATTTAGCCCAGAAAGGAATACTTTATTTTCCTAGATATTCCTGACATGATGTCCAAAGTCAGATGACCCTTTTCAAAGCTTCCTTGACCCCAAATATATATCCATTTTCTTGCCTTTATCCAGATTCCTTCCTTTATCCAGATTCACAGACACTGAGCTGGCTCTTAAATGCTCTTCAGTCTGAACCTCTTCCCTTCCTAAGAAATTCCAGCCTTGCCAATTGTTCCTCCATTATCCTCCTTTCTAACCCCTTTCACCCCAGCTCATCTCAAAAATGACATACTCCTCAAGATTCCACTTTAATCAGCCATATATTTAATATTAAGCCTAACATGCTAAGGTATAGGGGGTATCAGTCAGTTCAGTCACTCAGTCGTGTCCGACTCTTTGCGACCTCATTAATGGCAGCATGCCAGGCCTCCCTGTCCATCACCAACTCCTGGAGTTCACTCAGACTCATGTCCATCAAGTCAGTGATGCCATCCAGCCATCTCATCCTCTGTTGTCCCCTTTTCCTCTTACCCGCAATCCCTCCCAGCATCAGAGTCTTTTCCAATGAGTCAACTCTTCACATGAGGTGGCCAAAGTATTAGAGCTTCAGCTTTAGCGTCATTCCTTCCAAAGAACACCCAGGGCTGATCTCCTTCAGAATGGACTGGTTGGATCTCCTTGCAGTCCAAGGGACTCTCAAGAGTCTTCGCCAACACCACAGTTCAAAAGCATCAATTCTTCAGCACTCAGCCTCCTTCACAGTCCAAATCTTACATCCATACATGACCACAAGAAAAACCATAGCCTTGACTAGATGGACCTTTGTTGGCAAAGCAATGTCTCTGCTTTTCAATATGCCATCTAGGTTGGTCATAATTTTTCTTCCAAGGAGTAAGCATCTTTTAATTTCATGGCTGCAGTCACCATCTACACTGATTTTGGACCCCAGAAAAATAAAGTCTGACACTGTTTCCACTGTTTCCCCATCTATTTCCCATGAAGTGATGGGACCAGAGGCCATGATCTTCGTTTTCTGAATGTTGAGCTTTAAGCCAACTTTTTCACTCTCCTCTTTCACTTTCATCAAGAGGTTTTTTAGTTCCTCTTCACTTTCTGCCATAAGGGTGGTGTCATCTGCATATCTGAGTTAATTGATATTTCCCCTGGCAATCTTGATTCCAGCTTGTGCTTCTTCCAGCCCAGCGTTTCTCATGATGTACTCTGCGTAGAAGTTAAATAAGCAAGGTGACAATATACAGCCTTGACGTACTCCTTTTCCTATTTGGAACCAGTCTGTTGTTCCATGTCCAATTCTAACTGTTGCTTCCTGACCTGCATAAAGGTTTCTCAAGAGGCAGGTCAGGTGGTCTGGTATTCCCATCTCTTTCAGAATTTTCCACAGTTTATTGTGATCCACACAGTCAAAGGCTTTGGCATAGTCAATAAAGCAAACATAGATGTTTTTCTGGAACTCTCTTGCTTTTTCCATGATCCAGCAGATGTTGGCAATTTGATCTCTGGTTCCTCTGCCTTTTCTAAAACCAGCTTGAACATCTGGAAGTTCACGGTTCACGTATTGTTGAAGCCTGGCTTGGAGAATTTTGAGCATTACTTTACTAGCAGTATAAAGATAAGCAAAACATAGTCTTTTCCCAAGGGAAGCTCATGGTGTAGCAGTGCAAAAGTGACAGACAATCATTATTAATACATAATAACTTATGAGATCATTGTAAGAAATAGGTATCTGGTTTAATGGTGCACATGAATTGGACCCTGTCTTACTTATAGAGCTTAGAGAGTGGTAAGTTATAAGGAAGGACTTTCTGCCTAAAGTATGAACTGGAAGATGACAGAGATGGTATTCTGGGGAAAGGGGCAGTGTTACCAAATACAGATAATAGACAAATATCATATATTAATGGAGTGTGAGTATATATGGGTGAACGAGACAAGGTCTTAGAAGTGAACATCTTATTTATTATCTTAAATACGTTAGCCTTCTTCATATAGGAAGAGTCCATCAGAGAATTTTTAATCATGGGAATAGCATGAGTAGATATAAAATTTTAAAAAATTACTCTGATAAAAATGTGGATGAAAGAATGGAAGTAGACAATGTATACTATACTATATTTAGTGTATGTAATACATGCATTATACTATATTGGGCTTCTCAGTTAGCATTAGTGGTAAAGAACCCAGATGTCAATTCTGGAGGCATCAGAGACATGGGTTTGATCCCTGGGTTGGGAAGATCCCCTAGAGGAGGGCATGACAACCCACTCCAGTATTCTTGCCAAGAGAATTCCATGGACAGAGGAGCCTGGTGGGCTACAGTCCATAGGGTCCCAAAGAGTCAGACAGAACTGAAGCAACTTAGCACACACACATTATTCTATGTTATACATGTTTATATCAAAATGTCAAAAAGCAACTGAAGTTGGACCTTATCTTATGCTATATACAAAAAAATAACTTAAAATAGATAACAGACTTAAAAGTAAGAGCTAAAACTATAAAACTCTTAGAAGAGAACCTAGGAGGAAATCTTCATGACATTCAATGTAGTGATTATTTCTTGGCTATGGCACTGAAAGCACAGGCAAAAAAGAAAAAAATAGGTAAATTGAACTATATTGAAGTTTAAAATTTTGGTTCCTCACAGGACAGTATCAACAGGGTTAAAAGAAAACTCATGGAACGTGAGAAAATATTTGCAAAGCATATAACTAGTAAGAGAGTAGTATCTAGAATGCATAAAGAACTTACACAACTCAACAATAAAAAAAATTAAAAATTGGCAAAGAATGTTAATAGTCATTTCTGCAAAGAAAATATAAATATAACCAATGAGCATATCAAAACATGTTCAATAGCAGTAATCACAAGTCAAAATTACAATGATATACTATTTCATACCCATTAAGACTGCTACAAAAATAATAATAATAATAATAACATAGACACCAAGAGAGAAAGAAAAGAAAAAACATTTCTACTACTACCAAAAGCAAAAAACAGGAAAAAATGTTGCTGAAATGTAAGGAAATTAGAACTCTTGGGCATCGTTGGTGGGAATGTAAAATAGTGTAACTGATATGTAAAACAGTATGGCCTTTTCTTAAAAAGTTACAACCTGAATTAGCTTATATTCCAGCAATCCCATCTCTAAGTCCCTAAAATACTTGAATGCAGGGACTGAAGCATATATGTGTACACTGATGTTCATCAGTTCAGTTCAGTTCTGTTCAGTCGCTCAGTCATGTCCAACTCTTTGCGACCTCATGAATTGCAGCACGCCAGGCCTCCCTGTCCATCACCAACTCCAGGAGTTCATTCAGACTCACGTCCATTGAGTCAGTGATGCCATCCAGCCATCTCATCCTCTGTCATCCCCTTCTCCTCCTGCCCCCAATCCCTCCCAGCTTCAGGGTCTTTTCCAATGAGTCAACTCTTTGCATGAGGTGGCCAAGGTATTAGAGTTTCAGCTTTACCATCAGTCCTTCCAGTGAACACCCAGGACTGATCTCCTTTAGGATGGACTAGTTGGACCTCCTTGCAGTCCAAGGGACTCTCAAGAGTCTTCTCCAACACCACAGTTAAAAGCATCAATTCTTCGGCACTCAGCTTTCTTCACAGTCAAACTCTCACATCCATACATGACCACTGGCAAAACCGTAGCCTTGACTAGAGGGACCTTTGTTGGCAAAGTAATGTCTCTGCTTTTTAATATGCTGTCTAGGTTAGAGAAGGCAATGGCAACCCACTCCAGTACTCTTGCCTGGAAAATCCCATGGATGGAGGAGCTTGGTAGCCTGCAGTCCATGGGTTCCCTAAGAGTCAGACACAACTGAGTGACTTCACTTTTACTTTTCACTTTCATGCATTGGAGAAGGAAATGGCAACCCACTCCAGTATTCTTGCCTGGAGAATCCCAGGGAAAGAGGAGCCTGGTGGGATGCCATCTATGGGGTCTCACAGAGTCGGACACAACTGAAGTGACTTAGCAGCAGCAGGTTGGTCATAACTTTCCTTCCAAGGAGTAAGCGTCTTTTAATTTCATGGCTGCAATCACCATCTGCAGTGATTTTGGAGCCCAGAAAAATAAAGTCTGATACAGTTTCCACTGTTTCCCCATCTATTTCCGATGAAGTGATGGGACCAGAGGCCATGATCTTAGTTTTCTGAATGTTGAGCTTTAAGCCAACTTATTCACTTTCCTCTTTCACTTTCATCAAGAGGCTCTTTAGTTCCTCTTCACTTTCTGCCATAAGAGTGGTGTCATCTGCATATCTGAGGTTATTGATATTTTTCCTGGCAATCTTGATTCCAGTTTGTGTTTCATCCAGCCCAGCATTTCTCATGAGGTACTCTGCAATAAGTTAAATAAGCAGGGTGACAATATAGAGCCTTGACGTACTCCTTTTCCTATTTGTTCATAGAACATCATACTGATGTTCATAGAAGCACATTTTTCACGTTGGTGAAAAGCTGAAAGCAAACCAAGTGACCATTGATAGATAAATGGATAAAAAATATGATCTAACAATATCTATGACTATCTATAATGGAATGCTTGTTGTTTCTGTTGTTTAGTCCCTCAGTCATGTCTGACTCTATATGACCCCATGGACTGTAGCCCACCAGGCTCCTTTGTCCATGGAAGTCTCCAGGCAAGCATACTGGCATGGGTTGCCAGCCCCTCCTCCAGGGGATCTTCCTGACCCAGGGGTTGAACCCCTGTTTCATGCCTTGGTAGCCTAAGTTTTTACTGCTGAGCTACCAGGGAAGCCCATAGTGGAATGTTATTTATCCTTAAATAGGGGGAAATCCTGAAACATGTTATAGCCTGGATGAACTTTGAAGACTTTATGCTAAGTGAAGCAAACCACTCAGAAAAGGTCAAAATAGCATTTGATTCCCCTTTGATGAGGTACTTAGAGTAGTCAGAGATAGAAAGTAGAACAGTGGTTTTCAGGGACTGTGAGAAAGGGGAACTAGAGAGTTAAAGTTTAACTCTAGTATAGTTTAGCTTACCTATATTTATAGTTCAACTATAGTTTAAAGCATAGAGAGTTTACATATGGGAAGATAAAAGATATTCTAGAGGTGGATGGTGGTGATGGTTTCATAACAATGTGACTGTACTTAATTTCACCGAAATATATACTTAAAAGAGGTTAAATGGTAAATTTTATGTTATATATCCCTTAAGTCATTTCCAACTCTTTTCATCCCTATGGAGTGTAGCCCTTGGGGCTGCTCCGTCCATGGGATTCTCCAGGCAAGAATACTGGAGTGGGTTGCCATGCCTTCCTCCAGGGGCTCTTCCCAACCCGGGGATTGACTGGGGTCTCCTGTGTCTCCTGCATTGCAGGTAGATTCTTTACCCGCTGAGACATCTGGGAAGCCCCCAGGTTATGTATATTTTACCACAAATTCAAAAAAAAAATTGATGGCTTAAATTTGAACAGTATTTATTATCCAGATAAAAGAGAATGATTTGAAAACTATTCAATAGACAAAATAGCAGCATGTGAGGAAAGAGAAGGGTAAATGCAATGATCAGTACCCTAAAGTACTGACTACTCTAAGTACTTTGCCTGACTCCTTGTATAGTTCCAGCAGTAGTGGTCTAGCATACTAGAGCTGGTACGGAGGGTTCTCTTTCACATGGCTGGAGCTGCAAATCCCATGAACCAGAATGACAGAGAAGGGGGAAGAGGGGTCTCCAAAGCATTTCATGTTTTTAATAAGTTCCCTAGATGATTCAAAACTTTAGAACTAGAGACAAAAGAAGGATTAGGAAAATAAATAGAGACATCTGGGGAACACCAGTATTAAGAGGAGAAAGACACATTATCTTCTATATGAAGATAGAAGAAATGATCACAGATGTAATATAGATCATAGAGAGTGGGAAACTAACCTCACATGATCATGAAATATGCGAGCAATTAACTGAGTCAAACGCAGCAAGTAAGCCCACTAGATAAACACCATCTTTTCTGTGTTAAAAAATATATATATGACACAGCAAAAGGTAGTTGTAGAATCATATATGCAATCAACATGGGTTGCTAATAGCTAAGAAGTGAATGGCAGATTATGGTTTAAAAATAAAGGTTAGTTAGAAGAGAGAGAAGAGACACAATAACTAGAGGAATCATTGCACAGTGTAGTGTGACTTGCTCAGTCATGTCTGAGCCTTTGCAACCTGATGGACTGTAGCCTGCCAGACTCCTCTGTCCACGGAATTCTCCAGGCAAGAATATTGGAGTGGGTTGCCATGCCCTCCTCCAGGGGATCTTCCCAACCCAGGGATCAAACCCCCCTCTCTTGCATGGCAGGCAGATTCGTTACCATCTGAGCTACCAATGATAAAAAATTCATGTAAATGGGATGTGAGCACATTTATAGACTGAAAGTAGAAATCCAGTAGAAAGTATAAAAAGACACCCAGAAGCAAAAGAAGAGAGATGATGGAACATTTGAATGACAGCTGAGGAACAAGGCAGGCTTGATGACCCTGAGTTGGAGGTGTCTGGTTAAACAAACATCCCTCCTGGCTTTCCATGTCTTGTTCAGTCTATGTACCAAGTCACAGATTTCTTCAGTTAAAAGTTAAAAACCTTTCACCTCCTAATTATTTTCTTTCCCAAGAAACTATGATAACATATACGCTGTGCTTCAGATTTTAGCTAGATGTTTTAAAAATTCAGTAATGAAATATTTCTAATCATCCCATAGTTTGCTGTCTTTCCTGCCTCTGTTTAAGGCTCAGGAGCCTGGGAAAATTTATATTCCATTTTTAATTTTGCTTCCTCTCTCAGAATGAGTGCCTAGGGGCACATCCATACATGCACTTAGAAAGGAAATTTGCATATGTGGATCTACTCCAAGTGAAGAGTTAAAATGGGGCCAGCTGGCCAGAGCACAGCTATTATACCAATACCTCCTACAAGAAATCCTAAGGTCTTTGCTGAGATAGCCTCATTTTCGGGTGCTGAATCCTGATCATACTCTCATTTTATTTGTACCACATGAGTTGCACAAGAGATTAAGGGATGCTTCAGGGGTAATAGAAATGGGAAAGAGTACCCTGCAAGAAAAATCTCACCTCCAGCACCAGCAAGGAATTATGCTGCTGTATGTCTATTTCCTTTCCAGGAAAAGGGACAGTTGAAGTAAGAACTCATCTACTTTGACTATAAAATATGCTCTAGGAAATTAGTTTTTGAAAATTTGATGCACTAAGTCTATTATATTACTAAAAAATCATGGATTATGTTACCTAAACTATTCTGTGGAATGAAATCATTAAATTCTTAAGTCCCAAAAGAACACTGGAAGAATCTTGCTAACTCAAGTTTGTGTGTTAACATGTTTGATACCCTTAGAGAAATTCGGAAACAATGTCTCCCATATGAAAAACGAGAATCCTGCTCTTGTTAATACAACTGGTAGACAGGAAGATTCAAGTAATTAAGTTTATCACTGTGAACAGGAAAACAAAATATACACTTTTTATAAGGAAATGTACATGCATACATGAAAACAAGAGTGTTTTATCAAAGTGGCCCTTATATTAAACACGTTTAGTGTATTTTTCCATTCCTTGGAAAATACTTATTTTCATTCTCCTTTTCTCCATTTTAGGAAAGCACATGTAAGATCAGTTATGTGTCTTTACCAATGGTTAAAACTATAAGCATATCCAAGCTGTATTTTTAAAATCCACTGTTCCAATTGGCAAGCCACAATAATGAAATATTTCAGTTCATAGTTCATTAGGTAAATGCTACAAAAATAACACATAAATATATTTACCACTGTTCATTATCTATCTTTGGTAGAGTTAGACACACCCAGAAAGATTCAAAGGCAGTTTTAAAAACTAATCAGCTAATAGAAGTAATGAGAGGAATATGATTGACATCAAAATTTGTAATCATAAAAATGTTTACAAAATATCTCACCCCCTTATGTCAAAATTGTTGTCCATGTTCACTTATATTTGACTAGTGTTTCTCCTTCACTCTTTATATCTATCAACTAAAAAATATTTCCTGATTGCCTACTCTTTCTTGTCCGATTTTCATTTGAGTGCTAGAGATAAGAGAGACAAAAAAAGCACTCTTATGTTCTTTGAGTGTAAGTTCTAGTAAATGGATTCTGTTGCCAAAAGCTGACAATGCTTTCTATACACTATCTTTGTTAAATGTTTCCCCATTTCCTTTTCCACTGTCTCTTTTTTCTCTTTCACACTTGGGTTACTGAAATGCCTACCCAAGCAGTGCTCCTTTCTCCAGTGTGTCTTCTTTTAGAGCCAATCTGCCTTCTTCTCCAACAGTTATTTTTCTAAAAGAAAATTTTACTTTTTTTTTGAAAATTTTACTTTTGTCAGAACCCTGCTCAAAAACTTTGAATTGTTCAGGATTGTATGGAAATTCCCCAATATTGCTTTCAGGCTTGTCATTTTTGGAAAAAAAAAAAAAATTGATTTTCCAGAATATTCCACAATAAGATTAAACTGAACTAACACTGAGATTAAACAGAACTGCTTCCTGTTATTGGGTCTGTCCTGGGGATTTATGGTCTCCATGTCTTGGCTGCTCCTGAACATCAAGGTTTCCCGCTGTCTCCTCTCAAAATCTGAACTCATTTTGGAAGCACTGGAAGATACTACATCTTTTATGATGCTTTCCACAAACCCCAATGTAATGTATTTTCCCCCATTTGTATTCTCACAGACTCCATTTCCATTTTTAGAAGAGATTTCACAGTTATATTTTTGTATGTCTATTTTCTACATATTTTAACTTTCAGTATTCATAGGATAAGAACAGTAATTTGGAGGCAGAGGGGTTCACCCTTTAGCCTAATATCACAATTTACTTTCGTTCATAATGACTGCTGCATATTAACATAAAACCTGAAGATCTCAAGTACAAATCTACATAAAATTTGGAACCCATATGATTCTGGGTTAAAAAACAAAAACTAGATATGTCTTCTGGTTTCCCCTTTCTATAAAGGGACATATTATATTAATCCATGAAAAATAAGTAAGCTATATCATATTGCATTCATTATATGTTGACTTAAACCTATGCAGTATATTTTATTACTGCTGTACTGTAATCTTTTTTCTCATTGCTGACTTTCCAAAAATGAGTTTCAATGAAAGCTTTAAGGCTTTATTACTATAGGTAAATTTCCTATTAAAAGAATCTTATTTTTCAGGGACCAACAATCCTGCAATTTAGATGTAGAAATTAACTTTATGACACATTTTCTTTTATCTCATAAAAAGAAATTGTCCAAATCCAAAGGAAATAAGGCTTTGAGTATAGATGAATGTTAATAAATATAAAAATTTAAGTTACTGCAATATCACTTTATGTTACTCTACTGATTTTCACTGCCAACAAGTGCATTAATGTGTAGTATTTTCAGGGAGAGTTAAAAGAGTGAACATTTTTTTGGCAGAACAGTGTTCTAATTATATCTACAAGAATAGTGTAGTCTGCATTTGCTATAAACATACACAAGTTTGGATACAAACTATCATAAAAGATAAATCATTTAGCATGGTTCCTGGTACCTCATAATTCTCAAAAAACATGTTAAGGATTTGGTCAAAATTGCAGTATTGAATATCTTATATATGAAATTCATCACTCTCTAGATTACCAAACAAACACATGGAAGACAATTCTCAAATTCTTTCAAATGTGTTAAATGCATTTTGAACTGCTCATCTACTGTTATGAAATAAAATTCTCATGATTATTTGAATTTTTACCATTATAAATTCAGTTATAGATTTGAGTTGAATTAACAGAAACTTATAAAACTGAAATCTGAAGTTTGAACTTTTTTTTTGAACTTTTTTCAGGTTTAGAAGAAATTGACAATTTTCTAATATCTCAATTCATTGAATTGAACAGTATAATCATATTTGACCAACCAAATACTTTTTGGTAAGTTTTGTTTTAAAAAAAGTATCTGCTATATGTAAGTAGCTTGAGTCAGACACATATCTGAAATTACAAACAAAACATTCCAAAGAACTAGAATAACTTTAGTCTGAATAGTTTAGCTACAGTAGTAAATGTTAGTAAATTAGTTTTTATTAAATCTGATATATCAATTATAGTCTTACCTGGTTGCAAACTTTTTCTAGAACTGGAAATAAATAATTATTTGCATCCACTTAATGGAAAAAAGAAAAAGAAAGAGAGGAATGAGGACTTTTACTGTAGTGTCTTCCAAAAACTAATTTCTTCCACATAGAACATTAGTTGATTCCCAGATAGTACTTAAATTAGCATGAGATTTGAGTCACAATTTCTATGATTATTTCTGTTTCCAGTAATCACATTTGAGTACCCAGACATGTCACATTCCAAAGCAATTGAATTCCTTGTGTGCAAAATAAAGAAAATTAAAATGTGCACAAGAACCATGATTCTTATGCAATGTATTGAAATAAATAAATACAAACTGTTTTCTTTAATAGCTTCAGTAGTAGAACCAATCAAGGTAGTGAAATTTTTAGCAAAGATAAATTCATGTAGTGGATGGGAATAAAATTCAGAAACATAGATATTTAGTATGGTTTCAATACAGTGTACTGATATAAATATGATGAACAAAAATCATTAAAATAAAAAAAACTTAAAGTGACCAATCTACAATATTTGATTAATATTTTAAAAGTAATCTTTTGACCAAATTTCCAAATTAACAGGATAATAAAAAGTTACAAATTTATATCCTGGTATATTGAAATCATCTCGTCTCTAAAGGTTTCTCTGTCTAGATAGCTAGTGTATTAAAAGTGATGACTAGTTCTATTGATATTTCAGCATTTTTTAATAATCAATGACTCTAGAAAGTCTCCTTGAGGGTCCATGCATGAGTATTAACCTAATAAGACAAGACCTATTCATTAATTTGCTTATTAAAATAAAAAAGAATATGAAATCTGGTCATTATATTAAAGGTCAATCAAAACTGATCAGTTTCTAACAAGGACTCTGGTCAATTGTCAAGAAGTCACAAATGTAATGTCCCTGGATACTTTACCAGCATCAGTTTCCAGCTGAATTTGAAGACCTGCATACATTTAACAATAAGAGAAAATGTTAAACATAACATACCTTAGAGTTGCATTATCTTGCTGCTTCTGAAAGAGGTCAGAATGACAGTCACCTTGTCACACATATGTTATATTGCTGTACAGGGTTTACTGCTGTTTGGTGGCTGTGTTCTCATTTTCAGAAGGCATTTCACTATCTGCCACTTTTTCTCATTGCCTTGTGGTCTTCATACAGTGATTTTTCACAAATGCAGCTATTCTTTCTTGTCAGCAAAATCTGTCTGCCGCTGTCATTTCACAGTCATAAATATTCTGCTTCAAATCAGGCTGAAAAACGTCCATACAGAATTCTCTGACTCATTCACATGATCGAAATAATATAATTTCATGGTGTAATTAAATAATTAGTTAGAAAACCATTCACAAGCCAGCTCAGTTATCAAGGCGAGTTGCTTTATTCATGACTTGGCTGTCATTAGATGGTAAGGAGTCCAAGTGAAGTTAATGTTCCCTAACTGGAACTGTCCAAGGCCATCATGGTTTCTTCAGAACTGATGAGGTAGAGGCTTGCTTTAATGAATGCTTAATAATCTAGCCTTCATTTTAAAATGAAATCAGTGTTTTAAAAAGCCATTTTCAGAGACACAGTATTCTTTAGATTTAAATGTATTAGTCTGAACAGAAAATAAAATTTACACATATTGCTTTAGTGAGCTTTTTTTTAAGATATCTATTGTAAATGTCCAAATCACTCTATTGGACTCTACATATAACTGCATAAAGTGCTGTGGCCAAGCTCTTTTACAATGACAGAGTATCTTCAAGGATGTGCATTCTTATATATATCACTTACTTTACCTGGTCACCACTGATTTTTTTCAAAAACCTTAGCATTTCAAATACTAAAAGTATTATCAGTTTTAATTCTACATATTTTTATACATTTTTTCAGTAATAAATAAACTTTTATTAAATGAAAATTTGTAAATTGGTTAAGAAATACACAAAGATGAATTTACAAATGGGTTATTTTAAAATATCATCATCTACAGTCCCCTTTTGCCTTTTTCTGATATAAATCAAACTGTAAAATCATACTTTTATAATTATCAACAAAATGATCTAATCAATAATGCCCGTGGAGTATTTATTACACAGTGTGGATATTACAGAGAACGATATGTGACAATATGAAAATATGACAAATATGAAAATAATTCAATGATCTAAGTTACCAGGCACTTATTTCCAATCAAAGGACCGATTATTAACCTTTGACTTCTCCAAATGTAAAGGCACCAGGATCTTCACCAGTTGTGAAAAGGAATTATGCCTTTCAAGGCCTGCAGAAGGACTGCAGGTAGGTAAGACTCAGTGATAATGAAGCAAGGAGATGAATGTCCTGGAGGTCACCACTCAGCTCAGAGACAAGAGTTAGACCACAGCTCCAAGTAGCAGAGAATAAAATGAGACTCCTGAAGACAACACATCATAAGACAACTTATATGTACCCCAAACTTTTCTTTGTGCTAATGCTTTCCCATGCCGCTACTCATAATTCTTCTAATCGGGATTTCTTTCCTTCCTAATCCACCAAATTATAGAGTAGAGCAACAAGCACATGGTGTCTCCCCTACCCAAAACAAATGCACGGTCCCTTTATCCGTCTCTCTATCTTCTTAGCCATCCATTGCTGTTAGTGTTAAGAAAACAGAAATGGGGTTAAACATTATCCTTTTTCTCACCTGGCTCTTTTTGTATATAGTCATAGATGGGGAGTAGTGAAAACAAAACACACACACACAAACTCACACATACTAATGCATGGACTACAAACAGACACATACACAAACAGACAAATGAAAACCTTCTATGTGTCAGAAGGAAAGATCAAGGAAATATCACAGAAAGAGGGCCAGAGCTTTGCACTTACAGTGGGAGCACTTGTTGGGAAGTGTGAATGGAGAAATGGAGCCAGCCTTGGAAAGCTCTGGGCATGAACTGTCCTGGGGCTGCTGAAAACAGTGGTAAGAGGAGCTCCCTTCTCTGACTCTCTCTTTACTCTGCTTTTTTTTCTTCTTCTTTTTTTCTTTTAAGTCCATTTTACCATCAGCGGCTCCAACATGCACCAACCCAGGGAGTTTGTGATTGGGTAAGAGGTGAAAGAAGAATCCTAGACAGCATTCTCCAGAATGGAGAGTGAAGAGAGCAGGAAATTTCAAATGCAGGAGCAGGAAAATAATTGCAGCAAGAAACACTGAACACTGATGACTTTTCTTAGGCGGCTGTTCTAAAGTAATATCCTTGTGTGTGTGTGTGTGTGTGTGTGCGCACACACTCAGTCGTGTCCAACTCTTTGCGACCCCATGGACTGTAGCCCAGCAGGCTTCTCTGTCCATGGAATTTTCCAAGCAAGAAATAGTGGAGTGGGTTGTCATTTCCTTCTCCAGGGGATCTTCTGGACCCAGAGATCAAACCCAGATCTCCTGCACTGTAGGAGTCTTCTGCATTGCAGGTGCATTCTTTACTAGCTGAGCCACCAGGGAAGCCCACTTTCACTGATACATGATACCTTCAGGAAAATAATATAAAAGGTATCATATATCAGTGAAAATGGGCTTCCTGGTGGCTTAGTTGGTAAAGAATGTGAAGAATTGATGTTTTTGAACTGTGATGTTGGAGAAGACTTTCGAGAGTCCCTTGGACTGCAAGGAGATCAAACCAGTCCATCTTAAAGGAAATCAGTCCTAAATATTCATTGGAAGGACTGATTCTGAAGCTGAAACTCCAATACTTTGGTCACCTGATGCAAATAACTGACTGATTGGAAAAGCCCCTGATGCTGGGAAAGATTGAAGGCAAAAGGGGACTATAGAGGCTGAGATGGTTGGATGGCATCACCAACTCAATGGACACGAGTTTGTGTAAACTCAAGGAGTTGGTGATAGACAGGGAAGCCTGGCATGCTGCAGTCCATGGGGTTACAAAGAGTCAGACACTACTGAGAAACTGAACTGAACTGAATTATTTTTTTAAGCTTTAAGAGTACTCAAAGCAACAAAATTAAATTAAGAATAAAAGTTTTCAATTTTCACAGTTTAGTTTTACACACATACACTCATAAATAAGAAGAGCACAATTTTTTAAAATAAACTCACCCCAAGAAATGACTTTTCTGTTTTTTAACTTAGCAAGGACTTTCAGAATGTTATGTAAATCTTATGATAAAAATGAACTCTACATTAAGCAACATATCAAGGAAAAGGAAAACTAAAATAGTACATAGCAAGCAGGGCACTGGAAGGCAACACAAGGGAAAAAGACCTATACTTTATACACTGAATCATTATCCACAATAGTATAATAGGCATAAAGCAAAACAAATGATCTGGAATTCTACAATGAGGAATATTTTTTGATACTTCAGTAATTCAAATGTGTTTTAGATTAGTAGAGAAAATGAGAAATATGCAAATAAATAACCATTTCAAGAAAGATTGCCAATAATAATCCCAGCTGTGACACACCACATGTATATTATATGAAATGAAGCAAAGCAAACAGAAAAGGGAGACTAATACACAGTAAGAGCTCAACATTTCACGTGGCTTTGCTCTTTTGTTTCATCTGAATTCCATGACACCCAGTTTGACACTTATTGCAAAGAGGATAAAAATGAAAAGGTTTTAAAATATCTCTGTTTAAGGCATATGTGCACTGACTATATTTACTCACTCAAACTTTTCTTAAATTTTTTCTGGACCAAAACTATCTTTTGAAATATTGCTATTTTTAACAATGAAATTTGAAGATGAGTGGCTACTGCTAACATCTAGTTTACCATACCTGGAATCAGATAACAAACATGTATGCAATTAACAAGACCTATCAGTTAGGCTAAGTACACATTACTAAGCCCCACTCTGTCCCAAGAACTGACCCATGGATAGTGCAGCCCACAAGCCCTCTTGGTGTCACTTCCTGCTGGCGATTGATGGCACACAGGGATTGCTAAGATTGTGCTATCCCTTCCTTCAAATCTTCAGCAGGTTTTTGTGTATGAAATTTATAATATAAATGTTCATGATGGCTTGCAAAATATAAAAAAAGAAACAAAAACTCGTGAAACAAGCAACCCCTCCTATAAACCTTGCCTGACACTAGCATGCATGCTAAGTCGCTTCAGTCGTGTCTGACTCTGTGCGACCCCGTAGATGGCAGCCCACCAGGCTCCCCCGTCCCTGGGATACTCCAGGCAAGAATACTGGAGTGGGTTGCCATTTCCTTCTCCAATGCATGAAAGTGAAAAGTGAAAAGTGAAAGTGAAGTCGCTCAGTCATGTCCGACTCTTCGCAACCCCATGGACTGTAGCTTACCAGGCTCCTACGTCCGTGGGATTTTCCAGGCAAGAGTACTGGAGTGGGTTACCATCGCCTTCTCCAACAAACATGCATATGCATCTCATAACCTTAAAAATGTTTAAAAAAAAACCAGCATCATTTGCTTCTTCAGTTCTCCTATGTTTGCAGATACAAAAGATAAGCTTATGACACCATTTTAAAATTACTTAGGTTAAAGATGCTAATGGTCTTAAGATGTTGAAAATATAGGAAGTATTTTATTTTATAGTAAAGTACTTTTATTTTATAGTATTTTATTTTATAATTATTTTATCATATTAATCAGATTACCTCATAGGAAAGATATTTAACGCCCTGGGGTTGGGTTATCTTTTTAAGAAATCCAAATTGTAAGACTAAAAGAATTTTTGTAGTCTGGACTACACTTAAAAAGGATAAGCACAAGAATCATATTACTATTGTTTTTACTTAAGAAGCTATTTATAATTAAAACAAAAATTTTAAAGGAAAGAAGTACTTGTTTATTTGAACATAGATTTGATGAAATTGCATTATTTGTGGAGGAAGAAAAAAAAGATCTCATTGTAGTAGTAAATAAATTATAAGTGACTAGCATAATACCAACCTATAATTTCACCCAAGTTTGTAGTTTATTAAGTAAATATACCTAATCACTGTATCAGCCAGTTAAGGCAAAGAAAAAGAAAACTAGTACATTTTCTTTCATAATTTTTAAAACTAACATCAGAATAAATTCAGTTGGATCAATGGAAAAACTAGGCTTTCCTGGTGGCTCAGTGGTAAAGAATGCCAAGCAGGAGATGTGGGTTCAGCTCCTGGGTCTGGAAGATCCCTTGGAGAAAGAAATGGCAATCTACTTCAGTTTTCTTCCCTGGAAAATCCCATGGACAAAGGAGCCTGGTAGGCTACAGTCCATGGGGTCCAAAAAGAGTTGGACATGATTTAGCAACTAAATAACATGGAAAAACTAGTGACTATTGTAAATGAATATTAAAGCAGCATATTAAAAAGCAGAGACATTACTTTGCTGAACAAGGTCCATATAGGCATAGTTATGGTTTTTCCAGTAGTTATGTATGGCTGTGAGAGCTGGACCATAAAGCAAGCTGAGCACCAGAGAATTGATGCTTTTGAATTGTGGTTTGGAGAAGACTCTTGAGAGTCCCTTGGACTGCAAGGAGATCAAACATGTTAATTGTAAAGGAAAGTCAGTCTTGAAAATTCACTGGAAGGACTGATGCTGAATCTTCAATATTTTGGCCACCTGATGTGAAGAGCTGACTCATTAGAAAAGACCTTGATTTAAAGATTGAAGGCAGGAGGAGGAGGGGATGACAGAGGATGAGATGGTTGAATGGCATCACTGACTCGATGGACATGAGTTTGAGCAAGCTCTGGGAGTTGGTGATGGACAGGGAAGCCTGGCATGCTGCTGTCCATGGGGTTGCAAAGACTGGGACATGACTGAGTGACTGAACTGAACTGATTGTAAATGCACTCCATCTTTTCCATTTATATCCTATATGAAAACTGTGGCAAATGCAGTTTATAACAAAGTTTTCTTAAAGGGCATTGACATGTAATAGTAAGAAAGATTTGATGATTCAAATATCTTTTCTTGTTTAAATTTCATCTGTAACACACACTCAACTTTTCTGATTTTTTTTTGAACAATATGGAAAATATAAACCACAAAAGGCAGTTGAATTATTCTTTTGGGTGGCTACATCTATATGATTGGCAGGCTTGGCCCCCATAGGATGATTGGGCTAATAGCTCCTGTCTTTGGTGCTGAGATTCATTTCTTGTCCCACATCTCCTACTATTATAATTGTCACAGAGCCTAGGTTTCTGTAGACAGAGGTATGTTCAAGAGCCTTGAAATCCTCTTTGAATTAAGGCATGTTCATCATATCACTCTCATGAAACATAATGCCATGAACAAACTAACACTTAATAAAAAATAAATTGGAGGTAACACGATTACAATTTTCTTAGTGAACTTCAAGTTAAAAGGAAAGCCAAAAACAGAACGAGTCTGAAAGAGTGGTATAATTTATCTACTTCACAGTTCTCCCAGGTTAAGCTTAAGCAGTTGAGCGAATTCCTAAAGTTATGAACAATTAGAACAATGAAAAAAATTTCAAAACTCTAAGTAATATAAATCAACTGTTCAAAGAATAATTAATGACACTACATTTCACTGAATTAAACATTGTCAACATGCAAAAAAATAAATAATCACTTTAAAATACCTTTGATTTTCCTATATAGACAAATACTATATCCTTGCCCTCTATTTGATATAGTTACCAACTCTAGCTGGCTCATTGTAGTACAAAAAATTTTGACAACAAAATGTTCTTTTATACACTGTGCATGAAATAAATAGGGTAATCATGACACAGGGATAAATAATTTAAAGATCCATGAAGCACATTCAATTTAAATAATAAAAACCATAATAAGATATCATGAAACATAATCTAATAATAACGTAAAAGCACAAATATGGCTTGTGTGAATAAGTATATAGTAACTTTTGCATCAAGATTCTATACCCATTGGGAAATTAAAAAATTGAAGAGGAAAATATGAGACCCCCAAATCCCAAATTCTAGTTAATAGAGGTGCTCAGTCGTTTAGTCATCTCAGACTCTTTGCTAAAACCGTGGTACTGCCCAATTATAAGAATACATGTACATATATATATATTTAGAGTTCATGACTATATAAGTTTTTGGTATAAGAAATGATTTTATTTTATGGAGATTTTATTCTTGGCACCCATGTATTCAGCACATGAATTCCAGATGATAGACCTATGTAGAATTTCAATTATAGAATGACTCTAAGGGGAAAACAGCAGCAGCAATGACAGTATGATTGTTTCAAAGAAAATTACATTAAATAGAATTCAATCCAGGATCTTTAATATTTTGTATGTGAATCTAATAGAAATATTGCAACAGATTATGGTGTAATGGAATTAGGCTTAAAAGTATTTATTCAAAATTCTTCTGTGATTATCATATTTATGTATGTATTCACTACCTGATACATATAAATTCAGGACTTTTAAAACCTAAGATTTATTTTCTAAAAATTTTCTTAATTTTATTATAATGGCATTTTTATTTTTTTTTGCAGCATTGCTGGAGAAGGCAATGGCACCCCACTCCAATACTCTTGCCTGAAGAATCCCATGGATGGAGGAGCCTGGTAGGCTGCAGTCCATGAGGTCGCTAAGAGTCGGACATGACTGAGCGACTTCACTTTCACTTTTCACTTCCATGCATTAGAGAAGGAAATGGCAACCCACTCCAGTGTTCTTGCCTGGAGAATCCCAGGGACGGGGGAGCCTGGTGGGCTGCCGTCTATGGAGTCGCACAGAGTCGGACACGACTGAAGCAACTTAGCAGCAGCAGCAGCAGCAGCAGTACCATTCCAGCTGCATAAGAAATTTTTTGTTTCACATAGTAATTTTCAAATAGAAAGGAATCATTTCTGGTAGTAAGTAAAATAGTTGCGGCAAAATTATTAATAAATCAAACACTGTTCCATTGTGATATTTACAGGTTTGTCATAACTGTGGTGGAGAGTATGCATAAATAATTATCTGATATCTTATTTGCAATTTTGAAATGTTTTTAAAGAGGTTATCTTTAGCATGTATGTCTGACATTGTAATTAATTAAAATAAATGAATACAAAGTATGTGAAAAGACATACTACTAATTGAAGCACCATGCAAAATACCTAGAGATCAGACTTAGGTTATTGCTTATTTGCCACATAAATATATTTTTTCCAATTATTTTTGAAAATGCTTTCCTTCATTCTTTGGCACTGTAAATACTTTGCTTTTAGTATTATTCACTGCACACTTACATACTAAGTTTTAATGTAATTTTATTCTTAAAATATTTGCAAATAGAAATTTACCGTATAAAAATCTACACTGTTTAACTTTAATACACATATTCAATTTCTGCCAGTAAGTATGATTTGCATTTTTCAAGTTACTTACAAAAATGTGCATATGATATATCATGATGTATTTTATAAATACGAAGACCTTAAATTTTCTTACTTAGTTGTCTATATGTTACTTTTTATCCAGTTCAACAAATGAAAATGTAATTTAAACTATTAGACAGCATTTATATCATGCCTATGAATACCAATATTCAATAGGTAAACAGAAATCTGCACCTCAGTATTGTTTGTAGAATCAGTTCATATTTACAAAGAGATTCAAATTATTGAATATCCTTCATTTTTCTGTTCTAAAGTATTTAATGTGTTCTAGCATATGATATGAGAAGGCAATGGCACCCCCACTCCAGTACTCTTGCCTGGAAAACGCCATGGATGGACGAGCCTGGTAGGCTGTAGTCCACGGGGTCGCTAAGAGTCCGACACGACTAAGCGACTTCACTTTCACTTTTCACTTTCATGCATTGAAGGAAATGGCAACCCACTCCAGTGTTCTCGCCTGGAGAATCCCAGGGAAGGCAGAGCCTGGTGGGCTGCCGTCTATGGGGTTGCACAGAGTCAGACATGACTGAAGCGACTTAGCAGCAGCAGTAGCATATGATAAAATGGCTTTAATATCCAAGGCATATAATAGGTTTTAATGAAACTTATTTAAAAAACAACTAACCTTAATTAATTTAATAACGTTATTTGAAACAAAAAATGTTACAGATGAAGTAAAGTGTAAGTTGCTCAGTCATGTCTGACTATTTGCCATCCCATGGACTATATAGTCCATGGAATTCTCTGGGCCAGAATACTGAAGTGGGTAGCCTTTCCCTTTTCCAGAAGATCTTCCCGACCCAGGGATTGAACCCAGATCTCCATCATTGCAGGCGGATTCTTTACCAGCTTAGCCACCTGGGAAGCCAAACAAACAGCAATATAAAATTTAATTGTGAATTAGGTCAACCTATTATTTTTATTTTAAATAACAGTTATAATTGTATCTTTAAATCATAAATAGTATCTAAAATCAAACAATTGTAATGAATATTGACAACAGGAAATTGATTTGATAGTAAGAAAAAAAAAAGAGAAAATAGCAGGAGGAAAAGATCTCCCCCATCCTCTGCCAAAATCTAACTTTCATTTTGATTAAATTAGACATTTTTAAAAGGTGCTTTCTTATGTGTTATTCCTCATTATTCCATATTAGGTTGGTATTCTTAAAATGAAGTGCATTTTTCCTATTTATCATCAGATTGTCACTGAAATGTTTTGATAGTTGCTATGTCTTTTGAATCAAATATGTACTTACTATAGTTGTTGGCTATGAAAAGGTATCTTTTACAAACAAAAGCACAATATCAACATATATTGATATATTAATATTATACATTTAACACCTAATTGGTTCTTAATTTGGAAAGAAAATTGTGTTTGTAAAAGAAAAACTTGCTTAATATTTAAAATCCACAAAGTTATGTAATTGTATTCTAATATTCTTTAATGAGTAAAAGTAGTGACTGAACACAATTTTGAAATATATGAATACTACATTTAATGATGAAGAATTATACATATGGCTATAAAGTCAAACAGCTTCACATTCTCAAGGCATGATTGCTCCAAAATGTTCTAAGAGACCATGAGAAGTAGGTACTTCATCATACAAACGTTTGTCAAGGTTAAAATGAAGTTTATTTGGTGAGAAAGAATTTATATTTTGGAATCAAAACAGCTTAAAGACTTATGAAATTGTGCTGTTTGGGGTCCAGAAGTGCAATTCTAAAACCATTTCATTTCAAACCTTTTGTTGTCTGTCTCTAAGTTTAACAAAATATGTAAAGTATATATTAATAATGATCTATTTTGTTATACTTCAAATATGAAGATAGGTCAATTTTTAAGATTATACATTTCCTGAATTATAATTGATGTATAAAAGAGCTTAGAAAAATGTCTATATATGCTGCAAAAATACTGTATCCTATAGTCATGGTGCCTTATGACTAAATGCAATGATATTTAAAATATTAAAAATCTCCCACTGAAATATACATGCAGTCAGCTCCAGAGAAAAGCATGTCCCTGTGTCAGAAACAGCCCTGAGGAATGTATTATTCCTTCTGGATTACTTTTTCCCTGGAGGAAACATTCTCATTAAAAGGATGAACTGATTTTTCTCACACCCAGGGGAAAGCACATAGTGCCCAGAAAAGCTTTCTAAATGGATAAACACCTCACCAGGCTTAAAACACCAGAAGCATATCTGCGAAATGCCTGAAAATTTCATCAGTATCTCGATTAAGGCAGACTCTGAACAGTAATGTAAGAGCAAAACAGCAATCACTACTTTCCTTAATTATTTAATAAAAATTAATCAAGTATACCAGCAAAGCAAAACTGATAATTAAAAATTGGTATTTTTATGTGGTAGTGCTCAAGTTTTATTTTCATGTTTCTGTAACCATCTGAAACTTTTTTAGGAAAATGAACTAAAACTGGAGCCATTTGGAAAGTTATTTCCCATGTTTATTATAAATATATTTAAAATTCACTGGTAACATCCCCAGTGGCTCAGTGGTAAAGAATCTGCCTGCAGTGCAAGAGATGCAGATTTAATCTCTGGGTCAAGAAGATCACCTGGAGAAGGAAATGGCAATTCACTCCAGTATTCTTGCCTGAGAAATCCCATGGACAGAGGAGCCTGGCCGACTGTAGTCTATGGGGTCACAAAAGAGTCAGACACGATTTAGCAACTAAGCAACAACAAAGTAACATTCCAAGTGGTTCCCTATTATAAATTTGCATGCCAAGGTACTAAATGGTCACATAATATCCTAATTGGTATTTAGCCCTCCTTGAAGTTTATGGCGAGGCACATGGTACTGTGACAGGCAACTGTAGGATCTTCATAGTTGTCACATAATTCACCTTAGTCTGTAGACATCTATAAATATGTGAATTCATTTGAGGAGTGCCTACTAATTCCATGGTATTTTCCTAGGATCTGGTAATAGATATAGTCACTATCATAAATATCTTTTTCCTACTCTACCTTTTATTAGATGAATTTCAGCAAGTTAATTAGAGAGAAAAATAATGAATTAATTATGGATTAATGTTATTTGTTGCACTGAATATAATATTTGTATAGAACAATATAAATATTGCAAGAGGGTATTAGTACAATCTTTTTATTAGGTACGAATGTCAGCTTTCTATATTTCCAATATCTTTCAGAACATTATTTTAATGTGCTTGAGCTTCCGTTCTCTTCTTATTAGAGAGACAATGGTTTATAATTATGTTTATTGTTGATTTGTCATTGTTACCATTTTAATTCTAACCATTAGAGCTGCTTATGACAATCTGTAAAGATTGCTTTAAGCATCTGAAGAGGAACACACATTGTCACTGAAACTAGTAAATAGTTACTGTAATGATATTTGAAAATATTGAGAAAGTAATTTTATTAATGGAGTAACAACTAAATGTATACCAGAACAGATAAAAGGAATTCAATACTATCTATAGTATTAATCATTATATAGGAGAGTACCTGCTGTATGTAAATGCTATATTAAAATGATGAATGATATGTCATATATTCATTCTACCTTTTGTGATTAACTCTGCAAAAAATTTAAGCGAAGGAGCCTTAAATATTATATATGTTACAGATAGTTGATATAACTTTGATATTTATTATGGAATCTTATCTAATAAAAAAGTATTCCCAAGAATGTTTGAATTAAAACCAAAATAATGGAAAGATCTCACACATTCAATATGTGTTAAATGGAAACAAAACAAGAAACATAAAAAAATTATAAACAAAATTCAATTTTTTGAGAGATAAATACTGATCATATATTTTTGAAATACACTGAAAATTCAATAAGTTCAAAATTCAATGAGTAAGAATATGTAATAAAGTCAATAAGACTACATTAAGTTCTTTCCTTTTCAGAGAAGTTGTACTTTTAAATTTACTGTAAAGTATCTACAAGTGACTGTTGATTTTGTAAACTGTTATGGAGAAATTGAAAAATACTTTCCAAACTACTATATATACATACCTACATATAAAGAGGGAGAGAAAACAGTTTACATACATGCAGCAGAAAAAGAAGAAATTTAAGTTTTTTGAGCTCTTCATAAACCAAGTGCATTGTATTACTTTTCACAAATTGAAAATGGGCAGACTCAAAGAAAGTTACAAAAGGAGATACTATCTGTAATAGGAAATGGAACATAAATTTAGAATTTTAGTATCATCCTCTGATCAGCCCTGGGATTTCTTTGGAAGGAATGATGCTAAAGCTGAGACTCCAGTACTTTGGCCACCTCATGCAAAGAGTTGACTCATTGGAAAAGACTCTGATGCTGGGAGGGATTGGGGGCAAGAGGAGAAGGGGACGACAGAGGATGAGATGGCTGGATGGCATCACTGACTCGATGGATGTGAGTCTGGGTGAACTCCGGGAGTTGGTAATGGACAGGGAGGCCTGGTGTGCTGTGATTCATGGGGTCGCAAAGAGTCGGACACAACTGAGCAACTGATTTGATCTGATCTGATCTGCTTCCTTGCCAATGACTACCATTTGGTATAAAATAGCAGCAAATAATATGCACCTATCATTTTGTTATTTCAGGCACATCTTGTTAGCTTTCAATAAAGGAAAATGTTAAGTTTACATGATCAATAAACCAAAAGTAAAAATAAAAATCCAACTGACAGTGTATTTGTATAGTAAATCTAATTCACATTTTGTTAGAAAAATAATTTTAAAAGATGAAATCCAAAATTTTTTTACAAAATATGTCAGTTTAGTCTTAAAAAGTGAACATAAATCTTGAGAGAAAACAAACATTTGGAGAGCTTGGGAACCTTGTTACATTATCTTTTACTTCCTCTAGATATATATACCAATTCACAGAAAACTTATCAGTAGCACAGTCATGTAATACCAAAAATATCTTTCCTCAACTCATTATTTTGCCCTAGAACACTGAAAACATAGCCTTGGAAATTCTCCCTCTTTTTTTGGTCCTAAATCTGTTGGATCAGATTTTCCAAACTTTATTTTCCTTCCTGGAAATGATTCTCATAATATTTGATGTTGACATATTTTTACTGAATTGACCTTTTACAGTATTTTCAAGTACATGAGCAGTTAGTTATTTGGGGAAAATCTTTTGAGCTGCAATTATAATATTCCCTCTGTAAGAACGTACTTTTAAAGTTACTATTGCTCTCCTTAAAAAGTCCAGGGATAGTTTACAAAAATAGCTCTTGGAGACTCCAAGTCACTGTAAATCTTTAACACATTTACATTTTTAATAGAGCATTCACGTACAGTAAACTGGCTCCATCTGGTTGTAAATTTATTCATTCTTATTTTTCCTTTATTTAATCTAGATTTCTTTATAAGCCTACATAGAATCTGTTACTTCATATGTTATATATAAAAATTAACAACTCAGAGCTCCTAGAGAACAAAGCCTAAAAATCTTTGATACATAAATTTTAACACTGAAGAAACAAAGTTAATTGAAACATGGCTGAAAGTTGAAATGCTCTTGCATCTCGGCAGATAATATTAAATTATATGAAATTGCTAAGCAAAGGTAATATAGAGGGTGCTTTCTAGCCTAAATGCATTCAAATTCAAATTTATTTTTTCTAAATGGAAATAAAGTTGCTTTGATCAAATAAAACCGATTTTTCAGGCTTTGGCCTGTATGCTTTAGTGTTACTAAGTACACAATAGTGGCATTTTGGTAACATTCAAAGATGTTTTCACTTTTATATATAGATGCTGTATATTTAAGATTATTAATGAGCAACAGTTCCATAATGACCATTTAAATCCACAACTTCACACTCACATTGTTATGTTTACACAGCACTTAGATTGCTTATTTGGAATGATTTGCGATAATCATTAATTTGACTTCAAAATTCATGTTAAGTTAGCAAATAGAAATATATCAACTTCTTTTCAATTTTTCTTTTGGGGAAGAATGAAATAATTTGAGTTGCAAGAATGAAACAATAATAGAGACTGTTTTCAGTACCTTTGAAAATGGGCACAGAGTTTTTAAATAAAGGTGTAGGTCAAAGCCGTATGGGACAATAAGATCACATCCTATGCAAAAGAAAAAATTTTTCAATGAAATAAACTCTTAAATAAAGACAGGGTTCATTGTAAAAAGTCAAAATTTTTCAAAGTATGTGAAACAAGAAATTTAATAAAATACATACTTTTACATAAACACACAATAATGGTTTATTGTAGGTACAATTTTGTTAGCTTAGGAGAAGATATCCCAATACTCAGTATTTATCTTCTACATTTTTTTTTTTCTGTTAACATTTCTAATGAGATACTAAATTTTCACCTAAGACTTAGGGCTTTTAAATCTTAACTGGGTAAAAAAATATCATTGTTCTGATTAAATAAGTTTAAATGGCAGTATGGTGAATGATTTTAAATATTCTCTGACATACATGAGTAATTTCTGAATCAAAATGTTCACATTTGGAGCCACTTATATAAATATACTATTCACTAGCTATAAAAATTGGGGGATAATTATAAAATTTGGGATACAGTTTGAATGAAACCAAATTTAATTTATAATTTAACAAGTGTTAGTTCGTAAATGTGTGGCTCAGACGGTAGAGTCTACCTCCTATGCTGTAGACCTGGGTTCAATCCCTTGGTTGGGAAGATCCCCTGGAGAAGAGAATGGCAACCCACTCCAGTATTCTTGTCGGAGAATTCCATGGACAGAGGTGCCTGGCAGGCTATAGTCTATGGGGTTGCAAACAGTCTGATACCACTGTGCAACACACTCTTCTACTTTCATTTTCACTTTCAAATGTTAATCAAAAAGCAAAACATAAAAGGCATACATTATATGCATTTACATATTTTAGGGAACTTTAGAGAAGGCCGAGTTCAGTAACAAAGAAAAACATGCACTATAAACTTTATTTTGGAGATTGGAGATTTAAAGTCAGTATTAAAACTCAGGATTTAGATAAATTTGATAGCTGTAACTTTCCCATTATTAGGATTTTCAGAAGTGAAATATTCTTTTTGACTTTGGACTTAAACATAGCAAAAATATTATAATGGTAAAAGACAAGATTTTATATGGATAATTTAAATAGATATATCATTACAGGCAAATATATTTGTTGGCCAGGTATTCCTTTTTTACATATCAATTTTCACACCTGTTATTTGAAATTTTAGTCTACAACAGCTTGATAAACCTCTAGTGGATAAAACACGCTGGTAAAGTCTCTATAATAGTAACTGACAAAGAATTTTTTTAATCAATTAACATGGGATCAAGAAAAATAAAGGTGAAAGCATTCAGGACTGAAAAAAAAAAATTAAGGTGGGGTTACTGCCACACTTCATGTTTTATTTAAATGGACATGTATTGAATTACAAATTGAAAATATGGTTATTTTACTTTCAATATTCAATATTAAATTCTGTTTTTAATGAACTATACAATCGGATTCTTAAAAATGTGTTAGCTGGAAACATTAGAAATTATTACTGGTTGTAGAAATCAATTTGTAAGAAAATCTAAAATATGCATATTCCAGAATACTAAAATGTAACCAAAATCTACCACTAGCATGTATATGATTCAGTACTGAAATATCAAAAATTTGAATTGAATTTACACCATGATATATTTGAAATATGTCTTAAAATGTAATGATCTCAAATAAGTTTGTTGAAATTTGACCTCAATGCTGTGAGCTTTCCATTTGAAAAAAGCCATAATTCCATTCCTGGATATGTTAACCTAAAAAAATTCACTCATGAAAACATTGTTTCATATTTTCCACTTCTAAAAACATGTAATTTTGAAGAATGAACATGTTTATTTTATGGCAGAAATATACAATTTCCTTCACATTCACTGATAAGATACCTAATTTAAAAAAAGAAAAAAAACTCATTGGAAGACTTCCATTCAACATATCTTTATGGATTTTACTTTTCTTCTATAAATGGCTTTCTTAGTATCTAATAAAAATGAACCTGATATGCTTAGTGTTATGCAATATATCATTATATTTTTATTTTGACAGTAAATAGAAAGTGAAAAAGTCAAATTACTTAATATTTGCATTACATCAGTTCTCTTTGAAATATTTATGTTTTGATCTTCAAAAGTTCTTTTTATAAGAAATAATCTAAATCACTCAAACTTAAGTTTAAATGTTGCTATTAAAAAAAAATAGATATTCATTTTGTGATACTGGCATAACGCTAGAAATGTTTGACCCCTGCCACAGAGGAAGAAAAGAGTATATTATTATCACACTCAAATTATATTCCATACATTTTTTTCTCCATCAAACATGCCTAAAGTGTAAAACACAAAAGTATAATTTGAAATAATTAAAATATTGACATGAAAATTGGGTATGGAATGCTCTTTGATAATACATTTTTTGTCTGCTATATACATGCTACATATACTAACAGAAATACAGATACAGATAGGCATTAAATTGAATTAAAATCTAATAAAATGGTCAGTTGTCAAATGCAATATTAACTGACATAAAGTTCTTTGGATTTAGATGTTAGATGATTACTTTTAGGAACATGACTAATGTTCATCAAACTATTTTAATTTTATTCTCATATATTTGTATTTGTAAAATAGTAGTTAACTTCAATGGGTATGAAGAGCATTATGCATAAACAGCTGATTTAATATCAGTTAAATTATTACTTTCACATTTTATTTCCTTTGAAATCAATACATTAAATGCTCCTACATTCCAGAGTTTAAATTGCTGCTTTTGTTGTTTTTAATTCTTCTTTCTCAGTGTAAAATTTATTCTTAAAATGAGTTATAAGAAATATTTTGCCACTTTTGCAAGTATCTTAATTTGGGGCCATCTGAAAGTGCAACAGAAATATTTTTCCAAATGAATTGGAAGCATATTTGTGTTCTGCTTTACTTTCATTAATTTGGAATTATGTGACTTTGGAAACAACCTATTAAGTTCTTGAAATTAAGTAGCCAGTTTTTGTCATTTCAAACAAGGACTGAACTATTCTCACTGTTTTCCTTGCCCTATTAAAAAATGAGAAAAGGATAAGGAGAAAGGATAAGGAGAGAGAAGGAGGGACGGAAGGGTGAGATATAAGGGAAAAAAATGTAAGAGAGCCCAGAAATAAATATTATATATATATATATACACACACACACACACACACACACACATAAGTAATTTGAATACTTCGCCGAGTCATGAGAATAGGATTAATGATACAGGGCAAGAAACTGACAGATTAAGTTTTTAAATTCTAAACTTTTTCTTAAATTCTGACCTTTTTCACATTTTGTGTGGGTTCTTCATTACATACTAGTTTGATTCTCCTATCAAGGTTGAGAGAACAGTGGTGAGGGGCAGAGATGGATATCCAGGACATTTTTCAAAAATTTCCACTCCACATTTATAGAGGTGATAATGTTGCCTAAACAAAAGACATGTTCTGAGTATGATGCTAAAATTGTTATGAATTGATTCATAACTGCAATCATTAGTTTAGCTGCAAAGCATTTTGAATATTAGCATACAAATTATCTACATTTACATGAAATATATTTCTCTGAGATAATTTAAGTATCTACACTATAATCATATATATATAGATAAAAGTAAGATTTTGTAATCTCTACCAGGAGATATATTTGTATGAGATTATGCAACATATCAAATTGAACAAGCACAAAGAGTAAGCTTAGTTTGCATTCAAATTTTAATTGATGTCTGAAATGTTACATATGTTCTCCAAAATTCTATAGAAAGAATTTCCTGGGTTCCTTAATCCAATCATATACCACTGATATACCCAATTTAATTATTTACTCAGTATACCTGAAAACCCAAAATTCAGATATTTAAAACCACATAAATTATGTTCTGTTGTATATGTCAATGTTTTAGCAGGAAACCATATGGAAGGAGAAAAATAATTCATTTTTAAATTCTATACAGTTTCATGATTCTATATGTTAAAATTTCAAGTTTATTAGGGCAAGGATAAATTTCCTTTTATTCTCTTCATACAGATGGGAAGAGTATAATTTAAAATTAGAAATAACTTCTTTCTATAAATTATATAATTGTTATTTTTTGAGATTAAAAAAATGCTGGATACCTTACGAAGAGTAGAGGTAGAAATGAACCACCGACAGCGACAAGATTATATGAAATAGTGCTGGTTTGAAAACAATAATATTCTTTGTAAATCTTTGAAAAATACATCAACAAACTTTCTGGAAGCTACTTCTATTGTCCAGACCTACATTTTTTACTTCATGTAATTGTTGCCTCTTAGTTTTTATACATCAATTAAGAAATAAAACTTAGTTACATGGAGGATTCCACTTTGCCTTAATATTTTATAATTCGTACAACACCGTCATATCTACATACGATAATATTGTGAAAGCAATATTAAAGAAAAATAACTCCCACTGTGAAGACAAAATTAATAGCAACTCCAATTGTGAAGGCAAATACTAATATTTATATTTATCTTCTAATCCTGGATCTAACATGGAGGAGGTAGATGGAGAGTAAGAGATACATTGTTTCCATGATAATAGCATGACATTGTTTATTACTTCCCCTCTGAAGAAAAAATTTTGGAAGGGAAAACTTGCACAGAACTGGGATAGTTTACTTCTCTTGGCCAAAGTAGTATTACTATTCATTTTTTTTAACTCCTTAGGGAAACTGTTACCACCTGTTCAATCTGAATTCAAGTAGTTACTGTCAATTTACTCATGGGTGAATGCTGCCTCTTTGTGGCAGAATGCCACGGAAAATGTTCCTTAAACAAAGTTCATGAACAGCCCTTGACATTGTACACATTGCAGGTGAGATTATGCAGACATGTACCAAACACCAATGAAGTATGTGGCTCTTTAAGGTTGAGATTCATCCAAATATTTCCTACCCTTGAATATAATCTAATTCACTGGCAAACCTTACTCAGACATGAACAGCTTATACTCACCAACATTTTGACATTTAGGATATAGATCAACTAGAGATAAAAGTACCCATCACAGTTGTTGCAGGTAGCTTTACACAAGGTAAACTATGCAAAATTGTAGACCAAATAAATAATACTGGTATGACAAAATACAAAATCAATATGCAGTACATTACTTACCATGCTCCACATGTTAGATGGATACTTCAGTAAGGAAAAGGAGTAAAGTTGAAATTTCATGAATGAGCACATTAAATGACACATTTAGATAACCATACTTCCCTGAACCAACAAAGGTGCAATTATATATATTTGATCATTAGGGGGACATTTTAGGAATAGAAGTTAGCTACTGTCTTAAATTAATAATGGCGATTCATTAAATCACACAGCTATTTCTTTGCACTTAAGTAATCATTACTTCAGTCCCTCAATATTTGACATAGTTATCAAGTGTTTATTCAGAAACTATTTAAAAAATTACATGTGCTGGGATACATGAGACTGTAACAACAGTAGCCCCATCTTACAGAGATCGTGTTTGTGGTTATCATCATTGCTTGCTGCCCAGAAGGATAAAGACATTGTATAGAGATTTGTACAGTCCATCATTTGGTCTTCTGAGGTGCCAGTACACGTGGATCTGTACAAATGCAACTGGGTTTGGTTAAACAATCAAAAATTGGCTACAATAGTAGTCAAATCAATACATCATTTTGGTTGACTAATAAAAATACTTTTAAATCTTCTCTAATAAAACCAGAAACTTGCACATGATTCTCACTGGAATGGCCCAATTAATTGCCCCAAATATTTTTCTTTTATACTTTGGGATACAGTGTTTTTGTTTTTTTTTAATTACAGATCCAATTGGGTGGGTTGCATTAATTTTTAAGATGTAAGTTCTCCATATTTTTAATAAGATTTTAAATGCCTTCCTGATATCACTTCAGTTTTGGAAATACAGCTCCTTTTATAGTGCGACACCTCTGTGAAAATCATAGGCTAAATAGTGAAGGAAAGAGAAATGCTAAATGCGCATATAAAAATAGGTGCTACAATAAAATATTCGTATATTTCATCAATAAGTTATTTTGACTAATCAATTATGGATCATATAGCTCTGTAATTTTAATGATTTGTCCACATCTATGGTGATCTTTTCAAGATCACAATACTTTTGTTCTTTTAATTCAAATGTCCAGAATGCATACAAACACATCCTTTAAAAAGAAAGGAAAGGAATGAGAGAGGAGGAAGGCAGGGAGGCAGAGAAAGAGAGGAAGCAGAGAAGAGAGAATGGGGACGGGAAAAAGAGAGAGAAAGAAAAAAAAAACTTTCTATTAAAGTTGGGGGTGTGCTAATCTCACCACAAAAGCCATCTAGACCCACCCATGGCTCAAAGGGGGAGAAGGGGAAGGGGAAAAGAGTAAAAGAGGAAGAGGAGAATCTATGCGCTGTCACCTTCCACCATTCTCAACACTTCCAACCACTACAAAAATGACTATGACCTTTAACAAGTCACCCGCAAAGCAAACTGCCCTCCATAAAGCCCTTCTCCTCGCCTCCCCCACACGCAAGAAGAGAAAGTGATGTGCCCAGTGTACACAAACGTTTCCCTGCGTGTGATATTAAAAGGAAATTGCACACCCTTTCAGTATCTTCCGCCGAAGCTGAGAATCTCGTGCCAAGGCACTTCACCCTAAACGTTGAAACAACACAATGAATCAAATGGGGTTCACGGTGTGTGTCTGCTCGCTTGTTTGTTTGAAATGCAAGAGCTCCAAGGGAGTTTCTTTGCTTTTTAGAACTGGCTAAAGGTGGTCTGTTTTTCCAGCACTTCGAGGTAGTCCGGCTCAACGTTTAGTTTAGCTTTTAGCTCCAGATACTCGTTCCGGTTGGGTTCTACAAAGACAGCACTGGGGGGGCTGTAGAGCACCGGTTCCCTCAGCCTGCTGTCCCCCGCCCCCGGGTGCAAATACTGATGGGGGCGTCTCAGGTCATAGTTGGGGGAGAAGGTGTAAGCAGCCGGACTGCACGGGAATTTCGGGTATTCCGGGAGGCTGTTGCCGGCGGGGGTGGTGGCGCAGTGTTTGTCTGGTTCTAAAATGCCCCTGTAAAAGCGATCGGCGTCCTGCACCGGCGAGAGCAGGTCCTCCCGGGGCTCGATGGTGCTGACGCTATAGGCGGGGCTCCGCAAGTGGTGACTTTCCCGCCTCTCGTCCTCCCCCGCCGGCTGCAGCTGCACCGGGGGCGGGGGCTGCGGCTGCGGCGGCGGCGGCGGCTGCTGCAGGTGGTGGTTGCTGCTGCTGTAGGTGACCTTGAGCTCGTGCAGGTCTTTGTAATCCTCCACGGAGTTGCCCTCCCGCGAGCGGTAGATGGGGTTTTTGCACATGTGGCCCAAGGGGTGGGGGATGTACTCGTACACGTGGCCCGCGGGCGTCTTCACCTTGGGCAGCGCCGGCGCGCGGTGCTGCGCGTGCGCGTGCGGGTGGACCCCCGCGCCGCCGCTGCCGCCGCCGCCTCCGCCGCCGCCGCCGTACACGCTGTACTGCATGTTGAAGGAGCTCACGTCGGAGTTGTGTGTGCTGGCGTGGTCGCTCTGGTGCTTCTTCCGGCGCTTCACGACGAGCACGAAGAGCCCCGCAGCCACGAAAACCGACATGATGAAAACCAGTAGCAGGCTGAGGATCAGCACCGACAAGGGCACCGACGACGCGGCGCCTCCGCCCGCGCCCAAGCCCGCGGGCGCCCCGGTGGCGTTCAGACGCACGGCAGGGGTCACCGCGCTGGTCCTCGCGGGGACCTGGATGGACGAGGGCGCGGGCGTGGACACCACCACGTCCGAGTAGTCAGGGCACAGCAGCTCCGACTTAATGGAGCGCATATCCGTCTCGGCGAACTTCTTGGGCGCCTTGCAGATGACCTCGTCCACCAGGACGCCCGCTTTGAGCTGCTCCACCCACAGCTTCATGCCCACCACGTCGCAGGTACAATCCCAAGGGTTGTCGTGCAGGTCGATTTGGATGAGTGACGTCAGCTGGTCCAGGACTCCGCTCACTGGCAAGGAGGTGAAGTGGTTACTCCTGAGGTTGAGCCTCAGGAGAGTCAGGCCTGAGAAGACGCCTGAGGGCAAGGTCTGCAGGAGGTTGTTGTTCAGGAATAGCAGCTGGAGGTTTGGGACCGGGTCGAAAGTCCCAGGTTGAATCTCGCGGATGAGGTTGTATTGGAGGAAGAGATACTGCAGGCTCTGCAGGCCGTAGAACAGCTCCGGGCTCAGCCGCTCGATCCTGTTGCCATTTAGGTAGAGGCGCCTCAGGTTGGTGAGGTCCCCGAAGGCGCGGTCCTGGATCATGGAGATGCGGTTGTTGCCCAGGTGGAGGAGGTCCAGCCCCGTGGCCTCCAGGAAGTCACTCCTGCGCACCAGGGCGATGTAGTTCTCCGTCAGATACATTTTCTTGGGGTTGTAGGGCTTGGGCTGCAGCTCTGCGATGCTCTCGATCTTGCGCTCCTGGCAGTTGACGTTGAGGCCCAGATCGGAGATTTGCAGGTTGCAAGTGCACGCGGTGGGACACTCCAAAGGCACCGGAGATTTGGTCTGGTAGGCGATACTGGGGCCATAGTTGCCATAGCCCAGGTCCTTGGAGGGCTGCCTAGAGGTGGGGCGCACCCTGGGCTTATTGGGTTGGCGAGTCCCCTTAGGGGGCTTCAAGGGGGGTTTGTAAACAGCAGAGGAAGAAGTGGCCACGGAATTCACCGAGGCCGGGGTGGTATGTAAGTACCCCGTGGTGCTCAGAGGCGTCTGCGGCCTCATCTCATAGTCCGAAATAAGTTTCCTTGGGCAGAGTTCCTGCTTGGACACTTCGTCCAAGTCCCGGCCGTGTAAGCGGAAGGGGGTCTCACAAACCACATCCCCCACCAGGGCGGAGTAGGAGATGCTGTCTAACCAATCCTTCAGGGAGATCAGCTCACAGGAGCAATTCCAGGGGTTTTCCTCCAGTTGTAACTCCACGACTTTATCCATATGCTGCAAGAGCCCCACGTAGGGCAGAAGTTTCAGCCGGTTCCCCCGCAGGTCCAAGTGCGTTAACGGCACAAAACGGAAAAGGTTGTTGGGTAAACTGGACAAGAGATTGTCATTGAGGATAAGCACCTGCAACAAATGCAGTTTCCCAAAAGCGTTGGGTTCAATGACACTGATGTAATTGTAATCGACCTGTAGGTACTCCAGGCTCTCCAAGCCAAGGAAGGTATCATCACGCAGAAGTTCCAGTTTATTATTGTTCAGATGCAATCTCCTTAAACCCCGCAGCCCGTGGAAAGCCCCGGTCTCAATGTCCTGGATTACATTGCTCCCCAGATGCAAAATCGAAGCCCCAGTGTAATTGACAAACTCATTGGGATAGAGACGACTCAAAAGGTTTCCAGACAACAAGAGGTGGTAGATTGGGAAACGGGGAGGGCTAATTTCTGAAAGGCTGATGATCCCCCGATTTTCACAGCTCACAGTTAAAATGCCGTCCTTTTCCTCACAAGGACATGCATTGTCACAAATTTCCCCATAATAATCGATGGTTTCTGCACACGAAAGGACGAGAGATGTTAGAGCAAACGCTAGAGTCTGCAGCATCCAGCTCTGCATTTTTCTGTGAAGATCCTGTTCCAAAGTTACTGGGGGGCAGCACGTGTGCATTTTATCTCCTGCAAGGGAGAGGGGGGGGGAGGAAACAACAGAATATGACAAAAACTTAAGGAATCAATCAGAAAGTCTCTTTCCTTCCTAATACTGTTTTTCTGACATCCAGAAGAAGGGGAGAGTAATGACACCCCACACCCCAAGGTACATAGACATTCTCCAGACTTTATTAAAATCTGATATTCACTTTGATTTAAAGGTTGATTTCATTTTCTAATGACAACAGGAACATGCTGCTCCTTATAAGATAAGGGCAGGTTAGACAAAATCCAGTTTTAGTGTTCTTGCCTGCCCCCCCTCACTTTCAAAACAATCCATAAATATACATAAAATGGCTGTCAGTTCAGATTCACGGTTTAAATTTTAGAGAAAAGAAGCACCATTTTTATCAGGTTCCCCATCTCACCTATACCCAGTCCCTCTGCTTTTCTTTCAAAACCTCTTCAGTTAACAGTTCACCGTGAAGGTCTCCCATTTTCACAGTTTTGCCCAGGAGCCACAATACTTGGGCTATTTTAAAACCATCGCTGGAAATGCCAGGGTGGGAACCTAAAGAATACTTTTCACAGAGGCAAAAAGCATGCGAGATAAGGAATCAAAAGGACCCAGAAGAAGCTCTTAAGGCCAATTGTCTTCGGGAGCTTTGAGCATGGAGAAAAAGGAGAGCGCTTTCGCTTTGATGGTGGACTTCACTATCACGTTATTAAGCACATCAGCGTCCTAATTGCATGCACGGTGCCACTTAGCAGCGCCTCCCCGAGAGCGCCCTGAGTCCACTTCTCCTCATTGATCATGTCAGCGACGCTACTAAACCGCATTTTTAAGCCACTGAAATAGTTCTGCACGATGGATTACAAAGAACTCTGCGAAGGCATCCGCAATCCCGGAACAAGCTCCGGGTACCTGGAGTTTCAAGAAGGCGTTCCCACCGCTTACCCGGAATCAGCTAAAAGTAAACCCAGGACCAGCGCCAAAGCCTTCCTCACCTCGGGCTCCGCGTCTTTTTGCCACGGTATGCAAAACTAACCCTACCAAATTAGCAAAATTGGGACTGAACTACCACCTCGTCAACATCCCCACCACTGGAGTTGCTTATTGTATTTAATTATCAAGGCTTTACTCCCCTCCTTCTTCCCTCAGAAAGGGGACTTGGGCTGATTAAGAGGCAAAATAGAAGGAAGAAAAGAAGGGAGGACAGCAAGTGATACAAGTCAGTGCTTTAATATCCGAATTTCATCTCCCCAAGGAATCAATCTGACCCTCCTCTCCCTTTTCTTTCTGGCTTTCTTTTTGTCCCTTTAAAGGCTTCCTTCGACTTCCTACTTCGAGTCGACAGCAGCGCTCAGAAGGAAAGGACATAAATGGAGTGAGTGTGTGCGAGTGTGTGTTGCGTTGGTTGGGAGAAGGAGGGGGAGAGGGAACATTCGGTAGAAATGCTGGGCTCATGGAACCAATGCCTTTTTTCTCTGTCCAGCCTTGCTTGGCCCTGCCTCACCACCCCCGAAGTCTGATGTTGAATCACAACCCCTAACTAAAGCCAAGACGGTTCTGAAGCACGGGTTCAAGCCTGGAGACCACGATCTGGATACCCGAGTCGACTCCAGCCCGTGTTATGAAGAGCCCCTGCATTCGCACGCACGTGTGCAAGTGTGCCTGCGATTCATTCACGTGTGGTCACCCAGACGTGTCGAGACGAATGGGAACCCACAATATCTAAACCTTGCAAGTATCCCCGACCTCCCAACGCAGCGACAAAACACTTCCTGGCTTAACAGCAGCACAGACACCCTCTATGAGAGCAAAACGTTTACCTTGAAATCGCCGTTCTCCGTTGGATCAAATCGGCACAGCCATTCAGCGGGGGCTGGATCCCCTCCCCCTCCCGCCCGGCGCTTCCTCGCCCCCATTCACCTCCCACCCTCTCTGACAGCCCACAGCCAAACGTGTCCAGCCAATATTAAACTTGAGCGTTTACAACTTTAATTCAGTTCTGGCTCGCCAGGGTCGAAGAGCTTCCCTCTCACCCCACTCCCGATTCCCTCCTCCCTGCTATCAAAGGATCCCGAAAATTTGAGCAAATAAAGTTGAATGAGCCGGGCAAGGCTGACATTTCTGACTGGGAAACGCACCTCCGATGTAAATTCGCGGGGACGCTGCATATTCTCAGAGTCTCAGATTTTTTCTTTTTTTTCTTTTTTGGAGGGCGGGGGTGGGGAAGCTGTATCTGTTTCCCCCCTCCTGCCCACAAAGAATTAAACCCTGGATCGTCGTCCTAAGCATCCCATCATGAAGCAGCGTGGGGCCGGGTGGGCTGAAGCCCGGCACCCAGGCCGGACCCGCGGCTCCGGGGCGCAGGTGCTCCCAGGGCGGCCCCCAGGCAGGAGCCCCCGGAGTTCCAGAACGCGAGGCTCCCCCTCCCCCACTCCGCCCCAAAGCGAAGGCCGGGAAAGGGGAGGAAGGAGGGGCGGGAGGAGAGGGGAAGACAGCCACCCGGCCGCCACACACACAGACACACACACACAGAGACACAACACACACGCTGGAGCCTCTTTGGCAAAGTAAACGGCCGACTTACCCCGTCTCACATCTCCAAGGCCCACTCATCATAGCCACCCTTGCAAAAAAACCAAAAAAACAAAAACAAAAAAACCCCCCAAAAACCTCTTTGGAGTGTGCACTAGGGCTCGCGAGTCGAGGCGGGGCGAGCACCGCGATCCGGGCGGCTGCGAGGAAAGAGGCGCCCGGACGCCGCCAGCCCCGGGCCGCCGCCGCGGTGGCGACCGCGGGTTCCGGGGCTCCCCGAAAGGCTCTCCCCGGCGCTCTCCGTGGTAGTTGGAGCGGGCAGCAGGGTGTGGGGGTAGAGTCGGGGCGGGTGGTGGTGGGGGGGAACGATCCGGAGCGGCGGGCTGGGAAGGGAGGGGGAGGGGGCGGCGGAGGGCCGGCGGTCGAGGCGCCGCGCTGTAGGGGCCGGGAGCCGGGCGGGGCGGGGAGAGAGCTGCTGGAGGGAGGGGAGGGGGAGGAGGCGCGGAGCCCGAGGAGGGGGACGCCGAGCGGGCTTGCCTGGCCCCGGGCGGCCCAGCTAACGTGACGGTCAGCCTCGCCGAGCGCTCGCATCCGCTCACACTCAGGCTCACTAGCACACTCGCTCCCAAGCCCGCGCCACCGCGCGATCGCGGGGTCCCCGGCATCGTCCGCTGCACCGGTCCCCTCGCCCCCCAGGCGGGTACTTACTGTTGCCATCTGCCTAGGGGCCAACTTTCTCCGAGCCAGCAGCGGCCGCCGCCCCCTCCAGCCGCCTCCGGCCCCTGGCACCCGCCGGCGTGGGTTCGCGCGGGCCGGCCCTCCCCTCCCCCCTGGGCTGTCCTCGCCGTCTTCACCACATTCCCCTCTGGTCAGTGGCGCACGCCCGGGGACGAGCCAGAGGGAGCGGGGCGCAGGGGTGTGCATACATCGCCCGCCTTCTTCTTGCAGCGCACACTGTACATGGTAGAGAGGGGGCGAGCGAAGGTGGCACCGGCCCCTCGGCTGTTCCCGCGGCGGCTGCGGCTCCCGAGCCGTCCTCCGCCCCCCCTGTGCCGCGGCGACCACCGCACTGGGATCCCGCCGCCGGTGTCCCCGCGCCGAGCCCGCCGCCGCCGCCGCCGCCGCTGCCCCCTGATCAGTGGGTGGAAGGCTCCAGCATCCTCTTGGCCATTTCGTCGCTCCGGGTGTTTGCAGGGGCTTTTTCTCTATTCGTTCTCCGGATGCGGCGCACGATCTTCATTATTTGGGATTCTCTATCTCCGACATCCTTGAGGGGCCGGGAGGGCAGGAACAGCGTTGTTCTAAGCCTGTGGCGTGTCCCGGCAGCCCGGCGGCTCTTAAAAAAAAAAACACCAAAACCCAAAAAACTCAGAGAAAAGTCGCGTCTTCCTTCCCGGGCGGCGAGGAGGTGGCCACGCGGTAAGCTTCGCGGGGGTCTCTGAGGCAGCTGCTCCGGCGTGGGCACAGGGCCCCGTCCGGTGCACTTGTTTATTGTCGCGCGGCTGGTGCGAGCCAAGCTGCAGCAGACATGATGGGCCCGGGGCGAAGCGGGTGCTCCGCGGCCGATAGATGGCAGCCGAGGGCGAAGGCGTCCCCGGGCTCCGGCGGCGCAACGGGAGCCTCCCCACTACCCGCCCCTCGCCGCCCCCCCGCTCCCGGCCGGGACGGCCACCTTCGTGGGAGACAGAGGAGTCTTGGACCGTGTGCGTAACACAAGCGTGGGACTGTGGCAACCCTCCGATTGAAAAAGGGAGGAGTGGAAATAACCCCGACAGTGTCAGGCTGCTTGGTGGTCAGGAACAGATGATTCCAACTCTGGACTGATGGTGTGCCTTCCACCTCGCGTTTATTAGACTCACACAGCCCTTGCTGCTGTCTCTTTACTCCTTTACAGGAGTAAAGGACCTGGAAGAGGGAGTGGTCCACTTTAGCTGCAAACAAGGGCGCTTTTTATTTTTTTAAGAATTACGTTTGATAAGTATGCCTAGGCGATACAAGGGATGTGAACGACTTTCAGAGAGATTGTGAATATTATTTGGTGCATACTAAAAAGCCGGAAATCCCTAAATAAATGCAGTAAGGATAGAAAGCAAGTTTCTTGAAGAGTCACCTGCTAAACTCTACTAGCGTCTTCTCTACAGTAAGTATTCCTGGCTCTTTTCATGAAACCAGACAGCTCCCTCCCCAAAAGAGAGTCTTTACCTTCCTAACGCACATTTCCACTGTTTGTAATATTAGAGCTGTAGTCCATCCCAGGCATAGAAGAAAAGTTGATCCTTCTAAGTGGCTTCAATGTAGTTTACACATGTGTCTGTTCTTTTGATAACTGGGTAGTTTTATCACTTAAATGTATTTTACTCATTTAAGTTTGGAATTAATTGTGTAGTATCTTTTGTAGTTGTCTTAAACATAACTGATATCGTGTCCTTTTTGGTAATATTTGGGGCAAAATTGTGGTTATAATACCCTGATTACATATAAAATTAATATTAATTCTGAAAAATATGTATATACACATTGCCACTATCACACCTTTCTACATCCTCTCTATTGAATTAGAAAGTTTTCTAGAGGTGGTGAGTACGATAGTCTTCTGAGGTTTTGCAAAATTTCTTGAAAAATTTTCTTCTGAGTCTATTTTGCAATTTCTTTTTGTTTTTTTTGACTAAAGCCTTTCAAACTTGGTTTGGAAAGATTTTGTTACTTTTGCTTAAATTTGGGGTAGGTACCAGGGAGGGAGAAAAGAAGAAATCTATAGTATCAGATAATTAAAAGTAAAGTATTATAATAATATAAAGTATATAAATAATAATAATAATATAAAGTATTATAATAATAGAACTTCCTAGTAAATTTATAAACCATTTGGCCTAGGAATGATAGTCACTTGCTACAGGTACATTATATAAAACAGGCAACTTAAACTTCACCCAAAACAGGTGTGTTGCTGTATTGTTTATTTAGTCATTATCTTCTAACATGATATAAACATTGTAGAATTTTTTTAAAGTATAAAATTGCTCTTATATTTGCAAAATGAAAGTATTTAAGTGTCATAATTTTCAAATTACATGTTAATTACAGTTAGAAACTTTTGGAATATAAATGTTAAGCTCTATCACAGAGACATATTTTTCAATGTTGATAATCTCTATAGAAGTTATCAATGGGTATGAAGTGGCTTATATAATTATTAGACTTCTCAAAGTAACTGAAGCAGTTTAGTTCATTCTTCTATTCCTTTCCTAAATCTTCACAATTGCATTTAATATCAAATTTTAGTTTAATTTTTGGTTTCGTGTTATTTTTACTTTATTATCCTAATTAAAATACAGCCTGTTAAGCAGCATTAACATGTTTGCAATTGACTTAGGTTATAATTTTGTTAGAAACACTGACACTAAAAGTATTGTAGTTTGCCTCTTGTGGTTGGAGAAGTTAAGGACAACTTTCTGTCATTAACTCAGTATTCAGGACGGCCTGAGACGCCACTGTGAGTTTACCACTAGGAGTCTCTGTAAGCTTCCCTGCAGGAAAGTGGATTTTGAGAAAATACCGTGACATGAAGAGACAAGAACAGAAGAATGGAGAAAGAAAACCTGATAAAAACAAGAAAAGGCCTCGTTTTTTAGTGTGTTGACTTTTGTTTGCTTTGACTATTGACTACTGCCTAGAAAAGATATAAATGAATCATGTAGCTGATCTAATTGAAGCAAGATTTTTATCTAGAGGAACAAACATGTTTTAGTCTGTATTCAACAATATATAGTCATGTGATATGTATACATGCTACAACTCAACACTCAAATGTATGCATATGATTACATAAACACACTTAGGAACTAGAAAATTAAATGACTGATCAAATACATTTCTCCAGATTTTAGGTCACTGATACTAAATTGGACATTTTTTGATTGAGATGGATGTGAAAAGCTGAGAATCTTTGTCCAGCTGTTTATAAATATATTAATGCATATTATAATTAGCTCATGATCTCATGTCATTATGAATACATTTCCTATGTGGTAATAGATTTGTCAATAATTAGTGCAAATTATGGACCTAATTTAATACCTGCATATTAAAATTTAAGTTCAAACTACAATTAGCATATTTGTCACTTAAAATTGACCATATAATTTTGTGAATTCATATTTATTATTACCTGGAATTATTGTTTTAGTGCCTTATGAACCCTGGAAAAGTTCTTATATTGAAAGCATTTCTTAAGATATCTCATCAAATTACTTTTATGTATCACTCTGTGGTTTATTTAGAATAGTAAAGAGCTTAGTCAAGAATTATAGTCCATCATGCAGGAGTCTAACAGAGATTATAAAAAAGGAAATTCTTTGGTGATAATTATGAGACTTTACAGCTATAAATCAAAATCATTGAGATCAAAACCAGTAGACCTTGTATTTTCTGTTGTTGTTGTTAGCCTGACTAGTGAATTAGGATTTTAGAAATTTAATGCTAGATTCCAGACTCCTCCCAAATTAACTTGGATAAATTACTTTTGTGATAATAATAGCTAAGAAGACTATATACTACCCTATTTAGTAAATGAAAAAAGTTTCAGATTTAAATTATGTTTTTAATGTCTTTGAAGTTAAAATTACATATCCCACGTACCCCTGAAAGGAGAAACGTTTTTCTTGGAGGTGAAAACAAGAGTCATCATTTATGATCGCTTCTCTGTGCAGTTGCTAAACTAAATAATGATATAGCATATTGTTTTGATCAATTTCCTACATTTCAAATTACAATAATTAAATATATCATGTAGTGATATTTATCAAATCTGAAATGGCTGGCTAAACTGACTTAATTTTCCAAGATTATTTATTCACTTACAGACTTCATTAGTTATTTGCAGTCTTAGAAATATGCTCTCAGAGGCATCAAAGAAAAGATGTATAAAGTAGACTATTTTCTTCCTGTCTCATATAGTTCCTTGTTCAGTTCAGTTCAGTTGCTCAGTCGTGTCCGACTCTACGGCCCCATGAACCGCAGCATGCCCGGCCTCCCTGTCCATCACCAACCCCCGGAGTCCACCCAAACCCATGTCCATCGAGTTGGTGATGCCATCCAACCATCTCATCCTCTGTGGTCCCCTTCTCCTCCTGCCCTCAATCTTTCCCAGCATCAAGATCTTTTCAAATGAGTCATACCCTCTGTTGTTGTTGCCAGTTTTAGGTATTAAAACATCCTCTTTGGAGGACCACTTGAAAATAACTACCGTAGCCTAAAAGGTGTTACCAAAATAAAGTATAGGACGTGATATGTAAGAAGATATTCATTGTAACAGACTCATGCATTTGTAAATGGTTTAGAACAGCCTACGTGTCTGACTAAACGAGAAATGGTACATATCAACCTATAATTTAGGAGACCTTTCTTCCTGTAGTAACAGTGTATATAGGAGTCAGATCTGTCATTATTAATAGTGTATGTAGCATCATCTATGCACCCTGTTGAAACAAAGAGAGAAACAGAGAAAGATAGTAAGAAAGGGAGAAAAGAGAAATTTTCAGGAAAGATACACAAATTTTGCAGTAGTGATTGCCTCTTGGAGAACTGGGAAATCTTGAGTAGAATGGAGATTTATTTTTCATCAAACACATACACACACACACACACACACACACACACACACAGTGAGTGAATGAGTGAATGCTCAGTGGTATCTGATTCTTTTGCAACCCTACAGGCTATAGTCTGCCATGCTCCTCTGTCCATGGGATTTCCCAGGCAAGAATACTGGAGTGGGTTGCCATTTTCTTCTCCAAGGGATCTTCCCAACACAGGGGTTGAACTTGTGTCTCCTGCATTGGCAGGAGGGTCCTTTACCACTGAGTTACCGTGGAAGCCACCTGGAAGAGTGTGTATATATATATATATATATATATATATATTTATTTACATGCACATTATATATAAACATTTCAATTTACATGCACATTCCTTATAAAAACACTATGTACTTGAGAAATAAGGATAATATTTGGAAGAATGATAGGAAAGGTGATGAAGAAGATGATTTTACCAAATTACAATCTGTCTTATAGTTCTCAAAACTTTTTTTTTTTTTTAATGATGCACTGTTACCTGTGGAGGTACCAAATATCTTTCTTAAAATATGAGTATAAACTAGTTAGTTAAAATGATTTCTCTCCGTAGCCCTTATATGTGCCACTCAATTCTAGCTACCAATATTAATTAATAGAAGCTAGCTTCCCTTTATCTTCACTATACGGAGCCATACTGTGTACTGGCAATATTAGCTTTATTTGATATGATGAGTGAAGGGAACGATCAAAATGATTCTCTAGAGAGAATAAGTGATTATATTTGAAATGGTCAGCAGCAGATCTTCACTGCTCTCTGCAGGAAGATGAGTGAGTGTGTAATTGTGACATATTCTAAGTATACAAACTAATATCAGGCCCTGTTAGAACAAAGTCTGCTGCCATCTGGCTTAGACTCGCTTGCATTGAAATATGCACATTCCTGTGGACAAGAGGCAGTTTCATTATAGAGCCAGATAAGCCTTTAACTGTATCTTCCTCCTGGAGCTATGATTTGTCTCTTGGAATTCATCGGTTCTTAGTTCTCAAATATCTCTAGTCATTTCTAGGAAACAAGTCCAAACAAGCATTTTATTATGCCTGTATTTTCTGTATCCTTTCTGGTTTTGCAGAGAAAAACAATCATTCCAAAACAGTGTCCTCAGGATGTTTAAAAAATGACTGCTGCTTGCATAAGAATGTCTACATTGACCATAGTTTATTCAACTTTTATCAACTGGAATCCTTCATTCAACAGGAGACTCCCATAATCTTTTTATCCCTTCAAAATAAATTTACTTTTCCCCCAACTCCAATCCTTTGCTTTCTGCTGCCATTTTAAGCAACTGGCATTTTACTTTTATGTATTGTTCTCAAAAATTCATTGTAAATACTTTCTTCATCAAAACAGTCTTCCCTGCCACCTCTAACCAACGTTAAAGATTTAATTATCTAAACATTATCTTACATTATCTAGCACAGTGTTCTAGTCACTGCATAAAGTTTTCCTTTAATCTGGACTAGGCTATCATGTTTTATTGAGAACAGAATTTTACTGTGTTTATTACCCCGTTAGCAGTGAGAAAAATGAGCTCCCAATAATTATTTGTATACGTGCATGTGTGCTTAGCCTCTCAGTCGTGTCTGACTCTGCGACCCTATGTACTGCAGCCCACCAGGCTCCTGTAGCCATGGGATTCTTCAGGCAAGAATACTGGAGTGGGTTGTCATTTCCTCTTCCAGACCCAGGGGCTGAACCTGCGTCTCCTGAGTCTCCTGCATTGGCAGGCAGTTTCTTTACCACTAAGCCACCTGGGAAGCCCCTTTGTATATACAAGAAATACTTATCCACTTATGAGTTTATTCATTCAACAAATTTTTTTAGTACCCATATTGTGTTAAGCCCTATTATGTTTGATATAAAACAATGAGTTGATTCATATCAGGATGGTTGGGTGATTTCAGAGATATTTTGACTGTCTGATAAACCACCTACATTCTCTAGTCAAAATAAATGGCATAAAATATAAAAATACTGTTGCATAAATTGTGCACTTGAATAATATTTCTTGTAGCTTAAATTTGTCAAGCCCTTACAAGGGTTCTCCAGTAGAACTTTCTGTGAAGGGACTAATCTATACCTGTTTTGTCTAACATGATAGCTATTAACTACAAATGATTACTGAGTAATTGAAATGCAGCTGGTGTTAGAGGAAATAAAGTTTTGATTTTTTAAATTTTAATTAATTTAAATAACCACATGTGACGAGTGGCTACCATATTGGTCGTGCAGTTTGAGAGTATAAATCCCTGAAAGACTGACATAGTGTTTCTTGTGCAATATCTGGGATACCTTGGAAATTCAATCAGTATGAACAGCTGCACTCATAACTAATGATGGTGATTATGACACTCTCAATAAACAAGGACAATTATGATTCATATTTGGCAAGAGGCCTGATTTGCATTCTGTTGAGGGTCTCTATTCAATCCTACTAAATTGCATTGAGTTAAGGGTTTCTACCATTCTTTTAAAGGTTCCAAGGCATTTTAGAGGCTTTTAAAAATTCCTTTTTACATCCTCATTACACTCCCATCAAGAAGGAAAGGTAGATTATATCAATAGAATTTTATTAGAAGATAAGTGCCTTTTTATGCATGATGAAGTACCCTCTAAAGTGTTTTTCTCCAGATCACACAATGGAATGTTAGTAGAACTGGAAAAGAAAGTCCTGAAGGGGTAATTTGCTTTAGGAGTTTTCTAGAATAGGCTCTTTGTGCAGAGAAGCCTGTCAGTCAGTTGGAAAAAAAAAAAAAAGTGCACTTGAACACTCTCTCGCATTCCATCTATTTGAATGCAAAAGCTCTATTTTGAAGCTGAGTAGTATTTTGCACAATTAAAGTAAACAGAGTTTGGACGGCAAATTGTAATTAATGTATTTATTGAATGCAAAAAGGGTTTCCCTGGTGGCTCAGTGATAAAGAATCAACCTGCATTGTAGGAGACTCTGGAAACACAGTTCGATCCCTGGGTCTGAAATATCCTCTGGAGAAGGAAATAGCTCCAATGTTCTTGCCTGGGAAATCCCATGAACAGAGGAGCCTGGCAGGCTACAGCCCACAGGATCGCCAAAGAGTCAAACATGACTGTGTGACTAAACCACCACCACCACTGAATGCAAATATGGCCTCTAATATCCATGAAGACCTGAGTAAACCTCAGTTCATATGAAATCAGATTTATATATTTGAAACAAAAATGTAATAGCTTCGTAATCAGTTCCAATTATAACAAATTATTATATATTTTGAGATTGTTTTGTTTTTAATTAATCTAAAATGTTGGTAATAAAATTAACCTATACTTCCACTGTGGGACAAATCAATGTAGCTTCATAAAGGCGCATTAATGGCTTCAGAGCTCAAGTCCCAAGTAGGTGGGAAGCCATGTGGTCCAGGGCAGTAGACTGGCTCTCAGAGATCTCAGCCCCATTCTTGACTCTGGCTTTGCATCCATTGTGCACGTGCATTTATGAAGACACCTCCCTGGGCAGGTCATATATTTTATATATAAGGAATTTACTGTGCTTTCTCTTCAGTGGACCTTAAGACTGCCACACTGGTTCATCAAAGGATAAGTATTAAAATGTAATCTCCTTGGAAGAAAAATAGCATAATCATTACTCTTAGATTGTAGATTTAAAATTTTTCACGTTATCCTAAAACATAAAGTAAACTTCATGTAAATAAATATTGGCAATCCAGTGCTCATTTGTGAATGGTGTACCTTCTGTGAAAGACAGATCAGAGGCAGTTCAGTGTTTTTTGAATCTAACATAATGCATTTTTTATCCCATGATCAAAGACATTCCATCAATCTCATGAAGCTTTTATAGTGACACTAGATTCATAGTTATTGTCATATGACATATCTTAATGTTTGCTGCAATTTTAATTGATTGTTACATATCCCAGTGAACAAAAAACTAATTTGGATTTGAATCACCAGTATAAGATGCAGAGTTCTTTGTACAATCAATCTACATCCTTAATTGCTATATTATATGAGTAGTGACTGCTATGCAGGTTGACTTTGATCAATGACTACACTGTCACTTGCTCATATGAAGATAGTCATGAATTTATTTCTAGGTACTTTTAAAAGTATTTCATTATAGTATTGATATGGTAGCCCATTTATAGTATACTTTTTCCTAAAGTAAAGAAGTTTCTATTGATAGTTTTCCCTTATTTTTGAGTTTTTCTACCAATTATTGTTTTACATTTAGTAAAACAGTAGTGAGAGCAAGCTTAGTGTGCCTCCTAAAAAAAATCAGTAATTAAATACTAAAATGATTCCTAGTATATGGAGAATGTGCGTGTGTGTGTGTGTGTGTGTGTATGCTCAGTCATGTCTGATTCTTTATGACCCCATGGCTATAGCCTGACAGGCTCCTTTGTCCATGGGATTTTCCAGGCAAGAATATTGGAGTGATTGGCCATTCACTTCTCCAGGGGATCTTCCTGACCCAGGGATCGAACATGAATCTCTCACATTCTGGATTCTTTACCGCCACCAGGGAATCCCATATAGAGAAAAGGAGCCTAGATTGATTTCCCAGAAAAAAATAGGAATCTATTTGACTATATTTTTCAATTTGTTATGTGGTTTATCAATCACAGCTAACACAAGCATCAACAGGCAATTTATATATCATTTATAATTTAAAATCAAAGGCAAATAAAATGTGTATATATATATATATATACACACACACACAACATACCTATACTCATTCACTGTTTGGTAGCTATTTCACATAGATTTGTCTCATTCTTCCATGTGATTATTACAGAAACTTCATGAAGTATTGTCTTTCTTTACAGATAAGAAAACTGAGTTTCAAGGTAGTTGGTGATGCTCTGTAATTCATACAGACAGTACATTGCAGATCCATACTGTGATAGAATTACAAGGACTCTCAGTATTCATTTTTTCAACTTCACTGTGTCAATTCAAATGCATTCTTTTGAACTTTTACCTCAGTTTAAAGGAAAAGTGAAAACAACTTATCAACACTTAGGGATTAGGTTCAGTAAAGACACCTTCTAAGGGATTCATCATTTCTATAATATCAAATGGATTCTAATCAAAATAGAAATATGTTCCAAATTATTAATATATAATACTGTTCTTTAAGATATCATCATAATAAAATATATCTTAAACTGGTCATGAAATACATTTATAAATAAGCCATCCTTATATTAGTCTACCTTAAGAATATCAAAGAATACATTTGAATCAGTTCTAATGAGGTTGATGAAACTGGAGCCTATTATACAGAGTGAAGTAGGCCAGAAAGAAAAACACCAATACAGTATACTAATGCATATATATGGAATTTAGAAAGATGGTAACAATAACCCTGTGTACGAGACAGCAAAAGAGACACTGATGTATAGAACAGTCTTACGGACTCTGTTGGAGAGGGAGAAGGTGGGAAGATTTGGGAGAATGGCATTGAAACGTGTATAATATCATGTATGAAATGAGTTGCCAGTCCAGGTTCGATGCACGATACTGGATGCTTGGGGCTGGTGCACTGGGACGACCCAGAGGGATTGTATGGGGAGGGAGGAGGGAGGAAGGTTCAGGATGGGGAACACATGTATACCTGTGGCAGATTCATTTCGATATTTGGCAAAACTAATACAATTTTGTAAAGTTTAAAAATAAAATAAAATTAAAAAAAAAGAATATCAAAGACATTATTAACTACCAGAAGATATTATACAGTAACCCACAATTATTTTTGAATATTTATATTATGTGCTGTGCTGTGCAGCACAGTTACTCAGTTACTCAGTCATGTCCAACCCTTGCAACTGCATGGACTGTAGCTCCCCAGATTCTGCTGTCCGTGGAATTCTCCAGGCAAGAATACTGTTGTGGGGCATTTCTGGTTCCAGGGTTCTTCCCAACTCAGGAAGCAAATCCACATCTCCTACATTGGCAGGTGGATTCTTTAACACTGAGTCACCTGGGAAGCCCATTTGTAGTATTAAATATAATTTTTTTTGTGAAGAAGTCTCTAATAATAATTTTCCCTTATTTTTGAGTTTTTGACTAATGATTATTTTACATTTAGTAAAGCAGGAGTTAGAGCAAGCATTATAAAATCAATCATTATAAAACCACCTAAAAGTCATTAATAACATACTAAAACGATACCTTTGAGGAGTATTCCTATGAATACTTTCATGCATAAGTTTAGAGAGAGAAGTCCATAGCCCTTTGTGATATCAATTTGTTATAAAAATAATTGAAACTTAGCATGACATATTTTCTAAATTTTTTCAAAATAATACATACAATGAGATACCTATGATTTAACTAATTTTGTTAATAATGGAAAAATCATTTTAGTTAATGAATATATTAATCACAAATAGCTAACATCTACTTACAAAGAACTACAAATAAATATTTTATCATTTTTGAATGCCTGACTTTAACCATATCAACCCTCTTTGTCAAAGAGTCTTATTTCATTTTGAATACAACATGCACAACTTCATAAAACTCAAAATATTTGGGTACTTGTGTATGTTAGTCTTTCCTCAATGTCAATAAAATTATAATGGGATGGTTTGCCATAATTATGAATCTCCAAATATTGAACATTCATAAATATTAGAATCATCATTGGCTATCACACTTCATCTATTTATTACCATGCTGAAATATGTAAGTGTGTAAAAACAGTAAAAGTATCTGTCCACTTTAGCGGTTCATGACGTTTCTGACCACCTTCTCCTAATATGCGCTAAGAGAGCAGGCAGCAGTGCTTGAGAATGCATCTTGGAGTTCTTCCAGGAACTAAGTCAAAGAGCAATGCCTGCATTCACAAAGAAGCATTCACAGCTGTCAGAAGTTAAATGTCCATGAGACTCACGATACAGCTGCAGTCCTTCCAGTACACTGACAGGATCTGTGGAAACTAGAATTTGATAACTAATTTTCTTCCATGGGAAAAAAATAATCACAGCAGAACGATGACTCTTTGCCTGACCAGTAATAAATAATTACGCATTCACAACACATGAAGCATCCTTGTCCTACGTTACTTAGCCTGCTCTGCTTTTGCAGCTAATTTTCACTACCACAGAAAGCACACTTATTGCGATACACTGTCAATGAACTTCTTGTAGGCAAACACCTGCAGATACCTGCTAGCAGTGAGTGTGTGAGATTTAGGATGGTAAAAATTGTAGCATGAATTGTAGCAGAATCTGCAAAGCAATATTAGGTAGAAATGAGTGTGTGAGAGCAGGCATGAGGGAAGAAAGGCACACATAAACAGGTATTTTGTGTTTCCATTTACACTTGATTGAGTGCACAGAATGCATTTTTTTTGGTCAAATGTTTAATATAGTTGAGTAGAATAATATAAAAGGGAGATATATTTGAAAATAAGGTTTTCAGTCTGAAATAATCTATCCCAATTCATTATCAGGTGTTTTTGGGGCAAATGATTATTGATTATGTGCTCAGTCATGTCTGACTCTTTGCCACCCCATGGACTATAGTCCACCAGGCTCCTCTGTCCATGGAATTTCCCAGGCAAGAATACTGGAGTGGGTGCCATTTCTTTCTCCAAGGACAAGTGATTACTCTGCTGGGAATATTCAGGCTTATATTCTCTATATCCATATGGAGATAACAGTCACTAAGAACTTGAATTACTTAAAAAAGTACTTTTTGAAATATCTTAAAATTTTAAGTGAGATTATAAATCTCTGTTTCTGTAAATAGTTTAGGTGGTGTCCAAATGGAGGTAAATGGATTAGCTTACCTTCAGGTAACTATACAACTGTATGGTTGAATAGAAAAAACCCATTTGAAAATGTATCCATTTTTAATTGTTGAGTCACTTAGTTGATCAATAGTTTCTAAATATTATAATATTATAAAGATCTGGTTCCTAAAACCAAATGAATTATTGAAGATTTTCTATCCCGTCTAAAATTAAAAACAATTATAAGCCTTTAAAAAATATCGGTTTTTGGAGTTGTGGGTATGACAGATAATGAAGAAAACTGCAAAACTAGTCACAGTTAATCTTTAAATTGTCAAGGCACTTAGAGAATGTGGAGTACTACAACCTAATTTAAAAGACTCAGACAATGTAAATGTTTTAACCAACTTTTGACTAATTTTTTCCTGATTTTCTAACCCCTTAGTCAGTGTGCTTAAGACTAAAACAAAGATGTATAGCTGAGTTAACTTAATAACTCATCCTGAAAAATACAAAATAAAAATAAGACACTAACAACCACAGATTCCAAGCTACTTTGGCAGCATGCCATGTCATTTGAATAAGACCTTCATATATTGAGTGGATTATAAAAAAGTCAGCTTGATATTGAAAAAGTTCATTATACAAGTGATCAATAGGTAACATGTAAATTGTTGTTTTGCCATGTGTTCATTGACGGAAAAAAGAAAATGAAGCCAATAGTTTAACTTTATGGGAATAAATAAAATTGGCCTGTGATTAAAATGTCTTACAATTATGGTCATGCACACTAATTTATACATGTTAGATCATGCTTAAAATACTCTCATTCTTGTTAAGGGTTTCATATCTGTAGGTATCTGTTACCAGCTAACACACTGTAAATACATTATATTTTGGATTCTTATTTTTCTGTGAATTTGATAACATTTTTATTGCATCTTTTTTAAATTTATTTTTTTATTGAAGGATAATTGCTTACAGAACTTCATTGTTTTCTGTCAAACCTCAACATTTTTAATAGAATTAAAATACAGAATGTTTCTCCACATGGCTTTTGGGATATGTACTCTATATAGGAGATTGAGCAAATATCTGAAGCATATATTGTTTGGAAATATATTAAAACATTTTAACATATTTCCAAACATTTAAACATAACATATTCCTCAAAACATTGTTAGGAAAAAACAGGCTTAAACTAAATCACTTTTATTGTATTTTTAATCCAATATTGATTTATTAAAACATATGCATTTAAATGTCTTCAAACACAAAACATTTTTGATTACATTATTGCTTTCTACTGTGTGTGATGGACTTTTTCAAAGATAGTGACGGGATTAAAAACAGATATTTGGGTAAACATTTCCTAGGATTCCAGTCCCATCTCTACATTTTAATGATTTCTTGAAATATTGGTTAATTTATTTAAATCAGTGCTTCTGTTTCATTATCTATAGGATGTGTATAATGATAATACCTGCATTAATTGTGAGGATTATATGAGGTAACTCATTAACACCTTAGCATACTTCCCAGCACATTTTAAGCACTATGTAAGTGTTAACTATTAGAATCCACCTGCAACGCAGGAGATGCAGGTCCTATCCCTGGGTTGGGAAGAAACCCTGGAGGAGGAAATGTCAACCCACTCCAGTATTCTTGCCTGGGAAATCCCATGGACAGAGGAGCCTGGTGGGCTACAGTCCATGGGGACACAAAAGAGCTGGACACGACTTAACCAAACACCAACAACAGTTATTTTTGTTTAATAGTTTCCCAGGTCCTGCTAGTGGTAAAGAACCCACTTGCCAGTGCACAAGATGTAAGAGAGAGATGCAGGTTTGATCTCTGGGTTGGGAAGATCCCCTGGAGGAGGGCACGGCAACCCACTCCAGTATTCTTGCCTGAGACGTCCCACGGACAAAGGAGCCTGGCTGGCAACAGTTCACAGGGTCGAAAAGAATCAGACATGACTGAAATGACAACACAAATTGTTATATTAGTCAAACCAACATAATTTGAATCTACACTGTAGAGCATAGAATTTGAGGAGGCTACATAGGGTTGAAGCAGAGATTTTTTTCCCCCAGAACAGACATATTTCAAAAGTTGCCTTCATTATCAGCTGACCCTGATTAGTTATGGATTTATAGTACAAGGGCCTGCCCTAGATGAAGTGGTTGCTGGCTTGCAAATTTCACCAGCTATTTTGGCGACTGGAATAAGAAAATGGGAGTGCTTGCCAGACAGCACTTCCTAGTAATGAATTTTATAAAATTCCTGCATGCACATTGTTCCAAAAGATCTGGAGGACAAAACAGAGGAGGAACCACAGTTTTGTATCTTAGATGTACAACATCATAAATAATGAAATACTGTAATGAAATTGTATGGGAACCTATCAGGTGTGAATGTGAAATATTTTGATATGCTAAAGGCAAAAAGCAATTCTTACAACTATCTTTAGGATGAATATATGATTTGGATATATTTAAAATAAGTATGGAGTTAATAGTTAATATTTAGATATTAAAGTGAAGGTTAATTTTTATAGACATACAGTCAACTTAAATTATGAGATATTAAACTCTGGTGTAAATTATTTAGTTTATCATGTAGCTAGAACATTATATATGCACACCACTGATTCAAATTATTGCTCTGCTGTATCTTCTATTAATTTTTGTCATATGTATGTAGTTAGAAATGTTATTGTTTCATTGCTACTTTAAAAATACATGTACATATTTGGCAAAACTAACACAATTATGTAAAGTTTAAAAATAAAATAAAATTAAAAAAACAAAAACAAAAACAAAAAAATACATGTACATATATACACACGAATATATATACTCCAAATATATATACACACATATATATTTGCTTGTATATTGTGAATGATTTCTGCCATCCCTGGACTTATACTATTTTAAGCATCCTTTCATGCTAAGTTTGAATTCCATTATTAAAATTTTTTTTAAATGCCCCTATTAAAGAAATACTTTGTTAATGTGCAATTTAGTTCAAAGCCTAAGATTATGACCTTGAAAGTCATATATAAGAAAAAAAAACTTATTGCTTCTTGAAGAAAATATTTTGAGCATGGATATTTTGTTTGAGTCCACGAAGATTAATTTTAGTGTATTTGACTTACAGATACTGCTTTTCACATGACAGAAAGTGGTATATTAACTTTGGTATCATATTTGTGGAGATGGATGGTCCTAGTTTATACACATGAGCACGCATGCAAATACACACATACATAGACACATGCATATGAACAGAGAGGAAGTGAAAATGATCAATGTACACACTATATATTTTCAAATATCAGAGCATAATAAAATGCACTCACCATGAATGTCATCCCGAAAACCAATTTTTTTGGTTACCAATTTCAGAAGACAGTTACCATATATATGCAAATGAATCCTTTATGTGTTCTCACTAATCTATAATTTCCTTGATGATAGGTAGCAACTAGCTTGTACTACTATTTATATCTCCCAGGAACAAGGCTACTTGTTGACTAATGTTCACATGTAGAATACAATCTACTATATATGCCCATTATTTCACATGACATTTATTATTATATCCAAATGTTAGTTAATAGACTTTTTTTTTCTTTTTTGCTGGAAGAAAATCCAGTGATTTGGATTTTACTGCATTTGGAAGTTTAGATGTTTATAAAGTATTTTATTAAACATGTCACTTTGATTATATACACCAAAGCTGTATATTCAGATAGCATGCTAAGACATGGTCCCTAAGCTTGCTTTTTCTAATGCTTGTTATTTTCTAAAACCTGAATGGATGGATTTGTGTAAGTGTCTGCTGTTGAAAATTTTAATCCTTACACCCCCAGTCATATTCTAGCAAAATGCAGAATAACCCGGAGTTCAGACCGTGAGCATATTGATAAGGAAGAGCCTGGGCCCACAGTAGCTGGACTCAATCATCCAGAGAGTTCCTGCTGGAGAAACCTTTCAGAAATACAATATGTGGCCATGTGAATCCTGGTTGTTTAAGGAGGCAGGTTGTAGCTGACCATCAAAGCTGTTCTGTGCTAGCTTACAAGACTGTGGAAACCTTTTGGCAGTTGTTAGAGCAATTATTTCTAGAAGCCTTCCTTGCTTGCTAAGAGCAATAGGTGATTCTAAAGTGTTCTGCCCTCCGGAGTTCCTGAGTTCCCAGTGTGAAGTGTTAGAAAAGTCTGATAAATGTTTTCACGAAACAAAACACTCTGAAATGGGTTTTTGTTTGTTTACTTGTTTGTTTGTTTGTTTTAAAACTCTTCTCATTGTGTGATACAAAATAAGAGCTGGATGTCTGCCAGCACATGCAGACTATATAAAGAAATTTACTCTTTAAATGGAAGCATAGTCAGTAGGCTGATGTATTATTAATATTTTAAAGCAATCTATTGCAGTCATATTAGCAACAGAGAATGAAATTTAACAGCAAAAAATGGTTATACAAGAAGTAAATTTAGGTAAATTCACTGGTTAAATGAAAGAAATGCTTAAAATTAGTTGCTTTAGGGATGATGGGTCTTTAATCATTCTAACCTGATTTTCCTGAAGTACTGAATGCATCCTGCCTCATTTAGAAGAGATTGTACTGTAGAAATTTTTACTTTTTGTCTCATCTGACTTTAATATGAACCTTTTCCTTAAAACCTCATGTGCCTGCATGCTCAGTCGCTAAGGCCTGTCTGACTCTTTGCGACCCCATGGATTGTAGCCCACCAAGCTCCTCTATTCATGGGATTTCCCAAGCAAGGATACTGGAGTGGATTGACATTTCTTTCTCCAGGGGATCTTCCTGAGCCAGGAATCAAACCCACATCTCCTGCATTGGTAGGCAGGTTCTTTACCACTAAGCCACCAGGGAAGCCCTAAAAACCTCACAGTTAACCCTTAATTATTTCTTGTATTTGCTTTTTAGGGTAAATTATACAAAAACTTTTTTTAGCATCTGATGACACTTGTAGATCTCTTACTTCCCAAATATAAATACTTCAGTATTGCATGTATAATTACTTAACTTCTTCAGTAAAAATATTAAATGGTTAGAGTACTTCTTTATCTTTTATATTGTTATGTGAATACATAAGTAGGTTTTATTTATAATTGTTCATGAGGACAAATCTACCCAATGAATGGTTCATGTGCTATTTTTTGTAATTCCTGTCATTCCACTTTTTTTCTGTAATTACCTAAACTTTATGGAAGTTTAAAATTTTAATATCTCTGCATTTGATTACTACTTGCATCTGAGTCAGATATCTTTAGATATCCATATTAGGTGATTTGATTAGATGGATACAATTAACATGTGTTTTATTTGTGAAATGAAAAAAAAACAACTTAATTCTCAGTTTAAATTATGAGCTTTCAGTCTAGTATGTTCTTTATCAGTAGCATCTGTAACATTGCTTGTGTGTGTTTATATGTTCAAAAATTAAGTTATAAATTTAATTATTTAATTAAATAATATAGTTATATATTTAAACATCATTTTCCATTTCCTTAACAAGTGTAAAATCCTTTGTCAGTTTTCAGAAACAAATAACTCACGAAGGATCGAACTTTTAGAGAGTTCACAGTCTACTGGAGAAACACAAAAACAAATATTTAAAATGTAGTGAATTATATGAGAGTTCAACTAATATGAAACACAAGTATTCAGAATACTGTGGGTTAAAAGTAAATTTTGATTAACTTCTCCTTATCATTTAAAAAGTCTTCCAGTAATTTATTAACCAATAGAAGAACAGACTAGTGTATGTTTGGCTTTATTCTGCTATAAGTTTAGTACAGAATAAATTCCAGGGTTGTTATTTTCAGGAAAGCAGCACCTTTGCTTTGAATAGGTTTGGAAGCATCTAGAATATGATACAAAGTATTGACCAAGGGATGTGTCAATTGTTGATTATAGATATACTAATAAATCATTCTGGAAGAAGAAGTTTAGCCTGCATTTTAAATTAATTTGTAATTTATTTCATAAGGAAGCGTGAACTTTGTTGTTGTTCAGTCGCTCAGCCATGTGCGACTCTGCAGCACACCAGGCTTCCCTGTCCTTCACCATCTCCTGGAGCTTGCTCAAATTTATGTTCGTTGAGTCTGTGATGCCATCTAACCATCTTGCCCTCTGTCGTCCCCTTCTCCTCCTGCCTTCAATCTTTCACAGCATCAGGGTCTTTTCTAATAATTTGGCTCTTCCCATCAGGTGGCCAAAGTGTTGGAGCTTTAGCTTCAGCATCAGTCCTTCCAATTAATATTCAGGACTGATTTCCTTTAAGATTGACTGGTTTGATCTTCTTGCAGTCTAAGGGAATCTCAAGAGTTTTCTCCAACACCACAGTTTGAAAGCATCAATTCTTCAGCGCTCAGCCTTCTTTATGGTCCAACTCTCATATCCATTAGAGATGGAAATGGCAACCCACTCCAGTATTCTTGCTTGGAAAATTCCATGGATGGAAGACCCTGGCATGCTTCAGTTCATGGGGCTACATTAAGTCAGACACGACTGAGGGACTAAACGGCTCATATCCATATGTGACTACTGGAAAAACCATAGCTTTGACTAGATGGACCTTTGTTGGCAAAGTGATGTCTTTCCTTTTTAATACAATATCTAGGTTTGTCATAGCTTTTCTTCCAAGGAGCAAAAGTATTTTTTGATTTCATGGCTGCAGTCACCATCTGCAGTGATTGTGGAGCCCAAGAAAATAAAGTCTGTTATTGTTTCCACTGTTTCCCCATCTGTTTGCCATGAAGTGATGGGACCAGATGCCATGATCTTAGTTTTTTGGATGTTGAGTTTTAAGCCAGCTTTTTCACTCTCCTCTTTCACCTTCAAGAGGCTCTTTAGTTCCTCTTCGCTTTCTGTCATCCACATATCTGAGGTTATTGATGTTTTTCCCGGAAATCTTGATTCCAGCTTATGCTTTGTCCAGTCCAGCATTTCATATGATGCACTTTGCATGTAAGTTAAATAAGCAGAGTGCCAATATACAGCCTTGACATACTACTTCCCCAATTTTGAACCAGTCTGTTGTTCCACGTCTAACTGTTGCTTCTTGACCTGCGTACAGGTTTTGCAGGAGGCAGGTAAGGTGGTCTGTTATTCCCATCTCTTTAAGCATTTTCCACAGTTTGTTGAGGGTACACCAAGGTCTTCTTTATAAGTAATTCAGGCGAAAATAGCAGGGAAATTCATCAGGTGTTAATAGTTATCTGTGGATAAGTAGCTGAAAAGTAAATCAGTGTAAATAGAAAGGAACAAGAGGTGTGGGGAGAGGTGAAATGGTGAGGGGGATTAAGAAGTAAAAATTATGAGTTACGGAATAAACAAGTCACAGGGATGTGATTTACAGCACAAGGAATATAATCAATATTTTAGAGTAACTTTAATTTGTGTGTACTCTATAAAAATATCAAACCACCATGTTGAATACCTGAAACTGAAATAATATTGTAAGTCAACTATGACTCACTTTTAAAAATGTAAGAGATGTATAGAAAAGAATTTATAGACATTCACAGTGAAAGAGCAGATGTCTCTTCCTCTGTCGTACCATCCCTTCCTCCTCCCTCTCCCTCTTCTGTCTCCATCTTCATCTCCATCTCTATATTTTTCTCTGTATTTCACCAAATCCACAATATATTGATCTTGGCTCTTGCTTCCTCTTAATAAGAGACATCAGTGAAAGTTTTTACATACATTTCTAACAATTGTTAGGCTTCCCTGGTGATTCAGATGGTAAAGAATCCACCTACAATGCAGGAGACATAAGAGACACAGGTTCAATCCCTGGGTGGAGGAGGATCCCCTGGAGAAGGGAATGGCAACCCATCCCAGTATTCTTGTCTAGAGAATTCCATGGACAGAGGAGCCTGGGGGGCGATTGTCCATGAGGTCCCAAAGAATGACATGACTAAGCAACTAACACTAACAATTGTCATCTGGCTGATGATGATTATAAGGCATCATTGGCTGTAAAATGCACCATTTCTTTCCATGAAATAAAACTGTGGGGAAAACAAGTGTCTTAGAATTGATGAAAAGCCTAAATGACATAATAGGAATTACTATCCAAGCTCTAAAGTAAATGCTTTCGTGTCTGTTTACAGGCTTTCTCCTTTGTACCTTCTCTCCATATCTTTATCTAGTTAAACTCTTTTGCTCAAATATCTTTCAAAGAATCAGTGTTCCTAAGAAGCCTTTCCCCAACCCTTTCATAAAATTTACATCTGTCTTGCTGTAGAGAAATGTGCATACTTTGTGACTGCACTTATCACACCATGAGAGTGAAAGTGAAAGTGAAGTTACTCAGTAGTGTCCGACTCTTTGCGACCTAGTGGACTGTAGCCCACCACGCTCCTCTGTCCATAGATTTTCCAGGCAAGAGTACTGGAGTGGATTGCCATTTCCTTCTCCATCACACAATGACATGGTGATTTATTTGCCTTAATGACTTATTCTAAAATTAATTCTTTGAACTTTAAAATATAATGAAAATTCTGTCTCTAAAATCAAGTATCATATGATAAAGGATCAATAAATGTTTGTTGGATGAAAATTCAATAAAGCACTTGACAAGCCATGAATGTTAAACATTTTTATTGCCATTTCAAAAAGGAGAAAACTGGAGATTAAAGAGGCTGAATGATTTGCCCAATCATGGTGCCAGGACTCAAACTTTTAGTCCCAAAGCTCTCGCCATTGTTCAAGCTCAATGTAATATTTTCCATTTGCTAGTTAGGTGACATCAAGTGATCACACACCAGATATTGGCTTAGGAAGAAATTATGATGGAAAGAAATCATTTTGAGAATTAATGTTTTGGCAAATTAAGTTGTGTGTGAATGTTGGACAATTATGTCCACAATAGCCATGACAATGAACCTGGGTGTTGTTCAGTACTAAATGGATTTTCAGAGGTTACACTTTGTGGATTCTGTCATGTGAGGTTTATTTTAGAATACATTTTGGGCCAAAAAATCAGGCATTGGAATAAATTCATAGGTATATTTTGGGCTTCTTTTATGTAACAAACATTAATAATCTTGGAACAACTCTAAATGCCTTTTATGACTTGATATATCTTCTAAACTTCAGCTCGGGACTTATTTAAAGTGTCTTTAGAGTAAAAACTTATGTAAAATTGTACAGATTTATAAGCAACAGTCCTCTCAGTTTCTCTGTGTTTTTAGTTAAAATTCTTAGCTCATAGTTTATGTCAATAACATGAAAATCTTATGATTAATATTGTATTCTTGAGCAAGCAGCAAAACCTCTTTGAAAATGCTTGAGGTTTTCCAACTGCATAAAAAACACATGTAAATTACTAGAGAAAAAAGTGAATGACTTTGCTTTCATTATAAGTTTCATATAAATTATAAACATCTTCCATCATAATCACAGGTGCAATTAATGGGAATGTTGCAACATGAGACTGGCTTGTCTTTATTAATATACCTGGGTCAATAATATATTTGACAGCTTGAATATAATCAATTCTTACCAATATTAATATAAGAAATAATGTTAACATAAAAAGCATAGAATAGCATTTTTCATTCATCTATATTCAGAAAAATAGAGATTATTACAATTTATAATTTTGGAGTTTCTGTATCTAATATACTATTTAAAAAAATTGAAATAGCAATCTTTCTTCAAAATTTGAAAATACATTATTGTCACAGAAAATGTATCATTACCAAAACAAGTAATTGGTATCAATGGCATATTTTTTATCAATATTGTTATATATTGACACATTTTTTTCAGTTTATTTCTCAGAAATACCAAATGAAATGTGTAAATAAAACAATAAATTTTATCAGAAAAAAAATATTTTAGGTGGATTTTTTTATAAAGTGAAGCTTCACTAATTGTTGCTGTTGTTGTTTTGGTGTCAAGTCATGTCTGACTTTTGCAACCCCATGGACTGCAGCATGCCAGTCTCCCTTGTTCTCCATATCTTCCAGAGTTTGCTTAAATTCATGTCCATTGAGTTAGTGATGCTATCTAACTATCTCATCCTCTACCACTCCCTTCTCCTTTTGCTTTCAATTTTTCCCAGCATTAGGGTCTTTTCCAGTGAATCAGCTCTTCGCATCAGGTGGCCAAAGTATTGGAGATTCAACTCCAGCATCAGTCCTTTCAATGAATGGTCAGGGTTGATTTCCTTTAGGATTGGCTGGTTTGATCTCCTTTCAGTCCCAGGTACTCTCAAGAATCTTCTCTAGCACTACAATTCAAAAGCATCAGTTCTTCAGCACTCAGCTTTCTTTATGGTCCAGCTTTCACATCTGGGCATGACTATTGGAAAAACCATAGCTTTGACTATATGAACCTTTGTTGACAAAGTGATGACTTTTCTTTTTAATAGACTGTCTATGTTTATCATAGATTTTCTTCCAAGGAGCAAGCATCTTTCAATTTCATGGCTGCAGTCACTGTCCACAGTGATTTTGGAGCCCAAGAAAATAAAATCTGTCACTGCTTCCACTTTTTCCCCTTCTATTTGCCATGAAGTGTTGAGACCAAATGCCATGGTCTTAGTTTTTTGAATGTTGAACTTCAAGCCAGCTTTTTCACTGTCCTCTTTCACTTTTATCAAGAGGAGCCTCTTTAGTTCCTCTTCACATTCTATTAGAGTGGTATCATCTGTATATCTGAGGTTGTTGATATTTCTCCCAGAAATCTTGATTTCAGTTTGTGATTCATCCAGCCAGGTATTTCACATGATGTACTTTGCACTTAAGTTAAATAAGCAGGGTGATAATATACAGCCTTTTTGTACTCCTTTCCCAATTTTGAACCAGTCTGTTGTTCCATGTCAGGTTTTAACTGTTGCTTCTTGACTTGCATACAGGTTTCTCAGGAGAAAGGTAGTGTTCTGGTATTCCCATCTCCTTAAGAATTTTCCACAGTTTTTTGTGATCCACACAGTCAAAGGCTTTCCCATAGTCAAAGAAGCAGAAGTAGATGTTTTTCTGGAACTTTTTCTACTATCCAATGGATGTTGGCAATTTGATCTCTGGTTCCGGCTCAGATGGTAAAGCATCTGCCTACAATGCAGGAGGCCCAGGTTCAATATCTTATTCGGGAAATCTCCTAAAGAAGGAAATGGCAACCCACTACAGTATTCTTGCCTGGAAAATCTCATGGATGGAGGAACCTGGTAGGCTACAGTCCGTGGGCTTGCAAAGAGTCAGACACCACTGAGCAACTTCACTTTTCTTTCTTTCTTTCTTTCCTCTGCCTTTTCTAAATCCAGCTTATCCATCTGGAAGTTCTCAATTCAAGTACTGCTGAAGCCTAGCTTGAAGGATTTTGAGCATAACCTTGCTAGTATGTGAAACGAGCACAATTGTATATAAGTTTGAAAAGTCTTTGGCATTGCTCTTTGGAGTTGGAATGAAAACTGAGCTTTTCCAGTCCTGTGGCCACCTCTGAGTTTTCCAAATTTGCTGGCATATTGAGTGTAGCACTTTCACAGCATGATCTTTAAATAGCTCAGTTGGAATTCCATCACCTCTACTAGCTTTGGTCATAGTAATGTTGCCTAAGACCCACTTTACTTCACACACAGAATGTTTGGCTCTAGGTGAGTGACCAAAGCATCATGGTTATCTTGATCATTAAGATCTCTTTTGTATAGTTCTTCTGTATATTCTTGCCACATTTTATTAACCTCTTCTGCTTCTGTTAGTTCCTTACTGTTTCTGTCCTTAATTTTGCCCATCCTTGCATGAAATGTTCCTTTGATATCTCCAATTTCCTTGAAGAGGTCTCCAGTCTTTCCCATTCTATTGTTTTTCTCTATTTCTTTGCATTGTTCATTGAAGAAGGTTTTCTTCTGTTTTTTTTTTTTTTTTCTTTGCTATTCTCTGGAATTCTGCATTCGGTTGGGTAAATCTTTCCCTTGTGACTTTCTCTTTCACTTCTCTTCTTTTCTCATCTATTTGTAAGGCCCACCTCGGGCAATCCCTTTGCCTTCTTGCATTTCTTTTTCTTGGGGATGGTTTTGGTCACCTTTGTCTGTACAGAGTTATGAACCTCTGTCCACAGTTTTAAGGCAGTCTGTCTACCAGATCAAATTTCTTGAATCTATTTGTCACTTCCACTATATAATAATAAGGGATTTGATTTGGGTCATACCTGAATGGCCTAATGGTTTTCCCTACTCTCTTCAATTTAAGTCTGAATTTAGCAATAAGGAGCTGATGATCTGAGCCACAGTTAGTTCCAGGTTACGTTTTTGCCGACTGTATAGAGCTTCTCCATCTTCACTGCAAAAAATATAATCAATCTCATTGCGGTATTGACCATTTGGTGATGTCCATGTGTACAGACATCTCCTATCTTGTTGGAAGAGGGTGTCTGCAATGACCAGTGCATTCTCTTGATAAAACTATGTTAGCCTTTGCAGCCCTGCTTCATTTCATACTTCAAGGCCAAACTTGCCTGCTACGCTAGGCACCTCTTGACTTCCTACTTTTGCATTCCAATCCCTGTAGATGAAAAGGACATTTTTTTTTTTTTAGTGTTTTAGAAGGTGTTGTAGATCTTCAGAGAACCGTTCAATTCTACTTTTTCAGCATCAGTGGTTGCGGCATAGATTTCAATTACTGTGAAGTTGAATGGTTTGCCCTGGAAATGAACTGAGATCATTCTGTCATTTTTGATATTGCACCCATGTACTGCATTTCAGAATCTTTTTTTGACTGTGAGGGCTACTCTATTTCTTCTAAGTTATTCTTGCTCACAGTGGTGTATATAACAGTCATCTAAATTAAATTCTCCCATTCCCCTGTATTTTATTTCACTGTCTCCTAAGATGTTGATGCTCATTCTTGCCATCTCCTGCTTGACAACATCCCATTTACATTGATTCATGGGCCTAATATTCCAGGTTCCTATTCAACATTGTTCTTTACAACATCAAACTTTACTTTCGCCACCACACACATCCACAGCTGAGCATCATTTTCACTTTGGTCCAGCCTCTATCTTGTTTCTGGAGCTATTTCTTAATTCTACCCCAGTAGCATATTCAGTTCAGTTCAGTTCAGTTCAGTCGCTCAGTCGTGCCGACTCTTTGCGACCCCATGAATCGCAGCACGCCAGGCCTCTCTGTCCATCACCAACTCCCAGAGTTCACTCAGACTCACGTCCATCGAGTCAGTGATGCCATCCAGCCATCTCATCCTCTGTCGTCCCCTTCTCCTCCTGACCCCAATCCCTCCCAGCATCAGAGTCTTTTCCAATGAGTCAACTCTTCACATGAGGTGGCCAAAGTACTGGAGTTTCAGCTTTAGCATCATTCCTTCCAAAGAAATCCCAGGGCTGATCTCCTTCAGAATGGACTGGTTGGATCTCCTTGCAGTCCAAGGGACTCTCAAGAATCTTCTCCAACACCACAGTTCAAAAGCATCAATTCTTCAGTGCTCAGCCTTCTTCACAGTCCAACTCTCACATCCATACATGACCACAGGAAAAATCATAGCCTTGACTAAACGGACCTTTGTTGGCAAAGTAACGTCTCTGCTTTTGAATATGCCATCTAGGTTGGTCATAACTTTCCTTCCAAGGAGTAAGCGTCTTTTAATTTCATGGCTGCAGTCACCATCTGCAGTGATTTTGGAGCCCAAAAAAATAGTCTGACACTGTTTCCACTGTTTCCTCATCTATTTCCCATGAAGTGATGGGACCAGATGCCATGATCTATTGGACACCTTCAAACCTGAGGACTCATCTTCTGGTGACATATCTTTTGCCTTTTCATATTGTTCATGGCGTTCTCAGTGCAAGAATACTGAAGTGGTTTGCCATTCCTTCCTTTAGTGAACCACATTTTGTCAGAACTCTCCACCATGATCCGTGTGTCTTGGGTGGCCCTGCCCACCATGACTCATAGCTTCATTGAGTTACACAAGCCCCTTTGCCATGATAAGTCTGTGACCCATGAAGAGGCTTTACTACTAATTATTTGTAAATAAAATTTTTATTCTCCCCTGAAGAATATTTCTGAAAACTGTGCCAGAATTAAGTAGTAAAATGAAACCAAATTTGCATTTTTATACTAGCAAATATGTAGGCCTCCTAGGGATCTGTGTATTTTATTGAATGAATGTGAGTGAAAGGATGTAGCCTTTTCTTGTTTTGGTAAAATACACATCTGTGATTATAATTTATATCTTGTAGTGATGGTAGCAAAAATTCTCTGGTTATATTCTAACAACAGTAAAGGATCCTTTGCCCTTTTCAGAGGAGGAGTAAATTAAGAATAAACAGATTAATAAGGGGAGAAAGGAATAGGACATGTAAAAAGACATGTTCAGTATATAATCAGTGAAATCTGAAGCACTCAGAATGATGACTAGTTTTATGAACACTTTGTTTGTACCAAATTACCTTGTCTTTCAAGCTCTCGAGTTCAGTATATATAAATCAGATCCATCAGTTATTAAACAAGATTGAAATTATGTTTAGGGTAAGAATTCTATATATTATTTTTATCAACAGTATTTATTTTCAATTATGTAAGCACATTTAAACATTTATTATTGAAAAAATTTAACATATACCCGTAACTCATGGCTTATCATGAGTTTTGTTACTTTCATAGTTCATTTTACCCATGGCACTTCTGTACTCTCATTTTATCTCTGTGAGATAAAAATCACACAATATTTTATTTTCCCCACAAATGTTTCAACTGCATTTCTAAGATAAAGATGCATTTTTAAAAAACGTAACAACGAAATCATTTCACACTTAAAAATTAATGATAATTTCTTAATGTCCAGTAATCAAAGTTCAAATTTTCTGATTTGCTCACAAATTTTTATTGTTCTTTTTCAAATTAAGATTTTATTAAAGTTTATATGTAACAATTTGTTGGTACTCTTTTAAAATCTATATGTTCCTTATCCTAGCACCAGATCAATCTCTTTCTTTTCTTCTTTCTCTCTGTGTTTTTTTCCTTGCTAAATACCTGCTGGAGAATTTATATCATTCCCCTTATCTGGATTGTACTTGCTTGCCCACTGTGGTGTCATTTTAATTGGTTCCCTGTTTCCTGCACTTTTCGCAGATTGATAATTTCATTGAAAGGCTGATATAAGAGTCTTGAAAATCCACTAATATAATGAAGAAAAGGAAGGAGAAGTACTGGTATAGATTTAAGTATTTTTCAGATGAAAATGAGATGCGTAGTTCAATTAACATAGATTATAGATGAAAATGATATCCAAATATTCATCAAAAGTCATAAAACTTGTAGATGGCAGTCTCTAGTAGAATTCTAGAATAAAGCAGAGAGAAGGAGCAATTTCAGGACACAGGAAGTGCCCTGCACCTGACAAGGAGCAAGAGTATATATTAGTAAGTAAGTAGCAGTTCCAATCTCAAGATGTAAGTCTTTCTTACTATAAATCGATCATGTAACATAAGTCAAGTTGTTGATTTTTGGAACCCAAGCCAGATATCAGAATGATTATGACTGTTTTTTCCCCCATAGGAAGAACAAAGAGATATAAATATTTAGTCAAATAGCATTTAATTGGCTGTCAGAGGATGCAGTGAGGTCATCTGGCCTACCAGGTGCCTGGGTGGAATTTAGTCATTGTCATTCAGATGCCCAGCTTCAGGGGTGTCCCCAAACTAGCAGAAGCCAGAGGACCTACTGCAGTGGGTACTTTAAGCAGCCAGAGTCCACAATGGTTAGGTTTTGAGGTGTACAATGGGGAAAGCTGCTAGCCACCGTGCCAGCTGCAGGTTTTGTTTCTGTCATTCTGCTCTTACTAAAAGTATTTATAACAGGAAAACATCTGTGCTAAATGGCAAAACTGTCACTTAAGGCTGATAGAATTTCTCCTTTGAGAAACTGAATGAACTTTCCTAGCTGGAAATCAGATGAACTTTCCTAGTTGAATAGTCATTCAGAAAGTTGGCCATTTCGAGACATATTCATTGCATGAAGCTGCCCCATGGAAACTCACTTTCCTCCTTTATTACAGAGGAAAGCATGCAAACTGAAAACACGGTGTGGCCTTTGATTACGATACCTCTGCTTTCTCACCAAAAGAAGAATATGCCAGTGTCACTGAATGCAAAATAAATAAGCCAAGGAGCCTTGCTGTAAAGATGAACTCTGGAATTTAAAAGGTCAAAAAGCCCATTGCTTCCAGATGTTTAGCCCAGCATCTTTAGGTAGTAAGACCAATAAATTCTATGTTAAATTCTTGCTTCCAGAAAACCCCTGTTAAAATATAAATATTTGCCTAGAGCTCCTTGCCACCACATATCACAATAATAGTATAGGGCCATTCAGATTTATTAGATACTATAGATTTATCTCTGAAAAGCCAGGAAGTCCAACAAGACTGAAAAACTAGGTGCCCTTACAACATGAGTTCTTCCTGTTCATGGGACAGTCAGTCAGGTAATTAGATGGCACAGGACACCTCTGTGTTGGGGGGATTAGATAGGGTTGCCAAAAGTTTTAAAGGCAAGATAAAGGGTAATTTTCATCAACCTTTCTTACTTTCTATAACATTTTAATTTAAATCCCAGCTTTACCTTTCTAGGATGCCTTGAGTTAATCAGAGCTGACTTCATGGACAGCTTGCTCTGGTTAATTACCGCAGTGTTTTAACTGAATGCCCTAAGGGATTGGTGCAGTCAACTACCACTTCAAGCCTCAGAACACTAGAAATCTTGGCAGGACTCTGAAGACAAGTTTATTAATATCGCATGTATTTATTATTTTTCAAAATGGCACAAAGTCTATAGATACATGGGTAATGTATCATGCTACAGTGTTAAGCAATATGATGACCTGAAGATTTCTTAAAGACTGTAAATTGTTTTCATGCTAATCTTAGGCCATGTATTAATACTTTGAACAACTATTAATATATGCTTCTTATAAGATAATGCTTAAGGGAGTATTTTTCACAATCCTTAGAATTTCAACATAAAATGTCATACTTTATTTTTAACAGGTCCCTGGGGCACTTAATTCTTAGAAATGTAATTCTTAGAACATACAAGATGCATCCTTGCCCTGGGCTCCAGGACACACAAACTCGAAGTTTCAAGTCAGCCACCTACGATAGGTGTGACTTTGGAGACATGCCTTTATTCCTGTGAGAAGTTTTTTAGCCCCTGCCTGAGCAAGCAGTTTTCTATCCTGCTTATGTATACAGGTCTGCCTCCCCCTCACCACCTGCCACTTGCCAGACTCTAGGCCATAGCACTTCAGTCTCATAGCAGGATTTGATATTGTCTGATGTTTTGCTTTTAGGCCTTTGTACCTTTTATCAAGAGAAGCTTCTTTTTTTCAATTAATTTTTATTGGAGTATGGTTGATTTACAATGTTGTGTGAGTTTCTGCTGTGTCTGTGTGCTGTGTGCTAAGTCGCTTCGGTCATGTCCGACTCTTTGCAACCCCATGGACTGTAGCCCTCTAGGCTCCTCTGTCCATTGGATTCTCCAGATAAGAATATTGGAGAGGGTTGACTTTTCCTGCTGTACAGTAAAGTGAATCAGTTATATGTATATCCACTTTTCAAAAGGATTCTTTTCTATTTAGATCGTTACAGAACACGGAGTCTCTACTTAATGCTTCCCTGTGCTATATAGGAAGTGAAAGTGAAGTCGCTCAGTTGTGTCCGACTCTTTGTGACCCCATGGACTGTAGCCCACCAGGCTTCTCTGTCCATGGGATTCTCCAGGAAAGAACACTGGAGTGGGTTACCATTTCCTTCTCCAGGGGATCTTCCTGACCCAGAGATAGAACCCAGGTCTCCCACATTGGAGGCAGATGCTTTAACCTCCGAGCCACCAGGGAAGCCCATAGGAGGTCCTTATTAGTTATCTAGTGGACCCTCGTGGCTCAGATGGGTAGGGAAGATCCCCTGGAGGAGGCCATGACAATCCACTCCAGTTTTCTTGCCTGAAGAGTCTCATGGACAGAGGAGCCTGGCAGGCTACAGTCCATAGGGTTGCAAAGAGTCAGACACAATTGAAACTGCTTAGCATGCATGCAAGTATGTATGCAATCATATAAGATCACGCTTTGAAGACAGAAGAATCTCAAAGTCTCTGTTCATGGGAATTGAACAATTTTTTAAAACTCCTTAGTTATGCTGGAAACCAAGGTCATAAGTGTCATTGATTAATTACACCCCAACAATAAAAATAATTTGTGTAGAATATTATATAATTATTTGCATTTTATATGCGAACTATCATCTAATAAACTATTATGAACATTACAAAATATATTTATAAGATAAATTCAAAAACATCAAAGTAAATATACACAGTGGTTCTGTTTTTTCCTATACCTCAATGATTCATAGTATGCTCTTCTTACAGTGTGACCATTGGACAAATGATCAAAGGGAATATATTCAAAAATCCCCTTTTTGGTAGAAAAATATTCTGAATAAAGGATTTGTCACAATGATTATGCTTATTATTATTAGAAGTTTTCATTTTTCTCAACTACAATATTAAAGAAAGGAGAATAGGAAAACTAGACATATCAGCATTTTTCCATAAATAAACTGAAAATAATGAATCTAGAAATAGTTCTGTCCATATTATAGAAATTTCATCTACATAGTCCAATGACTTCCTATTTTAGCTCCTGAATGTTTTTTTGTTTCTAAGCCTCAAGAAATTGTATTATTTGGAAATAAAAGTGTCAACATGAAATAGAATTACAACTATGTCTGTGTAAGTAACAATTCCTTCCATTTACATGGTGACTGAGAGGTAACTAAAACTCTGACATATATTGTCTCATCTGTTTTTTCACAATGAAGACAGAGGAGATATTATTTCTCTTTTGTTTTGTGATAAAATTGGTTTTTGTGACATTGAGAGAGGCTCCTCATTCAATAAACAGTAGTCTTCATATATTAATATTCTATTATATTAATATATATATATTAATAATATTCTATTATTATTAATCTATTAACATAGTTCTGGTGAAAAATAAAAGCTTATTTAAGATAAAATCTTCTTGTTTTTGACAATTAAATTGTAGTGATGTAGTAACTATTAGCTACAATCTTTTATCTCAATTCTTTTATACCAAGGGCATTTGTAACATGACTGAGAACTCTTACTCTAGCTATAGTGTTGCAAAGATACAGCTAAGTCGCTTCAGTCGTGTCCGACTCTGTGCGACCCCATAGACGGCAGCCCACCAGGCTCCCCCATCCCTGGGATTCTCCAGGCAAGAACACTGGAGTGGGTTGCCATTTCCTTCTCCAATGCATGAAAGTGAAAAGTGAAAGCGAAGTCGCTCAGTTGTGTCTGACTCCTAGCCACCCCATGGACTGCAGCCCACCAGGCTCCTCTGTCCATAGGGAAGCCCCTTAATTAAGACCTTCAGAGACTACAGTTACAGAAATAATATAAAACATTTTTTTCTCTTTTGACCATCTTCTTCATCTTTTTAGATCCAGATCACCATTATATATCCTAGACAATGAATAGCACTTCCAAGCTAAGAAGGTCTTACTAGGTTGGGAGAGGGAGACATGGAGTAACCTGTGTTTCTCTTCTCTTGCAAAGTTTCCTAAAGTTTATTTCAGTCTATTTTCTCATGAGGAAATTTTAAAAGTTTATTTTTATATATGCTTAATAAAGTCTTACTTTATTGGTAATTTTTTTTGCACTGAAGTAGGAACATTTGTCTGTATTCTGAGAAACTGTCTCTGATTTGTCTGAGTCAGAGATGAATATCAAAAATTGAAGGGATTCATACCAAAAAAATAAAAAATAAAAAATAAAGTTTAATTAATTAAGCTTAAATGTGATTCTAGTCATTTTTAGTTGATTTGATTTTGAGCAATCAGATTTCAAGAGATCAAAATAAAGTCTAATTTATAAGCTAATAAATTATTATGTTGTGATTTTTAGACCATAGACTCATAGAAGAACTGTATTAAATGTTGATTGTGTTCTAAGGAAAAAAAAAAAAAAACTGTGTCACAGTTAAACTTGAATTCTGAAATAACCAAAACCTCACTGAAAGATAACTTGTAAATTAATGTTGATGTGCATGCTCAGTTTCTTCTGACTCTGCGATCCGACCCTATGAACTGTAGTCCGCCAGTCTCCCCTGTCCATAGGATTCTCTAGCTAAGAATACTGGAGAGGGTTTCTATGCCTTCCCCCAGGGGATCTTCCTGACTCAGGGATCGAACCTGCATCTCCTGCACTGCAGATGGATTCTTCACCCACTGAGCCTCCTCAACTTTCTAGTTCTCTAGTCATGTTTTAGCTAAATGTTCAATAAAAGAGGTTTTGTCTGAACCACCTTATCTAAGAAATTCACTATATTCTCCCCAAATCAAGCCCCAACATTTCCCAACTTTTGTAGGCTTCATAACTTAAATTATCCTATTTTTGTATTTATCAAATATATTAATAGTATGGTAGTTTTCCCTTATTAGAATACAAACCAAACTGCATTATGGACACAATTTATATCCAGACTTTTATCCCAGTATCCCTATAGAAATCAGGTTCTCAGCCAAATTGAAACATTGCTTGATTCTTAAATAGATACATGTTCTCTTCCACCTCTCCCATGCTGTCCTCTCCACCTGTTTCATGATTCACTATAATTATTTAATTTCCAATGCTCGTATCAGCTTTGTGGTCTTCTTTACCCATTTTTGATTATTCAGCTGCATGTAACTTCTTTGTCTTTTGAATAATCAGTGCATTTGAATTTCTTTTGGAATGTATTCCCTGCACATTATATTAAGACTTTTGTATACTTGCCAAGTAATTATGAATTTATAAGGTACTTGATATCAAATATTGTACTTTCTTTATATTTTCTGCAATTTACATTGATCATGATTTCTCAAAAATGTTTCTCAAGTTAAATGGCACCTTCACTTGACTACTAACAAGTTCACAGTGGTAATTTCTCTTTTTTTCTTCTCTTTTTGTAAATATAGATATAGATAAATAGATGGATAGAGTTCAGTTCAGTTCAGTTCAGTCCAGTTCAGTCACTCAGTCATGTCCGACTCTTTGCGACCCAGTGGACTGCAGCACGCCAGGCCCCCCTGTCCATCACCAACTCCCGGAGTTGACTCAAACTCCTGACCATCCAGGCAGTGATGCTATCCAACCACCTCATCCTCTGTCATCCCTTCTTCTCCTGCCTTCAATCTTTCCCAGCATCAGGGTCTTTTCAAATGAGTCAGTTCTTCGCATCAGGTGGCCAAATTACTGTAGTTTCAGCTTAAGCATCAGTCCTTCCAATGAATATGCAAGACTATTTCCTTTAGGATGGACTGGTTGGATCTCCTTGCAGTCCAAGGGATAGAGAGATAGAGAAAATTTCCCTTCCTGAAAGAGATGACAGTAAAAACTTTGGAGTTCACGATAAGAACTTTGAGAAAAAAAAGACACAATCAAAGAGTTTATATATCTCTTTTTCCCTCCTAACCAGAAAAAAATTGGATGCACACATATAGCCTTATAATAACATATCTATAATTATTATTAAATTAATATCCAATGATATATTTCCAGTATCTAATCTTAATAAAATATAGAGAAATGTCATTTTTGGAAAGCTTTCAGTTTCTCCATATGGTAATTTATACCACTAAATGTTCATTTTTACTTGGTTTAATTCTCTATGTTAATATACATCAGGAAAATTGACTGGAAAAAGTTATAGTGGATCATATTTTTGAGACTTAAAATTATGAAGTGACCAAAATTAAAATGATTTAGCTAGGAAGAGTCCATTATTTCAAAATTTAGCAAACACTTGCAACTTTGATTTCTATTAATATATTTCCTATTGATTTTGGGTTTTTTTTGGACCAAAGTATTAATTATAGTGTTGACTTGCAAGAAGAGTGAGCTTTTTTTTTTAAAGAAAAAAATCTTGAAGATATTCTTCTATAGTTTCTTAAAAATCCAAAGGTATTCAAAACTGAAAACTCTTATCATGGGTTGGCATTGAACTCAACAGGAAGAGAACTGTGAGTAAGAAAGACTTACTTCCCTGTTCATGTGAAAGATAAATAAAAACTCAGTGTTAACAATCATCATTATTATCATGAATTTACCATCATCACCAACTTTTAATAATTTGTAAAGCTTTGTTAACAATTTAAATATATTCAGAAGAACCCAAATTCCTTAAAAACTGTTTTGAAGATGTTTTTCTTGTTAGCATCTTCATTTTATAAATAAACATTTTAGTCACAAAATTTCCTTGGATGATAAGTACAAACATCATAAAACACAAATTTAAATTTTTAGTTTCTGAAAAAATTCTTAGACCGAACTGTGTTGAACAGAAAACTTGTAAGAAATGGTCCTGACTAGTTACTTCTAAAAAATAGCTTTTACATATAATGGGAAATGTCACTTTGTTGTTGTTTAGTCACTAAGTCGTGTCCTTTGGACTGTAGCCTGGCAGGCTTCTCTGCCCATGGAATTTCCCAGGTAAGAATACTGGAGTGGGTTGCCATTTCCTCCTCCAGGGGATCTTCCTGACTGAAGGATCGAACCTGCGTCTCTTGCATTGCACGTGGTTTCTTTACTTCCTGAGCCAAATGTCATTTTACTTATATGTAAATATTAGTTTCCCAAAGAATTCAAAATATATGATATAATTTAATGTCCATATACAACCACTTAAGAAATATATTATTCTCTAAACATACATATCCTAATTCTTTAGAGTACACTGAAGCAAAAAAACAAGTTATATTTTATACAAATCCACTATGATATTTTACAGATCTTTTATATAGAATCTTGTGAAAAGAATTGGAATTGACAGCAACCATAAAGAAAATAAATCTCCATATAATAGGCATTCACAATATTTAAACTGTGAATCCAAGAAATTTGAAAAAAATGCATTGTCCTTTCATAGCTTCATTGTTTCTCTGTCCGTCTTCTACTACCTTCTACTACGGGGAATTCCCTGGTGGCTCAGCTGGTAAAGAATCCTCCTGCAATGTAAGAGACCTGGGTTCGATCTCTGGGTTGGGAAGACCCCTTGGAGAAGGGAAAGGCTACCCACTCCAGTATTCTGGCCTGGAGAATTCCATGGACTATATATATATAGCTTAAAGCTCAACATTCAGAAAACGAAGATCATGGCATCCGGTCCCATCACTTCATTGGAAATAGGTGGGGAAACAGTGGAAACAGTGTCAGACTTTATTTTTCTGGGCTCCAAAATCACTGCAGATTGTGACTGCAGCCATGAAATTAAAAGACGCTTACTCCTTAGAAGGAAAGTTATGACCAACATAGATAGCATATTGAAAAGCAGAGACATTACTTTGCCAACAAAGGTTTGTCTAGTCAGGGCTATGGTTTTTCCTGTGGTCATGTATGGATGTGAGAGTTGGACTATGAAGAAGGCTGAGCACCGAAGAATTGATGCTTTTGAACTGTGGTGTTGGAGAAGACTCTTGAGAGTCCCTTGGACTGCAAGGAGATCCAACCAGTCCATTCTGAAGGAGATCAGCCCTGGGATTTCTTTGGAAGGAATGATGCTAAAGCCGAAACTCCAGTACTTTGGCCACCTCATGTGAAGAGTTGACTCATTGGCAAAGACTCTCATGCTGGGAGGGATTGGGGGCAAGAGGAGAAGGGGACGACAGAGGATGAGATGGCTGGATGGCATCACTGACTCGATGGACTTGAGTCTGAGTGAACTCTGGGAGTTGGTAATGGACAGGGAGGCGGTGATGGACAGGGAAGCCTGGCGTGCTGTGATTCATGGGGTCGCAAAGAGTCAGACACGACTGAGCAACTGATTTGATCTGATCTGATCTGATATAGTCCATGGAATCATAAAGAGTCAGACACAACTGAGCGTCTTTCATTTCTACTACAGAAACAGAAGTCTGAACAACAATTAATTTGCTACTTTTCTATTTCATAATACAGTCTCATTGAATAAATGAAAAATGCTTTCCAGCTTTGAACTGACAGATGAATCCAGTATGACATTTCACTAGAGAAATGTTAAATAAAATTTCAGGAATTATATATTACTTATCAATGTGAATTTCCTCTAAGTAATTATAATATGAAAACATTTCATTATTATACTTAGATTATATTTAGAGTTATAAATTTTTTCCAAATATTTTAAATAATTGCTTGTATAGAAATGATAGAGATATTAATATAAACAGATTTACATACGGTTTGTATATCAACATGTGTACTTTTCCTTAGTCCTTTATTACCTGCTCAGAACCTTCCTCAGATTATTGTCTCTTCATTTAGTTATTTCTATGTGCGCTTACCCCTTGGAAGGAAAGTTATGACCAACTTAGACAGCATATTAAAAAGCAGAGACATTACTTTGTCAACAAAGGTCCCTCTAGTCAAGGCTATGATTTTTCTAGTGGTCATGTATGGATGTTAGAGTTGGACTATAAGAAAGCTGAGCGCTGAAGAATTGATGCTTTTGAACTGTGGTGTTAGAGAAGACTCTTAAGAGTCCCTTGGACTGCAAGGAGATCCAATCAGTCCATCCTAAAGGAGATCAGTCCTGGGTGTCCATTGGAAGGACTGATGCTGAAGCTGAAACTCCAGTACTTTGGCCACCTCATGCAAAGAGCTGACTCATTTGAAAAGACCCTGATGCTGGGAAAGACTAAGGGCAGGAGGAGAAGGGGACGACAGAGGATGAGATGGCTGGATGGCATCACCGACTCAATGGACATGGGTTTGGGTGGACTCTGGGAGTTGGTGATGGACAGGGTGGCCTGGCGTGCTGCAGTTCATGAGGTCGCAAAGAGTCGGACATGACTGAGTGACTGAACTGAACTGATGTTTCTGAAAAATGTGGCTTGCACAGTGTAAAGAATAGAGCCCCCAAAACTTGGAAAGTTAAAATCAGATTCTGATATTTATGATCTCCTTAGCCCTGAACCATTACCTTTAGTGTGAAAAAGCCTTATCTATTTTTCCTTATCTATAAAACCTATCATGTAAAAGTTGCTATTAACATAATGAAATACCTGGATAGATTTTTGCTTTATTAAGGAAGGAAGGAGGAGGAAAAAGAAGGAAGGGAGATAGGAAGGAAGAAGCCAAGAAAAAAAAACAGGAAAATTAAAAAACGTGCAAAACAAAGTTGGAAATAATTGTCTCTCTTCAGATGCTATATTAACAAAAAAGTAGGCATTTTTATTTTATATCTGAGATAACAAATATTCTCTACCAATGTTTCAAAATAAGTGAAACTCTTTGAGCTTGCCTCAAAAAATAAAAAAATCAGTTCACTTTTAAGTACATTTTTAATACCTCCATTGACTGATTTTCATACCTATTAGATTTCTGTTACTTTTCTGATTTTTAAAAAATAAGCTGAGCTCTCTTCCTCAATTCATTGTCATAATAATTATGAAATAATTTTTAATAAATATTATTATTTATTTCAAACTTAAATAATTATAAGATTTTCAGTAAGAGGGTAACTTCAGCATCTGATATGCTCTTTTTTTTTTATTTTAGTTGACCTTTTTTTTTTTTATTTTAGTTTATTTTTAAACTTTACATAATTGTATTAGTTTTGCCAAATATCAAAATGAATCCTTCACAGGTATACATGTGCTCCCCATCCTGAACCCTCCTCCCTCCCCATACCATCCCTCTGGGTCGTCCCAGTGCACTAGCCCCAAGCATCCAGTATCGTGCATTGAACCTGGACTGGCATCTCGATTTCTTTAAAAATATATTCAGTCAAGGGGCTGTATCATTACACCATTGTTCCTTTAAAGGTATCCACTTTAAATTTATGTGAGCCCTTCATTTTAATTTTTGTTTTACTCTAGATATTGTCAAAGAAAACAATGAAAATTTAATGAAAATGTAAACCAGAATTTCTCCTTTCAATTTCTACATTGTTTGCAAAGAATAAGTTTATATTTATATACCCTTTTCATTTAAAAAATTTTTTAATAAGGATATTTCAGATTTTAGTAGTATTAGATGCTGGGCTAGATTAAATAAGGAACTCACATTCTAATAAAGAGATAAAGTGATTAAAGATAATAATTCAATGTAAAGTGAAGGTCCATTGCAAAATTTTATCTAGCCTGGATGGCATGATCAGGTTTGATTATTAGGTGTATTACTTGTTGTAGCAATGTCTGAAATAGATCAGATTTCAAGAGAAATAAAGATAACTATTTCAGAGTGTGTTATAGCAATTTCTACCAGCATTGGCATTGGCCTTAACTAAGACAGATTGGGAATGCTTTGGACTGAATTGATTAGGGAGCTGTTAGAAGATAAAGTCAATAGAATTTGGTAGAATATTTGAATATGAAGGTCATAAAGGAGGAACTTTCATTTCTGGCTGTCACAATGGCCATTCACTCCCATATAAAAATAGAAGAAAAGGGACAGATTTATTCATTTCTAAGGGTAGACAATGAAATCAATTTTGAACATTAACATTAACTTTGTTTTGACAGTAAGACATGCAAGTGGAGATATGCTGAAGAAAAAATAAATGGAGTTGAGCAGCGACCATGCTCAGTACACTGCTTTTGCTTCTAACACCCTGCTTTTGCTCCAGGCTCTTCAGAAGTGGCAGTTGGATTTTGGTCTCTTTGTATCTTTTATCCAGGATTTGCCCTAATTGCACATGCTCAGTTATTTTTAGTCTCATATTTTCTCTTTGTATTTTGTTGCTAGAGGAGAGGTTTGTCCAGGTGCAAACACTGCAGCACTGTCCCAGCCTGTCTCATCCCCCACTGAGAGACTCCACATCCTTATTCTTAAGGGGTAAGGGGCTGAGGGACTCTTCTTCTGAAACTTCTTCCTGCTGGGCAAGGACCACAGACCCTAGCCTACCCTGGAACTGTAGAAACACCTCACTGACTGTTCCAAGGACCTATAGGGACCAAGGTCAACCTCCATTGGAATGGTTGGATTCCTTGAGCCAGGGGTGGAGCAAACCACCTAAGCCCCTCCTCCAGCTCCACACTGCAAGTGAGCAAAGGAACCTGTTACTTATTCTTGCTCCCCCTGCTGCAGCAGGAGACCCAATAAAGGGCTTGCCTGAAAAAAAGAAAAAACTAAGAAAACACATGGAGCTATGTCAACTTAAGAAAGTAGTTTAGATCTATTAAAAAATCTAGGAATTTCTGATCCAGTCACATTTAAATTTGTGTTTTGTCTGATATATAGTACTTAACTTCACCATGGTTCAGTTGGCTTATTTATATTCTAGCAACCTAATGGACAGAGAATATTAATTTTATTAATAAAATTAAAGTGCTTAAAAATTCTTGCAATGCATGTGCCCAATGAATGTTAGCTGAAATAAACAATAAAAAACTGTGATACCTTTATTTACACATCATCTGAAATAAAACTTTAACTAAGTTGTTCTAGAACCAGATGGTTTAAAAGAATGTGTGTAGCAGCTTGTATTGGAGAAGGAAATGGCAACCCACTCCAGTGTTCTTGCCTGGAGAATCCCAGGGAGAGGGGAGCCTGGTGGGCTGCCATCTATGGGGTCGCACAGAGTCAGACACGACTGAAGCGACTTAGCAGCAGCAGCAGCAGCTTGTAAGGAGGAGATTAAGAAATTATCATAAATTTAGGTGTCTTGCAAGAAGGCCAAATCCTGGGCTCAACTGATGGGCAAGATTTACACAGTAATGAATGTCTATAATTTGTTCACAATCATTCAATGAGTATAGTCCATTTGATTCAAAGGCTATCCTACCATATGTTTTAGAAAATTTTGATTATTTATTATTTTAACCATCAAAATCTCATGAACCAGGAAGTTTATCAAATTTAAATATTCTTGGCCTTTATTCTATTACATTGACCTTTATCCCCTGGAGAAATAAATGACAATCCACTTCAGTATTCTTGATTGGAAAATTTCATGGACAAAGGAGCCTGGCAGGCTGTGGTTTATGGGGTTGCAAAGAGTTGGACATGACTTATTGACTGAGCACAACAACACATATATGTAAATTCCACATTGTCTTGATTATGTAGCTTTAAAAGTACTTGGTTTTTATTTTCTAAAAAATACAAAAAAAAAAAAAAAGCAAGGACATTATATGTACTCCACCCAATTGGTTATATCTAAAAATTATATGCATAGCAGAACCTAATTCATCATTTCCTTAAATGACACAAATTTGTTGTTGACTTTTGCAATGTATAGAATTATGTGGCTACAATGGAAAATTTTGAAATATCCCTATCTTACTAAGTCTGATAACATATTAATGTCACCAGGTGACAGAAAAAGTTGACAAGTGAGAAACAAAACATAAATTATGTTTGCCATTCAACCAGTATTCATTTCACACATATTTTTAACACTTAATACACGTGGCACATTGCTTTGGAGAATCTGAAGAGAACAGGAAGAAAATGTCTTTGACTCATGAAAGTTAAAATTTAGTAGTAGAGACAGATATTAAACACATGAATTAATGTAGTTAATTTAATAAGTGCTATTAATAAATAAAATTAGGCACTGTAAAAGGGAGGAAATGTGAGGGAAACAAATTTAACTAAAATGAAGTTTTTTGAAGAAGTGGCATTTAAGCTGAGCAATGAGAAGAATCACACAAATCAGGGAAAGAATATTCCAGAAAAAAGGAGACAAATACCATGAGGTGGAAGAATATTGGACTGATTTGAAGATATAAAGACAACTCTTCAGTTCAGTTCAGTTGCTCAGTCGTGTCCGACTCTTTGCGACCCCACGAATCGCAGCACGCCAGGCCTCCCTGTCCATCACCAACTCCCGGAGTTCACTCAGACTCAAGTCCATCGAGTCAGCGATGCCATCCAGCCATCTCATCCTCTGTCGTCCCCTTCACTTCCTGCCCCCAATCCCTCCCAGCATCAGAGTCTTTTCCAATGAGTCAACTCTTCGCATGAGGTGGCCAAAGTACTGGAGTTTCAGCTTTAGCATCATTCCTTCCAAAGAAATCCCAGGGCTGATCTCCTTCAGAATGGACTGGTTGGATCTCCTTGCAGTCCAAGGGACTCTCAAGAGTCTTCTCCAACACCACAGTTCAAAAGCATCAATTCTTCAGCACTCAGCTTTCTTCACAGTCCAACTCTCACATCCATACATGACCACAGGAAAAACGATAGCCTTGACTAGACGAACCTTTGTTGCAAAGTAATGTCTCTGCTTTTGAATATGCTATCTAGGTTGGTCATAACTTTCCTTCCAAGGAGTAAGCGTCTTTTAATTTCATGGCTGCAGTCACCATCTGTAGTGATTTTGGAGCCCCCAAAAATAAAGTCTGACACTGTTTCCACTGTTTCCCCATCTATTTCCCATGAAGTGATGGGACCAGATGCCATGATATTCGTTTTCTGAATGTTGAGCTTTAAGCCAACTTTTTCACTCTCCTCTTTCACCTTCATCAAGAGGCTTTTTAGTTCCTCTTCACTTTCTGCCATAAGGGTGGTGTCATCTGCATATCTGAGGTTATTGATATTTCTCCCGGCAATCTTGATTCAGGCTTGTGTTTCTTCCAGTCCAGCGTTTCTCATGATGTACTCTGCATATAAGTTAAATAAGCAAGGTGACAGTATACAGCCTTGACATACTCCTTTTCCTATTTGGAACCAGTCTGTTGTTCCATGTCCAGTTCTAACTGTTGCTTCCTGACCTGCATACAGGTTTCTCAAGAGGCAGGTCAGGTGGTCTGGTATTCCCATCTCTTTCAGAATTTTCCACAGTTTATTGTGATCCACACTGCCAAAGGCTTTGGCATAGTCAATAAAGCAGAAATAGATGTTTTTCTGGAACTCTCTTGCTTTTTCGATGATCCAGCAGATGTTGGCAATTTGATCTCTGGTTCCTCTGCCTTTTCTAAAACCAGCTTGAGCATCAGGAAGTTCACGGTTCACATATTGCTGAAGCCTGGCTTGGAGAATTTTGAGCATTACTTTACTAGCGTGTGAGATGAGTGCAATTGTGTGGTAGTTTGAGCATTCTTCGGCATTGCCTTTCTTTGGGATTGGGATGAAAACTGACCTTTTCCAGTCCTGTGGCCACTGCTGAGTTTTCCAAATTTGCTGGCATATTGAGTGCAGAAAACTCTTAATGCCTGAAAAATAGTGAGAGATGGTAAATTTGGAAAGAAATGCTGTCAGATATGGTCAGAGATCAAGTAAAGAAGGATTTATTAGGCTCTGGTAGGTAATCTGGACTTGTGGGTTTTTTTAATCCCGATTCATTGTGAAAGTTTTGAGTGTTAAATGTGAGGAAATTATTTATTATTAGTGGTCTGGTCTGTTCTTTAACAGACCACTTCAAATGTGTTGGCATAAAACCACATTGTGTTCTTAGATCACCAATCTACAATCTGGTGAATGGAAGGCTGGTCTTAATTCTATATGATATCATTGAGGTCCTCCTGGGACCTGGAGGATCCATTTTTGAAAATGGGTCTCTTATATGGTTGTGTGTTAATGTTGGCAGCTGACTTGGAAGCTCAGCTGGTGCTGACAGCCAGGGGCCTCTATTTCTCTCCATGAGAATTTCTCCCGACATGCCTCTTCATTTGGTGCTTGGGCTTCTTCATGGCCTGGTAGCTGAATATATGTGAGGGCCTCAAGAGACAGGAAGTGGAAACTATCAGTTTGTTTAGCCTCTTTCTGGAAATTGGCACAGTATCAATTCAGTACACTCTTGGTTATGTGTGCAGAGCCTAGATTTTGGAAAGACACATAACTTTCAAATTTTGGAGTAACATAGAATTTCTCAGTGTTAGGAGTAGCATAGAATTTGGGGGGCACATTCTCCCCTTTTGGCAACTGATTATTTCCATTCTCCCTATGTGCAGTACATACCTTGTCCAAGAACCCACAGAAGTTTTATCCTGTTACCGCATCAGGAACAAGATCAAGGACTAAGATTCAACATCTAAATCATGTATAGGCTCTTAAATGCTGTTCCTTGGTTAACTGCCTCCTCAAATATAGACACAAATCCCTAGGAAATAAAGAGGCACCTTCTCTACCACCTACACACTTAACATGCAAGGCTGGATAACTGTGGGATAACTACAGAAGTTATTGAAGGGGGTGAAGTGACTAGGAGACACAGAGGAGTCACTTGTCTATAATAATGTTTCAATACAGCTGGGAAAAGAAACAAACAAAACATATTTGTTCATTGACTGGATCACAATGGTACTTTCCAGGAATGAGTCTTTGTGGTTTGTGGCTTCTCTCTTTGGGATCTTGAGTCTGCTTTCTGAAACATCCTTCAAACGTACTTCATGTTTGCAGCCGAGCAGTTCTCTCAAGCCTGCCTCCTGCCTATCAAAGTTCAAAAATCCAAAGACTTGCCTTTATGTTGTACTCTTTCTGTTCCTTTCAGTTCAGCTTGGTGGTACTTCTACAAGGACAACTTTGTAGGCTTTCTATGAATTTTATTTTTGTTTACTCCATTATGTAGAAGCCACAGCCACAAATGTCACTGAGATAAGCTTTACTAGAGTTTCCAAGAGGCTACTATGAAGGGTTTTCTCATGGAATTGCAGTCAGATGTGACTGATGCTGAAACAGCAGGTGGACTGCTGAGGACTGGCCATATTGTATTTTCAGTGCCTCCTCAGTGTTATCTTTCCATGTGGGCTGGTTTGAGTTTGCTGTATTATGGTGGCTGGGTTATAAGAATAAATATTCCAAAAGAATTGTGTAGAATTTTATGACCTAGCCTTGGAACTCATAGTGTTGTTTCTGTCTAGATGTAAGGCTTCTAGGATTCAAGAGAAAAGAGTATAGACCCTACCTTTTGATAGGAGGAGTCTCACCATAAGAAAAGCAAGTGGACTAAGGCATAGTACATTCCGTAGGCATGTGGAATAATCTATTTTTTGTGAAAATACAACCTGTCACACTTAGAAGTCACACTTAACTTCTATCATGAAGAAACCAAACATGCAACAATTTTTAAAATGTTAGAATTTTTCACCTCTTTGTAACTATCCAGAAATAAGAGGATCTGGTCTGGTACTGTGTGTATACTCAGTAAGTCATGTTTGACTCTTTGTGACCCAATGAACTGTAGCCCTCCAGATTTCTCTGTCCATGGAATTTTCTAGGCAAGAATACTGGAACGGGTTGCCATTTCCTCCTCCAGGGGATCTTCTTGACCCAGGGATCAAACCTGAGTTCTCTTGCATCTCCTGCATTGGCAGGCAGATTCTTTACCACTGTGCTACCTGGGAAGCAGTCTGGTGCTAGTACCCTGGAATTCTCAAAAGGTGGCTTCCATTTCTGGTTTCTTTAGAAGACACTGCCTCCATGCCAGGAGAGTGAAGGTCCCTTTCCTTATGAGTGCACAAACTTGAAGCAGCACAGGTCCATACAGCTCTCCTCCTGCTGGACAACATTTAGTCATGTGTCACACTGTTAGGAGAAGCACACTGATTGAAACCACCCACCCTGGCCAGGCACCATAGTAACCATTTGCATGAGTTGTTTTATGACAGGAGATCCTGATAAGGAATATGGAACTAATAAGCCACCAAAGCCACCACCAACCGGAAGAGTTCGGGAAAGGTCTAAAGGAGACACCGCATGTCCATCCACTTCCCAGAATCCCTCTCGCTAGCATCCATCTTGGCTGAGCCATGTGTGCGCCACCAGGAAAGACTCTGAATTAGAATGATTGGCCAAAGACCACCTGGAAACTAATCCCATCACCATAAAACCCGACATTATGAGCCATGAGGCACAGCAGTTCTCCTGGGTTTCCTTACCTTACTGCTCTCCACCCAGGTGCCCTTTCCCAATAAAATCTCTTACTTTGTCAGCACATGTGTCTCCTCGGACAATTCATTTCCAAGTGTTAGACAAGAGCCCAGTTTCGGGCCCTGGAAGGGGTCTGTCTTCCTGCAACAACATTAAGGTACAAGAAAAGATGGAATGTCTCATCCTTCCCTGGGCAGCCAGGTGTCTAATTTGAACTTAGGGATTCTACTATAACCAAAGATAAGAAAGGATGTTGTTAGATAATTTGTTATTTTTTCCCACAAACAATATAGTCCAATTCTTGTTTCCAGTTGTCTAAGTGTAGTATTTCTGGGAGAGTCGACTGGACAGCAGTGGTATGTGTACAAGAAGATGCCCAGTGTCAGGAGGCAATTGCAAAGGTCCAGGAAATATTTGCTGGTGGTTTGGGCAAGATGATAACTCTCGAGCCCAGGCTTAAATTTTCTAATTGAGTAACCAGATATACATTGGTATAAGTACTGAAAAAAGAACAGATTTCCTTGTAGGATGGAATTGAAATCAAGATTTTACTTTATTTCATATTAATATTCTGATGATTCTTTGGCATTTGAGTGAAAATTGCAAATTGAGTGTTGGTTACATTGATCAACACTCATAGGAAAAATCCTGAACAAGTTTTTTAATTTGGGGTCATTAGTATGTTAATTGGAGAGGGCAATGGCACCCCACTCCAGTACTCTTGCCTGGAGGGTCCCATGGACGGAGGAACCCGGTGGGCTGCAGTCCATGGGGTCGCTAGGAGTCGGACACGACTGAATGACTTCACTTTTGCTTTTCACTTTCATGCATCGGAGAAGGAAATGGCAACCCACTCCAGTGTTCTTGCCTGGAGAATCCCAGGGACGGGGGAGCCTGATGGGCTGCCACCTATGGGGTTGCACAGAGTCGGACACGACTGAAGCGACTTAGCAGCAGCAGTATGTTAATGCTTTTAGTTGAAATATCAAAAACTACTAACTTGCCTTGGGAAACTCAGGGTATCAGAAAATCACTGAAAAGGAAAATGATGTAGAAAAGTGAGGAGCAGCAAAGTGGCTTAGAGTTTAAATATAGGAAACCATCTGGGAGGCAGAAACTCCAAAAGGATGAAGAGGAAAAGCAGACAGATAGTAAGTAAAGCCTTTTTCCTTTTCTCTTACTAGAGTATTCAGAGTGTTCATTTGGTGACTAATGCAAAGGTATTATTTAGTTAAAATACTAGAAGGTTTTTGATTTGAACTTATTCTGTTTTGTGCTTCCACTTCCCTGTTTTCCTTCCTACTCTAGTTCTCTATATAAATATCTTTCTGTCAAATTTTGTTACATTTAAATACATTTTCTGTTAAAATAGAGAGGATTACACCAAATAGTGTAAATTATTCTTTCCCACAGAATCTGTTTGTTTTATAAAATTTACTACAATTTTTAATTTTTCTAATTTGCATATCTAATTTGCAAAATGTCTGTCCTACTTAAAATGTAAGTTTTGTGCTTTGCCCAAATTTGAAACTCTTCAGAAATTTGAATCATGACCCTTAAGTGTGATTTTTTAGGGTTTCGTCTGTGTGAACTTCTCTCTCAGACCACACTGCTGGCTGCGATAATAATAATAATACACCCAGGAAGGGGCTCTGCCCAGGAAGGTTGAGAACCTGTGCTTCAGTCTGAGGCTCTAAGCCTTAGGGTTGCATTGACTTTTTTCCTTTGGTTTTAGGTGAATTTTTCCATAGAATAGCTTCCTTTGTTGTCTCTTCACCATTAAGAGTCATAGCATTTGAAGAACCATGATGAGAGAAAAGGACTGTGGAAAAAGGGCCAAAAACCCATTAGTCTAGCTTTTAGTGTTATTCTTAAGTTTGCCAGTCATTTAATGGTAATAAAATTGACCCACAGAAAGCCAATTTCAACTTCACTCAAAAGGAGTTCTGAAAGTTTTATAAGGACTAACAACTCCTGGAGCCACTAGGCCTTGGCCCAAAGCCATGGCTAGGAATACAGTTCATGCATTACCTGTCAGTGACTTCTGGCTATCTCCTTTTTTATTCTATTCCTCCAGAAACTAGGTGGTCGAGGATTCAGACATTCTGTGTAGAAACTGAATATAGTTTCAGTTGTGAAATCATGTACAAATGTAGAAATTTCAGCAAACCTAAAGAATCAGAATGATTAACCAAAACAGATGTTTTGGTTAACAAACAGATATATTGTGTGTGTGTGGGTGTTATTTGCTCAGTCATGTCCAACTCTTTCCGACCCTTTGGACTGTAGCCTACCAGGCTCCTCAGTCCATGGGATTTTCTAGGCAAGAATGCTGGAATGCTAAAATTTTAGATACACATATGAGGTCACAAAACTATTAAGTAGAAGAATGGAAATTAAGATTCCCACTCTGTTGGGATACAGTAAAACATGTGGTCTCTAAATTATATTAATATTAATTTCCCTATATGGCAAACAATGGTAGCATCCGTGACAGAGAGCCTGGTTTTTGACTCCAAGTGTTTCACAATTTTACTGGATTTGAGAGTTAGAAGAATATCCTGAGGAATCACAGCTGTGAGAGATATTTGTCTGTGACTGATAGGATTTAGATAGGAGCAGGAGAGTCACTCTGTCATAAGTACAATAACCACATGCCCTGAAATCATCTAAGACTCATTTCTTTTGCTCTCATGTTTTAATAATGTTGTAAAAAGTATGAATTTTAATAATTAATAAACAACATGAACTCAACTTGTTTCATAGTCTGGCTTGACATAGACTGATGAAACTGCTGTAGTCCTTTTTTTCCCTTCGCCCTCTGAGGAAATTATAATAATTACTTACAATAAATGTCTTGAGATTTCATTTCAGGATATGCCACAATCCATTTCTCACAAATTAAAGAGATACACATGCAGATGATAATGAAATAAGACTGGATGCTGGGAGACAATTTTTTAAAGCCATTTATTTCATTTTCAGATTTCATTGAGATTTACGTGCTTTTTCTCTGCTGAAGTGAACTCTCTATCTCTCTTCACAAATCAAGTATGTAAAGAATGAGATTCCTTGAAACTTGCCTAAAGTATAATAAAATTGACCAAAAGAAAGCCAAAAACTCACTTTTGCAAAATATGAATAATGTTACAAGGAGAATAACATTCATCCTGGCTCTCCTTATTACAAATGATCCTGAAAGAACTTATTACTCAAGTGAATGACTAGTCTAGTGGGATGTGGTCTTCTAGGCTAAGATGTAAAATATCCAAAGAACATTTATTATTGCTTGACTATACCTGAACCTTTTTCAAAGGATAGGTCTGAAAATCAGAGGTATTGTGTTGGAAAAAATACTTTCCATTATGGAGGATGATATATTAAAAAGATTAACCGATTTGGATTACCATTTATATTTTATCTGATCCATTTCATATGCATTGAAAATATATGGGTAGAATCTAGCTATATAAACACCAACAATAGCATTAAACTGAGAATGATATTCATTTGGTTATACTGTTATAGTTTTCTCTTAAAATGCTGTTTAATGATGACTCTTTCCAGAAAGCTTTTTGACAGTACTACAAATCTTTTCAGATACAATTCCAAAATAAATAGGCTTAGATTACTATTTATTCACTGTCGGTAGCTCTCAAAGAAAAGAGCAAATCTGCCTGATTCACATCTTTAAAATATTTACCCTAAATGTAGAAGCTGTTCCTAACTTAGCTCAATCATTGTTTCCACTTTCCATTTCAGTTTGTCCATATATGTATAGACTTCACATTGCATATGTGAAAATATATGTATAAAGTTAGCATTTGATATATTGTGAATGCCAGTGAGGAAGGCATTTATTAAATAAAGTGAAAGTGAAAGTCGCTCAGTTGTGCCCGACTCTTTGTGACCTCATGGACTATCTAGTTCAAGGCCAGATTACTGAAGTGGGCAGCCTTTCCCTTCTCCAGGGAATCCCCCCAAACCAGGGATCAAACCCAGGTCTCCTGCTTTGCAGGTGAGTTCTTTACCAGCTGAGCCATAAGCGAAGCCCAAGAATACTGGAGTATGTAGCCTATCCCTTCTTCAGCAGATCTTCCCGACCCAGGAATCAAACCTGGGTCTCCTGTGTTGCAGGAGGATTCTTTACCAACTGAGCTATCAGGGACGCCATATTAAATATATAAAGATATATTTAAATAAGATATGCCATGTTGCATCTATCCAAGTAATTGTAAAAATTACAGCTTCACTCAACAAAATATGATTGAAAACATATTAAAAGAGAAATTTTATCTATTTTGTAGGTTATAATTAGCTGTTTGGTTGAGTGCACTTTCATTTAAAAAATATGCATTTATAATACTTTAAAGCCAAAAGATTCAATAGCAGTAAACTAAATTAATCCCCTTAATTAAGATATACAAAAACTGAAGCCAAGTTTGACTTACAGTATGTATAACATTTTTTAAAAAACTCATTTAAAGAAAAATAGGTTGCTTTGTAATCAGGTTTTTTAGAATAGTTGCATTGACCAAATATATTATTAATCGCAATTTGTTCATCTGCATCTTTTCCATTTTTGTTACAGAAAGATAAAACCATGAAACAAATGAAAAAGGATTAGGAGATTAATACAACTTGATTATGTTTTTGAAGTTGCTGTAAAATAAATATTAAAAATCTACAAATATATATGCAGTTATAAAATTATATTTTGAACTAAAAAATCCAGGAAATTTAACCTGAATTTAAATTGCATCCACAAAGTAAATCTTTCCCTACATTTTCTTTTCACATGAATTACCCAAAGTTAATTTCCTTATGTTTTTCTATTTAAACATAGATTTTAGGTGAACAACTCCTATTTCTTGAAAATATTTTTTATTTTCTTCCCAATTCACTGTAGAGACCGATAACTATTTTTAACCCATAATTCACACAGAAATTTCATATATTAATCTATATATAACAACTCTGAATGTATAAGAATCTGATGGATGTCCATATAGAGGCTGTGTTTATGACAGGAAAAGACAATTTTGAAAAAAAGACATGTAAATATACAATAAAAGGATCTTTAAAACAATGAGATATGTTTCTACCTATCAGATTAGCCTTTAAAAAAATAATACCCATTATTTGAAAGGTGCATATGAACTTTCCAAGCAATGTTGGTAGAAAGATCTATATTTTGATAGAAAGAATTAACATAGATGAATTTGTATAATTTATTTTCTCTATACACTTAGCAACTTGCTTGAGTCTCAGTTTTTCAGTCTGTTAAGTTAGTATAATAATATCTACTCAAATGCATGGAGTAAGAAAATCAAGTATGTAATGTTTTCTGCATCATGCCTACTTTTCGGACATTACCTAAATTGTTACCATTCTGATTATGGTAGTTTACAATCATGTCTATTTTCTAGAAATGAGTTTGGTAATCTTAATTGCAAGCCTTCAAACTGTTCAGATCTTTAGTCCAATAATTCTATTTGTAGGAATTTATCCTAAGGAAAATCAAAATTTCTCTCACTTTCTTTTGTATGCATACTTATACCATCTATTTTATAAAAATATAGTAAACTTAAAAAATATCTACCAATAAAATAGTATTACATATATTGCGGGGGTTTGTTAATACTAAATTTTTTATATTGTTAATATATATCTCTAGGCTAAAATATCTTGGTATAAATTTTAGGGAAAAAGTGAAAGAAAGTGAAAGTCACTCAGCCATGTCCAGCTATTTGCAACCCCATAGACTATACAGTCAATGGAATTCTCCAGGCCAGAATACTGGAGTGTGTAGCTATTCCCCTCTCCAGGGGATCTTTCCAACACAGGGATCAAGTTGGATGCTAAAGTGGCTCAGTGGTAAACAATCAGCTTGCCAATGCAGGGGACAAGTGTTCAATCCTGGGTTGGGAAGATCTCCTGGAGTAGGAAATGGCAACCAACTGCAGTATTCTTGCTTGGAAAATTTCATAGATAGAGGAGCCAGGCAGGCTGAAGTTTATGGGGTCATAGAGTCTGACACGACCTACCTAGACACTGAGCACAAATGGACGCAACCCATAGGAACATGTTGAGTTTGATTCCTGGGCTAGCCATTCTTCCTACAGTACTTTTGAACAAGGAAGTGCCTGAAGAGCTCTTGATCTCATATTTCAGCCTAGAGATTGCAGTTCTGCCTCCCTTTCTCTCAAATTTCACATTTGTCAAGAAAATATTTAAATCTCTTTCTGTTCTGGCACGGGCTTCTGAGCTGGGTGTATAGCTCCTTTATTTTTCTTTATCTAAATATTTTCCCTCTCTTTTACTTTTTAGAAGCACAACCATATTTGCATATTAAGAAAAGTATAAATATCCAAAATCTGATTTCAATAAGTGTTGCTAATTTCTAAATTTGCTTCACTACTGGTATTTCTTTCTATTTCAAATAAATTGTAGATACCTTGACACTTCCTTCCTAAATACCTCAAACATGCCTCTTCTGCTTCCCAAATTCCTTTTTACCATAATTTCATATCACATCAACAAGGTTGAGACAAATTACTTAATGTTACTCAATACTAATCCTATATTTGTGAATATTTTAGATATTCCATAAGTATCTTTTGTAGCTAATCTGTTCATCCCTGGATCAATCAAAGACTATACATTATTGCATTTTGTGCTTTTGGCTCTTAAATTTCTCTTAATCTAGAACAGACTCTACTTTTTTTTAAACTTTATGACATAGAAAGTCTAACACTAGGAATGATACATGGTCAAATTTATAACTTAGAATTTATATCCTTTTCTGAAGGATATTGTATTATGATTTTACATTGAAGCTTCCTTAATTCAGTCAATAAATATATATTGAATGTGCTGTGTGCTTAGTCCTCAGTCATGTCTGACTCTTTGTAACCTCATGGATTATAGCCCACCAGACTCCTCTGTTCATGGGGATTCTTCAGGCAAGATTACTGGAGTGGTTTGCCATGCCCTCCTCCAGAGGATGTTCCCAACCCAGGGATTGAACCAAGGTCTCCTACATTGCAGGCAGATTCTTTACCATCTGAGCTACCAGGAAAGTCTATATATTGAATATGTTTTAGTCATTGGGCACATCATGGCTATGGCAGTGAAAATAACAGCAGATCCTTCACTCTTCCTCCTTTAAATATTTTTTTTTCTTCCTTTTAGAATGCTGCTTACTCACTCAAAATAGCTGTTTAGATGTAGAACTTTTAAGGACTATAAATTTACAAATTATGTTGATTTTTTTCTTCCTTATCCTAAGAAATAGTATGTCAATAAATGCTGAAAAACATAATAGATATATATTTTTTTAAAAAGTGTATCCCAAACACCTCCAGTTCTGTTACCCCAAAATGCCTTATGAGTGAGGTTTAGACATCAGAGTCTAAGGCCATCAACCAAGGATGGGTTAAAGCTCATTAGCTATTTAAGGGGCAAAGAGTGGGAATGTTTGTGTCTACTTGTCGCCTGTAAACAAGGAAGGCATCTATAAGTCTTACTATGTCATATGAAGAAGGGTGAACCATTTCCTGGAAAACAAAAATGTGGGTGTATTTTTTAGCTTTCATTGTTTTTCAGAAGTTCAGGATTCTGTAAAATTCAACATTGTCAGGGACAGACATGGTGCTAAAATAACTTACCAAAGCAAAGGCTGTATTTAGAAGAAGTGATGTCTGTATGAAATTATTCTTTTGCCCTGAAAATATCGTACCTTCAAGGGGAAGCAACAGCAGAGTCCAGAAGCTACAGTTCTGCTCGGAAGCTACAGTGTAGATAGAGTATGTAATACCTCAGGGGCTAATTTCTTGAACATATTTGAGAACACATGGAAAAGTCTCCTGAGTAAAACCAAACCACCCATACCCACCCCAAAGAAAACTCAAACAAAAACAGGCAGGAGACTTGCAAACTTTATGCAGAGCTTCTGGAACAAAAGCCAGTTTTTTTTTTTTTTTTTTTTTAATTATTATTACAAATGTGACTTTATTTTGAAAAATAGTTTGGAAAAAGACCTGTGGAATTCTATGACCTATGAAATATCAGTTCAGTTCAGTTCAGTCGCTCAGTTGTGTCTGACTCTGTGACCCCATGAATCGCAGCACGCCAGGCCTCCCTGTCCATCACCAACTCCTGGAGTTCACTCAGACTCACGTCCATCGAGTCAGTGATGCCATCCAGCCATCTCATCCTCTGTCGTCCCCTTCTCCTCCTGCTCCCAATCCCTCCCAGCATCAGAGTCTTTGCCAATAAGTCAACTCTTTTCATGAGGTGGCCAAAGTACTGGAGTTTCAGCTTTAGCATCATTCCTTCCAAAGAATACCCTAGGTTACAGTTATTTTTACCATTTATAGTTAACAGTTATTACAGTGCCTTTGCTGAAGTAATACATAGAAAAACCCTTTTACTTGAACCACACTGAAATTTGATCAGAGAAAAAGAGACTAAATATTCCATCTGGCATGACTTGAGGTATAGTGGTAAACTTGAGATAATACAATCAATAGATGGTGTGCCATATGTGTGTGCAAAGTCACACAGTTGTGTCTGAATCTTTGCTATCCTATGGACTGTAGCCTGCCAGGCTCCTCTGTATATGGGATTGTCCAGGAAAGAATACTGGAGTGGGTTGCCATTCTCTACTCCAGGGAATCTTCCTGACCCAGGGATCAAGCAGATTCTTTACAACTGGAGAAGGCATCAATAGAAGGTAGAATTCTATTAATTTAAAGTAAGATTTTCTATATTATCTGACATTTTTACAATAAACATGTTTTACTCTTGCTATTAGGGATCAAAGCCATTATATAAAAAGGAGTATTTGAGATGTCTAAAACAATATATTTTCCTTACTTATTTGAGGAAATGATTAAGGAAAAACATAGTGTGCACTACTTCTCTTTTTTGGATTAGAACTCAGTAATAGATTATCATCTTCAGGTTCAGTTCAGTTCAGTTCAGTCAATCAGTCATGTCCAACTCTTTGCAACCCCATGAATTGCAGCACGCAAGGCCTCCCTGTCCATCACCAACTCCTGGAGTTCACTCAGACTCACATCCATCGAGTCAGCGATGCCATCCAGCCATCTCATCCTCTGTCGTCCCCCTGTCCTCCTGCTCCCAATCCCTCTCAGCATCAGAGTCTTTGCCAATGAGTCAACTCTTTGCATGAGGTGGCCAAAGTACTGGAATTTCAGCTTTAGCATCATTCCTTCCAAAGAACACCCAGGACTGATATCCTTTAGAATGGACTGGTTGGATCTCCTTGCAGTCCAAGGGACTCTCAAGAGTCTTCTCCAACACCACAGTTCAAAAGCATCAATTCTTCAGCCCTCAGCTTTCTTCACAGTCCAACTCTCACATCCATACATGACTACAGGAAAAACCATAGCCTTGACTAGACGGACCTTTGTTGGCAAAGTAATGTCTCTGCTTTTGAATATGCTATCTAGGTTGGTCATAACTTTTCTTCAAAGGAGTGTCTTTTAATTTCACGGCTGCAGTCACCTTCTGCAGTGATTTTGGAGCCCAGAAAAATAAAGTCTGACACTGTTTCCACTGTTTTCCCATCTATTTCCCATGAAGTGATGGGACCGGATGCCATGATCTTCGTTTTCTGAATGTTGAGCTTTAAGCCAACTTTTTCACTCTCCTCTTTCACTTTCATCAAGAGGCTGTTTAGTTCCTCTTCACTTTCTGCCATGAGGATGGTGTCATCTGCATATCTGAGGTTATTGATATTTCTCCTGGCAATCTTGATTCCAGCTTGTCCTTCTTCCAGCCCAGCGTTTCTCATGATGTACTCTGCATATAAGTTAAATAAGCAGGGTAACAGTATACAGCCTTGACGTACTCCTTTTCCTATTTGGAACCAGTCTGTTGTTCCATGTCCTGTTCTAACTGTTGCTTCCTGAACTACATATAGGTTTCTCAAGGGGCAGGTCAGGTGGTCTGGTATTCCCATCTCTTGAAGAATTTTCCACAGTTTATTGTGATCCATACTGTCAAAGGCTTTGGCATAGTCAATAAAGCAGAAATAGATGTTTTTCTGGAACTCTCTTGCTTTTTCGATGATCCAGCAGATGTTGGCAATTTGATCTTTGGTTCTTCTGCCTTTTCTAAAACCAGCTTGAACATCTGGAAGTTCGCAGTTCACGTATTGCTGAAGCCTGGCTTGGAGAATTTTGAGAATTACTTTACTAGCGTGTGAGATGAGTGCAATTGTGTGGTAGTTTGAGCATTCTTTTCCATTGCCTTTCTTTGGGATTGGAATGACAACTGACCTTTTCTAGTCCTGTGGCCACTGCTGAGTTTTCCAAATTTGCTGACATATTGAGTGCAGCAGTTTCACAGTATCATCTTTCAGGATTTGAAATAGCTCAATTGGAATTCCATCACCTCCACTAGCTTTGTTCATAGTGATTCTTTCTAAGGCCCACTTGACTTCACATTCCAGGATGTCTGGCTCTAGGTGAGTGATCATACCATCGTGATTATCTTGGTCTTGAGGATCTTTTTTGTACAGTTCTTCTGTGTATTCTTGCCACCTCTTCTTAATATCTTCTGCTTTTGTTAGGTCCATACCATTTCTGTCCTTTATCGAGCCCATCTTTGCATGAAATGTTCCCTTGGTATCTCTAATTTTCTTGAAGAGATCTCTAGTCTTTCCCATTCTGTTGTTTTCCTCTATTTCTTTACATTGATCGCTGAGGAAGGCTTTCTTATCTCTTCTTGATGTTCTTTGGAACTCTGCATTCAGGTGTTCATATCTTTCCTTTTCTCCTTTGATTTTTGCTTCTCTTCTTTTCACAACTAATCTTCAGGTTAGTGCTAGGGATTTGTTGCCATTAAGGAAAAATGAGAAAATTAAGTTTCTGAATAAATTAGTGAAAGTGAAAGTGTTAGTCTCCCAATCGAGTCCAATTCTTTGCAACTCCAAGCACTGTAGCCTGCCAGGCTCCTCTGTCCATGGAATATTCCAGGCAAGAATCCTGAAGTGGATTGCCATTCCTTTCTCCAGGGGATCTTTCTGACCCAGGGAATGAACCCAGGTCTGCTGCATTGCAGGCAGTTTCTTTATTTTCTGAGCCATGAGGGAGCCCCTCTGAGTAAATGAGGAGTAATCAAGAACTAGTAAGATAAAATTTATTTAAAGTCCCATCTATAACCAGAGTCCCTTTTAGAATTTCCACAGAAGTTCAAAACCGCCTACTTCCGTAATTAAATCTACTTTTCATTCAGCATGTACAATCAACATTAATTTTAAAATACTCAATCAAATATTACTCTTGAGTTTTTGTGTTATTTCTATTATTTCATTTATTGTAAATGAATTTATATAATGTATATTTAATACTGAAAATAAAATAGTGACTTTTCTGAAGTAATTTCTATCATCTTTATTACAAATGCAGAGTTTTCAGCTGCAATTATGGACTAAATTAAATTGTTCTCCAAAGGTTTGGGTCCAAAAATACAATTTTACCATTCTCTTCTGGAAAAAATGTGGATTCAAGTTTCTGACTAATGAACTTATAAATGTTCCCATAAATTTAATCAAATGAAAATTGTTGCTAACAACCCAAATGGTTCCTAATACCATTTGTATGAAATTTATGTTTGTATGAAAAATGGTATTTTCTCCCATATTTACTACAAAGCATTTCTCAGACTCACTACTACAGACAGTTCTGTGGACATAAATATATATATATATATATATTTTTTTTAGGTTCCACAAGTTCTCTATTAGAATTTTTATCTTGATTTTATGTTTTCATTTCATTTAAATTTTATATTATTTTATTTAATTTTTATTTAATTTAATTATAACCTTATATAAGCATATTCTGTATCATTTATATAACCAAGTACAGGTCAGTTATTTCATGTCATGATTGCCTTTTGAGTTTATGATTTCATTGGCTCCAAGTAGTACTTTAATGATGACAAGTTAACTAACAAAATGAAATAGAAAAGTCACTTATACTATATGTCACATGTGAAGTCTGAATTACATCCACAAAACACTATAGAAATAAAGGTTTGGTAGCACCTTACTGTGAGAAAAAAGAGAAAATGAATCATTGCATGACTCAGGGTTGACTTGGCTTTTGAAACTAAAGAGAAATTTTTACCATAGAAATCATAACATATTCAAACTGATGTTGGAAATTTACTGTTAGCAATGCAGAATGATTCATGACTTTAAATTTATGTAGTTAACATGAGTTTGAGCAAACTCTGGAAGATAGTGAAGGATAGGCAAGCCTGGTGTGCTGCAGTCCATGGTGTAGCAAAGAGTTGGACATGACTTAGCAACTGAACAACAATAACTTTAAGTTTATAGGTTTTATATTTATGCTTATACTTAATTTGAAAATTCTCTTTGGTTTTATAGTTAAAAATTAGAAGAAAAATGTGGGGTTTATCCCAAGATTTATGTTTTCAAGTTCTTAATACCATAAAGTAATTTAGATTGATACACACAACACAGAGAATATTTTAATATAAAAAGGGACCTGTATGTTGTTCAAGTAGAGAAACTGTTCATTGAATCATGTATCATCTTTCATATTTGCAGAATAAAAGAGGAAAAGAGAAAATTCACTAAATTAGAAAAATTCTTTTTAAGTATATGTTTGAAATTAGTTGTTCACACTATATTCTTCATATAGCATATCTTTATAAACTATTGTTAGCCCAACATTTGCCACTCAGGGTATTTATTGTAACTTGCCAGAAAAACAAAAACAAAACCACATACACTCATATATACATTAAGGAAAGAAAAGGAAAATGTTCATTTTTAGCCAGACATGTTCGTGCTCAAAAAAGGTAAGTAATAAGCTGTCAAACAGGAATTATCACTCCTGGAAAAATATTTTAATGAAGACATAGCCAAAGAAAAATAAGTTTACAAGTATTTTAATTTGTTGCCATGACAACAAGGTGCACTGTTTCACTTTCCTCCTTATTAGTCTTTTAATATATGATCTTTATTCAGCATGCAATGATTATTGAAGCAAACATTTTGCCCCATGCTGGAGGTAAAAAATGGAACAAATCATGACTTATCCCTTTGGATTTTGCAGTTTGGGTGATGAGGAGAATCTTACAACAAACATTAGGACTTGAATCGATTATTTAAAATGTTCTGATGGTTGGTTAAATGTTAAATTTCTGTTCATTATTTTCAGTCAACTTTGTGGTATTTCAGAAAGATATACATATAAAGATATCTTCTCTTGACTATACCATATCCATTTTAAGATGTAGTCAAGAGAAAAAAAAATACCACTAAACAATAAGCAACCAGGCTTTCTGAACTGAGGATCAACCATATATCTCTTTAAGATCAAAGATGTTTGACCAAAAATGATGCCTCTGAGACTATAATAAAAAATAGATGATAAACTGTAAGTTCCCAACCACCCTCATTCTCCCTGGCTCTAGGCAAAAGGCGGGGGCGGGGAAGGGGGAAAGCTGTAAAGGAAAATGTATTGTCTTCAATGACTCCTATGTGCTCCCATCTAATTTTTGATAATAAACTGCCATGTACAGGATTCCCAAACCCCACAGCCTCCTTTTCTCCTGGTAAACTTACCTGTTTTAAAAGAATATCTTATTTGAGCTTATTCTTCTAGAGCAGAAGCTAGTTCCCTGAAATACTATTTTTGCAGTCAAAGCTACTTGAACTTTCTCCTGTTTCTACAATTTCCTAGATACCTGATTGAAAGCCATCTTACTTAGGAAATTATTCTATGTGATTTTCCTTCCTGAGGTATAAATGGTCAAACCATCTTAAATGTTGGAATTTTAGGTTTGGCATCGAGTGGATAATACTCCCAAATAAGTTATCACCCTTGTATAACCTCATTATAAGGATTGTCTTCTATGTTTTATTACACCTTTTTTTTTTTTTTTTGCCAAGAATATACAATGTAATGAAATGTTTGTAGGCCTAACATCTTGTTACTAACATTAGTCCTCAACAGAATTTCAAATCGAATGCATTGTGATATATTTATAACTATGCTTCACTCTTTAATTGCTCTAGTTAGAATCTCAAAACATATTTTAAGTGCAGTTTACTGCATCTTTATTCTTTTATTCAGTAATTAAAAAATAATAACTCTTTCCTGCTTTACCTTAGTTTAGGGTGGCTGTTTCCCCTTCATTTGACTTCTTTTAATTTATATCTATATAGTTAGTACATGTTTATAAACTGAAATTCATTGAATAAAGAGTATAAGATTAAATAAATGCAATAGCAAAACATTTTCTTCAATATTTCAGATAAATTTTGCTTCATTAAAATTCATTATTTTGTTGAGTTGTGCATCCTAAAAATTGTAATATTTAAAAGATTATTACTATGCTAACTGAAATTCCTTTTTATCCTCTGAGTTTAGAGTTTCAGAACAGGAGAAAAACATATAATTTTCAAAGTTATTTACCAAATTCTGTCAATTTATTCTAATTGATATTCTAATCAATAAAAATTGTTATTCTAATCAATAAAAATACCAATTTATATGTCTTCCTATAAATGTAAGAGCTACTTTGAACTACAATCACTCTGTGAAAGTATATACATGAATAAAATATGTAAGTGATGTAAAAAGTCACCTTTCATGTTGCCTAGTTTCCAAATAGGTCTAAACATCAACAGAAATAAAAAAGAACACTATTGAAAATGTTGAGGCTATAATGTCAATTTTTTTGGTAAAGTATTAATTCTAAGTCTAAAGAATCAGATTAACATGTTGACTAAAATGAACAAGATTAGGAATTCAAGATATTTTCCTCATAATATATTGAGCTATTATCAGTTTAAAGTTTCCAAGTTACATGGCAAGCCCAAGAAACTTCACAGATGTAAATTACAGAAGTTATCCTTCACATTCACTTATACCTCAGACATCTTTCCAGGTAGCATTATACAGTGAACAATACTTAAATGTGCAGACAAATATAAAATAACAGCTCCCGTTTACTGAGCACCCACCATGCGCTTGACAATGTGTTAAAGATGAATCATATAGTATTTCTTCCACTGTCACAAGAAACCCATATAAATTCTGTCGGCCCCGTTGAAATTTCTTTTATTGCTTATAAGCAAGTTAAGCTTAAATGATGCTAAAGTGGTAAAGGTCGCACAATTAGGGGCTGACAGGGATTCAAACCCAGGCTTGGAAACCCTAATCTTTCCATCATTGGAATTTCCTTACAAATCAAACAAAAACCAAAAACAATTGGGCCATCAGTGCCTACCTTTCAATGGTCATAGCCTTTTGATGTGGTTTCACGCACTTTATATTCGCCATTTTCAAACTGGAAATAATATTTTTTTGACTCACAAGATTAATGTGGATATACTTCCAAAAAGACTTTCATGTGCTTTAATTCTTCAAAAGCATTTTGAATTCATTATTTATAATTTGTGTTGAAATTAAGCCTGTATATTAGCAGTTTTCAAAATTTAGTCTGAAGCACCTTAAAAGACCTAAAAAGGGTTTAGGAGGCCTTCCTTTTTTGCAAATTTGTGCTGTGCTCAGTTGTGTCCAACTCTGTGACTCTATGGACTGTAGTCCACTAGGCTCCTCTGCTCCATAGAATTTTTCAGGCAAGAATACTGGAGCGGGTTGCCATTTCCTCCTCTAGGGTATCATCCTGACCCTGGGATCAAACCCACGTCTCTTGTGGCTCCTGCATTGCAGGAGGATTCTTTAACCCTGAGCCGTTGGGGAAACCCTTTTTGGATGTTCATATACTTCAAACAAAATAACATATCCCAGGAGACTGAATACAGAAGCAGTGGAAAATGCAGCTGTCTTCTATTAAGCCCAATATTAAAAAGATTCACCAATATGTGAAACAATACAATTCTTCTCACTAAACTTAATTTTTCTTTGGAGAGTATCTTCATTGAAAGATGCTATTTTGTTTACATTCATATGCATTATTATTTTTAACTTGTTAGTAAATATTTTCAATTCTCAGTTTTAGTTTCTAACATGACTATATCAATAAATATAACCCAAAATATGAAGTCTTTGAGGTCTTCAATAAAGTTAAGGGAGTGTAAATTTCTGAGAAAGAAGTTTGAAGTTCACTACTATTCATATCTATGACACTTCTTAATTTTTCAAATTATTTACTATTTATATAACTACTAAATATGTAGGGTATAAACATCTTGAAAATGAAAATAATGCTCTTTATTCTATCTTTCATTGTATATAATGTTATAATTTGCACATCACTGGTACTTAAAATTATTTGTAGATTTTTGATTGTTAGAGGATATTTAATTTATCTTTATCATTATACAGATAGTTAAACCCAGAGCAGAAATTAAAACCCAAATTTCCAGTGTTATTAGCAGTCACAGTGAGAAAATCAATCTGTCTTCAAAATTGAAGGATTTCATAGTTTAGCATTAGAAAATTATTTCCCCTTGTTAGAATATGTAGAATATGCCAACTTCCTTCTGGTTAGTGTCCCATTTTTTTTTTTTTTTTTTGCAGTCCAAAACCAGAACGTAAAATTATGTTTCCCTAAACAAGAACAAGTTATGACCAACCTAGATAGCATATTGAAAAGCAGAGATATTACTTTGCCAATAAAGGTCCATCTAGTCAAGGCTATGGTTTTTCCAGTGGTCATGTATGGATGTGAGAGTTGGACTGTGAAGAAAGCTGAGGGCCAAAGAATTGATGCTTTTGAACTGTGGTGTTGGAGAAGACTCTTGAGAGTCCTTTGGACTGCAAGGAGATCCCACCAGTCCATTCTGAAGGAGATCAGCCCTGGGATTTCTTTGGAAGGAATGATGCTAAAGCTGAAACTCCAGTACTTTGGCCACCTCATGCAGAGTTGACTCATTGGAAAAGACTCTGATGCTGGGAGGGATTGGGGGCAGGAGGAGAGGGGGACGACAGAGGATGAGATGGCTGGATGGCATGACTGACTTGATGGACATGAGTCTGAGTGAACTCTGGGAGTTGGTGACGGACAGGAAGTCCTGGTGTGCTGCGATTCATGGGGTCGCAAAGAGTTGGACACAACTGAGCGACTGAACTGAACTGAAACAAGAGCAATTTTCGTCATTTTAAAGTTGACATTTGTTTTCCTAACTTGAGTTTTTAAATATGCACACTTAGGAGTCTACAAAATTACATATATATATATATATATATATATATATATATACACACACACACAAATGAACAAATGAACTCACTTACAAAACAGAAAGAGACTCACAGACCTAGAGAACAAACTTATGGTTGCCAGGGGGAAGATTGGGGGAAAGGGATAGTTAAGGAGTTTGGATCAACATGCACACATTGCTATTCTCAAAATGAATAACCAACAAGTACCTACTGTTTAGCACGTAGAACTCTGCTCAATATTATGTGCAGCCTGGATGGGAGGGGAGTTTGGGGGAGAATGAATACATGTATACATATGGCTGAGTCCCTTTGCTGTCACCTGAAGCTATCACATTGTTAATTGGCTATACTCCAATACAAATGCACAAATACCAAAAAAAAAAAAAAAAAAACCTATAATAGTCATGGTCTTTACATCAAAACTTCCCTGGTGGCTTAGGCAGTAAAGCATCTGTCTACAATGCGGGAGACCCGGGTTCAAGCCCTGAGTTGGGAAGATCCCCTGGAGAAGGAAATGGCAATCTACTTCAGTACTATTGCCTGGAAAATCCCATGGACAGAGGTGCCTGGTAGGCTACAGTCTATGGGGTCACAAAGAGTCGGACACGACTGAGTGACTTCACTTTCACTTTTACTTTACGTCAAAAAATAAATAAATATACACACTTAAGTACGAGTAGCAAGAAACCAATTAAGTGTGTTGCATATATAAAGGTAAATCAAATAAAATTTAATTGTAGGAAATATATTTAGGCTTTTCAATGACTAGAAAGCCAACTTTGTCTTTCTCTCATGGTACTGAATTCCTGCCTTTCTCTGTGTGTCTGTATTTCCATCTCATTTCTGCATGGGGCTCCCCAATATCAGCGTGTGGCAAATCAGAGCATCCCCCAGATGGCACTGGGGGACAGGGACATGTAGTGAAAGTCGCTCAGTCATGTCCAACTCTTTGCGACCCTATGGACTATACAGTCCATGGAATTCTCCAGGCCAGAATACTGGAGTGGGTAGCCTTTCCCTTCTCCAGGGGTCTTCCCAACTCAGAGATCAAACCCAGGTCTCCCGCATTGCAGGCAGATTCTTTACCAGCTGAGCCATCAGGGAATGAGGGACATATAGGTTGTATACAAGCTTTCTAGGGAAATCATGCATCTCTAGGGGACTCACCAATGCTTTACCTCCATTCCAGACTCCCTGGAGAATCCAATTGTCTTATCCACTCTTAATACTATTATCTGAGTTTGTGGTGGTAGAATATTTGGGTTGGGAATGGGGATATGGTTTCACAGGGAATGTAAGGTTAACTTTGTGTCCTTTATGAAGGAAAGGAAAGGGGCTAATATATGGGAAAGGTCCCTAGCTTTAGGACTCCAAATAATTAAATCCTTCAAAAGATGTTAGATCTTTAGATAAAGTGATGGCAAAATCCCTCCTGATTTATTAAAAATCCATTTCAAAATTATATAAACTTTTGCTTCAATGGTTTTAATATTAGTTGTCATGAGTGTTCTGAGAAATTTTGATCAAAAGTAAAAATGTTATTAGAGCTGCAGTAGCAAGTCATATATTATGCCTAAATGGCAGTTTTAGTTGGTTGCCCTCAAAAATAACATTGCTATTTCACATGGATAAGTTTGTTTCAGAATGAGATAAATAGGCCTAGGTTTGCAGCATTTTAAAATATAACTGCATACTTACTTACTGAAACTTTTCAAGATATATTTTCTTATGGATTTAAAATGCTCTATGTAAAATGCAAAACATATTAAAATGCTAATTTTTATATAATGTATAATGTGGCAAAAATTATGTAATTTTAAAGTCAGCTCTTAGTACCATTATGATATGCTTTAATAGAAAAGACATTATCCAGAAAATATAGGGACTTGCAGTCAGCCCTTGGTCAACAACAAAGCCTGATTTGTTTTCCCATAAGTCTCACGTCCCAAAGTTACATAATAAACAACTAAAAAGGAATTTAGAGGAAGACTCCAAAACAAATGATTCTAGTGGTACAGATCGTCACTGCAGTCTTCCCCTGGAGTTCCTAATTCTGCATGTGTGCTAAAACGCTTCAGTCGTGTCTGACTCTTTGCGACCCCGTGGACTCTAGTCCGTCAAGCTACTCTGTCCATGGGATTCTCCAGGCAAGAGTACTGGAGTGGGTTGTGGTTTCCTCCTCCAGGGGCTATTCCAGAGATCAAACCCACATCTCTTGCCTCTCCTGCATTGGCAGGAGGCTTCTTCACTGCTTCCCTGGTGGCTGAGACCGTAAAGAATTCACCTGTAATGCAGGAGACCTGAGTTCCATCCCCAGATCAGGAAGATCCTCTGAAGGAGGGCATGGCAACCCACTCCAGTATTCTTGCTCAGAGGTTGTACTTAGCACTGGGTTAGATAATTCTAAGGAATTTAAACATTTGAGTTATTTTTTAACAATTCAAATTTCATTACCTAAAACAGTTTTAGTGTTTCTGAAATAAGGAAAAATATACATTTTCAAAATCAATTACTAAATAGCAGAAGAAAAAAACTATGTATAAGGGAGACTGAGAATCGAGCTGGAATAGGAAAGGGAGGGAGGTTAGCAGGTGGTGCTGATTAAACTTTACTTGGATGAAGAAAGGGTAGGAAAGATTTTTTTCCAAGTATGTGATGTTTGATCTAAGATCTGAAAATATGATCAGTTTAACTTACCAAATTAGGATGAGCAAGGTGAAGATTGCTTCGTAAAACCGCTTACGCTGACCTGGGATGAACAGAAGACTTTTCTCTCAATTTATTTGAAATTTTCATGCATGGTCCTGGGTTCCCTGTATTTTCTAATTTTGGATATCAATTCCTATATAAATTAAAATGAAGCTTCACCTCTGTAAAAAAAAAAAAAAAGAGAGACCTAAAAATTATAATGACTGAAATAAGTGAAATCTATTTCTGTCTAGTACAGCCATCCTGCTGGTGAAGGCTATTAGGTAGCTTTGCTTCACAGTTTTAACCATCATGTCGAGTGAGAATCTAGTATTTGTAGATAAGAGTTTTTAATATCACTGGGCTTTTAAATTCAAGAGCACTACTTCATTTGGTGACCAATTGGATGCAAATTGTCACCCAAGGGAGCAACCCGAGGGCCCCTAACCCACTCCTAAAACTGTCTCTATGGAACCGGACACCTGTCTTAGGCAAGGAAGTATCTGCTCTCATTTATAATAAAAAACTACTCTTAGCAAGCTTTCAGAAAACAGAAATTTTATCTTCTAGCTACATTCATGTGCAGGAACAAGCAAGCTTACCCACAAGAAACCAGTATAAACTAACACAGCTGTCAATTTTATAAATGTCTTTTGGAGCATGTATTATGAGGTGGATGAACCTAGAGCCTGTTATACAGAATAAAGTAAGTCAGAAAGAGAAAAACAAATTTCATACATTAACACGTATGTATCAGTTCAGTTCAGTTCAGTTGCTCAGTCATGTCTGACTCTTTGCAACCCCATGAATCGCAGCACGCCAGGCCTCCCTGTCCATCACCAACTCTTGGAGTTCACTCAGACTCACATCCATCAAGTCAGTGATGCAATCCAGCCATCTCATCCTCTGTCATCCCCTTCACTTCCTGCCCCCAATCCCTCCCAGCATCAGAGTCTTTTCCAATGAGTCAACTCTTCGCATCAGGTGGCCAAAGTACTGGAGTTTCAGCTTTAGCATCATTCCTTCCAAAGAAATCCCAGGGCTGATCTCCTTCAGAATGGACTTGTTGGAACTCCTTGCAGTCCAAGGGACTCTCAAGAGTCTTCTCCAACACCACAGTTCAAAAGCATCAATTCTTCAGAGCTCAGCTTTCTTCACAGTCCAACTCTCACATCCATACATGACCACTGGAAAAACCATAGCCTTGACTAGATGTACCTTTGTTGGCAAAGTAATGTCTCTGCTTTTGAATATGCTATCTAGGTTGGTCATAACTTTCCTTCCAAGGAGTAAGTGTCTTTTAATTTCATGGCTGCAGTCACCATCTGCAGTGATTTTGGAGCCCCCAAAAATAAAGTCTGACACTGTTTCCACTGTTTCCCCATCTATTTCCCATGAAGTGATGGAACCAGATGCCATGATCTTCGTTTTCTGAATGTTGAGCTTTAAGCCAACTTTTTCACTCTCCTCTTTCACCTTCATCAAGAGGCTTTTTAGTTTCTCTTCACTTTCTGCCATAAGGGTGGTGTCATCTGCATATCTGAGGTTATTGATATTTCTCCCGGCAATCTTGATTCCAGCCTGTGCTTCTTTCAGCCCAGCATTTCTCATGATGTACTCTACATAGAAGTTAAATAAGCAGGGTGACAATATACAGCCTTGACGTACTCCTTTTCCTATTTGGAACCAGTCTGTTGATCCACGTCTAGTTCTAACTGTTGCTTCCTGACCTACATATAGGTTTCTCAAGAGGCAGGTCAGGTGGTCTGGTATTCCCATCTCTTTCAGAATTTTCCACAGTTTATTGTGATCCACACAGTCAAAGGCTTTGGCATACTCAATAAAGCAGAAATAGATGTTTTTCTGGAACTCTCTTGCTTTTTTGATGATCCAGCGGATGTTGACAATTTGATCTCTGCTTCCTCTGCCTTTTCTAAAACCAGCTTGAACATCATGGTTCATGTATTGCTGAAGCCTGGCTTGGAGAATTTTGAGCATTACTTTACTAGTGTGTGAGATGAGTGCAATTGTGCGGTAGTTTGAGCATTCTTCGACATTGCCTTTCTTTGGGATTGGAATGAAAACTGTCCTTTTCCAGTCCTGTGGCCACTGCTGAGTTTTCTAAATTTGCTGGCATATTGAGAGCAGCACTTCCACAGCATCATCTTTCAGGATTTGAAATAGCTCAACTGGAATTCCATCCCCTCCACTAGCTTTGTTTGTAGTGATTCTTTCTAAGGCCCACTTGACTTCACATTCCAGGATATCTGGCTCTAGGTCTGTGATCACACCATCGTGATTATCTGGGTTGTGAAGATCTTTTTTGTACACATATGTATAGAATCTGGAAAAATGATACTCATAAACCTAGTTGCAGGGCAGGAGACATAGACATAGAGAACAGACTTCGGACATAGTCGGGGAAGGAGAGGGTGAGACGAATTGAGAGGGTGGCATTGACATATGTATATACTGCAATGTGTAAAATAAGTAGCCAGTGGGAAGCTGCTGTATGGGCCCAGGGAAATCAATCTGGTCATCTGTGACAATCTAGAGGGGTGCAGGGTGGGGGCAGGTTCAGGAGGGAAGGGACATATGTGTACTGTGGCTGATTCACCGTGTCGTATGGCAGAAGTCAACACAATACTGGAAAGCAATCATCCTTCAATTAAAAAAATATACATGCCACACACACATAAGATTTATGTTGCTAGGTCTTAGAGTACATATACACTTAACTTCCATAGATGATATTTTTTTTAAAAGTGTCATATATTTTATCATGATTTCAATTTATATTTTCATACTTCCTAAGTATTCACTTTTTCTTATATTTATTAAGATTTTGGGTACCAATATTATGAATGTGTATTCAGCCATCTTGGCTCAATTTCTATAATTTTTCTATTTATCATTGTGTTATAGGAGTTCTTTATATTTCCATGATTGGAACCCTTTGGCAAATATGTGGAATGCAATCTTTTCTTCTGTTTGTTTAGGTTTTCTTTAATATCTCTAAATGCTTTTTATAATTTTCCGTATAGAGGTCTTTCACATATAGTGTTTTATTTTAATATCTATTTATTTTATTAAACAATCTATTTGAAAATGTCCTTTTAAAGTCTTCTATATATTGAATTTTTGATAAACACCCAATTAAGTTTTAAGAAGGAAAATGATGTAATTCAGATTTTGCTTTTTTAGGAAAATCATGGCTATATTGTAAAGGACAGGTGGACAGTAATGGAGGAGAATCAAGTAGAAGGCCTTTACAACCTAAGGGGTGTGTAGTCTGGGCTCAACATAGGGAGATGGGGATGAATATGTGATGCATATGAAATAAATATAAGATTGAGTGTATATAAATTGGCATTATTTGGTTGTAAAGAGTGATTGGGTAGGAGGAAAGGAGGAAAGTCATTTGTTTAGCAAAAAAAAAAAAATCTTACCTTTTTTTGGAAGAATGAGATGAAATGTTAGATTGAGTAGGAGTCAAGGAAGTACAGGAATTCAAATGTTCCAGTGGCCTCTTTTCACATTCTTTTCTTACATGTTCACTAGATAGTAGATTAAAAACAATAATAAAAAAAATGATAAATACTCGGCTTCCCCAATGGCTCAGTGTTAAAGAATCTGTCTGCAATTCAGGAGACACAGGAGATGCGGATTCAATCCCATGGCCAGGAAGATCCCTGGAGAAAGAAATGGCTACCCACTCCAGTTATTTTTGCCTGGAGAATTCCATGGACAGAGGAGCCTGGTGGGCTACAGCCCATGCGATTGCAGAGAGTTGGACACGACTGAAAAACTGAGCATGCGCATACTGTTGCCACACAAAAAGTAAAAGCACTCAGTGAAGGTTTCAGTGATAAAATAGGAGCTGAAGAATTTGTGGCATCTTCTGTTAAAGAAGGCATTAAGGCAAGTTGATGTCATATCTGAACAGCTCTGGAGGTTCTAGATGACACTCTTGTTGTAAGAGCTTCTCTGGAGTTTAGATTCTTACCAAGAGACCTGGCACAGGGAGATCCCAGGCAAAGTGACAGATGATGCCTTGCTCTCCAAAATGGGCATTAGCTTCTACAACTGGGTTGGAAGTGAGTTAGGAAAGGGCTTGACCATGAAGGACTTTCAAGGAAGAGGAGAAATCAACCAGCAGTGCTTTTAATGACACCTGTGCTGGTGGGCCAGCCAGATACTGAAATGAGTCCTGAAGTTAAATCATTTGCGCTGGTAATTATCCTTTCTTCTACTATGTAATTTTTTTTCTCTTAAACTAGATTTCTGTTTTAATCCCTTCTTTTTCCAGGCTAATATATTTCCGTCAACCAAGGGTTTCTTTGTTTTATTTCTCAGTGTGGCTGTTATGTTCGAGGAACTTACATGGTTCCAAAGGCTTGGGGATAAGGCATGGGGTGAAATGGCACAGCCCATTGTCACCTACAGCACAGGAATTGCTTTTACATCAGCCTTGATCTCTGGACACTGATAGTTTGGCTTTTGAAACTTTAAAGGCGAAGTCTTATGGATACATTTAATATCTCCCTGTCATCTCCAGACCTGAGACTGAAAGAAATCATTTCACATTTCAAAAGCACTATTCTCTGATGTGTGTTTTAACAACTAGTGAGAGCAAGTAATCATCCCTCACTGCACTTATTTTTCAAAATAATTTTGACTATTTCCACCTGCTTTTTCCAGTTGATCTTTAGAATAATGTTATAAAAATCCATTGCGACTGTTCTCTTAGCTGGGTCTTGTGAGCTACAAGGAATGTTTTTTTTTTTTTTTTCCCCTAAGCCATACAATAAGATGATGTGAATTTGGCTAGAGGAGACTTTTAGGGTACAGCAAAATGTTTTGCAAATTTTTGCCATTTCTTACTCTTATTAGATTTGGAGAAGTTTCTGGCTTTTCCCAAACTGCAGAGTTGGGCTGACTTTCTGTGTGTGCTGGCGAGCTGTCTGTAAAGGATTGTTTTCATTGACCAGGGAAGTGAGTACAAGGAGCTGATGGGTGGGGGGGGTGCCCATGGCCAAAAGGGGGAGGTTTGCAGCAACCTGTCTTGAGCTGAGCCTGGGCTGATTACAGGATAGAGTTCAATCAATGGTTAGTATGATCCATGACCTTTGATGAAGTATGAATTGTGACTGTGCTCCCAGCCTCTTCCAATCCTTCAGCCATGCTCATCCCATTATTATTTTGTGTTGTCCTCATGGGCAGTGCCCACCACAGCTAAAGAAGTCGGACATTCCCTCTGCTCTCACTTTCCTCCACAGGAGGAAAGGTGGCCTGAGTAGGTCTTTTTAAGCATGGAGGTCTTCGGCCATGTGGAAGTGTGAAATAGTAAAGTGAAATCTGACTCAGATTTGATGCTTCGGTGGTGTGCTCCATCTTCTCCACTGGACTCCCTGATTCCCACAAAGGTATTCTTGTTCATGGGTGACTGACAAAATCAATATTCTATGTGTGTGGGAGGGAAGAGATGAAGGTAGCAAACTTCTTCCATCCTGCTGATATCTGGCCATGAATCTATTTTTGATTGAAATTTCTCAACTGCACATAAAATTATTAATAGTTCAAATTAGAATTTGACATTCACAATTGTTCTTTTAGTATGGATTTTAATATTTATCATCCCAAATATTCTGTCCAGTGTATTTTTCCCTCCATTTTGTATCTTAGGGAAGGTGTCATCTGAACACAGCTACCAACTAAATCTACTTGAGTCAGTCTAGACTCTTTCTCTTGCTTTCATAGTTCATGCCAATTTTCTCTCCTACATAGTTCTGAAGCTCAGTCTCTCTTTTTCTATCCTGCGCTTCTTGTCTGATGTAAGTTCTCATGTCTTTCCCAGGCTGCAGATTCAACACTCTGATTCTTTCTCTTTCCTCAAGTCTCCACGACATCAAACTTTTCTGATTGACTGTGTCCAGGCTGTTTCAGTTGAACATACTGCTTAGTCACTAAGACATACTTTTTAAAACCTGTTGGGAACACTATTCCTCCTTTCACCATGTTTCACGAAGTGATTACAGGTATGCTTAGAAGACTGTGTCCTCCCTTCTCAGGGTCACAGCAAGGGGACCGTGACTCCTGCAGAGTCCCAAGCCAGGAGCAGCTGACTGCTTACCTTAGTTCATCCTACAAGCATGCTCCTTTTCTATAGATCACCGAATGCATCAATGTGGAGATCACTAAGCCAGAAAACTGAAAGTCCCTTCAATGACATACAGGATCTTCCATGCACAGCTGCACTATATTAGCTCTTGTACAAATTTTTAAAAAGCATATCACAATAGATGATTTTAAAAAGTTACCGCACACAGCCAGTAGTCCGACCTGATAGTACCTTTCCTGTGCTGTACTTAGTCACTCAGTCATGTCTGACTCTTTGAGACTCCATGGACTGTAGCCCGCCAGGCTCCTCTGTCCATGGAATTCTCCAGGCAAGAATACTGGAGTGGGTAGCCATGCCCTCCTCCAGGGAATCTTCCTGATCTAGGGATTGAACCCAGGTGTCCAACAGTGCAGATGGATTTTTTACCATCTGAGTCACCTGGGAAAACTAAGAATACTGGAGTGGGTAGCCTGTCCCTTCTTTGTGCTTTAAAAAAATCTTTCCTTTGAGGCAGATTCAACCATGAGTCAGATTGCAGGAAATGGGCCAGTTTCACAAACTAAATAACCAAGACTTCTTTTTTGAGATATTTATCATGTTGATTCACAAATGATGCCTTTACATTTCATGTCATTACCAATTTGGAAAATCCTCCCTACTCTCTTTCCTTTAATACTGTTTGCTTACCCATATGCTTTCAACTAAAGTGTTGCCTTGAACCTGTATCTTTGCTTCCATCGAATTTATTGTGTAGCCCTGTCTTAGCCATTATTGAACTGTTTTCTGTATGTAGTGTTTGCCCTCTCCAGTGGACTAAAACTCTATAAAGTTTGATTACTTCTCAGGCCAGAAATTGACTCCAAGGTTTTTGCCAAGCAAAAATAAACTCAAAGACTTGCATGCAATGTTCTGAATTTTCTCTTTTTATTTTTCTTTAATGGGGTATAGTTGAGGTACAGTGTCATACAGATTTCAGGTGTACAACCTAGTGATTCACAATTTTTAAATGTTATACTCTATTTATAGAATATTGGGTATATTTCCTGTGCTGTACAATATATCCTTTTAGCTTATTTACTTTATACATAGCAAACTGTACCTCTTAATCCCTATTCCTATCTTGCTATTTTCCCCTTCCCTCTCTCCTAATTTGTTCTCTATATCAGTGATTCTATTCCTTTTTTATATTCAGTAGTTTGTTGCATCTTAGATTCCACACATAAATGATATCATGCAGTATTTGTCTTCTGTCTTATTTCACTTAGCATAATGCCCTCCTAGTTCATTTATGTTGTTGCAAATGGGAAAATTCATTCTTTTTATGACCAAGTAGTATTCCATTCTGTATGTAGAACACTTCATCTTTATCTATTCATCTGTTGATGGACACTTAGGTTGCTTGTAGATCTTGGCTATTGTAAATAGTGTCACTATAAACATTGGCATGCTTGTATCTTTTTGAATTAGTGTTTTCATTTTTTTTCTGATATATATCCGGGAGTGAAATTGCTGGCTCATGTAGTATTTCTAGTTTTAGTTTTTTGAGAAAACTCTAAACTGTTTTCAACAGTGGCTGAACCAATTTAAATTTCCACCAACAGTGTGCCAGGATTTCCTTTTCTCCACTTGTCCTCCTTGTTGATATTACTCGTATAAACAGGGGCTTCCCTTTCCTTTACCAACCTTCAGTTGGTAAAGAATCTGCCTGCAATGCAGGAGACCCTGGTTTGATTTCTGGGCTGTGAAGATCTGCTGGAGAAGGGATAGGCTACCCACTCCAGTATTCTTGGGCTTCCCTGTGGCTCAGCTGGTAAAGAATCCGCCTGCAATGCAGGAGACCTGAGTTCAATCAATGGGTTGGGAAGATCCTCTGGAGTAGGCAAAGGCTACCCATTCCAGTATTCCAGCCTGGAGAATTCCATGGATGATATAGTCCATGAGGTCGAAAAGAGTAGGACATGACTGAGTGACTTTCACTTTCATTTTCACATATAAATCACAGAGTGACTATTATGACTAGTGTCTAGTCATCAACCTGTTGAATGGATAAACATAATGTGTTGTAACCATACAATGGCGTATTATTTGACTGCAAGCCAACTTACCTTGGATACATGTTATCATGTAGATGAACATTACACATAATGAAAGAAGTCAAACATAAGAAATTACACACTGTATTATTCTACTTATTCTAAAAATCTAGAAAGGGCAAATCTTTAGTGATAGAAAGTAGATTGGTGATTAGCAGGCTTGAAAGAGAGGGAGGTCAACAGTAAATATGCATAAAGGATTACTGGACTGCCAAAAATCTTCTAAATCTAATTTAAGGAGATGTTTGCATAAGTTGGTAAATTTGCTAAAATATCATTGAATTATACACTTGAAATGGATTATTATGCAATATGTAAAATATCCCTCAATAAAACCAACAAAGCTAGTGGAGGTGATAGAATTCCAGTTGAGCTATTCCAAATCCTGAAAGATGATGCTGTGAAAGTGCTGCACTCAATATGCCAGCAAATTTGGAAAACTCAGCAGTGGCCACAGGACTGGAAAAGGACAGTTTTCATTCCAATCCCAAAGAAAGGCAATGCCAAAGAATGCTCAAACTACTGTACAATTGCACTCATCTCACACGCTAGTAAAGTAATGCTTAAAATTCTTCAAGCCAGGCTTCAGCAATATGTGAACCGTGAACTTCCCGATGTTCAAGCTGGTTTTAGAAAAGGCAGAGGAAGCAGAGATCAAATTGCCAACATCCACTGGATCATGGAAAAAGCAAAAGAGTTCCAGAAAAACATCTATTTCTGCTTTATTGAGTATGCCAAAGCCTTTGACTGTGTGGATCACAGTAAACTGTGGAAAATTCTGAAAGAGATGGGAATACCAGACCACCTGATCTGCCTCTTGAGAAATTTGTATGCAGGTCAGGAAGCAACAGTTAGAACTGGACATGGAACAACAGACTGGTTCCAAATAAGAAAAGGAGTTCATCAAGGCTGTATATTGTCACCCCGTTTATTTAACTTATATGCAGAGTACATCATGAGAAACGCTGGACTGGAAGAAACACAAGCTGGAATCAAGATTGCCAGGAGAAATATCAATAACCTCAGATATGCAGAAGACACCACCCTTATGGCAGAAAGTGAAGAGGAACTAAAAAGCCTCTTGATGAAGGTGAAAGTGGAGAGTAAAAAAGTTGACTTAAAGCTCAACATTCAGAAAACGAAGATCATTGCATGTGGTCCCATCAGTTCATGGGAAATAATGGGAAACAGTGGAAACAGTGTCAGACTTTATTTTTGTGGGCTCCAAAATCACTGCAGATGGTGACTACTACCATGAAATTAAAAGATGCTTACTCCTTGGAAGGAAAGTTATGACCAACCTAGATAGCATATTCAAAAGCAGAGATATTACTTTGCCAACAAAGGTCCATCCAGTCAAGGCTATGGTTTTTCCTGTGGTCATGTATTCATGTGAGAGTTGGACTGTGAAGAAAGCTGAGCACCGAAGAATTGATGCTTTTGAACTGTGGTGTTGGAGAAGACTCTTGAGGGTCCTTTGGACTGCAAGGAGATCCATCCAGTCCATTCTGAAGGAGATCAGCCCTGGGATTTCTTTGGAAGGAATGATGCTAAAGCTGAAACTCCAGTACTTTGGCCACGTCATGCGAAGAGTTGACTCATTGGAAAAGACTCTGATGCTGGGAGGGATTAGGGGCAAGAGGAGAAGGGGACAACAGAGGATGAGATGGCTGGATGACATCACTGACTCCATGGACATGAGTCTGAGTGAACTCTGGGAGTTGGTGATTGACAGGAAGTCCTGGCGTGCTGCGATTCATTGGGTCACAGAGTCGGACACGAGTGAGCGACTGATCTGATCTGATCTGACCTAGGTTACTTCTTTATTCATTTTTAAAATATAGTTTTAACTACCAACCCGAGATCTGGCCCACAAAATTTTTTTCATGCCTTGAGTTCTATCAAGTATTCAGCTTTCCCCCCAAGTTTTTCTAGTTATTACTTTTTCATTTACACTTAGAATATGAAATCTTATCTCCAGTTGGTACATGTTTGGTTGGTATCCATAGAGTCAACTTTGATTCTAGTATAGTTGTATAAAATATTTTAGTTATTCATTACACATTTTGCATTTTCTCATATTATTTTATGCTGAAAGCAAGTTATCTGAGATTGTTCCTGAAACAAAAAGTTCTATTGTAAAATCGAAGTTTGCAAAACTGTGTGACATTGCTCTCTTGAGTCATCTTAATAAAGACGAGTAATTGTATAGTTTTAGGAGTCTTGCGATTAGAATCTTGTTTGTGTTGGTTGGCTGTTGCTATGATAATGCTACACTTTTTAAATGCCCAAATTAGTGGTTTTCAAAATAAATGTACTTTTTACTAACAGAACTGAGGGTCAGATAGACATAGGTCTAGTTGCTTCAAGTATCATTCTTTCTGGAGCTTGGGTGAAGGGGAAAAATCTATTCCAAGCAGACTCCTTTCATGGTGAATGACAGGAGACAAAAGGCTTTGTTAACCATACAGGCACTCATGAAACCTCTGCCTGGATGTGGGATATACTGTGTCCGCAAATTGGAACTCAAAATTAATGGTGTGTTGAAATATACATGATTTATATTTAAGTCATAGCTAAGGAGGTAATGGAAGAAAGACCCATGACCTTGGTAAGCAGAATTTTCTTAATTTATAGATGGAATTCACTCTCCCTTTTTTTCACAACAAATTTAGAATCTCAGTGTTGTGAATCATGTTTTCAGAAACAATGGTAACATGAAACTGTAATTTCAACTGTGATTACATGTTAAAATCATATAAGATGATTTTAGAAAATATAGATGTCTAAGCTTAACAACCTCAGATGTATAGATGATACCACTCTAATGGATCATCTGAATTAAATTCACCCATTCTTATCCATCTTAGTTCACTAATTCCTAAAGTGCTGATGTTCACTCTTGCCATCTCCTGGTTGACCATGTCCAGGAGGAGCTAAAGGGCCTCTTGATGAGGGTGATAGAGGACAGTGGCTTGAAAAAATAAAGCTGGCTTGAAACTCAACATTAAAAAAAAAAAAAAAGATCATAGGATCTAGTCCCATCACTTCATTTCAAAGAAAAGGGGGAAAAGTGGAAGCAATGACAGGTTTTATTTTCTTGGGCTCCAAAATCACTGCTGACAGTGACTGTAGCCATGAACTTAAAAGACACTTAAAAGACTCCTTGAAAGGAAAACTGTGACAAACCTAGACAGTATATTAAAAGGCAAAGATATCACTTTGCCAACAAAGGTCCATATAATGAAAGCTATGGTTTTTCTAGTAGCCATGTATGGATATAAGAGTTGGACCACAAAGAAGGCTGAGCACTGAAGAATTGATCCTTTTGAATTGTGTTGCTGGAGAAGACTCTTGAGAATCTCTTGGACTGCAAGATCAAATCAGTCATTCCTAAAGGAAATGAATTCTGAACATTCATTGGAAGGACTGATGCTGAAGCTGAAGCTCCAATATTTTAGCCACCTGATGCAAAGAGCCACCACATTGGAAAAGACCCTGATGCTGGGAAAGAATGAAGCAATGAGGAGAATGGGTGGCAGATGAGATAGTTAGATAGCATCACCAACTCAACCACATGAATTTGAGCAAACTCCAAGAGATAGTGAAGGACAGAGGAGCCTGGCATGCTGCATTCCATGGGGTGGCAAAGAGTTGGACATGACTGAGTGACTGAAACAACAAAAGCTTAACATAGATGGGTTGAAACCGACATAGGGGTAGGGGATGAGATCTAAGTATTGGTACTTAAAAATTTACTTCATTTGATCCATGCATGTATAAGAAAGGTTGAGAGCTCTTTCTGTAGAGAAATGGACTATGGCAGAATATTTTTCCTATTCTTTACCTGAACATTTCTAACTACTTCAGTATTTATTTTTATGTCCCTAACCTTAAGTCGACTTTACTTCAGGCATATCTGAGTTTTAGCCTCTTAGTTATGGAGAGTAGTTATTCTTGATCTTTAGAGATGGGCTTTATTTTAGTCTTGTGGCCTTATCAGGATTCTAAATTCTATATTCCTTGAGGTGAGTCTGTAGGGAAGAAAGGATTATAAATCTCTTTGTACGATTTTTAGTGCCCTATTTTTCTCTGGTATATTCTTATATGGAACAGAGAATTTATTTTGGGTCACAGATACATTATGATGAACTATTATGTCTCCCAGGAGGTACAGAAAGCACAATACTATCTCAATGTTCTGTATTTGTATAGTTTTTAAAATGCATAGCCAAGGAATTACAACATTGTTTCAGATATGACACAGGATATTAAATCTTTCTGGCCTCAAACATTTCAGTTGCCCTATAGGAGACTCCTTTTTTACCACAAAATAAGCATCTGTTATTTGGTTTGAGTTATATTCATTACTTTTAAAATTAGCTTTCAAATATTTTGAATATAAAACACTTTAATAACCTATATTTAATGAGTTAGTAACATTCCATTTATATTATCATTTTATTCCCATGTATGATTTGAAATTTTTGAGTACTAATATGTAACATGGCAATTCAAGGTGTGGGATAAAGTGTAAATAAGAAATCTAAATCATATCAAAGGATATTAGCAATAAAAAAGCAAGAATCAATACAGAAGAAAAGGGTAGTACATAAAGCAGGATAAAGGAATCAGTAACAGTGGATTATAGTATACAACTGTGGATGACTACAGGAAAATCCACTTGAGTTATACAATGATACTAAATAGATTCAACAAATAACTACTGCACATGTGATTTAAATAAAGGATAAAGAAAATTACAAACAATAATGGCACAATTTAAAAGAAGAGTATAGACAAAGAAAAGAATATAAAAATGATAACCCTTTCTGAAGCATTTCAGAAAATATTTTTTTTGGAAAATTTCAGGCCACAAAAAATGAAATGAAACTGTGTGGGTTCTAAACCACATAAATTAGCTATTACTAATTAGGTATTAATTATTTTATATGAACTTAATATTGTTGTTGCTGTTGTTCAGTCTGTTAGTTGTGTCTGACTCTTTAAACCCCATGGACTGCAGCATGCCAGACTTCATTGTCTTTCACCATGTTCCAGAGCTTGCTCAAATTCATGTCCATTGAATCAGTGATCCCATCTAGCCACCCTCATCCTCTGTTGTCCCCTTCTTCTCCTGCCTTCTATCTTTGCCAGCATCAAGATCTTTCTAATGAGTCGGCTCTTCGCATCAGGTGGCCAAAGTCAGCTTTAGCATCAGTCCTTCCAATGAATATTCAGGGTTGAATCCCTTTAGGATTAACTGGTTTGATCTCCTTGATTAAACTTTCATGAGTCTTCTCCAACACCACTGTTCAAAAGCATCAATTCTTCCGTGCTCAGCCTTCTTTCTGGTCCAACTCTAAAATCCATACATGACTACTGAAAAACCATAGCTTTGATTATATGGACCTTAATATAAATTGTTTCAGTTATTTATTTCTGCATTTAAAAACTCACCACAAAATTAGTGAATTAAAGCAACAGTAATTATTTCACTCTTCTCTATAGTCCTGGTGGGAGCCGACTTGTTTGCAGTTGGGTGCTTCTTATTTAATTTTGCTTGTGGTGCCAGTCAGATGGTGACTCAGTCTGGAATGATCCCAAAGGCTTCCTTTCTTACTTGTGTCCACATGAGCTGGGCTTCCTTACACCAGGGTGGCTGAGTTTCCAGAATAAGCTTCCCAAAGAGGACCAGGGTGTACACCCTATATGGACCTAGCTTTGGAAGTCATATGATATTCCTTTCTACTGTAGTACAGAAATTAATAAGAGGACATATAGAGCCCATGTCTCAAATGGAAAGAGTGTCGTTTAGAAGATGACCATTGTAAAAGCAAATTGGATGAAAGATTTGGTTGCCGCCATCTTAGACATACCATCTACCTCATGGATCATAAATTTTCTTATGATTTTAACTTTGTTGCATGTAATAAAATGTCTACCCAGGCTTATGTAATGAAAACACCAGCATTTACCTCAAAGAATTTTAATGTAGAGCCTGAAGTTTTGCATGCTCACAGGTTATGAATTGGAGTAGCTAGATGTTATGAATTTGCCTAGATATTTAAGGTATGAGAAAGAAGCTGTTTAAGGTGTGAGCTGTCTATATCAGACCTGAACACATATTACTCTCCCTCTCATTCATTGCAATTCAACCAGGGTCTTTCAGTTCCTCTGAAAGTTCAAGATGGTCACCCCATCATGGTCTCTATATTGGTTCATTCATCCCTGTAATTTTGCATAGGTAGTTCCTTCTCATATTTTGTTTTCTGCTCATATATCAACACTTTCATGGAAATCCTAGACTCCACCTCTGCCCCAGGTAGTTTTTACTTGTTATTGTATTACCTTCTTTTTCTGATATTATTTATACCCACCCCCACCTTTGCATTAGATTGAAATCTCAATGAAGGTAGTTTATCACGTTCATGCTAGAACATTGCCTGCACAGAGAAAGCTTCAGAATACCATTTGAGGAGGAGTAAATGAATCAACCAATGGCTAAACTGACTCATGTATGAATACCTTGGGCAGCTTTAATTTGTGGGGGGGGTGTCTTTTTTTTCCTTAGGCTTCCTTGCTGGCTCAGAGAGTAAAGAATCTGCCTGCAATGCAGGAGACCAAGGATCAATCCCTGGGTCGGGAAGATCCTTGGAGAAGGAAATGGCTACCCACTCCAGTATTCTTGGCTGGATAATTCCAAGGACAGAAGTCTGTGGGATCACAAAAGTTCAGACAGGCTGAGCGACTAATACTTTTTATCTTTCCTAAATGATCATAAATCAGAATACCTTCAACTTCCAGATGTGCGTTTTCCCCTTCTGTTATTCTGAGGTCACACAGAAAGCAATGAATTCTTCCTCATGTTAGACTGTACCTCAAAAATTTGAAAACAGTGTCCTGTCTGATTTAAATCTTCACTTTAAATATTGTGTATGGTTTTAAATACTTTTAATGTGACAGATTTCTAATTCTCTTGTCATCTTTGACACATTTCTCTGAAACTTTTCAGTTTCAAATGACAAATTTAAAGTGTTTGCTCCCAGTAGAACATAATATTTTAGGTAATGGCTCACCAGCTGAGGCTGTAATAACACAGCACTTCCCTTATTAGGGGTTCTATATTTTTACTGATGTAGAATCAAATATTTTGCCTTTTCTGAGGAAACACGTTTCACAAAGAACCAAGAATATACTCTCATTTTTAATTATCTTTTTTTTTTTTGCCAAAGTGAAAATCAGATTCCCTCACTTAATTGTCAAGTATCAAGAATTTTAGGGGCTTTTACAACTGACATTTAGGAACCAAGAAAACAAAAAAGTTATTCTAAATAGGTTGCAGTTCTAAAATAAATACAGAGGATTGACACAAAATGAGATCATGCTGTTTTCACATCTGAGATCAAAAGAAGCTTCCAAATAATTCATAAGGCTTCTGATTTAATGCCATATGGCTGGTATCTCTGAAATAACCAGCTTGAACTTCCTGTTTAAAAATGATAAAGACCTTCAAAAACAGACATGAAAGCAACTAAACCTAAAATTGATTAAAAACCAATTGGTAGAATTAGTTAAATCTATAATAATTATTATTAATTATTATTATTAACTCAACTGTGTGGGTTAGGTCTCTCTTTTCTCATACCTCTACCCATATTTTGACTCAAAATTCTGTAATTTCTACAACTTTTGATAAGAGTACCACCTCAGTGGTCAGACTGTCTGGATTAAAATAATAGGTTTACCACTTATTACATTACTGATTTTGAGGCAAGTTATATGACATCTTCATGCCTTGGTTTCTTCTTTGTAAAAGAAGAGTATTAATAGAATCAAGTCATAAACTCATACAAAGTGTTGAAAATATGAGGCAGATGACTCCACCATAAAGCAAGAGCTCGTTAAAAGTGGGCTAATAAGAGGCATGTTATTATAGAACACAAATTTTTAATTTGCTTAAAAATATTAAGGCATGTCATCCTTTCTTCAGTGTCTTTCCACTTGGCTAAGAAACTCACATTTTAAGCACCAGAATATTAGAGTTCTGTTGCTGCAGTAATAAGAAGTTACCTACTTACTCCAGTGTTCTTGCCTGCAGAATCCCATGGACAGAGGAGCCTGGGGGGCTACAGACCATGGGGGTCGAAGAGTTGTATAGGACTGAGCAACAAACACTTTCACTTTCACTATGGAGGTATCTGGATTACTGCCTCCACTATCATCGCCACCACTACTATCATGTTTCAAACCTCTGATCTCCTGCAGACTCTCACTTGTATCAACATGAATGTCACTGGAAGCTAGTCAGAAATTTAAAATATTAGCCCTATCCAAGATCTACTAATTCAGAATCAGCCTTTTATTAAGACCTTAAATTTCAGTTCAGTTCAGTTCAGTTCAGTCGCTCAGTCGTGTCCGACTCTTTGCGACCCCATGAATCGCAGCATGCCAGGCCTCCCTGTCCATCACCAACTCCCGGAGTTCACTCAGACTCATGTCCATCGAGTCAGTGATGCCATCCAGCCATCTCATCCTCTGTCGTCCCCTTCACTTCCTGCCCCCAATCCCTCCCAGCATCAGAGTCTTTTCCAATGAGTCAACTCTTCACATGAGGTGGCCAAAGTACTGGAGTTTCAGCTTTAGCATCATTCCTTCCAAAGAAATCCCAGGGCTGATCTCTTTCAGAATGGACTGGTTGGATCTCCTTGCAGTCCAAGGGACTCTCAAGAGTCTTTTCCAACACCACATTTCAAAAGCATCAATTCTTCGGAGCTCAGCTTTCTTCACAGTCCAACTGTCACATGAATACATGACCACTGGAAAAACCATAGCCTTGACTAGACAGACCTTTGTTGGCAAAGTAATGTCTCTGCTTTTCAATATGTTATCTAGGTTGGTCATAACTTTTCCTCCAAGGAGTAAGCATCTTTTAATTTCATGGCTGCAGTCACCATCTGCAGTGATTTTGGAGCCCACAAAAATAAAGTGTGACACTGTTTCCACTGTTTCCACTCTTTCCCCATCTATTTCCCATGAAGTGATGGGACCGGATGCCATGATCTTTGTTTTCTGAATGTTGAGCTTTAAGCCAACTTTTTCACTCTCCACTTTCACTTTCATCAAGAGGCTTTTTAGTTCCTCTTCACTTTCTGCCATAAGGGTGTCATCTGCATATCTGAGGTTATTGATATTTCTCCCAGCAATCTTGATTCAAGCTTGTGCTTCCTCCAGCCCAGCGTTTCTCATGATGTACTCTGCATTGAAGTTTAAAAAGCAGGGTGACAATGTACAGCCTTGACGTACTCCTTTTCCTATTTGGAACCAGTCTGTTGTTCCATGTTCAATAAACCTTAAGTTTATTCCTGTGCTTATCAATACATCAGAAACTGTGATGCACTGCTCCCAGCCAAAGACGGTTGAAAGAAATAGATCTGCAAATATGAAACAGTAACCTTTTTGTCCACTAGGAAAGCCAGATGTGTAGGTTTGGAGCCAAAAGTAAGTGGTGCACTCTGTGTTGCTGTTCAGTTGCTCAGTCACGTCTGCCTATTTGCAACCCATGGATTGCAGCATACCAGGCATCCCTGTTCCTCACTATCTCCCGGAGTTTGCCCAAGTTCATGTCCATTGAGTCAGTAATGCTACCATTCTAGTTGGTGTATGTGTACATGCATGCCAAGTCACTTCAGTCATGCCCAACTTTTTGTGACCCTATGGACTGTAGCCTGCCAGGCTTCCCTGTCTTTCACCATCTCTTGGAGCACTCAGATTAAAGTTTCTCCTTTATTTTATTTGTCCATATTTGAATAGTACCTAAAGGAATGCAGGAGGGATTGTTTAAGGCTAGAAACTGATCATTTGACCTCTAGTTCCAAATATTGGAAGGGGATTTGAATTGCAACCAGTTGTATAGTAATTAGGAGGAAAAGATATAGAAGAGTTGTTGTTGTTTAGTTGCTAAGTTGTGTCCATCTCTTTGTGATTCTATGGACTGTAACCCACCAGCCTCCTCCATCCATGAGATTTCCCAGGCAAAGATACTGGAGTGAGTTGCCAAAATCTCCAAGGGATTTTCCCAACCCAGGGATTGAACCTGCGTCTCCTGCATTGGCAGGCAAGTTCTTTGCCACTGAGCTACCTGGGAAGCCCATATTGAAAAGTATGTTAAAAAGTACTGTCTGTATGTTTTTATAAATGCTTAGTGGTTCATGGGGTTGCAAAGAATCAGACACGACTGAGCAATTGAACTGAATTGAACTGAACTGGATACATTTTTCACAACAGATGCAACACTTAAAAAATTAATAACTGGAAGAGAGCCTGGAACACAGGAGACATCAAATAAATATATGTTGAAATCAACTAAAAAGTGAAAATAGAAAAATACAAAGAACAAGACAGTCTTTTGGACTTTAGAAAGCTCTATTTGGTGGCAAGAACAGACAATTATAACAGAATGCATAAGTACAGGAAAGATCATGGGCATATGAGAACTCTTATGGGAAGTTCATCCAACTTGGGTCCATATGGGTGTGACAGGGATGTTTGAAATGAGAACATTTCACTTGAGTTTAAAAGATAAGATTATTGTTTATAGGGATGGAAGAGAAAGTAATAATATTTCCCGAAAATCAATGTAAACTTTCCTATGAGTCATGTATGAAAAGGGAGCAGCAGGAGACATCTTTGGAGAAATATCAGAGTCCATAGCATGGAGCTTCCTGCATGATATCTCAAAGAACTTGTGTGTAATGGGGTGGTAGTATAAGTCATTTTAGAGGAGGCCTTGCAGTGTGTCAATGAGAAAAATGCAATGGTTAGGTTTTTGGTTGTGTATAGAGAAGGCAATGGTACCCCACTCCAGTACTCTTGCCTAGAAAATCCCATGGACTGAGGAGCCTGGTAGGCTGCAGTCCATGGGGTCGCTAAGAGTCGGACACAACTGAGCGACTTCACTTTCACTCTTCACTTTTATGCAATGGAGAAGGAAATGGCAACCCACTCCAGTGTTCTTGTCTGGAGAATCCCAGGGACGGGGGAGCCTGGTGGGCTGCTGCCCATGGGGTCGAACAGAGTCGGACACGACTGAAGCGACTTAGCAGCAGCAGCAGCAGTAATATAATAATAGCACCAAATTGTAGTATGCACTGGCCATGTGGACTTCCCAGGTGACTCAGTGGTAAGGACTGCCTGCAACGCAGGAGACATGGGTTACATCCCTGGGTCAGGAAGATCTACTGGAGAAGGAAATGTCAACCCAGTCTAGTATTCTTGCCTGGGAAATCCCCTGGACAGAGGGCTACATTCTGTGGGTTCGAAAAGAGTTGGACACGACTGAGCAGCTGAGCACACATGCACTGTCAATGTATCAGGTATGAGATGTACCTGACATCCTTTTCCATCAGAGTATTTTAGATATCACTATATCACTCCATTGCTTTCTTGTTTCGAGAGTGGCTATTGAGAAATCTCAAGTCATTCTGATTTGATCCTTCTATGTGACCTTAATTTTTTCCCTAGAAGCATCTTAAATATTCTCATTATGCAGAGTGCTCTGATATTCCATAATCATGTGCTTTTTGCAACAGAACTTGGTGTTGGTTTATTTTCATCAGTTGTGGTAATCGCTCAGTGATAGCTTTCAATCTGAAGATATGGTTCTGGAAAATCATCTATGATTTTATCCCTTATATTTTCTCTCTAATCTCCTTTTGGAATTGCTAAGCCCTGTATGCAGGATTTTCTGAGCTGATCTTCTAATATAATTATTTTAATCTCATATTCTCCATCTCTTTTTGCTTGATTTTCTTTAATATTTCAATGTTATTATTAATTTTCTATTGAGTTTTCATTTCTATTATCATGTGCTTAATTCCAAGGGCTCTTTTTAATTTTTGAAGAATTTCTCACATTATGACATCAGAGTTGCAGTACCTTTTCTTATATTTCTGAAGATATTAGCAACATTTTTTCCTTGTATAACTTTTGTTTCCATACTGCTTCTGGTCTGTTTATTTTTATTTTATTTTTGGGTTAGAGACTTTCCTTAGATGTCTGATAATTCTTGATTGTCAGCTTATATTTAACAGTAAAAATATTTTTTAAAACCTGACATCAAATTCTGAACACACAGTGATGCTTGATAACCTTGGCATTTGCTATAGGCTGATATGCGTAGGGTTTTAGAGGGTGATTTTTCATCTCAGCATATTTGGGTCGTTCTTGACTGATCAATTTTTGCATAAAAGAGATGCAAACTTGTTTGCTTCAAACTCTGGGTCAGAGAGTTAAGTATAGTTTCCAGAATTCTGAAAGAGCAGAGAGATGTTATAGAACTTTCCACACTAGTGTTTTGTTTTGTTTCAGTTTGATAATACTACATACTCAATTATTCCAGAAATCTTTCAGATTCAAAACATTGTTTACACCTTCAAGTAGCATAGAGTGAAAGAAGGTTTCTAAATGCTTCTCGGACTTTTTTTGCATCTGTCTCTCCTTTAGTCACATCTCTTCACCATCAGATGAGACTAGAATGTGTCATATCCCTTACTAGAACTAGATGTCCCCATGCCAAGTCTATTATCATTAATAAAAATAATAATAGATTTTCTTAAGGCTGACTTTAATGCAAAAATTATGCTTGGTTACCAGAAATCTATTTATAAGTATGCATGTGTATTTGAGTTTGTAAAACTTTCACAGTTATGCTGGATATTTAGAGCAATCTATAATGAGAACCTAAGCTGTAGAAAATTAACATCCAAAAGGCAGTATAGTTGTAAAGCTATACCAGCAAGTAATAGCAATTTACAGACATGTTGAGTACCTTGTGAATGAATGCAGTTAGAATTATTGTAGACTAAGACAAAAGCATATGAAGAATATCGATTAAAGTGTGAAAAGCAAAACTTTTGTTAATAAAATGTCTTTCATGTTGTTAATGTGGAGAATCATGAGAGTGAGCGGTATACATTTGTATTCTAAGTGTAAGTAGACTAAGATATCAATATTGTTGTGTAAATTAAATTGTGTAAATTATATAGAACATTTCCATTTTATGGAGATTTTAATTCAGAAACAAAACTATACCTAAAATTGCATAGGGGGAATTTTAAGGAAACACACAAAAAAGTATTTTACACTGAGTTTTAAGTGACAGGATGCTGATAAAACAGAAGACACTAAAACTAATTATTGGAGGTGGCAAAAAATGTTCTGGTATAAGCAATAGTTGTAACGCTGTGCAAAAGGGCAGATGACTAGGGAGTGAAATTAAATGCAGTTGCACATCTCTCTCTCTGTTTCAGAGAGATAGGCATTTAAAACTGGATCATGAAATGGATTGGGAACTAAAAGGAAATCTGAGATAAATGAGAAGGCAAGCATGAGACTTAGTGTAATATGAATTCTTACAAAAGGCTCCTGCAGAATTTATAAAATGAGAAGCTGGGATTTGCTCATGTTACTTCAAAGCAAACAAAATGTGAGTTTAAAGTCAAAGTCAAGGGGAAAAAAAAAAGGAGCCCTTTTGGAGTAAACAGTGGCCATGGGTGTGTTTATGGATGCAAAATGTGTGGAGATGAGCTAAGTTTTCGAAATGAAAATAATCAGGAAAAGTTGATGGATGATCAAAAAGATGTAAGTGAGCATAGATACCTGAGCTTGAAAGTGTTCCAGATCAAGAGGAGGCTTTGATTTTGAAGTATCTAAACTTTATATAAAATCATTTAAATGAGCTCTTTGGGTCATCCCCAAGTTCACAGGGAATATGGAGTCAATTAGAGATGACTTATCACAATTAATTTATACATTTCAGAATCTTTCTAGACACACACATTATCACTACACGAGCTTCTGTGAAACAAGCAATAACATTAAAACCATAAAACTTCCCTATTCTCCACAGAGTTAGAGATTTGGGGGGTATAATTGCCAGAAGCACAAATTAAATTGTAGTAAGTGGAAAAAAAAAAAAAAGTGAATGTAACCCTTCAGTTAAGCAGTTTGAAAAGAGGTTGAATTGGACTATGACAAAGTTCTGTTGTTTTTGTAGCTCAGTCATGTCCGATTCTTTTGTGACCACAGGGACTGCAGCCCACCAGGCTCTTCTGTTCAAGGGATTTCCCAGGCAAGAATACTGGAGTGGGTTGCCATTTCCTTCTCCAGGGGATCTTCCCTACCTAGGGATCAAGGTTGCATATCCTGCATTGCAGGTGAATTCTTTACCACTGAGCCACCAGGGAAGCCCTATCCAGACATTAGAGAAATTTTATTAAAGATATGTACCTACCTCTTTCAGCCTCTGAACTTATTCCAGTCTTTGGATTACCTTACCTTTCTAGGCAGTTCTATCCATGTGGTGGGATTATATACCTAACTTCAGAACCAAGTCCTATCTCCATGATTCGTGAACAAATGGATGCTTAAAAAAAAATGGCAAATACATCATGTACCTTGTTAACTAAGGGAGAAGTAACTCCCTGTCTTATTTTCTTCAGCTGGTATAGTTCTTTCTGCTACTTGCACACCTCAGAAAGATTTCAAGTTCAGTTCCAGACCACCACAATAAAACAAATGGAACAATAAAAGGAGTCAGAGAGATTTTTGGTTTCCCAGTGAATATAAAATACAGCATATTATACTCTGTGCATGCATGCTAAGTTGCCTCAGTTATGTCCGACTCTATGGCCTTATGGACTGTAGCCCACCAGGCTCCTCTTTCCATGGGATTCTCCAGGCAAGAATACTGCAGTGGATTGCTGTGCCTTTCTCCAGGGGATCTTCCCAACCCAGGAATTGAACCCAAGTCTCTTATATCTCCTGCATTGGCAGACGGGTTCTTTACCACTAGCGTCACCTGGGGAGCCCATATTACATTTTACTGTAGACTATTAAGTGTTCAGTAGCATTATGTCTAAAAAAATAATGTACATACCCTAATTAAAATATGCTTTGTTGCTAAAAAATGCTGACCCATTTGTGACAATGCAGGGTTACCACAAACCTTCATTTTGTAAATTAAAAAAAAAAAAGTGATATCTGTGAAGCACAATAAAATAAAGTGTGCCTCTACTTTTTACCACTGGAGAGTTGGGGAATAGTGGAATGACTTTTCACAAACAGAATAGACTACTATCCACTAACAGTTTAAAGACTACAATGCAACCAATATTTAGGGGACACTAACCATGGGCCAGGTACTCTGCTACAGGTGCATTGGTGAAAAATGACACAAAGATTTCTATTCTCATGGAGCCAAGGAAATCAGTTAAATCAGCATATAATAATCATAAAAAAGACATACATTATGTAATCTTTTAGAAGGTAATAGATACTTTGCAAAGAAGTGATAAAGAGTTATGTTGAAGAAAAGGGCTTCATACAGGGATTTGCAATATGAGGGGCTGGCACTTTAAATATAGTCCCTAGGGCAGGACTCGCTGAGACGGGTTTGCCAGGCAAGACTTTCATGGTAGTGGGAGGTGGCCACTGGGATATCTAAAGAGTAGCAGTCCTTTCAGGCCTAAGAGAGGAACCTCTCTGACGTGGTAGGGGGATAGCACAAGGGCTAGTGTGGTGAGACGGAGAAGGCAATGGCACCCCACTCCAGTACTCTTGCCTGGAAAATCCCATGGATGGAGGAGCCTGGTGGGCTGCAGTTCATGGGGTCACTAAGAGTCGGACATGACGGAGCGACTTCACTTTCACTTTTCACTTTCATGCATTGGAGAAGGAAATGGCAACCCACTCCAGTGTTCTTGCCTGGAGAATCCCAGGAACGGGAGAGCCTGGTGGGCTGCCCTCTATGGGGTCGCACAGAGTTGGACAGGACTGAAGTGACTTAGCAGCAGTGTGGTTAGAATGGGAGAGTAAGGAGATGTCAGAAATTGCAACTCATGTCTGACTTTGACTTTATTCTGAGTGACATGTGGAAGCTTTAGAAGGTTTTGAGCAGAGGAATGACATAATCCAAATTGTGTTTTTAAAAGATCCACTCTGGCTGCTCTATCAAGACTAAATTGCACACGGACAGAGAAGCAGGGAGATCTGTTATGAGGAAACTGAGTAATCTAAGAGAAAACGGATGGTGTCTTGGACCGAGATACATCCAGAGTATTCCGGTTCTTGAAGAGATACTGAGTAAGCACAGAACACATGTGTACTGTAACAGTCTGGATTACAACTTCTGTCTAATTTAACTTTTGCTTCATGGAGAGAAAAATGTAGCATTTTATCCTGAACAATTATAAGACTTTATTATAATGTACCTAGTTATTCATAACATAGCTTATCATGGCTTTACTAATAACATTCTATACAATTATATAGGACTTTCTTCTATCATTTTTTATACAAATTTATATTCTTCCATTATTCTGTGAAGTAAGGAACCCAGGCATTATCAACACTTTTTCATAAGTAGAGAAATGGACGATCACCATAATTAAGTGCCTCGCTCAACTCAAGGGATTTTCAAGAATTCTAAATGTCAAGCAGCACTGAAAAGGCATCCATTTCATCCTGTTGTTTTCTCTAATGTAGCTTTTTTCTTTTCAACATGTCATTTTTAGTGAAGTCATGCAGTTGTTATCCATTTTTTTACACTCACTCCTTTTAACACCTACAAGTTCAACTCTTTTGAATGCTCTTCTAAGAACAATCCTCTTGCTCGGCAACTGTGCAGCCCTTCTATCTTCTTTGCCCTCTTACAGAATTTAGAAGATTTGATGGAGAACTTTTTTCTCTCTCTTTTTGTCCTAAACTCTCTCTCCCTTTGCCTTCCATCTTGGTTCCAACTATCTAATCTGAGGTGCTACAGAGCTATCGAGATTTTCAATTGAAACCTGGTGTACTACATTCATCTAATTTTAACCACAATATCTGCAACAGCCAAGTTCAGCTCACTTCCATGCATACAATTCCCTGGAGAAGGAAATCCACGCCAATATTCTTGCCTGGAGAATCCCATGGACAAAGGAGCCTGGTGGGCTATGGTCTGTAGGGTTACAAAGAATTGGACACAACTGAAGCTACTTAGCACTAACCTTAGGCGATGTGAACTTGAACGCTTCACTACTACCTTAGGAATATTAACACTGATTTTGTAAGTGCTCTTAAAATTCACTTTTCCCATTTCTGGGGTCTGACTTTTGACATTAATGGTCTCTCAGTTGTTTGTGATTTCAAATGTTGGATTATATTTGATTCTAGCTGATCATTCAATTACTTTACTGACTTTGACTTTCAAACTACTCTGAGTCAAACATTCTCCTTTATTTTCATTTCCATCAAACTGAACCTGGTACTCATTAACTCATACCTGATTTATTTTGACAATATCACTGATGATTTCCTGACTTCAAGACAATTTATAATACTGCCCTTCATACTGCATCCAGAAACCCTGTAGTGACATTTCCCCCTACAGCAGCAAACTTAAATAGCTCTGGTTCTCAACTGCGTAACTAATTTGATATCAATTTACTTCTAAAAAATTGTTTTACCAATCCCATGGACTTGACCAGAGAAAGGCAGCAGGGAACTAAAGTTTGTTGCTGCTGTCGTTCAGGTGCTCAATAGTGTCCGACTTTCTTCAGCTCCACGGATTGCAGCACACCAAGCTTCCCTGTAGTTCACCATCTCCAGGAGTCTGCTCAAACTGATGTCCATTGAATCGATGATGCTATCCAAACATACCATCCTCTGTTGCCTGTTTAGCCTCCTGCCCTCAATTTTTTTCAGCATCAGGGTCTTTTCCAATGAGGCGGCTCTTCGCATCAGGTGGCCAAAGAATTGGAGCTTCAGTATTGGTTTTACCAATGAGTATTCAGTGTTGATATCCTTTAGGACTGTCTGGTTTGATCTCCTTGGAGTTCAAGGGACTCTCAAGAGTCTTCTCCAGCACCACAGTTCAAAAGCATCAATTCTTCAGCGCTTAGCCTTCCTTCTGGTCCAACTCTCGCATCTGTACATGACTACTGGAAAAACCATAGCTCTGACTATACAGACCTCTGTCAGCAAAGTGATGTCTCACTGCTTTTTAATACACTGTCTAGGTTTGTCATAGGTTTCCTTTTAAGGAGCAAGCTGCAGTTGAATTTTAATTAAATGCCTGTTCAAGTTTAATTTTGTGGCTGCAGTCACCTTCAGCAGTGATTTTGGAGCCTAAGAAAATGTTTGTGAAATGCCAACTGCCTGCTGGTCATATAAGACAAGGAATAAGATCATAAGAAAGGGACTTTAAAAAGAATGTATAGTACATGGTATAGTCACTTCACAGAGAAGTTGTTGAAGTTGATATGGTGATGTGTCATGCATTAGAGAAAACAGAAATAGCTTTTCTGAGAAGTGAAATCAGATGGCAAATGCTAGCACAATTAGTTCATTTTGTTCTGCTTCTGGCAATGTGGAAGGATGAGTTGGAAACATACATAAACAGTAAAGGAACATTCTCTCCTGTTAGGCCTTCGGATCTTCAAAGTTGTAAACTGAAATAGGATTCACAAGCTTTTAACCTTGGTCTGAGCTAATGCTGAAAATGAGGCAGACTCATAAGGGGACTCTCATCAGTTCTAAGATCAGTGTGTTAGTTAGGTTTAGAAGAATTATTGGGCTTCCCTAGTAGCTCAAATGGTAAAGCATCCACCTGCAATGCAGGAAACCCAGGTTCGATACCTGGATCAGGAAGATCCTCTGGAAAGGGAAATGGCAACCCAGTCCAGTATTCTTGCCTAGAGATTTTCATGGACAGAGGAGCCTGGTGGGCTATGGTCCATGGGGTCGCAAAGAGTCAGACATGGCTGAGTGACTAACACAGGCACACACAGAGGAATTATTAGAAGTTCAACATGGAAGCAGGTACATTTCAAGGAGCTAATGAGTTTAATGTGGACAATAATCAGGTTTTTCATACTCTAGAAAATAAAGAAAAATATCTCAGTAGGGTTTGGAAAAAATATATCTGTGATATCCTAGATCTTTTCACAATTATTCCATATTTGGCATATATTGCTTATTATTTCCTTTAAAATTCATTTCCTAATAAAATTTTGTAACAAATGTGTGTTGTGTATGGGTATATATGTGTATGTGTGTGTGTGAAGGAGAGAAAAACAGAAACACATAAAAATGGGAGGGAGACATTGAAAAAAATTCTAATTCCTACAAATATGTTTTGTAGGGAGATTGAAGATAAGTGTACATATGATAAATCTGTAACAGCATAACTTATGTCAAAGATGCTGAAATATTCAATTCAGTTTAGTCACTCAGTCGCGACCCCATGGACTGCAGCATGCTAGGCTTCCCTGTTCATCACCAACTCCCAGGGTTTGCTCAAACTCATATCCATCGAGTCAGTGATGCTATCCAACCTTCTCATACTCTGTCATCCCCTTCTCCTTAATCTTTCTCAGCGTCAAGGTCTTGGGGCCAAAGTATTGGAATTTCAATTTTAGCATCAGTCCTTCCAGTGAATATTCAGAACTAATTCCCTTCAGAACTGACTGTCTCTTTGTAGTCCAAGGGACTCTCAAGAGTCTCTTGAAATATTAGTAAACTTGGTCTCAAGTGACCTGGACTGCAGTGGCAAGGTCAAACCTTTGAAGCAGGGTTTTAGTTCACAGCCAGAGACTGAGGTAGGGTCACAGCAGTGGTCAGCAACAAGGGCCCTGACCCTTTGGCTTTGCAGAAAAGAATTCCCACAAAGATAGAGGGTAATGAAACAAGTAAAGTTTATTAGAGGGGAAAGAGTACAGTACATGTGGGTAGACACAGAGGTGAACTCAGAGGGAGAGTCATGCCCTCGTGGTAGTTTAAATCAGTTATATAGGGGCATTTCTTTCAGGTTTCCTTTGTGTAATCATTTTGATTGACCTGACTCTGAGTCTGTATTTGGGATTTCTCAGGATCCTTCCGTGTGTGGGCACACGTTTCAGCCTAAATGGGTTCTACCAAAGAGGCCTATGGGTAGGCTGGACATTACTCCCCTTTTGAACACCAAGGAGCTTTCTACTTGGGAAGTCAAGTTTTCTTTGACTTCAAGAATGAGAAATATGTGGTCTTTTTTTAATCTGGGCAGCACCAAGCCTCTTCCCTTGATTGTCCTGCTGTAAAAGGAGCCCCTCACCAGTGTACAATGCAGTCAGATGTCTATTCTGTACTGTGAGGAAACATCACCTATTTTCCACTTTATTACCATGAGGTAAAGTGAAAGTGAAAGTCACTCAGTCGTGCCTGACTCTTTGTGACCCCATGGACTATACAGTCCCTGGAACTCTCCAGGCCAGAATACTGGAGTGGGTAACCTTTCCCTTCTCCAGGGAATCTAGCCAACCCAGGGATTGAACCCAGGTCTCCTGCATTGCAGGCAAATTCTTTACCAGCTGAGCCACCAGGGAAGCCCAAGAATACTGGAATGGGTAGCCTATCCCTTCACCAGTGGATCTTCCCAACCCAGCAATTGAACTGCACAAATCAACATAGAAGAATATTGAACGGGGGTCTCCTGCATTGCAGATGGATTCTTTTCCAGCTCAGTGACTAAGAAGAGCACTAGTCCTGACAGCCAACATGGCAAGAGAATTTCAGAATTCTGTTGTCCATTAAAGAGATTCAGTTCACTTCAGTTCAGTCGCTCAGTTGTGTCCGACTCTTTGCGACCCCATGAATCGCAGCACGCCAGGCCTCCCTGTCCATCACCAACTCCCGGAGTTCACTCAGACTCACGTCCATTGAGTTGATGATGCCATCCAGCCATCTCATCCTCTGTCGTCCTCTTCTCCTCCTGCCCCCAATCCCTCCCAGCATCAGAGTCTTTTCCAATGAGTCAACTCTTCACATGAGGTGGCCAAAGTACTGGAGTTTCAGCTTTAGCATCAGTCCTTCCAAAGAAATCCCAGGGCTGATCTCCTTCAGAATGGACTGGTTGGATCTCCTTTCAGTCCAAGGGACTCTCAAGAGTTTTCTCCAACACCACAGTTCAAAAGCATCAATTCTTCGTCACTCAGCCTTCTTCACAGTCCAACTCTCACATCCATACATGACCACAGGAAAAACCATAGCCTTGACTAGACGGACCTTTGTTGGCAAAGTAATGTCTCTGCTTTTGAATATGCTGTCTAGGTTGGTCATAACTTTCCTTCCAAGGAGTAAGCATCTTTAATTTCATGGCTGCAGTCACCTTCTGCAGTGATTTTGGAGCCCAGAAAAATAAAGTCTGACACTGTTTCCCCTGTTTCCCCATCTATTTCCCATGAAGTGATGGGACCAGATGCCATGATCTTCGTTTTCTGAATGTTGAGCTTTAAGCCAACTTTTTCACTCTGCACTTTCACTTTCATCAAGAGGCTTTTTAGTTCCTCTTCACTTTCTACCATAAGGGTGGTGTCATCTGCATATCTGAGGTTATTGATATTTCTCCCGGCAATCTTGATTCCAGCTTGTGTTTCTTCCAGAGATTAGGGATATTAAAAAAAAAAAAAAAGTGGTAAACAGACCAGCTAAATGTGCATCCCTTAGGAAAGAGAAAAGGTGATACTTTTCTGTAAAGCTTCCTGGGTGAAAGAAGTGTAAGTTAATGCTGAGAACAATTGTACTGGGTGGAATTATGAACTTTAGTATATTCTAACAATTGTGCTTCCTATTTTTATAGCTATCAATTCCATGTATGGAAGCCACATTTTTTGGAATAGATTGGAAGCACCTTAAAAGCAGAGACTAATTTCTTGTTTTTGTTTATTTTTTTATCTGTTATATCCTTGATATCTAGCACATGCCTGGTGTATACTAGGTTCTTATTAGAAATACTTATTTTATGAATACTCATCATTAAATGCATGATTGCATAATTCCATATCATGTTTTCTGGTGTCACTGGTATTAGTTCAGACATCTACTGGAAGACTATTTTTCTTTTTGTCCATGACTGGTTCCCTGTCTATTACACACAGGCTGAGTTAAATTCCTATAGTAACACTGATAAAACAACTCTCCAGAGGGCCACTTGTGGGGTTACCCTTCAAAGGAATCAGTTCCAGGTGTATTTGTCTCCTCGGGCTGCCATAACAAAATATACCAAACTGGATGGTTTAGAACAACAAAAGTGCATGCTCTTACAGGTCTGGAGGCTAGAAGTTTGAAATTAAGATGTCAGCCATACTCCCTCTGAAGGCTCTAACAGAGAATACTTCCTGGCCTCCTCCAGGTTCTATTGCCTCCAGGCATTCCTTGGCTATAGAGCTTCTGCCTCCATCTTTACTCTGTAAACTTCTGTGTTCTCTGCTACTTGTAAGGAGACAAATTATCGGATTTAGGCTCACCTTAAATTCAGCAATCATTTAATCTTGAGATTGTTTACTAACTCCATGTACAAACACCCTATTTCAAAAAAAGATTACAATCTGAAGTTCTTTGTGGACATGAATTTCAGGAGAATGCTATCAACTCACTAGGATAGTCAAAGAACTAACTAGAAACTGTCTCTGTTGAGGGTAAATGCGTTAGTACCGTGCATTCTCAGTTGCTCAGTCATGTCTGACTCTTTGTGACTCCATGGGTACCATAGCCCATCAGGCTCCTCTGTCCATGGGATTTTCCAAGTAAGAATACTGGAATGGGTTGCCATTTCCAGCTCCAAGTACCATGAGAAATATGCAATAGACAGCTTTGTAAAACCAGAAAACTTCTATTTTGAGTCATGAACTAAATGTGCTGCATTTTGAGAGCCAATAAAAACACAGAAAAGCATACCTAATAGCTTTTGTCTTATTATTTCTGCAATTCTTTATTTTGCTTCAGGGAAAAAATTAGAATTTTGGTTAAAAATTATCATTGAATATCATATATGCAGATGTAAATGTTCTTTCTGTATATAAGAACTTCATCAGGCAGATTTAGATTCATCCTTAGAACTTATAATTCAACTTCAGCTGTAAAATCTCTTTTTTTACTTTGCAAGGAAAGGATACTTATATGAGGGAAGAGGAAAGTGTCTTTAAAACACATTCTGTGCTGTGCTTAGTCACTCAGTTGTGTCCGACTCTTTGCAACCCCATGGGCTGTAACCCGCCAGAATACTCTGTCCATGGAATTCTCCAGGCAAGAATATTGGAGTGGGTTACTATGCTCTCCTCCAGTGAATCTTCCCAACTCAGGGATTGAACCCAGGTCTCCTGCATTGGAGGCGTATTCTTTTACCTTCTGAGCCATAAGGGTAGCCCAAGAATACTGGACTGGATAGCCTATCACTATGCCAGGGGAACTTTCCAACCCAGGAATTGAATTGGGGTCTCCTGTATCGCAGGAGGATTCTTTACCAGCTGAGCAACCAGGGAAGTCCAAAACAAACTCTGGAACTCACAATTCTGGAATTTTCAGGTTTGTCAATTATGTTCATTATAATAGTAAAAATCTATACTTCATCATTAAGGATTTTAGGACATAGTGAAATGTCTTGTATTGGGCTACTTCACGATGGAAGAAAGAGCCTGGAGTCAGAAACAGAGACACCAATGGTTTAATGGGTAGAGGGACCTTACTTGTCTGAAGCAAGATTCTGGAATGCCACCCCACCATGTGTAGAGATGGAAGGCTTTGCTCCTGGGGAGTAGGGCAGGTTACTGGTTAGTGAGGGAATTATATTAAGTCGGCTCATTGGTTATTAGGGAAATAATAACCAATGAGAGGGACACACTCCTCACTGCTCCTTTGATAAGCTATCATAGTAGAGATGTTCAGATTTAAAACTAGAATGATAATTATCTGGGGTCTGGGGCAGGTATAGAGGAAGGTCAGTCAGGTGAACAGGGTATAGCCGAAGTGGGGGCGCGGTGTACAGAGAACAAGAGATCAGCCATCTTGGGTAGCTTTACCATACAAGTGGAAAGTAAAATTATGAATAGTGTTCAAAGACTCACTGTCTTTTATCTTGTAAAAACATCTGTGAATTAGGTATAGCTATTCATTTAAGAAACAGATTCTACTTAATTGATTGCACATAGTTTGTGCCGTGATTCAAAACTGGAGACTTCTGAGGTCAATAAATTTGCTTTTATTTATTAATTTATTCTATAGTATCTGTAAACAAAAAGAGGATAATGACTCTGAAATGGTATAGACATTTCACAACTGATCTTATGAAAATATTGGTAAAATCAAATTGTACTATTATCATGTGTAAATATGGGTATTTGGGTTGTTAAATATTATGTGAGTGGCTTTTACAATACAGGCATAACATTTTTTGTGTGTGCTTCACAAATATATAATATATATACATATATTTTTCTTTTTTTTATAAACTGAAGGTTTGCAGCAACCCTGTCTTGAGCAAGTCTATTGGTACCATTTTTTTTCCAACAGCATTTGCTCAAGTTGTGTCTCTGTGTCACATTTTGGTAATTGTCACAATATCTCAAACCCTCAACTAGCAAAGAGATTATGATTTGCTAAAGGCTCAGATGATGGTTTGCATTTTTTAGCGATAAATATTTTAAAATTAAGGTATGTACTCTTTTTATAGACATAATGCTACTGCATACTTGAAAACCTACAATATAGTATAAGCATAACTTTTCTATGCACTGGGAAACCAACAAGTCTGTCTGACTTGCTTAATTGTAATATTTGCTTTATGGAATAGTCTGAAACTAGACCCACAATATAGCTGAGGTATGCCTGTATCATCAATATAAAATCATGCATCATCATTATAACAGTAGAATATTAATATTAAAATACAGTTATGAAAAATAATAGTATACAAATATTAAGCATGAGTCTGTGTGAACTCCGGGAGTTGGTGATGGACAGGGAGGCCTGGTGTGCTGCGATTCATGGGGTCACAAAGAGTCAGACATGACTGAATGACTGAACTGAACTGAACTGAATATTAAGCATATTTAAAGTTATTTTTTTGATGTGTAGCTTCAGAATATAATATTCATGTTCAAACTTCAGTCAAGTATACTACATTTGTACAGATATATACAGGAAGACTCCCTGCCAACCCAGTCCAGTATTCTTCTCTGGAGAATCATCATGGACAGAGGAGTCTGGCATCTTACAATCCATGGGATCACAAAGAGTAGGACATGACTGAGCGACTAAGCAAAGCACAGCATATTTTAAATACATATCTTGCAAATATATGATTTTAGGTTAAGTTTGTTCCTAAATGTTTAATAAGTAGATAAAATTACTGATAGATTATAAAGCAAAGGCAATATCTTTAATGTTTGCCTAGGAGCATTCTGATTAGGAAGACCAAGGAATTTTGTTTCTAACTCTTATAGCCTAAAGCTTGTTATAAACATGTAGGCAGTATTTATTTAGAGAAACTAACAAAATCAAATGGTGACCATGGAAAATCAGGCACATTGTGAAAATTGTATAGCTTACAATTTGTAAAGTAGGACATACTTAACTTGCCTTGTAACTCAAAATAATTCATAAATGCTGAATAATAGCTTTATTAATAATCAGACAGAAGAGATAAGTAGCACGTGTAACTTAAAAATGTTACAATTTTTGAAAAGAAAATAATAAACATAGGGAAGGCAGAGAATCATATCAAAAAAAATAAAGGTGCATGATAGTAGAAATAAAAGATAAAATTGAACTTTAAATTAAAAAATGTAGAATGAAACAAATCACAAGATATTTGGTTATTGCCAATTTCAAGTCAACAAGAAAATCAGTCCTTCAGTTCAGTTCAGTTCAGTCGCTCAGTCATGTCCGACTCTGCGACCCCATGAATTGCAGCACGCCAGGCCTCCCTGTCCATCACCAACTCCCGGAGTTCACTCAGACTCACGTCCATCGAGTCAGTGACGCCATCCAGCCATCTCATCCTCTGTCGTCCCCCTCTCCTCCTGTCCCCAATCCCTCCCAGCATCAGGGTCTTTTCCAATGAGTCAACTCTTCACATGAGGTGGCCAAAGTACTGGAGTTTCAGCTTTAGCATCATTCCTTCCAAAGAAATCCCAGGGCTGATCTCCTTCAGAATGGACTGGTTGGATCTCCTTGCAGTCCTTAGAATCTCATAAAGTTTATTTAAATCATAGAAGAAGCAATTAATTAAGGACATCTTTTTCTTCCTTTAAAAATTCAATCTATGTTCTCCTTTTATGGGCTTATTTCCTTTTTTATTTGTCTCTCCACTTCACATATATTCCTATTTCAGTCTGTCTTTAGGATTGAACTTAGAATCTATTTTCCTACTTCCGTTTTTTCCCCCAAACTAGGATGCACCAAATACTTTTTGTCTTCTTTTTTAATCCTAATTATGTACGTATTACCCAAAGTAAAAAATTCCAAATAAGATTATGAAAGAATCTAATAGAAGGAATGTCCATTGGCCTCTTACAAAAGTCAGGCAGAATCAACATGAGTGCATGCCACATACTCGCATTCATTTAATATAGGTTACAGCTGTTTCAAAATGGCACAAGGAAAAATTCTAATTGGAGCACCTGTACTATACATGTGTCCATTTTTCTATTTTTAAGGTTTCAAAGCTCAAAAAGTTTAAATGTTATTTAAATTTAATTATGGGTTTCCCTGCTGGCTTCCCTGGTGGCTCAGACGCTAAAGCGTCTGCCTGCAATGCAGGAGACCGGTGTTCGATTCCTGGGTCGGGAAGACCCCCTGGAGAAGGAAATGGCAATCCACTCCAGCACTCTTGCCAGGAAAATCCCATGGACGGAGGAGCCTGATAGGCTACAGCCATGGGGTCGCAAAGAGTCAGACACGACTGAGCAACTTCACTTTCACTTTCACTGCTGGCTCAGTGGTAAAGAATCCGTCTACGAGTGTAGGAGATGCTGATTTAATCTTTGGTCTGGGAAGATCTCCTGGAGAAGGAAATGGCAACCTGCTGCAGTAATCTTGCAGGAAGAGCCCCTTGGACAGAGGAGCCTGGCAGGCTACAGTCTGTGGGGTTCCAAAGAGTCGGACACTACTTAGCGACTGAACAACAAATTTAATTTAATTAGGATTAAATGTAATTTTAATTAGCCCAAATCATTTAAAAGTCATGTGTATCTGTATACACATGTGAATACACACATATATATTTTCAACAAATGCATGGTAATTAGTAGCTTCTGCTTTTCCGTGGGATGGAGCAGTTTGCATCAAGCCAGAATTCCAACCAAAGAAAGCTAGAAAACCAGATAAAACAGAGAAATTGTCTCTTTGAAGGTATCAGAGATCTGCAGTGACAACACTATCTAGAGAGGCTAAAACTCCAGAGAGGAAAGACTTTCAGAGAGTTGAGCAGACACCTGCAGCCACTTTTACTCTGGGGACTTCACTATTTCTAATTCTGCACAGATGTCTAAGAATTGGACCTTTGTGTTGGCAGAAGATTATTGGCAGTGGACAGAGAGCTTTTGGTGGGAAGGTATGCTCAAACATCTTGGGCCTGTTCCAGTCTGGGATTTTATAGGATGGAACCTAAAAATCTAAGCCACATTATAAAATCAGGCAGAATTCTCTAAATTGTGAGAAAAGTTTAGTCGGGTACTGATTGGGGTTGGGAGGGTTTCTAAACACTAGATTGGTAATTTAAATATTCTAGGCAACCGAGTGCACATCAAGTGTAGACGTCTTCCCTGGGGTCTTGTCTGTGTGGAGTGAGTGCAGTTGTATTTGGTTTAAGATGATCAGCCTCTGCTCTCTCTACCTGGCAGCATGATAAGTCACTTCATTCTGCCCAGCTCCTTGTGACCCCATGGACCATAGCCCACCAGGCTCCTCTGTCCATGTTATTTCCCTGGCAAGAATACTGGAGTGGGTTGCCACTTCCTTCTCCAGGGGATCTTCCAGACCAAGGGATCAAGCCCCTGTCTCTTATGTCTCCTGCATTGGCAGGCACGTTCTTTATGACTAGCACCACTTGGGAAGCCCAGATTTACCTGGCAGAGGGAAAACTTAATCATTACTCACAGAAGTTAACACCATCTGGAGACTTTAAAAAACACAGTATCTATCATTAAGACAAAATTACTAAGCACACCAAACCCTATGACCAAAATGAAAAGAACACTGGCATCTGGTAAAATTTCCTATTTTTTTCCCTTTATTTTCTGTAACATATTTATCAAAGCTATTTTAAAGTCCTTGTCAACTAATTCCAATGTGTGGATCACTTAAGATCTGAGTTTACTGTTTTTCTTTTCAACTTTTGAATATTATGAATATTCTGAGCTCTGTTGAATATTTTGTATACATCTTTCATTTAATATATGTTAAACAGGTACCAAGGGGTGGAATTTCTGGATCAGGCTGCATCTGTATATTCTGCTTTGTAAGATACTACCAAGTAGCTTTTAAGTGATTGCGACAATTTATGCCAGTTGTCCTACATGCTTAACAATACTTGCTATTTTCTGACTTTCTCTTCCTATTCATCATGGTGGGTGGATAGTGGTAGCATCTTGTGATTTTTACTTACATTTCTGTGACGAAAATAATGTTGACAGGTTTTCATATGCTTATTGGTCATTTCAAAACCCTCTTTTATGAAGTGTCCAAGGATTTTGTCAATTTTTCTGTAAGACTATCTGCTTTTTTCTAATCAATTATTTTTCAGAGAAACAACACAAAATACCTTTTTTTTTTTTTACCATAGAATTGGTACAGTATGTTATAATAGTATGCTATCAAGCAATAAAATTAAACGAATAAAGACTACACAAATCAACAGAAAAGGATATCTCAAAAATAATGTGAAGCAAAGTAAGCCAGATACAAAAGATTGCATAATTTACATTCCATTTACATTAAGTTAAAGTAAAGGTAAAATTGATCTAAAGTGTTCAACCTCAGGAGAGGGATTTTATGACCAGAATGGATCATAAGGAACAATTTGGGAACATTAATAATATTCTGTTTCTAGATTTGGGTGTTAATTATGCAGTTATGTTAACTTTATGAAGATTTACTCAATTGTGTGCTTATAATTTATGCTCATTTCTTTTGTTATACTATAATAGTATCATAAAAAAATAAAAATAATGACATATAAAATCCTGACAAATTTTAATAAACACAAGAGACTTTATTCTACCAGAGACTTGTTGACCTTTGTAGTAGTCATAGTCAGACTTTACACTGTGTTTATTTCTATTGATGAAACTAACACTATATAATCTACTGCTGTATTTTTGGAATTGTTTAATATCTTTGCACAAATTATTTTTGAAAAATTGTATCTTCATAATAATTGTACACAGAATACTGTATTTTCAGCTCTTTCACTAAATGTGTTAAAAATAAAAAAATAGTCAGTGGCAAGGAGCTTTATACTACAACCAGTGATAAGATAAAACAGATTGCTCTAGAAAAGTAGAGACTTAGAAAAATTGTTTAAAAAACTGGTGACTTGTTGGCTTTCTGGGTGTAGCACTGAAATACTTATAAATATAAAACAAAAGCAATTCAGATTATTAGAATTGTGTTCCCAAGGAAAAGTGAAAATGAAACAAGGGACTTTAGTTATGTGATTTGTTCAAAAGCCTTGGTATGACTATCTTGTTGATAAAAATGTAACCTAGTCCATAGGACACTTTATTTATAATAGTTGATTTACTCAGATATGACCATGCTGCTTCTGCTGCTAAGTCGCTTCAGTCATGTCCGACTCTGTGCAACTCCATAGACGGCAGCCCACCAGGCTCCTCCATCCCTGGAATTCTCCAGGCAAGAATAATGGAGTGGGTTGCCATGTCCTTCTCCAATGCATGCATACATGCTACGTCGCTTCAGTCGTGTCCGACTCTGTGCGACCCCATGGACAGCAGTCCACCAGGCTCCTCTGTCCACAGAGTTCTCTGGGCAAGATATGACCATATAGGTGCCATAAATATGATGTTCTCAGAAGTTTTTCTTTATAACTTAAGTCAGCATGCCAGATTTTAGCCAAACATAACCTCCAAATATACAGGGAATAACCTCACTTTTTAAAGTCATATCTATTGAAAAAATTATGTTTAAAGGAGAGCATATAGAAATAGAGAGATTGTGAAAGCATGTGTGTTCTGTAACTGACTGAAGGATAGAGTTCTGATATCATTGTTAAAGATATGACTGCTGCATTCAAAATTAAAGAACATGTATAAAGCCCTAAAATATCTTATCTGTTGGTCTCTCACTGTTCTTTCAATTTTCATCACAGGTGCACTTGTTTTAATCTGTTCATTCAATATGGACACATGAATTTTGCCTATTAGACAGTTTTAGTTTTCGTTTTCTCATTATCTATCCTATTGCTTTAGAATTGTCCATTTGGATATTAAGGTAGGTTGCAACTTGATGTGATTTTTTCCAACAGTCCGGTGATCAGGAGACTGATGCTCCCCAGTGGGAAAACTCCATTACTTGCAGGGTTTTATTTTTTTGCCCCCGCTTTGGTTTTTGGTGAAACTGCTGTCCTGGAGTAAATTCTTCATTTGCAGCCCCTTCTACAAATCACTTTACATCTCAGTTGGGCTTATATTTTGGTGTTGCTGACCAATGAATGAGAAAGAAAGTAGTTGTGGAGTTGGGGTTATGTTTTACCTTCTAGCTCAGCCAATCAAATATTTTGATCCACAGCAACAAAAGGGGTTTTGTGTTCTGTGTTCACATTTGGGTCCTATTTCCAATACTCACTTCTGTGATTTTTTCACCAAGAGAAGTGTTTGGTGGCCCTTATATGCTTGCCTCCTTCAGTCTGCTAGGATCAGTGTTTGATGATGTAATTTGTTATGTGGACACTTTCCTCTGTTTTCCCAACTAAAGGAAAGTTCCATTTGCTATTTTCAGTGCACTTAGGATCAGGGTACACTATCTAAATGCCTTGAGATAGATAAGTTTAAAAAGCTAAATATACAATACGATAATACAACATTGAATTGCAATAAAACACTGACTTTGAAACAGAGGATCTCAGTTCAGGTTCTGGCCCTGTCACTTCCTAATTATAAAGTTGGACAAGGTATATTAGTCCCTGTAAAATACAATAATAATAGTATCCATTTCTTAGGTTTGTTATGGAGACTAAAAGTTAATTAATGTACAGCAATCAGAATAGTGCCTGGAAAGTATTACACACAACATTAAGATTAGTCGTTGTTATTATTGCAAATATTCTTAACCAATTCTTCTAATATATGACTTGCTACTTTGGAATTTCAAATTGTATTGTTGCTTTTATTCAGTCACTAAGTCATTTCTGACTCTTAGTGACCTCATGGACTGCGGCATGCCAGGCTTCCCTGCCCTTCGCTGTCTGCTGGAGTTTGCTCAGACTCGTGGATTGAGTCAGTGAAGCTATCCGATCGTATTATCCTCTGCTGACCCCTTCTCCTCCTGTGCTCAATCTTTCCCCGCATCAAAGTCTTTTCCAATGAGATTGGTGCACAGTAATTGGGACTTTGGACCTTGAATTTTAAATAATTGTAGCTAGGCTCAAATACATCTTTGTTAATCAATCAACATATTTTTGCCAATGGGAAATATGTTTGTTTATTTCTGTAGTGTAAAAATATGTGCTTCAGGATTCAATGAACTCTTGGAAAGCATTTTCAGCCACCTGCTGGTTGTGGAAGCGTTTTTCCTGCAAAAAACATTGTCAAGATTCTTGAAGAAGTGGTATTCAGTTGGCAAGAGGTCAGATGAATATGGTGAATGAGGCAAAGCTTCATAGCTCATTTTGTTCAACTTTTAAAGCATTGGTTGTGCAACATGTGGTGGTCCGGCATTGTTGTGGAGAAGAATTGGGCCCTTTCTGTTGACCAATGCTAGCTGTAGTCGTTGCAGTTTTTGGTGCATCTCATTGATCTGCTGCTGAGTGTACTTCTCAAATGTAATAATTTTGCCAAGATTCAGAAAGCTGTAGTAGATCAAACCAGCAGCAGACCATCAAACCATGACCATGATCATTTTTTTGGTGTAAGTTTGGCTTTGGGAAGTGCTTTGGAGCTTCTTCTCAATCCAGCCACTGAGCTGGTCTTTGCCAGTTGTCATATACAACCTACTTTTCATCATACGTCACAATCCAATCGAGAAACGATTCGTTATTGTTGTGTAGAATGAGAGAAGACAACATTCCAAACAATGATAGTTTTGACTTTTGATCAGCTCATGAAGCATCCACTTAGTGAGCCTTTTCACCTTTCCAATTTGCTTCAAATGCTGAATGACCATAGAATGGTCAACATTGAATTTTTGGGCAACTTCTCATGTAGTTCTAAGAGGATCAGCTTTGATGAGGCTCTCAATTTGTCAATTTCCAATGGCCAGCCACTACACTCTTCATTTTCAAAACTCTTGTCTCCTTAGCAAAACTTCTTGAATCACCACTGCTAACTGCAACATTAGTTAGCAGTTCCTGGGCCAAATGTGTTGTTGATGTTTCGGGTTGTCTGCGCTGCTTTACGATCCATTTTGAACTCAAATAAGAAAATCCCTCAAATTTGCTTATTGTCCAACATCATTTCCATAGTCTCCAATGAATATAAAATAAACAGCAAGTAATAAGTCATTAGCAAAACATATAAAGTGAGAAATGCACATTAAAATTATGTATAACATAACCACATTTATTTAGAATGTATTCCAATATCAAATGACAAATTTCAACAATGAAAAAACCAAAATTATGTTTATACCAACCTAATATTAACACATGGTTTTATTGATAAACTATATGAGTCAATCCTGAGTAACATAACTTGTTTATAATAAAATTATAATGCAGGTAAAGGAAATTAATACATTTGATTTTAGTAGCGAATCATTATTTTCAAAAATCATTCAATTGTTGAGTACTTACTTCATATCAGAAGAGTTATAAAAATGTAAGATATAACCTTGGTCTTTAGGGTCCTTGAAGTCTAATAGTGTTTACATTCTAGAAAAGAGAGGGAGCAGTGCTGTGTCCTTTGCTTAGTCACTCAGTTGTATCTGACTCTTTGTGACCTCATGGACTGTAGCCCACCAGACTCTTCTGCCATGGGGATTCTCCAGGCCAAAATACTGGGGTGAGTTGCCATGTCCTCCTCCAGGGCATCTTCCCTAACCAGGGATAGAACCCAGGTCTCCTGCATTGCAGGAAGATTCTTTACAGTCTGAGCCACCAGTAAAGTCCATCTAGTCAAAGCTGTGGTTTTTTTCCAGTAGTCATGTATGGATGTGAGAGTTGGACCATAAAGAAGCCTGAGTGCTGAAGAATTGATGCTTTTGAATTGTGGAGTTGGAGAAGACTCTTGAGAGTCCCTTGGACCGCAAGGAGACCAAACCAATTAATCCTAAAGGAAATCAACCCTGAATATTCATTGGAAGGACTGATGCTGAAGCTGAAGCTCCAATACTTTGGCCACCTGATGCAAAGAGCTGACTCATTGGAAAAGACCCTGATGCTGGGAAAGACTGAAGGTGGAAGGAGAAGGGGATGACAGAGGATGAGATGGTTGGATGGCATCACCAACTCAGTGGATATGACTTTGAGCAAGCTCCAGGAGATGGTGAAGGACAGGACAGCCTGCAGTCCATGGGGTCACAAAGAGTCGGACAAGGCTTAGTGACTGAACAGCAACAAAGAGAAAGAGAGTGACAGAGACAGAGAAATAGAAAGGGAGATAGAATGAGTATGAATGAGAGTTCCTGAAACTGTTACATGTAGTTAAAGAACTGTGGCTCTGGTACATAATTCCATTAAATTAAATTCATTTATGTATTTATTTACTTATTTAGTGCCTTGATCCTTCATTCATTACTCTAGATTTAAATGGTATTAACTAAGTTTCCCAACATATATTTACAATAGATAGATATTATTTTCCAAAAAAATAAAATATAAATATACATGTACCTCTAAGGATAGGACAATTTTTCTTGGCTTTAAGTAAAATTTCTAGATTTCCTGGGATATGGAAGGAAAACATTTGTTCCAAACAGTGCGTTTCCAAAAACTAATATATGTAGAGAATATGTTATTTATATTGTCAAAGAAAATCTGCACCAGATAAAGTTAAACAGGCAAAGAAGACTTTTTATATAAGACTATTACAATAAAGGTTAAAAGTACTGCAATATGGGAGAGGGATCGAACTCAACTCCACTCAAGCAACAGGAAGGAGAGTTTTAAGCAATGGATGAGCTACTGGAAAAGTACTTGGGGAGGTTGGTCAATGTGATTAGGTCATTTGTGTTTCCTAATAAGCACATAAGGGTCTTCTCTGGTGGCTCAGACAGTAAAATAATCTCTCTGCCCCTGCAGAAGATCTGGGCTCAGTCCCTGGGTCGGGAAGATCCCCTGGAGGAGAGAACGGCAACCCACGCCAGTATTCTTGCCTGGAGAATTCCATGGACAGAAGAGCCTGGCCGGCCAAAGTCCATGGACTCGAAAACAGCCAGACACAACTGAGCAACTAACATACGCACAACAAGCACTTATGGATGTTAGGCTCCTCCCTTCCACAAAGATGGGAAGATACGGATGCTCTCTTTCTTGATGATTACATTAAAAAAGATAGTTCTCAGATCCACGAGAAAGACATTTTTGGTGTATAAAACTGACTAGAGGCTAGGAGAAGATCTATTTATCAAAGGGGAAGAGAAAGACTTTATAACTGGAAGTTGTCTAAATTAAGTGCTCTGGGAAAGGGGATGGCAGGGACCTATAGTCAAAAAGAATCTGACTAAGGGCTAATCAAACTGAGTGGAAGAGTAAGGATGCTTTGGTCAACGTCTTCCTTCAAAATACATATTTGCAGCTAAGTTTTAGACTAGAAAATAAAATGGAAATGAAAAATGAAAAAATTTTCAAAAATAAAGATTTCCACAGTACATACCTGGCCAAACAGGTGAGATGAAAGTTCCAAATATGACCATGTTGCTAATTCAGTCTTGCTGTTTAATATTTAACAAGACTCACAAACAATGGTAATGAGATGTCACAAAAGACCAAGATAGATAAGCATTTAACATAGGTCACTGTCTAATGGTTATAATGAAAACTGAATAAACGCCACTGCTTTTGGATCTTGAACTTAAACCCATTGCTATATTAACGCATAACATAATGATTCAAAGGCTGCCCCTATTTGCCAGATTATATTTCATTCAATATGAACAGATGTTCTCTCATTTAGACAAATTGTACCTCTAAACAAAAGGTTCAATTCCCTGCTTTATAGATGATGCATATTCTGCCAACTATTTTTCTAAGTAAGCATATTAGATAAATAAGAAAAACAACTGAAATGATGGTTAAATTACTCCTCTGCACTGGAGGAGTGCAGAGGAGTAATTTAAATGACCACATTTTCATTTCTAGTTTTATAAGTCAGAGTATATTTTGAATTCTGTTCCATAGAGGAAACATATTTTTAATGCCAGTGACATTGACATTTCAAATTTTAAATGATTACTGCTGAATTACTGAGACTTGCAATTAAATTATAAAATGGGACCAGAGAACTATGTAAAAACTGTACTCATTAACTTCCTAAATAGCTCTAAAACACTTAAAAATACAATTCTCTTTAATTTTTGAACAATTGCTGGTAATTGTTTAGTGAAGGTGAAGGATAGAAAGGACAGGATTCTCTCACAAGGGAGAAAATGAGATCTTGATGCAGATTATATGTTGTTTTTCAATTTAAACAAGAAAAACTGCCATCTCAATATGTGAACAATTACATAATCATAGTCATCACATTATTATCGCTGTCACCATCATCATAATCACCATCAGTATCATATCACCATCATCATATATGAGCCTTGGAGGGGAAAGCAAAAACTAAAAACATTTCCCTTTTTAGCTCCAAATACTGCTCCAACTATTAAATTGTTTTTCTGCTTCTCTTGATTAGTTTAAGAGCTTCCTGTCTCTGCTTCTTCTCTGTCCATCAGCCTTTGCTGAAAATCTCCACATAAACTGCTCTTGTTAAAAGTATGAAACATATATTTGTGTACTGCTGAAACCAGTGTTTGTTATTTTCCCAGCAATTTGAAATCATCATCTTTAAGGATTATCACTTGTAATATTGTCACTTGTCCTAATCTCTGTTGTTGCTGTTGTCCATCTCTTTGTGATCCTATGGACCGCAGAACACCTTTGTAAATGAGACCAAATCTACCCAGTTGCCCAAGCCGCAAGACTCAGATTATGCTTGGCTCTAGGTTCTCCATTCCTGTATGCACAATCTCTAAGACAGATGACATATATATCATATATGGCAGTTTTATCTCCAACTGCCACTAATCTTGCTTAAGTCACCCAATATCATCTTCGTTACCACACTTTCACCTTAACTTGTCACCCTGTATCTCTTGTACCTTTTCCATCCATTTTCTACAGAGTATGCAAAATTACTGTGAAAAGAGAGGATCATTCTACTCCAGGTAAAATTTTCCAAGGACTTACTTGCCAGTGTATTTTGATTTAAAATTAAACCTCATTTGACTGACCCCTTCTTCTAGTACTCCTGCATGCTGCTGTGTGCTGTCACTTCACTGACTCTGTGGGACCCCATGGGCTGGAGCCCACCAGGCTCCTCTGTCCATGGGATTCTCAAGGCAAGAATACTGGAATCGATTGCCATGACCTGCTCCAGGGGATGGATCTTCGTGACCCAGGGATCAAATCCTGCATTGGCACATGGGTTCTTTACCACTAGCGCCACCTCCTACTTATCTACAAAACCTAAACTGTCATAATTTTTCTTCTTGCATATTTAATTTTCTTTTTTTTACTTTTAGATTAAAAAAAAACTTTTTATTTTATATTGGAGTATAGATGACTAACAATGTGATTGTCTCAGGTGGACTGCAAACGGACTCAGTCATAAATAGACATCTGTGTGCTTGCTAAGTCCTTCAGTTCTGTTCTACTCTTTGTGACACTATGGACTGTAGCACCTGCCAGGCTCTTCTGTCCATGGGATTCTCCAGGTAAGAATACTGGAGTGGGTTGTCATGTACTCCTCCAGGGGATCTTTCCGGCCCAGTGATCAAACCCACATCTCTTATGCCTCCTGCATTGGCAGAGTTTCCCCGGTGGTTCAAACGGTAAAGAATCTGCCTTCAATGAGAAAGACCTGGGTTCGATCCCTGGGTTGGGAAAATCCCCTGGAGAAGGAAAGGGCAACCCACTCCAGTATTCTTATCCAGAGAATCCCATGGACAGAGGAGCCTGATGGAATACAGGTCATGGAGTTGCAAAGAGTCTGAGAGGACTGAGCAACTAACACTAATATACTTGTTACCACTAGTGCTGCCTGGGAAGCCCCAGCCATACATATACATGTATCCTTTCTCCCTGAAACTCACCTTCTATCTATCCAGACTGCTACATATCATTGAGCAGAGTTCCCTGTGCTATACAGTAGGACCCTGTAGGTTATCTATTTTAAATATAGCAGTTTGTACATGTTGATTTAGTTCTAGCTGGTCTGGCCTCTTTCCATTTTCTTAAACATAGCCACTGCTTTCCTGTCTTAAGGCCATCACACATGAGGCTGTACCTTCCTGGTAAATTATTTTCCCAAATTTTTCCATGGCTGTTTTCTGTCCTTGTGTGTGCATATGTCCAAACTCATTAAATTGTATACGTTAAATATGTACAGTTTATTGCATATCATTTATATGTTAATAAAGCTCTTAAAAGACTTTGCCTTAAAGTTCAAACTGAAGTGAAAGTTGCTCAGTCATTTCCAACTCTTTGTGACCTCATGTACTCCACAGTCCATGGAATTCTCTAGGCCAGAATACTGGAGTGGGTAGCATTCCCTTCTCCAGGGAATCTTCCCAAACCAGGGATTGAACCCAGGTCTCCCACACTGCAGGTGAATTCTTACCAGTCGAGCTATCAGGCACCAGTCTTAAAGTTATCTGTCTAGAAATACTTTGTCTCATCTCACAGTGTTAATTTTACTTCAATTTTTCTCTGTTTACCTATTTATTTTGCACATATCCTATCATCTTTATAATTGAAGGTCTGCTTGCTTACTTTTTTATTGTAATCATGGTGAAATCAACTATCAGTTATGAGTATTTCCTTTGGGACACATTTTTATTTAGATTTGTGAGTCAAAATATTTTTACAATTCTATTCCATAAGTGAGACTAAATTATGACAAGGCTGACTTCAGCACAGATTTCAAAGGATCACGTATGTACTATTTCATCATAGTGTATAGCTTTCCAGTGTATAGCACAATATTTGGCACTTAAGGCCAAATATCGGAGAAGGCAATGGCACCCCACTCCAGTACTCTTGCCTGGAAAATCCCATGGATGGGGGAGCCTGGTGGGCTGCAGTCCATGGGGTCGCTGAGGGTCCGACATGACTGAGCAACTTCAATTTCACTTTTCACTTTCATACGTTGGATAAGGAAATGGCAACCCACTCCAGTGTTCTTGCCTGAAGAATCCCAGGGACAGGGGAGCCTTGTGGGCTGCCGTCTATGGGGTTGCATAGAGTTGAACAGGACTGAAGCAACTTAGCAGACTTAGCAGCAAGGCCAAATATTATATATGTTATAATGTATATATATATATAAGTGTATTTTGAATCAATTAATGGAGTTAAGATAAAGACTTACTCTTTCTCCATACAGAAACTTTGATAAATTCTCATGGCTTTATTAACCATAATATAGGAAATAACCATAGTATAGGAGATTTTAAAAATATTTTTCTTCTGTCAACACAGGAAAGTATTTTAAATCGAAGACTGCATTTCATTATGTCACATATAATAAAAACCCAAATGTAAAAATCTATATCAACTCCTATTATATAAAACACTATTTTTTGATGATGACATTCTCTTGACAAACATGTTTCTTGGTAGAATAGATTGTTAGCCAAATCTACCAAGGAGAAAATTTAAATCACAAAAATAAGATGAAAAGCTCCCATGCATTATATCTTAGGCTTCTGCCTTGATATCATATGTACTGAATATTCCTACTGGTATAGAAGGAACATGGTGCAACTGAAGCTTATTGATGGAGATTTCTGAATTTAACTAGTTAGAGGTTATCAAGAGAAAAATAATTTTATATCAACTGTACATTTCTTCCTTTCCTTTGAGACACAGAATAACAAGTAAATAAAAGGAGGCTCAATAAAGGGCAGAAATGGTAGGGACCTAACAGAAGCAGAAGATATTAAGAAGAGGTAGCAAGAATACATAGAAGAACTGTACGAAGAAGATCTTCATGACCCAGATAATCACGATGGTGTGATCACTCACCTAGAGCCAGACATCCTGGAATGTGAAGTCAAGTGGGCCTCAGGAAGCATCACTACGAACAAAGCTAGTGGAGGTGATGGAATTCCAGTTGAGCTATTTCAAATCCTTAAAGATGATGCAGTTAAAGTGCTGTACTCAATTTGCCAACAAATTTGGAAAACTCAATAGTGGCCACAGGACTGGAAAAGGTCAGTTTTCATTCCAATCCCAAAGAAAGGCAATGCCAAACAATGCTCAAACTACCACACAATTGCACTCATCTCACACAGTAGTAAAGTAATGCTCAAAATTCTCCAAGCCAGGCTTCAGCAATACGTGAACCGTGAACTGCCAGATGTTCAAGGTGGTTTTAGAAAAGGCAGAGGAACCAGAGATCAAATTGCCAACATCCGCTGGATCATAGAAAAAGGAAGAGAGTTCCAGAAATACATCTATTTCTGCTTTATTGACTATGTCAAAGCCTTTGACTGTGTGGATCACAATAAACTGTGGAAAATTCTGAAAGAGATGGCAATACCAGACCACCTGACCTGCCTCTTGAGAAGCCTATATGCAGGTCAGGAAGCAACAGTTAGAACTGGACATGGAACAGCAGACTGGTTCCAAATAGGAAAAGGAGTACGTCAAGAATGTATATTGTCACCCTGCTTATTTAACTTATATGCAGAGTACATCATGAGAAACACTGGGCTGGAGGAAGCACAAGCTGGAATCCAGATTGCCAGGAGAAATATCAAGAACCTCAGATATGCAGATGACACCACCCTTATGGCAGAAAGTGAAGAGGAACTAAAGAGCCTCTTGATGAAAGTGAAAGAGGAGAGTGAAAAAGTTGTCTTAAGGCTCAACATTCAGAAAACTAAGATCATGGCATCCAGTCCCATCATTTCATAGCAAATAGATGGCTGACTTGATTTTTCTGGGCTCCAAAATCACTGCAGATGGTGATTTCAGCCATGTAATTAAAAGACGCTTGCTTCTTGGAAGGAAAGTTATGACCAAACTAGATAGCATGTTAAAAAGCAGAGACATCACTTTGTCAACAAAGGTCCGGACAGTCAAGGCTATGGTTTTTCCACTGGTCATGTATGGATGTGAGAGTTGGACTATAAAGAAAGCTGAGTGCCGAAGAATTGATATTTCTGAACTGTGGTGTTAACCAGTCCATTCTAAAAGAGATCAGTCCTGGGTGTTCATTGGCAGGACTGATGTTGAAGCTGAAACTTCAATACTTTGGCCACCTGATGCTAAGAGCTGACTCATTTGAAAACACTCTGATGCTGGAAAGATTGTAAGTGGGAGGAAAAAGGGACGACAGAGGATGAGATGGTTGGATGTCATCACCGACTCAATGGATGTGGGTTTGGGTGGACTCCAGAAGTTGGTGATGGACAGGGAGGCCCAGCATGCTGCAGTTCATGGGGTCACAAAGAGTAGGACACGACTGAGCGACTAAACTGAACTGAACTGAAAAGATCTTGACTGAATGAAGAGGAATGTCTTCCATACTACTTGTGCACAGCTGGAAACCTTAATGAATAAGAACATTGAGTTCTCCTTCAAACAAGGTTAATTTAGAACTTTTCTGCCTTCAGAATTATCCATAAATTAATTTCTAGAACTTATAACATTTTTATTAGATCTTTCAGGAGAAAATTTGATGTAATGTGCATAAAAATCCTATGATCTTACATGTCCTGCTTAAGAAATGAGATGATGAGAAATCAGAAATGTTTCTGTGCTATATCGTATGCTTATCAATTAGCAGTCTCATAAAAGTACATGAGTTTTAGAAATGAATAAAAAACTAAATTGTATGATTAGAAATTTATTTTCTGCTCTGATCACTTTTTCATTATGTCTTCTAGTGCATATTTTAAATAAAAGGTTATTCTCTGGATTATCAATTTTGCTACAATCCATTGTGAATTACTTGTTAAGAGACTTATTTTTTTCCACTCCCTGTTTTTTAGTGCCTGATTGTATGAACTTTATCACTTATTTAACCATTTTCCCTAAATTAACCAGGTTTCCTAAGCAACAAAATGAGTTTTAGCCTAAAAATAATTACTGACAGACCATCTATCATTAATAAATGATGATTGACCTACTTCATTATTAAATGACATATGACTAGCTTTTTTTCAACCTAATCATATTATACAGTGATATTTTTCCAAAAAGGTATTCCTTTTATGGAACTGGTTTAAAATATATTCCAAAGATTTTAATTTACATGTTCTTCATTGTTTTTAAATTGCTTTTGCTATATTCACAGGACTTTTGTGCTTTCTCTTCTGTAAAACGTTTGGAAGGGTTTGCTTACATTTATACTTCCCTCTTTCTTTTTTTTCTTACAATTTTATAGGAGTTTTTCTTATATTTCAGATTATGATCCTTTGGCAAATAATTGTGCTGAAATAATATTTCCCAATTTGTGCTTTCTTTTACCATCTCATACTTTTAAATCTATAGTTTTAGGAGCAAACTTCTTAAATGTAATATAGTTCCATTTATCAATTTTTTCTTTTATGGTATATTAAGTTTTATCAAAATTTGTTTTCCTTACAGAGAAACAGGTACATTTACAGGGTAATTTGTATTATTCACTAATTAATATTATAAAGGATACTTCAAATTATGTATGATATTGCATATTATTAACAAATCATATTCATTAATTCATATTAATTTATCTGTATTATTTCACTTCAGAGTCTAATTAATTTGAGTATGATGTGTGATGGAATTTTATTTTATTTTGTTTTCATAGGAAAAGCCAGTATTGCCAGAATCAATTAATAAATAACCCATCCCGTCATCCCCCGGACCTACAGTCAGTCCACTCTGCCTCATATTCCGTTTCCTTGTGCGAACGTATTTCTGGCTCTCTAATCTGTCCTGTCACAGAACACCTTCCTCCTCACTTCTGGACTCTGACCTCCCATACCAGGCCGTTCTTATCTCACTGGGCCTCTGACAGAAGACACCGCACCATCTGCCTGTGTGTGGAGATCTTGTCGTTCTGCCTGGGATCTGACAGTGCACAACTCTCTGCACGACCCCCTCAAGCTATTCTAGCTCCAGCATCTCTTGCCAAACTCGATGGGAGTTTACCTAATTTCTGTCACTTACACTGAGGCTTTCCTCAACTGCATCCATCCTCACCCTATCAGGCCCTGGCGCCGAAGTCAGGTGTCACCCCACGTGTGACTGGCATCCTCACCTTGCCTAAGCTCTGCTCCCTGAGCTGGGACATTTCCCTTCCTCACTGTGTTCCTTACAGTCTCTTCAGGATCAAAATAACAGGTTAAACTCTCCGTGAGCTCAGATGATAGCGTTCAAAGAACAAAGTAAAAACAGCAGGGTCCAAAAGGGTCCTACTGTCCCTCAGCAAATATTGTATTAAGAAATATCTTCCCAATTTATGAGCAGAGGGAAAAACCAATTATGTATATAAGTGGACTTTGCTGTGCCCGTATATATGGGCATTCCAGGTGGCTCAGTGGTAAAGAATCTCTGCCCCTGGAAGAGACTCAAGAGACTCAGGTTTGATCTCTGGGTTGGGAGGATTCCCTGGAGGAGGAAATGGCAAACCACTCCAGTATTTTTGCCCAGAGACTCTCAAGGACAGAGAATCCTGGTGGGCTACAGTTCATAGAGTCACAAAGAGTGAGACATGCTGAATTGGCATAGCATGCGTATATATATATGCAGATGAAATAATGCTACATGATTTTTAGTGAATAAATATTTTAATAAATTAAGTGAATAAATAGATGATTATATGATATTAAAAGTATTAGAAAAATCATAATTGTAGCTACTATAAAGCTGGGTAAAACTTCATGGATTTCCATAAGGGTAATTTAGCTTGTAATTTAATGATTTCACTTGGAAATTCTAACAAATAGATAACTTTTGATATACATATTTACCTTTCAGCTTTTCTACTCTTCTGTTAGGGAACAGATAAAAGAAGTCAAAGTCTTAATAGAAAATATGAACCTAAGAAGGGCAGGAAAGTTATTCAGATAAGTACAGAACATTTAAGTGGTATTTGTAATGTAGGGGATAAAAGGAAAAAAAAAGTTAAATATGGGCTTCAGTAAGAAAAATAGAAGACACAAAAAGTAATGAAAAAATTCAGCATATTCCAGAAAGTGGTCTAATTCTACTTTTTTCTCAAACTAATAAAATAATAGAGCTTATTCATATTGCTACACTATTGAGCAGAAATAGCCTGATATCATGAAAATAAAATTGTATGATTCCAATAAGACCCTCAAAATAGACATAAAAGCATAAAAATATTCAAGAAAACTAATTATCATTATATTCTATTATAGACTATTAAGTCTCCAGAGTTCCATTAGAAATGCACTTATTTCACTTGCTAATTTTATTTTTGTGCCTCTAAAACCCCATTTTGAACTTCAAAATCACATTAAACAGATATCTCAAGATAGTTTACTTTTCCCCCAGTGGGTAGAATTTGGTAGAGTGAGAAGATCCTAAAAAGAAAAAAGAAAACTAATTTTACCACATTCCAATTTGATAATATTCTTGAGTAATTGTAAACAGTATAATACAGTTAGAATCATAAGTCATATATGGTTATTTGTCATTTTTTTTCTATTTTTTGCCACTATAATATACCATCAACATCTTGTGCATAGGTACCTAAATTTTTCTCTAGTTTGTTTATGTGATATTTGTTCTGATTTAGTCTACCCTGCATTCTTCTTTTTATTGTACCATCTCCTTGCTCAACTGAATATTTCCTACTTCATAGCAAATCAAGTACACACTATTCCCTAGGATTTTTAAGCCTTCCAAACCCTATGCCTGTTCTAACTCTGTATTTTTATTATTTCTTAACAAAAATTATATTCAAAGAGTTGTTGGATTTTTATAGTTTTCTGTTTTGGAAAACAAGACATCTTAACAGGTATAAGCCCATACTTATATAAAAAATAGGCTATTTCTGTAATTCAATCAATAGGAAAAGAGTATGGTCACAAAAAACAGGAATTACTGAAATATAATTAAAATTTACATTCCAAAATAATTATAATCCATCTTGAAAATGAGTGTACCAACAAAAGACAGGAAATCTATTTATGATATTACTGAGTGGTAGTATTTTGTAATTACTACTATGGCAGTAGCAGATATACTGGACTACTCAAACTGGAAGACATAGATATATTTATTCACAAAAGAAGAATAAAATGTTTTCATTTAAAAGAAGACCGGTCAATTTTAGGTACCCAAATCAATTGTAAGCTTTCATAATGAGAAGTAGAGAAGTATATTTTTGATTATAATCATATCACTGAGGAATATCTTTATCTATCTACTTGTTACCTCACTTACTTGGTCCATCTCAAGCACATTATATAACTGTGTATAACTTTCCTTATTTATAATGTTGAATAATAATTGGAAATTCCTCATAGGGTTAATATTAAGATTAATTTAAGTCATACAATACTTCTAGAGTAACAGCAAACTAAGATCATGGCATCTGGTCCCATCACTTCATGGCAAATAGATGGAGAAACAGTGACTGACTTTATTTTTTGGTGCTTCAAAATCACTGCAGATGGTGATTGCAGCCATGAAATTAAAAGACACTTACTCCTTGGAAGGAAAGTTATGACCAACTTAGACAGCATATTAAAAAGCAGAGACATTACTTTTTCAACAAAGGTCTGTCTAGTCAAGGCTATAGTTTCTCCAGTATATGAGAGTTGGACTATAAAGAAAGCTAAGCATAAAAGAATTGATGCTTTTGAACTGTGGTGTTGGAGAAGACTCTTGACAGTCCCTTGGACTGCGAGGAGATCCAACCACTCCATCCTAAAGGAGATCAGTCCTAGGTGTTCATTGGAAGGACTGATGTTGAAGCTGAAACTCAAATACTTTGGCCACCTGATGCAAAGAGCTGACTCTTTTGAAAAAACCCTGATGCTGGGAAAGATTGAGGGCGGGAGGAGGGGACGACAGAGGATGAAATGGTTGGATGGCATCACTGACTCAGTGGACATAAGTTTGGGTAAACTTTGGGAGTTGGTGATGGACAGGGAGGCTTGGCGTGCTGCGGTTCATGGGGTCACAAAAAGTCGGAAACGACTGAGCAACTGAACTGAACTGATAGCAACTGGCATAATATCAGTATCAGTGTGTTCATCAGACTCTCCCAAAGCCTTAACATTATCAACTTGAATTTTTATGAAAAATTTGTAGAAGTGTAACAAAAACACAAAGTATAAAAAAGGTAAAATGTAAAATGTTCATCACTCAGTCTTGTTTGACTCTTTGCCTCCCCATGGACTGTAGCTCGCCAGGCTCTTCTGTCTGTGGGATTCTCCAGGCAAGAATGCTGGAATGGGTTGCCATTTTCTTCTCCAGGGGATCTTCCTGATCCAGGGAAGCTCCCCCGACTCCAGAAAGAAAACCCATGAAAATGCCCAACTTACTAGTAGACATACCCATGAATGTTCTCAAAGTGGACAAACGTATGAAACCACACAGACTAAGAAACAGAAAATTTTCATTACACCCAATGGTCATAAAATAAATTTAGGGGAGGAGGTTGTGTTCATGGCTTTATAACTAGAAGAGTGTGATGTTGTTAACAAGTGTTGTTTTTCTGATTAGTAGAAAGTAAGATACATTGAATTTTAGATTCATATATCAGTCACTAGTGATTTTATTAAAATATATTCATTTAAAAGAAGCTTTGTTAACTCTAGATACCCAAGTCGATTGTAGGCTTTCATAATGAGAAGTAGAGAGGTAGACCTTTGGTTATAATCATATCACTGATGATTATCTATACCTATCTATATACCTATCATTTATCTCTCCTTGATGTAGCTCATTTTAAATTCAACCATACTAACTTCATGGTCTTTTGAATTAGTTTTTCCCCAAGCTGTTTAGCAATGACCAGATGATCATTAGGATAACATGAGAGAGTGAACAAATTATTCTCATTTCCCCCTAGACCAAATAGGAAAAGAACATTTCTTGGGTAAATTCAAACAAAGGCAAATGCAAAAACAAGTAAAAACAACAAAAATTATGCATAAAACAAAAGTCAAAGCAGTTATTAATTAGTGCATGTATTCATCTAGGGTTGAGATAAGCCTTCACATAGCTATAAATGGGGAAAAAATTAATACACTTCTTAACACTTCCTTTCAACCACATGTTAGTCATTGAAATGGATTCTAGAGTATGCAAGTTAAACAAACTAAATGTAGTATTAATATATTAGGGCTTCCCTGGTGTCTCAGGAGACCCAGGTTTGATCCCTGGGTGGGGAAGATCCCCTGGAGAAGGGAATGGCTGCCCATTCCAGTATTCTTGCCTGGAGACATGGACAGAAGCGCCTAGTGGGCTACAGTCCATGGGATCACATAAAATCGGATACAACTGAGAGAATTTCACTTTCGGCTCTCCAAAATCTAGCTGCAAAACACACTTTAATTCTTCCTATGTGTAATTTAACTCCAGATCTACTGGAGCATAATACTTGCCATCACTTCTATTTCAACTGCCACTGGTGCCTAGTGGTTCAGACGATACAGTGTCTGCTTGCAATGTGGGAGACCTGGGTTCAATCCCTAGGTCAGGAAGATCCCCTGGAAAGGGAAATGGCAACCCACTCCGGTACCCTTGCCTGGAAAATCCCATGGATGGAAGAGCCTGGTAGGCTACAGTCCTTGGGGTCGCATGTCTGACTTTTTGCGACCCCATGGACTGTAGCCCACCAGGCCTCTCTGTTCATGGAATTCTCCAGGCCAGAATACTGGAGTGGGTAGCCTATCCCTTCTCCAGAGGATCATCCCAACCCAGAAATCGAACCAGGGTCTCCTGCATTGCAGGCGGATTCTTTACCAGTTGAGCTAACAGGGAAGCCCCATGAGTCTCTAAACTTTACATTAATTAGAGGTTATAGAAGTCTTTTATCAGACAGACTTCTGGTCAAATATCTAGTTATAAAGGGAAGAGTACAGATATTAAAGCTGAGTTTTCAGCAAAGTCACACAGTTTTCTTTTAGAGTGTGTGCTTCAGATCAGCAAAAAAAAAAAAAAAAAAGCAACAATGTTTTAGAAGATACTGCTATTCACACTATATTACAAGAATGAGAAAGTATCAGTGCTGCATTAAAACAAACAGACAAAAACATGGTGTGGTGGATGGAATGGGTGCTAAAGCCTTCCAGGCTACCACTGGCATTAAAACTACTGCATTCAATGCAGAGGAATCCATCCTGAAAGGAATGCTTCTTCTAAAGTTCCTCTATCAAGCAGGATGTCCCAATTCAGTGCTGCCACCTGATGAGCCTTAATTAAAATTATAATTTAGAGAACTAATTTATCTGAGACACCATTTTAATATATTTTAGGTATGCGATCTAAATACAACCAATGCAAAATTTATTTAGGATATAAATGAGAATACTGTGCTGATGGACAATTTTTTATGAAGTATATTAGGACTTATTTCCATGAGAAATAAAATAGATAATTTTTATTAAGATAATTTTTTTGCAGATGGAAGCTATAACAGTATTTAATATTTCCAAAAGTGAACTCCATAAGCCAGTTCTAAAAATAATTGTCTCACAGTCTCCATCTGTTACATTGCTCTGTTAAATTGTAAGACCCATACTTTTGTATCATAAATAAGGTATGGTAAGTTCATATTCTAATATAACTGTACTGGATTCCAAACACTTAAGCCATCAATTTTCATATAATCATAAAGATATAACTTCCTTAGATGAAATCAACAATGCATGATTTTGAATTGTAAATTTGAATGTAAATTCATTCATTAAAATTATAAAAATAATACATTTTTTTTTCTGTCACAGTATATTCTTTAAGGGAAATGTTATGTCTGCAGAAATGAGTCTTTTTAAGGGACTTCCAGGTGGCTCAGTGGGTAAAGAATCTGCCTGCAGTGCAGGAGACCTGGGTTTGGTCACTAGGTTGGGAAGCACCTGGAGGAGCGAATGGCAACCCATTCCAGTATTCTTGCCTGGGAAATCCCATTTACAGAGAAGCCTGGCGGGCTACAGTGCATAGGGTCTTACAGAGTCAGACATGACGGAAGCGGCTTAGCACACACGCATGCATATATACATGTGATGTTGCATAGTAAATTATTTCTTGTAAGGTTATTTTTTAATCTTTTATCAGATTGAAAAAACCATTATCCTTCACGAAAGACTCTTTTCTTATAGAATTCAAGAAAAGTGTTGAACATTTGCCAAATATAGAGCTGCTTTCATTATCAAGGCCTACTTAAGCATCTGTTAAATGTCCACAACAGAAGCTCAAAATAATTTCACTGAAGTTTGTCCATATGATTAATGAATTATGTGATTAAGATGTATGCAAGTGGAAATGGCTTATGATTAGAAATATTAGAAATGGAATAAAATTGAATAAAGCTTTTTCTTTATTATATGAATTTGTATTTATTGCTATCAGTTATAGTATGAATTTTAAAATTTGTTTATATTCTGCTATCTCATAAAGATCTCAGTGTATTGTCTTGTGGAATACAGACAACTTAAACCAATTAGCCAGTCATTTGTCACTAATGGACTGTTAACCAAATGTAGGAGTTAATCAGTTGAACTCAAACAAATATCTAGTCATGATTTATCAATTATTATTATCAATGATCATAAATCAGTTTAAATTTGTGAAGAAGCATGACTTATCAATATTTATAATATAATCTAGTGATCATACAATGTTTTGTTTATTGGCATGTATCAATTTGTATGGCCTTCCTGGTAGCTCGGTGGTAAAGAATCCACCTCAATGCAGGAAACGTGGGTTTGATCCCTGGTCAGGAAGATCCCCTGGAAAAGAAAATGGCAATCCATTCTGGTATTCTTGCTTGGGAAATCCTAAACTCCACACTCACAAAGATACTAATCTGTTAAACAGTCCAAAGTCTTGCCATTTTCTAAATACTAGTCATTAATGTTTTGGTATGAGAGAGCCTAAAAAGTTTGTGTATAAAGGAAATAAATATGAAAAAAAAAGTTTTATCCAAACAATTTGTTACAAGGTAACACAGTCAATGAAATAACTGAAATCGTTAACATCATTTACTTTTCTACATGATAATAGCACTGGATAAGCAATAGCTAAAACAGTCTATTGTACTTATTCATTCACTATATATAAAATAATTTAAAAGATACTTTTTATATTTCAAGATGTATATCTATATAGATATCCATGAATCTATCTATAAATGAAAGCATGTAAGTTAGAATTACATTTTGCTTCATGTGAAAGAGAAACCTGACAAAAATGGCTTAACTAAGTCTATGAGTCAAGGGTTTATTTGTTTTATGAATCAAGATGTTTTCAGTCAGCAGCTCAGGTTGGTAGGAATATCGAGAGGTCAGCTAGGACCTAGACTCCTTTGCCTTCTAGTCATTTACAGCTGTTATCCTCACTGTGCAAAAAAAGCAGTAATGGTAGATGGAGTAACAAGCTCTAATATTAGTTTCTTTAATTTGGTGTGATTTCATTTCTTATTCACCCAAAGTCCCATGAACTACGTTAATATTTAGCAAAACTTGGTTAGATTCTCAGTATTAGCTTTGAGTTCCTTAACAGAAAGAACTGTGCCTCATTAACTCTATAGATTCTTATTTAGCATGGTGTTTAAAAATATTCATCTTCTCAAGAATGGGTGTTGGACTAAGTTAAGATGTCTCTAGTAATTGTGACATACCTCTTCTAAGCAGTAATATCACTGATTGCCCACAGACAGCAAGAAGCATACTCCTACATGAAACCATTTTGTGATCTATTTATACTTCTGGAATCTTTGACCTACCTCTTGTATCTTTAATAGAAAATGGATTTAGCAAAATGACAGAGAAAGAGAGGGAGAGAGAAACTAATTTATTAGTTTTCCAGTCTTGACAAATTCAGATTAATTCCCATTAGCTGTGGAATTAAATCTCACAAAATTCAAGCATAAATAATGGGTGAGATGTAAAAGTATAATTATAAAATGAGAAATTATTATAATAAAACATATACTAATTAAATATTCTTCAACAGATTAATTTAATGACACACATGTATTGTGTGTGTGTGTGCACATGTTTGTGAATACAGTTCCTCTTGCAGTTGGTATGGAATAACAACTGGGGTTACTAGTGGAGATTCCTGGTTTTATTTCTCTACATTTAAAGGAGAAACTACATGGAACCATAGAAATTACTTGTTTGCTCTGATAAATTATTAGATATTAATATGGCAGGATAACTTAAAGTACATAAATATTATAGTCTTTCTATTCTAAGATGTAAAGACTATATAACTTATTTTTTAAAAATATTCATGTGTGTTTATATAGGGATTGATAAATAACAAATTCTTATCCTTTTCCAGTGTTCTCAACTAGCTCCAGCTTTACTTCATGAGACAATTATACAATGTTAATAAATATTCTTTTTCTCTGTGGAAATTAAAATTCCAAAGCATTTCCATTAAGATATTTAGATGAATAACAGTAACAGAGTTCTGTGTACATCATTTGTGAGTTATTAGAAATAATGTAGAGGTATATTTCTCAAATTTTTATTTATATGAAGACATAATTGTCATATGATTTCACTTGGACCACAAATGTGTAGTATACATATTTGAATATGAGAAAGAATACATTTTATATATTTTTCAAAGCTGGCTTTTCACCACTAAAGTTACACTTTGTGTCCTTTATTTAATGTTGGAGAAAATTGCTCATGTTTAGTAGTTTATTAATTTAAATAGAAATCTAAAGCATACCTTCATGAAAATGTTTATTTTCAGGGGAATCATTTGCTGTGACATATTACATTAGTACATTTAAAAATGATCACAAACTCGGATGTTACTTCAGGGCTTGCATACTTATCAATAATCTTACATTCTATTTATATATATTATGCCATATAGTTCTCTAGAACAGATAACATGACTCTATTTTTTTCATTTGAAACACCTAAAAATAAACAGAAAAACAAGAATTCAAGGCTTTCAGAAACAAATTTTTAATCATTTGGATTGGAAACAAGATTATTGTATATCAAGGCAAACACAAGCTATACATGAATGTACTGCAAAAGAAACCTTATTCCTAGAGTGAATAAATACATTTAAAAACATAACAAATTCAGAAATTTAATCTAAATTGAAAATTAATGAAACTCAAAATTTTTCACCATTATGTTATTGGTTATATTTTGAAAGGAATGAGTTATTCTTACAAACTTTAATCCAATAAACTATTATAAAATAAAAATAAATAATATGTATGACTATATTAGTGTACATTACATATACATATATGTATCATGCTTGATCAGTTACTCAGTTGTGTCCAACTCTTTGCAACCCTATGGACTGTAGCCCATCAGGCTCCTCTGTCTATGGGATTTTCCAGGCAAGAATACTAGAGTGGGTTGCCATTTCCTCCTTCAGGGGATCTCCTGAACCCAGGGATTAAACCAGTGTCTTCTGCATCTCCTGAGTCTCTTGCATTGGTAGGCAGAATTTTTATCACTGGTCCACCTGGGAAGCCCACATATATGTATATACATTCATAGAGTCATATTCATATACATTTATGAATGAATAAATGGAATGGTCAGCTGTAATTTAATTAAGAATATTGAATACTCTCTTTATGCAACTGCAGGAAATCTTTCCACCAGCTTGAGAATTAGATTAATACTTCTCTTTACAATCAGAACATTTATTTTAATTTAATGTTCACAATTTTGCTAAGTATATTCACTCTTGATTGGTCTTCCCTGGTGGCTCAGATGGTAAAGAATCTGCCTGCAATGCGGAATACCTGTGTTCTATCCCTGGATTGGGAAGACACCCTGAAGGAGCGCATGGTAACCCACTCCAGTATTCTTGCCTGGAGAATCCCCAAGGACAAAGGAGCCTGGCAGGTTACAGTCCACGGAGTTGCACAGAGTCGGACATGACTGAATGACTAAGCACACACATTTCTGATTAGCCCATTTTCTCAATTCAGCATTCAAGTATTTCACAATTTTTTTCAAGCCCACTTTAAAAGCATATATTGCTTTGCATTAAATTGGTACACTAATCTCAATTTTCAAAAAGTTGAACTTTGACATGGGGTCATGAGTTAGTACAAAGATTTTGTAACAATATGCATTTATTTGTATAGAAATGACCTATGGGCTTATTGAACATACAAATATTGATTACATTCATTTCCACTATTTAGTCATTCTGCCTTTTTAGGAAGTAGGGAAATTTTTTTGTTAGGCATTCCTTACTGACACCCATTGATTGTAAAGTTCCCAAATGAACTGTTATTAGAATTTTTTCCCCTTTTTTTTAATTGGAGGAAAATTGTTGATTTCTGTCATACAACAATGCAACTCAGTCATAATTATACATATATTACCTTCCTCTTTCCCCCAGTTCCACTCTTCTAGGTCATCACAGAGTGCCAAACAAGTAGAAATCAACTATTTAAGGTCAAAATTGCCTAACGGATACTAATAATGAGGAGCCTGGCCTTTAGGGTCTATAGACTTGAGTCTGAGTCTGAATGTGACAACTGTATTTGTTACAGGCTTATGGAAAAGAAAATTACTGCTGTCAATCTCAGCTTCCTCGTTTTTGAAGAGGAGGGTGTGAGTATAGCACTTAATATTATTCTGTGTCAATTATCTCTGCATTATGCTACTAAAACCTTACAATAGCCTCAGGGTTTTGTACTATTAGTTTCCCCAATTGATAGAAAATTCCAAAGATGGAAGAGGAAAAGTATAATTTGACCTTCGAGTTATTCAAGTTGTAAAGGAAAGACAACTAAAACAATTCTAAACAGTCCGGTTCTAGAGCCCAAACATGTAACTGATACGTTACATTTTTGTAAGACTCTTATGAAGATTAAACTAGAATATACAGGTAAAATGCAGAGCTATTAGCTGTGGCATGTGAACTCTTAGTTGCGGCATATGGGATCTAGTTCCCTGACCAGGGATAGAACTCAGTCCTGCTGTATCAGGAGTGTAGAATCCTAGTCACTGGACCACGAGGGAAGTCCCAGATTCCCCTTTTTGATATGATAGGTTGTTCACTTGAAATTAATGTTGTGATGATAATAAGACTTTAAAATCAGAGCCAAACTATTGGGAGAAACTCCCTACCATAAATCCCTATTATAAAAATAAAGGTAATTATTCACTAAAATACTATAGATATAAATCCATACTTTATATATTTTTAAAGATAGTTTATTTATTATTTATGTTCTTCTGTTCCAAAAAAAATTTATTTTAAAATGTAAATGTAGAATATATATCTTTAAAAACAAAAGAGCTTGAGTATATCCAAAAATTGGTCTTGTGAATCAGGACATATTATTTTATTTTTTAAACTCTAAAGTGTTTGTAAGCAGTAAATAGTAAGAATGAAAAAGTAAGCAAACAACAATAGCAATAAAAAAAATGTGTGCTGTGTGTTCGATCGCTTCAGACTCTTTTTGACTCTATGGAATATAGCCCATCTTGCTCCTCTGTCCGTGGACTTCTCCAGGCAAAAATACTGAAGTGGGTTGCCATTTCCTACTCTAAGGAATCTTCCCAATCCAGCTTGGAATCCACATCTCTTAAGTCTCCTGCATTGACAGGTGGGTTCTTATCACTAGCACTACTTGGGAAGCTGCCTTTACCAAAATGTCTTTGCAATTTAGTTTAACATCCATTGCTCTGCATGAAAATGCTCTAAATTCTAAGGCTTCCCAGGTGACTCAGCCATAAAGAATCCACCTGCAGAACAGGAGACTCAGAGATGTGGGTTCTATCTCTGGGAGGGGAAGATCCCCTGGAGAGGAAATGGCAACCCACTCCAGTAATCTTGCCTGGAAAATCCCATGGACAGAGGGGGCCTGGAGGGCTATAGTCCATGGGGTTGTAAAAGGAGTCAGACGTGACTGAGTGACTAAACAACAACGACAAAATCTCTGAAAACTACACTCAGACCCATGAATTACAGATCTGTGTGTCCCACTGCTATCAGCTCAAGGGGGCCAAATGGGCAGCAGCTCTGCCTTCACCGCACATGAAGCTGTGTCCTCAGATTTGCTTTTTGTTTTTCTTAACTTGGTGTTTATTTGACTTTCTAAAAATTTTACAGAGATATAATTGACACACAGCTTCCTGTCAGTTAAAGGTGTACCACATAATGACATCTCCCTCATAGCTCAGTCAATAAAGAATCTACGTGCAATGCAGGTGACCCGGGGTTCAATTCCTGGGTCGGGAAGATCCCCTGGAGAAGGAAATGACAACCCACTCCAGTATTCTTGCCTGAAGAATTCCACAGACAGAGGAGCTTGGCAGGTTACAGTCAGGGTTGTAAGAGTCCGACATGACTTACTGACTAAACCACCACCCCCATACACATACTGCAAATGATTACCCCATTAAGTTTAATTAAACTTAGGTGCAGCCCAAGGACTTCCCTATAATTCAAATGTTCAAATGGTAAAGAATCTGCCTGCAATGCAGGAGACCCGGTTTCGGTGCCAGGATCGGGAAGATCCTCTGGAGAAGGAATGACAACCCACTCTAGTATTCTTGCCTGGAGAATTCCATGGACAGAGGAGCCTGGTGGGCTACAGTCCATGGGGTTGCAAAGAGCCAGACACAAGTGAGAAACTAACACTTCTACTACTAGATGTAGCCCAAACAAAGCAGCCAGAAATTGTCCTGAGTGCTGATCAGAAATGTGTCCAGCAGTTTTTACCTTTTGGAGAACTACCATTTTCATGCACATATGTTTGAAAGTCACTCAGTCATGTCTGACTCTTTGTGACCCCATGGACTGTAGCCTGCCAGATACTTTGTCCATGGAATTCTCCAACAAGAATACTGGAGTGGGTTGCCATTCACTTCTCCAGGGGATCTTCCCAACCCAGAAATTGAACCCAGATCTCCCACTTTGCAGGCAGATTCTTTATCCTCTGAGCCACAAGGGAAGTTTACCTGGTGTATAATTTACGCAGTAGTTTGCTTCATAGCAAGCATAGTGAGAATTTGGACTCAACAATTATTTCCATTTAAAAAATGTTAATATCTTCATCGTCATCTTTGTCAGGAATTTGAACTTAACAAGTGACAGGAGGCCTCATAACTTCACAAGACCTAACAGTGACCTGGGTTCCAGGAGATCCATATTCTCCACCTTCTAGCCTTATGTCCACAAGCATAAAAGGGAGCTCTGGGCTCGAATCCTTTGTCAAAGCCACTACCCCATCCCTGAAACCAGGAGAACTAGCTCCATACAAGTCATTCATTCTTATATCATCACTTTTTAACCCCAAATGCTTGAGATTCATAGATCATCTTTCACAGGTGTGCTCAAATGAAATATCCTCTGCTCAAAAGATTTCAAGTTTTGCCCCAGATGCCACACACTTCCTACCTTTCCCCCACTTTGCTTTTTGCCCTCTTTATTATTCAATTACATCTTGTATAAACTATATATTAGATATTTTTTTCTGTCACTTGTCTTCCTGATCTGGATTGTAAGCTCCAAGAGAGAAAGGAATTTTGTTTATTTTGTGTTCTTCTCTGTCCCCAATACCCTGACCAATGCCTTCTAGTGCTTATTTGATAATAAAGTTGTTGAATGGATGAATAAATGATTACATGGGATGTTCTCAAATAGGATTGCTATGCTTATTGGCTTTCTTCAGTGTCTCGAATCCAGTATTATGACCAAGTAGATGATGTCTCATTCCATCAGACATGCTCATTATTTATAAACACTCCATTATCTTCTTCTGTTTTCCAAATAATGATGAGGAAGTTACTGTAACAAGGAAGTGGAAGATTGTCCCTGTCTTCAGTTCCTCTTCCATCTCATATATGACTAGTAAATTTCTAAAAGTTTTCTGAAAAGGATGCTTCTCCTAAAAAGATTTGCAGTGCTTTATAGTCATAGCTCTTTCATCATCGGCATGTTAGTCTTTGATACAGTTATTAAAAAGTCTAGATTTTCTTTTCCTCCTCCTCCCCTGCTATCTCTAGCTATTTATTCTCTAGGCTGAGGCAGTATGTATGTTTAATTTTACATAAAAATATAAACTAAGGTCTATTGTATTTACACTAGGAACTATGCAGATAAATTCAGATTAATAGTCTAAAAACCTTCAAGGTACCTCATTCCTACTAGTGTTTTAGAAGTGATTTCCCGAGAAACAATGAAGATTGATATTGATATTGATATTGATAATCAATTCTATATCAATCTTCATTATTTCTCCGGAAATCACTTCTAAAACACTAGTAGGAATGAGGTACCTTGAAGGGTTTTAGACTATTAATCTGAATTTATCTGCATCAGATCAGATCAAATCAGTCGCTCAGTCGTGTCCAACTCTTTGCGAGCCCATGAATTGAAGCACACCAGGCCTCCCTGTCCATCACCAACTCCCAGAGTTCACTGAGACTCATGTCCATCGAGTCAGTGATGCCATCCAGCCATCTCATCCTCTGTCATCCCCTTCTCCTCCTGCCCCCAATCCCTCCCAGCATCAGAGTCTTTTCCAATGAGTCAACTCTTTGCATGACGTGGCCCAAGTACTGGAGTTTCAGCTATAGCATCATTCCTTCCAAAGAAATCCCAGGGCTGATCTCTTCCAGAATGGACTGGTTGGATCTCCTTGCAGTCCAAGGGACTCTCAAGAGTCTTCTCCAACACCACAGTTCAAAAGCATCAATTCTTTGGCGCTCAGCCTTCTTCACAGTCCAACTCTCATAGTTTCTCTATATTTTCTCTATATGTACATGTTCTTTCAAATGCTGTGCTAATTCAATTGCACAACTAAATAAATAATTTCAAAGTGATGCCAAGTAGTGACCTTGCTCTCTTTTCTAGATGCAAAGGAGAGAAGGTACACCACAGACTACATATTAATTACCAAGGCAAACTCATTATGCCAAGTGCTTGCTCACAAGCAAAAGTTATCTGCCGTCCTATCTTCTTTTTGTGTTCATCTGTCTTTTCTTATCTGTGTTCTGTTTTTTCTCTCACCATTTGGTGGCATGTTCATTTTTTAATCACTTTACCTTGGCATCACTAGCCAACCTTACTCTTTTTTCACCCACATTCAGGCTGTTCATTCAACACATTTCAAAATTCTGTTATTTCTTCCTGTTCCTGTCCTTAAAAGCTGTCACTTCCTCTCTGTTCCTGAAGCCAAAAACCTCATCCTAACATCTTTATCTGCAGCACCACGTTCTCCTATCAAACTAAAAATTTATTCTGTGGTTAAACCCCGTAAGCATCCTTTTCAGAAAAATTGGCATATAAAGTTCCTGTTTTCCATTTGAGGTGATTACATATTTTACATCAAGTTGCTAGCAGATTACTTCTGATGCAATTGAAGTTCAGTTCCTTCAGATTCATCCTGGGCTTCCCTTTCAGATTGTCCAATAGTATCTCCTTGTACCCACTTTGTTCTCCACATCATTCTCAATGCCAGATGCAATTTGTTTGTAGTTGTTGCCATGCTTCTGAGATAAAAACATTTTATCAATCATGACACATTAGGATATGCTGTGGTAGGAAATAATGCCTGAATCTCAGCGGCTCATAACAACAGAGAACACTTTCTCTCAATGCCCATCTCAGATTGACAACTGCCTAAGTAGTACATGCATGGCATTTTCAATTTAGGTCCAAGTCTGATAGGGTAGCCTCTGGATAGTGCATTGTAAGACTGTGGCAGAGGGACATAGGAACCATGTGCTCAAACTAACAAAGGCCCACTTCTGCTCACATATGACAAGTCACATGACAATGCTTGAGTTCCATGGCATAGATCCCCAATGGATGCTTGAAACCCTGCTGAAAGGTATATATACTGTGTGTGCACACATGTTCAGTCATGTCTGACTCTTTACAACCCCAAGGACTGTAGCCCGCCAGGCTCCTCTGTCCATGGGATTTCCCAGGCAAGAATATTAGTGGGTTGCCATTTCCTCCTCCAGGGGATCTTCTTGCCCCAGGGATCAAACTTATGTCTCCTACATCTCCTGCCTTGGCAGGCAGGTTCTTTAATACTTGAGCCACCTGGGAAGCCCTATAAATACATAAATACTTATAATTAAGTTTAGTTTATAAATTAGGCATGATAAGAGACTATCTGAATTTACAGCGCTATTACTCTTCAGCATGGGGTCCTTATTAAGTAAAATAAGTGTTCCTTGAACAAAAGGACTACTTCTTGAAAGTGAAAGAGGAGAGTGAAAAAAAACGGCTTAAAACTCAACATTCAAAAAACTAAGATCATGGCATCCGGACCCATCACTTCATGGCAAATAGATGGGGAAACAATGGAAACAGTGACAAACTTTATTTTAGGGGGTTCCAAAATAACTGCAGATGGCAACTGCAGCCACGAAATTAAAAAACACTTGCTTCTTGGAAGGAAAGTTATGACCAACTTGGACAGCATATTAAAAAGCAGACATATTACTTTGCTGACAAAGGTTCATCTAGTAAAAGCTATGGTTTTTCCAGTAGTCATATATGGATGTGAGAGTTGGACTATAAGAGAAGCTGAACACTGAAGAATTGATGCTTTTGAACTGTGGTGTTGCAGAAGATTCTTGAGAGTCCCTTGGACTGCAAGGAGATCAAACTGAGCAATCCTAACGGAAATCAGTCCTGAATATTCATTGGAAGGACTGGTGCTAAAGCTGAAACTCCAGTACTTTGGCCACTTGATGCAAAGAACTGACTATTGGAAAAGCCCCTGATGCTGGGAAAGATTGAAGACAGAAGGGGATGACATAGGATGAGATGGCTGGATGGCATCACCAACTCAACAGACATGAATTTGAGCAGGCTCTGGGAGTTGGCGATGGACAGGGAAGCCTAGCGTGCTGCAGTCCATGGGGTCACCAAGAGTCGGACATGACTGAGCGACTGAACTGACTGACTGAACACAAGCACTGCAGAACCTTGACAGTCTTCCAACTGAGCATGGCTACTAAGTGTCCAGTGGATGAGACAGCTAAACAGAGGGAGGATTCATGTCCTGGGCAGCAGCAGCCAGCAGCACAAGATTTTATCACGTGACTTAGAACGATGCACAAGGTAACAGTTACAAATTGTTTATTTCTGGAATTTTCCATTTAATATTTTCAGAGTGCGATTGACTGGGTAACTGAAACCTGGTAAAGCGAAACCATGGATAAGTAGGAAACTCCTGTGTGTTTCCTGTACATTCACTGAGGCTAGGGCACCAAGGTATCTCACCAAAAGCAATGTAACCTACCCCTCCCACAAATTACTGCAACTCCCACCAATACTTCTGTGTGTATTTCAATGAGGAAAATTCAATTGATCTGGAAATATATATGGTATAACCTATCATCATTCCTCTGAAATTAGGATATTGACTTGAAAGAAGTCTGTGTCAGATGGTAAGTGTGATGGCTGAGGCAGGGTGAAATATATCTTGGAAATAACGAACTCCAGAAGGACAGAGAAAAATGATGACATGAGGCCATTGCAGCTTCTTGAGTATGGTTGCCTACATGAGAATTGTTGTCAGGTATTCTTATTCAAATGAAAGGAGCCATGATAGAGTGAGTGCATGTCATCAGATTAAAAGAACCAATGAGCAAATGTATTAGGCAGGACACCACTGTGGGAGAAATAGTTGACTAAGTTCAGGACCCTTGACTGAAAGGCAAGAGAGAGAATTGGCAGGAGACTCAAAGAGTTGCAGTTCACTGCTGGATTTGAATACTACCTAGGTGGTATGATAATTTAGCTAAATTATATTTTATCTAAACATATAATTACAGTTGGATTGACTAATTGGTTTTCAGTCTTGTGAGGTCTTTTCAATTCTAGACAATTAAACAACACAATATTTTAAATTTAGAATACAGTCTACAAAATATTCAGTTCATTGAACACATCAGTTAGTTGATTTTAATTTTAAAAGTTAAATGAATTACAATAATTCTATTTTGTTTGGCATTAGGTAATGTGTGTGTGTTCAGTTGGTCAATCGTGTCTGACTCTTTGCGACCCCATGGAGTGTAGCCTACCAGGCTCTTCTGTCCATGGAATTTTCCAGGCAAGAGTACTGGAGTTGGTTGCCATTTCCTCCTTCAGGTGATCTTCCCAACCCAGGGATTAAACCCACGTCTCCCATATCTCCTGCATTGCAGGCAGATTCTTTACCACTGAGCCACCAGGCAAGCCCCTGGCATTAGATAATGACATCAAATAATGATAAAATCTTTAATGCTATAGGTGATTTTAGCTGATTTAATTTAGTTGGCAACCAATCCTTGTTGCTTCAGCCTAAACTGGTGACTACTCTTTTTCTGCTTCAGTCTCTGTTAGGGAGTTTGCTATACATCACTTTTGAACATGTTATATTGCTCTGTACAATTGGAAAAGTCTGAATGACTGTTTTGGTCAACCCAATATTATAAAGGTTTTACTTTTCAGAATGGGCTTCTGTTCTGGCTCAGCTGGTAAAAAATCTGCCTGCAATGCAGGAGACCTAGGTTCGATCCCTGGATTGGGAAGATCCCCTGGAGAAGGGAAAGGCTACCCACTCCAGTATTCTGGCCTGGAGAATTCCACGGACTGTATAGTCCATGGGGTCGCAGAGTCAGACACTGCTGAGCGACTTTCACTTTCACTTTTCAGAGAAATCTTCTTTTGTGTTTACCTGAAGGGTATTTTTGTGAAATTTCTTGTCTGTTATCACAGTCCTGCCCACTTGGAAAAGATTAAAACAGGTCTATTCCTTCATTTATATGAAATAACTTCATATGTTTGCAAACTGCTATGGATTCTTTCTCCCTCTTTTCTTACTCTTTGCTAAATGAAGGACTTACTATCTCTGAGGTTTTCTGATATGGCAAAATGCATAGATTCTTTAACAATCTGTTTCAATTCCCTAGAACTCTTTTATTCACTGAAGAAATATTTATTGCCTGTGTGCTCTGAGTTATCAAAAACTGTGCTGGTAAAATGATGACAGCTCAAATGAAATCCTTTCTCTTATGAAACTTACAGTCTGGTTTGTGGACAGATAACTATCATCAAATAAGTTTATACAATGTTACATGGCAGAATACATGATATTAAGGGGGATTGTACCATGCTTTCTTAACACATCGCATGGAACGCAGTGCTCTGTATTAAATGTTTCACAAATGTCCAGTTTGGCTTGCATTTCAAATATTGTCTATCACATCCTAAATTGTGCTAGCTTTATTTGCAGCAGCATTAAAGTAGTGACACATTACTGGTCAATGATACATGATTTCAGTTCTTTAAAAACTTTCATTTGCAGAACTTTCAATGCACTTTTTAATTCTGTCTCCCAATTTATATTTTGCAATATTGTTGCTTATAAAAAATCCATAAAGAGAAACAGACAGTCCTCCCCTCCCTCCAAAATGAACAAAGAACCATGACAAAAAACTCTGGCAGATCTGTGATAACATGGATGAAACTTGAGGGTATTTTGCTTACGTAAAATAAGTCAGGAAAAGACAAATACTGTATGATCTTACTCATATGTGGAATATAAAATACAAACAAGAAACAAAATAACTGAACAAGCTAAACAAAAACAAGGCACTAAGATACAGAGAACAGAGTGGTGGGTGACAGAGGGGAAGAGGCAGTGGTGGGGAGGCAAATCAGGTAAAGTTGGATCCATTGTACTGTGAGGGATGGAAGCTAGATTTTTGGTGGTTTTGATCATGTTATAAGAAATACAGAAGTAGAAATATAATGTTGTACATATACAACTTGTATAGTATTATAAACCATTTTTTTGTTGTTCTTTTCAAGTATTTGGAGCTTCCCAGGTGGTCCTAGTGGTAAAAAATCTGCCTGCAAATGTAGGAGACTTAGAGATGTCTTCCCTGGGTCAGGAAGATCCCCTGGAAGAGGAAATGGCAACCTGCTCCAGTATTCTTGCCTGGGAAATCCCATGAACAGAGGAGGTTGGTGACCCACAGTCGGGGCTTCAGAGAGTCAGACACGACTGAGTGACTGATCACATACACATTTAGAGGGAAGTAAAGTAAAATTTCAGGCTTAGTTACAATGGAGTGTGGAAAGGGGACGAGATGCTCTTTTTGTGGACCCTGGAAATCTCTGGCAGGTGTCAGTTTGGATCAGTAGAGACAACAGCTGTTTGTATCTCTTTGCTGAAAGTTGACAAGGAGCCAGACTGTGAAGACTTACTGTTTTCTTCCAGTCAAGAAGTAAAAGTCTCTTTTTATTTTATTTATTTATTTTTTACAATTTGGTAATCATAAAATGCTGAGGAAAAGTCTAAGGTAGAAAATGTATTGAACTAGATAGAACTCAGCAATTTAGGAAAAACTGTTCTTGTCCTGTAAAAATGAAAGAGATGATTGAAACTTAAGACATTAAGAGGTAAAAGAAATTGAATTCTCAAGATTAATTTTTTTTAAGGACCAAGGAGTTAGCTCTGTTTTTTCTCTTTGTTGAAGATAAGTTGTAGCTGTAACTTGCTAGAAGAAAATGAAATCTTCAAATTCCATTTCATAAGGGGAATAGACAAGGTCAGCTTGAGATAGTTTCCTACAATTTGTCACTGATAAAGACTGCAAAGGAAAGACTAATGTTTTCTAGGTTAACACCATTTCAGATTATGGATATTATTAATCTAATCCAAAGGGCATATTTTATGAAGGAAACACTATGATATTAATGAATGTCTGATTTGACCAATTTTATTAAAATCTGAAATCCTTTATTAATAGGTAAAATATTAAAGTGTACAAGTCATAAAATGAAAAGTTGATGCATTTTCTTATTTAGAATAAATACAGGGACAATGACAATATGAATTTCCTGATAAGAAACATGGTCAGGAAAAACAGTGACTATCTGTGTAAAGTCACCATTTCACTCACACCTGAGCTTTGTCCTGAAGCCCAGTGATCTGAAGAAACGTGCTTTCCCTCAAGTGTGTCTGTTTCGCAAGTAAACAGAGGAGTCAGTGGATCATCAACCCCAGCCTTTTTACTGCTAAAGTGGCCCACAGTTGGCTTACAAGTCGATTTTTAAAACACCTGCTGCTTTGCCTTCTTCAACTGTCTTTTTGCTCAGAATGTTCCATGCTCTCTGGGCCCATCATGTAATTGATCCTGGATTTTAAACTGACAGCTGTGAACTATGAGGGAAATGATGTGGCAAGAATTTCTATGCCTTGAAAAAATTCAAAGAAAGTCTGTGTGAGCAGGTTGTAATTCATGACTCGTTCATTGACAAGAACACTTTTTTTTTTCCTCTGAGTTCTATCAGGGCACATGGATTTTGCATTACAACTTATATAATTATTTAGATGTATATATATTTAATACTATACAAATATCTACAATATAAAAATAGGATGTACTTATCTTTATTTAGATTAATTATAACTTTATATATTTTATTATTTATTAAATTATTTCTATTTATTTTTAAATTTTTATTTATATAGTACAAAAAAGAGATACTGTATTACACATATCAAATGTTATGTAACATTCCAAATAAGTTCTGAGGCAGTACCCCATAATCAAGCACATTAATATTTCTGTGCCCAAAGGTAAACTCATCATAATTTAAATAAATCACAATTAGAAACATGTTATGGTCATTCATCTCCCATTTGCAGATGAAGCAAATATATTTTTTTAATTTAATTTTATTTTTAAACTTTACATAATTGTAAATATTTTTAAATATTGGGTTTTTAGCACTTTTAATATTTTCTTATTATAGATAAGTTATTATTAATATAAGACTGTATTCACAAATCTTTGACTGTGAGCATAAATCTAATATGTTCCAGGTAGCCTGTTAGGCATGGAAAAAGAATGTCAAGGAGTGAAAAAGATGAATCTAGATTTTCAGTTTCATATGAGATATAAGAAATCTGAAGTTCTAATTTATTTACAAGGAAGGATTGCCTTTGAGTATCTCCTTGTGAGAGGATGCTGTGACCAGATCAGAAACAGGCATCTTTTCCTCCACTGCCAACCATGGCATTTTAGAGGCTCTGATTGGCAGTTACTTCACATCATAAATATTTTTATTCATGCCCTTTACTACAGTGTGAAATCCTTGGAAGTAGGGGACATATCTCAATCATACTTACATGCCCTGTACCCAAAACAGTGCCTGGACTATCAGTTCAGTTCAGTTCAATTGCTCAGCCATGTCCGACTCTTGCAACCCCATGGACTGCACTACACCAGGCTTCCCCTGTCCATCACCAACGCCCAGAGCCTACTCAAACTCATGTGCATCACCTTGGTGATGCCATCCAACCATCTCATCCTCTGTCGCCCCCTTTTCCTCCTGCCTTCAATCTTTCCCAGCATCAGAGTCTTTTCCAATGAGTTGGTTCTTTGCATCAGATGGCCAGAGTATTGGAGTTTCACCTTCAGCATCAGTCCTGCCAATTAGGATGGACTGGATGGATCTGGTTGCAGTCCAAGGGACTCTCAAGAGTCTTCTCCAACATCAAGGTTCAAAAGCATCAATTCTTCAGCAATTCACTTTCTTTATAGTCCAACTCTCACATACATACATGACTACTGGAAAAATCATAGCTTTGACTGGACCAAGCTTTTTTGGTAAAGTAATGTCTCTGCTTTTTAATATGCTGTCTAGGTTGGTCATAGCTTTTCTAACAAGGAGCAAGTGTCTTTTAGTTTCATGACTACAGTCACCATTTGCAGTGATTTTGGGACCCCCTAAAATAAAGTCTGTCACTGTTTCCATTGTTTCCCCATGTATTTGCCATGAAGTGATGGGACCGGATGCCATGATCTTAGTTTTCTGAATGTTAAGTTTTAAGCCAACAACAATTTCACTCTCTTCTTTCACTTTTATCAGTAGGCTCTTCAGTTCTTCACTTTCTGCCATAAGGATAATGTCATCTGCATATCTGAGGTTATTGATTTCTCCCAGCAATCTTGATTCTAGCTTGTGCTTCATCCAGCCCAGCATTTTACATGATGCATTCTGCATGTAAGTTAAATAAGCAGGATGACAATATACAGCCTTGATGTACTCCTTTCCCGGTTTGGAACCAGTCTATTGTTCTATGTCCAGTTCTAACTGCTGCTTCTTGACCTGTATACAGAGTTCTCAGGAGGCAGGTCAGGTGGTCTGGTATTCCCATCTCTTTCAGAATTTTCCACAGTTTATTGTAATCCACAGAGTCAAAGGCTTTGGGATAGTCAATAAAGCAAAAGTAAATTTTTTTTTTTTGAACTCTTGCTTTTCAGTGATCCAGGGGATGTTGGCAATTTGATCTATGATTCCTCTGCCTTTTCTAAACCCAGCTTGAACATCAGGAAGTTCATGGTTCACATACTGTTGAAGCCAGGTTTGGAGAATTTTGAGCATTATTTTGCTAGCATGTGAGATGAGTGCAACTGTGTAGTAGTTTAAGCATTCTTTGGCATTGCCTTTCTTTGGAATTGGAATGAAAACTGACCTTTTCCAGTCCGATGGCCGCTGCTGAGTTTTCCAGATTTGCTGGCTTAATGAGTGCAGTACTTTCACAGCATCATCTTTTAGGATTTGAAATAGCTCAACTGGAATTCCATCACCTCCACTAGCTTTGTTCATAGTGATGCTTCCTAAGGCCTACTTGACTTCCAATCCCAGGATGTCTGGCTTTAGGTGAGTGATCACACAATCATGGTTATCTGTGTCATGAAGATTTTTTTGTATAGTTCTTCTGTATATTTTTGCCACCTCTTCTTAATATCTTCTGTTTCTCTTAGGTCCATGCCATTTCTGTCCTTCCTTGTGCCCATCTTTGCATGAAATGTTCCCTTGGTATCTCTAATTTTCTTGAATTGATCTCTAGTCTTTCCCTTTCTACTGTGTTCCTCTATTTCTTTGCAGTGACCACTGAGTAAGGCTATCCTATTTCTCCTTGCTATTCTTTGGAACTCTGCATTCAAATGGGTATATCTTTCCTTTTCTCCTTTGCCTTTCACTTCTCTTCTTTTCTCTGCTATTTTTTAGGCCTCCTCAGATAACCATTTTGCCTTTTTGCATTTCTTTTTCTTGGGGATGGTCTTGATCACTACTTCCTGTAGAAAGTCAGGAACCTCTGTCTATAGTACTTCAGGCACTCTGTCTATCAGACCTAATCCCTTAAATCTATTTCTCACTTCCACTGTATAATCATAAGGGATTTGATTTAGGTCCTACCTGAATGGTCTAGTGGTTTTCCTTATTTTCTTCAATTTCAGTCTTAATTTGGCAATAAGGAGTTCATCATCTGAGCCATAGTCAGCTTTTGGTCTTGTTTTTGGTGACTGTATAGAGATTCTTCATCTTTGGCTCCAAAGAGCACTAAATATGTATTCAGTAAATAAGTACAATACATTTTTGTCTAAATTAGGAGGATATTTACTTTGCCAACAAAGGTCCGTCTAGTCAAGGTTATGGTTTTTCCAGTGGTCATGTGTGGTTGTGAGAGTTGGAGTGTGAAGAAAGCTGAGCATCGAAGAATTGATGCTTTTGAACTGTGGTGTTGGAGAAGACTCTTGAGAGTCCCTTGGACTGCAAGGAGATCCAATCAGTCCATTCTGAAGGAGATCAGCCCTGAGTGTTCTTTGGAAGAAATGATGCTAAAGCTGAAACTCCAGTACTTTGGCCACCTCATGCTTAGAGTTGACTCATTGGAAAAGACTCTGATGCTGGGAGGGATTGGGGGCAGGAAGAGAAGGGGACGACAGAGGATGAGATGGCTGGATGGCATCACCGACTCAATGGACGTGAGTTTGAGTGAACTCTGGGAGTTGGTGATGGACAGGGAGGCCTGGCTTGCTGTGATTCATGGGGTCCCAAAGAGTCAGATATGACTGAGCAACTGATCTGGTCTGATCTGATCTGATTCCCAACACTTAATGATCCTCAATTCTAATTACCAGATTATATTTAAATTGCTCTTCAGCCCATCAAAGTATGTTTACAAATATATGCAGGTGTGGAAAGTAAATACAAGTCCTGATCCTGGTTTCTAGTACTTGATAAGTCTCTACTGAGAATATAATATGAATACAAGTGGATAAATGATAGTAAAGGACAATATGCTTGTCATATATACAGTCATCAACAATGTATCATAAATTTTAATTTGAATGACTGAACATTTGCTGAAGAAATGGCATTTATCAATCCTAGTGTCTATTTTCATCTGTGTGATAAAAGCAAAATACCAATCTCTATACCATTAGTTTTTAAAATTATTTGAAAAGAAAAATTGTGTCATGCAAACTTTATTTAATATAGGACTTCAGAAAAGGGAATAAACTTTATGGGTTGAAGGAAATAAAAAGGAAAAAGATGCTTTGGCATATGTTGGGAGATTGAAAAGAGCATTATAGAAAGAGGAACGGCCTTTTTAAAGATGCAAATTAGTGTTGTCTAAAAGAGGTACAGTGATAATTAAATATACATAGATAGGTTTGGGAAGCCTAAACTGTGAAAGGTTTTGACAAGATGAAAGCCCTGTGCTAATGTCTAGGCATGAGTATTAAGGAAGTAGTGCAATTAAAAATTAGATCTATTAGTTGTGTTGTATTCTGATTAATTGATAGACTTTAATAAGGTGGTCATTTTCTTTAACCCAGTGAAATGTGTTTTTAAAGCTGATATCCATAATTCTATTGAGAACGTACAGAATTTCACCACAGACTACGCTACCAATATGAATTACTGCACATTTATAGATTTTGAACCATAAAAGTTATTTTGCAAGTGTTTTAGGAAAATATGTTAGGTAAGACCAGGCACCATGATGCTCTATGATTTAAAGAATCAAATGAAAATGTCAGGGCTAACACTGGCATAGGACTTTTGGAGTCAGAAACAAGAAGAGAAATATGGCGTCTAGAAAAAAATGCCTGGAAAAAATGAGAATTTTATTTCTCGTGTTGAAATCTGATGGGTTCATGGTTCATTTGTAGTATTCTTTGAATGACATGCTCTTTCATGTTTTTTCTTAATTTTTAATTGAAGTATAATCGCAATATTGTGTTGGTTTCTGCTATACAGCAATGTGAATCAGCCATAAGTATACATATAACTCCTCTTAAGCTTACCTCCCACCACCTTCACCACATCCCACCCCTCTATGTCATCACAGAGCACCAGTTGAGCTCCATGTGTTATATATAATCTTCCCACTAGCTATCTGTTTTATGTATGGTAATGTATATGTTTCAAGCAACTCTCAATTCATCCCACCCCCTCCTTCTACTATGCTGTGGGATTAATTCTTTGCGTTAAAGTCCATACTTCTCCCCCAGGTCCTCCTTGCTCTATCTCTAAGTTTCCAACTGAAAAGTTTTCAGTCATGTTGTAGGCATCATTTTCTTCCATATGTATGGGTTATTTCTGTTCTAATAGTTTTAGTTTTTTCTTTAAACTAGAGCTTTAAAACACTTCTCACTTTTTCTGAACCACTAAGAAAGAAAACTGATATTTAACAATGTAAACAGTTTGGAGCCACAGAGGTCTAAAGCATATGTGGTGCTATAAATTACCTAATTTTTCCTAATAGATATAAAAATGCAAATTGTAGACAACTATCAAAATTAAAAAACCTAGAGAAGTCAACAAGAAACATAGCCAGGAAATTTGCAAGAGTAGGAAGACTTATTTGCCTTATTTCCATGAAGGCAAATTATTTGCCTGAATTATTATCATGGAAAGAATTGACCTGGGAAGAAAGGAAGTATTAAGAACAACTGGCAATCAGTATTGAGGAAACAAATCTAATCAGACTTGAATGCCATGAAAGGTGACTTAATAGAGTAAGGTAACTTTTACAAAATATTCACATTATTTAGCTAAATATAGCTCTTTCTGAAATAATCTTTTACTCCCTCTCACCTCCATCAATGCTTGTACCATCACCATTGAGCTCCCCAAACCATAAAGTCACTTTATGATTTTTTTTTCAAATCTGTTTTATTATTATGTTTTAGGCACAGAAGGAAGCAGATCACTGGGAGGCTTTATAAAAGTTAACATGATAGTCACATTTGTTCAACTGTTTAAATAGAAATGAGGGGTAACTCAGAGAAATTAGGTGAAATTTGCTTCTATCACCATTCTATCTATCCCTTTATTCCTTTCTCTTATTTATTAGTAATTTTTTTACCCTCACTAATTAACAATCTGAACTTAGGCTGCCTTTCAGCTGACTGTAATTCCCTATTGTGCTTCAAGTAGGGCTGTTGGAACCCAAAGTGCCTCACATTCTAAAATTTTCTTTCTGAGATTCTGTGTAGCTAAATTTGATAATTTCTTGAGAGGATATTAAGAAAATGAGAGTAGATTAGAATGTACTTTTTTAGTGCTTATTTTGTGCTAGATGTTTAAGTAGTGATAACCTCATTTTACTATGTCATAAATCTAATTGAATGTTCAGTTTTTTCATACTTGCAAAGTCATCTATTACACTCAGTATATATAATTTACTTTAGTTTTATTAAATATTTCACCCATCCATCTGGTAAATGTTCACACTTAAAAAAAAAAAAAGGAAGATAAAGGGAAAAATAGTATGAGTACTTGTATTAGTGGCTGTTATCAGGACTTTTGGTCTTGATAAAGATTCATAAGTACACAAACCAAATAAATTCAGTAACTATTTAATACCTAAATTATAGAAGATACTGTATAATGAAGAATTTCTTAAAATAGGAGATTTGTTTTTCAAAAGAGTTTAAATCTGCAAGAGAAGAAAATACAAACACATAAAAATACAGAGCCTGAAGGTACAAAGAAACAAAACTTCTCCCCAGTCATCACTGATGTTTATCTAATTAAGAAACTTTAGCTGAGACTCTCAGGAGAAATGGAGAATACTGGTTTGCTCCAAAAGATAATGCCTCAAAGTATCCTTGGAACATTAAAATATCATTTAAACAACTAGGAGGAAGGGTTATTGATTACATCATGGCATAGGCACTGGAAAAGAAAAAGAGGAACTACCTATGATACTGATTGCATATGGAATGAGGTATGCAAAGGAATGATAAAAAAAAACACACACACACAAATTTTAACAGTTTTCTAAAAACAATTCAGACAACATCTAGGTTTCAGCTCAAAGAAATAGGGAACTAAAAAGAGTACTGTTGACATCTTGACACCTAAGCAACAGCTGAACAAACTGAAAATTAAGTATTTTCTGAAAATAATAGAGAACTGAAGTTAGACCACAATCGAGTAATCAGAAACCTGGGACAGAGAAGGCCAAGGACTTGCTTACCTGGGGCTGAGGCCTCATGACTCCCTAAACTAATGTGAAGATACAGCTTTAAAATGTTAGATAGTTAAAGGCTGGCTGGCATAAAAATGCAAAACTGCTTTGAGCCAGAGAGTGAGGAGTAGCATTCTCTCATCAGGGACTCACAGGTAAGATAAGAGTGAAACACAGAAGGCTTTCTTTGTGGTGCTGACTAGAGGAGGGCAAGGGGAGCCACAGCCAAAACCACATCATCAAGTCTTCTACCCTCTCAGGGAACCAGAATCTTCATCCACAAAGATAAGACAGCAAAGACTCTCCCTTCAGAGCAGTGGTGGGAAGCCATGGCAGTTGGTGGAAATGAACTATTCCAGGGAATTGCTGTGTGAGCTCAATTGTGTCTGACTCTCTGCAACTTTATGGATAGTAGCCTGCCAGTCTCCTCCTATCCATGAGATACTCCAGGCAAGAACACTGGAGTGGGTTGCCATGCCCTCCTCCGGGGGATCTTCCCGAGCCAGGGCTCAAAACTCCATCTTTTGCATCTCTTGCACTGGCAGGCAGACTCTTTACCTGTGGGAGAGGGACAGATAAACTAATTGTGAGTAGGGAGACTTGGTGGTCATCTCTAAATGGTCTCTAGATGTTAGGTTATAATGAGAAGTTGAAATTAGAGTAATATAAAATGTTACATATGATAGTAGGCAGGATTATTTAGATAGGCAGAAATTTGAATATTCATAATAGGTAAAAATAGAACAGAATGGGCAGAGACATGCAAGCAGGCAAATCAGGCTTATGATTTAGTTATTATCTGTTAGAATTTTAAAAATGTTGTAGCAGAGGGCACTTGGTGAGAAATAGTCATAGATAGGGACCCTGAGAGCAACAACAGTGAAAATTCTGGCACTGTGGGATAGATTGGATCAGATTATGTTTGAATAATGGCCAATGAACATTCTGGGAAATGCAACAGCTGAACAAGTTGGAGCTGATATTTAGCTCCCAGTTATGAGACTGGAACAAGTAATGAGATTGAATCTTAATTACCTCTAGATCCATTGAGAAATATATGGTGGTGGAGGATCTCATGATGCAGATAGAATCTAGCTGTATCATTCAGCTCCAGAGACAGTGGTGCTACAAAGATAAATACTCAGCCTACTAGGTGAGACTTCCTTGTGGGAAATCATACAGTCTCTCAAATACAGTTTTCAAATTACAAAAGAGGTCTGGGCACTATGAAAATTTAAAAAAAAAATAAGTCAAAGGAAAGATTTATTGCATAGGTAGGAAGACAGTCTTTTTCTTCTCCATGAAACAATTTTGGATACAAATGCTTCGCAAGAAGTAAAGTTCAGAGAAGGATGAGTGTTATTGCATGACAGGGCTACTGTATTAATTTCCTGGCAAAGTCATAACAAAGTTCCACAAATTGAGTGACTTAAGACAGCAAAAACTTAGTTTCTCAGTGTTCTGGAGACTAGAAATCTGAAATCAAATTATTGGCAGAGTTATATTCCCTCTGAAGCTTCTTGGGGAGGACATTTGCTTTCCTCTTTTAACTTCTGGTTATGTTTCTCCAAGATGGTGGAGTAGGAAAACATGCACTCATCTTCTCCTGTGGGAACTCCAAAATTACAACTCGCTGCTGAACAACCATTGACAGGAGAATGTTGGATCTCATGAAAAAAAGATACCCCATTTCCAAGGGCAAAGGAAAAGCCCCAGAAAGATGGTAAGAGGGGTGAAATTGGGATTAGAATCAAACCCCACACCTGCCAGAGACACTTGGAGGGTTCAAACAAATCTTGTGCAGACCAAGACCCAGAGACCCCACAGAGACTGAGCCAGAACTATGTTTGAGTGTTTCCTACGGAAATATGGGTCAGCAGGGGCAGGGCCTCTGGGTTCAGTAGACCTGGGTATGGCATAAAACCTCTTGGAGGAGGTTGCCATTAACCCCACCATAAAGCCACCAGAACTTACACAGGACCGGAGAAACAGACTCCTGGAGGACACAAACAAAATCTTGTGTGCATCAGGACCCAGAAGAAAGGAGCAGTGACCCCACAAGAGACTGACCCAGACTTGCCTGTAAGTGTCCAGGAGTCTCCAGTGGAGGCATAGGTCAGTGGTGGCCTGCTGCAGGGTTGGGCGCCATTATCATCATTACCTCCACCATAGTTTGGCCTCAGGTCAAACAACAAGGAGGGAACACAGCCCCACCCATCAATAGAAAATTGGATTAAAGATTTACTGAGCATGGCCCCACCCATCAGAACCAGACCCAGTTTCTCTCTGTCAGTCTCTCCCATCAGGAAGCTTCCATAAGCCTCTTATCCTTCTCCATCAGAGGGCAGACAGAATGAAAACCACAATCACAGAAAACTAACCAATCTGATTACATGGACCACAGCCTTCTCTAACACAATTAAACTATGAGCCATGCCAAATAGGGCCACCCAAGACAGACAGGTCATGGTGGGAAAGTGAAAAAAAGTGAAAGTGAAGTTGCTCAGTTGTGTCTGACTCTTTTCAGTTCCATGGCCTGTAGACTACCATGACCCTCTGTCTGAGGGATTTTCTAGGCAAGAGTACAGGAGCAGGTTGCCATTTTTTTCTCCAGAGGATCTTCCCAACCCAGGGATTGAACCCGGGTCTCCCTCACTGTAGACAGACACTTTACTGTCTTAGCCACCAGGGAAGTTATTGTGGGAAGTTCTGACAAAACGTGGTCTACTGGAGAAGGGAATGGCAAATGACTTCAGTATTCTTACCTTGAGAACCCCATGAACAGTATGAAAAGGCAAAAAATAGGATACTGAAAGATGAACTCCCCAGGTTTGTAGGTGTCCAATATGCTCCTGGAGATCAGTGGAGAAATAACTCCAGAAAGAATGAACAGATGGAGTGAAAACAAAAACAACACCCAGTTGTGGATGTGACTGGTGATGGAAGCATAGTCCAATGCTGTAAAGAGCAATATTGCATAGGAACCAGGAATGTTAGGTCTATGAATCAAGGCAAATTGGAAGTGGTCAAACAGGAGATGACAAGAGTGAACAATGAAATTTTAGGAGTAAGTGAAAAGACATTTTAGAACTAACACCCAAAAAAGATGGCCTTTTCATTATAGAGGACTGGAATGCAAAAGTAGGAAGTCAAGAAACACCTGGAGTAACAGGCAAATTTGGCCTTGGAGTACGGAATGAAGCAGGGCAAAGGCTAACAGAGTTTTGCCAAGAGAATGCACTGGTCATAACAAACACTCTCTTCCAACAGTACAAGAGAAGACTCTACACATGGATATCACCAGATGGTCAACACCGAAATCAGATTGATTATATACTTTGCAGCGAAAGATGGAAAAGCTCTATACAGTCAGCAGAAACAAGACTGGGAGCTGACTGTGACTCAGATCAAGAACTCCTTATTGCCAAATTCAGACTTAAATTGAAGAAAGTAGGGAAAACCACTAGACCATTCAGGTATGACCTAAATAAAATCCCTTATGATTATACAGTGGAAGTGACAAATAGATTTAAGGAACTAGATCTGATAGACAGAGTGCCTGATGAACTATGGACGGAGGTTCCAGACATTGTACAGGAGACAGGGATCAAGGCCATCCCCATGGAAAATAAATGCAAAAAAGTAAAATGGCTGTCTGAGGCGGCCTTACAAATAGCTGTGAAAAGAAGAGAAGTGAAAAGCAAAGGAGAAAAGGAAAGATATAAGCATCTGAATGCAGAGTTTCAAAGAATAGCAAGAAGAGATAAGAAAGCCTTCCTCAGCGATCAATGCAAAGAAATAGAGGAAAACAATAGAATGGGAAAGACTAGAGATTTCTTCAAGAAAATTAAAGATACCAAGAGAATATTTCATGCAAAGATGGGCTCGATAAAGGACAGAAATGGTATGGACCTAAAAGAAGCAGAAGATATTAAGAAAGAGGTGGCAAGAATACAAAGAAGAACTATACAAAAAAGATCTTCATGACCAAGATAATCACGATGGTGTGATCACTGACCTAGAGCCAGACATCCTGGAATGTGAAGTCAAATGGGCCTTAGAAAGCATCACTATGAACAAAGGTAGTGGAGGTGATGGAATTCCAGTTGAGCTATTCCAAATCCTGAAAGATGATGCGGTGAAAGTGCTGCACTCAATATGCCAGCAAATTTGGAAAACCCAGCAGTGGCCACAGGACTGGAAAAGGTCAGTTTTCATTCCAATCCCAAAGAAAGGCAATGCCAAACAATGCTCCAGCTACCACACAATTACACTCATCTCACACGCTAGTAAAGTAATGGTCAAAATTCTCCAAGCCAGGCTTCAGCAATATGTGAACCGTGAACTTCCAGATGTTCAAGCTGGTTTTAGAAAAGGCAGAGGAACCAGAGATCAAATTGCCAACATCCACTGTATCATCGAAAAAGCAAGAGAGTTCCAGAAAAACATCTATTTCTGCTTTATTGACTATGCCAAAGCCTTTGACTGTGTGGATCACAATAAACTGTAGAAAATTCTGAAAGAGATGGGCATACCAGACTGCCTGACCTGCCTCTTGAGAAACCTACATGCAAGTCAGGAAGCAACAGTTAGAACTGGACATGGAACAACAGACTGGTTCCAAATTGGAAAAGGAGTACATCAAGGCTGTATATTGTCACCCTGCTTATTTAACTAATATGCAGAGTACATCATGAGAAACGCTGGGTTGGAAGGGGCACAAGCTGGAATCAAGATTGCCGGGAGAAATATCAATAACCTCAGATATGAAGATGACCCCACCCTTATGGCAGAAAGTGAAGAGGAACTAAAAAGTCTCTTGATGAAAGTAAAAGAGGAGAGTGAAAAAGTTGGCTTAAAGCTCAACATTCAGAAAACTAAGATCATGGCATGTGGCCCCATCACTTCATGGGAAATAGATGGGGAACAGTGGAAACAGTGTCAGATTTTATTTTTCTGGGCTCCCAAATCACTGCAGATGGTGATTGCAGCCATGAAACTAAAAGATGCTTACTCCTTGGAAGGAAAGTTATGACCAACCTAGATAACCTATTGAAAAGCAGAGACATTACTTTGCGAACAAAGGTCCATCTAGTCAAGGCTATGGTTTTTCCAGTGGTCCTGTATGGATGTGAGAGTTGAACTGTGAAGAAAGCTGAGTGCCAAAGAATTGATGCTTTTGAACTGTGGTGTTGGAGAAGACTCTTGAGAGTCTCTTTGACTGCAACAAGAATAAACCAGGCCATCCTAAAGGAGATTGGTCATGGGTGTTCATTTGAAGGACTGATGTTGAAGCTGAAAGTGCAGTACTTTGGCCACCTCATGTGAAGAGTTGACTCATTGGAAAAGACCCTGATGATGGGATGGATTGGGGGCAGGAGAAGAAGGGGACGACAGAGGATGAGATGGCTGGATGGCATCACCAACTCGATGGACATGAGTTTGGGTGAACTCCAGGAGTTGGTGATGGACAGGGAGCCCTGCCGTGCTGTGATTCATTGGGTCACAAAGAGTCGGATGTGACTGAGTGACTGAACTGAACTGAACTGACTTACCTAAAATGCACTGGAATGGGTGACTTTAACTTAGATGACCATTATATCTACTATTGGGGCCAATAATCCCTTAGAAGAAATGGAGTAGCCATCATAGTAAACAAGAGTCCAAAATGCAGTACATGGATGCAGTTTCAAAAATGACAGGATGATCTCTCTTCATTTTCAAGGCAAAACATTCAGTATGGCAGTAATCCAAGTCTATGCCCCAATCAGTAATGTTGAAGAAGCTGAAGTTGAACGGGTCTATGAAGACCTACAAGACCTTTTAGAACTTACACACAAAAAAGATGTCCCTTTCATTATAGGGGACTGAAATGCAAAAGTAAGAAGTCAATAGATAACTGGAGTAATAGGCAAGTTTGGCCTTGGGGTACAAAATGAAGCAGGGCAAAGGCTAATAGAGTTTTGCCAAAAGAAAGCACTGATGATAGCAAAGACCCTTCTCGAACAGCACAAGAGAAGACTGTACACATGGACATCACCAGATGGTCAACACCAAAATCAGATTGATTATATACTTTGCAGCCAAAGATGGAGAAGCTCTACACAGTCAGCAGAAACAAGACTGGGAGCTGACTGTGGCTCATATCATGAACTCCTTATTGCCAAAGTCAGACTTAAAGAAAGTAGGGAAAACCAGTAGACCATTCAGGTATGACCTAAATCAAATCCCTTCTGATTGTACAGTGGAAGTGAAAAATAGATTTAAGGGATTAGGTCTGATAGAGTGCCTGAAGAACTATGGATGGAGGTTTGTGACTTTGTACAGGAAGCAGTGATCAAGACCATCTCCAAGAAAAAGAAATGCAAAAAGGCAAAATGGTTTTCTGAGGAGGCCTGGCAAATAGCAGAGAAAAGAAGTGAATGGCAAAGGAGAAAAGAAAAGATATACCCATTTGAATGCAGAGTTCCAAAGAATAGCAAGGAGAGATAAGAAAGCCTTTCTCAGTGATCAATGCAAAGAAAAAGAGGTAACAATAGAATGGGAAAAACTAGAGATCTCTTCAAGAAAATTAGAGATACCAAGGAAACGTTTCATGCAAAGATGGGCACAATAAAGGACAGAAATGGTATGGACCTAAAGAAGCAGAAGATATTAAGAAGAGGTGGCAAAAGTACACAGAAGAACTAAACAAAAACGATCTTCATGACCCAGATAGCCATGACTGTGGGATTATTCACCTAGAGCCAGACGTCCTGGAATGCAAAATCAAGTGGGCCTTAGGAAGCATCACTATGAACAAAGCTAGTGGAGGTGATGGAATTCCAGTTGAGCTATTTCAAATCCTAAAAGATGATGCTGTGAAAGTACTGCACTCATTAAGCCAACAAATCTGGAAAACTCAGCAATGGCCACAGGACTGGAAAAGTTCAGTTTTCATTCCAATTCCAAAGAAAGGCAATGCCAAAGAATGCTCAAACTACTGCACAATTGCACTCATCTCACTTGCTAGCAAAATAATGCTCAAAATTCTCCAAGCCAGGCTTCAACAGTACATGAAAAGTGAACTTCCAAATGTACAAGCTGAATTTAGCAAAGGAAGAGAAACCAGAGATCAAATTGCCAGTATCTGTTGTATCATTGAAAAACAAGAGAGTTCCAGAAAAACACCTACTTCTGCTTTATTGACTATGCCAAAGCCTTTAACTGTGTGGATCACAACAAATTGTGGAAATTCTTAAAGTGATGGGAATACCAGACCATCTGACCTGCCTCCTGAGAAATTTGTATGCAGGTCAAGAAGCAGCAATTAGAACTGGACATGGAACAGTCTGGTTCCAAACTGGGAAAGGAGTTGGTGTATATTGTCACCCTGCTTATTTAACTTATATGAAGAATACATCAGGGAAAATGTCAGGCTAATGAAACTGGGATCAAGATTACCGAGAGAAATATCAATAACCTCAGACATGCAGATGACACCACTCTTATGGCAGAAAGTGAACAAGAAGCATAGAGTCTCTTGATGAAATTGAAAGAGGAGAGTGAATAAGTTGGCTTAAAACTCAACATTCAGAAAACGAAGATCATGGCATCCAATCCCATCAGTTCGTGGCAAATAGATGGGGAAGCAATGGAAATAGTGAGAGACTATTTTTGGGGGCTTCAAAATTACTTCAGATGGTAACTGCAATCATGAAATTCAAAGACGCTCGCTCCCTGGAAGAAAAGCTATGACCAACCTAGATAGCGTATTAAAAAGTAGAGACATTACTTTACCAACAAAGGTCTGTTTAGTCAAAGCTATGATTTTTCCCATAGTTATTTATGGATGTGAGATTTGGACTATAAGGAAAGCTGAGCCCCAAAGAATTAATGCTTTTGAACTGTGGTGTTGGAGAAGACTCTTGAGAATATCTTGGACTGAAAGGAGATCCAATAGTCTATCCTAAAGGAAATCAGTCCTGAATATTCATTGGAAGGAGTGATGCTGAAGCTGAAACTCCAATACTCTGGCCACCTGATGCGAAGAACCGACTTTTGGAAAAGACCCTGATGCTGGGAAAGATTCAAGGTGGGAGGAAAAGGGGACGACAGAGGATGAGATGGTTGGATGGCATCAACAACTCAATGAGTTTGAGTAGGCCCTGGGAGTTGGTGATAGACAGGGAAGCCTGGCATCCTGCAGTCCATGGGATTACAAGGAGTCGGACAAAACTGAGCACCTGAACTGAACTGAACTTTAACTTCTAGTGTGTGCATGCGTGCCAAGCCACTTCAGTCGTGTCTGACTCTGGGACACTATAGACTATAGCTCGTCAGGCTCCTCTCCTCCTTGCATCGGCTTCTCCAGGCAAGATTTCTGGAGTGGGTTGCCATTTCCTATCTAGGGGATCTTCCCAACCCAGGGATCTAACTCACATCTCTTAAGTCTCCTGCACTGGCTGGCAGGTTCTTTATCACTAGTGCTACCTGAGAAGCCCCTAACTCTTGGTAGCACTAGATGTTTCTTGGTCATGTTAATATCACTATTGTCTCTGCCTATATTTTCACATGGCAGTCTTCCTTCTGCATCTGTGTATATGTTTGTCTTCATGAGGCATTCTCTCTGCGATGTGTCCAAATTTCCATTTTTGAATAAGGACACCAATAATATTGGAATTAAGCCTGAGAAAATGACTTTAACTTGATTAAACATGCAAAACTCTATTTCCATTTAAGATCACATTCACAGATTTCATGTTAGGATTTTGGCATATCTTTTATGAAAGGGGCACCATTCAAACCATAACAGCTACAAACTCTAAAGTAAATTAAAAATGTTCATATTATTGAGAGAGAGAATAATAATAAAAGGTAAAGTTATACTAGTTAACTTTTCTTTAGTCTTTTATGTGTTTTAACTACTGTCTTGAGCAATCTGGAAAAGTATGAACTTAATTACTTCTTCTAGAAACGCTTCAAAGTAGGTGCTATTTTTTTTGACCCAAGACCACAGAGTTGGCAAATGGTTGAACCCATATTATCACCTAGGCTGTGTTATGTTCTTAGGGACAGCAAATTATTTAGTTATATGAAATTATAGAAAATAATTCATAAGTAGACCTTTGGCATTAGTATTATCAGAAATAAATAGAAACTAAGAACGGACAGAGTAGCATACATGTGCAATTTTTGCTTAGAGTGTAGAGTCAGAAAAATGTTTTTGTATTTGGGCGAACCACTCAGACATCTATAGCAAAACACTCAGGGACACTGAGGAGAAAGAATAGATTCATTCCTCTCACAATGTTGAAATAGAATTCATGAACTTGGGAGACTAGTTTTTCAGAAATCTCAAGCTTATGGGATTAGCTTAAAGAGTATTTGGAAGATTTTTATTATTATTACCCATATCGTAATACCAGCATGTTATAAATTACTATATTATGTGTTCAAAAGAAATGGAAGGAAAATAAAGGGGAAAAAAACTGAGAAAGAACACAGAGAAATAGAATTCAGAAGAATATACTGTTCTTACAAAACAAAACACTCTCGTAGCTTATGATCCTTGGTATTTACCTGAAGTAGTTATCTTATACCCAAACAATAGCCTGCACGTGGATGTTTATAGTAGTTTATTTATACTTATTAAAACTTGGAAGCATCCAAGATGTCTTTCAGTGGATAAACTGATAATGAAATGATGATACATCCAAACAATGAAATATTATTTAACACTAAAAATATAACCTTCAAGTCATGAAAAGACATGGAGGAAACTTAAGTACATACTGCTAAGTGGAAGTAACCAATGTGTAAAGCAAACATACTATACCATTCCAACCACATGACATTGTGGAAAAGGCAGAATTTCAGAGATGGCAAGGAGATCAGTAGTTGCAGGGGTTAGGGGGGAAGCAGAAATGAATAGATTGAGCACAGGGCATTTTTTAGGACAAGGAAACGATGCTGTATGATACAGTAATAGTGACTACATGTCATTATACATTTGTCCAAACTCACAGAATGCATAACACCAAGAGAAAACTCTAATACAAACTAGGAACTTTGGATTGTGATGATACCTCCATATGGTTCATCAGATGCACTAAACGTACCACTCTTGTGAGGAATGTTAATAACCGAGGAGCCTATTCATGCCTGGGGGCATTGTGTATGGAATATCTCTGTAATTTCCTATCAATTTTGCTATTTAGCTAAAACTTCTATTTAAAAAAAGTCTTTAAAATGCCACAAAAATGTTAATAGGTAAATGGGACAGTATCATATCATAGAAAAAGTCAAGTTAAAGAGAAAGTATACAAAAATGTGTAAAAAGAATAAAAGAATGAAGGCAGAAGATTTATTAAAAATTTGTTGTTAAGCTTTAAAAGATATTTTGTATCAAAGTCAGAGATATAGATGCAGAATTGAAGAAATTGTGCATTGTATGGATATGGAAGCTCTAAAGAATGTTGATGGTGAAGAGAAAGAGAATGAGCTTCATGACATAATACTTAGGAGGAAAGTTTGCATTTGTGTGTGTGTGTGTGTGTTTTAATACCAATGATAAGTGTTAAGTAATTACTGCTATGTGTATGTGTATTTAGTTCCTCAGTCATGTCTGACTCTTTGAGGCCCTATGGACTGTAACCCGCCAGGCTCCTCTGTCCATGGAACTTTTGAGGCAAGAATACTGGAGCAGGTTGCCAGTTCCTCCTCCGGAGGATCTTCCTGACCCAGGGATCAAACCCCAGTCTTTTGGTCTCCTGCATTGGAGTGGTCTTCTCAGCAGTACCATCTGGGAAGCCCACTGCTACGAATAAAGCCCTGTAATTATTTTTCTCCCTTGCCAACTTAAGGGTATTTGAAAAGATTCAGTGAGTAAATAGGAGAGGTTGAAAGCTTATTAAATAGGATCCCTTTCCATTATAAATTTCCATTATATATTGAAGACATGCTTGATCCTTACTGCTTAGTATTACTTGTAATCTTACAAACTTTAGATATATGAATGTCAAGGCATCAACTAGAGGATAACTCTTAATTTCTTGAGTAAGTAATCTACATTTTAAAAACATATTTGTTTTCCTGGATAATCTGATGAACAGTCTGAGTGAAAGTTACTTGGTTTGAAATTCAAAATGTGCATTAAACAAATAAGCAAAGAAAATCATATAGTTTCATTAAATTTAGTTATAGGCTGTGTTTAAAACAACCAAGAACTTAAAAACTAACTACTTCTTTTCATAATTAATTTAGTTTTCAAAGCAATTACTTATATGACACAAAATTAATTATTTAATGTTATATGTAAATTTATTTATGTTTAGCATTATAAACTACAGTTAAGTACCAAAGGCCAAGATGCAATCCAGCTTCTTTACAGCCACGCCTAACTTAATTTATAATAGAACTCGGGAGAAAACCAGACATGATTTAACTTCTTATGACCCCATTCCCTACCCCTAACTCGTGTGCTGTTCACTGTCCTGAGAGAAATGTAACTCACCTTGGTTATTCAGGTAATCTACCTTTGGTTGGAAGTCTACAAAGTAATATGACATCATGTGGCCAAGGGTCCTTTGGATTAGTAATTCATCAAATATCATATTTTCACCAGAGCTTTTTCTTGTTTTCATTCTTAGAACCTACACTTACTTTTCAGAATACTCTCTTATTTTATAATTCAACTGAAATAACATTTCAAGCACAGCATCAAGAGTTGTGTTGTTCATTACACATTACACTGTATTCTTCCAGGAATTCGATTTTATTCTTGAACATAAAGGAAAGAGAAAGCAATTTTATCTGTTTTTTTCCCCTCCCACATGTATCTTTTACCCAAGAAATGAATTTCAATATATTTCTGTGAAAACACAGGTTTTAATTATTTTCTCAGGGACTGACAATGCCAATGTCCCAGATGATAAATTAAATGTGTAATGCTTGATTATATGTCACACTTCATTATATGCAACTGGATAATATCCATGTGAAAATTATTCCCTAGAAACAGACCACTAATCTACCACTTAGTACACTGCTGTTTTCGGACACAAAATGGTACTTCAGCCTCTAGAAATAGTTAGCAAAGCGTCAAAAATTATGTAATTGGCTGTCTTGAAATATTTTAATAATGCCAAATTCTTTATAGTTTGCAAAGCAATTGCAAAAGTGTTATCATTTTGTACCCATAATAAACCCTAGAGATAACTATTGCTGTCTCCACTTCACAAATAAAGATACCACAGCTCTAAAAGATTTTCTGCTACTAAAATATCCTTGGTTGTTAAGTGACAGGGCTGGATATTTTACATCCAGACCTTCTGACAGTAAGTCTTGTGATGGTTCCTGCAAGGCAGTGTCCTCTAGTTTCATGTATATGAGGGCATTTAAATCCTCTTCTGAGAGAAGAAAAGATTCTCAGTATAAAACATTAAACCAGCAGCTTTTAGTGTATTATTTGGAAAATGCCAAGAAAAAATACCTTGAGGTGTTTGAAACTCACATTTGAAAATATGATAGTGATTGAATGAAAATGAAATACATGTGGTCAAATAAGGTATAAATTGTATTTTTCTTTGTGTAGGGCTTCTGAAAAAATGTGATTGCTGGTTAGCAGAACAAGTATTTCTCCAGCAGTACAGCAGACGTTTTCTTTCCAGTGACATGTGAGAGTGGGTGGCGAGTATTTCAGATCAGAACATTGAGTTCTTGTGAACAAAGAATGTATAATGTCTGGATCTACTTTTCTCCCTCTTCTTCTCTTAGATTAGCCATCATACAGCCTTTTAGAATTAAACTTCAGCCCCTCTTCAAAAATAAAGAAAAACTACTAGATGAACTTTGGCTATAGATAACCTCAATACATATTTGTTTCTTTGTGATTTGTTTTCTTTGGAGAATAATTCCAAAACGCTTAATCAGACAAGTATTACATTATGGATTCTCCTTTCTGAGGATAAGATAAAATTAAATTGTAGTCTTTTTGTTGTTTGTTTAGTTGCTCAATCATGTTCGACTCTTTTGTGACCCCATGGACTGTAGCCCATCAGGCTCTTCAGTCCCCAGGATTTCCCAGGCAAGAATACTGGAGTGGGTTGCCATTTCCTTCTCCAGGGGATCTTCCCAACCCAGGGCTTGAATCCACATCTCCTGCATTGGCAGGTGGATTCTTCACCACTGAACTGCCTGACTCTTGATTATTATTAAGTACATTTTTCAAACCTAAAATAATTTCTTCTCTTGGACTGTTCTTAGTGGAAAGTACATGTGAGACTAAAGAAAGGGTATCTATAAAATAAAATCATGAACAGTTTTTCATCCTCACAGAAGACTAGATTCAATATATAAGCAAAAAAAAAAAAAAAAAAAGGTCATTTTTGTATGAGTAACTACACAGTAAAACAAGAATTCATTTTGACAGCACATGAATTTTAAATCAGTAAAAATGTGCCTTTAAAAAACAACAACAACAAAAATACATGGCCTGCATATTCCAGAGAAGTGATGGTAATATTTCAACTAAAAGGGAAAAAATGTTAGTCACTCAGTTGTGTCTGACTCTTTGCGACTCCTGGACTGTAGCCCACCAGGCTGCTCTGTCTATGAAATTCTCCAGGCAAGGAATACTGGAGTGGGTTGCCATGCCTGTCTCCAGGAGATCTTCCCTACCCAGGGATATATCAACTCAAGTTTGTAGAATTCTGAGTCATTTGTCAGAAAAACCGAGGAGTCTGGTTTCATCCTTGCTTACTAGGTATTAGGTGTGTAATTTTGTGCAAGTTACTCCCATTTCTTGTGTGTCATATTCCTCTTCTGAAAATCAGGAAAAATAAATTGTAGAGTTAATTTTAGGATTAAGTGATAATACTAAGAGGTTTTTAGAATGGCTATTTCTGATAATTGAGCCTCCAAACTGAGATGATAGGTGCTAAGGGATGAACATTGTTTAAAAAAAAGGAAAGATTTTTACAAAGGTGTTAGAAAAAATATACAATATTTACCAAAAGATATCCAAAAACTAGACTTGCCACCCTTAGGTTACCACTCACTTCTACATTTATATGGAGAATAATAAAGACTCAACAGAGAGACACATGGATGTTTGTGACTTTAAAAAGACTTTTCAGAGGCTTCTGTATTTTACCTTCCTTTGGATCTATAAGGGTGGTGATTTTTCCTTTTGCAAGACTAGCTAAGGGAGCCTCAAGAGATTTGATGGGACAGCAAGGGGCAGTTACAAGGAGACAAGACACACATATCTGGCTCCAGCCAGATGCTTTCTTAGCTGATAAATCTGAACTCTTCTGAGATGCTATAGAAGAGAGATGTGCTGAGAGGTGTTTTGGGAGCATATGGTCTGTCCCTCTGAAGTGTTTAATCAGGGCAAACACAGACTCATGTCTTTTTTTTTTTTTTTTCTGGAAAATTCTCCCCAAATGAGACTTAGGCTTGGTTGGACTCACCTGTGAGTCAGAGCAGAGGGACTGTGTTGGGGGGTTGGGGAGCCACTATACTGGGTGTTTGTGCTCTAGAGAAGAAATTAAATAAGAGGTCATAATTTGATACTAATCTTAGCTGGACTTAACAAACATATACTTGAAAAATGAGTTGGCTCATACATGGAAGCAACCAAGAGTGATTTTGCATATAAGTATACTACTCTAGGGGCTTCCCTGGTGGTCCAGTGGTTAAGAATCTGCCTTGTAATGCAGGAAACACAGGTTTGGGTGGGGAACTAAGATCCCATATGCTGTGGAACAACTAAGACTGCAGGCTACAACTGCTGAGCCCGTGTGCCACAACTAGAAAAGCACATGCACTGCCAGCTAGAGAAGCCTGCACACAGCAATGAACACCCTGCGCAGCCAATAAGCAAACAACTAACCGAGGTGCAAGAAAGCAAGATCGGACAGAGATAAGTTAAAGTGAGGGGTGAGAAAGGAATAAGCTTCTCCTACACTACACACCACTGAACTCAGTTTTGTAGAACTATGAGTACGGTCTTACCAATTATATCTTTGAGAAATTATTCAAATCTTTTCATCTTCAACTGTTGATATCATCTCAGTCCAAATCAATGATTGGTCTCACTTAAATAACTGCACCAGCTTCCTCTTTGTTCAGCCTATTCTTTCTCTGCCCCTATTCAGTCTTCAGAGAATATTCAGGTTCTCCAAATACTCAAATACTCTCTGATTTACTCAGAACACATTTTAAGTCATGTTTAACTCCCTTGCTTAAACATTTCAATGGGCTTGTATTGCATTATTACAAAATCTGAGTTCCTTTGCCTCCACCTCCGTGATCTCTCCTCTGCCCATTTCTCCCTGTTCCATCTGAGCTACTTCCCTTTTTCTTACTCTGCTCCTGGCTCTCTAATTTCCTGGTTTCATCTCCTGGCTCATGACATGCTTTCCTACATACGGTTCCCAGTGCCAGCAAAACCTTTCCCTTCCTTTCATCCCTTCAGATAGCCAAGTCATCTCCTTCCCTTTTCTTCATAGACTTCCTTGACCTCCGTAGCTAAATAAAGTTTTCTATGCATCCCTCCATCTTAACTATTTTCTCCTTCATAGCACTGATTTGCAGCTCATTATAACATTTACTAAAATTCCACTTGTATGTTTTTTAGTGCTAATTTCTTCTTGCAAAAAATAATGCGCTCCCACACGCCAAACAATGCCTGTACTTGATGCTCATGTGTGTGTATGTTTAGTGGTTCAGTCATGCCCAACTCTTTGTGACTCCAAGGACTGTGACCCACCAGGCTCCTCTGTCCATGAAATTTCCCAGGGAAAAATAATACAGTGAGTTGCCATTTCCTCCTCCAGGGGATCTTTCCAACCAAGCGATCAAACCCTTATCTCTTGCTTGGCAGATAGATTCTTTTCCACTGAGTCATCTGGGATATTTGTGAAAATGGATTATTGTGTTATTATTACTGTTGTTTTTATATTTATCATACAAAAGGCCTAAATGAGCTCTGAAGTTTTAATAGAAGCAAATATGGAAAACTATTTACTTACAGCCATTATGAACAAGCTTTTTTCTATTAACAAGACCTAGGTTTAACATGCTTGGCATGACTTGGGACAGATTTAATTAACATAATCCTTGGCTTTTTCATTTGTTAAAAGGGAATATAACAATACTTGACCAAGTAATTGCTGAGTATTAAATAAAATATTTAAAGAGCCTAGGGTTTGAAGTCCATATGGTACTCTGAGATTATGCTTAAAATTCCTCCTTCTCCAAACACACAGAAATTGAGATTGAAAACTGGAAATTAATGTAGATTATATACCTGTGATACAAATTTATGACTAAAGAGCTCTGGTCACCAGGAAAAGTACTGAAATGCAATCCAGGGTGTAAGCTAAAGTCATGGAAGTACTGGTTGGTGGGACAGAAGCAGGTAGGTAGCTTGGAGTTTACTGCTGCAAGAAAATAGACATCAAAAATCCCCCAATGTTTGTGAAAGGGAAGAAAACCACTCTCACTGTCAGAAAGTTGCTGCCAGAAAACTAGGTTTCTTATGTGTAGGAGGGCTGCTGAGTAAAGATGAGACATAAAGTCTATGCCTGGTCCACAGCTTTCATCTGGGGTAGTTGCAGGAAGCAGCAAAAGCAGGAGATTCACTACAGACTATTGGTTCCATCAGTGATTAAATGTGCAAGTATCTCCTGTACCATTGTCTTTTCATAGCCGTGTTAGAGTCTAGATTGTAGATAGCACAAAGATGACTCTAATGCATGAACGCAGACAAGAAAAAAATTTTTAGAAGACCCTAGCCCTCAAGTTGGATCAAAAAATGTGTCCAAAGTCCAAGTTGAAAACTAACAGTGGAAAATGCAATCAAGGTATGAAGCAGGGAGCACAAACCCAGTGCTCTGGGACAACCTAGACAGGTGGGATGGGGTGGGAGGTGGGAGACAGTTTCAAGAGGGAGGGGACATATATATACCTATTGCTGATTCATGTTGATGTATGGCAGAAACCAACACCATATTGTAAAGCAATTATCCTCCAATTAAAAATAAATTTTAATAACATTAAGTAAAGACAATATCATTATTAAGAAATGAATTCATTTCTGATAAAAGCAAATTAGAACAATATTAAGATGACTTCAATATGAATATGTCTATGAAATTCAAAGTCCAACAGATAGAAGAATTACTGGGAGATTTTGTTAATATGTAGAATTGGAGCTAGTAAATCTAGTTCAGGGCCTGGGATTATGCATTTTTTACAAGCTCCCAGGTGATACTGTCTCTGATAATTAGAGAATCATACTTTCCATAGCAAATCCTCTGAGTATAGCAACAGATAAATGTAAGAAGAAACAAATAAGAAATTCTGGAAATCAAAATAAAAGATGGTGATAATGAGTAATTCAAAAAACAAGGAAGCTCCAGACTGGAAAAAGACAATATTTGTATTGAAGCATTCAGAGGAGATTCAGCCCATCATGACAAGTGTTAGAAGAAAAAAGAAAACAGAAGAATTAACAGATATGCTTGCCTGCTAAGTCTCTTCAGCTGTGTCCAGATTTTTGTGACCCTATGGATTATAGACTGCCAGACTCCTCTGTCCATGGGATTCTCCAGGCAAGAATACTGGAGTGGGTTGCCATGCCCTTCTGCAGGGGATCTTCCCGACCCAGGGATCGGACCTGCATCTCTTATGACTTCTGCATTGGCAGGTGGGTTCTTTACCACTAGTGCCACCTGGGAACCCCAACAGACATGAAGGGTGTATTAAGGACACTCTTACCTAGATTATCATTGAGAAATAGAGTGAGAAAGGCAAGGAGAAAATCCTTCCTGAGGAGGAAAAAGGGATCACCTTTAACACCAGCAGACTTAACCTCAGCAAGAGGTGCCAGAAGGAGGGAAGGAGAATGACTCCAAAGCACTGAAGCAAAGGAAACATATTCTGACAACTTTGTGATCAGATAAATTTCATTCACCTATGAAAATCTTGGAGAAGGAAATGGCAACCCACTCCAGTATTCATGCCTGGTAAATCCCAGGGATAGAGGAGCCTGGCGGGCTACAGTTCATGGAGTCACAGAGTCAGACACGACTGAAGCGTCTAAGCATGCAAGCATGAAAATCAAAGACTTTTAAAGTTATATAAAATCTAAGGAGGATAGTAATGCCTATGGATCCACCCACAATGACATAATTACATAAGGACTTACTTCAGGAAGAGAAGAAAAAGAAGACAGAATGAAGGAGTCAGAAAAACGAAGACAGAAATCAAGGAAGTGGTGAAATACAACAGTAAGTGAATCTATCTGTCTCTCCAACTATTATGGTTAGTTCTATGTGTCAACTTGAATGGGCAACAGGATACTCAGATACTTGTTATTGTTGTTTAGCTGCTAAGTCATGTTCGACTCTTTGTGATGGGATTTCCAGGCAAGAATACTGGAGTGAGTTGCCATTTCCTTCTCCAGGGAGATCTTCCTGACCCAGGGATCAAACCCAAGTCTCATGTCTCCTGCAGTGAAAGGTGGGTTCTTTACCACTGAGCCCCCAAGGACATCCTACTCAGATATTTGGTTAAACATTATGCTAGGTGTGTCTGTGAGTGTGTTTCTGGATGAGATTAATATTTGAATCTGTAGACTGAATAAAGCAGATTGCCTTCTGCAGTGTAGGTAGGCCACATCCAATCTATTGAAGGCCTAAATAGAACAAAAAGGGGAGCAAGAGAGAATTCACTCTCTCTGCCTATCTTTTTGCATGGACATCAGCTCTCCAGGCTTAGGCCTTGGAGTCTGCCTGGAACTACAAGGTCAATTCTCCTAGTTCTCATGCTTCTGAACTCAGACTGTAAGAGTACCATGTGCTCTGCTGGGGAGCCAGGTTGCTGATTGCAGATCTCAGAATTCTTGGCTTCCACAATAGTATGAGTCAATTCCTTAAAATAAATCTATTTATGTTTATATTATTGATTCTGTTTCTCCAGAGAACCTTAATCATTTGTCTATCCCATTAGCTATCATCTAGCTAGTGACTTACTGTTATATCAGTTTATTTATAAGAATGAAAACTGAACAAAATAAATGTCATAGTTTAAGGGAATCATAACAAGTGAGATGGAAAGTGCTTTTCTGTGCTTAGTGAAATCTTTTCAGGTGTGGGTTTGATTTATGGTTAAATATAACCTTTAAACTATATTTAAAGGTTAAATATATGCCAATTAATATAAAAAACTTACACTTTAAATATGTCTATTAGGCTCAAAATTAGCAAAAGAAAAATTAAAGACATATTCATCATTTCAATAAGAAAAAGGAAAGGAGAAAATTAAAATGACATAATAAATAGAAACCCACAGAGACCAGACATAAATCCAAATATTATCATTATGAAAATGGAATGTGATTATCTTACTAACAAATACTATCAGGTTTTATTTTAAAATACTATCTACTATTCGGAGAGACATAAAATGTAGGAGCATAAAGCTGAATACATAGATATGTCAGAGAAAGAAATGAGACAAAGATTGAAACACAGAGAACATTAATCTAAAAATATTAATCATAATCAAAATGGAATGACATTATCCTAAGGATGTTATATAAATAGCATAACTACAACCTCAATAATACACCAAAGATAGATGACATCATTAATGCATAAGAATATAACAACATAGTTTTAAAATATTTAAAGCAAAATACTACAAAAACTAAAAATAAAATTTTAACCTATCCAGTCTAATAGGTGGATGTTGATCCTTACACACATAATAAGGACATAAATTCTTTTCAAGGACATATGAAGTGAAGTGAAGTGAAAGTCGCTCAGTCATGTTTGACTCTTTTGTGACCACATGGACTATAAAATCCATGGAATTCTCTAGGCCAGAATACTGGAGTGGGTAGCCTTTCTCTTCTCCAGGGGATCTTCTCAACCAAGGGATAGGACTCAGGTTTCCCAAATTGCAGGCAGATTCTTTACCAGCTGAGCCACAAGGGAAGCCCAAGATACTGGAGTGGGTAGCCTATCTCTTCAGCGGGTCTTCCCGATCTGGGAATTGAACCGGGGTCTCCTGCATTGCTGGTGGATTCTTTACCAACTGAGCTATAAAGGAAGCCATATAGAATATATTTAAAATAGATAATAATGTATTGATGAAGTTTTAAAAATAAAAAAATCTGATATTATGGAAATCACAGTGTAATTCAATCTAAACATTAAAAACAAGCAAACAAACCCAGAAAACAACAAACATCCAACTGAAAAGTATAGAGCACATGTGTAAATGATAAGAGATAAATAGGAAATTGGGTTTCCCAAGTGGTGCTAGTAGTAAAGAACCTGCCTGCCAATGCAAGAGGTGTAAGAGATGAGGGTTTCATCCCTGGGTCAGGAAGATCCCTTGGAAGAGGAAATGGCTACATACTTCAATATTTTTGCTTGGAGAATCCCAGAGACAGAAGAGCCTGGTGGGTTACAGTCCATAGAGTTGCAGAGAGTCAGACATGACTGAAGCGACTTAGCATGCAGGCACGCAAACAGGAAATCACATGAAAAATTGCATGCTGTTTAGAGCAGGATAAAAATGAAAGTAATAGATATAACAACTTGTCAGATGTGGTCAAAGTGGTGATTAGAGGCAAATTATAATGGAGGGTGTATGAATTAAATAATAAGAAAGGATGAAATTACATTAATTAGAATTTTTCACTCAAGAAAATAGGAAAAAAGTACAGAGTAAATAGAAAAGTAGGAGAAAGAAATTCTTAAGAATCAGACATTAATAAAACAAGTATTAAGTCATGGAGAAAGGCACTAAATAGATAATAAAACAAAAAACTGATTCTTTAAGAGTAAAAATACAAGACTATCTATTAGGAGAATCTAGGGAATTAAGAAAAGGGAAAAAAGCACAGAGAAGGTAAATTAATATTAAAATAGAAAAGATAAATTAGTAGAAGATGTTTAAAAATCTTCAGACTTGTGAAAACATTAATGACAATATATTTGAAAAAGAGTAATATAGATGATATTTTAGAAACAAATATTTTAAACTAATATTTATTACATATCATTAATATAAAATTGTGAATCAGTGGCCAGAAAAAACTTTCCATAAAAATTTTCAGAAAAGAAAAGAAGGCTCAAATAGGTTTGGACTGAGTGACTAACATTTAACACACTTATGTTTGGAGCAGACTTAACAAGCCTTTCAGGAAAGAAATAATCCTTATCTTACAAAAGATTGTCAGAGAATTAAAAAGAGAAAAAAGAACTCCCCAACATATTTTACCAGTTCTGTGACCTCAATTATAAAACTGCACAAAAAAAAATACAAAAAAATAAAACTGTTAGAAGAAACTCACTTATACATGTAAGTGCAGAAAGCATAAATACAGTGTCACCAAATTGAAACCTGCAATGTATGTATATAAACTATATCACACATTTGAATTTGTTTTGTTCCAGCAATAGAAAAAGGGTTTTAGCATCAGAAAGTATAAAACGGTGTTTATATATTTTAAGAAATAAGTTCATAAGTTCATCTCAGTTTCACGAAGGCTATAGCCTCCCCGATATCCATAGCTCTTCTTCTTGAGCTATATTTCAGTCCTTAATAGGAAGTGCCATCAATTACTATGTCAATATTCTTTCAAACTTTTATTTTAAAAATTGTGTGTGTGTGCACTTAGTCGCTCAGTTTGTCTGACTCTTTACGACTCCATGGACTGTAGCCCAACAGGCTCCTCTGGCCATGGAGATTCTCTAGGCAAGACTACTGGAGTGGGTTCCCGTGCCTTCTTCCAGGGGATCTTCCCAACCCAGGGACTGAACCCAGTTCTCCCACATTGCAGACGGATTCTTTACTGTCTGAGCCACCAGGGAAGCCCCAGATTGTACACTCATGCTGATAATTTCTTGGGTATTTGTAGATTTATATTTGTATTTATTTAAAATTTCATGGAATTTCCACGAAAGTTCAAGGTTTCTCATTTATAAATGAGAAACTTATTACTCTTGAAATAAGAAGACATCATTTGGGAGGAATATTGTAAAATAACCTTGTATGTTCATAATCATGATATAACTGTTTTGTGAACAAATCAAAACCATCTTTCAAATGAAAGAATGCATTGTAATTGTCATATTTATTCAATTATGACCTTGTGAAACTAGGACTCTCTTGTGCACGTGACATCAAGGAGTAGGATTTGGTTTCTCCCAATGTCTTCATAGTCATTCCAGTGTTAAAGATATCTGTTAAATATGTTATATTTCACACATTCAATAACATTTCAGAGTGTTCAAGAGCTTTTGAAATTGTTAAATATATATGGTCAAAATTGTGAGATTCTCTGTAATTCATGGTAGTGAGACAGCCTTCTAGAAATAGCATTTTTATATTAGAAAAAATAACTGATACTTCTGTTCAATTATTGAAGCCTATTGTACAGAAATCACATGATGGAAATTATTAATAATTGTATATTGTACTTGTATAGTGTATTGATGTTTTATAAGTTCTTTTTAAAATTTAAATATTGTTGACATAAAATCCTAAGTACTTTTTATATATGATCTTATTTTTAGCTCCTTTTAGTAAATTAAAATATCAATCAATTTAAGTATGTCTCAGTCATACTTGCTAGGATATAATAAACACACTCTTTTATCTTAGGAATAAATTATACTGGAATGTTTTCTTTTATTCAATGTGGCAATGTTTTTAAAAATTTCATGTTATATATCAATTTCAGTTCCTGTTAAAATCTTCCTGTAGCACCAGGTTTTGGATGACAATGTCCTTTTCTTATACTTGTTTGCTCTTATCTACTGTGAAGAAATTCTTTTATTTTCTCTTCTTTAAAGTTTGTTTTATATCTCTTTGTCAAATATGTCAGCCATTTATTTGCCCCATATAAATTTGAAAGAAACAATAAAAACAATTCTTGCCTTTAGTGGCTTGAATTAAAGTGAAAATTACAAGTTTTCCTAATTTTACCCTTAGATTTAGTCCAACGATAGCCTTTTAAAAATTAACCTCACTCTATTACATTTAATGTAAAACTGCTTTTTAGAGAGATCTTTATAAAGATAGTTAAATTATTCTTTTTTAAAAGTATATGAAGATTTTTGGATAAAAATGTATTTTTTAAATTATAGGTATACACTTGACCTATATTCTTATGTTATACTCAAGTATTGCACTTAATCATTACCAAATGTTGACACTTAATATTAAAATATTAAAAAGGGGAGGAAAAAATTTATTTATATAATAATGCTGGTTAAAAACTTAGAGAAAATGATAGAAATAGAAAAAATCAACAGTTAACCACTACAATAGTAGTGATTGACTAGGCAAAAAGTCAAAAGTTAATGAGAAATCTTTATATTATAAATGTTAGGATATAACTGTCTAAAATTATTTTTCACAGATCACTAATTAATGGAAAAAGAAGCAAAAACTTAATTTTACAGTGGAAATAACTGTCAAATACTATCTTAAGTAAATGACCAAACTTAATATCACCAATTATGGAACTATTAAATAACTACTAATATTATTTGTTCTTCTTAAACATAATGTTTTTATTGCAATAAAGAGTTATGGATTTTTTCTCTAAATGATTAATTTTCATGAATTTTTACCCAAACACATATAAGACATAAAATGATATCAAAACAGTGCTTATTTCTAATGCAATGGAGTATTTTTCTTCAACAGTAAAGCATAGTTTTTAAAAAATGAACAGGAAAATAAACTTTTTTTTTCTTTCTATATAATGATTTATTTCATATCCTGATAGAGAAAATTGCAAGTTATGGTCACAAATACTAGTAATAAGCTTTTGTACTTTATAAAATTGTGGGAAAAGTAATATTTTCTAAGATCAACTATGGAACATATAGATATTTACAAAATAGATAAAGAGATGTTGAAAATGTGTCTGGTTTAGCCTGTGAAAATCTCTGAATTTTTTATACTAAAACACTCTGTTAGGCTTTATTTCTCAGTCCTGTGGGATTGATGTGTCTCTACACGATCACTGTTTAGTCTCTAAGTCCTCTTTGTGACCCCTTCAATTGTAGCCTGCCGGTGTTCTCTGTGGGATTTTCCAGGCAAGAATACTGGAATAGGTTGCTGTTTCCTTCTCCAGGGATCTGCCTAAGTAGGGATCGAACCCACATCTCCTATATTGGTAGGCAGATTCTCTACCACTGAGTCCCCTGGGAAGCCCAAACAAACATTACTACAATTAAAATTTAATTAACAGATTTAAAAATTATCACCTGACTTGTAGAAAACAGTGTGTTGGAAACTTTCTTCCTATTTTAAAGCTTCATAGTCTAGTAGCTTGATTAAGACAAACTTGCCAGTTTTACATATGCGATCAGGGTTAATAAAAAAAAAGCTGATTTCCCCTCCAGATCTATTGATTCATAATATCTGTTGTCATTAGAGTATCCAAAATTTGTATAGAAAGATGTGCTGTGCTGTGCTTAGTTGCTCAGTTGTGTCTGACTCTTTATGAACCCATTGACTGCTGCCCGCCAGCATCCTCTGTCCATGAGGATTCTCCAAATAAGAATACTGGAGTGGGTTGCCATGGCCTCTTCCAGGGGATCTTCCCAATCCAGGGATTGAACCCAAGTCTGCCACACTGCAGGCAGATTCTTTACTGACTGAGCCACCAAGCCCAGTACTGGAGTCGGTAACCTATTTCTTCTCTAGGGGATCTTCCCTACTCAGGAACCGAACTGGGGTCTGCTTCAGTCGTGTCTGACTCTGTGCGACCCCAGAGATGGCAGCCTACCAGGCTTTTCCATCCCTGGGATTCTCCAGGCAAGAACACTGGAGTGGGTTGCCATTTCCTTCTCCAGTGCATGAGAGTAAAAAGTGAAAGTGAAGTTGCTCAGTTGTGTCTGACTCTTCGCAATCCTATGGACTACAGCCCACCAGGCTCCTCCATCCATGGGATTTTCCAAGCAAGAGTACTGGAATGGGGTGCCATTGCCTTCTCCGTCCTACAATGCAGATGGATTCTTTACCAGCTAAGCTACCAGAGATGCCCCATGGAAAGATGGTACTTGATCTCACATTTTGGTTTGATCCAGAAGGACATGAAATGGTTAATTTGAAAATCCCAACTTTTTGTTACCAATTGATGATTAAAAAAAAAAAAAAATGAGTTCAGAGCACCTATGCCTAGTGATATAGCCTGGAAAGATTAATAAACAAAGAGAAAGAGAATTTTGACATTTCTTAATGATAAATTGCATCATATTCCCATAGCAGGAGCTATATATAGATAAAAATATATTTCTCTCTTACTGTTACTTATATGGCAGTGCATCTGAAGCCAGGTATTTTTGCTCTAATGTTTGTGTCTGTATGGTTATTTGACCTAATTGCCTAATCTCCAAAAATGTCATAAAGCACCTGAGCTATCTCGTGGAATAGTCTTTAAAAAGATAGGACTTGGAATGCCCTCACCCATCCTGAAAGGCTCTGTGCTTCTTTAAGAGCCAAGTCCTGGCTAGTGCTACTTTATCTCTATTGTATAATGTGTTATTCTTGAGTGTATATTTCAGATTTTCTGAATCAGGGGACCAGGACTGAGGTAAGAGAAAGCCATGTTGGATTAGGGATAGATTTCTCCTTAAAGGAGAACCATGATAAATAGCCATTTGTTTGAAAAAGGATGCAGTCAGATGGGAGGGAGAGGACTCTTGTCAACATGGGGGGCTGAACTAATGGGGGTGGGTCCCCACATTAAGAAATATGTAAATTCTAGTTGCATATAATTAAGCTCAGAGGACTTCTCAGTGGCTCAGTGGTAGAGTCCTCCTGCCAGTGCAGGAGACCCAGGAGACCTGGTTTCAATCCCTGGATTGGGAAGATCCCCTGGAGAAGGAAATGGCAACCCACTCCAGTATTCTAGGATGGGAAATCCCAAGAACAGAGGAACCTGTTGGGCTACAGTCCATATCATCACAAAGTATCAGACACTACAAATTAAGCTCAAGAAATGTAAAGAAAATCGATTCTAACTTACAAGTTAAAAGAGGATAAAGTAAAACTGCAACTAGGAAGTAAAGTTAACCATTTCAGGTGACATCAAAAGGTGATACATAAGTTAAGTTCCAGTAAGAAAATGGCCATGACATAGACCATCACATTCAGCTACTGGGAAATGAAACCAATAATTTTGCATTAAATCAACATTGAGGAAATACTGCCTCATCTTTGAAATGATCCTATAGGTTTTTATTGCAATGTCTTAGATATGAAGCAAGGAAGCAAGATGCCTATAAATTATCAATGAGTATTAGAAATTCCATGTCAAAAATTAATTTTTAAAGTGTTTTGAATTTAGATAACCCGTATAATTACAAAGCATGAAATTTTTTATAGAAAGTCTTTTCATTTCAGGGTTATTAAACCAAAAACCAATTTTCACAATACCTATGAAATAATTGACAAAGAACTAAAGATAGTAGAGGACTATGAAAAAGCATGTCTATACTGTTCTAAGTGAGAAATGGACTAGAAACTGTGAGAATAAAGGATATTATATAAAAATAGCAGGCAAACAAAATACTAGAAATCTTGTAAACAAAAATGTAGTCCTTGAATTAAACAAAAAAGCAAACAAATAGACGAATGAAACCAATGGTGAGACATAACCTTGGAGAGAATAAATAAACTGGAGGTAAAATATAGATACAGAAGAAAGAAAAACAAGTCTAGAAACTGGGGTTTCACAGCACAATCATTGTTAAAGTCTTAGTATATTTGCATTTTTCATGAACTACAATGGAATTTAGAACAGTACTATTAATTGTTTCTCTCTTATAACTGAATTTTTCTGTAGTGTTCTCACCACTTCAGAAATTGTACATATCAGTTTCTAACACACATAACATACATGCAGTACTTAACATTGCATAAGTTATTGTGGACATTTATTGTGACATAAAATAATTTGAGTCCGGCACTTTGAAATCTCCACTGATGTCTTTTTAGACATGTTGAGAGGGTTCTCAATGTATCTATTCTGAATGGACTTGCTTACCATGGAGACAGATGTTGGGAAGAAGTGCATGGAATTCAAAATAGCAGATGCCTGAAGTGATGTCAAATAAATCCTAGTATTCCACAGTAGGCTTTATGGAAAAGTGTTAGTCACTCAGTTATGTCTGACTCTTTTGCAACCCCATGGAACTGTAGCCCACCAGGCTTCACAGTCCATGGAATTCTCCAGGCAACAGGATCAGAGTGGGTAGCCATTCCCTTCTCCAGGGCATCTTCCTAACTCAGGGACTAAACCCAGGTCTTCTGCATTGCAGGCAGATTCTTTACCATCTGAGCCACCTGGGAAACTTTATGGGAAGATGATCTTAAAAAGATGACTAAGGAAAAGAACTTTGGTTGAAGAATGAGTTCCAGAAAAAGATGTAGAGCTGTATTGAAGCTTAACAGATAAAATCTTCATATAATACTGAGTTCTTATGAGTATTTTATTCTTAGCATTTGACATAAGCATTGAAGAATGCGTTGAATGTTGACAAAAAGAGAAAGCAAAACAAACAAGATTTTATGCAAAATAAAGAAGGACATATCATGAGCAATGGCAAGCTTGAACTAGAAAAGAGTGCACATGTTCTTTAACCAATAAATAGATGAATGCACATTTAATGTGGAGATATAATCAGATAGTTAGAAATAAGAAGTAGAGCTTGAAGGGAAATTTAAGAACTATAGAGGGGTTTCCTGGTGGCTCAGCTGGTAAAGAATCTGCAGTGCAGGAGACCTGGATTTGATCCCAGGGTTGGAAAGATTCCCTGGAGAAAGGAAAGGCTACTCACTCCAGTATTCTGGCCTAGAGAATACTAGGAGTATTCTATACATGGACTTTGCAACCATGGGGTTGCAAAGAGTTGGACACAGCTGAGTGACTTTCACTTTCACTTTTCATAAAACATAAATTAAGAAAAGTAGGCAGTTAAGGAAATACAGAGCTTGCTAAAATGAAGGCAAGATATCATGAAAAAGAGAAGATGAGTTAGAGAATTAAATCTTACTTCCCTGGTGGCTCAGGTTGTAAAGACTCTGCCTGCAATGTGGGAGACCTGGATTTCAATCCCTGTGTTGGGAAGATCCCCTAAGGAGGGCATGGCAACCCACTCCAGTATTCTTGCTTGGAGAATCCCCACGAACAGAGAAACTTGGTGGGCTACAGTCTATGGGGTTGCAAAGAGTTGGACACGACTGAGCGACTAGGCACAGCACAGCAAAAGAGAATACTCAAGCTGGGAGTATTGTTGTCCAATACTAAGCTATTGTAAGACAGAAGAACGAAATAATGGAAGGGTGTCTGGGGGAAGGTATTTAAGTAAGGCATAACGTGTAATCGAATTATTAGATGACCTTTATCGGTGCATGTTAGCATGATAGTGGCATTTCAGTTTTTAAAGTGTTGTGCTACTTATCCCAAAATACATTCCTCAAGTCATCCTGGCTGCACCTATGTTCTGGTGAAGCTACAAAATATGGTTATTTCACTTGAGGACTTCTTGATAATGCAGCCTAAACTTCAATTAAGATAAAGCAGAAATTATAATATACACATAATACGCGACCTTGATTTCTGGTCAGGTGGGATGGACCCATAAAGTTGGAAAGTTGGTGACCCTTGTAATGTCATCACAGTTGGTAAAGTCATATTTGAAAACTTGTAAAGCAGAACACATGGTTCTTGAGCCTGTATCTCTGGGGGAAATAGTTGTAAAAAGCCATAATATGAATTCTGATCCTTACTTATTTTTATGCAATTTATTAAAATAAAGTAGTAACTCCAAGCAATACTTTACTTACTTTCAAAACAAGATTTTACTTACTTTATGGGCACACTTTCTGGGCTGCATACCTATGAACTACTTTTCTCATCTTCACACTTATAGCCAGGTATGGCTCTGTAGGTTAAGTGCTCACCAGGGAAATATGAACAGAAGTGAGGGATGCTTGTTCAAAAGGAGACTTCTTACCCTTGTCTTCCTTTCTTCCCTTTTGCAGATTGAAATGTCCGTTGTGATGGAAGTACATCAAACCATGCTGATGAAGCCAATAGCTATGGAAATGATGGAGTATGAAATAAGAAAACAAATCCCTGGGGTGGTGGAGGGCGGGGGGGGGGGGGGAATCACAGAACAAAGCTGCTCCATGTACCTAGACTCTTTGGGCTTTTAAGTGGTTCTGTGTGTATGAAAGAACTTTCAATCTAATTTAAGTTCTTGCTTAATTTAAGCCTTTGCCAACAAAAGTCCCTCTAGTCACAGCTATGGTTTTTCAAGTAGTCATATATGAATGTGAGAGTTGGACTATAAAGAAAGCTGAGCACTGAAGAACTGATGCATTTGAACTGTGGTGTTGGAGAAGACTCTTGAGAGTCCCTTGGACTGCAAGGAGATCCAACCAGTCTATTCTAAAGGAAATCAGTCCTGAATACTTATTGGAAGGACTGATGCTGAAGCTGAAGCTTCAATACTTTGGCAACGTGATGCAAAGAAGTGACTCACTAGAAAAGACCCTGATGATGGGAAAGATTAAAGGCGGGAGAAGAAGGGGATGACAGAGGATGAGATGGTTGGATGGCATCACTGACTCGATGGACATGAGTTTGAGTAAGGTCCAGGAGTTGGTGATGAACAGGGAAGCCTGGTGTGCTGCAGTCCATGGGTCACAAAGAGCCGGACACAACTTAGTGACTGAACTGAACTGAACCAAAGCCCCTTGCATTTTGTCAGCAGTGTACCCTGTATCTTAATAAAACTTTAGAAGAATATGGGTTGATTGCTACTTAAAGTGGATGCGTAAATTGAGTTTTTATAATTAAAAAATTGACTCATTTATAGAGTGGAAAGAGACAGATGGATTGTTAGAAATAACTAACTTAATATCTTGTCATAGTTTCTTACATGCTTAGGAAGTAAAATATTAATCACAATTTTAAGAGGAACATTTACAGTCATGAAACTTTATCATAGATATCTTCTCCAACTGTCAGAAAAATATGTATATAATATGTATATGTAAAATACTATATGAGCTTCCCAGATGGCTCAGTGGGTAAAGAATCCACCGCAATGGAGGAGAGGCAGGAGACACAGGTTTAATCCCTGGGTCAGGAAGATCCCTTGGAGGAAGGCATGGTAACCACTCCAGTATTCTTGCCTGAAAGATCCCATGGACAGAGGACCCTGGAGAGCTACAGTCCATAGGGTTGCAGAGTTGGATAGGACTGAGCATGCACACACACACACACATTTATAGTATATACAGTAAAACACTAGACAGAAAAGTATTGCATATTACTCTCTATGTATTCAAAAGTATTTCATGTATATCCATATAGTACTCTCCACACATTCAGAGGATTGAATTTCCACAATTCACAGAACAGAACTTTCTAGGTGTTCTATAATTAGGTAGAAAATAGTTACTTATAAGAAAACATCCAGAAATGTATCATTAACTCTCTGAATGTGTGAATGAATCTGACATTTCCCAGGAGCTAATGAGATACATGCTCACTAACTTGTCAAGCATTCTTTTTTGGAAATCTTAAAAAGACAAGTCTTCTAAATCTGAGTCATTAAGGTGATACCAAGTCAAAATACACCAAAAAATGAGAATTAGATTTCTGTTCTCTAATAGCGTTTCATGTGGAAAAGCAAGGTGTCTACTGAATTGGATAGATTTGACTTAGAATCCTGATCCTGTGGATGACTCGTTGTCATCTTAAAAAATGTGTTCCATTTCTTGGAGTCCTGTGCATGGTGAAAACTTAGAAGTCAGAACACCGAAGACTTAGTCTCTGCTATTGCCAATGTTGTGACTGCTTTTGCTTTCCCCTTCCTTTCTTTTGCATTCTCTCCATTTTATTTTGTAACCATACTTTTAGAATGCAAAACCCAGTGTCCTAATTATCAGCTCAGATTTAGACCACTTTATCTCCTAATGCTTAAAGTGTTTTAGTCCCACACAACTAATTATAGGCAGTGGAGTGCTGCTGGATTCAAATTCATCTTGGATCTATCCCTTTAAGTAAGTATTTTGATGTGCATGCAGATATTAAACTGTTTGCACTTGTAAAAATAAGCCTAAAAAACTTTCATTCATTATCTTCACTTTTGTGAACTATTCATGTATTTTTCCCATTTATCAATCATATTTTTCTTCATTTTTGTTTTTAAGATAGCATCTTTTCTCTGAAAATCATCTTTTATCAATCATGTTGTGAATATTTTCTCCCAGATTATAATTTACCCTTTAATTTTTTAAGGATGCATTTAATAAATACTTATTCTTTAGCGCATTTGTATTTATACAAACTTTTCTTCTAAGACTAGCACTGTGTCTTGTTTAAGAAATTCTATTCTTTTCCCAAGATAATAAAATGCTTCCCTAAACATTATTTTGAAATTATTAAAACTTTTTCTGCCACATTTAAACCTTTAATCTTTTGAGGTTTGAATATTGCCCTTGATATAAAGAAGGATTTTATCATACCTAATGATTCTCCTCTATTAGATAATAATGCCTTTAGGTCTCTCAATTTCTTTAATTTGTGACTGTCATTTTACCTGTCATAATTTTAAATTAAATTTACAGGAATAAACACAATTTAATCATAAATTGTTCCAGAGCTAGTGGCTTTTTATTTGCTAAGTTTCCACTTAAGATGTTTTCATCTGTATTTATTTCAGACTGGTCTCTATCATTTCCATGTCTTTTTAAGCTCATATTACAGGATTAAATATATTCTAAAAGTTCCCAAATTATGAATATACAGCTCAGTGAATTTGTCCAAAGTAAATATACTCATGTATCTTGGATCAAGAAATAGAATACTATAAACATCCCCAAAGCTTTCCTTGTGATTCTTTGAAATCATCATCTTGTATTCAGAGTTCTGAATACCTTTAATCACAAATTTAAATAAATTGTAATTAAAATTAAAGCATTGATATACATAACAATTTGAATAAACTTGAGAAATTATACTTTATGTAAAAAGCCAATCTCAGAAGATACATACTACATGATCTCATTTATTTAACATTCATGAAATAACATATTTATAGAGATGGAGAACAGATTACCATGTTAGTGATTGCCAGATTAGAGATTTGAGGGATAGCATGTCAGTTCAGTTCAGTTCAGTCTCTCAGTCATGTCCATCAAGAAATAACATATTTGTAGAGATGGAGAACAGATTATCATGTTAGTGGTTGCCAGATTAGAGATTTGAGGGATAGCATGTAAATCTACATAAAACAATGTATGTGCTAAAGTTGATTAAATCTACACATGCACACACACACATACAGATATGAGTGCATTTATAACTAGTGTAATCTGAATAATTCATGTTGGTTTTAGCAATGTCAGTTTCCTGGTTGTAATGCTATACTATAGCTATGCAAGATGTTAATAGAGGGGAAGCTAAGTGAAGAGTGGAAAGTAAATGCCTACATTTCTTTGCAATATTCTATGGATACATAATTATTTTAAAATAAAACAAAAATATTTTAAAAAGCACAATTTTGAGTGCTTTATTTTATTTGTTTAAACAGCACACATAGATAAGAAAAACACTGTCTATAGTTTCCTAAATATGTGCTCGTGCTCATTTGCTAAGTTGTGTCTAACTCTGTGTGCATGGACTGTAGCCCACAAGACTCTTCTGTCCATGGGATTTCCCAGGCACGGATACTAAAGTGGGTTGCCATTCCCTCCTCCAGGGGATCTTCCCAATTCACGGATCCAACCTGTGTCTTCTGCAAGTCTCCTACATTGCAGGTGGATTCTTTACCACTGAGTCACCAGGGAAACCCCTTCCTAAATACATTTACTGTTAAAAATAGTTAGTCCTATCTGGCTAACAGTGCATGTTAGGAAAAATGAAAAATGAGATTTCATCAAAGGTTTATAAGGATGTGGAGGAAAGGGAAACTTTGTATACTGTTGGTGGGAATGGACACAGGTTCAGCCATTACAGAAAACATTATGAAGGTTTCTCAAAAAATTAAAAATAGAGCCAACATATGATCCATCATTTATTTTATAATTACCCATCCAAAGGAAATTAAATCACTATCTTGGGACATCTGTACTCCTATGTTCATTGCAGCATAATTCACAATAGACAAGATATTGAATCAACCTAATTGTCAAAAGATGGATGAACAGATAAGAAAATGTGGTATGTATGTACAGTGGAATATGATTCAGCCTTAAAAAAGAAGGGGATTTTGTCATTTGGGACAAAATGGATGAACCTGGAGCACACTATGCAAAGTGAAATAAGCCAGACACAAAAAGAGAAAAACTGCATGACATCATTTGTATGTAGAATGCAAAAAAGTTGAACTCATGAAAGCAGAGAAAGCAGAGAGTAGAATGGTGATGCCCTGGGCTGGTGGGTGAGGAAAGTGTGGAGATGCTGGTCAAAGATACAAAGACTCACTAATGCAGGATGAATAAGCTATAGAGCTATAATGTACAATATGGTGACAGTATCTAAAATTGAAAATGCATTCCCGTCCCAACTGAAGAAGCATGTCTAATGCAAAACCCATACAAGAAATAAGCCCCATATAGTTTAAATGATGAGAAGAAAAAACTGACAAATAAATTTACAATTAATCAGTCTTTTTATCCTCTTGGATTTTGATGATTTGAATGTAATTAAAAAATCACATGAAATATTAAGGCACATGAAGAGAATGCCACAAAGAACGATGAAATTTTGTTATCTATTTAATAAATCTCAGTGTATTATCTTTCATTATACTCATATATTTTTCCCTTTAGCTTTCTATGATTTTTCTTTAACAGAAATGTTCCCATGAATTATATTTTTGTTATTTCTTACCTGATTCACATCATGACTAGAAAGCAAACAATGTATTTCAATGAAGATATCAGTAAAAATATACATATTATTAAATAAGAATATCAATTCAAACACTAACAATTAAATTCAGAGCAAAGGAAATTAATGTTTAAAGCAAACAGAAAACAGAAGTTTTCATAAATTTGGTATCATATTGTTATTTTTAAAATTACTGCTACATTGTGAGATTGTGACGAGATGGTCTTCAGATGAGCAAAGAGATTTTTTATATTTGAAACACAATTTTCAATATGTGAGTTTGAAGATACTCTAGCATATCCGTACATTTATTGGGAGGCATAGTTAAATAATATATTTAGAATAATTGTAATAACTGTAAAAAATTTGTACTAGATATTGTGCTTCATGCAATACCTGTATAACACTAAACCTCAGAATAACCTGAGATGTAATTAGTACAGTTCAAAATCAATCATGTCATGTATTTAATATTCAAAAAGTATGAAAAATAATGCAATTAAATATTTCTGTATTAAAATCCATTTCAGAAATAAAATTAAAAATGTTCATTTGAAGCTCCGATTTTCCTAGACTGATAATATCCTTTCTCTCTGCCCAAATTTGCTTTAGAATATTCATGTAACTTTTAAAAAATTTACTCTTTATGTTCTATTCATAGCCTAACTGTGTTTTACACTTTGTACTTTATATAAATCCTACTTAGGTATTTGTCAATCTGTTTTTGAAATTTTACATTGATTAAATTCAATACTGATTAAAACTTTGAAATACATAGCTCCAGTATACCCAGTTTCATTGTGTATTACTGATCCATTATGTTGCTATCCAAAAGTTATTTGGATATTAGGCTGGTTTCTTAATTTTAATACATACTAATCCATTCTTACTTTGTATAAGCATTTTCTCTTAGATGTGTGTGCTCAGTTGTGTCCAACTCTTTGTGATTCCGTGGACTGTAGCCCACCAGGCTCCTTTGTCCTTGGGATTCACAGGAGTGGGTTGCCATTTCCTCCTCCAGAGAATCTTCCTGACCCAGGGATCAAACCCATGTCTCTTCAGTCTCCTGCTTGACAGGAAGATTCTTTACCACTGAGCCACCTGGAAAGCCTTAGATTATACACAAAAGTGGAACTGCTTGTTTTTTCTTATTATTTGTGGACCCTCCCTATGTTTGTTTGATGAATAATAATCTAGTTTATGCCTTGGAAATATCTTCTTCTAGATTAAAACATTTTTTGAAATAAAGAAAATTAAAATATTGATGTAGTAAAATGTATCAATCCATGCTTTATTGCTTTTATGTCATACTTATCTTCATAATCTCCAAGACATAAAAATAATGCCTAGCTATTTCCCCTGTAGAAGTTTTTAAAAGTATAAATGTCTTCTGGGCCTTATCCCTCAGTCTGTATCAGTAGTATTTGTACTATCATTCAGTTTTAAGTGTTTTTCATTAATATGGAAATATTATACATTGAGATTTATTTATCCTGTATTACTTTGAATTTCCATATTATTTTATTATTTTCTTTTCTGTGTTACATAAAATATGTATTTGTTACCTGTTTATCTTAGCATTTGGAAGTTATGCACTCTACTTCTACTTTAAAGCAGCTATTATTGAAATTATAATGCCTGTTTCATTAAAAAATTTGAAGTGAATAAATGTCTTCATTCTCTTTTAAAACAATAAATGATCTTGCAATACTGCATCTAAAATTTTCTCTCTTCTGTTTCTTACAAACATATACTATTGTCTGCTCTTCTGATTATATCTTATAGTTATCACCAGTGGGAGTGTTTTGGTTTTGCAGTTTCAACATTTGTTTAGATTTACCCATACACTTACAGATTTTTCTTGGCTCCAGCCACACATCTTCACTCTTCCTTGTGGGGTCATTTTCTTTCTTTCTGAATAACTTATCTATTATATTAGAAAGAATTAATAGATGGCACAGTCACTATGTTTCAGTGGGTATTTTTTAAAAATTCTCTTATTGTCATTCTGGAGTGACAGTAAAGATAATTAGTTTTTCTTGCTTTCAATATAGATTGAATTCTGCTCCTGCAATGCTTTAAATTTACATAAAGTTAATTCAGCATCATAAACTTATAGACCTTTCACATCTAATTTTAATATCACTTGAAACCTAAAATGTTTTTTAAACATAATTAAGAAATAAAAAAAAGAACTGTGCATTTTACAGTGGCTTACTTAATGGCTCCTAATGTTGTAGAGAATTGTTTGATAAACAAAGTACAGAAAACTGAATACATGGTCTGCAAAGCCTATTACATTTCTATTTAAACACTTGTCAGCAGCACTGCAGGGTATTAGTATTAAGAATGCAAATGGGAAGCATAGAACTGAAGGATGTATGAAGGATCCAATGTGGTTCTTGACATTATTAACTTCAACAGTACCAGTTTCTATTTTTCCAGTTTGCTCTAGAAATTGAGCAGGTAATTGCCCCACTACAGAAATTGTTTTGAATGACCAATTACATTGGTTTTAAAGTGTTCATAAGTTAAGAATAAAAATATGTGCTTTCAAAAATGTTTCTAAGGAAATATTAAAGGAGTTCTGAATCTTGGCATTATGAAGCCGCAGGTTACACACTCAGTAGTCATGAACTTTATTTGAGCATTTGGGGAGTCAAATGACATAACCTAACAGAGGCAAAATATTTATTTCTTTGTTTAATAGATGAGATTGCATGTTGAATTTAGTTCATTTGAAAAAAATAATATTTCAGATAACAGTTCTACTTCAATATTTTTCTTAATCAAATCTTTATAATTCATTTAAACAATGCTAAAATGCTGTTTTGGTAATCATAATAAATTCTCTTAAAGTAAGCTTAGCTTTTGATATATAAATGTATATGTATATATCACTAGTGGATTTATTCCCAAACTTTACCTCCAAACATTATTGAACACACCAGGAAGTAATTTAAAGACTTGAACTTCAACTTGACTTTAACTCGCTGAGAACCAATTCTCTCATTACTAACAGTAAAATGTCCACTTTTAAAATATAAATCACTTCGGTGAGCCTAAATGGAGAGTAGGGCACATAATAGCTCAATACATTACATTTGTGCACATTCCCCTGGCTTGCTGCTACTGCTACTGCTAAGTCACTTCAGTCGTGTCTGACTCTGTGTGACCCCATAGATGGAAGCCCACCAGGCTCCTCCGTCCATGGGATTCTCCAGGCAAGAACACTGGAGTGGGTTGCCATTTCCTTCTCCAATGCATGAAAGTGAAAAGTGAAAGTGAAGTCGCTCAGTTGTATCCAATTCTTAGCGACACCACGGACAGCAGCCTTCCAGGCTCCTCCGTCCATGGGATTTTCCAGGCAAGAGTACTGGAGTGGTGTGCCACTGCCTTCTCCAACTAATTGACAAAGGCTTGATTTATTATTTTACCCTTGAGTCTACAGTCCTAGAATCCCAACAAATATCTGGGGTGTCTTGTGGCAGGTGGTTTTCTGCCTAGGATAATATTTGTGAGAAGAATTAGCTAATTGGTAAAAGCTCAAAAGCCTTGATGATTTAATCAAACCTTAAATGGTGACATTCTTCGAGATAAAAAACATTTACTGAACTCAAGTATCCTGCAACACAGAGAACGCACAGATGAGTGCTCTACATACTGTGTTACCGAGAGTAACGAAATCTGATAAAGGTCCAGGCAGACCCGATGACCAGGCTCTGAGAAAAGTGTGGGTGCCTCCAGAAGAGGCTTTCCAGATACAAAGCATTACAGAAAACCAGGATATTAGGTTTATAATTGCTTCTGTGGTTGATGTTGAGTAGAAATTGACAAGGTCGATCCAGCAGTACAGTTAGGTTATATAGCTTCTTCTATTACTCATGTGTTCCAATAAGTTAGCATGTAATTTGGTGTGATAGCAAGCATATTTGCTACATAATATTTTATTGCATGATAGCTTCTTATGCAAAAAATAAATCAATAAATAAATTCCCAATCTTGCTTTTCTTCAGTCAAGAAATGGATATGTGTGAACAGGGACAGAGTTTTGAGACTTCCATTTTCTCTCCTATTTCCCTAGGCTTGGACAAAGTAATGAGAACAATCTCACCCAAAGGTCCCATCTTCGAGTAAGGCTTAATGTTATTGAGAAAAACAGTCTTGTTAGAGAAGAGAAAAAAAAATCATACTTTGAATGGAAAGTGTGAATCAATAATGACAGCCAAAGTATCTAGAGAGACAGGATGAGCAAAGAACGTGAGAAGCTGACTAAAGGAAAGGGCACTAAAAGAAGAATCTGGAGCCCTGGGTGGCAGTTTTATGCAATGTGAAATTGTGCTGGCCCTTAATTCAGTATCTAGGGAAAGATAAGAAAACCTCCTGAAGTGTGTTTTAAGGCTCATATATTCCAGGAATAGCATAGGAAGAGAGGCTGGGAGATAAAACTTTATGAGTCTAGCTTCACAGTATATAAGCTAAAGCTGGAGACAGTGTGGCTTTAGCTTCGCTATCATCTTCATCTTTCCTCCTCCTCCTCTGTTTTCTTCCACTCTTTCCTCCCGTTTTTTTTCTTCTTTTAAAATATAATCACAAAAAAATAAGGCTCTGAAAGGACCCTGTGCCAAACACACAGAGCTAAAAAGTACGTAGTGACTTTGTGAATACACTTGAAGTGTCAAAATTTAAAGCGAGAGAGTCTTCAGAAAACAAAAAGTACATTAATCATCTTTCTTGGATAAACAATAGCTAAACATCAGATCACACTGAGAGAACCACATCCTATGCTTGACAGTCTCATAAAGTGTTAAACACATCAAGAGGAGGATTTTGATCTGGTTTGAAAGAAGCATCCACATTTTTTAATGTTTACATTTTGAAAATGTTATGCTCCTTCAGGTAATTCAGTAAAATGCAAATGGAAATTCTTCCAAGAAAAGTAAATACAGCTTCTTTTATTAGGTGCCAATTTTTTTGTTTAATGATAAGCAAAATGAAAGTCATCTATCTTAAAACTGTTGGCACAGGAAAAAAAAATCCTTTCTCTTTTGAATTAGAACTCATTCACCTACAACTAGGAGTCAATTGTTAGTAAATTATAATAAAGTGGATATTCAAGAATAAATTGGGTAATTAATGTGTTCAAACGTCTTATATAGAACAGACACTAATTCTAGAGCTGGAGATACCAGAGGGAATAAGACAGAAGCTATTTCTTTCTTTCATTGGAGCTTCTAATATGGCTGGAATGGAGACATAATAATCAACTAAATAAATAAGCATTAAGATACCTCCAAGTTAATGTATGTTATGAGAAAATCAAAATTAACTGAGATAGAGCAATTGAGGACAAACTATGGGTTTACAGGGGGAAAGGTATGGTTTTTTCTTTCCTGAGTCCTTCAGTTACCTCAATAATGGATGGGTGTAGAATCATTTGGCAATCACTTAAGAGTAGAAAAAGATATGTCAGTCTGAAAGTGAATACAACTATTAGAAAACATTTGGTTTAGGGAATTTGTCATTGCTAGGGAATAAGCTGAGAAACTACTATTTTTTAATGATAAATTTAAAGCAAACTGGTCATGTAACTTCCTGTTTGAGATGCAAACAGGAAAAATGCAAGTGGATTGTTGTTTTGTTAATAATATAAGAATATCTTGTGGAGTTTGTAATTTTTCATTAAAATGATGGACTTATTCTAAACAAGGTACTGAGAAATAGAATAAAGGTGGTGAATTGTGGTAGTAAAAACAAAAATTGGCTGAATACAAGGATTTTATATCTTGGGCAGGTTTAAGTCAATTATTGATATATAATCCCTTATCTAAAACCCTTGGGACCAGATGTTCTTATAATTTAGCACGCTTCAGAATTACATAAGTTAATACGCTAAGTAACACGTAAGTTAACCTTGTGTAACATTTCCAACTGAGATTGGAGAAGGACTCATTGATCAAAGAAAATTATTTTCCTTCATCTAAATGTATGCAGAGTCACATAAAGTGAGAGAACCAATGACTATAATGTGAGACAAAGAAAGTCAATCAGGTCAAGTTAACTACAAACTGAATTTTAGCACAAAGTTATTTTTAAAAAAGCATCATTTTCAGCATTTGAAATTGCAGCTAAGAGATTTTGAAACTGCATTACTTAAATGTGTAAGAAATGTAGGCAGGAGTTTCAAGTTGTGGAATACTTCAACTGGCTATTTCACAAATTGTGCTAATACGATAAATGGTGTGAAAGTGTGGTTAATAAGATTGGGTGTTGAGCCCAGGCTTCATTGTGCTCAGTCGTGTCTCTTTGCATCTCCATGAACTGTAGCCTGTCAGGTTGCTCTGTCCGTGGAATTCTCCAGGCAAGAATATTGGGGTGGTTTGCCATTTCCTCCTCCAGAGGATCTTCATAACCCAGGGATCAAAACCCGTGCCTCCTGCATTGGCAGTGGTAGGCAGATTCTTAACCACTGAGCCACCTGGGAAGCCCAAGTAGAAAATAAGCAATGATTTATTTGGTGAGAAAAATAAATTTAGAGGCCAGAATATTGAGCAATTTGTGTATATGGACACTGATGCCATGAGGAGTATAACTGTAGAGGAATTGTGTAAACTAAAATTCAAAAATCTCACAAACAGGAACAGTGACTTGTACATTGGTTGATGATAGCAATTAGAAAAAATATTCTATTTTTGGTTAAATATTTTTTTGATATGTGCTTTCAAGGTGGCTCAGTGGTAATGAATCTGCTTGCCAAGGCAAGAGACGTGGGGTTTAATCCCTGGGTAAGGAAGATTTCCGGGAGTAGGAAATGGCAACCCACTCCAGGATTCTTGACTGGAGAATTCTATGGACTCAGGAACCTGGCAGGCTACTGTCCATGGAGCTGCAAAGAGTCAGACATCACTGAGCATGCACATGGCATAGCTTTCTTTTGATATAACTCTTTTGCTCTTTTTTAAAAGTTTATTCTTATATTGTCTTTTAGTCCTTGAGAAAATGACCCATTCTCACATCACAAATCAAAACATGGAATAGAAAACAGACAGTAAATTATATGTTTGTTTAGTGAATCAAACAAGAATTGTCTTAAAATCCATTTCTCCCATTTTGAGCAAACAAAAAAGTCATGAACTTCAGAAAGGAGAGGTCACTCTTTGGTCTTAGAGCCTGGAATGGTAACTTGCATGCTTTCCTATAGCAATGGTAGTTTCTCTTTCCTCCTTCTTAGAGAAGAAAACTAAGCAAAAAACAGACATTCTCCATTTAAAGCTTTGCAATTCAGGTAGAGTGTATAATGCCTTTCAAGAAATTATACATTGAGATAACATGAGATTTCAGATCATCAAATCACTACAAGAATCTGAGAATTACACGATGTCAAACTTCAATCATAATTTCAAAGATGTAAGTAGTCATGAGGTACTAAGTGAAGCAGCAATATGCCTAGATTACAGACTAGTTTCCCATTTTCATAACTCATTAGAAAATACTGAGATTCAGACATAATATTGGAGTTTTCTAAATGCTATGTGCCATCCCTGATTACATAAAAGGTAGCTAGTATCATAGTGCAATGTATCCATTTTATCTATCAATAACTTGTCTGACATTTTCCAGGTAGCTATGCATCCTCAACATCAATGGGATATTGGTTGTTCTATAAGCAATCCTAGTGAAATAAGGCATATTCTGCTAGTAAATACCATCAGCAACTGTAACAAATATCTGTCATTAGCATGTTTTCAAAGGGATTTGACCAGAATGGATTGTATGATTGCTGGGTAATTTTCTTCTCAATGTACTCTCTTACTTCCATTAATATATCCTTGAGATGTATGTCTCAATTATCTTTGTGTAATTTGCCTTAAAACAGTTTCTGTAATATTTCATTTAAAGAAAGCCTTTTAACATCCCAATGACCATCTTGGTTTTGAAACATATACTGAGCATCATGAATTATTGCTACTAAGCATATTGATGGGCTTCCCTGGTGGCTCAGATGATAAAAAGTCTCCCCATAATATGAGAGACCTGGGTTTGATCCCTGGGGCAGGAAGATACCTTGAGAAGGAAATGCCAACCCACTCCAGTATTCTTGCCTGGAGAATTTCATGAACAGAGGAGCCTGGCAGGCTATAGTCCATGGGGTCACAAAGAGTAGGACAGGACTGAGCAACTTTCACATATAGGCATGTTGATAGGAGCTATATTCCTTCTGAGACCTTTTAACAGTAAACTTCAAGATCAGATATCTTGCTTTTTATTGTTTTGTTATCCATAGTCATTTGAACATGTGTAAGATTGTAATAGAGCATGTAATCTTTCTAAAGCCACTTAATTTTCTTTTTTCTGGCCAGTAATTCTCCATGAAATTGAAGGTGTTAGCTGCTTAGTTGTGTTGGACTCTTGGCAACACCCTGGACTGTGCCTGCCAGGCTCCTCTGTCCATGGGTTTCTCCAGGTAAGAATGTTGGAGTGGGTTGCCATTTCCTTCTCCAGGGGATCTTCTTGACCTAGGGACTGAACCTGGGTCTCTTGCACTGCAGGTAGATTCTTTACCATCTACACCACCAGCGAAGCCCGAATTCTCCATAGGTATTACATTAATTAGATGCTTCAGATGAGCTTCCAGAAATATACTCTTTTCCTATGAGTCACTGTGTATGTAGGTTTAATTTTCATTTAGTTCTAGCAATGAATTTATAACCCTTTTCTTACAATACATACATTTAGAAGAAAGATAAAAATATTAATTTATACACAGTACATCAATTAAATTATATTATCCTTACTTTTTTTCAACATAAATGATCTTTAGCCACTTACTACATACTACCAATGATTGGGTAGAAACCAGATGCCATTAACTAATAATTACAGAATATACTAGTTTGTGAACATAGCTGTATTCCAGATATCTACCTCAGGTTTTTATAAACACTGACTTCCAAGTGGCACATTTATCACTATTCATCAGCTCCTGTGGGGATTCTTTCCTCTGTCCAATTCCAACCAATTGCTCTATACTATTATACTACTTTAAGTGACCATGTTACAGCCAACCTCCACTAGTGTGTGTTGGTTGTTGAGTCATGTCCGATTCTTTGCGAACCCATGGACTGTAGCCTGCCAGGCTCCTCTGTCCATGGGATTCTCCAGGAAAGAATACTGGAGTGGGTTGCCATTTCCTTCTCCAGGTGTATACTCCCAACCCTGGGATTGAACCTGGGTTTCCTGCACTGCAGGCAGATTCTTTACTGTCTGAGCCACCAGGGAGGCCAATTGCTCTTTAAAAAGGTCAAATTCTCTTTTAATCTGCATTGCCCATGGCATCTGAGAATAAAGGTAAAGAAAACATAGGGATGTTCTGCCCTGAGGCTTATACAATGCTCCCATAAATGACCGCTACTGTTCCCCACTTAGCAATTTTGACCTTTAAAGTCATTTTGTTCCCACACTGTTTAGAATGTCAATTGTCCTTCTGGGTGAGGGTTTCTAAGCACACTGCTGGTATTGTTGATGGGTCTGATGTTCTATTACAGTAAAATAATTAGTCCCTTTTCTCAACCAAAATAGTTGTGCATAACATTTGCCCTGAGTTTTAGAAGGCTAATTGACCTAAATCTTTGCATCTAGCCTAAGAGCTTTCATTAGAAATTGGAAGAACACATTTTTTACCTCTCGGTAAATCTTAGTCAAATACCACCATTTTAATTGGAGGAAAATTCAGCCTCTGTTCAAATGTTTCTGTCCTAAATCATAATCTTCTTAATTTCTCTCTAAATTAGGATAGGTAGAAAAAATTTTTCTTGGTGTTTTAACATATAGGGTCATGTGACTCCTCCATCTCATTGATGACATAGTCAACTTTCAAGTCATCAGTAGAAATCCTGTCAATTAATTTTTGTTTATTCCATCTTGTTCTTCAAATGACATGGATCTTGTTTCTATCAATCAGCTCCATGGTAACAACTGAATTGTCAGGTCAGTTACTACTTCTTTTTTTTTTTTTTTTAATTCCTATAACAAAACACAGAAGACTCTCAGACTGGGCAGTCTTTATCACAGCATGACAGCATTTGACATGCATGCTAAGTTGCTTCAGTTGTGTCCAATTCTTTGTGGCCCAATGGACTGTAGCCTTCCAGGCTCTTCTGTCCATGGGATTCTTCAGGCAAGAGTACTGGAATGGGTTGCCATTCCCTCCTCCAGGGGATCTTCCTGACCAAGGAATTGAATCATGTCTCTTACATCTCCTACAATGGTAGGTGGATTCTTTACCACTAGTGTTAACCTTTCTTATTTTTTAATTCATGTCTTATCTTTAAATTCTTAGCACCATGCCATAAAACATATCATGGGCCAGAAAAAATTTGGTTAACATTCTAGCATTCTGCTTAGTACACTTGTCCTTAGATCAGTGTGTGTGTGTGTGTGTGTGTGTGTGTGTGTTAGTCACTCAGTTCAGTTCAGTTCAGTAGCTCAGTCGTGTCCGACTCTTTGCGACTCCATGAATCACAGCACACCAGGCGTCCATGTCCATCACCAACTCCCAGAGTTCACTCAAACTCATGTCTATTGAGTCGGTGATGCCATCAGTCGTATCCAACTCTTTGTGACCTCATGGACTGTAGCCCACCAGGCTCCTCTGTCCATGGGACTTCCCAGGCAAGAATACTGGAGTGGGGGTTGTCATTTCCTCCTCCACTGGGTCTTCTGACCCAGGTATTGAACCTACATCTGAGAGAGTCATTTCCTAGGCAGGTTGATAGGAAGTCTAGGGGTCCCCAAGGAGAGAGGGGTCTGGAATTCTCAAGGAGGAAGAAAGGACAAACTTTTTTTCTTTCTCCACATTCCTTAGGATTATATAACAATGTATCCTGCCTGAGGACAGTCTCTAGATTAAGGACAGTCTTTGGATTAAACCTTCTGGCTAATTCTGTTATCTTAAAATGTAAATTATGGGAGTAGGTCTGATGAGGTCTTTACAACCTCCAGACATTCTTTGGATTCATTAGAGAGTATATAACTTCATTGTCAACACTAGCAAGGGGGTACTCTTTCTGCCCCCTTCTGATGCCTATGTCAGAAGCTTTCTCTATCTCCTTTATACTTCAATAAAACTTTATTACACAAAAGCTCTGAGCGATCAAGCCTCGTCTCTGGCCCCGGATTGAATTCTTCTCCTCCGGGGGCCAAGAATCCCGGTGTATTCGCGTGATTCAACAACAACCTTTCACATCTCCTGCTTGACAGGCAGATTCTCTATCAATGAACTACCTGGAAAGTCCAAATAATCCATAAATTTTCATAATTACATAGAAAATGGAGTTTCATAGTATATGTGGTTTGAAGTTTTTAAATAAGAATAGAAATTAACATAACATAGTCCTGAAATTGATTTGACACTGGAAGAATCACCCTAATAATGGAATATTGTATAATTAGGAAAGTATAAGGGTGTATCATGTAGTCTTAATTCTGTGACATGTTCAATTCATATGAAACCTTCACTCAAACTTATATGGATGTGAAGAATATGCAATCCACATATTTTTCCCTACAGCCATGTAAAACTTATTAAAAATAAAGAGTGATAAGGACATCACACAGCACTCAGAAATCTCCTATTTTCTAAAGAAAGTGTCGAATTAATCTGTAGGATCAATTTTCTGCTTATTGATGATTACAGGTCCTTCTGTTTTGAAAATTCTTGGGACTGGCATAGCCTAACATTAGTGAAAAAGGAATATATATCTCTTATGTTTGAAAAGAGTCATTTATGGATCTTTTGTTGGTATATGGATCAAACACCCAGCAGGGAGAGTCACAAATCCACATAATGTCCCTCTGTGTACAATTTTGCATTTGATGTTCAGATTTAACTGACAGATGTGTAAAATCACACATAATTGAATGACTCCCTATTGACTTCACAGCTGTACTGTAGAAACTGGAGCCTGCAAATTATTACAGGGATGGTCAGCAAGAAGCCATACAACATCATCCATATCCATGAGTTAAGGGACTCATTTATAAATAGGAGCTTGGATTTATGTGTAACATTTTTTATGAAATGTAATTTCTAATATATAACCTTTAGTTTAGGAACTGCTCATAAAATTCTTAGTGGTTATGCAATGGCTATAATAGAATTGAACTAGCAGCATCAAATTAACAGAAATATGCTTTTTCATTGTTTTTTTATTTTATTTCCTTAATTGACTATAATTGTTTTTTTGTAATACTCCACATATTCATTTTGAAATTAAGTGATACATGACTTTTGTTTGAATTACATTAAGAATTCATTCTGTGTGTACTTTAAAAATCCTGTTTATTCAAAACTGTAAATCACCAATGAAAACCAAAATTAATCCAGAATTAAATTTGGGTGACAACCTTTAAATGTCCGCTTTGTAACTTAAGTGAACTTCAGAAATTTTGCATATCTGTTACTCTTCCTATTCTTTGGGTTGAATCTGAAAATTGCAAATGGATCTGTTCTGAACTGTGATTGTCATTCAGGGAGAAAAAGCAGAGAAAGTGACATTGTTTCTCTTACTATTTCATGAGACAAACTATAGAGTCAGTCTATTTCTTGCTTTAAAAAAACAGCATTTTGTAGACAATAATTAAATATAATTCAAAGAATATCACAGATATCAGCTGCACTCGTCTCACATGCTAGTAAAGTAATGCTCAAAATTCTTCAAGCCAGGCTTCAGCAATATGTGAACCGTGAACTTCCAGATGTTCAAGCTGGCTTTAGAAAAGGCAGAGGAACCAGAGATCTAATTGCCAACATTTGCTAGATCATCGAAAAAGCAAAAGAGTTCCAGAAAAACATCTATTTCTGCTTTATTGACTATGCCAAAGCCTTTGACTGTGTGGATCACAATAAACTGTGGAAAATTCTGAAAGAGATGGGAATATCAGACCACCCAACCTGCCTCTTGAGAAACCTGTATGCAGGTCAGGAAGCAACAGTTAGAATTGGACAGGGAACAACAGACTGGTTCCAAATAGGAAAAGGAGTACATCAAGGCTGTATATTGTCACCTTGTTTATTTAACTTATACGCAGAGTACATCATGAGAAACGCTGGGCTGGAAGAAGCACAAGCTAGAATGAAGATTGCCGGGAGAAATATCAACCTCAGATATGCAGATGACACCACCCTTATGGCAGAAAGTGAAGAGGAACTAAAAAAGCCTCTTGATGAAAGTGAAAGAGGAGAAGTGAAAAAGTTGACTTAAAGCTCAACATTCAGAAAATGAAGATCATGTCATCTGGTCCCATCACTTCATGGGAAATAGATGGGGAAACAGTGGAAACAGTGTCAGATTTTATCTTTTTGGGCTCCAAAATCACTGCAGATGGTGACTGCAGCCATGAAATTAAAAGATGCTTACTCCTTGGAAGAAAAGTTATGACCAACCTAGACAGCATATTGAAAAGCAGGGACATTACTTTGCCAACAAAGGTCCATTTAGTCAAGGCTATGGTCTTTCCAGTGGTCATGTATGGATGTGAGAGTTGGACTGTGAAGAAAGCTGAGCACCGAAGAATTGATGCTTTTGAACTGTAGTGTTGGAGAAGACTCTTGAGAGCCCCTTGGACTGCAAGGAGATCCAACCAGTCCATTCTGAAGGAGATGAGTCCTGGGTGTTCTTTGAAAGGAATGATGCTAAAGCTGAAACTCTAGTACTTTGGCTACCTCATGTGAAGGGTTGACTCATTGGAAAAGACTCTGATGCTGGGAGGGATTGGGGGCAGGAGGAAAAGGGGACAACAGAACATGAGATGGCTGGATGGCATTACCAACTCGATGGACATGAGTTTGAGTGAACTCTGGGAGATGGTGGTGGACAGGGAGGCCTGGCGTGCTGCGATTCATGGGGTCACAAAGAGTCGGACATGACTGAGCGACTGAACTGAACTGATTCCATTAAAAGGGATGGAAAGCAGTTAGAAAGACAGAAGCAGACTCTTCCCCCTAGTACCCTACACTCTGAAGGCTTTTACCTTTAGAGCTCAAGATCACTAAAGTGTGGTTCCTACCAACTTCCCCGTTTGTTCTATGTGGTCTATATACTGTGGTAAGGTTTTATCTTTAAAATAAATCTTATCTTCCTTAATCAAGACCTCCCAAATTTAAAGAGGGAAAATGGCTACGTATTGTAAAGACAAGATTCCCCAGCATTCCTCTCTGTGAAAGTGTGGCCAAATGGCCAAGCTCTGGGCAATGAGATGGATGGAAGTATTGCGTGCCCATTGATTATAGCACGTGGCCCACTGCTCCAGTCCTTCTTCCACCTGATTTCTTGGTATACAAATGAAATAATAGAATCCCCAGCAGCCATCCTAGACCATGATGATGAAGTTCACACTCAGGGATGTCAGGATGATGAACTAGAAGGAAACTGTTCCTGAGCACTAGAGAGATACAGTCTCATCCTTTTTCTGCCAGTGTCTGCCCCTCTATATACATGAAAGGAAATAGACTTCTCTTTCATCAAAATTTCTTTTAGACTTCATTACTTCCTGCATCCAAGGTTAATTCTGAGTCAGTGTTTAAACTTACAGTCATTTCTTGGGAAAGAAACGTGTGAAGGGAGTTCTCACCTTCATAAAGTTTCTTCCTGTGAACAACAACAACAAAAAAATCCTGGAAATTAGTATATAGACTTCATTTTAACCTGAAAATGGTCTGAAAATTGTCATAATAGTATCAACTTTAAACAAAGAACACACAGCTATATCAGAAGGGGGTGTAAAGTGACCTATATGAACCACATCAAGTATCCTGAGAAAATGCAAGCAAGCATCATAACAATATGACCAATTTGAATACAGATTATCAGTTTAAATTCCACCAAAATTATATCTACCATGTTCATGGATAGGAAGAGTTGATATCATTAAGACATATATTCTCCTGAAATTAACCTATTTGTAATTTATTCCAAAAAATGTATGTGCTGCAACAAACCAAAAATAAAAAGACACAACTGAAGAATTATGTTGTATTACATACCCTAATAAATATGAATGTATATCACAATTGCAATTTATAAAAGATATTAATTTGGCCAGTATGAAATTGTTCCAGAATGCAACTTATCAATGTGAAAGAACAGAAACATACACATGTATATGACATTAGATAAGCTATTGGATAGTGATGGTGGCTCAATTTTATTTTTATAGGAAAATAAAGATCTTTATCTTATCTTATCAAACATATCAATTCTCCATGTATTAATAATCTATGGATTAAAGGGAATTTATGTCTGTTATTTAGGGATGGTAGGAAACTCCGGGAGTTGGTGATAGACAGGGAGGCCTGGCGTGCTGCAATTCATGGGGTCTCAAAGAGTCGGACACGACTGAGCGACTGAACTGAACTGAACTGAACTGAAGGAACCAGAGAACTTCCCAGGTGTTGCTAGTGGTAAAGAACCCACCTGCCAATGCAGGAGATGTAAGAGACACAGGTTCCATCCCTGGGTCAGGAAGATCCCCTGGAGGAGGGCATGGCTACCCACTTCAGTATTTTTGCCTGGAGAATCCCATGGATGGAGGAGTCTAACGGGCTATAAACCATGGCATTGGAAAGAGTCAGACAAAACTGAGGCGACTTAGCATGCACACAGGAAACCAGAACCAGTGTGTGTGATATGGAAATAAAGGGGATTATTTTAAAGATAAGACTTTACTTATTTTGTCTAAAGTTAAGAAAGTAAAGGCTGAAAAGAAAGCTGCTAGAAGATAAAAGATAAATGCCTTTAACCAGGGTCCACCCACACATTGGTGCTGCTGAAGAGATCTGTGAAAGGTCTTTGCCTTCATGTCCAGTGCAGGGCTTGGAGTCAAACTATGACTACAGCAGACAGTCAAAGAGGAAAAATGATTTTGGTCTCCATGCTAGCAGAATCAGCATTCCAGGAGTGCTTGCTATAAACTAGATTTCTGTGTTCCAACCTCAGCCTTTCTGATTCAGTAGGCTGGTGGCAGGAAAATTTGCATCTCCACCAAGTCCCAGGTGATGCTGATCCTGATGACCTGGGAACCACTCTTTGAGAACACCTGCATGGGCCAAGACCAACAGAGCCAGCAGTGCTAGCAGTACCAGGAGCTTATTAGAAATTCAGAATCCCAGGCTCCAAACCACATGTACTGAATCAGAAGCCACTTTTTTTGAGTGTTACTTATGTTTCTAAAAATATCTTCTTCTTTTAGAATAGTTTTAGGCTATTTTACAGATAGTACAAAGAGTTCCCATATATCCCACACCCAGTTTCCCATATCATTAACATCGTACATTAGGTATGTTTGTCACAATTAATGAACCAATGTATGTGTATGCTCAGCTGCACAGTCGTGTCTGATTCTTTGTGACCCCATGGACTGTAGCCTGCCAGCCTCCTCTGTCTATGGGACTTCCCAGGCAAGAACACTGGAGTGGGTTTCAATTTCCTCCTCCAGGGGATCTTGCCAACTCAGGGATCAAACCCGAGTCTTCTGTGTCTCATGCATTGGCAGGTTGATTCTTTGCCACCGAGCCACCTGGGAAGCTAATGAACCAATATTGATACATTATTAACTAAAATCCTTACCTTATTGAGATTTCCTTAGATTGTACCCATTGTTCTTTTCCTGTCCTAGAGGCCTGTCTAGGATTCATATTATATTGAGGCATCTATGTCTTCTTGGGTTCCTTTTGGCTGTGACAGTTACTCAGTCTCTCCTTTTTGATGACCTGCCAGTGTTGAGTAGTACTGGTTAGGTACTTTGTAGTGTGTCCCTTCATGACGTTTATCTCATGAGTAAACTGGACATATGGGTTTTCAGGAGGAAAACCACAGAGAAGAACTGACATTCCCCTCATATCATGTCAAAGATACATACTATTGACATGACCTATCACTGTTGATGTTTACCTTGATCACTGGTTTGAGACTGTTGTTGCTGTTCGGTCCCTCAGTCGTGTCTGACTCTTTGCGACCCCATGGACTGCGGCACGCCAGGCTTCCCTGTCCTTCACTATCTCCCAGAGTTTGCTCAAACTCATGTCCATTGAATCAGTGATGCCATCCAACCACCTCACCCTCTGTTGTCACTTTCTTCTCCTGCCTTCAGTCTCTCCCAGTGTCAGGTTCTTTTCAATGAGTCAGCTCTTTGCATCAGGTGGCCAAAGCATTGGAGCTTCAGCTTTAGCATCAGCCCTTTCAATGAATATTCAGGGTTTGTTTCCTTTAGGATTGGCTGGTTTGATGTCCTTGCAGTCCAAATGACTTTCAAGGGTCTTCTTTAGCACCACATTTGGGAAGCATGAATTCTTTGGTGCTCAGCCTACTTTATGGCCCAACTCACATATGTACATAACTACTGGAAAAACCATAGCTTTGACTAGATTGACCTTTGTCTTTTTAATATGACCTTTGTCTTTTTAATTGACCTTTGTCTTTTTTTTATTTGAATATTTTATTTTATTTTTTTAAATTTTATTTTATTTTTAAACTTTACAATATTGTATTAGTTTTGCCAAACATCGAAATGAATCCGCCACAGGTATACCCATGCTCCCCATCCTGAACCCTCCTCCCTCCTCCCTCCCCTTACCCTCCCTCTGGGTAGTCCCAGTGCACCAGCCCCAAGCATCCAGTATCGTGCATCGAACCTGGACTGGTGACTCGTTTCATACATGATATTATACATGTTTCAATGCCATTCTCCCAAATCTCCCCACCCTCTCCCTCTCCCACAGAGTCCATAAGACTGATCTATACATCAGTGTCTCTTTTGCTGTCTCATACACAGGGTTATTGTTACCATCTTTCTAAATTCCATATATATGCGTTAGTGTACTGTATTGGTGCTTTTCTTTCTGGCTTACTTCACACCTTTGTCTTTTTAATATCTCTGATTTTTAATATGCTATCTAGATTTTTGATAGTATTTATCAGATTTCTTGACTTTAAAATCACTCTTTTCCCCATACTTTTCATACTTTTCTCTTTAGAATGAAGTCACTCTGTGTAGCCCACACTTTGTAAGTGGGAATTTAACATTTTGCTTTCTTTGGGGCAGAACGTCTATATGGAATTTTTGTAATTCTTTGCTTTCAGAGTTTGGAATTGCAGTGTTCATTTTGGTGTAAGACTAAGGAAAGGTAGATGGATGATTTTATTTCTGCCTAGTGGTTCCCATAAATCTAATTACCAATGGCTCTGAGATTCGTGCACAACTGGAATGTGTGAGTGTATGCTTATGAACATGTGGAATCCAGCTGTATTTGAAAGAAAAATCATAGATTGAACAGCCACCTGTTTGGAAGCGAATCTTAATTGGAAGTTAATGATGCCTCCCAATAATTTACTACTTTAGCTGAACGTACAGTGTCAGCTGCAGCCCAGATAAAAAGAGCTACAACTCACAGTTCAAAATGATCTGCCAAGGCCCACCTGGACCGCACCTGCAAAACCAGCTGTGGTTTGTTTGCTCTCACAATTCGTGTCAAGATTTCCATGCCAACGCATCATTAGGTCTGAGTTTTATGGAGCTTCTGTCTCACTCCTCCACTGATGGGGAATAATTAAGTGGGGTTTAAAGTAGTGGGACTATTCGGTTTGTAGAGAATAGGACAGGATCTTTTGATTCAGACAGTAAAGAATCTGCCTCCAATGCAGGAGACCTGAGTTGGACCCCTGGGTTGGAAAGATCACTTAGAGAAGGGAATGGCAACCCACTCCAGTATTCTTGCCTGGAGAATTCCATGGACAGAGTCGCCTGGCAGGCTACTGTCCATGGGGTTGCAAAGAGTCAGACATGACTGAGCCACTTTCACTTTCCTATCCCACAAGTTAGGTTGAAGAATCTGGTAAAATTTACCTGTCATTAAGTGGGAAAGCAAAAGAATTGTTTATATTTCCTGCTTTGGTTGTTAGGGTTACCTTCACAGGATACTTACTACATGGAAAAAAAAAGTTGAAGGGAGCTTCTTAGCGATCCATCAGAAAAATGATATAAAGCCTATTTCCTGCTTTTGACACAAAACACTCCTTCATATACTAGTAAAAATGTGTAAGCTTTCTGGATGAAGACATAAAGACTGGGACAAGAAACAGAAGTTCCCTTTCTACTTCATCCAAATAAAGGCTGGATTGAGAAAAACAGTCATTCCTACATGGCTTGAAGGTAATACAAAGCAAGAATAAACAAAAGGATCTCGGAAGAGACAGAGAGAGCATCAATCTATTGTAAAATAGAACTGCCATCAGCAAAGTGCTTGAGGGTGTTGGACCACACATTATCAATAATTAGGACTAAAAATAAGGAATTGGTCAGAACATTTTAAAGTAAAATAATTTTTAATGTTAAAAAATTCTTAATACTTTGATATATGAAGACTACAATCTCATTAACATAAATATAATTTATGTAGCATTATATTATAAATAATAGCAACAGAACACGTTTGAAAATAATGAAAATTATAGAGAAAACATGCATATACTTAAAGTGTTTAAAATTAAATAATTATAATCAATGTATCACATTTAAAGCATTCACCAATTCATAAAATCAAATTGGCATTGCCAACATTCTGGTTCTGTCTCTGCCTGTAAAATGATATTCACCAAGTATGTAGACAGGGATTGTGTGTAGTAGGAAAGTGAGTGTTAGACTGCCAAGGAAGTGTATAATTCCAATCAAACACGGACATGAATGCAACTAAAGCTCAGCTGGAATCCACAGAAAGGAAATATTCTTATGTAAATGGTATGAGGGTAAAATTAAAGTAGGTGGTTTCATATAATTATATATACACATATATGTACACATATGTATATGTACATATGTTTGTGATACATATGCATATATAAAATGGATGTGAATGGAACATGGGATTCATTTTGATATTTGGCAAAACTAATACAATTATGTAAAGTTTAAAAATAAAATAAAATTAAAAAAAAAGTAAAGCAATGGGAAATTTTCTATTAATATGCTAGATATTTGGTTAACCTTTGGATATTTAAGTTAACCTTGGCCTGAATTTAGGATGCAACACTAGGAAAACAGGTTTTTAATCCTCTTATAAATGTGGGAGTTCTGTCAAATAATAAGGAATTATCTGACCAAAATCTTAAGTGACTTTGGCACTCCAGAAAGGAAAGGGTGGCACCAAGCTGATAATTCTCCAAGGATATTCACCACTTAGCAGAATAATACTTAGGTTTGAAGAGACAGAAATGAAAACTCCAGGTCTGCTCTTGGTGGAACTTGTAATAGGAGACTTTACCCAAGCTTAGGCACTAAAGGACTGTAACTCCAACATGAGCTAGAAGTAAAACCATTGCTTATCTTTTGGAGTTGCTTGGACTTCAATAAGACCAAAGCAGTCAATTCTAAAGGAAATCAACCTTGAATATTCATTGAAAGGACTATGGATGAAGCTCCAATATTTTGCCACCCTGATGTGAAGAGCTGACTCACTGGAAAAGACCCTGATACTGGGAAAGATTGAAGGCAAAAGGAGAAGGGAACAACAAAGAATGAGATGGTTAGATAGCATCACCGACTCAATGGACTTGAATTTGAGCAAACTCCAGGAGGTAGTGGAAAACATAGTAGCCTGGCATGCTACAGTCCATGGGGGAGCAAAGAGATGGACACGACTTAGTGACTGGAAAGCAACAGCAACAACAGCAACTCCCTTATCCAGAGGAATCTGAAAGGAAAGTTGCACTGGTACTGAGCAGAGGAAGAGTCATTGAGCAATAGAACTTACACATTGAGTCCTATGGAACGACAGTCACAAATCCACTTTCTAGGGTGGTCCATATCACTGCAAGCCTTAGATACAGGTACTTTTCCAAGATGATAACACCAGTAGGTGCCTGGATTGTTAACATAAATTCTCACAAACCTCAGGGGTCTCTAATCAAATTTGAAATGTCTTTAATCAAAGTTGAAAGGTTTTGGCCATTAGTTCTTCAAATAGTCTTTCTGTCTCTTTCTTTCTGCTCACTCTGGCACTAGCATAATGTGTATGTTGGTCCCCTTAATGGATCCCTTAGACTGCTCATTTGTCTTCATTTGTTTTTCTTTCCATGATTAAGACTACATAATTTCAATTGTTTATTTTCAATTCCACTGATTCGTTCTCCTGACAGCTTACATCTTCTGTTGGACACTTTAGTAAATTTTTTATTTCAGTTATTGTCCTTTTAAGCTTCAGAATATCTATTTGGCTCCCTCCTATGATTTCTGTCTCTTTATTGGCAATCTCACTGTGTTCATACATCATTTTTCTGATTTTCTTTAGTTCTTCTGCTTTCTGAGTACTTAAGATGGTTTAAAGTCTTTGCCTAGTAGGTTCAATGTCTCTTTTCCTCACAGAAAGTTTCTTTTTTCTTCAAATGAACTATACTTTCTTAATTCTTTGTGTGTTTGTTCTTTTGTTTGTTTGCTTAAAATGGATGTTTTAATATTACAATTTGGTAACATTATAAATCCGGCCTTCAACCTTCTCCAGATTTGATTTTTTTCCCAAAAACAGTATTTTACTTTATTTTTTATTTTTTGTTGTTTTTAAAAAAATTAGTTGCTTTACAATGTTGTGTTAGTTTTTGCTGTATAGCAAAGTGAATCAGATGCACATATACATATATCCCCTCTTCCAGGGATTTCCTTCCCATTTAGGTCACCACAGAGTATCGAGGAGAGTTCCCTGTGCTATACAACAGGATCTCATCCATTATCTATTTTTTACATAGTAGTGTATATATGTCAATCCCAATCTCCCAATCCATCCCACCCCATCCTTAGGTTTGATATTTTTGATTGTTGCTTTTGTTCATCCAGCTTTTAACAGAGATATCCCTGAATGCCAGAAGTTTAAATAAGAGAGCACAAAACAAAAACTCCTCCCTCAATCTATGTGGATTAGCTCTGTGGTGGGATCTTCCCTTAACACTGGCTAGACCAGTGCTTCACCCTTAACCTTTACTTTCTGCTTATTCTGAGCCTATAGACCAACCAGTGGTGAAAAGTTAAGAGTATTTTTGATCTTTTATGAGCATGTGTCTCATCCTGGACTTGTGTACTACTTTACAAATTCCCAAATATACATAAGGACTTTTGAATCTCTTAATTTCCAGATGAAATTCTCTCCACAGACTTTCCTTCTACTCTTGATGTAGTCTTTTCTATGTTTCAACCATAATATCTTGCCCTTGAGAGCTTCAGGTTTTTCAATCATCTTACAATGTTTTGAGAAATTCTCATGGCTTTTCCACTCTAAATGGATTCCAAACTAAGCAAAATAGAGGTGACGGCCTTGTGTCAGTCCCTCAGGTAACTTCAGATATTTTAGAATGACAAACACAATAATTTGTGAATAAAGGCTTCTCTGCTTCCTCTAAAAGCAGTGAACAGGATCCCGCTAGGAATGTGGGCTGGCTTCTTTAAGATAGCTGCTAAGTTGGGGGGGTGGTGAGTCAAGAGCAGTCTCACCATGGACCAGACCCAACAAAACAATCCAACCATTTTTAAGTTGTTTTTTCTGTTGATTAAACATTTGCTTGGATGTTGTAAAACTCAACTCAATTTACTCAAGAAGAATAATACACTTAAATATAAATGAAAGGGCAAAAAGAACAAAGTAAGTAGGGATTACATAAATTTTACTGCAGTAGGAAGAAGAGAAGAGAGAAAGTGACATCACAAATGATGTTATTGAGTAAATTTTTTCAAAATTTATTACAGTCACTAATGAGTAGATTCTAGAAATTCATTTAAAACAAAGAGTAGTTAATTAAGAAAAAAATATACAAGACACATATGAAAGAACCTGATGAAATGTAAAGATAAATAAAAGATCCAAAAATATTCAGAGGAAAAACATGCACAATTTAAAGGGAACGATAACTAATTTTTCAGAAACAATGAAGGTCAGCAGATAGACAAATAATAGCTGAGAGAAGATATCATCAATATGTTGTTAAGAAAATAAGTATGACTTGAAGTTTATTATATAAACAGTTTAAAATTTAATAATTTTAATATTCTTTAAATAAATATTTAATTTTAAAAAGCTAAAACATTGACAAAATAAACCATAACTAAAAATAAGATATGAAGAAGTTACCTCTGTCAGATGGATACTACTTCCACAAAGAAGGTTAGAGATTTAGAAAAAATTATAAGAAAAACAAATGAAATAAAGTGGGAAAGGAAGGGAAAGAGAGGGAATGTTTTTAATTAAAACAAATGTATATATAAACAAAAGTCTTGCTATAATAAACAAGATAAAATTATAACCTAAAATAATTATAAGTTAGGTGGAGCTAAATAGTTAAGGAGGATAAAGTTAGTCATTTTTCTTTATGGCTCAGCAATAATGTAATAAATATATTATAATTAGGCTTTTATAGTTTAAATAATTTAAAATGTTGCAATTTCTTAAGATTTCAAACTGGTAGAAAATATTATAATAAAAGAGTATAATGATGAAATAATATAAAAGGTATAGAAAAAGAAACTATACTAGGACAAACAGAAAGCACAAAGTAATTTTGACTTAAACATATTAGTAATTTTACTAAAATAAAGATATTAAAAAAATTCAGCTAAGAAACAAGTTGTTAAAGTCAATTAAAAAACAGAACATAATTATTTCATGCTTAGAAAGACATAGCTTATATATATATACATATACATATACATATACATATACATATACATACAATCATCCCTGGTAGCTCGGACAGTAAAGCGTCTGCCTACAATGCAGGAGACTCGGGTTGGATCCCTGGGTCGGGAAGATCTGCTGGAGAAGGAAATGACAACCCACTCCTGTATTCATGCCTGGAAAATCCCATGGACCGAGGAGCCTGGTAGGCTACAGTCCATGGGGTCACAAAGAGTCGGACACGACTGAGCGACTAAACTGAACTGAACTTCTTTCACTTGGTAAAGAAACTGCCTGCAACGCGGGATACCTGGGTTCGATCCTTAGTTTGGGACAACCCTTTGGAGAAGGGAAAGGCTACCCACTCCTGTATTCTGGCCTAGAGAATTTCCTGGACTGTATAGTCCTTGGGGTTGCAAACAGTCAGACACGACTGAGTGAGTTTCACTTTCATATATATATATATGAAATGCCTTTTATTTTATGCATTGTGTTTTCAGCCTCTCAGTAGTGTCTTCTAATGAATAAAACCTTATTTTTCACAATTATGAGTATAAATATTTTCCTTTATATTGTATGCTTTGCATGAATTACATTCATGGTAAAGCTAGATATATTAACTGCTTAAAAGTTTTCCCCCTTTCTGTTCACATTCACATACTTAATAAACCTAGCATTAATTCCTGGAAGTGATGTGGTATAGGACACCAATTTCATTTTATGTTGATACGCAGTTGTACTATTCCCATTTATTAAAATGTCTGTTTTTTCCTCATTTATCTGCCATGACACATCTCTCAAATATCAATTGTCAATAACAGTATGACTCTACTCTCTTGTTTAGTCACTAAGTTGTATCCAACTCTTTTGCAATCCCAGGGACTGTAGCCTGCCACGCTCCTCTGTCCATGAAATTTTCCAGGTAAAAATATTGGAGTGGTTTTCCATTTCCTTATCCAGGGGATCTTCCTGATCCAGGAATAGAAACTGTTTCCTGTATTGGCAGGCAGACTTTTTACCACTGAGCTACCAGGGAACCCTGTGACTCTACTGAGGGCTCAGTTTTCTATTCCAAAGCCTGTTTTCAATGATTGCAACAATTACACATTGCCTTTATCACTTTAACTGCACAAAAAGTAGATGATTGTCTTCCACTTTTTTCCTTTAGAAATATTTTGCTTAGTATTGTCTTTTTAATATACATGTAAATTATATACTACATTAATTACATATTAATAAATTTGTCAATTTCATTGAAAAATCCAGCAATCACACTGAATTGACATATAAATTTAATGGGAATTAATGTTTTTATACAATGCAATTGTGCAGAATTACGAAGAGTATGAAATTTCATTCTACATGTAAGCTATCAAGCCAGCCTGCTACAGTTTCACAAATGCTGGTCCAGGAAACATACTTTTTACAATAAATCCAACTAATCTTTGCCCACGAGGATAATATTATCTTTATTACATTGGTCATAAACAAACTCTCTTTACTCAGGAGAAAGACCTTTCATCTCTGTCTTCAAAGGCTGTTTGTGATACAAATATCTTTGAAAAGACATTTCACAATAATATTGGGAGACTTTAATACCCCACTCACACCTATGGATAGATCAACCAAATAGAGATTTAGCAAGGAAACAAAAAACTTTAAATGATACAATGGACCAGTTAGACCTAATTGATAGTCTAGGACATTTCACCCCAAAACAATGAATTTCACTTTTCTCAAGTGCACATGGAACATTCTCCAGGATAGATCATATTCTGGGCCATAAATCTAGCCTTGATAAATTAAAAAATATTTAAATAATTTCAATGATGTTTTCTGGTCACAATGCAGTAACTACAGGAAAAAAAACTATTAAAAATAGAAACATATGGAGGCTAAACAATATGCTTTTGAATAACCAACAAATCACAGAAGAAATCAAAAACAAATAAAAATACGCATAGAAACAAATGAAAATGAAAACACCACAACCCAAAACCTACGGGATGCAGTAAAAGCAGTGCTAAGGGGAAGGTTCAAAGCAATACAAGCCTACCTCAAAAAACAAGAGAAAAAATCAAATAAATAGCCTAACTTTGCACCTAAAGCAATAGAAAAAGAAGAAATGAAGAACCCCAGGGTTAGTAGAAAGAAAGAAGTCATAAAAATTAGGGCAGAAATAAATGAAAAAGAAACAAAGAAGAATATAGCAAAAATCAACAAAACTAAAAGCTGGTTCTTTGAGAAGATAAATAAAATAGACAAAGCATCAGCCAGAGTCATCAAAAAAAAAAAAAGGGGGGGAGAAGAATCAAATCAACAAAATTAGAAATGAAAGTGGACAAATCACAACAGACAACACAGAAATACAAAGGATCGTAAGAGACTACTATCAGCAATTATATGCCAATAAAATGGACAATTTGGAAGAAATAGTTGAATTCTTAGAAAAGTATAACCTTTCAAAACTGAACCAGGAAGAAATAGAAAATTTTAACAGATCCATCACAAGCACAGAAATCAAAATGATAATAAAAAACCTTACAACGAACAAAAGTCCAGGACCAGATGGCTTCACAGATAAATTCTACCAAAAATTAAGAGAAGAGGTAACAACTATCCTACTCAAACTCTTCCAGAAGTCCATTGGCTGACAAGTGGATAAGAAAGTTGTGGTACATATACAAATGGAATAATACTCAGCTATTAAATAAAACACATTTGAATCAGTTCTAATGAGGATGAAACTGGAGCCTATTATACAGACTGAAGTAAGTCAGAAAGAAAAACACCAATACATTAATGCATATATATGGAATTTAGAAAGATGGTAACAATGACCCTATATGTGAGACAGCAAAAGAGACACAGATATAAAGAACAGGCTTTTGGACTCTGTGGGAGAAGGAAAGTGTGGGATGATTTGAGAGAATAGCATTCAAACATGTATATTACCATATATGAAATAGATCACCAGTCCAAATTTGATGCATGAAACAGGCACTCAAAGCCAGTGTACTGGGACAACCTTGAGGGATGTGATGGGGAAGGAGGTGGGTGGGGGGGAGGATTCAGGATAGGGGACACATGTACACCCATGGCTGATTCATGTCAATGTATGGCAAAAACCACTACAATATTGTAATTAACCTCCAATTAAAATAAATTAATTAAAAAAATCATTTCACAAAAAGACAGAGTTGTGAGTCTGCAAGAAAAATATGCAGAAACATAGATAGCAAAAAAGAATTCCCAACAGAAGTCTCCCAATCTATGACTGTAGCATATCTCAATTTTTATTTATTTCTACTGTAATGTTATAGATTTAGGATAAATATTATCACTAAGAGGAAAAATAGAATTGCTATGTAGAATGTCTTCTAAGGGACTTCTTGGGTACAGGCAATTTTCTAAATCTTGATCTTCAACTTGTCCTTGAATTATACATATATATTTTACAAAATGTGTGGTTATAACTTATATTTTGTGATAAGATAAAATGTTTAAAAAGCTTTTGAATGGATAGCATGACTAATACAACCCTAGATAGAAAAAATATGGATTTGAGCTAATTCATGACTTTATTGCACTTTTTGTTAATTTTGGTCTGTTTCTGGTTTTTCTATACTTTAGGGAATGATTCCCTAGTGATCCAAACTGAGAGCTTGGGGTTTGGGAAATTAATCACAAATACAGAAATAGGATATAAATACAAATACATCACATTTCTATGCCTGATGGAAGAAGAAAAAAAACAGTACAAACCATGATTCTTAATCTTTTATATTGGTGGCTTTTAGACATGGGTGTTTTGTTTAGTTGATAGAAAATTTTAGACACTGTTTCTTTGAAAAAGAAATTGCATATAAAATGTACATATATACATTTTCTTATACATTATTTTTAAAACTTCATAGATCTTTAGAACACCCACAGATAGATGTGAACTCCCGATTAAGAGCCAGTACTTTAATGTTTCAAACTAACTGAATATGACACAAACTTTAGAAGCCATTAACAACACTAAACAACAATAACCTACAATACTTATGAAATACCAGATGAACAGCATGACCAGTAAGACTACAGTAGTCAGAGGAATGGTGGGTCAGAAAATTTTGGACATCGAGGAATGATTTATGAGAAGGTAAGTCCTGAATGACAATTAAAATGGAGGAAAATATAGAGAACAGAGAGGTCTGAATAAAAACCATGTGGAGAAAAGGAAGGAAAATAACAAACAAACAAACAAAAAACAATAGTCAATGGCAATGAGATCAGAGTGGGAGGTCATTGTTTAGGTACCAATTAATGGGGAAGGACTGATCATATACAGGTGAGAGCATTGTGGGAAAGTATTGATTCAAGAAAGTGAACTCAAGAGGAAATCAAAAACATCTCTAGTGAAAAAGGTTATGTCAACATTAAATCATAAAGTAGAACTCCAGAGGTAAAAACACATGAATAAAAAAATGTAGGTATAGGGCACAACAAGGGAACAAAAATTCTCTGTATTCGAGGATCTAAAAGCAGTCTGATGACGCTGAAGTATAAAGCAAGCCTCAAACTGGTAATAGTAGCAAATAGCAACTAGGAACAAATGTTAATGACTGGGATATCATACAGGTACCTGTATATTGACTATTGCATTTAGATTTCATTGTACGGAAAATAGAGACATATGCAGAGAGAGAAATAAAAACCATGAGGCTGACCTCAAGAAAGAAAAGTCTTGAGTCAGTTGCACAGAATATGTGTTTGCTTTATAGCAGGACCTCAATTAGAAAAAAAAATTGTAATGATTTATAAAAATATGTATTACCTTATTTTCTATAATTTTAAAAAGAAACAAAACCAAGAAAAAATATAAAGAGGAAATTGGAAGGAAAATAAAGTTAAAATACAATATTGATTAGGATTAAGGGTGACTCCCTCCAGTATTCTTGCCTGGGAAATGCCATGGACTGAGAAGCCTGGTGGGCTACAGTCCATGGGGTCACAAAAGAGTCAGACATGATTTACCAACTAAATAACAACAAGGAATGAGGGCAGAGTCCAAAATTTACATAATAAATTCTGCATGTCATCAAAATGAAATACTCTAAGTTAGCTCTGAGTTTTCTATACACTAAAAAAAAAATTAAAAACTAGTAACTTAAACCACAGTACCTATAAAATATACTCAAACTTTTAAAAATAACTACATTTTTTTTTGGAATGGAAACCTAAAGGATATCACTTGTATGTTAAAGAACAGATTTGACATATAATGGCAATGAAGTACAATAATGAATTTTTGGCATAGTTTTTAATCAACCTTTTTAATGGTAATGTTTATTATGGTAGTCTATGAGGGATTAAAATTCCATAATATCATCCATATAGATATACAACTAAAGGAAATTACAAATTTATGAATTTATTGGAATAATCTAAAGAGTTGATACATTTATACACATGGTGTTATTTTAGCTATATCCTTTTAAAATGACTGTAGTCTCAAATTTATACTTAGAACATTTAAAAATAATTATCAAAAATATAATTTTATTGCACTGTGAATACATTTTAACTAAACTTATTACAAGACATCTATCAAATGGTACTGTTTAGATTACTGGAAATGTTGATTTCCTTATTTAGCTATGTGTTATTTTTTGATAGTGTACATGCTGCTGCTGCTGCTAAGTCGCTTCAGTCATGTCCGACTCTGTGCGACCCCATAGACAGCAGCCCACCAGGCTCCCCCGTTCCTGGGATTCTCTAGGCAAGAACACTGGAGTGGGTTGCCATTGCCTTTTCCAATGAGTGAAAGTGAAATGTACATACTATTTTGTTAATTATTAGATTAATTAACAATAATGAAAACTGTCAAATATACTTCATACATACTACTTTTATTAAAGTAACAATGGAATGATTTGGAAAAAAGAGTTAAGACAGCAACATGACAGCTGAAGGAAAAGACCATCCAAAAATCTCATTATATTCTCTGTAAAAGGGTGCTTGCTTTGGGAACCATTGGATACAAACATGGTTGCTACTCTTCTTTTATTAGAGTCATAAAGAGCAACTGAAGCTCATAAAAAGTAGCTAGCAGATTTGTAAAAGACATAACAGCTTGTCACAGAGGTTTCTACAGAGCCATCTAAGGAAAATAACCCTTCCAAAGCATAGATAGGAGCTATTTATGTTAGAACTGCCGACTTGTCACAGTAAACTGAGTAATCCTCCTATCAGCTAGGCTGTCAAATGGGACCTTGTTCATTTGACTTTTTACTCAGTAGCGGTCAGCAGTCTAAGTATGCAGCATGAGAATTCAATGCTTGTAGAGTAAGAGTGTCTGATCCCAAGGTGAAAGTCAAATGATGTATATTTTTTCAGTGTGCTACATTGGAAAGTTATGAATTTGCACTTGTTTTATAGCAATTCTGGGCTTCCCCAGTGGCTCAGGGGTAAAGAATCTCCTGTAATGTAGGAGAACCTGGTTTGATCCCTGGGTCAGGAAGATCCCCTGGAGAAGGATATGGCAACCCACTCCAGTATTCTTGCCTGGGAAATCCCATGGACAGAAGAGCCTAGCAGGCTACAGTCTACATACGGAAGTATGAAATTTAACTCATCTTGCAACTGATAATCCACTTGCCTGAAATAGTCACACTATTTAATGTGACCTTTACTTGTAATGAATAAAAGGACCATTTAAATGTTATAATGTTACCCAAGAGCTAATATATACTTAGGTAATGCCATCTGGAGATAAATTCACCAAAATTAATTTTTAAAATTAGTTTCCAAGAAATGAATTAATCCTTTAAGGGGATATAAGGTGGCAAAAATAACTGTTTGGGGGTATTTTCAAAATTTTCCAGATCATTTACACAATCACAAAATCTTTGAAGAAGGAGTTCAGAAAAGGTAGAAGGGATAAAGATCATCCTAAGTATGTATCAGAGCTAAATAAACAGAGACTGACTGTAGGGTTTTCAAAAGGAGCTTAGCTGGGAGAAAATAGAGTAACTGCTGTATTTCCCCAGAGGCATTAAATGGTGACTTAAGGTATGTGGTATGTCAATTTGATCAAACCAGTCAATCGGGAAATCAGTCCTGAATATTCATTGGAAGGACTGATAATAAAGCTGAAGCTCCAATACATTGACCACCTGATGTGAGGAGCTGACTCATTGGAAAAGACCTTGATATTGGGAAAGATTGAAGGCAGGAGGAGAAGCGGATGATAGAGGATGAGATGGTTGGATGGTATCACTGACTTGATGGACAAGAATTTGAGCAAGCTCCAGGAATTGGTGATGCATAGGGAAGCCTGGTGTGCTGTAGTCCATGGGGTAAACAAAGTTGGACATGACTGAACTAGTGAACTGAACTGTACTGATATCACTTTTAAAATGTGAGAATGTCAATTTCTATGATTCATCAAAGATCTAGGCTTCTTTTAGATCTCTATCATCAACATGGATCTCTTTGACTCAGATGGTAAAGAATCTGCCTGCAATGTGGGAGACCTGGGTTGAATCCTTGGGTCAGGAAGATCCCTGGAGAAGGCTATGGCAACCCACTCCAGTATTCTTGCCTGGAGAATCCCATGGATGGAGGAGCCTAGTGAGCTACAGTCCCTGGTGTCACAAAGAATCAGACATGACGGAGCAAGTAACACACACACAGAGGAGCTTGGTGGGCTACAGTCCAAAGGGTCACGAACCATCAGACACAACTAAGCAAATACATACACACACATACCAGTAAGTAAAGACCACCATAAAGCCTCCAAAATGCACTGTGCCTTCCAGCCATACGAGGACTTTATGGAGATAGGTATCCAGAGACTTTGCAGTAAAAATGAAAAAAAGAAAAGGTAAAGAGTGTGCCCTCTCCCATTAAGACTTCTTCCTCAAAGTTACACCATTCCACTTTTTACTACTGTGACCTGTTTCTATGACTATGCTAAAAGCAAGAGAAACAGAAAAACTGGGTTTTTACAACTGTAACCCAGCCTGGCTTCAGGAATTTTCATAATAAGGAATATTGACTATAATGATAAAGTAAAATATATTGGAATACTTCTTAAAGTCTCTAATACCTCACCTCAAAATATATAATTTACTGTGCTTCTGCTCAATCTTTTTGTTTTAATATCCTATGACATACTTTACATAGATTTAGATATAACTTTTTCATTTAAGAGCATTGTTTCTGATATCATTTAAGCAGGTCAGATATTTGCTAAGTCAGTGTTTTTCTAGTATAAGAGACCTTGATTATAATAGGTATATTCAACAAAGGAAAGATTTAGGAATTAATAAGCTTCAGTGAACATCTTCTGAGCTTCACGTAATGAGCAAAACAGGCATGGTCCCGTGGTCTTACTTTGATTTCTGCTAAGTCACGATCAATACAGGTGTAAAATATGAAAAACTGATAATAATATAGCTGAAATTCTGGATTTCCCCAAATGGGCAATAATTTAGACAGCAATGTTGAGATCTGATTTCCAGAAATGAAATTTGTGTATTTCCTACATAAGCAGTTCAAATTGATAGGAGTATCACAGCCAGTGAACTAAACATTAATATTTCAAGAACAAAAGTTATCTATGCATAGAACACCTTCAAATGCAGTGGAGCTTTATGGTCACATGAAGATATCTAGAGAGTAAGCATCATCATGAAAGCATGGACATGCTGAAAAGGTTTTTGGTCCTTTTGTTAGTTTTTTGCCCCCAAAAATGGATAATGGAGAATTAATACAAGTCCTCAGGGGATTCCAGGGCTTCCAAGGTGACTCAGTGGTAAAGAACCTGCCTCCCAATGCAGGAGACATGAGACATGGGTTCGATCTCTGGGCCGGGAAGATCCACTGGAGGAGGGCATGGCAACTCACTCCAGTATTCTTGCCTAGAGAATCTCCATGGACAGAGGAGGCTGGTGGGCTACAATCCATGGGGTCGCAAGAGTCAGACATAAGGACTAAACAACAATAACAAGTACAAGTCCCTAGTCTGCCAGAGTTAGACTCTATGGAGAAGGTGTTAGAATCAATTTTGGTGCTCTTTGGGGGACAAATTGCACCTCAGTGATGCATCCTAAACTAAGATAACATGATTAGGCTCAAAAATACTTTTGGAAGGGGAGTGCTTGTCAAATTGATATTTAAACCCAACTGAATGCCAGTGAATAACAAGGTACCATGTTGCCCTCAAAAGATACAACCCATTTTGACATCTCTCCCCCACATTTTTTAAAGTAGTAGTAGTAGTAGTGAGGAGAGGAGTTAGTGATGTCTATAGTCAGAATCATTAAAAAAAGACAGTCACTGTTTTTCTTCTAATTGCTTGAACCCTTAATTCTTTTTTCTTTCTCTTTAATTGGAGGATAAGTGCTTTACAATGTTGTGTTGGTTTCTGCCATACATCTATGTGAGTCAGCCATGCTATGCTACGCTAAGTCACTTCAGTCGTGTCCAACTCTGTGCAACCCCATGGACGGCAGCCCACCAGGCTCCCCCGTCCCTGGGATTCTCCAGGCAAGAACACTGGAGTGGGTTGCCATTTCCTTCTCCAAAGCATGGAAGTGAAAAGTGAAAGTGAAGTCGCTCAGTCGTATCTGACTCTTAGCGACCCCATGGACTGCAGCCCACCAGGCTCCTCCGTCCATGGTATTTTCCAGGCAAGAGTACTGGAGTGGGGTGCCATTGCCTTCTCCGAGTCAGCCATAAGTATACATATGTCCCCTCTTGACCGTCCTTCCCATTCCCTGCCGCATTCACTCTCTCTAGGTTGTCACAGAGCACCAGGTTAAACTCCCTGTGTATACAGCAACTTCCCACTAGCTATCTATTTTACATATGGTAATGTACATGTTTCAATGCTACTGTCTCAATTTGTCCCACCATCTCCATCTCCCACTGAGTGCACAAGTCTGTTTTTGAACCCTTAATTTTAAAAGTCAAACAGATTTGATTGAATCTCACTCATAGTGCAAAGCATACAGACACATACGCATAAACACTCACCTATGAAAGCAACTTTTCTTTTACTTGTGTGAAATTAAAAATACATCATTCACTGGACATATTCCCTTGACCACTGTCACTCCTTTCACGTAACAACCTTCAGGAAACTGACTTAAACAGCCCCCTCGGTAAAGATATTTTGCTCCTCTATGTGAATTGTCCTTAAGCAAATACATAATACTCATGAAGCTTTAAAATTTTTTTTTATACTTTCATATTTGTTTAACATAATAATGCATGTTTGTCTATATATGCTTATCAAATAATCAGTTACATTTACAAAGATGCATCACAAATGATTTATCTATCTTATTCATTGCTCTGTTTGCTAACTTCACATTAATTTTGGTATGTGAGTTGCACCCTAGAATCCTCTTAGAACTTTCCATGATGTTTTTGTTATATAATCTACAATAAGAATAGCCATTATATGTAAAATAGGAAAAAGACAGAAATGACAAGAACTGACATATAACTTTTAATTATACCTTACTGATAAAATAAGAAATAAAAGCTTAGTATATATACATATATATATATAATGTACAACATAAATATAGCTCACACTATAGTCTATTATATATGAAAATTGCTGGAAGAGCAAATCCAAAGATTTCTCATCATTTTAATTTTGTGTCTATATGAGAAAATGGGTGTTTGCTAAACTTATTGTGGAAATCATTTCAGAATGTGTGTAAGTCAAATCATTGTACACCTTAAACTTATACAATATTGTATGTCAATTATATATCAATAAAACTGGGAAAAAGCTTACTATATAAAACTCTTTACTCAGTTTTAATAAGTGGGAACAGGTTTATGTAACTTAAAACTTTACCATACAACTCATGAAGAATTAATACATATTTTATTACTATTACAATAATAAATTTCCATGACTGAACCTAGTGAGGAGGAATCCAACCACTTCCCCAACCAAATGTAGAATTAATTTAAAAAATCAGAAAGAAAAACTAGTAGAGAACCCTAATGTCACCTATATTACTAGCAAAACTGAAATTTAAAACTATCTATTGTGAGATTAAAAAATGTATGATCACTAGACTCACAGTCTAGTGTTTGGAAAATTCTGAGGGAAAAGCTGAACTTGTAGAGGAGACCTGGGCTTTCCTGGGTTCATCAGTAAAGAATCCACTTGCTAATACAGGAGAATTGGGAGATGCTGGTTCAATCCCTGAGTGGGGAAGATCTCGTGCAGGAGGAAATGGCAACCCACTCCAGTATTCTTGTCTGGAAAATTCCATGGACAGAGGAGCCTGGTGGGCTACAGTCCCTGGGGTCGCATAGTTGGACACAACTGAGTGACTGAACACACACACACACACACACACACAGAGGAGATCTATTTACTAACAATATCACTTCCCATGTGTATGTGCTAAAAAAATAAATATAAAATAAAAAGGCAAATTCACCCTATATACAGGACTTATGATAAACTAGCACTACCCAACTAAGAAACTGAAACATCACTGGTCACTTACCAGGGAATTCAAATCATCTTGGTCCACAGAAATGAATGTTGAAACTAAAGCCTGGAGACATTTAAAGAAAAACCTCTTTTCATGGGGCTTCCCAGGAGGTGCTAGTGGTAAAGAACCCGCCTGCCAATGCAGGAGACACAAGAAATGCAGGTTCTATCCCTGGGTTAGGAAGATCCCATGGAGAAGAGACTGGCTATCCACTCTAGTACTCTTGCCTGGAAGATCCCATGGACAGAAGAACCTGGAGGGCTATCGTCCACGGGGTCACAAAGAGTTGGACACAAATGAGTGACTAACACTACTCTACACACTATGTATCTTTCCAGGGTACTAAAGTATTATGGACTATTATTATTTTATTTTGGTAAGAAATTGCATAATTGTTATAAATAGGAAAATGAAAAAAGGACAAACATTTAGTAAAAGGAATATAATTCTTGGGAGCTTGGATTCTGTTAGCTGAACATTTTTTTGCCTTTTTTTTTTTTTCACTAGGGAACATAGTTCAGATCATTTGTTACCTTAAAGTGGAAGGCTCTAGAGACAGCTTCTTATGAATACTTCTTGAAAGATCTTCGAGGTCAAAAAAGTGATTTAACCTCAGAGATCAGCCTCAAATTCTGTAGAGTGCTGAAAAAGAAAAATATAATTTAATTTCTAGGACATTCAGCAGCTAGGGATTTCAACAGCTATAGGCCTACACATGATTTGTGTCGTAATAACCAGTCATGACAGCCAAATATTTTTTGGACTGTGTTTAAAAGTGCTTCACACAAAATCTTTTAAATATGCTTGGTAGCTTCTTTTGTAGCAATTATGCCACACACACACATACACACACACAAACCTGCATAAAAATACTGGAAAAAGCGATGTATAGATTTATGGATGTCCACAAAGCAGCACATGATTGGTAAAAATGAAAAGTAGATACTAAGAAATCAGTTACATTTACACAATTCTTACTAATTCCAGCTATTGATTCAGAACATGATATTATTCTTAATTTACAAGATGAACACTATTTTATTGCAAATGACCATTTTACATTGTACATATATTCAAGGATCATTTCTTAATTTCTACTGGTGGATCATCAACTATTGCTCTGCATAAAATGCACACTTGAAAGCTGCACCAAGAAATTTTCAATTTGATTTCAATAGGAAAAGGGAAAAATATTTGCTTCAGTGAATATATATTTTGGCTTTGACAATTATGCACATAAAAATAAAGTTGATATAAAACTATCATTTCTTCAAAAAAGTTAAACATAGCCGCTTTCTAAGAGCTAGACAATATGTTAGCATTCAATTAACTCTGAGAATAACAACTGTTTTTTTATTATTTTTGTGACCCAAAGTTCATACAAAATTTCAGCTGCTAATTGGCTATTTTGAGACAATTGCCAGTGATTTACGAAGCTCTGGAGTCTCAAGACTTCTCAACAGTAAAATAGGAATATCAGAAGATGTCAAAAGCTTTACTCCCCAGTTTTAAGCTACAGAAACACAAAAAGGCTTTTCTTAATGACTATCTTAATTAAAATGTTTAAAAATACTCTAGCTTTAAGGCAGCATGGAATAGAACTTGAAAAACATCGAATCAAATGATGTTGATAATCCTTTCATCTCATATTCTATTTCGACTATTGTTTAAGAACCAGATATTAATTACTGTTTAGTGTTGATAATAATCAAAGGTGTTTTAACTAATAGTCACACATAAACAAAAACTAACATTAAAATATTCTATTCACTGCGTTACCGATGGGAGAAGGCAATGGCACGCCACTCCAGTACTCTTGCATGGAAAATCCCATGGACGGAGGAGCCTAGTAGGCTGCAGTCCATGGGGTAGCTAGGAGTCGGACACGACTGAGCGACTTCACTTTCACTTTTCACTTTCATGCATTGGAGAAGGAAATGGCAACCCACTCCAGTGTTCTTGCCTGGAGAATCCCAGGGACGGGGGAGCCTGGTGGGCTGCCGTCTCTGGGGTCGCACAGAGTCGGACACGACTGAAGCGACTTAGCAGCAGCAGCAGCGTTACTGTTGACCCTTAAGCAACTCAGGGATTAGGAGAACCAACCCCTGTGCAACCCTAAATCCTAGTTTAACCTTTTCCCCCAAAAAAACTTAATAACTAATAGCCTACCTTTCCCAGAAGTCTTACCAGTGACATGAAAAATTGATTAACACATATTTTGTATGTTATTTGTATTATATACTACATTCTTACAGCAGTGTAAGTTAAAGAAATTGTTTTCAGGAAAATCATATGAAAGAGAGAATATATTCACAGTAGTGTTATGTATATATTGCTGCTGTAAGTTTATGTCATCTGTTTATAAGATAAATTGACTGTTTATAATTGTAGGTAATTTTCTATTATCTACATCAGTATTATCTTACATGATGCATGTTGATGTATGGCAAAACCAATACAATATTGTAAAGTAAAAAAAAAAAAAATAATAATAATAAAAATTCCAAGATAAAAAAAATGGAAAGATAATGTGAAAAAGAAATTCATGTTTATTTACAAGTATAGCAATTCATGCATTGATAATGTAGAAGCAGCAATATGATTGCTTTATGGTAGCCCAATGAAATAATTGTTTCATTAGCTTATACAGTAATGCTACAAATTGCTATAAATTTTTATGACATAAAAGATTACAATTGTATTCATAATACAGTACTGGAAACATTGTTACTTTTTAAAAAAGCACTTAACCTGTGATGATAAACTGATAGATAGCATAGTTTCTCTAATTAGGAGAAAGAGAGAGAAGGAGGCAAACTATATGGTAATTTGAAAGTAAATCTATAAAACATTAAAAAATCTTACACATTATTAATGTTATTTACTATAAAATTTACTAATTTTATAATATTCATATTATTTATAGGATAACACTCATGTCTATGTAAGAAGAGGCTGCATTCCACTTCACTGCAAGTCTTGCACGTGAAGTTCCACATTATGATTACTTAGGTGATGAAGATAATGATGACACTAAGCAAATAACAAAGTTCTTCCATAGTTATTAGGTTTTCACACAAATATACACACACATAAAATCATGAAAATCATTGACATGTTCTTTAAATAGGTAGATAGAGATGGATAGATCCAGATATAATACATATATATTTTGTCTAAAATCCATAGTTCAGTGGAGATGTGTTGGATGAAATGAAATAGGTTGCTATACAGGAGAAATTTTAAACAGAATTTTTATTTGAAATCCTATAACATTTGGTTTCACACCAACTTCCTCCCTTCTAATCATCACCTTCATCTGCACTTAGGCAACTGAAAGTACATTTTATTTCCCTTAATATAGCTAACATTGGCTCATTTAAATATTTTTGGAATAAGAAAAAGTGATGAGCAATATGATTTTGTATCTATATCCTATTAAAGAAAACCTAATAGTAACTATGTTCTTTATCTCAGAATATTAAGAAAAGCATTTGTCTCTGATCCCTTGAAAGTATACCAGCACTGTCTTTTCATCCTCATCTTAACATGGAAAGTTTCTTTTTCATGAAAAAGAAAATAAAAACTTTATAAAAATTATGTATTTTTACCTAAAAAGATTCAGATAGATACATGATTTTCTCTCTAGTGAGTGAAATTGTTTCATTTTTTAAAACCATACAATTTCATAGGGCTTTCAGGAAATGGCAACTTGATTCAGGATTAATCTGTGAGCTCTAAGAAAAATATATTTTTCCTTGTAAGTACTTATGGGATAAAAATTGATAGCTATGAACATATCTCTTTGCTTTAGTGTTAAAAGTAGTGTGACACGTCTTGACAGGCAAGAGAGAGTTAAGATGATAGGTAATAACTGTTTCTGGAAAATGAATGTAATTTAAAACTACATGTGCTCTTCTCCTGACTTGAAAAGATTCAGAAAGTATTAGAAAGATTCTTAAAGTACTTTCACTGCCCAAAAGTTATTTGTATCATTCACTTTTTTGAAATGTCTTTTAAAATGCAGGTTATATATATATTAATAATATATTAATATATTTAATATATTAATATAATTAATATATTAAGTATCTTAATATATTAAATATCTTAATAATATATTGAAAATATTCATTTAAAAGTTTCTACTTAGAAGTGTTATTTTCTTTGAGAAAAGTAATCCACAACAAAAAATTACTATGAACAATATGCAAAAGATAGTCTTGTGTTTATAACCTAATCTTGTATTGCCTATTATATCAATGCTTTGAAGTATTTCTATGTAAAATCCCACTTGCATCTAAATTTTATTTTACAGTTCTAAAATCACTTTTCTTTTTAATTTCATCTTTGTGATATATTATGATCTTTGAGAAATTGTAAAACAGACATTACTATTTCTATTTTAAAAATAGAAGTGGTTTATCTATTAGGATGTGCAAAGCATTGTAGTACGGGAGTTAAAAACACAGTTTAGCTAATTAATATACATGCAACCTTAAGGAAGAGATGAAAATTAAATTCAATTGCTCAGAACTGTACAGGGCCAATCCTTTCCATAAAATCTTGACAAATAAGATGGAGAGACAGGGAGAAATATTAGGAAGGTAAAGAAGGCAGGGTTGCAGCTTTCCTGAGAACAGGACCAGAAGTTCCTGAGCTTCCCCGATGGCCCAGACAGTAAAGAATCTGCCTGAAATGCAGGAGACCTGGGTTCAACCCCTGGGTTGGGAAAATCACCTGGGCAAGGGAATGGCAACCCACTCCAGTATTCTTGCCTGGAAAATTTCATGGACAGAGGAGAGTGTTGGGTTACAATCCATGGGGTTGGGAAAAGTCAGACACGACTGAGCAACTAACACCTCCTAAGCACATGACCAAAGAATAAACACTCTTCCATCAAGGAGTCCCTGCATCATACCAAGAGAAGATCAACAGAGGCTTCTCAGAAGATCTGAGTAACTTCATATAAACTAGGCTAAGCATGAACTTACATGCGCACACACACACATACACAAATATATAAAGAAACCATTTCATACATCCAGCATGCTGTTGCCTGCTAAGAACTTGCATGTGTTGATATTCTGATTATCAGTTCATTTCAGTTCAGTCACTCAGCCGTGTCCAATTCTTTGTGACCCCACGGATTGCAGCACGACAGGCTTCCCTGTCTATCACCAACTCCTGGGGCTTACTCAAACTCAAGTCCATCAAAATGGTGATGCCATCCAACCATCTTATCGTCTGCCGTTCCTTTCTTCTCCTGCCTTCTATCTTTCCCAGCATCAGGGGCTTTTCCAAAGAGTCAGGTCTTCACATCAGGTGGCCAAAGCATTGGAGGTTCAGTCTTAGCATCAGTCCTTTAAATGAATATTCAGGACTGATTTCCTTTAGGACGGACTGGTTTGATCTCCTTGCAGTCCAAGGGGCTCTCAAGAGTCTCCTCCAACACCACAGTTCAAAAGCATCAGTGGCCAGTACAAAAGGTTGACTATTGATTTCATTGCTATTGAGACCATCCCTCACCACTGCCAAGACAGCTCTCCTAGTCAACACTGACACCTCCCACAATTTACTACAGCTTAAAAGATTCTGTTAATATACTTTTAGAAAAGCAGCTTTATTTATATATGATACAAAGATGACACATATAAATTATAATTTTATATTCTTGAAACCATTGTCACAATCAAGGTCATGAAAATTGTATCACTGCCAGAAATATATTTGTGCATGAAGAGATTGTTTCAAGCTTTTGCAAAGAAGATGCAGTCAGACTGCACTCAATTGACAGGCAGTCCTGAAAGGGTCAAAGCACTCCTTTCATTGCATAAAAATAACTTGCATAATGTTGTTCAACAATAAAAGAATGAAAATACAGGAAATTCCCTGGCTGTCTGGTGGTTAAGATTTCATTTTCCAATGTAGGGATCCCTGGGAGCTAAGATCACACATGCCTGGGACGAAAAAACTGAAACATAAAACAGAAGCAGTACTGTAACAAATTAAATAAAGACTTTAAAAATGATCCACATAAAAATAATCTTTAAATAAAAAGAATGAAAAAACAAGCAGGTTTCAGGAAACAGTTGGCTTCCAATGAGAACATATGTTCTCATTGGATGAATTTTGAACATAAGAAAGTAAATGATTAATAATGATAACAAAATATATCAAAAGATTCAAGTGAATCACAACCATTTCCTAGAAATAATAAATTAAAAAATAATTTTTATAATTAGTACGTAAATTGCAGAAAAATGTGATTTTGAGGCTTATTGATGGTTGTGAAAAACAAGTTGGAAAATTATCTTGAAGCACAGAGGAAAATTGTTGAATTGGAGATCAGGATGAAAAGATAAGAGGAGTAAGGGGTAGAGAACTTAGATTTATATTGTGAATTATGGTTATTCCTAAAGGGAAAAATAAATGCAATGAAGAAGAGGAAATGATGTCATAAGTTACAGAAAATAAGTTCCCATGGCAAAAACCTGATCTATGTTAAAAGAATTGACCTAGTTTCATGCAGGATTGATTAGAAAAGAGAAACTCTGACAAAGAACTTGAATTCTAAAGTTAAAGAGAAATTCTTATGAATCACCATAAAAAAAGAAATCACCTGAAAAGGAAAATAAAAATCAGACTGGCAATGGATATGTGAGAGGCATGAATGAATCTAGAAGTCAGGATAAGGGTATTTGTAGAGGAAAGGATTGTAAGTCAATCATTAAATACTTACCCATAATTTAATTTACAAGAAAAAATAGAGATATTTTCATAATTCAAAGAATGCAGTGATATTTCACCCCTTGCCTTAAGTGAGGAAAACATTTTAGATATAATTGAAACTAAATAGAGATTCTAGGTTGGGATTTGGAACCCACACACTTATGGTCAATTAATCTATCACAAGATCATGGCATCTGGTCCCATCACTTTATGGGAAATAGATGGGGAAACAGTGTCAGACTTTATTCTTTTGGGCTCCAAAATCACTGCAGACGGTGATTGGAGCCATGAACTTAAAAGACGCTTACTCCTTGGAAGGAAAGTTATGACCAACCTAGATAGTTTATTGAAAAACAGAGATATTACTTTGCTAACAAAGGTCCATCTAGTCAAGGCTATGGTTTTTCCAGTGGTCATGTATGGATGTGAGAGTTGGACTGTCAAGAAAGCTGAGGGCCGAAGTATTGATGCTTTTGAACTGTGGTGTTGGAGAAGACTTTTGAGAGTCCCTTGGACTGCAAGGAGATCCAACCAGTCCATCCTAAAGGAGATCAGTCCTGGGTGTTCATTGGAAGGACTGATGCTGAAGCTGAAACTCCAATACTTTGGCCACCTCATGCGAAAAGTCGACTCATTGGAAAAGACTCTGATGCTGGGAGGGATTGGGGGCAGGAGGAGAAGGGGACAACAGAGGATGAGATGGCTGGATGGCATCACCGACTCGATGGACATAAGTCTGGGTGAACTCCGTGAGTTGGTGATGGACGGGGAGGCCTGGTGTGCTGCAGTTCATGGGGTCACAGAGTCGGACACAACTGGGCGACTGAACTGAGCTAAACTGAATCTATGACAAAGGAAGAAAGAATTTACAATGGAGTAAAGACAAGTTTCTTCAGTAGATAGATAGTACTTGGGAAACTAGACAGTTACATGTAAAAGAGTGAATTTAGAACATTCTCTAATGCCATATACATAAACTCAAAATGAGCTGAAGACTTAAATGTAAGACTGAATACTATAAAACTCCTAGAGGAAAACACAGGCAGAACACTTGTTGACATAAATCACAGCAATGTCATTTTGGATCTACCTCTCAGAGTAATGAAAAAAGAAGTGAAAATAAATAAATGAGAACTGATTAAACTTAAAATCTTTTTCAGAGCAAAGGAAGCTATAGACAAAAAGCAAAAGCAATATACAGAATGGGAGAAAATATTTGCAAACAATACTACTGACAGAGGATTAACTTCCAAAATGTACAAAGAGCTTATACAGCTCAATGTAAAAATAAACAAACAAACAAACAACTCAATCATAAGATGGGCAGAAGACCTAAAGAGACATTTCTTCAAAGAGGACATTCAGATGGCCATCAGACTCATGAAAAGATACTTAACGTCACTAATTATTAGGGAAATGCAAATCAAAACTACAATGAGATATCATTTCACACTGGTCACAATGGACATCATCAGAAAGCCTAAAAATAATAAATGCTGGAGAAAGTGTGGAGAAAAGGGAACCCTTCTACACTGTTGGTGGCAAAGTAAATTTGTACAGCCATCATAGAGAACAGTATGGAGTTTCCTCAAAAAAAAATTAAAATAAAATTACCATATGATCCAGTAATCCCACTCCTAGGCGTCTATCTGGAAAAGAGGAAAACTCTAATTTGAAAGGTCCATGTACCCTTGTGTTCATTGCCACACTATTTATAATAGCCAAGGCAAGGGAGCAACCCATGTCTATCAATAGATGAATGGACAAAGAAGATATGTATATAAACAAAATGGAATATTACTCAGCCATTAAAAAAGAAGAATATAATACCATCTGCAGCAACATGGGTGGCCCTAGAAATCATCATACTAAATGAAGTACATCAGAAAGAGAAACACAAATGTTATGTGATATCACTTATATGTGGAATTAACAAAAGGAGACAAAGAAATTTATTTACAAAACAAAAATAGATTCACAAACATAGAAAACAAATCTATGGTTATCAAAGGGGGAAGGGGAGTTGAAGACAGATAAATTAGGACTTTGAGGTTAATATATACATACCACTGTCTATAAAATAAACAACAAGAACCTACTGTACAGCACAGAGCATCACAGTCAATACCTTGTAATAACCTATAATGGAAAAGAATCTGGAAAATAATACATACATATATATGTATGTATTATCAACTATACTTCAATTAATTGTGAAAGACTCTTATAGTAAATATAAATGCAAGGTGATAGATGAGGATACAAGATTTAAATTCTAAAGAAGAAGTCTTGAAAAGAGATACTGTCTAGGGAAATTTCTGCTACTAATCTGGACCAGCAGTGAACAAAATAATCATGCCTTTGCTTGTTTTTGTAAATAACTTTTTATGAAACAAGAGCATATACACTAATATATGGATTTTTATGGCTGCTTTTGCATTACAGTAAATGTGAATAGTCATGACATCAATAGTGTATCTACCAAAAACCTGAGGTATTAACTATTTGGCTCTTTATGGGGGGGAAAAAAAAAGTTCAATAGTGGCTTATGCCTGAAAATACTAGACCTTCTCTTTCAACTAAACTTTAGGACTCTGAGGAACAGGATATATGCAAAATAATTTTGTTGTTCATTGATAGGAAGTGGTGGAGAGTACAGAAGTATAGATATCCCAAAGGCCACATTCTAAGTGGTCATCATGTCAAAAGAGACAGAGATTCCTATGGAGGAAATGGTGTACCTTAAAAAATAATATTCTGTTTTCAAATATTAGTAGAAAAGTATGCATCAGTATGATAGATATACAATTTTGAGATCTCTGTAATGAAAGACAAGTTAGCAAGAGGAAAACAAACAGAAGCTTATTAACATGTATTCCTCATGTTAATAATATGTAACATATATGTAATATATGTTACATGGGAGGTAGCCAGAGAAATAACATCAGAGAACTACTTGAGGTGGCTTAGAATTCAGGTTTAAACATAATTTTAACAGAGGAAAGGGAGGGGTTGAGGGACTCTGGGGGAGATTAAATGAGTCTAGAATAGATGTGGAATGTGATAGATTCTGACAAAGTATGTCTGACTGTGGTGTGTTCTTCTAGTCTTCTCTCCTATAAGACAGTCAAGTGGTCACATCCAACTGAGCAAGATACAAAGTGAACATTTTGCGATCCACCACTATCCCTCCTGCTTTACAGAGAGCTTGATGTTCTCATGCCTGTATAAAGACATTTATAGGTTAGATATTTGAGGATCAGAACTCAGTTCTGCATACAGGAGGTGTAGAGACATTAGTATCATAAATGTGGGGTTGGTGTGGGGTGTACATTTATTGTATATTTTTTTAAAATCCACATATAAATGATATCACAAATTTGGCCTTGGAATACAAAACGAAGCAGGTCAAAGGCTAACAGTGTTTTGCCAAGTGAATGTCCTGATCATAGCAAACACCCTCTTCCAACAACACAAGAGAAGACTCTACACATGGATGTCAATAGATGGTCAACACTGAAACCAGATTGATTATATTCTTTGCAGCCAAAAATGGAGAAGCTCTATACAGTCAGCAAAAACAAGACCAGGAGCGGACTGTGGCTCAGATGATGAACGCCTTATTGGAAAATTCAGACCGAAATTGAAGAAAGTAGGGAAAACCACTAAACCATTCAGGTATGACCTAAATCAAATCCCTTATGATTATACAGTGGAAGTGACAAATAGATTCAAGGGATTAGATCAGACAAAGTGACTGGAAAACTATGGACGGAGGTTCGTGATATTGTACAAGAGGGTGTGATGAAGACCATCCCCAAGAAAAAAAATGCAAAAAGGCAAATGGTTGTCTGAGGAGGCCTTAAAGATAGCTGAGAAAAGAAGAGAAGCTAAAGGCAAAGGAGAAAAGGAAAGATATACCCATTTGATTGCAGAGTTCCAAAGAATAGCAAGAAGAGATAAGAAAGCCTTCATTAGTGATCAATGCAAAAAATAGAGGGAAACAATAGAATGGGAAAGATTAGAGATGACTTCAAGAAAATGAGAGATACCAAGGGAACATTTCATTCAAAGATGGGCACAATAAAGTATAGAAATGGTATGGACCAAACAGAAGCAGAATATATTAAGAAGAGGTGGCAAGAATACACAGAAGAACTACGCAAAACAATATCTTCATGACCCAGATTACCATGATGGTGTGATCACTCACCTAGAGCCAGACATTCTGGAATGTGAAGTCAAGTGGGACTTAGGAAGCATCACTAAAAACAAAGCTAGTGGAGGTGATGGAGTTCCAGTTGAACTATTTCAAATCCTGAAAGATGATGCTGTGAAAGTGCTACACTCAATATGCCAGCAAATCTGGAAAACTCCTCAGTGGCCACAGGGCTGGAAAAGGTCAATTTTCATTCCAATCCCAAAGAAAAGTGAAAGAAAGTGAAGTTGCTCAGTCGTGTCTGACTCTTTGCAACCCCATGGAAGTAGCCTACCGGGCTCCTCTGTCCATGGGATTTTCCAGGCAATAGTACTGGAGTGGATTGCCATTTCCTTAAGGCAATGCCAAAGAATGCTCAAACTGCGCAATTGCACTAATCTCACATGCTAGCAAAGTAATGCTCAAAATTCTTCAAGCCAGGCTTCAACAGTACATTAACCATGAAATTCCAGATGTTCAAGCTTGATTAGAAAAGGCAGAGGAGCCACAGATCAAATTACCAACATCTGTTGGATCATAGAAAAAGAAAGAGAGTTTCAGAAAAAAAACATCTATTCTGCTTTATTGACTATGCCAAAGGGTTTGACTGTGTGGATCATAACAAACTGTGGAAAATTCTTCAAGAGTTGGGAATACCAGACCACCTGACCTGCCTCCTAAAAAATCTGTATGGCGGTGAAGAAGCAACAGTTAGAACTGGACATGGATCCATTCACTATTGCAACGAAAAGAATAAAATACTTAGGAATATATCTACCTAAAGAAACTAAAGACCTATATATAGAAAACTATAAAACACTGGTGAAAGAAATCAAAGAGGACACTAATAGATGGAGAAATATACCATGTTCATGGATTGGAAGAATCAATATAGTGAAAATGAGTATACTACCCAAAGCACTTTATAGATTCAATGCAATCCCTATCAAGCTACCAACAGTCTTCTTCACAGAGCTAGAACAAATAATTTCACAATTTGTATGGAAATACAAAAAACCTCGAATAGCCAAAGCGATCTTGAGAAAGAAAAATGGAACTGGAGGAATCAACCTACCTGACTTCAGGCTCTACTACAAAGCCACAGTTATCAAGACAGTATGGTACTGGCACAAAGACAGAAATATAGATCAGTGGAACAAAATAGAAAGCCCAGAGATAAATCCACGCACATATGGACACCTTATCTTTGACAAAGGAGGCAAGAATATACAATGGATTAAAGACAATCTCTTTAACAAGTGGTGCTGGGAAATCTGGTCAACCACTTGTAAAAGAATGAAACTAGAACACTTTCTAACACCATATACAAAAATAAACTCCAAATGGATTAAAGATCTCAACGTAAGACCAGAAACTATAAAACTCCTAGAGGAGAACATAGGCAGAACACTCTCTGACATACATCACAGCAGGATCCTCTATGACCCACCTCCCAGAATATTGGAAATAAAAGCAAAAATAAACAAATGGGACCTAATTAAACTTAAAAGCTTCTGCACATCAAAGGAAACTATTAGCAAGGTGAAAAGACAGCCTTCAGAATGGGAGAAAATAATAGCAAATGAAGCAACCGACAAACAACTAATCTCAAAAATATACAAGCAACTCCTACAGCTCAACTCTAGAAAACTAAATGACCCAATCAAAAAATGGGCCAAAGATCTAAATAGACATTTCTCCAAAGAAGACAAAGAGATGGCTAACAAACACATGAAAAGATGCTAAACATCACTCATTATCAGATAAATGCAAATCAAAACCACTATGAGATACCATTTCACACCAGTCAGAATGGCTGTGATCCAAAAGTCTACAAATAATAAATGCTGGAGAGGGTGTGGAGAAAAGGGAACCCTCTTACACTGTTGGTGGGAATGCAAACTAGTACAGCCACTATGGAGAACAGTGTGGAGATTCCTTAAAAAACTGGAAATAGAACTGCCTTCTGATCCAGCAATCCCACTTCTGGGCATACACACTGAGGAAACCAGAAGGGAAAGAGACACGTGTACCCCAATGTTCATCGCAGCACTGTTTATAATAGCCAGGACATGGAAGCAACCTAGATGTCCATCAGCAGATGAATGGATAAGAAAGCTGTGGTACGTATACACAATGGAGTATTACTCAGCCATTAAAAAGAATACATTTGAATCAGTTCTAATGAGGTGGATGAAACTGGAGCCTATTATACAGAGTGAAGTAAGCCAGAAGGACAAACACCAATACAGTATACTAAAGCATATATATGGAATTTAGAAAGATGGTAATGATAACCCTGTATACGAGACAGCAAAAGAGACACTGATGTATAGAACAGGCTTATGGACTCTGTGGGAGAGGGAGAGGGTGGGAAGATTTGGGAGAATGGCATTGAAACATGTGAAATGTCATGTATGAAACGAGATGCCACTCCAGGTTCAATGCACGATGCTGGATGCTTGGGGCTGGTGCACTGGGACGACCCAGAGGGATGGTATGGGGAGGGAGGAAGGAGGAGGGTTCAGGATGGGGAACACATGTATAATTTTTTTTAAATTAAAATTGAATAAAAAATAAATAAATAAAAACAAAAACAAACAAACAAACAAAAAAGAACTGGACATGGAACAGCAGATTGGTTCCAAATCAGGAAAGGAGTATGTCAAGGGTGTATATTGTCACCATGCTTATTTAACTTATATGCAGAGTACATTATGAGAAACACTGGGCTGGAAGAAACACAAGCTAGAATCAAGATTGCCAGGAGAAATATCAATAACCTCAGATATGCAAATGACACCACCCTTATGGCAGAAAGTGAAGAAGAACTAAAGATCCTCTTGATGAAAGTGAAAGAGGAAAGTGAAAAAGTTGGCTTAAAACTCAACATTCAGAAAATTAAGGTCATGGCATCCGGTCCCATCACTTCACGGCAAAGCATGGGGAAACAATGGAAACAATGACAGACTTTATCTTTTTGGGCTCCAAAATCACGGCAGATGGTGACTTCAGCCACGAAATTAAAGGACACTTGCTCCTTGGAATAAAAGTTATGACCAACCTAGACAGCATATTATTTGCCAACAAAAGTCCATCTACTCAAAGCTATGGTTTATCCAGTAGTCATGTATGGATATGTAAGTTGGACTATAAAGAAATCTGAGCACCGAAGAATTGATGCTTTTGAACTGTGGTATTGAGGTAGACTCTTGAGAGTCCCTTGGACTGCAAGGAGATCCAACCAGTCCATCTTAAAGTAAATTAGTCCAGAATATTCATTGGAAGTACTGATACTGAAGCTGAAACTCCAATACTTTGGCCACCTGATCTGAAGAACTGACTCTGGAAAAGATTGAAGGCGGGAGGAGAAGTGGCTGACAGACGATAAGATGATTGGTTAGCATCAGCGACTCGATGGACATGAGTTTGAGTAAGCTCCGGAAGTTGGTGATGTACAGGGAAACTTGGAGTGATGCAGTCCATGGAGTTGCAAAGAATCTAACACGACTGAGTGATTGAACTGAACTGGTTAGGAGCAGTCCAAGAAATTGATTGAGGCTAGTTCACATGATGACTTAAGGGTCATGGTTAGGAGTTTTTGTTTCACTTCAACTTAGATAAGTAGGTATAGTATGGTTTTGGTGGATAAATGCTAAAATGTGATGTTTAAAATGTTTATCCTGGATGCTTTGTAGAGAATTGACTGTGGGGAACTGGATAAAAGGAGTAAGATTGGTAAAAATGCTTTATGTAGTAGTGTAGATGAGTGATATTAATGGCATAAACTAGCAGTGAAATTCATGAGAATTTGGTTAGTTTCAGGATATATTTTAAGGTACAGGCTGTGCTAAGTCACTTCAGTAGTTCCCAACTCTTAGCAAACTCTAGACTGGAGCCTGCCAGACTCCTCTGTCCATGGGATTCTCCAGGCAAGAATACTGGAGTGCGTTGCCATTTCCTTCTCCAGGGGATCTTCCTGACCCAGGGACAGAACCCATGTCTCTTAGGTCTCCTTCATTGGCAGGCAGGTTCTACCACTAGCACCAGCTGGGAAGCCAACCAAAATTGGCAAAATTTGGTGTATGAGAAAGAGTGCAGTCAAAGGTGCCAGTCAGGTGAGATTACAGGTAACAGATAACTCACAGAAGGAAAAAACATTACAGGTGTTTTTCTAATCTTTATGTTGGGAACATTGCTAGCCATATTATAGAGAGAAATGATGTAGGAAAATAAGAAACCAAAGAATATGTATATTAACATCTCTTAAAAATAGAATTATGGTTTAAAAAAACAGGTGATCCATCATATCTCTAAACAGCATCTATAATTGGATTCAATGCTAATTAAAATCTGTCATCTAGTCTTTAACTAACTCTATTTTATTGATTTGCAGTTCAATAAAAATGCATTTGCCTCCTAGATAGTATTCACAAAGAATAAAAAAATCTTGATGTATAACTGCAATCTTTTGATTTATAGGAGAGATCATGGAAATAAATGTATTTCTTCAAGTGACTTCTATATTGAGGATGATAATGTAATGGAAGATTTAATGGAGGATTTTATATGTAAATTTTCAAAATACCTTCTCAAATGCGGATTTGACTCTCAACACCTAAGCAGATTACATTCTCACATCTTCCCAAAAGAGCATTTAGATTCGATTCAGAAATCTGTTTTGCCTAGAGCTGTGGACCCAAATAAAAAATCCCCAGCTTAAACCACTGTCTCCCAAACAGCACAGACTAAGATTTCCCTAAGCAGAATAATTGTAGACAGCTAGCATTCATTTATTTATGATGCATAAATGTTTCTGAGTCAAAGCATTGCATTTGTTTACAGGATACAAAGGTTCTAAAAGCATGACTCTGGGCCTTAGAAAGTTCAGGGTCTACTGTCTGGGATATGAACAAATATGTTTCAATGAAAAAAAAGTTGTCACTATATTTTTTTAAATTTACATTTTGTTCAAAAATCCAGCCTATTACGTAACAGCCAAATATATTTTGAAGACAAAAAACTTTAGGTTGATGAAAACTTTTACAGTTATAACTTTTAAATCACAATTTTAATAAATCTTCACTGGAATCTGACTATAATTTTATCCAAAATACAAAAATTGGGAGAAGAGAAAAACTGACACAGGCAGGGCTGTAGCAGGGACTCAATCAATAAAATCTATTTTCTATGTGACTTAGATTTTTCAAAGTATGTTTCTTTCAAGTAAAATACTTGTACTCTGTTTAGACTAAGAAATGCTATGTATCTTGATACAAAGTTGAGCAAAGTGCACATGTGCAGATTAAAGATATCACAAAATCACTGAGAAAAAATTATGTTTTGTATTCTAAACCTAATACCTAAGACATTTTTAGCATCTTTGCTCAGTAATATGAATAAAAACTGATGACCATTAGAAATTCAAAATGTCGCAGTATATACTACCACATTGAAACAGCCTTTTCCAATTTCTTCATAAGATCAATAACTTCACATCATATGTAATATATGTCAAAGTTGTATGGAGCCATTACTATTCAATTCACTTGTTAATAAAAATAACTTCAGTGTCTGAAGATAATGGCAACCAATATTGAAAGTGACATAAACTCCTTAGAAATATTTTAAATAAGGCATGTATTAGAAAGCAGGGAATTTTGAATTAAGGTTACAGTATGTTAGAAACCTTGGCAATCCAAATTGTCCAAATACACAGTCATTGTTAAGAAACTTGTTATTTTTTTTTTTTTGGTAGATGCATAATATATACTGAAAATCAAATACTGATAGAATGAGTGATATTATTTAGTATTATGCTCTTTTTGTGTAATTAAGACAACCAAATATCAACCAACCAAGTTGTACTTTGGCATAATTTTAATAACCCTCACTTTTAATAACCTTCATTTTTGCTCTCAAACTTGGCCTGGAATGAATGATAAACTGTATGACCACTTATCTTTAATGTATTATTTAGCACAAAATTAAGAAAAAACAAAAGAGAAATATTGGGTTTGCCTTTGTTCATTTTCTAAGGAAACCTGCGGAAATCCTTTAGAACACCAATGTCAAATGTTTCTTTTAATGTAACTATTTCAAACAATTAGTGGGGAATTCCTAGGAAATAATGCTGAAAGGATCCTTCTTCCTTTCTAACACACACTTATATGTGGCATGAGTTAAACATTCTTTTTTTTTTTTTTTAATTAAACATTCTTAAATCCAGGCTATTAAAATGTCAGCAATTTTCCATCTCCTTGTTGATAGTAACAACAGTTTTCTATCTTGCTATTGTTTAGTCACTAAGTTATGTCTGACTCTTGTGACCCCATGGTCTATAGCCTACCAAGCTCGTCTGCCCATGGGATTTCTTAGGCATGAGTACTGGAGTGGGTTGTCATTTCCTTCTCTGGGGCATCTTCCCAATTCGGGGATTAAACCCATGTCTCCTGCATTGGCAGGTGGATTTTTTTTACTATTATGCAACCTGGAAAGTACCATACCACTATATTTAATTTAATTAATTACCACTATTTTGGTGTCACAACACTCTCAACTGAGAGCTAAATCGATTGTTAGTGATTATTCAGGTGTCTACATGAGGACATGTTTCAACAGACTTAAGATGGCATGTTTTATACTCAAGCTATGCCGTAGTGGCCATTGGTTTAATCAGTGAATCATGCTATATTACCAGTTAGCAATTTTAATTGTCAAAGTCCTTTTGTATTGCTAGGTTAGATAATACAGTGTGTGGAATGTTTTTTCTGCAACTCATGAATATGTGGCCACCTCTTCTTGAAATTGACCAAGGCCATAGGAACCTGGGTTGGCCCTTCTGGAAAGTGACATTTCTATTTCATGGTGGAGGAAAATGGTGCATCATGGTTTGAATTTCCTCTTCATTTAAGGCATATTTTTAATCACTGCAATGTGAGCAATTTCCTCCTTGGAAGTCAGCATCGGAATGCCTTCAACATAAAGGAACATTCACCTACCAATAGCTCATATTGTGTTAAAACGTGTCTGACCTACAGATGAAATACTGCAGAATAATTCAAATAGCTTTGTGAAAGGAGTATAAAAAGATATTATAGGCCTTGTCACATGGAATCCAGTTAATCTTGATCTTTTTTAGGAGGAACACAAAACAGAAAATGTTGATGATGTCCAAGGATTCATCAGATCAGATCAGATCAGATCAGTCACTCTCAGTAGTGTCTGACTCTTTGTGACCCCATGAATCGCAGCATGCCAGGCCTCCCTGTCCATCACCAACTCCCAGAGTTCACCCAGACTCACGTCCATCGAGTCAGTGATGCCATCCAGCCATCTCATCCTTTGTCATCCCCTTCTCCTCTTGCCCCCAATCCCTCCCAGCATCAGACTCTTTTTCAATGAGTCAACTCTTCACATGAGGTGGCCAAAGTACTGGAGTTTCAGCTTTAGCATCATTCCTTCCAAAGAAATCCCAGGGCTGATTTCCTTCAGAATGGACTGGTTGGATCTCCTTGCAGTCCAAGGGGCTCTCAAGAGTCTTCTCCAACACCACAGTTCAAAAGCATCAATTCTTCGGCACTCAGCCTTCTTCACAGTCCAATTCTCACATCCGTTCATGACCACAGGAAAAACCATAGCCTTGACTAGGTGAACTTTTGTTGGCAAAGTAATGTCTCTGCTTTTGAATATGCTATCTAGATTGGTCATAACTTTCCTTCCAAGGAGTAAGCTTCTTTTAATTTCATGGCTGCAGTCACCATCTGCAGTGATTTTGGAGCCCAGAAAAATAAAGTCTGACACTGTTTCCACTGTTTCCCCATCTATTTCCCATGAAGTGATGGGACTGGATGCCATGATCTTTGTTTTCTGAATGTTGAGATTTAAGCTAACTTTTTCACTCTCCACTTTCACTTTCATCAAGAGGCTTTTTGGTTCCTCTTCACTTTCTGCCATAAGGGTGGTGTCATCTGCATATCTGAGGTTATTGATATTTCTCCCGGCAATCTTGATTCCAGCTTGTGTTTCTTCCAGTCCAGCGTTATTCATGATGTACTCTGCATATAAGTTAAATAAACAGGGTGACAATATACAGCCTTGACGAACTCCTTTTCCTATTTGGAACCAGTCTGTTGTTCCATGTCCAGTTCTAACTGTTGTTTCCTGATCTGCATATAAATTTCTCAAGAGGCAGGTCAGGTGGTCTGGTATTCCCATCTCTTTCAGAATTTCCCATAGTTTATTGTAATCCACAGCTTTGGCATAGTCAATAAAGCAGAAATAGATGTTTTTTCTGGAACTCTCTTGCTTTTTCCATGATCCAGCGGATGTTGGCAATTTGATCTCTGGTTCCTCTGCCTTTTCTAAAACCAGCTTGAACATCAGGAAGTTCAGGGTTCACATTCATACCAGGTACCGTAATTGACAGTTGTGGTATTAGCCTTCATCTGTGCAGTAGTATCTGTGTTCCTGTTTCAACTCTGATTTTCTACAGAAGAGGGGGTAAGCATCAGTGATGTCTACTGTTAATGGAATAGTTTTGCAGAGGACCCTGCCTCTATGAAATCTTTTGTTAAAATACCAAGTACTTTTTCTTTTCTTATTTCAACTATAATTTTGACAAGCTTTACAAGTATAGAGGGTACCTGGCAATACAACACAAATGTGGATATAGAACTTACCAGCAGGAGTTCATGGACTGTGTCCAACTCGCAGTCTGCATGTTTGCACTGGGCTTACACATCCCATATGTTCATATCAAATAATATTTATCAACTGACCATCAATCACAAACCAATCAAAGAATCCAGGATCCCCAGAATAACTTAACCACTTTTTTTAGGCCAAAAGTAATGCCCCTTGATAATGCTGAGAGGCATATTTGTTTATCAAAGCATTACTTTAACCCAGGGGATACCAGGAATAATAGATATTTGAGCTTCATTCCAAGGAAGCCCAGCATTGTTTGGCAAACTAGAAACCTTTTTTCTTTGTTTCTGTTTCTGTTTTTGTTTTCCTAGTGTACATAAAAAATTGGAGAATACAATCAGCACTTTCATTCAGGGTAACAGGCCACAGACTTTTCCCCCAGTCTTCATTTTATTAGAATAAACTCACTGCTGAATAGGAGAATAATTTACATGCAGAACAGAGGCTGAGGGGAACCTGTGAAGCCTTTTCCTTCTAAAGGGGCATTCTGGGTTACAGTTTGAGGGTATCCACTGCACTCTTAGGGCTTCTCTAGTAGCTCAGATGGTGAAGAATATACCTGGGCTTCAGTCCCTGGGTCAGGAAGATCCTCTGGAGAAGGGAACAGCTACCCACTCCAGTATTCTTGCCTGGAGAATTCCATGGACAGAGGAGCCTAGCGGGCTGCAGTCCACGTGGCCATGAAGAGTCAGACATGACTGAGTGACTGTCAGAGGACTGTGTAGTTTCCTCAGTTCTGTCTTGCTACAGCAAAAATTTGAAGCGATGGACCAGTGTTACAGCTCAGTTATGGCTCAATTTTATTTGGCAAGCAAAGGAAAATACATTCTTGAGGTGTGATGGCGGGCTGACCCAAAAGAAGAGAGTGGCTCAATTTTGTCTCCTCTTTTTATACATTTTTTTTCCCTCCCCCAAGCCTGCCCTACATAAGTTGGGGTAGCCAGGAGGGCTGTTTGCTTCACCTGAGGCTCTCACTCCTTTCCTCAGATATTACTTTGTTCTCTTTTCTTGGGCTTTTTCCTTTCTTTGTCTTTTAGCCACTGCTATTTTGGGCTCCTTTTTCCTATTCTAACTACCTAATATTCTCCCCTAAAGAGATGGGAGGCCCAATTCTTTGGGAGTAGAGGCATCGAGGACTCTCTGGCTATTTCTTGCTGAGCTGGGATGGCGAGGGGCATTGGGCCTCCCCCTCTTGCTAGTCTCAAGCCTCAGAGTCCTTATAGCGGTGTCCATGTAAGGGTGAGTGATATTTTCCATGGTCGGGTGTAGTTTTATATATTCTTGTTGAACTGGCACTGCATGTTGTAGCCTGTTGACCTGGGCAGAGACAAAATGGGTTAGAGAATTGATAATACATGGGACAATCATAAGCAGCATCAATATGGTGATAACAGAGATTAGTACAGGTATTAGCCAACTCCAAAGTCCCCCTTACCTGGAGAAGGATCCCCAAAGAGAGATTATAGCCACCCCGAGAACTCTCCAGCTCGTTCTTTGAAATTCTGCAGTATCAAATTGTTTTTCTTGAGGACTCTGAGACTTTCTTTAACTTAACTGGAGGTATTTACTCAGAAAGAATATGTCTCATTCAAGATGGCTCAAGGCCCTTTTTGTTCAGGGATCAGGAGACCTATCTCCTGTCTATTTTGGAGTACAACCCCTGCCAAGGCTTTTTCCTTTCTTTGTCTTTTAGCCACCAATATTTTGGACTCCTTTTTCCTATTCTAACTACCTAACAGTGACTAACACTAGCACTTTTCACTGCACTTAACTACAGAAGACGTTTCTCTTTTGAAATTTTGAACCTTTCCACAGTTATGATGTTAGGTAGTTAGAAGAGGAAAAAGGAGTCCAAAATGGTGGTGGCTAAAAGAAGACAAAGAAGGGAAAAGCCCGAGAAAACAGAAGAAAGGAAGATCCGAGGACCAGAATGAGGCTCTCAAGGAAAACAAACCGCCCTCTTGGCTAGCTCAGTTTACATAGGGAAGACCTAGTGGGGGAAGAAAAAAACATAACAAAAGAAGAGCCAAAATTGAGTGAGGTAGGGCTGGGGGCCTCTAGGGGCTTATTGTCTTTGGGGTCGGCCTTCCTGCATGGCTCAAGGATGTATTTCCCTTTGCTAGCCAATAAAACTGAGCTATAACACTGGTCTGTCCATCACTTCACATTTTTGGTTCAAGGAGATAGAAACAAGGAAATCAGAAACTTCCTGGACAATGAGAAGCCGAGGGATGAAGATTTAAGCAAATACACCCTGGTGGCCCTCTATGTTAGGTTTCTATTGCTGCCCTAACAAATCACTACCAATTCAGTGGCTGAAAATAGCATTCATTCATCATCTCAGCATTTTTGTGAGTCAGAAGTCTGGGACATAAAGTGGTTCACCTACTTTTTCTGCTCCGGTTTTTACAAGACTGAAATTAAACTGTCCAGAGGGCTGTAGGTTCTTCTGTGTGGGGTCGAGGGCTTAAGCCACTTCCAAGCTCATTCAGGGTATTGGGTGGCTTTAGCCCCATGTCTTGTGGGCTGGCAGCCTATGCCGACCTTGGCTCCCAGCAGGGCTAACACCCCGTCATGGTGGATGCACTCAGGTCTGGAGGCTTGCCTTGGTAGGCCACTGCCTTTCATTCATCACAGTAGGGATATTCCAATTTAGCCTTGAACCCTTCCAGAGCCCAAAGCAGTGAGTAGCTGCAGGAGATCCTGGTTTAAAGTCTATTTCACTTCCAAAAAATTTTATCACGGACATTGCAGCATTTAATTCCCTCAGGTGATTCATTCTCAGGTCAGGTTCAAGTGCAGATAATTAAGCTACTTCCTCCTTTCTTCAAATCCACCCTTTTAAATACTCCTTTGTGATGCTGAACTGGAAGCCTACAGGCTGAAGTATCCTCTGTCTGGTGGCTGTTTGTCTGGGGTCTACGTTCCAGCAATACATAAAGGCTGGAAAGGGAGAAGAAGGGTGTAAGGGAGGCGCCCTCCTTTTGCTTTGAGTCTCAGTTGCTGTTGCCATAGCAATGCACTTTCACCTAGACGTGGCCTTTGGATCCTAGCTCCAGCTTCCTGCTGCCCTGCTAGAACCATTCTCCTCACATCTCTCAGAGGTTCCAGCACCTGCCAGCATCCCAGAGGCAGGGTCAAAGGGCCCGCCTCCAGGTTCTAGAGCTGGTGAAGACAGCACGTTTCCTTTGCGTCCTCGGGTAACCTGCGGCTGATTCGGGTTCCTTTTTTCCTTTTTGTTCTCTGATCTGTTTAACCAATTACTAATACTGTATTACATTGTCTTTGTTTAGTAATTAGGGTGATTTCTGGTTTTCTAACTTTACCCTCCTTACCTTTGGTTAGAGAAGTGGGATAGTGCTACTCTTGGCTGGAGATCCTGCTGACTTCCTCAAGCAGGGGCGGTGCAGGGAAGTGACGCAAAGTTGTACCTGGCCACCCATCATGGTTCACCTTTCCTCAATCACAACTGCGTTTATTACTTGCCTAAAGAAAGTAAGTTTGTGTTTTAATGAGTGTTATGATACCTTCAAAATCAAGTATGCTACACATTTCTGACATAGTCCAGAATAACGGAAAAGTATATTTCACAACTAGCATTGTTTTCCTTTTTATGGTATCTTTTTCATGATGGATAGCTAAATTATGAATTTATGCTTTAGTATAAATTTACTGAAATGTGATCATCTACATTATTTACAGAATTTAAGTGTTTCAGATGTATAGCTATCTGCTAATAATTTCATGTCTTAAAAATATTCCAATATAAACTGCAGGTGTCAAATATTTAAAAAGAAAAACTTGGTAAAATTTTTTTTTCCAGTAATAAAATTTACATACAAAAGTTGCATTTTATTGGCAGGGAGTTACTTTCCCAAATCTTTTGCATTTCACTAAATAAATGGTTTGCTATTATAGAAAGTAGTTTATCTGTTAAAATGCCACTTACTGACGTTGACTATTTCTAAAATTATCATACAAGTGTTTTTGGATAACAGCACTTCCAAGTGCAGTTATTAATACTGAACATTTATTCATTTGGAAAGGCATTTTATTTTAAATCACTCTGTAGAATGCAAGCATGGCCTTTCAGCTATGATTAACCATGGTGTAAATTACAAGCAATAAAGTTTAATTATGTCATATTTATGCAAAATAATGTAATTGAACATACATATAAGATATTCACATTATGAGAAAATCAAAGTCATTTAGGACAATCTGAATTTTTTTTTTATTCCATGAGATGTTAGGAATAAGAATGGAAATTTAAATTGTTTCTTTAGCATGCAAGGTAGACATATAAATAATTGTAATGAGCTTGGATTAAATGCAATCTTGAATTATTCAATTTATAAGAAAATAAATACTATATACATATGTATATACACACACATGGACACAAATGAAATTCACTTTTTCTGTTCAAATTGGATCTCCTGTCACATATTTGATTATAAATCTCAAGAAATCCCAATCCCCCAGCACTATTGTAAATAAGGACAATTATAGCTTAACTGCTTGGGCTTCCCTAGTGGCTCAGCAGTAAAGACTCTGCCTGCAATGCAGGAGACACAGGAGACAAGAGTTTGATTCCTGGGTTGGGAAGATCCCCTGGAGGAGGGCATGGCAACCCACTCCAAAATTCTTGCCTGGAGAATCCCAGACAGTGAAGCTTGGTGAGCTATAGCCTGAAGGGTGGCAAACAGTTGGACACAACTGAAGTGACTGAGCTCATGTGAATAGCTTAATTGCTTACTGGCTGAGAAATTACACACACACACACATACACATACATGCACACACACATGTATACACAAGCATGCACCTGGGAATCTGTACCCTCACATAGGGTGCATCAACTAGAATAGAGCACACATTCTCTACACAGTTAGACCACAAATCCTATTTATTCTGCGACCTGTATGTTCACTCTGTCTTTTGCTGATCCTCTCAGACTTTGGCTAAATTCTGTAGTCCTCCTGCCAGTAAACACAGACAGCCAATTGAGGTATTATGGTTTGAGTATATTCCTTTAAAACTTAGAATCCCATCTCTATAAAACTGGAACCTAAGTTTATTCTTGTGATATAAAATCAGGTAATAATCACTTCCCTCCCCCCAACCTCCAATAAAAATTATGTGCTGATTTGTACATTAATGAGAGTCCCCTCAGAAATACGTGAACCGTGAACTTCCAGATGTTCAAGCTGGTTTTAGAAAAGGCAGAGGAACCAGAGATCAAATTGCCAACATCCAATGGATCAAAGAAAAAGCAAGAGAGTTCCAGAAAAACATTTATTTCTGCTTTATTGACTATGCCAAAGCCTTTGACTGTGTGAATCATAATAAACTATGGAAAATTCTGAAAGAGATGGGAATACCAGACAAACCTGACCTGCCTCTTGAGAAACCTATATGCAGGTCAGGAAGCAGCAGTTAGAACTGGACAGGGAACAACAGACTGGTTCCAAATAGGAAAAAGAGTTCATCAAGGCAGTATACTGTCACCCTGCTTATTTAACTTATATGCAGAGTACATCATGAGAAACTCTGGGCTGGAAGAAGCAAAAGCTGAAATCAAGATTGCTGGGAGAAATATCAATAACCTCAGATATGCCAATGACACCACCCTTATGGCAGAAAGTGAAGAGGAACCAAAAAGCCTCTTGACGAAAGTGAAAGAGGAGAGTGAAAAGGTTTGCTTAAAGCTCAACATTAAGAAAATGAAGATCATGGCATTCGGTCCCGTCACTTCATGGGAAATAGATGGGGAAACAGTGGAAACAGTGTCAGACTTTATTTTTTGGTCTCCAAAATCACTGCAGATGGTGACTGCAGCCATGAAAGTAAAAGATGCTTACTCCTTGGAAGGAAAGTTATGACCAACCTAGATAGCATATTCAAAAGCAGAGACATTACTTTGCCAACAAAGGTTCGTCTAGTCAAGGCTATGGTTTTTCCTGTGGTCATGTATGGATGTGAGAGTTGGACTGTGAAGAAGGCTGAGCACCGAAGAATTGGTGCTTTTAAACTGTGATGTTGGCGAAGACTCTTGAGAGTCCCTTGGATTGCAAGGAGATCCAACCAGTCCATTCTGAAGGATATCAGTCCTGGGATTTCTTTGGAAGGAATGATGCTAAAGCTGAAACTCCAGTACTTTGGCCACCTCATGTGAAGAGTTGACTCATTGGAAAAGACTCTGATGCTGGGAGGGACTGGGGGAAGGAAGAAAAGGAGACAGCAGAGGATGAAATGGCTGGATGGCATCACCGACTCGATGGACGTGAGTTTGAGTGAACTCCGGGAGTTGGTGATGGACAGGGAGGCCTGGCGTGCTGCAATTCATGGGGTCGCAAAGAGTTGGACACGACTGAGCGACTGAACTGAACGGAACTGAACTGAGAGTACCCTCAGATGATTAATTAAAGCAACTTAAGTTGTGAGTTGCTTTAGAGAGAAGGAGAAATGGCAAGAAAAATACTAATTACATGTTCATAATGCCCACATAATTGTTTGCCTTCTCTTCATTAGCATCAATTTGGGGAGAATGAGGACAAATATATTCTATTTCCACCATCCCCTCCCCCAAGTCTATTTTCACTGTTTGAATCTATCTTTTCTTTTTTGCTAATTTTAAAGAACAAAATAAAATTAGTAATTCAAAATTATTTATTCAATTTTACCTTCTGGGTATATGACGTGGTATTTGAAAAACTATCTTGGCATTTTGATGAATTCTCTTCAAAAGTGAACTGCATAAAGGTTTTTATGCCAGGAAAAAAAAAAGAATTTTGCTTTTTAGCTTTTTTAAATGCACTTTTTAAGTACAAGATTCCAGCAAAGCCTCAACCATGTCAGAACAGTATTATCACTCTTTCTCACGACTGAAGCCATCACCCCCACCCCTATGCCATAGCATCTTAGGAAATGTATGTTCAGTCTTCAAATCACAATTGGGAAGCCATTGTTGTATCTTGGATTCATTTCTCAGTTCCTGGTATCTGCAGCTTTAGATTCACACTCTTATAATACCTTTCCTCAACTTGATGATTTCTGGTTTTTCTTTGAATGTCTGTCAGCTCCCATTTTATCACTCACAATCACATACCACCTCACTCCCCAATCTCAGACCTGGCTCAGTATTTCTGGAGAAATATAATTAAAGCCTAAATCTTCTTCAGCCAAGAAAATCTCACTACCAGCTTAAAAGAGAAAGAAAGAAGTTTTATTATTAAATAAGTATTAGACCAGAATGTGGGGTACATCCCAAGCAATTCACTAAGATTGCAGAGACCTAAAGAGATCTCACTTCTTGATATGCCCCAGCAGATACCACCCATCATACATGTTCTCAAGATAAATAATAGCCTGTCCTCAAGTAAGAGGACTTGACATCACCCCTGGGCACACACAGTTCATCTTCATTTTACCTGGTAATAGGGGTGATACCTCTGTTAACTAAGTAGCTTTATCTGGAGAAAGAAAAACTACTCTTATCTTTACAACAAGAGGTAAGTTTGCCATTTGGAGTAAGTTGCCTGCTGAAAGCTAGTTTTTTGCCTTCCCACAGAAAGTGGGAGATTGGGGTGTTTTTCTAACTTTTTTTTTTTCAATTTGTGATTCCTTTTTTAAATTTATTTTTTAATTGGAAGAGAATTGCTTTAAAATATAGTGTTTGTTTCTGCTGCCCAACAACGCAAATCAGCTGTGCTGCTGCTAAGTCGCTTCAGTCGTGTCCGACTCTGTGCGACCCCAGAGGCGGCAGCCCACCAGGCTCCCCCGTCCCTGGGATTCTCCAGGCAAGAACACTGGAGTGGGTTGCCATTTCCTTCTCCAATGCATGAAAGTGAAAGTGAAGTCCCTCAGTCGTGTCCAACTCCTAGTGACCCCATGGACTGCAGCCTACCAGGCTCCTCCGTCCATGGGATTTTCCAGGCAAGAGTACTGGAGTGGGGTGCCATTGCCTTCTCCAACTATAGATATATCTATCATCTTTGGAACCTCCCTTCTCTTCCCCCAATCCACCCCTCTAGGTCATCAGAGAGCTCCAGGCTGGGCTCCCTGTGTTTTACAGCGACTTCTCACCAGCCATCTGTTTTACACATGGTAATGTATATATGTTGATGCTACTTTCTCTATTTGTCCCACTCTTTTCCATCCTGTACTATGCCCATAAGCCAGTTCTCTATATCTGCATATCCGTTCCTTCCCTGTAAGTAAGGTTTTAATGATTGAGTTTGAGAGAACTGGTTCCCAGATCCTTTAGAAAGACATTCCTAGGCCTCAAAACTGATTAGAGCTTTATGTAATTTTAAAAAGTATTTAGAGAAAGAGCTTATATTTGCAAATGTTCTTAAGTAAATGCTCTTAAGAAAAGAAAGGCAGGGTGACTAGAGGTGGGGATCTCCTTTATTTCCTAGTGGGAGAATATTTACTTTTTTTCTACTTATATTTATTCTTATGGTTTCAATATCATGGTCATAGCTGGTTTATTCATGAACAAAGGCTTAATGATAGGATCTTCAAATATTTCTTGATTTGTGAGTATTCAGGATAAGGAAACTATTTTCAGTAATTAACTAATAACTGTCTAAAGATATGAAAGTGGTCAAAGGGATAGAAATACTATTCTGCATCGTACAAAATATCATTTAAAGTTCCGTTGTGAACATCTGACTTACAGGATGAAAATGAAGGGCAGCATCAGTTTAGAGAATTTCCCTAAAGAACATTTGATAATGTCCTCCTCTTACAAAAGAAAAGTGAAAACCTTATTATCTTACTCTATCAGATTAGCAGGGGATTTTATTTTAAAGTGAATTGGTCTATGTAACTTTATGTTAGTTAGAATGATCTTCTTAGGTACTACTAAATTCTAAATCTCTAAGAAAGAGAGGTTTATAGGTCCAGGAATAACTTTAGACTCCATATTTCTCTGACTGAAACTTAGGGCTAACTAGACCAGTGAAAAATAAGCCCCTAATTTATATGAAACAGTTTTAGTACTACTTAGGAGCAGGCTTGAACTTCAGGGAAATAAATGCTGGGAATGGTAAGGAAAGGGGAAGAATATCAGAGAATATCTGGAGCTTGCCAACTTTATAAAAAGTGAATAAATGCAGGTCCAAAACAGCCAAGAGAAGAACTTAGAGTCCTTCTCCTGCTCTCCCTAAGTTTTCCTTCTATCACATATAGGGCATTTTCCCTGCATCTCTTGTATTCCAAGAATATTTCCACCTTAACTCTATACACACTATGTTCCCAGTAAGCAATGCTCCCCTCATTTCACTTAGGTCTTTGATTAGATATTAGCTCCTTACCAAGGTCACCCCAGCTCAGTATCCTTCTTCCTGCATTGCCGACTCAATGGACATGAGTTTGGGTAAACTCCGGGAGTTGGTGATGGACAGGGAAGCCTGGCATGCTGCAGTCCATGGGGTCACAAAGAGTCGACATGACTGAGTGACTGAAGTGACCTGAATTGAAGGTCACCTCTGCTCAGTATCTCCGTTCCTGCATCTCCAACTCAATGGACATGCTGCTGCTGCTGCTGCTGCTGCTAAGTCACTTCAGTCGTGTCCGACTCTGTGTGACCCCATAGACGGCAGCCCACCAGGTTCCCCCTTCCCTGGGATTCTCCAGGCAAGAACACTGGAGTGGGTTGCCATTTCCTTCTCCAATGCATGAAAGTGAAAAGTGAAAGTGAAGTTGCTCAGTCATGTCTGACTCTTAGCGACTCCATGGACTTCAGTCCACCAGGCTTCTCTGTCCATGGGATTTTCCAGGCAAGAGTATTGGATTGGGGTGCTATTGCCTTCTCCCAATGGCCGTGAGTTTGAGTGAACTCCGGGAGTTGGTGATGGACAGGGAGGCCTGGCGTGCTGCAGTCCATGGGGTCACAAAAAGTCGGACATGACTGAGCGACTGAAGTGACCTGAACTGAAGGTCACCTCTGCTCAGTATCCCCCTTCCTGCAATATACTTGATGATTTGCCCTATATTGTCCTCAACAGTACTTATTATGACCTGATATTGTTCAACTTTTAAATCTATTTTGTCTTCCCAATTAATACAGAAGTAACTACCCATTCCAATATTCTTGTCTGGAGAATTCCACAGACAGAGGAATCTTGTGGGCTACAGTCCATGGTGTTGCGAACAGTTGGACACGACTGAGAGACTGACACATATACAGACATCTTTATAGCAGAAACTTTGTAAATCTTCATCACAGTATATCTGGAAAATACTGCCCAGAACAGTATGGGAAAGAAAAAGTACTCAGAAACAACTTGAAAAGCTAGACATTCAATATAAATTCTGAAAATTAGAAAAGAGGCTAAAATTGGGAAATTCAGTATTTTAAGTGTGCCCATATGTAAACACAGAGTCTTTCAAAATATCTTTCAATGCCTGTTATTTTAGCATGCTTATTTTATTGAATCATGTAGGTGACAGAAAAACATGGAAATCAGCTCTGATAAACTATTCTACAACATTCACTCTGCTCCTTATTGCATTCTGAAGACAGGATTGAAAAGGGTCTGGCATCATTGGCTCCACCTTCTCTAAGCAATTTTCAATATTAATACTCCAGCATATATGGTCAGCACATATAAATGATCATGTAACAGGAGTCATCAGTTAATTATCCTAAATCATCTGTATTAGTTTTTAACTTAATAAAAGTTGTTAGTTAATGGCTTGATATTCCTCAATTTTTGTTGCACATATTTAGAATTATGTAACTTTTTACTCAGCATTTAATATAGTGTCAGACAACTAATACATATTTAGTAGTAATTTGTCACCAGACAATGAATAAATGAATTTAAAAAATTCCTATGAAAAATGAAATTTAGAGTTTATGAAAGGCCAAAACAAAGACTGTTATGATGAAGAAAGGCATTAGACAATGGATTGTGAAAATCTGAACAGACTTAATAGGTAGATTGAGTAACAAAAAAGTATGAATGTTTTGTCTACATTTTTCATTTTTATTTACATGAAAACATATTATGGTTTAATCCAACACATTTTACTCTAACTCACTTAGAACTTTTACCAAAAATGGAAAACTAGGGAGTTCTTAACATTTTCTGATTTACACATATCAAGTAAGCCTTTAATCCCCAAATTTTGATTAATAATAAGCGATATATGAAGAATGGGCTTCCCAAATGGTGCTAGTCGTCAAGAACCTGCCTGCCAATTCAGGAGACCCAAGAGACCTGGGTTCAATCCCTGGGTTGGGAAAATCCCCTGGAGGAGGGCATGGCAACTCACACTAGTATTCTTGCATGGAGAATCCCATGGACAGACGAGTCTGGCGGGCTACAGTCCATAGAGTTACACAGAGTCAGACAGGACTGAAATGACTTAGCATGTACATATGCATACAGAAAGAATAGGGTATAAGTAAAAGGGTATAAAAGACAAAGTCTAATAGAATCCTTTCATCTATAATTAGATGTCTAAATTTCTAATGATGTTCCTTAGTAAAGATTTCAGAAGAAAGATAATTTATTGTTATAATCAATGTATTAAAATCTATGTCTTGGTATAATTTAGCATGGTGAACTTTATTGAAGCCATATTTTTAGCTAATAACAACTTCAAAAAATTATTTTAGGAGCAATCTCATGGTCGGGCAGGGTGAATCATTATATAATGAGGACAATCTTTTGGGATAATTGATTGAAAACTGAATTAATTAAGAAAGCTGAAGGAGATATGTCATTATTATGCATCATACTTCCTTTTTCATGTTGTCTGTCAGTCCTTAGATATACTAATAGAGCTCTTTGAGATTAAAATATGGAATTCTCCTTTGGGGACCAACAACAGGATGATGTTAATATGTTAAACTCACCTCTGCTGCTGCTGCTGCTGCTGCTAAGTCGCTTCAGTCCGACTCTGTGCGACCCCATAGACAGCAGCCCACCCGGCTCCCCTGTCCCTGGGATTCTCCAGGCAAGAACACTGGAGTGGGTACATTCACCTCAGTGAGGATGAATTCTAGCCTCAGCAATAAGAAGATAAATGATACCAGGAGCTACAGCAAAAGCAGTGATATCTGTGATAAATATTGTCATGTGCCACAAATTTGAATAGCTTATAAAGCACAGTATACAGAAGATATATAATTCAGGTCTAATATTCTTTACTCTCTGTTGACTCTTTAAAAATACTTAAACCAAAAAAAATAATAATAATAAAATAAAAATACTTAAACCATTAAATTCCAGGATGAGATTTTGAAATTCAAAATTTTCTTGCAATCATTATGCATGCATGCTAATCACTTCAGTCCTATTCAACTCTTTGCAACTCCATGGACTGTAGCCCACCAGGCTCCTCTGTCCATGGGATTCTCCACACAAGAATACTGGAGTGGGTTGCTACTTCCTCCTCCAGGGGATATTCCTGACCTAAGGATCGAACCCATGTCTCTTACATCTCCTGCAATGGCAGGCACGTTCTTTACCACTAGCACCACCTGACAATCATTATAGCTTTCAGTAAGATCATCAGTTAATATAAGCTAAAGCATGAAAGAAAAATGAAAGTGAAGTAGCTCAGTAATGTCCCACTCTTTGCGACCCCATGGACTGTAGCCTACCAGGCTTCTCAGTCCATGGGATTTTCTAGGCAAGAGTACTCGAGTAGCTTGCCATTTCCTCTCCAGGGGATCTTCCCAACCCAGGGATCGAATCCAGGTCTCCCATATTTGTAGGCAGACACTTTACCCTCTGAGCCACCAGGGAAGCCCGAAGGAAGCTAAAGCCACCAGGGAAGCTAAAGCATACTTAGCATGCATTCAATATTTACTATTTATTACTTATTGTGAGAAGCCCTTAATACGTATAAACTTCATTAGTTCCAGTAACAAGCCTGTAGCAATATTTATCATCCCTGTTTTTTACATTAAGAAACAAAGACTTGAAGAGTTAAAAGAACTTCCAGGTCATATGTTTGCTCAATAGCTTACTTTGAGAGACTTAGCTCTAAAGCATTCTATTAATATACCAAGTAGTCTATGTACTCAAAATTTCAGTTTTGTCTTTACCATTTTGTTAGCTCCTTCAAACATTTAAAAATTAGCATATATGCAATCAATAATAACATGAGGTCACGTCACTGCATTGGGCACTGGGGAAATAAAGATTAATTAGACTTAATTACTATCTTTAATGAATACTCAGGCACAGTTGTAAGCAGGTTATTATATTATACTGTAATAAGTGATCACTGAATCATAAAGTGCTGCAGAAGCAACAAATGAACCGTGCTCACCTTTCTATGGCACAGCAGGCTTTGATGGGCGGCCTTTGTTATTTAGACACTAAGTCCTGTCTGACTCTTTTGCCACCCCATGGACTGTAGCCCACAAGGCTCTTCTGTGCATGGGATTTCCCAGGCAAGACTACTGGAGTGGGTTGCCACTTTCTTCTCCAGGAGATCCTCCTAACCCAGGGATCGAACCTGAATCTCCTGTGAATTCTTTACCTCTGAGCCACAGGGGAAGCCCTTGATGGGCAGCCTAGGTGGGGAGAAACAACACACCATGTTTACCTGGATGGACATGGAGGGGTGGACTCTTGGTGGTACCTTGCTAGATCCACTTTGACCACCATATTCATCCCTAATAGCTGCAAGTGTGGGCTGATAGCCAGTCACAGCTGGTCTTTTGTCCAGGACATTGGGCCTTGTGCCTTCCTGAGTGTTGCCCACCCAAAGCTGCATTCATCTCTGCTACCTGAGGTGGACCTCCTCAGCCAATGTCTGAGTGACAAACAGGGTACACATTTCTTCCCTCTTGTTTACAGAAAGCTAAGTCTGAAGTAGGAATTGTGCTCCTTAAATCCCACATGGTTCAAGCTAACCAGTTTCCAGCTAAGAACTCATTTTTGCTTAGTTTCTCTCTCCCCGATCTATCCTGTTTTATTCACACACCCCGCCCCCCTCCCCCTGCCCCCCCCCCGCCCCCCCGCTTCTTCTGAGAGTATCCCTCTGAATAATTTGAACAATAGTTTCTATCTCAGGCTCTGCCTCCAGGGAACCCAACCAAAGACACATGCATGTGTGTATGTTCATTCAGTCATGTTGGACTCTGTGACTCTAAGGACTGTAGCCTGCCAAGCTCCCCTGTCCATGGGTCCCAGGCAAGAATACTGGAACAAGTTGCCATTTTCCCCTTCAGAGGATCTTCCCAACCCAGGGATCTAACCCACATCTCCTGCATATTCTGAACTGCAGGCGATTCTTGATGGCTGAGCCACGGGGGAAGCCCCCAAAGACATATTGTATCAAACCACATGATACATAGAGATTGGGTTTTAGGGTGTATTTAAGGTAGCAGAAGAAGGCAAAGAGGTGAGATAGCTGAATAAAAGAGGTAGACAAATAATTTCAAACTCATGTTTTCATAGGTCATGTGTGTGCACGTGTGTATTCATGAGGTTCTTAAAAGCAGGAATCTTATCTTCTTCAATTTTATATCTCTTGCAGTTATACCCCTTGAGATTGATCCCACACAGGACACATATCCCATATCTGGAGCCGTGTGCTTCATACAGTAGAGATTATAAGCCTTTTGAATAAATGAACAAAGACATAGGATAGAAAATGTAACAATAATCTTGTCAAAGTTTATTTATCTAAACTTTGACAGTGTTTGACAAAATATTTTATGCAAACATTTTTATCAATTGTTCCTGATATGTTCAAACACATTCAAGCCTAGCCATCATAACAAACAATTATGCTATTTGGACATGCCATCATTTGAATGAAACATAGCAAATATAATAGTGCAGTTGTCACAAAATCCAACTCAAATTGATTTAAGCAAAAAAGGCAATTATATTATTTAAATGAAATGCCCCAAATTTTAGTGTCAGCAGTTCTGTCTTAATCTGTGTCAAACACTGTCACCAGAAACAGTCCTTTCTCTTTATCGTATACTTCTGCTCTTATTGGTTTTCTCCCACATCTAATGAAAGCAGAATTAGTGCCCTCAGACCTAATTCTCTCTATCAGTAAGCTAGCAAAACAGCAAAACAAGAGGACTTCTATTTTAGTATATTATCATACATTTTCATGCTTTACTTTGTTTACAAGGTGAATAATCTGTCTGCTCCTGAAATAACCACTGTGGCCAGGAGCTAGCTCCATACAGATTTACCAGGACTGTTTCATCTGGTGTTTCACTAATAAAAACCATGTGGATAAGAGGATTTGGTTCTTGGCTCGGCTGCATGTGGATCACATGTCCCAAGCCTGGTGCCAGGGACAGAGACCTGCATTGTTCTTCTGGACTCTGAGAGTAGACTGACAGGAGACTTTTCCAAAAAGGAATTAAGGATGTTAGGTAGTCCCATGCCAAAGTATTAGGTTTTGGAAATGGTATTTATGGTGAATAATACTCAGTCAATGCATGGAAAGTACACTTAGAAATGATGCTTAATTACAGAAAGGAGTTAAATTATTAGTTAACAATGAAAATTACTCTTTAAAATTTCATAAATGCACATGAAGATTTTAAAATGTTTAATGGAACATTCCCTAACAGAACTCCGGTAATTTAAGGGATATAAAATATCTCTCTTTGAACTTGTTGAGGTATAAAACGTCACCCTTGGATAAGCCAATTTTGAATACATGGAAAAGATTATTGCATATAAAGCACCTACTGGGTAATATATCCTTTGGTATTAACCATTTATTATTAATAAAACACATACATAAAAAGCATACACAATAAAATATAGTTGAATAAGTTTTTATGACACGAATATTACTCTAACCAATATCGGTTCAAGAAATAAAACTTTGCCAAACACCCATGTAAAGCCTTCCTGTGCCCTGTCCCAATATCAAGTCTCCCCTTCCTACATAAGTAGTCACCAGTCTGTCCTTTTAGTCATCAATGCTTATGTTTCTTTATAGTTTTACTATCTAAATGTGTAAACTTAGACTCTAAAGTTTTTAGTTGTTATTTTTAAGGTATATTTATTGCTTCGCAGGTGGTACTAGTGGTAAAGAATCTGCCTACCAATACAGGAGATACAGGAGATGCCAGTTCAATCTCTGGGTCAGGAAGATCCCCTGAAGAAGGGCATGGAAACCCTCTCCAATAATTCTTGCCTGGAGAATTCCATGGACAAAGGAACCTGGTGGGCTACAATCCATGGGGTTGCAAAGAGTTAGACATGACTGAAGTGACTTAGCATGCACAGATCCTAAAGTTTTGTTTTTAAGGTATATTTAATTTACAGATTTTCTCTCCATTGTTTGATTTCTTTCTCAACACCTTATCTAATGATGTTCTTGTTCTCTTTGGCCTGTGGAGCTTCCCATGGTCTTGCTTTTGTTGATTACATACTCATGTTTCATGTTCCTATGTCCTTTGTAGTTCCTGAAAAGTGGCATATGGGAATAGAAGTTAGGTAGGACTCAAATTTTACTCCTTTATCCAGATTTTGGGTGATGCTATGCTCTTTCATAAGGAATCTCATATGTTTGCTATTCCTTCCTTTTGTGGCGTTGGTAGCCATCAGTATTAATAGATAGATCCTTTAATAGCCATTCATACTAATAGATAGATCCTTTGTTTGACAAGTGGTAATATTTTAATCCTGTCATATATTTTTATTTATATATGGAACAATTTTATAAATAATTACTTATCTTCTTTTGATTATGCAGTGTTATGTCTCACAGAGAAAAAGGTAGTATAAATATATCATTTGTTTGTATGTTTCATTATCTATATTTGAAGGCACTAAAATTGTTGCTTATTATCTATAGAGGTTAATAATTTTAATATCTTTATAAAGTAATGGATTTGAACACATTTGATTGGCTTTAATTCATTGCAATTACTATTCTTAATTAGTTCAAATAGTATTGTCTTCGATAGCAGGAAACTTTTCAGGCTGGTTTTCTAGCTTTTTGACACTATGCCAATAAACACTGAAAGGTTTCTGATATGTGATTTAACAGGAACCTTCAGGCTAATCTTACATAGTTTTTCCTTTTTTTTTGGTCTCAAAACAGAAATAGTCTTTTCTCTCTAAGCAATATTTCTTTATGTATAAGATGGCATGTTATGACCACAGTCGGATCTCTAGGAATGTTCATTGCTACTGTGTGGATCATCATTTCTAGGCATTTCAGTAGTTATGGCTAGGAAAATATATGATACAAACACACACTACACTGTGTTCACACAGGTGATTTCAATTGAAACACTGAACTTTTTACTGGAATGCCTCTGTATAGCAACCATATCTCCTTTTTTCTGTACTGCAAATCTTGGTTCTCAAAGATACAGGAATTACAGGATTAGAATATCCCATCAAATGTACATACCACAGCAAACTGAATACCAATATTAGTACTCTCATTTCTTATCAGTCAGGGTTCTCCAGAGGCATAGGATAAATAAGACAATTTAGATAGATATATAGAGACAGAGATACAAATATTAGGACACATATTAGAATATATGTGTGTGTATATATAGGAGAAGGCAATGGCACCCCACTCCAGGACTCTTGCCTGGAAAATCCCATGGACGGAGGAGCCTGGTAGGCTGCAGTCCATGGGGTCGCTGAGGGTCAGACACAACTGAGCGACTTCACTTTCACTTTTCACTTTCATGCATTGGAGAAGGAAATGGCAACCCACTCCAGCGTTCTTGCCTGGAGAATCCCAGGGACCGGGGAGCCTGGTGGGCTGCCGTCTATGGGGTCGCACAGAGTCAGACACAACTGAAGTGACTTAGCAGCAGCAGTGTGTATATATATATGCAATATATATATATATATATATATATACACAATATATATATATAAACAATATATACATATATATGCAATATATACATATATAGTCAACATGGGGCTTCCCTAGTAGCTCAGTGGTAAATAATCTGCCTACCTGTGTAGGAGACCTGGCTTAGATCCTTGAGTTGGGAAGATCCCTTGGAGAAGGGAATTGCAACCCACTCCAGTAGGCTTGCCTGGAGAATCCCATGGACAGAGGAGCCTGGTGGGATATAGTTCATGGGGTCACAAAGAGTTGGACATGACTTGGTGGCTAAACAAGTCAACATGACTTATTATTGTTGGTGTTAATCTTGATTAGTTGAATTAATTCAATATGATTTTTCTTTCTAAAAGTACTCTTTTTTTCCTCCCTTTCCAAACAGTACAATTTGGCAAGAAAGACTGCCTGTGTGTGCTCAATTGCTCAGTTGCTCAGACTCTATGTGACTATGGACTGTAGCCTACCAGGCTCTTATGTCCATGGAATTTTCCAGGCAAAAATGCTGGAGTGGGTTGCCATGCGCCTCCTTCAAGGGATTTTTCTGATCCAGGGATTTAACCAGGAATCTCTTATGTCTCTTGCATTAGCAGGTGGGTTATTTACCACTAGCACCACCTGGGAAGTTCTACTTACTCTATGCTGTTGCTAAGTCGCTTCAGTCGTATCTGACTCTGTGCGACCCCATAGACGGCAGCCCACCAGGCTCCCCATCCCTGGGATTCTCCAGGCAAGAACACTGAGTGGGTTGCCATTTCCTTCTCCAATGCATGAAAGTGAAAAGTGAAAGTGAAGTCGCTCGTGTCCGACTCCTAGCGACCCCATGGACTGCAGCCTTCCAGGCTCCTCCATCCATGGGATTTTCCACGCAAGAGTACTGGAGTGGGGTGCCATTGCCTTCTCAGACTTACTGTACACTTTGGGTTATAATCCAATACCATTGTATTTTGCAGCTTAAATTGCCTAGCTTTGGCTATTTGCATCTCTTTCCCTGGTTTATTTGATATATATCTCAAAATTATATATAATTATATGTAATTTTTCTCGTGTATTAAGAAAACTTTGGCATTATTTGATATAAGAGAATCATATGCTCCAAATTTTATTTTCCTGCTACTCTTCTGAGCTTCACTGTTGATTATTTGCTTATACTACATTTGACATAAATGTATCATTGCCTTTCAGGTGAATTGAGTCTGCAGGTGGCCTGAATCTATATGGAGTAATTTATTTTCTTGCTTTCTGTTATACTCTATGTACTGGATGTGTTTGTTACTGTTGGGATGTCATGGCTTCTAAAATGTGCCTCTGACTAAGGAAATATGTGTTTATATGTTAACCTCTATTATATACATATTCATACATTTTAAATATACCCATCCATCCAATGAGAAACTTGGCTCTAATAAGTAAGATTTGTTTATTTTTTATATATCCTGGTTATGCAAATATACATTACACCCATACTTCTTTATACTTCAGATGTGTGGACATGTCATTTTTCCTTTATGGATCGACCAATTTATTGCCATGGGTCAATTTACTTTTGTGGCTTCTGTGGCACTTTCTTTTTTTATATAGTGGATATCTAATTAATAGATTTTCATTTTTAAGTCAAATAGTAACTCATTTTTTATTGAAATATATGACCAAAGCCATTTTTAAAAATATGCTTAATTTGAAGTAAATTTGAATGATCAAGTAATGATGTATATAAATCTAGAAACATGTTAAGTGTATATAATGCAATATGATCATGCTATATGTCTTAAAAAGATAATTAGTGATCTCTGATAGCCATAACTTAATGAAGATTAAAAACTTAGAATGAAACACCATTATAATATTTGATTAACTATGCAAAGGTATCTTTAATATTGCCAACTTTCAATGTCACCTCAATTTTTCTTGCATATTAAGAAAAGTTTGGCATTATTTGATTTAACAGAATCATATACCCCAAATTATATTTTCCTGCTACTCTTCTGAGCTTCACTGGTGATTATTTGCTTATACTACATTTGACATAATGTTATATCATTGCCTTTCAGGTGATTTGAGTCTGCAGGTAACCTGGATCTGTCAAAATGATTTTGATAAAAAGTAAGTTTCAGAAAGTTATTTTTCTCCTTTCTAATTCTTTTTAGCAGATGCTTCTAAAATAAATAAATATACTCTCTGGAGATAATTAATCACAGTGTGATTTTTAAGACATAATTATTTGAAGCTATATAACATTTTAAGAATGCTTTTTTAAGATGATGCTACTTTGATTCTTTCAAAATACATCCTGTCTCAGTGCTCATCATTGTAAATGTACATATGGCTATTTGTGTGAGGACTAGGAAATCAAGTATGTATTTAATTGTGATAATGTATATAAATCTACAAGATCTATTATGTAAAGAACATGCAGTAATTTAGATAGTTTAAAGGAATTAATTTGAGGAAATGGCAAGAAATTCTAAATTTTTTTTAGTCTTAGATATCCAACTATTTTTCTTACCATCAAATATACCTAAATATATTTGCAGCTGTTTACTTTTAGTTTAAGATTTATAAAGAATATGTTATGTATGATCAGTTTAAGCCTTTCTTTACAGAATGTTATCAGTTAATCAGTGAATGTGGAAAAATTAATTAGCAAATTCACCATTTTTCAAAAACTGATGAAATAATTGATCTGGAAAAGTAACATGAGTGAATGCTAAAAAATTTAGGTCAAATGTTAGTAGAAAATTATTCTTCATAGCATGCTAAAGTTCACCCACAGATCATTTGCTGGTTGTAGGGAAAAAGAAACTTTACCAGCAACCCAGTTTTCAGCAACGAAAACCACTAACAAAATTAAATGGAAATACAAAGTAAACACTTTGTACTATTAAATTAAAGCAATGGATATAGGAGAGTTAATTAAAATATTCTCTGTAATTTAGATATGCAGTTCAGTTCAGTTGCTCAGTTGTGTCTCTTTGCAACCCCATGGACTGCAGCACGCCAGGCTTCCCTGTCCATCACCAACTCCTGGAGCTTACTCAAACTCAAGTCCATCGAGTCAGTAATGCCATCCAACCATCTAATTCTCTGTTGTCACCTTGTCCTCCTGCCTTCAATCTTTCCCAGCATAAGGGTCTTTACAAATGAGTTAGTTCTTTGCATCAGGTGACCAAACTATTGGAGCTTCAGCATCAGTCCTTCCAATGAATATCCAGGACTGATTTCCTTTAGGATGGACTGATAGGATCTCCTTGCAGTCTAAGGGACTCCCAAGAGTCTTCTCCAACCCCACAGTTCAAAAGCATCAATTCTTTGGCACTCAGCTTTCTTTATAGTCCAACTCTCACATCCATACATGACCACTGGAAAAACCATAGCCTTGACTAGACAGACCTTGTTGACAAAGTAATATCTCTGCTTTTAATATGCTGTCTAGGTTGGTCATAACTTTCCTTCCAGGAGTAAGTGTTTTTTTAATTTCATGGCTGCAGTCACCATCTGCAGTGATTTTGGAGCCCCCAAAATAAAGTCAGCCACTGTTTCCATTGTTTTCCCATCCTTTTGCCATGAAGTGATGAGACTGGATGCCACGATCTTAGTTTTCTGAATATTGAGTTTTAAGCCAACTGTTTTCACTCCCCTCTTTCACTTTTATCAAGAGGCTCACTAGTTCTTCTTCCCTTCCTGCCATAAGGGTGTTGTCATCTGCATATCTGAGGTTATTGATATTTCTGTCAGCAATCTTGATTCCAGCTTGTGCTTCATCCAGCCCAGTGTTTCTCATGATGTACTCTGCATATAAGTTAAACAAGCACAGTGACAATATACAGCCTTGACAAACTCCTTTCCTCATTTGGAACCAGTCTGTTGTTCCATGTCCAGTTCTAACTGTTGCTTCCTGACCTGCATATAGATTTCTAAGGAGGCAGGTCAAGTAGTCTGGTATTCCCATATCTTGAAGAATTTTCCACAGTTTGTTGTGATCCACACAGTCAAAAGCTTTGGCATAGTCAATAAAGCAGAAATAGATCTTTTTCTGGAGCTCTCTTGCTTTTTTGATAATCCAACAGATGTTGGCAATTTGACCTCTGGTTCCTCTGGCTTTTCTAAATCCAGCTTGAACATCTGGAAGTTCACGGTTCATGTACTGATTAAGCCTGGCTTGGAGAATTTTGAGCTCTACTTTGCTAGCTTGTGAGATAAGCGCAATTGCACAGTAGTTTGAACATTCTTTGGCATTGCCTTTCTTTGGGATTGGAATGAAAACTGACATTTTCCACTTCTGTGGCCACTGCTGAGTTTTTCCAAATTTGCTGGCGTGTTGAGTGCAGCACTTTCACAGCATCATCTTTTAGGATTTGAAATAGCTCAACTGGAATTCCATCACCTCCACTAGCTTTATTCATAGTGATGCTTTCTAAGGCTCACTTGACTTCACATTCTAGGATGTCTGGCTCTAGGTGACTGATCACACCATCGTGGTTATCTGGGTCATGAAGATCTTTTTTGTATAGTTCTTCTGTGTTCTTGCCACGTTTTCTTAATATGTTCATTTAAAATGAAATTTAGATATGCTCATTTAAAATAAAATTTGAAAAGAAAATGCAAATAAAAAGTAAACACTATATTCTTATAATTACATCTTATGAAGAGTATGTTACTCACACTTTAACCAAATTTCTTTTCTGAATTTTACTCTGATACTTGATAAAGAACTAACATACAAAAGTAAGAAAAAAAAATCTACCATATAAACTTAATAGTCATATTTTTCAAACTTTTAATTTAAATAAACTTTTTTTCATATTTTTAAATTAAATTTTTTTTTTAATTTTAAGTAGATATTTTCAGCTTAGTCAGATTTAGAATCATAGACGTGGCATCGAAAGAAAATGACTCCCATTGGTACAGAAAGGTCAAATTTAAGCTGTTGAACTTAGTGATAGAAACACTGAAAGCAAAATAAAGTGAATTTGTGAGTCAGTCTTCACACTTGGTTGGACATCTGGAAAAGCACTCTGTATGTCTTATCTGTTGATTGTGACCAGTGAAAAACATTGTGCCATAAAGTGTTAAAACAATGCTTCATACAGAATGAACTATACACATAATATACGATGCTGCTGCTGCTAAGTCACCTCAGTCGTGTCCAACTCTGTTCAACCCCATAGACGGCAGCCCACCAGGCTGCCCCATCCCTGGGATTCTCCAGGCAAGAACACTGGAGTAGGTTACCATTTCCTTCTCCAATGCATGAAAGTGAAAAGTGAAAGTGAAGTCGCTCAGTCGGATCCGACTCTTAGGGACCCCATGGACTGCAGCCCACCAGGCTCCTCTGTCCATGCGATTTTCCACACAAGAGTACTGGAGTGGGGTGCCATTGCCTTCTCCGTAATATATGCTAGTATTACTTTATTATTATCCATATGATTATTCATTACTTTTGTAGGTAGTACTCTATAGAAAGTTAAGTAAAAGACCCCCAAAAATTCATAGTCCCAAAGTATGATTTAGCCAAAAGGATTTTTTGCAAACTAGAAAAAGGAGAGGGGCCATTAAGTAATGAAGCAACTGTCTTGTTTCCTCAATCAAACAAGTGCTAGAAAAAATGACCAGAAATTACATGGTTACAAAAATAAATTTTGCTGCCAGTCCCCAATTACATATTTAGATTACCCATTATTCCCTTGACATTCTGGAAATCTTGCTTATTTAATAGCACATTGGAAAATGTATTAAAATGCATACACATTTAAGTCATACTAAAATATATTTTTCAAATGATGTTAATTATTTTATTGCAAGTAAATGTAGAAAGCAAGAGAAGAAAGGGACGACAGAGGATGAGATGGTTGGATAGTATCACTGACTCGATGGACATGAGTTTGAGCAAGCTCCTGGAGTTGGTGATGGACAGGGAAGCTTGACGTTCTGCCGTCCATGGAGTTGCAAAGAGTCAGACATGACTGAGTGACTGAACTGAGCTGATGTACAAAAAATAATTTTGTCTTAGCTTTTGTTTTCATACCTGTAATTTTATTATGAACTTTCTAAATAAAAGATTATTTGAAACCCATATAACATCTTGTGTATATAAGGTGTGTATCTGACACATTTATTTTTCAGTAGTTAGTTCCCTAAGCAATCCTGCACTTTCCAATTTCTCCTTCTATTATTCTCAATTTGACAGATTAACTTTATATACATAAACATATAATTAAATATTAAAACATGTAGGTTTAAACATATTTCAATAATATATGTGTATAAATGGTATAAATATATATATACACATAAGGAGAGAGAGAGAAGGCCTGGCCCTAAAGGACTGCTGTTTACACTTTAGCCTTCTCCATCTATTTCTCTCCTAAAAAGATCTTTTAAACTAAATTAAACCCTTTTCCCTCCTAAATCTGTTTGTTGTATCTCTGCTTTCATATTCTTCCCTTTCACCCAGTTTATGTAACATTTCAGTTTAATTTGTGGTTTACACTACAAAACCAATTTACATCATCACAGTCTACCAGGAAGTCTCATTCAGCTGATACTGTATACCAGCCCTTCCTGAACAAGTCATTGAAAGTTTATCAGAATATTGAGTGATAATTGTTGATTTCTCCTTTAATTAATAACATTTCCACAGGAGAAATTTCAAGTGTCACCATCCTTCACTTTGAGAATGTCTTTAGAGACACCACGTCTGTTTTCACCATGCATCTTCCACTTTCACCTCCCAAGGTAGTTCAGTTCAGTTCAGTCACTCAGTCGTGTCCGACTCTTTGTGACCCCATGAACCACAGCACGCCAGGCCTCCCTATCCATCACCAACTGCAGGAATCTGCCCAAATCCATGTCCATTGAGTCGGTGATGCCATCCAATCATCTCATCCTCTATCGTCCCCTTTTCCTCCTGCCCTCAATCTTTCCCAGCATCAGGGTCTTTTCAAATGAGTTAGCTCTTCACACCAGGTGGCCAAAGTACTGGAGTTTGAACTTTAGCATCATTCCTTCCAAAGAAATCTCAGGGCTGATCTTCTTCAGAATGGACTGGTTGGATCTCCTTGCAGTCCAAGAGATTCTCAAGAGTCTTCTCCCACACCACAGTTCAGAAGCATCAGTTCGGTGCTCAGCTGTCCTTATAGTCCAACTCTCACATCCATACACGACTACTGGAAAAACCATAGCCTTTACTAGATGGACCTTTGTTGGTAAAGTAATGTCTCTGCTTTTGAATATGCTATCTAGGTTGGTCATAACTTTCTTTCCAAGGAGTGTCTTTTAATTTCATGGCTGCAGTCACCATCTGCAGTGCCCTAAAAATAAAGTCAGCCACTGTTTCTACTGTTTTCCCATCTATTTGCCATGAAGTGATGGGACCAGATGCCAGGATCTTAGTTTTCTGAATGTTGAGCTTTAAGCCAACTTTTTCACTCTCCTCTTTCACTTTCATCAAGAGGCTCTTTAGTTCTTCTTCACTTTCTGTCATAAGGGTGGTATCATCTGCATGTCAGAGGTTATTGATATTTCACCCAGTAATCTTGATTCCAACTTGTGCTTCTTCCAGCCCAGCATTTCTCATGATGTACTCTGAATATAGTTAAATAAATAGGGTGACAATATACAGCCTTGACGTACTCCTTTCCCCATTTGGAACCAGTCTGTCGTTTCATGTCCAGTTTTAACTGTTGCTTCCTGACCTGCATACAGGTTTCTCAAGAAGCAGGTCAGGTGGTCTGGTGTCCCCATCTCCTTCAGAATATTCCACAGTTCATTGTGATCCACACAATGAAAGGCTTTGGCATAGTCAATAAAGCAGAAATAGATGTTTTTCTGAAACTCTCTTGCTTTTATGATGATCCAGCAAATGTTGGTAATTTGATCTCTTGTTCCTCTGCCTTTTCTAAAACCAGCTTGGAATCTGGAAGTTCATGGTTCACATACTGCGGAAGCCTGGCTTGGAGAATGTTGAGCTCTACTTAACTAGTGTGTGAGAAGAGTGCAATTGTTCAATAGTTTGAGCATTCTTTGGCATTGCCTTTCTTTGGGATTGGAATGAAAACTGACCTTTTCCAGTCCTGTGGCCACTTCTGAGTTTTCCAAATTTGCTGACATATTGAGTGCAGCACTTTCACAGCATCATTTTTAGGATTTGAAATAGCTCAACTGGAATTCCATCACCTCCACCTGCTTTTTTCATAGTGATGCTTCCTAAGGCCCACTTGAGTTCACATTCCAGGATGTCTGGCTCTAGATGAGTGTGAGTGATCACACTATCATGATTATCAGGGTCATGAAGATCTTTTTTATACAGTTCTTCTGGGTATTCTTGCCATCTCTTCTTAATATCTTCTGCTTCTTTTAGGTGTATACCATTTCTGTCCTTTAGTTAGCCCATCTTTGTATGAAATATCCCTTGGTATCTCTAATTCTCTTGAAGAGATCTCTAGTCTTTCCCATTCAATTGCTTTCCTCTATTTCTTTGCATTGATTGCTGAGGAAGGTTTTCTTATCTCTCCTTGCTGTTTTTTGGAACTCTGCATTCACATGGGTATATCTTTCCTTTTCTCCCAAAGTAAAAACAAAATATATACAATTTAATTGTTGTGTCTACCTTTTTAAGATGATGTTTCTTAGGAGTTTTTTTTTTTTTTTCTTTTTCCTGCTTCCTTTAATACTGTATACAGTAGGTGTGCTAGAGCTACCCAGGTAGCTCAGTGTTAAAGAACATACCTGTAAACTCAGGAGACATGGGAATGTGGGTTTGATCCATAGGTTGGGAAGATCCCCTGGAGTAGAAAATGACAATCTACTCCAGTATTATTGCCTGAAGAATGTCATGGACAAAGGAGCCTGGTGGGCTACAGACCATGGGGTCGCAAAGAGTTGGACATGACTAAGTGACTGAATACCACGCACAGTGGGTGCTATAGCCCTGTGGCCCATTCTGGAAATATTTTGGAGGAATAAAACATTCTGTTAATAATCCAGCAATAGCTGGTCATGTTCTTTGATTCTGAAATAGAAAATAATAACCTAACTTCATCATCTAATTCTGTTCTAAGGAGATGGTCATTGATGAGGCTTGTATGTTGATATTGCTTTGGCTTTGTACGTGTCCTTCCTCAACCAGAGCCCCAGAGTGGGAAAAACTTGGCAGTTTTATGCTTTATGGATATACAGCTTCCAAAATAATTTATAATCATATTTTCAACCTATAGCCTACACTTAAAAGAACATGGATTGGGAATTAAATAAATGTGTGGTGTTGCTATAAATGAATTCTAGTTTTATATCAAAAGGAATCCTATAACTCTGGATCTATTTGATCATTTAATGTCAGTTATATTAAACAGAAATGAAATATAGGAATTTTGGGGTCAGATTTCTCTGGTTAATTTCTGGCTCTATGTCATACAAATTTATTTTAATTTCAAAAATTTTATTTTACTTACCTTGCATAAATTTGTTGTAAGGAGGTAATAAAATGAGAGACATATACTTCCAAGAATTATGTCATGTGCAGAATGGCTGATTTATAGTTTAAGGAACTTTTATGTGCCAAATTCTTTGCTTAATGACTTTCTTAGGTCATTTCTCTAAATTCTCTCTCAACTATTTGATAAAGGTTCTATTATTATTGTCACTTTACAGGTGATAAATTTGACACAAAGAAAGATTAGATAATTTTCTTAAATCCTACATTAATTAAATCACTTCAAGATCCCTGCAATCACTACAGTATTACCTTTGTGCTTAGGTTCAGATTCTGTGTTCCATCTTGATGATACAAAGATAAGTAAGATAAAATTGCAGATATTATAGTGGAGAAAAAGAAAATATAGAAGTGAGTCATAGTTTACACCGTTTTTGCATCCATTCTTGGTACTGGAATTTGATATTGGCAGAAAACACACTCTGCCCCAAAGGTACATTATACTCCAAGTTTATCTGTATGCAATTCTAGGTAATTATATCATATTTCAATTTCAAGTTAAACTCTTAGCATGAAGTGTGGTGTTTATTTTGACATAAAATATAGATAAGTATCTTTATCACAAGGAAGCAAGATATTACTTAGTTTGAATTATATCCACATGAACATAGTGAAATGGGTCACAACTTGAGAAGATGAGAAAAAGGAATTGTTGAGAGAATTTTAAAATGCAGATTCACACAGCTTCAAAAGACTATAAAATTGCCCAAACTCCTTAACTTTTGTACTATTTCTTACTTTCAGGAAAAATTTTTTAAAAGTATTATTAAAGTATAGAACAATCAGTTAGCAATTAATAAATTAATCAAATTTATAATGTATATTCTACAATTATCCCGACCCAGGAATCGAACCCAGGTCTCCCACATTACAGACAGACGGTTTACCATCTGAGCCACCAGGGAAGCCCTATATAATAATATACAATTAAAAATGTACTTACTGATCTTAGGTGTGAGGGTTGGTAATAGATGGAAGGTAAAAGAAGTTCTGCTAAAAATTCACATTTTATTGACCAGTGTAAGACCAGTTATCTTAATATAAGAGCAGCTATGTTAGAGTAATGTTAATAAAAGGGGGCTTCCCTGGTAGCTCAGATGGTTAAGAATTTGCCTGCAATGCCGGACAACTGGAATCAATCCCTGGGTTGGGAATATCCCCTGGAGAAGGGAATGGCAACCCACTCCAGTATTTTTGCCTGGAGAATTCCATGGACAGAGGAAGCTGGTGGGCTACAGTTCATGGAGTTGCAAGATTTGGACACAACTGAGCAACTACACTACTACTACTACTACATGTTACTAAGGACACACATCAATTTTACAAGCCCAATTGTTGAAATAAAAGCTGGTAATCATAATTATATTTTGAGAACAGATCCAAAGGCTGGAAATGGTAAAAACATGGTGTTGATTTAACCTAGAGTCTAGTACACTGGTATGTGGAAATTGGGCAAATTTATTGTCATTGACAATAAGGAAAAGAAGTCAAATATACTTAGCTATAGACTGGTAAATCAAATATTATGGTGGGCTATGCCAAAAATGGGGGAAACTGAGTAAAAATTTACTTCTAAATGTACAGAACTTTCAAAATGTTGTATGTAATATATTAAAACTGGCAAAATGGTAAATCAAATATATCTATTTTACTGTTGCAAGTGGGATTTGAAAACAAATCTTAAGTATATTTTCTCTTGATGATATGTTACAAATTAGAGGTAAATAACAATACCAATGATCTGTAAAAAATACTTAGCTATGCAGTATGCTTCTTAGGATTTTCACACAAAACACTGAATAAATTATTGAATGTACTTTATCTGTGAGGAGAACATGCAACAGATAGCTGGATTTTTAAATGAAATAAGCAATAAAGTATACATCTGATTTTCATTTTTTGTCTGTATGTGTGTGTGTGGAGCGGATAGTTAATGGGATTAAAATGCAAAAAGCTAAGGCATAATATAACTTGGTAGGGGCAAGACTTGAATACTAAAATTTGTACTAAATTTCACCTATATTTCTCCAAACATAACTTATATCTATCTTTTAGACTAGAAAGTGCCCATTCTAATACTTCTATGTAACCAATCCAAATGTATACTTAAGAGATATTAGTTATCTATATGTGGGCAGAGGAAAACACTTAAAACATAAATTCAGTAATAGATTTCAACACTAATGAGCTGGCTCCCCCATCAAGTGGAGGAACTGGATTTACCAAAGCTATTAAGACACATACCGTTCTGCTTATATATAAACATTTAAGCAGATGTGTGTTTCAACCATCAAACAGCATTGATTCAAATGGACAAAAAGGTCAGGAGAAGACAGACAGCAACCGATAATTCTACAAATCCCTTTTTATAATTTATTTATTGATCCTTCCTAGATTAAAAATATTCTGTTTGCTACTGAGAAAGGAGCAATGAACAAAACAGGAAGGATGCCAGTACTCAAAGCTCATAGGGATTGTATAATGGAAAGAACTTCACTCAGTACTCTGTAATAACATATATGGGAAAACAATCTAAAAAAAAAAGATACATCTATATGTCTAAATGATTCACTTTACTGTACACCTGAAATTAACACAACATTATAAATGAACTATGTTACAATTAAAAAAAAAAGTCAATGTCACATTGACTCTGAAGTTATCTATGAATGTGTGCATTTAGTAACCTCACTAAATAGATATCAGACTTCTCTGTTATTTCAGACAGTAAAAAATCAGCCTGACAATTCAGGAGACTGGGGTTTGATCCTTTGGTCAGGAAGATCCCCTAGAGAAGGAAATGGCAACCCTCTCCAGGATTCTTGCCTGGAGAATTCCATGGACAGAGGAGCTTGGTGGGCTACAATCCAAGGGGTCACAAAGAGTCAGACACGACTGAGCCATTCTTAATTTACTTTTACTTTTAAGTAGATATCACATTGATGTAAGTTGAGAGAAACTGAAAACTCTTGACAGTAGCATTGGCTTCAGGGAAAGACTTAAGTAGCCTTCCTTGTAGCCTTAACAAGCTTGAAAATTCTAGATCTTCAGAGTATGATATTTCTTAACCAAGCAAAATAAATGAGTAATGCCAAAGCAAAAGTCAATCAGCGTGCCAATAAATCACTAATGGAGTGTAAAAAGAGATAGAAAAATAAACAAAACTTGTGACTACAATACTATAGATTTGGGAAAACATACAGTGTAAAAGGTTTAAGGCAAAAGATCAAATACATTTTTTTTACAGCCACATTTCATCTTTCACTAAAAGTATCGGAATTAAAAGTAAAGTATTTTCAAATGTTCATATGCAATCCTCAAGGTATTTTAGGACAGATGAAGATTACTCAGCATCTAAGTTACTGCCGAAGTTTGAAGGGATGATTTTTAATATATTTTTTATAAAATTAGAATTTTGTTGAAATAATTTAGTTTGCAATGATAGGCTCCTTTGTCCATGGAATTCTACAGGCAAGAATACTGGAGTGGGTTGCCATGCCCTCCTCCAGAGGACCTTCCCGATCCACGGATAGAACCCATGTCTCCTACATCTCTTACATTGGCAGGTGGGTTCTTTACCATCTGAGCTACCAGGGAATTCCATATATTTATATTTTTGCATAGTTCTCATTACATGTAGTTCTTATTTGGGGGCAAGATGAGTTCACTTAAAAGGCATAGTCTTTTTGTATTCACAATTGTCTCACTGAGCTTTTAGTGGTACCTCTAAACACTACCAGTTGTCTGAAAAATGTGAACCATAGTTTGTCCATTTGGCTCAGAGCCCTCTGTTAGCAACTTTTTCCTCAAGCATCACCATGTTTCACTCTGTACATGCATAGTTATGTATTTGGCCAAACACTTTAAGAGACTTCTGTGTGGATTTTTGGTACTTCTCTTCTGTTTGTTCTATGCAAAATTTTAGTACTCTTCTGTTTGCTCTTTTCTCTCCAGACCCCTGATTTGAAATTTTATTCATCTCCAGACTCCCAAACTCTTAACATGTTTCTTCTGCCATTGAGACTGCTGAACTCGGCCAGAATTCCACTTGTCTGTGCTACTGTAGGAAACAGATTCTGAGCTAGAAAGTTACACTGTGCATACACCACCTTACATGCTTCCTTATCAAATGGTTTACAGACCAGGACTCTTTTGTGTCCCAGGCCTGAAAAACTATTGTTTCATGTAATAAATTTGATATTACTTTGTTTATTATGGTTAAGTCCCAATAAACACTTTTCCATGACAACTGGAACCAGAACTGCCCAAGTTATGAAGTTGTAAAAGAAAAACATCGGTCTTTCAGTGCATATCTGGTTCCCAGAATTCATGCTTTTGTTTGTGCAATGCTTTCATTCACTGGCCTTTGCTATATCTAATTGTCACCTGTCTTTAGCAAAATCCTCATATTTACTTTCTTTGATGCTTTTTGCGATTACTCCATTCTATTTTATATATAAAGTCTTATAGCTATTCTTCGCTATGCAATCTAATTTGAAGTAATTTCATACTGCTTGTTGATAAGGTTTATATCATTTTGCTGAACTAAAGTTTATTCTTTGGATTCTTCAATTATGCTTAGGTGGTGTTAACTTCTTTTATGGAAGGGAATCACATTTTATATTTATCTCTTTTATTTCAATATCTACAGATGCAATATTCATAATTAATCAATCAAAATATACAGTGATTAACATAAATTCCCATAAATTATTAGACAACTATATTTTCTTGTCCATATTTGTAAAAATATTAATAAAACTACACATTTAAGATCAAAGACTACTAGTTTTATAATTGCCTTGTGCTTTTATTTCTTCAATGTTATTTGCTATCCATTATATAAAGAATTATGTTGGATTATAAAATGTTAGCAATGAAAATTCCTTACACACAATTCTCTTATTTAATGTTAGCAATGAAAATTCCTTACACACAATCCCCTTATTTTTTAAGATGTGCAAACTGAGACTAAGGGAGGTTTAATCTTGTCAAAGACCATAGAGCTTCATATTGACAAAGCTGTGGTTAGAATGCTGGTTTTCCAACTTCTAATTGAATACTCTTTGCACTAAACAGTCTTTGTGAGACCTTCAGAAACGATTTATGAAGAAACAGAATATTTTTAAAGCCTACTTCAAAGAAAATACATAAATCACTTCAAATATTCGCAAATTTAGAACAGAAAATCATGTATTATTCTTTTGGAAAAATTTTATAACAATTTATTGAACAGTCTGAACTTCAGGTTAGTTATAAAAACAAAAATAAAGATATTATTTTTATCCACTCACCCTCACTCTGCTCTGAGTTCTTTTGCTTCATTATTGGGTGGACTATGTTATGAATAGTGTAGGAAATACCATAATTTCCCTAGTGTTTTTGGTTACATAAAAAAACTTCAGTTGTTTCTAATTATGAATTATTATCTCATATGCAAAGTTAAATATGAACCCTTGGAAGAGGGTTCAGGATGGGGAACAAATGTATACCTGTGGCGGATTCATTTCGATATTTGGCAAAACTAATACAATATTGTAAAGTTTAAAAATAAAATAAAATTTAAAAAAATAAAAAAAGACAAAAATAAATAAATATATTAAAAATTTTTTTAAAATAAATAAATAAATATGAACCCTTCTCACCAGCACTGAGCATCAGTGTTATAGGAATGTGGTCTGTTATTTTATTCTTTCCTTTCCTCAGCTTTGAGGGGAGGGTGTATTGTCTATATATGAGACATGCACATTTTCTTCCTTCATCTTCTAGGATAATTGGATTTAGACAAGGAAAAGAAGAAAAATAGGTAAGTGTCTCTTGGTTGCTTATAACTTTTCTTTTCTGTCCTTCCTGTTGATTGTGATAGCATTTCTGGCTTATTTCTATTGTGCCAAAGATAAGAAAGACTAATTCTTTTGAGAAGAGTATGTGAATCATTTGGGAGTTCCCTAGTAAAGGCTTTAAAATTATGTTACCGTGATATGCTGATTTTGATTTCTTCTCTCCATCTACCTGATCTTCCACCCTCACATTGCACTTAAGATTGTGGCTACCCTCTTGAATGGGTATCAGCAAGATGCAAAATGTGTCCAACCTTAGGAGAATCCTCAGGACCCAATAACATAATTGAGCAAGAGTATCCAGCATGCAGAAGACTAACCTTATAATTTACTGCAAAAATTTAAGAATCAGAATTTTCAGTGATAGTCAAAGCTAAATACAAAGTTGTTGCAGTGCTTTAAAACCAAAAATTTTGGGGATGTGAAAGAAAGAGAAAACAACCTCTTCATGATCAATGATATACAGAGTTTTTAGCCTTTTAAATTAACTTTTAATTCTAAATATAATGTTTTCTCCATAATTTATGCTCACTTGTTAAAATGATCATGATCATCATTTTGTCCTTAGGGGCTTCCCTGGTGGCTCAGAGGTTAAAGCGTCTGCCTGCAATGCAGGAGACCTGGGTTCGATCCCTGGGTCAGGAAGATCCCCTGGAGAAGGAAATGGCAACCCACTCCAGTATTCTTGCCTGGGGAATCCCATGGTTGGAGGAGCTTTTTGGGCTACAGTCCACGGGGTTGCAAAGAGTCAACTCCCATATCTATTGGAAGGTTTCATAGGAAGAAAGTGAATCTGAACCTTCATGTAAGTACAGTCTCTGCAGTTCTTCAGTCTTCAACTACTGTAAGGATGGGGAAAGCATAAATCTTTCTGATACTCAGAATGTAACTCTTTTTCTTTATGTTTTGGTGTATAATTGTATTAGTACTATGCAATATTAGTTACTGTTCTCAGTCACTCAGTCGTGTCCGACTCCTTGTGACTCCATGAACTGTAGCCTGCCAGGCTCCTCTGTCCATGGGATTTTCCAGGCAAGAACACTGGAGTGGGTTGCCATTTCTTTCTCCAGGGTTTTGAATTATATATTGAATTATATATTTATTTGCTTTCCATGATTCGTGCCATCATGTGGAGGGCATTGTGGACCTCGGTTAATCATGTGTTCATTTGAAAATGATTATCTGCAGTAGAAATCCTCTTGTGATTTTACACTATGTCATAATCACAGGGAGAACTTACATCCTGACAGCAAATTGATATTGGAGATGATGGAAATGGTTCGTTTATAAAGAGCATTATCATTTGTATCAGAAAATTAGGTAATAATCTCTTGAGTTGATCATCACCAAGATGAATATCTTTAAAAGAAAAAACTTCTTAGCTTTAGTTATATCTATTCTACATAATTTATGTTTATCTATCTATCTATGCATATTTCATCAATACTACTGAAACATATATTCCCCTGGTGGCAATATTTTTTAATTTCAGGGAAATAACTTCCAGTACATCCTTTCTTGCTTGTCACAAGCCATATTCCCATTGAAGAATGTCAAACTGTGAATTTTGCATTTGGCAGAGCAGGCAGTAACCTGAGACCTTGGGATAAAGAAGGTAATCTTAGAAAACCTAAAGATGTCTCATGTAATCTAGTGACTTGGAAATTACAAGGGTCTATTTCTTGGCATTTTCCTGCCAGAGTCACAGTCTTTAGAAATTTACATAGCTTCTGCAGTAAGTGCAAAAGAACAGTACACATGTGAAATGAGGAAATGATACACACTCTTCCATATATACCATGGACTACTTTGGAAAATGGAAATGAAAGAGCTGGGATTTTCAGAATGTGTTTTTCATTTGAACATTGAAGTCATTTTTCCTCTTGAATGATCTCTTGGGAAATATTTTGAGCTGTATTTACCAGAAAAAAAATATCTTATTTTTATTATTAAAGAAAAAAGAGCTCCCTTACTTTAATGATGAAAAAACAGCTCTTGTATTATCCAAATGCATTTAATATGCAAAAATATTCAGAGAGCCTGCTAGCAGTACAGATTACCATAAATTAGTAGATTTGAAAGAAGAAATACATTGATTTGATGCTTGCAAAAATGCAATCGATTTATAGGAACTGAGCAACTTGATGCTTATGCTTATGTTCTCTGTGCCTTGTAATTCTAAATAGATATTGTTTGTACCATATAGCAAGAATACATAATTATCTTTCCTATTATGATAACTTTTGGCATTTCAATAGTACTAAAATGATGTAGATACATTTTCCCTCATTTTATGGTAATAACAAAATGATTACCAATACAAATATGATAGAATATTTTAATTTTCATGCACTACATGATGAATCAGAAGCCAACATTGTTGGTTTTTTCCCTATTATTGCATGAGAATTTTAAGTCACAGATGTCTAAAGTCAGTGATGGATTGAAAGAGTATGAACAGGAAAATGTGGCAAGTAGAATTACGATTTTTTTTCAGGTTACAATAGAATTACAAAGTAGAAACACTCTAGACGAAGGATAAAGAGACTGTGTTCTATTAAAAATGAGTTCCATGATCTTTAGAAAGTAAATCATGTTTCCTGAAACTCAGTTCATTCAACTGCAAAATGATAGCTTTCAAAATGATAGTTTGAAAGAAATGAATATTATTGTATTTTTTAGATATAAAATGTAATTTATAATAATTTAATGAAATACTGGCAATGCAACTGCAATCAACTCTTAACCTTTATTCTCCTTCATTTTTTCATTACTCCACCTTATATGCTTGTTCTTTCTTCTACTATTACTCAGTATATATAAATAAAAGCTTTTTCATAATACCCAACAGGAGCAATCTGATGCCATTTTTTCTCAGTTTAAAAATCCTTATTGAGTAGAATTTTGTTGTTTTTTCCCCACATGGTAGTTCATGTTGTAAAAATTCATTGAAAATTTCAATTTCAATATAAATGTGAAAGTGAGAATAAGTTAAAATAATTTCTATTTTTAGTGGATTAGGTTATTTATCAAAGCTCAATTCATTCATTTAACAAATTATTTTTTGACACATTCTATATTTATATTCAGAAAATTAAAGAAGTGGATTTTTATAGAAAAACGTTTATATATGAGAGATATCTTTGAGTAGCCAATAGTGTATAATGGCAGTGATAATTAGACATCAGGGAGGTTTATGAGAAATGAATGTGAACATTGATCACTAGCCACTGAAGTCAATAAGAAATACTGAGGAATCAGAATAAGAATTTTTCATAAAAACACAATGATTATATAAAGGAAATATAAAGAAATAAAGTGACTGCCTTTCTTAGAGGTTCTTCATTACCAGGAACAAAAACTTATTCCAGTGAGTTTAAGACAAATAGAAAGTGTGTTGGAAGGTTACAGAAGAGTCAAAGAGAATTTGAGAACAAAATTCAGCCTGGCTTTACCATGTCATTAGTTAAGGAACTGGCAAAATTTCAGGAACCAGAGTCATTTTTCTCTGAGCTTCGTTTCTCTTTATCTGAGGCTATTTGTCTTGTCCCATTGCCCCTCTTTCTTAATCTGTCTTGTTCCTTCCTTTGTAGCACTTACATCCCTGTGTTGTCTCTTAAAGTGCATATTATCAGTGGTAACTTTTGTGTTTTCATTCCTAACTCCTGGGAACAAGTGTTTCCATTGTGTCTGTTTTGAGCTGAATGTCCATCCCTGGGTTAAACAGTTTTTATTAGGCAGTTGTGTCAAGTAGCCCAGAGTTTGCTCTAAAAACAGTCCTTGAGAGGAAGCATTACATGGAGATAAAATGATAATGGACTTAGTTTAAAAAAGAAAAGAAATTGCCAGATAGTAAAGTAAAATAAAAGTGAAAGTCATTAAGTCGTGTCTGACTCTTTGTGACCCCAAGTACTGTACCCTGCCAGGCTCCCCTGTCCATGGGATTTCACAGGCAAGAGTATTGGAGTGGGTAGCTATTCCTTTCTGTAGAGGATCTTCCTAACTTAGGGATGGAAGCTGGGTATCCTGCACTGACAGGCAAAATTTTCTCCATCTGAGTCATCAGGGAGGTCCAGCCAGAAAGTAAGATGGGAAAGTAAATAATGTGTGACTGATCATTTGATATTTTTTTTTTATCTAAATAGGATGTATGAATATAAGCATATGTCTGACTGCAAATTGGTATTAAGTCAGTATGTGAGTTGTGTTAGAGTTGGGGAACAAGAAATACTGAGTATAACTTATGTTAACTTGAACTGACTTACACTGAACAAGAAATTCTTATTTTGCTTTAACTGTTCCTTTTTTTGTTTGTTTGTTTTAATCAGTGACATTGCAGTTTTAAGACATCACCTGGCTTTTGGGCCCTGATTCAAGTCTTTTCCAAATGGTGACCAAAACACATACGAAAACGAAACTCTGAACAACAATACTAAGAATTCAGTTGGAGAAAATCAAGTTACTGACAATGTTTGGAAGAACTGGGATGACCCAGAGGGATGGTACAGGGAGGGATGAGAGAGGGGGGTTCAGGATGGGGAACACGTGTATACCTGTGGCAGATTCTTGTTGATGTATGGCAAAACCAATACAATATTGTAAAGTAATTAACCTCCAATTAAAATAAATATATTTATATTAAAAAAAAGAAGAAACTTTTATTACTAGAATGAATCACCTGGATCGGTGCATCCTATTTGTGTGCTCTGCTCCAACAAACACAAATATTAATTCCTAATCTACATATATCAATAATTAAGAGGTTAGAGACAGACAGACAAAAGTGAACTGAAAACTGTTATGCTGTTTCTTCACTGCATGATTTCTCCATCTTGTCACATCCAGAATGTTTTCCCAATTAGTCTTTTTATTTTCTACATATTCCAATTTGCCATGTAGCAGAAGCACAGACTTCTATTCTAAGACTTATAAGTATTACCTAGAGCATTTATAGAGGCAGAAAGAATCCCACTTCCAGGGTAGATTTTATGTTATAGCTTTTTATTTACATGATATATCTAGAACAGATATATTTACACAGATCAGGTAGTCAGAGAATGTACAAATCTCATCTTATATCAGGGCCAACCTGATATTTTTTTAGACAGTAGGAACTGAAATAGGAACAAAATGCAGCCACCAACTGACCTGAGACATTATATCTTGTAAGAGAAAGTGTTCAGCAGCCAATAAGGCAAATAATGGATTAAGGGAGATTAAATTATTATTAATTAAGAAACAAATGCAAAAAAATTATGTGAGCACATTTCTGACAATACAAATGCATACATTTGATTTATTATGCTTATGGTCTTCAATGTATAAGATATTAGGAAATAGAAAGCAATAGAAATACACAAGAGAAATATAACATAAAATAACATAACATATAGTTTAGAAAATTCTTTTTATTATTTTTTTTAAATTTTATTTTATTTTTTAACTTTACAACATTGTATTCGTTTTGCCATATATCAAAATGAATCCGCCACAGGTATACATGTGTTCCCCATCCTGAACCCTCCTCCCTCCCCATACCATCCCTCTGGGTCGTCCCATTGCACCAGCTCCAAGCATCCGGTATTGCGCATCGAACCTGGACTGGCGACTCATTTCATATATGATATTATACATATTTCAATGCCATTCTCCCAAATCATCCCACCCTCTCCCTCTCCCACATTTTCCAAAAGACTGTTCTATACATCAGTGTCTCTTTTGCTGTCTCATATACAGGGTTTTTTTTTAAAGTTGTAAAACCTGTAGAAATATATTTATACTCTCATATATAAACAATAAATGAGAGAGAAAGAAAAAATACATAGCACAAGGTTTGAGATGAAACTAAAACTATAAAGACAGAAAATAGAAAAATATGACAAAGCTATGAAAATGACCATGCTAGTATTTTAAAAAATAAATATATAAAACACTAGATTTCTAGTAAACTGCAAAAGTAAAATGATTCCATGACGATCTAGACCAATATGCTTAATTAATTATCTTTTATCTTTTCTAGATTTTTTTCATGAAATGAGAACAATAAAAAATAATAACTCACAAGAACTCCAAAAATTATTATGCATAATCCATATAGTAAGAATCTGAGAAATATTTTCTTTGAAGAAGAGCGTATTCATATCAAAGTTGGCAAAAGGTTTTTTGCCCAAATCAGAAATAACTGTCTTAAGGCACAACACCAATTGTACAGACTGAGAGAAAAGACTCCAGCACAACATGTAAATATTCCTTGAATGTGAGTAGAGAGCATATATAATAATACATTTCCCAAATGCCTATAAAATTAGACTGGTTGGATAAGGAAGAAAAAGAGTCCTAAGACATATGAGAGAAAAGTGGAGAGACAAATTTCAACCTTATGATAAATTTTGTCGTTTGCCATTAACAGTATATAGAAAAACAAGGTATATTGCTTTCTTATCTGGACCAGTCAGTGGGGCCAAGGAATTAGATGCTGCCTAGTCTGTCTTGATTCCAATGCTTCCTAATATGGTGGCAGATTCAACGTCAAGCTTCACAAACAGCAAAGACAGAGTGGGATAGTAACTCAGAGGATACTCAAGCTTCTCTTACAGGTAGAAAGTGGAATGGGAAATGATTGGGTCACAGTGACAAGATCCTTTGAATCTTAACAAAATACAAATATGTGTTTCCATTAAGATGGTTTTTACATTCTTTTATTTCTTTTTACAATTTATTGATTATAATTATCTAGTCTAACTAGACTAAATATCTAGTCTAAGTAGACCATCTCATCTCTAAAGTGAATAGATTTTCGGTGTGCTGTAAAGCAGACAATCCTAGGGGCTGCTTTGGTAACTCAATTGGTAGAGAATCTGTCTGCAATGCTGAAGACCCTCATTTGATTCCTGGGTTGGGAAGAGCCCCTGGAGAAGGGTTAGGCTACCCACTCAATATTCATGGTCTTCCCTGGTGGCTCAGATGGTAAAGAATCCACCTTCAATGCGGAAGACCTGGGTTCAATCCCTGGGTTGGGAAGATCCCCTGGAGGAGGGCATGGCAACCGACTCCAGTATTCTTGCCTGGAGAATCCCCACTGACAGAGGAGCCCAGCAGACTATAGTCCATGGGGTCACAAAGAGTTGGACATGACTGACTGACTAAGCACACACACCAGATAATCCTAGACCATAAAGGCTCAAAACTCAACAGGAATCTATTCATAGAGTAAAAGGAATTGTTCTACCACAGTTTGTCTCTGTTCTCCTTAGATTGATGTTTGTAGTTTTGTCTTTAAAACACTCTTAGAACATTTTTTATTTTGTAAAAATTCTATTGATTTTATATCCATTGAAATTATATTTCTAATGTTATCCCATGCAAGTTAATATCTGAAGAAAATTTTGTTCCAAAGAAAAAAATTATGGTTATGTGCTAATGTCCACAATATTCACTGTTCTCATCTATGTTCCATATTATCCAAGTGAAGTTGGACTTAAAGAAGTTCGGAATAACTCCTTGAAGCCTCATTTAAAATACGAAGTGGAAAACAATGTCATGCAATTTTGGGGTGCTGGCTTACGGAATGAGGTACATGATTATGTATGATGCTATTCATATCTTCTGTTGTCTGAATACAAGGATCTGAAAACAAGGATAAAAATAAAAATAGTTCCTCTCAATATAAGTAGAATTACATATGATTTTATCTTATTACAATGAGAATTCCATGGGCAGAGAGGCCTGGCTGGCTGCAGTCTATGGGTCCCCAAAGAGTCAGATATGAGCAACTGAGCGTGTGTGCACACACACACACACACAATGGGAAATTTAAAGAGTAAAAACTAACACTAAAATAATTAAATTTATATACTATTTGAAATTTGAATTTGACTGACAAATTAGTGTTACTGTACAGATTGGCCTTAAAAGGTAGTTGCTCATTGCATTGTGTAGATAAATGAAAGACAAATTACAATTTTCAAAATATTTATGAGGCAACAGAATAAGTTATATCAAACCATTACACTCAGCACAATGTATCAAAGTTGTTTTAAAACCGCCTCTTTCATATCTGAATGTTTCAAGATAAGGCACAATGATAGAAACTCTTCCTAGACTACTGTATTCCAAAATAAGACCTCTGGCAATTCCAGGAAACCTGTAGTTTACAAAATGTGGTAACCTCCTCTCAGAGACTTTGCTTATCAACTTCTCTAAAATCACTGCGAATAAACACAGCCCCCAATATTCTCTATGTGCCGTTCTTTGAATTCTACCTTTGGAGTCATTACTGAGGCTCTGTCAAGGTGGTGCTTATCCCATTTGGGACACTTTTAATACATCTTTTATATTATCAACAGGTTTTCCTGGGTCAGGACAAATATCCAAAATGGGTCTGAATCAGTATATATTGCATGAGATCATAATGGAAGTTGTGTGTGTTGTGTGAATGACCACCAAGTTCATTTACAAGTAGTTCAATGTTAATATTAATGATACTTTCTTTGAAAATGAAAAAATCCAAGAGAAATGCTAAGTTGGATAGATTGCTAGGACAATTCTACAAAATGAGACATGGATGGTCCCGGGGAAACCAGGATACATGGTCACCTTAAATATAACACCTAATGTAGCATCCGTCATTTTCCTTCCTTCCCATACTTAGAGCACTGTGATATGTTCACATAAAGGGATAACAGAGTCTGAGTCACATACTGAATGTGACATAGAGATATACACTGTGCAATCTAAGTGACTCATAACATTAAATTATCAGAAAAATAATATAATATTTGAAATGAATTCATTGACTGACAGTGTCATCTTCATATTTGTACCTAAAAGGGGCTACTCATTACATTTTATTGAACTGGCTGAGGTAATTTATCTGAATATCAAGGAGAAATAGAGTTGTTGTTCAACAGTGGAGACACAGAATATTATATTTGTATCCAAGTAATCAAGAGTATCTTGGATTTTTGCCAATCAAGCACTAAGTACGCCTGTTTAAGCTACACATTTCAGGTCTAAGAAAATAAACATCAGATGAAATCACTTAACTCCTAGGGGTGGCCTTTCATTCAAATCCATTTACTCCAGATTCTGCTAAGTCCCCATACTGAATATGGGACCACATCTGTTTGATTGGACAGTAGTAACTGGAATGACTTCAGAATGAATGTTCTCTTACACTCGAAGATTACTGGCAACTCTCTTTCCGTAGTGGCATAGTTATCAAATAAATGGTATTGGACCCTGTTATGAATGACTGTGAGAATACTTAGTGACTGTTCTCATGATATTAAGGGTCTTTTCAAAGGTTACCTACCCTCTTCCCTTTGATCGTTTGCCTTTGGATCTTTGTTTTAACTTAGGCATGGGAATTGTTTGAGGGGCCACTGTGTTTGATCATGGTGACTCAATTCAGGCCTCCCCATGAATAGGATTTGGATTTGGTTATACAAAGAGCTAGTGCCTTAAAATGCTGTCCAACCACTTCCCACTGAAGTTTCCCATAAATTGTTTAGTCATATCTGATGATAATGATGACATATATAATTAATATATTATATGTAATATATCCATTATCTATTATAGTAACCACTACATCATCTTCTGATGGTTAAATGCAGCTTTTTGGCTTAAACTATCCTAGGATTCCATATCACATTGATTTCTGAAACACCGTCTTAAGCACAGAGCCACTGACATTCATGCTTGGACTAGTCAGACCATCCCACACTACTTTTGAATTATGTCCTTGCTGTCCTTATCAATGCATTTCTTTTCCTTTGTTTCCTTTAATCATAATCGTTGGCTTGTAACATACTCTTGTCATTGACCTATATAAATATTTCCATTTAAACATTTATTTACTAAATTGTACTTAGTAAGGATATCAGTGAAACTACTACCCTATTAAAATAAAAATATAACTTTGACAACAACTTATATCTACTGTTTGGTTTTCTTCCTTCCCCTCATCAAAAATGAGATGACTACTATCCTGTGTTTCTCAAATGTGGTGAAGGAAGTTTCCACACAGCCCTGTCTGATATCATGGTTGCAAACAATTGAGCTGATGGCAACTTCACAGGTTTTTGGATTTTTCCTTCCTGACGTTATAGATTTTGATTGGTAACATCAGTCAGTACAAACAATCTTTGAGAAGGTTTTATTAAGCCTATAACAAAATTTAGTAAATTCAAATTGCCTAAAGTTTGAATTGAATCTATAACTTCTGTTAGTATATCCATATTTATTAATTCAAACTGAAGTAAAATTATGTTCTTCCCTTAATGGCTTTAATATCATCAGAAATATTCTCCACAGGTGATCCTTAAGACTTAACCAACATATATTAGCAGACTTTTACAATTATCATTTTTTTGTTTATTATTATCATTTGTATGTAAGCTTTATGCTCTGCAGGCTTTCCTGGTGGCTCAGACAGTAAGAAATCTGCCTGCAATGCAGGAAACCTGGGTTTGATCCCTGGATGGGGAAGATCCCGTGGAGAAGAAAATGACTACCCACTCCAGTATTCTTGCCTGGAGAGTTAGGTGGACAGAAAAGTCTGGTGAGCTACAGACCATAGAGTCACAAAGAGTTGGATGTGATTGATTGATTAACACACACACACACACACACAAACACCTGTTCTTCAAATGATTTGAGGAACATGTAAATATCTGATTCTTATTATAGGTAAGGAGGCAGTAGGGTGATGGGTGTGGAATACAAAGAGAATTTCTGTCTCATCCAGAGGAACTACTTCTGACAATATCAGTACGGGCTCTTCTGGCAAAGCAGAAACAATTTTACTAGACAGGTGAAAATCAAACTAATTCAGTGGCCTGGAAGGCTTGATGAGTTTTTGGAGTCTAGATATAGAGTCAACAGAATAACTTCAATTATTACAATTCTACTTCACAGAATTCCACTTTCCCATCAATGTCCTAAATTTCAACTAGTGGATTTGGTGGGCTGAAAATACAATCTGGGTTGTAAGTCAGTAACTAAGAGAGCAGATTTGATGTCTGAACTTTAGTAACTTATGAGTTTTTAAAGCCTTCATAAAATTTCTGTTTTCCTGACTATGCATTTAGGCAAGAACTTAAATCTCCTTGCTTGACAATGCTTAAAACAAACAAACAAACTCTGTAGTGCAGTTAGAACATGCAAACCCATTTCTGACATCTTTCTATCCCACATAATCTCCATCAACATCTAAAATAGTAGTTAGCCAGTCTGCCAAAGCAAATTATGCGACAGGCATTTCAATGTAGGTGAGCACCAGTGATAATATAAATTGGCAGCTGGTGCCAGAATCCCATTTTCCAGTGGTAACAAACCTTTTGTACAGCAAAGGAAACTACCAACAAAATGAAAAGGCCACCAAGGAAATGGCCACCCACTCCAGTATTCTTGCCTGGGAAATCCCATGGACAGAGGAGCTTGGTAGGCTACAGTCCATGGGGTGGCAAAAGAGTTGGATACAACTTAGTGGCTAAACAACAACAATTTGGAAACCATGTATCTGATATGGATTAATATCCAAAGTATATAAGAAACTCACACAACTCAATAGCAAAACAAACACAACTCCCAATTATAAATTGGGCAAGGACTTGGGTAGATCAGTAGACATTCCTCCAAAAAAAGAAAATACAAATGGACAATATACATGAAAAGGTGCTCAATATTGCTAACCATAATGAGATTACAAATCAAAACCACATTGAAATGTCATCTCATACCTGTTAGAATGGCTATCATCAAAATGACAAAAGATAAGTGTTGGTTAGTATGTGGGGAAATTGAAACTGTTGTACACTGTAGGTGGTAATGTAAAACGGTACAGCTGCTATGGAAAACATTATGAAGTATTCAAAAAAATTAAAAGTAAAATTATCATATGATCCAGCAATCTCACTTCTGGGTATATCCAAAAGAATTGAAATCCTTATGTTGAAGTGTATTTTTCCCCCATATTTATTGAAGCATTATCTACAATGGCCAAGATATGGAAGCAACCTAAATATTCATCAGTGGATGAATGGATAAAGAAAATACTGTATACAATGTGATGTTATTCAACCCTGAGAAAGAAGGAAGTCTTGCCATATGCAACAACTTGGGTAGAATTGGAGACTATTAGGCTAAGCATAATCCAGTACTATTGCGTGACTTAATTTATATAAGATAGCTAAAAGATTCAAACTCATACAAGCAAAGTACCATGGTGGTTGCCAGGGGGTGAGGGAAGTCACTCAAGATATATAAGTTCTAGAGATTGGAGAAGGAAATGGCAACCCACTCCAGTGTTCTTGCCTGGAGAATCCCAGGGACGGGGGAGCCTGGTGGGCTGCCGTCTATGGGGTCTCACAGAGTCGGACACGACTGAATCGACTTAGCAGCAGCAGAGATCTGATGTACATTATAGTACCTATAGTTAAGTATACATACTGTATACTTAAAATTGTATTAAGAAGGGGGATGTCATATTCAGTGTTTTTACCACAAGAAAAGGGGGATGGAAGAAATTTTAGTAGGCAATAGATACATTTATTAACTTGATTTTGGTGATAGTTTCATGCCTATATGCATATCTCCAAATTCATCAAGGTGTAAACATTAAATATGTCCTGGTGTTATACATGAAAAAAATACCTTTCAAAAATAGGTTTTTCTTTTTTTTTTTCAATTTATTTTTTATTTTTTAATTTAATTTTATTTTTAAACTTTACAATATTGTGTTAGTTTTGCCAAATATCGAAATGGTTTTTCAAAAGATAAAAGCCCTTAAAACAAATAGGGCACATAGCTTGCCCATAAATATCGTCTTAGAATTATTGTCACTTTTTGCTTGCTGTTGCTTTCTGAAAATCTCTTTAGTGCAGTGAAAACATCCAAATCTATCTCTGACATCCTTGCATCTCCTGCGATCTCCATTAACATAAAAAACAGCAAGAAGTAATACTTTATTCACTTTTGAGTATTAGAAATATGCCAAACACAATATTGATTTTGTCCAAAATTATAGGACATGGAGCTAATCTTGAGAACACATCCAGGAAAAAAAAAATGAGTTTGGTAATATTCTATGGAATTTTAAAACAATCGGGTTGCATTCTGTAATATTTTTACATGTCAATATCATGAAAAATTTAAAAAGTGCAGAAGAACCACTCCAGTTTAAAGGAGACTGAAGAGATACGAAAACTAAATTCAGTGTACACTCGTAAACTGAGTTGGATAATCAAGTGAGCCAGTGTTTTAAAGAAGACATCATTGAGTACTTGACAAAACTGAATAATATTAGTAAATTATATAAATAATGGGTTTACCAGGTGGTGCAGTGGTAAAAAAAAAAAAAAAAATGTGCCTGCCAGTGCAGGATATGCAAGAGATGTGGATTCTATCCCTGGGTTGGGAAGATTCCCTGGAGGAGGAAATGGCAGCCCATTCCAATATTCTTGCCTAGAGAATCCCAAGGACAGAGGAGCCTGGTGGGCTACAGTCCATGGGGTTGCAAAAAGTTGGATAAAACTGAGCACCAATGCACACATATAAATAATAATAAACGTTAACTTTGCTGAATTAGAAAATTGTACTGTAGTTATGCAAGGAACTAGTTTTGTTCAGGAAATACTCACTGAATTTTTGGAGTAAAAATTACATCTGCAACATTCTCAAATAATTCGCCAAAAATTACATATGAATGTGTATGTTTATGCATGTAATATATAAACAGATGTATGTTTTTTTGTTATATTTATATGTGTGAGAGAGTATTTACATTGCTTTAGCCTCAGACTTTGGGAGGCTGAGTAGCTGAATGCTTATTTCTATATGGAATATCTATATACATGTGCACAGGTGTGCACACACACTGACACCCACAGAATATGATGCAAATGTGTCAAAATGTAAAAATTCAGTGAAGCTATTTGAGGAAGATGTGGGGAATTTTATTCAATGCTTACACATTTTCTATAAATTTTTAACTTATTAAAATGAAAAGTAAAAAAAAATAGTTCCTATTAAACTTATGCTTACATGTTCATAGAACATGTAATAGTCTCTTACCATTGTTTAAGAAAGGGCTTCTCTGATGGCTCAGTGGTAAAGAATCTGCCTGCAATGCAAAAGATGTTTGGCATCCCTGGGTTGGGAAGATCTCCTGGAGAAAGAAAAGACAACCCACTCCAGTATTCTAGCCTGGGGAATCCCATGGACACAGGAGCCTGGTGGGCTACAGTCCATGGCATCGCAAAAGAGTCAGACATGATTTAGCGACAGACTTTCATCTTTTAAAAAATTGTTCAAGGAAATGCTTTTCAAGGAAGCTGTCTATGAAGTAGAAATCATTTGGGGGCCAAAAAATGCACGATGATTTGGAAGTGCTGTCAGCCTTGAGAGAGAGACCAAATGGCGCGACAGGATTCTTACCAACAAGGATTTGGGAGGCTGCCAGTCTGTCAGCATTGTTTTGCTCCAGTGCAGCTCTACAAGCCTGAGCGTATACAAAGGCTGGTTAACAGCAGGAGATGACCTACAGGAATGGCTGGTAGCAACTGTAACATACAACCTCGGACTATGTGACACAAATGGAAATGCCTGTAAAACAGCATTAGCCAAGTGACCAGGTTGGTGAATGACAGTCAGATAGCAGGTGGCTGGGTTTAGGCAAAACGAAGACATCAGGAAATCTCAAGATAGAGAAGAGCAGAAATAATCATAATTTTTACATGGACATAGAGATGAAAGAATGAGAGAAAGCAGATTAAACAGTTTAGCCTACTTATTCCAATTCATTAAGTGCATCATCACCAGAATACTGTTGAACCAGAGACAGAAAATATGAATTTATACATGTAAAAATGCACTATAATGGGTAAATTATAAATTTCACTGAAGCCTGACATTTTAAACCTAAAAATATTGGTAATCAGAAGGCTATCTTTGACAGTAAGAAAAAACAGTGGAGATCACAGAAAAGATGCTAGCAGTTAAATTCTAAAAGATTGATGGGCAATCTTGTTAGGTTCCAAAGTAAGAAAGTGCATTCAAGGAAGAGAAAAACGTAAGTTTAAAGACTTACAATCAAAACAAATCAAGGTGCACCTAAAGAATCACTTCTAGTTTAGTACGCTTGTGGGAAAAAGAAAAAAAAGACTGAAAAAAATTGTTTCTGTAAGGATCATGGTAAGCTTACATGTGTGTATGTGCAGTTGCTTCAGTCGTGTGTGACTCTTTTTGGCCATGACTCTATGGACTGTAGCCCACCAGGTGCTTCTGTCCAGTGGGATTCTCCAGGCAAGAATACTGGAATGTGTTTCCATGCCCTCCTCCAGGGGATCTTCCCGACCCAGGGATTGAACTCTTGTCTGCCTTCATCTCCTGCCTTGCAGCTGGATTCTTTAACCACTGAGCCACCTGGGAAGCCCCATGGTGGACTTATATACTACCAAATAAAATGTCAGCCTGTAGCAAGTGGTACATTACAGAAGAATATAAAAAAATATATAAGGAATACAAGAAGGTTATAAGGATAATTGGTGGCTATACAGAGACTATTTCACAGAAAAATCTATATCATAGATCTGTGGCCAAAAGGAGTTCAGTCCTCTTTAATGGCTCACCTGATTGGGCTTGGCTCACACAAGGTAATAACCCTGTCTAAAATCAACTGATTTAAGACCTTGATTGCATCTGCAAAATCTCTTCACAGCAGCACCTAGGTTAGTGTTCCATTGATTAACTGGGAGGTTTATGTACATAAGGAGTGAGGATCTGAAGTTAAATTTGGTTGAATTATGTCTATCTCAAAATTCATTTGTTGAAGTCCTAGTCCTCAGTCCTTCAGAATGTGATCTTATGACCCCATGGACTGTAGCCCGCCAAGCTCTTCTGTCCATGGAATTCTCCAGGCAAGAATACTGGAGTGAGTTGCCATTCCCTTCTCTAGAAGATCTTCCCAACTTAGGGATTGACCTGGGTTTCCTGCACTTCAGGGAGATTCTTTATCGTCTGAGCCACCAGGGAAGCCCATGAAAGTAGCATAGTCCTCTAATTCAATACAGTTAATGTCTGTAAAAGAGAGAGAAATTTGAATGCAGGCATGCACACGAGGAAGACACCACATGAATATGAATATGGCTGCCTACAAGTCAAGGAAAGAAGTTTCAAATGGAGCTCTCCTCACAGCCATCAGAAGAAACCAACCCAACTAACACCATGATTTCAGACTTCTAGACCCATGAGAAAATTAATCTCTGCTATTTAAGCTACTCAGTCTGTAGAACTTTCTTACTGCAGTCCTAGAAGTTAAAGCAGAGGACATATTTAAATTCTGCCTACCACCAAGGATTTTTAAATTATTGTAATTTCCTCCACCACAGTATATTTACATGCAGTTTCCTTTCTCTGCTTTATTCTTCTTCCCACCAGGATACACACTCTCTTGTGAAAATAATTTATCAGAGAAGCTTTTTAAAAAATCTGTTCCAGGCTAGCTCAGGCCTTCTTATTATATATGACCATAAATTCAAGTACCTTCATGGCAGTAAACAGTACTGCAATTTTACATTTTCTTGTGTGACTATTTGAATGTCTTTCTACTCCAGTACAATATATATTTCATGAAGGTGGTGAAAGTATCTATTTTATTATGCTAAACTTTTTGGGTTCTAACAGTACCTGATACTCAGCAATGTTTAATAAATATTTGATAAATATTAAATTAATTATTGGCTAAAAAATAAATGAAGAAAACCCATTTAATCAACCAGATGGGCAATTTATGAAGAAGAAGAACTGGGTTAATATGATACTGACTTATGCTTTTGAATCTTAATTTGAGGTACTTATGAGATATAATGATAGCTATAAATTAAAGAGTTAAGAAGACATGGCATACCTAGATTTTAGGCTACAATTCAGGTCAGTAATTTGGATACAGTATACATGGTTTGCTTTCAAATATGACAAAAGACTTTTTTAGAAGGACACAAAAATTAAAATTGAAAAACACAGGCTGGGTATTTCTCTTATATTTGCAGATAACAGATTATTGATGAGCTTAATAATAAAGAATTTATAAAAGTTGTAGGAATAGAAAAGTGAAAGTATGTCCGACTATTTGCAATCTCATGGACTATACAGTCTGAGGAATTCTCCAGGCCAGAATACTGGAGTGGGTAGCAGTTCCCTTCTCGAGGGGATTTTCCCAGCCTAGTCATCAAACCCAGGTCTCCTGCATTGCAGGCAGATTCTCTACCAGCTGAGTCCCAAGGGAAGCCCTGGAACAGAAGAAATGTAAATCTAAAATAAGGAAATCAAACTTCCAATAACCTAAAGAAAAAAATGTGGCTTGTTGGTGCACACGAATTTTTAAATAAGGTTATTTTTTAATTGAGATATAAGTGACATATAATATTAAGTTTCAGGTGTACAACATAATAAATCAATGTGTATATGTGTGAAATCACCACCACAATAAGTCTAGTTAATGTTCATGGCCACATACTCACAAAATATACTCATTTATTTTTTTTTATGAGCATTTTAAGATCTATTCTCTCAGAAATTTTCAAATATAAAGTACAGTATTATTAACTACAGTCACCATGTTGTACATTACATCCCCTTACTGTATTTGGCTGTGGTGATAGAGAAGACTCTTGAGAGTCCCTTGGACTGCAAGGAGAACAAACCAGTCAATCCTAAAGGAAATCGGTCCTGAATATTCATTGGAAGGACTGATGCTGATGCTGAAGCTCCAATACTTTCACCTGATGTGAAGAACTGACTCACTGGATAAGTCCCTGATGCTGGGAAAGATTGAAGGCAGGAGGAAAAGGGGATGACAGAGGATGAGATGGTTGGATGGCGTCACTGACTCAATGGAGATGAGTTTGAGCAGGCTCCAGGAGTTGATGATGGATGGGGAAGCCTGGTGCAGTCCGTGGGATCACAAAGAGTCAGACATGACTGAGACTGAAATGAACTGATCGTGTTTAAATTATAACTAGAATTTGGTACCTTTTGACCCCCTTCAGCCATTTTGTCCACCTCCCACCCCATGTCTCTGGCAACCAACAATTTATTCTCTGTACTTATGACACTAATTTTTGTTTGTTTTTTAAGTTCCACATATAAGTGAGATCATATAGTATTCTGTGTTTCTCTGTCTGACTTATTTCACTAAGCATAATACCCTCAAGGTCCATCCATGTTCTCTCAAACTGCAAGATTTCATTCTTTTCTATGGTTGAATAATACACACACACACACACACACACACACACGGGCTTCCCAGGTGGTAAAGAATCTGCCTTCCAATGTAGGAAACATGGTTTGGATCCCTGGGAAGATCCCCTGGAGAAGTAAATGGCAATATACTCCAGTATTCTTGCCTGGAAAATCCCATGGACAGAGGAGCCTGGTGGCCTGCAGTCCATGGGGTCGCTAAGAGTGGGACACGACTGAGCGACTTCACTTTCACTTTTCATTTGCATGCACTGGAGAAGGAAATGGCAACTCATGCCAGTGTTCTTGCCTGGAGAATCCCAGGGATGGGGGAGCCTGGTGGGCTGCCATCTATGAGGTTGCACAGAGTCAGACACGACTGAAGCGACTTAGCAGCAGCAGCATATAGATTGAGAGAAATAAGAAAGATTGAAGGCAGGAGGAAATGGGTATGACAGATGATGAGATGGTTGGATGGTATCACTGACTTGTTGGACATGAGTTTGAGCAAGCTCTGGGAGTTATTGATGGACAGGGAAGCCTTGCATGCTGCAGTCCATGGGGTTGCAGAGTCAGACACAACTGAGTGACTGAACTGATACTGATATATACACACACACACATGTATATCACATTTTCTTTACTCATCCATCGATAGACATGGACATTTAGGTAGGTTGTTTTCAAATCTTGGCAACTTTTTAATAGTCGTATACTGTATCCATGAGAAAAACAGATCCCTGAACACCCTGCTCTCAAATCAGTTTGCCCCTTCCTCCCTTTGAGAGCTCAGCAGGGCAAAGTCTCATATAGGATAATGAAGGTGTCATTATCCTGGTATGTTAAGCAACCTACTTCCCCAAAGAGGAAGCCACTAATAGTTTTACAGCTGTCTTCAAAGTAAAAGCACATACCTGGGATTAAAGATGGGTCTACAATAGGCTAACTCAAGAACAGAAATTTTACAATTATTTAGTTACTAAATTTCAGGTGTTTTCTTTCTTAGTGTAATCTGCCTGAAATATTACTCTAGTCTGCTTTTTCCTATCTATCTAATCTTTAAAAATCTCTTTTTATCATGTAAAACAAATTATTTTATTTTATTTATGAAATAATAGTAATTAAAATAAATCATAAATATTTACAAAATTAGTATTTATAAAATAAATAAATTATAAACCAATATTTCTCAACCTCCCTCAGTCTTCTTAAGATGCTATGTCCTAGTATTGTTAAGAATGTGGCTGACTGAAAACTGGGGACTGTCTCTTATGGCAGGCAAGTTTTTCTGATTTACTTTAATTAATAAAATCTAATTACTCTGTACTTCTGGCATATAATCTGAAAGTAATTAAATATCCAGTGGCATTGCTAAAATGGTTTTCATCTCTATGTGAAAAAGTTTTCTAAGAGGTTACAACCATAAATTGAAAACTAGAATGATATTGAAAACTGCTGCATATTAGTGATAAGAAATATTTATCCATGAAAATACAATCTAACTGAAAAAAAATAAGTGTTATTTAACTAATTTAGATACGTTTCCAATAAATTTTTTATTTTATTTTTTATTTTTTTTAATTTAATTTTATTTTTTAACTTTACAATATAGTGTTGGTTTTGCCATATATCAAAATGAATCCACCACAGGTATACATGTGTTCCCCATCCTGAACCCTCCTCCCTCCTCCCTCCCCATACCATCCCTCTGGGTCGCCCCAGTGCACTAGTCCCAAGCCAGTATCATGCATCGAACCTGGACTGGTGACTTAGTTATTATACTTAATTAAAATTTGTACCATATATATTTTCAATTGAATAACATTAATAATTTTAATGATAAAATTAACCAGGTGTAGGGGCAAATGAGCACTTAAAGCCTGGTCACAAGAACTTGAAGGTCTCAATTTAAATTTACATGCATGTTTGAACTGTGAGACAAAAATGATAGTATTTAATAAAGGCTTTCAGAAATGACAGGGGAGATCAAACCAATTAATCCTAAAGGAATTAAGTCCTGAATATTCTTTGAAAGGACTGATGCTGAAGCTGAAGTTCCAATACTTTGACTGCTTGATGTGAAGAGCCAACTCACTGGAACAAGACCCTGATACTGGGAAAGACTGAAGGCAGGAGAAGAAGGGAGCAACAGAGGATGAGATGGTTGGATGGCATCATTGACTCAATGGACATGAGTTTGAGCAAACTCTGGGAGAGAGTGAAGGATAGGGATGCCTGGCATGTTGCAGTCTGTGGTGTCGCAAAGAGTAGGACACAACTGAGCAACTGAGCAATGAACTTTAGAATAAAGAATAAAATTCTGTAGGGGAAATGAAATATACTAAATTGAAGGAGCAAAAAGAAAATTGTGACTTTTCCTATGTTTTCCTACATCTTTTTCATGATTTTTAAAAAATGAGTGACAGTGTTTGGTTCCATTAATTTTATTTAAAAAATGATTTTTTAAAATAAACTTGGTTTAAGATATCAATATTTACATATATTTTCATAGAACTTATATCATTTTAAGTATGTAAATATTATAAAATAATTTTGTATCCATTTTAAAATTCTTGAGAACAGAAATTTTATTTTTTCCCCAAATCTGGTTCAGCAGAGCATGTTACTTATTTTTCTGAGATAAATAATTTTTAAAGTCATCCTATCCTCTGAGTCTTCTGGAGAAGGCAATGGCACCCCACTCCAGTACTCTTGCCTGGAAAACCCCATGGACAGAGGAGCCTGGTGGGCTGCAGTCCATGGGGTCGCTAAGAGTCGGACATGACTGAGCGACTTCACCTTCACTTTTCACTTGCATGCATTGGAGAAGGAAATGGTGACCCACTCCAGTGTTCTTGCCTGGAGAATCCCAGGGACGGGGGAGCCTGGTGGGCTGCTGTCTATGGGGTCGCACAGAGTCGGACACAACTGAAGCAACCTAGCATCCTCTGTCTTCAGGATCACATCACTGTTTTTGTTCTGTGGTATTTTCTCCCCAAAGCCTTTGTTTGTTATCTTAAGTTAATTTGACTCATACTTAAGTGCAGAGAAACTAATGAAGCCCTACCCAGTGTTAGTCAGTGTACAAAATGTATCTTTTACATTGGTGCTCGTTTATTCTAACTACTTTGCTTATGTCAGAGTATTCAAATGATGAGGTTGATCTGAGCATGCTTGAGCTCCCTTCTCACGCTTTCTGATGTGGTGGCTTCAGAATGAAGTGAACTCCCTCTTAACCACAGTCAACTAATATTCTGAACTTCCAATCCAAGTGGACAAGAAAAGTTATTAATACAATCTTCAGCATGTGGTGTTACCACAGATGTTTCTGATTTTTATATTTTACTCTTGAAGACTGTCATTCCATTTGTATCAGTAGCCTCCCTCAGGCTGGCCTTCTAGTTCATCATCCCAAGTTTCTGGGAATTTTAGGAGAGAGTTCAGTTCAGTTCAGTTGCTCAGTCCTGTCTGACTCATTGTGACCCCATGGACTGCAGCACACCAGGCTTCCCTGTCCATTACCAACCCCTGGAGTCTGCTCAAATTCATGTCCATCGTATTGGTGATGCCATCCAACCATCTCATCCTCTGTCATCCCCTTCTCCTGCCTTCAGTCTTTCCCAGCCTTATGAGTTTTTCCAATGAGTTAGTTCTTCGCATCAGGTGGGCAAAGTATTGGAGCTTCAGCCTAAGTCCTTCCGATGAATATTCAGGACTGATTTCCTTTAGGATTGACTGGTTTGATCTCCTTGGAGTGCAAGGGATGCTCAAGAATCTTCATCAACACCACAGTTCAAAATCATCAATTATTTGGTGCTAAGCTTTCTTTATGGTCCAACTCTCACATCCATACACGACTACTGGAAAAACCATAGCTTTGACTAGACAGACCTTTATCAACAAAGTAATGTCTCTGCTTTTAATATACTGTCTAGGTTGCTCATAGCTTTTCTTCCAAGGAGTAAGCATCTTTTAGTTTCATGGCAGCAGTCATGAGAAGCAGTAGGTGTAAATAAAATTTTGGCCAAGTAAAAACACATAAAATCCCTTCAAGAGAGGTGACTATCAACATTTCTCTTCTTTGATCTACTGTAGCTAAATTAGGCAGCCCAAGACCAATCCTACAGTCATTGCCATTTCATTCATTTAATGATCTTTGAATTTAAAGTGTCTAGGCTTTTCACTTTCATGCATTGGAGAAGGAAATGGCAACCCACTCCAGTGTTCTTGCCTGGAGAATCGCAGGGAAGGGGGAGCCTGGTGGGTTGCCGTCTATGGGGTCGAACAGCGTCGGACACAGCTGAAGTGACTTAGCAGCAGCAGCAGGCATAATATTCACTTTCAGTTTGGTGAAATCCTTTTGGTGGATTACCTGTCTTTTTTCTTATGTTTAGCTGGATTTACATCCTCAAAACTCTTGTTTGGACCTTTAAGAAATCTCACTGTGTTAAACTGAAACCCATAAAATAAAGACAAAAATCATTTATTTTATCATTAGAAGAAACATGTTGTTAGATAAATTAAATATAAGCATTTTCCATTCTGGCTGCTTTGGCTTTATACGTAGTGAAAATAACTTTAAGAATCTGTAAATTAATTATTTTTGTAACTTTGTTGTTAGTATTATAATTTTATACCTATTTTGTTTTTCATGGGTATTTTGAGGGTATTTGGAGAAGAGGTAGGGGTTTTTGTTATGTCCATTTTAATCTAAATTTCCATTTCATATTTTAAAATATTGGTTGTATTTGACTGCACATTAGATTCACATGTAGAATGTTCACATGACAGGAGTACAGCAAAGCCACTTAGCTAAGGGTCATGGGAGTGGGGCCCTGATGTTGACATTTTAATACATCTCCACAGGTGATTATAATGTACAGCCAAGTTTGAAAAATCATGGTTTTTAAAAATAAAGATTTTTGAAGATCTGGTCTTAATATAGGCTTCTATCATAGGGGAAATACATTGAAATTAGAAAGTAAAAGGAATTTCATTTAAAATTAATGAGTTTTTTCAAACTTCAGTGAAAAGGGCCCATTCTCTAAGATTCTGAATTAAAAAAAGAAGAAATATATTTCTGAAAGTTAATTATAAAGCCATTTTGAATCTAACACTGTATATGTTAAAATTATCTTGCTCTATTTTAAACAAAAACCTAAGCAATTTTAGTCTAAATTACTTTATTTTATAAATCACTGCAGACATCTTAAGGATATCATTGGTAGCTCAGACAGTAAAGAGTCTGCTTGCAATGCAGGGGACCCAGGTTTGATCACTCGGTCAGGAAGATCCCCTGAAAAAGGGAATGGGCTACCCATTCCAGTATTCTTGCCTATAGAATTCCATGGACCAGAGAAGCCCGGCAGGCCTACAGTACATGGGATTGCAAAGAATTGGACATGACTGAGCAACTAACACATAGACATTTTAATGGGATTTTAAATATTTTCAAATATTTTTCTCTGTTTAGAGTGGTAGATTAATTTATACATTATATATTTGACTTTTATACTGCTGCTACTGCTAAGTCGCTTCAGTTGTGTCCGACTCTGTGCTACCCCATAGACAGCAGCCCACCAGGCTCCCCCATCCCTGGGATTCTCCAGGCAAGAACACTGGAGTGGGGTGCCATTGCCTTCTCCAATGCATGAAAGTGCACATACTATCTGTGCATATACTATATGTGCATAATTTCCATTTTTGTAACTTATTATTCTCAATTCTCAAATAAATACTTCAGTCTCGTATGCTATAGCTACATTAATGCTTACATTATATAAACACTGGAAAGACCAGAAGTGTCACTTACCACCAAAATTACAATTAAAACACCGTTCAGAATGATTATGCTCAAAATTGCTTGTATGAATTATGTTTCTTAAGCTATAAATAATGTATCAATTAAGACTGAATTAGATGAATAATGACCATATATTCCACTTTGTCCAGGAAAATCTTGGGTTGTATCTGTTACCCTAGGTTTTAAAGATGGGCTATGTCCTAATGCTTTCACTCTCAAAAAATGTACCAATTTCAGCAAAGGTATCTTAATTACTAGCAAATACAATTCTCAGAGTCACTTCATTCTGCTCTACTTTACAGTCAGACTCTTTTCTGTGTTCCTTCAGGAACATAATAAACCAAACCTTTCTATTTGTGTTGTTGTTGTTGTTCAGTCACTTAGTCATGTCCGATTCTTTCCAACCCAATGGACTGCAGCATGCCAGGCTTCCCTGTCATTCATCGTCTCCCAGAGTTTGCTCAGACTCATGTCCATTGAGTCGCTGATGCTGTCTAACCATCTCATCCTCTGTTGCTCCCTTCTCCTCCTGCCCTCAATCTTTCCCAGCATCAGGGTCTTGTTCCAATGAGTTGGTGCTTTGCATCAGGTGGCCAAATTATTGGAGCTTCAGCTTTAACATCAGTCCTTCCAATGGATATTCAGGATTGATTTCCTTTAGAATTGACTGGTTTAAATTCCTCGGTCCAAAGGACTCGCAATAGTCTTCAGTACAATTCAAAAGCATTAATTCTTGGGCACTCAGCCTTCTTTATTTTCCAACTCTCACATCCATACAAGACTACTGGAAAAAGCATAGCTTTGACTATATGGACCTTTGTTGGCTAAGTGATGTCCCTGCTTTTTAATACACTGCCTAGATTTGTCAGAGTTTTTCTTCCAAGGAAAAAGTGTCTTTTAATGTCATGGCTGCAGTCACCATCCACAGTGATTTTGGAGTCCAAGTAAATATAGTCTGTTACTGTTTCCATTGTTTCCCCATCTAGTTTTCATGAAACGATGGCACCAAATGCCATGATCTTCAGTGTTTGAATGTTGAGTTTTAAGCCAGTCTTTTCACTCTCCTTTTTCGCCTTCATTAAGAGGCTCTCTAGTTTCTTTTTGCTTTCTGCTATCAGCATGGTCAGAGAAGGAAATGGCAACCCACTTCAGTACTCTTGCCTGGAAACTCCCATGGATGGAGGAGCCTGGTGGGCTGCAGTCCATGGGGTCGCTAAGGGTCAGACATGACTGAGCGACTTCACTTTCACTTTTCACTTTCATGCATTGGAGAAGGAAATGGCAACCCACTCCAGTGTTCTTGCCTGGAAAATCCCAGGGACGGGGGAGCCTGGTGCGCTACTGTCTATGGGGTCACACACGACTGAAGCGACTTAGCAGCAGCAGCAGCATTAGCATGGTATCATCTGCATATCTAAATTTACTGACATTCCTCTGGCAATCTTGATTCCAGCTTGTGATTTGTCCAGCCCAGCATTTTGTATGATGTACTCTGCTCATAAGCAAGGGACTGAACAAAACATGTATCTGTTAAAGTTAGCATTAGCATTAACTTGTTTCTTTTGAAAGTAGGAAAGCATAAGTTTAAACAAAAGTGTATTTGTTCTTTTTTTTTTTTTTTTGAAACGATTGCCATATGCATCTGCTGTACTCTCATCTGGTAATACAGTCTGCAAACCTCTGCCCCATTAAACTTATGAAGTTAGACATACTGAGGAAGATAAATAGCCACAAAGAAAACCATATTTAATATGTGAATACTCTGAGGACCTGTGAGCTATTAAAACTTCAGATGTATTTACATACACAATTGGCATGTTAAATCTTCAAAATAATTCTATGAATGGAAGTCTAATTCCTAATAATAGAAAACCAAAATTTTCTTTTGTTAAAAAAGTTATCTTACATTCCTAGGAGTTTATCTTATTTTCCCAGAAATTTAGTTATTTGAATGCCTAACATGTTTAGCTTCTACTGTCTTTTGTATAATTCTAATTCTTTTACCAAAAGCAATAGATTTTTTATCACAAGCTCAGCCAGAATCAAGATAAATGTATACACTGGTCTGTTTTTTACACAATTTTTCCTTGAATCATTGAAAATGTATCTAATTAACATCACTGATTGTCCTTATTTTAACCAGGAAACCAGAAATAAACTTTGATTTTTATTTGATCTATCTATATATATATATATAAATTCTGTTGTTAATTAAAAATAGAAATTAAATTTTAAGTGTTAAAATATGAAATAGACATGATATAAGGTAAAACTCTATGGAAGAAAAAAATAATTATATTGCTGATTACTGTAAATCATTTCCTATTGGGTGACTGCAGCCATGAAATTAAAAGACACTTACTCCTTGGAAGGAAAGTTATGACCAACCTAGATAGCATATTCAAAAGCAGAAACATTACTTTGCCAACAAAGTTTTGTCTAGTCAAGGCTATGGTTTTTCATGTGGTCATGTATGGATGTGAGAGTTGGACTGTGAAGAAGTCTGAACGCTGAAGAATTGATGCTTTTGAACTGTGGTGTTGGAGAAGACTCTTGAGAGTCCCTTGGACTGCAAGGAGATCCAACCAGTCCATTCTGAAGGAGATCAGCCCTGGGATTTCTTTGGAAGGAATGATTCTAAAGCTGAAACTCCAGTACTTTGGCCACCTCATGCGAAGAGTTGACTCATTGGAAAAGACTCTGATGCTGGGAGGGATTGGGGGCAGGAAGAGGACGACGGAGGATGAGATGGCTGGATGGCATCACTGACTCGATGGATGTGAGTCTGAGTGAACTCCGGCAGTTGGTGATGGACAGGGAGACCTGGTGTGCTGCGATTCATGGGGTGGCAAAGAGTCAGACACGACTGAGCGACTGAACTTAAATGAACTGAACTAAACTAAACTGAACTAAAATCATATATTTATTTACATGAGTTATAACACATTGCACTGAAGGGAAGCACAATCTTCCAACCCAAAATACGTTTCTTTGGCATAAGGATAATTTTGAGTTGGTTATTTTTAAGAAACCCTAGACAAAAAGGCTTCCCTGGTGGCTCTGATGGTAAAAAATCTGTCTGCAATGCAGGAGACTCAGGTTCCGCCCCTGGGTGGGAAGATCCCTTGGAGAAGGTAACAGCAACCCACTCCATTATTCTTGGCTGGAGAATTCCATGGACAGAGGCACCTGGAAAGCTACAGTCCATACGGGTCACAAAAAATCCTACAGGACTGAGTGACTAACTCTTTCAATTTCAGACATAAGAAAAGCTCTGAAAGACAAAAAGAAGTTATCATTTTGTAAGAGACGTTTACTTTTTAAGGGAAATTTCCACTTGTCAGGGTGTCTTCTCTGTACTAGGAAGAAAAAGACGGACAAATCTCTAGAAACTCACCAATAGAGAAGTCGTGAAAGTGGTTGGCAAAGGGGAAATTTTCCCTTTATCCCTCTTAAGATCTTGTGGTTAGATTAATAGCCAAATTGACACAAGACAGATTCATAGGAGAAAAAGAAACAAATTTTACTTTGTGAACACAGAGGTCTTATAGAAATAGGGCATAAGAAGTTGTCAAAGAGGCATCTTTTAAATTTTTTAGAAGAGAAATGATACATTTCTGAGAAACTGACAGAACAACGAAATTCAGTCTTTTGGAACTCAGTGAAGAATCTAAAAAGAATGTAGACCTGGGGTAGTAATTAAGGAAGTGACAAGGTTTGTTCACATAGGCTTCTCATCTGAATTCCTCTCTCTGGTGATAAGACTGTCCTTCTCCCTCCAGGTGCAGAAAAGAGGGGTAGAGTATCCTTTTTGTGTTGTCCATTTCTTCAGATCAGATCAGTCGCTCAGTGGTGTCCGACTCTTTGTGACCCCATGAATCGCAGCATGCCAGGTCTCCCTGTCCATCACCATCTCCCGGAGTTCACTCAGACTCACGTCCATTGAGTCAGTGATGCCATCCAGCCATCTCATCCTCTGTTGTCCCCTTCTCCTCCTGCCCCCAATCCCTCCCAGCATCAGAGTCTTTTCCAATGAGTCAGCTCTTCACATCAGGTGGGCAAAGTACTGGAGGTACATTTCTTAAGTAATTTTAAATCAAAATAATCAATACACCACGATGACATATTTTGGGTTGGTCTGCCCTGAACCCTTACACCATGGATTTTGGTTTACTATATCCCTCTCAGCTTCTTTTTCATCTCTATGAAAACAGTAGTCCTTTTTGGCTGTAGGGGGAATTCTCATGTGGCTTGCTATTGAAAACTCAAATTGAGAGCCTGAATCTCAATTCTTCACTGATCCTGAGTAAACCTGTATTTGCTAGGGAAGTAAACTGGCAGTCTTTTTTAGACTGACAATATCTTCATTGATTTTAATTTATCAATAACATGTAATATATTTCAACTATGTAAATATTATTTGTATACATGTATGCTGCTGCTACTGCTGCTAAGTCACTTCAGTCGTGTCCGACTCTGTGTGACCCCAGAGACGGCAGCCCAGCAGGCTCCCCTGTCCCTGGGATTCTCCAGGTAAGAACACTGGAGTGGGTTGCCATTTCCTTCTCCAATGCATGAAAGTGAAAAGTGAAAGTGAAGTCTCTCAGTCTTGTCTGACTCCTAGCGACCCTGTGGACTGCAGCCTACCAGGCTCCTCCATCCATGGGATTTTCCAGGCAAGAGTACTGGAGTGGGGTGCCATTGCCTTCTCCAGTATACATGTATATGCCTCTTTGTATATGTATTATGTTATACATTGCATAGAACTTATACATCTGTGAGATTTTAGGTTTTTCTCTTGCATTTTCAAGGAAGAAAAGTATTTCATTTACAAATAATACAAATTTTTATGTTTTTAAAAGTGTTTTTTTTTCATGTCTATTCTTATGGTATTTCATTGGCCAGGAATTTTTTTAATATATTAAAAAGGTCAGGGCAAATATATAATCTTCTTGCTGACTTTGGTGGGACTAACTCTGTTATTTCACAGTTAAGCATTATCTTAAATGTTTACTTGAGAACCACTTTCTGTTTAACTCCTCTTTACTAAATCAATTTTCAATAATGAGTAATCTACTTTTCAATAATTTTATTTCAAAGCACATTTTCACATTATCTTTATTGTCATTAACTTTTTCATTCTTTATTATTACTTGCCTGAGTTTCTCCCTTGGGAATATCTTGGGAAACTTGATTATAGTTTCTTTTAGTAGTTTAATTTAAAATAAATGCATTTCCTCTGCTAATTCAGTGTCATTCCCTCTTTAAAATTTGTAATGTATTTTCAGAAGTCTTAGTAGTTGTTGCAGTTGCTCAGTAATTCATAAGGAATCCTGATAGCATTGATTTTCTGCTTATTGGGACCATTCTTTTGGGAAGGAGTGAGTGACCCATCTCATTATGCAGAATATCTCTTCGGTCTATTTGCCTATATTCTTCTATCTGACTTCCAAATTTGGCAATATTAATGAGACCTTGTAAGACCTTTTTATACACCCAATCTGCTATTTAATGGGAGTCAGAATTTTAAGATGTCTCATTTGTCTTTTTCCAACATATCCAATTCAGTACACATTACGTCTAACATCCTTAGCTGGCTATTTCCTGTTAAGCACAGCAGTCTTCCTTCTTTCTAGCATGAATTAATTTATGTCCTTATCTTATGTTTGTCACTTCCAGAGAAATATACAGATGAGAGTGTAAACTACTGAGCTTACATAAACTTTAGAAAGATACCTTTTAATTAAAAGAGAGCATGTCAAATAAACAGGTTTTTGCACAGTATTTAAACTAAGATACTCCCATGAAAGGTATGATTAATGTGTTTTCTTAGGAAAGTTATCACTGAATAACAATGGGTTTATTTATTATTTGCCACAAAGTCATTTGGAGCATCTTGTGGTTTTGAATTTTTGTTAAGGTGCCACACCAGTGTGACCAATTACAGTTATGTCTTCCCCAGAGCCTAGCTTTTTAAATGCAAGTGGAACCCAATAATAAGAACTCACAAATTGTTACTGGTCTCTGATTTTGAAGAACGTTCTCTCACAAAAAGTTGAAATTATAATAAAAAAGGACAGAAATCATACTTTCCAGAAAATATTTTTTGAAGGCTTAGAACAAGGCATTGAATGGATTCTTGTGTTTCTGGTGAAGGACAAAAATTGCTTTCAGCTAGAGAGATTTTTCCTTGTACTAACACTTGACTGATTAAGAGATTTCAGGTTCATTTATTTTTCTAAAGACTTAAAGTCTTTTCTAATTTATTGGTACCCTCGTATTATTGTTTGTTAAATATTTCAACCATCACTTCTCTTTTGGCTTTTCTTACTTTCACCCATTTATTAGAAAACAACTGTTTCTAATATATACCTTAGGCAAAGTATTATAATTTTATTCATATAATAATAATTTTCACATATGCATGTGTGCTAAGCCGCTTCAGTCATGTCGACTCCTTGTGACCCTATAGACTGTAGCCTGTCAGGTCCTCTGTCCATGGGATTCTCCAGGCAAGAATACTGGAGTGAGCTGCCATGCCCTCCTTCAGAGGATCTTCCCAATGCAGGGACTGAAGCCGCATCTCTTACGTCTCCTGCTTTGGTAGGCAGGTTCTTTACCACTACCACTAATATGTGGATATATATAAGAGACAGGGAGAGAAAGAATACGTGTTTAAGGAATTGGATGGAGGCTGACAAGCTGAAAATTTGTCAACCAGGTAGGCAATCTGAAAATTCAAAGAGCGGATGTTTCAGTTTTGAGACTGAAATCTGTGGGCTGAAACCAGATATGGCCTCTATCTTGCAGTCTTGAGGCAGAACTGCTCTTTGGAAAAACCTCAGTTTTAGATTTCAAGGCCTTCAACTCACTGGATGAGGCTCATACCTCCATTAAGGAGGCAATCTTCTTTACTCAAGCCTATTGATCTAAAAGTTAGTGGCTCAGAGGCTAAAACATCTGCCTACAATGTGGGAGACCCGGGTTCGATCCCTGGGTCAGGAAGATCCCCTGGCGAAGGAAATTTGGCAACCCACTCCAGTACTCTTGCCTGGAAAATCCCATGGACTGAGAAGCCTAGTAGGCTACAGTCCATGGGGTCGCAAAGAGTCGAACGCAACTGAACGACTTCACTTTCACTTTTCACTGATCTAAAAGTTAATCACAGCTGAAAAATATCTTCACAGAAATATCTAGACTGGTGTTTAACCAAAAACTGGGAGCCACAGCTTAGCCAAGTTGACATATAAAATTAACCATCACAGTAATTAAACCTAGGACGTTTTATATGGTAGCAGGAAATTAGGGCAGAAAATACATGTTTATACATGTAGATTAAAACATGAGACTTGATGAGATTTCTTTGAGTGAACATGGAGATGGAAAAAAGAAGTGTCTCAGTAGAGAGCCATCACCATGTTGCAGTATCCATGTTACATATTACTCATATATATTAATATAATAATTTTCATATATATATGAGGGAAAGAGAAACAGAGAGGGAATGTGTTTAAGGAATTGGATGGGGACTGAGAAGCTGAAAATTTTTTGATGAGTTAGGCAGTCTGAAAATTCATGGATATGGCCCTAGACATAAATGATGTGTATTCATTTTGCCTGTGGTTTCTTAGATGACAAAAAAATTGGTAAATTCTCATTGAAAATATCACTTGCTAGATTCCAAAATTAAATTATTTTTGAGCATTACATTTTTTGTTTAGCAGTTTTGAATAGTTCTAGTCTTCTGTTCATTATAACATGATTATTATGAGTGGTTTGAATTTCTTACTTTTTCTATTTATTAAGTTTTTTCTATCACTATTGCCATTTCTATTTTACTGTTATAGTTACTACTGTCATTATGGTATGCAGATAATTTTTTAAAGATGCTTTAGTCATTTTGTATTTATTACTATTGTAATTAAAATTAAATATCCTTTTTCATGCAGATTTAATATAATTTACAATAAAAGAACAGCTTGTTTGGAAGTCTAGCCATTTCCTGCTGTTAGATAAAATTATTCTGGAACATTAAAACCCAAAGAAAAAAGTCCTTCAATCATTCAAGCACAATAAATGCACTGAGACAGGTTTGCACTTGTTTATTGGTTCTGGAAGTCATCCAAATTAACTTGTAATTCTAAATAACCACAGATGCCAATGCAAAGTAATTTGAAGTGACAACGTATCAGTTTAAAGTGCAACCATAGCAGTAGGTGCTACAATTTGTGTATACTAGGTTCAACCAGGGCATTCCATGATGAGAGTTACTGATTTTCAGCATGAACAGAAACATTTATAAAACAAATTATTCACCAACTAATAGACTAACAGGGATGGTATTTTTTTGTTGTTGTTCAGAGATAAGGCAAATGACCTTTTATTTAACTGCTTTATCATCAACTATCTGCTAATTATATCAGATACGTTTCCCATGTGTATTCATCTCTAAGAAATGGAGGACGCTGAGGGAAACATCGTATCTTGAAAAGTTTCACAAATAAATGACTGCTTTTCTCAAATGTCACAGAAAGCTTAACAGTCTGCCTTCAGTTTTTTGAAAGTTCCTTTTCATTAATTTCAACTTGAAATTTCAAGACGTAGAAATAATGCATTACTTACAAAATGTTCCTACCAAAATATGTGTAGAACAAGTGTTCCCAATCAAATGGTTATTTTAAAGAATCAATTTTAATGATGGAGAAACTTGACTCAACAGTAATCAAGGTGTGTACACAATATAACCTTTTGATTTATAATTAATGTGTATCAAGTAAGAAATATGCAAAGTAATTTTTTTTTAAAGAGTTCCTTATAGTCCAGTGGGTAAACTCTGTGCTTACATGGCAAGGATGTGGATTTGATACCTGTTGGGGAACTAAGATCCCACATACCATGTGCTACGTCAGCTGCTAAGTCAATTCAGTTGTGTCCGACTCTGTGCGACCCCATGGACGGCAGCCCACCAGGCTCCGCCGTCCCTGGGATTCTCCAGGCAAGAACACTGGAGTGGGTGGCCATTTCCTTCTCCAATGCGTGAAAGTGAAGTCGTTCAGTCGTGTCCACCCCTCAGCGACCCCATGGACTGCAGCCTACTAGGCTCCTCCATCCATGGGATTTTCCATGCAAGAGTACTGGAGTGGGGTGCCATTGCCTTCTCCATACCATGTGGCATGGCCAAAAAGTTTTTTTTTACTTCTTTTCATGAACCTATAAGAAACAACAAAATTGGACAAAAATGTGTATTTATTATATAGTGGAAAAAGCTGCCAATTCCTTACCAATTATTTTCCTTTAAATTTTAACCCCAAAACACTCATTTATCAATTTCTTCAGATTGTTATCTAATTACACAAAATTTGTATAAAAATTACAATGTGACTTTTTTAATTTTCAAAAAAAATGCCAAGGCTTACTTATAGAAGTGCTATTTTTATTGATTTTACACAATCAATATCTATCCCCCTAAATATTGAGTATGTACTACAATGGATAATAATAGCATTACATTTGAAATCTTATTAACAATATTATTTACACTTGTTACTAAAATTGATCTTATAAAAGCATATTCATTAATGCAAATAAGTTATTTGCAAATTCTGTATTTTCTTTTAGCTTGTGTAGGTGTTGTAAATGAAAATACTATATACCAGAGGAAGAATATGCTACCAGCCCTGCAAATATGATAAAAGGAGATGCAATCTTATTCTCTGAGGAGGAAACGAAACTGTTAAATTTGCTTAGCAATGCCAGCACAACACAAACTTTGTGTCTTGGCCATATGATGTAACATAATAAATATTTCACAAAGGTGTGCATTTCATATACATTTTTGTTGACCACGCATAGCATGACAACATAACTATATCTAATTACAAGTTTATAAAACCACACATACATAAGAACTTTTGTTTTGCAGTATTAATTTTCTCATATTAGTACAAATTATGACTTCCCTGGTGGCTCAGACGGTAAAGTGTCTGTCTATAATGCCGGAGACCCAGGTTCGATCCCTGGGTTGGAAAGATCCCCTGGAGAAGGAAATGGCAATCCACTCCAGGACTATTGCCTGGAAAATCCCATGGACAGAGGAGCTTAGTAGGCTAGAGTCCATGGGGATACAAGTAGAATTTTGAACATATCATTTATTATTGGAGAAGGCAATGGCACCCCACTCCAGTACTCTTGCCTGGAAAATCCCATGGACGGAGGAGCCTGGTAGGCTGCAGTCCATGGGGTCGCTAGGAGTCAGACACGACTGAGCGACTTCACTTTGACTTCACTTTCATGCCCAGGGATGGGGAAGCCTGGTGGGCTGCCATCTAGGGGGTCACACAGAGTTGGACACAACTGAAGTGACTTAGCAGCAGCAGCATTTATTATTAATTTTGTGATATTCATAAAGTTTGTGCAAGCTACCAATTTCTTATTGATCAAACTATTCTTAATATTTAACCAACTACTCCAATATGAGCTTTAAAAACACTGCCACATATATAACATTATCATTTAAAAAGATATATGCTTATCAATATCTGTATGCTTCTGTGTGTGTGATTGATGTAAATGTACATTTATTTTGTTTAAATGTATATTGGTTTGTTTATTCTTTGCTATAACTTTCTTGCATATGTGCTAAGTTGATTCAGTCATGTCTGACTTTTTGTGACCCTATGGACTGTAGCCTGCCAGGCTTCTCTCTCCATGGCATTCTCCTGGCAAGAATACTGGAGTGGGTTGCTACTTCCCTCTCCAGTGATAGCTTTCATAACACTCAGTTGTGTTTTTCTTTTGGACTTTTAGAGAAATACTTCTCTTTTGATAGGAAAATAATGATATGAATTTCTTTTTAAATTATAAATTTAGCTTTAAATAAGAGTAACTAAATTTTAGAGAAGTTTTAAGTTTGGAGAAATTTGAGAAAATAGTACAGAGTACCCACCTACCTCCTGCTTCTCCACTCAATTTCCCCATTACTAATGTCTTAAATTAGAGTGATTTATTTGTTACCACACTGATGAAAGAATATCGGTAAATAATTATTAACTAAAGCCTGCAGTTTACATGAAAGCTCGGTCTTAATGTTACACAGTTCTATAGGTTTTAAGAAATATTTAACAATATGTATTCACCATAGCAGTATTACACAGAATACTTTTACTGTCCTAAAATTCCTCTGTGGTCTTATTTATCCACTCTCTATTTATCCTTTCTCTTTTCAACCCCTACCAACCACTGTCTTTGTATATCTATAATTTTCCCCTTTACAGAATGGCATGTAATTGTAATCAAACAATATATAGTCTTGCTCCTTTCACTTAGGAATATGCATTTAAGTTTCCTTCATACTTTTCATAGCTTGATAGCTCATTTTTTTTTAATGGTCTATCATGTGGATGCACCATCCTGTGCTTGTACATTCAACTGAAGAAAATCTTGGTTGCTTCTAATTTTTAGAAATTATTTTTCAAGTTTCTATAAACATTTTGTGTGTGTGGGGTTTATGTAGATATGTTTTTAGTTCATTTGGTTAAATACCTGGGGGGTGTGATTGCAGGATTGTATGGCAAGACTATATTAAGGTCTTTTATATATTTTGTAATGAACAAATTCTTCCCAAGCGCCTGAATTTTGCATTCTCACAAGCAATGAATGCAAACTTCCTATTGCTCTGTATCCTGATCAACACTGAGTGTTTTTGATGTTTTGAATTTTACCCATTCCAATAGATAAGTAGTCATAACATATTGCTTTTAAATTTGCAAGTCACTAATAATGTTGAACCTCTTTTCTTTTTCAATTTCAATATTTTAATTTTTACATTTTTATTGAAATATGGTTCAAGTATAAAATTAAATTAGTTTCAAGTGAGTATCTTTTCACGTATTTATTGCCATCTGCATATTCTTTCTGGTGAGATGTCTTTTGCCCAATTTGGAATTGGTTGTTTGTCTTCTTATTACTGAATTTTGAGAATTTTTATATATTTGTAAGACATAGTCTTGAATTTTATATATATATATATATCTCAAATATTTTCTCCCAATCTGTGGCTTGCCTTTCATTCTTTTAACAATATCTTTCACAAAGCAGAAATTTTTAATTTTAATGAAATTCAACTTGTTACTTTATCTTTCATAGATTTTGATTTCTGGTGGTATATCTAAAGCTTACTGTCAAGTCCAAGATCACCTAGATTTCTTCCTATGTTATCTTCTAGAAGTTTTATACTTTGGGACTTCGTGTTTAAAATCTATGTCCCATTAGAATCAATTATTGTAAAGATGCAACATCAGTATGTAAGAACAGGTTTTTTTTTTTTTCCCTGTGGATGTTCAGTTATTCCAGTACTATTTGTTGAAAAGAGTGCTCTTTCTCATTTGAATTGCCTTTGTTAATTTGTGAAAAACAGGTTGACTATATTTGTGTTGATGTATTTCTGGGCTCTATATACTGTTTCACTGACCTATTTAGGCATTCTTTCTCTGATCCACACTATCTTCACTATATTCATAATAGCTCTATACAAATCTTGAAGACAGAGTCTTCTGAGTCTTTTGCATTTTCAAAGTGATGGGTAATTTTATGTGTTGTGGGGGCCAAACACTTGGTCATACATAATTCCAGGTTTGTCTGTGAGAGTATTTTTGGTTGAGATTAACATTTGAATCAGTAGACTAAGTAAATCAGATTGTATTCATAATATGGATGTGCCTCATGCAATCAATTGAAAATTAAATAGAACAAAAAAGCTGAGTAAGAGAGAATTCTTCTTGTCTGACCTAATGAGCTGGGAGACTAGTCTTTTCCAGCCTTCAGACTCCATTGAAACGTTCCATCCGGGCAGTTTTTTTAAAATATTAATGTTTAATTGGAGGATAATTACAATATTATGATGTTTCTATCATACATTAATATGAATCAGCATAGGTATACATATGTGCCCTCACTCTTAAACATCCCTCCCATTTCCTTCCCCGTCCCAACTCTCTTGTCTGACAGCTTTTGGAATGACATTTATACCATCAGTTTTCCTGGTTATCAGCTTTCTATACTCAGACTGCTGCTGCTGCTGCTACATTGCTTTAGTCGTGTCCGACTCTGTGTGACCCCATAGACGGCAGCACACCAGGCTTCCCGTCTCCAGGCAAGAACACCGGAGTGGGTTGCCATTTCCTTCTCCAATGCATGAAACTGAAACGTGAAAGTGAAGTCGCTCAGTCGTGTTCGACTCTAGTGACCCCAGGTACTGCAGCCTACCAGGCTCCTCCGTCCATGGGATTTTCTAGGCAAGAGTACTGGAGTGGGGTGCCATTGCCTTCTCCGATACTCGGACTGGAAGTATACAAATCAGCTCTTTTGGGTCTACAGCTTGCAAGCTGCTTATCTTGGCTCTCATCTGTCACATGGGTCAGATCAGATCAGTCGCTCAGTTGTGTCCAACTCTTTGCAAACCCTTGAATTGCAGCATGCCAGGCCTCCCTGTCCATCACCAACTCCCGGAGTTCACCCAGACTTATGTCCATTGAGTCGGTGATGCCATCCAGCCATCTCATCCTCTGTTGTCCCCTTCTCCTCCTGCCCCCAATCCCTCCCAGCATCAGACTCTTTTCCAATGAGTCAACTCTTCGCATGAGGTGGCCAAAGTACTGGAGTTTCAGCTTTAGCATCATTCCTTCCAAAGAAATCCCAGGGCTGATCTTCAGAATGGACTGGTTGGATCTCCTTGCAGTCCAAGGGACTCTAAAGAGTCTTCTCCAACACCACAGTTCAAAAGCATCAATTCTTCGGTGCTCAGCCTTCTTCACAGTCCAACTCTCACATCCATACATGACCACAGGAAAAACCATAGCCTTCACTAGATGAACGTTTGTTGGCAAAGTAATGTCTCTGCTTTTGAATATACTATCTAGGTTGGTAATAACTTTCCTTCCAAGGAGTAAGCGTCTTTTAATTTCATGGCTGCAGTCACCATCTGCAGTGATTTTGGAGCCCAGAAAAATAAAGGCTGACACCGTTTGCACTGTTTCCCCATCTATTTCCCATGAAGTGATGGGACCGGATGCCATGATCTTTGTTTTCTGAATGTTGAGCTTTAAGCCAACTTTTTCACTCTCCACTTTCACTTTCATCAAAAGGCTTTTGAGTTCCTCTTCACTTTCTGCCATAAGGGTGGTGTCATCTGCATATCTGAGGTTATTGATATTTCTCCCGGCAATCTTGACTCCAGCTTGTGTTTCTTCCAGTCCAGCGTTTCTCATGATGTACTCTGCATATAAGTTAAATAAGCAGGGTGACAGTATACAACCTTGATGTACTCCTTTTCCTATTTGGAACCAGTCTGTTGTTCCATGTCTAGTTCTAACTGTTGCTTCCTGACCTGCATACAAATTTCTCAAGAGGCAGATCAGGTGGTCTGGTATTCCCATCTCTTTCAGAATGTTCCGGTTTATTGTGATCCACAGAGTCAAAGGCTTTGGCATAGTCAATAAAGCAGAAATAGATGTTTTTCTGGAACTCTCCTGCTTTTTCCATGATCCATCGGATGTTGGCAATTTGATCTCTGGTTCCTCTGCATTTTCTAAAACCAGCTTGAACATCAGGAAGTTCATGATTCACATATTGCTGAAGCCTGGCTTGGAGAATTTTGAGCATTACTTTACTAGCGTGTGAGATGAGTTCAATTGTGCGGTAGTTTGAGCATTCTTTGGCATTGCCTTTCTTTGGGATTGGAATGAAAACTGTGTTTCAGTTTCCAGTCCTGTGGCCACTGCTGAGTTTTCCAAATTTGCTGGCATATTGAGTGCAGCACTTTCACAGCATCATCTTTCAGGATTTGGAATAGCCCAACTGGGTTTATATATATATATATATATATGTATGTCAGCGAGTTCTCTACAGAAACAGGAGCTCCAGAGAAACAGGAGGCAGGGAGTATATGGGAATATATATATAAATATATCTATCTTCACTAGTGATATTTCATATATATCTATTGCCAGATGATCTTGACACAGGTTATCATTAGTCTTTATACTACTGGAAATAGAATCATTATTTTTCTGAATATACATCAAAGAGCCATTTCCAGGAACACCATATCCAGTTTTGACTATTCAGTCTTAAAATGTAGTGTCTTTATACAAGGAAACTTGCAGATCTGTCAGTTGTTTATTACCTTAATTTTTGTGATGGTGTCACATGTATATGCAGATTCATTTTGATATTTGGCAAAGCTAATACAATTATGTAAAGTTTAAAAATAAAATAAAATTAAACAAAAATTCATTAAATTATATACATTAAATATGTGCAGTATTTTATATCATTTATACCTCTATAAAGCTCATTAAAAATCTATTCCTCTAGAACCACTCTTGGTTCTATTACTTAGGCTTTCCCAGAGAAGCAGAATACACACATAAGTGTCCAAATATACGTATTAGGCTTTGCATAATTTTTGGAGAAAATTAAGAAGTAAAGGTCTAAGGAGGTTTGGGAATCAGAAAGAGTCACCAACAGGTCACTCTGAGAGCAAAATAATCTCCAGTGGGATTCTGAACTGACAACTTCTAAGGCAGTCCATGGCAGGTATTTGGGGGCTCATGATTAACTGTCTGGTGATAGGTTTGGGGGTGCACATGGTCAGAAATTGGAAGAATTAGAAATGGCTTGGAGGAGGACAAGGAAAAGTGAAACCTGCCGGTTTCTATGCTTTGAGCTGTCACCACAACTCCTTACCATGCCCTTCAAAGAGCAGCAGCCACGGGTTCACTTTTGTCTCCAAATCACACAAGGACCTCTTCAAAGGCAATTTAACTCTGACTCTTAGAAGAATTGAATTTTGAGGATAACTGAACAACAGAAAAATTCAATGAAGGAAGTGATGGGTATATTTTAAAGATAGAGGCAATAGAATTTTTTGATAGATTGCATGTGGAGTGAGAGAGGAAAATAAAAGTAAAGGATAATTCCAAACCATTTGAATGAGCAACAGGAATATTGGTGCTGTCATCAAATCAGTTGGCAGATTTTGTGGAAAGTTTGAGCGGGAACAGGAGTTAAGTTTTATACATGTGGTGCTTGAGAAATCTATTAGATACTCAATGATAGATGTCATATCAATATGTGGATAAATGAGTCCAGAATTTAGGAGAGAATTTAAAATTAGCATCAGCATTCTAGCATCATGTAAAGCCAGAAGAATAAATGAAATTGTCAATACTGTGAATATAGTCAGGATGAGCCCTGGTGTAGTCCACAATTACAAACTTTAGGAGAAATACAAGTTTTGCTAAAGCAAAGAAAGCTGAGAGCAAACAAATAATGAATTAAGAGACAAATCTGGAGATTGTTGCCTTGGTAGTCAGCTGAAGAATGGATGACAAAGAAATAGTGCACTGGATTGATGAAAAGCAGCTATAAAAGCTGCATTTGTCACCAGATTCTTCTTTAAGGCCAATTCCTACTTCCTGGAAATGATTCTCTACCACTCTTGGCTCTATATTCTGACTCTGAATCTACTTTTTTTTAAACGTAAGAAATGGTTGGTCTTTGGCACTGAGTAGCCTTCTCAACCTGCTTCCTGCCTGTGAAAGTTTGAGAGACCAGATTCCCTTGAATTTTCCTTTTTTACTTTGCTATTCTTCAATTTCAGTCCAAGCTGGTCAAATACCTTTTTTATAGATCAAATTATAACCTGCTCTATGAGACAAAGAGCACCTTACTTTCTTTGTAAGACAGACCCCATCTACATGCACTTGAGCATCACAGAGCTGTGGAATGGACTTTAAGATTCTTCGAGGTCTTTTGCCTAGGTGACGGGACACGGGCAGCTTCATAAACTTAATACCTACTTTCCTGGTGGCTCAGACGGAAAAGCGTCTGTCTACAATGCGGGAGACCTGGATTCGATCCCTGAGTTGGGAAGATCCCCTGGAGAAGGAAATGACAATCCACTCCAGTACTATTGCCTGGAAAATCCTATGGACAGAGGAGCCTGGTAGGCTACAGTCCATGGGGTTGCAAAGAGTCAGACACAACTGAGCGACTTCACCTTCACTTTCACTACCCTTAAATTGGCCTTCCCCTTGATGGTTCAGATGGTGAAGAATCTGCTTACAGTGCAGGAAACCTGGTTTCCATCTCTGGATGCAGAAGATCTGCTGGAAAAGGAAATCAATACCCACTCCAGTAATCTTGCCTGGAGAATGAACATGAACAGAGGAGCCTGGCAGGCTGCAATCCATGTGGTCTCAAAGAATTGGACAAGACTGAGCGACTAACATTTAACACTCTTAACACACTCACACATACACACAACTTGTTCTAAGAATTAAACAAAAGAAAAGATCTTATAGTCACATTTCTCAATATCTTTACTGTTTTATCTGCTTTACTGATAGTGCACTAGATACTGAACGTTTTCCCTGAATCCATGCCTTAAGTGATAACTTTTTCTTTTCTTGGAGAAACCAGGGATGTGAAACTCTTTAATGTTTGAACTCAGTAAATCCTGGTTCATTCAGATTCCCTCTAAATTCTACTTGAACACTGAAAGCTGTTTCTTAGTTCATCTTTCTTTATCTGTACTTTATCACAAGCAAGAAAATTGAATTCATTGTCATATTTAACATTTAATTTGAAATTCAATCTATCTAAGTCCACTGTTGATTAGCTATAATTTCTGGCCTCCATGTTACTGTCAACTAAGTGTACCACGTGAGGGTTGTGAGTTAAGTTTTTGGGGGGGCAAAATGAGGACTATACCCCAGAAGCCAGCCTCTCAGACGGTGCTAAAGAAGTACAAAGAAGTACAGGGGTGCACACACATGGGATAAATTAAAATAATAGCCATTTAATCATATATTATGATTTTAAGATTCTTAGATTTAGTCAAGGCCTGGCTGGCACATGTTTTCTATCTCAGAGGGCACTGACTTGGGTAATGTGCAATTTAGCTGTCAGCTGTGTTGTGGGCAGGAGTGGTTTCCAAGATACCTTTTCTCACAGGCCTGGTGCATTGGGAGAAAGCTGAGCCTCTCTCTCTTTCCAAGTAATTTTAGAGTTTCTTCACACTATATCTCCAGCTAAGTAGCCACACTTACTCACAAGTGGTTTAGAAATCATAGTAGCTGTGGTACAGCTCATAAACTTTTCAAGGCTTTGCCTTGGAAGTCCTAGACTGTCCCACTCCACTATAGTGTATTTGTCAAATGGTCCTTCAGTTCAGTTCAGTCACTCAGTCATGTCCAACTCTTTACAACCCCATGGACTGCCACATGCTAGGCCTCCTTGTCCATCACCAACTCCCAGAGTTTACTCAAACTCATCTCCATGGAGTCGGTAATGCCATCCAGCCATCTCATCCTCTGTGGCCCCCTTCTCTGCCTGCCTTCAATCTTTCCCAGCATCAGGGTCTTTTCAAATAAGTCATTTCTTCACATCAGGTTGCCAAAGTATTGGAATTTCAGCTTCAACATCAGTCCTTCAAATGAACATTCAGGACTGATTTCCTTTAAGATGGACTGGTTGGATCTCCTTGCAGTCCAAGGGATTCTCAAGAGTCTTCTCCAACACCACAGTTCAAAAGCATCAATTCATTGGTGCTCAGCTTTCTTTATAGTCCAACTCTCACATCCATACATGACTACTGGAAAAACCATAGCCTTGACTAGACGAACCTTTGTTGACAAAGTAATGTCTCTGTTTTTTAATATGCTGTCTAGGTTGGTCATAACTGCCCTTCGAAGGAGTACGCATCTTTTAATTTCATGGCTGCAATCACCATCTGCAGTGATTTTGGAGCCCCCCAAAATAAAGTCTGACACTGTTTTCACTGTTTCCCCATCCATTTGCCATGAAGTGATGGGACCGAATGCCATGATCTTAGTTTTCTGAATGTTGAGTTTTAAGCCAACTTTTTCACTTTCCTCTTTCACTTTCATCAAGAGGCTCTTCTTCACTTTCTGCAACAAGGGTGGTGTCATCTGCATATCTGAGGTTATTGATATTTCTCCCAGCAATCTTGATTCCAGCTTGTGCTTCATCCAGCCCAGCATTTCTCATGATGTACTCTGCATATAAGTTAAATAAGCATGGTGACAATATACAGCCTTGACATACTCCTTTCCATATTTGGAACCAGTCTGTTGTTCCATGTCCAGTTCTAGCTGTTGCTTCTTTACCTGCATACAGATTTCTCAGGAGGCAGGTTAGGTGGTCTGATGTTCCCATCTCTTTAAGAATTTTCCACAGTTAATTGTGATCCACACAATCAAAGGCTTTGGCATGGTCAATAAAGCAGAAATAGATGTTTTTCTGGAACTCTCTTGCTTTTTTGATGATCCATTGGATGTTGGCAATTTCAGGCCAACCCCAAATCAAGGAAAGAATTTGACTTAATCTCTATTTAGTGGTGCAGCAAAGTTTTAATTGGATTTCTTAATCTATCTTTCTGCTCTTAAATTTGCCATTAATTTATCCAGTTCTGTCATATCAATGCTTAATCTTCCCACAACTTCTGTGATCCTTAAGTACTAATATTATTTCAAAAACTTTTGGATTACTTTCCAAATCCCATCACTTTCATTTTTCTTATGGTAGTCGATTCTCTTTGATTTTATTTACTGTGGTTTTTTCCACTTACCCCTTTCATCTGTCTCTTTTCAGGGACAGAAATTTCCCCTAAATTGTAAACTGAACTTTCATTATCCAAATCAGTATCCCTATTTTTAAGTGTTTACTTTGGACCCGATTATTCATTAGCCAATTGCACATTTTTATTTGATTGACTTGAAAATACATCAAACTCAAAACATCTGGGATAGAAAATTCATTTATCATGAGCCCTAGTGAAAAGCAATATGATGAAATTAATTGTTTCCAAGAGCAAACTTAACATTTCCCTTCCAATTCCTATTCCTTTCTATCCAAATGATGCCCAACTCTTCCCATTCTTCTTTATATATTTTCTCTCTATATTTCACATTTTTATGTTTACAGTAAAAGTTAGATTTGGCCCACATCATTTCTTGTCTCTGTTGCTGATGCTGCTGCTAAGTCGCTCAGTCGTATCCGACTTTGTGCGACCCCATAGACGGCAGTCCACCAGGCTCCGCCATCCCTGGGATTCTCTAGGCAAGAACACTGGAGTGGGTTGCCATTTCCTTCTCCAATGTATGAAAGTGAAAAGTGAAAGTGAAATCACTCATTATTTGTTTATAACTTCCAACTAATCCATTTTCTAACATGCACATTATTCAAGTCATTTAGAGCACAAATTAAATCAAGTTTTAGTTTACTTAAAAAAATATTCAATCTTCCCCCATCTTGCTTTTTGAATGAAGACCCAAATCCTTAACAACACTTGTATGGTCCTGAATTATGTCTCTTCAATGTTACCAGTAATCTCTTATTCACACAAATCAAATGCTGTTTATTTCCTGAATGACTCTGTATTTTCTCTTATCCTATGTTTTGCACAAAATGTTCTTTTTTACTGCTACTCCCACTTGCATCCATGATTCATTCACCTTGCCAATTTTTACTCATTGTAGAGGGATCACTTCCTTTCACCAGCCCCGAGATTAAGCCTGTGTAGTTTTCTATAGTTGTATAACATGCCAAACTTGATTATCAAAACACTTTATCATGCAGCATTTTAATTGAATTTCCACTGTGCCATATGTTTTAAAAGGGAAGACATGGCTTCTGTTATTTCCACTATATTTTCCCCAACTGTTAATAGCCTGCCATAAAATATTTCATGATTGCATGTATGAATGTACCAATGAAGTGTGGAATTTCTGAATGTGGCAGGCCATTTTTCCAGATGATTCTGGTTTCCAACTCTAAATTTTTCAATTACTAGTTATATGACTAATTAATGTGACTCTGTAAGTTTCTAATTTCCCATCTGTAACATATAGAGATGATAGCATCTTGCAAGATTGTATTTTCTGGGATGAAATACATTTCTCACTTCTCATATTACCTCAAATGGAGGAATGTCTAATCCTCTACCCAGAGGAGAGAGAACAGGCACAATACTTTCAGACTTTCTCTGCCCATCTCTTATTCTTTCTCTTCCTTCTTTTTCACACAGCTTTCATTCCCTGTACTTGATGACCATTGTATCTACTACTGTGGGCAATAATCCCTTAGAAGAAATGGAGTAGCCATCATAGTCAACAAAAGAGTCTGAAAAGCAGTCTCAAAAATGACAATATGATCTCTGATCATTTCCAAGGCAAACCATTCAATATCACAGTAATCCAAGTCTATGCCCTGACCAGCAACACTGAAGAAGCTGAAGTAGAGCAGTTCTATGAGACATACAAGACTTTTTAGAACTAACACTCAACAAAGATGTCCTTTTCATTATAGGGGACTGGAATGCAAAAGTAGGAAGTCAAGAAATACTTGGAGTAACAAGCAAATTTGGCCTTGGAGTACAGAATGAAAACAGGTCAAAGGCTAATAGAGTTTTGCCAAGAGAATGCACTGGTCATAGCAAACACCCTCCTCCAACAACACAAGAGAAGACTCTACACATGGACATCACCAGATGGTCAACACCAAAATCAGACTGATTATATTCTTTGCAGCCAAAGATGGAAAAGCTCTATACAGTCAGCAAAAACAAGACTGGGAGCTGACTGTGTCTCAGACCATGAAATCCTTACTGCCAAATTCAGACTTAAATTGAAGAAAGTAGGGAAAACCACTAGACCATTCAGGTATGACCTAAATCAAATCCTTTATGACTATACAGTGGAAGTAAGAAATAGATTTAAGCGACTAGATCTGATAGACAGAGTGCCTGATGAACTATGAACAGGGGTTCGTGACATTGTACAGGAGATAGGGATCAAGATCATCCCCAAGGAAAAAGAAAAGCCAAAAAGCTAAATGGCTGTCTGAAGGGGGCTTACAAATAGCTGTGCAAAGAAGAGAAATGAAAAGCAAAGGAGAAAAGGAAAATATAAGCATCTGAATGCAGAGTTCCAAAGAATAGCAAGGAGAGATAAGAAAGCCTTCTTCAGAAATCAATGCAAATAAATAGAGGAAAACAATAGAATAGGAAAGACTAGAGATCTCTTCAAGAAAATTAGAGATACCAAGGGAACAGTTCATGCAAAGAAGGCCTTGATAAAGGACAGAAATAGTATGGACCTAACAGAAGCAGAAGATATTAATAAGAGGTGGCAAGAATACATGGAAGAACTGTACAAAAAAGATCTTCACCACCAAGATAATCACGATGCTGTATTCACTCACCTATAGCCAGACATCCTGGAATGTGAAGTCAAGTGGGCTTTAAGAATCATCACTATGAACAAAGCTAGTGGAGGTGATGGAATTCCAGTTGAGCTATTTCAAATCCTGAAAGATGATGCTGTGAAAGTGCTGCACTCAATATGCCAGCAAATTTGGAAAACTCAGCAGTGGCCACAGGCCTGGAAAAGGTCAGTTTTCATTTCAATCCCAAAGAAAGGCAATGCCAAAGAATGCTCACACTACCACACAATTGCACTCATCTCACACGCTAGTAAAGTAATGCTCAAAATTCTCCAAGCCAGCCTTCAGCAATACATGAACCATGAACTTCCAGATGTTCAAGCTGGTTTTAGAAAATGCAGAGGAACCAGAGATCAAATTGCCAACATTTGGTGGATCATCGAAAAAACAAAAGAGTTCCAGAAAAAATCTATTTCTGCTTTACTGACTATGCCAAAGCCTTTGACTGTGTGGATCACAATAAACTGTGGAAAATTCTGAAAGAGATGGGAATACCAGACCACCTGCCCTGCCTCTTGAGAAATCTGTATGCAGGTCAGGAAGCAACAGTTAGAACTGGACAGGGAACAACAGACTGGTTCCAAATTGGAAAAGGAGTTCATCAAGGCTGTACATTGTCACCCTGCTTATTTAACTTATATGCAGAGTACATCATGAGAAATGCTGGGCTGGATGAAGCACAAGCTGGAATCAAGATTGGTGGGAAAAATATCAACAACCACAGATATGACACCACCACCATTAGATGACACCACCCTTATGGCAGAAAGTGAAGAACTAAACAGCCTCTTGATGAAAGTTAAAGAGGAGAGTGAAAAAGTTGGTTAAAACTCAACATTCAGAAAACTAAGATCATGGCATCTAGTACCATCACTTCATGGGAAATAGATGGGCAAACAGTGGAATCAGTGACTGACTTTATTTTTCTGGGCTCCAAAATCACTGCAGATGGTGACTGCAGCCGTGGAATTAAAAGACGCTTACTCCTTGGAAGGAAAGTTATGACCAACATAGACAGCGTATTAAAAAGCAGAGACATTACTTTGCCAACAAAGTCCATCTAGTCAAGGCTATAGTTTTTCCAGTAGTCATGTATGGATGTGAGATTTGAATGATAAAGAAAGCTGAGCACCGATGAATTGATGCTTTTGAACTGTGGTGTTGGAGAAGACTCTTGAGAGTCCCCTGGACTGCAAGGAGATCCAACCGGTCCATCCTAAAAGAAATAGGTCCTGGGTGTTCATTGGAAGGACTGATGTTGAAGCTGAAACTCCAATACTTTGCCCACCTGATGCTAAGAGCTGACTCAATTGAAAAGACCCTGATGCTGGGAAAGATTGAAGGCAGGCGGAGAAGGGGACAACAGAGGATGAGATGGTTGGATGGCATCACTGACTCAATGGACATTGACTTTTGTTAAATTCCAGGAGTTGGTGATGGACAGGGAGGCCTGATGTGCTGCAGTTCATGGGCTCGCGAGGAGTCAGACACGACTGCGCAACTGAACTGAACTGAACTGCTTTCATACTTATCCAGTCATATAAGCAATAGGTTTTTCCGTGTAGAAATGACGTCTGTCCAGCAATATCTGTATCAGGAGTCGAAAGTTATTACGTTTCATGGCTAACATAAATCATTGGTTTATTAGCACTCAAACTGTTTGGTTTCTCTGTCAGCATACCTACAAATTTTTTCCTAACACAAAAAATTTTTTTTGTCTTCTGCAAAGTGAATGGAAATATATGTACCAAAGAGATATAAATCACATAAAATTTGCTGTATCTAAATTAGTATGAAAGTAAATGTTGGGGGAAGAAATATTGCCAGGCAAATAAAGATACATTTAGTAATGATAAAAGGGTCCATTTCTTTGGGTATTTTGGAAAAATAAGGATGTTATTCCTATAGAAGTTATTTAAGTTTCAGCAATAAATAAAGGTGTATGTAATTCTTATACTCAGCTGAAAAGACTTGTTATTCAATAAAAATCATGTTGAAGAAGTAATAGATAGGCAAAATGACTATGGAACCGAAGAAACCTTCACACTTAGATCCATCTTTTTTTTCAAAATGTGGATCTCAGTTTAAGAATGTCAGCAAACAACAAATGTTCATGTGATTTACAGTAGCTCTGGATTTTGTGTCTACTGGGACTGTTGCTCTATTTTCCTAAGGAGAAAGATTAGCTGGCACTTGGAGGGAGGTAGTGCGGCACATTGGCCCATTGTTTTTGAGTGATTCAAAACCAACATCTTGGCAGCAGTGAACATAAAAAGTTGATGTCTTTCCCAGTCTTACATTTACATTTTACCTTTGTAAATATTTTTGGTTATTATTTGTCTTTTGTGATTGAGCTTTCATTAAGCCTAGATTAAATTTTACTTCCTACTTATTTTGGTAATTTGTGTTTGCAGTTTTGTAAGTTTATTCACAAATTATGATTTAAAATACATAAATTTCCTAGGAAATTTATGTCTTTTTTTTTTTTTTTTTTGTCGATGTGAGTGTAATTTTTTTCAAATTGTGTTATGTTGTCTAAATGAATATTACTGGGTCTGGGGAATGCTTTTGACTTGTGTATGTTGGTCCATATTCAGAAATGATGTACGATTCCCTTATTGTTTCTATTTTCTTTCTTTTTTTTTTGTAGATTCTCCATGTGGACAAATACATTTGGTAAGTATTTATAAATTTAATTAGTTAATAGATTACAAATTTTTAATCATGTCAAAGTGGCATCATTATTTTTATCTATTTATTTTAATTTCAGTATTCTAGTATGCTTTTGAAAAAATATAAATAGTTTGGGTTGGCCTATCTTTTTTATATTCACAAAAACAATTTATGTAAGATATGCATATTTTGGTAAAATTTTTCTATATTTTTCTCTATATAATCTGTTATATATGTATTTAGCAATGTTTTTAAAGACATTAATTTCATGTCAGCAGAGGCAGGAAGTGTCAAATATAGCCTAATTTTAAGGGTTCTTAATCTTTAACATTTTCTCTTAAATCATTTTTGAAAATTTGCCTACATTTTTATTCCTATAAGCTTTCAAAATTATTTGTATAAAGATGCCAGAGCACTTAAAAATAAGAAACCCTATGTGTATTTATCTTTATTTACAGATTTGATGTTAAATTTTTTTTCCTCCATTCCTCCTTCCCTTCTTTCTTTTCTTCCTTTCTGTCTTCCATATTTTAGCATATTTAAAATATGGTTATGATTAAGTTCACAAACAGACAGTTTTCATGTATGGAGCCTTCTGAAACCATACTTATTTTTAGTTTTCTAAAGTGAAGAGCCATAATTTGAAGAATTTATAACTGTAGTCTTGAGTATTTCCTTTGTCTCTTGTATTTTTCAGTTTTCTTTTGTCATGGTATTTTATTTTTGAGGGCATAACCAAAGAATTTTTATAAGGAAAGCCTATGACTGACACTCCTGCCTTCAAAAGCTGCTACTTATGGAAATTTAAAGGAGAAATAGATGATGTAAAAGAGAGAAAAAGTTTTGTAGAGAATTTAGAGATAGAACAACCCCTTATCTTAAGAATGAAGGGAGAAGAAAACAAATTCATTTGAGCATGTATCTTTAGAAGGTGGCTAAGAAATTGAAATATAATAGGGCCCTAGAAGAAGGTGAATGTTCCGCTTCCACTGATTGTTGTGTATGGCTATACATGCACAGATAATATCACTGGTCACCAGGAAAATGATTTGAAGGACTGATACAGGAAGCAGTGTTTAACAGAACTTTGTGATACTATACACACTCTCTTCTCTTGGACTACAAGCAGTAGAATTCCATGGAATAATCTGATGGGCCTGAACTGAATAAAAATATATCGACCAACCAGGTTTTGCAACTTGTATGTCAAACACAACGTGGCTCACAAAAAAACATTGCTCTATATGCAGTATTTTAGGTTTAATTTCAGTATGCATCTTAAACCTTTTCTTTTGAAAAGCAGTATTAAACTAATGGAATTTACCTGAATATAAATATCTTCAGGATGCATGCATTATATCATATATTATCTGAAATGTAATCTATTTTCATACAAAATTTCATAATTTTATTTCCCTTTCTTCTGATTCCAGTTCTCTACACTCAATTATATGCAAGATTTGAAAAAACAAAATATAAGCCTCAGTTATTTCTGCAAATTCAGCTTTTGAGATTATCTTTCAATTCTCATATCTCTCTTTAAATTTTTTCTTATCGTAAAAAATTCCAGGTCTCTGTTTCTGGAAATGATCAATTTTTATTCTGTTCAAACAATTATATTGGAAGAGCAATATATCAGAAAAAGGTTGGAACTTTCAGAAGTTTCCCAAGCCTATCCTTCTCCTTTCATACTTTGTGGTAGTGCTAAGAATGGAGCATTTTGGGGTGGACTTGGAAGTTACCAAAGGAGGGAGGGTTCCAGGAGGAAGGTGAAAACTGAGCATGTAATGATTTTTCTAAATGCCAGGGAGAAGGGTTGAGTGAGTGCCGGTCACTAACTTTCTATTTTTTTTTTTTTTATGGGTCATTTATTTTGTATTTTTTAATTACATTTTTAATTGGAAGATAATTGCTTTACAAAATTGTGTTAGTTATATCAACACTAATCAGCCACAGGTATACATATGTCCCCTCCCTTTTCCCTCACCATCCCACTCCTCTAGGTTGTGACAGAGATCTGGGTTTGAGCTCCCTGTGTCACACAGCAAATTCCCACTGGCTATCTGTTTTACACATGGTAATGTATATGTTTCAATGTTATCCTCTGAATTCGTTTCTCACTCTTCTTCCCTGTGTCCATAAGTCTGTTCTCTATGTACTGATGAACCTATTTGCAGGCCAGCAATGGAGACACAGTCACTGACTTTTGTAAAGATGAAAGGACGTAGCAGTGATGAGGGGTGGGGGGGGAGTGGTCCTGAGTCAGTTGCTGTTCTGAGCCCTCTGTTGGTGAAGATGCACATTAAAGAAAAAAGACCTTGCACAAGCATTGTGATGTCCTACGATCAGAAGAGGAATTAAGGATTTTAATCAAGATCTGTGCCTGTATTTTTCAATGAGTATAAATAAGAGGGTTATAATAAACTTTTTTTTCCCCAGAGTTTTTAAAAAAAAAGCTAATATGGTAAATTCTTAGAAGTTTACATTAAATTGATTGCTGAACTGTGAAAGTAAGTATCTCTTGGGACACCTTTTGCTTAGTGCCATTACCTCCAGGGAAGAATATCTGGATGAGCTTCCAGAGCTTTTGGAAGATGAAAGTATTTTGTTGGCAAGAGCATGTAACAGGGTGTCCTGGCTGGGCCAGTTTAAATTGATTTGTTTGTGGAAATGGCAAACACCATCTCTAAAATGTTGTGAACTCTATCTCTAAAGCAAAGGTAAGAAAATAGCAGGCAAATATATGGGAGTTTCTTGCTTACCACACAGTAGAGCCGCTGAACTCAAAGCATTTGTTAATCTGTTTTTAATTCTAGATATCATCCTTTAAAAAATATAAGCCATACATTTAATACAAACAACCTAAATTCTTTGTTTCTACCAATAGAATTATTAAAGCCATTCATAGGGAAGACCTGTGGTATGAAAATACTGGAAGCTTTTCAATGGATAATGTTCTGAATGAACAGCCTGCCCCTATACTATCTATTACCTCCATTTATATGAAAATTTGCTGAAACTATTATCTATTACAAAATACCACTGTTTTTATTTAATAAGGGGAGTTGCTACTTGGCTGCAACAGAAAGAGTTTTGCTTCATGAAGCAAGTTCAGATTTAGAATCAAACTCATTAAAGATTTCAAGAGTGTTCTGTGATAACAACTTGAGGAGGAGAAATTGCCAGGTTTTACTGTTTGGAAAATTAGGGAGCAAGAATGATTGATGTATATTCCTATGGCCTTTAGAGATAAAACTAAGTTTGCATAAAACTAGGGCTATACTGGTGGGTAGAAATATAGAGAATGCTATTACAAAGGCAAAGAAAAAGACAAAGATATATAGCTCAATATCACAATATCATAAGTTCCAAAAATATTTAAATCTTTTGTGGCTAAGATAACTCAAAATTCATTGTTCAAGAGCAATTTATTATTAGAGATGTTTATGTATTAGAGATATTTATATATGAGATTTTTTTAATTGAGAGAACAAATATAATTGAAGTGAATCTCTGGTATACCTTGTTCATGTAAGAAATTTACAGTCAAATTTTATTGAAAGTTGACTATTTATGCTTTTAGTATGTGTTCATTGTATGTAGAGCCAATTCCAGATTCTTTCCTAGCCACAAAGAATACACAAATGTTACACAGAGCCATGAAGAATAACAAAAGCAGTACAGTGTGTTCCGTTCAAATAATTCAACTAAGTTCCAGAATTGAAGATTTTACTTTACACAGGAATTTGTGAATTGACTGAATATTCATCATGTCTCATGTATCTTTCTAACATGAATTAATCAGAGAAATGAAGCAAGCACAGCAATATGGCAGAGTAAGCATGGCCATTGTTCCACAAAAGCAGTTCAAATGTAATTTTTCTACAGCAAGGCTTTTAGAAGAAAGGTGCAGTGGCATCAAGCAAATCTCTCAATTTCTCACCATTGGTAAGAAGGTCCACGTGGGCCTTGTCCTACAAGATATAAGTGATGGGTGATGGGAAACACAAGGATGCCTCCTGGATGTTGGCTCAGCTGCTGCTATTCATGAAACTGCAGTTGTTTTAAAGGTCAGGCTCATCAACTAATCCATCCCCATGTAATCAACCTATAGTTGTCAGGGCCTATGGTCAGGACTTTTTCTTTCAGTGGTACATTTACATAACTTCTGCTCTAAATAGGAGCATGTTCATTATAATTTTGCTTCCCTGAGGCCTCCTTTGCACTATTAAAAATCACTGAGTACCCAAAGAGCTTCTGTTTGTGTAGGTTTTATCTACTGAATTTATCATACTCAAACTGCTATAATCATCTCTATTGTTCATCGGGAACATGAGTCAGAATCCTTTCTGGAAATGGTGGAAGGTCAGGCTTTCCTTGGCTCAGACATCAGCAACATGGGCTTGAAAATCTTTGTTTCTGAGCACTCAGGATTAATGATATAACAAGAGTTGATGTAAACAAAAAGAAGAAATTTCAAAACTGGGAAGATTCATGCGGTAGTAACTATAATATTTTGGAAAAAAAAAAACAAGCAAAACATCCTTAATGATTAATTAGAATAAGTTGGGAAGAATTTGAGGATGTCTGTAATACGTGTTGAGGAGGTAATATTGGAACTAGGAAAAATGTCTTTTTATGACATCTCATCTTTTTGGAATACCTTTGTCAACATGGGTTTATGGATTCCTGTATGGCTCCTAAATATTTTCTTTTAATTACACCCAAAGACAAACACTACTGCCAATACTACTATTAATATTATTGCTAACAACTAGAAGTTACTGTCCACCCACTACTCACCACTCATTGTCCCCATAATATGTTCCCATTATCTTACACAACATGGCAAAGTATCAGTTCATTCCTGTTTTACAGGAGAAGAAACTGAGCACAGTGCTCAAGTACACAGAACTAGTAAATGTGGAGATGGAGGCAGCCCCTTGATTTATGATTATTCCTTGACTATTTCAATAAGGTTTCCCAATGGAATAAAATGTCAATGTCCAAAAATACTTTTTAAAAATATTGTTTCTCTTCATTCTAATGTTTCAAATATTATACTTGAGAAATAAAAACTGCTCTACCCCTAGAAAGGGTTTTGAGAGGTTTGCAGGTGGATTCTTTATCAGCTGAGCCACAATGGAAGCTCAAAAATACTGAAATGGGAATCCTATCTCTTCTCCAGCAGATCTTCCTGGCCCAGGAATCGAACCAGGGTCTCCAGCATTGCAGGCAGATTCTTTACCAACTGAGCTATCAGGGAAGCTTTGAGAGGTTTAAGTTTGCACAATCTATGGGACTCTTTTATGAAGTTTTAAAACATAAATAGAGCCTTTGTAAAAACTGTGTAAAAACAATTTGAGATTGACTTTCCATGGAGGGAAGAAGGAAATAAGTGAATTTTTTGTACATCTTTAAAATTTTATTAGTCTAATGTAATCATCATCTACATCTACAAAATTAGGAATTCACCAAAATGAAGAATACAGAATAGTTCATATATTTACCAACTCCTTTGGTTTCTATCTGATAAAAGTATAGGTGATTTACCACTAAACATGTGGATAATAGTGGTGGGAAATTGAGCCCAATTCTAGAGACACAACTAAAAGTTAAATCTGTTTAGAGACAAAAGGAAAGTATGCCTATGAGTTAGGGTGTGCATGCCTGCATTCCTAAAATTTAGAATATCCAATGATTATGTCCTTGTAGGAAACAATTTTTTTTAAATTATGACTCACTAGGCAATCAGAACTCAACTTAGTTTTACATGTAATTATAGTGTTTCAGCCTTTCTCTGTATATGAATCTTCATAGGAACACCACAAAGTCCTACAGTGTATCAGAAAACTATCCTTTTAATAAGTATATCTTCAAAATTGGTTTTATATTAGTGTGAAGAATCCAAAATAAGATTTTATTTTGTATTAGTGTAGATATAATTATGTAAAGCTAATTTCATTCCAGGACAGAAACACAACATAATGTCTACTGCTAGAAACATTAAAATATGAAGCCATCCTCCATAGCTCTGAAGTGAAGTGAAAGTGAAAGCGTTAGTTTCCATGTCCCATTCTCTAAGACCCCAAGGGCTATAGCCAACCAGACTCCTCTGTCCATGGAATTCTCCAGGAAAAAATACTGGAGTGGGTAGCCATTCCCTTCTTTGGGGAACCTTTCTGACCCAGGGATTGAACCCAGGTCTCAGGCACTGCAGGCAATTCTCACTGTCTGAGCCACCAGGAATCCATAGTTCTACTTATTCCTATAAAGATGGAGAAGAATGACATAGATCATAGACTCATTTTACAGTATTATTTTAATAAAATTGTATAAAATATGAAAGCCAGCATCCTTAAGCAATATTTATAATTTTTAGAGATGTATCTGAATGCAGAGTTAAGAAAGCCTTCCTCAGCAATCAATGCAAAGAAATAGAGGAAAACAACAGAATGGGAAAGACTAGAGATCTCTTCAAGAAAATTAGAGATACCAAGGGAAGATTTTATGCAAAGATGGGCTTGATAAAGGGCAGAAATGGTAGGGACCTAACAGAAGCAGAAGATATTAAGAAGAGGTGGCAACAATACACAGAAGAACTGTACAAAAAAGATCTTCACTACCCAGATAATCAAGATTGTGTGATCACTCACCTAGAGCCAGACATCCTGGAATATGAAGTCAAGTGGTCCTTAGAAGGCATCACTATGAACAAAGCTAGTGGAGGTGATGGAATTCCAGTGGAGCTATTTCAAATCCTGAAACATGATGGCTGTGAAAGTGCTGCACTCACTATGCCAGCACATTTGTAAAACTCAGCAGTGGCCACAGGACTAGAAAAGGTCAGTTTTCATTTCAATCTCAAAGAAAGGCAATGCCAAAGAATGCTCACACTACCGCACAATTGCACTCATCTCACATGCTAGTAAAGTAATGTTCAAAATTCTTCAAGCCAGGCTTCAGCAATACACGAACTTCCAGATATTCAAGCTGGTTTTAGAAAAGGCAGAGGAACCAGAGATCAAATTGCCAACATCTGCTGGATCATGGAAAAAGCAAGAGAGTTCCAGAAAAACATCTATTTCTTCTTTATTGACTATGGCAAAGCCTTTGACTGTGTGGATCACAATAAACTGTGGAAAATTCTTCAAGAGATGGGAACACCAGACCACCTGACCTGCCTCTTGAGAAACCTATATGCAGGTCAGGAAGCAATAGTTAGAATGGGACATGGAACAACAGACTGGTTCCAAATAGGAAAAGGAGTTCATCAAGGCTGTACATTGTCACCCTGCTTATTTAACTTATAAGCAGAGTACATCATGAGAAACGCTGGGCTGGAAGAAGCACACGCTGGAATCAAGATTGCCGGGAAAAATATCAATAATCTTAGAAATGCAGATGACACACCCTTATGGCAGAAAGTGAAGAGGAACTAAAAAGCCTCTTAATGAAAGTGATAGAGGAGAGTGAAAAAGTTGGCTTAAAGCTCAGCATTCAGAAAACAAAGATCATGGCATCTGGTCCCATCACTTCATGGGAAATAGATGGGGAAACAGTGGAAACAGTGTCAGACTTTATTTTTGGGGCTCCCAAATCACTGCAGATGGTGACTGCAGCCATGAAATTAAAAGACATTTACTCCTTGGAAGGAAAGTTATGACCAACCTAGCTAGACAGCATATTCAAAAGCAGAGACATTACTTTGCCAACAAAGGTTCGTCTAGTCAAGGCTATGGTTTTTCCAGTGGTCATGCATGGATGTGAGATTTGGACTGTGAAGAAAGCTGAGCGCCGAAGAATTGATGCTTTTGAACTGTCGTGTTGGAGAAGACTCTTGAGTCCCTTGGACAGCAAGGAGATCCAACCAGTCCGTCCTAAAGGAGATCAGCCCTGGGTGTTCATTGGAAGGACTGGTGATGAAGCTGAAGCTCCAATATTTGGCCACCTCATTTGAAGAGTTGACTCACTGGAAAAGACTCCGATGCTGAGAGTGCTTGGGGGCAGGAAGAGAAGGGAATGACAGAGGATGAGATGGCTGGATGGCATCACCAACTCTATGGTCATGAGTTTGTGTAAACTCCGGGAGTTGGTGATGGACAGGGAGGCCTGGAGTGCTGCGATTCATTGGGTCGCAAAGAGTTGGACATGACTGAACAACTGAACTGAACTGATGTTCTCATGTGTCTCAATGTTTAATAGTTCCTTTGAATGATTTCTATAATTTGAGATCCCACTTTATAAACAAATTGCTTGTTGTGAATTCCTTAGAATACGGTTCTCCTAAATATCACTTAAGAAACAGAAACATTTTATTTTAATTTCTGAGTAACTTGTTTTACACAGTCTAACACAGAGCTAAATAAAAATAATTTATGAAACAGTACTATTAAACCTTCATGTATAATTGATTCTATTCAATCAATTGACAAATATGAACACGTATGCATGCATTCACTGTGGCTTCCCTCATGGCTCAGTGGTATACAATCCAATGCTAATGCAGGAGATGTGTGTTCCATCCCTGGGTTGGGAAGCTCCCTTGAAGAGGAAATGGCAACCCATTCCAGTATTCTTGCCCGGGAAATCCCATGGAAAGATGAGCCTGGCAGGCTACATACAGTCCATGAGATAGCAAAGAGCTGGACATGATTTAGAAACGAAAAAACAACATGCATTCATAATACTTCTTGAATCACTCTCATGTGTTTGGTAAATTCATTCTATTTATAGCAAAAAGTGTCAAAAACTAAAAAGATAAATACCAGACCACCTGACCTGCCTCTTGAGAAATTTGTATGCAGGTCAGGAAGCAACAGTTAGAACTGGACATGGAACAACAGACTGGTTCCAAATAGGAAAAGGAGTGCGTCAAGGCTGTATATTGTCACCCTGCTTATTTAACTTATATGCAGAGTACATCAGGAGAAACGCTGGGCTGGAAGAAACACAAACTGGAATCACGATTGCCGGGAGAAATATCAATAACCTTAGAAATGCAGATGACACCACCCTTATGGCAGAAAGTTAGAGGAACTAAAAAGCCTCTTGATGAAAGTGAAAGGGGAGAGTGAAAAAGTTGGCTTAAAGCTCAACATTCAGAAAACGAAGATCATGGCATATGGTCCCATCACTTCATGGGAAATAGATGGGGAAACAGTGGAAACAGTGTCAGACTTTATTTTTCTGGGCTCCAAAATCACTGCAGATGATAACTGCAGCCATGAAATTAAAAGATGCTTACTCCTTGGAAGGAAAGTTATGTCCAACCTAGATAGCATATTCAAAACAAAGATATTACTTTGCCAACAAAGGTCCATCTTGTCAAGGCTGTGGTTTTTCCAGTGGTCGTGTATGGGTGTGAGAGTTGGACTGTGAAGAAGGCTGAGCACCGAAGAATTGATGCTTTTGAACTGTGGTGTTGGAGAAGACTCTTGAGAGTCCCTTGGACTGCAAGGAGATCCAACCAGTCCATTCTGAAGGAGATCAGCCCTGGGATTTCCTTGGAAGGAATGATGCTAAAGCTGAAACTCCAGTACTTTGGCCACCTCATGCGAAGAGTTGATTCATTGGAAAAGACTCTGATGCTGGGAGGGATTGGGGGCAGGAGGAGAAGGGGACGACAGAGGATGAGATGGCTGAATGGCATCACTGACTCGATGGACGTGAGTCTGGGTGAACTCTGGGAGTTGGTGATGGACAGGGAGGCCTGGCTTGCTGGGATTCATGGGGTTGCAAAGAGTTGGACACGACTGAGCGACTGAACTGAACTGAACTGAATGTATCATATGTTCAGTCCCTAAGTTGTATCTGACTCTTTGCAACTCCATCGACTGTAGCCCTCCAGGCTCCTCTGTCCTGGGACTTTCCAAGCAAGAATCTGGAGTGGGCTGCTGTTTTCTCCTGCTTCTCCTACATTGGGGGGTGGATTCTTTATCACTGAACCAACTGGGAAGTCTTAGTGAATCATATGGTTTGGGTTAACTTGTACTTAAATAAACAGTGCTTTGATACAAAGATTTTCCAGCAAAATATTTGACATTAAACAAGTAAGCATAACTTATTCAAAAGAGTACATTAATGAATGGTTGAACATATCTTTTTAAGAATATCCCTCATATTGATAACTCTTTAAAAAGATACCAAAAAATATTGGTTTGCCCAAGGCTGACTGCAATTAAGTACAATCTGCATCATGCCTAAATTTCTCAAAGATTGGAGTATCTTTCCAATAATCATATAATTGAGATAATATGCAGTCAGCTTGTATCTTATTCATTCACTCAGCATGTTTTTATTGAATCCTACATGTGTACATCACTGTTCAACTCTACATGTACATATTACTGTTCAATTAATGGTACATAGAATTCAATAAAACATTCTCCCATTTTCAAGCATTTATAGTCCAGTTAGTGAAATACAAATTTTATTTAACAAGTACTTATAATATAATATATATTCCCTACATATGGTAAAATTCTAGAAATATCCTATAGAATTCTAAGAATTAACCACTATTGGGAATCAGAAGTGGCATATTAGAGACACAGAATTTGAACTGTATTTTGTAAATTAGTGAAAAGATAATTCCCTTTAGATGTGAAATGTAGGCAAGCAGTTCTTGCCTATTTCCTCATGCGCACTCAATTGTGGATGACAATTTATTTAACTATTTATTCCTTACATGAGACAAAATGTCTTTCCTCTAATGACCTGATGGGCAGAGTATATATCATAACGTAAGCATATATATGCAGAGAGGAAACATTTTTCTTTAGAGTACTGATAATCCTTTGTAATTCTGTAAGCGTATTTTTTTAATTAAAATGGAACATTTATTAGCTCATTCGAAGTGTGTAAGCCCCTGCAAGACAGGCAGGACAATTTTCAGTAATTCTGTGAAAGTGGCAAGGCCAATTTAAAGATGTGAAAACTGAGGCCATTGGAGAACCTTGGAACAAACAACCTTTTACTACAGCTTTGGGAATTCAATACAGGTATTTTGACTCCAATTTTAATTTCTCCTTTTACTATACCAGCCTTGTCTCTAACAAATAGGTTTAACATTTGGATACTATGTTCTGTTATTAAAGCAGCTCACCACCCATCTTTTATATGAGGCAGAAAACAGGTTTAAGCCTCTCCGGGGGGAGCTCTTAACCTGGAAAGGAAGGAAATGTATCACAGGTGAAAGGCAGCAGAACAATGTGACCCGCTGCTAATTTGCGGTGGTATTCATTTGGGTGGGATTTGACATTTCTGGGTAGGTGTATATTTGTGATTGATATTTCATTCTTTAAAGCACAGCCTTTAAAACAGCTGTGAAATGTCAAGTTATTAATTTACACATTGCAAAATGTAGTGTTAGGAAACCGATTTACATCTTTCCAAATTCAACCCCGGGGATACCAAACTCTGAGATCAGCACATCATGGAGAAGATTATCCCAATCAGCATAACTCTAAACCTTGCTTTAAACCTTCTGCTCTGCACATGGGCAAAGAGATCAGGAAGGTGTTCCAGTCCAGTCACAGGAGAGGCAACCAAAACTGGAAGAAGTGTACTTGCAAGGCTTAGTGTGAGCGGTGGGCACTTTCCTTCGGGTTTATTACCATTTTTTTGAGTTATTTTATAACATCTTGGTGGGGGGTATAGGGCTGACAATTCAATGCATTCCTGGTTTAATACAGTGAAACTATTTATGGAGAGGAGAGCTTCACCTTAAATAACATGTAAAACTCATTTTACAGATGTCTCCCTGAAATACTTTCATTGATTTTTCTCTCACAAAGTAGATGCACAAAATAACCACAAAAATGGGTAGTATTACCAAATCATGCCTCAGGCACGCATTTTAAGACACATGAAACATTTCCATAATAAACCCTTTGAGAGCAAATCCATGACGTAAAGTCCAAATTCTATTGGAAATAACACTGGAAATTGCAGTACAGTTGAAACAATTTTTAATCACTCCTCTACTCTTTTTCAGTTTTAGAAGATTATATTAACTGGGTATAAATTTTATATTAAAACATTTAAATGAGCTTTGTGATTCAGTCATTAGGATAGGACAAAAAAAGACTAAAAGAAATAAAAGTGGTTCTCTTTTCCTTAAAGACATCTCTTACTACATACTTGACACTGACAAATTTTGAAGAACGAAGTTTAGATATTATTTATATCCACATACATACATATATGTGAATGCATATATACACACATACATGTAAATGACAAGCACAGCCAAATACACTGCTATGGATGAATGTCATAAAGTTAATATTAAGACAAATAATTCAGATATAAGTATTTATGTATTGTGTACAATGTTTTTATATATCATGTACAATGCTACTTAAGTACAATTCAAAAATAGGCTAATCTCTGACTAAACTAACATGAAGGCTCAACTTGCAAATCAAACACATAAGTTTGAGCTTTTACAAAAAATTAAGTTTTAATGGGAAAGACTAGAGATCTCTTCAAGAAAATCAGAGATCCCAAAGGAACATTTCATGCAAAGATGGGCTCAATAAAGGACAGAAATGATATGGACCTAACAGAAGCAGAAGATATTAAGAAGAGATGGCAAGAATACACAGAAGAACTGTACAAAAAAGATCTTCACTACCCAGATAATCAAGATTGTGTGATCACTCACCTAGAGCCAGACATCCTGGAATGTGAAGTCAAGTGGGCCTTAGAAAGCATCACTATGAACAAAGCTAGTGGAGGTGATAGAAGTCCAGTTGAGCTATTCCAAATCCTGAAACATGATGCTGTGAAAGTGCTGCACTCAATATGCCAGCAAATTTGGAAAACTCAGCAGTGGCCACAGGCCTGGAAAAGGTCAGTTTTCATTCCAATCCCAAAGAAAGGCAATGCCAAAGAATGCTCAAACTACAGTGCAATTGCACTCTTCTCACACGCTAGTAAAGTAATGCTCAAAATTCTCCAAGCCAGGCTTCAGCAATATGTGAACCGTGAACTTCCTGATGTTCAAGCTGGTTTTAGGAAAGGCAGAGGAACCAGAGATCAAATTGCCAACATCCGTTGGATCATGGAAAAAGCAAGAGAGTTTCAGAAAAACATCTATTTCTGCTTTATTGACTATGGCAAAGCCTTTGACTGTGTGGATCACAATAAACTGTGGAAAATTCTGAAAGAGATGGGAATACCAGACCACCTGATCTGCCTCTTGAGAAATTTGTATGCAGGTCAGGAAGCAACAGTTAGAACTGGACATGGAACAACAGACTGGTTCCAAATAGGAAAAGGAGTTCATCAAGGCTGTATATTGTCACCCTGTTTATTTAACTTATATGCAGAGTACATCATGAGAAACGCTGGACTGGAAGAAACAAAGCTGGAGTCAAGATTGCCGGGAGAAATATCAATAACCTCAAATATGCCGATGACACCACCCTTATGGCAGAAAGTGAAGAGGAACTCAAAAGCCTCTTGATGAAAGTGAAAGGGGAGAGTGAAAAAGTTGGCTTAAAGCTCAACATTCAGAAAACGAAGATCATGGCATCTGGTCCCACTACTTCATGGGAAATAGATGGGGAAACAGTGGAAACAGTGTCAGACTTTATTTTTGGGGGCTCCAAAATCACTGCAGATGGTGACTGCAGCCATGAAATTAAAAGACGCTTACTCCTTGGAAGGAAGGTTATGACCAACCTAGATAGCATATTCAAAAGCAGAGACATTGCCAACAAAGGTTCGTCTAGTCAAGGCTATGGTTTTTCCTGTGGTCATGTATGGATGTGAGAGTTGGACTGTGAAGAAGGCTGAGCGCCGAAGAATTGATGCTTTTGAACTGTGGTGTTGGAGAAGACTCTTGAGAGTCCCTTGGACTGCAAGGAGATCCAACCAGTCCATTCTGAAGGCGATCAGCCCTGGGATTTCTTTGGAAGGAATGATGCTAAAGCTGAAACTCCAGTACTTTGGCCACCTCATGTGAAGAGTTGACTCATTGGAAAAGACTCTGATGCTGGGAGGGATTGGGGGCAGGAGGAGAAGCGGACGACAGAGGATGAGATGGCTGAATGGCATCACTGACTCAATGGACGTGAGTCTGGGTGAACTCTGGGAATTGGTGATGGACAGTGAGGCCTGATGTGCTGCGATTCATGGGGTCGCAAAGAGTCGGACACAACTGAGTGATCTGATCTGATCTGAAGCTTTAATGGTAAGTACCAGATTATAGGCAATTGGCAATGTCAGAAAAAGCCTGGGAAGTCTACATCCAGAGGGTGGCTCCTGGGTCTACATCAAAACTAGACTATCTAGCCTAGAATTATTGTCAAGATTCCAGGTGAGGTTTTGTGATTTTAAATACACAGCAGAAAAGCATTCAGGTTATGAGTCATCTCCATTTTATTTTACTGTGTATGTGCCATTTTCTCTGGAGTCATGCCACATTAACTTATTGATTCTAGACTTATTAGCTATATACAGCTCTTAATCAGGGACAACCTTTTTAGGATATTCCATAGATAAATATCCTTCTCTTAGCAAGTGCTATTCATCTCTTTACCCGGAAGTTCAGTTATTTTCAAAACAAGATCATGTCAATAATCCTAAATCAACTCAGTACACCTTTATAGTTTAAACAAACATATTTCTTTTTGCTCTCAGGATCTTCATGCTCTACAAGTTCTACACATTTTCCAGATTGTTATTAAAATCAGCATTGTATGCATCAATTTTCTACTCAATTTTTTTTGTGTGTGTGGCAGTGATGAAGAAATAATAATAATAATATATAGAACAAGAATAATTGATTAAGCCTGATGAACAGGCTAAGGCAATAGATGCTGCGTCTACTTAATATATTAAAACAAATGGGCAAACTATAATTCAATAGTTTTATGATTTAATACATAATAACACTAACCTTTGAATTTTTGCACAATTTGGTAACTTAATCACTACTATATATTGTCCATCAAAGGATTCAGTTATTTTTCTGTTTTCTCTTTAGATTTTTTTGTATAAAATTTATCTTTTAATATTTTATTATTAAAGTATCCAGATATGAGGCAAACTTTGTAAAAAAAAACGTTTTAAGGTGAAATTATGCCTAGTTGGCTCTCTTATTAGGATTTACAGGTAATCAGAAGAGAAACAGGTTATAGGTCAGTAGTTTTAACTTCTCACTTCCTCACTGGACCAGAAAAAAAGTAGTGGACTCAGGAGTGAAACAAGAGAAGTTTCTAAGGTTCTGGTAATGTTCTTGATCTGAGCAATAGATATATTGGTTTATTCAATAGGCAAACATCCATTTAAGAAGTAAAGTTTTCTCTGTGTATTTTATGTTTTTTATGTTTTTAATTCATTTTTTAATTGGAGGAAAATTGCTTTACAATGCTGCCATGGTTTCTGCTATACAACAATGCTAATCAGCCATAATATAACATATATCATGTTTCAATGAAAAAGTTTACTTCAAAAGTGACTAGAAGCCTACTTAAAATAACTGAGAAAATGAGAAAGCTGACAGAAGGGAACATAGCAATACACTAATTATATTACAATTGTTTGCCTAATACTAAAGAGAAAATATGAAAAAAGTTTTTAAAAGTTACTTTATTCTAATAAACATAATTAAACACTTATAATTTTATATTTGTGATTTTTTGATTCTTGTTATAGCATCTTGATTCTTGCTATAGCATCTTTCATTCTTGTTACAGTATTTCAATTCTATGATTTTTATAGCATTAACTTGATATTTTAATATTTCACAGACAATAATCTGAGCAATATTTCTATTCCATATAAATAGTTTTGATTTTCTGTTAAAATTTTCCAGTGAGGTGTTTCTGTTAATTCATCTTATAAAGATTAAATGTGATCATTTTTTATGTTATTTCTAAAAGAAATAGGTTTTGGAAATAGTTCTGAAGTTTAAATGGATAAAAAGTTTAAATAGTAAGAATGTTTGAGCAATTTTTTGCTATAACTGTAATTTAACATATTTCAATTTAAGCAATTGTCTTCAAAATAGGATTTTTATGAGGCACTTGATTTTTTTTTTCTTTTTGTCATACAGCCCCTAAATTAATATATGCAATGTAATATACAATATATGAAGTATATTAATATATGGATGGCAATGAAATTAAGCAATTAATCCAAATCATAGGAAAATTAGCAGTGACTTTTAGAAATTTTTCAAAATGGTGAGGGGAATATGAACAAACATGTTATTGACAAAAATAGAGATTATAGTGTTGAAGAGAATTTTAATAGTATGAGAATGTTTTGGTGTGGTAAAATATGAGATAATTTTTTCTATTCATAATGTGGAAGAGAAATAGTTAAAAATAGGCAAATAATAATTTATGCCTTTGGTGATTATTTAATTCTGTATGTGTAATATGTTCATAGTTCATGTATTGCTGAAGCCTGGCTTGGAGAATTTTGAGCATTACTTTACTAGCATGTGAGATGAGTGCAATTGTGCGGCAGTCTGAGCATTCTTTGGCATTGCCTTTCTTTGGGATTGGAATGAAAACTGACCTTTTCCAGTTCTGTGGCCACTGCTGAGTTTTCCAAATTTGCTGACATATTGAGTGCAGCACTTTCACAGCATCATCTTTCAGGCTTTGAAATAGCTCAACTGGAATTCCATCACCTCCACTAGCTTTGTTCATAGTGATGCTTTCTAAGGCCCACTTGACTTCACATTCCAGGATGTCTTGCTGTAGGTGAGTGATCATACCATCATGATTATCTGGGTCGTGAAGATCTTTTTTGTACAGTTCTTCTGTGTATTGTTGCCACCTCTTCTTAATATCTTCTGCTTCTGTTAGGTCCATACCATTTCTGTCCTTTATCGAGCCCATCTTTGCATGAAATGTTCCCTTGGTATCTCTGATTTTCTTGAAGAGATCTCTAGTCTTTCCCATTCTGTTGTTTTCCTCTATTTCTTTGCATTGATCACTGAGGAAGGCTTTCTTATCTCTTCTTGCTATTCTTTGGAACTCTGCATTCAGATGCTTATATCTTTCCTTTTCTCCTTTGCTTTTCACTTCTCTTCTTTTCACAGCTATTTGTAAGGCCTCCCCAGACAGCCATTTACTTTTTGCATTTCTTTTCCATGGGGATGGTCTTGATCCCTGTCTCCTGTACAAGGTCACGATCCTATGTCCATAGTTCATCAGGCACTCTACCTATCAGATCTAGTCCCTTAAATCTATTTCTTACTTCCACTGTGCAATCATAAGGAATTTGGTTTAGGTCATACCTGAATGGTCTTTTCATACTGTTCATGGGGTTCTCGAGGCAAGAATACTGAAGTGGTTTGCCATTCCCTTCTCCAGTGGACAACATTCTGTCAAATCTCTCCATCATGACCCGCCCGTCTTGGGTTGCCCCACGGGCATGGCTTAGTTACATTGAGTTAGACAAGGCTGTGGTCCTAGTGTGATTAGATTGACTAGTTTTCTGTGAGTATTGTTTCAGTGTGTTTGCCCTCTGATGCCCTCTTGCAACACCTACCGTCTTACTTGGGTTTCTCTTACCTTGGGCATGCGGTATCTCTTCACGGCTGTTCCAGCAAAGCGCAGCCATTGCTCCTTACCTTGGACGAGGGGTATCTCCTCACCACTACTGGAGATCAGTGGAGAAATAACTCCAGAAAGAATGAAGGGATGGAGCCAAAGCAAAAACAATACCCAGCTGTGGATGTGACTGGTGATAGAAGCAAGGTCCAATGCTGTAAAGAGCAATATTGCATAGGAACCTGGAATGTCAGGTCCATGAATCAAGGCAAATTGGAAGTGGTCAAACAAGAGATGGCAAGAGTGAATGTTGACATTCTAGGAATCAGCGAACTGAAATGGACTGGAATGGGTGAATTTAACTCAGATGACCATTATATCTACTACTGCAGGCAGGAATCACTCAGAAGAAATGGATTGGCCATCATAGCCAACAAAAGAGTCCAAAATGCAGTACTTGGATGCAATCTCAAAAACGACAGAATGATCTCTGTTCGTTTCCAAGGCAAACCATTCAATATCACAGTAATCCAAGTCTATGCCCCAAACAGTAACGCTGGAGAAGCTGAAGTTGAATGGTTCTATGAAGACCTACAAGACCTTTTAGAACTAACACCCACAAAAGATGTCCTTTTCATTATAGGGGACTGGAATGCAAAAGTAGGAAGTCAAGAAACACCTAGACTAACAGGCAAATTTGGCCTTGAAATAAGGAATGAAACAGGGCAAGGGCTAATAGAGATTTGCCAAGAGAATGCACTGGTCATAGAAAACACCCTCTTCCAACAACACAAGAGAAGATTCTATACATGGACATCACCATATGGTCAACACCGAAATTAGATTGATTATATTCTTCGCAGCCAAAGATGGAGAAGCTCTATACAGTCAACAAAAACAAGACCAGGAGCTGACTGTGGCTCAGATCATGAACTCCTTATTACCAAATTCAGACTTAAATTGAAGAAACTAGGGAAAACCGCTAGCCCATTCAGGTACGACCTAAATCAAATCCCTTATGATTATACAGTGGAAATGAGAAGTAGATTTATGGGCCTAGATCTGATAGATTGAGTGCCTGATGAACTGTGGAATGAGGTTGTTGAAACTGTACAAGAGACAGGGATCAAGACCATCCCCATGGAAAAGAAATGCAAAAAAGCAAAATGGCTGTCCGGGGAGGCCTTACAAATAGCTGTGAAAAGAAGAGAAGCAAAAAGCAAAGGAGAAAAGGAAAGATATAAACATCTGAATGCAGAGTTCCAAAAAATAGCAAGAAGAGATAAGAAAGCCTTCCTCAGTGATCAATGCAAAGAAATAGAGGAAAACAACAGAATGGGAAAGACCAGGGATCTCTTCAAGAAAATCAGAGATACCAAAGTAACATTTCATGCAAAGATGAGCTCAATAAAGGACAGAAATGGTATGGACCTAACAGAAGCAGAAGATATTAAGAAGAGATGGCAAGGATACACAGAAGAACTGTACAAAAAAAGATCTTCACGACCCAGATAATCATGATGGTGTGATCACTGACTTAGAGCCAGACATCCTGGAATGTGAAGTCAAGTGGGCCTTAGAAAGCATCACTATGAACAAAGTTAGTGGAGGTGATGGAAATGCAGTTGAGCTATTCCAAATCCTGAAAGATGATGCGGTGAAAGTGCTGCACTCAATATGCACTCAAATTTGCCCTCAGCAAATTTGGAAAACTCAGCAGTGGCCACAGGACTGGAAAAGGTCAGTTTTCATTCTAATTCCAAAGAAAGGCAATGCCAAAGAATGCTCAAACTACCACACAATTGCACTCATCTCACACACTAGTAAAGTAATGCTCAAAATTCTCCAAGCCAGGCTTCAGCAATATGTGAACTGTGAACTTCCTGATCTTCAAGCTGGTTTTAGAAAAGGCAGGTGGACCAGAGATCAAATTGCCAACATCTGCTGGATCATGGAAAAAGCAAGAGAGTTCCAGAAAAACATCTATTTCTGCTTTATTGACTACGCCAAAGCTTTTGAATGTGTGGATCACAGTAAACTGTGGAAAATTCTGAAAGAAATGGGAATTCCAGAGCACCTGACCTGCCTCTTGAGAAATTTGTATGCAGGTCAGGAAGCAACAGTTAGAACTGGACATGGAACAACAGACTGGTTCCAAATAGGAAAAGGAGTTCATCAAGGCTGTATATTGTCACCCTGTTTATTTAACTTATATGCAGAGTACATCATGAGAAACGCTGGACTGGAAGAAACAAAAGCTGGAGTCAAGATTGCCGGGAGAAATATAAATAAACTCAGATATGCCGATGACACCACCCTTATGGCAGAAAGTGAAGAGGAATTCAAAAGCCTCTTGATGAAAGTGAAAGGGGAGAGTGAAAAAGTTGGCTTAAAGCTCAACAAAAACGAAGATCATGGCATCCGGTCCCATCACTTCATGGGAAATAGATGGGGAAACAGTGTCAGACTTTATTTTTGGGGGCTCCAAAATCACTGTAGATGGTGACTGCAGCCATGAAATTAAAAGACACTTACTACTTGGAAGGAAAGTTATGACCAACCTAGATAGTATATTCAAAAGCAGAGACATTACTTTGCCAACAAAGGTTCGTCTAGTCAAGGCTATGGTTTTTCCTGTGGTCATGTATGGATGTGAGAGTTGGACTGTGAAGAAGGCTGAGCACCGAAGAATTGATGATTTTGAACTGTGGTGTTGGAGAAGACTCTTGAAAGTCCCTTGGACTGCAAGGAGATCCAACCAGCCCATTCTGAAGGAGATCAGCCCTGGGATTTCTTTGGAAGGAATGATGCTAAAGCTGAAACTCCAGTACTTTGGTCACCTCATGCAAAGAGTTGACTCATTGGAAAAGACTCTGATGCTGGGAGGGAAGGGGGCAGGAGGAGAAGGGGACAACAGAGAATGAGTTGGCTGTATGGCATCACTGACTCCATGGATGTGAGTCTCAGTGAACTCCGGGAGTTGGTGATGGATAGGGAGGCCTGGTGTGCTGTGATTCATGGGGTCGCAAAGAGTTGTACAGGACTGAGCGACTTATCTGATCTGATCTGATCTGAATGGTCTAGTGGTTTTCCCTACTTTCTTCAACCTGAGTAACTTTTCATGTTTCATACAACAGAAATTATTGTTAAAATATGTAGTTTAAAAATGATATTAAATGAAATTTATCCTTATGCAGATTAAAAATCAACATATATGCGTGTATATGGATTATTATTTTATGAAATATTTATGGTGCTATTTTAAGTTAATTCAGAGAAATTTGGTGTGCTACTGTCCACAGTGTCACAAAGAGTTGGACACCACTTAGCAACCGAAAAACAACAACAATAAATTCCCTCAGCAGGTTGGCATTAATAAACTCATTTTCTAGATGAGAAAGTTAATGCACAGAAGATCACACAGTATTCAGTTTAGCTAAATTATGAACTGAATTCTTCCTGAATCTAAAAATGCTGCTTTGATTACACCACCCTAGAAACCCAAATGACAGTGAAATTTAAACAAACAACTGCATCCATAGAGTGAAATATCATTGTGTTGAATTTGAAAATTCTAACATTTCAAACATTAATATTTTAGATATTGGCTCATGAAATAGGCTAAATTTTGTGTTTATGAAGGAAAACTAGATTAAGACTTTTAAAGTGATCTCAGCTATTAGAGTAAATTAACATTTAGAGATGATAACTTTCTAACTATAAAATTAAAGACACTTTATACAGTTAACAATATCCTCTAGAGAATCACTCCCACTGGCCTGCTGAACCACCAAGAAATGATGGTATCTTGGAAAAAATTATTTGCAGGGTATTTCTTTAATTTGGATCATGCAGTTTTTTTTTTTTTTTTTATTCTTCCAATTTTATTTTATTTTTAAACTTTACATAATTGTATTAGTTTTGCCAAATATCAAAATGAATCTGCCACAGGTATACATGTGTTCCCCATCCCGAACCCTCCTCCCTCCTCCCTCCCCATACCATCCCTCTGGGCCGTCCCAGTGCACCAGCCCCAAGCATCCAGCATCATGCATCGAACCTGGACTGGCAACTCGTTTCCCACATGATATTCTACATGTTTCATTGCCATTCTCCCAAATCTTCCCACCCTCTCCCTCTCCCACAGAGTCCGTAAGACTGTTCTATACATCAGTGTCTCTTTTGCTGTCTCGTACACCGGGTTATTGTTACCATCTTTCTAAATTCCATATATATGCGTTAGAATACTGTATTTATGTTTTTCCTTCTGGCTTACTTCACTCTGTATAATAGGCTCCAGTTTCATCCACCTCATTAGAACTGATTCAAATGTATTCTTTTTAATGGCTGAGTAATACTCCATTGTGTATATGTACCACAGCTTTCTTATCCATTCATCTGCTGATGGACATCTAGGTTGCTTCCATGTCTTGGCTATTATAAACAGTGCTGCGATGAACATTGGGGTACACGTGTCTCTTTCCCTTCTGGTTTCCTCAGTGTGTATGCCCAGCAGTGGGGTTGCTGGATCATAAGGCAGTTCTATTTCCAGTTTTTTAAGGAATCTCCACACTGTTCTCCATAGTGGCTGTACTAGTTTGCATTCCCACCAACAGTGTAAGAGGGTTCCCTTTTCTCCACACCCTCTCCAGCATTTATTATTTGTAGACTTTTGGATCGCAGCCATTCTGACTGGTGTGAAATGGTACCTCATAGTGGTTTTGATTTGCATTTCTCTGATAATGAGTGATGTTGAGCATCTTTTCATGTGTTTGTTAGCCATCTGTATGTCTTTTTTGGAGAAATGTCTATTTAGTTCTTTGGCCCATTTTTTGATTGGGTCGTTTATTTTTCTGGAGTTGAGCTGTAGGAGTTGCTTGTATATTTTTGAGATTAGTTGTTTGTCGGTTGCTTCATTTGCTATTATTTTCTCCCATTCTGAAGGCTGTCTTTTCACCTTGCTAATAGTTTCCTTTGATGTGCAGAAGCTTTTAAGGTTAATTAGGTCCCATTTGTTTATTTTTGCTTTTATTTCCAATATTCTGGGAGGTGGGTCATAGAGGATCCTGCTGTGATGTATGTCGGAGAGTGTTTTGCCTACCTAAAGAAACTAAAGACCTATATATAGAAAACTATAAAACACTGGTGAAAGAAATCAAAGAGGACACTAATAGATGGAGAAATATACCATGTTCATGGATTGGAAGAATCAATATAGTGAAAATGAGTATACTACCCAAAGCAATTTATAGATTCAACGCAATCCCTATCAAGCTACCAACAGTATTCTTCACAGAGCTAGAACAAATAATTTCACAATTTGTATGGAAATACAAAAAACCTCGAATAGCCAAAGTGATCTTGAGAAAGAAGAATGGAACTGGAGGAATCAACCTACCTGACTTCAGGCTCTACTACAAAGCCACAGTTATCAAGACAGTATGGTACTGGCACAAAGACAGAAATATTGATCAATGGAATAAAATAGAAAGCCCAGAGATAAATCCACGCACATATGGACACCTTATCTTCGACAAAGGAGGCAAGAATATACAATGGATTAAAGACAATCTCTTTAACAAGTGGTGCTGGGAAATCTGGTCAACCACTTGTAAAAGAATGAAACTGGACCACTTTCTAACACCATACACAAAAATAAACTCAAAATGGATTAAAGATCTAAACGTAAGACCGGAAACTATAAAACTCCTAGAGGAGAACATAGGCAAAACACTCTCCGACATGCAGTTTTGGAAACAGGTATATGCTGTGTTCAAATCTGCCAGCAATATAGGAGAAAAAGGAAATGCGGATTCTACCCCTGGATCAGGAAGATCCCCTGGAAGAGGAAATGGCAACCCACTTCAGCACTCTTCCTGAAAAATCTCATGGGCAGAGACTCATGGGCTATAGTCCAAAGGGTCTCAAAGAGTCAGACACCACTAAGCATGCACACACACTCTGGGCTCCCAGAGTAGAATATCTTTTATTAATAATAAAACTGATGACATTTTAACTTATACTTCTTTCAGTCAATTGGGCCCAAACTTGAGATGGTTAAAAAATAGTGCTATTATTTGACTCTTCTAAAATCTCAATTTTATGATAATTTTACTTACAGATAATGATTTAAAAATCCATAAACACAAAATGAAAAACACTATCTAGACAGTTTTAGAAAGGTTCTCCTTCCTCAGTTCAGTTCAGTCACTCAGTCGTGTCTGACTCTTTGCGACCCCATGAATTGCAGCATGCCAGGCCTCCCTGTCCATCACCAACTCCCAGAGTTTACCCAAACTCATGTCCATCGAGTCGGTGATGCCATCCAGCCATCTCATCCTCTGTTGTCCCCTTCTTCTCCTTCCCCCAATCCCTCCCAGCATCAGAGTCTTTTCCAATGAGTCAACTCTTCACATGAGGTGGCCAAAGTATTGGAGTTTCAGCTTTAGCATCAGTCCTTTCAATGAACACCCAAGACTGATCTCCTTTCGAATGGACTGGATGGATCTCCTTGCAGTCTTCCCGTCAAATGATTAGACAGCTAGTTGATGATGTGTTTCAGAGGGAATTTTGCAAGTAAAGAAATTTCTCTCTAGAATAGTTATTTTACTGTTGGAATTTTAGTTTCATTATTCTAAGCATTAAGAACATATTTGCAATATAAGAACACATTTCTTTAAGAAATAATTGGCAATGTAAGATTGAGCTAATTGGTAAAAAGCATTCCCATAGTAGCCACATGTCTTGCACAGAACAACTCAACACTTCCAAAGTATCAAGCTGCTCTTTCCCAGATAAACATGAATCATAATATTGCTACTAAAAATGTTCATTAAGCTAAATGAGAGTGCAATTAACTTCCAAAAAATCTTAAGTGTTCCAACGTTCTGTCAAGAGAAATTGTGCATTTTTGTGCAATCATGTTGTACAAAATATGTTTATTAACTGTAGTGTGATAAAACTTCTGATTTCAGGAATATTTTCCATCACTCAAGAATATTGATCTTCTAAGAACCTCAAATGCAGTTTCAAATATAATGCTGAATTGTGTACGTTATAAATACATGGGAATATTCATAGTTTTATTTAAATTTTTATTTTTTTCATGATTCAAATTAAAAACTTCATTTGTTAAAAAAAAAAACTGAGTCCACTAAATCAAATTTATATGGCAACTGTGCTATGTTCTAGGTTCTAGAAATATATCTCTATCAAGAAAATATTAATATTTTTATATTGATTATAAAACAAATAAAATATTTGTCCTTGTTTTTTTCAGTTTGGTTATAAGAACTATGTGCCTAAAGTGCTGATTGAATTTAAGAAAACTTTTTATTGAATTCTATTTTCAGCAATATTGTGTAATCCTCACACTACAAACATTGTTACAAATTACTAAATTATAGAAAAATTTAAATGAGTAAATAAATGCCTTGAAAGAAATTAAGAGAAATCATCTTAGGCCAAAAGCACACCTGGAACATAGATCTATGAAGGTACAGGATTCTCTAATCTGCAATATATCACAAGCTTATCTGTGAATAGAAGTAGCTTTAGGATTTTAGGGCACAGGGAAAGGATTAAGTTATTGAAAATCCAGCTTCCCTGGTAGCTCAGCTGGTAAAGAATCTATCTGCCTGCAATGCAGGAGACCCTGGTTTGATTCCTGGGTTGGGAGGATCTCCTGGAGAAGGGATAAGCTACCCACTCCAAGGGATAGGCTACCCACTCCAGTATTCTTGGGCTTTCCTGGTGGCTCAGCTACAAGGTGGTAAAGAATCCTCCCACAATGCAGGAGACCTGGGTTTGATCCCTTGGTTAGGAAAATCCTCTGGATATGAATAGAAGTAGCTTTAGGATTTTAGGGCACAAGGAGATGATTAAGCTATACTGAGGGGTTAGCTTAAAGACCATGTATCATGAATCTATAATACAGAAAATGGGCACAATTGGGAAAACACTTTTCACAAAACAATGCAGATACAAAATGTTTAAGTCTTTACCACAGACTTAGCTCTTTATAAAGGAAAATGAATTCCTTTAAAAGTTTTTGCCACTGGTTAGTCCTCACAGTGACCTGGGACCCTATGTTATATGACTTTCATTGCCTGTAACACACACATACCACGCAAGTACAGTCATTCATGCAACTGATGTCTCAGGCATATATAATTACCAGTATAGAGTTTCAACAAATAGATGCTTTTAACATTAAAGGAAAACTTAATTTAAAAACACTCAGAAAGAAATAATACTGACTGAAAGTTGGCAACCAAAACAAGCATCAAAAATGCAAATAATACAAAATCTGGATACCAAAAAAACTCATTCCTATTGTAAGAAATGAATGATTACACACACACACACACACACAAGTATATGTGTATACATGTGTATAAATGTTACATATACACAGTTTAATGCAAGAACAAAAAATGAGTTGAGAGCAGGAGCTTATTAAAACGACCAGGAATACTGAAAGATAAACAAATATAATTCTTAATAACAAAATATAAATATTAGTATTACCATTTAGTGAAATCTAATCTGAACATTCTCCACTGCATGCAAGTATGATGAAGAAAGAATAAGAGATGTGTGTAGAAACAGAGTTTTGGAAAGAGAAGGCTCAAAATATATCCAGTTAGAGTCCTAGAATAAATAAAATAGTATGAGTTTAAAAATCTTCACTGGGTTAATGATTTTGAAATTAAATTACTGAACAATATGAATCCACATTTTTAGAAAGCACAGATAACAACAAACATTATAAATAATATCCACTAATAGAAATCTCTATCATAAATTTCAGAACAGTAAGTGAAAATATCTTTAAAGTAATCAGAGATAAACGAGTATACTATAAAAAGTATATTTTTATACACAGATACACATACAAATACCCAAATATATAAAAGGATAATCATGAATTACATATCTGAATTCTTAAAAGTGATATTGAAACTGAGATTAAGAGCACTAATTCTTTAGATTGTGGTGGTAAGATGAAATAACATCAAAGTATATATACACAAAACTTTGCAAGCTTAGAATTCTCTCCCAAGGAATTTATCTTTAAAGATGAAATAACAAGTAAAGATAATTTCATAGAAATGCTGATAAAAACATAAATACATAAATGCTTTATTTATGTGTTTATTGTTTTGTTTGCACCATGCAGCATGTGGGATCTTAGTTCCTCCAATATGAACACCCGTTCCCCCTGCATTGGAAGTACGGAGTCTTAACCACTGGACCACCAGGGAAGTCCCTAAAATTTAAAATTTAGAAAAAAAAAATTTCCCCAAACTTCTGTCTGAAAGCTATTGTATTAATCTGAATTTTGAGAGCAAAAGAAAAAAACATATTATGAGTACATCTCGACAAACATCACTCATTTTTGAAGTGAGAAAACATAAAACAGACAGACTTACTATCTGGATAGAAATAGTACACAGGTCAAGGAGAGGCAAATATTTTTGAATATGGGACCATCCTCCTGGTATAGGTAAAAGTCCTCTTTCCAGCTTTAGATTTTAATTTTTGCTATTCTCTAACTATATATTAATTACTATATTCATAGTATATTTCATAATATAATTGTGAATATACATACTAGTTAGCATCCTGCTTTTAGCATTTATGGGAATACTTCCAATGATATAACAACGTACTTGATGATTAATGTATGTTTCTGGAAGAAATTCTTTACAAGTAAAAGCAATTTCCATCTATTTTTAAAGAGGTTTGATCATATTTTCATATTCAAAGTTATTAGCTACTTTCACTTGGTCTATTATAATGAGCATAATGTTACCCATTCACTGACCTTTTTGTTGCATTTTATGAGAAAATTTTAGTTCCATCTTTCCCCTCACAATGCACTCTATAATGTACCTTTTGGACACTTGGGACGTCTTCATTTCTGTCTTTATTTCAACACTGGGCATGCTTGATATCTAAGGTATGAAGCCACTCTACTGAGGCAATATTTTGATGCAATATTTCAACCTGCCAGCACAGATTTTGAAAACTGGATGCTGTCCTGTTTGGTAAACGTATGCCAGGGAGTGACTTGGAAGTTTCTTGCCTGGGGACTTTCTTTGTCTTCTGAATGTTACCAGCCTTCAGCCCTCCTGATGTCACTCCCATCCTGGCAGCCATCTTCCCATTCTATCCTACCACTCCATCCTGGTGACACTGATGGAGGGGTCCCAAAGTCCTACTTCTTTCCTCCTCCTACCTCTCCCTTCTCTCAGTTTGGAAAGGCACTTTGTTAAAGTAATTAAGCAATGCAGCCGATAGACAAGTGGCTCTAATATCTTAGTAGTCTTGCAGGGAAACCAGAACCTAAGACAGAGTCAATGTTGAGCTTTCTGAGAAAACGAAACTTAAGAACTAGTCACAAGCAGTCACTAAACTTTCCCAAGGAAGGCAACTGTTTAAGTTATAGCCAATCAAACAATGTCCCTGCTTTGCTTCTGTCTATCAGTCTTGGCCTGCTGCTGCTGCTGCTGCTGCTGCTAAGTCGCCTCAGTCATGTCCGACTCTGTGCGACCCCATAGACGGCAGCCCACCAGGCTCCCCCGTCCCTGGGATTCTCCAGGCAAGAACACTGGAGTGGGTTGCCAATTCCTTCTCCAATGCATGAAAGTGAAAAGTGAAAGTGAAGTTGCTCGTGTCCGACTCCTAGCGACCCCATGGACTGCAGCCTACCAGGCTCCTCTGTCCATGGGATTTTCCAGGGAAGAGTACTGGAGTGGGGTGCCATTACCTTTTAATATTTCTGATACTTGTCTCTTTTGCTGTGGCGTTTTTCACATATATCCTGGACTGATGCTTTCCCTCCTGAACAAACACAAGATGCTTCCTATATTTCAAGGATCCTTAAGATATTTCCCCCCTGAAGATACTGCTTTTTATTTTTATTTTTTTCTTCTGCACCCCTGACCCAGCCACTGCCCCCATTCATCAATTCTGGGGATTTTGGTGAGGAACAGATGGAACATCTGCTGTCTGTATCTTATTTTCTTTATCCGCTCAGTCTTTATATTTATAAAACACTGCATTGTTATGTATTTGTCATGCTTGTATATGTGGCTGTGAGTTGCATTTAAGCAGCAAACACCTGTATTGACATAACTAATTCCAGATCTTATTTTTAAAACCTTGATTTTAAACATGGTAGTGAGTTTCCTTTTAGATCAAAGTAATCACCTAAGGAAGATTAAATATTGTATCAAAATATATGCTTAGAAATCAAAGGAAGTCAATTTTATTTCAGAAAAAAAAAGAAATGCAAAAGCATATTTTGCAGACTACTGAAAGTTTCCTGATGTTTGGTTTATTTGTGATTCAGTGATTCCAAGAGGGCCTGGAGCAAGAGAAACTTTTGTAAAGATAGTTTCTAGCTGTTACAGAGTTTAGAGCTTGGTACTTCACTCCCTCTTTTGCTTCTGGTACCCATAGAATGCCAATGTAGGTGCATTTAGTGTTGTCCAAAATTCTCCTAGACTGTCAACATTTATTTTCATTCATTTTAAAAATTATTATTCTGTTCCATGACAGCGTTTTCCACCATTCTGTCTTTCAGCTCACTTATCTGTTCTTCTGCCTCTGTTATTGATTCCTTCCAGTGTATTTTTCATTTCAGTTATTATATGTTCATCTCTGCTTGTTTGTGCTTTAGTTCTTCTAAGTCTTTTAAAAGTATTTCTTGTATCATCTTGGTTGGTGCCTTCCTTTTTTTTTCTGAGATCTTGAATCATCTTTACTATCATTACTTTGAATCCTTTTTAAGGTATAGTCCCTATCTCGACTTCCCTTATTTGTTCTTCTTGGATTTTATCTTATTTCCTTCATCGAGGACCTAATCTTTGCCATCTCATTTTGTCTAACTTTCTGTGATTTGCAGTTTCCATTTCACAGGCTGTGGGGTGGTTCTTCTTGCTTCTGCTGTCTGCCCCATGGTGGAAAAGGCTGTCTAAGAGGCTTCTGTAGGCTCTGGAGGAGGGACTTGTTTCTGCCCACTGGTGGGTGCAGCTAGCTCTTATCCATCTGGTGGACAGAACTATGTCAGGGGGTGTTTATTGGGCAGGTGTGTGCTAGGGAGGACTTTAAGCAGCCTATATGCTGATAAATGTGGCTTTTCCTGAGGCATCCTAGCTTTTGAGCTGTGGTGTTGGAGAAGACTTTTGAGAGTCTCTTGGACTGCAATGAGATCAAACCAGTCTATCCTAAAGGAAAACAATCCTGAATATTCATCAGAAGGACTGATGCTGAAGCTGAAGCTCTAATACTTTGGCCACATGATGCAAAGAACTGATTCACTGAAAAAACCCTGATGCTGGGAAAGATTGAAGGCAGGAGGAGAAGGGGACAACAGAGGATGAGATGGTTTGATGGCATCAATGACTCTATGGACATGAGCTTGAACAAGCTCTGGGAATTGGTGATGGACAGAGAAGCCTGGCATGCTGCAGTTCATGGGGTCACAAAGAGTCAAATATGACTGAGCAGCTAAACTGAACTGAACTGATCCCACCACTAAGGCCTACAGGCTATTGGGTGGGACCAGGTCTTGGTGAAAAAATGGTGGCCTCTAAGAGTACTCATGCTAATGAGTACTCCCTAGAACTACCACCACCAGGGTCCTTGACCCTGCAGTGAGCCACAGCCACTTCCCACCTCCTCAGGAGAACTTTCAATACTAGCAGGCAGATTTGGCTGTCTTTTATGAGGTCACTGCTTTTTTCTCTGGGCCCTGGTGCAGAGTAGACTTTGTATGCATGTTCCAAGAGTACAATTTTTTTTCCCTAGTCCTGTGAAATTTCTGCCATCAAAGGCCACTAACCTTCAAAGCCAGATTCTCAAAAGTCTTCTCTTCCTATTGTCAGACCACCAGGCTGGGGAATCTGACATAGGGTTCAGAACTTTCACTCCTGTGGAAGACTTGTGTGGTACAATTATTTTCCAGTTTGTGGGTCGCCCATGCAGCTTGTACGGGATTTGATTTTATCCCAATTGTGCCCCTCCTACTGTCTCACTGTGGGTTTTTCTTTGTCTATGGATGCAGCGTATTTTTTGGTAAGTTCCAGTATGTGCTTTTGTCAGTGGTTGTACTTCATTAGTTGAATTCTTCTGTGCTTGATGCTGTTTGACCTACTCCCTCCAAGACATCAAGTATTTAACAAGTTTAACTTCTCACAAACACATATTTAACACTCTAAAATGAGAAAACTTTATGCTAAGGCCAGACATAGATGTTTTGATTTAGAGTCTAACAAGTGGACAGCTTTCCACAGTATTTTTTTCCTTCTGCGTCAGAATAAAATGGCTGAAAAATCTGAGTAGACTCTATTACTCTGAAATACGGGCAGATATATAGAATAAACTTCTATTATTGTCTCATCAGCAGGATCAGAATTTACTTTTATTATCAAGGTTACTATAATTTGTTTTATCTTGTTCCCAGAGCATTCCCCTTCCTAGACACCTGCAGTATTTTCAAATATCAATAAGAATTTAAGAGTAAAATTAAAAATACAGTTAGCATTTTGAAAAGAGGAGAGGTCTTAGTTGACTACAGGAATTTTGAATAAATTAATATTTTCTTTGTGTTAACCTACGTATGTCTGACACACTTTACATATTGGTTACCCTCTGTATCCTGTTTCTCAGAATATATGCCCTTCTTGATGTTTCTTCTGGATGTTTAAAGCCCATCAGATCTATTTCTCATCATCAGATCCTATTTCTCAGAATATATGCCCTTCTTGATGTTTCTTCTGGATGTTTAAAGCCCATCAGATCTATTTCTCATCATCAGATCCTATTTCTCAGAATATATGCCCTTCTTGATGTTTCTTCTGGATGTTTAAAGCCCATCAGATCTAAATCAGTTGTAGACCCAAAATACATATCTTTCCTTACTTTTACTTCTACCCTCGTTAAACTCATATTGATCTATGATTGATATGAAAACAAAGTGATGTTTGAAAAAATTGAAATTGAATGTGAAAAATGGATGAACTCAACTTTAGAGAAGATGTAGGCAAATATTGTTAACATAAAAGTATAAGATACACTATTTTAAGTTTCAGGCATATCTTCTGTGTTAGCAGGCATAAAAACAACAGTAATCTCATTGTATATCTCCATCAGAACTCTTGGGTGACCAGGTACATTGTCAATAAGAAACAATATTTTGATTTTTTTTTTCTGAGCGGTAGGCCACAACTGCAAACTTAAAATATTCAGCAATCTCAAACCATGTTATAAACCATGTTGTGTGTTATTTCCTATTTATAGAGCATAGATAGAGTAAATTTAGCATTGTTCTTCAGGGTCCTAGGATACTTAGAATGGTAAATTACCATTGGATTTAACTTAAAATCTCATGCTGCATTCACTCCTAACAAGAGTCAGCTTGTTTTTTGAAGATTTAAAGCCAGGCATCAGCTACTCGTCTCTAGCTATGAAAGTCCTATGTACACCTCCCTATGTAGGGCTGTTTGGGCCATGCTGAAAAGCTGCTGTTCAGTGTGGTCCCCTTCATTATCTTAGCTGGATCTTCTGGATACCTTGCTGTAACTTCTACATCAGCACTTGCTGCTTCAGCTTGCACTTCTATGTCACAGCTTCTTTCCTTAAACCTCGTGCATCGACCTCCTAAAGTGTCAATCTTTTTCCCTGAAGTTTCTTCCTCTCTCAGCCTTCATAGAATTAAATAGTTAGGGCCTTGCCTTGATTTAGGCTTGGCTTAAGGAAATGTGGGACTGGTCTGATCTTCTATCCAGCTGAACAAAACTTTCTCCATATCAGAAATAAGGCTGTATCACTTTCTTATCATTTGTGGCAATTAACAATGTAGCACTTTTAATTTCCTTCAATAACTTTTCCTTTGCATTCACAACTTGGCTGTTTGACACAAGAGGCCTTGCTTTAGACCTGTCTCAGCATTTGCATGCTTTCCTCACTAAGCTTAATCATTTTTAGCTTTTGATTTAAAATGAAAGACATGTGCCTCTTCCTTTCTCTTGAATACTTAAGAGGTCACTGTAGGGTTATTAACTGGCCTAATTTCAATATTATTGTTATCTCAAGGAGTAGGGAGGTTGGAGGAGAGGGAGAGAGACCAAGGAATGGTGGTTAGAGGACAGTCTGAACACACAAAATGTTTATCAATAAAGTTCACTATCTTAGATGAGCACTGTTTGTGGTACCCCCAAACAATTATAATAGTAACATCAAAGATAACCATAACAAATAATAATAAAGTTTGAAAAATTGTGAGAATTACCAAACTGTGACCTAGAGACAAAGTGAACAAATGCTGTTGGAAACAAATGGCATTAATAGACATACTCAATACAGGGATGCCACAAACTTTCAATTTGTAGAAAAATGCAGTATCTGTGAAGCTCAACAAAACAAGGTAAACTCGTATATAAAAAATGGTTTTGGAGTGGTAGGAAGCTCTCTTTTAAGTTATATTATATAACCTACTGCATGAGGAAGATATAAAGAAGAATTTTAGGGTACCATTTATTAAGATGGAGGAAGGCACAGCCAAATTTAATTAAATGCTTAATATTTTTCAAGGTTATATGAGGCTTAGTCTGTGAAGAGAAAGCAGTTGAGAAAAGGCAAATAGAATAGACATGAACCACTTCCGTTTTCTCTCTCTAATAGGTGGTGTAGCTTGGCAATATTAATATTTTACCCTCTTCTTCTTGTTAGCATCATGTGCTGGTTATACTTGTCTGCTGGTAATGGAAATCTAGAAACTTAAAGTTGAACTACTTCTGATTAGCAAGTCTGGTCACAGAGGGAAATCTATTTCTAATCAGAAGGAAACACTTGAAAAGTTGTGTTCTTAATTATTAAATATATATACTTCTAATAAATATTCATGTACATATAACAAATATTCTTGCTCAAGAGTAACATTCAACATGTTTAATATTCAAGGTGACATTCAAAATATTTAACTTGCATAGAATGGGCTTTGATCAACAGGCACCAGGAAGGGATGAACAGGTGTCTCCCTGCTGAATGTAAGCCTTTTGTACAGTCATTCTACCAACTGCTGATTGATAGAATGATTACACGATTTTGTATAAGCTAACAAAATCATTTATCGACATTCATGTTTATAAACTGAACTACTTTCAAAGATCAAATGAACTAGATTAACTTTAACTTCCTATATGATATCTCAGTTAAACTCAAATTTGGAATTCACTTCATTATGTGCAATACATAGTTAAAAATCTATTTTGGAATATTAAGAAAAAATAATTCAGAAAATTACTTTATAACATGTCAAGTGGCACTACATGCAAAAATATTTGCAAGTGTTTTGGAAAAAAAGTTATAAAGTTGTTAAAAATTTGGTGTCAGTTGATCAGAATTTTTTATACCTGGTTGAGGTCATTTCATTTTCCTAACTTCCTAAGCAAACAGCCTCCACGTTGATTCTTCTGGCTCCGTTGAATTTAATGCAGACCCCTTTATCCAAATGTCAGGAGAGCCACTGAATATTTAGTTTCAGTTCATATTTTCCTAACAAAGCTGTTAAGTGCTCAAATAAGAACATATAAACTGAACTCAACAGTAAAAAGTCTGCATTTCCACTTAACTTCCTGATACGTTCTGAGGAGGCTGAGTGAGCTAATGGAAAGTTAAATAGCCTGAAAGAAGAAAACATGGAAGTTAAATGACGAGGCTTCTCTTTGACGCCTTTATTCTTGGCTGCCTGCAGAATTCAAATGTTTTGCAGAACAGATACTGGAGGATAGATCTGTGTTGTGAGATTTTTCAAAATAGAAAAGAATGGTAATTGTTTATATAATAAATTAATTTGAAACAGCTACAAATAAGATGTACATTTGAAAACAATAAAATATTTATTCCAATGAAAACTATATACATAATTTACCAAATATAATAGTCATATTATTTATCTAATTTCAATGTTTATCAATATATCTATATTTTAAGATGACACATACACACTATGAAGCTATTTTAATAAAAAAAAGTAAATCCAAATCTGAACATGAACTATGCTAAAGTTGTTCTTGTTCAGTCACCCAGTCATGTCCAACTATTTGTGATTGGCTACAGAGTTACAGCCACACTAAAATTATAATATTCTACAGAGAGTGTTGGAGAAGACTCTTGAGAGTCCCTTGGACTACAAGGAGATCCAACCAGTCAGTCCTAAAGGAGATCAGTCCTGGGTATTCATTGTAAGGACTGATGCTGAAGCTGAAACTCCAATACTTTGGCCACCTCATGAGAAGAGTTGACTCATTGGAAAAGACTCTGATGCTGGGAGGGATTAGGAGCAGGAGGAGAAGGGAACAACAGAGGATGGGATGGCTGGATGGCATCACAGGCTTGATGGACATGAGTTTGAGAGAACTCCAGGAGTTGGTGGAGAAGGCAATGGCACCGTACTCGAGTACTCTTGCCTGGAAAATCCCATGGACGGAGGAGCCTGGAAGGCTGCAGTCCATGGGATCGCTGAGGGTTGGACATGACTGAGCGACTTCACTTTCACTTTTCACTTTTCTGCATTGGAGAAGGAAATGGCAACCCGCCCCCCCCCCCGCCCCCGCCTCTGTGTTCTTGCCTGGAGAATCCCAGGGACGGGCGACCCTGGTGGGCTGTCGTCTCAGGTTGCACAGAGTCGGACACGACTGAAGTGATTTAGCCTTAGCTTTAGCCGGGAGTTGGTGATGGACAGGGAGGCCTGGTGTGCTGCAATTCATGGAGTCACAAAGAGTCGGACACGACTGAGCGGCTGAACTGACTGACTGACAGAGAGCAAAATATGTCAACATAGACCCAATTTAATGTACAGCATTCTGATAAAGTGGGATTAACTGTAGGTTTTAAAATTGTATTTAGAACAGGTAAATTTTATTTTTATTTTCAAGGACTATTACTATGAACACAAAGAGTCTATGATTTATAGAAAGTGATAGTTGATAATTACTATGAAAGGAAATATAATACATTTAAAATTTTAATATTAGTGAATATCTTGTTGCCTAAATAGCCTCCTCCAACAAAACTATATCATAATTTCTGTTTTGTCTAATTTAATTGCATTTTTAATTTACACTGATGGTTTTTAGTGACATACAAGTGACAGTTTTCAATTTTTATGGGAGAGAAAAAATATTGACCATGAATGAGAAATAGCAATCGATACTGAAGAGGGTCAAGGTAAAATGTTACTGAAGAAAAATGGAAAATATTTAAAAACATAGTTTCCATGTGGAAAGATGAGTACTGTGGAAATACCCTTAAATTCAGTGGTTAAAGAGTCTATTTGAATGGCCAAAGATATATTTGAAATAGGACATTTTATCAGCCAAGTTTGGAGTAACACCAGTTTCTGATCATTCCTGGCAAGGCTATTTCATCAGAAACATAAAACAAGAAAGACCAAAATCTCTTTATCACGATTAAATGAGCTGGAATATGTGGAGGGATTATTTTAACAGATACCAATCAATCATGATGTAGCAAAACATGTGATGTACTGATGAAACATGTAGCATGGCCATTAAATCTGGGACAGAGATAATATTTTATCTGTATGGTAATATACAATATGCACACAAAATATGCTAATATACCCATATTAACATACACTTATATCACCAAAATCACATCACTCTGGTCTTAAAATCAGATAATGAATCATTTACAGGCATTTTCAATAATGAATTTCATTTTTATTCATGTTTTCCTTGACTCAGTGTGTACTTCATTCCCATTTCACCCAGTTATACCCGCAGTCAATTATTACACAAATATTAGAAGCAAAGCAGGAGATAAAGAAGCAATTTAAATATGTATCAGTAATACAGTGTCAATGGATATCAAATAGAAATAAACAGAGGGAGACAGCAGCTAAAGGACTTGATCATGATACATCCTTAAGAGAGCTTTGTTTCCCTTTTGTAATCATGTGACAGACATGGACTCTGTTTAGACTATAGCTCTGAGATGTGATACTCATTTAACATCTATCCCCACCTGGGTTAAATATATAGGAAAGGTTTATGAAAGGGTGGAATACTAATTGACAGTACCGATCATGTAAAATACATCTGCATTTATGTCTTTGGGTTTTACAAGGCCTTATTAGTATCTTGTGACAGTTCAGTCCAGATTTTTCCTCCCATTTCTAATCATCCAAAATTCTACATATCCTTACTGCCTCAGTTTTATTTTTATTACCTTGACAGACAGAAGGTATTTAAAAATTCCCAGCACAAATTCAAATCAGTCAGTGCCTGAGAAAAATAAAAAGAATTTACAATAGTCACAGTCCTGGAGGGAATGACAATGTGCATTTTCTTTGATATTTATGTATATGAAACACTGTAGATGCAGACTCAGGCATTATGAGGCTTAAAGCTTATACAATTAGTGGCAGTAGTGAGCTATTTTTAAAAAGTAATACTAAATATAATACCTTGACATTCTGACTAAAGGGATAATAATGTGAACACATTTATAAGTTTTGCTAGGGTCTTGGAAAGGTACCATGAAATGCTCTCAAATTTAAAAAATTAAATAAGTAAAAACCTGACAAATCAATAAAACTAATGTTCTCTGGGTAGGGAATGTATCAGATTTATCTCATATTATTTGATTTAAGGCAGACAAGGATATTTTTCACAACTTAGATTTAAGCAACTTGTGCTTGATAACCCATGTTTTGATTGTTCTTTAACTATTTTATATGTTTGTTTGCTTCCTTAATTGTTTCATATGGTGTCTCTGATCAGATCTCAAAACAATCTAGCACTTAGATCTTTATTCCAACGATTCTAAAAGGGGCAATGGTTAACTTAGAAAAACTTTGCAAAAATATAGAAGGAAGTGCTGCTTTGAAAACCATAAAACATTGGCAAAGGTACTCATGCATGCATAAGGAGAAATAACTAGTGGCACTCAACTGGCAAGGTATTACCTTGGACAAAGTTAAGTGGGTATGAGGGATATGATTGGATACCAATTTATGTGGATTACAAGAATATATTTGCTTTGAAAGTTTTAGTTTCAAAGTAAGCATTATTTCAGTATAGCTTAGATGCCAGTATAACCTTCGTTAAGCTATTTTTTCTTCTTGTCAAATTCTCTATCATAATATAAAACTGAAATTAACATGAATAATAAGGATGAGCACTTTACATGTACTGCTCCATTAAAGCCTTACAAATGTACACCATGTGTTAGATACTAAATTACTTTATTTACATTGGCAAAGATGCTAAATGACATGCCTAAAGTAACACAGGCTGTATATTGTCACCCTGCTTATTTAACTTATATGCAGAGCACATCATGAGAAACGCTGGGCTGGAAGAAGCACAAGCTGGAATCAAGATTGCCGGGAGAAATATCAATAACCTCAGAATGCAGATGACACCACCCTTATGGTAGAAAGTGAAGAGGAACTCAAAAGCCTCTTGATGAAAGTGAAAGAGGAGAGTGAAAAAGTTGGCTTAAAGCTCAACATTCAGAAAATGAAGATCATGGCATCTGGTCCCATCACTTCATGGCCGATAGATGGGGAAACATTGGAAACAGCGTCAGACTTTATTTTTTGTGGCTCCAAAATCACTGCAGATGGTGATTGCAGCCATGAAATTAAAAGACGCTTACTCCTTGAAAAGAAAGTTATGACCAACCTAGACAGCATATTCAGAAGCAGAGACATTACTTTGCCAACATAGGTCCATCTAGTCAAGGCTATTATTTTTCCAGCGGTCATGTATGGATGTGAGATTTGGACTGTGAAGAAGGCTGAGCAACGAAGAATTGATGCTTTTGAACTGTGGTGTTGGAGAAGACTTTTGAGAGTCCCTTGGACTGCAAGGATATACAATGAATCCATCCTAAAGGAGATCAGTCTTGGGTGTACATTGGAAGGACTGATGCTGAAGCTGAAACACCAATACGTTGGCCACTTGATGAGATGAGCTGACTCATTTGAAATGACCCTGATGCTGGGAGGGATTCAGGGCAGGAGGAGAAGGGGACAACACAGGATGAGATGGTTGGATGGCATCACCGACTTAGTGGACATGGGTTTGGGTAGACCCTGGGAGTTGGTTATGGACAGGGAGGCCTGGCGTGCTGTGGTTCATGGAGTCGCAAAGAGTTGGACACGACTGAGTGACTGAACTGAACTGAAATCCTAACTCTCAGTATTTCAGAATGGGACTGTGTATAGATATAGCATCTTTAAAGAGGAAATTAAATTAAAATGGGTTCATTAGTATGGGCCCTAATCTAATATTACTGGTGTCTTTATAAGAAGAAGAGATTAGGATACACCCAGAAGGAATTACTTGGAGACACAAAGAAGACTGTCAGCTACAAGCCATCAAGAAAGGCCCAGGAAAAAACCCACTCTGGCAACACCGATCTCCAACTTCTATTCTCTAAAACTGTGACAAAAGAAATTTCTGTGGTTTAAGCTATCCATTCTGAGGTATTTTGGTATGGCATTCCTTGCAAACTAATACGGAATATAAATATAAATATATATATATATATTTATTTATTTATTTATTTTAATTGATTTAGGGCATGCTTCCCTGGTGGCTCAGATGGTAAAGCATCTGTCTGCAATGCAGGAGATCCAGGTTCAATCCCTGGGTTGGCAAGATCCCCTGGAGAAGGAAATGGCAGCCCACTCCAGTATTCTTGCCTGGAAAATCCCATGGTAAAATATAAAATCCCTGGTAGGCTACTGTCCATGGAGTTGCAAAGAGTTGGATACTACTTAGCGACTTCACTTCTAAACTTCATTTTATAAATATTCTTCTATTTTATTGAAATTGATTTCTTATTTCATAACAAGTAAACAAGGAATAAATTAAAATAACAAATATCCATTATCATGTCTTGCATAAATCAAGCTTTCCTGTGTAATTTGAGATTTCAATTTTATTACAGTGTATTCTAGCGATGTTTTCTCTCAAGTTTATATGCTGAGAATAATTACACTGGGAATTTGAGAAGCAGAAATTCAGTCATATAGGCTTTTACGGGGGAAAATATATATAAAACCACTATATGTTTTGACCTATTACTATTGAATTACATGAAAATTATCAATGAACCATAGACTATTATGCCTAAATAATCAAAATTTCAAAAGGAAATCTCATATAATCAACTTTCCACTTAAGTTTATTTGAAAATAAATTTCTTATTAATTTTGCTAATATGCAACATGTTTCTCAAGTGGAAAGCAGCTTCTCTCAAATGGACTAATTATTAAAATAAATTTAAATATATTAAAATAATATTACAATAATTATGTAATAGTAGATATACATTATAAATAGCTTGAGAAGAGAATAAGTAAACAAATTTGAAATTAGTACTCATCACTCATTTCAGATTATTTTATGTTTACCATTTCTGACATCATGACACCAAACATTTTTTTATGTTGATGTACTCTATGTAATCAAATATTTGCTACACATATATAAATTATTGCTGTATTGATATATATTTAATTGCATCTTTTTCACCTTACTTTTTACATTTCCACATTTTCAGAAATTTCAAGGTATTTTTTACATTAACAGTGTTCAGCATATGTCTTTTTTCATATGAAGAGTCAGTGACATCACAGCTTGCTTTCCTCTATGTGGATTATTTGACAACTAAGCAGTAATTCCCCAAAGTTTAAGAGGTAGCCTTCATTGTTCACAATGACTTTCTGTATAAAAACCCAATATGTCAGGTGTTGGTATCACCAATGGTGTCTGTCAACAAGCATTGCAGATACCATCTGAAGACCAAAACTGGAAAGTACTGGAAAGTATTCAACAAATGCTTACCAATGCGTCATTTGGGATTGATTCTTCCTAATCAAATGAACATGATGGGACAGGTGATACTGTCTAGGATATTCCAAAACAATAAGTAAAGAAATAGATAATATCTCTTTAAATGGTTTAAGTACTGGGGAGGGGAGAAAATGATTAATCTATATATTGAAAGCTTTAAAGTCTAAAAAGAAAGAATGATATGTCAGCTAAGTTTTATGGCCATATTTTGTAATATGCATTATTGTGAGAAGTTCAGTGGGAGGGGAAGAACTATTGAAATTTCCAAACACTGGAAAATATGTTTGGCAAATAAAAGTTTCATAAAAATGCCTGACATCCAATAAATACTTAATGATAATTTATTATGAAAATAATATTTAATATATTAATATTTCCAGTGATTGTGATTTAGTGAATATAAACAAAGAATTAAGACACAATTTCCTCAACTACATGTTGTTACTAAAATATGTATTTTGGCTGACAATTCTATAATTTACTTTTTTTCCACAAAATTATTTTTCCTACATAGACAGGAGCTGGTATGCTTTGAGTCTCCCACTTGTCCAGAGAAGAGAGCATCTGACATGTTTTCAAAGGATATATAGTAACAGTTGCACAAGTAGAAACTTCATTAAGAAAATTAAAGTTTCTAATGTGCAATATTAAATTGCTAGTTATAATAAAACCTGTACTCCTGTGTCTAATTATTTTCTACATAGTTTGAGATAAGTACAAAGCTACTAGAAAAAATATACATATAAGTTGGAAAGAAGGATTGTATAAAGTTTAATAGAAGCCTTCTGATCAAGATAGCCCATTCTGTGACCTTACTAATTCCGCCTAAACTTCAGTAATTATTAAAATATTTTAATTATTGGCAAATGCAGGATCTTGTTCATACACACAAATGTAAGACCTTCATAAAAACAGGAACTAAAATAATCCATGGGAGAATTGAAGCAAGTAGAAATAGTGGTGAAAAGCAAGAGATCATATTTTGATATGATTCAGCAACTTCTGGGACAGTATAGTATTGTAGCAACTGTGCAGAGTGGGGGAACTCCCCCCTAATTCTGTTCAGATAATGAGATTGATGATGCGACATGTATCAAGAAGGTATGAAAAGATGTGTTACATATATACTTGAGGTCTCTGTGGCAAGGAGGGCAGGCCTCTCAAGCAAGTACTAAATGGCTTAAAAGAAAAAAGGAAACTGGGGCCAGGGTTTTTTTTTTACTGAGGTTAGGTATAGAGCCTGGGTGAGGGTTTTCGTAGGTAGGTAGGAGCTGGTATGCCTTGAGTCTCCCACTTAGCCAGAGAAGGGAGCATCTGACATTCTCATTCACAAGTCCAGATGAAGGGCAGAGTTGGAAGATGAAGGTTGAGGTTTAAAAGTTGTCAATAGTCATACATCAGAAAACAGAGTCAGAATCTTCATTACAGAGTTATTTCAGAGAAATCTGGAGCAATGACACTGCACCTGGAAACAAAGGATTTGATAAAGTTAGGTTTCCAGCCTGGAAATAGGCTGCTAATTGCCATGCATTTCTGCACACACCTAAGAGCTGAAGGGGTGGGGTTGTATGTCCACAGCAGGACATTTTCTGGGATAAGAAAGGCAGGACTGTGCTCTGTGCTCTGGGAAGCTGACAACTAGGGAAAGCTATAAAATACCCTCAGTGGAGACTGCCTGTTGGAGCAGTTCATTCAAATCCCAGTTGCACTGGAATAAAGCTAGATACTCAGGCACTGACAGACATCTCTCGCATCCCAAAGCAAAGAAGTAGGCAAGTTGTCAAGTGCAGCGTGACTGCTAAGATGAGCTATTAGCAAAGAGTTATAAGTATTGTAGATGAAATAAAGGGCTTCCCTGGTGGCTCAGTGTGGTAAAGAACCCCTGGCCAATGCAGGAGACAAAGATTCAGTCCCTGAATTGAGAAGATCCTCTGGACAAAGAAAATGGCAACTTACTCCAGTAATCTTGCCTGGAAAATCCCAGGGACAGAGGAATCTAGTGGGCTACAGTCCATGGGGTTGCAAAAGAGTCAGACATGGCTAAGTGACTAAACAATAATAGCAAAACAGCACAGTGACGCACACAACTTTTATGGGAAGGTACATAGAACAGGTAGAACACAAAACAGACATAATTCTGAGAAGTTGCTGGTGGGAATATAGCTAAGGATAGCTGTTTTGGAGAGCATTTTAACCACTGAGTAAAAGTGTTAAGTGACCTAAAAATTGTATTCCTAGGAGACATGTAAAGGGATGTTCAGTGCTTCATCATTTCTCACAGTGGAAAACTGGAAACAGACTTGATACTTAATAATGTGGGAACCAAATAATCAAAATGAAGCAAGGTAGAACAAACCATGAAAGAGAGATATAGTACTCAATATCAATACTATAAATATTAAAGTATGATCTCATTTTGATTTTTATTGCTTGTTTTTATATATTTATAAATTAACTTGGATATTGATTTTGAATTTTATTTTAATTCTGCTGATAAATCTGCAAGTTTTAGAAGACAGCTCAAGTGCTAAATATTTAGAATATGATATTTGACATTTTATGGAGGCATAAATGACTGAGTAGAAGATAAAGAGAATCTAAGTAGAAGGATATGCCTAGATGAGGATGATACTGTGCCATTTTTGATAAAAATCAATTTTGTCCTGTGTATGTGAAGGTTTCGTTCATGCATAGAATACACACAACAACACATAGTTAAAAGAAATGACTATTTACAATTTTCTCATTTCATATAGCTACTGAATATTCACTGTGTTGGTTACATTTATAATCTATACTCCCCTACCAAAAAAAGTTAACTGTATCTTTTCTATTTAGAACTCAAAGAGGTTAAGAGGTTAATTAAAGCCCTCGGTCCCAAAGGTCAGGAAAAAAAGAAAATACTTTTAAACTTTTTTTCTAACCAAAAGTTTTTTTTTTCTAACTTATTTCCCTTAATACGCTATTTTTTAGAACACATAGCAATTAATTCCTACTGAAAAGGAAATTCAAATTATCCTCAATATTTTTGGTGTTATACAATGTGTTTCCTTTGTATTTTTAAAAGATGAACCACTACTCAAAAACCTAGCCATTTCCAAAACTTTGATGTTAACATGAAATATATGCAAATAATCTAGTATCCAGATTCAAAATTTATGAAATACACAGCCAAAGGATCTGTGTACAAGACAGTCCTTTAAAAAGTTTATGGGGGAAAATTGCTTAGTAATACATAAAAATTGGTTAACTGGATTACTAAAACTGATTTAAAAAATTCTATCCTAAATTTATTAATACATTAGCCACTGATCTTTGCTGGATAATATTTCTGTATTGTACTCCTTCATCAAAATATACTTCACCGTTTGGTAGGCTGACCAATGGCCTCTCCAAAGTGTCCAAGTCCTGATCTCTGCAACCAACCAATATGTTAATTTAAACAGTGAAAGAGATTTTGCAGATGTGATTATATCATGTACTTTGAGATAGGGAGATTATCCTGGATTATCCAGGCCTGCCCAACCTAATTATGAGATTCCTTAAAAATAGAGACCTTGCCCTAATGAGCTCAGGGCCAGAGAGACAGCACTGTAGAATAATCAGGGAGATATAATGTTAACTTTGAAGAGAGAGGAAGAGGGTCACCACCAAGAACAGTAGGTTGCCTTTTGAAACTAGGAAAGTCAAGGCCATGATGATTTTTTCCAGAGCTTCTACCCAGTAATGAAGACTTCCAGATACCTTTATTTTATGAAAGTGAGACCAATACTCAAGTTCTAATTTACACAACTATATTCCAGATAATAACTGTCTGGTGTTTTAAGCCATTAAATTTGTCATAATTTTTGTGTAAGGCATAGAAATTTATATAACATGGAAGGAAGGAAGAGAGGGAAGGAGAAGGGAGGGAAGGAAGGAGGAGGAAAGACAGAGAAAGGAAAGACAAAAAGAAAAAAAGAAACTAAATTCTATTTCCATCAGAGTGAAAAAGAATTTCTAAAATTGTGAAGTTGATAATGTTCAACCATTAATTTCACAACTCTTTTTAAACCCTACCTCATTGTCTAAAAGCAAAAATATGTAAATAAACAGGAAATCTTAAATCATGTTTTTGAGCCTCAGTGGTGAATGAAAATAAATATTATAGGAATGTTTAGTGACGGCTTATACATTATTCTAGATGATTCAGTTCAATTCAGTTAAGTTGCTCAGTCATGTCCAACTTTTTACAACCCCATGGACTGCAGCACACCAGGCTGCAGGCTTCTCTGTCCATCACCAACTCCTCAAGCTTGCTCAAAGGCATGTCCATTGAGTTGGTGATGCCATCCAACCATCTTGTCCTCTATCGTCCCCTTCTCCTGCTTCCAATCTTTTGCAGCATCAGGGTCTTTTCCAATGAGTAAGTTCTTCCCATCAGGTGGCCAAAGTACTGGAACTTCAGGTTCAGCATCAGTCCTTCCAATACATATTCAGGACTGATTTCCTCTATGATTGACTGGCTGGATCTCCTTGCAGTTCAAGGAAATCTCAAGAGTCTTCTCCAATACCACAGTTCAAAAGCATCAGTTCTTTGGCACTCAGCTTTCTTTATGGTCCAAATATCACATCAATTTATGACTACTGGAAAAACCATACCTTTGACTAGACAGAACTTTTTGACAAAGTAATGTCTACTTTTTAATATGCTGTCTTGTTTGGTCATAGTTTTTTTCCAAGGAGCAGGGTTTAATTTCATGGCCACAGTCACCATCTGCAGTGATTTTGGAACTCAAGAAAATAAAGTCTCTCACTGTTTCCCCATCTAATTGCCATGAATTGATGGGACGAGGTGCCATGATATTAGTTTTTGTATGTTGAGTTTTAAGCCAGATTTTTCACCCTCCTTTTTCACTTTCATCAAGAGGCTCTTATGGTTCGGAAAAATTACATTAACAATACATATAAGGGGACGGATCATACCATGTACTTCTAATCATGTATTCTAAATGCATGTAGTTTCTAATATCAATAAAATATGAGGAAGTATCTATTTAATAAAAAGGTGAAATTTCTACAAATAGGAACATTAAAATTAAAGAAGAAATTAAGAGGAGAAGACATATCTCTATAGCATAAGATAATTCTAATCAGAAGTAATACATTGCAGACATGGCATATCTGAAAAGTAGAATTAATAGCATGGACAGTGCAAACTTTTTATATTCAATTCAAGAAACAGGAAAGAGAAGGTTGATATACAGTATCAAAAACACTCATATGCTTTATGATTATTTTCAAATATGAGCCAGAAGAAAATAAACAGAGGGAATATAAAGACACAGTAGAAAATAATTTACTGGGATTTAAGAAGCTGCTAGAAAGTGATATTAAAAAGGATTCAATTTATCAGGCTATACTACTGAATAAGCACTGCAATTAATCATATCTTGGTGATAATTTTGATTTATTCAGTAACAAAAAGGAAGAAAAATAATATCAAAGTAACTCTCAAATCAAGTTGACCTCCACTTTCTGGCACATAATATACCAGAAATCAAGGCATAGTCTTTAAAGAGTTTTGTGTAATTTATTAAGTACTATGAAACCTGTACATTCAAATAGATTTATATGCATTTTATCATTAATCCTCACAATTTTATCCCATTTAAAAGACAAAGAACCTAATTTTAAGAAGTGCATTATAATATCACAAGCCCACACAGCCAGAGAGGTATAAAGTGAGATTTAAAAACTATGGATGTGTCTCTAAGTCTTATGCTCTTACAAATTATGGGCTGAAACTTTATGGATTTTGGAAAGGTACCGGAATCCAAAAATTAGTTGTAAAGAATTAAGTGAATGGTAATTAAGGACAGCCAATCTAAGTCAGAGACCAAGCAGAATAAAAAAGAGTAAGCATTCTGAAATGGTAACGTTTACAAGATCAGAGTGGGTCCTCTTTTCAGTTATGTGTGTGTGTGAGAGAGAGAGAGAGAGAAAGAGAGAGTGTACCTCTCTGAATTTCAGCTACTTTGTTAAGGAAGAAAACTGTAGGACAAAAGACTGTCTGATCTTGAATGTTAAACCTAGCCTTGAGCTTTCAGAATAATAAATTGATTCTATTGCAGAAAATGAGCTATGTAAAGATGATCATTGTTAGTGGAACTCAGAGACTGAGAAATAAACTACACACTAAAATATTCCATATAACATTATACCAAACTAGACAGCATATTAAAAAGCAGACATTACTTTGTCAACAAAGGTCCATCTAGTCAAGGCTATGGTTTTTCCAGTGGTCATGTATGGATGTGAGAGTTGGACTATAAAGAAAGCTGAGTGCTGAAGAATTGATGCTTTTGAACTGTGGTGTTGGAGAAGACTCTTGAGAGTCCCTTGAACTGCAAGGAGATCCAACCAGTCCATCCTAAAGGAGATCAGTCCTGGGTGTTCATTGGAAGGACTGATGTTGAAGCTGAAACTCCAATACTTTGTCCACCTGATGCGAAGAGCTGACTCATTGGAAAAGACCCTGATGCTGAGAAAGATTGAGGGCAGGAGAAAGGGATGACAGAGGGTGAGATGGTGGGATGGTATCACCGACTCAATGGACATGGGTTTTGGTGGACTCCAGGAGTTGGTGATGGACAGGGAGACCTAGTGTGCTTTGGTTCATGGTGTCACAAGAGTTGGACACAACTGAGCGACTGAACTGAACCAAAACATTCACTGACCATGATTTATGCTGATATAAGTCTTGAAATAGAGTTGACATGATCTAATTTTATATGATGATGAGAGTCCCACATCATTCCAAATTATATCTCTCAAAATCTTAGTCTTTGTACTAAGAAAACTGTTGACCTAGGGTACACAGGTCGATTGTCTCTTCTAGTACGTCACGTCAACCACTCCAATTTTGAATATCATCTTCACTCTCCCTGCAATTATAATTTTAAATCAGAAATCTTCAATTAGGGTTTCTAAATTCTCATTTTCTGTTTGCTTTTGCAGCCAGTCTGATTTGAATGTTACCAGTGAATCCAGTGAAACTGACAGTTATTAACATTAGTGAAGACCTTTTTAATCTTCAACTTTGTAAACAGTGCCCAAGTCTTACAACTGTGGAAACACCATGACATCACTGGGTTCTTTTAGATATTTACAGTTACCACTTGGTCAGGGCTGGTGTTAAATCATTGCTAGTCTTTCAAATTCCAGCAGATTACATTATTATCAAAGCATTACTGACATCTTCAATTGAGAACGGCATAGTGGAAAAAAATAAAGGAAGTTTATTTAAAAATATAATATTAGAACAATTTTTATTTGATACATTCCACATTTCTGAAGTTCAGATAAATCATCTTTGTTAAGTAGCATCCAAGAGTTTTTCCTTAATGTTTGAAGCTTTTCTTTGTCACATATTTATGTTTTGATAAATATGAGTAGATTTGGGGAGTCAGAATTTGAGGAATAATTCATGTTGCTTGATTTGAATTATGTAAACCATCTTGTTTATTTTTCTTATGTTTCTGCCTTTTTTCTCTCAGGAAGAAAGAAAGAAAAGAAGAAATAAAGAAAGGAAGGAAAGAAGAAAATAAGAGAGGGTAAAGAAGATGGATAAAAGGTGGAAAGTTGAGCATTTATCATTTTTTAAACAAAGTAACTGCAAACTTTACAGAAATTTTAGAAAATGCAGAAAATCAACATACAGAAAAGTAAAATATCCAAATCCCACTAGTCAGCAAGCCTCTCATAATAGGTTGTGAAAAATATGCATTTTTCTGCACCAGCAACTGTTCAGTGACTCACAAAACATATATTGATGCCCTATGACTTCACATTATTTCCTAATAACTATCATTTAAACAGTTCAACTTACATTTACATATTTAAATAACCAATGTAATCAAGATTCATGAAGAAAATTCTGCAGTCATATAAAAATTAAACTAAGAGACAGGGATCAAGACCATCTCCATGAAAACAAAATGCAAAAAAGCAAAATGGCATCTGAGTCCTCGTAAAGAGCTCTGAAAAGAAGAGAAGCAAAAAGTAAATGACAAAAGGAAAGGTGTACCCATTTGAATGCCGAGTTCCAAAGAATAGCAAGGGGAGATAAGAAAGCCTTTCTCAGTGATCAATGCAGAGAAATAGAGGAATGGGAAAGACTAGAGATCTCTTCAAGAAAATTAGAGATACCATGGGAACATTTCATGCAAAGATGGGCTCCATAAAGGACAAAGATGGTATGGACATAACAGAAGCAGAAGATATTAAGAAGAGGTGGCAACAATACACAGAAGAACTGTACAAAAAAGATCTTCATGATCCAAATAATCATGATGGTGTGATCACTCGCCTAGAGCCTGACATCCTGGAATGTGAAGTCAAGTGGGCCTTTAGGAAGCATCACTACAAACAAAGCTAGTGGAGGTGATGGAATTGCAGTTGAGCTATTACGAATCCCAAAGATGATGCTGTGAAAGTGCTGCACTCAATATGTCAGCAAATTTGGAAAACTCAGCAGTGGCCACAGGCCTGGAAAAGGTCAGTTTTCATTCCAATCCCAAAGAAAGGCACTGCCAAAGAATGATCAAACTACTGCACAACTGCACTCCTCTCACACACTAAGAAAGATTTGCTCAAAATTCTCCAAGCCAGGCTTCAGCAATATGTGAACCATAAAATTCCAAATGTTGAAGCTGGTTTTAGAAAAGGCAGAGGAACCAGAGATCAAATTGCCAACATCCACTGGATCATGGAAAAAACAAGAGAGTTCCAGAAAAACATCTGTTTCTGCTTTATTGACTATGCCAAAGCCTTTGACTGTGTGGATCACAAGAAACTGTGGAAAATGAAAGAGATGGGAATACCAGACCACCTGACCTACCTCTTGAGAAATCTGTATGCAGGTCAGGAAGCAACATTTAGAACTGGACATGGAACAGCAGACTGGTTCCAAATAGTAAAAGGAGTATGTCAAGGCTGTATATTGTCACCCTGCTTTTTAATCTTCTATGCAGAGTACATCATGAGAAACGCTGGGCTGGAGGAAGCACAAGCTGGAATCAAGATTGCCGCCAGAAATATCAAAAACCTCAGATGTGCAGATGACACCACCCTTATGGCAAAGTGAAGAAGAACTAAAAAGCCTCTTGATGAAAGTGAAAGGGGGGAGTGAAAAAGTTGGCTTAAAGCTCAACATTCAGAAAATAAAGATCATGGCATCTGGTCCCATCACTTCATGGGAAATAGATGGGGAAACAGTGGAAACAGTGTCAGAATTTATTTTTTTGGGCTCCCAAATCACTGCAGATGGTGATTGCAGCCATGAAATTAAAAGACACTTACTCCTTGGAAGGAAAGTTATTACCAACCTAGATAGCATATTTAAAAGCAGAGATATTAATTTGCCAACAAAGGTTCATCTACTCAAGGCTATGGTTTTTCCAGTGGTCATGTATGGATATGGGAGTTGCACTGTGAAGAAAGCTGAGTGCCAAAGAATTGATGCTTTTGAACTGTGGTGTTGGAGAAGACTCTTGAGAGTCCCTTGGACTGCAAGGAGATCAAACCAGTCCATTCTAAAGGAGATCAGTCTGAGTGTTCTTTGGAAGTAATGGTGCTAAAGCTCAAACTCCAATACTTTGGCAACCTCATAGGAAGAGTTGACTCATTGGAAAAGACTCTTATGGTGGGAGGGATTGGGGGCAGGAGGAGAACAGGACGACAGAGGATGAAATGGCTGGATGGCATCACTGACTTGATGGACATGAGTTTGAGTGAACTCCGAGAGTTGGTGATGGACAGGGAGGCTTGACATGCTGCAATTTATGGTGTCCCAACGAGTCAGACAGGACTGAGCAAATGAACTGAACTGAACTGAACTGAACTCCTCGGAAAGAAAGATGTATGGCAAAATCAATACAGTACTGTAAAGCAATTAACTTCCAATTAAAATAAATAAATTTATATTAAAAAATAAAAAAAAAACAATGGATAAAGTGAAAAAAATAAAAACAGAGACATTACTTTGCCAACAACAACAAAAAAATAAAAATAAAAAGCAGAGACATTACTTTGTCAGCAAAGGTCCATCAGTCAAGGCTATGGTTGTTCCAGTAGTCATGTATGGATGTGAGAGTTGGACTGTGAAGAAAGCTGATGCAGAAGAATTTAGGTTTGAACTGTGGTGTTGGAGAAGACTCTTCAGAATCCCTTGGACTGCAAGGAGATCTAATCAATCCATCCTAAGGGAGATCAGTCCTGGGTATTCATTGGAAAGACTGATGTTGAAGCTGATACTCCAATACTTGGCCAACTCATTTCAGGAGCTGACTCATTGCAAAAGGGCTGATTCTGGGAAAGATTGAGGGAAGGAGGAGAAGGGGATGACAGAGGATGAGACGGTTGGATGGCATCACTGACTCAAAGGACATGAGTTTGGGTGAACTCCAGGAGTTGGTGATGGACAGGGAGACCTGGTGTGCTGCAGTTCATGGGGTCATAAAGGGTTGGACATGACTGAGTGACTGAACTGATTGAATAAATATTAAATAATTGATTAAATATCATATTTCTTTCTATCATTGGTTTAAGGAAAGCACTCTGCTCCCCGTTACCATGTAAGCATTCAGTTCAGTTCAGTAGCTCAGTCGTGTTCCACACTTTGTGACCCCATGAATTCCAGCACACCAGGCCTCCCTGTCCAGCATGAACTCCCGGAGTTTACTCAAACTCATGTCCATAGAGTTGGTGTTGCCATCCAGCCATCTCATTCTCTGTTGTCCCCTTCTCCTCCTGCCCCCAATCCCTCCCAGCTTTAAAGTCTTTTCCAGTGAGTCAACTCTTCATATAAGGTGGCCAAAGTATTGGAGTTTCAGCCTTAGCATCAGTCCTTCCAAAGAACACCCAGGACTGATCTCCTTTAGTATGGCCTGGTTTGATCTCCTTGCAGTCCAAGGGACTTTCAAGAGTCTTCTGCAACACCACAGTTCAAACCTAAATTCTTCTGCACTCAGCTTTCTTCACAGTCCAACTCTCACATCCATACATGACTACTGGAAAAACCATAACCTTGACTAGATGGACCTTTAGCAAAGGTTAGCAAAGTAATGTCACTGCTTTTTATTATGCTATCTAGGTTGGTAATAACTTTCCTTCCATGGAGTAAGTGTCTTTTAATTTCTTGGCTGCAATCATCATCTGCAGTGATTTTGGAGCCCCCCGCAAAATAAATTCTGACACTCTTTCCACTGTTTCCCCATCTATTTCCATGAAGTGATGGGACCAAGATCTTAGTCTTCTGAATGCTGAGCTTTAAGCCAACTTTTTCACTCTCCTCTTTAACTTTCATCAGAGGCTTTTTAGTTCCACTTCACTTTCTGCCATGAGGGTGTTTTCATCTGTATATTGGAGGTTATTGATATTTCTCCCAGCAATATTGTTTCCAGCTTGTGCTTCTTTCAGCCCAGTGTTTGTAATGATGTACACTCATTTAATTAAAAAGCGGGGTGACAATATACAGCCTTGACGTATTCCTTTTCCTTTTGGAACCAGTCTGTTTTTCCACGTCATGTTCTAACTGTTGCTTCCTGACCTGCATATAGGTTTCTCAAGAGACAGGTCTGCTGGTCTGGTATTCCCATCTCTTTCATAATTTTCCACAGGTTATTGTGATCCACAGAGTCAAAGGCTTTGGCATAGTCAATAAAGCAGAAAGAGATGTTTTTCTGGAACTCTCTTGCTTTTTCCATGATCCAGCGGATGTTGGCAATTTGATCTCTGGTTCTTCTGCCTTTTCTAAAACCAGCTTGAACATCTGGAAGTTCATGGTTCACGTATTGCTGAAGTCTGGATTGGAGAATTTTGACCATTACTTTGCCCTCGTGTGAGATGAGTGCAATTTGTGGTAGTTTGAGCATTCTTTGGCATTGCCTTTCTCTGGGATTGGAATGAAAACTGACCTTTTCCAGCCCTGTGGCCACTGCTGAGTTTTCCAAATTTGCTGGCATATTGAGTGCAGCACTTTCACAGCATCATCTTTCAATATTTGGAATAGCTCAACTGGAATTCCATCACCTCCACTAGCTTTGTTCGTAGTGATGCTTCCTAAGGCCCACTTGACTTCACATTCCAGGATGTCTGGCTCTAGGTCAGTGATCACACCATTGTGACTATCTTGGTCATGAAGATCTTTTTGGTAGTTCTTCTGTGTATTCTTGCCACCTCTTCTTAATATCTTCTGCTTCTGTTAGGTCCATACCATTTCTGTCCTTTATTGACCCCATCTTTGCATGAAATGTTCCCTTCGTGTTTTTAATTTTCTTGAAGAGGTATCTAGTCTTTCCCAGTCTGTTGTTTTCCTCATTTCTTTGCATTGATTGCAGAAGAAGGCATTCTTATCTCTCCTTGCTGTTCTTTGGAACTCTGCATTCAGATGCTTATATCTTTTCTTTTCTCCTTTTCTTTTAGCTTATTTTCTTTTCACAGCTATTTGTAAGGCCTCCCCAGACTGCTATTTTGCTTTTTTGCATTTCTTTTTCTTGGGGATGATCTTGATCCCTGTCTCCTCTACAATGTCACAAACCTTCATCCATAGTTCCTCAGGCACTATATATATCAGATCTAGTCCCTTAAATCTATTTCTCACTTCCACTGTATTATCATAAGGGATTTGATTTAGGTCATACCGGAATGGTCTACTGGTTTTCCCTACTTTCTTCAATTTAAGTCTGAGTTTGGCAGGAAGGAGTTCATGATCTGAGCCTCAGTCAGCTCCCGATCTTGTTTTTGCTGATTGTATAGAGCTTCTCCATCTTTGGCTGCAAAGAATATAATCAATCTGATTTCGGTGTTGACCATCTGGTGATGTCCATGTGTAGAGTCTTCTCTAGTGTTGTTGTAGAAGGTGTGTTTGCTATGATCAGTGCATTCTCTTGGCAAAACTCTATTAGCCTTTGCCCTGCTTCATTCCATATCCCAAGGCCAAATTTTCCTGTTACCCCAGGTGATTCTTGACTTCCTACTTTTGCATTCCAGTCCCCTATAATGAAACGGGCATCTTTTTGGGGGCTAGATCTAAAAGGTTCTGTAGGTTTTCACAGAACCGTTCAACTTCAGCTTCTTCAGTGTTACTGGTTGGGGCATAGGTTTGGATTACTGTGATATTGAATGGTTTGCCTTGGAAACAAACTGAGATCATCCTGTCATTTTTGAGATTGCATCCAAGTACTGCATTTTGGATTCTTTTGTTGACCATGATGGCTACTCCATTTCTTCTAAGGGCATCCTGCCCACAGTAGTAGATATGGTCATCTGAGTTAAATTCACCCATTCCAGTCCATTTTAGTTCGCTGATTCCTAGAATGTCAACGTTCACTTTTGCCATCTCCTGTTTGACATTAGGGAGGAAAAGTAAGTATGTACTAAAAACGAAATCTGAAACAGATCAATTGTGTTTTAAATTCTGTTGTTACGCTATTATAATCTTATGAGGTTGAAATCATAAGGCATATCCTGTAGGTTGTCCACTTAATGCACCTTCCAAGTGTAAGATTCTCTGAAGGAAATCCCAGGATACTGAATAACATATTTGAATCCAATTGAGTCCTGGATCCTCAATACAAACCAAAATATCCATTGAAAATGCAACAGCACTCTGTACATTACTTTGAATATTCTGGTATGATATTCTGTATCCCTGCTACACTAAACAAATGATTTAGTCAAAGCTTAGTGGCTAGTGTCATGTCCTACATAATGGAATAATGTAGGCATTCATTTTTTTTTAAGCTGGGAATTTATTTTCAGCTAAGACTTACAGGATATTAATCTGCTCTCATTGTCATGACAACCTTTTTTTATATAAGGGGAGAATGCACACTGAACTTAATAATAAGCTTTGCCAGATATCTTCCTAAAGAAAATATGTTATTAACACATTAATTTTAAGGATATTCTGTATATTCCATTACTATTTAAATATAATTACAAAGAAATAATTTTTGAAACTATAGAGTAAGTCACTTTAACAGTTTAAAATGAGAAATTTATGAAATTTTCTGAAAATACTTTAGCTGGGAATATATCTAAATTATCTGCTTTTAAAGATGAGAAAAAGTCTATTTGTTCTAACAAGTCTTATTCAACAATTGCCATTTCAATTTTTCTCCACTGACCATAAATCATGCACAGATTAGCACTAATGAAGTTCAGTAATTGAAAGAAATGTTAATTTGACATTATAATTTCCATTAACCTTTATTTTTGATACTTTTCACCAACTTCTATCTTTTTAAAAGGTATGATAGCTCTTGCCATAGAATTTACTAATTTATCATTCCAATTATATCTTTAAATATGAAGATGATTCTATTACACACCCCATGACTCCTTTATATGAATTCATCTTCAGTTTATTAAAATGAGGGGACTCAGGGACTCAATAATATCTGTTTCTAAGATGAAAAGGATTATATACTAGCTATAGAAAAGAATAAAACAAAGAAAATTATGTATTTAAGATACATATTGTAAAAGAATATTAAAGTTTTTTAAAAATTCTGGAATATTTAGAAGTTATTGACCACTCAGTCACTAAATTCTTAGATGCTCAAAGAAAGACAAATTCTTACTTATATCTACAAATTCAGGTCCTAGACTTATGTTTAGCCTCAGTAGATGCTCAAATCCTTTTTGAAATACTTTCTTTAAAATGTTTAAATGTACAATTTGAACAATATGGATTTTTTTTCTAATTTGAAGTATATCTAAAGACTATGAAACTCTAAATAATAAATTTAAACAATAGATTGGACACTTACATGTTCATTCTAGTCATTCCAATTTTGCTTATTCTGATTAGTATATATTTTTTCCTTAATAATAATACAAATATAGATTAAAAATTTTACAGAAAACTTGATGATTTGGAGCCCAAATATTTCTAGTGCACTCAGATAAGAAACTCAGTTAACAAATATTTGGGCTTAAGTTGGTAAAGACTTAAGTTGACCTGATAGCTTAAGTTGGTAAAGACTCTACCTGCAATGCAGGAGACCCTGGTGTGATTCCTGGGTCAGGAAGATCCTCTGGAGAAGGGATAGGCTACCCACTCTAGAATTTTTGGGCTTCCCTTGTGGTTTAGCTGGTAAATAATCTGCCTGCAACCCAGGGAAACCTGGGTTTGATCCCTGAGTTGGGAAGATCCCCTGCAGAAGGGAAAGGCTACCCACTCCAGGATTCTGGCCTGGAGAATTCCATGGGCTGTATAGTCCATGGGGTCACAAAGAGTCGGACACGACCGAGTGACTTTCACTTTCACTGTAATAAATATTTGGTGTAATTGCATATTTCACATTAATTTTTTATATATTTTTTTGACAGCAAAGTTGACATAACTAAAAGTAGAAGAAAGAGAAAATTGTAGGACATAACCAGATTTGTTAATCTCTAATTTTTATTTATTTATTTATTTTATTTGTTAACTTTACAATATTGTATTGGTTTTGCCATATATCAACATGAATCTGCCACAGGTATACACGTGTTCCCCATCCTGAACCCTCCTCCCTCCTCCCTCCCCGTACCATCCCTCTGGGTCGTCCAAGTGCACCAGCCCCAAGCATCCAGTATTGTGCATCTAACCTGGACTGGGGATTCATTTCATATATGATATTATACATGTTTCAATGCCATTCTCCCAAATCATCCCACCCTCTCCCTCTCCCACAGAGTCCAAAAGACTGTTCTATACATTTTTGTGTGACAAGAATGTGTAGTGAGAAAGGCTTTAAAACTGACAAGAGAGAAATAAACAAATTAATGAGCTAAATAATTAATAAGATTTCTGGTACTTTGTAAAGTGGGTATACTGGCTATGACAGATGATGTGAGAAAACTGAAGGCTGATCAATAATGTAGTGATTTTTATTATGTGCTTTGGTGAACTTGTAGAATATACAATCTCTGCTCTATGGCAACTATAGACAAATTATTTCTGATGTCACTAAGAGGTACATTGTTAGAATTTGAAGGGGGAAAGCCTATTTATATTGATATACTTTTATATAAATACATAGGCTGAAAAAATAAATGTATTAAAAAGATACACTATGTTATAGTGAGGAGAACGATGGGGTGGCTATATTATTCTCAGATAAAATAGACTTCATGTAAAATAAAGCAGCCAAAGAGAATTATCTTAATGCTAAAAGGAGCAATTTTATACTAGGAAGTAAAATTATTTGCAATTAATTCAAAATGCATGAATCAAAATGAATAGAACTAGATAGGGAGAAACGGACAAAAACAAAACCATAGCTTGTATTTTAAAAACACTTCTTTCAGTAATTGATAAAACAACTGGACCAAATATAAGTAGCTGCAACATCAAATCATACATTATTTTCAAGGGCAAAAGGTAGGTGTATCCGATAGCCCATGAGTTTTAATGGTATTCATACACTTCAAAGACTTAAATTAGATTATGTTTCCTTCCAAAAATGGCATAAATTAAACTTCATGTTAATAATATATCTAGGAATTATAGATATTTGAAAATAGAATAGCACAGTTAAAAATAACACATGAGTCTAGAGGAAAAAAATCACTAAAGAAATAAGTAAACATTTTCAACTGAATGATTCTAAGAATAGAGCATATCAAGATTTATAGCATAATTCTGTAACAGTAACTTGAAACTGACAGCTTTACATATTTGCATAAAATTAAACAGTTTAATAGTGCATGCTAAATCACTTCAGTTGTGTTAGACTCTGTACAACCCTACAGACTGTAGCCTGTCAGGCTCTTATGCACATGGGATTCTCCAGGCAAGAATACTGGAGTGGGTTGCCATTTCCTTCTGCAGAGGATCTTCCTGGCACAGGGATCAAAACCCCCTCTCTTTTGTATCCTGCATCGGCAGGCAGGTTCTTTACCACTAGTGCCACCTGGGAAGCCCTAGTTTAATAGCAGTTTATAATATATAGCAGTATAATATTTGTTGTTGTTCAGTCCTTAAGTCATATCCAACTCTTTGCAACCCCATGGACTGCAGTATGCCATACTCCTCTGTACTTCATATCTCCCGGAGGTTGCTCAAAATCATGTCATTGAGTTGGTAATGCCATCCAACAATTTCATTCTCTGTTGTAACCTTCTCCTGCCTTCAATTTTTCCCAGCGTCAGGGTCTTTTCCAATGAGTTAGTTATTTGCATTAGGTGGCCAAAGTATTGGAGCTTCAGTTTTAGCATCAGCCCTTCCAATGAAAATTCAGGACTGATTTCCTTTAGGATTGACTGGTTTTATCCCCTTGCTGTCCAGGGGACTTTCAACAGTCTTCTCCAACTCCAGTCTGAAAGCACTGATTCTTTGGCGTTCAGCTTGTATCATGATCCAAGTCTCACATCTGTACTATGACTACCGGAAAAACCATAGCTTTGACTGTACGGACTTTTGTTGACAAAGTGATGTCTCCAATATGCTAAGTTTGTCATAGCTTGCCTTCCAAGCAGCAGGCATCTTTTAATTTCATGGCTGCAGTCACCATCTGCAGTGATTTTGGAGCCCCCAAAATAAAGTCTGCAACTATTTCCAACTTTTTCCCATTCATTTGCCATAAAGTGATAAGACTGGATGTCATGACCTTAGTATTTTGAATGTTTAGTTTTAAGCCAGCTTTTTCACTTTCTCCTTCAACCTCATCAAGAGGACTTTTAGTTCTTCCTCACTTCTGGCCATTAAAGTAGTTTCATCTGCATATCTGAGATTATTGATATTTCTCCCGGCAATCTTGATTCCAGCTTGGGATTCATTCAGCCCAGCATTTTGTATGATGTATTCTGCATATAAGTTAAATAAGCATGGTGACAATATACAACCTTGATATACTCCTTTCCCAATTTTGAACCAATCCATTTTTCTATGTCCTGTTCTCACTGCTGCTTCTTGACCTGCATGGAAGTTTCTCAGGAGATAGGTAAGGAGATCTAGTATTTAACTCCCTAAGAATTTTCCAGTTTGTTGTGATCCACACAAAAGTTTAAGCGTAGTCAATGAAGCGGAAGTAGAGGTTTTTCTGGAATTCCCTTGCTTTCTCTATGATCCAAAGAATGTTGGCAATTTGATCTCTGGTTCCTCAGTCTTTTCTAAATCCAGCTTGTACATATGGAAGTTCCTGTGTCACACACCCCTGAAGTCTAGCTTGATAGATTTGAATATTAGTTTATATTAAGATATAAAGCAATCTATGAAAACTCACTGAAACTAATAATATAAATTTAGCAAATTTGTAGGCTATAATGTTAATAAATAAAATATCAGTTATATCTTATGTAATCTTAAGACACATTGAAAGGAAAGGAAAATAAACATAATTTTGTTTACAGTAGTGTCAACAAATTCAAAGCAGGTAGGGTTAAGAAAGAAAAAGAAAGAATGAAAATTCTTACAAGTTCTCTACATTGAAAATTATAAAATGCTACAGATAGAAATATAAAAAGACCCACATAAATTATAAATTAAGACGTGAATCATATTTATGGAGTGGAAAATATTTTCAAGTTGCCCTTTGTCTCAAAATTGATTTATAGACTTGATCTTCTCTAGGCAAAATTTATATCAATCAAAACATTTTTGTAGAAACTAACTGCCTTTAAAATATACTAAAAAATGTAAAAAAGCCTAAAATATACAAAGAACTCTTTTTAAAAAATGAAAGAACAAATTTGGGTAATTTACATTATCTCACTTCAAGTTCTACACTAAATTTAGGGTATTAAGGAAAGTATATTGTTGGCCTAAGGTAAAACAAACATACATAGGCATATAGAACAAAAGAGGAACCCTACATACAAGAGAGGAATACACAAAACATCTTTTATATATGTATCCCAAAGAGGAATACTACATAATACCTACATAATAAGTATTTTGACTTTTCACAAAATCCTCTATATTTTCAATGGGGAAAGTAAAATCTGTGTGAAAACATTAGTTAGAATATTTAGATATCCATATTAAAAAAAACCCAAAAACCAAAAAACAAAACCTAAAACAAAACAGCATCTCTGCCTCACCTGATACTCAAAATTCCTTTGAGTCTGACAATATAAAAAATATATATGACACTTTAAAATTTGAAACCTTTTAGATCAAAAAGTAGGAGAATGTCTTCTTGACACAATGGTAACCAATAATACCAACTAGTCTGTTGCATCCATATGTTTTCTCAACAAATGTCTGGATCAATGGTGCTAACACTTGGCCAAACCAGAATGTATTCATACTCATTGACTGGTAAAGATCTGCATAAGGACTTGAGACATACGAGATGCATCACATAGATACCAATGTTTATATATGTGTATTAATGACTTGTCTACTTTCAATTCTATGACCAGATGTACACAAAATATCCCTTCTTAGTTAAGACTGCGCCTTCCCTAAACCTGAGTTATTTCCCAAATATCTTGATCTGTGAATAAAGTATGTCTTGTGTGACAAAGAAAGAACTTTGATTTTGATGCTAGATGTTTTGGACTCCTTGATGCTCATCTATGTTTTATTCCTTCTGTTCTTTTAGTAAAGCCTTATGCTGGTATACTTTGTGAAATCTTACCAATGTCTTTAAGATCTTGGACAGGCATAATTAGAACAATATAAAAAACAAACAGACTTCATCAAAATTAGAAACTGTTACAAATTAAAACACCATTAAGGAATGAAAGTGCAGAATTTTTTCTCCTTATGTAAGATGTTCTGTCATTTTCAGCAATTAAAGAGCTCAGACTGCCACAGCCAAATTTAAACCTCCATTTCCAGAAATAAACAGCTTAAAAACAGTCTACAAATTCTTAAATACTTCAAAATCCCACATCACTTTTTAAGCAAAATTCAACATCAAGGAACTTTAACCTTTCCTTTTCAGACCAGTGTCTATAGTCCAGAAAGTTGTCTCCACACTACAGAGCTCCCAGCCATGAGTCAGCAACAGTAGAGTGTCTATACTCTATACAAAAGAGTGTCTATACTCTAGACAGAGAACATCAAACGATATATGTATTTCCCTGATCTCAAAGTTATATAATTACCATTTTTTATGACAGAATAATATTAATTACATTTGTAAACATTCTCACTGAAATACATGTACTGGCTGAGTGAAAAATAGATAATCACTTGTATTGAGTGACATCTATGGAATAAATAAGCCTATGATTCAGGACATCTGCCATAATAAATTTAGGACATTTGGACCAAATGAGAAAAGAATAACTGTATTATGTGTTCAATCATGTAAAGAACCTGAACATTATTTATTTTTATCATACCATATTATTTCATATGCAAATTTATTATTTTGGATACTATACATTAGGTACCAATAAGTAGTGAAGTCATAGTCCAGGAAAGACCTGGCAACATTCAGCCCAAAATAAAATAACTAGACTTATAGCATGACTTTGAACAGACAGTGGGCAAGTTAATTTATGGATTGCTTCATTAGCATTAATTCATTTGTTCATTCATTCAATCAATATTTACTGAACTAATCAGTGAACTAGGTGGTGGAGACTGTATGTTATAAAATTACAGTACCTATCTTAATGGACCTTACAATCAAGTGTGTAAGATATATATGGACTACATGAACTCTGAAAGATACACAACAATACTAATGTTCTAAATGCTATAAAGAAAAATAGCAGTGTTGAATCTTCATTTTTAAATAACAGCTTCTTTTTCTTTTTGAAAATTCTATAATCATGTATAATATCATATAAGAAACGAATTGCCAGTCCAGGTTCGATGCAGGATACAGAAAGCTTGGGGCTGGTGCACTGGGATGACCCAGAGGGATGGTATGGGGAGGGAAGTGGGAGGGGGGTTCAGGATGGGGAACAGGTGTACACCCTTGGTGGATGCATGTTGATGTATGGCAAAACCAATACAATATTGTAAAATAAAAAATAATAATAATAATAAAAATTTAAAAAAAAAAGAAACTACAAAAAAAATGAAAATTCTAATCTTGAGCAATCAAATCAACCTATCTAGAGGAGCTGGGAGACAGATTATTTATCTCTGCTTTTATTTCTTCAAGTCCTCAGGGTATGACTTTCATCAACATAAGAAAAATACAGTTGACAGGACAAATGCCTTAGGATATATATATGTATACACACACATATATATATTTGGATATATATGCATACATACACACATAAATATACATATATATATATATATACACAAAAAGTTGTGTAAAAGAGAGTAAACTAGTTGACTTACTTCTTGTTCTCTTAAATGAAAATAATTATTCAATAAATAACTAGATGAGAACAGAGGGAAACTGAGGGAGGGGCACTATTCTACAGCCAGAATATTGGATGTACAGGTAATTGTATGCAATGTCTTATATGAACTTTATTAGCCACAGATAAAGGAAAGTTTAGTATTAATTATGAGCTTTGAGACTAGACTCATGGAGTGAAAATCACAAGTGTGCTGAAATCAGATACCAGGAAAAGTGAGACAGAATGCAAAAACCTAATATAAAAAGCAGGAAATAAAAGGATATCAAATATTACAGTTATACAGAAGGAAATATGACATATAAATAGGTCAAAGAACAGGTTATTGGTAGTTGAATTACTGGAAAGCTTAAATAAATATTGAAATGGTTGGGTTCAAAATAGTAGAAATATTCAATTTAGACTGATAATTAGATTTCCAGAAATGTTATAAAACTGAACCCTATGATTAGATCCCTTGAAGGTTTTTGTGCTTTGAAGATGGATGTTATTATCTGATTCTTGTGTATTATACCTAGAAGTTTCGATACCTAAGACTGAACCCAGGTCTCCTGCATTACAGGCAGATTCTTTACCAGCTGAGCCACAAAGGAAGCCCAGGAATACTGGAGTGGGTAGCCTATCCCTTCTCCAAGGCATCTTCCTGACCCAGGAATCGAACCAGGGTCTCCTGCATTGCAGGCAAATTCTTTACCAACTGAGTTATCAGGGAACCGTTGGTAAAGAATTTGCCTGCAATGCAGGAGACCCTGGTTTGATTCCTAGGTCAGGAAGATCTGCTGGAGAAGGGAAAGGCTACCCACTCCAGTATTCTGGTATGGAGAATTCCATGGACTACAGTCCATGAGGTCATAAAGAGTTGGACACAACTGAGCCACTTTGATACCTGAGAAGAGAGTCCTATCATTCCTATGTCTAGTTGTTTATTAAAAACAAGTTTTTTTGAGCTTTCTTTATTATTAAGATAAATATACTTACGTGTTCTTTATGTATTAAATGGGGTTCCCAGGTAGCTCAGGTGGTAAAGAATGCACTTGCAATGCAGGAGACCCCGGTTCGATTCCTGGGTTGGGAAGATCCCCTGGAGAAGGGATAGGCTACCCACTCCAGTAGTCTTAGGCTTCCCTGGTGGCTCAGCTGGTAAAGAACGTGCCTACAATGCAGGAGACCTAGGGTCGATCCCTGAGTCAGGAAGATCCCCTGGAGAAGGGAATAGCAACCCACTCCAGTATTCTAGCCTGGAGAATTCCACAGACTGTATAGCCCATGGGGTCTCAGAGTCTGACCTGAGAAGAGAGTCATATTATTCCTACATCAAGATGTTTATTAAAAACAAGTCTTTTTTGAGTTTGCTTTATTATTAGGATAAAAAAAATTATGTGTTCTTTATATATTATGTTTATTGACAGGAAAATGGAAATCTTTAAAAATATGTTGACTTTTATGTGGAAAAGGATAAGTAATGAGTATTTGTTAAAATATATTGAATAACTAACTAAACTTACTAGCTTTGATATATTCTTAACTCTCCACATCTGATTATTGCATAATCATGATTTCCTAGTGTCACTCCCTCGGATCATTAAACTGCATATTTTGGAATCGAATCTGTCTGTCAATTTAGGTTGACCTTACTCCTTACTTGACACCTGACTCACAAAACTTTATTTCTCTCTGCTTTTGAAGAATACCTCTCTGATATCAAGGAATAGGGTCAGTTGCATTTACCTAATTTATTTAGAAAGAATAACTCTTTGTAATTCTCTCTCTCTTCTTTTAAACTTCTTCTACCTCTGAGGCATTTGTGCTATTGACATACACCTAATTTTGAAACTCTTTTTTCCCCCCCAATGGCTTCCAAGAAGTCCTTCTCTATTTTACTTTTCTAACAACTCTCTTGTTAGAAACATACTTTCCTTTAATGGTCCTTAAATCATAATTCAGAAAATTTCCCTGGACTCCCTTTTGTTTCATTTTTCACATGCATTTAAGAAAATCTATCAATGCTTGCTTTCATTTGCCACAGAAGTTTCTACAATTCTCAAATCCAAAGCTAGAAACATATGCTGAATTCCAAAAAATTTCACTTACATTTACCTCCACTTAAATGTACAAACACCATTTCAAATTTAAACAAGTTTAAACCAAACTCTTCCCCAACATTGTTTCCATAGATACGAATGTACATACTTTATTTTTAACTCAATAAATTGTGCTATAGGTCAAAAAATTTAAGTGTTAGAAATTATCCTTAATACCCACATCTCTTTTGACTTTTAATATTTAAATCCACTTAACCATATATCCTATACATTATTTATTTTTAGATCTTACTTCTATTTCCTCAAAACTATTCCAACTTGGACTTTCAATAACTCTCTTCTTCATTTTGTGTTAATGTGCTTAGATCCCATATTGGTAGAAGGTGAGCTAGAAGAAGCAAGAGACCTCATTATATACTAACTTATAGAACAAATACTTTTCTTTATCTCTCATGTTAAATTGCCAAAGTGAATGCCTCATGACTATAAGACAGCTTGATGCATTTCTAAATGTCCTTCTATCATTCCTTAAGATCATTTATTATCTACAGCAGGAGTGTTTGGTCATTTCTGGTTTCACTCCGTGAAAAAAAAAGAAAAGAACATCAAAAAAGGTACACTTTTGCATCTTTGGCCATGATCCTCAAGTAGCACACATTGCTTCTGCTCACATGTTAAGTATAAATCAAAAACCACACTAAATGTAAAGAAAGACTGAAAATGTAGCTAAGTGCACATGAAGAAAGATGAGCAGGTTTTGAAATGCAAGCAGCAGTCTTTGCTACACAGCCCATGGTCTCAACCCATCATTTGCATCCTTAACAAACCACTCTCTACACCCTCAAGCTTCAAAGTATCTATCCATGACTTACAGGGTAAATCTCAACATTTTGTCTATCACACTAGCACTTTATGCTTATCTTTGTCTTAAAATCAAGCATAATCTTATCTCTTTCTCCATCTGAATTCACACTCCAGAAATTCTGAAGTATTTACTTCAGTTCAGTCACTTAGTTGTGTCCAACTCTTTGCAACCCCATGGACTGCAGCACGCCAGGCTACCCTGTCTATCACCAACTCCTGAGGCTTCCTCAAACTCATGTCCATTGAGTCGGTGATGCCATCCAACCATCTCATCCTCTGTCCTCCACTTATCCTCCTGCCTTCAATCTTCCCCAGCATCAGGGTCTTTTCAAATGAGTCAGTTCTTCCTATCAGGTGGCCAAAGTATTGGAGCTTCAACTTCAACATCAGTCCTCCCAATAAATATTTAGGACGGATTTCCTTTAGGATGGACTGGTTTGATTTCCTTGCAGTCCAAGGGACTCTCAACAGTCTTCTGCAATACCACAGTTCAAAAGCATCAATTTTTCAGCACTCAGGTTTCTCTATGGTCCAAATCTCACATCCATACATGACTACTAGAGAAACCATAGCTTTGACTAGAAGGACCTTTGTCAGCAAAGCAACATCTCTGCTTTTTAATATGCTGTCTAAGTTGGGTATTTCTTTTCTTTTAAGGAGCAAGCGTCTTTTAATTTCATGGCTGCGGTCACCATCTGTAGGGATTTTGCAGCCTAGGAAAATAAAGTCTGTCACTGCTTCCATTTTTTCCCTATGTATTTGCCATGAAACAATGGGACCAGATACCATGATCTTAGTTTTCTGAATGTTGAGGTTTAAGCCAGCTTTTTCATTCTCTTCTTTCACTTTCATCAAGAGGCTCTTTAGTTCCTCTTCACTTTCTGCTATAAGGGTAGTGTCATTTGCATATCTGAGGCTATTGCTATTTCTCCCAGAAACCTTGATCTTGATGAATCTTGTGCTCATCTAGTCCGGCATTTTGCATGATATACTTTGCATATAAGTTAAATAAGCAAGCTGACAATATATAGCCTTGATGTACTCCTTTCCCAATTTTGAACCAGTCCATTGTATGTCTGGTTCTAACTGTTGCTTCTGGAGGTGCATACAGATTTCTCAGGAGGCAGGTAAGGTGATCTGGTATTCCCATCTCTTTAATAACTTTGCACAGTTTGCTGTGATGTACACAAATGAGATTATCTTTCTCCTACCTTCCTCCTGCTTCCCCTTCCCCTCTTCTTCTTCCTCCTCTCCTCCTCCACCTTCTCATTATTATTATTACCATTATTATGATTTCATTTTATTTTTTAATAGTAATTACTTCATTCTGGATTGCATCCTCCACATTTCATCATCTGACATATTGTTAGCTTAATATTTTTCCCAAAAGAATTAAAGGCACTTGTTTTCTTTACAATTTGTATACAGTTTAATGATATTTTATAATTGTTATCCAGCTGTCAGTCTCTCCATCAGGCTAACTCCTTGATATCAGGGCCCATGTCTGTTCATGTAGATAATGTATGTGCGATAACTTTTAAAATTATTGATTCACAGATTTTGTAAGACAGTTTAACTCAATAAAATACAATAGTATTGAGAGCAGAACACCCTAAGTATGCATTTTATTCAGTTTAAGTATTACATACAAAAACTCTAAGAATACAATATAATTCCAACATATGCAAAACCATATGAGGGTTGGCATTATGAATCATATTATTTGGAGACAAAATTTTTAAAATGAGAAATTTTGTACTGAATCATATTTTCAAACTCATTTCATTAAGTAGCTTTAGATTTATTTTTTTATGTAGACTTCTTATATTACATACACAAATAAGATAGCCAACATTTATTTATAGTGCTGTTTTGCAATTTATTTTATTTTTAAATTGTACCCTCTCAAGCAGAAATTAAATAGACAAAACTATTGTCTGACCATGTACATGCATTTAAAATAATATCAATAGTAAAGTGCATAATACAATCTCATTTTTATTGGTACTGTTCATTGATTGGATGTCTCTTTTACTACATCAGATATTTTGCATAATTTCCTAGCTGTGAGAGATCCATGTGAAAATACATTTCTAGGCAATCTGAACAAGTCATTAGTTCTCATTTATGACTAAAAGTGTTAATATTCCAGCAAGTGAAGTTCTCTACTACTGTGATCACAGAAAATTATCTTTGCTGTCAGAAGGTTTCCTGCCTGACACTAAATATATAAATCAGAGAATTGCCAGACTTATCAACGCCCAGGTAAAATTTTGCACTAAGTTTGAAATATAGTCTGAGTAATGTGCTGCCCCAGAACTAATAAAATAAAAATACAATAAAAAGTAAGTAAAAGAGATGTGTTATTCAGTTGAGAATGAGTCCAGGGAAATTTTCTGCATAGATGAAGTTTTAGGAACAGTTTTGATGTAGGAAACAAGTTCAGATAAATTTTATTCAAATTTCCATTTTATTATTAAATGTTTAAAGTTTTGACTATTTACTACTGGCTTTGGACTTATCCCTGTCTAGAGAGATTTTAAAATGTTATCTAATTAGATAATAAAACTCAAAATAATTTATCCCTACATTTTTCTTGAAGAGGAAATAGGAAAATAGATCTGCTACTATTATAACATCAATACCCACCTCCCTCACATCATGTTTATTATATGTACAACTATTTTATTCTGCCACCCATTAATAGAAATATTTCAATATATCAAGCAACATGTTATTAACTTAGGTAAAGCATATTTTATTAATTTAATCTTCAATTATATAATGTAATGATTTTTCTATTTTACTATGGCTCAGATGGTTTGAGGAATCTGGCCAGAATCATATAGCTAATAAATAAGTAATCTAGAATTCAAATATATAACTGCTTGTTTCTAAGCCCATACTGACTTCATTAATCATAATGCCAATAGTGTAACTACCACAAGGTTTAGTATCTATGACTTAGGTCCACCACCAAGAACATTCACTAGATAGCCTTAAAATATGTGTATGGAGAAATAAAAATTAATTACTTGATCTAAAGATTGAATACATTTTCCTTCAATATCTTAGCTAGTTATCTTTTTGAATATCAACAAACTGATTCTGAAGTTTATATGGAGAAGCCAAAGGCTCAAATTATCCAACACAGTACTGAGAAACAACAAAGTTGGAGGACTCAGAAAATCTGACTTCAAGATTTACTATAAAACTGCAGCGATCTAGCCAGTCTAGCACTGGTGTATGTGTAAACAAACAGCTCAATGGAACACAATGGAAAACCCAACATTATTATGTCCTACTAGATTTCTGGGAATTGCAATCCATTAGATATGGTGAGCTTAATCTTATTTTTGTCTTTTTATGTATAGGAGACATTTCTGTACAGAGACAACAATATGGAATACATGTATACACCTATATTTTAAGTTGTATACATACACAGAATACACTACATACAATAATGTAGAGCCATAACAAAATTTCATAGAGTAGAAGTAAATAAAACCTTCCCAAGGTATTTACATAATTGGTCTGCACTTTAAGATATATGCTTTTCCTATCTGACACTTCTTGCACAAGCCAAAGGACCAAGTTATTAACCCCTCTAATTTCAGATTTCCTATGCCTCTGATGGTTGTTGTTGTCTCATGACTCTGATTGCAGTGCCTCAGTAATTCCTGCTCTCTACCCTTGCATGTAAAAAGTGAAAGTGAAAGTGAAATTGTTAAGTCGTTCAGTCATATTGGATTCTTCATGACCCTTGGTCTATAGCCCACCATGCTCCTCTGTCCAGGGGATTCTCCAGGCAAGAATACTGGAGTGCATAGTCATTCCCTTCTCCAGGGGATCTTCCTGACCCAGGGATCAAACCCAGGTCTCCCACATTGCAGGCAGATTCTTTACCATCTGAGCCAATAGGGAAGCCTCGCATGTGTGAAACGAATTGGGAGTTGACTGCCATGGACAGCAGCAAGAAATTTTATAGGGTCATCAGTTGAAACCAGTGTTGACAAAGAAGTCTTAGTGGGACTCCTAAGTCAACAGCCACAATCACCTCTTGTCAGGTGCATTAATCATGTTAAAGCCTGAAAAAGATAAGAAGAGGTGGAATAAATGTCAAGAATTAGTATAAAATTATGCTCAAATGTCTCAGAATCTATTATTCATTAATTAATTCAAATAGAGAAAAATTTAAGTAGTTCTACATCTGAAAAATTATTGTTTTTCTCCTCTTATGTAATAATGTGTTTTGTTCTCTCAGTCTAAATCTCTGAGAAAGTCCTTCTACAAAGGGTAAAATAATAGGCATGGCAAAATCACCACAGCATCTTATGAATGTATACAAAGATACAGAGCTATAAAAATGTATTAAAATAAATATTATCATTCATCAAGTTGTCATGCATTCAAAATTTTTCTATAGTACTTAAAGGTATATACCATTAGCATAAAATGCCTGTATATACTGAAATACAAAAAGAACACTTCCAAATTTCAACAACAGAAAGGCAAAGGAGAGTTTGAGTTTGATAACAATACAGCTTAAAACAGCACCGAAGTTCCAAATAACAATAAAAATATCTAAAAACAGTGAGAAAAACTTTTTAAACTCTAAAATATTAAAGAGAAAATTAAAGAACACTTACATAAATGGAAGAATGTCATGAATTTGAATATTTAAAAATGTAAATATGTAATTTTTACCCATATTAGTTATACATTTTGTGCCATCCCATCAAAATTCCATAAGTATATGTGCTTGCAAGTATAAGTATGTATGTATGTGTGAAGTTAGATAAACAATTGAAAACTTATGTGGACTTATAAAGGGCCACAAGTAGCTAAGATCAACACAATGGAAGGACCAATTCTAATGGAAAGTAACACTTAGGACAGAACTATTGAAATTAAGCAAAAGGAAATGTTACCAATGAACTAGCATAGAGAGCACAGACGTGACCAATGCACACATGCTTACTTAATTTATGGAAACAAATGGCACTGCAGAGAAATGAAGAAAGGACAGTGGTTTCAATACGTGACTTTAATCCAATTGACTAATATGAAGAGAAAGAAAGTTAAAATTGCTCAGCCTCAAAGCAGTCTCAAAATTAGATTCCCTATAAAGGAAAGAGCAAAATTTATATAAAAAATAATAAAATTTTTTGAGGATTATATGAGATATAGATCTTACTACCAAGTTTTATGGAGAAGGCAATGGCACCCCACTCCAGCACTCTTGCCTGGGAAATCCCATGGATGTAGGAGCCTGATAGGCTGTAGTCCATGGGGTCGCTAAGAGATGGACATGACTGAGCGACTTCCCTTTCAATTTTCCCTTTCATGCATTGGAGTAGGAAATGGCAACCCACTCCAGTGTTCTTGCCTGGAGAATCCCAAGGACGGGGGAGCCTGGTGGGCTTCTGTCTCTGGGGTCACACAGAGTTGGACATGACTGAAGTGACTTAGCAGCAGCAGCAGCAGCAGCAGCACCAAGTTTTATAGTGGAGTACAGATTGTAATATTTATTCATTGTTGTAGAGAATGGTCAAGTATGCCAATAGATGTTTCAATAGTCACTAAAGTTTAATATACACAAATTCAATGACAAAGTGATTCCTCAACTTGGATGTGTTTTTAACAATAATGCGTGTATTGAGCCTTTAAACATATGCGTGAATGATTTTGGCTTCCTCGGTGGCTCAGATGGTAAGGAATCTGCCTGTAATGTGGGAGACTTGGGTTTGATCCCTGGGTTGGGAAGATCCCCTGGAGGAGGGCATGGCGACCCATTCCAGTATTCTTGCCTGGAGAATCTCCATGGACAGAGGAGCCTGGTGGGCTACAGTCCATGGGGTCGTGAAGAGTCAGACATGACTGAGTGACTAAGCACAGCACAGCACAGCACGTGAATGTTGTTATCAACATCGAACCAGAAATCACACCAATGTCAATTAACACTAGACTATGTGAAAAGTTTGAGGAAAAATACAGCAATACACATAAACACAACACTTACATGCAACAACACAGTTAAATCTCCAAAATGTCAAGTTTAGCAAGTTAGGCAAGAACATCTAACATATGAATCCATTGCATAAAATCCAATAACAATCAAAACGGAATTACACTATTAGAAATCAGGATTCTGCCTGTTTTAGGAAAAAGAGAAAGTAGTGATTAGAGGATGAAAACATGTACAAGCCCTTGTGTCCTTGTCTTTTGAAGTATTAATAAAATGCTGACTCAAGAGTTAATGATTAGGAAAGGTGAAGATACAGAAACAATGCGAAGATGTAGGCCATCAGGCTAGGGAACTGGTAACAAATTTAGACTATAATTCTACCACAAAGCAGAATCACCAAACTCTTAGTTCCGTGAAAGGTATAGATAAAGATTTGACACACATTCCTAAGTTGTTTTAACAGGAAGCAGACCCCTGCAGATGAAAACTGCTGACCACATGAACACAGACTCTAGACTGGCTGAAATCAGAAAAGAACTGATGCTTGAAACTTTATAACTTGATGCCAGCCAATGCAAGAATTGTCCACAGTTTGATCATGCCCCACTCCTTGAACACTATAAAACTCACTACCCACTCCAGGGTGGGTCCCATTGTCTTGAGGGCATTAGCCAACTGGGGCCCCCTTTGCTTGCAAAGCAATAGTAGCTACTCTTTTCTACTTCAATCAAAACTCTGTTTCCCCATTTCTATTCAGCACCAGTGAACGGAGGCCAAATTTTGGCAACAAGAAAGCATATAAGTGTCTTTCAGTTCAGTTCAGTTCAGTCGCTCAGTCATGTGCGACTCTTTGCAACCCCATGAATCGCAGCACGCCAGGCCTCCCTGTCCATCACAATCTCCCGGAGTTCACTCAAACTCACGTCCATCAAGTCGGTGATACCATCCAGCCATCTCATCCTCTGTCGTCCCCTTTTCCTCCTGTCCCCAATCCCTCCCAGCATCAGAGTCTTTTCCAATGAGTCAACTCTTCGCATGAGGTGGCCAAAGTACTGGATTTTCAGCTTTAGCATCATTCCTTCCAAGGAAATCCCAGGGCTGATCTCCTTCAGAATGGACTGGTTGGATCTCCTTGCAGTCCAAGGGACTCTCAAGAGTCTTCTCCAACACCACAGTTCAAAAGCATCAATTCTTTGGAGCTCAGCTTTCTTCACGGTCCAAATCTCGCATCCATACATGACCACAGGAAAAACCATAGCCTTGACTAAACGGACCTTTGTTGGCAAAGTAATGTCTCTGCTTTTGAATATGCTATCTAGGTTGGTCATAACTTTTCTTTTCTTGGAAATACTAAAATATATTGTTTTACTAGACATGGGTATGATTATAGGTGATTAATTACTTCTCAGTAGTTCTAAACACTGTAAAATATTGCATTCTGTTTTTTTCAATATGCATTATTATAATTTTATAAAAAAGAAGTTTAAATAATTAAAAGGATCATTTTTTTGTCCAGAAATGTGACTTCTTCAGCATAGAAATCTCTAAGATTTAGCTATTTAATTTTCTAACTTTCCCATAGCAATATAATTTCTAATTATTTTCTAGGCATCTAAAGCTTCTTATTCAAAATTATTCTCCATATTTTCTCCCTAAACATCATGCTGCTTATCCCTTGCATCATATTTCATTTTTATAAACAAATAAACTTCAGCCTGGCCTAAATTGTTTTCCTTCTTATGTCTTCTTTGTGTATCTCTTAAACTTCTTTTCAAATGCCTTCTCAGTGCATTTTCATCACCATATATAATTTCTATTTTATCATTTTTGGTCTTATATATGAGATTCTATTTGCATGACTCCTTCTTTCAACAATCCTCCAGGGTAGTTACCATATATCAATCTCATTGTTTCACTGTATAATTAGGTTTATATATATATGTGTTCAAACCATGCTTTTAAAATTATTTTTAAACAGAATGTGCTGATAATTTATTATTTTAGTTCTGTATATCCCATATTTTCCATCATTATCCAATTGCCTTCTGGGCATCAATTATTTGAAAGCAATGACTAAGTAAGTTTGGAAAATGAGGTAAATCTGTTTACTCTGAGTTCTCTCTAAAGCACATAAGCAATTTACAAAAAATGGGTGTTTGTTTTCATATGGTGCTATTCACGGTCAGTAGTGAGTATAAATCATCCATACATAGGTGTTGACTGTCTCAAGATCTGGGGATTAACATATAATGATCACTGACCTACTTTAATAAATTTAGTAATCAGATATGTACTAGATTTAGATTTTTGTGTTAGGACAGGCAAATTCTACCCTTCTAATTAAAAAGTGATTATTAATACTTGTTTCATTTTTTTTAACAAAGCAGAATGCCATTTTCAAGCATGTTTTCTCTATCATGAAATACATCATGAAATTTTTGTTAAAATATATTTCTCAGGATTTGATACTGATTGCAGAGAAAAAAAGAACACCCTAACATATGATAAATTATAGTTAAGGGCCTGAGTAGTTTTGGTAACCTTCTATTAGTCATCTCAGTGTGTTATTAATTTCTCATAATATTTCATGCATATGTTTTAAAGCCAGTTGGGTTATAGATATTTCATTTCAGTTATATCAAGTTTAAGCAGTCCAAAATATACTCTCAGGAAGTATAATTAGATGGTGGTTTATAAAATTGCCTTAACATAAATAGAACAAAACTAAGTTAAGTGAACAGAGGATAAAGATATGAATGGTTAATGAAAACTCATTTGTATTCTGAGCAGTAATAGTTTAGAAAGAGTTATGATTTTGAAATACATTCAAGCAATATACTTAAAAGATATAGAAACATTTTATGTTTGTTATTGAAATCATGCCATTTTAAATGTCCTTGAAACAACTATGAGCATTGGATGAGAAATATATCCTGCCCAAAGAGAGTGTAAACACCATTTCATATTCTTACCAAATTAAATTAGAACAAGTAAAGGTCAAAGTATCTGATTGTTAGCTGGATATTTTATGATGACTTTATTCATTACATGATCTAAAATAAGGACAAGTAAAATAGTTTTCTGATTCTATGTCTGTGCTTAATAGAAATATGGAGAAACAGCTATGCTAAAATTTAGAAATTATGAGGTCAATGAAGCATATCATACTAGTTACAGATTGCTATGACAGTAAAACCACAGTTTTATAAAAGAATGTGAATTAAGTAAATATGGGAGTCAAACTATCATAATTAACTTGGGTAAAAACGATTGTAACATTCCAGAGAAAATTTTGAAGAAAAACCTGATTTATCTGTAGTATCGAAAAATATGAATGTAAAATTAAATTAGTTTAAGGTAACAATATAAATATGATAATATGTGTGTGCCTATATAATTTGCAAACCATAAGGTTAAAATACTTGAAATATTGAAAATTATTATGGAAAATAAATTTTAGATTATTGTTAACATCACTTAAAACAAAGTTTATTTCTTTAATCACTCCACCACCACAAAAAGAAGAATGAGAGCAAGAGCAAAAACTAGAGAGAGATTCATCAAATTTTTAATGTTTAAAGAAATGTATTTCAGTGTAAAATACATGTTAATAATAAAATACTGGTAAATCTAAAAAGCTTCCCTGGTGGCTCAGACAGTAAAGAATCCATCTGCAATGCAGAAGACCTGGGTTCGATCCCTGGGTGGGGAAGAGCCCCTGGAGAAAGGCAGATGAACTCACTCCAGTATACTCGCCTGGAGAATTCCCATGGAGAGAAGAGTCTGGCAGGCTACAGTGCATGGGATCACAAAAAGTCAGACATGACTGAGTGACTAAGCATACAGTAAGTCAAAAAAGAAGGCAATTTTTAATTTTTTTTTGTCCAAGTTAGTTCAGTAGCTCAGTCATCTCCGACTCTTTGCAACCCCATGAATCACAGATGCCAGGCTTCCCTGTCCATCACCAACACCCAGAGTTCACTCAAACTCATGTCCATCGAGTTGGTGATGCCACCTAGCCATCCCATCCTCTGCCGTCCCCTTCTCCTCCTGCCCCCAATCCCTCCCAGCATCAGGGTCTTTTCCAATGAGTCAACTCTTCGCATGAGGTGGCCAAAGTATTGGAGTTTCAGCTTCAGCATCAGTCCTTCCAATGAACACCCAGGACTGATCTCCTTTAGGATGGACTGGTTGGACCTCCTTGCAGTCCAAGGGACTCTCAAGAGTCTTCTCCAACAATACAGTTCAAAAGCATCAATTCATCAGCGCTCAGCTTTCTTCACAGTCCAACTCTCACATCCATACCACTGGAAAAAACCATAGCCTTGACTAGACGGACCTTTGCTGCCAAAGTAATGTCTCTGCTTTTGAATATGCTATCTAGGTTGGTCATAACTTTCCTTCCAAGGAGTAAGCATCTTTTAATTTCATGGCTGCAATCACCATCTGCAGTGATTTTGGAGCCCCCAAAAATAAAGTCTGACATTGTTTCCACTGTTTCTCCATCTATTTCCCATGAAGTGATGGGACTGGATGCCATGATCTTCGTTTCCTGAATGTTGAGTTTAAGCCAACTTTTTCACTCTCCTCTTTCACTTTCATCAAGAGGCTTTTGAGTTCCTCTTCACTTTCTGCCATAAGGGTGGGGTCATCTGCATATCTGAAGTTATTGATATATCTCTTGGCAATCTTGATTCCAGCTTGTGCTTCCTCCAGCACAGTGTTTCTCATGATATACTCTGCATATAAGTTAAATAAGCAGGGTGACAATATACAGCCTTGACGTACTCCTTTTCCTATTTGGAACCAGTCTGTTGTTCCATGTCCCGTTCTAACTGTTGCCTTCTGACCTGCATATAAGTTTCTCAAGAGGCAGGGCAGGTGGTCTGGTATTCCCATTTCTTTCAGAATTTTCTACAGTTTATTGTGATCCACACAGTCAAAGGCTTTGGCATAGTCAATAAAGCAGAAATAGATGTTTTTCTGGAACTCTCTTGCTTTTTCGATGATCCAGCGGATGTTGGCAATTTGATCTCTGGTTCCTCTTCCTTTTCTAAAACCAGCTTGAACATCTGGAAGTTTATGGTTCACGTACTGCTGAAGCCTGGCTTGGAGAATTTTGAGCATTACTTTACTAGTATGTGAGATGAGTGCAATTGTGTGGTAGTTTGAACATTCTTTGGCATTGCCTTTCTTCGGGATTGGAATCAAAACTGACATTTTCCAGTCCTGTGGCCACTGCTTCCAAATTTTGCTGGCATAGTGAGTATGGCACTTTCGCAGCATCATCTTTCAGGATTTGAAATAGCTCACCTGGAATTCCATCACCTCCACTAGCTTTGTTCATAGTGATGCTTTCTAAGGCTCACTTGACTTCACATTCCAGTATGTCTGGCTCTAGGTGAGTGATCACACCATTGTGATTATCTGGATCGTGAAGATCTTTTTTGGATAGTTCTTCTGTTTATTCTTGCCACCTCTTCTTAATATCTTCTGCTTCTGTTAGGTCCATACCAAAGTTTTCCCAAAGTTACACATAATTTATGCATTTGTAACTCATTGTAATAGGCCATGAATAATTAAAAAAAAATAAAATCAAGAATCCAAATATTTTCTAAATTAAAATCCTGAGGCAAAGTGAACTTTGATACTAAATAAGAAAGGAACCTGCAGATATTTTTGAGTTGTGAGAGACTTTTTGAATGCTTTCATACAAATTATTTTATTTTCTCCACCTAAATTCAACAAAATCGATAAAACTAACCCCACAACTCTTGTAATTTATTCTGTGAGATGTATTTATTGATAATATTTGGCAAACAAGTGTTTCTTTCAGTTAGTATTAGAAGAGGTAGCTTATTAGAAATGAAATGTCTTCTACTTTACCAAAATTTCCCCACTCAACAAAATAAATCATACTTCTATAAAAGTCCTAAGAATGAAGAAGTGCAATAAGCATACCCCACCTACAGGAAATCTAACTTTCAGTTTTCTGTAGGGAGGAATGTGAACTGAATGAACAAAGCACAACACTGGTGATGCAACAATAAGAATTTAGTATTTTAAAGGCTTATGGGAGCAAAGTAACATACTGGAAATTTTGGAAAGGCTTTTTTGAATTGGCAAAGTGTGTACTGTACCATAATTGTAACTTGAATGTCCATAATCAAGGGTTTAAATTATCCTATATTTTTGTCCTTTCACTGGTCAAGTGAAACTGACTTCCAACTCATTTCTCTCCCCTCTGTTATTGGTAACAACCCTTCCTCAATTATTTCTGTGATCTTTGACCAGTAGTTAACATTGAGTTTTTGTTACATATGCTTTCTACAGTTTTTGGAAACACCATATACTCAAGACAAGTCAGTATAGTGCTATTTTCTTCCCTCCAAACATCATTTTATGGCTTATCACTTAAACCTAAATATTTATCAGAAGAGATCCCTATATTCACTTGCTCATGGTGAATTAACATTAATGTTACTGTTCTTAGAGCTGAGATGAAATAAGGTTGTGACATTTCTATAGTCAGCATAGGCACTTTCATTTATTCCTTCTGATTTCAGTTTTAAAACCCATCATTAGCTAATAAACATTGGAAGTCATTTTAGCACAAACTACAGTGAGAAATTTGTAAATGTCTTCCCTAAATTGGTAAAGAGGGTCATATGGATGTTTACTTTCAGAAAAAATTCAATGGATCTAGAGTTTTCGATCTATCTTATTTTTCTTTTACCTCCCTCACAAATGTAAGTGCTTTCAGAGGTGCTTGTAATATCCAAACAGTAATGCAAAAATAGGCTTCCTTCTTAACTTATCTAAACACACACACACACACCACATCAAACAACAGACAATTAAGCTGTAGCTGTTTCTACTATAGGGCTTCTCTGGTGCTTCAGTGGAAAGAACCCACCTGCAATGCAGGAGACATGAATTTGACCTGTAGGTTGAGAAGATCCTTTGGAGAAGGAAATGGCAAGCCAAACCAATATTTTAGCCTGGAAAATGCCATGGACGGAGGAGCCTGGGGTTGCCAAAGAGTGAGACACAACTTAGTGTTAAACAACAAAATCTACGACTTCTACTATGCTTATTAAATTACCATTTATTATCTTGATGGACTTTTTAGCTGGTGGTAATAGAATCTGACTGGCAGTGCAGGAGACATAACAGACTCAGGTTCAATCCCTAGGTAGGGAAGATCCCCTGAAGGAGGAAATGACAAACCACTCCAGTATTCTTGCCTGGAAATCTCATGGACAGAGAAGGCTGGTAGGTATCTGTCCATGAGGTTGCAAAGCATAAGACACAACTGAAGTGACTTAGCATGCATGCACATTATCTTGACAGCAAATAAAAATTTGATTGCTACCTCTCTTTCATTCTTGGGATTCAGGAGAAAGCATAGATAAACTCAGGTAAGTTGTTAGCTGTTTTAAGTTCCTAATATTCAATCAATTAAAAATAAATCGAACAACAACAAAACAATAACAAAACTAAAATCATCAGAGCCAAGGATTAAAATATTGGTAGTAGGTCTCCACATTACCATAATCAACTTTTACAGTAAAAATACAGAGAGAGGAATATTGCAAATAATTGTGGACAACAAATATCATAGGGCTGTCCTTCTTGAATGAAGGAACACAGAGAGGGAGACCTCTATATTTACCCTGATTTCAGTCTGTACGCTAAGTCACTTCAGTCATGTCCGACTGTGTGACCCCACAGACGGCAACCCACCAGGCTCCCCCGTCCCTGGGATTCTCCAGGCAAGAACACTGGAGTGGGTTGCCATTTCCTTCTCCAATGCGTGAAAGTGAAAAGTGAAAGGGAAGTCGCTCAGTCGTGTCCGACTCTTAGCGACCCCATGGACTGTAGCCCACCAGGCTCCTCCATCCATGGGATTTTCCAGGCAAGAGTACTGGAGTGGGGTGCCATTGCCTTCTCGGTCTCACATTGCTAGCAGTAGTGTATAGTGGTATTGGGCTTTGCAGGAGGCTCAGTGGTAAAGAATATGCCTGCAATGCTGGAGCCAGGGATCTCATCCCTGGGTGAGGAAAATCCCCTGGAGCAGGTAATGGCAACCCATCCCATTATTATATACCCAACCCAGTATTCTTGCCCAGGAATTTCCATGGACAGACGAGGGGGATGGCGTGTGGGGCCCAGAGCTACAGTCCATGTGGTAGCAAAATAGTCCTACATAACTTAGCAACTAAGTAACAACATAATGGTACACTCATTTTGAAAAACACTTCAGACATCCAGGGAATAAGGCCCCACACAGACCGTCACTTACCTGGAAAGCCTTCAGTAGCAGCGACCGGAAAGTAGCAGGAAAGGGTTTCATAAAAGGGCTGACACACAAGTCTCTTCAGGCACACATGGTGTTATTTTCTGAAAATACCACAAAATGACCTGTAGGTGCTCCAAGTCCCCACTGAACAGTACCCCCAGCTGTGTGCAGAGGGACACGTGGTTTATGAAGGGGCCAAAGCTTCCAGCATCTTTCCTGGACCAGCGTCCGTCAACCTGCACCTTGCCTTTCTGCCCCTAGCATCCTCAGCAGATCCCTAATCTACCCATTCCCTGATGCCATTCTGATGGTAGAAAAGGGCCAAATTGGCATAATTTTTCTTGTTCACTAAGAGGAGGTTCTGGAACCTCAACTACACAGAACAGCTGAGCACTGATCTGCTGTTGGCTAAGGCTCGTCCCACCTAGTCCTGCGCCTGCTCTGCTGGGCACACCAGCAACTCCCGGCAGGTGGCCGAGGAGCGGGAGACTGAGTTGTATGTGGTAAAGTTAGCTCTCCGATGTGCCAGCTGAGAGACAGGGAATCCCAACCCTTTTAGATTCAGTCAGTTCAGTTCAGTCGCTCAGTCGTCTGATTCTTTAAGACCCCATGAACTGTAGCATGCCAGGCCTCCCTTGCTCAAACTCATGTCCATCGAGTAGGTGATGCCATCCAGCCATCACATCCTCTGTCGTCCCCTTCTCCTCCTGCCCTCAATCTTTTCCAGCATCAGGATCTTTTCAAATGAGTAAGCTGTTTGCATCAGGTGGCCAAAGTATTGGAGTTTCAGCCTCAACATCAGTCCTTCCAATGAACACCCAGGGCTGATCTCCTTTAGGATGGACTGGTTGGATCTCCTTGCAGTTCAAGGGACTCTCAAGAGTCTTCTCCAACAACACAGTTCAAAAGCACCAATTCTCAGTGCTCAGCTTTCTTTATAGTCTTCAGTTCAGTTTGGAAAAGTTCAGTCACTCAGTCGTGTCCGACTCTTTGCAACCCCATGAATCGCAGCAAGCCAGGCCTCCCTGTCCCTCAACAACTCAAAGAGTTCACCCAGACTCACGTCCATCGAGTCAGTGATGCCATCCAGCCATCTCATCCTCTGTCGTCCCCTTCTCCTCCTGTCCCCAATCCCTCCCAGCATTAGAGTCTTTTCCAATGAGTCAACTCTTTACATGAGGTGGCCAAAGTACTGGAGTTTCCACTTTAGCATCTTTCCTTCCAAGCAAATCCTAGGGCTGATCTCCTTCAGCATGGACTGGTTGGATCTCCTTGCAGTCCAAGGGACTCTCAAGAGTCTTAAGCAGGGCCAAATGAAAGGCAGCCAGAAGTGGACATTTTAACTTGAAGCGGCCCAGGATTCAACTAGGCTGACTGGGACTGGAGTTGCTATTGAGATGCAAAAGGAGGAACTTAATGGATGTTATTTTTCCACTTCGCATAAACTGAGCAGTTAAAAAAAAAAAAAAAAAACTTGGAAGCTTCTTTTGAAATTAAATATAAAGCCGAGTAATGACCTGAACATTTTTAGTAGAAGTAAAATCATAAATCAAGAAAAGGATGGTGGTTTACTGGCAAAGTATTCTCTGACTCTAGGAACCCCATGGACCAGGCTCCTCTCTGTCCATGAGATTCTCCAGCAAAAATACTGGATCATGTTGCAATTTCCTACTCCAGGAAATTTTCCTGACACAGGAATTGAACCGAGGTTTCCTGCATTGTAGGCAGATTCTTTTTTTTCTTCTTCTTTTTTTTTTTTTGTAGGCAGATTCTTTACAGACTGAAAATGGTATAGGAATATTATAGAAGCTGTATTAATAAAATCCAAAGCTGGTACTAATGCAAATACCTGTGAATAGATGAGTGCTGTGAGGATATATTCTTTCTTCTATTTGTGGTAAGAGATGCTGTGATATAAATGATGATTATACCCTCAAGAATTAAACTTCTATTTTTTCCTTAAGACTTTTTTTTATACAAGAGCTTTGGTTTACACAAAATAGAGAAGGGGTGCAGAGCTTTCCCACATATCCACCTGTCTGAGCCAGTCTCGTTTATGCCTCGGTGCTTGGCCAGGAGTATTGGTTTTACTTAAATGTATTCTTCCTGTAGTCCATACATGGCTACTTCTAGTAATCATTGCTTCATGGGCTTCATTTGTATTCAATGGACAGACTGACACCCTGTGAATCACGAAGGAAAAGGAAATTTTTGTCCTAGAAGCACTGTCCTTAGATCTTACTGCCCTAAAAAGAGTTCAGTTTCCATATGATCGGTCCAATTACTATTAATGCAAAGAAATTACCTTCATTGGATTATACTTATTGGCTCTCTCTGGGGTGCAATTGAATGGAAATAACAGTCTCAAAAAATGCTTTAGAAATAAAAGCCATATAGCTACCTTCTTAGTGACAACGTTAATCTAATATAATGTGTGTGCTCAGTCCTGTCTGACTCTTTGCGACCCCATGGACTATAGCCTGCTAGGCCTCTCTGTCCATGGAATTTTCCAGGTGAGAATATTGAAGTGAGTTGCCCTTTCCTTCTCCAGGGGATCTTCCCAATACATAGATCAAACCGGCGTTGCTTGCCTCTCCTCTTCCACATTGGCAGGGGGATTCTTTACCACTGCACCACAATATTAGTAGATCATTTTCAGAGAAAGTAGATTACTATAGTTGGAGGCCCCAAATGGTTATCTATAGAAAAACAAGCAAACAAAACCCCACGGATTTAAGTTTTTGTTTTTGTTCTTTTTTTATTTGAAATTAAAGAGATGTACCCAAGCCAGGTTGTGCCAGCTTTATTTATTTTACATATATAAGCCTAGATACAGCCATTTGGTAAAGGAAGTAGAAAATATCTATGAAAATTACATCTGAAGGTTTTAACATGAGGTTGCTTTTCTTAATCTGTGCCTTAATTTTAAAATGTCAAAGGTTATGTCTGCAAGTAAAAGCTGTACTTTAACTGAGATAACTGAAAATTATGAAACTCGTTCAACTTTATTGTAGAAATAATTCTTATTAGCACAGAGAAAATAAAATTTTCTATATGAATTTTTTGATTTCATGGTAATCTGGCTATTTTAATTGTATATTACTTGAAAGGAAAAGATTAAGTTTCCAGCTGTTTTGAAGGGTGATGGATTGCTATTCAAATGTTTAAATTCCCATCTTGTGCTTTACATCGTTGACCCATAGGAAACAAGGCCTGTTAATTCTGAAGTGGCTCACTTTTAAGAGGCCATCTGCAATCACACTGGGTGGTTTGCAGTCAGTTGGTATTAAAAAGTCACTCAGCTCATTAGTAGTCCAATTAGCTGATATGTAGTGCAGCACTCTGGCAAGTTGTCTGGACTGCCATGTAAAATCTAGGCAGATTCTCAGCTATGGAAACTGCTAGAGACAAGAAGCAAATGGACATCCTAATGCAGAAAGTTACCTAGAAACTATTCTTCAAATGTTAATGAATCATCTAATATTCCACTGAGAATATATAATTTATCTAGGTAGGTATCCTAATCAGATTGTGATATCATTCCAAGTCACTATTAATATCTGATACATTTGTGTTAAGTCACTTTAGTCGTGTCCCACTCTTGTCGACCCTGTGGACTGTAGCCCACCAGGCTCCTCTGTCCATGGAATTCTCCAGGCAAGAACACTGGCATGGATTGCCCTCTTCCCTCTTCAAGGGGACCTTTCTAAACCAGAGTTTGAATCCACGTCTCTTATATCTCCTGCATTGGCAGGTGAGTTCTTTACCACTTGCCCCACCTAGGAATCCCTCACATACATATAGTTTTTATAAATAATTGCAGAAAATAAGGCCTGGTAAAATTCTTCCTGATCCACAGGTATTAGCATGAGAATTCCTTCTACAAAACTCCTGACAGGGACAGAACACTCACTACATCGCCTTGGCAACCCCAATTGTTTGAAATTTCTTCCCATATTGAGATGAAATCTAATTTCCATGCAACTTCGACTTATGGGTCCTTTGGAGCTACAGAGAATAAATTTAGTCTATTTTCCATATTGCTCTTCTTCAGATAATGAAAGACAGCTATCAATTGTGTATGAGGTTTAAAAATACCCTGTTAGTGAATGAGTTGGTTAATGTTCTTTTTGTTGCAAGCAACACAGATCAATTCTGGCTAGTTTAAGCCAAGGGAAAAAAAAAATTTTTTTTTAAAGAAACAATGGGTTTCCTGAGGTAGGAGGAGGAATTGAACAACCCAGGCATGGGAAGGAGGAATCCATGGATTGTTCAGAGAATTGCAAAAGCAGCAGTCAGAAGCTGTTGTTTCTAACCACCATTATTTACTTTTAATGTACATTTAATTCATGACAAATTTTGATGTTTTGGTATGCATATGCACTTTTTAAAAAATGAAGATCAGTTTAGTTTGAGGAAAAAAAATTTAGGCCTCTTCAGTTATGGTCTGAGATGTGTTATGCTGTACTCTATTTCAAACACAATGGTGTGATCAATGAAACATCCTTTGTGCCTCTAAGTATAACTTCCACACTTGAATTGATGGACATTATGATCCAAAATTAACCAAAAAATAATAATGAGTGCTCATAAACTAGTTGTTGTGTTTGAAAAGGAGAAGAAAGAATACATTTTCATGGAACATAACCAAAATTTCATTGACTGAAAGCACACCAAATGATCTTACATCAAGCATTAAATCTCATGTAGTGTTTCAGTCGACTTTTATCACATAAGTAGGCAAAGAAAAGAATATCAAAACAAAAACACACATATTCACTCTGGCAATGAAAAGAAGAAAGAACAGTTTTTAAACATTTGTATTTTTGTTTATTTATCTATAGGAAGATACACTCATTTACCTGAGGTTTGTGAAGACATGACTAGGAGGCAAAAAGGGGTATCTCTGACTTCTAGCCTGCAGAACTATGGGAAAATAAATTTCCCTTTTAAGCCATCCAGTCTGTCGTATACTGTTGTGGCAGTTCTAGTAATTTAATAAGAGTTTACAGCAAGAAACAACAATGTAGATGTTGTTTTAGTAATATTAATGAAATTTTTTTTGTGTTTCTATTACTGTGGTCAGATTTACTTGGTATCTCTAGATATTTTCTTGATAATATTTTACGATTATAAATATAAAAATGCATATACATGTATATGGGCTTCCCTGGTGGCACTAGTGGTAAAGAATCTGCCTGCCAATGCAGGAGACGTAAGAGACACAAGTTTGGTCCCTAGGTTGGGGAGATCCCCTGGAGGAAGGCATGCAACCCACTCCAATACTCTTGCCTGGAGAATTCCCATGGACAGAGGAGCCTGGCAGACTACAGCTCACGGAGTGACAAAGAGTTGGACATGACTGAAGTGACTTAGCATGCATAGCTGTACATGTTATTTTAAAAGGAGTAATAATATATCCAAAGTGTTCTATATTTAGATTATTTTCCCTACAGATATCCTAATGATTGTTAAAATTCAAGTGCAAGACAAGTCTAGCAGACATTGAAGATTACATTTTTTTCCTGATTAATTGCCATTAAAATAGAACATGACTAATTGGCCAATTTTATAACCAGTGCTGTTATCATTGCATTTAACATCAAACATAATATTTATTTTGCTGATATTAGCAATTGCATTATCCCTGTTATTCATTGGGGATAAATGTCTGTAGTTTTAATTTTTTACGATATGCTTTTCTGGCTTTTGTTTTTTTCCCAATCATGGCAATTCTGGCTTTATAGAATGTTTTTCCCTTTTCAAGTTTTTGGAGGCATTTGAGAAGTACTGGTATGATTATCCTTTATATATTTGAGAGAATTCACTAGTGAAGCCATCTGGTCCTGGGCTTTGAAATGATTTTTAAATTAGAAACAAAAAATAAAGAATAAGGAATACTCTCATATTATAGTTTATCATGTTAAAATCTCAAAATATGGTTGAGTCAGTGTGTTAAAAACTATGATCACTATTTTAAATTATCAGTTTGCCCTTGTAAAAATCATATAATCTACTTCAATAATAATTTAAAATAGCTTGCAATAAATCTATATACTATTCTTGATTTTCCAGATTTACATGGTACAAAATGGTTGTTATGAGTTGTTACAAATGTTCCTCCAAAATGTATATGTTGGAGACCCAGCCCCCAATACTTCAGAATGTAACTTCCTGGAAGATAGGATACTTACAGAGATAAGTTAAAACAAGGTCACTATAGTGGATATTAATTCAATAATGACTGGTGCCTCTAGTAAGAGGGAAAATTTGGACACAGAGCCATTCTCATGATGAAGGCGATAAAAAGAGACATAAAGATTTAGCTTTCTATGAGCCAAGAAGAAAGGTGTGGGTCAGATCCTTCCCTCTTAGACCTCAGAAGGTACATCTTGATTTTGGACTTCTAACTTACATTCCGAAACAAATATCTGTTGTTTAAGCTGCCCAGCTTGAGATGCAGGCATCAGCCTCTTTTCAAATGTTCACTTTACACTACTTCACTTTTACAAAAGACCTGCATTAGTACCTGTTTTCACTAACTAAAAAAAGATTCAAAGAGAATTTTCACAAATAAGGGTGAAAAGCGAAAACAATGCTCAGCGTTGGTTTTGTAGTCAGCAGTTACTGAGGCAAGACGCATCCTGAGCAAGAAGTGTCAGGGCAGCAAAGAGAGGTGCTGCCAACCTCCTGACCTGGAAACTACACTCAGCATCACGACTTCAAACTGACGTGGCTTTGAAGTGTGTCTGTGAGCATTTGTGCTTTATCTCCTCTTATTTTGTGCATCAGTTAGTAAGATATGACCAAAGGTAGTTGTTTCTTCTATTTCCTGTATGCCATTTCAACTTAAGAAAGATGTCATAGGACTGTTCTACTTTTGGATATTGGGAAAACCTGTACTTCTTTAAGTTAGTCCTAGTAATTTAATAAATTGGTTTTTATAAAGTATCTACTGATAAAGTATCTACAGAGTGAGGTCATCATTTTATTTCACATGTTACTAATTCTTAAACTATTACATTATAGTTTATTCATGTTAAAATATAAATGCATTTTCTAATAATGAACAGTACAATTTAGATTGAGGTATATATTGTATTTGCATTTAGAGACACAAATGGTTACAGATATACATATTGATTTTCAAATGAACTTGACAAATTAAGCAAATTAAGCACTTTAAATTAAAGTTGTATTCCACTATATTTAGGAAGAAGAGTTGTTTTTCTTTTGCTTAATTACAGGAAAAGTAAATTACATTTTAAAGCATCTATGATATAGTCAGACCCTCATGATTTCACTTTGATAAACATGAAAGATTAGGAAAAACTGAAAATCTTTCTTACTTACAGAGAGTACTGTTTATTCTTCTTTTAACTTAGAACTAGTAGTCCTGAAAAGTTTAGTTGGTCATAAGTATTATTTGAATCAAACAAGTGAAAGATAGACATTTTCAAATTCGCCAAATACTCCAAGATAAGAAATCTGATGAAAATTGAATCAAGTGCCTTTTCTCAAATAACCCTATACTAAACATGTAAAGTTCTCAGTAGCCTTCATAAATATTGTGATGATTCTGATTGTTTCTATGGTGTAGCAATTTTTAAAACATAAGGAGAGAAAAATGTTTTACAATTAATTATTCAGAGCTAATATCAAACATAGTCTCATTTGAACTTTACACTTTTTCCTCCATTGCTTCTGAAAAGTTCAGAGCTATTTGACTTGGTTTTCTATGGTTTTAACCATTGGGGTGGAAACACTCCCTTAAATGAATTCTTCAGGCTATTAGCTTAGATGTGCCCCATTTATTTGTGCTCTGCTATTTTCTTACACATATATTAGAGACTATGTAAGTAGATTCTATTACTTTCCATTACTCTCTGACCATTCAGTCTGTGATTTTGTAACTAAGGAATTTTATTATAAGATCAAAGAAACCTGTATCTAAAACATATTTTTAAAAGCATAGAATATGTACCTAAATGTTTAAAATGCTTTGCTTTAGCACTATTTGAGGTGTCTAGATGTCAAACAAACTAAATAATGGGTTATAAAAATTTCTAAGGATAATGTTATGTTAAAAGACAATCATTATCACAGGAGTGTATTCAAAGTCACTATATAACAATTCAGTTCAAGATTTTTCACTAGCATTTTGCCTTGAGACTTGGCATAGACATTTTCTAAGGAAGTATATTCATCAACTATTTTATTTCCTTGAGTACACTCTGAAATACATGAGAAAAGAAAAACACAGCTTTATGTGTGCATTCATATATGAATTTGTATCTGGTTATGTGATTGTGTTTATAAACAAATTAGCTCCATCTTATTTAGTGTTTGTTGACAACTAGTAGATATGAAGGTTTTATCATATTTGCAAGCTAACAAGTTAGCCTGCTACAGTTTCACATATATACTGGAGAAAGGCATGAAAAGCTGTGTCAGGGACAAGGCATTTATTACTAAGAGCAAGAAAAGTTGCAGAACACCAACACTTTCTTGTGCCAACTCTCTGAACCTAACTCCTACAATGTGATGAGAAGAAGAGCAAGATACACCCCCAAAAAATCAATGCTGCATTAAAGGAGAGGAATTCTCTATTTAGGAAATTCAAATTGTTATACTGTGCAGTTGGGCTTCCCTGGTGGCTCAGATGGCAAAGAATCTGCCTGCTATGCAGGGGAATTCTTTACCATCAGAGCCACCAGGGAAGCCCCATTTGGTATGTAAGTCTGGAAATAAATTATTTACTAAATATAAAGAAACATGTAAGAGGTTATTTGGTTCATGTTTCACCTTATGAGGAGTTGTAAACTACTCACAACATCATTTGTATACAAAATTTAATGACTAGAATTTTAACAATATATTTTGGAGATATTGGTGAAATTATTTTTCACAGAGAAAGAACATTTTCAATTTATTTTATTTGTACATTAAGCCCAGTTATTTATGTCTGACAACTAGAACATTTACTTAAATAAATGTCATCTGTAGTGTTCATTTGGGCTTCTGAAGTGGCTCACTAGTAAAGAATCTACCTGTAATGCAGGAGACATGGGTTCAACCCCAGTGTTGGGAAGATCCCCTGGAAGAGGTCCTGGCAACCCAGTACAGTATTCTTGCCTGAGGAATTCCATGGACAGAGGAGCCTTGTGGGCTACAGTCCATAGGGTCACAAAGAGGTGGACACAAGTGTTTAGTTTATCCAGGTTAATAAATCCTAGACATTTAATTAGGGGCTTCCCTAGGAGCTCAACTGGTAAAGAAACTGCCCACAATGCTGAGACCCCAGTTTGATTCCTGGATTGGGAAGATCCCCTGGAAGAGGGAATGGCAACCCACTCCAGTATGTTTGCCTGGAGAATCCCCATGGCCAGAGGAGCCTGGTAAGCTCATGTGTTTGTGCTTCTGAATGGAACTTTTTTGAATTTTCCCCAGATTACCATAGGTATTTTAAAGAATATTGTACTATTCATTTTTATTTCCTGTTCCAGTCATTTTGTCACTTATAATCAAATGAGAAAATGTTGATTGTTGAAGTGTACCAGACATTGACATAGCTGGGACACACAAATTCAAGTGTATGTAGTTTGGATTTTGTGTTTCCATGATTCCTACATGCATCCATCTTACTGTCTATGAAAAAGAGTCATTAAATAGCAATAATAAATATAAAGGTCACATAGATATGTGTGTATGTGTGAGTATATATATATACATTTGTGTGTTTAATTTTGATTCATAAAAGTATAAATATGGTGAATTGAGCTGGTCTGACTGAACTCCATCTCAAGCCTACATGACCTAACTCCCCTGATGTAACCCCACTATTATATTGGGTATACCATAACATTTAAAACATACATTGTCACAGCAATTTAAATAACTGAAACCTCCTCATTATATAAATTAAGAATAAACTCAATGTAAGAAGACACTAGAAGACTATGGGGCTATGAGAACCAGATGTATATTAAGAGTTGGCATCTGAATAAGACAAACTGGAGTCTATGAACTTGGAACACAACAAAATCCCATGAAATAAAGAGGGAAAAAAGAAAGATCAATGGATAGCTTAGTGGATATTAAGAAAAAGGAAAAAGAGAAATAGTGACCAAAAGAGCATAAATAGAATAGTTAACATAAATGCAAATATACCTATCAACAATCATAAGAGACAGAAATATATATTCCATATATTCACAGAAAAAGCAAATAATAAGAGGTTCACATAGCAATACAAGCTTTACTTTACTGTTATATAACTGTCAATTCTTTTCCTCAAACTTAAGAATATATATATCAGTTCAGTTCAGTTCAGTCGCTCAGTCGTGTCCGACTCTTTGTGACCCCATGAATCGCAGCATGCCAGGCCTCCCTGTCCATCACCAATTCCCGGAGTTCACTCAGATTCATGTCCATCGAGTGAGTGATGCCATCCAGCCATCTCATCCTCTGTTGTCCCCTTCTCCTCCTGCCCCTAATCCCTCCCAGCATCAGAGTCTTTTCCAATGAGTCACCTCTTTGCATGAGGTGGCCAAAGTACTGGAGTTTCAGCTTTAGCATGATTCTTTCCAAAGAAATTCCAGGGCTGATCTCATTCAGAATGGACTGGTTGGATCTAAGTTATAGTTCATTATACTTTTATTATAGTATACATTTTTACCATCAGGGCATGTGATCTGTGTGATAAATTTTTATATTTTCCTTGCATTGTTCCTAAACAACTTCAAGATTGTACTAGCATTATAAAATAATATTCCTAAGGAATTCCTTCCAAGGAAAATATATAAAAACATCACACAGATGAGCTAAAGAATAGAACATAACCATACCACATATTTTAATATTATTGATCTTAAACCAAAATGTTAATTGAAGAATCAAGAAGTTGTCAGGATATATACATGTGAAAACACACAGGACAAGTTTAAACACACATTAAACACACAAATAAACCCTATGTGTGATTTATCAATGTATATACAGCAGCAGCATAAAAACAAAACTTTCTGTTCTGTGTGGACCATGGCCAGTGTTCAAGAAGATAAGATCAGATGAGCAGGTGTGCTTCTTCAGGTCTCTCCTGATTCAGGGAGAGAAGTTAGGGTCCTGCCTTTTTCTTCACTTGGCTGTTGTTGACAGACTGCAGGTTTCCACAGATGAGAAACTTCACCTTGTCTGGAAATAGTCAACTGTGATTTCCATGCCTGCTGGGCCAGAAAGAGGAAGATATTTCAGTCTTGCCCTGACTCTGACTTTAATCTGAGTCGGGAGTTTTTTCCCTTTTGTTCTCTGCTACTGCTGCTAAGTTGCTTCAGTCGTGTCTGACTCTGTATGACCCCAGAGATGGCAGCCCATCAGGCTCCCTTGTCCCTGGGATTCTCCAGGCAAGAACACTGGAGTGGGTTGCCGTTTCCTTCTCCAATGCAGGAAAGTGGAAAGTGAAAGTGAAGTCGCTCAGTCGTGTCCGACTCCTAGCGACCCCATGGACTGCAGCCTACCAGGCTCCTCCGTCCATGGGATTTTCCAGGCAAGAGGACTGGAGTGGGGTGCCATTGCCTTCTCAGTTTTGTTCTCTAGGTAATGCTAATTTATTTGCTTGACTCCCATAGCCAATCTAATAAAGATCACACTTTCAAATGTTAAAAAAAAAAAAAAAATGATTGGGACACACTAAAGGCAGAGGTGAATATCTGGATATCTCAAATTAACACCTGAGAAAAGTTTTTTCAGAATTTTTTTAAAGGCTGAAATCCTTTCATATGTACACTCAAAAGATGAGCTCTACATATTGAGCAAAATACACAATCGTAAAATATGACAAAATAATGTTAATTTTGATCCATTGTATTGATTTCAAAAGTGTTTCATTTTTATAGAACCGTGCATTTACTGGAAAGGAATGAAAACCAAAGATTATCTGCATTAGCCAATTCTCCATACTTTGACATTCACCAAAGTTTTTCTTCATTATCTGTTTAACAACTCAGGGATAAGTATCCTACCATTCTCACCCTGGAGGTAACCTTCTGAAGCTATTACAAGCTAGCAGTTCTAATTATTGTAAAGCTTTTATGACATTACACACATCTGCTTTGCAAAATCTCTGCTCTTCAGAGCCACAGGTAAAATATCTAAATTCTATTTGCAAAGGAAGCATTTTAAATATCTGAAATATCATATTTGTCTGAAATTTCACCCAGTCTAATAAGAATCTTCTCCCTTAGAACTCCTCTGACAAGATTTCTTTCTATCCTTACTGCTATCACTTGGAAGAAATCCAGCTTAACAATATTCTTGTTAAATCGTGCTTGTGAGGACTATGTGTGACAGTTCAATTGAAGTCTGAGAATCAGAAAAAGAGCAGATACATTAGAATTGTGTGAAAAATATTTACCATTTAATGGTGTTATCATGATTAATCTATTTCTCTCTCTCTCTCTAGAAAGAACCAAATGTACTGCTTGCCTGTGTTTTGGATCCAGTTTTTTGTGCAAAGCACAGAAAAAAATGTTCTCTACAGTTCTTAGGCTTAAATTTCTTTGTTATTGTTTTTGCAGTCAGATCATAATGGTAAGCCTTTAAATTGTACTTTATATGAACTGTTCCACCCAATAACTGTACAATTTTTAAACTATATGTTTTTACTAAATTTCAGGTTTTTGAAAAAAATTTATCAACTTGTCATATTTACTATATTAGTTATTTTCTCTGGGTTTGTGCCATCTGCCAATTTAAACAATGTCTTCCTAAATCTAATTTTTTTGAAAATTGGAAGTTGAGGAGAGAGATTTACTGAATTGATCTCTTTGTTTGTATTCCCAGAGTATAGCAATATTTAGTGACAATGAACTGATATTTATGTAATGATGACTCCTTAGGGGACTCCAGTTCATTCATCACTAGATTTTCAATTGGAATGGTTAACTATCTATGAATTTATGTAAATGATTTATGTGTGTTAGTTGCTCAATCGTGTCCAACTCTGCAACCCCATGGACTATAGCCTGACAGGCTTCTCTCTCCATGGGATTCTCCAGGCAAGAATACTGGAGTGGGTTCCCATTTCCTTCTGCAAAATGATTTATGGTTGAGCTCAGATTTTTTTCAAATATCTGAAGTAGAATCTCACTAATGACTTAACATTGATAATGTCGTTTAATAGTTCCTCTTTCTTCCATCTTCCTATTTCTCTTCATTCCATTCCCTCTTGTCAGATAAAATTTCCTAAGACTCAACTCTGCTTAAAATGTTGACCAACTGAGAAGCTGTATCTAGTGTAAGAGCCTTATTATTAGTTGTGCTATATTTACCATAAATTTTTTTGATCTTTCCAATCAAAACTGATGAAATCCTCTGAATTTAATGTTTTTAACCATTCTTAAACTTCTGAAGTTGAATGCAACCCTCTTAAATTACAGATCCCTGACTTGTTGTTGTTTAGTCGCTATGCTGTGTCCAACTCTTTTGCAACCCCATGGACTGTAAACCACCAGGCTCCTCTGTCCATGGAATTTCCAAGGCAAGAATACAGGAGTGGGCTGCTCTGTCCTTCACCAGGGGATTTTCCTGACCCAGGGATTGAACCTGCGTCTCCTGTGTTGGCAGGTAGATTCTTTACCAGTGGCTTACCTCTGTTGTAAATGACAAAAATAACAACAGTTATTAATTACTATGTTGGATAGAATTTAGAGATCAGCACTTTATACAAAATAAAAGTTATGGTAATAAAGCTTTCGTAATTTCTACTTAATAGTTCCATCTGGAAAGTAAAGCTTTAAACCCAGGTCTTACTCATTCAATGACTGTATTTGTAATTCTTCTACTGTTTCCTGTAACCTCCCAGAGTATTTTGTCATTTACTTGCACTTCATCCTTTTACAGTAAGTGATACCTAGAGTTATACCCAAGTTCTTTAGATAGTTCGTGAAAAAAATAAAATAAAATAATTCTTTCCTCTTTCTCTTTTGTTGTGGCTTTCTCTAATTTCTCCACTGCTCACACTGTCCTCCCCTTTTTCTTCCAAACCTTTATTCCTCTTTCTCTTCCTTTCACCCAATTTATAGTTAAACATTGGATAAAAAAGTTAACTTTTCAAATTGGGACGACCCAGAGGGATGGTATGGGGAAGGAGGAGGGAGGAGGGTTCAGGATGGGGAACACATGTATACCTGTGGCGGATTCATTTTGATATTTGGCAAAACTAATACAATATTGTAAAGTTTAAAAATAAAATAAAATTAAAAAAATAAAGACTAATACATAATGATTGGAAACAGAAAAAAAAAAATCAACATGTGGTAAAAACTTAAAAAAACAAATTGAGGAAGAACTGGCCCAATTTTCCCTTATTTATTATTTTCCCTCACATTATCCTTAATTTCCTGAGTTGATACTTAAAATGTCATGAATAAAACACTGGGTAGTTCCAAATAGTAATATTTGTTTTACTATTAGTTTTAATTTGATCATACCATTGAAGTTTCTCTAGTTTCTTTAGTTTTTTATCTATTAGTTAATAATTTGGCAATAATTTTGAAAAAGCAAATTATTGGTTGATAGCCAGAAACTAGTTTTGTAAATAATAATTTAAGCATGTTTTGTTTGTGACTCAGAAATTTCTGTCAGGTGTAATTAAAAGTTGTATTTTAACCATTTCTGTTTCCCAGTATGCTTCACCAAGTATCTTTAAAATAAAACATGAAGGACTACAGAAATGGTAAACACTATATACTTAGTATGGAATTCCAGCTGAGCTATTTAAAACCCTAAAAGATGCTATTAAAGTGCTGCACTCAATATGCCAGCAAATTGGGAAAATTTTCCAGTGGCCCCAGGACTGGAAAAAAGTCAGTTTTCATTCCATTCCCAAAGAAGGGCAATGCCAAAGAATGTTAAAATGTTAGTTGTCCAGTCATGTCTGACTCTTTGTGACCCTATGGACTATAACCTACCAGGCTGCTCTGTCCATGGAATTCTCCAGGCAAGAATACTAGAGTGGGTAGCCATTCCCTTTTCCAGGGGATCTTCCCAACTCAGGGATCGAACCTGAGTCTCCTGCATTGCAGGCTGTTTCTTTACTATCTGAGCCACCTGGGAAGCCCAAAGACACTGGGCACAGCCTATAGGGAAAGGTCCCCCTGAGACTCGAACTCAGATCTCTGGATTCAGAGTCCAGAGTGCTCACCATTATACCATGGAACTACGGCATCCTGTATGATGTCTTTCAGATTTAGTGGTTGGCTGGCTGGTTAGCTTTTGAGACCTCATTCACATGTCAGCCAACATTAGGTCATGTGTCTTTCTTAAGCAGGCTTGGTTGTATTAAATCTCTTGATGTTTGTGTGCTTTGCAAAGAACAGCAAGATGAGACTAATCCTCAAGTGAATGTGTTTCTCAAGCATCTGCCTGGGTCATATTGACAAATGTCCCACTGCCACAAGCAAGGCTCATGTCCAAGATTGTACTGAAGGCATGGAGAAATTAATAGACACACCAATTTCATTTGTCTGTTTGTTTATTCATAAATGCATTAGCTCATTTTGCTACCTAGAGAGAAGTGTCAGCATGTCAGGAAGTCAGATGATCATATTATCCTTGGGATTTAGACATGAAGAGTACAGAATGCATGGATCAAAGAACAGAGGACACTGAGTATCCAGACAGCTCAGCAAGAGCTGCCTGAAGGCATGTCTACCTTTAGCAGAACAATGCATAGATAAGTCAGTGTGGACATATCCTGGTGCTAATAGCAAAATGTGATCCTAAACTCTTTCCTGGAATGAAGATGCTGCTCTGCAGAGGTGGTTTTTTATTCTGATAATAAATTCTAGCTAGATCTGTGCAAATCATTATAGTTAACTCACACTAAGTATATATGCTTATATACATGCATAAGCTTCTGTACACAAAAAAACCAGCTAGTCCTGACTAGAGTTGTTAAACAAACGCTGATACTTGAATGTTGGATTCATTCTCTTGGAAAGATACTCTTGTTTGTCTTTTCAGATTTCCTTCAAGTCAAAAGTGGATGTGACTAAGGCTGTTCATATATAACTCAGGTTTGAATGGAAGCTTCCAGTGCCTACAATATAACTTTACTTTTGCTTCTGATGAGTCTGAATGTCACATGAATAAAACTGACACAACTAAATGAACATTTATTTAAGAGATTTTTACCATGAAAATGTCTATCTTAAATCAAGCATATAATCAATAGACAAACTGAGTATTGTAATTTATTATGTCTCCTGTCTTTTAAAAATAATCCTCATAGATGACAAATAGTCTCTAAAAATAACTATCAAGTATTTTGTTCTCTGTGCACCTAGAAGCTATGCTATTAGCAGTTCTTCAAAATAAAAAAGAAAAGCCTCATCTACTGCTTTTTAACTCTAATTTCATGTCAAATAAAAATTAAAGACTTTTATCTATATATATATATATAGATAATTAAGAGAGTGCTTTTCATTGTTCCTAATTACTGGCAAGACTTTTATTCAAAATAAACCATGTATTCAATAAATTTGTAGTGTCTTTGTATAGGTAAAATACACACAATCTCATAAAAATACGTATGTATGTATTTATCATCATGATTTCTGGGATAATGCAACAGCGTTATTCCATTTTACCAAATATTTATTCATTCTATTGTACCATCACAGAAAGCTCTCTCTTACATTCAACTTCAGTGTTTGCATGTATATTCAAAATTATACGTGCATATTAGCACATGTGTAAACTAACTTATGCTTGTTTTCTGCACATTCGATTTTTAAAATACTATATTTTTCTCTTTTTCAAAGTAATTAGTGTCCAAAATAGTGTTCTCCACTTAGAATATATTTATTCTGCACTATGGCAGAATATCTATCTTTGAAAGAAAAATTCACAACCCCACTATATATCTAGGGTTTATGAAGATTGGGAGTGATACTACAGCATCACCCAATCTCTTCATTACCTCCTTCCTTCTGTAGCATCCTTGAAGGCTACAGAAGAGAGATACTAAAAAGCATCACCCCCTTAGTTATTAGATGAGATCCATTAATGTGCCATTCATATTCAGACATTTATTTGTCTTAAATCAAACTTGGATGTCACATATAACATAGGGATATTCTGACCATGGATAAATTTAACATTCTGTTTCAATTCTGTTCTAGTTTAGTCCTGTAAAAGTTTATTAGAAAAAAAAAAATAACTCATCCACTTTTATTTAGATGGTTGAAGCTTAATGTCTTTGCCACTGTGGGACCAAAGTCATCCCTTTCCTGCTAACTGTGTGCTAGGATCACTGTAAGCTTTTGAAGGGCATCCCACTTCCATGGGCAGTTCACAGCATGGGCTTTTGCTTTCTTTCAGGTCAGCTGGGACTGTCTCTCAGATGTCCATTTTTTCTACTGGTAAGAGAAAATATCTTTTAAAGGACTAATGTGATGACACCCACCAGATAATCATCTTATTTTAAGATCAACTGTGCAGTATAACATAACCTAATCATGGAGTGACATTTTCATCTTCACAGAGAATTATGCAGGGCACATACACCAGAAGGAGGAAAATCTTAGGGGACGTTTTAGTGTGCTGCCAGACCTTAATGACAGAATGTTAATGTAGGTGTGAGAAATGTTCTTGTAAAATTTGATCTCTAAAAATTGCAACATTTCGGGAGAATTTGAAAGGATATGTCTGACTGTACAACTGAAAATTGAAAATGTAAGGGCTGATAGGAATATGAAATGTGAGGATCTTACCATCTTCTCTGTTTCCCTAATTGATTTCATGGTGCCTTTGTAACAAGACAGCCTATGTCAGATATTTATCAAACTATTTATTTCAAAAATGGGTGCTCACTTTTTCCCATAAACTAATACTGCATTGCATGGGCCGTTCACATTAAATCAATCTTTTTCAACAGCTTCCTCAATTTCATCTCTTACTAAAAGCAATCAGTGTTCACAATTCACACAGATTCTGGATTCTCTCTTCATATTTCATTTCTTCTAATGGACTAGCCCATTCTTTCATGAGCTCATTGTTGTTTTATAACATCTTGCCAAATATATCCTCTATATATTAACCTAGGACTTCCCTGGTGGCTCAGACGGTAAAGTGTCTTGCTTACAATGTGGGATACCTGGGTTCGATGCCTGGGTTGGGAAGATCCTCTCGAGAAGGAAATGGCAACCCACTAACCAATGCACACTATTGTAGTAACCAATATACACTATTAACCTCATTTTTTTCTTAAAAGCTTTCCATATAGTTACAAGTTCATTGGGATTTTGATTGCCATGTGAAGATAAGTGGGCAGCAAGGTAACCAAATAAGTTGTCCTCATATAATGTATATGGATTTATTTCTTACTTCCCATATCAGGTTCTTGTCAACTTCTCTGGTGGCTCAAATGGTAAAGAATCTGCTTGCAATGCAGGAGACCCAGGTTTGATCCCTGGGTCAAGATCTCCTGCAGAAGGGAATGGCAATCCTTTCCAGTATTCTCGCCTAGGAAATCCCATGGATAGAAGACCCTGGTGAGGTACAGTCCATGGGTTGGCAAAGTCAGACACAAATGAGAGACTAAGCACATGCATATCAGTTTCTTACCATTTACAAGCTGACTGCTAAATCACTGCCAAATATACCCATTCTTTTGCTCTTGTTACATCCACTACTTGAGGTGAATTCTATACTCATTTTACACGCTCACTGTCAGTGGGGTTCACTTCACTACACAGGACCCTAGGCTTCTGGAGGTTCTACCATCTTGTGGTACCCCATCTGTGTGGCCTTCAAGGATGCTACAGAAGGAAGGAGGTAATGAAGATAATGGGCTTCCCTGGCAGCTTATATGGTAAAGCCTGCAATTTGGGAGACCCAGGTCCTATCCCTGGGTCAGGAAGATCCCCTGGAGAAGGAAAGGGCAACCCATTCCAGTACTCTTGCCTGCGAAATTCCATGGATGGAGGAGCGTGGTGGGCTACAGTTCATGGAGTTGCAGGGTCGGACATGACTGAGCGACTTTACTTTCACTCTCAATGAAGATAACGGTGACCTCCTTCAAAAGGTCCGTGCACATACTGCTGCACTCAGTGCCTCCAACCCTGCAGCAGGCCACCCCCGACCCACACCTCCACCAGAGACTCCTGAACACTGACAGGCAAGTCTGGGTCAGTCTCTTGTTGGGTCACTGCTCCTTTCTCCTGGGTCCTGGTGCGCCCAAGGTTTTGTCTGTGCCCTCCCAAAGTCTGTTTCCCCAGTCCTGTGTAAGTTCTATAATCAAATCCCACTGGCCTCCAAAGTCAAATTCCCTGGGGTTCTCAGTCCCTTTGCTAGATCCCCACATTGGGATATCTGTTGTGGGTCCTAAAACTTTCTTAGTTGTGCAATGATTTATTTTGTATAATTGTTCTGCAGTTTGTGGGTCATCTACTCAGTGGCTCTATGGTGGGGTTAATGGCAACCTCCTTCAAGAGGGCTTATGCCACATGATGTGTGATCCAGGTCTGATGCACCCAGAGCCCCTGCCCCTGTGGCAGGCCACTGCTGACCCGTACCTCTGCAGGAGACACTCAAACACTCAAAGGCAGGTCTCACTCAGTCTCTGTGGGACATGGGTCCTGGTGCACACAAGGCTTTGTTTGAGACCTCTAAGCATCTCTGGCAGCTATGGAATTTGATTCTAAATGTGATTATACCCCTCCTACAGTCTTGCTAGGGCTTCTCATTTGCCTTTGGACATTGGGGTATCTTTTTTGATGGGATCCAACATTCTCCTGTCAATGGTTGTTCAGCAGTGAGTTGTAATTTTGGAGTTCATAGTCAAATCTATGGTTTTTCCAGTATTCATCTATGGATGTGAGAGTTGGACTATAAAGAAAACTGAGCACTAAAGAACTGATGCTTTGAACTGTGGTGTTGGAGAAGACTCTTGAGAGTCCTTTGGTCTGCAAGGAGATCCAACCAGTCAATCCTAAAGATCCTGATATTAATTGAAAGGACTGATGCTGAAGTTAAACCTCCAATACTTTGGCTATCTGATGCGAGAACTGACTCATTGGAAAAGACCCTGATGCTGGGAAAGATTGAAGGCAGGAGAAGGGGACGACAGAAGATGAGGTGGCTGGATGGCATCACTAACTTGATGGACATGAGTTTGAGCCAGCTCTGGGAGTTTGTGATGGACAGGGAGGCCTGGTGTGCTACAGTCCAGGGTCACAAAGAGTCAGACATGACTGAGCAACTGAACTTAACAAGCAACATCAGAGCTCTATTTTTTTTTTAATTAATTTTATTTTATTTTTAAACTTTACATAATTGTATCAGAGCTCTATTTTTAAAATAGAGTTTGAAAAAGAGTGAAAGTGAAATGGTTAGTCCCTCAGTCATGTCTAACTTTTTGTGACCCTGTGGACTGTAGCCCACCAGAAGCCTCTGTCCATGGAATTCTCCAAGCAAGAATCCTGGAGTGTGTTGCCATTCCCTTCTCCAGGGTATATTCTTGACCTAGGAATTAAACTTGGTCTCCTGTATTGCAGGCGGATTCTTTACTGTCTGAGCCAGTAAGGAAGCCCTAGTGAGAAAAAGTAACCAGACATAAATTAAAACTGTATCATCTCATTTACATGCTTTCAAAAGCAGGCGGAACTGATCCATGGTGCTGTGAATCCAGATAGTGGTTACCTTTGGGGAAAGGTATTTGATGAAGAGGAGGCATGAGGGTGGCTGCTTCTAAGTGGTTCTGTTTCTTGATGTTGATTGTGGTTCAGTTCCTGAAAGTTCGTTGAGCTGTACCTTTTTATTTAAGCTTTTTTTTTTTTTTTTTTGTCAGTACCCATTTAGTATTTCAATATAATTGTAATGATAGAATATAAAACAAAATGAATACTTGAAAGTTGAATACCTGGTTAAAACTATTGATTTCCCAGTCTGAGATGACAACTTATTGTAAGGTCACTGTTATAAAATTTAAACAGTTTATCTGCCTATGCCATAACTTTTTTAATCTATAAAATGCTATTTACAGTCTATCCTTTGATTTAGTAAAAAATTAAGTTATGTGATCTATGAGGTGGAGCTTCATGTGTTATTTGCTTTTAAGGGATCCCACAACTCCTCCTCCCTAACATACACACAAATAAACAACACAAATAAATAACACACAAGACAAAAATAAAATACCTCTGGGAGTAGATGACATTCAAGGCTATTAATTGGGTCAATATGCCATGGGTTAGACTCTACATGTGATAATGAATTCTTGTTGAAGGGTACTCTTTTTTTTTTTTTTTTCTCTTGGTCCTGAATGGATGTACTGTTAAAAAAGGATTGTGCCTAGTTTTCCTTGGAACAAATCCTTATTTTAGAAAGGCCTGCACTGGGAAGATTAGGTCAGCCATTCTCTGAGTTGAAGGCGAATCTCCAGTTCTTCTTTTGATTTTCTTTAGAGGTGTCATTGGGCATATGCGCCTTTGTGACTATTGTTACAGTTCTTATCAAATTGATGTGGTACTACTGGCAAAAGGAGAAGAAACTGCTAAGGTTGGCCTTCAGCCTAAGAAAAATAAACCTTTGGATCAGCCTGGTCTGGCACATCAGGGTTTTACACTACCTTTTAGCAAGAAAGTGAAAAGAATATGGCCTGATGTTCTTTAATCTGTGGATTTTTACATAGTTTTAAAAACCTGAACTCAGGGATGCTTCGATTAGAATAAAATTTTGGTTTTATGATCAAGAATCTAGTCCAATCTACTAACACCAAAAGGATTTATGGTATTATGTTTCGTTGTTTTTGTTGTTTAGTCGCAAAGTCAAGTCCGACTTTTTTGTGACACCATGGACTGCAGCCCACCAGGCTCATCTGTCCCTGGGATTTCCCAGGCAAGGATATGGGAGTGGGTTGCCATTTCCTTCCCCAGCTGACCTTCCTGACCCAGGGATCAAACCAGTGTCTGCTGCATTGACAGCCGGATTCTTACTGCTGAGCCACCTGGGAAGCCGTCCCTTAAGGTATTATATAAATAACTATTTCTGATAGACATGTGCAAATTCATATATTTTTATAATATAACAAAACACAGAATCTTAACACATGTTTACATACTGAATTTAACTATGTTTTAGAATATTAATTTTCAAATAGTTCTTCCCAGATCATGAATTACTGAACAATATGTCCCAAGTGAGGTAAGAATTACCAAGAGTTACCAAGGTTCCAACTAAAATGATTTTTTGTTTCTTCACTCCATTCAATGGGCTAGGACCACTTGAAATTTTTATATACTTTCCATCTTTAATGCTTTCCTTAGATAGGTGAGATCACTTCACTTCAAGAGAAAATTAGATTTCAAGGAACTGAATTAGAATACTAGTTAAAAAAAAAAAAATCTGTGAGCTTCTGGAGTTTGACCATAGGTAAGATCAACATTTCAGCAAGTTTTTACTGTGTTTCATGCATTTTATCTCATCAGCGAAGACTTCAGATGGCCCTCCTTGTCAATTCTACTCACCCACCCCAGAACTATTGTCTCTTCATAGCATCAGCAGTGGTTCTTTCTTATTTTTTCCTGCCTCATTTTAGTATTTCCATACTGTAACAGTTCTTGTTGTAAGGTCTTTTTTTCTTTTTCTTTATGCCTTTTTAGTAATGTTTTTAGTGGGGTGCACTTCTGTGTTAGCTCAGATGGTAAAGAATCTGCTTGCAATGCAGGACACCCAGGTTTGATCCGTGGTTCAGGTAGATCCCCTAGAGATGGGAATGGCTATCCACTACAGTATTCTTGACTGAAGAATACCATTGACAGAGAAGCCTGGTGGGCTATAGTCCATGGGGTCACAAAGAATCAGACACTACTGAGTGATTAAGCACATACAATATTGTTTATGGGTTACAGCATTGGTTCTTAAATTTTAATGTAGGAATCTGCTAAAGAACTAATTTAAATGCAAATTATTGTACTTATCAATGAAGATTCTGAAAAAGTTAGTAGTCATGCCAAAGAATGTCTCTAATAGTCCTTACAGATAATTTGAACAGTGATTTCGACAGCATATTTTGAGATTTAGTGTATGATGGGTCAGAAATAGGTTGAAAATTAACCTAGTTAGCAGTGGATATTTCATTTTTAGAGTCTGAGGTTGAAAATCTAGCAGATAATAGAGGTTGATATTGCTTTCTTTGTATATCTTGCTTACAGTGTCCATGGAGTGTTGTTTTAGGGAAAACTTTGTGTAATCTTGTTTTCCTAGTTACTAAATAACGAGTATCTCTAGGATGTGATGGTTATGGTTCTATTCATTACTTTTTCCAGCCACTGAGTCTGGGAAATTAACATTTGGGAGTTAAATATGCTGTGTAAATAATAGGGCATGTGACACCACCTTTGTAGAAATTACATTAGTATCATCACAGAACATTTTCTATTGAGTAATTTTGCATCAAATACATGTTTTAAAGGAAAAAAATGACCTAGTCAACTTAAAATATTAATACATTTTGTATTTTTTTGTTTTGTCTCTATTTTTGTATTTCCTTCCTTCTTTCCTCTCCTTGTTCCCTCTCATTCTCTTCCGTTGTTTTTTTACTTTTTCTTTCTTTTCCTCAGTAGCCGCCACCAAGGGACTATCACTGTATAGGTGCTCTGTAAGTGTCTGTGAATGAACAAATAAATAAATTAGTAAATGATACAATATCATCATTCCATATGCTTAGTTAAATTATATTGACTAAAGGAGACTGACATTAAAATACTTTTTATTGATTATTATGTACTTGGTTGAATATTGTCTCTTCAAAAATTCATGTCCTCTCAGTTCAGTTCAGTCACTCAGCCATGTCCGACTCTTTGCGACCCATGAAACTCAGCACACCAGGCCTCCCTGTCCATCACCACCTCCTGGAGTCCACCCAAACCCATGTCCATTGAGTCGGTGATGCCATCCAGCCATTTCATCCTCTGTCGTCCCCTTCTCCTCCTGCCCTCAAACTTTCCTAGCATCAGGGTTTTTCAAATGGGACAGCTCTTTGCATCAGGTGGCCAAAGTATTGGGGTTTCAGCTTCAACTTCAGTTCTTCCAATGAACACCCAGGACTGATCTCCTTTAGGATGGACTGGTTGGATCTCCTTGCAGTCCAAGGGACTCTCAAGAGTCTTCTCCAACACCACAGTTCAAAAGCATCAATTCTTTGGTGCTCAGCTTTCTTCACAGTCTCACTTTCACATCCATACATGACCACTAGAAACCATAGCCTTGACTAGACGGACATTTGTGGACAAAGTAATGTCTCTTCTTTTCAATATGCTGTCTAGATTGGACATAACTTTCCTTCCAGGAGTAAGCATCTTTTAATTTCATTGCTGTAATCACCATCTGCAGTGATTTTGAGCCCAGAAAAATAAAGTCTGACACTGTTTCCACTGTTTCCCCATCTATTTGCCATAAAGAGATAGGACTAGATGCCATGATTTTAGTTTTCTGAATGTTGAGCTTTAAGCCAACTTTTTCACTCTCCTCTTTCATTTTCATCAAGAGGCTCTTTAGTTCTTCTTCACTTTCTTCAATAAGGGTGGTGTCATCTGCATATCTGAGGTTATTGAGATTTCTCCCGGCAATCTTGATTCCAGCTTGTGCTTCTTCCAGCCCAGCGTTTCTCATGATGTACTCTGCATAGAAGTTAAATAAGCAGGGTGACAAAATACAGCCTTGACGTACTTCTTTTCCTATTTGGAACCAGTCTGTTGTTCCATGCCTCGATCTAACTATTGCTTCCTGACCTGCATATAGGTTTCTCAAGAGGCAGGTCAGGTGGTCTGGTATTCCCATCTCTTTCAGAATTTTCCACAGTTTATTGTGATCCACACAGTCAAAGGCTTTGGCGTAGTCCATAACGCAGAAATAGATGTTTTTCTGGAACTCTCTTGCTTTTTCCATGATCCAGCGGATGTTGGCAATTTGATCTCTGCTTCCTCTGCCTTTTCTAAAACCAGCTTGAACATCTGGAAGTTCGCGGTTCACGTATTGCTGAAGCCTGGCTTGGAGAATTTTGAGCATTACTTTACTAGCATGTGAGATGAGTGCAATTGTGTGGTAATTTGAGCATTCTTTGGCATTGTCTTTCTTTGGGATTGGAATGAAAACTGACCTTTTCCTGTGCTGTGGCCACTACTGAGTTTTCCAAATATGCTGGCGTATTTAGTGTAGCCCTTTCACAGCATCATCTTTCAGGATTTGAAATAGCTCAACTGGAATTCCATCATCTCCACTACTTTGTTCATAGTGATGCTTTCTAAGGCCCACTTGACTTCATATTCCAGGATGTCTGGTTATACGTGAGTGACCACATCATGATTATCTGGGTAGTGAAGATCTTTTTGTACAGTTCTTTTGTGTATTCTTGACGCCTCTTCTTAATATCTGCTGTTTCTGTTATGTCCCTACCATTTCTGCCTTTTATCGAGCCCATCTTTGCATGAAATGTTCCCTTGGTATCTCTAATTTTCTTGAAGAGATCTCTAGTCTTTCCCATTCTATTGTTTTCCTCTATTTCTTTGCATTGATCACTGAGGAAGGCTTTCTTATCTCTTCTTGCTATTTTTTGGAACTCTGAATTCAAATGGGTATATCTTTTCTTTTTTCCTTTGCTTTTCACTTCCCTTCTTTTCACAGCTATTTGTAAGGCAGCCCCAGACAGCCATTTTGCTTTTTTGCATTTCTTTTTATTGGGGATGGTCTTAATTCCCGTCTCCTCTACAATGTCATGAATCTCCGTCCATAGTTCATCAGGCACTCTGTCTATCAGATCTTGTCCCTTGTATCTATTTCTCACTTCCACTATATTCTCATATGGGATTTGATTTAGGTCATACCTGAATGGTCTAGTGGTTTTCTCCACTTTCTTCAATTTCAGTCTGAATTCAGCAATAAGGAGTTTATGATCTGAGCCACAGTCTGCTCCCAGTCTTTTTTTTTTTTGCTGACTGTATAGAGCTTCTCCATCTTTGGCTGCAAAGAATATAATCATTCTGATTTCATTGTTGACCATCTGGTGATGTCCATGTTTAGAGTCTTCTCTTGTGTTCTTGGAAGACGGTGTTTGCTATGACCAGTGTGTTCTCTTGCTAGAACTCAGCCTTTGCCCTGCTTCATTCTGTACTCCAAGGACAAATTTTCCTGTTACTCTTGGTATTTGACTTCCTATTTTTGCATTCCAGTCCCTATAATGAAAAGGATATCTTTTTTGGGTGTTAGTTCTAGATGGTTGTAGGTCTTCATATAACTGTTCAGCTTCTTCAGCATTACTGTTTGGGGCATAAACTTGGATTACTGTGATATTAAATGGTTTGCCTTGGAAACGAACAGAGATCATTCTGTCATTTTTGAGATTGCTTCCAAGTACTGCATTTTGGACTCTTTTGTTGACTATGATGGCTACTCCATTTCTTCTAAGGGATTCCAGCCCACAGTAGTAGATTTAATGGTCATCTGAGTTAAGTTCACCCATTCCAGTCCATCTTAGGTCGGTGATTCCTGGAATGTTGATGTTCACTCTTCTCATCTCCTGTTAGATCACTCCCAATTTGCCTTGATTCATGGACTTAATATTCCAGGTTCCTATGCAATAATATTCTTTACAGCATCAGACCTTGCTTCTATCACCAATCTCATCCACAACTGGGTGTTGTTTTTGCTTTGGCTCCATGCCTTCATTCTTTTTGGAGTTATTTCTCCACTGATTTCCAGTAGCATATTGGGCACCTACCGACCAGGGGAGTTCATCTTTCAGTGTCCTATCTTTTTAGCTTTTCATACTGTTCTTGGGGTTCTCAAGGCAAGGATACTGAAGTGGTTTGCCATTCCCTTCTCCAGTGGACCACATTCCTTCAGACCTCTCCACCATGACCTGTCTGTCTTGGGTGGCCCCACATGGCATGGCTTAGATCCATTGAGTTAGACAAGGCTGTGGTCTGTGTGATCAGATTGGCTAGTTGTCTGTGAATTTGGTTTCAGTCTGTCTACCCTCTGATGCCCTCTCTCAGTGCCTACCATCTTACTTGGATTTCCCTTTCCTTGGACGTGGGCTATCTCTTCACTGCTACTCCAGCAAAGAGCAGCCGCTGCTCCTTACCTTGGATGTGGGGTAGCTCCTCTCATAATTGACTTAAATATTATACTAGTTGCAGGTGTTCAACAGTGTCATTCAATATTTTTATACATTACAAAATGACCACAATAGGCCTAACCACCATCTCTCACCATGCATAGTTATTACAGTACTTTTGACTATATTCCCAATGCTCTGTATATTTCATTCCAGTGACTTGATATTATAATTGGAAGTTAATATCTCTTGATGTCCCTTACTTATTTCAGTCATCCTCCCCAACCCTTTCCACTCTGGCACCAACTGTTTGTTCTCTGTATTAGTCTGTATCTGTTTTGTGTGTGTGTGTGTGTGTGTGTGTTTTATGCTTTTTCATTTCAAAACAATTTTTTTTAGGTTACCCATAAAAGTAAAATCATACAGTATTTGTCTTTCTCTGTCTAAATTGTTTCCTTTAGCATAATACCCACAATGGCCATCCATGTTGTTGAAAATGGCAAGATTTCATTCATCTTTTATAACTAATATTATATTGTGTATATATACAATATATTCCTTATCTACTCATCTGATAACAATTCACCTAATGGGAAGTTAGGTTGCTTCCATATCTTGGCTATCACGAATAGTGCTGTAGTGAATATAGGAGGGTATGTGTGAGTGTATGGTTGCTATGTCACTTCAATCGTGTCTTACTCTTTGAAACCCTATGGCCTGTAGCCTGCAGAGCTCCTCTGTCCATTGGATTTCCAGGCAAGAATACTGGAGTGGGTTGCCATGCCCTTTTCCAGGGGATCTTCCCAACCCATGAATCAAACTGGTGTCTCCTGCATTGGCAGGAAAGTTCTTTACCAATAGTGCCAGCTGGGAATCCCATAGAGGTTTAAATACCTTTTCAAATTAGTGTTTTTGTTTCTCTAGAAAAAATACCCAGAAGTGGAATGAAGCATGGAAAATATTATTCCCTTGATTCTAGAGAGAGTTTGGCATTTACTGGTTTTGGTCCTCTAGCTTCCAGTGTTATTGAATCCAACTTGCTCTTCCTGCTGCACAACGGGCCAAAGAATTGGAAGGACAAGGCATTAAGGCAAGGAATATGACTTTATTTGGATAGCTGTCAGACCAAGAAGATTGAAGACTAATGTCTCAAAAATAACCATCTTATTGGAGTCTTGATGCCAGATTCTTTTATAGAACAGAGATGCTGGAGAGATGAGGAAGCAAAGTAAAAGGCCACTAATCTTGCAATATCACCTAGAATGGCAAACCTCAGGCAGGGGATGTATTAATTTTTTTCCATCCTGCAATTTACATGTGATAGGATTATGTACAAAGGCACTTTAGTTTAACAATCAGGCAGAGGGGCAGGATTCTCTGAGGCAGGCCATTTTGTATAATTATAATAAGGAAAGCAATGAAAGATAAGTCCAAGAAACAGTTCCAAGATGGAGTTAGAATTGGCTTTTCCCAGCACCACAACAGTAATAGAATAAATTTCTATTGTAATAAATTCTATTGTAAAAAATTCTATTGTAAAAAAAAAAATAAATTTCCTTTGCAGTACTTTGTTATAGCAGACCTAGAAACCTAATACAATGGTCAAGAATTTTTTAAAAAGTACACATAAAATGATGATTACATTCTTAATTCAATTATCTCTTTATTTTTATTTTTTTAAATAACTAAATATGCATTTCAAGTATATTCTCCCTATATATACTATTCTCTCAGTTTCATCTCTGATTCTTTAAATCTTTGTCATATATAATATGTCTGATATAGAGTTCAACTTCATACTGTCCTTTGAAAAACAGACCAGACAATAAATTGAGAGAAGAGGTATTGTGGCAAAGAATACCGTAATGACTTTATTCAGAAAACTAGCAGACTGGGAAGATGATAGAAGAGTGTCCCCAAGAACCATCTTCCCTGAATTCAGAATTCAAGCTTCTTTTATTCTAAAATGAGAGGTAGTGTGGCTGGTTGCTGTGGACTTCTTGTTGCTTGGCCAGACCCCAGAGGGGATGTGAGTTTCTTTTGTTCTTGGAGCTGTCCACTAGGTCTTGTCATAACTAGGTTTTTGTAAACTTTAAACAAGACAAATATTTTTTGTTCTGCAAGTTTTTTATCTCTATATGAATGAAAAGTGTTATGCCATTAAAGGTCAAGCCTGGGAGGCAAAGCCTGGAGAAAGAGCTATTATTTTTATTATAGGCTATAGGCAACATCCTTTTGTTTGAGGAGACAAGTCACAGAGCCAGTTTGACTAAGCACAGGCAACAGAACACAACTTACAGCTAAGGGAATAGATTCAATATGCAGTCACGTTGTTCTTCCCTGTGACATTCCCTCATATTGTATTACATTTACAGAAGTATATGTTCATAGAAATTTTATTTTAGCTTTACATTTAAAATATTTGGTTAATAATACCATAAATATTGCATGTAAACTGTATATAAGGTATGAAATTCTGCTCTTGGAACCTCTGAGAAAGAAATTGTCATTCCAATGAATAAAGAAGGACCAGTTTTAAAAAGAGAATCAATCAACCCTAAGTTCCATCCAAAGTGTCAGACCAATAACACTGGCACAGAAAACAGATTAGCGATAACAAATGTTTTTATCTTCTTTAGACTAGCATGCCATTTCTTTAGAAATTTAATTACAAGAATGCTAAAATTGCTCACAGAAAATCAAGCCACAGGTTATTAGAGTTTAAAAGAGAAAAGTTCACTATTTACAGTTGGTTTGAGATTAGGGTAAGCATTTTCTAAAATGGTTCATGCAGCTCACACTGAGTTCCAAAGGCAGAACACGTTGTATTAATTTTAACTATATGTTTGAAGCCAGTTGTTGTGAAACTCTTGTTGATAGTGTCCCTTTGTGGGATTTGAAATAGGGTAGAATAACTCATGCTGCATTGTACCCACATGACTTCCTACTTAAGAATTAATTGCTAACATTTTGCCTTGTCCTTATGTGCACTATGCTCGAAACATAAGGACTTTTTATAATTAAGGGAAATTGCCAGTACCCTGGCCAGCAGAGTAAATGAAAACTTGTATTAACAACACTATAAACCCCTGTGTTTGTGGAGGAAATTACAATAACGTCCTAAAACTCAATGTCAAGTTTTATTTCTACAATAATGATTTTTTTGGAGCTAATGCTTATTCAAGGAGAGCATAACTGTGTGAATGTAATAGGCAATGAGGTTATAGCTTTATAACTTTCAGAAATCTCTTTGTATATGTGATAAAGAAAATTATTCAATTGCTTTTGAAATAAACTAGGCAATTATCAAAGTTTCTGTGAAATTTAGTACGCTTTCCAACTAGTCTTAATTTCCTATGTATCAGGGGTAGGTAGGGGGAAGAGAAGGAAGAGAAAAAATAAGGCAGGAAGGAGAGAGTATATAAGCTATATCTTTCAGAAATTCTGTTTTTTTTAACTAAAATTATTTATTTTTTAAGGTATTTGCCAGGAGAAATATCAAAAATCTCAGATATGCAGATGACACAACCCTTATGGCAGAAAGTGAAGAAGAACTAAAGAGCTTATTGATGAAAATGAAATAGGAGAGTGAAAAAGTTGGCTTAAAGCTCAACATTCAGAAAACTAAGATCATGGCATCTGGTTCCATCACTTCATGGGAAATAGATGGGAAAACAGTGGAAACAGTGGCAGACTTTTTTTGGGCTCCAAAATCACTGCAGATGGTGACTGCAGCCATGAAATTAAAAGACACTGACTCCTTGGAAAGAAAGTTATGACCAACCTAGACAGCATATTAAAAAGCAGAGACATTACTTTGTCTACGAAGGTCCATCTAGTCAAGGCTATGGTTTTTCCAGTGGTCATGTATGGATGTGAGAGTTGGGCTGTGAAGAAAACTGAGCCCCGAAGAAATGATGCTTTTGAAGTGTGGTGTTGGAGAAGACTCTTGAGAGTTCCTTGGACTGTAAGGAGATCCAACCAGTCCATCCTAAAGGAGATCAGTCCTGGATGTTCATTGGAAGGACTGATGTAGCAGCTGAAACTCCAATACTTTGGCCACCTGATGCGAAGAGCTGACTCATTTGAAAAATCCCTGATGCTGGGAAAGATTGAGGGCAGGAGGAGAAGGGGATGACAGAGGATGAGATGGTTAGATGGCATCATCACCTCAATGGACATGAGTTTGGGTGGACTCCACGAGTTGGTGATGGACAGGAGGGCCTGGTGTGCTGAGATTCATGGGGTTGTGAAGAGTCGGACACGACTGAGCGACTGAACTGAACTATTAAGGGATCATTTATATGCAGTATCACACAAAAAGCTTAGGCATGGAAGTCTGTTTATGAGTTTTCAGATGTGTATACTCATGTACTCTTTGCCCCAAATAAGTTATAGAATGTTTCTGTCACTCACAAACATCACTTGTACACCTTCCAGTCAATTGTCATCCCCTCTGACCCTGCTGTCTTTCCAACCATTGTTCTGACATTTTTCACTATGACTAGATTTGTCATTTCTGGAATATTATATAAAAGAATCACTGGGTATACACTTTTGCATCTTACTTTTTTACTCAACAGATTATTCTTTGAATTTAATCCATGTTGCTTCACACTTCCCTAGATCATTCACTTATTGCTGGATAGTATTTTTTCATGGGAACAAAGAAAAACTTGCCTATATGTTCTCATATCACTGGACATTTTGGTTGTTTCCTATTTGGAGCTATTATGAAAAAAAGCAGCTTTGAACATTTATGTGTGTGTCTTTGAGCTCATGATTTATCTTGGGAAATACCTAGATATGGAATTCCTGAGTCATAAAGTGGGTGTAAATTTATAGAAAAAGAATGTCAGAATAATATTTAAAATGACCACACAATTTTACCTGCTTACCAGTCCTACCAGTATCCATCTCTACCAATATCCATCTCTACTACATTTTCACCAGTATTTACTGTTGTCATAATTTAAAAGAGTTTACCACTGCAGTCAATGTGATGGTATCTCAATACGGTTTCAATTTGCGCTTCTTTAATGACTAATAACAAAGCACTTTTTAAGTGCATAAATGTAAGATCAGTTCTTCATTGTCCCATGATAAGGTAGACACTCTAGTTTTCTTGAGTTTTACCTGTTTCTATTGTAAACTGTATAGTTAAATCTTGATTTTTGAAAAAATGCAGTCTGTACTTTGTCTTTTATTTTAATTGTTCTGTGTTGTTGAATTACATTTAATGCAATTATCTACATAGCTATACTTAGAAGCTTCCCTGGTAACTCAGTCAGTAAAGAATCTGCCTGCCATGCAGGAGACCCAAGTCTGGTCTCTGGGTTGGGAAGGTCCCCTGGAGAAGGAAATGGCAACCTATTCCAGTATTCTTGCCTGGAAAATCCCATGGACCTAGGAGCCTGGCAGGTTACAGTCAATGAGGTCACAAGAGTTGGACACAACTTAGCAACAAAATCAGAACCACATCATACTTAATTCTAATCAAGCTGTTTTTTTCTATGTATCCAATTTGTTCTTGGTGACATTTTCCTCTTTTTCTAGATAGTGTTTGATACACTAAATACTTTTTACTGCATTGACTTATTGAATATATATCTTGTTTTAAATTTGTAGTGATCCTTTTAGTGTTTACAGTAACCATTGGTTTATTAAAGTTTACCTCAAAATAATATTATTCCATATTTGTTGTAAGAATCTTAAATTATTATTTATCCATTTCCCATTCTTTGTGACATTATCATACATTTTAAGCTTTAAAAACCCATTGTAGGTTCAGTCACTCAGTCATGTCTATTTGTGACCCAATGGACTGCAGCACACCAGGCTTCCTTGTCCATCATCAACTCCCAGAGTTTACTTACTCATGTCCATCGAGTCAGTGATGCCACCCAACCATCTCATCCTCTGTCATCCGCATCTCCTTTTGCCTTCAATCTTTCCCAGCATCAGGGTCTTTTCCAATAAGTTGGTTTTTCCCATCAGGTGGCCAAAGTATTGGAATTTCAGCTTCAGCAACAGTCCTTCCAGTGAATATTCAGGACTGATTTCCTTTAGGATGGACCGGTTTGATCTCCTTGCAGTCCAAGGGACTCTAAAGAGTCTTCTCCAACACCACAGTTCAAAAGCATCAATTCTTCAGCGCTAAGCTTTCTTTATAGTCCAGCTCTCACATCTATACGTGACTACTGGAAAAATCATAGCTTTGACTAGACAGACCTTTGTGGGTAATGTCTCTGCTTTTTAATATGCTGTCTAAGTTGGTCATAGCTTTTCTTTCAAGGAGCAAGAGTCTTTTAATTTCATGGCTGCAGTTACCATCTGCAGTGATTTTTTTGGAGCCCCCAAAAATAAAGTATCTCATTGTTTCCATTGTTTCCCCATCTATTTGCCAAGAAGTGATGGGACTGGATGCCATGATCTTAGGTTTCTGAATGTTGAGTTTTAAGCCAACTTTTTCACTCTCCTCTTTAACTTTCATCAAGAGGTTCTTTAGCTCTTCTTCCCTTTCTGCCATAAGGGTGGTCATCTGCATTTCTGAGGTTAATGATATTTCTCCCAGAAAATTTGATTCTAGCTTGTGCTTCATCCAACCTGGCATTTTTGCATGATGTATTCTGCATATAAAAGTTAAACAAGCAGGGTGACAGTATACAGCCTGAACATACTCCTTTTCCGATTTGGAACCAGTCCATTGTTCCATGTCCAGTTCTAACTGTTGCTTCTTGAACTGATACAGATTTCTTAGGAGGCTGGTCAGATGATCTGGTATTCCTATCTCTTTAAGAATTTTTCACAGTTTGTTGTGATCCACACAGTCAAAGGCTTTGGCATAGTCAAAAAATCAAAAGTAAGTGCTTTTCTGAAAATCTTTTGCTTTTTCAATGATCCAACGGATGTTGGCAATTTGATATCTGGTTCCTCAGTCAGTCTCTCCCATCCAGAAGCTTCCATAAGCCTCTTATCCTTATCCATCAGAGAGCAGACAGAATGAATCATAAAAAACTAACTAAACTGATCACATGGACCACAATCTTGTCTAGCTCAGTGAAACTATGAGCCATGCCCTGTAGAGCCACCCAAGATGGACAGGACATGGTGGAGAGTTCTGACAAAAGATGGTCTGCTGGAGAAGGGAATGGCAAACCACTTAATTTTCTTGCTTTGAGAACCCCATGAAAAGTATGGAAAGGCAAAAAGGTTTGACACTGGAAAACCCATTTATTGAGGTATAATTGGCAGAGTTGGACACGACTGAGCGACTGAACTGAACTGAACTGAACTGACATATAAAATGCTTTGCATATTTAATGTATACAACTTGATACGTTTGGAGATAAGTATATATCTATGAAACCATCATCTCATTCTATGCCATAAACCTCTTTGTGAGCTTCAAAAATTTTCTCCTGTCTTCTTTCTTAGGTTTGTTTTTTTTTTTGCATTATATTATATACTGGAAAACACACACCTACTTTTACATACATTTTGAATTTTATAATAGAAAAAAAAATAAATTCTGTAATAGAGTATCTTAACATCTGATTAAGAAATAAACAGTGCTCAGTATTTTTATATTTTTCAGTTATTTACCATTTCTCTTTTCCATTTCTTTGTGGAGGCTCAGATTTTGTCTGAAATCCTTTAAGCTTCCTTAGAATCTGAAGAACGTCCTTTAACAGTTTTATTGTGTAGGTCTGCTAATAGTATATTCTTTTAATTTTTGTCTGAAAATGTAAACAGTTCTTTTTCAATTAGAAGAATGTTTTACTTGAAAAAGAATTCTAGGTCAGAAGTTTGGTTTTGTTACCATTGTTTTGTTTTGTATCAGCTTCTTAAGATTATCATTTCAGTGTTTTCTGTTTAGCTTCTCATGGGAATTTTTCTAGTTGATGTTATTTTTAACTCAATGATCCATATTTTCACTCCTCTAATTTTAAGTGATCTCTGTTTTTAGTTACCAGCCTTTTTTGAAACAATTTTTCAGTTTGATTTTATTTATGTTCATCTTACATGAAAATTGGCTTGCTCTTTTTGAGGATCATTTTAGATTTTATTAGACAAATAGTGCTCAGTTGTGTGTGGTGTTTGATTTTGATCTAGTTTACCCATAATATTATGGAGAGAACTTTTTGAGGTTGCTTTTGAATTAGTTTAGCCCTTAATATGGAGAGAGCTTTCTGTGAATTCTGGATTCCCTGCTGATTGCTGGGGGTGTTCAAAGTGCCTCTCCAATCAGATTACTTCAAACACAATTACCTTCTAGCCTTTTATGAGTTCCAGAGGTACACATCTCACAGTCCCTGGACGATGGTTCTTATGCCAGTATTTGTTTTGTTTCGTTTTCCCCAATAGTTGTTCTCTTTTTAGCCTCATGCAAAGAGTAGGCAAGTATGGGATACAGCCCAAAACTCAAGGGAAGAAAGACTGTTACTCTTTTCCTCTACCCAGCTGCTTCTTCTTTAGTACTTCATCCTGCAATGTTTGAACATCTTAGTCACTACAACTCTGATCTTAGCTTAACAAGGCTAAGCACATATTGTATATGCTTCTACTGTCTCAGAGCATGTGTGTTCAGTTGTGTCCGATTCTTTGTGGCCTGATGGACTGTAGCCCGCCAAGCTCCTCTGTCCATGGAATTTTCCAGGCAAGAATACTGGAGTGAGTTGCTATTTCCTACTCCAGGGGATCTTCCTGATTCAGGGATCGAACTGGTGTCTCCTGCATTAGGAGGTGGATTCTTTACCACTGCACCACCTGGGAAGCCCTACATATGCTGTGGTTTAGAAAATGTCACTAGGCAGAGGATTAGGATAATCATGGAGATCATCTCATTTAGCTCCTTATATCACAGATTAAATTTCTGAACTCTCTACTGCTCAATATCAATCCCCATTTATTTTGTGCTCCTGCCCAGTTATTTAGTTGTTTATGAGAAAAGGCTTTCCAGGTGGCGCTAGTGGTAAAGAACCTTCCTGCTAATGCAGGAGACATAAGAGACACAGGTTCAATCCCTAGGTCGGGAAGATCCCCTGGAGGAGGGCACAGCAACTCATTCCAGTATTCTTGCCTGGAGAATCTCCATAGACAGGGAAGCCTGGATAGCTGCAGTCCATAGGGTTGCAAAGAGTCAGACACGACTGAAGTGACTTTGCACACACATGATCAAAGGACTTGTATTTATTACAAGCTCAGGACTGGAGGTATAAATTTGTTGTAGAGTTTCAATTATGAATGCCTATTTCTGAATTTTAACTTTATTAGTTTTATTATGCTATTGAAATCACCAAAACTGTTTGTTATAAACACCAGCTATAAGAATATATTAATATATTTGTGAACCCCTTCCTGTTTTATATCCCAGAGCTTAATAAACTTAAGTCATGTAACTACACAATTTCAATATACAATGTGACTCAATGCATGCACTCAATCATTTTGTTATTAATCTCTCTTCCATGATATTGTGATAATTAATACTGTGAATCTAATTGATTGGGCCACCAGGTGCCTAGAAAGTCAATTAAACATTATTTCTGAGTGTGTCAGTAATGGCATTTCTGCATGAAAATCAGTAGACTGAGTAAAGCATATTGCTCTTCCCAATATGAGTGATCATCATTCAATCCACAAGACCTGAATTAAAAGCTGAGTAACAAAAAATTATTTCTTCCTGACTGTCTTTGAGATAAGATGTAGGTCTCCATCTTCCTCCATACTTGGACTCACACCCTCATCTCTCCTGGTTCTCAGACTCTCAGATTAGGACTGGAAATTACACCATCTGTTTTCCTGCTTTGGAACTCAGATTGGAGTTATATCATTCCTTCTCCTGGGTCTTTCTATTTTTCACATCTTGGGTTTTTCACTCTCCATATTTGCTTAAGACAAGTTTCCATTATACATAATGGGTCAAATACCTAAAATATCCAAATTTAGTAGTCATTTGTACATTATGGTAAAACATACTTCAGTCATATTTTGTTATGCTACATGTAGTTGACCACTGGTAGTAAACTAGAAGTGTGTGTGCTAGTCATAATTTAGTCAGTATGACTCTCATTTCCTTTGTACATATTCCTATTTATTCCTTCTTACCAATTGTATTAATTAAGAATTATTAGAAGCTAATGAAAATGTAGAGTATTTGAAAGGAGCTAATAAGTCTGGAAAGATATTGCCTGGAGATGTTCATTTCATATCTCAAGATGTGAAAATACATAAGATCCTTAAAGATAGAAGCCATGTCTGTGTTTTTCAAAGGTGTGTTTTCGTAATCTGTCCTGGGATCTGGTACATCGTGTGTCCACTTAGTGCTTATTGCATGTGACTGAAGTTCACAAAATGCGTTCTATGCAATATTTATTGTATTGGGCATTACAATGAACATTTTATTCTTGAAAAAAGAGAATTAAGGTTTACTCTACTTTATCAAATTATAGAGTGTTATCTATAAACAAAATGTGCTTAAGTATTTTAAAATTATGATAGAAGAATAAATTGACACACAGAATAGTGGCTGAATTCAATTTCTGATTATGCTGATGTCTCCACTCAACATTTATTATGAAAGGAGGGAGAAAAATTAACTTAGCTTTTAAGGGACAATATTTAGAGATACATATTTTTAGGCAAACACTGGAAAAACTATATATAAAAATGATTTGATGGCTTAAACTTTCACATGACCAAAGTTCTCACTTCTAAACAATGTCATTTTTTTTTGTCTTTTAAAAACTGGCAGACCATTTCACTCCTGTCATTTTTTTCTTTGGATTTGTTCCTGAAACTGCTCTGAATAAGTAGTACACTACTTTGTTTTTTTTTTAGTACACTACTTTTTATACTGACATAATATCAAATTGTTTTAGTTTTCATATTTTGTAATAGTTTATTATTTATTACTTTGTATTTTAAATGAAATATTTAGATTTCAAAATAAGAATAATATTTTGTATATGTGAAAATCAATACATACACAAAATAAAACATTCTGCTAGAGTAGAGGCTATATTTTATTCTTATATATATATGTGTGTGTGTGTATGTATTCCTGAAGAATAGACTTGTCTGCACACAGCAGTCAAATTATGTGTATCATTAAGTGACAGATAATTAGGTTCATTATTTGTGAAAGTCAGTCATCAGTGTTTATCTAAATCAAATTTAATCCTCAAACAATTATTTAAAAATTACAACAAAAAATGTATACAGAATTTTAATTTTTAGAAGAGAATTGGAAGTAACACTGCAGATGTTAGAGGAGACACATGACATTAGTGATAAACAGAAGATATACTGGGCATGTTTTTACTTCCAGGTGCCTGTCATCTTATTTAATCCTCATAATAGTTGAGGTAGGTATTATTATTGCTTCTGCTTTCCAAATGAAGTAACTGAGGACTAGAGAAGTTAAAATCTTACTAATAATCATACAATTATTAAGTGACACAGCCAGGAGTGAAACTCACTTTGGTACAACTTCAGATTTTGCAGTCATTGCCACAACAGGAAATGTTAGCCTAAGTAATTTTAACTTGTAAATGATCAGGCAGAAAGAAGAAATTGTTTTACATACATATTTTACATAGGTCCTAAGACACTGTAGACATAGTAAAACGTTAAAAAAAATGACATTTTTTTTCTATAAACATGAATTTAAAAGCTGAGTATTTCTGAAGGACCTGAATTCAAATACAATCTTACACAAGGAGTACAAGTGCTCTAACAGAAATTCTAGAACTGAATAGCACCTGCATTTTACAAATTCCTCAACTCATTTATGTCCAGGCATTTAACTCTATTTTCTATCATATTTCAACTCAACTTTGAAAAACAATTTCCAAGACTCTTCAAAATGAAGAGAATGTGCCCCCAAAATACAAGGGTACCATATTTTTCTTCTTGTTAATTCCATAACTTTAGTCTAATAATGACTCAGGAATCAAGTTGTCTTCATGTAAAAGTTTATTTTTTTTTCAACTTGTAGCTAGAAACTTTCAAATAATGAGTTTTAAGAAAAACAATGACCTTTTTTAAATTTCTTTTTATTTTTTTAAATTTAATTTTATTTTTAAACTTTACAATGTTGTATTAGTTTTGCCAAATATTGAAATGGATCCGCCACAGGTATACATGTGTTCCCCATCCTGAACCCTCCTCCCTCCTCCCTCCCCATACCATCCCTCTAGGTCGTCCCAGTGCACTAGCCCCAAGCATCCAGTATCGTACATCGAACCTGGACTGGCAACTCGTTTCATACATGATATTATACATGTTTCAATGCCATTCTCCCAAATCTTCCCTCCCTCTCCCTCTCCCACAGAGTCCATAAGACTGTTCTATACATCGGTGTCTCTTTTGCTGTCTTGTACACAGGGTTATTGTTACCATCTTTCTAAATTCCATATATATGCATTAGTATACTGTATTGGTGTTTTTCTTTCTGGCTTACTTCACTCTGTATAATAGGCTCCAGTTTCATCCACCTCATTTGAATCAGTTCTAATGAGGTGAACAATTAGTTTTAAAAAAAGATTCCAAGTTTATCAAGCTTATGTGATCATTTGAAGTTTGTATTCTTTTCTAGATATGTAAGTGTATGTATTGAAAATATTTTCAAAAAATAATAGAATCTTAGTAAATAATTTAATAATTCTTTTTACTGTGGAAGGCATATTGCGATATCCCTTATAAGTTGGATAAGTGGGATCTTCTACAACTGAGAAAGAGGTGCACTGCTCCGTGGGCAGAGAGCTAGAGTTGGAGATAGCTGTAGATTTGTAGGAGTCAAGGCTTCCCTCTTGGCTCAATGGTAAAGAATATGCCTGCAATGCTGAAGACATGGGTTCAATCCCTGGATTATGAAGATCCCATGGAGAAGGAAATGGCAACCCACTCCAGTATTCTTGCCTAGGAAATCCCAGTGATGGAGGAGCCTAGAGGGCTATAGTCAATAGGGTCACAAAGAGTCGGACATGACTTTGAGGCTAAACAACAAGGAGAAAAAAGTCAAAGTGCGAGTAACTAGAAACTTGTGAGGTTGTTAAGATTAACTTTCTGAACATGACATTTGTATTAAAATTCTCCAGAAAAACAAAATAAATAATATATATGTGTATATACACACATTTGAACAGTTTCCTATGAAGAAATGGCACCTGTGATTGGGTCCTGAAAAGTCCCATGATCTGTTGTCTTCAATCTGGACTCCCAGGAAAGCCACTGGTTTCATTCTGGTCCAAGTCAGAAGACCTGAGATCCAGGGGATCTGTAAATCCCAGTCCAAGGACAGGAGAAGACCTATGTTCTAGCTCAGTTGGGCAGGCAGGAAAGAAGAGGGGGCAAATTCCTCTTTCTTCTATGTTTTGGTTCTATTCAAGGTCTCAACAGATTGGATAATGCCCACTCACATTGTGGAGGCTGATCTATTTTAGTGAGTCAACTGATTCAAATGCTAATCTCATCTGGAAACACCTTCACAGACCCGACGAGAAATAATGTTTAACTTGGGCATCCCTGAACCATTCAAGTTTAGACATAAAACAAACCATCACAGCATGGATATGAGTTAAATAAAGATAAGTATTAGCCAGCTGAAGTAAGAGGAAGCATCTTCTGGAAAAAAGAGTAAGCAAAGATCCAGCAAAGCTCTTAGTATTTTCTGACACAGTAAATAAATAAATGAATGCTGCACAAAACAACATAATTTCTCTGGAAACTATAAGAAATCAAGTGTGCTGGGTCATGAAGTGTCAGGAAGATGAGTTTTGCACAATGGATAGGACTCAAACGATGTAGTGTCTTCTTAGAGGAGCTTTATCTTTATCCTACAATTGAAGGTTAGTTATTTAAGGAAGTGATGAGGGATTGTCCCATCTATACCTCCTGGGATAATATTGGAGAGAGATAAAGCATTTAGAATGCAAGGAATGCTGGGACTCTAAATGCATGGAGGATATTGCAGGAAAAAGAAGGATGAAAAAATAAACAACAAATTCCTAACTTGTGAAATAAGGTATATATTGTAATATCATTACCAGAAGGGAGAACTATGTAGTAGTCAGTTTAAAAGGAACAGTAAAAAAATATTCCAGGTAGAAATAACAGCAGGACGTTGGATATATGAGTAAGGCATTTAAGTTTGGAATTATATAAGTATACATGAATGTGAGAATCTAAAGTGTCTTTTGATTATTATATTAATAGCTATGGAAGTTGGGTGGATCAATAATGGGAAAAAATAAAATTTGAGGAACAGAGTCTATGCAACTTAGGAAATGATTAAGGGACTATTTCATTCAGCAATCAAACATTCCAGACATGTTTCATATTTTTGAAAGTGAATAACCTTAATTTTCCCGTTTTTCCCACGTCATCTGTCAAGCTGTTTACATTCAGGGAGATCCATTGGTGATTACTAACACCAAGGCTAACATGGTCAGGACTGTGCTGTGTGTGAAATCTCGGTTGAGAATATACCTCTGGATCATTTTTCACTGAGAACATCTAATATAATTTTAGGGAATTGATTATTAGGCCCTTAATTACAGTGACAGATGCCAGGAGGTTAAATAGGAATGAATGTTCACAAATCTGAAAACCACTTCAAAAACGATAAAGATATAGCAAGTATAGACAGTCTGATATTTTAGTGGATCTTTACACCATTTCCATAAAAATCACATAGATCCAAACAGATCCTTTACACAGCCAGGGAGAATATAAGAATGTGACTGTAAGAAAAAGGGGATACACAGACAAAACCTAATTTAAGTCATTCAATTACCCATGTTTAACGACATTCCACTCTGCATACCAAATGTCTCTTGGCCTCAGTGTTAAAGCTGGATTGAGGGAGATCTTTGGCAGGCCATCATTGTCTTAGTGTAATCAGGCACTTAGCAACCCTGACATTGGCTGCTGGCATTCTTTGTTTGGAAACAGCAGTTGATTCCACAATGAACTAGTTGACTGCTAATTTTGTGCTTTAATGCAGAGAAGCAGGGGGCCCCATACTGCACTTAAATCCAGATGTCAGTATGTGTGCTACAAAGATATGTTATTTAAAGATTATTTTCATTCACTTAGTGTTTCTATAGAGATTTTATAGTGTGCATTTTCTCAGACCCCTTGGCTCTCAACTTTATCCATAGTGATAAAGAAAGGTTATAATTACTTCTATAGATCTTCTCCGAACTACACAAATATTAGAAGAATGAGCATATCACTTACTGATAGAATTAATAAAATGAATGTAAATAACGTAGCAGAAATCTTATGATATAACGAGACTTTAAGGAACATATGAGCTAAAAAGTTTAACATTTGAGGGAGGTTCAGCAGGGAGAGGAGTTTTCCATAGTGTGAGTGAGCCTCAAACAATTAGCTGAAGGACTGGGTAAAATAAAACGATCTGCCTCCCTGAGTAAGAGGGAACTCTTCAGTAAACTACCCACAAATATCATCTGTACCATCTCCTCTCCTGGGTCTCAAACCTGCTGTCCTGTACTACAGAGTTGGAATTGCTAGTCTCCATAATCATGTGTGTCAATTCCTTATAATACATCATATAGATGTAAATATTTATGTAAAATAATAAATATGTAAATATCTAAATATTATGTATAATACATAAATATAAAATATATATCTGAAGATATTTATAAATCATGTTACCGTTTTCATGGGGCTTCCCACGTGGCTTGGGCTTCCCCAGTGGCTCAGAGGGTAAAGAATTCACCTACAATGCAGGAGACACCAAAGACACTAGTTTGATCCCTCCATCAGGAAGATTCCCTGGAGAAGGAAATGGCAATCCACTCCAGCATACTTGCCTGGAAAATCCTACAGACAAAGGAACCTGACAGGCTAGAGTCCAAAGTGTCACAAAGAGTTGGACATGACTGAGCAACGTAAGCAACATATCCCATGTGGCTCAGTGGTAAAGAATCCACTTATCAATACAAGAGACACAACTTTGATCCCTAGAATTGGGAAGATCCCCTGCAGTAGGAAATGGTAACCCATTTCAGTATTCTTGCCTGGAAAATGCCATGGAGAAAGGAAAGTGGCGAGCTACAGTCCACGGGATCACAAAGAGTCAGACACAACTGAGCACACACACATACACACACACACATACCTCTTACATATGATTTATATAGAAACCCAAGTAAGACATTAGGTGTTGCAAGAGGGCATCAGAGGGCAAACACACTGAAACCATACTCACAGAAAACTAGTCAATCTAATCACACTAGGACAACAGCCTTGTCTAACTCAATGAAACTAAGCCATGCCCATGGGGCAACCCAAGATGGGTGGGTCATGGTGGAGAGATCTGACAGAATGTGGTCCACTGGAGAAGGGAATGGAAAACCACTTCAGTATTCTTGCCTTGAGAACCCCATGAACAGTATGAAAAGGCAAATGATAGGATACTGAAAGAGGAACTCCCCAGGTCAGTAGGTGCCCAATATGCTACTGGAGATCAGTGGAGAAATAACTCCAGAAAGAATGAAGGGATGGAGCCAAGCAAAAAGAATACCCAGCTGTGGATGTGACTGGTGATAGAAGCAAGGTCCGATGCTGTAAAGAGCAATATTGCATAAGAACCTGGAATATCAGGTCCATGAATCAAGGCAAAATGGAAGTGGTCAAACAAGAAATGGCAAGAGTGAATGTCGACATTCTAGGAATCAGCGAACTGAAACTGTCTGGAATGGGTGAATTTAACTCAGATGACCATTATATCTACTACTGTGGGCAGGAATCCCTCAGAAGAAATGGAGTGGCCATCATGGTTAACAAAAGAGTCCGAAATGCAGTACTTGGATGCAATCTGAAAAATGACAGAATGATCTCTGTTCGTTTCCAAGGCAAACCATTCAGTACGACAGTAATCCAAGTCTATGCCCCAACCAGTAACACTGAAGAAGCTGAAGTTTAACGGTTCTATGAAGACCTACAAGACCTTTTAGAACTAACACCCAAAAAAGATGTTCTTTTCATTATAGGGGACTGGAATGCAAAAGTAGGAAGTCAAGAAACACCTGGAGTAACAGACAAATTTGGCCTTGGAATAAGGAATGAAGCAGGGCAAAGACTGATAGAGTTTTACCAAGAAAATGCACTGGTCATAGCAAACAACCTCTTCCAACAACACAAGCGAAGACTCTACACATGGACATCACCAGATGGTCAACATAGAAATCAGATTGATTATATTCTTTGCAGCCAAAGATGGAGAAGCTCTATACAGTCAGCAAAAACAAGACCAAGAGCTGACTGTGGCTCAGACCATGAACTCCTTATTGCCAAATTCAGACTGAAATTGAAGAAAGTAGGGAAAACCAATAGACCATTCAGGTATGACCTAAATCAAATCCCTTATGATTATACAGTGGAAGTGAGAAATAGATTTAAGGGCCTAGATCTGATAGATAGAGTGCCTGATGAACTATAGAATGAGGTTCGTGACATTGTACAGGAGACAGGGATCAAGACGATTCCCATAGAAAAGAAATGCAAAAAAGCAAAATGGCTGTCTGGACAGGCCTTTCAAATAGCTGTGAAAAGAAGAGAAGTGAAAAGTAAAGGAGAAAAGGAAAAATATAAGCATCTGAATGCAGATTTCCAAAGAATAGCAAGAAGAGATGAGAAAGCATTCTTCAGCGATCAATGCAAAGAGATACAGGAAAACAACAGAATGGGAAAGACCAGGGATCTCTTCAAGAAAATCAGAGATACCAAAGTAACATTTCATGCAAAGATGAGCTTGATAAAGGACAGAAATGGTATGGACCTAACAGAAGCAGAAGATATTAAGAAGAGGTGGCAAGAATACACAGAAGAACTGTACAAAAAAGATCTTCATGACCCAGATAATCACGATGGTGTGATCACTCACCTAGAGCCAGATATCCTGGAATGTGAAGTCAAGTGGGCCTTAGAAAGCATCACTACAAACAAAGCTAGTGGAGGTGATGGAATTCCAGTTGAGCTATTTCAAATATTGAAAGATGATGCTGTGAAAGTGCTGCACTCAATATGCCAGCAAATTTGGAAAACTCAGCAGTGGAAACAGGACTGGAAAAGGTCAGTTTTCATTCCAATCCCAAAGAAAGGCAATGCCAAAGAATGCTCAAACTACCGCACAATTGCACTCATCTCACACGCTAGTAAAGTAATGCTCAAAATTCTCCAAGCCAGGCTTCAGCAATATGTGAACAGTGAACTTCCTGATGTTCAAGCTGGTTTTAGAAAAGGCAGAGGAACCAGAGATCAAATTGCCAACATCTGCTGGATCATGGAAAAAGCAAGAGAGTTCCAGAAAAACATCAATTTCTGCTTTCTATACTATGCCAAAGCCTTTGAGTGTGTGGATCACAATAAACTGTGGAAAATTCTGAAAGAGATGGGAATACCAGAACACCTGATCTGCCTCTTGAGAAATTTGTATGCAGGTCAGGAAGCAACAGTTCGAATTGGACATGGAACAACAGACGGTTCGGAATAGGAAAAGGAGTTCGTCAAGGCTGTATATTGTCACCCTGTTTATTTAACTATTATGCAGAGTACATCATGAGAAACGCTGGACTGGAAGAAACACAAGCTGGAATCAAGATTGCCAGGAGAAATCTCAGTAACCTCAGATATGCAGATGACACCACTCTTATGGCAGAAAGTGAAGAGGAACTAAAAAGCCTCTTGATGAAAGTGAAAGTGGAGAGTGAAAAAGTTGGCTTAAAGCTCAATATTCAGAAAACGAAGGTCATTGCTTCTGGTCCCACAACTTCATGGGAAATAGATGGGAAAACAGTGGAAACTGTGTCAGAGTTTATTTTCCTGGGCTCCAAAATCACTTTAGATGGTGACTGCAGCCATGAAATTAAAAGACACTTACTCCTTGGAAGGAAAGTTATGACCATCCTAGATAACATATTGAAAAGCAGAGACATTATTTTGCCAACAAAGGTTCATCTAGTCAAGGCTATGGTTTTTCCTGTGGTCATGTATGGATGTGAGAGTTGGACTGTGAAGAAGGCTGAGTGCCAAAGAATTGCTGCTTTTGAACTGTGGTGTTGGAGAAGACTCTTGAGAGTCCCTTGGACTGCAAGGAGATCCAACCAGTCCATTCTGAAGGAGATCAGCCCTGGGATTTCTTGGGAAGGAATGATGCTAAAGCTGAAACTCCAGTACTTTGGCCACCTCATGTGAACAGTTGACTCATTGGAAAAGACTCAGATTCTGGGAGGGATTTGGGGCAGGAGGAGAAGGGGATGACAGAGGATGAGATGGCTGGATGGCATCACTGACTCGATGGACGTGAGTCTGAGTGAACTCTGGGAGTTGGTGATGGACAGGGAGGCCTGGCGTGTTGCGATTCATGGGGTCGCAGAGTCAGACACGACTGAGCGACTGATCTGATCTGATATATATATATATATATATATATATATTATATAAAATGGTTCTGTTTCTCTGGAGAACAGACTAAAACAGACTCTGTACTTATTTGTCTACCCAGTGTAAATTAGCATTGAAATTCTCAATTTACCAACTTTCTTTTCAGTCATTTATGTAGGCCTGAATAAAATGTATCTGTATCCTGCATGCAAAATTTCCATCTACTTCCAATGAGTAAGCTCACTGGCAGAAGCTTTCATTCATAAGCATTGCCAAATCTGAGTTCCTGGATCCCGGCCAGATCCTAAGCAATGAGGCAATGCATACTGTAACACAGCGCTGCTGGGGAAGACATCCAGCAAGACAGATGACACCGAGATGACAGCTGCGATATGGTGAGGTGAGGAGGGAAACCACCAGTGCACAGCATGCAGGAGAAATGCTGCAAGCGCTCACCGAGGCACAGCTTCACAGAACATGGCACAGCAATGGGGTGTGGAGAAACAGCAGTGGACAGGCTGTCTTCGGCAACAGTAATTGTAAATGGGTGACTCACGTGTAGTAAAGGCATCAGTTACTCCACAGGGAGAAGGGAAGTGACACTGCATAATGGCATCAGCTCTCATAGAAAATAATATTTTCCATTAGAAAGGTTGACATTTATGAGCTGTGTAAAGGGAATCGGTCGTCCTTGAAGCACATTTATACAAGTAAACAACATTGGTACTTCCTTTTTTGTTTTAAATGCAAAGATCAGTTTAGCACAAATAATATTTGTTCCTGGGATAGAACAAGCACTTTTAATTCTATTTTTTATAAGTGAACTTGGAGAGGTATGCATTTTACCAATACGATGAGGGAAAATCCTTAAAGAAATTCTAATTTAATTACATGAGCAGTACAACAGGATACTTGGTGTTATTTACATTAAATACCTTTCACTATTTCTCTTTTACGTTGCTTCTCTATTCAAGTGGTAGTAGCTAGATTTATTGAATTGTATGTTTTGCAGCTTTCAAAAATTATATAACACCAATGTTCAATAATATGTTTTTCGAAACTATGGGCTATTAAATAAAGAAACTCATACAAGCAGTAGTATGTTAAATGTTTGTATGACATAATGTATGACTATTAAATCTTCTGTTAGTGTTTTTGTGACATGAGAGTTGCTGAGTAACAAGGATGTTTCCTATGGAAAATGCCCTAAAACATTATTTTTAGTTCACTTAATTCAGTAGTTTAAAGAATTCAAGACACTCTTGGGTTCCTAAAAAGTATTGATATAAATGATATATTGATTTATATCTTTATCAATATAAATGATCTAGGGTACTTTGTGGCAATTTTGATTCAGAAAGGATCAAAATTTAATAGAAATGTATCTTCTGCCTTTTCTTTTATAGGAAGAATTGAGGTTCCAAAGTTTAGTGCATTTGCCCACATTATTTAACTTGCCAAATGCTACATTGCAAAATTGCAATGTATTTATGACTTTTAATTTTGTTTTTCTTCTCAACGTGAAAATCTCCTTTTTTCCTACATTTAAAATACTGATATATAGCTTGCTTCCTTGGGACATGTTCCTGTACTTGCAATAATTAAAAAAATAAGACATGGAGGGCTAAAGGGTAGGTGGAAACTATGGATTTAATCCTCATGGGATTCATGACATTGTGGACACAAAGTAAATACAAAAAACCTCATTAAAATATAGGAACATGTGGTGGAACAAAGATTTATTGAAGTTAAGAAAATATGAAAACAACATTTCCAACTGAGATTTTCAGGGCTTGTTTTACAGAGAAGGTAAAAATTGCCTTAGAATCCAAGAATTGGTCTTGCAGTTCTTGACAAAAACTGATTATAACAAGTATTTATCCTTTATTCATCCTCTATATATAATGAGCAAAACATCAATACGTCAAGAATTGACATGAGAATTGTTATTATATTTTGAGAAAATACTTTTAGAAACTTCCTGAGGTAGAAAGTGAAATTAAGAGGACACAGAACCAGCAGGATCCACAGTAATTCACCATGAAGGAAGAAGAGGATAATTTGGGAGTTGATCTTAAGAGAGTGAATGTCAGAAGCCAGGGATATCACATAGCAAGGAATTAACTTTTAGAATGATTCTGAGGAGAATTTCTGGCTTCAATAAAAACTTTTCCTCATAAACTCTCCTAATTTTCAGTTAATTAATTCTTATATTTTGTTTGTCATTCATTTTGTATGGCTACTGGATTGATGTATTCCATTAAAGATAAAGTATGTTCAAAATCAGAATCCAGGCTAAAGGGGGAATTATTATTATGGGCTTTTCCAGTGAATTCAAAGACATTTGAAAACAGCTTTGACTTACATAGTTCAAAGAATAGAGGTCTGAGCAGCTGTTATAGAAATTGCTCTAGATACTGAAACAGTGGCTAACATGTGAATATGTGTATATGTGTGAAAAAACTTGTGTTTTACTATCTTTGCAAATAAAATGGTATATTGTTAATAGTAATAATTTCTTGGTATGTAGAGATAGTTCAGGTTGTGTAAAAATCAACTATCTTCATGTGATGAAGTATCACTAGAAAAATGTGTTATACATTAACATGAGAAAAGAATTTCAAAATTATCATTGACACAAAATAAAATAATTCTTTTTTTAAAATTTTATTTTATTTTTTAACTTTACAATATTGTATTGGTTTTGCCATATATCGAACTGAATCTGCCACAGGTTTACATGTGTTCCCCATCCTGAGCCCTCCTCCCTCCTCCCTCCCCATACTATCCCTCTGGGTCGTCCCAGTGCACCAGCCCCAAGCATCCAGTATCGTGCATCGAACCTGGACTGGCGACTCGTTTCATATATATTATACATATTTCAATGCCATTCTCCCAAATCATCCCACCCTCTCCCTCTCCCACATTTTCCAAAAGACTGTTCTATACATCAGTGTCTCTTTTGCTGTCTCGTAAAATAATTCTATATGTGAAAAAACATTAGAGATATAATTGCATACCTTTTTAATTTCAAAATTGACTTCTCACTCAGAAATATCAATAAGTAGAGAGTTTACAATTTTGTAAAGCACTATAAGTTAATATTATAAACTAATTCTCTCTCTTCTAAATCTAATTAGAGCAAATCAAATATTTTAAAATACCTTGTAATCAGTTCAAGTCAGTCTCTCAGTCATGTCCGCCTCTTTGCGACCCCTTGATTCGCAGCATGCCAGGCCTCCCTGTCCATCACCAACTCCCGGAGTTCACTCAGACTCACGTCCATCGAGTGAGTGATGCCATCCAGCCATCTCGTCCTCTGTTGTCCCCTTCTCCTCCTGCCCCCAATCCCTCGCAGCATCAGAGTCTTTTCCAAGGAGTCAACTCTTCACATGACGTGGCCAAAGTACTGGAGTTTCAGCATTAGCATCATTCCTTCCAAAGAAATCCCAGGGCTGATCTCCTTCAGAATGGACTGGTTGGATCTCCGTGCAGTCGAAGGGACTCTCAAGAGTCTTCTCCAACACCACAGTTCAAAAAATCAATTCTTCAGTGCTCATCTTTCTTCACAGTCCAACTCTCACATCCATACATGACCACAGGAAAAACCATAGCCTTGACTAGACGGATCTTTGTTGGCAAAGTAATGTCTCTGCTTTTAAATATGCTATCTAGGTTGGTCATAACCTTCCTTCCAAGGAGTAAGCGTCTTTTGATTTCATGGCTGCATCTGCCGTGATTTTGGAGCCTGCAAAAATAAAGTGTGACACTGTTTCCGCTGCTTCCCCATCTATTTCCCATGAAGTGATGGGACCAGATGCCATGATCTTCATTTTCTGAATGTTGAGCTTTAAGCCAACTTTTTCACTCTCCTCTTTCACCTTCATCAAAAGGCTTTTTAGTTCTTCTTCACTTTCTGCCATAGGATGTTGTCATCTGCATATTTGAAGTTATTGATATTTCTCCCGGCAATCTCGATTTCAGCTTGTGCTTCTTCCAGACCAGCATTTCTCATGATGTACTCTGCATAGAAGTTAAATAAACAGGGTGACAATATACAGCCTTGACATATTCCTTTTCCTATTTGGAACCAGTCTGTGTTGCATGTCCAGTTCTAACTGTTGCTTCCTGACCTGCATACAGGTTTCTCAAGAGGTAGGTCAGGTGGCCTGGTATTCCCATCTCTTTCATAATTTTCCACAGTTTTTTGTGATCCACACAGTCAAAGGCTTTGCCATAGTCAAGAAAGCAGAAATGGATGTTTTTCTGGAACTCTCTTGCTTTTTCCATGATCTAGCAGATGTTGGCAATTTGGTCTTTGGTTCCTCTGCCTTGTCTAAAACCAGCTTGAACAACTGGAAGTTCACGGTTCATGTATTGCTGAAGCCTGGCTTGGAGAATTTTGAGCATTACTTTACTAGTGTATGAGATGAGTGCAATTGTGCAGTAGTTTGAGCATTCTTTGGCATTGCCTTTCTTTGGGATTGGAATAAAAACTGACCTTTTCCAGTCCTGTTTCCACTGCTGAGTTTTCCAGATTTGCTGGCATATTGAATGCAGCACTTTCATAGCATCATCTTCCAGGATTTGTAATAGCTCAACTAGAATTCCATCACTTCCACTAGCTTTGATTGTAGTGATGCTTTCTAAGACCCACTTGACTTCACATTCCAGGATGTCTGGCTCTAGGTCAGTGATCACACCATCGTGATTATCTGGGTTGTGAAGATCTTTTTTGTATAGTTCTTCTGTGTATTCTTGCCACTTCTTCTTAATATCTTCTGCTTCTGTTAGGTCCGTACCATGTCTGTCCTTTATCGAGCCCATCTCTGCATGAAATGTTCCCTTGGTATCTCTAATTTTCTTGAAGAGATCTCTAGTCTTTCCCATTCTGTATTTTTCCTCTATTTCTTTGCATTGATTGCTGAGGAAGGCTTACTTATCTCTCCTTGCTATTCTTTGGAACTCTGCATTCAGATGCTTATATTTTCCCTTTTCTCCTTTGCTTTTTGCTTCTCTTCTTTTCACAACTATTTGTAAGGCCTCCCCAGGCAGTCATTTTGCTTTTTGCATTTCTTTTCCATGGGGATCGTCTTGATCCCTGTCTCCTGTACAATGTCACGAACCTCAGTCCATAGTTCATCAGGCACTCTATCTATCAGATCTAGTCCCTTACATCTATTTCTCACTTCCACTGTATAATCATAAGGGATTTGATTTAGGTCATACCTGAATGGTCTATTGGTTTTCCCTACTTTGTTCAATTTCAGTCTGAATTTGGCAATAAGGAGTTCATGGTCTGAGCCACAGTCAGCTCCTAGTCTTGTTTTTGCTGACTGTATAGAGCTTCTCCATCTTTGGCTGCAAAGAATATAATCAATCTGATTTCGATGTTGACCATCTGGTGATGTCCATGTGTAGAGTCTTCTCTTGTGTTGTTGGAAGAGGTTGTTTGCTATGACCAGTGCATTTTCTTGGTAAAACTCTATCAGTCTTTGCCCTGCTTCATTCCTTATTCCAAGGCCAAATTTGTCTGTTACTCCAGGTGTTTCTTGACTTCGTACTTTTGCATTCCAGTTCCCTGTGATGAAAAGGACATATTATTTGGGTGTTCTAAAAGGTTTTGTAGGTTTTCATAGAACCGTTCAACTTCAGCTTCTTCAGTGTTACTGGTTGGGGCATAGACTTGGATTACTGTGATACTGAATGGTTTGCCTTGGAAACGAACAGAGATCATTCTGTCGTTTTTCAGATTGCATCCAAGTACTGCATTTTGGACTCTTTTGTTAACCATGATGGCCACTCCATTTCTTCTGAGGGATTCCTGCCCGCAGTAGTAGATATAATGGTCTTCTGAGTTAAATTCACCCATTCCAGTCCATTTGAGTTAGCTGATTCCTAGAATGTCGACATTCACTCCTGCCATCTCTTGTTGACCACTTCCAATTTGCCTTGATTAATGGACCTGACATTCCAGGTTCCTATGCAATATTGCTCTTTACAACATTGGACCTTGCTTCTATCACCAGTCACACCCATAACTAGTTATTGTTTTTGTTTTGGCTCCATCCCTTTATTCTTTCTGGAGTTATTTCTCCACTGATCTCCAGTAGCATATTGGGCACCAACTGACCTGGGGAGTTCCTCTTTCAGTATCCTATCATTTTGCCTTTTCATACTGTTCATGGGGTTCTCAAGGCAAGGATACTGAAGTGGTTTGCCATTCCCTTTTCCAGTGGACCACATTCTGTCAAATACCATGTTATAGACACTCTTAAATTATAAATAACCTCTTGGCTAAGAAACAGAGCAAAGTCTTTCCACTAAGACAAGAAAGGCTGAAGCTATGTCTGTCAGTCTTTATTTCCAGGCAAGCATACTAGAGTGTGTTGCTATTTTCTTCTCTAGTGGATCTTCCTGACCCAGGGATCAAACCCATGTCTCTGGCATCTCTTTATTTGGCAAGTGAATTGTTTACCACTAACACCATCTGGGAAGCCCTAATCTACGGTGTATAATGATTAAAGTCCAGACCTTATAAAATGGGGAAGCCAGGGCTTCCCCATCCATTGATTCAGGCATTTGGAAAAAAATGTGAGTTTACTCTCTGGCACTATGGATCATATAATTCTATCTAATTGTGGTAAAACAAAAGATTCAAAAAATTTCCTCCCTAAAACCAGATAATATTTACTGCCTACTGGTTCCAGATTGGGTTTGTAGTAGTCTCTGTAACACTTGACAGACAGGATCCTCCAGGATTGGTACAATATTACACTCAGTTTTCAAGCTCTCTTTAACTTTCAAGGAATGTAAGAGACTAGGCATTCCCTCTGCTCTCATAGAATAGCAATGTTCTATCAAAATCTTACCTTGCTCATTATCATAGTCTCAATATAATGATATTATATAGCATGTGCTCATGTGTGTTTACTTGCACAGTCTCATACAACTCTTTGCTACCCTTTGGACTGTAGTCTGCCAGGCTCCTCTGATCATGGGGTTTCTCCAGGCAAGAACACTGGAGTGGATTGCCATGCCCTTCTCCAGGATATAATCCCAACCCAGGGATTGAACCCAGGTCTCCTGCATTGCAGGCAGATTCTTTGCCATCTGACCTCCCAGGGAAGTCCATATAACATAATATAATATATTAATATTAATATATATATATACATGTGTATATTATATATGCATATATAGAAAACCATAAATGTAGATTACCTATGTATACTGTAGTAGCATTAAAGATTAATACTTTATTAACATTAAAGCTTCAACTAAGCCTAAGGATAATCATCATTTCTGCCTTTGATTTGGGCCAATATAGTAGTACTTTATCAACTATTTATTTGCATATTACCATTTTGAACTGCTTTTTAAATAATCTGTCTGCCTTGACTTGACATCTTTTTTCCACTTCCTATTTCTAATGTGGGGTATAATTTGTTTAGATGATTTCTGTTACTTTAAAATGTCAGTATTCTATTCTGCCAACATTTTTAGGCAGAACAAAATAGATATAAATATAGCAGCTTGTCTCAAATTGACAAAGCAAATACAGCATTGGATAGCACCTGTCAGATATGCTTTAGTGAACAAATTAAATGTAATAAAAATAAAACATATTTAAATTTCATAAGGTAGGCGCATAGAAAAATTAACATGCCATACAAATTAAAAATGAAGTAACAAGAGTCATAGTAATATTTTCACAAATGGTAACTTCTAGCAACTTTTTATTAGTCAAGGAAGTAAGCCAAGGTAGTAGTATATGGAAATCAAACTACATTGTGCTAAAAGATGATAGCTATCGAGTGCCTATAAAGCAAAAATATAAAAAAAATTGAGCTAATTTTAGCCCTTTAACACTAAATTTGTTTCAAGGCTTTGCTTACTTTGAAGAAGTGAAATGAAGTCGCTCAGTCACGTCCAACTCTTCGAAACCCCATGGACTGTAGCCTACATGGCTCCTCTGTCCATGGAATTTTCCAGGCAAGAGTACTGGAGTGGGTTGCCATTTCCTTCTCCAGGGGATCTTCCCTACCCAAGGATCAAACCCAGGTCTCCTGCACTACAGGCAGACGCTTTACCATCTGAGCCACCAGGGAAGTCTACTTTGAAGAAGGGATATTCAAATATATGCTGTTTGAAATTAATTGAATGTACATTTCTGTGTGTCTAATGTGGTATTTTTTATGAAAATACACTTGATTTTTAAAAAATTCTTCTCTTTTGTATTTTTATATTAACTAAATAATTTTGAATTTAGCTTCTAGCTTTACAATAATTCATTTTTTCTAATGTTTAAGTTATACAGGTGTGCATGCATGCTAAGTCACTTCAGTTGTATCCTACTTTTTGTGACCCTATGGACTGTAACCTACAAGGCTCCTCTGTCCATGAGGTTCTTCAGGCAAGAATGATGGAGTGGGTTGCCATCCCCTCCTTCAGGGGATCTTCCTGACCCAGGGATCAAGCCTAAGTCTCTTACTTCTACTTCATTTTATTGTCAAAAGATTGATAAATGAAGGTGGAACCACTGATTTAATGTATTCAAATTTTAAAAATGTTGACAGCTCTCAGGGCAATGCATTATTTCTCTTGTTTCTACAACTTATTTTATGACATAGTAATTGTAGGTTTCTTTTTGATTTAGAATATTTTTTGTATAAAATTTCATTTTTTTATCTATCTTTACACTAATGAGTAAACAACATTTGATATATCCATTCAACAAAATATTATTCAGATATGAAAAGAAATGCACTACTGACATGCTAAACGAATAATAAACATGAAATATTTATGATAAACAAGCCAGCTCCCAAACAATATACTGAATGATTCCATTTATACCAAATATGCAGAATAGCCAAATCTGTAAAGACATAAAGTGGATTAGTTTTTTTCAGGGGTTGGGATAAAGAGTAAATGGGAAATGACAGCTAATGGTTAAATAATTTTGGGGAGAGTGATGAAAATATTCACAATTCAGTGGTGATGCTTTCATAACTTTGTGAACATACTAGAAACCAATGAAACAACCATCTAAAAGAGTTAATTTTCATGGTATGGCAATTGTAGATGAATAAAACAACTACCAAGAGACTGTCAGTGAGCTTGGAACACTAAGAAACCATTGCATTAAATTTTGAGTCTTATCATTTGTAATATAATAGTTTTGCTGTAAAAAATGTGATGTGTTAATTTCATAGGTTTTCTGTTCCAATTACCATTTTTATATTTGGTCATCTTGTCAATATTTTTTAACAAAAACATGCATGTTTAGCAAAAAGATTCTTTAAATATAATAAAGATATATCTAGCCAATTTGTTCACTACTGGGGATGTGAAAAACCAGTAACTTCTGGAAGATTTGGATAAAATTTGTGCACTCCCCAACAACAAACTATAGGATCATTAATTTAGTAGTTCAGTTCAGTTCAGTTCAGTCTCTCAGTCATGTCCAACTCTTTGCTACCCCATGAATTGCAGCTCGCCAGGCTTCCTTGTCCATCACCAACTGCTGGAGTTCACTCAAACTCCATCCATTGAGTCGGTGATGCCATCCAGCCATATTATCTTCTGTTATCCCCTTCTCCTCCTGCCCCCAATCCCTCCCAGAATAAGGGTGTTTTCCAAGGAGTCAACTCTTCGCATAAGATGGCCAAAGTACTGGAGTTTCAGCTTCAGCATCATTCCTTCCAAAGAACACCCAGGACTGATCTCCTTCAGAATGGACTTGTTGGATCTCCTTGCAGTCCAAGGGACTCTCAAGAGTCTCCAACACCACAGTTCAAAAGCATCAATTCTTCGGCACTCAGCTTTCTTCACAGTCCAACTCTCACATCCATACATGACCACAGGAAAAACCATAGCCTTGACTAGACGGACCTTTGTTGGCAAAGTAATGTCTCTGCTTTTTAATATACTGTCTAGGTTGGTCATAATTTCCTTCCAAGGGGTAAGCGTCTTTAAATTTCATGGCTGCAATCACCGTCTGCCGTGATTTTAGAGCCCCCAAAAATAAAGTCTGACACTGTTTCCACTGCTTCCCCATCTGTCTGCCATGAAGTGATGGGACTGATGCCATGATCTTCGTTTTCTGAATGTTGAGTTTTAAGCCAACTTTTTCACTCTCCTCTTTCACTTTCATCAAGAGGCTTTTTAATTCTTCTTCACTTTCTGCCATAAGGGTGGTGTAATCTGCATATCTGAGGTTATTGAGATTTCTCCCGACAATCTTGATTCCAGCTTGTGCTTCCTCCAGCACAGTGTTTCTCATGATGTACTCTGCATATAAGTTAAATAAGCAGGGTGACAATATACAGCCTTGAAGTACTCCTTTTCCTATTTGGAACCAGTCTGTTGTTCCATGTCCAGTTCGAACTGTTGCTTCCTGACCTGCATACAGATTTCTCAAGAGGCAGGTCAGGTTGTCTGATATTCCCATCTCTTTCAAAATTTTCCATGGTTTATTGTGATCCACATAGTCAAAGGCTTTGGCATAGTCAATAAAGCAGAAATAGACGTTTTTTCTGGAATTCTCTTGCTTTTTCAATGATCCAGCAGATCTTGGCAATTTGATCTCTGGTTGCTCTGCCTTTTCTAAAACCAGCTTGAACATCTGGAAGTTCACGGATCACGTATGGCTGAAGCCTGGCTTGGAGAATTTTGAGCATTATTTTACTAGAGTGTGAGATGAGTGCAATTGTGTGGTAGTTTGAACATTCTTTGGCATTGCCTTTCTTTGGGATTGGAATGAAAACTGACCTTTTCCAGTCCTGTGGCCACTGCTGAGTTTTCCAAATTTGCTGGCAAATTTAGTACTAGGAAGTGTCAACTTTGTAAATACATCAATCAGTTCACTTCAGTTCAGTCGCTTAGTCGAGTCCGACTCTTTGGGACCCCATGATTGCAGCATGCCAGGCCTCCCTGTCCATCACCAACTCCTGGAGTTCACTCAAACTCATGTCCATTGAGTCAGTGATGCCATCCAGCCATATCATCCTCTGTCGTTCCCTTTTCCTCCTGCCTCCAATCCCTTCCAGCATCAGGGTCTTTTCCAATGAGTCAACTCTTCGCATCGGGTGGCCAAAGTACTGGAGTTTCAGCTTTAGCATCATTCCTTCCAAAGAAATCCCAGGGCTGATCTCCTTCAGAATGGACTGGTTGGATCTCCTTGCAGTCCAAGGGACTCTCAAGAGTCTTCTCCAACACCACAGTTCAAAAGCATCAATTCTTCGGTGCTCAGCTTTCTTCACAGTCCAACTCTCACAGCCATACAGGAGCACTGGAAAAACCATAGCCTAAACTACATGAAATATACCAATAGACTTAGTATATTAGAATAGAATTTTAGTAAGTCAAAAGGCAAAGGGTTAATGAAGAAAGCTGAAATTATCAGGCTTTTCTGGAATTGCTTGGTTCTTTGCTAGAGTTTTAAAAGGTGGCAGAGAAGGCAATGGCACCCCACTCCAGTACTCTTGCCTGGAAAATCCCATGGACGGAGGGCCTGGTGGGCTGCAGTCCATGGGGTAGCGAAGAGTCGGACACGACTGAGCGACTTCACTTTCACTTTTCACTTTCATGCATTGAAGAAGGAAATGGCAACCCACTCCAGTGTTCTTGCCTGGAGAATCCCACAGACGGAGTAGCCTCGTGGGCTGCTGTCTATGGGGTCGCACAGAGTCAGACAAGACTAAAGCGACTTCTCAGCAGCAGCAGCAAGAAGCAATTAGGACTTCCCTGGTAGCTCTGCTGGTAAAGAATCTGCCTGCAGTGTGGGAAACCTGGGATCGTTCCCTGGGTTGGGAAGATCCCCTGGAGAAGAGAACGGCTACCCACTCCAGTATTCTGGCCTGGAGAATTGTATAGTCCATGGGATTACAAGGAGTAGGACATGACCGAGCTACTTTCACTTTCACTGAGTGAAGTCGCTCAGTCGTGTCCGACTCTTTGCGACTCCATGGACTGTAGCCCACCAGGCTCCTCCATCCGTGGCATTTTCCAGGCAAGAATACTGAAGTGTGTTGCTATTTCCTTCTCCAGAGGATCTTCCTGACCCAGGGATCAAACCTGGATCCCCCGTATTGCAGGCAGACGCTTTACCATCTGAGCCATGGGGAATGATTTCACTTTCACTAAGAAGCATTAACTATTTCTGTGCTCAATGGTAAAGAATCCTCTGCCAATGCAGGAGACACAAGAGAATTGTTTCCCTGGGTTGGAAAGATCCCCTGGAGTAGGAAATGGCAACTCACTCCAGTAACTCTTGCCCGGAAAATTCCATGGACAGAGGAGCCTGGTGGGGTACAGTCCACTGGGTCACAAAGAGTTGAACACTACTGAGCAAGTGAGTGCAGGCATGGGGGCACGCGCACACACACGTGAATGTGTATCTCTGTCAATTTAGATTTATGTATGAAAAAATGACTAACTACTCAAATGTCAGCTTGAAAAATGAAGCATCTAGAATGATACATTTTCCTAATGCTGTAAGAGTCAAAACCTTTCTTCTGCTCTAATCTCACAGGAGGTATGGTGACAAACATATTTGCTTTGTTAAAGCTATAGTGGGAGAACTGTCTGTGAACCACACAATGTTTTTAGATCAAAAATTACATCCAAATAACACACGAATTTCCAAAAGGCACTTCTTGAGTGTCAGTAGGGTCACATAGCCACTAGTCTTATTGAGAAAATCTCCTTTGAGATCTTGAGATCCCTGATAAACCTTTGCATTTAGCAATGGAGCTGTCATTTATCCATTTTTTCCCCACTGTGGCAGGACTGATTAGTATAAACAAATTCATAATAAGCAAAATGAAATGGAACATTTCTGTTTCAAAGAGGACCAGTAAGAAGGTAGCACCCTACCTCAACTGGTCTAAAACACATTCCAATTAAATTACAGAGTAAAAAGTTAGTCTGACTGATCCAAATTCAATCAATTAATGTTTTTTCTTTACTGCCATCGTATATTAACCACTCAAATCCTAATGCAGTTGCAATTTGAGTACAATAGAAATTCTGAATATGTTCACAAACAGCTAAATCATTTACATGTATATGTTGAAAGTAAATTTATTTTGGATTTAAAAGGTTATATATTTACCATAATCTTATCTTTAATAGTCTGAAAATGGCAATGTATTTTTTGACTTTTCTCCATATACTACACAATAGATTATAAGCATTGTTTACTAATTTTCACTGGGCTACATCAGGAAAAAATACAGTTATTACCTGACATTTTAGATAATTTCAGGTTTGCAGAGGTTATTTTAATACTTCAAAGGTATAACCTATTGAAATTCAATGATGATAGCAAGAAGCAGGCAAAAGTTTAACAAAAGAATTGATTGCCCTGAACTGTCTAAAAAATATAAATTTTCTAGATTTTTTTTCTAGGGTATACAAAAAATGGAGATGTGTGTAGGATAGAAGTGAGAAAGTCAAATTTACAGAAATAGTGGCAATTTGATAATGATTAAATTTTATTATTTTTATTGAAGACTCAAGATAATTTTGTGAAAAAGCACTACTTCAAAAGCTAATTTTAAATCTACAAGTAATTTTTATTAGGAGTAATAATAGAATGGATGAACATGGAAATTCTAATAACACAGTAGGATAGGGCACGGAAATTATTTCTTTAATCAAAGAAGGATGTCCATATCTCTTTTACTGTATATTAATATATCTGAGAGTATAGCTAGGTAAGATTCTTAGAGGAAAGTCTGAAGAGTAATGAAATATTAAATTATTGGAAAGAAGTACAATACTTATAAGTGTTTTATTAGCAAAATAAGAGGAAAAGACATCGTTGAGGAAATGGTCCAGAAATATAAACTATCTTCTCTAAACAATTTTGTTATCACAAAAGTGAATGAATCACAAATCATTAAAGTGAATTATGTTTCACTGGGTTGTTTTATGGATATAATAACTAAATTTAGATCCTCAAATGTATAACAAAATATTTTTCTTGCTTTTTAGCAAATAAATATAAGTCAAACCATAACTATTGGAAAATTGATATGAATATTTATGAAGCCACTAATGGGAAATTTGTGTATCCTTCTGGTGGTAAGAGTAAAATATGTTTAAAGAAAACCAAAGATGTATAGCTACTAAAAGATTAAATATTCTTCATATAAAGTAAATCAAAATGCCAGTAAATCAACACATTTCTAAATGTTAGTTAGCTTAAGATATTTTTATTCATAGTTGAAATACTTTGGATGGGAAATTTGATCACAATCAAAATAATTGTCAAATGTCAAATAAAATAGATCAATCGTAGCAAATTCATTATAAAAGACAATATATTTTCAAAGATATACAATATAAGGAACAAGTAGGATGTTATCTATTAATAAGACAAATAGCACATCAAGAAGATAAAGCAATAATCGATACATGTGCACCACAATGAATTCTTATCTGACAAAACTATTGAGAGAAATAAATAAATCAACTGTTATCACTGGGAATTTTAATATACTTCTCTCAGAAAACAACAAAACAAGCTGTCAAAAGATGAGCAATGATATAGAAGATACATTATATGATGTCTTTATACTCAAACCAGAAAAGCATATTTCACTAAAAATCAAAGAAATATGTGAGAAATTCAATGGATTTTAAAATTTATATGGAAGACAACATATTTTCTATGAGTCAAATAAATTTGAGAAAGTTTTAGTCAACCACATATAAAAATATACTCTAAAAAAATATAATCAGGGACTTCCCCAGTGGTCCAGTGGTTAAGACCAAGATTTCAGTGCAGGCTGAATGGTTGTGATCCCTGGTCAGGAAACTAGACCCCATATGCCATAAGGCAGAACAGCCAAAAAAAGAGGAAACAAAAATAATCAGAAGTATGATACTGATATGACAAAAAATCAAATGTGTCACAATATAAAGCTCAGAAGCAGACCCATCAATAGATAGAAAAATTTATGACAGTAAAATTGGCATTGCAATAATGGTAAAAAGTAAACAATGAAATTGACATTGTAATAAATGTATGAAGCAAGAACACATCAGTAGAGAGTATTTGGGAAGAAGCAATTAATCGCTGGAAAAAATTTAAGACGAATTTTTATCTCATGTTACTTTGAAATATAAAATCTGTATTCCTTAAAGAAGCAAAACAAATTCGATGATTAAATGTGCACAAATACACTTTACCCTTTAACAACTCAGTTTTGAACTGTGTGCAGTTACATGGTCATTTTTTTCAATAAATACATTATTATACAATAACAGTTGGTTGAATCTGTGTATACAGAATCTCAGATAAAAGGGCCAACTATGAGACTTGAGCATCCCTGGATTTTGGTATTCACAGGGGGTCCTGAAATCAATTCCCACCCCCCACCCCCACCATTTGGATATGGAGGGAGGGCTGCATCTTTGGGACTATGAGTTGTAGAAGAATACCTTAAGTAGTACCTCAAAACATAATGCCTAAGGTAAGTTGATACATTTGATTATAAAAATTTATGGATTTATTTTTAGTAAATGATGACCTACGTAAAATTACCAGATGGATGTCAATATGGAAGAACATATTTGTAGTATCTAAAATCGACAAGAAACTGTTGCATACAAGCAAACTTAAAAGTAAAACCAAATTAGAAAATGGATGAAAATTAATAATAGGCACAAGTGACAGTGAAAGTGTTAGTCACTCAGTCCTGTCCAACTCTTTGCAACCCCATGCACTGTAGCTCACCAGACTCCTCTGTCCATGGAACTCTCCAGACAAGAATACTGGAGGCTGTAGCCTTTCCCTTCTCCAGGGTCTCTTCCAGAACTGGGTCTCCTGCCTTGCACACAGATTCTTTACTATCTGAGCCCCCAGGGAAGCCATTAAGAATAGCAGTCCTCTAATCAAAAATCTAAATGCCTTACAAAAGTAAGAAGATGACAAAGTTACTGTAAGAAGCAAAACGTCAATGAGATATTATTTCACATCCAGTAGATTGGCAGAATTTTGAATTGTGGATAATTCCAGGTGTTAATGTGGATAGGAGAAACAAGAAAATGATCGCCCTGACTGCTAAGGCTTTCCTGTAACCCAACAAAGACTATGAAAACAATGATAAACTGCCCCCTCTCAGATATTCCAACCTCACCTCCTTCAAAAATAATACCTAAGAATGGGGCCAGCTGTTTGCGTGAAAATCTCCATATTATCTGCTGCTGCTAAGCTGCTAAGTCACTACAGTCGTGTCCGACTCTGTGTGACCCCATAGACGGAAGCCCACCAGGCTCCCCCGTCCCTGGGATTCTCCAGGCAAGAACACTGGAGTGGCTTGCCATTTCCTTCTCCAATGTGTGAAAGTGAAAAGTGAAAGGGAAGTCTCTCAGTTGTGTCTGACTCTTAGCGACCCCATGGACTGCAGCCTACCAGGCTCCTCCATCCATGGGATTTTCCAGGCAAGAGTACTGGAGTGGGGTGCCATTGCTTTCTCCACCATATTATCTATGGGAGTTAAATAAGGGAATTAGACAAAACTGTCAATTCACTAGCACAATATTTAAATCAACTATTCTTCAATAAAATACATTTTTTTTAAAGTGTCAATTTCAGTTCAATTCAATTGCTCAGTCGTGTCCGGCTCTTTGTGACCCCATGAACTGCAGCACACCAAGCTTCCCTGTCCATCACCAACTCCTGGAGTTTACTCAAACTCATGTCCATTGAGTCAGTGATGTCATCCAACCATCTCATCCTCTGTCATCCCCTTCTCCTCTCACCTCCAATTTTTCCTAGCATTAGGGCCTTTTCCAATAAGTCAGTTCTTTGCATCAGGTGGCCAAAGTATTGGAGTTTCAGCTTCAGCATCAGTCCTTCCAATGAGTGTTCAAGACTGATTTCCTTTAGGATGGACTGGTTGGATCTCCTTGCAGTCCAAGTGACTTTCAAAAGTCCTCTCCAACACCACAGTTCAAAAGCATTAATTCTTTGGCACTCAGCTTTCTTTATAGTCCAACTCTCACATCCATACATGACTACTGGAAAAACCGTAGCTTTATCTAGATGGACCTTTGTTGGCAAAGTACTCTGCTTTTTAATATGCTGTCGAGGTTGGTCATAGTTTTTCTTCCAAGGAGCAAGCATCTTTTAATTTCATGGCTATAGTCACCATCTGCAGTGATTTTGGAGCCCAAAACAATAAAGTCTCTCACTGTTTCCATTGTCTCCCCATCTATTTGCCATGAAGTAATGGGGCCAGATGCCATGATTTTAGGTTTCTGAATGTTGAGCTTTAAACCAACTTTTTCACTCTCCACTTTCACTTTCATCAAGAGGCTTTTGAGTTCCTCTTCACTTTCTGCCATAAGGGTGGTGTCATCTGCATATCTGAGGTTATTGATATTTCTCCCAGTAATCTTGATTCCAGCTTGTGCTTCATCCAGCCCAGCATTTCACATGATGTACTCTGCATATAAGTTAAATAAGCAGGGTGACAATACACAGACATAATCACAGCCAATACATAGACAATACACAGACATAATCCTTTCCCGATTTGGAATCAGTCTGTTGTTTCATGTCCAATTCTAACTATTGCTTCCTGACCTGCATACAGATTTCTCAGTGTCAATTTACTAAACCAGAAAAAATCCTCACTCTAATTGCATTGCAAAAAGTTAATATTGATGTGTAAACAAAATCAGTAAATTGGAGAATTTGAGGAAATTTTGAAAAATCAATGTTTCACATATATTTGATAAACTGCAAACCAGAAATTAAGAATTATCATTTCTTATCAAACTTATATACTACCTTACAGTATATTTTCTATTTATTTTGTTTCTCTATTTAGAAACTAAATCATCATTGGTTGTTTTAATAAAATAAGGTAATATTTAAATTTTACTAATGTGTTTTCTAGTTATGTAATCATAACTCATTTAATCTGTTATTTTGTCTCTATTTTCTTTTTACTAAGCCCCCTTTATTAGGTAATAACTTTAGATTATCTTGGTTTCAATGTTCTATTTGTCTATACATTTTGCTATTTCAGACTTTAACTTTTCTTATTTTCTTTTATATTTCATTTTAACATGATGTCAGATAATTTCTATTTCATTATCATCGATTTATCTTTAAAATTTGTTGGTATACTTATATACTTACTCTTTCAGATGAACTTAAAAACTTCAAAAGTAATCAAATGTGTTCACCAAACAGAACTTTCAATAAAATAAAAATATTCATATGCCATGTTAATTAAGCAACGTAGTAGAAAACAGAAAATTATTATTACCTCCATAATTGCCTTATGTTATTTTCTTACCAGCCGTGAATCAAACAAAAGTATATTGCTAAGCAATGAACATTCTGTCTTAAGGTCACATGCATTCATTAAATGTAAGATACAAAGGAACAGATCTCATGCCCATTTTATTTAAGCACTGTCATGTTAACTTAATGTACTGCTACTTGCCTGGAGTTAGTAAAACTGAGAAACAGAAGTAATGTCTTGCATTTTGAAATATATATAGGGTTCTTGTATGTTTTAATCTACCAATAATATACACAATGATTAATAAATTATCTCACAAATTTTGAATATTTGGACATATTTATTCTGTTATTAATATTTAAAATGATAATTCCATAAGGTAATTTTTATGTCAATTTTAGGTAAAGGTCTATATTCTCTAATCAAGGCACACATATGATGCTCTACGCAGTTCTTTTTTTATTATTGAAATATACTAGATACAAAAGATCATAAAATATGTAAATTTGTTGCTCAACATGTGGATTTAATAAATTTATTTATTGTAATATGATTGAGATTGTAACAATGATAGCACCTTTATCACATCATGTAAAATTGTAGTAATGTTAGCACTCCTTGGAAGGAAAGTTATGGCCAACCAAGACAGCATATTTAAAAGCAGAGACATTACTTTGCCAACAAAGGTCTGTCTAGTCAAGGCTATGGTTTCTCCAGTGGTCATGCATGAATGTGAGAATTGGACTATAAGGAAAGCTGAGCGCAGAAGAATTGATGCTTTTGAACTGTGGCGTTGAAGAAGACTCTTGAGAGTCCCTTGGACTGCAAGGAGATCCAACCAGTCTATCCTAAAGATCAGTCCTGGGTATTCATTGGAAGGACTGATGTTGAAGCTGAAACTCCAATACTTTGGCCACCCAATGGGAAGAGCTGACTCATTTGAAAAGACCCTGATGCTGGGAAAGATTGAGGGCAGGAGGAGAAGGGGACGACAGAGGATGAGATGGTTGGATGGCATCACTGACTCAATGGACATGGGTTTGGGTGGTTTCCGGGAGTTGGTGATGGACAGGGATGCTTGCCGTGCTGCAGTTCATGGGGTTGCAAAGAGTCGGACATGACTGAACTGAACTGCATTATCATTCTATGTTGTTGTTGGAATAATTAAGAAGAGTTGACTCATTGGAAAAGACTCTGATGCTGGGAGGGATTGGGGGCAAGAGGAGAAGGGGCCAACAGAGGATGAGATGGCTGGATGGCATCACTGACTCGATGGACGTGAGTCTGGGTGAACTCCGGGAGTTGGTGTTGGACAGGGAGGCCTGGTGTGCTGTGATTCATGGGGTTGCAAAGAGTCAGACACGACTGAGCGACTGATCTGATCTGATCTGATTCTAGCTAGTAAACAATCCGCCTGCAATGCAGGAGATTTGGTTCAATTCTTAGCTTGGGAAGATGCCCTGGAGAAGGGATAGGCTACTTACTCCAGTATTCTTGGGCTTCCCTGATGGCTCAGATGGTAAAGAATCTAGTTGCAATGCAGGAGACCTGGGTTTTATTCCTGGGTTGGGAAGATCCCCTGAGGAGGGCATGGCAACCCATTCCTGTATTCTTGCCTGGAGAATCCCCATGGACAGAGGTGCCTGGCAGGCTACAGTCCATGGGGTCACAAAGAGTTGGACAGGACTGAGCGACTAAGCACAGCACATGGTCTTAGCAAGTTGGATGGCTATCATATATGGCATTGTTGTCTATCCACCTCTTTATTTGGGTTACTACTTTATGTTCTGTATATTTCATGTTAAGATCCATTTATTTACCTAGATTTGCCAAAGGGTTTCTTAAGCATCAGTCTTGAAAAGAATAAAAGAAAATATTCGTATGCCCACAGGCTCTAATGTTTCTAAAACCACTTTCTGTATTTTTTGCCCTCCAAATAGCAGTTTTTGTTTGGTATTCACTCTCTTGTCCACTAATGCCTTCACTTTAACTTCTATATAAGTAGCGATCTAAATTAATGACTTTTAGACATAACCTTTTTCACAATTCTGAAATCCAAAATTTCTGTATATCATAATAAATGTATTTAATGGCAAATCTAAGGAGAATGGACCTCAGGCTATTTATATTCTTTGTGCATCTTAGTGTGATCATTTTTAGCTGTAGAAATGTTAATGTGTTGCTATAGAGCCGATGCCAAAGATCGTTGTAGGTTGCACATATTGAATGGTTATGAACTTGCTTGCTTTTTGAAAAGCCAAAAAATTCTAAACCCAAGTGTTTCAAGTGAGGAGACGAGAGGAGCCTGGTGGGCTACAGTCCATGGGGTCGCAAGGAGTGGGACAGGACTGAAGCGACTGAGCACACATGAAAATTCATGCTTTCACTGAAAAAAAATATTTCTAGGAAAATATTCCTAATATGTATTAACAATTATAATACAGTGTGGCCTATGTCTTAGGTTATTCTCTATATATTTATTAATCTAAAAGACTGAAATTAGTCCATATCTCCCTATACATGAGGAGACAGGTTGAAATCTCTCTATAGGCTCCTTCTGTACAAACCCTCAGTTTACTAGTGCAAGTCGTGTACCCTCATCTGGCCTCAGGTTTCTTATTTACAAAGTTAGGTAGATCAACCATGTCATCTGTTTGATAATTTTCATAGAAAATGAATTATTCAAAGTCTCTTCTCTTACGTTGGAACAATAATCTTTCATTTCAGAGCTGCTGTTAGAAAATATCTCTAAATACAACATGAAAATTATAGGTCTTTAAAAAGAATTTTGGCTAAATAGATTAATTTCCAATAGACAGTAATATGTTATTTAAGGTACTGATGACTTTTGTTATATTAACAATATCTAAAAATTAATTTTGTTAAATATGATTAACACTTCTTTATATGTAAGAGACAGCATGTAAGTATAGGCCAAATCCGATTACTAAATGATTAACTGAATACAATTTAGAGCCAGTGCTGCTAGTTGGTAGCTGTATTAATGTTTCAAGTTACTTAACTTTTTTCTGATTCAGTTTCCTTACCTTTAATTTAAGAATCAAAGTATTTAATAGTAGCTGATATCCTACCACACATTTTCTGTGAAGTTTAAATGAGCTAATAAGTGAAGTGCTTAAAAAGTTGCCTGATACACAATAAACATTCAATATATGTTGGCTATTATTTTGTTTATTGACAAAATGTCCACTAGTTGTGTGAAAAATATTCCTTTGTTAAAAGGATAAAGAAAAGTTGTAAAGAACACACTCTCTAATGTTAGTCATCAAGTGGTTAAGCCTGACTTCAAAGTTTGCTTTTTCTTAAATAGTTCCAAAAATTGCAGCTCAGTGTTATCTGTTACATCATTATGGGCTAATAGAGACTGCTATCAGAGAAGGCAATGGCAACCCACTCCAGTACTCTTGCCTGGCAAATCCCATGGACAGAGGAGCCTGGTAGGCTGCAGTCCATTGGGTCACTAAGAGTCGGACACGACTGAGTGACTTCCCTTTCACTTTTCACTTTCATGCATTGGAGAAGGAAATGGCAACCCATTCCAGTGTTCTGGCCTGGAGAATCTCAGGGACGGGGAAGCCTGGTGGGCTGCCGTCTCTGGGGTCACACAGAGTTGGACACGACTGAATCGACTTAGCAGCAGCAGCAGCAGAGACTGCTATAGCGTGCAAATGTTTATGCCTTTGCAAAATCCATATGTTGACCCATTTCCCAATGTGATGGTATTTGGAGATGGGGCTTTTAGGAGGTGATTTGATAATGAGGGTGAGCTCCAATGAATGGAATTAGTGCCTTTATTAAAGAGATTCCAGCAAGAAGACCCATCTACAAACTAGGAAGTGGGCTGTCATCAGACATGGGAAGCTATCAGAACATTGATTCTGGACTATTTGGCCTCAGAACTGTGAGAAATGCATGTTTGTTGTTTGTAAGTCACCCAATCTATGGTATTTTTGTTATAGAAGCTCAAATGGACTAATGCAAAGACTCTTTTGTAGCTCTTGCCTCTTCCTAATTGCCCTGCCAATGCACTTCTGTTTTCATGGAACAAACTCAATTCTTAATCGAAGACTAAAAAAAATCAGTATTTGTTCACTGACGTTTTACCTTAATAAAAAGTAGAGATTACTCAGCCCTATTTCTAACAGTTGTAGTGACTTTTACTCTTTATCTCTGATGTCCATCTCCTGCATTCGTTTGGCTCCAATCAGTGAGCTCAATAATTCCGGCAAAACTAATTAGCATAAAGCTTTTGTGATATTCCTTGTTATCAACAAGAAATCCAGTGCCATAAGAGCTTCTGAGATAAACTGGCAGCCTGGAGCTTTTGGTAATCATGCTGCCTCATGTCCTGACTACTATTGGGCGAGCTCTGCTACCATATGTGCATGTTACGCTTAGTCACTCAATCGTTTCAGACTGTTTGGGACCCAATGGACTGTAACCTACCATGCTCCTCTGTCCATGGGATTCTCCAGGCAAGACTATTGGAATGGGTTACCCTGCCCTCTTTCAGGGGATCTTCCCGACCTAGGGATTGAACCTGTGTCTCTTGAATTGGCAGGCAGGTTCTTTACCACTAGCACCACCGGGGAAGCCCCCTGCTGCCATATCCTGTAGTACAACCTCCCAGTCTTCCCTTTGCTGTTATGCAATTTCTAGCTCCTGGGCAAAAGCTAACATTTCTCAATAAAGCTTTAAATAGTTTTCCCTCAGAGACTATTTAGGGTAGTTTTATTCCTGTTGCAGCCTTCAAAGACACCCTGGGTATCTCCCAAACCCAGCTCCTCACCTCAAGGACAGGAGTGGAAGAAGGGTGAAGAGAAATCCTTAATGATAGAGAATTTTCCTTTACTGATAAAATTTAATTACATACTTTCCCAAAGGATTAACAGAAAATTTGTCTCCCTAGAAGCATTAAATAAGGATTTTAGCATCTCTCAATATGGCCACAGATGAGGGCAGGACAAACAGTAGAAGACAATCAGAATCTGCAAAAAAGCTTCTAATATCGGAGTATTTGCTGTATATAGAGTGTAACTGTTAGTCACTCTGTCATGTCCGACTCTTTGCAACTCCATGTTTTGTAGCTCACACAACCCTATCCAACTCTCTGTGACCCATGGGCTGTAGCTTGTCAGGTTCCTCTGTCCATGAAATTCTCTAGGCAAGAATACTGGAGTAGATTGCCATTCCCTTCTCCAGGGGATCTTCCCAACATAGGGATCGAAGCTGGGTCTTCTACATTGCAGGTAGATTCTTTACCATCTTACCATTGTGACCCCTGGGGACACAATCTATAAGAGGCACAAATATGTCTTTCCAGTCTCCTAACAGCAGCTTCTGGAACAATTGGTTAGATTTTTTTTTTTTTTTTTTTTTTTATGCTTAACACCATATTTATTCTCTGATGAATTAATATTTCTTTTTTTTTTTTCCCTCTAATTTTATTTTTAAACTTTACATAATTGTATTAGTTTTGCCAAATATCAAAATGAATCCGCCACAGGTATACATGTGTTCCCCATCCCGAACCCTCCTCCCTCCTCCCTCCCCATACTATCCCTCTGGGCCGTCCCAGTGCACCAGCCCCAAGCATCCAGCATCATGCATCGAACCTGGACTGGCAACTCGTTTCCTACATGATATTTTACATGTTTCATTGCCATTCTCCCAAATCTTCCCACCCTCTCCCTCTGCAACAGAGTCCATAAGACTGTTCTATACATCAGTGTCTCTTTTGCTGTCTCGTACACGGGGTTATTGTTACCATCTTTCTAAATTCCATATATATGCGTTAGTATACTGTATTTATGTTTTTCCTTCTGGCTTACTTCACTCTGTATAATAGGCTCCAGGTTAGATTTTTAATGCTGTGATTAGGTTATCATTTCTCTAGTCCATTCAGGACAGATATTCTTCCTGAATTTCTGTCCATAGAATGGATTTCTAGGTTACAACTAATTAGGCCTAAAAGTCTTGCTTATCAAAATGTTTTTTAAAAACTTGATGACAACTGACTTCATGAAAATATGTCCGGGAGATAGATCAGTTATATAAACTCTGAGGATGCAGAATAGTCCATTTTACTTGATAAGTCTCTACAATGGTGTGATTAAAATTTACAAAGAAGGATGAAGATTGAAAAAAAAGAGCTTTATATGCATTCATAATCCAAATGTTAACTCCTCCTCTACAGTCCCCTTTAGCACTGATGATGTCTGAATTTTAAGCATGAACATCTTGGAATTTGACCTGAACCACAAATTTTGAATGTGATATCCAATGAATAATTTATAGATGGTTCTATTCAGAAGTTGCCATGCATACAAAAGTAAATAAGGACAAATAAATAAGTTGTGAATGTATAACAGGCCACAATTAAAGTCAAAGGCTAAAAGCTGTACATCCATTTAAGTAACACCCAGGCATACAGATATTATTATTTCTCCAGGCAGAAAATGTATAGAAGTTTAATATTAATATAAATTGTCTTTGTTTTTGTAAATAATAGTTTCAAATTACTTCCTCAAGGAAATGTTTTATATTCAAAATGCCAAGTCTACGAAGTAGGAATTATATTGTTGATAGGGTTAGAAAACTTATTTAATGCCTATTTGTTTCAGTTTTATCACTAGTGAATTAAAATGGTGATTATTTCTAGCTTATCATGAAGACTACATGATTTAAGAATTTTATGAACCACAGAGCATCATAAAAGTTGAAAATAAATGAGTACATTATTTGAATTAAGCTTTTAAATTTATAAATAAGGAGACTAAAGCTCTGGTGGCTTCATTTACTTTTTTCAAAGTCACAGTACTATTAAGTGTTACAGAAAGGATAAAATGAACCTTTCTGAAAGCTAACCCCCTCCAAAAACTATTTTGTGTGCTCACTGATTTATTTCAGAAAAGCAGAAGACTCACTCAAATATGTATCATATAAGTAAAACAGTTCTATATGTGTATATATATATATATATATATACACACACACATACAATTTAAAATATCTCAGTTCTCTAGGTAAATTTTTGACTGGAAAGATTGAAAACTAATGAAAAAAAACCTTACTTTCCAAAAAAAGATGTTTATCACTCATAAATTTGACAAATATTTCCTTTGAATTTACTTGCAAATTCCTATTCTAAGAATACTTTGGACATTCATATCTACAAAGGGAGTACTTTAAACATGTTTATTCTCAATTTCCCTTTTTCTACCTTAATTGAAATAGATGTTGCAGGCATGGCCAACTGGGACTTTGAAGTATAGTTCTTCATTCGCCAGACTGTTCTCTATAAACATGACTAAGACAGATTTAGATTTGGATTCTGACTGCCTATACTAAACTATAAGAATTATTCTAAATTGAAAATTATGGTTCAATCTAGTTCATTCCAGTGGGAACTGGCACAGTCATAGACATTTCTGTTCTTGCAACTATCAGCTTCAGCTAAAGCTTATATTTTCAAACTTTGGTCCTTGTGAAAAAGCTTCCTTATAGTCTGAAACTTTTATACTTCTAAGGAAATTGAATAGATATAAACAGTCAAGACTAATCTGAAATAGAGGGTCATCATTTAAAGCTTTCTTTGTAATTGTTCAGTAGCTCCATCTTGTCTGATGTTTTGTGATCCCATGGACTGCAGTAAGTCAGGCTTCCCTGTTCTTTACCATCTCCCAGAGTTTACTCAAACTCATGTCCATTGAGTCTGTGATGTCATTCAAGTATTTTATCCTCTGTTATACTCTTTTCCTGCCTTCAATCTTTTCCAGTTTCAGGGTCTTTTTCTCAAAGCATAAGGTGGCCAAAGTACTGGAGCTTCAGCTTCACCATCAGTCCTTCCAATGAATATTCAGGACTGATTTATTTTAGGATTGACTGGTTTGAGCTCCTTGCAGTCCAAGGGACTCTCAAGAGTCTTCTATAACACCACAGTTCAAAAGCATCAGTTCTTCAGCACTCAGCCTTCTTTATGTTCCAACTCTCCTATCCATACATGACCACTGGAAAAACCATAGCTTTGATTATACTGACCTTTGTCCACAAAGAAGTCTCTGCTTTTTAATATGCTGTCTAGGTTTTTCATTGTTTTTCTTCCAAGGAGCAAGCATCTTTTAATTTTTTTTTAATGGCTGTAGTCACCATATGCAGTGATTTTGTAGCCCAAGAAAATAAAGTCTGTTACTGTTTCCTTTGTTTTCCCATCTATTTGCCATGAAATGATGAGACCAAACGTCATGATCTTAGTGTTTTGAATGCTGAGTTCTAAGCCAGGTTTTTCACTCTCCTCAAGGCCTTCATCAAGAGGCTCTTTATTTACTCTTTGTTTTCTGCCATTAGGATGGTGTCATCTGCATATGTGAGGTTATTCATATTTCTCCCAGCCATCTTGATTCCAGTTTGTGCTTCATCCAGCCTGGCATTTCACATGATGTACTCTGCATAGAAGTAAAATAAGCAGGGTGACTATATACAGCCTTGATGTACTCCTTTCACAATTTTGAACCAGTCCATTGTTCCATATCTGGTTCTGACTGTTGCTTCTTGACCTGAATCATTCAAAGCTTTTATTGAATTGGCAAAAAAAAAAAAAAATGCAAATAAACATAAAAAGAAATTGAAAGCAATTTGAGTATTGAGTGATAATTCCTTCAACACTCATGTGGATCAGTTTATTATTTGTCCAAATGTTGTTTTGTTGACAGAGTCTTTGATGTATATTCAGTTCAGTTCATTCACTCAGCCATGTCCGACTCTTTGTGACCCCATGAATCGCAGTATGCCAGGCCTACCTGTCCATCACCAACTCCCGGAGTTCACCCAAACTTATGTCCATTGAGTCGGTGATGCCATCCAGCCATCTCATCCTCTGTCGTCCCCTTCTCCTCCTGCACCCAATCCCTCCCAGCATCAGAGTCTTTTCCAATGAATTAACTCTTCGCATGAGGTGGCCAAAGTACTGGAGTTTCAGCTTCAGCATTAGTCCTTCCAATGAACACCCAGGACTGGTCTCCTTTAGGATGGGCTGGCTGGATCTCCTTGCAGTCCAAGGGACTCTCAAGAGTCTTCTCCAACACCACAGTTCAAAGCATCAATTCATCAGCACTCAGATTTCTTCACAGTCCAACTCTCACATCCACACATGACCACTGGAAAAACCATAGCCTTGACTAGACGGACCTTTGTTGGCAAAGTAATGTCTCTGCTGTTGAATATGTTATCTAGGTTGGTCATAACTTTCCTTCCAAGGAGTAAGTGTCTTTTAATTTCCTGGCTGCAATCACAATCTGCAGTGATTTTGGAGCCCCCCAAAATAAAGTCTGATACTGTTTCCACTGTTTCCCCATCTATTTCCCATGAAGTGATGGGACGAGATGCCATGATCTTCATTTTCTGAATGTTGAGCTTTAGGCCAACTTTTTCACTTTCATTTTTCACTTTCATCAAGTGGCTTTTTAGTTCCTCTTCACTTTCTGCCATAAGGGTGGTGTCATCTGCATATCTGAGGTTATTGATATTTCTCCTGGCAATCTTGATGATGTATATTAAATGTTGATAGAAGAGAAGGCAATATGTGAAATTTGTTTAGTTGTGTATAACAAGGATTTTTATGTACTTGGAGATGAAATATATTTTATCAAATTTATTTTAATGTAAAATATACTAACAAAGTCAAAAAGAAAATGACATAAAAATGTATATATTGATAGGTCTTGTCTCAACACTGTTCCAACACCAACTGTTCCTTCATCTTCCCATAAAAATTGATTTTAAATACTTTTCAATAAAACATAACTGATTTAGTACAAATATAGATATATTTCATTACATTCTATCTTCTTTATCTATATTAGTATATGGCATACCCTCTTATGCAATTTTTCTAAACTTAGTATAGAGTGAGTGAGTGACATAAAAGTCTTACTTTTATGTCAGTCTATAGCTCTCTGTGCAGAGTTCTCCACTGCACAAGCACAACATATTTTATTTAACAAATCTCATATTACTTGACATTGATTTTTTTCAGTCTTTCACTATTATAAATGATGTTGCTAGGAAGAGCTCGGTATGTAGATGATTATGTATGTGTGTAACTATGTAAATAAATATATTACAGGGTCTATTTCAAAAGTGGATTGGTGATTTGATGTGTAAATACATGTGTAATACTGGTAGCCATTTGTAAGTTTGTTTCTATGTGGCTCTTTCATTTGTACTCAAAATGGTAAAATATAAAAATAACTATTTCCTTAAAGTCTGGTCAACAATATCTATAATTGATATGCCAATATTTATCACAACTTGATCTCTTATTAGGAATATATTTCTCTTATAGGGAGAAAAATAGCAATCTTTATAAGCATTTCTGTTTGTGATGACAGTCTTGCCAGGAATAAGCCTTGGGAGTTTCCATCTTCATCTGAACTGACTGTCCATACAAGGTGCTAGTCTAAAAGAGCATTTTTTTTTTTTAAATCTACTCACATTTTACTCAAAATTTACTTATAAAAATTTCTAGTACATAAAAAACTGGGATCACTTTCCAGAAACCAGAAGGTGTGCATAGGGAATAAATGCTACACACACACACACACAAAACAATGTTATTAAACTCTAACGTGCTGTCTGCTAAAGATTTTTAGCCTGAGACCTGCTCTTTCTTTTTTTTTTTTTTAACATTTTTTTTAAATTTTATTTCATTTTTAAACTTTACAATATTGTATTAGTTTTGCCAAATATCAAAATGAATCCGCCACAGGTATACATGTGTTCCCCATCCTGAACCCTCCTCCCTCCTCCCTCCCCATACCATCCCTCTGGGTCGTCCCAGTGTTCTAGCCCCAAGCATCCAGTATTGTGCATCGAACCTGGACTGGCATCTCGTTTCATACATGATATTTCACATGTTTCAATGCCATTCTCCCAAATCTTCCCACCCTCTCCCTCTCCCACAGAGTCCATAAGACTGTTCTATACATAAGTGTCTCTTTTGCTGTCTCGTACACAGGGTTATTGTTACCATCTTTCTAAATTCCATATATATATGTTAGTATACTGTAATGGTGTTTTTCCTTCTGGCTTACTTCACTCTGTATAATAGGCTCCAGTTTTATCCACCTCATTAGAACTGATTCAAATGTATTCTTTTTAATGGCTGAGTAATACTCCATTGTGTATATGTACCACTGCTTTCTTATCCATTCATCTGCTGATGGACATCTAGGTTGCTTCCATGTCCTGGCTATTGTAAACAGTGCTGCGATGAACATTGGGGTACATGTGTCTCTTTCCCTTCTGGTTTCCTCAGTGTGTATGCCCTGCAGTGGGATTGCTGGATCATAAGGCAGTTCTATTTCCAGTTTTTTAAGGAATCTCCACACTGTTCTCCATAGTGGCTGTACTAGTTTGCATTCCCACCAACAGTGTAAGAGGGTTCCCTTTTCTCCACACCCTCTCCAGCATTTATTATTTGTAGACTTTTGGATCGCAGCCATTCTGACTGGTGTGAATGGTACCTCATAGTGGTTTTGATTTGCATTTCTCTGATAATGAGTGATGTTGAGCATCTTTTCATGTGTTTGTTAGCCATCTGTATGTCTTCTTTGGAGAAATGTCTATTTAGTTCTTTGGCCCATTTTTTGATTGGGTCATGTATTTTCCTGGAGTTGAGCTGTAGGAGTTGCTTGTATATTTTTGAGATTAGTTGTTTGTCAGTTGCTTCATTTGCTATTATTTTCTCCCATTCTGAAGGCTGTCTTTTCACCTTGCTAATAGTTTCCTTTGATGTGCAGAAGCCTTTAAGGTTAATTAGGTCCCATTTGTTTATTTTTGCTTTTATTTCCAATATTCTGGGAGGTGGGTCATAGAGGATCCTGCTGTGATGTATTATATGCACCCAACACAGGACATGATCCTCTACATAGAGCATTTTTTTAGAAAGGATTTTTTTAATGGTTTTTACAGTTAAAGCTCTCCTTGTTTGAGGGCATTTATCCAAGAAAAATTTCTTAGGATATTGGTCTCAAATTTAAGTATGGATAAGAATCATTTGTGTATCCCAACATGTATAGTTTCCTAGGGTCTACATACCAGTTAATCTAATGAGAGATTGGAAATTTTAATTTTCTGCAAAATTACAAGGCCATTCATTTTTTTAAGCAATCTTTATCGTTATCTGCCCATTCTTTTATTTTTAATTGTTGTTATACTAACAATTTTGGAGATTTTCCTTAAACATAAAATTCCATATAGCAGTTTGGCATAAATGGCATTGTTCTCAGAAAATTTGTTTCTAAAATACAGATTAAATAGATAAAACTTGTGATGATATTGCAAGGATCAGTATTGCAAAGTCACCCCACAAATGCCCATATTACTGATGTTTTGTACTTTGTATTGATAACAGTTTCCCTTTTTTTTTTCTTTTTTCTTAACAATTATCTTCTAAAGACCTATCTACATTCTTGTCTCCTAGTCTGATTAGTACTACTGATTAGGTGCTTAGGCTAAGAGATCAATACAGCATTCTGGGCTTCCCCCGTGGCTCAGCAGCAAAAAATCTTCCTGCAATGCAGATGATGAGGTAGACTCAGGTTCAATCTCTGGGTCAGGAAGATTCCCTGAAGAAGGGGATGGCAACCCCCTCCAGTATTCTTGCCCAGAGAATCCCATGGACGGAGAAGACTGGTGGTCTACAGCCTATGGGGTGGGACTGAACTGACTTAGCGTGCATGCAAGCACTCACGGAGTCTTATTTCATTTAGTCACAGCAGATTCCAAATTGTGTTATAAAGCTTTTTGGTTAGTTCTGATGATGCTTATTTCTGGATAATATTATTGAAAAGTTACACATTTGGGATTTCACATAGCATGTGAATCTTGTAATCTATCTGAAGAGCTGGCACTCCACAGAAGCTAGTTGTGTCAGTAATTTGTCTGTCACAAGTTTTCAATTAAATGATACAGTAGAAAAGAAGATGATTTTTACATGATCTTGGACACAATATTGGTCCTATTCAAGAATGCCTTTTAAAAATATTTTGGCCAAAATAATTATTTTCTATAGGCATGCAATTGAAATTGATGTAAAGAAATAAATAGGAAACTAGTATGTTGGTCCAATATAGGGAGAACTTACCTTGCAATGAAGAAGAGGAGGCCAAGGAAAAAACAAAGCAAAACAAAACAACATTATAGATTGAGCACTTCTTATGTGTCAGAAACTGTGCTAGGTGCTTTCTCATACACTCAGTAACTTTGAGAAGAATCCGAGAGGTTATTATAATTAGGATTTTGATACAAGAATCAAAGTGTATACAGAGTTTTTAACTGACACAATCTGGAATTGAGGACAAGTCCAAAGACCATACTTTTTAAATATTTTGAATGTTACTTGTTATTTTTGTCACCACTGTGAAAGATAATTTTTGATTGTTAATTTTTATCTCAAAATATTCCACAAGATGTTTTGATTTCACACCAAGCTTTCAACATAACAATTGCATCTCCGGCATGAGTGTTCAAAGATTCAATCTGTGTGTTCTCTGCCCCCAGGGATACTCCATGGCAAGGCAAATTAGAATCACAATGTCCATCAAATTTATGAGAAATGCAAACTCTTGGTTAGACAAAACATTTTGTAAAGTTCTTAGAGCATTTTTATCTCTAAGCAATTTCCTTGTAGTCTAGTAACTATTTATTAGATTGTTAGGTGAACTTGAAATCAGAACAAAGATCTTTAGAAAAGATTTTTCAGCTGAGGGGTTTCCCTGGTGGCTCAGATAGTAAAAAATCTGCCTGCAGTTTTCCTGGATTAAGGAATGGCTACCCAGTTTTCTTGCCTGGAGAATTTCATGGACAGAGGAGCCTGGTGACTACAGTCCATGGGACCACAAAAAGTCAGACAAGAGTGAGTGACTTTTACTCTTTTTTTTCACCAAACCTATGTAACTATCAAGTTGCTCACTCATCCTCTTTCTCTCTCACCATTAGAGATCATTTGACTCTTTCAGGGATTCTTCATAGCTGTGGTTGAAATATCTCACACATCCTTTCATCATACATTAAAATAATGGTGTAATGGCCAGTCATCAGAAATTGACAACGAACAATTCAGAGCAATCATTGAAGCTGATCCTCTTACAAATATACAAGGAGTTGCTGAACAACCCAATGTAGACTATTCTATGGTCATTCAGCATCTGAAGTAAGTTGGAGAGGTGAAAAAGCTCAATAAGTGGGTGCCTCGTGAGCTGATTGAAAAAAAAATATATAATCGTTTTGAAATATCTTCTCCTATTATGCAACATCAATGAACTATTTCTCTATCAGATTGTGATGTGCAATGAACAGTGGATTTTAGATGACAACCAGTGACCACCAGCTCAGTGGTTGGACTGAGAAGAAGCTCCAAAGCACTTCCAAAGCCAAATTTGCACCAAAAAAAAAAAAAAAAGGTCATAATCACTATTTTGGTAGTCTGCTGCCAGTCTGATCCACTACAGCTCTCTGAATCCCAGAGAAATCATTATATCTTAGAAGTATACTCAGCAAATTGATGAGATACACTGAAGCCTACAGCTGACTTTGGTCAAAGAAAGGGCCCAATTCTCCACGACAATGCCTGACCACTTGTCCCACAACGAATGCTTCAAAAGTTGAATGAATTGGGTTATGAAGTTTTGGCTCATCTGCCATATTCACCTGACTTCTCACCAAGTGACTACCAGTTCTTCAAGGATCTCAACAACTTTTTGCAGGGAAAATGCTTTCTCAATCAGCAAGAGGCAGAAAATGCTTTTCAAGAGTTTGTGGAATCCCGAAGCAAGGATTTTCATGCTACAGGAATGAACAAATTTTTTTCTCACTGGTAAAATTGCATTGACTGTAATGGATCCTATTTTGATTAATAAAGATGTGTTTGAGCTCAGTTATAATGATTTAAATTCATGGTCCAAAACTGCAATTACTTTTGCCAGCAAATCAAAAACAAGGGAATAATAAATTTAGAATAGAGATATCAGTGGTTGAGGAATTTTTGAAAAGAAGGAGATGAGGAAAGACCAAAAAAGTGTTTCTAAGTTTGGGTCCTTTCTAATATTCAAATGCATGATACTTTTACTATAGAAATGTATAGAGAAAAAGACATGGATGGATAGAGGCTGGTAAGAAACAATGATAAATATGTTAGGATTAATCTAATTCTGTGAACTTATCTGTTAAAAAATGGAAAAAAAAAAAGGAAAATGAAATTACATTTTAGCTAACAAAAGACAGTCATGATACAATCTCCAAAAAAGAAATGCAAAAGGCAAAATGATTGTTTGAGGAGGCCTTACAAATATCCCAGAAAAGAAGAAAAGATAAAGGCAAAGGAGAAAAGGAAAGATATACTCATCTAAATGCAGAATCCCAATGAATAGCAAAGAGAGATAAGAAAACCTTCCTAAGTAAACAATGTGAAGAAAGACAGGAAAATAATATAATGGGGAAGACTAGAGATCTCTTCAAGAAAATTAGAGATACCAAGGGACTTCATGTATGCTGCTAAGTCACTTCAGTCGTGTCTGACTCTGTGGGACCCCATAGACAGCAGCCCACTAGGCTCCTCTGTCCCTGGGATTCTCCAGGCAAGAATACTGGAGTGGGTTGCCATTTCCTTCTCCAATGCATGAAAGTGAAAAGTGAAAATGAATTCGCTCAGTCGTCCCCAACTCTTATCGACACCAAGGACTGCAGCCTACCAGGCTCCTCCATCCATGGGATTTTCCAGGCAAGAGTACTGGAGTGGGGTGCCATTGCCTTCTCCGGACTTCATGTATAGATGGGCACAATAAAGGACAGAAATGGTATGGACCTAACAGAAACAGAAGATATTAAGAAGAGGTGGCAAGAATACATAGAAGAACTATACAAAAAAAGATCTTAATGACGTAGATAACCATGACGGTGTAATCACTCACCTAGAGCCATACATCCTGGAATGCGAAGTGAAGTGGGCCTTAGGAAGCACTATGTACAAAGTTAGTGCAGGTGATGGATTCCAACTGAGCTATTTCAAGTCCTAAAAGATAATGCTGTGAAAGTGCTTCCCTCAATACACCAGCAAATTTGGAAAACTCAGCAGAGGCCACAGAATTGGAAAAGGCCAGTTTTCATTCCAATCCCAAAGAAAGGCAGTGCCAAACAATGTTCGAACTGCTACACAATTGCACTCATTGCACATGCCAGCAAAGTAATGCTCAAAACTCTGCAAGTGAGGCTTCAACAGTATGTGAACTGAGAAATTACGAATGTTCAAGCTGGATTTAGAAAAGGCAGAGGAACCAGAGATCAAATTGCCAACATCTGTTGGATCATAGAAAAAGCAAGAAAATTCAAGAAAAACATTGACATCTGCTTCATTGACTATACTAAAGCCCTTGACTGTGTGGATCAATTCAAACTGTGGAAAATTCTTTAAGTTGAGAATACTAGGATGCAGGTCAAGAAGCAACAGTTAGAACTGGACATGGAACAATGGACTGGTTCAAAATTAGGAAAGGAGTACATCAAGGCTGTATATTGTCACCCTGCTTATTTATCTTCTGTGAAGAGTACATTATGCGAAATGCCAGGCTGGATGAAGCACAAGCTTGAAATAAGGTTGCCAGGTGAAATATCAATAACCTCAGAAAAGCAGATGACACCACCCTTACGGCAGAAAGGAAAGAAGACCTAAGGAGCCTCTTGATGAAAATGAGAGTGAAAAAACTGGCCTAAAACTCAACATTCCAAAAACTAAGATCATGGCACCCAGTCCCATTACTTCATGGCAAATAGATGGAGAAACAACTGAAATAGTGCCAAACTCTATTTTCTTGGTTTCCAAAGTCACTGCAGATGGTTACTGCAGCAGAGAAATTAGAAGACGCTTGCTCTTTGAAAGAAAAACAATGACAAACCTGGACAGCATATTAAAAAGCAGAGACATTACTTTGCCGACAAAGGTCTGTATAGTCAAATCTATGGCTTTTTCAGTAGTCGTGTGTGGGTGTGAGAGTTGGACCATAAAGAAGGCTGAGTGCCAAAGAATTGATGCTTTTGAATTGTGGTGTCGCTGTAGACTCTTGAGAGTCCCTTGGACTGCTAGGAGATCAAACCAGTCAATCCTGAAGGAAATCAATCCTGAAAATTTACTGGAAGGACTCCAATACTTTGGCCACCTGATGCAAAGAGCTGACTCACTAGAAAAGGCTCTGATGCTGGGAAAGATCAAAGGCAGTAGGAGAAGGGGACAACAGAGGATAAGATGTTGGATGGCATCACTGACTCAATGGACATGGGTTTGAGCAAGCTCTGGGCGATGGTGAAGGACAGGGAAGGCTGGCTTGCTGCGGTCCATGGGGCCATAAAGAGTCAGACATGACTGAGAGACTGAACAACAGCCATCTATTTCTTGGATCAGTCTTCATGTGATAGAATGTGAGTCTTCTAAAATTACTTAGCATACTCTGATAAATGAACTCTTGGTTACTTCACAGATGCCTACTAATTTCTGGTGGTGTCAGATTTGTCTAGTTTATTATTTTTTATGAATTGCCTAATGTGTCTCCAACTTCTTGGAAGGAATGCATGTTCATATCACCAACAGATTCTCTGAAATGGATCAGTTGGAAGGACTGGTCAAATATCAAAACTGAGAAAAGAACGAGGTTGGAAAAGAAAAACTGCCAGCATTTTTCAAGCAGTGGAAAGAGAAGATGTCTGATCTCTCCATTTATAAGGACAGGTTTATTTCTGCTGAGGAGACAGATGATCAGAAGGTATTATTGCTTAAAATTCTCCCCTTATTCAGATTTCACGACTACCAAGCCACTCTCAAGAACTGTGTCAACTTCTAGTGTGTATCCATTTCAACAGGGGATATATGTTAATCAGGCAAGAAATAAGCAGTGTGTCTCATTGCAAAATAAGAAATTGGCATTTGAGCTTCCATATCAGCCTGTGAGAGTTAATCAGTCTACCCCAGAGGAGCAGATCTATGTCCAGGGTACTGACAAAAGATAATTTCTGTCTCAAGTCTCCATAGTAGATTGTGGACATTTTGCCAAGGCAAAGCTGTCCTGTGATGCCACTTGTTTGACAGCCAACTTACTTCTCTAGATGACACTCTTACTTCCCCTGCTCTTCTCATTCACACTTCAACAGGTTCTACTTGATTGAAGTGCCCCCTCAAGCCTGCACAAATGGAGATAGCTCTCTTAATTAGAGTTCTCAGTATGTGACTGAAAACCTTCTGTGAAGGCACCAATCACAAACCTGCAAAGAAAAAAGGACTCAGATAATGCCTGCTTTACACTGCTGGCTTCTTCAGAGTCCCTTTTCCTCTGCTCCCCTAGGTCTTTTTATCTTGCCTGTCTGGCTAGACTATCTAATTTCAAATTCAGATCTTGCTTCCTCTTAAACTTGATGAAAGCAGTCTTAGTAAAGCATGTTTGAAAGGGTAAGGATTGCACTTTTCAATTGCAGGCCTAGCATTTGATAGAACTTAAATCGGGGGAGAACTTTTATTGGTTAGTTATTCATTTTGTGGCTACGGACTTGTAAATTAGGCCTTTTACAAATATTTGAAAAAATATTCAACATTTTGAGCGAGTTGGCAAAATGCTAGTAACCTAGTTTGTAACAAACATCTTGAAATATAAGAAGAAGGAATATATCAATAGATTTAATGAAGCATTTTTAAAGAGTAAACAGCCATGAATTGGTGTATTATTTTTTATACCCATATGAATTTGTTTACTAAAAAATATTACAAACCCACTATGTAGATGTGAGGTCCCTGTGATATACATTAGGTTATCATTAGTTATCTATTTTATATTCAACTTGATTTTAAATCATGGCTCTGTCTCTTATGAAGTATATGACCTCTCACATACTACCTAAAATCTAAATCCCCATTTCTTTGCCTATAAAATGAATTACATAATTACATTCCATTAAAAGTTTACGATTATTGAAGATCCAATATAGGCACCTTATATCTTTATATTGTTTGGCAAAAATATTAGTATGTAGTTGGCATTATTATAAATATCATTTTCAACCTTATTAATTAGTAGCAATTTAAAGGGTATGGAACACTATTTCCTCATCAAAATATGACAATCTTTCCGACTTTGGAACTTGTGGCAAACATCTACTTATTTTTATGTATTCTTTTGATATTGTAGACTTTATTATCCTAAACATTTTTTGAATCCACCATTAAAGTTTCAAAGGAAAGCCTGATTAGCACACTTAAAAGCATCAAGTCAGCCTCTAATTTCTTAAATTAGTGACTTAAAATATTACTTGATTCTTACAGACTCTTGCTTTATTATTGAGCTTCTAAGGAATCAAAGTGAAAAAAGTAATCTTTATGTTAAACAGTTAAAAGACTAGTGTTGACAAAACACTTGCTTACAATAGAAAATGCTCTTTGTAATGAAAACATGTTGTTTTATCAAGATGAATTGTTTCTGCTAAAAGTTAATGAAGAATATAGATACATTTAAAAGTAAACACAAATATATGTCTTAACCAGTACAAACAAAGCAAGACAGGAAAGGCATTGAGGACTGAGTTGGCCAAGGTTATAAAACAGAACAGCATACTCATTGCTTGAAAGCAGATCTGGTTCCTAATCCAGTATTTGAACACAGTATTTAAAAAAACCAAGTGTAATTGAAATTGTTTTTCTCATCTTCTAACCTTTATATCTTTTAAAAATAACAAAGAATGATTATGAAATTACATAAAGTAGATACCAAAAAGGGAAGAATGTAAGACAGTAGTTTTATTTCCTACTGATATGATCATTTCCTATCTTGGACACAGTTTAGGGTTCAGATCTAGTTGTTTCTCTACATTATTATTTGTATCACTCAAAGGTCAATCAATAGGCAAAAACCATAGTGATCTGAACAGTGAATACTGAATGCAAAGAATCATTATCTTAAAACTAGAGATTAATTATGAATGGGCAAAAACAAACAGAAAACTTCTAATGAACAGCATAATATTAGATGTCAGGAGGAACAACGCCCTTGATGCTGAAAGAGAGCAAACAGGAAAGAAACAAATGGATAACCTTCCCTAACCCAATGCCTTTTCTGAGAAGTTTGCAGTCATTACTTATAAGACAGGTAAGTCCACTGAGAAACCACAGGCTGGGGCAGCCAAGTGAGTAACAACTCTCAGACATGCTAAATTAAAATCACTTGGAAAGCCTGTACAGAAATGCCATTGAGACCCACTTGGCATGCCTATAAACGTTGCCCACTGGGGTACAGGCGGAACTTGCCAAGAACTCACAGAAATGCACTGAGAAGCCATCCACTAGGGGGGTGGTGTTGAAACTTGATGACTGTTGAGTACAATTTGATATATACTTGCCATTAACAGCCACGGGAGAAATAAGAGGGACAGAAACACAAGCCCTTCTGGAACCAAGAAGACAGGCCCTTCACTCCTTCAGTGACCCTCCAGTAGCCTCCAGAGATAAAACATGGTGCCAGGTAATATGAAGAAAAATGGTTAGAGGGACTTCACTATTGCAGTTCAAGCGATGAAGTATGCATACTGATAGCTAGCACAGTACAATGACATGAAATATGGTGTCCTTAAAAATTAGAAAAAAGTCTATCAATAAAAATACCTCTCTCTATATATCTCACCCCTTCCTTTTAACATTGTCGTGTCCCATCCCCAACCCCATTATCACATAGGTAACATCAGAGAGAGGAGATTCTATTGAATTAGTGATTGACTACCATGGCAAAAATCACTGCTTGCCAAAACTTAGAACTCATTAAGTTTATATTTTACAATATAATCAGTTAACTTCAGATCCTAAAAAATGCTTTTATTAATAATAGAATGTTATTCCAGTAATAGAATTTGTGATTCCAGTAATACACTTGGTATGAAATTTATAGTACCACAATAGAATGCAATGCCTTCAATTAAAGACAAATATACACAATCCAGTAAGTCTAAAGAGTTACAAGCATATGTAAATGTCTATTTCATACTAAATATGACAATAAATATTATTATTATAAATTAAGAAAACACTATTCTTCTATGGAAGAAGTTAGATGAAACTCAAATTGATATTTGATAACTGTATATGTGACATAGAGCTATTTACTATGAGGATTTTAATAGGTACACTATTAACAATGTTGTACTGATATTCTTACACAACTATAAATTAGAAGAATATCGAGATATACTACTACTAATAAAAACCCATCTTTCTCATCAATTACATATTTTAAATTATTCTGTGAGGCATTCAAAAGGGATCTGAGTGAGAATTTGTTTCAGAGAAAAGTAGGATATATGAATCAACAATCTCACTAGGCTCCATAATTGACAAAAAATACATTGCTTCTCAGATCTGGGTCATTATTTTATTTATAAATGTTTATACTAAAAGATGTGCTTTCCAGGTGGCGCTAGTGGTAAAGAACCTGCTTGCCAGTGCAGGAGACGTGAGACTCGGGTTCCATCCCTGGATGGGGAAGTTCGCCTGGAGGAAGGCACGGCAGTCCACTCTAGTATTCTTGCCTGGAGAATTCCATGGACAGAGGAGCCTGGCAGGCTACAGTCCACAGGGTCGCAAAAAGTCAGACATAACTGAAGCGACTCAGCACGTACGAACTTATACTAAAAGATACACCATGAATCATGTACACATTCAAGTAAATTTAATTTTAAATCACCTGCTGGTACTTTGTAAGCATAAATTTGAAGATTTGATACCATTGTTGTAACTTTATGACACGGTTTGTGGACTGATTACCTTACTTCTCAGATGGATGTGTTTCTCTGTACTTCCACTGGAAGCAGACACACCCACACACCTGAGGAAATTGCTGGTTAGATTTATTTACACTGTGCAGCAGAGTGAATCAGAGAATCAGGGTCCTTATTGCCCTGAAACTTCGTTGGTGATAACCCACATGTACACATGTTCAAAAAGAAAACATGGGTGGACTCAAAATGAGATAAACTAGCCAGAATATGAAATATTTTGTCTGAAATTTGCTAAAATTACTGTCTAGATGAATATCATATGGAGTTGAGGCTTTACCACTTAAAATTAAGCTGATAATCACTAACTCCTGGCATTGCTCATCTTATCTTTAAATTTATTTTGATTTGGTCTATTTTTTTAAATAAAAGTCAATATGCACACAAACACACAAACTTTTGGAGATTCCTTGGAAAAAGTAATACTCTAAATAAGCAAACAAATTGCTTTTTAATGTAGTTTAAAATGACTATATTTGCATATCACTTATGTGCAATAAAACTAAATTATTTATAGATTGAAAAATTAAAATATAAAGTGATATTCTAAAGTTATTATGTAAATCTTCAGATAGATGTTTATTACATAACAAAAATAAATGAATAGCAGAAATATTTAATAAAAGATCAGCAGTGTGTACATCAGATGACTGCTGTTAACACAGAGCCTTTTCAGAATGCCCGAGATCTAACACAAGGGGAAAGGCACTAATTGTTACAACAAGAAGAAATAGCTATTTAATTTGTCCAGACAGATAACAGGCAGATAAAAGAAGGTCATAAGTGGAGATAATGTTGGGATAATAATAGTGCGAGGTTTTTTTGTTTTTTTTCCAGAAAATGGAAAACATGCTTAATTGTCAGCTGGAAGAGCCTATGAAAAGAACTGGACCTCTGCTTGATGGCTACACAGAGAGAGTGACAATAACATTCACAGTCTGGCTTTACTTACTTCAGACTAAGGTCCCCAAATGAAAAGACTTTGCTTCAAATTGTTTCTAAGGAGGGCTCCCCTGGTAGCTCATCTGGTAAAAAATCTGCCTGTAAAGCAGGAGATCCCAGTTTCATTCCCGGGTCAGGAAGATCCACTGGAGAAGGGATAGGCTACAGACTCCCATATTCTTAGGCTTCCTTAGTAGCTCAGTTGGTAAAGAATCCGCCTGCAATGTGGAAGACCCAGGATGAATCCCTGGGTTGGGAAGATCTGTGGCAGTATTCTAGTATATTGGCCTTGAGAATTCCATGGACTGTGTAGTCCATGGGGTTGCAAAGAGTCAGACATGACTGAGAGACTAAGGAAGGTAGTCGTAGAGGGAAGAGAGATGTACACTACCCTAAACTAAGTGAAAGATGTCAAAAGCAATGTGGAAATAAAATCCAACAATATAAAGAAAACCCTTCACCATATCAAGGAATGCAATATTTACTGAACATTTAACATTCATTCATGATAAAAATGACTAGAAAAACAAGAGTAGAGGGGAAATTCCTCCATATAATAGCACTGTCTACAGAAAATATATAGCTAACACTATGCTTAGCAGCATTTCATGCAAAGATGGGCTCGATAAAGGACAGAAATGGTATGGATCTAACAGAAGCAGAAGATATTAAGAAGACATGGCAAGAATACACAGAAGAACTGTACAAAAATGATCTTCATGACCCAGATAATCATGATGGTGTGATCACTCACCTGGAGTCAGACATCCTGGAATGTGAAGTCAAGTGGGCCTTAGAAAGCATCACTACGAACAAAGCTAGTGGAGGTGATGGAATTCCAGTTGAGCTCTTTCAAATCCTGAAAGATGATGCTGTGAAAGTGCTGCACTCAATATGCAAGCAAATCTGGAAAACTCAGCAGTGGCCACAGGACTGGAAAAGATCAGTTTTCATTCCAGTCCCAAAGAAAGGCAACGCCAAAGAATGCTCAAAATACCACACAATTGCACTCATCTCACACACTAGTAAAGTAATGCTCAAAATTCTCCAAGCCAGGCTTCAGCAATATGTGAACCATGAACTTCTAGATGTTCAAGCTGGTTTTAGAAAAGGCAGAGGAACCAGAGATCAAATTGCCAACATCCACTGGATCATAGAAAAAGCAAGAGAGTTCCAGAAAAGCATCTATTTCTGCTTTCTTGACTATGCCAAAGCCTCTGACTGTGTGGATCACAATAAACTGTGGAAAATTCTGAAAGAGATGGGAATACCAGACCACCTGACCTGCCTCTTGGGAAAACTATATGCAGGTCAGGAAGCAACAGTTAGAACTGGACATGGAACACAGATTGGTTCCAAATAGAAAAAGGAGTACGTCAAGGCTGTATATTGTCGCCCTGAGTATTTAACTATTATGCAGAGTACATCATGAGAAACACTGCGCTGGAAGAAGCACAAGCTGGAATCAAGATTGCTGGGAGAAATATCAATAACCTCAGATATGCAGATGGCACCACCCTTATGGCAGAAAGTGAAGAGGAACTAAAAAGCCTCTTGCTGAAGTTGAAAGAGGAGAGTGAAAAAGTTGGCTTAAAGCTCAAAATTCAGAAAACAAAGATCATGGCATGTGGTCCCATCACTTCATGGGAAATAGATGGGGAAACAGTGGAAACGGTGTCAGACTTTATATTTGGGGGCTCCAAAATCACTGCAGATGGTGACTGCAGCCATGAAATTAAAAGACGCTTTCTCCTTGAAAGGAAAGTTATGACCAACCTAGATAACATATTAAAAAACAGAGACACTACTTTGCCAACAAAGTTCATCTAGTCAAGGCTATGGTTTTTCCTGTGGTCATGTATGGATGAGAGAGTTGGACTGTGCAGAAAGATGAGCACCAAAGAATTGATGCTTTTGAACTGTGGTGTTGGAGAAGACTCTTGAGAGTCCCTTGGACTGCAAGGAGATCCAACCAGTCCATTCTGAAGGAGATCAGCCCTGGTAGGAATGATACTAAAGCTGAAACTCCAGTACTTTGGGCACCTCATGCAAAGAGTTGACTCAGTGGAAAAGACTCTGATGCTGGGAGGGATTGGGGGCAGGAGGAGAAGGGGATGACAGGATGAGCTGGCTGGATGGCATCACTGATTCGATGGACGTGGGTCTTAGTGAACTCCGGGAGTTGGTAATGGACAGGGAGGCCTGGCGTGCTGCAATTCATGGGGTTGCAAAGAGTCGGACACGACTGAGCAAATGAATTGAACCGATGCTTAGGAGTGAATGACAAGGTCAGAAACCAGGCATACCCACTCTCATCACTCCTATTCAACATAGTGCTGCATATCCTAGCAAGGGCAGTTAAGTTTAAAAAAAATAAATAACAATGAAAGCATGAATTGAAAAAGAGGAAACAAAACTTTCTTTACTGTGAACATTTTGGCTGCACAGAAAAGGCCAAGGGATCTCAAAACACACCCAAGCTTAGAACTAATACGTGATTTAGTGAGTCAAATGATACATGATAAACATACAGAAATCAGTTTTATTTTTATATTAGTGAACATTTGGACAGTGACCTTAAACACACATTACCATTTACAGCAGCTCAAAAATATAAAATATTTTTCTGCAAAGTGAACAAAATATGTACCTATATGCCTGAAAGACCATAGTACTGATGAAATATTAATAAATCAAAGAGGATTTAAATAAACAGAGAAAGTTTCTGTGTTCAGGGACTGGAATGTTCAATATAGTGAAGATATTAATTCTCCCTATATGTGAATACAGGTTTAATGAAATTCCTAACCAAATCCCAGAAAACTTTTGTTTAACAGGCAAAGTTATTTTATATGGACAGAGAAAAGAACTAGAATAGCTGAAAAAAAAAAGGAAAAAGAGAAAAGAAATCACATGCCCAACTTCAAGATTTGTCACATAGTTCCAATAAGTAACATGCTGTGTATTTGTTGAGGAACAGACAAATTAAGACAATGGGAGAGAAAAGAGAGTTCAGAAATAGACCTACATGTATATGTCCAGTTGGTTTTTGACAAAGAGGAAATGGCAATTCAATATAGGAAATATAAACTTTTCAACAAAGAGTTGGAGGAGTAACTGAGTATCCATTGCTTTTTTATTTTAATCTCATGAATTAAATGTCTCACATCATACAAACATTAACTCAAAGTGAATCATGACTAAAACGCAAACTGTAGAACTTTCCAAAACTTAGGAGAAAATATAGGAGAAAAATATCTTCAGGATCTAGGGGTAGGCAAAGAGTCTTTAGACTTGATGGCAAAAAAAAAAAAAAAAAAATACAAAAGATAAAAACATGATCAACTGAACTTCATCAAAATAAAAGCAGTTTGCTTATGAAAGACCTTATCCAGAAGATTAAAAATATTACAGAGCTGGAGAAAATATTTGAACACTACATATTTAAAAAAGGACAAGTTTGCCTAGGATATACAGAGTGAAGTAGGCAGGAAGAGAAACACAAATATATTAATGCATATATATGGAATTTAGAAAGATGGTAAAGACGGCCTCATATGTAAGATACCAAAAGAGACACATTTATAAATAACAGACTTTTGGACTCCTTGGGAGAAGGCGAGGGTGGGACGATATGAGAGAATAACACTGAGACATGTATATTACCATATGTAAAATAGATGACCAGTGCAAATTTGATGCATGAAGCAGGGCACCCAAAGCTGGTGCTCTGGGACAACCCAGAGGGATGGAGTGTGGAGGGAGGTGGGAGGGGTGTTCAGGATGGTGGGACACATGTAGGACACATGTACACCCATGGCTGATTCATGTTGATGTATGACAAAAACCACCACAATATTATAAGGTAATTAGCCTCCAATTAAAATAAATTAATTAATAAAAAGATAGTATAAAAACAAATAATAATATAAATGGCAAATAATACAATTATCTTATACTTAAGAGTAAAATGCAAGTAAGTCCATTAGAAAATGGACAAAACACATGAAGAATTGTTTCACATAAAATGATATATATATATATAGAAAAAAAAAAGGAGGAAAAATGTTCAACAAAGTTGTTCACTAGGGAAACACAAATTTAAACTGCACTGAGATATCACTATATACTGATTAGAATGGCTGAAAAAAATAATGATAACACCAAAAGCAGGGGAAATGTGAGAAAATTAAATCACCTAAGTATTATTGATGGGAATGTACAGTATCATAGCCACTCTAAGGCAGTTTGGCAGTTGATTAAGAAACTAATCATGTAACAACAAATTCACCTAGCCATTGCACTCTTAGATATTTACCCTAAGAAAATGAATTCTTATATTCATATCAAAACCTGTGCATGGTATTCATCACAGATTTATTGGTAATATTAGGGTATATAATTTCAGTCTCTAAGTCGCTAGGCTTCCCTGTCCTTCACTATCTCTCTGAGTTTGCTCAAACTCATGTCCATCGAGTTGGTGATACCAACCAACTATCTCATCTTCTGTCACCCCATGCCTCCTCTGTATCCCCCTGCCTTCAAACTTTGCATTGGGTTTTCATTCCAACCTCAGAGAAAGGCGATGCCAAAGAAATTATATACTCAGGTGATTCTAAAACTCTCCCTATCTAGTCTCTTAGATATATATGTTATGCTTTACTACATGAAAAACCTTCTGATTATTTAATTCTGTAAAGAAAATCATTAGAAAAATGAAAATAAAGTTTTAGAATATTGTTGATATTTCTATTGGAGAAAATGTAAGATCTAAGTATCTTCAGTTGTGTCCATCTCTTTGACCTCCTGGACAGTAGCCCACCAGGCTCTTTTGTCTGAGCAATTCTCTAGGCAAGAATATGGAGTAGTTGCCATGCCCTCCTCCAGGGCATCTTCCCAACCCAGTGATTGAACCCACATATCTTATGTCTCCCTCATTGATCAGCACATTCTTTTAATAACTCCAGAAAGAATGAAGGGATGGAGCCAAAGCAAAAACAATACCCAGCTGTGGGTGTGACTGGTGATAGAAGCAAGGTCCGATGCTGTAAAGAGCAATATTGCATAGGAACCTGGAATGTCAGGTCCGTGAATCAAGGCAAATTGGAAGTGGTCAAACAAGAGATGGCAAGAATGAATGTCTACATTCTAGGAATCAGTGAACTAAAATGGACTGGAATGGGTGAATTTAACTCAGATGACCATTATATCTACTACTGTGGGCAGGAATCCTTCAGAAGAAATGGAGTAGCCATCATGGTCAACAAAAGAGTCTGAAATGCAGTACTTGGATGCAATCTCAAAAACAACAGAATGATCTCTGTTCGTTTCCAAGGCAAGCCATTCAATATTAGAGTAATCCAAGTCTATATCCCAACCAGTAACGTTGAAGAAGCTGAAGTTGAACGCTTCTATGAAGACCTATAAGATCTTTTAGAACTAACACCCCAAAACGATGTCCATTTCATTATAGGGGACTGGAATGCAAAGGTAGGAAGTCAAGAAACACATGGAGTAACGGGCAAATTTGGCCTTGCCATACGGAATGAAGCAGGGCAAGACTAATAGAGTTTTGCCAAGAGCTGTTATGACCAGGGTTTTTGTTATGACCAGTTTTGCACTGGTCATAGCAAACACCCTCTTCCAACAACACAAGAGAAGACTCTACACATGGACATCACCAGATGGTCAACACCGAAATCAGATTGATTATATTCTTTGCAGCCAAAGATGGAGAAGCTCTATACAGTCAGCAAAATCAAGACCAGGAGCTGACTGTGGCTCAGATCATGAACTCCTTATTGCCAAATTCAGACTTAAATTGAAGAAAGTAGGGAAAACCACTACACCATTCAGGTATGACCTAAATCAAATCCCTTATGATTATACAGTGGAAGCGAGAAATAGATTTAAGGGCCTAGATCTGATAGATAGAGTGCCTGATGAACTATGGACTGAGGTTTGTGACATTATATATAGGAGACAGGGATCAAGACCATCCCCATGGAAGAGAAATGCAAAAAAGCAAAATGGCTGTCTGGAGAGGCCTTACAAATAGCTGTGAAAAGAAGAGAAGTGAAAAGCAAAGGAGAAAAGGAAAGATATAAGCATCTGAATGCAGAGTTCCAAAGAATAGGAAGAAGAGAAAAGAAAGCCTTCTTCAGTGATCAATGCAAAGAAATAGAGGAAAACAACAGAATGGGAAAGACTAGAGATCTCTTCAAGAAAATTAGAGATACCAAGGGAACATTTCATGCAAAGATGGGCTCGATAAAGGACAGAAATGGTATGGACCTAACAGAAGCAGAAGATATTAAGAAGAGGTGGCAAGAATACACAGAAGACCTGTACAAAAAAGATCTTCACAACCCAGATAATCACGATGGTGTGATCACTGACCCAGAGCCAGACATCCTGGAATGTGAAGTCAAGTGACCCTTAGAAAGGATCACTATGAACAAAGCTAGTGGAGGTGATGGAATTCCAGTTGAGCTCTTTCAAATCCTGAAAGATGATGCTGTGAAAGTGCTGCACTCAATATGCCAGCCAATTTGGAAAACTCAGCAGTGGAAACAGGACTGGAAAAGGTCAGTTTTCATTCCAATCCCAAAGAAAGGCAATGCCAAAGAATGCTCAAACTACCGCGCAATTGCACTCTTCTCACATGCTAGTAAAGTAATGCTCAAAATTCTCCAATCAGGCTTCAGCAATATGTGAACTGTGAATTTCCTGATGTTCAAGCTGGTTTTAGAAAATGCAGAGGAACCAGAGATCAAATTGCCAACAGCTGCTGGATCATGGAAAAAGCAAGAGAGTTCCAGAAAAGCATATATTTCTGCTTTCTTGACTATGCCAAAGCCTTTGACTGTGTGGATCACAATAAACTGTGGAAAATTCTGAAAGAGATGGAAATACCAGACCACCTGACCTGCCTCTTGAGAAATTTGTATGCAGGTCAGGAAGCAACAGTTTGAACTGGACATGGAACAACAGACTGGTTCCAAATAGGAAAAGGAGTATGTCAAGGCTGTATATTGTCACCCTGGTTATTTAACTTATATGCAGAGTACATCATGAGAAACGCTGGACTGGAAGCAACACAAGCTGGAATCAAGATTGCTGGGAGAAATATCAATAACCTCAAATATGCAGATGACACCACCCTTATGGCAGAAAGTGAAGAGGAACTCAAAAGCCTCTTGATGAAAGTGAAAGAGGAGAGTGAAAAAGTTGGCTTAAAGCTCAACATTCAGAAAACGAAGATCATGGCATCCAGTCCCATCACTTCATGGGAAATAGATGGGGAAACAGTGGAAACAGTGTCAGACTTTATTTTTCTGTGCTCCAAAATCACTGCGGATGGTGACTGCAGCCATGAAATTAAAAGAAGCTTACTCCCTGGCAGAAAAGTTATGACCAACCTAGATAGCATATTAAAAGCAGAGACATTACTTCGCCAACAAACGTTCGTCTAGTCAAGGCTATGGTTTTTCCCGTGGTCACGCATGGATGTGAAAGTTGGACTGTGAAGAAGGCTGAGCACTAAGGAATTGATGCTTTTGAACTGCGGTGTTGGAGAAGACTCTTGAGAATTCCTGGGACTGTGAGGAGATCCAACCAGTCATTCTGAAGGAGATCAGCCCTGGGATTTCTTTGGAAGGAATGATGCTAAAGCTGAAACTCCAGTACTTTGGCCACCTCCTGGGAAGAGTTGACTCATTGGAAAAGACTCTGATGCTGGGAGGTGTTAGGGGCAAGAGGAGAAGGGGACGACAGAGGATGAGCTGGCTGGATGGCATCACTGACTCGATGGACGTGAGTCTGGGTGAACTCCGGGAGTTGGTGATGGACAGGGAGGCTTGGCGTGCTGCGATTCATGGGGTCGCAAAGAGTCAGACACGACTGAGCGACTGAATGGAACTGAATTCAGTTCCTATCCAAGCAAAAAAACTGAAAAAATCATGGTGAAATAAAAATATTCATTATTATAAAATCCAGTTTTCAACAACATATTACTCAGATATATTTATAGCATCTGGTTATAATAATGAAATATTTTCTTTACTCAAAGATAAAATTATTCATATTGCCCATATCTAAATATATGAATTAACTTGGAATATATAGAAAATGATGGCAATATTCAGTGACATAGCACGGCTTGCTCTCCTAATCAGTTACACATGTCCATTAATATTGAATAGTTTTTTAAATAATTAGCAACTGTCCTTGCAATATGTTCCCATATTTAGTTTTTTCTCAATATTTCAAAAATATTATATTTATCATGTCTTCTAATACCCAATAATTCAGGTCCAGGAAGTAGGTAGAACTGACTTCAAGTATAGGGTCCATAACTTATAAACTGTGAGTTTTGAAGCAAGTTATTTAATTTCCTTAAGATTTTGGCCTTCATGAAAAAAAATGACTATAACAGCACTCACCTCACAGGACTGTAAAACAGCTGAACATAATAAAGTACAAAACTCCTTCACATCTATTTGTAATAAATTAAAATTTAAATAAATTGTGTACACTATTAATATATTACTAGAAACTATATTAATCTTTCCTACAGAGATCTGAAAAACTTTGAAAGTTTACCAGTTATTTATTGATGTTAGTCATTTAAAATTTTGCCTTAAAATATAGTAATTGAATGGGTAATTTAATACAGAAATTCCCTGAATACTCACTGGAAGGACTGATGCTGAAATTGAAGCTCCAATATATCAGACACCTGATGTGAACAACCAACTCATTGGAAAAGATGGTGATTCTGGGAAGGATTGAAGGCAGGAGAAGAAGTGGACAATAGAAGATGAGATGGTTGGATGGGATCACTGATTTAACGGACATGAGTTTGAGCAAACTCCAGTCGGTAGTGAAGGACAGGGGAGCCTGGCGTGCTGCATTCCATGGGGACATGGAGAGTCGGACATGACTTAGCAACTAAACAGCAACAGAATAGTTTTAAGAAAGCGAATATAAGTGGACAATTGGTCAAATTAGTAGGATAATTTTTTGAAAACAAAATTTTGTGTAAAAACAGATTATCTGCAAAACAGAATACACCACTCACCAATTTTCTTTGCTTAATTTCAGCACACTTTCTCTCCTATTGTTCCTCCTAAAGTTATCTATTTCAACTTGCAAAATCAATCCTGTAGTTTAATCCACAATTACTGTAAATGTAAAACAAAGCTTCACTCTTGTCTTTTAAAATCCAAATAATTTTAAAAAAGTAGATAAAACAAGCCAACTTTTGATTTTCCTTACTTTTCATTGTACCTGAAAAATCCATTTATTGATATTTCTTGCTCACATATTTGGGCCAAATCGATAAAACAACACTTAGACTATATTCAACAATTTTAACAATTGCAATCATTTATAACTAATTTGACATTTAACATATCAAAATGATTGAAAACAAGCAATACAAAATGAACACTGTAAGATTATACAGATTTGTGACAGAATGTAAAGTATACAAAATAAGAAATTCCACTCACCTAGTCACCTCAAAATACCATTTTCTTTAAATGTAATCACAGAAAAATTTTGTTGTGTACTCTTTCAAACCATTTTACAATGATGTGCATATGAACATGCAATGCATGAAATCATATATGCATAAAAATATACATAAAAAGTGAAAGTGAAAGTGTTAGTTGCTCAGTCGTGTCCATGTTGGACTCTTTGTCGGACAAACACCATGTACTGTAGCCTGCCAGGTTCCTCTGTCCATGGAATTTTCCAGGCAAAAATACTGGAGTGGGTAGCCATTGGCTTCTCCAGGGGATCTTCACAACCCAGGGATGGAAACTGGGTCTCCTGCATTACAGGCAGATTCTTTACTGCCTGAGCCACCAAGGAAGTAATATATACATAGGGACAAAATTATGTTTTCTGGATATCACTGAATAAATATAAACACACACCTTTATGTTTAATTCATTGAATTACTTGGATTTCTTTTTCTATCTCTGTCTCTTTCAATATCTGTTAGCACTCATCATTTGTCATGTCTACACTGTACTGAAATTAATTTTGTTTAATGCTCCACTTGATAGATACTGAGATTTCTAATAATTTTTATATTTTGTATTCCCAAGTCATGTTGGAGTTATCTTTCTTACTCATAAATCTGCAAAAAATAATACACTATTTGCAACCAATTCAGATACATTTTCTGCACATTGGCAAAAGTAAAATTCTATCTTGTAAGGTTATTAAAAATAACTTATTCACTGATGTATCAGTCAGTCTGTTCAGTTGCTCAGTTGTGTCTGACTCTGTGACCCCAATGGACTGCAGCATGCCAGGCTTCCCTGTTCATCACCAGTACCCGGAGCTTGCTCAAACTCAAGTCCAATGAGTGGGTGGTGCCATCCAACCTTCTCATCCTCTGTCATCCCCTGCTCCCCCTGCCTTCAGTCTTTCTTGGCATTAGGGTCTTTTCCAATGAGTCACTATGTACAGTTGCCCATATATGCAGTGTAAAGTACGGTCATCATACATCTGGACAGGTGCAGGTATATGCTGATCTTTAGAAGCACTTAGAAGAATGGAACCAATTCAGGAAACTGAAGGACAATGCAGAATATTAATAATCTATAGCACTCTATGCAATACTTAAAAATCTAGAAAGACATTGTGCCAGGTGGTTTTATTCTTAAGGGATGTTTACATGGTGATTTCCCCCAGCTGTACATTCTCATTTGCCTGTGTGACCAGTGGGACATAAAAATTTCACTAGAAATGTTGTTCAAGTTCTACAAAAACCAAGACTTCTTGTATGTATCTTCATGATTTACAATACAAATTTGACCATATTTTGTGCAAAAAGTGTTTCAAGCTCCTGGTTCTCATCTGTGATTTTGTTTTCCTGCTGTACCATATACTTTCTCTGCATTAAAAATAAAATCTTATGTGAGTAAAATTTGTAGAGTCTTGTGAATCCTTTAAATTATTCAGATATTTGAAAAAGATGCATATGTGTGTAATTTATAATTCATATATTGCCAATATTCTATATTATTATTTAATTATAAAATAAACATTTATAGAGCAGAAGCCAGGGAAATAAACTTCCAAGCTAAATCCAAGAATCAGTCTTGTTTTGCTTGGCAGTTGAATTTGTTTAAAATTTTAACTTTGTACTTGAACATTTTTAAGAATACATGATTGTCCACCTCACCGCACATTGAAATTTTTGTAGCTTTAATGCTATCTTGAGTTAATTTTAATATACCAATAAGCATTATTTAGTTGTGCCATTTTTCTAATATTACCTTCAGAACATGTGTATGCTCGTATAATCTTTGCCCGTTTATTAGTCGTTTTATTGTAGTTCAGTCCCTAAGAGGTGTCTTACTCTTTTGTAACCTCATGGACTGTAGCCCACCATGCTCCTCTGTCCTTGGGATTTCCCAGGCAAGAATACTGGAATTGGTTGCCATTTCCTTCTCCAAGGGATCTTCTTGAACCAGAATCAAACCCGTGTCTCCTGCACTGCAGGTGGATTCTTTACCTCTGAGCCACCAGGGAAACTCTTATTGATTTATTGATTACTTATTTTTCTAAAATTTTATTTCATATTATTCCTCAAACATCTGCTGATTTAAAATGATAGGTAAATTCCTAGTACTGGTTTTCTCAGCTATCTTTCTTACTAAAGTGTTAGTCACTGAGTTGTGTCCAAGTCTTTGCGACTCCATGGACTATAGCCCACAAGGCTCCTCTGTCCATGGAATTCTCCAGGCAAGAAAATTGGAGCAGATAGCCATTCCCTTCTCCAAGGAAACTTCCCAACCCTGGATCAAACCTGGGTCTCCCACATTGTAGGAAGCTTCCTTAGTCTGAGCTACCAGGGAAGCCCCTCTTTCTTATTAACTTTTGACCAAAAGTAGAATCTGGTTTCTGAGCTTTGCATACGTATCTGGAATGTTTGTCTAAGCTGTCTTCATTTAGTGTGTACGATTAAGAAATACACTGGAAAATAGAGTCCATTCATCTATTGAAAGAGCCTCATTTTGGAAGACTACTCAAAATTGCTTTTGTAGAATACTTTTATCTGACATCTATTTCTGCTTTATTGACTGTCAAAGCCTTTGACTATGTGGATCACAATAAACTGTGGAAAATTCTGAAAGAGATGGGAATACCAGACTACCTGACCTGCCTCTTGAGAAACCTGTACACAGGTCAGCAAGCAACAGTTAGAACTGGACATGGAACAACAGACTGGTTCCAAATAGGAAAAGGAGTATATCAAGGCTGTATATTGTCACCCTGCTTATTTAACTTCTATGCAGAGTACATCATGAGAAACGCTGGGCTGGAGGAAGCATGGGCTGGAATCAAGATTGCCGGGAGAAATATCAATCACCTCAGATATGCAGATGACACCACCCTTATGGCAGAAAGTCAAGAAAAACTAAAAAGCCTCTTGATGAAGGTGAAAGAGGAGAGTAAAAAAGTTGGCTTAAAGCTCAACATTCAGAAATGAAGATCATGGCATCCGGTCCCATCACTTCATGGGAAATAGATGGGGAAACAGTGGAAACAGTGTCAGACTTTATTTTTCTGTGCTCCAAAATTACTGCAGATGGTGATTGCAGCCATGAAATTGAAAGACGCTTATTCCTTAGAAGGAAAGTTATGACCAACCTAGACAGTATATTCAAAAGCAGAGACATTACTTTGCCAACAAAGGTCCATCTAGTCAAGGCTATGGTTTTTCCAGTGGTCATGTATGGATATAAGAGTTGGACTGTGAAGAAACCTGAGCACTGAAGAATAGATGCTTTTGAACTGTGGTGTTGGAAAAGACTCTTGAGAGTCATTTGGACAGCAAGGAGATCCAACCAGTCCATCCTAAAGGAGATCAGTCCTGAATATACATTGGAAGGACTGATGCTGAAGCTGAAACTCCAATAATTTGGCCACCTGATGGGAAGAGCTGACTCATTTGCAAAGACCCTGATGCTGGGAAAGATTTGGGGCAGGAAGAGAAGGCTACGACAGAGGATGAGATGGTTGGATGGCATCACCAACTCAATGGACATGGGTTTGGGTGAACTCTGGGAGTTGCTGATGGATAGGCTGTGGTGCATGGTGTCGCAAAGAGTTGGACATAACTGAGTGACTGAAGTGAACTGAAATATAAAAATACCTGGCATTCTGGTATAAATAAATCAGAAACACATTTCTTCTTTTACTGATGTTGCAGATCATTTGACAAATGGCTGTGACCACCCTCCTTCCTGTACTCATGAGTTGGGTTAAACCTCTTCCACATTAATTATGGTTTTTGTCACATGGCTTGTTTTGACTGACTAATCAGTAGCAATTTTGATATAAGCAGAAACTGAAAGGATGTTTGTACATTGGTATTTGCCCCTTCCTACTGCCAACAACTGAATAAATCTGAGCTATCTCAGGGATGCGAATGCAGTTAGAGAGTGGAATTGACCATTTCCAAGTCCCAGAAATAACCTCAGCCATCTCAGCTGAGTCTCCATATATGTCAAGGATGTCATTTCAGACCATCGAAACCTACCCAGGCTGGCTCAGACGGAAAAAATTCCCCAGCAAAACCCATTAATTGTAAGAAATAATATTTTTTTTTGTCATGGGCAACTAAATCTTTAGGTGATTTATTACATAAGACAACCTAACTGCAACATCTGGGTATCTTTTTTTCACCCCAAATACTGATAATTTTCTACTATTGTGTATTTCTGTCCACATAAAAATGCCTAAATTGTAACATGTAGTTAATTATGGAGATATACTATTTCTTTGAATTACTGTATAAGTAAATATAATTGATTTTGGACTTTAGGATATGATGGCTTCAATAACGAATATTCCTTTTCCCTCTTCCCATTAATAAATCAAGATACAAATACCTGATTTATTAATGACATATGCTTTCTTGAGAATATGGCTTAGATACATGACTTCAAAGAGATTCTTTTTACTGTCATCACTTCAACTAAATTCAATGACCCAAAGAGCTTGCTTTCTCAAGGCAGAATCTGCTCTAGAAAATATGCAAAATAATGAAGAGAAGACAAGAATTTACCCTTTCAGCACTCAGTTCAGTTCAGTTCAGTTCAGTCTCTCAGTCATGTCCAACTCTTTGCAACCCCATGAATTGCAGCATGCCAGGCCTCCCTGTCCATCACCAACTCCTGGAGTTCACCCAAACTCATGTCCATCGAGTCAGTGATGCCATCCAGTCATCTCATCCTCTGTCATCCCCTTCTCCTCCTGCCCCCAATCCCTCCCAGTATCAGAGTCTTTTCCAATGAGTTAACTCTTCGCATGAGGTGGCCAAAGTACTGGAGTTTCAGCTTTAGCATCAGTCCTTCCAAAGAACACCCAGGACCGATCTCCTTTAGAATTAACCAGTTGGATCTCCTTGCAGTCCAAGGGACTCTCAAGAGTCTTCTCCAACACCACAGTTCAAAAGCATCAATTCTTCGGTGCTCAGCTTTCTTCACAGTCTAACTCACATCCATACATGACCACTAGAAAAACCATAGCCTTGACTAGACGGAACTTTGTTGGCAAAGAAATGTTTCTGCTTTTGAATATGTTATCTAAGTTGGTCATAACTTTCCTTCCAAGGAGTAAGCATCTTTTAATTTCATGGCTGAAATCAAGTAGTATCAAAAATAGGAGGACACACAGGTTCACTCAGCATGGCAATCTTACTATTTCTCCCACATTATTAAATCAGATAACTTATTCTTATAAATTTATTTTCCTTTTTGGAGTCAATTTGTGATTTCCTACCTTCTATATAAGGAGTAGAATAGACGTTTTTTCTACATGAGGAGTAGAATAGATGTTATTTCCATTAACTATCTTGAGATTTAGAAACCCCTGAAACTCCCAAGAAGGAGACTAGAGTTTGTTTCTCAAATCTGGTTCTATTGACATAAATTTTTAGCAAATTTGTGGGGAGTGCAAATATTTTAAGGAACATTTTATGTATTTAGTAAATTAGCTCACATGTTTTCAGGAACATGAGGAAGTTAAAAATCAGTAATATAAAATGGTCCCATCACTTCATGGCAAATAGATGGGGAAACCGTGGAAACAGTGGCTGACTTTATTTTTTTGGAGGCTCCAAAATCACTGCAGATGGTGACTGCAGCCATGAAATTAAAAGACGCTTACTCCTTGGAAGGAAAGTTATGATCAACTTAGACAGCATATTAAAAAGCAGAGACATTACTTTGCCAACAAAGGTTCGTCTAGTAAAGGCTACTGTTTTTCCAGTAGTCATGTATGGATGTGAGAGTTGGACTATAAAGAAAGCTGAGCACCAAAGAGCTGATGCTTTTGAACTGTGGTGTTGGAGAAGACTCTTGAGAGTCCTCTGGACAGTAAGGAGATCCAACCAGTCCATCCTAAAGGAAATCAATCTTGAATATTCATTGGAAAGACTGATGCTGAAGCTGAAACTCCAATATTTTGGCCGCCTGATGTGAAGAACTGATTCATTTGAAAAGACCCCTATGGGTAAGGCTGAAGGCACGAGGAGAAGGGGACAACAGAGGATGAGATGGTTGGATGGCATCACTGACTTGATGTACATGAGTTTGGGTAAACTCCAGGAGTTGGTGATGGACAGGAAAGCCTGGTATGCTGCGGTCCATGGGGTAGCAAAGAGTCGGACACGACTGAGCGACTGAACTGAACTGAATATAAAATGAATATTCTATTGCTTCATTTTCTTTATTATTCTCTCTATATATTTCACTTCCTCATTCCACAATCACTTTTTGGAATCATCTTCAACAACAACAATATTGATGATTTATATGTTACTTTTTTGTCATGAATAGTGTCTTAATTATAATTATAGTTCAGAGATAGCTTTTTTAATGAACATATTGTAAAAATGTTTTAGAATCAATTTGAATATGATTTATAAATGTCTCCCATGCTTATATCCATATACATTCTATTTTGATACTGTAAAATCATCCAAGTTTATGGTTATAAATTAAAAGTCTTATAGAAATTCATTGTGGTTATGTAAGAAGCATCTTAAATAAAGTTTTATTTACGAGAATTTATATATATGTAGCAAAGATACTCAAATATTAATTTTGCAGGGTTCAAAAAGGAAATATTTTAAAAAGTATTACGCCAATTTATTAGTCAAAGGAAGCTTATGTTAAACACAAATGACTACACTATAACCAACAATGTTTTTCCTTTCATTTTTTAAAATTTGTGTTTTCATATTACAAGATGTCTAAACTATGGAAGCGTCCACAGGGATTGTAATTCACTAATGCATTCAGTTGCTGGAAACCCAAACATAAGTTTTTACTTTTAATGCAGCTGGTGTAATAAGTAATCAGCATAATCACAGTTTTTTAATTGGATGAGGACATTTTGCAAAACCAAAAAATAATTGTCCTTGCAATAATCTCCTGTTTGATTTTCTTGTTCTTCAAAACTCTTGGAACTACATTGCTTTAACTTGTTCCAACTTGGTTGGAATAAGTTGTTTCTTTTATTTTAAATATAAAAATTCTCATTAGTTAGTTCTGCTTTTTTTATACTAATGCTTGTTTATAAAATCCATGTGTACAATAATAGCCAGTGTTACATATTTGCCAACTTACATTGTTTTCTTAATGCTAAACTTTCAACATGTTCAAAAACCACCATCTGTTTATTACAGTTTTTAATAATAATTTGGACTAAAATCCACACAATTATTCCAAAAAATCTGGTAGCTGACAATTAAAAGTTATCATTACTATTAATATTTTTAAATGACTAAATTATATAATTAAAAAAAATCATGTTATAGATGAGTTAAAATGGAAAGCAACAATTTCCTACCCTAGCATTCCCACAGCCATTCCACTCATTAAAAGCAGAAACTGAATTATTTCTGTTTTGAGTTTCTTGTGGTAAACTCCATAACTCTAAATTGCTTAATAAAAGTTTCTTGATATACTAACATTAGACCAAAATTGCATTACCTCAGCAATATTGACATTTTGCATGGGTAATGCTTCATTGTGCTTTGTTGTTCAGTGTGTCTGACTCTTTGTGACCCCATAGACTGTAGCCTGCCAGGCTCCTCTGTCCACAGGGATTCTCCACGCAAGAAAATTGAAGTGGGTTGCCATGTCCTCCTCCAGGGGATCTTCCCAACCCAGGGATCAAACCCAGGTCTCCTGCATTGCAGGCAGATTCTTTATTTATGAGCCATCATAGGAGCTCAAGAATACTGGAGTGGGTAAACTATCCCTTCTCCAGGGGATCTTCCTGATCCAGGAATCAAACCAGGGTCAACTACGTTGCAGGCAGATTCTTTACCGGTTGAGCTATCAGGGAATTCTTCATTGCAGGAGATATTACAGAGCTCTATAGGATGTCTAGGAGCATCTCACATTTCTGATCTCTCTCCTCTCATTGCCTGGAGCAGGTTTTTCCCGACACACACATACATCCTCTCCACACCCCGTAACTCCAAGTAATGACAATCAAAAATGGCTCAAGACATTGCCCAATATCCTGTTGGGAACAAAATAACCCCTATGGAGAATCACTGATTAGACATTGTATATCAACACCCCATTCTGAAAATTAAAATTTCAAATCCTCAAAACAATACTAAGTCAGCTTTGCTGTTTTAAAAATGTTTGACTTTTATTATTAGTAAACACTTTTTTTTGCTACCTTTGTAAGTTTTAATAATATCTGTAAGTTTCCAATTTTGATCCATTTATTTAAAAAATTATTTATAGATTTCTCAGCATGGGTAACTCTCATACTTCTATGAACTTATTCAACCGTCCCTTATTCTTGCCCACTTACCTATATCTCAATTGTATGTTTGCTTTTAAATTATCAAGATAAACCACATTCACGCTCTGTTCAGTAACTTTGTTTAATCATATTTCCACAGAGCTACAAAACCAGATATTTTAAGGGTTGAGGTCAATGACAAAAACAAATGTAGTGGTTATATGGGGAATCTCCCTTCCTCTCAATATTGGTGTGAACCTAAAACTTCTCTAGAAAATTAAAGTCCTAACAAAGAAAACAAAAAAACAAAATAGAAAAGAAGGTAAATATCCATCTCAAGAAGCAAAACACTCCAAACAACCAAAATATAACAAATACAGAGTAAACCCAAAGAAAATAGAAAGAATGAACTAAAAAAAAAAGAGATCTAAAAATTAATAAAATAGAAAATAAACATATAGTAATGGACAAAATATAAATGGAGACTTATTTAACATAGCTGGAAATAATGATGGATTGCCTAGTGTGTGACAAATGACCAATATTGAGACTTTCATATCCAAATAAATATTTTTTAAAAATATTCTACAAACTAATAAAAGAGTTAATATCAGTTTGGGCTTCCAGTTTGCACAATAACCTTTATTTCTACTACCTTAAACACAATAACTTTTATTTGGATTATTGCGGGCACTAGTGGTAAAGAATCTGCCTGCTAATGCAGGAGATATAAGAGATGCAGGTTTGATCCCTGGGTTGGGAAGATCCCCTGCAGGAGGGCATGACAGCCCACTCCAGTATTCTTGCCTGGAGAATCCCATGGACAGAGGAGCCTGGCAGACTATAGTCCGAAGGGTCACATAGAGTCGGACGCAACAGAAGTGACTTAGCAAGTAGTGTTTACTTGTGATCATTCTTTTTTATTTCTCTATGTTCCTATGATTTCAATTCCTAATTTTAAAAATAAATTTAAAAAACCCTAAATTAATCATTCTTTTAGCTGTTTCCCAGAATACCTGAGCATAAACAGAGGACATATTTTTAATTATTTTAATTGGGAAGTATAACTGCAAGGATTAGGGCTAAAAAGAATGATGCGGGAAATAGTGTAGAGACCTATAAGGAAAGGCGTTTAGGAGTTGGGAATTGCTCCTGAGTTGTCAATGCCCTTAGTCTTTTCTCAGAGGGGCTATATAAACTGCAGTTCAGCACCTTCACTTGAGGCAAAATGGGGAAAATCCCTCCACCAGCTGCCAATTCAGAGTCAAAGGTGAGGCTTAGGGGATATTAAGGCCCCAACAGTTGTAAGATACACAAACACAAATACAGAGCTGTCTGTGATGGGGTAACAGGCAACCTCTGGGGAGGAGATAAGAGGTGCCGGTGTCATTCTGAGGAAAGAAGCTGTCAGGTTAGGTACCTGTGGATTTGCTCAGAACCCACAAATATCATTGATTCAGCAGCAAATGGAACAAAATAAATTTGTGTGAGCAGTGCCTAGTACAGAGGTCAAATTACTTACGCTTTTTTGTGCACCAACTCTTAAAACAATGTCATGTTTCAGTTTTGCACTTGTATCATGATTCTATTTTACAAATACCTTTCCTTTGGAGATCCTAATTATTTTTATTGAGCGATTAAGTGTGTTTTTATTGAAGTGTTAGAAAGTCCATGCATTTCATCTTTGTTATGTGAAGTTTTTCTTTTCTTTCTTAAGACATTTTTTTTCTTCAGATCTTACTCTCACTATCTAATTTGAAATAATAGCTTTTCAGATAAGATAGTGTTCTTGTTCATTTCCAACTTTTTTAAACCCTAAACTTTCCTTCTTTTAGTGTGAATGTTAATAATGTTGGGCTGCAATTACATTTAATTTTCTCAACAAGGATGAATGATGACCATCTTTTTTGAATCATTTTATCTATAAAAGTCATTAAATTATGCATGTATTACTTAAGATAATACTTGACTGATGTAGCAGAATTTAAAAATATACTGTCTTCCAATTCCATAATTATTCTTTCCTATCATCTTTCAGCAACTAGTTTTGCTGATGAAAATTATGGTATTAGTATGACTTCCTTGACTTTATTTTATACTGACCTTCTCTTTCCCTGTCTCTGTCTGTCTGTCTCTCTCACACACATAAATATACATGCATCTTTTAAATTTCAGGCTCCCAGACATTTATTTTATCTTACAATTCTAAGCCATTTTGTTTCCTTCAGTTATGAATATTTTTATGACATAATTAGTTCAGAGATTTTATCTTATCTAGTATGTTCTCTCAGAACCTCTTATTATGAAATACTGAGCCATCTGAATTTACCATCTTTTAACTATTTTAAATTCACTATATGTGAAATGGTATTATATGTATACATGTATGTATGTATGCACACATATGCATATAGATTCTGGTTTAATAACATCATTAAAAGTTTAAATGTCAAGTCAAGTTATTAATTGCTTAATCAAACAGATCAATTTTTAATGAATATTATTAAAATATCAGTTTTATGGTTGAAAGTATTGGTTACACTTACATATTTATATTAGAGTAATGTAAAAAATTAATCAATGGAAACCTCAGCTAGAGTTGAAACTGGAAACAGGACCTCTCACACCCTCTGACAATTGCACAGCCCAACAAGAAGAAAGACTACACTCTTCTCCTGAAAAGGATTCAACCAATGAAAGCCATGGCTCCTTATTTGCGTAGAGCCCTCCCCAACTTATTTTCCTCTCTGTAAAACATTCTCCTCTCATTCTTGTGACTGGACTTGCAAGTGGCTTACCCTGGTTGCAGAATCGAAATAGATTGCATTTCTCTGTTAATTCCAAATAAACTCTCATCTTTGCTGAAGAACGATCTGGCTTTTTATTTAAGATCAGCATTTTGTTGGCACATGGTGGGACCAGAGAGGAATCCTGAGGGCTCCAGGAGTCACCAAAGCAAACAGGTATGGTACCCACAATTGAGCCCATGGTTGCTCACTGCTTTTGTAAGCTATCTCTTTCTCCTGGATGCAAGCTCACACTCTTTTTGCATTTAAAGCTCTCCAAGTTTTATTTGGTGGCTAGGGCTTCCCTTGTAGCTCAGTCAGTAAGGAATATGCCTGCAGTACAGGAGACCCAGTTTCGATCCTTGGGTAGAGAAGATCCCCTGGAAAAGGAAATGGCAACCCGTTCTAGTATTGTTGCCTGGAAAATCTCATGGACAGAGGAGCCTGGTGGACTGCAGTCCATGGGGTCGCAAAGAGTCGGGCACGACTGAGCAACTAACACTTACTTCCCTAGATGGTAATTGACCTGCAGTGCAGGAGGCCTAGGTTTGATTGTTGGGTCAGGAAGATCCTCTGGAGAAGGGAATGGCAACCCACTCCTGTATTCGTGCCTAGAGAATTCCATGTACAGAGGATCCTGGCAGGGTACAGTCCATGGGGTCTCAGAGAGATGAACACTGAGTGACTAGCAATTGCACTTTCAGGCTTTATTAGGATCTATTTAAAAGTTTGTCTTTCTGTTTAAGATCTTGTTCTATATGCACGTAGTCGTTTGGCAGCTCAATCTGATTTTAATATCAGAATATTCCACTGAAATCAAATAGCCTTTGGCCCATTCCCCTCAGAGCAGGGGTTTCTTCTCCTGAAATTGGCTAACTTTCAACTCATTCTTTTAGAAATAAGATTTGTTTCTTGGAAACAGTGCCGAATTTTTCAGTTTTTTGCCTATTCCTTTGGAAGGGCTGCCCTCTGGAGACTGGAAAAAAAAAAAAAATTAGCTTAATTTCCAGAAAGGAGGCTGTCTTCTTAGTACTGTAGGACTGGGCAGGATTCTTTTGCAGGCTGTTTGAATTCAGCAGTTTGTGTTGTAAGTTGCTCAAACCCTTTGAAAGTTGCTCTTTATTATGGAGACAGCACTTTTAGGAAATGGGATCCTGGTTATCTAAGCATTTTGAGGGTGCTGCTGGTGGTGGTGAAGAACCCACCTGCCAATGCAGGTTAGACATAAGAGACATGGGTTCAATCTCTGGGTTGGGAAGATCCCCTGAAGGAGGTCATATCAACCCACTCCAGTATTCTTGCCTGGAGAATCCCATGGACAGAGGAGGCTGGTGGGTTGCAGTCCACAGGGTTGCAAAGAGTGAGAAAGCATGCAAGCCCTGCATCAGAGACTCCAGTCAATTTTATGTTTAAGGACTCAGGTCCTTGCTCCTGTGTACTTTTAACCAAATAAATTGACCTGACCTAAGGCAACAAAGAATATTAATGACCAGTATGAGGAACTGTTGAAAGCTCCAAACTTAATTTCCTTACAATCGAATTGGACTACAATAGCTCAGAAGCTTCTAAAAATGGTGGAATGCTTATTTCAATTGGCATTTTGAGGCTTCCAAATGGTTATCAGAAGTCTAAAATTGCCTTCTGCCAAAAAATAAAAATAAATAAAGAATTTAAATTAACAATGGTAAGGAAAGAATGATAGAAAGCTAAAAATACTCCTGAAGGCGATCTTGGCTTCTTTGTCTCATGTTAATTCTTTCACCAAAATTCCCTCTTTCTCTGAAACTCTCTCCATTCCCTGTTCTTCTGAATTTATTAGAATCTGTCCCTTTGAAATTAAACCTTCTGAGGTTCTAGAGGTTAAACCCTTAACCTGTATTCCCTGGAGTAAACTTTAAATGCAAGGCATGGTCAAAGACTTTTCCAAAATAACCAGAGATCCTCACAGATTTGGTGAGGAATTTACTATAGTCATTCAAATTTATCAACCTGGTTTCTCTAACTTATAACCAGTTAGTTCATGAAGGCCAGGTCCAGTATTTGATGAAAGCTGTTAATTGAGAAAATCCTAAAAGATCTCTAGATTTACAACAGGGAGAACATTATGCTGACCTATTAAAATATTATGAGATAACTTCAAAGAGCAAGTCCTAAGGCTGTTCCAAACTTGTTGATTGGAACAAAATTCAGCCTTGCACAGAGAAATATGATGAATCAGTTCATGATTATTACAACTAACTTCAGATTTTTTTAAATAAAATTCTGGTCTTCCTTCAGATGTTGATCCAACCTGGATAGCATTTAACTCTCTGTTTATTCATGGGCTGAAACAGCATCTTTCCCTTCTAATAAAGAGGCCACGATAGAATACTAAACTATGTCCACTCCAGATTTACCAAACCAGCTCTCTACTAGTCAAGTCACCTGAAAGGAAGACTGCCAAATTCTTGATTTTCAGCTCTCCTGAGATGAGGCTCTTCAGTTCAGTTCAGTTCAGTTCAGTTGCTCAGTTGTGTCCGACTCTTTGCGAGCCCTATCCATTACCACCTCCCGGAGTTCACTCAGACTCACGTCCATCGAGTCAGTGAGGCCATCCAGCCATCTCATCCTCTGTCATCCCCTTCTCCTCCTGCCCCCAATCCCTCCCAGCATCAGAGTCTTTTCCAATGAGTCAACTCTTCGCATGAGGTGGCCAAAGTACTGGTGTTTCAGCTTTAGCATCATTCCTTCCAAAGAAATCCCAGGGCTGATCTCCTTCAGAATGGACTGGTTGGATCTCCTTGCAGTCCAAGGAATTCTCAAGAGTCTTCTCCAACACCACAGTTCAAAAGCATCAATTTTTTGGCACTCAGCCCTCTTCACAGTCCAACTCTCACATCCATACATGACCACAGGAAAAACCATAGCCTTGACTAGATGGACCTTTGTTGGCAAAGTAATGTCTCTGCTTTTGAATATGCTATCTAGGTTGGTCATAACTTTCCTTCCAAGGAGTAAGCATCTTTTAATTTCATGGCTGCAGTCACCATCTGCAGGCTCTTAAATGAACCCAAACCCTTCAATTTTATGCAATTTTTGCAAAGATTCAGGGCACTGGAAAAGAGATTGTTACAAGTAAGCATTTTAGCCTTCTAACCAGCCTCTCCAGTGTCCTCTCAATTCTCAGTGATGGGGATCCAGGGAACTACAGGGACTCTCCCTAATTCTCCTTCTTAATTGACATGGAGAAACATTTCTCCAGAATGGGGATGAAATTCTTCCATTCCTAATTGATACTGGAACCACACTTGTGATGCCTAACTTTGCTGTTACAAAGCAGCCCCGAAAGCTAAAATTTCAGATAATGGAGATCTCTAATGAGCTTAAAGAAGTTCCTGTCTCTGAACTCATTTCCTTTTTTTTTTTTTAGGCTGGTTGAAAGATACACCCTCTTTTCTCCTTAGATCCTTTGCCCCTATCCATTTATTAGGCTGAGATTTCTAAGAGAAGTATAATTCTGGAATTTCTTTTTCCCCGAAGAGGGAAGTAATTCTAGAAACTTGAAAGTAGTCATAAAAGTAATCAACTAGGGGAATTAAATAACCCTTTCACATCTTGTATTTGTTCCTTCTCTGAAAGTACTAGAGCAGGTTCTAGAAATGCTGATCATTTGTCCTTATTGAATTAGCTATCACTTCTCTTATGAGCAAGATCTCTGACTACTGTTGGCAAAAGTCACAGCATATCCCCCATCAAAATTCATATAGACTCTTAAAACCTTTTCTCAGAATGAAGCAATACTTAATAAATAAAATAATCCTTCAAGGCATAAAACCCATAATAGAAGGTTAAAAGTCTTAAAAAATATATTTTAGGGAGGATCCCATGGAGAGGCAGAGGGCAATCTGCTCTGATATTCTTACCTGGGAGGACCCATGGACAGAGGGGCCAGGCAGGCTGGGATTCGTGGGGGTGCAAGAGTCAGATGCAACTTAGTAAAGAAACCACAACCACCACCACCACCACCATCACCACCACAACTTTCAGGTTTCTCCAAACAGACTAGGAGACTCCTTTCTAAGTCTAATCATTTGTATATTGTCTTGCATTTTTTCATGGGCAACCATGCCATTTACAAATAAAGAAAATTTTGTTTTGAAAAAGATATTTTAAAACTTATTTGGCTGCATTGGATCTATTATGGTGAGCAGGCTCTCTAGTTGTGGCATACATGCTTAGTTGTCCTGCTTCCCTGATCAGGGATAGAACCCATGTCCCCTGCATTGGAAGGTGGATTCTTAACCACTGGATCACCAGGGAATTCCTAAAGGTAACAAGTCTTCAGGTTTCATTAGTTTCTATACCACCTCCATAACACTCCAATTTTAGCAGTGAGAAGCTTAAAAACCAAGGGTGGATTTTTGTCCAGGACCTCCCTGCAATAAACAGCAATGTTACTCTTCCATACTGTGATATTTCTAACCCTTATATGTTTTTAGCATCCATTCCCACCAGAAGTCGATTCTTGTAATTTATTTATGCAGTGCCTTCTTTAGCATTCCAGTTGATGAAGCTAGTCAATGCATTTTTGCCTTGACTTTGTTGTTCAGTCGTTCAGTCGTATCTGACTCTTTGTGATCCTGTGGACTTGTCTTGACTTGGCAAGAAAAATAATTCACCAGAATAGTAACGCCCCAGGGTTTTACTGATAATCTTTCTTGTTTCTCAGAAATCCTAAAGGGTGATCTGGATGAATTAAGTTCCCCACAGGTTCTGTTTTGTTGTGATATGTGGATGATTTGCTTCTTCTCTCTCCTCCTCAAGCTTCCTCACAGAAAAAAACAACATCGAGCTGCTAAAACTTTTAACCATAAAAAGACACAAGTTCACCAAAGAAAAATTGCAGTTTGCCCAAACTCAGGTTAGATATTGAAGGCATCTGATATCAGAACCAGGATTACATCTATATAAAGATGGACTTCTTGGTGTTCTAAGTTTCTCAAAACTTAAAACTTAGTGCCAACTGGGAGGGTTTCCAAGTTTTGTCAGTTACTGATGAAATCTGATTCTGAATCTATCTCTTATAGCCAAACCTCTCTATGGTTTACTCAACTGTAATACCCAGGGCCCAATTTTATGGGAAGAATTAGATAACACAGCCTTCAAGGCCTTAAAGAAAAGTTAGATGAACCCACCTGCCCTAGGGTACCACAATTATCAAATGCTCTCTTTTCTTTCTCCTATTTGAAAAGGAACTAGACGCCCTTATATTTATCTCACCCTAAAACACAAAGACAAAATAGTCAAATACATAAAATTAAAGAGTGGAAGAGTGGTTGCCAGTGCCTGGGAGATGACAGGGAAACAAGAAGGCTTTATTGTGTATTTATACTCTATTGTGCATTTATAAATTCAGAAGATGGATCTCATGATAAATGTTCTTTCTGTAATTAAAAAACTGATGAAGAGCTAGCAAATGTGAATGGCATTTGAGTAATACATGATACCAATGTTAATTTCCAATATAATACAATGTATAGATATTAATTTCCTGAATCTATAATTGTTTTGTGATTATGAAGAATAATGTTCATGATTGTAGAAATCATATTCTAAAGTATATGGGGATGACCACATGCCACCAATGTAATTACAAAAGACTCAGGGAAAAATTTTTGTTATACTGTACTTACAACCTTTTAAAAATTTGAGATTGCTTTTTAAAATCTATGAAAACTCTATGCCCAATTATAAGTGTTACTTACTAGACATGATAAACTGGATCCCATCACCAATGCATTAACTTAATAACTTGTATGTTAAGACCTCAGAATAAAGTTGTTCTTTTGTTTACCAAAAACAAAAAAATAATGAGTTGATTTTATAGAAAGAAGTTTGGGATTCATTTTCTGTTTTGTTTATAGTTCTGTTTCCCTGGTGGTTTTGTCGCTAAGTCGTGACTGACCCTTGCAACCCCATGGACTGTTGCCTGCCAGGCTCCTCTGTCCATGGGATTCTCCAAGCAAGAACACTGGAGTGGGTTGCCGTTTCCTTCTCCAGTTTCCCTGGTGGACCTTTTCCATTTTGATTATATTTTAACCTCATTTTTTTTTTTTTTTTTTTACCAGTTGTGCTGTTTCTGGGATCCTAGTTCCCTGACCCAGGATCAAATCTGAACTCCCTGCAGTAGAAGCATAGAGTCTTAACCACTGGACCTCCAGGGAAGGCAAGATAACTGATATCAGTAAACTGATAGTTATTCTGGGGAATAAGTAATTATAGCTTAATCCTGAGTCACCAATATACACAATAGTATCCCCAGTATTCCCTAGGCAGTTTATTAATATTCACTGGAGATTATTTCTCATGTTTCTACCTGGTCTTAATTTCTTGATATGTACTCTCCATAATGGAGTGAAAGAGACAAGTTTAAGTGCTGACTAGTACAAAGAATTCATAGCTAGACCTTTAGTTAATGAGGCTACTTTCAGCTGCAGCTTCCCACTGTTCCCATGTGTATACCATGTTTGGAAATTCTCTCATCCTCTGCCTGGAGAACTGACTCCACTTTCTAAGCAGTCTGATACTGAATCTATTTTAGAAATATGCTCTCTTTTTTCTGTTTCATTAGTAAACTCACTTCCAACTGATTTATTCATTTTTTAAAAAAGTTAAAATCTTTCTCTGATCTCTCTCCCTCCATAATCTTAGCTTTTGTGGGTTTATACCCTGTTGCATCATAGTATTTTCATTTTAATAAGTTATCATGAGGGAAGAGGAAGGAAAATATGCATGCTTATTTTGCCAGCTTGGTGGTGAATCAAATAAACCAAAAGGTACTGAAAACTGACTTTGGAAAATCTTCATAATGATGTCAGTAAGAAGAGTCATGTTTCCTGCCTCTAAGGAAAAAATACTGCAAGATTTGCTATAATCTGTACTATTTTTAAAAGCTTTGTTATTTTCAGTTATATTGAAAATACAATTTGGATGTTTAAACTGGAATCTCTGAGCTAAAATTGCCTAATCTTTTTCTTGGTATACTTAGTGAACAGAAATCAATGATGATAAAAGCAAAAGGAAATTAGCTAATTTGACAGCAACATTAAAGCATATAATACATATGTGTGTGTGTATATATATATATATATATATATATATAATCAAGGAGCAGTGACATTGGATATGAGTAATGGATTAGATGAGGCCGGTACACACATCCCATGATGCTTTGTGTAAGAAGTTATTCCCGATGGCTTGTTTGTGGACTGTAGATTCAGAAAAGTGAATTAGACATATGATTATCATTTAGTTGCATTCTACTATGCTGCAGTTCTATTCATGATAATTAAAAAATCAATTTTGAGTGAATTGCAATTCATCTTCATTGCATCTGTTTATCTTTTCATTATTTTTGATAAAGTACTATCATACTTATACTATAGTTGTTACTCTACATTTTCTATTTAAGGGACAAATCATGTATTTAAAATCATATATTTACACTGGTAAAGTATCTGCTGGCCAATGCAGGAGATGCAAGAGACATGAGTTTGATCCCTGGATTGAGAAGATCCCCTGGAGTGGGAAATGGCAATCCATTCCAGCATTCTTGCCTGGAGAATTCCATGGACAAAGGAGCCTGGTGAGCTACAGTCCCTGGGTTTGCAAAGAGTTGGACATGACTGAGCAACTGAGCACACACATAGGACATTGTACTTAACGTTTAAGAGAAGATCAAATGAAATTATTTCCTTCTGTAGGTTTTATTTTTCTACTACTTTGTGATTGACTATAATATTTTATTTGATTCTCAGACTTTATCTGGTTTTATATATCCACTTTTGTTGAATGTTAAAATTCAACTAGGAAGAACCTCAGAAGTTTGTCAGCTGTTTTACGCTTCATGGTTAAACTGTACCATTTTAATTTTAATGAAGTTTAATGATTACTAAGATCTACAATCTTGTTGAGTCTAATCTGATAATACAATTATTTGTGTAATCTCACTATCATTCACATATTTTTTAAAAGTTATGACCTAATAAGGAAATTTCAAATGTGGTTTCATATTGGAAAATTAAGAAACCTATCATCAACATTGTCAAAAGTTAAGACATCTCTTGATAATATCTAGTGCTATTTGTACTGGAAATTCAGCAAGGTATAAGGTCTGGACAATTTGAAGGGGAGGAACTTACTCAATATTCATTATTTTCTAAAAAATGTCATATTGTTTATTGTAATTTTAATAGATTAAATTAGATAAAATATAAGACAGTATTTAGAAGTTGGAGAACTCTTTTTTTTAATTTAAATTTATTTATTTTAATTGGAGGCTAATTACTTTACAATATTGTATTGGTTTTGCCATATATCAACATGAATCCACCACGGGTGTACACGTGCTCCCCATCCTGAACCCCTCTCCCACCTCCCTTCCCGTACCATCCCTCTGGGTCATCCCAGTGCACCAGCCCCAAGCATATTGTATCCTGCATCGAACCTGGACTGGCAATTCGTTTCTTATATGATATTATACATGTTTCAATGCCATTCTCCCAGATCATCCCACCCTTGCTCTTTCCCAGAGTCCAAAAGACTGTTCTATACATCTATGTCTCTTTTGCTGTCTTGCATACAGGGTTATCATTACCATCTTTCTAAATTCCATATATATGCATTAGTATACTGTATTGGTGTTTTTCTTTTTGGCTTACTTAACTCTGTATAATAGGCTCCAGTTTTATCCACCTCATTAGAACTGATTCAAATGTATTCTTTTTAATGGCTGAGTAATACTCCATTGTGTATATGTACCACTGCTTTCTTATCCATTCATCTGCTGATGGGCATCTAGGTTGCTTCCATGTCCTGGCTATTATAAACAGTGCTGCAATGAACATTGGGGTACATGTGTCTCTTTCAATTCTGGTTTCCTTGGTGTGTATATCCAGCAGTTGGATTGCTGGGTCATAAAGCAGTTCTATTTCCAGGTTTTAAGGAATCTCCACACTGTTCTCCATAGTGGCTGTACTGGTTTGCATTCCCACCAACAGTGTAAGAGGGTTCCCTTTCCTCCACACCCTCTCCAGCATTTACTGCTTGTAGACTTTTGGATCACAGCCATTCTGACCGGTATGAAATGGTACCTCGTTGTGGTTTTGATTTGCATTTCTCTGATAATGAGTGATGTTGAGCATTTTTTCATGTGTTTGTTAGCTGTCTGTGTGTCTTCTTTGGAGAAATGTCTGTTTAGTTCTTTGGCCCATTTTTTGATTGGGTCATTTATTTTTCTGGAGTTGAGCTGTAGGAGTTGCTTGTATATTTTTGAGATTAGTTCTTTGTCAGTTGCTTCATTTGCTATTATTTTCTCCCATTCTGAAGGCTGTCTTTGGAGAATTGTTAATTTACCTTAATTGTCCTCCAGATTAGTAAGTGTAGTTATAGATCTGAAATTATCTACAGGAATCATGCAGCAGAACTTTGTCTAAGATGTGTAAACTAATCATATGGGATCAATAACTGTAAGCAAGAATGGAGAATATTTTGAAGAGGAAGAAAATGGTTTCAATTTTTAACATGCTAAATTCATTCCTCTAATAGATCTTTGATTTATTCTCTACATAGGCGTGGGATTATTTTGTTCAAATCTTTGAGTATATAATTTAGAAAATGAAATATTTATTAACTTTTAATATGGAAATAACAATCAAATGGACATCATAAGGTGTGTGTATTCAGTTACTCAGTTGTATCTGACTCTTTATGTCCCCATGGACTGTATAGCCCACCAGGCTCCTCTGCCCATGGAATTTTCCAGATGAGAATTATAGGGTAGAGATTTCAAAAGTTTTGATTCTGTGTGTGTACGGAAGGTTACCACTTTAATCTTCATTTTACATGACAGGAGAAAAAGCAAAAACGTACACAGCAGAATATAATGTAGTATAGGTGTCTGCATCACAAAAACAAAAATCCCCAAGATTTTAAATTATCTTTTAGGCAAGATTCAGTTATATTTTCTTGCTGTCTCTAGTGATGTTAGCACAAGTTATAAAATGTTTAATGGATGCATGTTATCAATGGATGCAAAAAAACCCTAGTATAGTTCTCTTACTGTTAAAAATTAATATGAACTAGGAGAAAGCAATGGCACCCCACTCCAGTACTCTTGCCTGGAAAATCGCATGGACAGAGGAGCCTGGTAGGCTGCAGTCCATGGGGTCGCTAAGAGTCGGACACGACTGAGTGACTTCACTTTCACTTTTCACTTTCATGCACTGGAAAAGGAAATGGCAACCCACTCCAGTGTTTTTGCTTGGAGAATCCCAGGGACGGGGCAGCCTGGTAGGCTGCCGTCTATGGGGTCACACAGAGTCGGATACGACTGAGGTGACTTAGCAGTAGCAGTAGCAGCAGGATGAGCCTGTAAAACTAGCAGCATAATTCATTTAACATTTCAGGCGAAAGATTGTTGCATACCAGCCTGAAAGTAACAAGACAATTCCTACTACTTTTTAAAGCTAGATGGATGACTACACCATGAGGATATAATGTGATAATATTCCTAACAAGCTTGCTTTAAAAAAGTGGCTGCACTTAGACCAACGCCAGCATTCTGACATCATAAAGCAAGAATCTATTTATAACACAAAGTGATATAACCATTTTCCCATCCTTTTACATTGCAGTAAAGTAGCAATGGATCAATTGGTTTTTACTCTGGTTACAGGAAAAATGGTGGGTCCCATACATATAACTAGAACAGCATTTATCATTAAGTGCCACCAGCATAATTCTGCTAGAATGGAATTTTTTAAAGTAATTCTACATAATGGACATTAATCAACTTGATTGCTGCTGCTACTAAGTTGTTTCAGTCGTGTCCAACTCTGTGCGACCCCATGGACGGCAGCCTACCAGGCTCCTCCCTCCCTGGGATTCTCCAGGCAAGAACACTGGAGTGGGTTGCCATTTCCTTCTTCAAAGCATGAAAGTGAAAAGTGAAAGGGAAGTCGCTCAGTCGTGTTCGACTCTTCACGACCCCATGGACTGCAGCCTACCAGGTTCATCCATCCATGGGATTTTCCAGGCAAGAGTACTGGAGTGGGGTGCCATTGCCTTCTCCTAATGAACTTGATTGGAGTATGATTAATTGAAAGGGATATTTGAGTCTGTCACATGCTTGTGACATGGCAGTCAATCCTTAATTCAAAGTATCAGGCTTCAAGTCTTGAAAGGAATGATCATTATTTATAAATCTTTTATTTTTCTTAAATAATTTTTATTGAACTCTTTGAAAATATATAGAAATAAAGTACATAAGGATATGCATTGAAAAATTTTACCTATTATGATGCATTGAAAAGTCACATGGAATTTTGGGGCTAGTCAAATTTTGTAGAAGTAGGCAAATGATAAACTGGCATGAAAGATTTAATGAGCAAATAGTTCGGAAGCTATTTTGATTAGTCAACATATAATAAAAAGTCTATTTATTTATTAAACTATAGACCACTTATTCTTTTCTTTTTAAAGATTTTAGATCACTAAGAAAAATATTCATAATATAAAAATTTTCTTAATAACCTTAAGTAGATGTTTATTTTGCAAACTCCATTGAAACAACTCTTTTGGTGAGCTTGTGTTTTCATTTCAGAGTTCATTGTCTGGAGTTCACTTTTTAATAATGATATCACTAATATAAAGCATAGCAAATTTTTCACTCCAGAAGAGGAAGAACCAGATATGATATTTGATAAATGGAGAATGAGGGAAAATCTATATTGGTAGGTCAACAATATTATGAAAAATATATAGTTCCTGGATAAGGCAATTTTAAAATGGTATAAAATATCAATATATCTATGTATGCATTTATAATTTTCTGCATTAATCATCTACTTTATCAGAACTGAGCTTATAATTCAGAGGCCATTTTGTTTTTATTTAATACTACACAGAGTTTATTTGATTTTCTTTCTCTATTAGAGGGATCAAACACAAGTTAAACTACCAAAATGAGTATGCTGATTTTTTTTTCTACTTTTGCTTAAAGCATCTTTACATCTACCTGGGTTCTTCAGTCAATCTTAATTAAATTTTTAGCCAAAAGATCTCCTGAAAAAAAAATTCTGGTATTTTCATATCTCAGGGCTCAGTATTATAGGTAATAAACAAATTTTCTGAAGTTTTTCTTAAAAATGTTTCATGTAAGAATTATTCATAACTATTAAGGTTACATAAACTTACTTGTATACACTCTCATTGAATAGAGCTGTGTATTAACTACTTTCTTTGTTTTGAATTGCAGCTTTCTTACTCTGAGCCTGATATATATTCCCATTTAGAATTAGAGGATTCTTTCCTTTAGCTTTCAAGATTTTCCAAAATTTAAATAACCTTTACCAGAGGCAGAATTATTAAGAAGCGAATGAAGCTCAGAATTTATGGATTTGACTTATACGGGCTTTTTCAGGGGTATACGGAGGGATCTTAATCATATTTACTTACAGTCACAATGATTTTATAAAATTTAGAGATTTTCATAGTAATTGGTTAATATTTCTTTTTTCTGCTCCAATTTCTCCTTTTCATCTCCCACCCACTTAAGTGGTTCGATTAAAATTATTGCCTCATTTCTATGAATTTCTACTTGGCCTATTACCTTAAAACAATCACTTTGAGTGTCTCTGTTGAAAAAATTAAAAGTCTCCATTTCCTATGTGTCTGTCTATATAAGAATTTATATTGATGCTCATTCTTATATACTTAGCAGAAAGGTTTTATTAGTGGATTATCATAAGCTCTCAAGGTCATAATCTTTAATTTCAGATAGAATCAAAGATTCCCTCTGAAAACTATTCTAATGATCGTAATTTGTAATTTCCAATGCTAACTGCTCTATAACAAAGTAAAATGATGAAAAGCAAAGACGCTCTCATTTCCTTTTTTTTCCCCTAATCTTCCAAAAGAAATAAAATTCCAGTTGTATAAACAGATGGTTGATCACCAGAGCAACCAGAGTCTGATAAGAGTTTTTCAGAAGCTTGTCAGGATCACAGCCCACACACTTGTACTTAAAAAAAAAAAAAAATGATTTAAGATTTAACAGAATTTTACAAGAAATATTAGTGGGCTTTATGACAAAAATCAGAACACTTTTCCACTTTTATCCAATTTTCTACAATTGTAGAAATTAAGTATAATTAATTGTAGCATTAAATGCAATGAGGACATGATGGGAAACAAAACTAATTCTTTTAAACGGTACAATGATGCACCCAATATTCTTTTAGTACTCATGAGTTATTTTCTATTACCTACTAAATTCAATAAATACCTAATGAATGTCCTTTTTATATGCCACTAAGAACACAATAGATAAATAGATAAAAAAATATTATACAGGCTTTTCCTTCTAAAATGTAACAATCTAAGTAATAAGTTTATAAGTGTACTCAATTGCCAAAATAATATGACAAATGCTTTTGTTTCATTACATAGATGATTGGTGTATGAAAAGTGGTGATCAGAGCTATAGTGTTGTTTTCTGTTGTTTTTAACATTGCTGTTAGTATTATTATAATAAATAAAAGGTGTTGGCTCAGTAACACGGGGAACACATTTTTTGCTGGAGTCAGTTTTCAATGTCTAGGTGGCTTGAATGAAGATGGTTGTGATGACTACTAGTTCTTAAGGGTGGGTGTTTTGAAAGTGGTCAGAAGAGTTGACTGGAAGACATATTTCCATAGAAAGTTCACTTCAGTTTTACCAATAGTTGTACTGTTTGGAAGTTTGTGGTGAATGTGTGTGTGTGTGTGTGTGTGTGTATTTGTGTGTGTGTGTGCTTGTGTATTGAGGGAAGCCAGGGAGAGACAAGTTAAAGTCTTTTGAAGTCACTAGTAGATAGATACTTTGCACATTTTAGAATTAAGAAAAGTAAAATGGAGACTAGGAAGAATGGGAATATGTGCAAGGATGAGCGAAAAATCAAGTTTGTCCGCAGAATGCATTTAGGGCAGTAGAGGGAGAAGTTGGAATACTGTGAAGTGTCCTAAAATAGTCTCATAGACTTTACTGTTTTCTAGACTAGGGAACACCTGGAGCCCATTCATAATTAGAATCCCATCTTTAATGAGTCTTAGAAGGCAATGCCATTATATTGCAGAGAATGCCCCAGTGTGACATGTCAGGTAGTTCTTTTTTTTTTAATTGAATATAAATGTTTTATTTATTTTTTTTCATATTTATGGTAACTTTATTTTTTTTAATTTAAGTTTATTTATTTTAATTAAAGGCTAATTACTTTACAATATTGTATTGGTTTTCCCATACATCAACATGAACGTGTCAGATAGTTCTAAACAACATTTTCATGACCATTTACAGGCCATTAGTAATTTATCATGCACTATAATTCTTAGATTCTATGAAATCAAATTAGTTAATACCAAATCTATTTCTTACAGACATCATTGATTTCAGTGTCCATTCATGTACCTAGGGCACTGTCATTCATCTAGAAGGTACTCTTTAACTAGACATTAAACGAATGATGGAGTAATCAATTAATACATTCATGCATGCATTAAGGAATGTGTTACATAAGACTTAAGTAGGTAATGCAACATATAAGTAAAGTACCTTTTATGAGAAACAAAATTTCTTCTAAGGAAGAGTAGTCAAGAGTGGAAGAAAATAATAAAAAAACATGAGACAGCAAAAGAGACACTGATGTATAGAACAGTCTTATGGACTCTGTGGGAGAGGGAGAGGGTGGGAAGATTTGGGAGAATGGCATTGAAACATGTGAAATGTCATGTATGAAACGAGATGCCAGTCCAGGTTCAATGCACGATGCTGGATGCTTGGGGCTGGTGCACTGGGACGACCCAGAGGGAGGGTATGGGGAGGGAGGAGGGAGGAGGGTTCGGGATGGGGAACACATGTATACCTGTGGTGGATTCATTTTGATATTTGGCAAAACTAATACAATTATGTGAGGTTTAAAAATAAAATAAAATTAATTTAAAAAAATAAAAAAACAGAAAGTATTCAAATCCGCAGTCTAATTTTTGAAGTCAAAACAATTACTTATGTATTTTTTCCTGAACTAGTTAACTTACTGCTGCTAAGTCGCTTCAGTCGTGTCCGACTCTGTGCGACCCCATAGACAGCAGCCCACCAGGCTCCCTCGTCCCTGGGATTTTCCAGGCAAGAACACTGGAATGGCTTGCCATTTCCTTCTCCAATGCGTGAAAGTGAGAAGTGAAAGTGAAGTCGCTCAGTCGTGTCCGACTCTTGGCGACTCCATGGACTGTAGTCCATGGGAGTTTCCAAGCAAGAGTACTGGAGTCGGTTGCCATTGCCTTCTCCCAGTTAATTTACTAGTACACATTAAAAAAAAAAAAACGCATTTTGTAATTTGAATATTAGACACAATTGTAGTCTGTTACTTTATTTTGAAAGTATCTGTATATTTATACGTTGTCAATAGGAAATAGTATCTCAAAAGGAAAAAATTAGATTAATATCTCTAACAAAATTGAAAGATATAAAAGAATATACACGTTTTAAAAATCATACAGCATTTTATAAGATTAATAATTACTTGGAATGTTAGGTAGTGAGTTAAATGATCTTGTATTCTTATAAATGGAAGTATAATTATATTTAACATTTGGAAAAATGATACAAAACAATCCTGTCAGATGTAGCGCAAATTTTTAAAATAATTTTCAAAATGTTATAAGCCTTTGATATAAATTAGTAGTGACTAAAATATTGTTTAATTTTACACATCATTGAATATTTTTTCTATAATTTTATTTTATTTTATTTTTTTTCTATAATTTTAATCTGCTTTTATTATTTTGTTATACTTATCACCATCTTATATTTTATTTTTGTACTTATCATGTTTATTTGTTTATGTATCATATTTTACCATATAAAGTCCATGAAGCAACCTAGAAAACTTCTTGCCATGCAATAAATACTCAATAAATTGAGGTAAATAAATGAATGAATGTATAAATATAAGGAAGATTATTCTAAGTTTGGACCTTTTCTCTCTGTGTGTGAAGTCTCTGTGGTGGCCAAATTGAAAACATAACAATTGACAATGCTAAGTATATATAAGGAGTGCTAAGTCTTATTCTTTGTCCATAATTAATATTCAATTTTTAAGTTTGAATGGATAAATGAATAAGTATGGGAGTAAACTAATTCACAAGTTAATTCAGATATCTGTTCCTATTAAATTGGATTGGGTGAAGTAATTCCTGTTAAAAGTGCTTCTAAACACAGTGAAATTAAACTTATTTGATATTATTGGCTTTAACAAAACAAAAGAATTAGAAACTACTGGAATCTTTGACTTTATAGAAGTTTAATTATGTAATGAAGCAAAACATTACAAATTAAATATTTTAAGAACACATTATCTTAAGATAGAAAAGAATATAATATTTCATTTAAAAAAAGGCCTTGCTTTTTCCCTTTTTTAGTGATATAAACAAAGTTCCTAACACTTCATTTAGTTTGCATTTCACTGTTAAAAAGTAATGCAGGAATTTCTATCTTTATCTATCTTATTATCTCAATTTATTATTTATTTATCTCACCAAATTTGAAGATAGTTAATTCATTAAAAATTCTTTCTGTAAGTATCTTCTCACTCTATGCATTCACATTTGTGTAATCTTTGTTTTATTACAAAAGGAATAATTTTAATGTAGAAAATTAGTTATTAAAGATTGTTGTAGATTGTGTCCTCATCCTCATACTAAGAAGGTTTAACCTAATTTAAATCATTTATATATACATATATAATATATAGATCTGTATTAACATATGGCTAATTTAATTTTTGGAATAATGCTCTAAAATATTTTAGGGAAGGACAATCTAGCTTTATTTTTCTTTCAAATGTTTAACTAGAGTATCACTTTTTAAAAATTAATTTTTCCAATGAAGTTTTCCAGTGATATCAGGAGATATTTTATCTGCACATTATTATGGATAATTCATATTTAGTGATGCATTTATATATATATATTTATATATAGTTAATATATGCATATATACAGTTGATATATGCATATAGTGTATATAGTGATACATAACTAAATTTCAGGAACATTTCATATTTATTTATTGGTCTTTTTTTTTTTAAACTGAGTGATAGACCATTTTTATTATCATGCTTAAAAGTAATAATAAAGAATTACTAAATAGAAATTTCACGGTAGTGTTAAGCACTAGGAGCTTTTGAAATGGACTAGGCTAGGCACCATTTTTGAGCGTTGTTTTTACCTTTAATTCTCAAATAATTCCATGAAATAAATGCTTCTCACTTCTTGATTTTACAGAAAAGTGCATTAAGTCGGAGAGGTTAGGCAATTTTCATCAGGTCCTGGAATTTCTATATGCTGGAGCCAGCACATAAATCCAGGCATTGTGTCCTAAAGCCAGCTTATTTCACCACTATTTCATTTTTTTTCTTTAAAATTCTCCTTTATTCTTTTTTATCTGCTGTAGAAAAACCAGTGTTATTTGCTCCTACTCACTGAGGGCACTTTGGGATTTTCTACTTTATCACTCTCACAAACCATGCTATAATAAGCATTCTTGTTCATGCTTCTCTCACTCTCTGTCTCTCTTTTTGAAATCACATCTGTGATCTTTTTTTCCAGGCCAGGAAAAAAAAAAAAAGGACTAATGATACGTAATGTTTGCAGATTTTATAATGATAGGTCCATAATGCAGGAAGGCTATCTTTGCCTCAAATCAATGTACTTGGAGACCATTAACGTGATAGTCTCTTCATATCAACAAGGGCCAGAAAGAACTTACTAGTGCTTCCCTGGTGGCTCAGCTGTAAAGAATTCTCTTTTAATACAGGAGACGTATGTTCGACCCCTGGGTCAGGGAGATCCCCTGGAGAAGGAAATGGCAACTCACCCCAGTATTCTTGCCTGAAAAATCCCTTGGACAAAGGATCCTGGCAGGGTACAGTCCAAAGGGTCACAAAGGAGTTGGACAAAAGTTAGTAAATAAACAGCAATAACAATGGGGTAATATGTTAGTAAGAAGAAAACACCTTCAATAGGTTAGTAAGAAAAAACACCTTCCTTTGGTTCAGCAGTGTGACTGGCATTCATAACTTGGGTAGGAATTCACCATGGGCCAGACCGTATAGTGAACCTATTTAATACAAAAGTGTAAGGTACGTATTAAAAGAGGTGTATTGAAGTATTGGTCTCAGTTCTTCACTGCTCCATTGTAGCAGTGTTTCCAGCCATTTGTGTTCCCAGACTTTGGCATGGGGCTTGGCTTTATGATATACGTTAGCAAATTAGATGGTTTTAGACATCAAGTGAACAGAAAATTGCAGTGGCAATCCACTTGTTGCCATTGTTCTATACCTGTGCTCAACTTGAGCTTGCCTTGAATTTTGGAAAAGCTTGTGCCTCAGGTACCTACTGATTCAGGGAATGAAAGACCTAAGACGGATGACTCATTCCATAGACCAGAGTGAAGACCAGTGGAGTATGGCTAAGATCAGCTGAATTCCAGTTGATCCAGACACTGCAGAATCGTATTTTGCATTTAGTTTGTCGCTTCTATTTATTCTCCTTCAATCTGGAAGAGTTCTTCGGTCTTCATCTATCTGCTTTTTATATAACTTTTATAAGACCAGTGATATGGCAGTTGAACCTCTAAATAGTCTTCTAAATTTTTCATGTTTTATTAGTTCAAGAAGCTTCAAAAAAGCTATTCTAACTGAATTGTCCATCTTAAGTCTTATTGGTTTTTCCACAATGCACAGTACATTTAAAATTCACAAAATATTCATTGAGCTCTTCTTGGGCTAGATATTTAAACAAAACAGATAAACCCCCTTGTTTTACAGAAATTTGATCTGATTAAATAAATGACCACACATCTCAAGTGAAACAATTTCAGCAATAATAAAATTGTTCATAAATTAATTCTACCATTTCTGTCCAATTTCAAGTACCATATATTATAAAATAATAAGTTAGAGTTTAAAAAGTAGTATTACAAATCCCTTTCAGAAAACCAGTTTTTAAAATGCATCTTCTCCTCTGTTTCACTTCAGTACAAAGACTGACTGTGCTTAGCTGCTCAGTCTTGTCTGACTCTTTGTGACTCCATGGATTGTAGCCTGCCAGGCTCCTCTATCCATGGTGATTCTCTAGGCAAGAATACTGGGGTTACCATGCCCTCCTCCAGGGGATCTTTCCAACCCAGGGATCAAACCCAGGTCTCCCGCATTGCAGGCAGATTCTTTACCATCTGAGCCACCTGAGAAGCACTATAAAGACTGGAAGAAATCCCACATTCAAGTAACTGCCCAAAAAACCTTTTTCAGAAGACTCACATTACTGTAGAAAAGCAGTAGAGTCCTCAGTACTAAAGGAACCACGGCATTCACCATGAAATCTTTTTCACCTCATTTCTTGTCTCCGCTTCCCATTGATTACTGGTTTAATTTTCCAGGCAGGGTTCCAACACATGTCAGGAAACAAGGACATTCACAGAAAGTAAGTAGGCTTATCCTCAGAGAAACACTTGAACTCTTGCTTAGCTTAGAAAAACAGTTCAGTCTACTTTGATGAAATCAAGACCCCTGAATCAATCAAAATATCAAACCAGGAGACAAGAATTGAAAAAGTGATTATCTTATGAGCCTTATTTGTAGATGCATAATTAATGTTTCTTAGAAGCAGTGTAGAGCCACTGCTGAATAAAAAAAATATTATAGGTATTCAAGTAATGGCCTGAACTCTGTTATCTAGACTGTCTGCTCGGTAGCTTCAGTTTGGACTTTATTCTTGATAATGAATAGAACTCTATTGTGTGAGTGTGTGCATGCTCGGTTGTGTCTGATTCTTTGCGACTCCATGGACTGTGGGGATTTCCCAGGCAAGAATACCAGACTGGGTTGCCATTTCCCTCATCTTCCCTACCCAAGGATTGAACCCGCAGTTTCCTGCAGCTCCAGCATTGGCAGGCAAATTCTTTACCACTGAGACACTTGGGAAGCCCCTAGAATTCTGTTGGAATATCCTAAAAGAGATTTATTAAATTCATGCAAATGCCTGCTTCATATTGAACTCATGATTCAAAAGGACAGAAGGATATCACATTCAGTCTCTACACTCTTATATTTCAGGCTACTGAAGCAAAAATATTGTTTTAAGTAATATCTTTATCTAATATTTGTTAGATATTGATTTATAGAATAAATAGTAAACAGAGAAATGCATCTTGGTTGTACCAAATCCAATCAATCCATACTGCTTGACCAGATCCTATGGATTAAGATTTTGAAATCAAATGAGAGACATCAACCATGAGGAGATTAATTATGACCTCTTTCTATGTCCAAATTAGGTATAATAACAATAGTTTGGTATGCTTTCTACCCATAATGGAGCTCTTCAATATTTGAAACCACTCTATTTCCATTTCCTTAATAGCTCCATGCAAGAATCACAATGCATAAATATGTTCTCTATGATGAACAGGACACTCTAAATTGAGAACAAGCCACAGTTGCCATTTTCAGCCTTAACATAATCCACTCTCATGTTATTCAGTCTGTCTTTCTTCCATTTTATGAGAAACTCAAGCCCATTTTGGAATGTATTTTATTTGTTGACTAACTTTCACTCATTTTTCTCTTCTCTTCCTGAGTTCTCTAGGTCCGTAAATTCAGCCCTTTGGAAAAACTTCCCTCTTCTCTGAACATTTATACCAGCTGAAAAATCATCATTAACAGATTTCTGAACTGAAGCTGACTTTATTGATTCTTCCAAATTCTGTTACATTATGCATCCAGTGAGAAACTACCAGCTGGTTCTCCCCAAAGCACTGCCTTCCCTCAGTGTTTGAGTTTCCCATGTCTCAAATAACTTGCAGAACATCAGTGACTGCATAAATACTCTTTACTTGAGACCTCCTTTACCATAACAATTAGATATACTTATGATCTTCCTTTAATGTTTAATTTCCCTTGTTGTTCCTCTAATCCTTTGAAGCAGACACAGTTGTTAAAGCATATTTTTAAATTTATTTCTCAATTTATCTATAGTCTACCTCTGTCATTTTCTTTTTGGCTGGATCACAGTATCTTCCTCTCTCTTTGCTTCCAGGTTAGTTCATTCATTTTTCTACCAAAGCACAGAAAATATTGCTTTGTGAAACTCGGAGACGGGGATATGAATTTCTGCAGTGTTAACTCTTACCCCCGCAGGCAGGGCCCATGGTCAACTATGATATTTATTATTTGGTCCCCATAAGCTGCCTCCACCATGAGGTCCATGCTGATATATACTAGGTCTCTGGGAATCCATGCCATCTCAAAACTGTGTTCATTAGTTGTCAAAATATAAAATTATTCTCCTTTCCTCATTGTAAAGTAAACCAAGTGAATGGCCATAGATTCTTTTTGGAAAGAACTGGAGGAATCAGTATGGTGTAACCTTGGTATTCAGTTGCAAAATTTTCCTCCTAAGGATTTTGCAATTTCTCCAGTCAATAGATTCCAGAACTGAAAATCAGTTAAGGGCTGAGAACTGAGCAAGTATGAATTTTTATTGAGGAACCAATCTTAGCTGCCTGTTCCTGCACCATTGTTGGCTGATCCTGGGACATGATGCTTTATTAATTGTTCATAAAGTTTCTTGCTGGTGAAGCCCCATTGTCTGCCCCTCCAGCCTTACTCTTCATTATAGCAATTGCAGCCTCTGGCTTGGCAGTTAGGTGCTGTCACCTGGCCTCTTTTAGTCTGGGGCCCAGTGGATATTAACAAACTAAGTACTGTAATCACTACCCCAATGTCATACCTAGTCTGCAACAGAGAGCCATCACCAAACTTCCTAGTGAAGACTGTGCTTTTTGCCGACACATTCTTGACAGCTTTGGTGAATGGTATGTCATTTTCACTTTCCAGTAGAACACAATACTCAGGCAATTTTCTTGACTTCACAGGAAATTTTTATTTCAGTGTGTCTACCTCCCTCAGTCATTCCCTTTCTACCTCTGCTTGCAGAGAGAGTAAGTATCATTTCTATTCTGTTTGGCATTAGTCCTCAATTTCTCCAGATCTCTCAGAGTCACCTCAACAGAGAGTTTGATCCATTTCCTAGGATTTTTGCCAGGTTGTGAAATCCCATATCCCTAGAAAGTGCTCTCAAGTGAATGAAGTTTTATTTACCTATTTTTATATGCTCACCTTCTTGATCCAGCATCTTTGATATCCAAAACGTTGGATAGTCCCATGATGACTGATTATGTCTTGGTTGAGTATTTAATATTCACGGAATCTGTACCTCAAATTGTTTGGTGTTCTATTTTCCATTCATTTATGTTCATCTTTCCCCTGCAAGGACCTACTTGTAATCTAAAGGAAAAAAAAAAAAAAAAACTAAATAAACTAAAAGAAAACAAACAAAAAACTTTGACTCTAAACTTAGTCTTTATTTGTTATCGGATCAGATCAGATTGTCGCTCAGTCGTGTCCGACTCTTTGTGACCCCATGAAGTGCAGTACGCCAGGCCTCCCTGTCCAACACCAACTCCTGGGGTTCACTGAGACTCATGTCCATCGAGTCAGTGATGCCATCCAGCAATCTCATCCTCTGTCGTCCCCTTCTCTTCTTGCCCCCAATCCCTCCCAGCATCAGACTCTTTTCCAATGAGTCAACTCTTCACATGAGGTGGCCAAAGTACTGGAGTTTCAGCTTTAGCATCAGTCCTTTCAAAGAAATCCCAGGGCTGATCTCCTTCAGAATGGACTGGTTGGATCTCCTTGGAGTCCAAGGGACTCTCAAGAGTCTTCTCCAACACCACAGTTCAAAAGCATCAATTCTTTGGTGCCCAGCCTTCTTCACAGTCCAACTCTCACATCCATACATGACCATTGGAAAAACCATAGCCTTGACTAGATGGACCTTTGTTGGCAAAGTAATGTCTGCTTTTGAATATGCTATCTAGGTTGGTCATAACTTTCCTTTCAAGGAGTAAGCGTCTTGTAATTTCATGGCTGCAGTCACCATCTTCAGTGATTTTGGAGCCCCCAAAAATAAAGTCTGACACTGTTTCCACTGTTTCCCCATCTATTTCCCATGAAGTGATGGGACCGGATGTCATGATCTTCGTTTTCTGAATGTTGAGCTTTAAGCCAACTTTTTCACTCTCCTCTTTCACTTTCTTCAAGAGGCTTTTTAGTTCCTCTTCATTTTCTGCCATAAAGGTGGTGTCACTGCATATCTGAGGTTATTGATATTTCTCCCGGCAATCTTGATTCCAGCTTGTGTTTCTTCCAGTCCAGCGTTTCTCATGATGTACTCTGCATATAAGTTAAATAAACAGAGTGACAATATACAGACTTGACATACTCCTTTTCCTATTTGGAACCAGTCTGTTGTTCCATGTGCAGTTCTAACTGTTGCTTCCTGACCTGCATACAGATTTCTCAAGAGGCAGGTGAGGTGGTCTGGTATTTCCATCTGTTTCAGAATTTTCCACAGTTTATTGTGATCCACACAGTCAAAGGCTTTGGCATAGTCAATCAAGCAGAAATAGATGTTTTTCTGGAACTCTCTTGCTTTTTCCATGATCCAGCTGATGTTGGCAATTTGATGTCTGGTTCCTCTGCATTTTCTAAAACCAAGTTCATGTATTGCAGAAGCCTGGCTTGGAGAATTTTGAGTATTAATTTACTAGCATGTGAGATGAGTGCAATTGTGCGGTAGTTTGAGCATTCTTTGGCATTGCCTTTCTTTGGGATTGGAATGAAAACTGACCTTTTCCAGTCCTGTGGCCACTGCTGAGTTTTCCAAATTTGCTGGCATATTGAGTGCAGCACTTTCACAGCATCATCTTTCAGGATATCCTTCTGGGGATAACCAGACACTTTCACTATCTTTCACACTTTTGGATGCCTGAATCATTGTGTTTGAAAGGGTATTTCCCATGTGTGTAACAATTTCCCAGGGCTCCTACAGTGAATTCTTTAGCAATTGGATTGCCACTCCATCAGTGCTATATTCTGGATATCATCAAGTGTGCCCGTGAGGTGGTGAATAAGTGGTCCCAGAGTTCAGAGCCACTACTGGTGCCATATCTTTTAGCTTGGGTCCTCAAAGACACAGACTCCAATAAAAATTCAATATACAAGAGATTTATTGGGTGAGAGAGAATGTGAAAGAGTTGGCGTAGATCAGGAAAGCTGTCAGATCATAAGGCAGGTCTGACTTCTGTGAAGGAGAAAGGGAAGTAAGAAAGACTAGATTAAAACAAAATCTAATATAGTTCTAAGAAAGTTAATGGCAAGGACATTGTTGAGCCTTTAAGCCCAAGTTGCTGATTAGCAGTGTAATGTATTTCCCAGAAACAGTTCAGCTTCCAGTACCCTGACACACTCCATCCATGCCAAGAAGACCCTATTGAATGTATGTGATTACTGAGAGTGCAGTGATGAGTGTCAAAGCATAGCAAGAGGCACCAGTGGTCCATTAGATTCCCTGAGGTCAGAGATCTAATAGGCATATCCTCATGACAATGATCCTTGCCAGCTGTGAGGAAACACTGCTTCTGGTACCATCACACATGGTTCTCGGTTTAAAAGGGTTTGTGCTTAATGTAAAACGCTGGTAAAAAGTAAAAGAATCTACCCCTGTATTAACAGGTTACAACACTAAACTCTCATACATGGCTGATAGGAGTGTAAACAAATAGTACCTTGGGGAAACTTTTGCCTCATTTATTAAATCTAAGTATGGGTTTATCCTGTGACCCAATTCCACTCTTGGTGTTACGTCCAACAAAAACATTTTCAACAATGTTCATTGCAGCACTATTTCTAATAGCTAAAAACCAGAAACAATCCAAGTTTGATTTGATGAACAACTAAGTTGTAATATAGTCAAACAAAATAACTCATAGCAGTGAAATAAAACAAAGTGCGGCCTCATACCAGAACATGACTAAAATTTCACTGAAATAATGTTGCACAGAAAAGAAACCTGACATTAAAGAGTACATATTATGTGATGGTTACTTATATGAAGTTCAAAAGCAGGCAAAACTAATATATGGCTTTAAAGGACAAAACAGTGGTTACTTCCTAAATAGGGGTGGGAGTAAGGGCTGAGGGGACCTGGAAATCTCCTGGAAATCTGAGTAGAGTTAAAAAAAAAAAAAAAACTACAACAGAAAACTTTGGTGTTGACCCCTTAATTTATTAACAATTTTTAAATAGGGACCCCCCACCTTTTCATTTTGCACTGGACCCCAGAAATTATATGGTTAATTCTGTCTGTAATTATAACTGTAAAATCACATTTTAAGAAAATATACCAATTTTTACCTTTTTCAGTAGAGTATTTCCACACAAGAATTAACTTCCAAATATCAATCCAACTATCTTAAACTAATAGTTGATCTAGAATGATTTTGCAATTGCTCTGTTTATGTTCCAGCTCTATAAACTTCCTTAATTTGACTCCACATAGATTTAATTTCTGTTTTAACACCCACAAACATTACCTAAATTCCTTCAAAGTTTAATGATTCTCTGCTGAACTTTACTGAAACACACTTCTGTAAAAATCAAGACTAAAGATGGGGAAAAATCATACACTAGCTTTAAGAACTAAAGAAAAAAAGACAGTGAGCTTCTCAAGATGAAAAGACTTTAGAACTAAAACTGGAAATAGGAAACCATTAATTAAGCATTTGAAAGGGAATATTAAACATGAAACATAAAAGGAAAACTTACATTGTAATAAAATCATCTTAGGAATGGTCTAAAGAGAAACAGTGTGAAATAAAAAACTTGGAGAAAAACTATTCATTGTTCTGAAAAAGGCCTTTTTTTTTTTGAAGATCAGGGAAGGTTGGAACTATATACAGAATGAAAACCAGAAAAAACTGTTAACTTTTAAGCCATGATCTGGATGATCATGCATTATTATTTTTTGTTAATCATATTTTTGTTAACAAATATGACAAAAATATATTAAAATATGAAATAAGTCATCTCAAAAATCAAAATAAAATGAGCTCACCAGAAAATCTATGAGGATGACAAAGTTTGGAAAAGTACACCTTAAAATAATATCTAGAATATATTAGCATTTATCATATAATAAGCTCTGAATAAATGTTAGTCATTAACAGTAGTCTTTTCATTTTCACTAGCAGATGAATGACATTCCACTCAAAGTTTGCTCTTCTTTTTTTAAGAGAAAAGGACATTTAGTTTCTCTATAATTGGAGAATCCCAGGATGTGATTGCTTCATGCTCTACATTTATATACACTACAGCTCAATCTGATTTTTTTCTTCATCTTTCCACCAATCTCCTTCCACATTTGTTAGAGTCTGTTATAGTCATAAAACATACAGAAAAGAAATTAAGTGGATTCAATGGTTGGAACCACCATCATGAGAGTAGCTGAAGAACATTTACAAAAAAAGCTGTTTTTTTCTAAAAACAATCTGCTAAAGTAGGATAGGTTCAGGATCATTTTAAACAAAAATTTCGTTAATTTTCATAAATGGATAACATCAAGAGAAATAGAAGATAGTATTCGGTGAGATAGAAATAACAAATACACATTATCACATTGATATACTCCCTGGAGTAAAATACAAGGAATTAAAATAGAAATTACATTTTACAAATGCGTGTGGCCTAATTTTGTTTTATGATAGTCCAAATACTTTTTTGAGAAATAGAATATATGTGGGTTTTTGGAGGGTGCATGGTTAGGGGAATTAGACCTTAGAAGGAAAAAAAGGAGTATCAGTCCTTGAAAGTGAAGCAGGAATGATATAAAAGAGAAAAACTAAGAAAATAGAATTTTTATGGCTTATGGTAAATTTCCTTTGTGTTATGAAACCTAAAAAGTCAAGAATGGCCTGCATATTTTGTTTGAATATAAATATTTTGTTTTTTATTTCTGCTAAGGTAACAGAAAAATTAACATACAAAAATACATCAAGTATTACTGGCTTGTAAAACTATTGTTAAATAAATTAGCTTTCCAAAGTTTTTTACAGCACAGCTGAATTTTCTATGCTTGCAAATTGTCCTTTACTGTCCATTACTGGGTTCAAAATGTTCCTTCATCTTAGCAAGATATTTTAAAATTAATGTGTGATAATTTATTTAAAACATTTTTTGTCTCTGCTTAGTCATAAAAAGTGTTCTTTCTCATAACAGTAATCATTGTGATAATATACAAAAGTTTAAATCTCACTTTTATTCATAAAGTGCTATAATGAAATTCTCAGACTTCAAATCCATTCATAGCTGCACTTATCCCCTGGATTTGAAAATTCACTGAGTAATATAATTGTGTCTTTTCACTACTAATTGAATATTATTAATCATTAAAAATCTCTGAATAAAGGTGAAGTAGACACTCATAAGTACTGAGTCAACATGAGGAAATTACTGTGTCATTATGATAATAATACCGTATATTTGTATAGGGCTTTAGAGTCTATGAGGTGCTTTCATTTGATTTCTACAGTAACTGGATAAGTAAGGGCACTTTTGATTGCACATGACTGATTTATTAACCTACATTAGCCTAAGTATTTAGAGGAATTTATTATAAAGGTCCTCAGCAGACATTTGGAACTTACTGGACTATTGGGAGGTGGAGATATTGAATAATATCTTCTAAAGTAAGAAGGAACTTCAAGACCAAAAAACAAAGCAGGCAACGTCACAAAATTCAATAATGAAGTTTATGTGGGTAACTTACATACAGGCAGGTTCAGGTAGACAATAATCCAGGGGCATTTGCAGCTGCATGTGACACCACCCAAAGGAGTGCAGGGGAATTTAAGGGAACCAAAGCTAAAGATATACTCTGACTACTAGGGAGAAGCAGGTCTATACCTTTGGGAACCAGGGGCTTTTCCTCTCCCCCAGAAGTCTTATGAGTGTCAGCAGAAGGCGCTCTTTCAGCTTTGATCTCAGATGAAGGCAAGGATAAAAGGTGATAGAGACCTTACCTGGCTTGGGTTCATTTCTTGTGAGCAGGCTAAAGTTCAGTCATGCAGAAAGGGGAGAGAGTAGATCTACAGGCTTAAGATGGGGCTGACAAAATGGTGTCAGATTGGCTCACGTGGGGGACAAAAGCGTGGTTGTGGAACAAACACAGACAACAGTTTGTAAGCACGAGCTTTGCTCTCATTCCAGATTCTCCTTATGTGTGTACTCTTGTAGAAAAGGGGGAGGAACTCCACTGAGAGGACATGGATCCAGATTGACCTGAAATCTCTGTCTTGGCAATTGGAGTCTCCTTATCTGCTTTCCAGGTGGCCCTAGTGGTAAAGAAACTGCTTGCCAATATAGGAAACATAAAAGACAAGGGTTCGATCCTTGGGTTGGGAAGATCCTCTGGAGGAGGGCCTGGCAAACCACTCCAGGGCTCTTGCCTGGAAAATCCTGTGGACAGAGGAGCCTGTAAGATTTTACGTTTCTGATAGGTGGGTGCGGAGCGTCAGCCACATTTCAGTGGCCTAGGACAAGCCTTATAGTAAGCTCTCTTGCTCTTTTAATTTGCTCTTTCCTTACCCTCCATGTACGCTGGTCAGTTCATGAGCCAATAACTCTCTTTCACTCTCTATCCTCTTCCATTTCTAACTCTTTTCCTCATTCTGATTTTGCCGATTTTTCATGTCTGAATGACAGAAAGTGTTTGTTTTATTACATAGGTACAGAAAATCAAAGACAGACTTTTCTTTCTCAAGTCCCCTCCTAGAATGTTTGGTGAGGCACCTTCAAATATAATGGAGATGAGTGGGAAATAGGAGTAGGTTCAAAAAGGAGAATATATTTCCTAGACAAACATGGGGCAAAATAATGCTTACTCTCTACAAATATCACCATGTGTATGATTGTTCCATATTAGCAAAAGAGGAACCCATGAGCAGGACTCAAAGTATTTAATTCATGATTTCTTTTCAACATATTTTGTACATTTTTATCAAAAGTACTTATATAGGATTTTGTCTTGAAATTCCTTTGAAATATTGCATACAAAAATGAATGTGGTTAGTTGATGGCAATATGGATATAGGTAGTTCTATTTACAACTATTTAAAAATATTTCTGGCCATATTCAGTCTTTAATTTAGGGCTTTTTATAGATGTTTAGATAAATGGATATCTATCTGTTTATCTATACACACAAACTAGTTTGTTGTTGTTGCTTAGTCACTAAGACATGACTGTAACCCTCCAAGCTTCTCTGTCTGTGGGATTTCCCAGGCAAGAATACTAGAGTGAATTAGCATTTCCTTCTCCAAGGGATCTTCCTGACCCAGAGGTTGAACCCATGTCTCCTGCATTGGCAAGCAGGTTCTTTACCACTGTGCCACCAAGGAAGCCCATATATGCATATATATTACATTAAACATATATACACATAAACATAAAATATGATAGGCATATACCTATATACATTATACATTAATATTTAATGCTTCTGTAGTTGCATTTATCAATCATTTACTTGTTACTAATTTTTGACTCAGTTAAAAAACTTTCATTATTTCTAGTATATAAATAAAATCACTCATCTCTCCTAGATCTTGCTTATTTTGATACTATGTTTCTTTTTTTTACTTTCGTTGCATCTCCTAACACTTAGAGTTTTTAATGATGTATTTTATGAAGTATAATTGAGATTTCATTTTTTCTATGCGACTATTGCCTATGGTCTCAAAATTCTTTATTAGAAAAATGCTTTTCCCACCAATTTGAAATAGCACTTTTATCACATACTAACTGCTTAGTCTATTTCTGGATCTGGGCTGTTGTGTTTTTTTCTGGCAATCTTTCTATGTCAATATCATGCAGCTTTATTTATAAAGTATTTATACTATATTTTTATTTTTTGTCTGAGCTAGTCCCATTCTTTCTCATCCATGTCATTGCCCTTCTTTTTGAAGGTTTGCTTGGTTGTTTTAACTCTGTATATTTTTCTATAAAAAAATTAAATAAATTTGTCTACTTTTAGACACAAAATCCTCTTGGCATTGTATTAGTATTTCATCAAATATATAACTTTATTTGGCAGTCATTTTTCTTTTTAATGAGTCTTCCTATAAAGGAAGATTGTCATTATGTTGAGCACATTTTCATTTTTAAGCATTTCTTTTTTTGTTTATTACCACTTATGATGAGTATTTTAATTTTTATCATCCAACCAGATGAAATTTGTAGTAAAAATTATAGTGTTTTATTATACTCTATATCTGTGATTACTGTTTGAAATTTTGAACTAACAATCATATGTTCATTTGGTTTTTCATTTTTATTTTTCAGAACTTTCTCTGACTTGGTTCTCATTTGGTGCTTAATCTTTCAAACATCCTGGCTTGAGCAGATCTAGAACCCTGGCCCTGGCATTGCAATTACAAGCAGACGCTACCTGTAATAGACGTATTTTGGGGACCAAACACAGCAATGTTCCCTTCCAAACACCTTCTAAACCTAGTCTAAATCTAGTAAGAGGCCAAGTAGTATGGGGTCCTTGGAAATATAGTTTCTAGATTACAAGCTCAGTTTGTTTAGAACGGAATATATGAAAATGGGGTGTGGGACTCTGTGATGATATGGAAGTAACCAAAGCTTTCCCCTTCTTTTCTGGATTAAAAATTAATCACAGTTTTTTATGCTGTTGATATTTCTTCTTTTATAACCAAATAGTGTACAATTAGTTATTGTGTCTAATTTATCTGCTTTTTAAAAAAACTCATTATTTACTTCTTTATATTATTGAATTATTTGCTTCTGCTACTTTTTCTTATTGATTTTATTGGCACTTTTCTAGCTTTGCTATTAGACATTTTATTCTTTTACTATTTTTACTAATGTAGGTGTTAGAATACTATGCATTTTCCTTCTAAAATTGTTCTGCTGCTGCTAAGTCACTTCAGTCGTGTCCGACTCTGTGAGACCCCATAGACAGCAGCCCACCAGGCTCCCTGTCCCTGGGATTCTCCAGGCAAGAACACTGGAGTGGGTTGCCATTTCCTTCTCCAATGCATGAAAGTGAAAAGTAAAGTGAAGTCGCTCAGTTGTGTCCAACTCTTAGCGACCCCATGGACTGCAGCCCACCAGGCTCCTCCATCCATGGGATTTTCCAGGCAAGAGTACTGGAGTGGGGTTGCCATTGCCTTCTAAAATTGCTCAGGTATATAAAATATTTGAATTTGTTTTCGATTCAATTGTATTCTGGAAAATATTGAAAACTGTTTTTTTACACAAGGGCTGTTTATTTTAAAAGGACAAATCATAATTTCAACATCAAGATGAACTATTTTGAGTTTCTGTTCATTCCTACTTTTATTTTATTCTCACAAATTTTTTAAAATGTATCAGGAATATTTTTTGAGGCTTTTTATAGGGCCGTCTTTTTTTGTAAATTTTTCTATATAGCTGAAAAAATTATAATCTTTAAGATTACAGAATTTGATGTATATATGTGTGTGTATATTTACATATATTTACACATATGTTATTTAGATCTCCTATACCCATATGAAGTTTTTATACACTTAATCTTTCTTAGACTGAAGAAGGAATATTGCCTCCTATTATGTGTTCCTTTCTATATTTCAGATCCCTTAGTTTTTGCTTCAAAAAGATTCCTATTGAACTTTTTGTTTGCTTGTGCATAGTTGTTGATAGCAACTATAATTCTATTGTAAGAATAGAATTCTTTCTATTATTATTATTCTTTCTATTCTTTCTATATTCTACTCTAAGACCTATAGATGTTCTTAGCTAGATTTTTTACTTCTGCAAGCTATTAAAAGTATAGCTATTGTTTCCTCTCATTTTTTTTTTTGGTTTACTTGACTGTATGTGGTGTTTTTATATTCATCTTGTTATTTTTAATACTTCTGATCATGTTTGTGTCTTGTATCTAAAATATAATTAAATTTTAATTTGCTAGCCAATCTGATGGATGAATGATGCATGTAGTGGCCTTCATCCTTTGTACTGTAATGATCGGTTCTCAATTATAAGTAATATTAAAATTATCTCAACATATTTTTACCCTTTGTGCTAATCTCCTCCAATATCTAATCTACTCAATAGCAGTGTCTTCCTTAGCATCTATGTATGTTTTGCTCAAAATTTTAAAACTTTACAGAATGATATTTGAAACTCAAATATTCCTTATGAGACAATCGAGAAACATAGTCCTCTTCTTGTACCTGTGCTTTCTTTTTTCAAGCTTTTTTTTTTAGTTTTGTTTTTTATCAACATCATCTACAGTAAGCACAGCAATACTCAACCATTAACTTCTCTTTTGTCTTAACTTTAGCTCCACAATTAAACATATATAGTGCTCAGTCCCCTTCCTGAGGTTTCCACAGTTATTTCTTAAGTTCACTTCAGTTCAGTCGCTCAGTCGTGTCTGACTCTTTGTGACCCCATGAATCGCAGCACCCCAGGCCTCCCTGTCCAACACCAACTCCCAGAATTCACTCAGACTCACGACCATCGACTCAGTGATGCCAGCCATCCCATCTTCTGTCGTCCCCTTCTCCTCCTGCCCCCAATCCCTCCCAGCATCAGAGTCTTTTCCAATGAGTCAACTCTTCCCAGGAGGTGGCCAAAGTACTGGAGTTTCAGCTTTAGCATCATTCCTTCCAAAGAAATCCCAGGGCTGATCTCCTTCAGAATGGACTGGTTGAATCTCCTTGCAGTCCAACGGACTCTCAAGAGTCTTCTCCAACACCACAGTTAAAAGCATCAATTCTTTGGCACTCAACCTTCTTCACAGTCCAACTCTCACATTCATACATGAACACAGGGAAAATTTCCACTGTTTCCCCATCTATTTCCCATGAAGTGGTGGGACCGGATGCCATGATCTTCGTTTTCTGAATGTTGAGCTTTAAGCCAATTTTTTCACTCTCCACTTTCACTTTCATCAAGAGGCTTTTTAGTTCCTCTTCACTTTCTGCCATAAAGGTGGTGTCATCTGCATATCTGAGGTGATTGATATTTCTCCCGGCAATCTTGATTCCAGCTTGTGCTTCTTCCAGTCCAGCGTTTCTCATGATGTACTCTGCATATAAGTTAAAGAAGCAGAGAGACAATATACAGCCTTGACGTACTCCTTTTCCTATTTGGAACCAGTCTGTTGTTCCATGTCCAGTTCTAACTGTTTCTTCCTGACCTGCATACAGTTTTATCAAGAGGCAGATCAGGTGGTCTGGTATTTCCATCTCTTTCAGAATTTTCCACAGTTTATTGTGATCCACACAGTCAAAGGCTTTGGCATAGTCAATCAAGCAGAAATAGATGTTTTTCTGTAACTCTCTTGCTTTTTCCATGATCCAGAGGATGTTGGCAATTGATCTCTGGTTCCTCTGCCTTTTCTAAAACCAGCTTGCACATCAGGAAGTTCACGGTTCACATATTGCTGAAGCCTGGCTTGCAGAATTTTGAGCATTACTTTACTAGCATGTGAGATGAGTGCAATTGCGAGGTAGTTTGAACATTCTTTGGCATTGCCTTTCTTTGGGATTGGAATGAAAACTGACCTTTTCCAGTCCTGTTTTCACTGCTGAGTTTTCCAAATTTGCTGGCATATTGAGTGCAGCACCATCACAGCATAATCTTTCAGGATTTGAAATAGCTCAACTGGAATTCCATCACCTCGACTAGCTTTGTTTGTAGTGATGCTTTCTAAGGCCCACTTGACTTCACATTTCAGGATGTCTGGCTCTAGGTCAGTGATCACACCATCAGATGTCAGATGGTCAAATAATCACCATCGTGATTATCTGGGTTGTGAAGATCTTATTGTACAGTTCTTCTCTGTATTCTTGCCATCTCTTCTTAATATCTTCTGCTTCTGTTAGGTCCATACCATTTCTGTCCTTTATCGAGCCCATCTTTGCATGAAATGGTCCCTTGGTATCTCTAATTTTCTTGAAGAGATCTCTAGTCTTTCCCATTCTGTTGTTTTCCTCTATTTCTTTACATTGATCGCTAAGGAAGGCTTTCTTATCTGTCCTTGCTATTCTTTGGAACTCTGCATTCAGATGCTTATATCTTTCCTTTTCTCCTTTGCTTTTCGCTTCTCTTCTTTGCACAGCTATTTGTAAGGCCTCCCCAGACAGCCATTTTGCTTTTTTGCATTTCTTTTCCATGGGGATGGTCTTGATCCTTGTCTCTTGTACAGTTTCAACAACCTCATTCCACAGTTCATCAGGCACTCAATCTATCAGATCTAGGCCCATAAATCTACTTCTCATTTCCACTGTATAATCATAAGGGATTTGATTTAGGTCGTACCTGAATGGGCTAGCGGTTTCCCCTAGTTTCTTCAATTTAAGTCTGAATTTGGTAATAAGGAGTTCATGATCTGAGCCACAGTCAGCTCCTGGTCTTGTTTTTGTTGACTGTATAGAGCTTCTCCATCTTTGGCTGCAAAGAATATAATCAATCTGATTTCAGTGTTTACCATCTGGTGATGTCTGTGTGTAGAGTCTTCTCTTGTGTTGTTGGAAGAGGGTGTTTGCTACGACCAGTGCATTTTCTTGGCAAAACTCTGTTAGTCTTTGCCCTGCTTCATTCTGTATTCCAAGGCCAAATTTGCCTGTTACTCCAGGTGTTTCTTGAATTCCTACTTTTGCATTCCAGTCCTCTATAATGAAAAGGACATCTTTTTTGCGTGTTAGTTCTAAAAGGTCTTTTAGGTCTTCATAGAACCATTCAACTTTAGCTTCTTCAGCATTACTGGTTGGGGTATAGACTTGGATTACTCTAATATTGAATGGCTTGCCTTGGAAACGAACAGAGATCATTCTGTCGTTTTTGAGATTGCATCCAAGTACTGCATTTCGGACTCTTTTGTTGACCATGATGGATACTCCATTTCTTCTGAGGGATTCCTGCCTGCAGTAGTAGATATAATGTTCATCTGAATTAAAATTACCCATTCCAGTCCATTTCAGTTCGCTGATTCTTAGAATATCAACATTCACTCTTGCCATCTCTTGTTTGACCACTTCCAATTTGCCTTGATTCATGGACCTGACATTCCAGGTTCCTATGCAATACTGCTCTTTACAGCATCGGACCTTGCTTCTATCACCAGTCACATCCACAGCTGGGTATTGTTTTTGCTTTGGCTTCATCCCTTTATTATTTCTGGAGTTATTTCTCCACTGGTCTCCAGTAGCATATTGGGCACCTACTGACCTCGGGAGTTCCTCTTTCAGTATCCTATCATTTTGCCTTTTCATACTGTTCATGGGGTTCTCAAGGCAAGAATACTGAAGTGGTTTTCATTCCCTTCTCCAGTGGACCACATTCTGTCAGATCTCTCCACCATGACCCACCCATCTTGGGTTGCCCCACGAGTATGGCTTAGTTTCATTGAGTTAGACAAGGCTGTGGTCCTAGTGTGATTAGATTGACTAGTTTTCTGAGTCTGGTTTCAGTGTGTCTCCCCTCTGATGCCCTCTTGCAACACCTACCATCTTACTTGGGTTTTTCTTACCTTGGGGGTGGGGTATATCTTCACGGCTGCTCCAGCAAAGTGCAGCCGCTGCTCCTTACCTTGGACGAGGGGTATCTCCTCACCACTGCCCTTCCTGACCTTCAAAGTGGTAAAGCTCCTCTAGGCCCTCCTGCGCCCCCGCAGCCATGGCTCTTTGGACATGGGGTTGGTCCTCCTGGCCGCTGCCCCTGGCCTCAGGCATGGGGTTGCTCCTCCCGTCCGTGTCCTCTGGCCTCGGGCGTTGGGGTGTGGGGTAGCTCCTCCAGGCCTCTGCCCCTGGCCTCAGACGTGGGTAGCTCTTCTCGGCCCTTCCTGTGCCGTCACAGCCTTGCACTCTCAGCCACTGCCCCTGACCTCGGATGTGGGGTAGCTCCTCTCAGCATCTTAAGTAGATGATGTCAAATTTAGGTTCCTGGAAAGGGTATGGTCTTGTTAGTGTGATATTTTCCAAATTAATATTTAAATATTTTATGATTTTTAAATTATTTCTGATTATTAAAGCATAGGTGAGATGTATATACATTCTTGCTTCATACTTTTTGTCCTTGAGTATCACACAGATGTCATTCTATTGCCTTTCACTTTGAATGATGATAATGACATGTCTAATGTCTGTTTGAATTTCTTTCCCATTGAGTGATTCAATTTTCTTGCCTAGGAAGAAAGCAATTTAGTAAATTGAATAAATTAAATCATTTAAAGTAAAATTACATATACTATATAAATATATATATATATATGCACGTATTTTGCTTTAAGGCAATTACTTTATTTTCTCTAATTTATTTCTGTATATTTAAGCAGAAATATTGCAGAAAGATTGTTGGGAGAAATATCATTAACCTCAGATATGCAGATGATACCACCCTTATGGCAGAAATTGAAGAGGAACTAAAGAGCCTCTTGATGAAAGTGAAAGAAGAGAGTGAAAAAGTTGGCTTAAAACTCAACATTCAGAACATTAAGATCGTGGCATCTGGTCCCATCACTTCCTGGCAAATAGATGGGGAAATAGTGGAAATAGTGACAGACTTTATTTTGGGGGGCTCCAAAATCACTGCAGATGGTGACTGCAGCTATCAAATTAAGATGCTTACTCCTTGGAAGGAAAGTTATGACCAACCTAGACAGCATATTGAAAAGCAGAGACATTACTTTGCCAACAAAGGTCTGTCTAGTCAAAGCTATGGTTTTTCCAGTAGTCATATATGGATGTGAGAGTTGGACTATAAAGAAAGCTGAGCACTGAAGAATTAATGTTTTTGAAATGTGGTGTTGGAGAAGACTCTTGCGAGTCCCTTGGGCTGCAAGGAGGTCCAACCAGTCCATCCTAAAGGAAATCAGTCCTGAATATTCATTGAAAGGACTGATGCTGAAGCTGAAACTCCAATACTTTGGCCACCTGATGCAAAGAGCTGACTCATTTGAAAAGATCCTGATGCTGGGAAAGATTGAGGGCTAGGAGGAGAAGGGAATGACAAAGGATGAGATGGTTGGATGTCATCACTGACTCAATGGACAAGAGTTTGGGTAAACTCTGGGAGTTGGTTATGGACAGGGAGGCCTGGCATGCTTCAGTCCCTGGGGTCACAAAGAGTCAGACATGACTGAGTGACTGAACTGAACTGAAGTGAACTGAAGGAGAAATATGTTCAAAGACCCCACGAGTTCGTGAAAGCCACTCTTTCATACTGGCCTTTTAGTCCTGCTCTTTAGGTGTGACTACTTTTTACCTGAGCTTCCCAGGTGGCACCAGTGGTAAAGAGCTGGCTTGCAAATGCAGGGAACATGAGAGATAGGAGTTCGATCACTGGGTAGGGAAGATTTCCTGGAAGGGCATGGCAAGTCAGTCCAGTATTCTTCTCTGGAGAATCCCATGGAGAGAGGAGCCTGGTGGGCTACAGTCCATAGCGTTGCAAAGAGTTGGACATGACTGAAGCATCTTAGCACACCCATATGTACTTTTTCCTCTCCCTCTTCATCATCCAGAAAATAAGTGTGATGCACACAAACATATTACATGCCCCCCATCCAAAAGTAACATTCTTACAAAATCTTTCCTAAACTGAAATGACAAAGAAACAGTTACCTTATGACACACCTTGCTCATGGATACACAAAATAAATGAGATAAAGCACAAATGCTATGGACACAGTTCAGAGCTATGAAGGCTTGATGCTGAGACATTGAGTGTGGCTCTCATGGAAGGAACTGAGTGGTGTTATTCTTATTGCTCAGGATGCCTGTTTCCTCGGCTATGACTTGCTACAAAACCAGCACTGCACATTATTTTCACTTTTCTGCTATTTTTTTTTAAATGATATCATCTCTGAATTTTTTTCAGTTAGAAAAAGCAGTATATTAAAATGGATCTTTTGTTAAAATTAAGTGACATAAAGAGGATTTTCAAAAAGTGAAGGATACCTGTATCTCTCTCTTACATTATTAGGGATTGGCTGTTAACTCTGTGTTTGTCATTTCCAGAGGAGACTTCAATCATTCACCTTTACATTCATGATCCACACAATAGAAGGGAGGAAGAGACAGGAGAAATTGATTTATTTCTCAATGTACGTAACTATGACATAGGGTACCTCTTATATACAGTATAGGTTAATATTGTGTTTTTACCTTCTGAAAATCAATAAATTAATAAAATAAATCCTTGTGGGATTAAAAATGACAAATTAAAAAAAAAAACTTGGTTTGTGTAACAAAACATGATGTATACCACTTATTTTGAAGCCTAACATTGTAATAAACATGCTCAAATGGATCCCTGTCTCCATCCACTCTCTCTCCCTTATTTTTCTCTCCAAACAAAATGAAATGATATAGTAACTCATGCATGTTACTGGACTTTCACCTTTAGTCAATCCTCTATTACTTAAATTGTCTTTAGAATATGACTTCATATCTAATGGAGAGAGTTTCTTTTCTGCTCTTTGATATTTAGCTCTTTTAGTGTCCTAATGTCAATGTGTCCTGCCTGAAGAAAAACTTCTGCTAAAAAAAAAATGTCTTTTATGCCAAAAAAATAGTCTTTCCCTAAATAAGGCAGTGTTTTGGTCAATTTTTAAAAAGGAAATCCAAAACATAAAGATTTTCCTTTTTTTTAAATGTGTGTTTTTACCAGGCTAAAAGCAACCTTTCACAACATACTGAAATAAATTATCAAAATTAATCAAACTCCAGGATATATCTAGATTCAGTGGTATTTGCTGAATCAATAATCTTTGGAGTCCTAAAACGATCAGAGTGGAAATTAGGTGGCATAGTAATCAATAACGGAGGCTCAAGTAAAGGATAAAAACTCACATGACACAAAGGAAGTCATTGAACTTTTGCTTTAGTTGGATGAAAATAATAAAGGAAAGCTTGCCATAAGGGCAAATGTAAACCAAGGTACAATAAGAAGGCATAAAGGAAATTATGGGTGTGAATGGACTCTGATGCACAATGAAGCACAGAGTAAGACATCATAAATATACCAGGAGTCGTCAGAATAGTAATAGCAGCTCTGCTGCTGCTGCTGCTGCTAAGTCTCTTCAGTCGTGTCTGACTCTGTGCGAACCCGTAGACTGCAGCCCACCAGGCTCCCCCGTCCCTGGTATTCTCCAGGCAAGAACACTGGAGTGGGTAGCCATTTCCTTCTCCAATAGCAGCTCTATTAGTTAGCAAATCCCAGGCTATGTGGTCTCAAAAGAAAGAACAGGGAACATATAACTGTGCTTTATAAACAAGTGAGAATGCCCCAACTCCACAGAACACACATGAGGCTCTTATGTCAGGAATCCTGTACCTAGCCCCACCTCTAGGCTGACAGAAGCTCCATCATCTGGAATCTCACTGGTTGAGGCAGCAGAAGAGCCCAGGAAGAGTCAAGCACTGGTGTTGAAATAATTCCATGTCACTTTCTCTCATATCTCTTTGGTCAGAGTAAGATACTACTCTGCTAATTTCAATCAATTTCAATTAGCTACTGCTAATTTCAATGGATCTTGAGAAATGAGTGTCTTTTATGTCAGGAATTTGAGGAAAATATTACCAGTGTCTACCACAACAGCAATGGTGGATGATGTTCTGTAAGGATTTATGACGGGTTGAATTGTGTCTTTCCCCAAAATTAATATTTTGAAGCTCTATGTGCTGAGAAGCTGGAGCTGGTGTATTGAATTTAGAATAAGTGATTATAACCTGCTGAATTCAGAGGCACAAACTACCCACACAGGAGAAGCAGGGAACTTCTTTAGCATCCAAACTCCCACTTTGGGTAAGTGAAACCCAAGGGCTTATTTTGATTGAAGAGGGTTTCAATACACCCACACAAAGGAAGTAGAGTCAGAAGGTTTATTACTTAGAGCTTCAGAAGTAAGGACACAGTGAGCTGGCACGAAGGCCGGCCTAACTCTCAGAACCTCAGACTGTGAATGCATTTGTAAATAAGTTTAACAAGTTGATTGTTACAATTAGATCATTAGGATGGGAGCGAATCCAATCTGACCAGTACCCTTAACAGAAGAAGAGATTAGGACACAGGGAGACACAAGAACCTTATAAGGATTTGATTAAAAAATTATTTAAATATTTTCTTCACTTTTGCTGCAGCAAATTGTATTTATATGAATATGACATGGTCGTTTCTACGTTCAGGGTTTATATGTAGGTGCCTAGACTAAATTTCAGGACTTTCTAGGACTAGACTAATTGTAAAAAGATCCTGAATAAACAGAAGAAATCCACATATATTTTTATTAAGAAACGGATCAGTAACAAAATCCAAAGATTTTGTATTAATATATTTAAATTTATAAAATATTATATTAATCATATTCTTGAATGCTCAAAAATTCATTTTTTGAATGCATTTATAAAGTACTTAGGCTGACTTGGCTCAATTATTGTTTGATTGTATGTGTTCTGTTGATGGATTTGGGCAGTTAGCAGACAGAAAATGTATCAAATTAAACTATGAATCAAAGATATCTAAAATTTGGTTAATGCTCAATAGATGCTTTATATTAAATACATAGCTGAATATATTGTACTATCACAGTTATTGTAATTATGGAAGATTTTACATCTCTCAGAAACGGAAGGAAGAAGCCCACTCTCACTAATATTTATTGTCACAGATAATTTTGAGATCAAGAGAAAATGGTTCATATTGCCATGATCTTAAGTAACCTAACCAAAACTAGGTAGAATTACACATACACACACATAAACACATACACACATACCTCATTTTTTAAAGATGCAGAAACTGCAGTGAATTTGCAAGACACATGTAAAGTTACATGAAGCTCTTGATTTACACATAAACAATGTTTCTAAAAATAAAATTGTGGTCTTTTTCTACAAAAAAAAAAAAAAAAGGATTTTCCTTCTACACAAAATTGAGACAACATTTCTTCTACTAATATTTGAATTGATTACCAATTGCAGATCCAATCTACTTATTGATGACAAAATGTCAGAGGTGCATGATCGTTGTCTATCAACCATAAAACTTATAAAATATACCATTAAATTATGTGCTCTTTTGATAACTATATTTGCATTGCTTGATCAAAAATTAGAGCACATATTCATCTGTTATAATGTTGTGTGTTGGGAAGAAAATTTTGAGTGTATAAAACAGTAAAAATTAAAACAGGAAAGAAATCAAAAGATTTAAACCCTCAGTCTTCTTCCTACTTTTAGAAAATCAAATAAATCTGCTTATGCTATATCATAATTTGAATATAAATAAAAATTAAAATAAAATGTAATTTTTGTAACATCCTATGTATTTGAATAACTTTTGTATCATCTTTGTTTTTCCAAGCTATAAGGATGATTAATTAAATACACTTTGCAGATAAAATAAAGTTATTTTCACCTATTTTGAGATTTAAACATTTTTCTTATTAAATAATAATGAAAGAAAGCTAAGTCCCTATCTTCTCCTATGTAGACAGCTCCTCTTAGAGCTATATTTTATATTTCAAATTTTAGCTGTTTTTTTCTCATAGTCTTCTAGTAAGTGATGTCTTTAAAATGATGTTGGAACAATAGTTTCTTGAGGTTGATAGTCTGGGATATTGCTAATGTAGTTATTTATCTTTGCTCATTTATTTTGCAATTTTAGATAAATGCTATACATATGGAATATGCATTCTCAATGTAAACACATAAATTTGGGATTAAAACGTAAATAGATCCTGAGGGCTCCCTCTTGGCTCAGCTGATAAAGAAACCGCCTGCAATGCAGGAGGCCTGGGTTTGATCCCTGGATTGGGAATTCCCCTGGAGAAGGGAAAGGCGACCCACTCAGTATTCTGGCCTGGAAAATTCCATGGACAGAGGAGCCTGGTAAGCTACACACCTGCCAATGCAGGAGATGCAGGAGACGTGGATTCAATCCCTGGGTCAGGAAGATCAGCTAGAGAAGAAAATGGCAACCCACTCCAGTATTCTTGCCCAGATAATCCCAGGGACAGAGTTGGACAGGACTGAGAGACTTTCACTTTCATAGTTCAAGGCGAAATTATTATCAAAATACTCATAAATGCTGAAATAGGAAGTGTTAGATGCTCAGTCATATCCAACTCTTTGCAACTCCATGGACTGTAACCCACCAGGCTCCTCTGTCCATGGAATTCTCCAGGCGAGAATACTGGACCAGATCAGATCAGATCAGTCGCTCAGTCGTGTCTGACTCTTTGCAACCCCATGAATCGCAGCACACCAGGCCTCCCTGTCCATCACCAACTCCCGGAGTTCACTCAGACTCACGTCCATCGAGTCAGTGAGGCCATCCAGCCATCTCATCCTCTGTGGTCCCCTTCTCCTCTTGCCCCCAATCCTTCCCAGCATCAGAGTCTTTTCCAATAAGTCAACTCTTCGCATGAGGCGGCCAAAGTACTGGAGTTTCAGCTTTAGCATCATTCCTTCCAAAGAAATCCCAGGGCTGATCTCCTTCAGAATGGACTGGTTGGATCTCCTTGCAGTCCAAGGGACTCTCAAGAGTCTTCTCCAACACCACAGTTCAAAAGCATCAATTCTTCAGCACTCAGCCTTCTTCACAGTCCAACTCTCACATCCATACATGACCACAGGAAAAACCATAGCCTTGACTAGACGAACCTTTGTTGGCAAAGTAATGTCTCTGCTTTTGAAATGCTATATAGGTTGTTCATAACTTTCCTTCCAAGGAGCAAGCGTCTTCTAATTTCATGGCTGCAGTCACCATCTTCAGTGATTTTGGAGCCCAGAAAAATAAAGTCTGACACTGTTTCCACTGTTTCCCCATCTATTTCCCATGAAGTGATGGGACCAGATGCCATGATCTTCATTTTCTGAATGTTGAGCTTTCAGCCAACTTTTTCACTCTCTTCTCACTTTCATCAAGAGGCTTTTTAGTTCCTCTTCACTTTCTGCCATAAGGGTGGTGTCTTCTGCATATCTAAGGTTATTGAGATTTCTCCCGGCAATCTTGATTTCAGCTTGTGTTTCTTCCAGTCCAGCGTTTCTCATGATGTACTCTGCATATAAGTTAAATAAACAGGGTGACAATATACAGCCTTGATGAACTCCTTTTCCTATTTGGAACCAGTCTGTTGTTCCATGTCCAGTTCTAACTGTTGCTTCCTGAGCTGCATACAAATTTCTCAAGAGGCAGATCAGGTGGTCTGGTATTCCCATCTCTTTCAGAATTTTCCACAGTTTACTGGAGGGGATTGCCATTCCCTTCTCCAGGGGATCTTCCTGACTTAGGAATGAAACCCAGGTCTTCTGCATCATAGGCAGATTTTTTTTTTTACCATCAGAACCACAAAGGAAGCTGAAGATGAGCATTTCAATACACATCAAAGAAAAATTAAACATTATCCAAAGAGTTCACCCTCAATTAAAGTTTTTATAAAAAAGACAGAGATAGCATAAATTATAAATCCGTATTGCATGAAGCATGGTATTATAATGTCACGGTTCTAAGAACAATAAAGCTTTAAATTTCCTTACAGGCTATTCCTGCCTTTTCAGGTATGTTGTTCAAGTTATGCATTGTTTTGAGGGGATATGTCTGCTATAAACAATTCTTTCTAAACAAATGTATGTTCTGAACCACAAGTTAGGATTTGATTACTGAAAATGTGTATATAATGCAAAGCTAATTATAAAGACCCAACATTGAAATGCACTTTTTCCCCAGGGATTAAAATGATTTCCACCAAAAGAAGCGTTTTCAATATGCAGAGAGCTAGAATGAAGCTTCTGCTAAACAGTAAAATAGCTTAAGCCAAATAGCCCTTCCCAATCCTTTTATTTCTAACTGTTCTGTGTGGCTCTGGAGAAATTCAGAATAGTACTGAGGATCATATTCTACATAATGCTTATCTGTAAATGAAAATGTGCATTGCTTTTCCTTTAAAAGAAACATTTTTGGTATAGAGATGCTGTATTGCTAACGACTGATTCTATAATTAGCAACCTAATTTTGGCTACTCATAAGCAATATTAAAATGAAAATTTCATTTGCCATTTCATTTCCAAGGGAATTCCCCAGCTATGCTAAATGACAGCCATGGAGCCACATTGGATTGAAAACAAATGTCACAACATGTTTTTGTGATAGCCAGAATATCTTTAACATTTTATAAAGAAGGCACTTTACTTTCATTTTTAAGATGTTTACTTTAATATCCTGTATATACACTTCTTTCCTATTGCTCTTTTTTTTTTTTTTTTTTACTAAAGAATTGATAGTTTTTGTTTTAAGGACATTCTTTATATCTTTATGACAAGAATTTAGAAGCTAATATAACTATTTATCCATATCTCTGAGATGCTGAGTCCTTTTAAAAATTTTCTTTAGCTACTCTGCTTTGCTGCAAATACAGAATAAAATAAAGAATAAAACTATGTGTTGTGAATGCTACAATATAATGCCCATTTCATGTCATTCTGTGTGTTGAAAACAACAAAGTACTTTTGGGACCAGCATATATGAGTATGGCTGATAGCCTCACACTCTGTAACTTTAAGACCTTGCTTATCTGCTCCTCCATTTTCAGATAAAATATCAACTCTCTTTCTTAGGATTATTTACTATATGAAAAAGTAGCCAACTCAGTGCCTAGCACATAGTATTGTTCAATACATATACTTTTAGCTCTTTGAGAATAAGAGGAAGTAAAAAGATTCCTTAGAGGCAATATGAGTAGAGACCGGCAGGATGAATGGAAAACCATAGCACAGATATGAATTGGAAGCAGACAAACTGCATGAAGACCATAGAATCAAGCAAGTACATTATGTTAGCACATAAAGGAAGAGGACAACATGGCATTACCTGAAAACTCTGGAAAACTTCACTGCAGTCAGACCATGCAGAGCCAGAAAAAAATAGAGATCTCACGTATCAACCTGTACTTAATATATACTTATGGGAAAATTTCATTTTGGAAATGGAAAACATTATGATAAAATTCCTTTGCAGTTCCATACTTTGATTACTTGATCGATCCATTTATCAATTCATTCAGAGTGAGGATGGATTTCACAAGCCAAAGTTGACAACAGGGAAACCAACTACAGTAATGCTGTGGAAGTACATCCCAGAGGTTCCAAGGGAATGAACTTGGAACTGGATATGGAACAATGGACTGATTCAAAATCAGAAAATGAGAACATCAAGGCTATTTGTGTCATCCTGCTTATTTAACTTATATGCAGAGTACATCATGCAAAATGCTTGGCTGGATGAAGCACAAGCTGGAATCAAGATTGCTGGGAGAAATATCAGTAACCTCAAATATGCAGATGACACTATCCTTATGGCAGAAAGTGAAGAGGAACTATAGAGCCTCTTGATGAAGGTGAAAGAGGAGAGTGAAAAGGTTGCCTTAAAACTCAACATTCAATCTCTTTAACAAGTGGTGCTGGGAAAACTGGTCAACCGCTTGTGAAAGAATGATACTAGAACACTTTCTAACACCATACACAAAAATAAACTCAAAATGGATTAAAGATCTAAACGTAAGACCAGAAACTATAAAACTCCTAGAGGAGAACATAGGCAAAACACTCTCCGACATACATCACAGCAGGATCCTCTATGACCCACCTCCCAGAATATTGGAAATAAAAGCAAAAATAAACAAATGTGACCTAATTAAACTTAAAAGCTTCTGCACAACAAAGGAAACTATTAGCAAGGTGAAAAGGCAGCCTTCAGAATGGGAGAAAATCATAGCAAATGAAGCAACTGACAAACAACTAATCTCAAAAATATACAAGCAACTCCTACAGCTCAATTCCAGGAAAATAAACGACCCAATCAAAAAATGGGCCAAAGAACTAAATAGACATTTCTTCAAAGAAGACATACAGATGGCTAACAGGCATATGAAAAGATGCTTAACATCACTCATTATCAGAGAAATGAAAATCAAAACCACTATGAGGTACCATTTCACACCAGTCAGAATGGCTGCGATCCAAAAGTCTACAAGCAATAAATGCTGGAGAGCGTGTGGAGAAAAGGGAATCCTCTTACACTGTTGGTGGGAATGCAAACTAGTACAGCCACTATGGAGAACAGTGTGGAGATTCCTTAAAAAACTGGAAATAGAACTGCCTTATGACCCAGCAATCCCACTGCTGGGCATACACAATGAGGAAACCAGAATTGAAAGAGACACGTGTACCCCAATGTTCATGGCAGCACTGTTTATAATAGCCAGGACATGGAAGCAACCTAGATGCCCATCAGCAGATGAATGGATAAGAAAGCCATGGTACATATATACAATGGAGCATTACTCAGCCATTAAAAATAATACATTTGAATCAGTTCTAATGAGGTGGATGAAATTGGATCCTATTATACAGAATGAAGTAAGCCAGAAACAAAAACACCAATACAGTATACTAATGCATATATATGGAATTTAGAAAGATGGTAATGATAACCCTGTATGCAAGACAGCAAAAGAGACACAGATGTATAGAACAGTCTTATGGACTCTGTTGGAGAGGGCGAGGGTGGGATGATTTGGGAGAATGGCATTGAAATGTGTATAATATCATATAAGAAACGAATTGCCAGTCCAGGTTCGATGCAGGATACAGGATGCTTGGGGCTGGTGCACTGGGATGACCCAGAGGCATGGTACGGGGAGGGAGGTGGGAGGGGGGTTCAGGATGGGGAACATGTATACACCCGTGACAGATTCATGTTGATGTATGGCAAAACCAATACAATATTGTAAAGTAATCAGCCTCCAATTAAAATAAATAAATTTAAAAAACCCTCAACATTCAATAAGGAAAGATTATGGCATCCAGCCATATCATTTCGTGTCAAATAGATTGAGATGCAATGGAAACAGTAACAGACTTTATTGTGTTGATCTTCAAAATCACTTCACTTTGTGGTCTTCATGCAGTTTTTCTGCTTCCATTCATTTCTGTGCTGCAGTTTTCCATTCATGCTGCAGGTGGTGATTGCAACCATGAAATTAAGACTCTTGCTTCTTGGAAGAAAAGCTATGACAAACCTACATAGAGTATTAAAAAGAAGAGACATTATTTTGCCAACAAAAATTCCATGGACAGAGGATCCTGGCAGGCTACAGTCCTTGGAGTGGCAAAGAGGCAGACATGACTGAGTGACTTCACTTCCCTTCCCTTCACATGTTTTTTCCAGTAGTCCTGTATGGATGTGAGAGTTGAACCATAAAGAAGGCTGAGCACTGAAGTCTTTGAACTCTAGTTTTAGAGAAAACTCTTGAGAGTCCCTTGGACAGCAAGGAGATCAAACCAGTAAATCCTAAAGGAAAGCAGTCCTGAATATTCATTAAAAGGGCTGATGCTGAAGCTGAAGTCCAACACTTTGGCAACCTGATGCAAAGAACCAACTCATTAGAAAAAAAACCCTGATGATGGGAAAGATTGAATACAGGAGAAGAAGGGGATGACAAAGAATGAGAAGGTTGGATGGCATCACTGACTCGATGCACATGAGTTTGAGCAAGCTCCAGGAGATGGTGATGGACAGGGAAGCCTGGTGTGCTTCAGCCCATGGGGTCAGAAAGAATCAGACCTGACTGAGCAACTGAACAATGATAATAAAAATGGTGATGATATTGCATTATCAAGAAATATTTTGAGTGTAGTAATGTTTGAAATAAAATTTTAATTCTGGTACATGATCTTCCTATCTCCTTCCTCAGGCATCCATTCCCTTATTTAGTAATATTCATCACACTCTATGTATAAACAGTTACAGTTGGATAATGAGTCTATGTTTCTGGGGAGAAAACCGAGCTGGATGTTAACATGCAGAAATCATCAGGAAATAGCTTAAGTTCAAAGATATGAAATTAAATGAGTTCTAGGGAGTGAATGATAAGATACAAAAGAAAGACAGATTATGATCAAAATGTTAGCTTTATTTAATAAAATAACTTTCAATGGCAGATAGAGATCTTTCATATGCCCAAATTGTGTCTTTCTTTCTAGGACACTTCTTAATTTATCTTTTTCTCAGTGATTAAACCTACCTTGCAAAACTTCATACATGGTTGAAAGAAATCCAAGAATGTATCTCTTTGTAGGAAATAGTAGGCTCAACATAAGTAGAAAGAAAGGTCAGAATGAGTCATCCTCTTCTCAATCTTAAAATAATGTTAGTGTATTTCTAACCATGGAGGAGCAGGCATGGGAGGAAGGGCCATTGGTGTTTTTCTAGTGTTTTCCTAGACTGAGAAATGAATGCCTTGTGCTTTTCATTTGCTTTTTGACTTTGTTAGTATATTTTACATTAAAATAAACTTGATAAAAAATATTTTATCTCCAAATACATAACTAAACAAATTTCACATATTGCCTTCTCTTTTACAAACATTTAATATACATCATCAAGATTGCCGGGAGAAATGTCAATAACCTCAGATATGCAGATGACACCACCCTTATGGCAGAAAATGAAGAGGAACTAAAAAGCCTCTTGATGAAAGTGAAAGAGGAGAGTTAGAAAGTTGGCTTAAAGCTCAACATTCAGAAAATGAAGATCATGGCATCTGGTCCCATCACTTCATGGGAAATAGATGAGGAAACAGTGGAAACAGTGTCAGACTTTATTTTTCTGGGCTCCAAAATCACTGAAGATGGTGACTGCAGCCATGAAATGAGAAGACGCTTACTCCTTGGAAGAAAAGTTATGGCCAATCTAGATAGCATATTGAAAAGCAGAGACATTACTTTGCCAACAAAGGTCCATCTAGTCAAGGCTATGGTTTTTCCAGTGGTCATTTATGGATGTGAGAGTTGGACTGTGAAGAAAGCTGAGCGCCGAAGAATTGATGCTTTAAGACTCTTGAGAGTCCCTTGGACTGCAAGGAGATCCAACCAGTCCATTCTGAAGGAGATCAGCCCTGGGATGTCTTTGGAAGGAATGATGCTAAAGTTGAAACTCCAGTACTTTGGCCACCTCATGCTGCTAAGTCGCTTCAGTCGTGTCCGACTCTGTGCGACCCCATAGAGGGCAGGCTACCAGGCTCTGCTGTTCCTGGGATTCTCCAGGCAAGAACACTGGAGTGGGTTGCCATTTCCTTCTCCAATGCATGAAAGTGAAAAGTGAAAGTGAAGTCGCTCAGTCGTGTCTGCCTTCTCCTTCTGCCATAATAATGGCCATTAATTCAAGACTGACCTGAACTGACCTATTTATACTGCAATTGGCACCCCACTCTAGTACTTTTGCCTAGAAAATCCCATGGACGGAGGTAGCCTGGTAGGCTGCAGTCCATGGGGTCGCTAGAGTCGGACACGACTGAAGCGACTTAGCAGCATGAGGTGGCCAAAGTACTGGAGTTTCAACTTTAGCATTTAGACTCTGTGTACATTTGTCTGTTAATTATCTAATTTTCCTCTGGACAGTTGTTAGATTTTTTTCTTTGTTTATTTTTGGCACATTTTGGGGCTAATGTCCAGATAATGGGTGGGCAGAATTATTTGTTTTTGCTTTTTCCATACTGTAAATTCTTCTACCATTACTGATATCATTCAACTTATGTGACATGAAGTTATCAGGAATAGATGCCCATAAACAGCTTTATGAGCAAGTGCAAATTAGCTATAAGATACAACTTATTTTATGTTGACATATTTTATGTTTTCATCCTTACCACCCTCTATTATTCTAAAAATACATTTACCTTCTATTTAAATAGATATCTTTAAAGTTTAAATGAAATATCATTTTGATTTGGATTCCCAACTAAAATCGTTATGCCTCCATGACTTGAAAACAAAGAATCAAAAGGCAAAACAGGGCACATCTAATCTAAGGCCATCATTTCAGAGATTGTAGAGAGTAAATGACCCAAGGAACTATAAAAATGTAAGGAAAATATACAAAAATAAGGCTTATTCCTCTAACTCTCCAGATTTCAAGCATTTATCTATAGCTTTATCCAGAGAATGTTTTAAAATTGTTTTTCCTTCATTCAAAAGAAATTATATATGCAAAAAGAAACCTAGAGAATGAGGGAAAATATTGCAAATGATATAAGTGACAGGAGGTTATTATCCAAAATATATAAACAGCTTGTATAACTCAATATCAAATAATCAAATGATCCAATAAAAACTGGGCAGAAGACCTGAATAGACATTTTTCCAAAGAAGACATGCAAATGGATAACAGGCACATGAAAAGATGCTCCTTTGTTAATTATTAGAGAGATGCAAATTAAAATAACTGTGAGATATCCATCTCACACTTGTCAGAATGATTATCAACAAAAATTGATATCAACAAAAAATTACATATAAAAAGTGTTGGCAAGGATATAGGGAAAAGGGAGCCATTGTACACTGTTGGTAGGAATGTAAATTGATGCAGCCACTGTGGAATATAGTATTGAAGTTTTTGAAAAAATAAAAATAGAGCTACTATATGCTATCTATCCCACCATCTGTGACCTGACTGCTAGACAATAAGGGACATTCTCTATTATTCTCTTCTTTTCTCCTTTCCTTCTGGAGTTTATAGAGACTTAAGATTTAATGCACAAATTTGGGAACCTTAAATGTAATTATTTTCAGACACTAGTTTATTGAAAAGACATCAAGTTAAAGGATATAAGCACCTGCAATTTACATTGAAGTTAAAGAGATTAAGTTTGGAGTGAAGCTAGCACTGACTCATTTTCTGCCTTTTCTTTTAAAAAAAATAACATAATATATTGGGATATGTCAAAAATTTTATTTCACATGCTCTCAGAAAGCAATTCTGCTGTTTTGGGGTAAAATGTCCTAAAAATGTTGATAAAATCCCGTTGATTTATGGAGTTCATTTCTTCTATAACCTTACCAACTTGCTGTTTAATAGTTCTATGTATTATTACGGGGAGAGAAATATTGAAGTCTCTAAATGTAACTGTAGTTTTATCTAAATTTCCTTTAAGTTTTGTCAGTTTTTTTTCATGAATTTTTGTTTTTAGGCACAAAAATATTCAACTTATTGTGACTTCTTGGTGAATAAGCAATGCCCCACCAATCCCTGGTAATGTTCTTTGCTCTTATTCTTCTTTGTTATTAGTAAAGCCACTCTAGCTTTGCCGTGTTTTGATGTGTTTGCACAGTAGGTATATCTTTATTCTTCTTTGTGCTTTTAAACAACCCTATTTTTCTTTTTTTTTTTTTTGTGGGTGTTTAGATTATTTATGGTCTTTTATCATTTATATTTTATTATACTTTCTCTATCACATGTCTGTCTCATGCCTTTATCCATCCATCAATACATCTGACTTTTTTAAAAAAAAATATTATCTGTATGCCTGCACTGGTTCTTAGTTGCAGCATGGGGGGTCTTTGTTATGGTATGTAGTATCTTTTTTTTTTTTTTTAATTTTTGTGGTTAAGTGCTGCTGCTGCTGCTGAATCACGTCAGTCGTGTCCGACTCTGTGTGACCCCATAGACGGCAGCCCACCAGGCTCCCGTCCCTGGGATTCTCCAGGCAAGAATACTGGAGTGGGTTGCCATTTCCTTCTCCAATGCATGAAAGTGAATAGTGAAAGTGAAGTGGCTCAGTCGTGTCCAACTCTTCGCGACCCCATGGGATTTTCCAGGCAAGAGTACTGGAGTGGAGTGCCATCACCTTCTCCAGTTAAGTGCTAGAATTAACACAAAGAGCAAATGTTACAGGGGTTTGTTCCAACCTCCTAGCACTAGAGGTCCACCAATCTAAAAGAAAGGTTCCTCTTCTTCAGAGTCTTGGATCTTGTGTTCTCTTGCTGTGACATTTATGATTTTTCCATTTGGTGATTTTTAAAAGGTCACTTTCAAGCTCTATAAGCCCAACAGGAGGGGTTTCCTGGATTTCTTTTATCTATAGAAAAGCACTCACTTTTGTATTTTATGCTGTGTAGTGTAGTCCTGAGAAAACAGTGGGAAAAGAATTGGTAAATCACCATTGGTTCAGGGTTACTTGTAATTCTCCCCAATCAGTCTGAAACTATTTATTTTTCAAAATTCTTAATCAGTTGTTAATACTAAATCCATTCTTGGAATGATTCATACTTTCTTTTGGTGAAAGAGTCAGAGTGAAATATGCTTACTCCATCTTACCTAGAACCAGAAGACAAAATCTGCTGGCATTTTGAGCATAAAATGTATATATTTTATACGTTCATTTGAAGGAGAAAGATAGATGATAAAATACTTTTGGTACAACATCATTAAATATCACAATATCTACAAACCCAAATGTTAATGTAGGTAGTTTTGTTTGATAATTTGTGCTTTAAAATATGGGCTGTGCAGTTTCATAGAGCCAATAAGTGATTGTATCAGTAAATTATAATGTGAGTCAAAATGCCAGGAATTAATTCCACAGGAATGGCCATAATACAACAGCTCAACTTTTAATATGGGATAGCTTCCATGTCACACTATTGCTCTATTTTAAATATCATACTTTCATCTTCATCATTCTCTTATAAAAATCCATACATTCCTAAAATATCATCTCATTTATGCAAATACTTCCAAGACTCTTCTCTAAATAATTAAGAAAGATTTCTTATTAGTTTAAAAGAACATGATTTTAAACATAATATTAAGTAAAAGATAAATATAACAGTGCAACTTTGTCACTAATAGATTTAAAGATTATTCCTGTAAGAGGAAAAAAAATATGTTTTTTCTTTCCAATCAACTCCAACACTTTTAGTCATATATTCTCAATGTATACAAGTGTTGGGTTGGCCAAAGTGTTCATTTGGGTTTTTTCCATATCTTACAGAAAACTTGATGAACGTTTTGACCAACCCAATAAAAAAGAAACATTAGACACTGTTTTTTATCATAAATACCTAACCCTAGATTCATAACAAAACAAACATCATATACAGAACCAGATATAAATTGTTTAGTAACTAAATTTCTAATAAAGTACATAAAGTCTGCTATTGGAAAATCTCTATTAATTTTGAAGTTCTAAAAACATTCATTTACAGTAAAAAGCCACATTGTATATTTAGATTTTAGGTAGAAATCGCCTGAGTTACTTATGCATTTTAAAAAAGTAAATATATTTTGGTTATCCAAGTTTCCCCCAACTTGCAAATTAGTATATGTGTTTATTTTCCTGGAGAAGGAAATGGCAACCCACGCCAGTATTCTTGTCTGGAGAATCCCATGGACAGAGGAGCCTCCTGGGCTACAGTTCACAGGGTCGCAAAGAGTCTCCTCTTTGCTACTAACACACTTATGTGTTTATTTTCGGTCCAAATATATTTCTCTACTAATAAAATTATGTTTGGAAGAATATTCAAGTTTTATATTGACAATATTAATGTAATTTTAACTAATCATTTATCTTTTGTCATATTTTTTGCTAGTAATATATTTCATTTCTTCTAAAGAATTTTCATATTATTAAAATTATTTATGATCAACCTAAATCCTTCCTCATTTTATCAAATTCATCAAATTTGTGTACAAACCAGTTCCCCTTGGCACATGGTATGAAAAGCACCTCAAATCATCCCTAATGAGTAAATTCTCACTGAACTATTTTTTATAACTTTATAAATTTATTCTTGATTAACATCTCTTCCTGATATTAAAACTCTATTACTTTGGAATCTGAAAATGAGTCTGAAATAGAACACTGAAGGCTGTATTTAGGAGTGTTATTTTTCTGACATCAGAATGATCAGAATGATCTCTTAAGATTTTTCTATGCTTCTTTTTTAAAATATTGCTTGGGGCCATTGAGATAACTTTAAATTCATCCTGCTGAGAGGCTAAGCAGAAAGGATTAATAGAGAGTATGTTCTTGCATTTATAAGAGCTAAACTAGGTTGTTTAGAATCAGAACACAGCAAGTCCAAAGGTACCTCTAGCAATGACTTTAACAGATTATTAGCCAATTTTAAGGAAGAGAAAATATATGTCCTCTAGCAATTTTATTCATTCAAGTAAAATTGAAATGCTGTGAAATTGATCTATAAGCAGACTTCATGTGAGTAATTGTTTAGTGTCTCTTTTTTTATCAAAAGGACTGTTTGGAGGAACTGTTTGTCTCCATCTTCTAAACATGTATTAATTTTTCTTTCATTAAAATTTGATCTCTTATAGAAACTGCTGTGATCAAAAATGAAACAAAGGGGTTTCTCCTCAGAGTATTTTGCCTTATTCCACTTTAGTAATTGAGAACTACTTAAATGTACCAGAGAATTGCAATTACCTGCAGGGCGATTTTAGCTTTAGCTGTGGCAGCAGAAAGAATTGCCTTTTTAAAGCTTATCCTCTGTTTCTGTGGGGTGAATTTTGGTATTCTCCATTTTAGATGCTCATTCTAAAAATATGAAGATGTAAATGAGACATTGGCCAAAAAGTGGCCAAAGTATTTAAACTGCTTTCACTTTCTGATTTTTATATTTGACAATTAACTCATAATTATCAAAGACATTTTTGTCTCCTATTAATCTTTACCTACAAGTTAAGTTTAGCTACTTAGAATAAAAAGATGAGCTTACTTTTACTTTTTGTGTCCAGAGATTTTCACTATAAAAGAAAATTTAGAGCTCTGAGCAAACTGAATTTTTTTAAAAAGAATCTTTACAGCTTGGTGACATTCAAGAAGAAGATAATGTCATATATATTTATTTTAATTTTTGGAATGTTTTTTGTAAATGTTTAAATATTGTGTGGCTTAATATCAAATACTGTTTTTGATTAATATGCCTAATATACGTGCATGAACCCCTCAGTTCTCCTCTGCATTTCTTTTGGTTGCTGGAGTTCATAAAGAGACATGCAAATACTGTACTTTGTACTCCTTGATGCACTGACCATGTGGAAAATAAATCTTTACATAATTTATCTTTTTAAAAAAGCAATATTTATAAAACTAATAAAAGCCTTAAATGAAATTAATAAAGTTTTCCTTCAGTACAAAAAAATGTTGAGATACTGAATTTATCCAGTGAGAAGAGCCAGGAAGAGGGGGAATCAAATACCATTATAATATTCAAAGCAAAGTTGGTTTATCAAAAGTTAGTATTTCATTCGTTTTTAAACAGTTTTCTTACACTTAAAAAAAACATTGTGTTGAAGATGCCTTAAGACATCATTAGGGCATAATCAGGGCCAGGCTAGTGAATTAAACCAAAACTAGAGAAATTTTGGCTCAATGTAAAAAGTACTTTCTAAAAACTAATCATTCCTTTTCATGTGTAGAATGCATAACTATTAAGGAAGTTATAGAAGGGTTTCAAAGTTGGGGAAAAAATCACATTAAAATGATCTCTGAGGGCATCTAAAACCCTAATAATCTATAAGTTCAGTGTGTCCATTCCTCATTTAATTAGCCTGAGCACATTTTTTTATAGACTTCATTTTGTTCTTAGTTCAAAGAAGATAAAGGGTACAAAACCACAAATATATATCATTGTTTCATTTGGGAAGAAAGAGTTCTAATTAGGTTTAGTCATAAAACATATTGTCAAAAGTTTAAAGGGTGGAGCATTGTGATGTTCCAATGAAAATTGTTTATGCAAATAATTGTTGCTTATCAATCAGATAGAGGTCATTATTATAATTATAACGTTATGTGGACAATCATCAATAAAACAGATTGTGTTTAGTACTCTGAATGTCTTTTTAAAATTAATTAGTTTATTTTAATTGGAGGATAATTACTTTGCAATATTGTGGTGGTTTTCACCATACATCAACATGAATCAGCCACCAGTGAACATGAATGACTTTTTAAGTTTCAATTGTTAGAATTCTACTTTTAAAATATTTTCATTGAGCATGTTATATCATGAACCATAGTGATTTACCATATTTTATTAGCTGAAAATGGGAAAATATTCAGTCAGCTGTGAAATACATGAAAAATTATGTGAATGTAACAATGCTTTTATCCATTTTCTTTAGGGATGTATTGAAAGGGACTATTTTATACATTCCTAATGAATATGTGGGCTTCTCAGGAGGTGCTAGTGGTAAAGAATCTGTCTGCCAATGCAGGAATCAGAAGAGATATGGGTTCCATCTATCTCTGGATCAGGAAGATACCCTCGAGAAGGAAATGGCAACCTGCTTCAGTACTCTTGCCTGGAAAATTTCATGGACAAAGGAGCCTGGCAGGCTACCGTCCACTGGGCTGCAAAGACTCAAGACATAACTGAATGACTGAGCACCACAGAGACTGAGCATTTAGGTTTTAGGATTGATTGCAGCCAATAAATTAAAAGATGCTTACTTCTTGGAACGGAAGTTATGACCAACCTAGATAGCATATTGGAGAAGGCAATGGCAACCCACTCCAGTACTCTTGCCTGGAAAATCCCATGGACGGAGGAGCCTGGTAGGCTTCAGTCCATAGGGTCGAGAAGAGTCAGACATGACTGAACGACTTCACTTTTACTTTTCACTTTCATGCACTGGAGAAGGCAATGACAACCCACTCCAGTACTCTTGCCTGGAAAATCTCATGGACGGAGGAGCCTGGTAGGCTTCAGTCCATAGGGTCGCGAAGAGTCAGACATGACTGAACGACTTCACTTTTACTTTTCACTTTCATGCACTGGAGAAGGAAATGGCAACCCACTCCAGTGTTCTTGTCTGGAGAATCCCAGGGATGGCAGATCCTGGTGGGCTGCCATCTATGGGGTCGCACAGAGTCGGACACGACTGAAGTGACTTAGCACAGTAGCAGATAGCATATTCAAAAGGAGAGACATTACTTTGCCAACAAAGGTCAGTCTAGTCAAGGCTATGGTTTTTCCAGTGGTCATGTATGGATGTGAGAGTTGGACTGTGAAGAAGGCTGAGTGCTGAAGAATTGATGCTTTTGAACTGTGGTGTTGGAGAAGACTCTTGAGAGTCCCTTGGACCTCAAAGAGATCCAACAAGTCCATTCTGAAGATCACCCCTGGGATGTCTTTGGAAGGAATGATGCTAAAGCTGAAACTCCAGTACTTTGGCCACCTCATGTGAAGAGTTGACTCATTGGAAAAGACTCTGATGCTGGGAGGGATTGGGGGCAGGAGGAGAATGGGATGACAGAGGATGAGATGGCTGGATGGCATCACTGACTCGATGGACGTGAGCCTGAGTGAACTTTGGGAGTTGGTGATGGACAGGGAGACCTGGCATGCTGCAATTCATGGGGTCGCAAAGAGTTGGACACGACTGAGCGACTGAACTGAACTGAACTGAAAGGGCAACCTACTGCAGTATTCTTGCTGGAGAATCCCATGGACAGAGCAGCCTGGTGGGCTACAGTCCATGTGGTCTCAAATGTCGGACACCCTGAGGTGACTTATCATGCACACAAAGAACAGTCTAATGGTACTCATCATTTTAAAAAATGTTGATAACTTTTTACCCTCAAGTATTGTATCTCTGGGAATTGATCCTGGGTGAGCACATAGAGATAGGTATAGTAGTTGCTATTATAGCCCTGTGTATAATGTCTAAAAATCCAATATATAATACTTAAAAAATATATACGTTTATGATCTCTAAACATACATTACATAACTTAAAACTCACAATGTCACACAATGTTAGCTACATATAATGTTTATAATTTATAGATGCAAAAATAGATGCACAGAGAGATAATACAACTTGCTCAGAATTATAAATATGATGTTGGAATACAAAGATTTATATTAATGATACAATTCAAGTTAAATTCCAATTCCTAGTTCATAATGTCCACATAAACTTGTCTATCAGTGACTGAAGCATATTCTCTCAATGAGATACTGTGCAGCAGTAAATAGTAGGTTTGAGTACAGTGTTTCAAACTAATGAAAAATCATTTGTTAAGGACTTCTCCGATGGTCCAGTCTTTGAGAATCTGCCTGCCAAGGCAAGGGACATGGGTTCCATCCCTGGTCTGGGAAGATCCCACATCCCGAGGAACAACCAAGCCCATATTCCACAACTACTGAAGCCCGAGTGTCTAGAGCCTGTGCTCCAGAACAAAAGAAGTCACCACAGCGAGAAGCCCATACACCCCAACTAGACAGGAACTCCTGTCACCACAACTGGAGAAAGCCCACATGCAGCAACAAAGACCCTGAAGAGCCAAAAATAAAGAAATAAACAATTTGTTAAATGTATTTTGCAGTCTAGAAATAGATTTAAGTGTCTTTAATTTATCAAATCCATGAGCTCTTAAAACCATGTTATTGTAAAAAGGGCAATATTTGTATCTCATATTCATAGATAAGGAAATTGAGACACAGAGAGGTAAATGAACTTGGAAAAAGGCACTCAGCTAGTTAAGTGTGGAAATTAGGCTTGAATTTATGCACACCTGGTAGTACACAACTGTCAGTGACAAATTATAGCACTGTTCTTATTTTACCTGAAATTATTTCACATAAAATTTCAGGAAATTTTCTGTTGGATATGTTTTTCAATATCTGTATATTTTTGGAAATGATTGAAATTATTTTTACCCTTTTCCTATTTTCTGACTCATTGACTTTGTTAAATTTTTCTCTGTAAGTCTTCTCAGGTTCTTTGTCATAGCATATTGTTTTCCTTTCAAGATGTTTTGAAAAATTGCTTTTCCTTTCTCTTTTTCAGAGGCTTGAGTATGACGTATACAATTATGCCTCTCCTTGTATTTCTCACAATTTGTGTCCACTTATCTTCATGAACATATGCATTGCTAACTTTGATAGATTATTAATTTTTTCTCCTGCTACATTTCCTTTCTCCTTTCTGGAACTCCATTTACACTTATTTTAGACTTTTACTATGTTGTCTTTATGTCAAAGTCTCTGCTTTCCTCCCCTCAACCCCTATTTTTTTTTTCCCTCTCAACAGGTTTGGATATTTTATATTTTCCTTATCAAGTTAACAAGTAGTATTTTACAGTGCCATTCTACTATTAAAACTATACAAAGAGTTATAAATTATAGCTATGCTGTTTTGTATTTGTATCCTTTATAAGTGATTCCATTTATTGATATCAATACTCTCCATTTTTCATCTATTTGTCTAACATATTTTGTTATTTTCCATACCTTTATATTATTTCAATTGTTTTAAAATCCTTATCTGTTCATCTCAATGTCTAGATTTTCTTTGGATCTCATTCTAATGTTTGTTTTCCTCTTTGTTATGAGTTATATCATCTTATTTCTTGACATGCAATAATTTGTATGTTATCCTAGACAAAATATAGAAAGGAACAGAAAAATACATCACATGGGGAATTAGAATTCAACACATGAATTTGGAACAGGGGTACAAAATTCAATGTAGAACAATGTGCTTAATATTTTTTGTTATCTGAAATTCTGATTGGGTCTCTAGTCTCAGCTGAAGGATTGTGTGAGTCTGTTATTTGGAGACTTCAGGCTTTGTACCTTTTCTTTCTATTGCACCCTATTCCAATCATAAAGAATGTCTTGTGTGAAAACATGGTATGCACTTGAGAGAGGCCCCATTCTTTAGGTGTAAATATTTCTTCTAAACAATACAAGATTACATAAATTGTATTTCACTTTATAGAAAATCTTAACCTGATACTTAGCAAAAGAATTTTGCAAACAGACTGTGAGATAAACACAGCCAAGCATTTAGGGCCTGAATTTTCAAAATTATAGAGCCAGAATAGCACAAATACCCAAATCTTTGATAGATTTTCTTTCCCAAGTTGAGCACTTTCTATTAAGGTCAAGTTCAATCATCAGCCATATAAAGGGTTAGTAAATGATCTCTATGAAGAAAATATTCAATGATATACTGTTACTGTATAAAGGCTGTCCCTCTGGAGTTTCGGATTATTCAGTTTGATTTCCTTCCGAAGTTGGTATGCTTTTGAGCATCCTAGACAGTGTAAATTATATCTATAGAAAATTTTCAATATAAGCTTTGGTTTAAAACTTCTCAAGGACTGCCACACCCCCACTTCACATAATGCCAAAGCAATTCTTGTGGCCTTTGGAGATAGAAAACAACCTTTAGGGATGTCAGTCTTGTAGGCAAAAATTTTATTACATGTGTACTGCCATAAAGATTTCTCTACCCTTCCACAAAACTTGAGTCTATGAAAACCAATGTTTGAGTTTCTCTTCTTTGCTAAATTCTCAAGGAAGAATCAGCTTTTGCTTTACTTCACTGAGGTTGGCACAATGAATACTTGCAAATTTATCAGGTCATAAATGATTTATAATATATCCTATCAAATATTTTCAGGTGTTATGTAAGCTGCATGCATTGTCAGCAATAATACCAGAAAAGACATTTCTCCCCATTTACTCTTCCAGCCTTTCATTCACCTTTATCATATTTAAATTTATCAAATTCATCACAGATGAAAACTGGACCAAACCCAATGAACACTTTCTGTCCATCACTTTCCAACATCACTTTACTTGACTCAGCATCAAGACTGGAAGTATTTTATCAGTTCATCTCTCTCTAGAATAAATTATCTTTAACTTTGTACATCTTTATTTTTGGTTTCTCTCTTTACTTATCTTTGTTTGTTAGTTTATATGCTAATATGGCATATTATACTTTAAAAATTGAATTAACCTAGTTTTAATACACTATTCTTTTCATAAGCAACTTGGCTGTAGTACCTAGAAGGTTATGTGGATTTTGGTGAGTCATATTCTTTTAACATTTTACAAGAGTTTTCGATGAAAACTAAACAGATTTTATATGCTATTAGTAAAATTCAACTAGTTGAAAATAAAAATTATTGGATAAACTCTAAAAATATATAATTTACCAAAACTGGGAAAAAAAATCCCTGGAAACACTGTGTTAATGAGCATTTTTAAGTGCCAAGGACTTTGATTTGAGGTATTCATGATGGAATTTCTGCACTAGTAATGAGGTTTATTCTCATCATCTATATTCTCTGAATTATTGCTTAGCATTCCCTTTATAAAGCTCTGTAGAAACTAAAACAAAAAATATTTTACCTTAGTATTCTTCTTAAGATTTTTTCAAATTAATTTCCAATGTTGTTTTGTCTATACATATTATTAATATAAGGTTTAACTATGTATATATACATAAGTACTCATGCATACATCTGTTTGTGTATAGTTAATAGACAGAGATATACATGATATATTTAACTGAATTTTATAGTTTATTTTTACCATGACTTAACAATATCAATGGGGCTTCACTGGTGGCCCAGTGGTCAAGAATCTGCATGCAATGCAGGAATTCTTCGTTTGATCCCTGGGTTGGGAAGGTCCCCTGGAGAAGAGAATGGATACCCACTCTAGAATTCTTGCTTGGAGAATTCCATGAACTGAAGAGACTGGCAAAGCTACAGTCGAAGGTGTCTCAAAGAGTTGCACACACTGAGTGACTAGTACACACAAACACAAACACAGAGTAAAATCACAATATTTCATATTCAGAATTGTTTTATTATATTTGGTAGCACTGGGTACATACTCAGTTGTTTCCAACTCTTTGTGACCCCATGGATTGTAGCCCATCAGGCTTCTCTGTCCAGGAGGTATCCCCTGCAAGTATACTGGAGTGGGTTGCCATTACCTTCTCCAGGGGAATTTCCCATTCCAGGGGTCAAAGCTGTGTCTCCTATATCAACTTTCAGTTCAGTTCAGCCACACAGTTGTGTCCAACTCTTTGTGACCACATGAACTGCAGCATGCCAGGCTTTCTTGTCCATCACCAACTCCCGGAGCCTACTCAAACTTATGTCCATTGAATTGGTGATGCCATCCAGCCATCTCATCCTCCGTCATCCCCTTTTCCTCCTGCCCTCAATCTTTCCCAGCATCAGGGTCTTTGCCAGTGAGTCAGTTCTTCACATTAGGTGGCCAAATAATTCGAGTTTTAGCTTCAGCATCAGTCCTGCCAATGAATATTTAAGACTGATTTCCATTAGTATAGACTGGTTGAATCTCCTTGCTGTCCAAGGGACTCTCAAGAGTCTTGTCCAACACCACAGTTCAAAAGCAGCAATTCGTCAGTACTCAACTTTCTTTATAGTCCAACTCTCACATCCACACAGGACTACTTGGAAAAGCCATAGTTTGACTAGATAGACCTTTGTTGGCAAAATAATGTCTCTGCTTTTTAATATACTATCTAGGTTGGTCATAGCTTTTTTCCCAAGAAACAAGAATCTTTTAATTTCATGGCTGCAGTCATCATCTTCAGTGATTTTGGAGTCCCCCAAAATAAAGGCTTTCACTGTTTCCATTGTTTCCCCATCTATTTGCCATAAAGTGATGGGAGTGGATGCCATGATCCTAATTTTTTAAATGTTGATTTTTAAGCCAACTTTTTCACTCTCCTCTTTCATTTTTATCAAGAGGCTCTTTAGTTCTTCTTCACTTTCTCCCATAAGGGTGGTGTCATCTGCATATCTGAGGTTATTGATATTTCTCCCAGCAATCTCCATTCCAGCTTGTGCTTTATCCAACCTGGCATTTCACATACAATACTCACCATATAAGTTAAATAAGCAGGGTGACAATATACAGCCTTGACTTAATCCTTTCCTGATTTGGAACCAGTCTGTTGCTCCATGTCCAGTTCTAATTTGCTTCTTGAGCTGCATACGGATTTCTCAGGAGGCAGGTCTGGTGGTCTGATATTCCCATATCTTTCAGAATTTTCCGCAGTTTGTTGTGATCCACATAGTCAAAGGCTTTGGCATAGTCAATAAAGCAGAAGTATGTATTTTTCTGATATTCTCTTGCTTTGTCAATGATCCAGCGGATGTTGGCAATTTGATCTCTGGTTCCTTTGCCTTTTCTAAATCCAGCTTGAACATCTGGGAATTCATGGTTCACATACTATTGAAGTCTGGCTTGGAGAATTTTGAGCATTACTTTCATAGCGTGTGAGATGAGTTCAATTGTGCAATAGTTTGAGAATTCTTTGGCATTGCCATTCTTTGGGATTAGAATAAAAATGACCTTTTAAAGTCCTGTTTCCACTGTAGAGTTTTCCAAATTTGCTGGCATATAGAGTCCAGCACTTTAACAGCATCATCTTTTAGGACTTGAAATAGCTGAACTGGAATTCCATCACCTCCACTAGCTTTGTTCGTAGTGAAGCTTCCTAAGGCCCACTTGACTTCATATTCCAGAATGTCTGGCTCTAGGTGAGTGATCACACCATTGTGGTTATCTGGGTCATTAATTTTTTTTTTTTTTTGGTATAGTTCTTCTGTGTATCTTGCCACCTCTTCTTAATATCTTCTGTTTCTGTTAGGTGTATACCATTTCTGTCCTTTATTTTGCCCATATTTGTATAAAATATTCCCTTGGTATCTCTATTTTTCTTGAAGAGATCTCTAGTCTTTCCCATTCTATTGTTTTCTTCTATTTCTTTGCATTTTCACTGAAGAAGCCTTTCTTATCTCTCCTTGTTATTCTTTGGAAGTCTGTATTCAAATACGTATGTATTTCCTTTTCTCCTTTGTCTCTCACTTGTCTTCTTTCCATAGCTATTTGTAAGGCCTTCTCAGACAACCATTTTGTCTTTTTGCATTTGTTTTTCTTGGCGATGGTCTTGATTGCTGCCTCCTGAACAATGTTATGAACCTCCATCCATAGTTCTCAGGCACTCTTTTTTATCAGATCTAATCCCTTGAACCTATTTGTAACTTCCAGGGGAAGTAGGGGAATTGTAGGTGATATGATTTAGGTCATACCGAATGGTATAGTGGTTTTCCTACTTTCTTCAATTTCAGCCTGAATTTGGCAATAAGGCATTCATGATCTGAGCTACAGTCAGCTCCCAGTCTTTTTTCTGCTGACTGTATAGAGTTTCTCCATCTTTGGCTGTAAAGAATGTAATCAATCGGATTTCAGTATTGACCACCTGGTGATTGGCCATGTGTAGAGTCTTCTCTTGTGTTGTTGAAAGAGAGTGTTTGATATGACCAGTGTGTTCTCTTGGCAAAATTCTGTTAGCCTTTGACCTGCTTTGTTTTGTATTCCAAGGCAAAATTTGCCTGTTACTTTGGGTGTTTCTTGACCTCCTACTTTTGCATTCCAGTCCCCTATGATGAAAAGGATAACTTTTTTGGGTGTTAGTTCTAGAAGATCTTGTAGATCTTCATAGAACTGTTCACTCTAGCTTCTTCAATATTATTGGTCAGGGCATAGACTTGGATTACTGTGATATTTAATGTTTTGCCATCGAAAGGAACAGAGATCATTCTATTGTTTTTGAGATCACATCAAAGTATTATATTTCAAACTCTCTTATTTACTATAATGGCTACTCCATTTCTCCTAAGGGATTCCTGCCTGCAGTAGTAGATGTAAGGTCATCTGAGTTAAATTCACCCATTCCAAGTCCATTTTAGATCACTGATTCCTAAAATGCTGATGTTCACTTTTGCCATCTCCTGTTTGACCACTTCCAATTTGCTTTGATTCATGGACCTAACATTCTAGGTTCCTATTCTATGTTGTTCTGCACAGCATTGGACTTTACTTCCATCACCAGCCACATTGACAACTGGGTGTTGGTTTTGCTTTGGCTCTGTCTCTTCAATCTCTCTGGAGTTATTTCCCCACTGATCTCCATTAGCATGTTGGGCACCTACCGACCATGGGAGTTCATCTTTCAGTATCCAATCTTTTTGCCTTTTCACACTATTCATGGGGTTCTCAAGACAAGAATACTGAAGTGGTTTGCTATTCCCTTCTCCAGTGGAACTTTTGTTAGAACTCTCCACTATGACCTGTCTATCTTGGGCAGCCCTACTTGGCATGGCTCATAGTTTCATTGAGTTAGACAAGGCTGTGATACATGTGATCAGATTTGTTAGCTTTCTGTGATTGTGCTTTTTATTCTGTCTGATGGAGAAGGGTAAAAGGCTTATGGAAGCTTCCTGATGGGAGAAACTGATTAAGAGGGTAACTGGATCTCAGATGGTAAAACGTCTATCAATGTGGGAGACCTGGGTCCAATTCATGGGTCAGTAAGATTCCCTGGAGAAGGAAATGGTAGCCCACTCCAGTACTCTTGCCTGAAAATCCTATGACTGAGGAGCCTGGTGCAGGCTACTGTCCATGGGGTTGCAAAGAGTCAGACAGTTCAGTTCAGTCACTCAGTCATGTCCGACTCTTTGCAACCCCATGAATTGCAGCACGCCAGGCCTCCCTGTCCATCACCAACTCCCGGAGTGCACCCAGACACATGTGCATCGAGTCAGTGATGACATCCAGCCATCTCATCCTCTGTCATCCCCTTCTCCTCTTGCCCCCAATCCCTCCCAGCATCAGAGTCTTTTCCAATGAGTCAACTCTTCGTATGAGGTGGCCAAAATACTGGAGTTTCAGCTTTAGCATCATTCCTTCCAAAGAAATCCTAGGGCTGATCTCCTTCAGAATGGACTGGTTGGAACTCCTTGCAGTCCAAGGGAATTTCAAGAGTCTTCTCCAACACGACAGTTCAAAAGCATCAATTCTTTGGCGCTCAGCTTTCTTCACAGTCCAACTCTCACATCCATACATGACCACTGGAAAAACCATAGCCTTGACTAGACGGACCTTTGTTGGCAAAGTAAGGTCTCTGCTTTTCTTTTTTTTTTAATTTTATTTTATTTTTAAACTTTACAATGTTGTATTAGTTTTGCCAAATATCGAAATGAATCCATCACAGGTATACCTGTGTTTCCCATCCTGAAACCTCCTCCCTCGTCCCTCCCCATACCCTCCCTCTGGGTCGTCCCAGTACACCAGCCCCAAGCATCCAGTATTGTAATCGAACCTGGACTGGCGACTCGTTTCATACGTGATATTATACATGTTTCAATGTCCTTCTCCCAAATGTCCTCACCCTCTCCCTCTCCCACAGAGTCCATAAGACTGTTCTATATGCTGTCTAGGTTGTTCATAACTTTCCTTCCAAGCAGCAAGCCTCTTTTAATTTCATGGCTGCATTCACCATCTGCAGTGATTTTGGAGCCTGAAAAAATAAAGTCTGACACTGTTTCCCCAGCTATTTCCCATGAAATGATGGGACCAGATGCCATGATCTTAGTTTTCTGACTGTTCAGCTTTAAGACAACTTTTTCACTCTCCTCTTTCACTTTCATCAAGAGGCTTTTTAGTTCCTCTTCACTTTCTGCCATAAGGGTGGTGTCATCTGCATATCGGAGGTTATTGATATTTCTCCTGACAATCTTGATTCCAGCCTGTGCTACTTCCAGCCCACCGTTTCTCATGAGGTACTCTGCATATAAGTTAAATAAGCAGGGTGACAATATACAGCCTTGACATATTCCTTTTCCTATTTGGAATGAGTCTGTTTTCAATGACCAGTTCTAACTGTTGCTTCCTGACCTGCATACAAATTTCTCAAGAGGCAGGTCAGGTGGTCTAGTACTCCCATCTCTTTCAGAATTTTCCACAGTTTATTGTGATCCACACAGTCAAAGGCTTTGGCATAGTCAAGAAAGCAGAAATAGATGTTTTTCTGGAACTCTCTTGCTTTTTCCATGATCCAGCGGATGTTGGATATCTGATCTCTCATTCCTCTGCCTTTTCTAAAACCAGCTTGAACATCAGGAAGTTCACGGTTCATATATTGCTTAAGCCTGGCTTGGAGAATTTTAAGCATTACTTTACTAGCGTGTGAGATGAGTGCAATTGTGCAGTAGTTTGAGCATTCTTTGGCATTGCCTTTCTTTGGGATTGGAATCAAAACTGACCTTTTCCAGTCCTGTGGCCACTGCTGAGTTTTCCAAATGTGCTGGCATATTGAGTGCAGCATTTTCACAACATCATCTTTCAGGATTTGAAATAGCTCCACTGGAACTCCATCACCTCCACTACCTTTGTTCGTAGTGATGCTTTCTAAGGCTCACTTGACTTCACATGCCAGGATGTCTGGCTGTAGGTGAGTGATCACTCCATCGTGATTATCTGGGTCGTGAAGATCTTTTTTGTACAGTTCTTCTGTGTATTCTTGCCACCTCTTCTTAATATCTTCTGCTTCTGGTAGGTCCATACCATTTCTGTCCTTTATTGAGCCCATCTTTGCATGAAATGTTCCCTTGGTATCTCTAATTTTCTTGAAGACACCTCTAGTCTTTCCCATACTGGTGTTTTCCTCTATTTCTTTGCATTGATCGCTGAGGAAGGCTTTCTTATCTCTTCTTGCTATTCTTTGGAACTCTGCATTCAGATGCTTGTATCTTTCCTTTTCTCCTTTGCTTTTCGCTTGTCTTCTTTTCACAGGGAGAAAAGGGAGGCCTATTTGTAAGGCCTCCCCAGACAGCCATTTTGCTTTTTTGCATTTCTTTTCCATGGGGATGATTTTGATCCCTGTCTTCTGTACAATGTCATTCCATAGTTCATCAGGCACTCTATCTATCAGATCTAGTCCCTTAAATCTATATCTCACTTCCACTGTATAATCATAAGGGATTTGATTTAGGTCATACCTGAATGGTCTAGTGGTTTTCCCTACTTTCTTCAATTTCAGTCTGAATTTGGCAATAAGGAGCTCATGATCTGAGCCATAGTCAGATCCAAGTCTTGTTTTTGCTGACTGTATAGAGCTTCTCCATCTGTGGCTGCAAAGAATACAATCAACACAGTAAATATTTAACCCAATTTTCTGTTGATGGTTGGAGCTGTGTTCCCTCCCTGCTATTTACCTGGGGCCAACCTATGGTGCAGTGGCTGTGCTTTGCTGGAGTAGCCATGAAGAGATATCCCACATCCAAGGTAAGAGAAACCCAAGTAAGACGGTAGGTCTTGCAAGAGAGCATCAGAGGGCAATACACTTAAACCATACTCACAGAAAACTAATCAATCTAATCACATTAGGACCACAGTCTTGTCTAACTCAATGAAACTAAGCCATGCCCACGGGGCCACCCAAGATGGGTGGGTCATGGTGGAGAGGTCTGACAGAATGTGGTCCACTGGAGAAATGAATGGCAAAACACTTCTTCAGTATTCTTGCCTTGAGAACCCCATGAACAGTATGAAAAGGCAAAATGATAGGATACTGAAAGAGGAACTCCCGAGGTCAATAGGTGCCCAATATGCTACTGAGATCAGTGGAGAAATAACTCCAGAAAGAATGAAGGGATGGAGCCGAAGCAAAAACAATACCCAGGTGTGGATGTGACTGGTGATAGAAGCATGGTCCAATGCTGTAAAAAACAATATTGCATAGGAACCTGGAATGTCAGGTCCATGAATCAAGGCAAATTGGAAGTGGTCAAACAAGAGATGGCAACAGTGAAAGTTGACATTCTAGGAATCAGAGAACTAAAATGGACTGGTATGGGTGAATTTAACTCAGATGACCATTATATCTACTACTGGGGGCAGGAGTCCTTCAGAAGAAATGGAATAGCCATCATAGTCAACAAAAGAGTCCAAAATGCAGTCCATGGAAGCAATCTCAAAAATGACAGTATGATCTCTGTTTGTTTCCAAGGCAAACCACTCAATATCACAGTAAACCAAGTCTATGCCCCAACTAGTAACGCTGAAGAAGCTGAAGTTGAACGGATCTATGAAGACCTAAAAGACCTTTTAGAACTAACAGCCAAAAAAATGTCCTTTTCATTATAGGGGACTGGATGCAAAAGTAGGAAGTCAAGAAACACCTGGAATAATAGGCAAATTTGGCCTTGGAATACAGAATGAAGCAGGGCAAAAACTAATAGAGGTTTGCAAAGAAAATGCACTGGCCATAGCAAACTCCCTCTTCCAACAACAAAAAAGAAGACTACACATGGGCATCACCAGATGGTCAACACCAAAATCAGATTGATTATATTCTTTGCAGCCAAAGATGGAGAAGCTCTATACAGTCAACAAAAACAAGACCAGGAGCTGACTGTGGCTCAGATCATGAACTCCTTATTGCCAAATTCAAACTGAAATTGAAGAAAGTAGGGAAAACCACTAGACCATTCAGGTACGACCTAAATCAAATCCCTTATGATTATACAGTGGAAGTGAGAAATAGATTTAAGGGACTAGATCTGATAGATAGAGTGCCTGATGGACTACGGACTGAGGTTCATGACATCGTACAGGAGACAGGGATAAAAATCATCCCCATGGAAAAGAAATGCAAAAAAGCTAAATGGCTGTCTGAGGAGCCCTTAAAGATAGCTGTGAAAAGAAGAGAAATGAAAAGCAAAGGAGAAAAGGAAAGATATAAGCATCTGAATTCAGAGTTCCAAAGAACAGCAAGAAGAGATAAGAAAGCCTTCCTCAGCGATCAATGCAAAGAAATAGAGAAAGACAACAGAATGGGAAAGACTAGCGATCTCTTCAAGAAAATTAGAGATACCAAGGGAACACTTCATGCAAAGATGGGCTCAATAAAGGACAGAAATGGTATGGACCTACCAGAAGCAGAAGATATTAAGAAGAGGTGGCAAGAATATACAGAAGAACTGTATAAAAAAGATCTTCATGACCCAGATAATCACGATGGAGTGATCACTCACCTACAGCCAGACATCCTGGCATGTGAAGTCAAGTGAGCCTTAGAAAGCATCACTACGAACAAAGGTAGTGGAGGTGATGGAGTTCCAGTGGAGCTATTTCAAATCCTGAAAGATGATGTTGTGAAAATGCTGCACTCAATATGCCAGCACATTTGGAAAACTCAGCAGTGGCCACAGGACTGGAAAAGGTCAGTTTTGATTCCAATCCTAAAGAAAGGCAATGCCAAAGAATGCTCAAACTACTGCACAATTGCACTCATCTCACACGCTAGTAAAGTAATGCTTAAAATTCTCCAAGCCAGGCTTAAGCAATATATGAACCGTGAACTTCCTGATGTTCAAGCTGGTTTTAGAAAAGGCAGAGGAATGAGAGATCAGATATCCAACATCTGCTGGATCATGGAAAAAGCAAGAGAGTTCCAGAAAAACATCTATTTCTGCTTTCTTGACTATGCCAAAGCCTTTGACTGTGTGGATCACAATAAACTGTGGAAAATTCTGAAAGAGATGGGAATACTAGACCACCTGACCTGCCTCTTGAGAAATTTGTATGCAGGTCAGGAAGCAACAGTTAGAACTGGTCATTGAAAACAGACTCATTCCAAATAGGAAAAGGAATATGTCAAGGCTGTATATTGTCACCCTGCTTATTTAACTTATATGCAGAGTACCTCATAAGAAACGGTGGGCTGGAAGTAGCACAGGCTGGAATCAAGATTGTCAGGAGAAATATCAATAACCTCCGATATGCAGATGACACCACCCTTATGGCAGAAAGTGAAGAGGAACTAAAAAGCCTCTTGATGAAAGTGAAAGAGGAGAGTGAAAAAGTTGTCTTAAAGCTGAACAGTCAGAAAACTAAGATCATGGCATCTGGTCCCATCACTTCATGGGAAATAGATGAGGAAACAGTGGAAACAGTGTCAGACCTTTTTTTTGGGGGGTGGGTGCCCACAAATTACTGCAGATGGTGACTGCAGCCATGAAATTAAAAGACACTTGTTCCTTGAAAGAAAAGTTATGACCAATCTAGATAGCATATTTAAAAGCAGAGACATTACTTTGCCAACAAAAGTCCGTCTAGTCAAGGCTATGGTTTTTCCAGTGGTCATGTATGGATGTGAGAGTTGGACTGTGAAGAACGTTGAGCACCGAAGAATTGATGCTTTTGAACTGTGGTGTTGGAGAAGACTCTTAAGAGTCCCTTGGACTGCAAGGAGATCCAACCAGTCCATTCTGAAGGAGATCAGCCCTGGGATTTCTTTGGAAGGAATGATGCTAAAGCTGAAACTCCAGTACTTTGGGCACCTCATGCGAAGAGTTGACTCACTGGAAAGACTCTGTTGCTGGGAGGGATTGGGGGAAAGAGGATAAGGGATGACAGAGGATGAGATGGCTGAATGGCATCACTGACTCGATAGACGTGAGTCTGAGTGAACTCCGGATGTTGGTGATGAACAGGGAGTCCTGGCGTGCTGTGATTCATGGGGTCGCAAAGAGGCGGACACAACTGAGCGACTGAACTGAACTGAACTGAAGCTATGTTGGACTTTCCTGGTGGCTCAGAATGTAAAGCGTCTTTCTAGAATACCAGAGACCCAGGTTCGATCCCTGGGTCGGGAAGATCCCCTGGAGAAGGAAATGGCAATCCACTACACTACCTTTGACTGGAAAATCCCATGGACAGAGGAGCCTGGTAGGCTACAGTCCATGAGTTGGCCACGACTAAGCGACTTCACTTTCACTTTCACTTTAAGCTATGGTTCATGTAATGAAGATAATCATGATCTCCTTCAGAAGATCCCATTCACTTTCTGCTGCACTCAGTGTCCCCAGCCTGCAGCTGACCACTGCAGACCCAATCCTCTCCTGGAGACTCCTAGATACTCGTGGGCAAGTCTGGGTCAGTCTCTTGTGGGGTCACTGCTCCTTTCTCTTGGGTCCTGGCATGTACAAGCTTTTGTTTATGCCCGCTAAAAGTCTGTTTCTTCAGTCCTGTGTAAGTTCTGGCTGCTTATGGTGGGGTTAATGGCGATCTCCTCCAAGAGGGCTTATGTCATACCCAAGTCTATTGCATCCAGAGCCCCTGCACCTTCAGCAGTCCACTGGTGACCCATATCTCCACAGGAGACACTCATACACAGTTCTGGCTCAGTTTCTGTGGGGTCTCTATGTCCTGGTGGCCACAAGGTTTGTTTCAGACCTCTGAGCATCTCTGGCAGTTATGGGATTTAATTCTAAACATGATTTCGCCCCTCTTACTGTCTTCTGGGGCTGCTCCTTTGCCCTTGGATGTAAGGTATCTTTCTTTGGTAGAATCCAACATTATCTTGTCAATGGTTGTTCAGCAGAGTTGTAACTTTGGAGTTCTCACAGAAGATAAGCACACATCCTTCTACTCTGCCATCTTGTATTCAGTTTCACCTTTACTCTTCAATAATGTTAAATCAAATGATGTGCCTCTATTTTGGCAATCAGCTCAGCCTAAAGGGATGACTTTCCCTCAATCATCCACTCAACTCCTAACTGCCATTTCTGGTGTCAGACCCTAATATGCAATCTAGATTTTCTGTAGCCTTGCTGTAGTAGCAGACCTATAAAAATAGGAAATCTCAGTTTAAATCTTTGCCTTCTTGCCTGTGAGTTATTCACTTTTTGCCCTGCTCACAAGTGAAATTAATTATTTAACTGTCTTGTTAATTTATAAACTTACCAAGCTACTGATCAGTAAATTAACTTAATAGGCTACTGGAATTTCATTGTTTTCATCTCTTATATCATAGATTTCCATTACCATATTGTAAGTCTAATTCACATTATTTTTCACAGCTCAGGATGTTTGTTCAAGTGGGATGGGATTCATACAGCTGATTCACCATTCATTGTACCAGATCATTAATCTTTGCCAGTAGGTATATTTATATTCTTGGCAGTTATACATTTTCTAGATTTTCTCTTCCATTAGAATGAATGAGTAGAAAGTAGAACAGATGGTCAAAGTGATGACTCTTCTACATTTTCTGTAGCTACAGCAATAAAGATTAACACTCATGTTCTACTATGACTTCTTCAGAATATGTGTATTTATGTGGTTGTGTTTTATTATTACAGATATCTTTGTTTGTAAAATTACTATGTTTTGCATTAAAATAAGTTGGGAATACTCAACCAAGCAAAGAATATTACTTTATGTAAAATCAGTGAAATCTATTATCTTTTACAGTTTTCTCTCTTAAATATAAAAATTGATGAATATTCGATAATTATTGTCACAAACGAGGTTAAATGATCAGAGAGGAATCAGAAGGCGTTACAATACCAGTCATGGAGAGTCTTTTAATTCATATAAAGATGCATGCATGCTTATATGTTTAGTCACTTCAGTTGTGTCAGACTCTTTGTGACCCCACAGACTGTAGCCTGCCAGGCTTTTTATCCATAGCAAGAATACTATTCAAGAATTCTACCCATAGCAAGAATTATTCCAGCAAGAATACTGGAGCAAGTTGCCATTTCCTTCTCCAGAGGATCTTCTTGACCCAGAGATCAAACCCAAGTACCTTGCTTCTCCTGCATTGGCAGAAGATTCTTTAATACTAGTGCCATCTGGGAAGCTTAAAGCAAAGCATTAACAAATTGAAAAATAAAAACCATAACATCATCTCAATAGATGCAGAAAAAGCTTCAGGTAAGATTCATCACCTATTTATGATAAAAAGTCTCCAGAAAATGAGCATAGAGGGGACACTGTTGTTGTTGTTTAGTTGCTAAGCTGTGTCCAAATCTTTTGTGACCCTATGGACTGTATAGCCCAACAGTCTTCTCTGTACATGTGATTTCCCAGGCAAGAATACTGGAGTGTGTTGCCATTTCCTTCTCCACAGGATCTTCCCGACCCAGGAATTGAACCTGCATCTTCTAATTGGCAGATTCTTTACCACTGAACCACCTGGGAATCTCCATCAAGTATCTTACAAGAACATTAAAGCAGGAAAGACTCAATCAAATATTGTGGTGAAGGTTTTCATAGTCAAGAACACTTTTTAAATGCTAAAATAGAAGAGAGCAAGAGTAATTTAGGAGAACTGTGATTATATTGGCATAAAATATTGTATGTGCAACATAAAGTATACTATCAGTTCAGTTCAGTCGCTCAGTCGTGTCTGACTCTTTGCGACCCCATGAATCACAGCACACCAGGCCTCCCTGTCCATCACCATCTCCTGGAGTTCACTCAAACTCACAGCCATCAAGTCGGTGATGCCATTCAGCCATCTCATCCTCTGTCATCCCTTCTCCTCCTGCCCCCAATCCTGCCGAGCATCAGGGTCTTTTCCAATGAGTCAACTCTTCATATGGGGTGGCCAACTACTGGAGTTTCAACTTTAGCATCAGTCCTTCCAATGAACACCCAGGACTGATCTCCTTTAGGATGGATTGATTGGATCTCCTTGCAGTCCAAGGGACTCTCAAGAGTCTTCTCCAACACCACAGTTCAAAAGCATCAATTCTTCGGCACTCAGCTTTCTTCACAGTCCAACTCTCATATCCATACATGACCACTGGAAAAACCATAGCCTTGACTAGATGGACCTTTGTACTTTATAAATATACATATATACAAAATTTACATTATAATTATCTGTATTATACACATATTATACATTATATGTATATTGCAATATACATACATATATGTGTGTATGTGCTGATAATTATAAACAAATCATACAAAGTTAAACAATTTAGGGTCAACTTTTGATGCAGTTTTATATCTGAAAAATGTTAATATATCCTCTCCATGGTGAAAGTAAAAATGAGGCATGATTATCAGTAGGATTTCTTGAATATAGCAGCAACGTGTTTCACATTTGAGTAAAGCACTTACTGTATAAACCACAAGCATGCTTCTTTTGACCAGGAAGGAGAGCAGAAGAAATTGGTGGAGCCCATGCAGGCTTTAGTACACTTTCTTGTTCTGCTTGGATGTTATAACCCAGCAGATCTCATGGTTCTTTAACGGTCTGTGGCAAATAAGAATACTTTATGAAGCATCTGACAAGCATCGATGGGAAAATCACCACACTGGCCTCTCAGGTTCTGATATTGTCCTTCATTGTCCAATAACTATTATCTTTTTGAGAAACAGACTTTGACTACTATACTCAGGTAAAGGCTGAATGCTCAATAGTGGGATATAAAATACCATCCATTCAGAACTATTCATTATAAGCTGTATGTTATCTGACATGAAGTCTTACGGATGAGAAGGCTCAGAAACAATGTACTATCAAGTGGAAATGGTATGAAAAGATTCAGATAAAATTACTATGTGTGTTAGTGGCCCCAACTTCTTCAACACTTGCTCTTTTAGTACCACCTCTTCTTTCTCAACCTATACCTATGATGTCAAGAAAAGTTTCTTACAATTAGTTTAGAAGAAGGAAAAACTCAGGCCTGATGTATAGACAATTCCACATAACATGGTACCAAACAGAAATGGATGATTGAAGCATTAGAGACCTACACGGGGTTGTCACTAAAGGTTAGGGGTAAATGAAACTCCTTTGAGCAGTGAATTTGCTTCTCTATTTTGTCTGGACCCATATAAGGTTAATAGCACAGGTCAACACCAATTCATATGCAGTTGCTAAGTGTTTTGACTGCTTGGAAAGAATAGGATTGAAAGACTGCTAACAAAGAGGTTTAGAGAAAGAAATATATACCTGGGAGTCTCAGCTGAATGTTCACAAAAAGACATGCAATGCACAAAGTCCTCTTACAATAATATAGGGTGTTAGTCAGGTTTCTAGAGAAACAGAACTATCTGGAGTACATATGAAGAGATTTACTGTAAGATATTAGTATATGTGATTATGGAGGCTGAGAAATCCCATGGTCTGCCATTTGCAAGCTGGAAACCCAGGACAGCCAGTGGTATAGTCTGAAGAGCTGACAGCAAAAGACAGATGTCATGGCTCAAGCTGTGTGTTAAGCTTTCTCTGTCAGGCAGAGGAAAGAGAAAATCTTCCCTTCCTCCACATTTTTGTTCTGTTCAGACTCTCAATTCAGATGCCAGTCTCTTCCAAAAACCTTCACAGACACACTCAGAAGTAATGTTCAATCAGATATCTGGGCATGTTCAGTTCAGTTCAATCGCTCAGTCATGTCCGACTCTTTGCGATGAATGATTTGTTAATGATCGTGGATCTTTATGTTAACACTGGGAAACTGGGCACAGGAAGACAATTTTTTCTTACTATTTCATAGTCTACTTAAAATATTAATTGTCTTTAAATAGCCCATCCAAATTAAATTCAGGAAAGAAAAACAGGGAAACTCTAAAATTATAATGTTTTACAATGCATGATAGGGAAGAGTGCTTAGGTAATATAACCCAGAATTATTGAAAGGAAAAGTCAAGAATGCAAACAGAAAATCTGCCCTGACTACACTGATTTAAAAAACACCCCATGACTAACATATTTGAATTTTAAGTATAAATTGATTACAAGGGCCATTGGAAATATAGTGAGAGTAAAAACATTAACATTGTAATTATATTAAAAATATACAGTATACTAACGTATATATATGGAATTTAGAAAGGTGGTAACAATAACCCTGTATACGGGACAGCAAAAGAGACACTGATGTATAGAACAGTCTTTTGGACTCTGCGGGAGAGGGAGAGGGTGGGATGATTAGGGAGAATGGCATTGAAACATGTATAATATCATATATGAAACGAGTCACCAGTCCAGGTTCGATGCACGATACTGGATGCTTGGGGCTGGTGCACTGGGACGACCCAGAGGGATGGTATGGGGAGGGAGGAGGCAGGAGGCTTCAGGATGGGGAACACATGTGTACCTGTGGAAGATTCATTTTGATATATGGCAAAACCAATACAATATTTTAAAGTTAAAAAAAAAAAAAGTGGTCCAGAGAATCCGCTTGGCACATATCCTGGCCAACTCTGAAGAAATGAAATAAAATATTTAAAACCAGAAAAAAAATATATAAATCAATAATTAAAGACAAATGATCCACTAAAAAAGTGCTGAGTGTCTAAAATGCATTTAACAAATAAAGAAATGTCAATAACACACGTAAGTACTTAAAATGACTGTCCAACTCACTGTTATTAGGTAAATGCAAATGTAAAAACTGAGAGAACAATGAGAAAAATAGGCTCTGACATGCACATTCATGGGAATTTAATGTATTGCCCAATTTCTGAAGGTCAATTTGAAGATTAAACCATAATTTAAGATGTATTATTTGACTTCTCCATATATTGTATGGATAGGTAGATTACATGATATATTTTCATTTTTATAATAATAACAAAAAAGTGAGACCTCATTTATTAAATAAGCAAAACTTTACAACATCTAAGAATTTAAACTGGGAATAAAATATATTTCTTGCTGTAAGAAAAAAATGTGGATTTTTTTTTTTTTTTACTCTATGTCTTGAAACATTCAGTTCAGTTCAGTTCAGTCGCTCAGTGGTGTCCGACTCTTTGTGACCCAATGAATCACAGCACGCCAGGCCTTCCTGTCCATCACCAACTCCCAGAGTTCACTCAAACTTATGTACACCAAGTCGGTGATGCCATCCAGACAACTCATCCTCTGTCATCCCCTTTTCCTCCTGCCCCCAACCCCTCCCAGCATCAGTCTTTTCCAATGAGTCAACTCTTCGCATGAGGTGTCCAAAGTACTGGAGTTTCAGCTTTAGCATCCTTCCTTCCAAAGAACACCCAGGGTTGATCTCCTTTATTTTATTTATTTATTTTTATTATTATTATTTTTTTAAATTTTATTTTATTTTTAAACTTTACAATATTGTATTAGTTTTGCCAAATATCGAAATGAATCTGCTACAGGTATACATGTGTTGCCTATCCTGAACCCTCCGCCCTCCTCCCTCCTCATTCCATCCCTCTGGGTCGTCCCCGTGCCCCAGCCCCAAGCATCCAGTATTGTGCATCGAACCTGAACTGGCGACTTGTTTCATACATGATATTATACATGTTTCAATGCCATACTCCCAAATCTTCCCACCCTCTCCCTCTCGCACAGAGTCCATAAGACTGTTCTATACATAAGTGTCTCTTTTGCTGTCTCGTACACAGGGTTATTGTTACCATCTTTCTAAATTCCATATATATGCGTTAGTATACTGTATTGGTGTTTTTCTTTCTGGCTTACTTCACTCTGTATAATCGGCTCCAGTTTCATCCACCCCATTAGAACTGATTCAAATGTATTCTTTTTAATGGCTGAGTAATACTCCATTGTGTATATGTACCATGGCTTTCTTATCCATTCATCTGCTGATGGACATCTAGGTTGCTTCCATGTCCTGGCTATTATAAACAGTGTTGCGATGAACATTGGGGTACATGTGTCTCTTTCCCTTCTGGTTTCCTCAGTGTGTATGCCCAGCAGTGGGATTGCTGGATCATAAGGCAGTTCTATTTCCAGTTTTTTAAGGAATCTCCACACTGTTCTCCATAGTGGCTGTACTAGTTTGCATTCCCACCAACAGTGTAAGAGGATTCCCTTTTCTCCACACCCTCTCCAGCATTTATTGCTTGTAGACTTTTGGATCGCAGCCATTCTGACTGGTGTGAAATGGTACCTCATAGTGGTTTTGATTTGCATTTCTCTGATAATGAGTGATGTTAAGCATCTTTTCATATGCCTGTTAGTCATCTGTATGTCTTCTTTGAAGAAATGTCTATTTAGTTCTTTGGCCCATTTTTTGATTGGGTCGTTTATTTTTCTGGAGTTGAGCTGTAGGAGTTGCTTGTATATTTTTGAGATTAGTTGTTTGTCAGTTGCTTCATTTGCTATTATTTTCTCCCATTCTGAAGGCTGCCCTTTCACCTTGCTAATAGTATCCTTTGTTGTGCAGAAGTTTAATTAGGTCACATTTGTTTATTTTTGCTTTTAATTCAAATATTCTTGGAGGTGGGTCATAGAGGATCCTGCTGTGATGTATGTTGGAGAGAGTTTTGCCTATGTTCTCCTCTAGGAGTTTTATATTTTCTGGTCTTACATTGAAATCTTTAATCCATTTTGAGTTTATTTTTGTGTATGATGTTAGAAAGTGTTCTAGTATCATTCTTTTACAAGTGGTTGACCAGTTTTCCCAGCACCACTTGTTAAAGAGATTGTCTTTAATCCATTGTATATTCTTGCCTCCTTTGTCAAAGATAAGATGTCTATATGTGTGTGGATTTATCTCTGGGATTTTTTTTGTTCCATTGATCTATATTTCTGTCTTTGTGCCAGTACCATACTGTTTTGATAACTGTGGCTTTGTAGTAGAGCCTGAAGTCAGGTAGGTTGATTCCTCTAGTTCCATTCTTCTTTCTCAAGATAGCTTTGGCTATTCGAGGTTTTTTGTATTTCCATACAAATTGTGAAATTATTTGTTCTAGCTCTGTGAAGAATACTGTTGGTAGCTTGATAGGGATTGCATTGAATCTATAAATTGCTTTGGGTAGTATACTCATTTTCACTATATTGATTCTTCCAATCCATGAACATGGTATATTTCTCCACCTGTTAGTGTCCTCTTTGATTTCTTTCACCAGTGTTTTATAGTTTCCTATATATAGGTCTTTAGTTTGTTTAGGTAGATATATTCCTAAGTATTTTATTCTTTCCATTGCAATGGTGAATGGAATTGTTTCCTTAATTTCTCTTTCAGTTTTCTCATTATTAGTGTATAGGAATGCAAGGGATTTCTGTGTGTTGATTTTATATCCTGCAACTTTACTATAATCATTGATTAGTTCTAGTAATTTTCTGGTGGAGTCTTTAGGGTTTTCTATGTAGAGGATCATGTCATCTGCAAATAGTGAGACATCTTTTCTGACCACAATGCAGTAAGATTAGATCTCAATTACAGGAGAAAAACTATTAAAAATTCCAACATATGGAGGCTGAACAACACGCTGCTGAATAACCAACAAATCACAGAGGAAATCAAAAAAGAAATAAAAATTTGCATAGAAACGAATGAAAATGAAAACACAACAACCCAAAACCTGTGTGACACTGTAAAAGCAGTCCTAAGGGGAAATTTCATAGCAATACAGGCATACCTCAAGAAACAGGAAAAAAGTCAAATAAATAACCTAACTCCACACCTAAAGCAACTAGAAAAGGAAGAAATGAAGAACCCTAGGGTTAGTAGAAGGAAAGAAATCTTAAAAATTAGGGCAGAAATAAATGCAAAAGGAACAAAAGAGACCATAACAAAAATCAACAAAGCCAAAAGCTGGTTCTTTGAAAGGATAAATACAATTGACAAACCATTAGCCAGACTCATCAAGAAACAAAGGAAGAAAAACTGGAGCCTATTATACAGAGTGAAGTAAGCCAGAAGGAAAAACATAAATACAGTATACTAACGCATATATATGGAATTTAGAAAGATGGTAACAATAACCTGGTATACGAGACAGCAAAAGAGACACTGATGTATAGAACAGTCTTATGGACTCTGTGGAAGAGGGAGAGGGTGGGAAGACTTGGGAAAGTGACATTGAAACATGTAGAATATCATGTAAGAAATGAGTTGCCAGTCCAGGTTTGATGTGCGATACTGGATGCTTGGGGCTGGTGCACTGGGACGACCCAGAGGGATGGTGTGGGGAGGGAGGAGGGAGGAGGGTTCAGGATGGGGAACACATGTATGCCTGTGGCGGATTCATTTTGATATTTAGCAAAACTAATACAATTATGTAAAGTTTAAAAATAAAATAAAATTAAAAAAAAAGAAAAATCAAATCAATAAAATTAGAAATGAAAATGGAGAGATCACAACAGTCAACACAGAAATACAAAGGATCATAAGAGACTACTATCAACAATTATATGCCAATAAAATGGACAACGTGGAAGAAATGGACAAATTGTTAGAAAAGTACAACTTTCCAAAACACGACCAGGAAGAAATAGAAAATCTTAACAGACCCATCACAAGCACGGGAATTGAAACTGTAATCAAGAATCTTCCAGCAAACAAAAGCCCAGGTCCAGACGGCTTCACAGCTGAAATCTACCAAAAATTTAGAGAAGAGCCTAGCCTGCTCAAACTCTTCCAGAAAATTGCAGAGGAAGGTAAACTTCCAAACTTATTCTATGAGGCCCCTATCACCCTAATACCAAAACCTGACAAAGATCCCACAAAAAAAGAAAACTACAGGCCAATATCACTGATGAACATAGATGCAAAAATCCTTAACAAAATTCTAGCAATCAGAATCCAACAACACATTAAAAAGATCATATACCATGACCAAGTGGGCTTTATCCCAGGGATGCAAGGATTCTTCAATATCCGCAAATCAATCAATGTAATACACCACATTAACAAACTGAAAAATAAAAACCATATGATTATCTCAATAGATGCAGAGAAAGCCTTTGACAAAATTCAACATCCATTTATGATAAAAACTCTCCAGAAAGCAGGAATAGAAGGAACATACCTCAACATAATAAAAGCTATATATGACAAACCCACAGCAAACATTATCCTCAATGGTGAAAAATTGAAAGCATTTCCTCTAAAGTCAGGAACAAGACAAGGGTGCCCACTTTCACCATTACTATTCAACATAGTTTTGGAAGTTTTGGCCACAGCAATCAGAGCAGAAAAAGAAATAAAAGGAATCCAAATTGGAAAAGAAGAAGTAAAATTCTCACTATTTGCAGATGACATGATCTCCTTTAGAATGGACTGGTTGGATCTCCTTGCAGTCCAAGGGACTCTCAAGAGTCTTCTACAACACCACATTACTCTGGGAGAGTATTTGCTACAATGCACTAGATGAAAGTTTAAATGAAACATTAATCATTTTTATTTGTAATTTAAGACTTGGTTATGTATAATGACAATTCCACATTTCTTTCCTAGATATTAAAAGATCATTAGTGGGCTTCCCTAGTAGCTCAGATGATAAAGCATCTGCCTGCAGTGCAGGAGACCCTGATTCCATCCCTGGGTTGGGAAGATACCCTGAAGAAGGAAATGTATCCTTGGAATGTATCTACTATCCTTGCCTGGAGAGTTCCATGGACAGAGGAGCCTGTAAGGCTACAGTCCATGGAGTCGCAGAGTCGGACAGGACTGAGTCTGAGCGATTAACACACACAAGTAATTACTTATCAAGTGTTACCCACTCAGTCATGTGCAGCTCTCTGTGACCCCATGGACTGTAGCCCACCAGGCTCCTCTGTCCATGTAATACTCCAGGCACAAGAATACTGGAGTGGATAGCCATTCCCCTTTCCAGGGGATAGAACCCCTGGTCTTCAGCTTTTCAGGCAGATACTTTTCTGTCTGAGCCACCAGGAAATCCTCTGCATATCTGTGGTTGTCGACATTTCTTCCAGCAATTTTGATTCCAGCTCTTGATTGATCCACCCCAGCATTTCACCACCAGAGAAGCCCTATTTACCATTAAACATTCTCAAAAATGATTTGTCAGTGCTTAAACTAATCGAAATAGTATAAGAATGGCATAATATTCTGTATGTTGCCCTGGACACTAGCTTATGTACATTTTCAGAAAAATATTCTAAACCTTTGCTAAATCTCTATTCTGTATTTGCTATTTAATTGTTTTATTCAAGTAGATAAAATTCTGTTACATGGTACTGATAAAAAATAAATCAAAGATTTATTTAACAAATATACTCATTATTTGATGATTGTCACACTGATAGTTAAAATGTACATTTTTCTCAGTAAAATATCAAGTTAATATTAAGGCATTAGGTACATCAGCAAATTAGTATAATCTTGTTTTTCACTTTAAAGTTCTTTCTACTAAGTTTTCATAAAAACATCATCTTTGGTAATAACATCTTTGAAAAGTCAATCACTCAAGCAAACATAAAAAGTTGTGTTTATATTTGCTTGTGTCTATAGGCTGTCTTTCAAAATACATATATTGTAATACAATAAAATTAATTTGGAGAGAAAAATCAAAGTTTTAAAAATTCATTAAGTAAATAAAACCAAATATACTTAACTTTAATTTATAAGGCAGACAAATACATGTATTAAATACTCTTTCAGGAAAAATAGTACTTATAAACTCTAGCATTGGTTGGTTTTTCATGCCTTTGACTGTGCTCAAGGTGTTAGGTTAATCAGCCATAAATGTCAACATTTGATTGATTGATGGTCAGATTTATACAGAAATATAAGGACAGGTGAGATGCTTGGGGATACATAGTCTTGTTGAACTGTCATGATTTTATGTGGTCTTCTTCCTTTTCCACATATAAAGTAAGAGGAAATATAATATTTTGGAAATAGAAAATTCTTATTACAGAGTGAGTTTTTTCCTTTATCTTATAACTCACTGTTCTTTATTGACAGAAACCATTCTGTACTGAACAAAACACTCATCCCAACCCACCAGTGTAATACTTGATTACTCCCAGAGTTATTATTGTCTCTGCCCTTTATCTGTTCAAAGGTTTTTGCTTCAGATCTCTTGGTACCACACAGGTTCATTTGTTTCTCTTTTACTCCAATTACAGCACCTCTCTTAGGCTTTTTACATTTACACTCATCATTCCTTGGCTTTTCATAACATAACTCCCTTCTTCTTTACCTTGTATTCTCTGGCTCATTATGATTACCTCTTGCATCATTTTCAATAATGCCAGTAATGTTTCCTCTCTCATATTCATTAGGCAAAACTCCAAATGATCACAGAGTTGTTTTTAAATAGTGTCTGGAAATTCTACAGCAGTTCAAAATGATTCCCTCCATCCTGCCATAGGAAACTTACTTCATATCGTCTATCTCTTCAAGTCTCTAGCATCTCCACTTTTCCTTCTTGTCTGAGATTAAAGAGACAATTTTGAGAGAAATTTCTCATTAGCCCATCACCAAATCTCTCTATGTATTCCTAGTGTAGCTTCTATGAATTGTATTTTCCCTGAATAACTGTAATTTGCCCATCTTGACCATTGCATCCCATTTCTACTCACCTAATAGAGGACTCCACACCTGTAATTTGGCCCTAGTTCTCTGCATGGCAAAATTCTTTTTATTAGCAGACTCAACAAAATGTTGTAATGTTTTTCATTTAAAAACTTACAAGAAAAATAAAGCAAAACAAAATATATTATGTCCCTTCTTTGATCATTAGCTACTGAACCTCTCTCTCTATTCATCTCTGTGCAATAATTCTAAGAAATCTGAACTTACAAACACCAAGTCTTCACTTTATTCTCTATGAAACCCACTGTCTTAAATCCAACCCAACAATGCTTTAATTTTCAGGACTCAAATGAATCTCCCATTACACTCATCCATTACCTCTTTGTAAGCAAAATGTACATATGGAGAATTTTATATACTCGTTGGAGTTGTTAGCCATCTGACAAATTTGATCATTACCTCCTTTCAGATGCTCTTTGATTTATTTATATACCTTTATTTATTATGAAATGTACACATTTACACACATGCATGCACACACACATACCTTCTGTGTACATTCTACCCAATTTAAGAAACAAAATATTAGTAATACCCTTAGCCCCTACTGAACACCTTCTTAATCACATTCTTCTCCTAAGGATACATATTATTCCAAGCTCTATCTTTATCACCTTCTTGCTTACCTTAATGGTATAAAAATGTATCATGCTATGTGTATTAATGTGAAATTTTTTGAATTCAACATTATTTTCTGAAATATGTTTGGGTTATAAATAGAGATAAACTGCTCAATATCAGGCCAGTAAATGAATCTGCTGCAATCTATTTATTCATTCTCCTGTCTGTTGAGAATTTGCTGTCTTCTATTTATTTATTTATTTTGCTTAACTCACAGCAAATACTGATATGAATATTCCTCCCATGTAGCTGTAAAGGAATTTCCTTAGAATTTTAACTAGAAAGGAATTACTAGGTCAGAATTTATAATCCATATATTTAAATTTATTATGATAATTTTTGTCAAAACTCACCTTTTAATTTACTTTAAACAAGTAATTAATTATAATTCCTATTATTTTATATCTCCTTTAATGTTTAGAAGTTTTGGACTTTGAAGTATCTGTCACATTGATAAGTATAAGATGATTTCTTTTCATGGTTGGTCTCTGAAGACTGATCCTGCATTCATTTCTCCAATCCCTTGGTATATAATTGAAGCACATTATTGACAGCTGTCAGAATCCTCACATTACTTGTCAACCACTGAAGTAAGGGCCATTATGATGGAATGAACTGAACGAAGCCCCTTAAACTTATTTACTATAAGTAATAGATTATGTTCATTTAGTATGAATGGGTGAGTGAGTGAAGTCGCTCAGTCGTGTCCTACTCTTTGCGACCCCGTGGACTGTAGCTCCCCAGGCTCCTCCGTCCATGGGATTCTCCAGGCAAGAATACTGGAGTGGGTTGCCATTTCCTTCTTTAGGTGATCTTCCCGACCCAGGGATCGGACCCAGGTCTCCCGCATTGCAGGCAGACGCTTTATCATCTGAACTGAAGAGTTTAGAGGCCATCAAATGGACATGACCTATAAAGGCAATTTTAATGGTTTTACATAGAAATTACCTCTAATGGAAGAGAACACAAATGGGAACTATTTGAGATACATTTCTATGTAAAATGTAGTTTGCACATAATTCAGCATTTTATTTATTTATTTTACTTTACAATAATTTTATTTTTAATTGGGTGTTAATTACAATGTTGTGATCATTTATTTTTTTTACTTTATTTTATTTTTAAACTTTACAATATTGTATTGGTTTTGCCAAATATCGAAATGAATCTGCCACAGGTATACATGTGTTCCCCATCCTGAAGCCTCCTGCCTCCTCCCTCCCCATACCATCCCTCTGGGTCGTCCCAGTGCACCAGCCCCAAGCATCCAGTATCGTGCATCGAACCTGGACTGGTGACTCGTTTTATATATGATATTATACGTATTTCAATGCCATTCTCCCAAATCATCCCACCTTCTCCCTCTCCTCAAATGAGCACTCTGCAACCGAGACCAAATATCAATCATTTCTTGAGTTTTTCTACTATGTACCAACATCAAATTTACATAGGAACAAATGTTACTCCTGCTTTTCTCTTCTATATCAAATGTCTTCTATATCAAATGTTTTCTCTTCTATATCTAATGTCATTTATGTATAGCACTAATTAATTAAGAATAAATAAATAAAACTAATACCACATCTCAGGTGAAATTGCATGGTTAAGGGCCAGCATTGAAATTTTAATTAATATAAGGGGGATTATGCCTATTATACTCCTATTCAGTTAATAAGGGTTAGGGTTCTGAAAAAATTAAATAAGTAAAACAAAAGAGAAACAGATGGTGAATGGCGAATGGTATTTGACTACAAACCTACCCAGTTTATAGCTTGAGTATCATCTTCTGTGAAAGATATTTAATCTTTATTTTATGTATTAATAGAGTAAGAGCCTTTGGCACCAGGTATGCAGATCTGCTGAGTCAATTTTTTAGACCCTCTTCAAGATAAAGGCTAAATAATTGTAAAACTTAACATGAAAAGGAGACTATTACACATCCACTGAATTGTCCAAAGGATACTTTAATTCTGCTTTCAGTCATGTAGTGGGAAAGTCTCAGAACATCTTAGTCCTCTGCAGAATATCACAGTGATTCACTATATTGGTAACAAAATGTGGATATCTTTTTATTTGCTCCAGTAATCTATTGCTGGCTGCATAACAAACCAACTGAAGAGTTCAGTGTTATAAATAACAAATTCATAATCTCATGCATCTGAACTGAGACAATAGTCCCTAAGAGATGCAATATTAAGAGGAATCCAGGAAACCAGGTGACTATCAAAACCAAAGCCACAGCACCTGGACCCAGTTCAATCATCCTTTCTATCCACAGTGGTTTAGGTCTTACTGGTAGGAGTGAAGGAGTGAATTTGGGAAACAAAAGATGTTTCCTTTTGAGCAGGTGCTAATGTGAGCAACTGAATTACAATTCTTCTGGAAAAGCTTAGAAGGCAGTATGGCTAATCCCTCAAATTTATAGTAAACAAAGGATAAATTCCATCAGATATTGGCTAAGGACTCCCCCAAGGGACTGCCTAACAGCCTGGTGCTTTGCTTTGTATACGCACTTAGGTTGGGATGAGTGGAGTCCTGTGGACAAAGGAAGTGGTTGAAATTGAAAAGTGGTTCAGTGGTAGGGAATACACCTTGCCATGCAGGGGACAGGTGTTCCATCCCTGGTCTGGGAGGATCCCACATGCTGTGGAGCAGCTAAACCTGTGCGCCACAACTACTGAGCCAGTGCTCTACAACTGGGGAGCTACAACTACTGAACCCACGCACCTAGACCCTGTGCTCCACAGCAGGAGAAGCCTGCACAAGGCTCCCCACCAACTAGAGAAAAGCCCACCAAGCTACAAAGCTCCAGCACAGCAAAAATAAATAAACACCTAATTAATTAAAAAAATAACAACAGAGATGTAATGTCATCATGAATTACTTCTTAGATCCATTGTATTCAGACATTAAAAAAAAAATAAGTGAGGCTATGTGCATGTAAATATGGAGCATTGGGTGGTGTAAGCAGATAAGTAAGGCTCTCTGCTAAACATCTTACATCTTTTTGTTGTTGTTTACCCATGGCAGATTAATGTTGATGTACGGCAAAACCAATGCAATATTGTAAAGTATTTAACCTCCAATTAAAATAAATAAATTTATATTAAAAAAATCTTACATCTTACACAGTGGCTGTCATACCATGTAGCAGATATTGCAACAATCTTTTGATTAATCAATAAATTTTAAGCACCCATAAATGTGAAACCTAATCACTTTCTTCATAAAATCAACAAGGAATTTTTCTACTTTTTGAGAGCACGGATCTATTTTTTCTAAATATACAATTCTGTTTTTTTTTTTTTTTAACAAATTTTGAGACTGATTAAGTCTACCTAAGGTTTTTCCTGTGGTCATGTATGGATGTGAGAGTTGGACTGTGAAGAAGGCTGAGCGCCAAAGAATTGATGCTTTTGAACTGTGGTGTTGCAAAGACTCTTGAGAGTCCCTTGGACTGCAAGGAGATCCAACCAGTCCATTCTGAAGGAGATCAACCCTGGGATTTCTTTGGAAGGAATGATGCTAAAGCTGAAACTCCAGAACTTTGTACACCTCATGCGAAGAGTTGACTCATTGGAAAAGACTCTGATGCTGGAGGGATTGGGGGCAGGAGGAGAAGGGGATGACAGAGGATGAGATGGCTGGATGACATCACTGACTCGATGGACATGAGTCTGAGTGAACTCTGGGAGTTGGTGATGGACAGGGAGGCCTGGTGTGCTGCGATTCATGGGGTCACAGAGTCGGACATGACTGAGCGACTGATCTGATCTGATCTGAATGATTAAAAATATTTCTGGCTCCACAGAACTTAGAACTTAGCATTACACTGTAATAAAGGCAGCTTATCAGTAAAACCCACTCTGAAAAAATTAAGTATAAATATTAATACCTGTTTGCATGTTGAGGGATAGTTTAGTTGGATGCACATGATTAAATGCTACTGCTGCCAATAATAATATTCTGGTATCTGTTTATCAGAAAATATAAAAAAGTTGGGACTTCCTTTGTGGTCTGGTGGTTAAGAATCTAACTTGCAATGCAGAGGACATAGGTTTGATCCCTGGTCAAGGAACTAAGATCCCACATACTGTGTGGGCAACTAAGCCCACATGCTCTAGAGCCTGTGCACCTGTATAGCACACGAAAGATTTTGCATGATGCAATGTGCATGACACAGTCTGATGTACTGCAACTAAGACTTGATGCAGTCAAACAAATGAATCTTTAAATATTTTTTAAAATACTAAAAAGTAGCCTCAGAGCCTTAGATTTACATCCCCTCCACCAGACAACAGTGTTGTCAGCATTACATATCTCTAGGACATCACCATAATAAAATACCTAAGCTCTGGGAGAACATATCCATCTCATATCTCTGCCATTCCTTTGAGTCTGTCTCCCCTTAGCCACCATTACAATGATAAATAAGAGAATTTCAGCATTTAAGCACTGCTGTTTTAACTCAAGTCAATTTATTTCTTCCAGGGATGAATTTTAAACAGCTCCATTCGATAAGTGATATGCCAATATTTTCTGGTCCCAATATTCTGTAATATAATTTGCATTTTTATTAAGGTGTAATTTACATACACAAAACTATATCCATTTTAAACATACATTTTGATGAGTTTGATAAATGAATATGCTCATATTACCATCCCACCAATCAAGAGATAGAACATTTTTCTTATTCCAGAAAGTTCTTTCGATGACTTTTTTCAGTCGATCCTGCATTGCCATCTCCCAAACACCAAAGTAATTCTTCCCTGATTTCTATCACCATAATTACTTTAGCCCCTATTTTTAAAGTTCATGGAAGTGGTAATAAAGTGATATTTTCTCTTTTTTGTTTGCTTTCTTTACTACAACATAATGGTTTTGAAATGCATAGGTGGCATTGTGTGAGTCACTAGTGTTTTTATTGTTGAATTATATTTTACTGAATGAGTATAACCACACTATGTTTATTGTTCTTCTGTTCTTGAACATTTGGGCTGTTTCTAGGTTTGGGCTACTGTGAATAGCTGTTATGAACTGTCATGTATGAGTGCTTGTGGTCATAGTTTTCTGATGCCAACAAAATAACCATGAATGGAATTGTCGGATCATTAAGTAGACATATTTTACCATTAAAAACATTAAGCACTTTTCCAGAGTAGTTCTACTGTTTCACAACAATTGCAGCAATGCTTGTGTTTTGTACTTGGTCTATTATTCTTTGCCAACACTTGGCATTATAACAATTTTAATTTTTTTTCATTCTTATGGCTAAGTAATACCTCATTGGAATTTAATTCAAAGTTCTATGAATAATGATGAAGTTGCTCATCTCTTTTTGTTTTTAGTACTTAACTGCGTATTGTGTATATGTATATGTGTGTGAAGTATTCAAGTCATTACTCATTTTTAATTGGGTAACTTACTTTGTATTGATTTTTAAGAGTAATTATGTATTTTAGTACAAGTTCTCTGTTGGATAAATCTATTAGAAATATTTCCTCACTAGTTCTCACCATTTTTTAAATTGAAACTGATGAAAATTTCTTTTTTTATATACATAAATATACATATAATTATATATATGTATATGTACAGTTGAAATCTTGTTTACTAAATATAAAGGCTTGCTATGATTAATCATTGATGTTGATTTTCTTACCAATGCCTTGACTATTTCCCTGCTTCTTAAAACACAACTTTCGTATTATCTAAGTAGTCTAATTGTTGTTGTTTACTGGCTACGACCAATTCTTTTGCAAGCTCATGGACTGTAGCCTGCCAGACTCATCTGTCAATGGGATTTCCCAGGCGAGAATAATGGAGTAGGCTGCCATTTCCTTAGCTTAGCTGGTAAAGAATCCTCCTGCAATGCAGGACACCTGGGTTCGATCCCTGGGTTGGGACGATCCCTTGGAGAATGGAATGACTACCCACTCCAGTATTTTGGTCTCAAGAATTCCATGGACTGTATATCCATGGGGTTACAAAGAGTTGGACACAATTGAGCAACTTCCATCTTCATTCACACACACACACATATGCATACATATATATATATATATATATAATTAGTGCATTTACAAAATCTCATCTTCTGATACTATTGGACAAAGTGATTTTATTCCTATTGTGTGTATGTGTATATATATATATATAACTTTTGATAGAAAATTCAACTATACAGTTTAGTTAAATTTTGAAATTTAAAAATGAGAAAATCTATGCCTGGCACAGTGTTCATCACATGATGTAACAAAATAAATATATTTTAGTCAATGACTGTTCCATAATGTAGGATTAGGTTTTTAAAGCAGTGAAAGTTTTATTTTTGAGAGAGGAATATCACCCTCATTTTGTGCTTAATGAAATGAACCTAATTAGCTCCTTGCATTTTGTATTAGTGGTTAGGTCATCTGAGGCCAATTTTATTATTTGCATTAATTTATAATACTAATTATGTCCTAAGAAGTAAGGATACGGTAATTAGTTTCTGTCATTTAAAAACACATTCCTAAACTACTTTATGATTACTGACACCTACTTATCTTTTTAAAAAGTTTTATTAGAATATAGGCACCTGCAAAATCTTGCTTCAATACATTTTCCATTGTCATTATTTGTACTGCATAATTAGTATCAAGACTGAATTCAAATACCACAATCTCTTATTATTGTAGTCTGTAATTTTGTAAATTGTTATTAAACATTAAATATTCATGAGTTTGTTTTATTTTTTGGTTGTCAGCAATGATGCAGTATGTTGCTGGGGGCTAGTCTTCCTTGTGGACATTGTTATTAATCAAAAAAATGAATTAAAGTGCTTTTTGAGAAATAAACTATATGAAGTAATAAGAATATATATTTTATATTCCATTAGTCATTCCTAGGAAAATCTATCAAATTTTTAAGCAATATTTTTCATTAAAAATGAAGTCAAATTCATTAATCAATTCAGAACTAAGACAATTAATCTAGCTCTGGTGAAATTCAACCTGGACTAAATATTTTCTAAAACTTTTTAACGTGCATTCATTTAGAATCTTGGAAATTCCATTCTTGAATTATATATTTAAGAATCATTTTGCCATCAAAGTGCACACAGCCTAAAGGTTGACTTTGACAGAGGCAAAAAAATAAAATAAAAATGTCTGTGTGAAACTCTTCTTAGTATGTTTTAGATAGACTCACATTTTAAGAGAGAGTGAAGAATAGGGAAGCCTGGTGTGTTGCAGTTCATTGAGTCACAAAGAGTTAGATAGGACTTAGCAACTAAATCACAGCAAAAACAAGAAACATATTCACCATGTATATTTATGCAATCTTTTTTCTGAAAACTATTTATTGAATTTTAAACTGCATATATTATTTGATGCCAAAACTGTCTAGAAATCTATTCTACAGGTTCTACTCATAGGAACTCACAATTCACTGGCAATATCAAGTCACAGGCCTTCCACCTTTCCAAAGGTGGGGAATTCAAAGAACATTTGCACCAAAGAAAGCTTTAAGTGTATTTCTAAATATTCACTGTCTTGGAGTGTATATGTATGTATGTATATAGGCTTATGTGTGAGAATATACAGATGTGAAATTTCTTTTATCCATTTCTATAAGTAGTTTCTGTTACTGCAAAAAGAAAAATTACTCTTACTGGTAAAATGCACTCAGGTATTCATAAATTTAATATTTAAGTAAACATAAATGTTAAGCTTTTACATAGAATATATGTATATATGCATACACGTATAATCTACCTTTAATAACATATATGATATATACAATATATTTATATATTTTATATTTATATAAAATCTGTGTATGTGTATATGTCTATATTTAATTTTAGTGCATTTAATGTTTTCCCTTTAACTCCACAAAAATTTTGCTTATTGATTTATTATTGTATGTGTGCCATTAGTCTTTCCATTGATAGTTTCTGGGATTCCTTTGATTATTTGAAAGTCCTTCTTCCATAACAATGCTATGAATATAATAGTCTCTGGATTTTTCTGTAGTTTTAATGTGTGTTCAGTTTAGATGATTGATGAAGAAGTTACAGGACGGATTTGTGTAGACGGATTTGTACAGATATCTAGCTTTCTCATTTTTCAAAATAGCTACTTCCAAAACAATTTGCTAAATCATCTATTCTCCCATGTTAGTTTGAATTATGATCTTGAACATAATTTAAGTTCCCACATTATTCCATACTTTTAACTCTATTGCTATGATCACTTATTCCTTGGGTAGCACCGTTTACACATAATAATATCAAAAGTGAAAGTGAAGTCCCTAAGTGGTGTCCTACTCTTTGGGACACCATGGACTGTAGCCTACCAGGCTTCTCCATCCATGGGATTTTCCAGGCAAGAATACTGGAGTGGCTTACCATTTCCTTCTCCAGGAGATCTTCCCGACCCAGGGATTGAACCCTGGTCTCCCACATTGTAGGCAGAGGTTTTACCGTCTGAGGCACCAGGGAAGCCCAATAATATTAAAAGGCATTTCAATTCCTAATAAGATTAGGTCTTTATATGATCAGTTCAGTTCAGATCAGTTCAGTTCAGTTCAGTCGCTCAGTGGTGTCCGACTCTTTGCGACCCTATGAATTGCACCACGCCAGACCTCCCTGTCCATCACCAACTCCAGGAGTTCACTCAAACTCACGTCCATCGAGTTGGTGATACTATCCAGCCATCTCATCATCTGTCGTCCCCTTCTCCTCCTGCTCCCAATCCCTCCCAGCATCAGAGTCTTTCAAATGAGTCAACTCTTCACAGGAGGTGGCCAAAGTACTGGAGTTTCAGCATTAGCATCATTCCTTCCAAAAAACACTCAGGACTGATTTCCTTTAGAATGGACTGGTTGAATCTCCTTGCAGTCCAAGGGACTCTCAAGAGTATTCTCCAAAACTACAGTTCAAAAGCATCAATTCTTCGGCGCTCAGCTTTCTTCACAGTCCAACTCTCACATCTATACATGACTACTGGAAAAACCATAGCCTTGACTAGACAGACCTTTGTTGGCAAAGTAATGTCTCTGCTTTTCAATATGCTATCTAGGTTGGTCATAAATTTCCTTCCAAGGAGTAAGTGTATTTAATTTCATGGCTGCAGTCACCAACTGCAGTGATTTTGGAGCCCCCAAAAATAAAGTCTGACACTGTTTCCACTGTTTCCCCATCTATTTTCCATGAAGTGATGGGACCAGATGCCATGATCTTCGTTTTCTGAATGTTGAGCTTTAAGCCAACTTTTTCACTCTCCTCTTTCACTTTCAAGAGGCTTTTGAGTTCCTCTTCACTTTCTGCCATAAGGGTGGTGTCATCTGCATATCTGAGGTTGATTCCAGCTTGTGTTTCTTCCAGCCCAGCGTTTCTCATGATGTACTCTGCATAGAAGTTAAATAAGCAGGGTGACAATATACAGCCTGATGTACTCCTTTTCCTATTTGGAATCAGTTTGTTTTTCCATGTCCAGTTCTAACTGTAGCTTCCTGATCTGAATATAGGTTTCTCAAGAGGCAAGTCAGGTGGTCTGGTATTTCCATCTCTTTCAGAATTTTCCACATTTTACTGTGATCCACACAGTCAAAGGCTTTGGCATAGTCAATAAAGCAGAAATAGATGTTTTTCTGGAACTCTCTTGCTTTTTCCATGGTCCAGCAGATGTTGTCAGTTTGATCTCTGGTTCTTCTGCCTTTTCTAAAGCTTGAACATCTTTCTTCATCAAAACTTTTCTAGGTGTTCTCCCACATATATTTTTCCACATAAACTTACAAAATAAACATTCTGATTTGCTTATACTTACTTTGCTATGCATTTAAATTATTTAAATTCTAAATAATTTTCTGTCATTTCCTCTTGTTTAGAATATAATACATGTCATATTTTTCCTCTGTGCTTAGCTATAACAATGCAATGTCCTAAATATAGAGGTTGGTTTAACATAGAATTTTATAGTGTCCAAGTTTAATAATAAATTATATAGTGTCGAAATTCCCACTCACACATATGTAAATATAAATCTAGGCTGCGACGGTGCACAAGCGCGGCCAAGAGGAGCTACCCCATGCCCGAGGCCAGGGGTGGCGGCCGAGATGAGCCACCCCCAGTCCAAGGAGCAGTGGCTGCACAGGAGCAGGAGGGCCTGGAGGAGCTATTCCACGTTCAAGGTCAGGAGGGGCGGCGGTGAGGAGATACCCCTCATCAAAGGTAAGTAGCAGTGGCTGCGCTTTACTGGAGCAGCTGTGAAGAGATACCCCACGTCAAAGGTAGGAGAAACCCAAGTAAGACGATAGGTGTTGCAAGAGGGCATCAGAGGGGAGACACACTGAAACCATACTCACAAAAAACTAGTCAATCTAATCACACTAGGACCACAGCCTTGTCTAACTCAATGAAACTAAGCCATGTCCTGTGGGGCCACCCAAGATGGGTGGGTCATGGTGGAAAGGTCTGACAGAATGTGGTCCACTGGAGAAGGGAATGGCAAATCACTTCAGTATTCTTGCCTTGAGAACCCCACGAACAGTATGAAAAGGCAAAATGATAGGATACTGAAAGAGGAACTACCTAGGTCGGCAGGAGCCCAATATGCTACTGGGGATCAGTGGAGAAATAACTCCAGAAATAATGAAGGGATGGAGACAAAGCAAAAACAATACCCAATTGTGGATGGGACTGGTGATAGAAGCAAGGTCCGATGCTATAAAAAGCAATATTGCATAGGAACATGGAATGTTAGATCCATGAATCTAGGCAAATTGGAAGTGGTCAAACAGGAGATGGCAAGAGTGAACGTCAACATTCTAGGAATCAGCGAACTAAAATGGACCTGTATGGGTAAATTTAACTCAGATGACCATTATATATACTACTGTGGGCAGGAATCCCTTAGAAGAAAGGGAGTAGCCATCATGGTCAACAAACGAGTCTAAGATGCAGTACTTGGATGCGATCACAAAAACAACAGAAGGATCTCTGTTCATTTCCAAGGCAAAGCATGTCATATCACAGTAATCAGTAATGCTGAAGAAGCTGAAGTTGAACGGTTCTATGCAGACCTACAAGACCTTTTAGAACTAACACCCCAAAAAGATGTCCTTTTCATTATAGGGGACTGGAATGCAAAAGTAGGAAGTCAAGAAACACCTAGAGTACAAGGCAAATTTGGCCTTGGAATAAGGAATGAAGCAGGGCAAAGGCAATAGAATTTTTCCAAGAGAATGCACTGTTCATAGTAAACACCCTCTTCCAACAACACAGGAGAAGACTCTACACATGGACATCACCAGATGGTCAACACAAAAATCAGATTGATTATATTCTTTGCAGCCAAAGATGGAGAAGCACTATTCAGTCAGCAAAAACAAGACCAGGAGCTGACTGTGGCTCAGATCAAGAGCTCCTTGTTGCCAAATTCAGACTGAAATTGAAGAAAGTAAGGAAAACCACTAGACCATCAGGTATGACCTAAATCAAATCCCTTATGATTATACAGTGGAAGTGCGAAATAATTGAAGTGACTAGATCTGATAGATAGAGTGCCTGATGAACTATGGATTGAGGTTCGTGACATTGTACAGGAGACAGGGATCAAGACCATCCCCACGGAAAAGAAATGCAAAAAAGCAAAATGGCTGTCTGGGGAGGCCTTACAAATAGCTGTGAAAAGAAGAGACACAAAAAGCAAAGCAGGAAAGGAAAGATATAAACATCTGAATGCAGAGTTCCAAAGAATAGCAAGGAGAGATAAGAAACATTTCCTCAGCGATCAATGCAAAGAAATAGAGGAAAACAGAATGGGAAAGATTAGAGATCTCTTCAAGAAATTTAGAGATACCAAGGGAACAGTTCATGCAAATATGGGCTCAATAAAAGACAGAAATGGTATGGACCTAACAGAAGCAGAAGATATTAAGAAGAGGTGGCAAGAATACCCAGAAAAACTGTACAAAAAAGATCTTCATGACCAAGATAATCATGATGGTGTGATCACTCACCTAGAGCCAGACATCCTGGAATGCTAAGTCAAGTGGGCCTTAGAAAGCATCATTACGAACAAACCTAGTGGAGGTAATGGAATTCCAGTTGACCTATTTCAAATCCTGAAAGGTGATGCTGTGAAAGTGCTGCACTCAATATGCCAGCAAATTTGGAAAACTCAGCAGTGGCCACAGGACTGGAAAAGGTCAGTTTTCATTCCAATCCCAAAGAAAGGCAATGTCAAAGAATGCTCAAACTACTGCACAATTGCACTCATCTCACATGCTAGTAAAGTAATGTTCAAAATTCTCTAAGCCAGGCTTCAGCAATATGTGAACTGTGAACTTCCAGATGTTCAAGCTGGTTTTAGAGAAGGCAGAAGAACCAGAAATCAAATTGCCAACATCCACTGGATCATAGAAAAAGCAAGAGAGTTACAGAAAAACATCTCTTTCTGCTTTATTGACTATGCCAAAGCCTTTGACTGTGTGGATCACAATAAAATGTGGAAAATTCTGAAAGAGATGGCAATAGCAGACCACCTGACCTGCCTCTTGAGAAACCCATATTCAGGTCAGGAAGCAACAGTTAGAACTTGACGTGGAACAACTGACTAGTTCCAATTAGGAAAAGGAGTGCATCAAGGCTGTATATTGTCACCCTGCTAATTTAACTTCTATGCAGAGTACATCATGAGAAACGCTGGGCTGGAAGAAGCACAAGCTGAAATCAAGATTGCCGGGAGAAATATCAATAACGTCAGATATGCAGATGACACCACCCTTATGGCAGAAAGTGAAGAGGAACTAAAAAGCCTCTTGATGAAAGCGAAAGAAGAGAGTGAAAAAGATGGCTTAAAGCTCAACATTCAAAAAAGGAAGATCATGGCATCTGGTCCCATCACTTCATGGCAAATAGATGGGTAAACAGTGGGAAAAGTGTCAGACTTTATTTTGGGGGACTCCAAAATCACTGCAGATGGTGACTGCAGCCATGAATTTAAAATACCCTTACTCCTTGGAAGAAAAGTTATGACCAACCTAGATAGCATATTGAAAAGCAGAGACATTACTTTGCCAATAAAGGTCCATCTTATCAAAGTTATAGTTTTTCCAGTGGTCATATAGGGATGTGAGAGTTGGACTGTGAAGAAAGCTCAGCACCAAGAAATGGATGCTTTTGAACTATGGTCTTGGAGAAGACTCTTGTGAGTCCCTTGGACTGCAAGGAGATCCAACCAGTCCATTCTAAAGGATATCAGCCTTGGGTTTTCTTTGGAAGGAACAATGCTAAAGCTGAAACTCCAGTAACTTGCCCACCTTATGCGAAGAGTTAACTCACTGGAAAAGACTCGGATGCTGGGAGGGATTGAGGGCAGGAGGAGAAGGGGATGACAGAGGATGAGATGGCTGGATGGCATCACCAACTCGATGGACGTGAGTTTGAGTGGACTCTGGGAGTTGGTGATGGACAGGGAGGCCTGGCGTGCTGCAATTCATGGGGTCACAAAGAGTTGGACAGGACTGAGTGATTGAACTGAACTGAACTTGCTGTACTTCATAGATATCCCATTTTTGTTCATACTGAAAGTTTTTGGAAACCTTGTATTGAGAAATTTTATTGGTACCATAATTTTCAACAGCATTTGCTCACTTTGTGTCTCTTGCAATAATTCAAAAATTTTCAGTATTATTGCATTTGTTACAGTGATCTGCCATCAGTGATTTTTGAAAGGGGCTTCCCTGATAGCTCAGTTGGTAAAGAATCCACCTGTAATGCAGGAGACTCTGGTTTGATTCCTAGGGCAGGAAGATCTGCTGGAGAAGTGATAGGCTACCCATTCCAGTATTCTTGGGCTTCCCTAGTGGCTCAGCTGGTAGAATCCACCTGCAATCCAGGAGACTTGGGTTGAATCCCTGGGTTGGGAAGATCCCTGGAGAAGGGAAAAGCTACCTATTCTAGTATTTTGGCCTGGGGACTTCCATGGACTATATAGTCCATGGCGTCACAAAGAGTCAGACATGACTGGGTGACTTTCCCTGTTGCAAAAATGTTACAACTCTGAAGGCTCAGATGATGGTAACCTTCTATAGCAATAAAGTATTTTTCATTAAGGCATGCATAGTTTTTAAAAACCTAATAATATTACGGACTTAATAGGCTACCATGTAGTGTAAACATTTCTTTTGTATGCACAGAGAAAACAAAAAAAAAAATTGTGATTTAATTTATTGTGATATTCACTTTACTGTGATAGTATGGGACAAAATACCAAATATTTCCAAGATATGTCTGTCTTACAGTTAATGAAGAAATTCATAAAGTATGTCATGGATACTTTACATATAAACTTGATAAGTTGTAAGTCTTTTTCTCAACACTGAAGCAAGAAAAGGAGGTAACATATTATTTAGCTTTCTTTTCAGAACGGGTAAAAATGGATAAGCATGGGTAAAATTTATCTTACAGCTAATCTTCTTTAAACACAATTATTCAGTAAAGTTTTCTAATTAATATTTCTGTGATTAGGAATATTTTGTTGATGCACTTTCTATGCATTTTTGACCATTTTATTTCTTTTTAGTCAAGGATAATTTAATAGATATATCCTATTGGTATCATTAATGAAATAGATGATGTTGGTTAAATCCTCCCATAATGCAAGAAGTTTAAACAGTCACCAAAAATATATAAGCAATTTTTCAATGGAAAACTATGTTATTAGTTTCCAGAGGATTCATGTGATTATAGTAGGCACAAAATTAAAATATTTAGCTATAGGAAGTGGAAAACTAAAAACAAATAGCTAAAATTTGCAAGAGAGTTCCAGAAAACATCTATTTCTGCTTTACTGACTATGCCAAAGCCTTTGATTATGTGGATCACAATAAACTGTGGAAAATTCTGAAAAAGATGGGAATAAAAGACCACCTGACCTGCCTCTTGAGAAATCTGTATGTAGGTCAGGAAGCAACAATTAGAACTGGACATGGAACAACAGACTGGTTCCAAATAGGAAAAGGAGTGGATCAGGCTGTATACTGTCACCCTGCTTATTTAACTTATATGCAGAGTACATCATGAGGCATGCTGGGCTGGAGGAAGCACAAGCTAGAATCAAGATGGCCGGGAGAAATATCAATAACCTCAGATACGCAGATGGCACCACCCTATGGCAGAAAGTGAAGAAGAACTAAAGAGCCTATTGAGGAAAGTGAAAGAGCGGAGCCAAAAAGTTGGCTGAAAGTTCAACATTCAGAAAACTAAGATCATGGCATCTGGTCCCATCACTTCATGACAAATAGATGGGGAAACAGTGGAAACTGTGGCTATTTTCTTGGGCTCCAAAGTCACTGCAGATTGTAACTGCAGTCATGAAATTAAGACCCTTACTCCTTAGAAGGAACGTTTTGACCAACCTAGACAGCATATTAAAAAACAGAGACATTACTTTGCCAACAAAGGTCTGTCTAGTCAAGGCTATGGTTTTTCTAGTAGTCATGTATGGATGTGAGAGTTGGACTATAAAGAAAGCTGAGCACCTAAGAACTGATGCTTTTAAACTGTGGTGTTGGAAAAGACTCTTGAGAGTCCCTTGGACTACAAGGAGACCCTATCCAGTCCATTCTAAAGGAGATCAGTCCTGAGTGTTCATTGGAAGGCCTAATGTAGAAGCTGAAACTCCAATACTTTGGCCACCTGGTGTGAAGAGCTGACTCATTTGAAAAGACCCTGATGCTGGGAAAGATTCAAGGCAGGAGGAGAAGGGGATGAGAGAGGATGAGATGGTTGGATGGCATAACTGACTCAATGGAGATGCATTTGAGTAAACTCTGGAAGTTGATGATGGATAGGGAGGTCTGGCATGCTGCAGCCCATGGGGTCGTGAAGAGTCAGACATGACTGAGCAACTGAACTGAACTGAACTGAAAATTTGCTTATTTCCAGATAAACTGATATTGGACTTAATACAAAAGTAACTTCTAAAGCATGTACATTTTAACACACAATATGAACAAAACAATTTATGAAAGTAAGTAGGGTTATGTTCCATTATTTACTGGATAGTAAACTACCTATTTTTTAAGAGTTTTAAAATAGACTACTAAATACACTTTTGTCATTCTGATATCTTATATTTCCATGTCAGTGATAATGAATGTAAAGAAAGGACTTAAGCTTTCTCTAGTCATTAGTACTTGGATTAACTTGAATTATACAAATCGATTAAAGAGTAGAGGATAAACACACAAAAACCCTAAGCACCCAAAGTAGCACAAGACATTGAGAAAATATTGTTATATTGGAAAGAGGCAGTTTAAAATCATTGTCTCATTTCATCCATTGTATTTAAGGACTACAGACAATCTTCAGTGATTTCTAAATTACGGCCTCCATTTATTGTAAAAGTAAAAATATTCTCAGGAATATAAAGTGATTTCAGTAGTAGGATGACACGCTAGAACATAGATGCTCACAAGTCTGACTTTCTATCCCTCAGAGCATTTATATAATAAATTAAATTAAACTAATGAATGTTTAATGGGGATTCCTAATTTTTACCATGTAAACTTGGAGTTTCTTGTCACAATAAAGTGAATTATCATCTTTATTGTTCTATTAATTTCAGATTTATATTCTGCTTCATTTAACCTAAATAATCTTAATGATCAAATTTGTCCAATTAGGTTTACCACATTTTTTTTAGAGAAGAGGTTTTTGAGGAAACAGAAATATCATAGCACTTTAGGAATAACTAGAGAAGAAAATCAAGTGAGAAAATCAAGTTTTCATTGCTAAATATCACACAAGAAAGTGTTTCCTTTTTTGGAGCTCTTCTCTAAGAAATGATAAATAAATTAAAATGTGGAAAGTCATTTTGTCTGACTCATTTCACTCTATCAATGGGGAAAAAAACCCCAACAACAACAGTGTATTTCTGAATATGAAAAAGAATACCAAAACTGGAGGAAAAATTAGCTTCCATTGGACAGGACTGAGCGACTGAGCACACACACACATACTCATGAACTTTAGGTTGTTTTAGAGTAAAATAGAACTCTTAATAATTTAGACAGTTTAAGCATAAATTCAGTTACATATTCATGTTAATATGTAAAAAATATATGAAGAAATAAATGATGTAAATATTATTTATATTCACATTCTATATGTGATATATACACTGATTAAGCACATAGTCCTTTTGTGTGTCACTCAGTCATGTCTGACTCTCTGTAACCCCATGGCTTGTAGCCCATCAGGCTCCTCTGTTCACAGCTGCTTACATAGACTAATGATTACCGAGCAATATTATATAACATATTCAGGTAAAATGAAACAAGAAGAAGATTTTGGTCAATGGATACTAGACAAAGGAGTAAAAAATGTTTTGTCTGAATGGAAAAGAGAGTGCTGAACATTGTGTCCTTTGTTTATGTAAATGAAGCCACTCAGTCCTGTCTGACTCTTTGCAACCCATGGATTGAGGCAGCATGGGTATACTGTTTGAAACTGGTGTCCATATCATAACATTCAAGTAAACCAGTCCCAGCTTTTGTGTTTCTGCTCCTCAGCGGAGTAGATAGATTGAGAGAAATACTTCCAATAAATAGAATTGGCAAAAACTGCTATCAACACCATCCAACAAATTCCTGAAAGTTAAATAATGTAATAAATTAGAATAAAAGTGAACAATAAGTGAATTAACTGTTCCTAGAATGGTATATCATGAATGTAATCTATAAAGAGATTATAACTTTATGAGTTAACATGGAAGGTAAATTTTTAAAAGACTTTTACTTTTTGATATTTGAAAAGGTCAAAGTCAAATAATAACAAATATTAGTGCAAATTTGAAGTAACTGCTTTGTGAAAGCGTGTAATGAATTACTTATAAATATACATTAATATTCTGTGACCCAGCAGTTTCTCCACTATTCACCTTTCTGAGAAATATATGCACATATTTGCAAGGAGACATTTATAAGAATGTGCAATGCAGTGATGTTTGTTATTGTCCAGAATAGGAACTAGACATCTAGACAGATGTCTCACTTAGACATCTATCATCAGAGAACTGGGAAAAATAAAGGAATAGATGCATCTAAATGCATTCTTGGTAGTAAATCCAGATACATTAACATACACAGATATATAAGAAATATGTTTAGTATAAAATACAAGAAAGATAACTGAATATTCTCTCTTTAAAATAGATGTGTTGCATTAAGTGTTGGACTTAAACTGACTTTAAATTTAAAATAAATTTTATAAATAATGAAATATAAGCAAAAAGATAATTACTAATAACATTGCTTTTATATTTAAGTATTATAAACCAAATTCTCATAGTTAAGCCATTCACTAAATATCCAATAAAAATTCAGAGTATTCTCATGACAATACTTCAAATTAAGTATCATAAATATGCATCTAATTGAATTTTAATGACAAAATTATACAGGACATAAATTTACAATCAACTGATTGTCTCCAAAAAATACATTCATATTAACAATAGTTGTTCTTACTCAAAGGGGTGTCAATAATTTTATCAATAGATGGTTTATCATCAGTTCTTGTTCATGATAGCTAAAATCCAACCGTATTTTGTCTATTTTATGAGAAAAATATAAGAAAATCACAGCAAAATTTCTACCTCTACTACTGTAAATATAGAAATAAAATGTAGTTTTTCTTACAACATCTTTTTAAATGTATGTTCTTAAAATCACCCATATAGGAATACATACAGTATGAACACTATGTATTCCTATATGGGTGCTATTCCAAATCCTGAAAGATGATGCTGTGAAAGTGCTGCACTCAGTATGCAGGCAAATTTGGAAAACTCAGCAGTGGCCACAGGACTGGAAAAGGTCAGTTTTCATTCCAATCTCAAAGAAAGGCAATGCCAAAGAATGCTCAAACTACCGCACAATTGCACTCATCTCACACGCTAGTAAAGTAATGCTCAAAACTCTCCCAGCCAGGCTTCAGCAATATGTGAACCATGAACTTCCTGATGTGCAAGCTGGTTTTAGAAAAGGCAGAGGAACCAGAGATCAAATTGCCAACATCCACTGGATCATGGAAAAAGCAAAAGAGTTCCAGAAAAACATCTATTTCTGCTTGATTGACTATGCCAAAGCCTTTGTGTGGATCACAATAAACTGTGGAAAATTCTGAAAGAGATGGGAATACCAGACCACCTGATCTGCCTCATGAGAAATTTGTATGCAGGTCAGGAAGCAAGAGTTAGAACTGGATATGCAACAACAGACTGGTTCCAAATAGGAAAAGGAGTTCGTCAAGGCTGTATATTGTCACCCTGTTTATTTAACTTATATGCAGAGTACATCATGAGAAATGCTGGACTGGAAGAAACACAAGCTGGAATCAAGATTGCTGGGAGAAATATCAATAACCTCAGATATGCAGATGACACCACCTGCATGGCAGAAAGTGAAGAGGAACTCAAAAGCCTCTTGATGAAGGTGAAAGTGGAGAGTGAAAAAGTTTGCTAAAAGCTCAACATTCAAAAAACGAAGATCATGGCATCCAGTCCCACCCCTTCATGGGAAATAGATGGGGAAATAGTGGAAACAGTGTCAGACTTTATTTTTCTGGGCTCCAAAATCACTGCAGATGGTGACTGCAGCCATGAAATTAAAAGACGCTTACTCCTTGGAAAGAAAGTTATGATCAACCTAGATAGCATATTCAAAAGCAGAGACATTACTCTGCCAACAAAGGTTTGTCTAGTCAAGGCTATGGTTTTTCCTGTGGTCATGTATGGATGTGAGAGTTGGACTGTGAAGAAGGCTGAGTGCCTAAGAATTGATGCTTTTGAACTGTGGTGTTGGAGAAGACTCTTGAGAGTCCCTTGGACTGCAAGGTGATCCAACCAGTCCATTCTGAAAGAGATCAGCCCTGGGATTTCTTTGGAAAGAATCATGCTAAAGCTGAAACTCCAGTACTTTGGCCACCTCATGCAAAGAGTTGACTGATTGGAAAAGACTCTGATGCTGGGAGGGATTGGGGGCAGGAGGGGAAGGGGATGACAGAGGATGAGATGGCTGGATGGCATCACTGACTCGATGGACGTGAGTCTGGGTGAACCTCGGGAGTTGGTGATGGACAGGGAGGCCTGGCATGCTGCGATTCATGGGGTCGCAAAGAGTCGGACATGACTGAGCGACTGATCTGATCTGATCTGATCTCTGATAGGAATACAATATATATATATTTTTTTTTACTTCACAATATTGTATTGGTTTTGCCATACATCATCTCGCATCTGCCACGGGTGTACACGTGTTCCCCATTTTGAACCCCTCTCCCATTTCCCTCCCCATACCATCCATCTGGGTCATCCCACTGCACCAGTCCCAAGCTTCCTGTATCCCTCATCAAATATCATATAGGAATACAAATTTTTAAATCACAACTTCAGAATGTAAAGAAATATGAATTAAATAAATAATTTTGTGTTGAACTTCTTTAAAAATTAAATCCAGCTGCATTTCTGTAGTAAAAGAGAAAATAAATAATATGAAATCATAAATATTCATTTAGAAAAGTGTTATTTTTCAGCATGTGTGTGCATGTGTACTCAGTCTTGTCTGACTCTTTCTTACCCCATGGACTGTAGACTGACAGTCAAAGGCTTTGGCATAGTCAGTAAAGCAGAAGTAGATATTTTTCTGGAACTCTCTCACTTTTTTGATGATCCAATGGACGTTGGCAGTTTGACCTCTGGTTCCTCTGCCTTTTCTAAATCCAGCTTGAACATCCGGAAGTTCAGTTCATGTACTGTTGAAGCCTGGCCTGAAGAATTTTGAACATTACTTTGCTAGCATGTGACATGAGTGTGATTGTGCGATAGTCTGAGCATTCTTTGGTATTGCCTTTCTTTGGGATTGGAGTTAAAACTGACCTTTTCCAGGCCTGTGGCCACTGTTGAGCTTTCCAAATTTCCTGGCAGATTGAGTCCAGTACTTTCACAGCATCACCTTTTAGGAGTTGAAATAGTGGCAAGAATACACAGACAAACTATCCAAAAAAGATCTTTATGACCCAGATTACCAAATGGTGTGATCAATCATCTAGAGCCAGACAACCTGGAATGTGAAGTCAAATGGGCCTTAGGAAGCATCACAATGAACAAAGCAAGTGGAGGTAATGGAATTCCAGCTGAACTATTTCAACTCCTAAAAGATGATTCAATACCATGTCTTTGACTGTGCAGATCACAACAAACTGGAAAATTCTTAAAGAGATGGGAATACCCGACCACCCAACCTGCCAACTGAGTAATCTGTATGCAGGTCAAGAAGCAACAGTTATAACTGGACATGGTTACTGGCATGGTTAGGTTGGACACGGAATTAGACTGGTTCCAAATCAGGAAAGGAGTACGTTAAGTCTGTATATTGTCACCCTGCTTATTTAACGTATATGCAGGGTATATCATGAGAAATGCTGGGCTGGATAAAACACAAGCTAGAATCAAGATTGCCAGGAGAAATATCAATAAATCCAGATATGCATATGGCACCAGCCTTATGGCAGAAAGTGAAGAACTAAAGAGCCTCTTGATGAAACTGAAAGCAGAAAGTGAAAAATTTGGCCTAAAGCTCAACATTCAGAATACTAAGATCATGGCATCTGGTCCCTTCACTTCATCTCAAATAGATGGGGAAACAATGGAAACAGTGACAGCTTTTATTTTCTTGGGCTACAAAATCACTGAAGATGGTGACTGCAGCCATGAAATTAAAAGATGTTTGCTCCTTAGGACAAAAGCTATCACCAATCTAGACAGCATATTAAAAAGCAGAGACATTACTTTGCCAACAAAGGTCCATCTAGTAAAAGCTACGGTTTTTCCAGTAGTCATGTGTGGGTGTGAGAGTTGGACTATAAAGAAAGCTAAGCACTGAAGAGTACATCATGAGAAACGCTGGGCTGGAAGAAGCACAAGCTGGAATCAAGACTGCCGGGAGAAATATCAATAACCTCAGATATGCAGATGACACCACCCTTATGGCAGAAAGTGAAGAGGAACTCAAAAGCCTCTTGATGAAAGTGAAAGTGGAGAGTGAAAAAGTTGGCTTAAAGCTCAACATTCAGAAAACGAAGGTCATGGCAACTGGTCCCATCACTTCATGGCAAATAGATGGGGAAACAGTGGAAACAGTGTCAGACTTTAGTTTTCTGGGCTCCAAAATCACAGCTGATCATGACTACAGCCATGAAATTAAAAGATGCTTACTCCTTGGAAGGAAAGTTATGACCAACCTAGATAGATATTCAAAAGCAGAGACATTACTTTGCCAACAAAGGTTCGTCTAGTCAAGGCTATGGTTTTTCCAGTGGTCATGTATGAATGTGAGAGTTGGACTGTGAAGAAGGCTGAGCGCCAAAGAATTGATGCTTTTGAACTGTGGTGTTGGAGAAGACTCTTGAGAGTCCCTTGGACTGCAAGGAGATCCAACCAGTCCATCCTAAAGGAGATCAGCCCTGGGATTTCTTTGGAAGGAATGATGCTAAAGCTGAAACTCCAGTACTTTGGCCACCTCACGCGAAGAGTTGACTCATTGGAAAGACTCTGATGCTGGGAGGGATTTGGGGCAGGAGGAGAAGGGGATGACAGAGGATGAGATGGCTGGATGGCATCACTGACTCAACGGACTTGAGTCTGGGTGAACTCCGGGAGTCGGTGTTGGACAGGGAGGCCTGGCATGCTGCGATTCATGGGGTCGCAAAGAGTCGGACATGACTGAGTGACTGGACTGAACTGAACTGAAGCGCTGAAGAATTGATGCCTTTGAACTGTAGTGATTGGAAAAGACTCTTTAGAGTCCCTTGGGCATCAAGGAGATCCAACCAGTTCATCCTAAAGGAAATCATTCCTGAATATTTATTCAAAGTACTGACACTGAAGCTGAAACTCCAATACTTTGGCCACCTGATGTGAAAAAGTGACTCATTTGAAATGACCCTCATGCTGGGAATGACTGAAGGCAGGAGGAGAAGGGGATGACAAAGGATTAGATGGTTGGATGGAATCACCGATGTGATGAACATGAGTTTGAGTAACCTCTGGGCATTGGTGATGGACAGGGAGTCTTAGCATGGTGCAGTCCACGGGGTTGCAAAGAGTCGAACATGACTGAGCAACTGAACTGAATGGAAGGTAGCAAAAGGGCTTCGCAGATGGCTCAGTGGTAAAGAATCCATCTGCATTGCAGCAGATGTGGATTCTATCCCTGAGTCTGGAAGATGACCTGGAGAAGAAAATGACAACCTAGGGAGAAAAATAGATGAAAACTCAAACTGAAATCAGTGCTAGTGAATGAATATTTTCAATTTTGTTAGACATGGAAATTTATGGTATCATACTGAAATATTATGAAGTCATATAATTTATAACATCAAGAGTGCCTAGAAACTTGGAAAATATCATCAGTTCAGTTTAGTCGCCCAGTCGTGTCCGACACTTTGCGACCCCTTGAAATGCAGCACACCAGGCCTCCCTGTCCATCACAAACTCCCAGAGTTCACTCAAACTCATGTCCATAGAGTCGGTGATGCCACCCAACCATCTCATCCTTTGTCGTCCCTTTCTCCTCCTGCCTCCAATCCCTCCCAGGATCAGAGACTTTTCCAATGCGTCAACCCTTCCCATGAGGTGGCCAAAGTACTGGAGTTTCAGCTTCAGCATCATTCCCTCCAAAGAATACCCAGGACTCATCTCCTTTAGAATGGATTGGTTGGATCTCCTTGCAGTCCAAGGGACTCTCAAGAGTCTTCTCCAACACCACAGTTCAAAAGCATCAATTCTTCGGTGCTCAGCTTTCTTCACAGTCCAACTCTCACATCCATACATGACCACTGGAAAAACCATAGCCTTGATTAGATGGACCTTTATTGTCAAAGCAATGTCTGTGCTTTCCAATATGCTATCTAGGTTGGTCATAACTTTCCTTCCAGGGAGTAAGCGTCTTTTAATTTCATGGCTGTAGTCACCATCTGCAGTGATTTTGGAGTCCAGAAAACTAAAGTCTGACACTGTTTCCCCTGTTTCCCCATCTATTTGCCATGAAGTGATGGGACCAGTTGCCATGACCTTCGTTTTCTGAATGTTGAGCTTTAAGCCAACTTTTTCACTCTCCACTTTCACTTTCATCAAGAGGCTTTTGAGTTCCTCTTCACTTTCTGCCATAAGGGTGGTGTCATATGCATATCTGAAGTTATTGATATTTCTCCCGGCAATCTTGATTCCAGCTTGTGCTTCTTCCAGCCCAGGGTTTCTCATGACGTACTTTACATATAAGTTAAATAAGCAGGGTGACAATATACAGCCTTGATGTACTCCTTTTCCTATTTGGAACCAGTCTGTTATTCCATGTCCAGTTCTAACTGTTGCTTCCTGACCTGCATATAGGTTTCTCAAGAGTCAGATCAGGTAGTCTTGTATTCCCATCTCTTTCAGAATTTTCCAGTTTATTGTGATCCACACAGTCAAAGGCTTTGGCATAGACAATCAAGCAGAAATAGATGTTTTTCTGGAACTCTCTTGCTTTTTTGATGATCCAGCTGATGTTGGCAATTTGATCTCTGGTTCCTCTGCCTTTTCTAAAACCAGCTTGAACATCAGGAAGTTCACGGTTCATGTAGTGCTGAAGCCTGGCTTGGAGAATTTTGAGCATTACTTTACTAGCGTGTGAGATGAGTGCAATTGTGCGGTAGTTTGAGCATTCTTTGGCATTACCTTTCTTTGGGGTTGGAATGAAAACTGACCTTTTCCAGTCCTGTGGCCACTGCTGAGTTTTCCAAATTTGCCTGCATATTGAGTGCAGAACTTTCACAGCATCATCTTCCAGGATTTGAAATTGGTCACCTGGAATTCTGTTACCTCCACTACCTTTGTTTGTAGTGATGCTTTCTAAGGCCCACTTGACTTCACATGCCAGGATGTCCAGCTGTAGGTGAGTGATCACACCATCCTGATTATCTGGGTTGTGAAGATCTTTTTGTACAGTTCTTCTGTGTATTCTTGCCACCTCTTCTTAATATCTTCTGCTTCTTTAAGATCCCTACCATTTCTGCCCTTTGTTGAGCCCATCTTTGCATGAAATGTTCCCTTGGTATCTCTAATTTTCTTGAAGAGATTTCAAGTCTTTCCCATTCTGTTGTTTTCCTCTATTTTTTTGCATTGATTGCTGAGGAAGGCTTCCTTATCTCTTCTTCCTATTCTTTGGAACTCTGAATTCAGATGCTTATATCTTTCCTTTTCTCCTTTACTTTTCACTTCTCTTCTTTTCACAGCTATTTGTAAGGCCTCCCCAGACAGCCATTTTGCTTTTTTGCATTTCTTTTCCATGGGGATGGTCTTGATCCCTGTCTCCTGTACAATATCATGAACCTCATTCTATAGTTCATCAGGTACTCTATCTATCAGATCTAGTCCCTTAAATCTATTTCTCACTTCCACTGTATAATCACAAGGGATTTGATTTAGGTCATACTTGAATTGTCTAGAGGTTTTCCCTACTTCCTTCAATTTCAGTCTGAATTTGGCAATGAGGAGTTCATGATCTGAGCCACAGTCAGCTCCCGGTCTAGAGCTTCTCCATCTTTGGCTGCAAAGAATATAATCAATCTGATTTCGGTGTTGATGATCTGGTGATGTTCATGTGTAGAGTCTTCTCTTGTGTTTTTGGAAGAGGGTGTTTGCTATGGCCAGTGTGTTGTCTTGGCAAAACTCTATTAGCCTTTTCCCTGCTTCATTTCTTATTCCAAGGCCAAATTTGCCCATTACCCCAGGTGTTTCTTGACTTCCTATTTTTGCATTCCAGTCCCCTATAATGAAAAGGACACCTTTTTTGGGTGTTAGTTCTAAAAGGTCTTATAGGTCTTCATAGAACCATTCAACTTCAGCTTCTTCAGCATTACTGGTTGGGGCATAGACTTGGATTACTCTAATATTGAATGGCTTGCCTTGGAAACAAACAGAGATCATTCTGTCATTTTTTAGATTGCATCCAAGTACTGCATTTTGGACTCTTTTGTTGACCATGATGGCTACTCCATTTCTTCTGAGGGATTCCTGCCCACAGTAGTAGATATAATGGTCATCTGAATTAAATTCACCCATTCCAGTCATTTCAGTTCGCTGATTCCTAGAATGTCGACATTCACTCTTGCCATCTCTTGTTTGACCACTTCCAATTTGCCTTGATTCATGGACCTGACATTCCAGGTTCCTATGCCATATTGCTCTTTACAGCATCAGACCTTGCCTCTATCACCAGTCACATCCACAGCTGGGTATTGTTTTTCCTTTGGCTCTGACCTAAAGATTTGTTTCTAAACATTCACTGTTATTCTGCCACATGCTACAATGCTAAAGCTAAAACTTTTTGAGCAGATCTTAGTCACCAAAGTACCAACATGTGATACTCTTATCAAGAAATATAATAACACTTTTGTAGCTGTCAGCTCTCATTGTGAACATAGTTGTGATCATTCTGTTTGAAAGAAATCTTCTAAAAGAACTGTTATTCATTGTACTCTCTATGCTTTCTTAATAGGCAATCTTAGTTTAAGGTAAACACTTGCAGTGCATGTACTTCAAATTCCAAGTTTGAAATTATCCAAAGATTTGAAAAAAGCCTTTTTCTTATTTTACTTTAGTATATGTATTTGGATTTTTATCTAATCTAAGACTTTGTTCTGTCATCTTCTTCAAAAAAGTAACAATTGATGTATAAAACTACTTTATTTGAGAAAGAATATATGGTTTTCCAATTTTGGTTATTAGAATTATAAATGATCTAATAGTGGCATTATTCTGAGGTAAATAATACAGGAAAAATTAAATAATTCTTTTCAGCCACATTCATCTGTTTTCACTTCTCTCTCACCTCATTTCTTCTAATGGATATGAGGTCATAGTGTCTCATCATTTATTAAATCTCATCTTCCATTTTGGAGTCACTCCTACTTAATTTTCAAATCTACTCCTGCTTATTTTTTTAATCTAATGTAAAATTTATTATAAAAAAGCACATGCTGTTACTGTCATCAATTAGTATTGTCCCTCAACATTATTTTATTGAAAATGTTTCTCAAAACTGAGCAATGACATATGAAAATCTACTTTCTGTCTTCAGTCTCCCAGCCACATTGCAAATTAACATCAGTTAAGGGTGTATTTTTTTAAAGCCTTTCCTTCCTTGATTTCTGTAGCTTGAAATCATACCTCTTAATCTATCACTCAGTGGTCCTTCATGGTCTCCTAAATTAGCACATTTCTTCTGCCCATAAACTATACTGAAATATCACCAAACATGTTGACTTTGACCAACTGCCGTTCATGTTATTAATTCTCTTGATGGATGTCTACCACCTGAAATCATTAATTGTTATTATTTTCCATTTGTTTAAAAACTCTTAGAATTTTACTATAAAATATCACCCATTTAGGATCCATGGCACCTTAAATCAAGGGAATTTATTTTTTTGTATCCTATCTGATGGCACATATTAATCCCCCTAGACTACTATTTTACAATATTTCTTAGAAGTTGGTTATATTACAACACGGTTAATTCTGGGATAAAAAATTATATTGAGGTATTTAAATAATTTGAATCAAAAATTTATTCACATATGTTAGAGGTTATTAACCATTATTTAATAAAACTAAATATTTGCAAATAATATTTTAGCAGTAAAATCATAGTTCAAACACACATATGAAATTTAAGTAGGTAAAAGCTGTATTTCTCTAATGGAAACAGCACTAGGAGCTTCAAATTAATTTTACAAGAGGAAAGCTTCCAAGTATCTTGCCTGATATTTCACAATTTTCTGTACACTACTATAAAATCAATATGCAAAATATATAATATTTGCTAAACAGGTAAGAAGAATATATTTGCTGCCTTCAAGTTAGTATTTTTCATCACAGTTCACTTAATGACTTAAATATACTGAAAGTATATACCAATACTTTTAAAAATATTTTATGTACATGTTGCTGTGGCTGCTGCTAAGTCACTTCAGTCGTATCCGACTCTGTGCTACCCCATAGACGGCAGCCCACCAGGCTCCCCCATCCTTGGGATTCTCCAGGCAAGAGCACTGGAGTGGATTGCCATTTCCTTCTCCAATGCGTGAAAGTGAAAAGTGAAAGTGAAGTCACTCAATCGTGTCCGACTCTTCATGACTCCATGGACTGCAGCCCATCAGGCTCCTCCATCCATGGGATTTTCCAGGCAAGAGTACTGGAGTTGGTTGTCATTTCCTTCTCCACATGTACATGTTAATTAAAACTAAAATCATAGAAGACTTTATGAATACATCATATTACACAATGCTGGGTAATGAATATTTTGAAATTTCTGCTACATCTGAAATATCTGTTTATACCCATATTTTATTTTAGAGATTTAAATTAAATCCCATATACTAAGAAGGGGGAATTTTCCAAAACTCAGTTGTAAATTGTGTAGTGTTTATAAGGAAAGTATACATCCAGGTGTTTTCAAATTGAAAAATTTAAATTCTTTTAAAATAAAAGTTAAAAAAAAATCACTATAACAGAAAGTTGTAAAAACAAAAAATCAGTTTTCAGAGATCTGATCTACAAGTTTTATTGACTGTAACTCTTATACATTACTCATAAATCCATCAAGTATCTATCCACATTCCTCTACAAAAAATTTTCTTTTCAGCAGCATCATATCATTTTTCATCTTTTTCCTATTTCACATTGTTTCCAATTTTATTTAGTGAAAAGGAAATCAGATCCAGTAATTAAAATTGCAGTATAATAAACACTCAGCAACATTGTTTACTCATTCCTTGCAACCTGGGCCCCCTGCCATAGTGATCAACATACAGTACCTCAAACACATCATGCTGTTATATTCTTTGGTGCTTTTACTTACTCGAGTTAGAATATCCTTTTGGCTTTCAAAAACTCATCTGTTATGAGGTTTTACCGCTTATCCACCCACTGATATATGTGAACACATTACTTTAGTGTCCCATCTACCCTGAAAATAACTCAAGCACAGTTCTTCAAACACTGTGTTGCATTTTTGTTTATGGATGTTTCACAAACTGAATGAAAGGACTATGTCTTATTAATCTTTGCAACCTCAGTACCTCCGTCATACCTCATCTTCCTCCTCATCAGATTCACACTAATAATCACCATGATAACTAATATGTATCTCACCCATAGGTGTAAAATAATATATCTTGATTTGTTAAATAATACTGAATGTGAGTGTGCTGAATTCAATTCTTCAAATTTATTGAACTTCTACCTTTACAGGGCTCTGTTTTGATTCTTGTGAAATACAAAGCTCACAAAAAGTGAGAGCCAAAGTATTATCCCTGCCTTCCAAAGATAGGCAGTAACATATGCAAACATGACCCACAAAAATAAATAACAACATAAAAGATACAAATAGTCTCCTACAGGGACGCAATAATGATGAGACTAATTTCTCCACAGGCAGTTTTGTGAATGTTAATGAGTGAAATATATTTGATCTGAGGGTTGAAGTGTGCATAGAAATTTTATAGCATGATAGTAATTCTCCCTCTGCATTCCAACTTGGAGGAGCAAATAAATAAAAGACCTGCGGGATGTAAAACCAAATTTAAAAAAAGCAAAATAAAATAATGAATAAAAAAGTGACAAGAAATCCAATGTCCAACAGGTTTGGGTATTTATGAAAGATTTAAAATTAATATAAATTTAGAAAGGTTGATTGTGGAAAAGGCATTCAAATCATTTTCCCAGCTTTTATCGGTTTGTCTTTTTTTGTGTATTTGTATTATTGAGTTGGAAGAATTCTTCATAGATTCTGAATCAAAGTCACTTGTGAGATACAAGGCATGAAGGTTTATGTATTTTTTTTTCTCAAATGTTTTCACTTTTTGATGGTAACATTCAGAGCATACAGGATTTTGATGTAATTTAGTTTTCTTTCACTGTTTGTCATATCTGTACTGTCAGAACAGTGTCCAGTATCTGTGATATACTTCTGGTGGAGCTCATATCAACATCTTATGTTCCATTCAAGTGGTAAACTCTGCAGGTTGCAATGTTCTACATTAGTGGCAATCGTGTCTTCACTGAACTAATTCCTTGGTGCTTCTTTGGGTGGAATTCTGTTAATTAGCATCTGAAAGTGTTAAACAGGTTTCCTGGTAGTTTGGTTACTTCATCGATAACATATGCAGCTACTCTCTGCTGAGTTTCACCTGAATTTGTGCTACCTTCATGACTAAAAAACAAACAGAAAACAGCAACAAAAAGCCCACTTACTTCAGTCACTGAGAGAATAAAAGATGGGTTACTCATGACATATTAGAGATAATAGTTTAAAAGAATGTTGGGAAGTGTGAAAAAGGCTACAATGGTTGTGAATTGTCTGTCAGTTCAGTAGCTCAGTGGTGTCCAACTCTTTGAGACCCCATGAATTGCAGCACACCAGGCCTCCCTGTCCATCACCAACTCCCAGAGTTTACTCAAACTCATGTCCATCGAGTCAGTGATGCTATCCAGCCATCTCATCCTCTGTCGTCCCCTTCTCCTTCTGCTCTCAATCCCTCCCAGCATCAGGGTCTCTTCCAATGAGTCAACTCTTTGCATGAGGTGGCCAGAGTACTGGAGTTTCAGCTTTAGCATTATTCCTTCCAAAGAAAGCCCAGGGCTGATCTCCTTTAGAATGGACTGGTTGGATCTCCTTGCAGTCCAAGGGACTCTCAAGAGTCTTCTCCAACACCACAGTTCAAAAGCATCAATTATTTGGTGCTCAGTTTACTGGCCCCCAAATTATTTCTCAATTATAAAATTCAATTGGGGTAGAGAATTACTTTTCACATTATTGTGTGTACTCCAGAAGTTATTAATAATTAAAGTACACTTCTTTTCTGGAACAAAAAGGAAAACTATGAGTTAAAAAAAAATAGAACAGTTAAAGGATATTCTCTTGGAAAGTAAACTTTAAAAATAGTTGATGCATATTCATTTCAATGAGTGTTTCCTAGAATCCTTGGTTTTTAGATCTTGACAATATTTCAGCTTCACTACAGATTTAGTTAGTTGCCCAATATTTTAAACAAAAGATCTTTTCGTTACAAAGTACAGTATTAAGTCCCATTTTTTAAATTTTAATTTAAAATGCAATATAGTGAAAGTGAAGTCGCTCAGTTGTGTCCAACTCTTTGCGACCCCATGGACTGTAGCCTACTACACTCCTCCGTCCACGGGATTTTCCAGGCAAGAATACTGGAGTGGGTTGCCATTTCCTTCTACAGAGGATCTTCCTGGCCCAGGGATCGAACCCTGGTCTCCTGCATTGTAGGCAGACGCTTTACCATCTGAGCCACCACAGAAAATGCAATATAAAATAGTTCTGTAGAAATTAAAAAGAGAAATTGGCTTATTTTAATTATATGGCTAGTTTGTGTTAGATTATCAAATTAAGATTATGAAAAAGTAAACTTCCAGCCCATCACTCCAGCTCTAAGTCATCTATTCTTGGTTATTCAAAGGCATTTTATATTTGAAAATATTTGTTGTATTGACATAATTAAGTCTGATAGAAACCTGAAGGCAGATATAAACAAGAAGGTTACAATAAGTCTGTTTCTCTTTCATTCTTACCATGGACATGGCTTATAAACAGCTCACATTTAGAAGAAAATCATAATCTATAACCTATGAACCCTTTTCATAATGGCATATTGCCTGTAGATATAACTACTAATTGAGAAAATGGAGCATAAAATTGCAAAAGAAGCATAGAAAACTAATATTTAAAAATCACAAGAAAACCTAATTAATTGAAAGAGCCATCAACAGAAGTGGAAAGTGTTACTGAGAAAATGATTATATGAACTATGATGGGGTGAAGACAGGGGGAACTATGATGGAAAAGATAAAATACAGAAAGTCACATTAATTTCATTACTTTTTATAGAGTTAGGAAAATTAAATGCCATGACTTTAATTAACATTCAAATGAAAGAGTAATATCTTAAATATATTTTATTTTATTTTATTATTTTTTTTTCTAAAAGGAAGATTTATTCGACAAGTTTCAGAAAAGATTATTCAGGGTCAGTTCAATTGTACTCTAATGATTTGCTTTTTTTTTACTTTTGGTTTTCTTTGTTTTCTTTGATATTGTATATAATATGTGCTTAAGGCATTTCCTCAAATCTTACTCCCACCTCACCCCATCAGTGATATTCTCTACCTTCAAAAGAATCTCCTTTTGATTCTGCATCCTTTTAACCTTGGAATTATTTCCTTATTTTAAATTTATCTTCCTTTTCACACAATTATTTTGCCAATTTTTAAAGTAATTATAATGTATGGTAATGGAAATTATGATCTTCTTAATAAAAAGCTCTTTTTAAAGCAATAGAATTTTTCTATCCTCAAAATTTACTATTTTTATTACACTTTTAGTTTTTTGTGAGGCAAGTGGTGCAATATCTATAACTGCTCTCATTTGACTTCTGCACTTAATCATAAAATCATAAGTTTCCCACAGCTCAGGTATTAGTCTAATAATTACAATATCAGATTTTAAAGAAAGCAGTAGTGATACATGCTTATTTGATTTCCAAACATATCTCATTCTGTAATTGCTCATCATTATAGTCATTTAACTTTTTACAGAAGCTCTGATAATAAGAAGAAAAGAATTCATCCCAAAAATGGAAATTTAGTAAAAGACAAATTGTTTTCTTTTTTACTTTATATTCAAATTTATAATAACTTCTTAACTTACAACTTTAAATTACATTTAAGATCAATTTTATTATTTCAAAATACCAACCCATTAAATTGAATTGTATATGTGTATAGAAAGATTCAGAAGTTTATGTGTTTATTTTACTCATTTGTAATGCTGATATGATGATACTTAACACAAAACTTTATTCACTTCATATAGTTACTTCTAGTATTGGATATATATGTAATATCTGCTATCAATAACACTATTATTGTGTACTTGCATAATGTCCATTATGTTTATGTTATATCATTGATATCCACTATATATAAAATATGAAATATTTGTATTTCTATACACTGAATGTATTTTTTTTTACTTTTAACAGTTTTATTAAGATATAACTCATATACCTTTTAAAGTGTACAATTCCATGGTCTTTAATACATTTGAAGTTGTACAAGCATCATTTTATCACCCCAGAAGAAACCACATGTACCTCAGCTGTCACTCCCCATTCCATTTCCCTAACCCCCACCTTGGCCTCTGGCAACCACTAATCTACTTTCTGTCTCTACAAATTTGCCTATTCTGGGCATTTCATATAAATGAAATCATACAACACGTGACTGGCTTCTTTTACTTAGCATAATGTTTTTCAAGGTTCACCCACATTATGGTATGAATTAATTTCTTTAATTGCAAAATAACATTCAATTGTATGGGTATACTACATTTTATTTATTAATTCATCAGTTGATTGATCTTTTGATTGCCACAAAGACTGCTGCTATGAAAATCCTGGTACAAGCATTTCTCTGAGTTTAGTTTTAGTCATTTTGTGTGTATACTAAGGTATGAAATTGGTAATCCTATGTTTAACTCTGTGAGAAACCACCAAACTGTTTTCCAATGACAGCACTATTTTACATTTCCACCAGCAGTGTATAAAGGTTTCTATTTCTCCACGTCCTCACCAATGTTATTATTTTCCTTTTTTTTAAATTTTATTTTATTTTTAAACTTTACATAATTGTATTAGTTTTGCCAAATATCAAAATGAATCCGCCACAGGTATACATGTGTTCCCCATCCTGAACCCTCCTCCCTCCTCCCTCCCCATACCATCCCTCTGGGTCATCCCAGTGCGCCAGCCCGAAGCATCCAGTATCTTGCATCGAACCTGGACAGTATTTATTCCCTTCTGTAGCCAAACACTTGTACCATGTAAAAGATTATCAGCACAAAAATTTAGGTGTAAATATATATATTTAGTATTCACTGTAGTCACTATTTTTAAAAATTTAGATACATTTTATTTTATTAAGAAATCACCCACATGAAGTCATACTATAATTTATCCCCATTTCACAGATAAGGAAACTGGAACTGCTATGTACTGCTCTAGGAATTGAGAATATCAGGACAAAATGTAAAAATTCTTATTTTCCTTCATACTGCATGCGTTCTAGTGGATAAACAACAGACAACTGGGTGAAGAAACAAAGGCTTCCCAGATAAAGAGTTGATGTTTAGCTGCTGCTGCTGCTGCTAAGTCGCTTCAGTCATGTCTGACTCTGTGGGACCCCATAGACAGCAGCCCACCAGGCTCCCCCGTCCTTGGGATTCTCCAGGCAAGAATACTAGAGTGAGTTGCCACTTCTCCAATGCATGAAAGTGAAAAGTGAAAGTAAAGATGCTCAGTCGTCTCCGACTCTTAGCAACCTCATGGACCGCAGCCTACCAGGCTCCTCCATTCATGGGATTGTCCAAGCAAGAGTACTGGAGTGGGTTGCCATTGCCTTCTCCTTAGTTGCTGAATCATATCTAACTCTTTAGAGACCCAATAGACTGTATGTAGTCAGCCGGTCTCCTCTATCCATGGAATTTCCCAGGCAAGAATACTGAAGTGAGTTGATATTTCCTGTTCCAGGTGATCTTCCTCACCCAAGGAATGAACCTGTGTTTCCTGAATTGGCAGGTAGATTCTTTACCACTGAGTTACCAGGGATGCCCAAACAGAAACAGTACAACCATTCAAAATAACAGGCTGAGAGGCTGCTTCAGGTAGAAAGATGGAGAAAGCTCTTCTGAGGGGTTGATACTGACAATGAGACCTAGAAAAATATAAAGGGGGCAGGCTATGCAAATAATCAGAAAAAAAATTATTTCATTTTAAAGGAAATAGAAAGCGCAAAAGCTCCAAGTGACAGGAACAATCCTAGTTTATAGAATAAACAATGAACAAAAGAATGGTATGGCTAGGATGTGGTGAGTACATAATAATATAATACACTGAAAGATACTCTAAGAGATAATCAACCATCATGGAACTTGGGAGTCAGATCAGGCAGAACCTTGGCAGCCATACTGACAATTTTCAACAGCATCTTGGTTGGCAGAGGCCAGAGTGCACTGAAATCATATATCTCCTCCCATGCTGAACTATTACCTTTTTCATGCATCTTAGTTTATATAGCATTTTTATTTTCTGTTTCTTTTTCTCTTCCACAATATGTTGAGTTGTTTAAGAACAGAACCTCTTCTTCCTTTATTTAGTCTCAGATATAAAAGAGTACGTCAAGGCTGTATATTGTCACCCTGCTTATTTAACTTATATGCAGAGTACATCATGAGAAACGCTGGGCTGGAAGAAACACAAGCTGGAATCAAGATTCCCGGGAGAAATATCAATCACCTCAGATATGCAGATGACACCACCCTTATGGCAGAAAGTGAAGGTGAACTAAAAAGCCTCTTGATGAAAGTGAATGAGGAGAGTGAAAAAAAGTTGGCTGAAAGCTCAACATTCAGAAAACAAAGATCATGCCATGTGGTTCCATAACTTCATGGGAAATATATGGGGAAACAGTGTCAGACTTTATTTTTGGGGGCTCCAAAATCACTGCAGATGGTGATTGCAGCCATGAAATTAAAAGACGCTTACTCCTTGGAAGGAAACTTATGACAAACCTAGATAGCATATTGAAAAGCAGAGACATTACTTTGCCAACAAAGGTCCGTCTAGTAAAGCCTATGGTTTTTCCAGTAGTCATGTATGGATGTAAAAGTTGAACTGTGAAGAAAGCTGAGCACCAAAGAATTGATGCTTTTGAACTGTGGTGTTGAAGAAGATTCTTGAGAGTCCCTTGGACTGCAAGGAGTTCCAACCAGTCCATTCTAAAGGAGATCAGTCCTAGGTGTTCTTTGAAAGGACTGATGCTAAAGCTGAAACCCCAGTACTTTGGCCACCTCATGAGAAGAGTTGACTCATTGGAAAAGACCCTGATGCTGGGAGGGATTGGGGGCAGGAGGAGAAGGGGACGACAGAGGATGAGATGGCTGGATGGCATCACTGACTCGATGGACGTGAGTCTGGGTGAACTCTGGGAGCTGGTGATGGACAGGGAGGCCTGATGTGCTGTAATTAATGGGGTCGCAAACCGTCAGACTCGACTGAGTGACTGAACTGAACTGATAGCACAATACTGACAAAGTTTTAGGTCATAATTAACTTTAAATGAGTAATTTAAACTTTGGATGATTTAATAATGACTCTTCCCAGTGACTAATGTATATGAATTACAATTAGACACACAGAAAATTTTAACCCAGTTTTGCAATCTTGTAGCAATTATTACTCTCCAAATACCATTTTTAGAGTGAGTTGAATCTTTAATTGTACATTTCAGATAGTGTATTCCAGGTTGTCTCATTAACAGGGGACGTAGCATAATCGACACCAGATCTTTTTCACATTTTTTAATAAAATAACAAACATACATTTTAAAATGCTACCAAAGAGCTAATATTATATTTAATTGTATGGCTTGAATTGTTTACCATTAATTTTCTCAGATATGAAAAATGTATATCTACAAATTGTTACATTGATAGGGGCCCTTTGTGTGATAATTTGTACCACTGAAAATTCTTCAGAAGGCATTAAACTTCATATGACTGAATGTCTAGCTCAAAGTCTATCATTTTAATCTCTTTTCAATGCAGTTATGCCTATATATTCTCTAACTTTCTTATTTCTCATAAAAGAAGAAACATTCAGCAGAACATCTGCCTATAATTGTCACTTGTGCTGAGGCTGAGAGATATGAAATAAGGTACAGAGACAGGGAGAATACGACAAGGCTTTCCCACCCTCCTTGGGGTTTTAGCATCATTTTGTTTCATAATCCCTGTTTACCAGTGCACTGGAAAGTCACTTTGACCCTGAGTGAAAAGCTCAGACAGACTTCTAACGTTTTATGTCCCATTTTTCACTTTGTAGTTTCTCTTTTTTACTAATTTCAAAACTACTCGGCTTTATCAAATTCTTCACTCAGTACCTACATTGCTGAGTTTTGTGCTTTGAAATTGTAATTGTTAATTTAGATCACAGACTTCTCCAGTTTTACAAATGCTCCTCCACTAGGGAAGAGAAAGAAAGTACTGATTAAGCTCTGACCTGACTTTGAAATTAGTGGCTAGAGAGCCATGTTAAAAAGCAGTCTTAGAATAGAGAAGATATAATGGACATTTTTAAAAATGTAGAAGTCTTTCTCCACTTATTACATAAGGCAGTGTTTAATAAGCCTTTCAATTTGAGGGAATGAACTACACTAGGTAAATTACATTTTATTCCTATAGGTGAAGTATTATGTCATCAAATTTAAATGCAACATGTTCAAGATAGTTCAGAGATCCAGAATTTCTATTCCATGTTTTTACTAAACTCATATTTCATTTATACTGAAAGAGAAGGCAAGCTTTTTCCTATCTACACCCTCACTTGACCCTGTGTGTCAACCCTTTCACCATTTGTTTAATAAAAAATATCTTCTCAAGCTCTCCTTGTGGCTCAGACAGACAGCAAAGAATCTGCCTGTAATGCAGGAGACCCGGGTTCTATCCCTGGGTCAGGAAGATCCCCTGCAGTATTCTTGCCTGGAAAATTTCCTGGACAGAGGAGCCTGGCAGGCTACAGACCATAGTGTCACAAAGAGTTGGACACAACTGGATGAATAACACACTTTTTCATGTTCTCAAACATAGAGTTAAAATAGCACTGAAATGAAAGTTTCAAAATTTTATTTGGTTTGTCTCTTTTTTTCATCATTATAACTAGAATGTGTAGCATCTCCTTGTGATTTATATACTTGCAAAGATGTACTAAAAGTCACTGGTATTCATATATTTCTGGTGGGAATGGAAAGTGGTACAGTCAATTTGGGAAATAAAAGGGTTTCTATTTCCCATAAGATTAAACATCCATTTAAACTAAAAAAAAAATTTACTCATAACCACATTTACCTATTACATATATTTTTAAACACTTTTCTACATGCATTACAAAATGGCTATCAAAACCATTTTCTTAAATAAGACTATTCTTATTGTAACAAGTAGGCAGAACTCAAGGTCATCTTTGTTATGGGCTTTTTTTTTTTTTTTTTTTAGCTATAAGACACATTGGCTACCAGAGAGCTGTTGAATGTTGACCTCGGATTAGTAGCAGATTGTTTTTAAAAAGAAACAGCCAATGTTTCTGTGACAGAGACTAGGAGACAGATCTGCTTATATATAAAGAAACAAATTACAGATGAATGTTGATTGTTTAATGTTGTTTTAGATTTGGAACAGGAAATATGTAATAAAACTAAAGAGTAGATTACTAACAATGCATTCTCCCTTAATTAAACAGCATGTGTTATATTTCAACATGATGGCTGTCTTTATATAATTGATATTATAAATAAATTTAAAATGAGATGTTGCTATTTTCTTACTTTGACAAATATCTACTTTTATTCAGTGTTTACACTATGTCAGACACTTTGTTATTTACTTTATGTTATCTCTTTTAATCTTCAAAATTATTCTTCAGTATAGTATTATGTTCTTTTTACCAAGGGCCACTGAAAATAACTCACATAGTTTACTTCTATAGCTCATAAATGCTTCCATGCATAATTTTTCCATTTTAAAGTCACAGAAACCTGTGAAATGGTATCATTTCCATTTGCAGACTAGAGAAACACAGAGTTAAGTTACTTTGCTGGAACTCAAGAAAAGTTTAAGATTCCTTATCATAGTTGCTTTCAAAGACCTAACAATTACATCCCCTTATAGTTCATGCTTCCTCCATGTATATCATGTTATTAGAAGCAATTGTATTATACAGATCACTTTCTTTTCTATACTGAAAAATAAATTGAGGTGTGGCAAAATAATTAAAAGTCTTTATTTTGAAGATTGGCAGTAAATTGAAAGATTCTTTAAGTGTTGAGCTTATCCATTCTTCCATTGAACATTGATTATCAGGAGAACGGGTGATTTTAAATGGTATTTTATATAATAATTTCTTCTTAAATGAGATTTTGAATATTTTAATAAGCTATGTAGTATTTTCAATAAAATCTATAATTGACATCTCAAAGTAAAACTTTCCCTTTCATTTCTTCATGCTCGAGCAAGTTTCTAAAGAGCATTTATATGGAATGAATTTTAACATTTTAATTATTGATATTAATGTTTGACACAAAAAGTTGGTAAATTCAGTTTCCTAGAGTGCTACCCTCTTCAAGGAAACACTTAAAAGAATATATTGACCCAAACAAGTAGGTCAGATTTTCAAAGGAGTTTTTGAAACTCTTGTCTAATTGCTCCCATAAATGTACTGTTTTGAATATTTTTAATGTAATAGGATATTTTTTCATGGAAGCTGAATTTTATTCTTGGAAATAGCCTAAAGCCGTCATGATTTGATAATAACACTATAGTAAATGGCAATTTGGAGAAGACAATGGCACCCCACTCCAGTACTCTTGCCTGGAAAATCCCATGGACGGAGGAGCCTGGTAGGCTGCAGTCTGTAGGGTCGCTAAGATTCGGACACGACTGAGCGACTTCACTTTCACTTTTCACTTTCAAGCATTGGAGAAGGACATGGCAGCCCACTCCAGTGTTCTTGTCTGGAGAATCCCAGGGGTGGTAGAACCTGATGGGCTGCCGTCTATGAGGTAGCACAGAGTCGGACACGACTGAAGCGACATAGCAGCAGCAGCAAATGGCAGTTATGTAATCAAATCAGGTTTGAAATATTAATTGATCAATATAAGCCTCATCAGCTATATTTAAAAGGTTCTCTTTTTCCAGTCTTTCCCCAAATTCAGCCTAATTTGTGTATTTCCCCTTCAAATTGTGATTATTCTAAATCATATGACTGATTACTATGGAATAAATGATTTATAAAGCAATCATTTTCTCTGTTGCTTCACTGCTTGAATTATTCATGTTTTATAAAATATACTTAATTAAAATTATCAATATTTTAGTTGCAAAATTAGAAGGGACAATCTATGGAAAATATTGATGAACTGAATTGTATCCTTGCCTGGCAAAGTCTAACCTGAAATGAACCTTTAAAAAGTACAACATTTAAAAAGTGAGGCAGGACTTAAATCATCTTTTTTGTTTTTCTGATAAATGGGTAAAAGAAAGTTCAGAGAGTAAGAACATTTACCAACTGAAAAATCTTAGAAGGTTGTCATTGTGGTAATGAAGAAAGATTGATAAATTCTCTGGCCTAAAGCAGTCATGTACGACTCTTTGGGACCCTATGGACTGTAGCCCATGGAATTCTCCAGGAAAGAATACTGGACTGGTTTGCCACTTTCTTCTCCAAAACAAGGCACTGGGACCATTTTCACGAGGAACTTCTGATTTTGGGGGAGATTCCTGCTGAGACTGGACTCCTTTGTGTGCCTCACAGGCAGCTACACTTAAAGCATGGAATTGAGGAAACTTAGCATTAACTGAGCAACTTGTAGCTTCACATGCATTTTGCATCAAGAACATTCAAGGACAGCAAAGATGTGTCTATGAGAAATTACTCTACGTCTAGGACAAATAGTTGCAAGGAAGAAAGACAGACAGATAATGGGAGTACTATCGGATGCTAATAGAACTTGATTTTGTTCAGCCTCTTGTAGTGTGGAGAGAGCACTAGAAATCAGGAACAAGTTTCTGTTCCTGCTTTCCAGCACCTCACAGATATAAATTATTTCATCTTAAAGGAACCATTTCCTTTAATGTCTTTACTCAGGAAATTTTATAATGGCTTGGATCCTGCCAACAAGTTCTGCCTTATCAGTATCATTTCTTATTCTTAAACTCAATGCTCAAGTCAGACTTTAATTGCAATTCCCAAATACCCCATCCATCTCACCCCCATGCTTTGACATTGATGTTTCCCTCATCTTGTAGCACCCTGCCTTCTTCACCTGGATAATGATCATGAATCCCTCTTGTCTGAGCTTCTACATCATTACTTATGGAAACAAATTTCTAGTGACTCACAAAACCTGTGCTGTCTCATCTAGTCTACCTGGACTCTGTATTTTTCCCTGTCTTATTAGTACCAGAAGCTTTGGGCTGTAAAATCTCATGAGCAAAATCACAAATACTGTCAAACTTTAGTGAAAGCTGGGACTTGTATGACTGACCCCTGCTGTTTTTCAAATGCTAACACAATACCTGGTACAATAGGAGGAAACTGAGTATGTGTTGTTTGTATGAAAAACTATCAATGTGACTATAGGACAGCTACCCAGCCCCTACTGTATATAACACGTTTGTGGGTAAACACATTGAATAAACACATAGGTCATCCAGGAAACTTCCTTTTAACCTCCTTTATTTGACCATTTGTAGAGAAGACATGTGATTGTAAACACCTGACTGCACCTCTTAATATCTGATTATAAAACAACCTTGAGCTTTGCAAATACCATAGAAATTATGCAGTTGAACTCCCTTATGGAAAGGAATTGGGCTTCTTTCGTGGCTCAGATCATAAAGAATCTGCCTGTAATGCAGGAGACAGGGGTTTGATACCTGGGTTGGGAAGATCCGCTGGAGATGGGAATGGCTACCCATTCTTGCCTGAACAATCCCATAGATAGAGGAGTCTGGTGGGTTGTAGTCCATAGGATCACAAAGAGTCAGACACAACTGAATGACTAAGCATACACACACACAAGAAAAGGAAGTAAGTAAGGTAAGAATCGCTGAAGAATTGATGCTTTTGAACTGTGGTGTTGCAGACTCTTGAGAGTCCCTTGGACTGCAAGGAGATCCAACCAGTCCATTCTAAAGGAAATCAGTCCCGGGTGTTCATTGGAAAGACTGATGCTAAAGCTGAAACTCCAGTACTTTGGCCACCTCATGTGAAGAGTTGACTCATTGGAAAAGACTCTGATGCTGGGAGGGATTGGGGGCAGGAGGAGAAGGGGATGACAGAGGATGAGATGGCTGGATGGCATCACCGACTCGATGGCCGTGAGTTTGAGTGAACTCCAGGAGATGGTGATGGACAGGGAGGCCTGGCGTGCTGTGATTCATTGGGTCTCAAAGAGTCAGACACGACTGAGCAACTGAACTGAACTGAACTGAACTGAAGGTAAGAATCGGAAATCAAAAAATTAAATCACTAGTAACTGAAAAATGCAATGTAAGAAATCAGTCTCCTGAGTCCAAATTTGGGGAACTTAACTTTTTCCAGAAAATATTCATCTATTTATTTCATTACAGAAAGAATATCTGTAGTGAAAAGTCCCCAGTTTTTATCCCAATTAGTTCAATGGCTAGCACTTTAACCTTATCACAAAGTAACCAAGCATTAACACTGTTTTCATTTAAATATCTATGTAATACATTTTTCAGTGGAAATTCATCTCACACCCTTCTAATTTAGAATAGAATCAATGACTACCTCATGTATGATTGTTTCTTCCCTTTGTATATATTTCAGTTTGTTGAGGACAAAGAAGAGTAAGGTACTAGAGTCTCCAGGAATGACCTGGACTGTGAATACAGTTGCATGTTGATAGCTACAAATGTCTCCTGGTTTTATGAGGGTACTTTTCAATTCCCACTCTAAAAATGTTCAAATGATAGTCTTTTCAGAATCACAAATACACCCACTCAAGCTAGTCGAGTTCAGAGTTCCAGCCTCTCTCACTATGTATTTTAGCTCTCACTGGCATCTGCTACTGATCTGCTGTCATGAGTTCTTAAAAGTTTAACCTGTGCTTTGTTTGAAACCACTCTGGCCTGTGGAACATATCACTATCATGCAAGATACAGTGGTCTCCCAGCAAGGGTGCTGGTGTGGATAGAACATACAATCTAATTTGTACAAGCAATCCTATAATCAGTTCTATTATTTACAGTGTATAAAATGAAATAAGATGACATGAAATAAAGACAAAATGGAAATGATATCCAGTCAAAATAGTAAATCTGTACTTTGGAACCAAATCCTCTAGGTCCATACCCTAAAAACTCTCATGTGTGTGATCAAGGGGAATTTCCCTGTCTGTGCTTGCTTTCTCACTGGTATAAATTAAAATCATACTTCCTCACAGCTTTGTTAGGAGACTTAACCAGGTAATATTTCTGAACTTCTTAGAAAAATACTTGACATATAGTACCTCATAATTAGATTCTAAATTTTAAAATTAACTTTAAATAGACATCTTTGAAAGTATCATCCCATAGGATTGCAAGACAATATTCTACCAAAAAAAAAAAAAAAAAATAGTTGCATTGTGACAAAATAATTCTGTCTGTACTAAATGGATTTAGGTAACGCCACATTAACTATATTAAGTATATTTTTGTCTGATGATTTATTACAGATATTAATAATAGATTATAAATATTGCAGGTCAGGAAGAGGAGATAGAACATGCATTGTTTACCAGTTTGTCTATGAAATTCTCTTTATTCATGAAGATTTCTTTCATATCTCCCATAACTCACCTCTTAAGTAACACAGATTGGTAGATTTTTGTCTTAAAATATTGTGCTAATGAGGAATGTCCTATTTTTCATACTACTATAGTTTAGATCTATAAATCATAAAAATTAAGCAAATTTTGCTATTTAATTATATCTCCCACACAGTGTATACATTATGAATAAGGCACTTGCAATGCATAAAAGATAGTATAGTTTAGAAATTATATTCATTTACAACATTGAAAAAAATTAAACTATATATTCTCAAAGCAAGAAGTATTCTGGTTACCTAGATACCAGTAGGAATTAACTAGAGTCCAAAACAAGTGAGGAAGCATGATATACCAAGTTAATTCTAATCTCTTTCACATCATATTTGGGGAAAAAATGATTATGACTTTTGAAATATTTTATAAGGGAATAATTAAAAAGTTATAATTCAATAATGCTTACAGGTCTAGAATGCTAAAGAAGTAATAGCACATTTTGGTATGAAGATTGCAAGTTAGTTTTTTCCTGACTTCACTTAAGCTGATCAAAAACTTGCATTTATATTAGCATTATTCATCAAGAAGAGCTGGAACACTGAAATTTCTACTTTGGTTCATTTACCAACAATAAATTGTCTACATTACAATTATAAGAATATCATGAAATAAGGACTTCTTGGGTGGCCCTAAGTGGTAAAGAACCCATCTGCCAATGTAGAAGACTTAAGAGATGAAGGTTTGATCCCTACGTTGGGAAGATCAGATGGAAGAGGGCATGGCAACCCACACCGGTATTCTTGCCTAAAGAACCCATGGATATGGACAGAGGAGCCTTGAGGGCTAAGTCGGTGGAGTCACAAAGAGTCAAACACAACTGAAATTGCTAAGAGTGACTTGGCAAAGCAGATATAGCATCATGAAATAAATTTATTTAATTATTTTAAAAAGCCTTTTATAAGCATATTTGACTAAAATTTATACTTTTATGTTTATCATGACTGCATTTAAGAAAACAAGTTTACTAACAAATTAACATATGTGGTACTGTACATTATGTTTTTTATAAAAGTTAAATAAAATAATACATTAATATGTGCATGTATGTATATATATATATATGTATATGATTGATAGCATAGCTCATAGAATATTTTATAATAGTTACATTTGATTTTTACAAAGACTCTACAAATCTTTCATGGCATTATGAACAGTTATTTAGATAAATAAGATTAAATTATTTGATTCTTTGTCTAGAATTCTGCAAAGCAATTGAAAGTCACCTTACTGTAACTGGTATATGAAAAATGCTACATCATATGGATTGTGATAATCTGTAAGATTTTGGTTTTTAATCTAAGTATTTATTATCATTAATAATCTTATTCAAGGAAAGTAGTTTTTGACATAATGAGATTCATCAACTTAATAAGAATTATCTATCACATTAGATTTACTGAGATAATTTTGTCAACTTGTTTTTGTTACTATTTATTGATATAAATAATTTACTGGGAAACAGCATTTAATTGTGCATTTTTAAAGGCATAATGAGCTAGTCTGTTAGCAGCCAGTAGTTTTATTATGGTAACCAACTTTTGTTATGGTAACCAAGTTTAGTTATGGTATCCAAACAGTATAAACTGTAAGAAATAAAATTTACATATTTGATTGTGTAATAACAGGTAAATTTCATATTTTTATTTGGAAAGGTGTGATTTTGTAAAATAGTAAAGTCAGAACTAGCTTATCTTTTTTTTTTTTTAACATTCTATGGATCTATTGTTGTTGTTCAGTCACTCAGTCTTGTCTGACTCTAAGTGACCCCAGGGACTGTAGCATGTTAGGCTTTCCTGTCCTTCATTATCTCCCAGAGTTTGCTCAAACTCACATGCATTGCATCGGTTTTGTCATCCATCTCATCTTCTGTCACCCTCTTCTTCTTCTGCCCTCAATCCTTCCTAACATCAGGATCTTTTCCAATGAGTCAGCTCTTCACATTAGGTGGCCAAAGTATTGGAGTTTCAGCTTTAGCATCAGTCCTTCCAATGAATATTCAGGATGATTTCCTTTAGGATTGACTGGTCTGATCTCCTTGCTGTCCAAGTCCCAAGAATCTTCTCCAACACCACAGTTTGAAAACATCAATTCTTCGGCACTCACTTTTATGGTCCAACTCTCACATCCATACCTGACTACTGGAAAAACCATAGCTTTGACTAGACAGACCTTTGTTGGCAAAGTGATGTCTATGCTTTTTAATATTCTGTCTAGGTTGATCATAGCTTTCCTTCCAAGAAGCAAGTGTCTTAATTTCATGGCTGTGATTTTGGAGCCCTTCTAAAGAAAATCTGTCACTGTTTCTACTTTTTCCCCTTTTATTTACCATAAAGGGATGGGACCAGATGTCATGTTAGTTTTTTCAACGTTGAGTTTTAAGCCAATCTTTTCACTCTCCTCTTTTGCCACCCTCAAGATGCTCTTTGTTCCTCTTCATTTTCTATCATTAAAATGGTATCATCCTCATATCTGATGCTGTTGATATTTCTCCCAGAAACCTTGTTTCCAGCTTGTGATTCCTCCAGCCCAGCATTTTGCATGATGTATCTGGCATATAATTTTTTTTTGGGGGGGGGATATAATTTAAATAAGCAGGGTGACAAAATACAGCCTCAATGTACTCCTTTCCCAATTTGGAACCATTGTTCCATGTCCCATTCTAACCGTTTCTTCTTGATCTGCATACAGGTTTCTCAGGAGCCAGGTAATGTGGTCTGGTATTCCCATCTCTTTAAGAATTTTCCACATCTTGTTGTCAAAGGGTTTATTGCAGTCAATGCAGCAGAAGTAGATGTTTTTCAGGAATGCCTTTGCCTTTCCTTTGATCCAACGGATGTTGGCAATTTGACCTCTGGTTCTTCTGCCTTTTCTAAATTCCAGAACACCTGGAAGTTCTCAGTATGTGGTAGTGGTATGTGGTGTACAGTAGTCTGAACATTCTTTGGCATCACCTTTCTTTGGGATTGGAAAGAAAGCTGACCTTTTCCAGTCCTGTGGCCATTGCTAAATTTTCCAAATTTTCTGACATATTGAGTCCAGCACATTAACAGCATTATCTTTTAGTATTTTAAACAGTTCAGCTGGAATTCCATCATCTCCACTCACTTTTTTTGTTGTAAAGCTTCCCTTTTTTTGTCCATTGGCAGTTTTTTGACATTGCCATGACCCACTTCATGCTCTGTCCTTATGGTTGAAAGGCAGGGCCCACATGATTGACTTCTCTACCATACTGTCGGTTGAACATCATTTTTAATTTTGTGCTATTTGGACATTCGATCTTCTATCTATTGTCATTAGTTCCAGAAAGGTCAGTTTCATTGACTACACTTTCCTGATTTTGTTTTCCCTCTTATCGCTCCACCAAATGTATTTTCACTCTGCTTCTCTGACATTTCAATCTCTATCCACTCTGAAAATACTGATATAATTAACAACTCATTTCTAGCATGGCTACTTGACATAGACTTCCGAGGCAGAAAATACCCTCTTCTCTGGATTTACTGGCACATATATGCTTGAAGTTCGTAATGCACATGTTCAACACAAATATCTCTTGAACCACTTACCCACAATTCAAACATATTATAAGTAAAATTAAGTAACATTTTATTCAATAATTATTCATTCCAGGGCTCATTATCCCATAAAATGGTAATAAATCCATGTCTAAACAGATTCATCTCAATGCTATCTTATTTCTCCACTTCTAGTCTGTCATCAAGCTGTTTCAATCAGCTCCCAAATATCTCTCCCACCTGTCCAATTTGTTCCCTCTCTACTGTTTTTGGTAGTCTTGCTCCCCTCCAATCAATTCATCTCCAAGATGATGAGATTCTATTTTTAAAAATGTAGATTGAATCACAATTCTCCTGAAAGTCAGCTAATAATTTCCCTTTATATGGAGAATAAAGATCTAGTTACTTTGACTTGCAGAATAACTCATTAATAATTTTCTGACATATTTCATGTTCCAGACTCTGGATATCTTCTAATACATTATTCTGTCTTACTTCTAGGTTTTCACCTATGTATAGAACTTGGAACCTTTTACTTCATTTCTCTCCTGATTGGCATTACTCCTACATTTATGGTACTGTCAGATTAAGCATGCTTCTCCTTGAAATAAATGAGGAAGAATAGAGGTAGAGTTAACATAGAAAAATTGGTTTAGTTGAGTTTGAAAGCAATATTCATAAGGTTATGCTATTATCCATATAGATTTGAAGTGTTCTTTATGAGATATTTAGCCTGTGGGAGAAAAGTGTGACCATAATCAGTGCTTTCATTGGCTTAGTACATACAAACTTTTTAGATTGGCTATCTAATCAAAACTATGCCAAACACTAAAGCAACGGATTCAGAGCATTTTCTTTAAAAAGGAATCAATGTCATGTTATTATGTTTCTTATCAATATATCTTAAAAGCTTAACAAACCTAATTTATGGTCAAATACACATATATAAAGCATGCCCTAAATAGAAGCTGATTTCTACTGTTAATTGGTTCTCAGTGGAACCAATTAATTGCCAAATAAACATGAAGTGAAATGATAAGACTGATTATCAAATGACTTTTGTTGCTATTGTTATTATGCAGCACCTTTTAAATGTAAAATGAAAAATTTTAAATACTGATTCAGTTCAGTTCAGTCTCTCAGTTGTGTTCAACTCTTTGTGACCCCATGAATCGCAGAATGCCAGACCTCCCTGTCCATCACAAACTCCTGGATTTCACTCAGACTCACGTCCATCAAGTCAGTGATGCCATCCAGCCATCTCATCCTTTGTCGTCCCCTTTTCCTCCTGTCCCCAATCCCTCCCAGCATCAGAGTCTTTTCCAATGAGTCAACTCTTTGCATGAGGTGGCCAACCTACTGGAGTTTCAGCTTTAACATCATTCCTTCCAAAGAAATCCCAGGGCTGATCTCCTTCAGAATGGACTGGTTGGATCTCCTTGCAGTCCAAGGGACTCTCAAGAGTCTTCTCCAATACCACAGTTCAAAAGCCATCAATTCTACAGCACTCAGCTTTCTTCACAGTCCAACTCACATCCATACATGACCACAGGAAAAACCATAGCCTTGACTAGATGGACCTTTGTTGGCAAAGTAATGTCTCTGCTTTTGAATATGCTATCTAGGTTGGTCATAACTTTCCTTCCAAGGAGTGAGCGTCTTTTAATTTCATGGCTGCAGTCACCATCTGCAGTGATTTTGGAGCCCAAAAAAATAAAGTCTGACACTGTTTCCACTGTTTCCACATCTATTTCCCATGAAGTGGTGGGGCTGGATGCCATCATGTTCGTTTTCTGAATGTTGAGCTTTAAGCCAACTTTTTCACTCTCCACTTTCACTTTCATCAAGAGGCTTTTGAGTTCCTCTTCACTTTCTGCCATAAGGGTGGTGTCATCTGCATATCTGAGGTGACTGAGATTTCTCCTGGCAATCTTGATTCCAGTTTGTGCTTCTTCCAGCCCAGTGTTTCTCATGATGTACTCTGCATATAAGTTAAATAAGCAGGGTGACAATATACAGCCTTGACATACTCTGAAGTAAATATTTTTCTAAATTTAGTATTATAATTTGTTACATTTGTCTCTTGCCTTTTTTTAACATTTAAACAGGAGGCTTTAACTATCTGAGCACTAAGTTAGAATATAAAAATGAAATTTATCTCTAGATTGTAACAATATATGGACTAACACTCAAGTAGATAGGTGGATAAAAAATGTGATTCCCATAATTTTGCTTCTGTTGTATACTGATTAGAGTTTATGTTTTGATTTCAACCTTAAGAAATCCCTCTTTGTTTTTTGAAATAAAATTATAGAACTTTAGGTCATTAATTCACTTGGTTGCTATTTTTGTCTGGATTTCCAGATCATTGCTTGATGACATTCCAAACTGTGGATTCATAATCTTTTGATTTATCAAAGTTTCAACTTTTAGAGATTTCTGACTCTGAAATATTTGTCTTCAGATTCAAACCTATATCCTGTTTTCTGTCTCATTGTTTTTATCTTTCAAGTTTTGCAAAGTCAATATTGTTATTAAGAAACACATGAAGGCTCACCCAAACCTCCCTTGTATTTTCTCTTTCTTTTCCTACCTGAAATACATAGTTCTTTTATTATTATATATATAATGCATTCATACAATAATTTAAAGTTTGAAAACAAAAAGTAAAAATTCCTCTAAGCCACCTCTTTCAGTTCACAAATAGATATCCACAGAAACAGTTTATTTAATTTCTATAAGCATTACAGATTCTGAAAGTGAAAGTCGCTCAGTCGTGTCCGACTATTTGTGACCCCATGGACTGTATAGTCCATGGAATTCTCCAGGCCAGAATACAGGAGTGGGTAGCCTTTCCCTTCTCCAGGGGATCTTCCCAACCCAGGGATTGAACCCAGGTCTTCCGCATTGCAGGTGGATTCTTTACCAGCTGAGCCACAAAGGAAGGTCAAGAATACTGGAGTGGGTAACCTATCCCTTCTCCAGCGGATCTTCCCGACCTGGGAATCAATCCGGGGTCTCCCACACTGCAGGCAGATTCTTTACCAAGTGAGCTATCAATCAAGAGGAGCCAAGATGGCGGAGGAGTAGGACGGGGAGAACACTTTCTCCCCCACAAATTCATCAGAAGAGCATTTAAACGTCGAGTAAATTCCACAAAACAACTTCTGAATGCTGGCAGAGGACATCAGGCACCCAGAAAAGCAACCCAACTCTTCAAAAGGAGGTAGGAAAAAATATTAAAGGACAATAAAAGAGACAAAAGAGGGAGGGACGGAGTTCCATCCCTGGAAGGGAGTCTTAAAAAGAGAGAAGTTTCCAAACACTAGGAAACCTTCTCACTGCCGAATCCGTGCCGAGCTTTGGAAGCACAGAGGGCAACATAACAGGGAGAAAAAATAAATAAACAATTAAAACTCGCAGATTGCGAGCCCTACGGTAACTCCCCCAGCAGAGAAGCAGCTCAGATGCCTGCATCCGCCATTAGCAAGCGGGGGCTGGGCAGGGAGGCGCGGCGCGGGCTGCATCGCTGAGAGTAAGAATCTGGCCTGAATACCCTGAACACTATCTGAGCGAAATAATTTGGGCTAGCAAACCAGACTGTGGGATATCTACCACGCGAAAAGCCAGCCCTAACCTAAGACACCGCCAGCCCGCGCACGGAACAAAGACTGAACAGAGATAGTCGGCTGCAGACCTTCCCCCTCTGGTGACAGGCAGCCAGAGCCGGAAGGGGGCAATTGCAGCCCAGAGAGACATTATCTATAAAACTGTAAGCAGGCTTCTTTGCTAACTAAAACTTCTTGGGGGTCTGGACGGTCAACATCTGCCTGAGAAGGTGCGCCGGTTTTACACCCAGATAACCGAGTGGCGGGGAGGCGATAAGTCGCAGCATTGGCGCTCACAAAACACCTCATCACCAGAGCTGCTCAGACCTGGGAAGAGCACAAAACGCAGGTCCAACTGAGTCTGCGCCTCTGAGGACTACCTGAGTGCCTGAACCTGAGTGGCTTGGACCTGGGAGGTGCATGCAACCCAGGGCCAGCCTCGGATTGTTCCCGGCAGAACAACCTAGAGCCCGAGCAGTGTGGGCAGGGAGGCTACACGTGCCGTGAGCGGGGGCAGACCCAGTGTGGCTGAGGCACTGCGAGCGCACGCCAGTGTCATTTGTTTGCAGCATCCCTCCCTCCCTCTCCACAGCGCAACTGAACAAAGAGAAGAAATACAGCTCCACCCACCAGAACACCGACACAAGCTTGCCTAACCAGGAAACCTTGACAAGCCACCTGTACAAACCCACACACAGCGAGGAAACGCCACAATAAAGAGAACTCCACAAAGTGCCAGAATACAGAAAGGACTCCCAAACTCAGCAATTTAAACAAGATGAAAAGACAGAGGAATACCCAGCAGATAAAGGAAAAGGATAAATGCCCACCAAACCAAACAAAAGAGGAAGAGATAGGGAATCTACCTGATAAAGAATTCCGAATAATGATAGTGAAATTGATCCAAAATCTTGAAATTAAAATGGAATCACAGATAAATAGCCTGGAGACAAGGATTGAGAAGATGCAAGAAAGGTTTAACAAGGACCTAGAAGAAATAAAAAAGAGTCAATATATAATTAATAATGCAATAAATGAAATTAAAAACACTCTGGAGGCAACAAATAGTAGAATAACAGAGGCAGAAGATAGGATTAGTGAATTAGAAGATAGAATGGTAGAAATAAATGAATCAGAGAGGATAAAAGAAAAACGAATTAAAAGAAATGAGGACAACCTCAGAGACCTCCAGGACAATATTAAACGCTACAACATTCGAATCATAGGGGTTCCAGAAGAAGAAGACAAAAAGAAAGACCATGAGAAAATATTTGAGGAGATAATAGTTGAAAACTTCCCTAAAATGGGGAAGGAAATAATCACCCAAGTCCAAGAAACCCAGAGACTCCCAAACAGGATAAACCCAAGGCGAAACACCCCAAGACACATATTAATCAAATTAACAAAGATCAAACACAAAGAACAAATATTAAAAGCAGCAAGGGAAAAACAACAAATAACACACAAGGGAATTCCCATAAGGATAACAGCTGATCTTTCAATAGAAACTCTTCAAGCCAGGAGGGAATGGCAAGACATACTTAAAATGATGAAAGAAAATAACCTACAGCCCAGATTATTGTACCCAGCAAGGATCTCATTCAAGTATGAAGGAGAAATCAAAAGCTTTTCAGACAAGCAAAAGCTGAGAGAATTCCGCACCACCAAACCAGCTCTCCAACAAATACTAAAGGATACTCTCTAGACAGGAAACACAAAAACGGTGTATAAACTGGAACCCAAAACAATAAAGTAAATGGCAGCGGGATCATACTTATCAGTAATTACCTTAAACGTAAATGGGTTGAATGCCCCAACCAAAAGACAAAGACTGGCTGAATGGATACAAAAACAAGACCCCTACATATGTTGTCTACAAGAGACCCACCTCAAAACAGGGGACACATACAGACTGAAAGGGAAGGGCTGGAAAAAGATTTTCCATGCAAATAGGGACCAAAAGAAAGCAGGAGTAGCAATACTCATATCAGATAAAATAGACTTTAAAACAAAGGCTGTGAAAAGAGACAAAGAAGGTCACTACATAATGATCAAAGGATCAATCCAAGAAGAAGATATAACAATTATAAATATATAGGCACCCAACATGGGAGCACCGCAGTATGTAAGACAAATGCTAACAAGTATGAAAGGAGAAATTAACAATAACACAATAATAGTGGGAGACTTTAATACCCCACTCACACCTATGGATAGATCAACTAAACAGAAAATTAACAAGGAAACACAAACTTTAAATGATACAATAGACCAGTTAGACCTAACTGATATCTATAGGACATTTCATCCCAAAACAATGAATTTCACCTTTTTCTCAAGCGCACATGGAACCTTCTCCAGGATAGATCACATCCTGGGCCATAAATCTAGCCTTGGTAAATTCAAAAAAATAGAAATCATTCCAAGCATCTTTTCTGACCACAATGCAGTAAGATTAGATCTCAATTACAGGAGAAAAACTATTAAAAATTCCAACATATGGAGGCTGAACAACACGCTGCTGAATAACCAACAAATCACAGAAGAAATCAAAAAAGAAATAAAAATTTGCATAGAAACGAATGAAAATGAAAACACAATAACCCAAAACCTGTGGGACACTGTAAAAGCAGTCCTAAGGGGAAAGTTCATAGCAATAGAGGCACATCTCAAGAAACAAGAAAAAAAGTCAAATAAATAACCTAACTCTACACCTAAAGCAACTAGAAAAGGAAGAAATGAAGAATCCCAGGTTAGTAGAAGGAAAGAAATCTTAAAAATTAGGGCAGAAATAAATGCAAAAGAAACAAAAGAGACCATAGCAAAAATCAACAAAACCAAAAGCTGGTTCTTTGAAAGGATAAATAAAATTGACAAACCATTAGCCAGACTCATCAAGAAACAAAGGGAGAAAAATCAAATCAATAAAATTAGAAACGAAAAGGGAGAGATCACAACAGTCAACACAGAAATACAAAGGATCATAAGAGACTACTATCAACAATTATATGCCAATAAAATGGACAACGTGGAAGAAATGGACAAATTCTTAGAAAAGTACAACTTTCCAAAACTGGACCAGGAAGAAATAGAAAATCTTAACAGACCCATCACAAGCACGGAAATTGAAACTGTAATAAAAAATCTTCCAGCAAACAAAAGCCCAGGTCCAGATGGCTTCACAGCTGAATTCTACCAAAAACTTAGAGAAGAGCTAACACCTATCCTGCTCAAACTCTTCCAGAAAATCGCAGAGGAAGGTAAACTTCCAAACTCATTCTATGAGGCCACCATCACCCTAATACCAAAACCTGACAAAGATCCCACAAAAAAAGAAAACTACAGGCCAATACCACTGATGAACATAGATGCAAAAATCCTTAACAAAATTCTAGCAATCAGAATCCAACAACACATTAAAAAGATCATACACCATGACCAAGTGGGCTTTATCCCAGGGATGCAAGGATTCTTCAATATCCGCAAAACAATCAATGTAATACACCACATTAACAAATTGAAAAATAAAAACCATATGATTATCTCAATAGATGCAGAGAAAGCTTTTGACAAAATTCAACATCCATTTATGATAAAAACTCTCCAGAAAGCAGGAATAGAAGGAACATACCTCAACATAATAAAAGCTATATATGACAAACCCACAGCAAACATTATCCTCAATGGTGAAAAATTGAAAACATTTCCTCTAAAGTCAGGAACAAGACAAGGGTGCCCACTTTCACCATTACTATTCAACATAGTTTTGGAAGTTTTGGCCACAGCAATCAGAGCAGAAAAAGAAATAAAAGAAATCCAAATTGGAAAAGAAGAAGTAAAACTCTCACTATTTGCAGATGACATGATCCTCTACATAGAAAACGCGAAAGACTCCACCAGAAAATTACTAGAACTAATCAATGACTATAGTAAAGTTGCAGGATATAAAATCAACACACAGAAATCCCTTGCATTCCTATACACTAATAATGAGAAAACAGAAAGAGAAATTAAGGAAACAATTCCACTCACCATTGCAACGGAAAGAATAAAATACTTAGGAATATATCTACCTAAAGAAACTAAAGACCTATATGTAGAAAACTATAAAACACTGGTGAAAGAAATCAAAGAGGACACTAATAGATGGAGAAATATACCATGTTCATGGATTGGAAGAATCAATATAGTGAAAATGAGTATACTACCCAAAGCAATTTATAGATTCAATGCAATCCCTATCAAGCTACCAACAGTATTCTTCACAGAGCTAGAACAAATAATTTCACAATTTGTATGGAAATACAAAAAACCTCGAATAGCCAAAGCGATCTTGAGAAAGAAAAATGGAACTGGAGGAATCAGCCTACCTGACTTCAGGCTCTACTACAAAGCCACAGTTATCAAGACAGTATGGTACTGGCACAAAGACAGAAATATAGATCAATAGAACAAAATAGAAAGCCCAGAGATAAATCCACGCACATATGGACACCTTATCTTTGACAAAGGAGGCAAGAATATACAATGGATTAAAGACAATCTCTTTAACAAGTGGTGCTGGGAAATCTGGTCAACCACTTGTAAAAGAATGAAACTAGACCACTTTCTAACACCATACACAAAAATAAACTCAAAATGGATTAAAGATCTCAACGTAAGACCAGAAACTATAAAACTCCTAGAGGAGAACATAGGCAAAACACTCTCTGACATACATCACAGCAGGATCCTCTATGACCCACCTCCCAGAATATTGGAAATAAAAGCAAAAATAAACAAATGGGACGTAATTAACCTTAAACGCTTCTGCACATCAAAGGAAACTATTAGCAAGGTGAAAAGACAGCCTTCAGAATGGGAGAAAATAATACCAAATGAAGCAACTGACAAACTAATCTCAAAAATACACAAGCAACTCCTACAGCTCAACTCCAGGAAAATACATGACCCAATCAAAAAATGGGCCAAAGAACTAAATAGACATTTATCCAAAGAAGACATACAGATGGCTAACAAACACATGAAAAGATGCTCAACATCACTCATTATCAGAGAAATGCAAATCAAAACCACTATGAGGTACCATTTCACGCCAGTCAGAATGGCTGCGATCCAGAAGTCTACAAATAATAAATGCTGGAGAGGGTGTGGAGAAAAGGGAACCCTCTTACACTGTTGGTGGGAATGCAAACTAGTACAGCCACTATGGAGAACAGTGTGGAGGTTCCTTAAAAAACTGGAAATAGAACTGCCTTATGATCCAGCAGTCCCACTGCTGGGCATACACACTGAGGAAACCAGAAGGGAAAGAGACACGTGTATCCCAATGTTCATCGCAGCACTGTTTATAATAGCCAGGACATGGAAGCAACCTAGATGTCCATCAGCAGACGAATGGATAAGAAAGCGGTGGTACATATACACAATGGAGTATTACTCAGCCATTAAAAAGAATACATTTGAATCAGTTCTAATGAGGTGGATGAAACTGGAGCCTATTATACAGAGTGAAGTAAGCCAGAAGGAAAAACATCAATACAGTATACTAACGCATATATATGGAATTTAGAAAGATGGTAACAATAACCCTGTGTACGAGACAGCAAAAGAGACACTGATGTATAGAACAGTCTTATGGACTCTGTGGGAAAGGGAGAGGGTGGGAAGATTTGGGAGAATGACATTGAAACACGTAAAATATCATGTAAGAAACGAGATGCCCGTCCAGGTTCGATGCACGATACTGGATGCTTGGGGCTAGTGCACTGGGATGAACCAGAGGGATGGTATGGGGAGGGAGGAGGGAGGAGGGTCTAGGATGGGGAACACATGTATACCTGTGGCGGATTCATTTTGATATTTGGCAAAACTAATACAATTATATAAAGTTTAAAAATAAAATAAAATTAAAAAAAGAAAAAAAAAAAAAAAGACCAAGTGAGCTATCACTTACAAGTGCTACAAATTTATAAAAGTAGTCAGTACTTTACCTCCCATATGTCAGACAAAGAGCCACATTGTCAAAGAGTAACTTGCTGGTGTAGAATATAAACTTTGGTCATTTTTGTTTGTTTGTTTTTACTTTATTTTAATTCATTTTTTAATTGCAGGAAATTGTTTTACAATGATGTGTTGGTTTCTGCTGTACAGGAATGCAATTCAGCCATAGCTATACATATACTCCTTCCCTCTTAAGCCTCCCTCTCATCCCCTCATCCCGGCCCTCTAGGTCATCACAGAGTGCCAAGCTGGGCACTCTCACCAGCAACTTCTCACCAGCTATAAGGTAGTGAATATATGTCGATGCTACTTTCTCCTTTTGTTCCACTCTTTTCTTCCCCCACTGTGTTGACAAGTCAGTTCCCTATATCTGCATTTCATTTTGGATGCCTAAAAACAGTAATCTTTTTCTCAAAGCAAGCTCATATTTACAGCTTTCTTTTGAATAGATTGCATGAAAACCTTTTAGGATAGTCAGATTTAGAAGTACAAAGACTTTTTGGGTTAGTTTGCTTCCATACCTCTCATTCTCTGCAACATGAGAGGGTGTACAGCACTCTAATGCAATTCTATATTAGATAATTACATTGGAAGTCTTCAAGAAGCAAAAGGGGACATGTAGGTACTTTACTAAAAATAGACAAAAGAAACAGTGGAAACACTGTCTCAGATTTAACTCTTATAGATTCTACTTTAGAAATTTCTATTTAATCAATTTTATTCCTCACGTTATCAATGCAGTCAACTTCCTTTCCTACTTTTATGTGGCAATCATTAATTCTTCATATTCTATGCTTGATATTTTTCTTGCATATGGAGACTTAGTCTCATCCCATAAGAGCTACATTGGATCATTTTATTTTCTGTATTCAATAAACCATACATGGAAGTAATGTGTGACTCTTCTGGGCAGACTCTTAAGAGTTGTTCACTTTATTCTAGCTTTCCTGCCTCGGTAACCATGGTAGCATGTTTGAGATGAAGCTTTCATATGCCTGAATCTCTAAATAACTATAATAAGCAGAGAATTTTTTTGACCTCTGATAGAAATGGGGTATAAAGAAATACTTTTTTTGTTTTAATCCATTGAGATTGGTATTTGTTTTGTTCTTTTCACAGTCATATATTCAAATCTTTACTGAATTAGAGTTTCCATACCAACCTCCATTCTTTACTTATTCAACTTTGATATATAATCATCTCAATCATCTCTCTAAAGCTCTGCTCCCACCATGACTTCAAAATACTATGTATTTCCTGACTACTTGGTAAGTTGAATACAAAATTTTTGGCTCTAAATTTGAGATTTTTATATTCTCATCAATGCCATTTTGGTAAAAGTTGTAAAATATTTGGATACATTGGATAAAAGCAGAAAAGAAATAAATCACAATTTGGCAAGTTTTAATTCTGCACCACTTGTTGAAAATGGGAGAAAACTTACCAGCATGGCTTACAAGGCTGACCTAGTCAACAGAAGGATTATTCCCACAAAAGGATCACTGCTATTGGAAAAAATATTACTGTCTTAGTCTGTTTATGTTGCTACAGCAAAAATACAACAAAAATACTATTGATTGTGTGGCAGTGAGGCTCCAGATAATACTGCTGCTGCTGCTGCTGCTGCTGCTGCTGCTAAGTTGCTTCAGTCGTGTCCGACTCTGTGCGACCCCATAAACAGCAGCCCACCAGGCTCCCCTGTCCCTGGGATTCTCCAGTCAAGAACACTGGAGTGGGTTGCCATTTCCTTCTCCAATGCATGAAAGTGAAAAGTGAAAGTGAAGTCGTTCAGTTGTGTCCTCCTCTTCGCGACCCTATGGACTGCAGCCCACCAGGCTCCTCCATTCATGGGATTTTCCAGGCAAGAGTGCTGGAGTGGGGTGCCATTGCCAGATAATACTAGAGCATCAAAAGACTACAGAGGCATGCAAATTAAGCAAAATGGGTAGTATTTTAGAGAAACTCCATAAAAGAAAATATACTATTATATCAAGATCTTTTCTTTTCTTCAAGTATTACCTTCTTAAATTCCTAGTTAGTTTCTAAAAATTCAAAAATTTTTATTTCAATTTTCTCTCTTTTCTAAAAGGTTTTGCTAATCATAGATAGGGATTTATTTACTCTTTTATCAGTTCTTTAGCATTCTGTTTATAGCTGTCATAGTATTCTTCCACTGACAGTCTTGTTGTAACACATATTCATTATATTTCCTTTACAAATATTTTCTAGTTTTTTAGTGGTTATCATATATTAATCTTTTTCCAGTCAAATCCAGTAAATTTAATAAATTTCTACAAACTGATAATAGTGGTTGAACTAATCTAAATTTTAATTAAAAATAGTATACCATGATATCTTCCTTTTGCAACTGGGATCTAGTCTCCAGTCTTCATCATTTTCTGTGTATTGAATAGATGACATAAATGGGCTATGTCATCCACTACCTATGCAGAATCATCAAGAATGAGATTACTGCCTTATGAAAGATAAGAAACAGAAAAGAAAAAGAAACAGAAAGAGTGTTCCTGTGTTGGGGGCCAGTGTGAGGCACTCCGCCAGTGGCAAAGGTCATGAGGAAGGAGGCTCCACATATGCAAGGGTGGGATCGAGCCTCAGGAGTCCCCCTGGAAATCCTTGAGCATCTACCCCCATAACCAGAGCCTGCCTACTTTACTACTTTGTGCTCTCACCTACACCTCTGACTTTACAGGGGGCTGTCCCCCACCACCTCTTTTGGAGAAGGAGTTAACTTAGAGCTCCAGTTAATAATAATTCCTGGGTGTGACAAGAGTGTTTTAACCTACAAACTCCTCTGAAGGTTCTCTAGCCTGCCTGACAGGCTTGTCCGGCCACATGTGATTGCTCACAGCCTCCCAACTGTGAAAGGCACAAGATGCTTTAAACCTTCTAAAAACAGGTTCCTTAGAAAAGTTAGAAAACCATTAGTAGAAGTATAGTGGGCTGATTAGAAATTGTATTGGTGAAGGGATTTTCATTTGTTGAGCCAATGTTTGTTGCTAAGACTCCACATTCCCTGCCATTACACACATTAATGAATATATAGAAGAAATAAGTATTAACCTTTCATATTAATCACGTTAGACCTTAGGCTAAGTAAATTCTTTCCTTAATTAAAACCCACTACACCCTCACCCTATAGGAATGTAACTTTATCTGATACCTTAGGAAGGTGGAGTTTTTTTTAAGAATAATCACCCCTGGAGAAATAAGTGTCCTGGTTGACTGACCACTGTCACAAGGAGAGGGTCATAAATTGTCAGCAGGCCCCCTGGCCAGAAGATGATGTAACACCCCTAAGACCTCCGTATACATTTGTATGAAGCACCTGACTTTGATAAAAGTCAGAACTGCTGACCCCGCGTGACTTTTGCATAACATCTCAGTGTATAAAAGTAGACCATGGAAAATAAAGAATTGGGATCAGTTCCTCGAAAGACTGGTCTCCCCATGTCGCTCTCTCTCTCAAACTCTGGCTGAGTCTTCATCTGGAGTGCGTAACCCACCATGCTTACTAATTATGCCTGGGCTTCTAAGATCCGACCGGGGAGGCCTCAGTGTCTCCTCTCCTTGGGGAGAACGGAAGGACGCCTGCGGCCTACGTAAGTGGTGCAAACTTCTTGTCTTTAAGTTTTACTGGTCTCCCGCGTAAACCAAGCTACTCAGCCTCTTTTCTCCACTGAATTTTCCTGCTGAGCTATCCTCATTCTATTACTCTTTACATCTCTAATTAATATCTAATTGAAGCTATTGTATCCTGATCCTCGCCAACGCTGTCCCCGCTTTGAACTCCCTGGATCAGCCGAGGCTGGACCTCAGCATTCCTGTTTCTCTTCTGCCATGCCAGCACACCGTGGAAAGAGGGCTGTCTAGGAAGCAGGAAGCAAGGGCTCACCAGACATGGAAGGTGATTAGGTGGTTTGATCTTGAGCTTTTCAGCCTTCAGAATTGTGAGAATAAATGTTGGCTTTTTCTAAGTCTCTCACTTCTATGGCAACAAATTAAGACAAAAATCAGTAGCAAGAACTGAGTATATAACTATACACTCACTATAACAAACACCAAAAAAATGTAAAAGTGACTTTGGAACTGCTGGTTGAGGCCAAGGTCAGAAAAGTTTTGTGGTGCGTGACAGAGCCTATCATACCATAAATCGACCTCTAAAGGGGATTCTGATAATAGCTCAGAAAGAGAAGAAGACAGCTGTGGTGAAAGCCTTAGTCTTAGAGAACACGTGAAAGTGAAGTGAAAGTGAAAGTAGTCAGTTGCTCAGTTCTATCCGACTTTTTGCAAACCCATGGAGTGTAGCCCACCAGGATCCTCTGGCTATGGAATTCTCCAGGCAAGAATACTGGAGTGGGTAGCCATTCCCTTCTCGAGGGGATCTTCCTGACTCAGGGATCAAACCTAGGTCTCCTACATTGCAAGCAGCTTCTTTACCATCCGAGCCACCAGGGAAGCATAATCCTAAACAGAATATCAATAGAAATATGGACAATAAAGGCCACTCTGATGAGAGCTCAGATGGAAATGAGGAACATGTTTGACACTGGGGGAAAGGTGTTTCTTGTTATGAAGTGGAAAAGAACTTAGCTGTATTGTGTTCATGGCCTGGCGTTTTGTGGAAGGTAGAAATTACAAGAAATGAAATTGGATGTTTCTTTGAAGAAATCTTTAAGCAAAGTGTTGAAGGAAAGACCTGGTTCTTCCTGAAAGCTTATCATGAAATGTGAAATGAGAATGATGACCTGAAGATGAAATTGTGAATCACAAAGGAAATAGAACTATAACTTTTGGACAATTCTCTTGAAGGGCTTCCCAGGTGGTTCAGATGATGAAGATTCCTCCTGCAATGTGGGAGACCTGGGTTCGATCCCTGGGTTGGGAAGATCCCCCTGGAGAAGGGAAAACAAATACTCTCTAGAGTATTTTTGCCTAGAGAATTCCACGGACAGGGAAGCCTGGCTGATTACAGTCCATGGGGTTGCAAAGAGTCAGACAGGACTGAATAACTAAGCACAGCTTGAAGGAATGAGAAAACCTGTTTGGGAGAGAACACTGAGGGTGGGGCCACGTGACTATTAAAATATTAGTCAGTCCTCTCAACCGAAGGCAGGGACTGCTGTCCAAAGCAATGTAAGAATAACCCAAAGGCAATTCAGAAATTACCAGGGCTGCCCCTCTTCTCAGGGACTCTGAGTTTAATGTTCAGTAGGCAGACAGGTTTCAAAGGACAGACTGCTGGCATTTATGAAGCAGGTCCTTCTGGCACCATCTCCCATGGCAGGCTCCACTTCCTGTGTCTGAAGCAACCCGGGATTGGCTTTACTGGCCTTAGTGAAGGACAGGCATGGTGGCCACCTCCCCAGAGGGAGCAGGTAGTAACCTTTGTCAGTGTCTTCAGTGCTTTCTCTGTTGGCACACAGAGCATAGGAGCTGGGCCATGGGGGCAAGGCTGCCTTGACCTAGATTTCAGCCGGTGGTGTCCCTGCAGAGAGCCCTGGAGAAGGCAAAGCCAGCTCAGAGAGTCCAGCTCCCTTCTCCCCTTGGGAAATACAGGTGGGAGATTTCACCTGGAAGAACAGCAGAAGCAGAATTAGAAGAATTGCAGGCAAAAGACTCCAATCCCTGAGAGCTAAGGAGGTAGGACCATAAACCCAGCTGATATTATTTTTGAGCCTGAAGATTTAAAATTGTTTGTTCTATTTTAGATTTCTCAAAATCACTCCTTTCTCTCACTCCTTCCTCTCACTCCTTCATTCTGATTTCTCCCTTTTGGATTAGTAATGTCTATCCTAACCCTGTTTCACAATTATGCTTTAGAAGTACTTTGCCAATTCACAGCTGTGGAAGAATATGCTTCAGGAATTATACCTTGAGTCTCACCCATTCTGATTTGGATGACATTTAGATTAGACTTTGGCCTTTAGACTTTTGAGCTGAGGCTGGAACAAGTTAAGACTGGGAAGTATTTCAGGTGAATGAATGCTTTTTGTGTATAAGAGGGACGTGAATCTGTGGGCCCAATACTAGAATGCTAGAGACAATAGTTGTGTCCCCCCAGAATTCATATTCTGAAACCTAGTCCCAAAGTGATGCTATTTGGGGGTGTAACCTTTCAATCCCTAAGAAAGGCAATGCCAAAGAATGCTCAAACTACCGCACAATTGTACTCTTGTCACATGCTAGTAAAGTAATGCTCAAAATTCTCCATGCCAGGCTTCAGCAATACGTGAACTGTGAACTTCCTGATGTTCAAGCTGGTTTTAGAAAAGGCAGAGGAACAAGAGATCAAATTGCCAACATCCGATGGATCATGGAAAAAGCAAAAGAGTTCCAGAAAAACATCTATTTCTGCTTTTTTGACTATGCCAAAGTCTTTGACTGTGTGGATCACAATAAACTGTGGAAAATTCTGAAAGAGATGGGAATACCAGACCACCTGACCTGCCTTTTGAGAAATCTGTATGCAGGTCAGGAAGCAACAGTTAGAACTGCACATGGAACAACAGACTGGTTCCAAATAGGAAAAGGAGTATGTCAAGGCTGTATATTGTCACCCTGATTATTTAACTTATATGCAGAGTACATCATGAGAAACGCTGAACTGGAAGAAACACAAGCTGGAATCAAGATTGCCGGGAGAAATACCAATAACCTCAGATATGCAGATGACACCACCCTTATGGCAGAAAGTGGAAAGGAACTCAAAAGCCTCTTGATGAAAGTGAAAGTGGAGAGTGAAAAAGTTGGTTTAAAGCTCAACATTCAGAAAACGAAGATCATGGCATCTGGTCCCATCACTTCATGGGAAATATATGGGGAAACAGTGGAAACAGTGTCAGACTTTATTTTTCTGGGCTCCAAAATCACTGCAGATGGTGACTGCAGCCATGAAATTAAAAGATGCTTACTCCTTGGAAGGAAAGTTATGACCAACCTAGATAGCATATTCAAAAGCAGAGACATTACTTTGCCAACAAAGGTTCATCTAGTCAAGGCTGTGGTTTTTCCTGTGGTCATGTATGGATGTGAGAATTGGACTGTGAAGAAAGCTGAGTGCCAAAGAATTGATGCTTCTGAACTGTGGTGTTGGAGAAGACTCTTGAGAGTCCCTTGGACTGCAAGGAGATCCAACCAGTCCATTCTGAAGGAGATCAACCCTGGGATTTCTTTGGAAGGAATGATGCTAAAGCTGAAATTCCAGTACTTTGGCCACCTCATGCGAAGAGTTGACTCATTGGAAAAGACTCTGATGCTGGGAGGGATTGGAGGCAGGAGGAGAAGGGGACTACAGAGGATGAGATGGCTGGATGGCATCACTGACTCGATGGACATGAGTCTGGGTGAACTCCGGGAGTTGGTGATGGACAGGAAGGCCTGGCGTGCTGCAATTCATGGGGTCTCAAAGAGTCGAACACGACTGAGTGACTGAACTGAACTGAACTGAACCTTTCAGTGATTAGGTCAGGATAGTAGAACCTTTCCTCCCTGTGAAGACCCAGTGAGAAGATGGCCATCTATGAACTAGGAAGTGGCTGTCACCAGACACCAAATCTGTTGATACCTTGATCTTGGACCACCAGCCTCTAGAAATTGAGAAATAATAAATTCCTGTTGTTTACAAACCACTCAATCTATGACATCTTGTCAGAGCAGCCCAAACAGACCTAGACACCCTGAAAGAATATCAAAGTAAGGGTAAAGAGTGGTTCACCCATGTATTTCGCTTACTCTCTGTGTGACCACTATGGGCTGGCTGTGTTCCTGTGTGAAATTTATTACTTCAAGTACACTGTACTTCACAAGTACATTGTTTTACATTTCTGGATTCTAGTAATGGGAGGTCCCCTCGTCCTCATGAAGGCAGTCACAGCAACATGTGGCTAAACAACAGTTAATGTACTATCTTCTTCCTGCTCAATAACTCATCTACTCTTTGTAAATGACCTCCTGAATTATCCTATTAATTATCTTACTGTGGGTGGGCTATCTGTTTTATGATAAGTTGCTGGCTGATACAAGTTTAGCTAAATATGGTTCAGTGCTGAATATTTAGAGTTAAAATGGTCTCCATAGGAAAATATTTCATAAATTTGAGACACATATTTATACAATTTGGACTTCCCTGGCGGTTCAGACGGTAAAGAATTTGCCTGCAATGCAGGAGACCTGGGTTCAATCCTGGGGTCAGGAAGATCCCCTGGAGAAGAGAATGGTAACCCACTCCAGTATTCTTGCCTGGCAATCCCATGGAAAGAGGGACCTGGTGGGCTACAGTCCATGGGGTCGCAGAGAGTCAGATACAGAGAAATTAACACACACAAATATACCATATTGGGTAAATATATCTGGGGGCCAGAATGATAAATTAAATATGAAAAAATGCTGTTAATAGTGTTTAACCTACTGTTAAAATGTTTAAATATTAATAAAATAACACCTAAGATATCATCCATAGATATATTTCTACTATAAAAATAGTACCAAACCTTAGAGTGAGGCAGCAGTCTCTACGAAACCTGAAAATGAGAATCAAGAACTTAGTCACACCTTCATTTGTCATGTATTTGTGACATATCCTATTCCTTTTTCAGTTGTACTAGGGGTCTCGACTTCTCTTAACAAATCTAGCTACAGTGATCAACTCTTTGGGAAGTTTTAAGCATGCCTTTTTAATATACTAATCCAAAAATGATTGTCATTAAAATAAAAGAGCCATTATCTTTCTATTAGCTGCACCATTCTATCTCATCACAGAGGAGGTCAGAATGTAATGAAATGTCTTACACCTCAGGTTTTGAATGAGACAGCAGAGAGATTAAGAATGAGAAGACCATGATGCATTTCATATCAGAAAATATATTCACAAGGGATCTTCAAATTTGTCCTTTGGGGTTATGCAGTTTTACTAAAAGGCCCAGGTAGAGTTACTTCCTTTTCTACTGTCAGAGGTAAGAAGTTATATCTTGTCTGAACACAAAAAAGAAAGAAACCCTACCTCCTTCAAACTCTTTTCAGGACTCTTTTTCTTTCTATCTATAGATATACACTCACTTAGCAAAGGGAATTATGACACACTTTGTCTATTTATTCCCTGATAACAATGTTTTGAATAGAAATGAGTGAATTTAGAATTTATGATAATCTTTAGAATACTTTATATGCTCACTACAGTTGTTAAAATTCACCTATTATTTAAATATTTCAACTGTTGTGTGTGGGTATGTCTGTCAATCTAGTTAGTAATATCTTGGTTCCCAATTCAATTTTAAGTTTATTTAAAACAAGAACCTTTATTATATTTTATTTAACTTACTATTTCATCTGACAAGCACAATTCACATAGAAGAAAACAATGGTCCATAAAAATATTAATAATGATAATATTTGTTGAATGATCTGTGTGTATTAAATTTTAATTAGCAATGTACTTATTTATTTTAATCCTTGTTTCAACCCTATGAAAAAGTTATTTTATTTCAGAGATACTAGGATTTTTAATTAAGAATTAAAAATCATTGAGATTTGGAAACATGACCATTTTCACATAGTTACCAAATGAAAAAGCCTATAGTTTCAGTACTGTAGGATTGACAAATACTTGATAGAACTATTAGAAAAAACTGGTATATTTTACTCCATTTCTCCAGAGAGTGGGACTAATCAATGACTCTTTTTTTTTGCCTCAATGACCAGTGATAAAATCCATGGCCCCTGCAGTGGGCACACAGGCTTAACCACAAGACAGCCAAGGAGGTCCCATCTTTGACTTATTAAAAAACAAACAAATAACCCCCACATTTTCTCAGCTAAAACTTTCCCAATCATTTGTAAATGTTACGTCCTGTCATGCGTTTGATCCCATGATTAGCTTATCTTAATAAATTAAGTGCTGTTATAATGTATGTGGGAGGCTTGCTTGTAGCTCACATGATAAAGAATCTGCCTATAATGCAGGAAGTGAGCGAGTGAGTGAAGTCGCTCAGTCGTGTCCGACTCTTTGCGACCCCGTGGACTGTAGCCTACCAGGGTCCTCCGTCCAAGGGATTCTCCAGGTAAGAATACTGGAGTGGGTTGCCATTTCCTTCTCCAGTGCATCTTCCTAACCCAGGGATTGAACCTGGGTCTCCCGCATTGCAGACGTTAATGCAAGAAACTTGGGTTCAATTCCTGGGTCGGGAATATCCCCTGGAGAAGGGAATGGCAACCCACGCCAGTATTCTTGCCTGGACAATCCCCATGGACAGAGGAGCCTGGCCGCCTTACAGTCCATGGGGTCATAGAGTCAGACACAACTAAGCAACTAACACTTCATAATGTATGTGTGATCTCGTTTATTTAAAACTTAAGAAAATAAATATTAATCAACCTCAATTGTCAATAGCAACATTTCAGAGATTCAGTTGTTTCTATAAGACATCAATTCAGCTATAACACAAATATAATTATTAAAATCTTTACAAGTATTTACACATATCTTAATTTCTATTTTACAGCAATATAATGAAAATATAGCAACTTGAATTTGGTGCTTTCATCAGATATCGGATGATCACATAAGAAAACATTTTGCTGAGAATAATGAAAGATAAGAATATACTGCATATTAAGTCTTCTGAATTATTTTAAAAGACTTAACTTACAACTGAAAATTATTATATTATTCAGTATTATTTAAAACAACCTTTGTATTAAAACAATTGAGAAAAAGTATACTATATTTCTTTTATTTTCTCAAAACTATTAACACTCATCAATATTGTAAGCAGATTGATTTTCAGTATTATTTATTTATAATAATACGTATTTAATTGATCATTTATTTCACTTTAGACTTAGTAACATTTGGTATTCCTTCCTTCACTAGGATTAAAATACACAGAACCAAATATAAACAAAATATGTTCAATGTAAAATCAACTTTCTCAATGGGATATTTTCCTAACTAAGTTCATCCAAACACCTGGGGTACTGCGTTGTACAGATGCATCGAGAGAGGGCCATACAATGTAATTGTTAGAAGCTGGAACACAAATTCCCGACTTCTATTTATGTATCTATAAAACTAATAACTGTCTTTTAATACGGGGTAGTATAAATCATTTTGTTAAAGCTATTTAAAATTTTAATTAAATCAATAATCCTCTCCATGAATTTGTGCTATGAATAAATTCTTCTTTACTTTCCTCCTAACTTATTTTCAGATATGATTCTAATTTTCCTGCCACATTCTAAGCAACCAAATTGGAATGAGAAGCAAATAAAATAATGGCAACAAATAATATCTCCTGGGGAAAGTTAATAAAAATTCTTTATTACCCTGTTGGTTGGTGATAAAGAATTTTTGTTTATCTGATCTCTTTATAACTCAAAAACTAAAATGATAGAAATTTTCAGGCAGAAAAATTACTTTTTTAATGTTCCATTATCATTGCAGTCCATGACATCAGAGAATATTTATACTTGCATTTTTCTACTGCTTCTGACTGGAATTGCAAAGATGTCTCTTTTAGTAAGACAATTAAATGTTTAGCCATAGTATAAACTTTGACATGAATAACATCTGACAAAACAATAAGTAGTTAATTAATATCCATGAAATGAATAAGTTAATAAGCATAAAATATGACAGATCTAACATCTTACACAAAATATACTAAATATGATTGCTCTCTTTTCCTAGTCTAATAAATTCTATTGACCTAGAGCATTATAAATCAGAGTCTATGAAAACTAAAAAATATATGACTTTAGAATAAATGACAACCTTAACTCAATTTTACTTCTTTCATAATGTAGTATTTATAAATGCCTATTAGAATTTGTATACACTAGTCCCAATCATAGTCTAATTCAGTGATGTCTGAATGATGGCAAAGTTTGCAATTTTGATACTATACACATACCATAAAGTGTGGAGCATGTAGAAAAACTTAGCTGAGAAATGAGCAGTAATTAAGATTTTCTAGAAGGTGGGAGACTAAAGGAGGATAAGAAATATTAAAATTAAAAAATAAAAGATATAATTTGCAACAATCTTCTATGCTTACCTTTTCTTCATTACATTCATCCTCTAGCCAGCAATTTTTATGCATGTAGTTAGTAGTCAATGAATGTTTGCTATTTTAATTATATAACATATATTAACACAAAAATAACTGAATAAATGAATAGTTCAATATTTAACAGTTTTAAAATAATTATCAAAATATTTAACAAATACAGCTATTTTAGAAAATTGTTTTGTATTTAAATGTTGACAGGTCCTCTGACCTAGTAATTTCACTTCTATGTGTATACTTACTTGTACATAGGTGGAAAATGAAACATATAAGAATGTTTTATAGGCATAAGTTTTAATAGTTCAAACTGTAAGCAAATCAGATATTTTAATACAATGGTTAAAATGGGTATAGTATATGTATGTTATATATTATAATATATTTACCATAAATAATATATATGACACTTAGAGGTTACAGAAATAGTTATATAATATATGTGCAGTTACAAATAGACATATCAAGGTTATAATGGATAAATACAAAATAAAATATTCAGAACTATGTTAGTGCATGATTTTTTAACTTGTGGCATTATTAATCTCAATTGCCTCATAACTCCTCAAATTGTAAGTACTATTATTAGATTCTTGTGCATTTACCCAAGGCAAGAAAATGCTTGCACAAGCACATTTCTATTTCCTCTTTCTTTTTTTTTTTCTTTTTCTGTACTTGGTATTCCAATCAAATTATACTATTTGACTTTCAATATAATAGAGGAGATGATCCATGGACTCACTTTACTTCCCATCTTTTTTGTTCTTCCTCATCTAATTGGTTTAAATTTGATCCATATCCACATGGTTAGAAGACATAACATTTGCCATCTTTCTGTCACTCTAATATTCATATTTGTTTTAATATTTATTCTTCATATAAATATATTCAATTATCACTGCTTGTCCTTTAGCTATAATTTCCCAAGTCATTTCTTGGTTGCCTAAAGCTCATCCTCCAGTAATTTCCCAAGACAGTCTCATGAGCAAAAAATGAGCTCTTGCATGTTTAAAATAATTTTTATATCGGCTTTATACTTTAGAAAGTTTGAACTGATTACAGAATCCATGGATCACACATTCCTTATCTAACTATATAGTAGGAGTAATTCAACTGGACTGTGATTTTGAATGTTGCCTTTGAGAAAATTGAGACCAACTGAATTATTTTCCCTCATTAAATAAAGCTTAAAAAAAAATGATTTTACTTTTTGTGTACAATGATGTTACCTAACAGTTAACCACTTTTCTTTAATTTTTCTAAGAACATTGAATAACATATCAATATGTAGATTCATATAATTGTATTCATAGAAGTATTGATATATAGCATAAACAGATACTCATATGAATACACTTGTATATGCACATATGTATATATGCAAATATTTGCACAAATATATAAATATATACATAAATAAGAATGTACATACATAGGTATAGTACAGTAACACAGCTAAACTAACATATACCCATTCTACTGTAAAAATTATTATTCCTGCTCACTTAAAAGAATAAAGAAGATCTAGAAATTTGCAGAGGCAGAGAAGATAATGTTTGAAATATCATTATTTAAGAATGCCAAAAATGTTCTGCTCACTATTACCTAGATTGTCTTATGAAAGAGTATCACCTTTAATCCAATAATTACCAAAAAAAAAAATATTGGAGAGAACATAGGGCTGAGACAGCTGGATTTGAATCTTACATCCAATAGTTACCTCCACAGAGTTACTTGCATTCATTTCTAGGGCTCTATTTTCACTTCAATAAATAACAAAATATAGTTCCAAATATGTGCTATGAAAAAATAATGGTCACATTGTTATCTCTAACTGGTAACTATTATTACTTTTCAATCACACTTTTTACATCAGAATTTAAATTGTAGCCATATCTGAAAATGGCAGATATTTGTCAGATTCACAATAATCTATTTTTAACTGCTTATTAATTGCTATAATTATTCATGCATTGTTATAAAGCAAATGTTTATTAATTTCTATTCCCCATATACTTAAATAAGACATTGTTTTTACTTTCAATATGCTTCCAAACTCATGTGGGAGACAAAAATCAACAGAAAAGTTAACCTGAGGCAATCAGTTTCAATATCTATATAAGTAAAAACATCTCAGTTGTGAAAGAGAAACTGTGTGTCAGTTTTGTAAGCCTTTGGAAATGAGGGCTATACAGTCTCGCACAAAATGTAAAGGTGATTACTAGCTCAGGGGAATAGAGAGAGCGTGTTGGAGACAGGAGGAAAATAAAAAACTAGAAATACCACAGTAATTAGTTACAGCTGGGGCATATAGGTTATGATAAGTATAGTCATGGCATTCAATGCCATCTTCTTCATAAAAAAGTGGATATTATGCTAAAGATGAGAAGATGCTGACAGACTTCAAAAACATGCAGGAAGACCTGAAGTATTAAATTATGTATTTTTGAATTATCACTCTGAATTCTGAATGAGTGAGGACTGAATAGAGACTAGCTTGGCTGTAGTCTGGGAGACTTAGTAACAGGCCATTTTAATTATGTAGACAACAGATGACCATCAGTCAGTTCAGTCTCTCAACCCTGTCCGGCTTTTTGTGACCCCATGGACTGCAGCACACCAGGCTTCCCTGTCCTTCACCATCTCCCAGAGCTTGCACAAACTCATGTCCATTGAGTCAGTGATGCTATCCAACCATCTCATCCTCTGTTGTCCCCTTCTCCTCCCACCTTCAATCTTTCCCAGCATCAGGGTCTTTTCAAATGAGTCAATTTTTCACATCAGGCCTTATAGAGATGACCATAAGCTTAATTTAAGGAATGGAAAATTCAGATAAAAGTATTTGATTTCATCACATATTAATGCATGTATGTGGAATCTAGAAAATGGTACAGGTGAACCTATTTGCAGGGCTGGAATAGAGAAGAAGATGTAAGGAATGGATGTGTGGGCACTGCAGGGGTTTGGATGACTTGGGAGACTGGAATTACCTTATATATGCTGTCAAGTGTAAGAGACAGCCAGTTTGAACCTACTGTACTGTGCAGGGAGCTCAGCTCTCTGTTTTATGACCTAGATGGATGGAGTGTGGGCAGGGTAGAAGAGGGATATCCAAGAGGGAGGGAATATAAGTGTACATGTAGCTGATTCACCTTGCTGTATGGCAGAAACTAACACAACCTTGTAAAGCAACTATACAATTTAAAATAAAATAAAAAAAAAGAAAAATGATTTCAACTTCACACATTGCTGATGGTGTCTCATATAATACAACCACTTTAGAAAAGTTTTACAGTATAATATAAAGTTAAATATATATCTATCTTTGATTAAGCAATGTTATTCATAGATACTGAGCCAATTACATATATATATATATATATATATGCATATATACATATGGACTTCTATATCTATTTCCCAAAACTTTTATATATGTGAGTGCATGTGTGCATGCTAATTTGCTTTAGATCAGTCTGACTCTTTGTGACCCTATGAACTGTAGCCCACGCAGCTCCTCTGTCCATGGGATTCTCCAGGCAAGAATACTGAAGAGGGTTGCCATGCCCTCCTCCAGAGGATCTTCCTGACTCAGGGATTGAACTCTTGTCTCTTATGTCTCCTGTATTGACAGTCAGGTTCTTTACCACTAGTGCCACCAGGGAAGCCTATATATATATATATATACATATATATACACATGTGTGTATACATATATGTATAAAACACAAAAATATTTATAAGCACATTTTTAACAACTTTCTTCATAGTAGCCCCAAACTAAAACAATGGGAAAATAAGAAAATATATCAAGAGAAGGATAAATAGACAAACTGTTGCATAGTCATACAGTGAAATATTACTCAGCAATGAAAAGATGATACTGACATATGTAACTTAATGGATGAAATTCACATACTTTATGTGGACAAGAGAACAGATATACATGCACATACATATAAGAATATTAGAGTATTACTCAATTAATATGATATATCTCAATTCCTTCAAATGTGACCCTTCCTTTACTATAAAGTGAAGTGAAGTGAAGTGAAGTCGCTCAGTTGTGTCCAACTCTTTGCAACCCCATGGACTGTAGCCTACCATGCTCCTCGGTCCATGGGATTTTCCAGGCAAGAGTACTGGACTGGGTTGCCATTTCCTTATCCAGAGGATCTTCCCAACCCAGGGATCAAATTTACTATAAAACTGTTCCCAATTTAGATATTTAGTTGCTGTAATATTCAAAGTTAATAGAGCCAACAAAGCAGAAAAAAAAATGAGTGAAATACATTAGCAAGCACACCCCAAAGGGTAAAATTTAAATATTATGGCTGAAATGCAAGTGGCTAATTTGACTTAACACAAATGTGGAGTAATAATGGGATATTAAACACAGTCACATAAAACAAATTATTAAGACCAGTATTTCAGGTATCTATAAGAACTAGATCATATTATGCTCTTTGATTCTCTAGTTTCTTGTACTCAACAGAGTTTTCAATTGTAACCATGATGCTCCCCTAAACCCAACCATGGCATGCCCTGTCTTTGAAACCTCCCCTTACCTGCATCATAATCTGATTGAATGCATCATCTCATTTACCAGTGCTTTCCTAATACAAGCCTGAAGTTGTTAATTTTTCTGAAAACTGAAAAGTAAACTTCAGTCTCCTCCTTGGAGAAAATCTCTACAAGACAGTTTCCCCAGCATGACCCTTGGTCCTCTTCTCTGTATAGCAGTTCCCTTTCTGGACTTCACTATATTTACTGTCTCTTCTCAATATTTTTCCTTTAAGATTCTTTATTAAGGATATTTTTTTTCCTGTTTGCATGTGGAAGGAGAAAACCCCTTTGAAACCACTAGCTTACACCTTTATTACAATGTCACAATATGGACAGCTTTGTAATGAGTGCCGTGGGGGAACACAATTAGATTTCAGAATTTATAGGGAATCGATAGCATATTCAAAAGGAGAGACATTACTTTGTCAACAAAGGTCCGTCTAATCAAGGCCATGGTTTCTCCAATTGTCATGTATGGATGTGACAGTTGGACTGTGAAGAAAGCTGAGTGCCAAAGAATTGATGCTTTTGACCTGTGGTGTTGGAGAAGACTCTTGAGTGTCCCTTGGACTGCAAGGAGATCCAACCAGTCCATTCTGAAGGAGACCAGTCCTGGGTGTTCTTTGGAAGGAATGATGCTGAAGCTGAAACTCCAGTACTTTGGCCACCTCATGTGAAGAGTAGACTCATTGGAAAAGACTCTGATGCTGGGAGGGGTTGGGGGCAGGAGGAGAAGGGGACGACAGAGGATGAGATGGCTGAATGGCATCACCGACTTGATGGGCATGAGTTTGAGTGAACTCCGGGAGTTGGTGATGGACAGGGAGGCCTGGTGTGCTGCGATTCATGGGGTTGCAAAGAGTCGGACACAACTGAGCGACTGAACTGAACTGACAACGATTAAGTACAGATTGGTACTGAGAATTGTTCACTATTCAAATTCTTGGGATATATAAAGATATTTAGATATATTAATATAGGACAGAAGTCATCAGATTAGAAGTCATTGATTAGGCGACCTTGTGTTTAACAAGACGGATAGGACTGATAGTGGATGAATGGCTTGCAAGGGTCAAAGTGAAAATTGTTTAGTCTTTCTGGGGTTGAGACACAAAAATGAATCTTGAATCTGATACATGCTCTTTCTGATATGTAAGTAAAGTATTTATTTTATTTAAGCCCTTGATTCTTCAGTATAAAATACAAATAAAACTTTTCATAAATAGTTGAGACTATGGGGAAAATAATATATGTACAATACTTAATAAAGTGTCTGGCCTATAAAAAACAAAACATGTAGTGGCAACATGTTTATTAATAATAAGTCTTTTGCTCTGTGTCTTAAATTGTCTCATATTAAATTCACCAGATACTTGATGAATCAAAGTTTTAAAAAAATGTGGAGACAAATCCTCTGTGGTACTTCTATACTTTAATTCTAATCTGTATTATGAAGTTGTAGTGGCTCAAAGCTAATTTCCTTATGTTTAGTCTCTGACTTGTGTAAACAAATGTATATGTCAATGCCAGTTGAGACTTCCCTAGGTTAATCCCATTCCTGTTCAAAACCTTCAAAGACTCCTTATTTTTACAGTAAAATACACTTATTCTGTTTGGCATTCATGATTTTCTGTTGAATTTATTGTCTAAAATAAATGACCCTATTTGATTTCTAAGGCTCCTCCTATTTAATACATATACTTTCTGCAAGCTATGCCCCATGATTTCTTGCATCTATTCCTTTACTTAATAAGTTCCCTTTATGCAGAATTCTTTTCTTTTTCTATACAAGTTAAAATCGTATGTATACTGAAGCCTTCCAAATTATTAACTTGTTGTTCTCAAAGAGCTTCCATGATCTGTAATACTGTAGTAAATCTCTCCCTAATCTGAGTATGTAATATGTAATTCCATAATACGAAATTTGTATTTTCAAACATGTAGATAATTCTAAATTTATATTTTGTGTTAAACCATCAATTAAGCCAAGTTCCTTGAGAATGACAACTATTGTTGATCCCTTTTTTGATTTCCTCAACTGGACCTAGATCACTTATGGATCTCAGTAACAGAATGTCAGAATATTTTTTCTGCCTCCAAGTGCTGACATCTTTCTAATACAATGCCATCTGCCTTCACAAAGCAAGGGTTTGCTATTCTACAGGATAATTGACTCAAAAATTAGAGTTTCAGGTTTCCATCATTTCTGACATTTTTAAAAAGGGATTCAGATAAACTTTCCTTAGAATATCATTTGTGGATATAGGATATCTCAGGTATTATGCCTATAAACACAAATGAAAAAAAAACAAACAAACAAACAAAAAAAAACTGAAGGTGAGAATCTGCAAATGTACTTGGCAAATGCTGCAAGGTTTGTTTTGTAAACAATTTGTGTTGCCCTCAGATCAAATATTGTCAGTACCTTTTGATTATACTCATCCAAGGGCAGTTTTTGCAGTATGACAATTTTCTCACATATCAGTCTTGCCATCACAGGAGTACAGTGGCTCACTATAAAAGCTGATCTGCTGGGTTATGTCTACTCTAAATAGTACTAATTGAATGATGAAAAGACTGCCAAGAGGTTTGATACTTAAAGGGAATTATTTTGCGGACTTTGGAGTGGTTGGCCTGTAATGAAGTAGTGGTCTGTGATCTATGATGAAAGTTTAATCAACATCTTCATTCATTGATGTGACTTTTACTGATTGAAATGCACATCTGTAAAGGATAGTTTCATGATACTAGTTTAACAAGAATTTTTTGAGACAAGACCATTTTATTTTTTTATTTTATATATTTTTTTTATTAAAAAAAGAGACAAGACCATTTTAAATGTTTTTTTCCTTTGCATCTATTCCTGTTAATGAATATCACGGTACATCCCTAAGAAGTGGAAAATGTCAAGACAAACTACAAAGGCTTGATGTGGGAATATTTGATTGCCAGTGCCAGTTTCACAGCACTGGGATTTTTGGACAAGTTAATTAGTTTTAAAAATTTTGTTTTCATAAACTATAATATTTTAAAAATATCTGCCTGTGTTACTTTCCATAAATGTAGGTAAGATTAATTGAAATAAACAGATGTGAGTAGTATGTTTTAGTTTGTGAACTATAAGGTGAGGTAAATACACTGTGAATATGCTAATTAAAATTAGAACATAATAAAAACCTGGGTGTGTGTGCACGCTGTTGTCTCTGACTCTCTGCAACCCCATGGACTGCAGCCCACCAGGCTCCTCTGTTCATGGAATTTCCCAGGCAAGAATATTGATAGGTTGCCATGCCTTCCTCTACAGGATCTTCACGACCCAGGGATCAGATCCCTGTCTTTTGGGTCTTCTGCACTGGCAAGCAGAAATAGTAGAACATTTGAGACAATACTCAGTAGTTATAAAGGTAGGTAAGTATTTTGGGTTTATTTTTAAATCATTTTCATGAATAGTACTTTTCAAGAATGTATTGAATTGTCAGTGATGGAATAAAGCAGTATAAGATAGCAGATATCAAAAGGAATTCATGTATTAGGATAGATCAAATAAACACATGTGGGAAAAAAAAATAAAACTTTAGACGTCAAAGCAAATGAAAAGGTTTGAGGGCATGGTAATAGACTAGGCATAGGGAAGAATTCATTCTGAGTCATGATAAGCCAAAGAGGACATCAGAAGTCAGTTTTATTTTGAGATAGCCATTAAACAGTTTATACAACATATATTTGCTGAACCCGCCCCCCCCCCCCCAAATGAGAGAGTCTTATAAATAAGGAACAGAGTGTTTGCAATGACCAGTGCGTACTCTTGGCAGAACTCTATTAGCCTTTACCCTGCTTCATTCTGTACTCCAAAACAAAATTTGCCTGTTACTCCTGGTATTTCTTGACTTCCTACTTTTGCATCCAATCCACTATAATAAAAATGACATTTTTTTTGGGGGGGAGTTAGTTCTAGAAGGAAGAATTCTAGCAGGATCAGTTGTAGAAAGAAGAATTCTACTAGCATCAGTTCTAGTAGGAAGTCAAGAAATACATGGAGTAACTGGCATATTTGTCCTTGGAGTACAGAATGAAGCAGGGCAAAGGCTAACAGAGTTTTGCCAAGAGAACACACTGGTCATAGCAAACACCCTTCTCCAACAACACGAGAAGACTCTACAAATGGACATCACCAGATGGTCAACACTGAAATCAGATTGATTATATTCTTTGCAGCCAAAGATGGAGAACCTCCATACAGTCAGCAAAAACAAGACCGGGGGCTGAGTGTGGCTCAGATCATGAACTCCTTATTGCCAAATTCAGACTTAAATGGAAGAAAGTAGGGAAAACCACTACAGCATTCAGGTATCAGTTCAGTACAGTTCTCGCTCAGTCGTGTCCTACTCTTTGCAACCCCATAAACCTCAGAACTCCAGGCTTTCCTGTCCATCACCAACTGCCAGAGTGTACCCAAACCCATGTCCATTGCGTCATGATGTCATCCAAGCATCTCATCCTCTGCCATCCCCTTCTTCTCCTGCCCTCAATCTTTCCCAGCATCAGGTCTTTTCAAATGAGTCAGCTCTTTGCTTCTGATGGCCAAAGTATTGGAATTTCAGATTCAACATCAGTCCTTCCAATGAACATCCACTAATCTGCTATAGGTTGTACTGGTTGGATCTCCTTGCAGTCCAAGGGACTTTCAAGAGTCTTCTCCAACACCATAGTTCAAAAGCATCAATTTTTCGGTACTCAGATTTCTTTATAGTCCAATTCTCACATCCATACATGCCTACTGGAAAAATCATAGCCTTGATTAGAAGGACCTTTCTGGACAAAGTAATGTCTCTGCTTTTTAATATGCAGTACAGGTGGGTCATAACTTTCCTTCCAGAGAGTAAGTGTCTTTTAACTTCATGGCTGCAATCATCATCTGCAGTGATTTTGGAGCCCCCCAAAATAAAGTCAGCCACTATTTCCACTGTTTCCCCATCTATTTGCCATGAAGTGATGGGACCGTATGCTATTATCTTAGTTTTCTGAATGTTGAGCTTTAAGCCAACTTTTCCACTCTCCTCTTTCACTTTCATCAAGAGGCTCTTTAGTTCTTCTTCACTTTCTGCCATAAGGGTGGTGTCATCTGCATATCTGAGGTTATTGATATTTCTCCCTGCAATCTTGATTCCAGCTTGTGTTTCCTCCAGCCCAGCGTTTCTCATGATGTACTCTGCATATAAGTTAAATAATCAGGGTGACAATATACAGCATTGACTCCTTTTCCTATTTGGAACCAGTCAGTTGTTCCATGACCAGTTCTAACTGTTGCTTCCTGACCTGCATACAGATTTCTCAAGAGGCAGGTCAGGTGGTCTGGTATTCCCATCTCTTTCAGAATTTTCCACAGTCTATTGTGATCCACACAGTCAAAGGCTTTGGCATAGTCAATAAAGAAGAAATAGATGTTTTTTCTGGAACTCTCTTGCTTTTTTGATGATCCAGTGGATGTTGGCAATTTGGTCTCTGGTTCCTCTGCCTTTTCTAAAACCAGCTTGAACATCTGAAAGTTCATGGTTCACATATTGTTGGAGCCTGGCTTGGAGAATTTTGAGTATTACTTTACTAGCGTGTGAGATGTGTGCAATTGTGCAGTAGTTTGAACATTCTTTGGCATTACCTTTCTTTAGGATTGGAATGAAAACTGACCTTTTCCAGTCCTGTGGCCATTACTGCATTTTCCAAATTTGCTGACATATTGAGTGCAGCACTTTCACAGCATCATCTTTTAGGATTTGTAATAGCTCAACTGGAATCCCATCACCTCCATTAGCTTTGTTCTTAGTGATGCTTCCTAAGGCCCACTTGACTTCACATTCCGGGATGTCTGGCTCTAGGTGAGTGTGAGTGTTCACACCATCATGATTGTCTGGGTTGTGAAGATACTTTTTGTACAGTCTTTCTATGTATTCTTGCCACCTCTTCTTAATATCTTCTGCTTCTGCTAGGTTCATACCATTTCTGTATTTTATTGAACCCATCTTTGCATGAAATGTTCCCTTGATTCTCTAATTTTCTTGAAGAGATCTCTAGTCTTTCCCATTCTGTTATTTTCCTCTATTTATTTGCACTGATCATGGAGGAAGTCTTTCTTATCTCTCCTTGCTATTGTTTGGAATTCTGCATTCAAATGGGTATATCTGTCTTTTTTCTCCTTTACTTTTCACTTCCTTTCTTTTCTTAGCTATTTGGAAGACCTCCTCAGACAGCTATTTTGCTTTTTTTCATTTCTTTTTCTTGGGGATGGTCTTGATTCCTGTCTCTTGTACAATGTCATGGACCTCCATCCACGGTTCATCAGGCAATCTGTCTATCAGATCTAGTCCTTTAAATCTATTTCTCACTTCTACTGTATAATCGTAAGGGATTTGATCTAGGTCATATCTGAATGGTCTAGTGGTTTTCCCTGCTTTCTTCAATTTAAGTCTGTATTTGGCAATAGGGAGTTCATGATCTGAGCCGCACTCAGCTCCTGGTCCTGTTTTTGCTGACTGTATAGAGCTTCTCCACCTTTGGCTGCAAAGAATGTAATAAATCTGATTTTCATATTGACCATATGGTGATGTCCATGTGTAGAGTCTTCTCTTGTGTTGTTGGAAGAGGGTGTTTGCTATGACCAGTGCGTTATCTTGGCAGAACTCTATAGCCTTTGCCCTGCTTCATTCTGTACTCCAAGGCCAAATTTGCCTGTTACTCCACATATTTCTTGACTTCCTACCTTTACATTCCAGTCCCCTATAATGAAAAAGACCCCAAAATCTTTTGGGGGTGTTAGTTCTAGAAGGTCTTATAGGTCTTTATAGAACCATTCAACTTCAGCTTCTTCAACGTTACTGGTCGGGGAATAGACTTGAATTACCATGATATTGAATGGTTTGCCTTGGAAACGAACAGTAATCATTCTGTCATTTTTGAGATTGCATCCAAGTGCTGCATTTTGGACTCTTTTATTGACTATGATGGCTACTCCGTTTTTTCTAAGGGATGCCTGCCCACAGTACTAGATATAATGGTCATCTGAATTACATTCACCCATTGCATTCCATCTTAGTTCACTGATTCCTAGAATGTCAATGTTCACTCTTGCCATCTCCTGTTTGACCACTTCCAATTTGCCTTGATTCATGGACCTAATCTTCCAGGTTTCTATGCAATAATGGTCTTTACAGCATCAGACTTTGCTTCTATCACCAGTCACATCCATAACTGGGTGTTGCTTTTTCTTTGGCTCTATCCCTTCAATCTTTCTGGAGTTCAGATTTAGGTCATTCAGGTATGACCTAAATCAAATCTGCTGCAGTTACACAGTGGAAGTGAGAAACAGATTCCTGGGATTAGATCTCTGATAGAGACAGTGCCTGAAGAACTATGGACAGAGATTCGTGACATTATACAGGAGGCAGGGATCAAGACCATCCCCAAGAAAAAGAAATGCAAAAAGGCAAAATGTTTGTCTGAGCAGGCCTTACAAATAATTATGAAGGGAAGTGAAAGGCAAAGGAGAAAAGGAAACATATACCCATTTGAATGCAGAATTCCAAAGAATAGCAAGGAGAGATAAGAAAGCCTTCTTCAGTATCATTGCAAAGAAATAGAGGAAAACAATAGAATGGGAAAGACTAGAGATCTCTTCAAGAAAATTAGAGATACCAAGAAAAATTATCATGCAAAGATGGGCACAATAAAGGACAGAAATGGTATGGACCTAACAGAAGCAGAGAATATTAAGAAGAGGTGGCCAGAATACACAAAAGAGCTATACCAAAAAGATCTTCATGACCCAGATAATCACAGTGGTGTGATCACTCACCTAAAGCTAGACATTCTGGAATGTGAAGTCAAGTGGGCCTTAGGAAGCATCACCAAGAACAAAACTAGTGGAGGTGATGAAATTCTAGTTGAGCTATTTCACCTCCTAAAAGATGGTACTGTGAAAGTGCTGGACTTAATATGCCAGCAAATTTGGAAAACGCAGCACTGGCTACAGGACTGGAAAAGGTCAGTTTTCATTCCAATCCCAAAGAAAGGCAATGCCAAAGAATGTTCAAACTACCGCACAATTGCACTCATCTCCCACACTAACAAAGTAATGCTCAAAATGCTCCAAGCCAGATTTCAGCAGTATGTGAGCCAGGAACTTCCTGATGTTCAAGCTGAATTTATAAAAGCCAGAGGAACCAGAGATCAAATTGCCAACATCTACTGGATCATGAAAAAAGGAAGAGAGTTCCAGAAATATATCTATTTCTGCTTTATTGACTATGCCAAAGCCTTTGACTGTGTGGATCACAACTAACTGTGGATAATTCTTCAAGAGATGAGAATACCAGACCACCTTACCTGCCTTATGAGAAATCTGTATTCAGGTCAGGAAGCAACAGTTAGAACTGGACTTGAAACAGCAGACTGGTTCCAAGTTGAGAAAGGAGTATATCAAGCCTGTACTGTATTGTCACCCTGCTTATTTAACTTATATGCAGACTACATATGAGAAACACCAGGACAGATGAAGTACAAGAGGGAATAAAGATTGCCAGGAGAAATATCAATAACGTCAGATATGCAGACGACAACACCCTTATGGCAGAAAGCGAAGAAGAACTAAAGAGCCTCTTGATGAAAGTGATAGAGGAGAGTGAAAAAATTGGCTTAAAGCTCAACATTCAGAAAACTAAGATCATGGAACTATCATGGAACTGTGGTGTTGGAGAAGACTCTTGAGAGTCTCTTGGACTGCAAGGAGATCCAACCAGTCCATCCTAAAGGAAATCAGTCCTGAATATTCATTGGAAGGACTGATGTTGAATCTGAAACTCTAATACTTTTGGCCACCTGATGTGAAGAGCTGGCTCATTTGAAAAGATCCTGATACTGGGATCAATTGAAGGCAGGAGGAGAATGGGATGACAGATGATGAGATTGTTGGTCGGCATTACTGATTCAATGGATATGAGTTTGTGTAAACTCCAGGACGGAGAAGGCAATGGCACCCCACTCCAGTACTCTTGCCTGGAAAATTCCATGAATGGAGGAGCTTGGTAGGCTGCAGTCCATGGAGTCGCTGGGAGTCGGACAAGACTGAGCGACTTCACTTTCACTTTTCACTTTCATGTATTGGAGAAGGAAATGGCAACCCACTCCAGTGTTCTTGCCTGGATAATCCCAGGGACGGGGGAGCCTGGTGGGCTGCCGTCTATGGGGTCACACAGGGTCAGACATGACTGAAGCGACTTAGCAGCAGCAGCAGCAAACTCCAGGAGTTGGTAATGGACAGGGAGGCCTGGCATGCCACAGTCCATGGGGTTGCAGAGTCAGACATGAATGAGCGACTGAACTGAACTGATAAATAAGGAAGAAGAAAAAAAGTCAAGATCTATTTTGTTAAAGCCGTGGGAAAGAAACTAGCTGAAATTGATGAAGAGAGTGAAAATCAAGCTTGAGTTAGTCACAGAGCTCCCACAAATCAAATTTTGCAAGATTTTGAAATGAAAAATATTCATGAAAGCTTAGCTTCTGAGGTGGCCTTTGGTCAAATAACAGCAAGAAAACAACCACCCGAAGAAAGATGAAAACCAAAACAAACAGCAAATTCCATGTTAATTGTATGTTTCTTGATCCAGTTAAAACAGGTTCAAGCCAGAACCAAATTTTGATTTTCCATGTTTCAGTGTTAACTTTAGTTTCAGTTCACTTGCAAATATATTATATATAGGTAGGGATTGAATGAAATCTGATGATAAAGGATGATTTCCAAACAACAAGCATTATAATGTCAGTTATGCTCCACACTGTTCCAGAAAGACTCTAAATAACTCCGATATTAACCTGGCATCTATCACAATAGTAAACCTGATTCTGGCAACTATTCTTCGTCCCCATTCCTGGTGTGTACTAAGGATTAAAATCCAATATTTTTAGAATATTTTAGAGATGGATTAACTCTCATCAGCATAAGTGGATTTGTCCCTGAGTTGCTATACAGCAAGGCAGATAATAGAATGAGAACAAGCAGGAACTGTGCAGAAAGTGACCTGGGCTGATCTGAGGCATGTGTATTGAGAGCTTTAGGAAAACGACTTTTCCTCTCTAAGCCTCGGTTTTCACTAGTATCAAAGTGACAGATTCAAATGTCTCTCAGAAGTTACTTATATGAACAAAATGAAATATTCTTTATTTTCATAAAGTACTTAGCCTCACACCTGGTATACAGAAAATGTAGAATATATGATGATTAAATATCCATCCCCAGAGTAAAGGATAAACTCATATTTTCCTGAAGCAGTCTTAGATGACAGCATGAATTCGATGATAGTAGCCAATCCCTTTTTATATCAAGAGGAACCGTAGCGTTATGGGGCTGAGAAGTCATATTTAGACTATAAATTAGGTTACAAACACTTTGCAGTCAGGGACCAAGTCATATATGATTTCTTTATCCCCAGTGCCTAGCAAAGTGCCCAGTAAACAGTAGATGCAATAAAACTTTGATGAATGCAGCTATTAAAAGGGAAAAGGCAGAGCCAACAAACACTTTCTGCCCATCAACTGTGGCAAATGGGAATAGACCAATTTAGATAATTTTAGTTGTTGAATGAGAAGTGAGTCTGAAGGGCTTGACATAGCCGGCTTTGAATTGAGCTGTGATACTCTTCTGTCCACCAGGGACTGAAACAATCATGCTGGGCTAGCAAGTTCTCAGAACACTTCTAGCCACAGTAGCTGTTATGTATTATGATCTAATTGCCATTGTTTTTTCTGCAAGGATCTTTTCCAGTAAACTATGCAATGATACATTCTATTAAAATAATGTGTGTATATATATATATATACACATATGTATATATATATATATGCTCCTTCCTTAATGCACACAGAAGGAAAAGAGTCATTTCACATGTTACTGACACAAATGCACAATTTTTCAATACTCATTTGAGAGAATCATTAACATACTAGCTTCATTTATATGAAGTTGTCTAGATGGATAAATAGATTAAATGTTAAAAGAATTGTTCTATGAGAATAAAATGAAATTGGAATTGTAAAGCTCAAATATTTTCATCAGTATTGGGGGGATTATAAAGAAACTAAAATGAATCTGATCAAAGTACTGTGCTACAGGTAACTGTTTTCACCTAAGGGAAATATTGACTCAAAAATTGTAAGGTCAAAACTGTTTTTATAATAGTACTAAGATATGATTTCCCTTTATCAGAGTGCTGATAATCTCAAAAATGACAGAATGATCTCTGTTCGTTTCCAAGGCAAACCATTCAAAATCACAGTAGTCCAAGTCTATGCCCCAAAAAGTAATGCTGAAGAAGATGAAGTTGAATGGCTCTCTGAAGACCTACAAGACCTTCTAGAACTAACACTGAAAAAAGATGTTCTTTTCATTATAGGGGACTGGCATGCAAAAGTAGGAAGTAATGAAATACCTGGAGTAACAGGCAAACTTGACCTCGGAGAACAAAATGAAGTGGGGCACAGGCTAACAGAGTTTTGCCAAGAGAACACGATGGTCATAATAAACACCCTCTTCCAACAACACAAGAGAAGACTCTACACATGGATATCACCAGATGGTCAATACGAAAATCAGATTGATTATATTCTTTGCAGCCAAAGATGGATAAGCTCTAAAGAGTCAGCAAAAACAAGGCTGGGAGCTGACTGTGACTCAGATCATGAACTCCTTATTGCCAAATTCAGACTTAAATTGAAGAAAACAGGGGAAACCACTAGACCATTCAGGTATAACCTAAATCAAATCCCTGATGATTATACAGTAGAAGTAACAAATAAATTCAAGAGATTAGATCTGATAGACAGAGTGTCTGAAGAACTATGGGCAGAGGTTCATGACATTGTACAGAAGGCAGGGATCAAGACTATATCCAAGAAAAACAAATGCCAAAAGGCAAAATGGTTGTCTGAGGAGGCTTTACAAATAGCTATGAAAAGAAGAGAAGTGAAAGGCAAAGGATAACAGGAAAGATATACTCATTTGAATGCAGAGTTCCAAAGAATAGCAAGGAGAGATAAGAAAGCCTTCTTCAGTGATCAGTGCAAAGAAATAGAGGGAAAAAAATAGAATGGGAAAGACTAGAGACCTCTTCAAAAAAATTAGAGATACAAAGAAAAATTATCATGCAAAGATGGGCACAATAAAGGACAGAAATGGTATAGACCTAACAGAAGCAGAGGATATTAAGAAGAGGTGGCCAGAATACACAGAAGAGCTATACCAAAAAGATCTTCATGACCCAGATAATCACAATGGTGTGATCACTCACCTAGAGCCAGACATCTTGGAATGCAAACTCAAGTGGGCCTTAGGAAGCATCACTACAAGCAAGCTAGTGGAGGTGATGGAATTCTAGTTGAGCTATTTTAACTCCTAAAAGATGATACAGTGAAAGTGCTGCACTCAACATGCCAGCAAATTTGGAAAACTCAACAGTGGCCACAGGACTGGAAAAGGTCAGTTTTCATTCCAATCCCAAAGAAAGGCACTGACAAAGAGTCCTCAACTCTTCTCACTTTACCCAAAGAGTCCTCAACCACGCAACTGCACTTGTCTGCCATGCTAGCAAAGTAATACTCAAAATTCTCCAAGCCAGGTTTCAGCAGTATGGGAACCGAGCACTTCCAGACGTTCAAGCTGGATTTAGAAAAGGCAGAAAAACCAGTGATCACATTGCCAAATCCATTGGATCATCAGAGAAGGAAGAGAGCTCCAGAAAAATATTTATTTCTTCTTTATTGTCTATGTCAAAGCCTTTGACTGTGTGGATCACAGCAAACTGTGGAAAATTCTTCAAGAGATGGGAAAGCAGACCACCTGACCTACCTCCTGATAAATCTGTATGCACCTCAAGAAGCAACAGTTAGACCTGGACATGGAAGAGCAGACTGGTTACCAATAGGGAAAGGAGTACGTCAAGGCTGTATATTGTCACCCTGCCTATTTAATTTATAGGCAGAGTACATCATGAGAAATGCTGGACTGGATGAAGTACAAGGTGGAATCATAATTGCTGGGAGAAATATCAATAACCTCAGATATGCAGATGACACCACCTTTATTGCAGAAATCTAAGAGGACTAAAGAGCCTCTTGATGAAATTGAAACAGAAGAGTGAAAAAGTTGGCTTAAAACTCCACATTCAGAAAACTTAAGATCATGGCATTTGGTCCCATCACTTCATGGCAAATAGATCATGGGGAAACAATGGAAACAGTGACAGATTTTTATTTTCTTGGGCTCCAAAATCACTGCAGATGGTGACAGCAGCCATGATATTAAAAGACACTTTCTCCTTGGAAGCAAAGTTATGACCAACCCAGACAGCAAATTAAACATCAGAGACTTTACTTTGCCAACAAAGGTCCATCTAGTCAAAGCTGTGGTTTTTCCAGTAGTCATGTATGGATGTGAGTGTTGGACTACAAAGAATGCTGAGCCCTGATGAATGAATACTTTTGAACTGTGGTGTTGGAGAAGACTCTTGAGAGTCCCTTGGACTGCAAGGAGATCCAACCAGTCAGTCCTAAAGGAAATCAGTCCAGAATATTCATTGAAAGGACTGATGCTGAAGCTGAAACTCCAATACTTTGACCACCTGATGTGAAGAACTGACTCGTTTGAAAAGACCCTGATGCTTGGAAAAATTGAAGGCAGGAGGAGAAGGGGATGACAGAGGATGAGATGGTTGGATATCATCACCGGCTCAATGGACATGAGTTTGAGTAAACTCGGGGAGTTGGTGATGGACAGGGAAGCCTGGCATGCTGCAGTCCATGTTGTCGCAAATATTCAGACATGACTAAGTGACTGAACTGAACTGAAATGAAAGGGTAGGACTATGATTCAATATGATTTTCACCTTATAGAAGAGGAGGAAGCACCATGGATACATGTGAGCAGAGAAAAGGCTACATGTGGGTAAAATGAGAAGAAAGCATCTTCAAACCAAGCAGAGACGTCTATAGGGAAACCAAAGCTACTGACGTTTTGATATTGGACTTCTAGTTTCTGTTGTTGTTCAGTCACTCAGTGTTTGTTGAGGTCTTTTAATGGACTGGAACCTGGTGGTCTGGAGTTGACTGATAAGAAAGTAATGGAGAGAGAAAGAGGCTGATTTTCCTTGGTTACGCAGAAAGCCAATAAAGCCCCTGGTATGGGGCTTGCTCTGTTCATGAAGGCCTCAGGCGCCCTCTCGACTGAGTGAAGTCGCAGAGCACTTTCTCAAGAGGGTCTTAGAAGCCCGGGCAGGAAAGTGAACCTAAGGACCTCTGTGCTCCAGGGGATTAGCCTGAAAAAAAGAGAGAGAGAAAGAGAGAGAAAGCAAGACACGGGGACCAAAACTCTGAACAGAAGTGTTTTATTCAACATTGTGTGAGTATTTATACTGTTTTATAAGGCAGCTATTTTCAGCAAAGATAAAATCAAAACTTACAAGTTATCAAGGAAACATGAGGCCATGCATATGCAAGAGAGAAGGTTGTAAATAATCACTTTTACCATATGGTTCATAAAAAGGAAGAGGGTACTTATCACCATATAGAAAAACTAATAAAGGAAATGCCTGGATTCATCAGCCCCTGGGAGAGGCTTGCGTCTCCTCTTAATTCCTGAATATTCAGGAATTAATAAGGAACAGAGAATTCCTGACAGATCCAAAACAGCACACAGGAAGCCTCCTCTTAAATGCTTCCTGACAGGTGTTGTCCAACTCTTTGTGACCCTTTGGACTGCAGAACGCCAGGCTTCCCTGTCATTCACAATCTCCCAGAGGTTGCTCAGACTCAAGTCTATTGAGTTGATGATGCTGTCCACGCAGCTCATCCTCTGTAGCCCCCTTTTCCTCCTGCCCTCAATCTTTCCTGGCCTCAGAGTCCTTTCCAATGAGTCAGCTCTTTCCATCAGGTGGCCAAAGTATTGGAGCTTCAGCTTCAGCATCAGTCCTTCCATGAATATACAGGGTTGATTTCCTTTAGGATAGACTGGTTTGATCCCCTTGCTAGTCAAGGGACTCTCAAGAGTCTTCTCCAGCACCACAGTTCAGAAGCATCAATTCTTTGGTGCTCAGCCTTCTTTATTAGTCCAACTCTTACATCCATACTTGACTCCTGGAAAAACTATAACTTTGACTCTACAGGCCTTTGTTGGCAAAGTGATGTCTCTATCTCATGGAACTGTGATAAAATGAATTCTCTTTTCTCAGCCATCCGTTCTGTATCATTTTTTATGAAAACCCTAGCAGACTAATACATTGGCCTACTGGGGAATCCCCTGAAGATCTCTGGTTTTCTCTCTTTGAAGCTCTGTCTTCTCAAATACTTTGCTCTGTGACTCTCAGTGTCTTAAGCCCTGTGGACTTCCAGCTCTATTCTTTGAGAGAAAGACTCAATGATGTACACATGTCAAGTTACTTTAATTCAATCGATAAATCAAATGCATTCTGAAGCTTAATTTAAAAAGAATTCTCAGAAATAAGCAAAGTTAAAGTGCATCCATAGAAAAAATAAGTAGTAATTTAAAATTATGTTGAGAGGGTAGTGAAAGATTGAAGCTGTTCAAATCCTACACCTCAAAGTTCTATGGAGTCCTCTATTGATGTTTGTCACCATGAAAGTTTTCAAAGTTCAAGTTTTATATTTCCATGTATAATATTATGCATGTTTTAACCGTAAATTTTATACCAGTTTTCCTGAATAAAAATCCACTTTATCTCAGCCTTTCACAGAATCAGTATTAATCAGCTTTTCTGGTTTTGCCTTTCATCATTTACCACTGCTATCAACTATTGATTTGACAGATTTTTGCAGTATCTATTGATGGTCTACAATTACATGTGAAGATTCAACTCAGATTTTACTATCTCCTCCCAATACTTTGTATTATTTGAATATTGCTATTGGCTAACTCTGTACTCATATCCAATTGTTAAATAACAAAAATTTAAAAATGTACTTTTAAAAATTCTGATGAGTTCTGCTTTTGGGTTTCTTCATATCCAATAATTATTCCCATCAACATTATCCACTAATGTTTAGAGCAGTGTGGTAATATACATGCTGAAAAATGTGTACTCTAATTAACAGGTGTGACACTTTTGCCCTCAGGCACTTTCTTATGCCCTATTACCTGTTCTGTTTAACATTATCAGGAAAATGACCTTCACAGGCAATGTTGCCCATTGCCTGTGGCCCATGACAACTGATTTTTGCCTGGGCTTGTCCAATGTGAAATGCAGCAGGGTATCAGAGGATAAAGGATCAGAGATCATTTCTCTCTTCTTTCTGTCTAGCAGATTCTTGTCATTGCTGCCTGTTTTCTTAATAACTAGGAGACTGCTAAGCAAATCTCTGTGATGACAGCTTTTGCCTGGTGGGCATGTCCTCTGGGCTCCAGTAATATCATTATGTCTGTTGCCTAAGCTGTTCCATCATCTATTAAACTGATTATTTATTCCCTTTGAATCCCCTCTATTTTAAATACTTAGAGAAAGACAGTAGCATGATATCACTTACATGTGAAATCTGAAAAAAGAATGACACAAACTCATTTACAAAACAGAAACAGACTCACAGACTTAGAGAGCAAACTTATGGCTACCAGGCGGGAAGGTGGGGGTTATATTAGGAGTTTGGGATTGATGTACACACTGCTGTATTTAAAACGGATAGCCAACAAGGAGCTAAAAAAACAAACAAAAATACTTCAAGTCGTTTGTTTCATCCTGGATGTAATCCCATTCAAACAATTTACATTAAGAAATCCTCATTAGAATATTAATTCATACATTTTTCCTGAGGAAAAGAGCAAATTTAAATGGACAAATTAGTCAAATAGAATGATCCATAACATCTCAATCAGTTGAGATTGTTTAGCCTCCAGAAGAATAGGAAAATGGGTGATATTAACTGGCTCAATCATGTGAAATATTAAAGAGGAGGACAACAGTCAGCTGTTATTAATCTCAATACAGAGATGGAATAAGAAAGAAGACACACAAAGTGTTTCAAAATGGGCAAACAGCTGCTAGCAAAATAAACAAATTTAGAAAGATTTGTAACTGAAAACTAGAGTACCAATAGGCTAAGGCCCTATACAAACATATACCAGAAACAGTTTCCCCTTATGGCAGTTGGAAACATATTTATTCTGAAGGCATATCACAGTATTGAAGGCTATGGTGAAAAATATCATTTAATAACAGACTTATAGCTAATTTAGGGGGGTTACATTAACACATAAACTTGGGGACATACAATTTTAATGATTTAAATGATCTAGAGAACATAAAATCCAAATTGTCCACATTATTAACAAAATAAAGTAAGTTGAAATTTTTAAAAGTCAGGTAATCTGAAGTTTATAATGTGTAAACAGAAGTCAAATATTTGCCTCTTAATTCTTTACTTATTCCACTGTTTCCAAAGAGGTTATACACAAGGTGGTTTTCATTGGCACACTGTAAAAGCTTTGTGTTTATTGAATATTTGGTTGAAAAAAATAGTGGCTATATACTTATTTACTTTAGATTTAGATAATGCAATGACTAGTCCATTGTATCACAAATACTGTAACTTAGTAAAATTTCTTATTCCAACTCTCCTTAGATATAAGGTGAAAATTGTGGATGAAACCACAGTCATTAGAAGACAGTGTATAAAAACATAAGTAAAACTAAACATACTGAATTGTGTTAAATGAACATGGTAGGTCATTCCTGTTTATCTGGAGAGCCAGCTAACTAGGACCAGTAGCTATTCCCTTTTCTTAGTAAGTCAGCTAGCTTTCCTCCAGTCTAAGGGAATTGATAGCTTTTTCCTCTGTGGCAGAAAATTTTGTCCCTCACCTCTCATTCATCTCAAATTCTTCAAATTCTGGCAGCTAGATTTTTCTTGACAACTCCAGAAATAACTAAAAGCTTAGTGCCAAGAAATTCTCTCTTTAAAAAAAATTGGATTATAATTGCTTTGCAATGCTGTATTAATTTCTACTATACAACAAAGTGAATCACCTATATATATATATATATGTATGATTCATATATCTGCTGCTTCTTGGACCTTTCTCCCCACCTCCCATGCTATCCATCTAGGTCATTACAGAGCACTGAACTGAGCTCCCTTTACTATACAGCAGGTTCCCACTAGCTAGCTATTTTACATGTGGTAATTATATATATATATATATATATATGTATGGCTTCCCTGATGGCTCAGCAGTAAAAGAATCTGCCTGCCAATGCATGAGATGCAAGTTCAATCGTTCAATCCTTGGGTTGCGAAGATCCCCTGGAGGAAGAAATGGCAAGCCACTCCAATATTCTTGCCTGGGAAACCCCATGGACAGAGGAGCCTGGTGGGCTACAGTCCATGGAGTCACAAAGAATTGGACAGAACTTAGCATCTAAACAACAACAAGCAAAGTGTGTCTATGTCAGTCATAATCCCCAAATTCACCCACTCTCCCCTCCCTACCCTGTGTCCACATGTCCATTCTCTATGTCTGCATCTCTATTCCCGCCCTGCAAATTGGTTCATCCATCTGCTTAATTTTCTGACAGACAAGGTTGCTTTCTTGCCTTGCCCATAAGCAAGAAGAATAATGGTATGAAGAGAGAACCTCTTCCACTGAATGCATGCCTCTTTGAGATGACTATGGGTTGGAGAATCTGTACCTTCTATTACTTAATCTTGGTCCCAAAGTTTTCCCAACAAAGCCCATTTCTCAAGTCAAACTGTATGATATTAAGTCATCTGACTTTATATACATGACATCATTTTAAGCTAAATTACAGTAGAGGTACTGTGCACATGTATTACACATAAAAATGCATGCTGAGGCTTTGTAATGCTAACAGAAATCATTTCATTTTGAAGCAAGGACACTTATGGAGTCCCAGTATATGCTAATGTGTGGACTTGTAGTCTCAAAGGTGATCAATATTGTGCAACTGAGAATTGATGGTAAAGGATTTTCCAATAGTTGAGTAGTTCAAGAACAAATTTGACCACACAGGAGAGTCGATATACCATTAGAAAAAGAGAAAACTAAAGTTTAAGAAAGACTAGATCTTCTTAGTAAGTTAGTAAGAGACTTAATATTTACACTGGAAATATAATACAAGAATAGTATGATCATAGAAATGAAGCAAATGGAAAATTACAACCAAAAGATAAGGACAAAGAGCAAATCTTCCCTGAAGCTAAATCAACACTTCTCTTAATCTGAGGGGTTTAATATACTCTTGACTGGTATCACAGGTTCCCTTGTCTTTATAATATAATTATACCTATACAGGTGGTAAAGAACATTGGATATTTATTATGGCTAGATTCCAGAGTCAGGAATTTGGAAGGTCATTATAAGGGGTTTGAGTTAATTGACGCATTGTTTCCCAAAATACTGTCCACAAGACACTTACACCAGAATCACTTGGGAATTGTTACAATGTCTCTTACTTCATCCTCCTAACCCACTAAATCAAGCAGGATTCCGGGAGTGGGTCTTGGTGATCTGCATTACTTATAGACTTCTCAGGTGACTCTTATGTGTAATATTGGAGAAACTTAGACCTAAGCAGATGCTATTGATTGGACAGTTGACTAAAGAGAAGGTTACATTTCAAAAGAAAGGTATGAGATATCTATCACAGATATCCTTAAATATAGGATTTAAAAAATCTGCTCCAAGTAGATAAGCATAGCTATGCCTTGAGGTGACCTTCAGTTCTGAGATTCTTTTTTTTTTTTCCCCTTCTAAAATAGGATTAATCACCTCTCACTGAGTGGGTGTTAGTTCTAAGTATTTCAATTATTTTCCCTTTCCACATAATTTTGTTTATGAGTCATCAAAGCTAAGCAGTTTTAAATACAATTTGCACATGTGCTAATAAATGATCCTCATGTATGTACATCTTTGATTTGAACCCAAGTTGTATTTTATTTTTAAAATGATCATGCAAGGTATCTAATTATTTGATAAAAGCACAAATAGGTCCCAGTGCAGCCCAAGCCTGTCTCCCTGTTGTTTGGACTTTATCTTCTGACCACATTATTCAAGATATATTTCTTGTTAATTACATATATTTCAAAGGGATTAGGTATTCAGAGCTTTAGTACCCTGAGCATTTTGGTGGCTTTCTAATACACCTGACTAGCTGGTTTATCTAAAAAATAACTTTAAAATGAACCCTGAGGAAATTTTTGCAGAATAAGAGAATCTCAGAGACTAGAAAAACAGGGGGAAAAAAAAAAAGAAAAAGCACCAATTATGGCAGAAAATGCATTGACTAATTCTAGGCTTACTTTTTAAAATATATATATATATATATATATTTTTTTTTTTCCCTAAACTCATGATCTATCACGTCAACTTATAAAAATAATCAAAAACCAATATCCTTCCAGGGGGAGAATTCTACAAAGATTATCCAGTTTGCTTTAGTACAAAGGCTCTAAGGCAGAACACCTATGGCTGCTTCCTATTTCAACCTTAGTATGATACACTCTGTTTTCAGACAAGATTAATCCCACTCATGATCTTGGTTATTGAGATAAAAGTTGTTAAGGAGAAAAGTTATTGTAACGTAATGTCCTTCAGGAAAAATAGGAACAATTTGAAGTCTGACTGAAAACACAGAGACTTTTATGACAGTTGTAAACCCTTAGAATTTTGCACTAAGAATTAGAAAGCTATATTCATATTTTCATTGGTTTTTTGAGAAGAAACAATAAGCCCATATTCTTAAGGCAGGCTGCTCAAAAATGTTTTTCTTAATATTCTCTAGTGATTCTGATCCTTAGATGATGACAAAGGAACTGGCTATCACCAGAAATGAGACAGAATGGCAAGAAGAGAATAGTCTTGTATCAAAATATCTTCTCATATTTTGGTTGAAATGAGACATTTTTATTCATTTGTTGAGAGAGCCCTCTTTTGAAGTGTACGATGTATTGTTTGCTCATTCAGATTTGACAGCACCTTGGTCAGTTACTGAAGGAATCCAATTTCATTTCAAATCCATGCAACATACAATTTTAATCATTTCCTTTTCTGTCTGTGGATTCTAAGAACGTAATCTCTTCTGTTGGTGCATTCAGATTTTTTATGTATTCTAGAAGAAGCTTCACTTTTGATATGTGTGATAGATTGAATTTCTGGCCATCCATGTCCCTACTACATAAATTGATATATATTACCTTCCTGTTCACTTTGGGTTTTACATTTTATGCCTTCTTAACTGGGTTTGGGACACTGTCCCCTACTTTCACAATCACACACATATACAAACACACAACTGCATATATTTGGTTTGCTTCTGACTCAAAAAATGTTATTCACATGTCCTAAAAGTTTTAACCACTCCAGTGTTCTTGCCTGGAGAATCCCAGGGACGGCAGAGCCTGGTGGGCTGCCATCTATGGGGTCACATAGAGTCTGACACAACTGAAGCGACTTAGCAGTAGTAGCAGTAAAGTTTTAAACTAGGTGTCACCAGAAAAAAACTTTTCCAAGTCATTATACATTTGGTATAGAAAACATGGCCTAACATTGAGATTGGTCTGAAGAAAATAGTTATTTAGGAGGAGTGATGACAGAAAATAAATCAGATATGAATAATGTAAAACTTAATATTGCATTTGAATTTTAGATATACTTTTATTCTTAGAAAAATATTTGGCTATACTTTGCATTATTTATGAGCATACACATAATGGTATTTATAAATTTGAGTGATTATATGATGAAGATATTAAGGCCACAGCCAAGTGTGTAATGATCATTTCTGTGATATTAGGCAATAAGCATCTTTATGTTGTACTTTACAACCTGTAACATATGGGGTTTCATAATAATATCAATTTTCCATAGTTGGTGTAAGGAATATTTTGTTATGTATAGAGTGTTCAGAGAAGTTTCTGATGCTTAATAAATGCTCATGTGTTAGCTCTTATTTTGTTTTTTTAAATGATTAAAGCATAGTGTCATGGTACTATTTGTATATATCAAAAACATGTGTGTAAAATAAATAGTTAATGGGAAGTTTCTTTTTAACACAGGGTTCTGTATATTACAGCCTGGTGCTCTGTGATGACCTGGAGGGATGGGGTGGGAGAGAGGCTAAAAAGGAGGGCTTATGTATGCTTAAGGAGAGGTTATATGTATGCTTACAGCTGATTGTACAAAAGAAACCAAAACAACATTGTAAAGAAATTATCCTCCAATTGAAAAAAAAAAAAAAAAAGTGTGTGCAAAAATCCTAATCTCCATAACCAAGAAATGTAAACTTGTTTGCCAATAGGGTTTTTGTATATATATCAGGTGAAGAAGTCATACCAGATTTCAGTTCGCTTCAGTCAGTCGGTCATGTCCAGCTCTTTGCAACCACATGGACTGCAGCATGTCAGGCTTTCCTGTCCATCACCAACTGCAGGAGCTTACTCAAGCTCATGTCCATTGAATCAGTGATGCCATCCAACCATCTCATCCTCTGTCATCCCCTTGCCCTCCCACCTTCAATCTCTCCCAGCATCAGGGTCTTTTAAAATGAGTCAGTTCTTTGCAACAGATGGCCAAAATATTGGCATTTCAGCTTCAGCATCAGTCCTTCCAATGAATATTCAGGACTGATTTCCTTTAGGATGGACTAGTTGGATCTCCTTGCAGTTCAAGGGATTCTCAAGAGTCTTCTCCAACACCACAGTTCAAAAGCATCAATTCTTTGGTGCTTGGCTTTCTTTATAGTCCAACTCTCACATCCATGCATGACTACTGGAAAACCATAGCTCTGATTAGATGGACCTTTGTTAGCAAAGCAATGTTTCTGCTTTTTAGTATGCTGTCTGGTCAGTCATAGCTTTTCTTCCAAGGAGCAAGCATCTTTTAATTTCATGGCTGCAGTAACCATTTGCAGTGATTTTGGAGCCCAAGAAAAATAAAGTCTATAATTGTTTCCATTGTTTCCCCATCTATTTGTCATGAAGTGATGGGACCAGATGCCATGATCTTAGCGTTCTGAAGGTTGACTTTTAAGCCAACTTTTCACTCTCCTCTTTTACTTTCATCAAAAGGCTCTTTAGTTCTTCTTTGCTTTCTGCCATAAGGGTGGTGTCATCTGCATATCTGAGGTTATTGATATTCCTTCCAGCAATCTTAATTCCAGCTTTGTGCTTCATCCAGCCCAGCATTTCTCATGATGTACTCTGCATATAAGTTTAAAAAGCAGGGTAAAAATATAGAGCGTTGACATACTCCTTTCCTGATTTGGAACCAGCCTGTTATCCCCTGCCAAGTTCTAACTGTTGCTTCTTGATCTGCATATAGATTTCTCAGGAGGCAAGTCAGGTGGTCTGGTATCCCATCTCTTGAATAATTTTTCACAGTTTGTTGTGATCCACACAAAGGCTTTGGCATAGTAATAAAACAGAAGTAGATTTTTTTTTGGAACCCTCTTCCTTTTTTGATGATCCAATGGATGTTGGCAATGTGATCTCTGGTTCTTCTGACTTTTCTAAATCCAGCTTGAACATCTGTAAGCTCATGGTTCACGTACTGTTGAAGCCTGGCTTGGAGAATTTTGAGCATTACTTTACTAGCTTTTGAGATGAGTGCAATGGTGTGGTAGTCTGAACAATATTTGGTACTGTCTTTCTTTGGGATTGGAATGCAAACTGACCTTTTCTAGCCCTGTAGCCACTGCTGAGTTTTCCAAATTTGCTGGCATATAGAGTAGAGCACTTACAGTATCATTCTTGTAGCTCAACTGGAATTCTATCACCTCCACTAACATTGTTCATATTGATGCTTCCTAAGACCCACTTGTGGAGAAGGCAATGGCACCCCACTCCAGTACTCTTGCCTGGAAAATCCCATGGATGGAAGAGCCTCATAGGCTGCAGTCCATGGGGTTGCTAAAAGTCAGGCATGACTGAGGGATTTCACTTTCACTTTTCACTTTCATGCATTGGAGAAGGAAATGGCAACCCACTCCAGTATTCTTGCCTGGAGAATCCCAGGGACAGAGGAGCCTGGTGGGCTGCCGTCTATGGGGTCACACAGAGTCGGATACAGCTGAAGTGACTTGGCAGCAGCAGCAGCAAGGCCCATACAGGTTGTCTGGTTCTAGGTGAATGATCACACCACCATGGACATCTGGGTCATTAAGATCTGTTTTTTAGAGTTCTTCTGAGTATTGTTGCCACCTCTTCTTAATATCTTCTGCTTCTCTTTGATTAAGAGTGGTATAAATCCAGTATGACTGGTATCCTTATAAAAAGAGAGGAAGACACACAGACACAGAACGTGCAAATGCCATGTGATGACAGAGACAGAGAGTGGAGTGATGAATTTACAAGCCGAGAAACACCAAGTTTTACTGGTAGGAGTGGATCATGGAACAGATTCTCTCTAGGTACTTTCAGAAGAAACCAGCTCTTCTAACACCTTGATGTGAGACTTCTAACTTCCAGAACTGTGAGGTTCCCTCCTCCAGGGGATCTTCCCAACCCAGGGATTGAACCCAGGTCTCACACATTGCAGGCGGATTCTTTATAGTCTAAGCCATGAGGGAAGCCCAAGAATACTGGAGGGGGTAGCATATCCCTTCTCCAGGGGATCATTCTGACGCAGGAACAAAACTGCAGTCTCCAGCATTGCAGGCAGATTGTTTACAATGTTGTGTTAGTTTCTACTGTGCAGCAAAGTGAATCAGTTATCCATATCATACATCCTCTCATTTTTGGATTTCCTTCCCATTCAGGTCACCGCAGAGCACTAAGTAGAGTTCTTTGTGCTATACATTAGGTTCTGTTATATATGTAGTGTCATTAGTGTGTGTCAGTCCCAATCTCCCAATTCATCCCACTTCTCCCTTCCTCCCTTGATAGCCATACATTTGCTTTCTATGTCTGTTTCTCTATTTCTTCTGTGCAAATAAGATTGTCTACACAAATTTTTTTTTCAGATTCCACATGTATGTGTTAACATATGATATTTGTTTTTCTCCTTATGACTTACTTCATTCTGTATTACATTTTTTCATAAGTAATTTCTCCAGTTCAGTAATGCTTTTAGAATTTGGAAAGAGTAGATGAGTTTATGAATGGGAGTAAAAACTTTTGCCCAGAATAAAAATCATTTAGGGCAGGTAATTTGCAAGCAATTTAGATTACTCCTTTCTACAACACCCATTATCTTCTCCAGGTTTTGCATACAATTGCTTCAGTCTTTTATAAGTATTGTTAAGATTCTAAATTTTGAATAATTATATATCCTTTACCCTTCCTTATCAGTTTAAAAAGTTGTGCCTTTAGTTTTGTTAACTCATACTTATTCTACAAGCTTGAAATTTTTATTCAAATAAGCTGGAGAAACTCATATAAAGATTTGTCTAATTATATCTAGAAATTAGAGGGAGAAGTGTTAGACGATGGAAATAATTGTGAGCTCTACTAAACCAATAAGTTACATTACTTTGGAGTTTTGTTTAAAGTGAAATCTTGTCCAGGTTGCTCTTTTTCCATCAACATGTTAGTATTTTGTTTCTTAGTTTTAGCTGAGACTAGATATAGTAGGTATCATCACTGCTTTAACTACTAAATTGATTAATTCCATGTTAATTTCCTTTCTCTATGTGAAAACATTCATTTTATTTCATGTTAATTTTGCTCTTTGGGAAACTTAAAGTTTTTGCAGAGAAATTCTATTCAGCACACTGTATTCATGTCCTTCCATGTCACATAGGTACATGAACACACACAAACACACACACACATCCTCAACAATCAGAGAAATCTTTGTTGTGCAGGTATTGTGCTATGCCTATGTTATGTGAAAATAAATTGGGCTCAATTGGGTTTTTACATTTGCAACAAGATATTATCCATTTTTAAAATACATCAGTCTAATCACAATTTGTTATCAGAATCTTAACTATAGTAAATGTACAGGATGGAAAATATGTTGGAATAAAATTGGTAAATAAAATTAAGTCAATTTTAAGGCAACTTTGACTTATTAATACTTTTACATTTAGGCTCATTAGAGTTTTCAGTACAAATGGTAAAAATTCAAGCAGTAATATATTTATACAATCATGAATAAATTTCAGTTTTTATGAGAGAAATCAATGTTATCTTTTAGATTTTAAGCTTCTCTCTATGATTTCAAAATGTCAGCAGTTCTTTAGACCTTAATTTTTTGTGAACTTGTAGATTTCCATTGTGTCCTTATGATGTCAAAATAATTGGTGAAATATTCCTTTAAAAAGAAACAGGACTTGTTATAGAGTCAGTTCCAATTATTTGGAACTTATTATGAAAGAAATATTCAAGCTATTTCTCACTTTTCACATTATAGCAATCTTTCACAAAAGTAAACATAGTTATCAAATAAATATATTCAATAGGTATGGTCTCTGTACTTGTTACCCCTGAGATTGGTATTGAGAATGCAGTCTTCTTTAATGGTCAGCTACTTGTAAAGAACTCCCACAGCTTTCTCAGGGAGATTTGAATCAATCTCCCAGAAAGAGCAAAGGTATTCAAGAGATTGATAGCCTTTAAAGAGCCCTAGGATTCTTTACAGGTGTGTGTGAATAGGGTGGCAAGTCATGGCCAAATAGGCAGAAAATGGAATGTCTTTTTCCCCCTAACTCTGGATACTTTCAACACCCATAGAAATCCCCTCAAACAAATCTGTAAATATGATAAAGATTATGCACGTGACAGAACATTTCTGGGAAGGACCAGTTTCATAATCTGCAGAACCACATGCTAAAGGAAAATTCAGTGCCTCTTGTTCAAAAATTATGAAGAGTCTGAAGAATGTTATCAACGGCAGAATCTTAAAACAACTTTTGGAGTCTATGACACTGTATAAAGCTCAGGTCCATGAAGTCAAAACACCTGATTTGGGGTTGTTCTCAAGGACTCTGAAGGGGTGAATCAAATGGCCACCACAGTGACTCTAATCTTTTATGTTTATACCATTTTCACCTTCCTGCCCATAAGAGTAGGAAAAGTGTTTCACTGGTCCCTATTTCTAACAGTGTTTTCTAAGACCGTCAATGCTATGAGCAGATCCCTTCTTCAATCTCCATCGGAGAAGAAATCTCAGTTTTCTTACAAAGATGAACTTAATAATTCTTTTTCATTTTAGAGCTGAATCTTAATCAACAAAATAGTCTACATTTAATCAGAACTTTATATGTGCTGGGTACTGTTCAGTGGTTTTACATGTATTAGCTCATTTAACCTTCAAAACTAATAGAAATTACATTATCCTCAATTGACAGATGGTGAAAGAGAGGTGAAGAGGCAGGGCAGTAAGCTGTTCCTGATTAGCCATACTGGACCTGGCAGAGCCTGGGTGCAAGTCAAGACATGGCACATCCAGAAGCTGCCCTCTTAACTATGAGGTTATTCTTGTATTGACAAACGATGCATTTTTGTCTTTGTTTTGTTAACTGTTTTATTGATGTGGGGTCATGTACAGAAAAAGTACACATCCTCCCAAGCGGAGAGCTTGATGGGTTACACAAACTGTCCCGCAGCCCGACAGCCCCCTGCAGAAGTTCTCCCAGTTGCTAATCACTGTGCTCTCCATAGGTAAACTCTATTCCAAAGTTTAACCCATAACTATACTTACCTGTTGTTTAAATTTATATAAATGAAACCACTCAGTATGAGCTGTGTATTTGACATTTCTTTCAATGTTATGCTTGTGAGATTTATCCATGGTGTGGGTGTAGCAATAGTTAAATCATTTTTATTGCAATGTAAACACGCCACCACCATGTTTTACTGTCTGAGCCACCAGGGAAGCCCCTAGTACTAAATTTATATATTTAATTTACTGTTAAGCGTCTGTGTTGTTTCCAATTGTTTTTCTATTATGAGTGATTCTGCTATAAATACCTATGTATACATGTTTTGTTGCCCTGGGAGTGAAATTGTTGAGTGACAAGTTATACTTATGTCTGTTTTCAGTATATACCGCCCAAAGGACTTACAAAGTTTTTATAACAGTTTACACCTATCAGTAGTCACTTTTTTATATTTATTTTTTTATTTATTAAGTATGTATACTATTCCTAGTTTTTAGTTTGTATTCCCTTCATGAATACTAAGTTTGAAGATATTTTCAAATGTTTATTAACCACTTGAAAAGCATCATTTGTGATCTCCTTGTTCATGGTTTTGTACTTTTTTTTAGCTAGTTGTCTTATTTAGTTATTTGCCTTATTGAACCTGTATTAATTATAAATAAGTCATCTCTTAGCTATAAATTTTATAGCTATCCTTCCTCACTCTGTGGTGACTGCTTATTACTATTTTCTATTAGTGAACAGAAACTCTTAATTTAATGTATTCAAATTAATTATTTTCTGTTTAGAAGCTTGTGTAAATTCTTTAAAAGTCTGTTGCTCAAGTTAATGAAGGAATTCTCACATATATTCTTTAAATTTTGTTTGTTTGTTTAACTTTTTACATTTCTGAAAGTGAAAGTCACTCAGTCATGTCTGACTCTTTGTGACCCCATGGACTATATAGTCCCTGGAATTCTCCAGGCCAGAATACTGGAGTGGGGAGCCTTTCCCTTTCGACCTGGATCGAATCCAGGTCTCCTGTATTGTAGGTGGATTCTTTACCATCTGAACCACAGGGGAAGTTCAAGAATACTGGAGTGGGGAGCCTATCCCTTCTCCAGGGGATCTTCTCAACCCAGGAATCAAACCTGGGTCTCCGGCATTGCAGGCGGATTCTTTACCAACTGAGCTACAAGGGAAGTCTTACATTTCTACTTACAGTTGAATTTATTTAAATATTTTATGGTATGAGGAAGAAGAAATATTTATTTTTCCTATAAAGATATCTCATTGAATCCAAAGATGTAATTATAAAGATTTATCTTTCTTCACTGTTTTGTAATGCTACCTTGGTCATAATTTATATGTGCATATGTATGATTCTGTCCAGCTTTCTTCAGTTCCAATGGTCTACATATCTAATCTTGCCCAAACACCGCTCTGTCAATTATATTGTTTCATGATAAATAAAGATAGCAGTTACATGGTTACCCACCTACTTTTACTTTTTGAATAGTCCTGGCTATTGGCACTTGGCTTCTCATATTGAGAAGTCATTTTAGAATTGACTCTAGAATATTTTATGAAAACATTCTGTGAGGAGAGAATAAACATGTAGACATATGTATGATACTGAGTCTTATTATGGTGAGAATATTACATTTGTGTAATTTATTTAGGTCTTCTTTAAAGCTCTTCAGTAAAGTTGAACAATTTTCTTCATAAAATGATTATAATTTTTGAGTTAGATTTATACTAAGTACGGTAAATATAAGTCCTGTACCTATTTTTGTCTTCAAAATTTTCTTTACTGTCTGTTTCTTGGCATTTCATGGTACATTTAAAATAAGTGTATTAATTTCCCACTCTGCTTCCTTTCCAAACAATCTGGGACCTTTATTCAGATTCCACTCAATCTATAGATCAAATTGGGAGAAGAGCATTTTTGCAATATTGATCAGTCAATATTACAACATAGTATAAACCTCAATTAACTGAAGTAATTTTATCTCAGTAGTGTTATATTTTTCTCTGTAACCTGACATTTTATTCAGCAGAGCTCTTTTTAAGTGATTAAAATTTTTCAATATATTGAACTTATTTTAACCTTTCATTTCTGATGTTTAGCAACTGGAATACAGAAATAAAGTTGATTTTTATATTGATGATTATCTAGTGACCCTGAAAGCTTCATTTATGAAATATATTAGTGTCTGTAACTCTTACATATTCTCTATGTGTCATATATGGATAAAGACATTTTAATGTCCTCTTTTCCAGTCTTTAGGACCTCTTTTATTTCCTTGTCAATGTATGGGCTAGGTCACTTGGTAAAACAGTGAGTGGAACAGCAGTCATCCTTCTAATAAGAAAATCTCACCCAATTCATGAAGACATTTTATTTTATTGAGTTTTGGAATCAACAAACTGCCTATAAAGAGACAAATATATGTATCATCATCTTTGTGGCCCATACAATCTCTGTCACTACTGCAAAGTTGACAATGGAGCAAAAACACAGTCAGAGGTAATATGCAAATGAATAGCTGCAACTCTGTGCATATGAAATTCTATTTTATTACAAGATTGAATTGCACAGTCTTAGGGCCATGTTTTGCCAACTCTTGCCAAGAGTAGAGATTCTTCTTTGTGTCCAAACTTCTGAGTTGTGTATCATTAATATATGTTGAATTTTATCAAATTCTTTTTCTGAGTTTTTTGAGATAATAGTTTTCTTTCTCTCCTTCATTCTGTGAATTTTCTGAATTGTAGTAATAGATTTTCAAATGTTAACAACATATGCTTGAAGTATAATCCAACTGAATGTAATGAATTATCTTAAAAAATATTTTATAGATTTAGTTTTAAAAATATATTTGTTGGGTTTTCTGTTTATTTTAGATGCACCATACTGTCATTTTTCTTCCTTGTAATATTTTTGTCTCACTTTTATCCAGACATGTTGCTCCAACTTAATGAGTTTGGAAGCATTTTCTCTCATTAGACTCTCTGGCAGCTACCATATAACAGTATTCTACCTGTCTTTTAATTATTTGGTAGTTCTTTCAGAGTGAAGTCATCTGGGCATGAAGTTTCCTTGTGATTGAATTTTTAATGGCAGATTTAAATTATTTCATAGATACAGTACTTAAAAAAAATTGTTATGCCTTCTTGTTAGTGGCACTGTGTTTTCAGGAATTCTTTTTCCATTTCATAAAAACCATCAAATTTGTTGGTAAATATTTTTTTCATGAAAATCATCATTTTGAAAATGTGTGCAACATCCGTTATAGGGCCTGCTTTTCTTTCTGATTTTGTTTAACTTGTATTTTCTCATTTTTCCCCTGTTTGTTTTTAACTCTTCTCCCTAGGATTTTTCAGTCTGTGTTTTCAAAAACTAAATTTTATCACTTTTGCTAGTCTATGTGATTTTTTTTTCTATCTCATTAGTTTCTTATTGTCATTGTTTTCCTTCTTCTACTACTTTTTCCTTGTTTTGATTTTCTTTCATAACAGTTTAAAACAAACCGTTAATATAATTGTTCTTAACTCCTCACTGGCAGTAAAACATTAAGGTTTTTAAAAAACTTGCTGATTTAGGATGATGTAGTTAATCACTCGGAGAAGGCGATGGCACCCCACTCCAGTACTCTTGCCTGGAAAATCCCATGGACGGAGGAGCCTGGTGGGCTGCAGTCCATGGGGTAGCTAGGAGTCGGACACTACTGAGCGACTTCACTTTCACTTTTCACTTTCATGCATTCGAGAAGGAAATGGCAATCCACTCCAGTGTTCTTGCCTGGAGAATCCCAGGGACGGGGAAGCCTGGTGGGCTGCCTTCCATGGGGTCGCACAGAGTTGGACAGGACTGAAGCGACTTAGCAGCAGCAGCAGCAGCAGCAGTTAATCACTGAATATCACACTACTATAACTTTTCATTCACTGAGTTAAGTTCATGTGGACACTTAAATATCCCCTTCTTTCCTTATTTTTTATTTTACTTAACTCACCGCCAGGATTTATTCTGCTAACTCTCATTTCACTTATGTGGTTCATGCCCCTTTGCTAGTGGATTTGCTACAAATGTATATCTATCATGTTAAAATTGATCACTCAATGGGCAATGAAAAGAATACATTTGAATCAGTTCTAATGAGGTGGATGAAACTGGAACCTATTATACAGAGTGAAGTAAGCCAGAAAGAAAAACACCAATACAGTATACTAACGCATATATATGGAATTTAGAAAGATGGTAACAATAACCCTGTGTACGAGACAGCAAAAGAGACACTGATGTATAGACCAGTCTTGTGGACTCTGTGGGAGTGGGAGAGGGTGGGGAGATTTGGGAGAATGGCATTGAAACATGTGTAATATCATGTATGAGACGAGTTGCCAGTCCAGGTTCGATGCACGATACTGGATGCTTGGGGCTGGTGCACTGGGACGGCCCAGAGGGAGGGTATGGGGAGGGAGGAGGCAGGAGGGTTCAGGATGGGGAGCATGGATATACCTGTGGCGGATTCATTTCGATGTTGGGCAAAACTAATACAATATTGTAAAGTTTAAAAATAAAATAAAAATTTTAAAAAAGTATTCTTAACTCATAAATAATTTATTTTTCTAATAATCTTTTATTCTTATCAGACATAACCAACTTGAAACAGAAGAAAGAACATGGTAAAGCAGGGTGGAGTATGAAATTTTTGATATGAAGATGTGAGAGAAAAATGTTTCTTTCTCAGTACTAATTTTTACATTACAATTTGAAAGATAGCACCTTATATAGATTAATTTCAAATTATTTGGAGATAAATGATATTTAAAACTTGATACCTGAATTCCCTGGAGGTCTAGTGGTGAGGACTCTGTGCTCTCACTGTCAAGGATCCAGGTTCAATCCCTGGTCTGGGAACTAAAATCACACAAGGCATGGGGTGTTGCCAAAAAAAAAAAAACACACACACACACACAAAAACATAAAACAAAAGAAATATCTTTGATAGGCTACAATTTTCTGATTTTGATTTTATGCAGAATTTGATATTGGCATTTTATTGACATACGTGCTTTACCTCATAAGGTAATATAGATATATTAAGGTCATACTTGCATAACTAAATTTGAATTGCTAATAGGCAGTCATGATGTCAATTTATTGAATACTACATTTTTTTTCTCTAGGAATTCCATCCAATCAGTTTTATCCCAGTTATATTAACACCGTATCTTGAATCAAGCATGCTCATTGTTTCTGAATATTTATTTACTTGTTTGGTAATCAGCCAATGATTAATAATCAAGAGCCTACTGTAAATTCATCTTTGTGCTAATGTAGAGAAAAAGATAGCACAGGAAATAAAATCCATTGCTTATCTCCCTGAACAACTTCTATTCCATATGAGAAGTCAAGAGAACTATAAATCAGGTTGTGGTGAACAAAACAAGGGTGTTCATTATGCAAGACAATTGTATACTTTTTACCCATATTAAAATTAAATTCAATTCATAAGCATATGGTGAGCATCCACTAGACACAAAGCTGTAATAAATGTGTGAGGCTGCAATAAAAAAAAAAAAAAAAGTCTGTGTACACCAAGCAAGAATACATTCATCAAAAGCTCAATTGAAGTGGGAAGCCAGATTTGAAATGATGAAAGATTTCATAGAGGAAGTAAGACTAGAACTGGACTCAAAAAAGGTAAAGAATTTGGATTTTAACAAGCAACACAAGGTGATTTCTAGTTGTCACACAAACACAGAAGATTTGAAATTTGAATAGGTAAATTTTTATGTTCCATTGGAAAATAGGAGGTATTAGGTTTTTAAAAAGACTATCTTACAGAAAATTTGAAAACTGGTGATAAAATTTTAAAGATGTAGTAGATATTTTGGGGAAACAGATGCGGAAACAGTGGAAACAATGTCAGATTTTATTTTGGGGGGCTCCAAAATCACTGCAGATGGTGACTGCAGCCATGAAATTAAAAGACACTTATTCCTTGGAAGGAAAGTTATGACCAACCTAGATAGCACATTCAAAAGCAGAGACATTACTTTGCCAACAAAGGTCCGTCTAGTCAAGCCTATGGTTTATCCACTGGTCATGTATGGATGTGAGAGTTGGACTGTGAAGAAAGCCAAGTGCGGAAGAATTGATGCTTTTGAACTGTGGTGTTGGAGAAGACTCTGAAGAGTCCCTTGGCCTGCAAGGAGATCCAACCAGTCCATTCTGAAGGAAAGCAGCCCTGGGTGTTCTTTGGAAGGAATGATGCTAAAGCTGAAACTCCAGTAGTTTGGCCACCTCCCACGAAGAGTTGACTCATTGGAAAAGACTCTGATGCTGGGAGGGATTGGGGGCAGGAGGAGAAGGGGACGACAGAGGATGAGATGGCTGGATGGCATCACTGACTCGATGGACATGAGTTTGAGCGAACTCCGGGAGTTGGTGATGGACAGGGAGCCCTGGCGTGCTGTGATTCATGGGGTCACAAAGAGTCGGACATGACTGAGCAACTGATCTGAACTGAAGATAGTTTGGATACTTTTAACTATTTTTAGGACAGTTTTAGATTTACAGGAAAAATAATTGAGATAACACACTGTTCATTTATACCCTGCACACAGTTTCCCTGTTATTAACAATTGATATGAGCATAGTGCTTTTGCTACAGTGATGAATCAATGTTAAACCACTGTAATTGTTAGGTAGTTGTTTAGACACTAGCAGCAATGAGATGACAGAGTTGAAAAAACAAACAAAAATAAAAAAGAGGGAAATAATTAAGCTAAGCCCAAATCTGGAGAACCATCCTTGACGTAACAGCAAAGAGGTGATGGTGGCTAAAGACAAGAGGGGTTCAGTCCTGTTAGGCCCCAACCATCTGGAGATCTTTACCTGTTCTCACTCAGAAACTATGGTCAGACGGTGGGCAACTTATCCTGATAAAGAGGGAGCACATGACACAAGAGAACTTCTCCCAGCTACACATGCCAAGACTAGAGAGGCATAAAACCTCTAGTAACGCCAAACTCATTGTGTGTATGTGCTCAGTCATATCCGACTCCTTGTGACTCCAGGGACTGTAGCCTGCCAGGCTCCTCTGTCCAGGCAAGCCTACTGGAGTGTGCTGTCATGCCCTCCTCCAGGGCATCTTCCCAACCCAAGGATCGAACCCAGGTCTCCCGCATTGCAGGCGGATTCTTCACCTTCTGAGGCACCACATTATAATAAAATCTACATGTGGTTTTGTCCTCCCTAGAGTGGGTGTTTCTTAATCACTCAAGTGTAAGGCATGTACAATAATGATAACTTGTTACAGAACTCAAGACAGTCAGTCAAATAGAGATCCTCTGTCACTCACCCATTATCACTCTTGATTCCTCCCCATCACTCTCACCCAATGTCTCTGGGCAGAACAACTTTTTATAAGCACTCTTAAGCCCATATAGGAATGCTGGTTTCATCTCACAGAAACAGCCCACTCTCCCTCTGAGAGGATATCTCTGCTTTAACAAACTTTCCTTTGTGCTTAAGCGTGAAGCGATAGTTCACAAATTTTGCTTGCTATGGCAAGGTCTGAAGTTGCTGGCCCAGGTCTCCCATTGAACTCCTCAGTTGAAGCTCTCTGTCTGACACAATGCATGCCAAGCCAGTAATGTAATTAACTAAACTCTCTACTTTACTCAACATTTCTTAGTTATTACCATATATATATATATATGTCTATGTATATAAATATATATTTCTGTTCAAGATCCCATCCAGGATATTACATGATATTTAGATGTTATTGCACATCTCCTGGGCTTCCCTTGTGGCTCAGATGGTACAGAATTACATCTCCTTATGCTCTTCCTGGATGTGACAGTTTGGCAGATTTTGCCTGTTTTTGATGATTCTGGAAGATTTGAGGAATTTTGGTATTTTTTTAATATTCCAACTGGTCCTCAGTTGAAATTTATCTGGGTTTTTACCCCTTATAGGCAGGCTTGAGTTACAGATTTTAGGGAGGAAATCTATAAAGTCCCACTTTATCCCATCCTAACAAGGACACATGGAGAAGGCAATGGCACCCCACTTCAGTACTCTTGCCTGGAAAATTCCATGGACGGAGGAGCCTTTTAGGCTCCAGCCCAGGGGTCGCTAAGAGTCGGGCACGACTCAGCGACTTCACTTTCACTTTTCACTTCTATGCATTGGAGAAGGAAATGGCAACCCACTCCAGTATTCTTGCCTGGAGAATCCCAGGGACCGGGGAGCCTGGTGGGCTGCCGTCTATGGGGTTGCACAGAGTCGGACACGACTAAAGCGACTTAGCAGCAGCAGCAGCAACAAGGACACATACTATTAACTTCATTAGTAATATTAATAATGATAGTGATGTTGACCTTGATCACCTGGCTAGGAGGTTACTGTTTTCCAGGTTTTCTCATTGCTTATACCCTCTCCACCCCCATCCCCACTTTTCGTATTGTCTTCTTAGGAGTAAGAAGACAATATTGTCTACTTGAGTAGGAATTTATTCTCCTCTTCCATGAAAGCTGTGTACTACTCAATGTATTTGCAATTCTACTACAAGGAAGATTTGTCTCTCATCCTCCATTTATTTATTAACTCGATCATTTCTTTACATCAGTATGTCCTCATCTATGGTATGATATTCTTGTCACCTTGCTAGATAAAATTTCAGATTAAAATGATTTCTTTCATAGAGCATCTCAGGTACACATTGATTCAAAACTGAAGCTGTTAAAGATATGCTTATTATTAAGATCTTGCTTCATTTTTCAGGAATTCTAACCATACTTCTCTGTGGAGTTAAGTAAGGTATCTGTTCCTAAATATTGATTAGTGGTTAGGCCAATTGAAACCCTGCTGACTTTATTAGCCATCAGAGGAGAATATATAAAATTGTTTACCTTAACTGAGGGCTTCCCAGATCGATCAGCGATAATGAATCAGCTGGCAACACAGGAGACGTGGAGATGTGGGTTCAATCCCTGGGTGGGGAAGATTCCCTGGATAACAAATGGCAACCCACTTCAGTAATCTTGCCCGGAGAATCCCAAGGAAAGAGGAGCCTGGCAGGCTACTGTCCATGGGGTTGCAAAAGAGTTAGACATGACTGAACAACTAAACAACAACAGAATAGCTTAATTGTAGGTCTTATACCACAGTAAGACTTTAGGCCTTAAAAAGATGGTTGATATAGATGAGAAATGAGGGCAGTTTTCTTTCCCTTGAAAAGGAATTGTCTCAGGCTGTATCATTCCACATCCTCCAATCAGACAGGAGCATCTGCCTGTAACAGAGATAGAGGGAATTACTTGGCTGGCAAGGAAATTACAATACGGTTTAGGAATTGAGGTGCTTCTTGTTTACCAAGTCCTCCCAAAGCCTCTATTCTAATTCTCATGTTTCATTGGTTTTTGACCAATTTTCTGACTTTCATATGAGGGAACTAGAGTGGTGTATATGTATGTGTGTGGGTAGGTATGTGTTAGGGTTGGGGTTGTTATGTGTGCTGTATGTATTTATGTATATGTATCTCTCAAACTACTTACTTTCAGGACTATAGGCAGAATACAATGACCTAAATACAACTGTACTTGTTTAAATGGTAGACATATTTGGGATACACCAATCGATGACTGTTTTATCAGACTTCAAGAATTATTTTGGAGGGCCTTGAGGAAAACTCTAAAACAAATAACTAAGAGAAATGTACTGTGAGAGAAGGAATTTAAAAGCATTAGCAAGTTGAGAAAGTGGTCTCTATGTTGAGTGGAGCTTTCTGAGATCAAAAGAATGTAATTTCAGAGAGCTCTCAGGCAAACCTGAAGACATGTACAAGACATGTACAAGGAATGAAGGTACTCAAGAGACTGATAGTCTGACTTCGATAATTCAACTTACCTAGATTATAAAATAAGTGGTATTTAACATATAGCTCCTTTTTCAGTATCTGTATAGTAATTCTGGGCTTCTCTGATAGCTCAGTTGGTAAAGAATCTGCCTGCAATGCAGGAGACCCTGGTTCGATTCCTGGGTTGAGAAGATCCACTGGAGAAGGGAAAGGCTACCCACTCCAGTATTCTAGCCTGGAGAATTCCATGAACTGTAATTTAATGGGCTTCCCAGGTGGCTTAGTGGTAAAGAATCTGCCTGCCAATCAGGAGATGCAGGTTTGATCTCTAGTGGGGAAAATCCCCTGAAGAAGGAAGTAGTAATCCATTCCAGTCTTTTGCCTGAAAAATTCCACGGACAGAGGAGCCTTGTGGGCTACAGTCTATAGAATCACAAAAGACTCAGACACAAATTAAAAACTAAACACCAACAATAAATTAATTTCATACTTTCCCCAAACTTCAGTAACGTCTGAAGTTCCTTTGTGCTGTGTAGAAAAAAGGGAAGGAATAGCAAATGGATATAAACCTTGCTCAATATTAATTTCTCTGTGGCATCCAATGAGATGGATCAACCTTCTATCAAGGGAGTCGTGTCCAGTATATCCAGAACAGCAATAGCTACAGAGTGAGTGAACAGCTACCTATGTCAAAATTGGGACAGCCATGAGAACAAAACAATATTGAGAAAGTAACAGAATGATATATAAGAACACAAAACTCACACTTAGCTCTGCCTCCATTTTAAATAATCACATATATTACTTCCCCCAGAAAGAAAGGAAAAAGAAGCACTTTGCTCACTTAGAGAAATAAACAATAACAACAACAAAACTGGGTCAAACTGAAATATGTCTCATATCCAAACTAAATAGAACAAATTTTTCTGACAAAATATCAAATCCATTTTGCTGTGATGATGTTTGAGGAAATACTGCAACGTTTACTAACAGCATAATCATGAAAGAAAAGCTGTAATTTTTTTTTTTTTGTCATGAAAAGGCAGCTAGAAATTCAGTACATTTGATAATTTTTTTTTCTTTTCTTTTCCTTTTTTTCCCCAAGCCAATACTGAGGTCCAGCCTTGTTTTTAATTCCACTTATTTTCTTTCGCTTGTCTATTTTCCTTTGGCAATCTCTGAGGAAAAGCTAGACAACTTTCATCCTTATTTGAATTAAATCATTATCCTAAAATAGAGTCATATTTTGTCAGTCAATATCTCCAAATGTTTATTTAAATGGGCTCAAAGGGAAAGTAAATGAAGCCCATGAATACACTGAGACAACCAGAGTGAAAAATGTGGTTAGTGCTCATAAAAAGTAAGTCTACAAATCCCTGGTTTAGTGTGGTTGCTATAAACAAATCTGAGTATCTACAGGGTTTCATGAGCTCAACAGTTTGGGGCTTCCCTCAGCTCCACGTATTGTGGATATATTGTTTTCTGTATATTGAGACTAAATATATGCAGATGATCCCAAACAACACAATAAGGGTTTGAATTGCATCAGTCTACTTATAGGCACATTTTTTCAATAAATAATACAATAATATACAATCTGCTAATGACTGAATTTGTTGATGTAGAACCTTGAGTGGATCTTCATCTCCACAAGAGTTGGGCCCAACACCTGCATTGTTTAAATGCCTATATCATTTCAAATAATAGTATCACTAATGTAATTTAGATTGAGGTTAAGATTAGGCAATTAAGTAAGTCCATTAGACTGAAATAATCACTCAGCACAATCTTCTATTTTGATAATGAATATGAAAAACAGGTATTCTCTCAAGCAGTTGACAGCTTTTCAAAAATCTGAATGACCAATATTCTTAGTTTTTAAATAATGAATCTTAGCCTTCCAAAGTAAATGGAAAAATAGCAGCAGCAACAATAATTTTTTAGACATGCATTTTCCAGTTGAAAATACCATAATTCGCAAAGGCATTCATCATAAGGGTAAGGTTGTAGAGATGATATTTTCCTCTGGACATCCTAAAAGATTCGGGGATTCTAGCCCATTTAATCACCAGAAGAAAAAGAAAATCCTCTAGAAATAATAGCTTGGAGATAATTCTAGTTGAAACAGGAAGCCAATATAAATCTGCCAAGATGGGACTAATATGTTGTTTCTTCACAGTGAAAGTTAAATTATGATCCAAGAAGTTCTAGACATGCTGTAATTTGGAGATAGCCTTATCAAAAAAGCCATAAAACCAAATAGTCAAGTAACTGGTTGCTATAGAAACTATAATACAAAATAAATAAATAAATGAGACCTTCAAAAAAGCAAGATATAAAAAACATGCACAGGTATGGCATAATTCATAAGGATTAAATTCACATAAATTAAAAAATCTTGTTGAAGTATGAATGCTTGCACTCTTGTAAGTGTCAGGTGTTTAAAAGCTTAGACACACATGCGAAAAAGGCAAGGTAAAATAATATTCTTGTTTGCAAGATGGAGAATTCCATTCAAGAGTATAACAAAAGATGACATTGTGTGCATATGAGTTATGAATTTGAATATTAAATATCAGTATTAATAATATGAAACCATCCAAGCACACATAATTTTAAGAAATCAGATCTTTATAAAATAATCTTTTTTTCTTTTCCTGTCACTTTCTTCTACTCTCTCTCTCTGCTTCTCTCTTTGTCTCCTTATCCATGTTGTCATCATTTTTACTTAGAATTCATCATGTTTAAAATGTTTTTTAAAAATATATCAGCAACTCCTGCAACTCAATTCCAGAAAAATAAACGACCCAATCAAAAAATGGGCCAAAGAACTAAACAGACATTTTTCCAAAGAAGATATACAGATGGCTAACAAACATGAAAAGATGCTAAATATCATTCATTATCAGAGAAATGCAAATCAAAACCACAATGAGGTACCATTTCACGCCAGTCAGAATGGCTGCGATCCAAAAGTCTACAAGCAATAAATGTTGGAGACGGTGTGGAGAAAAGGGAATCCTCTTACACTGTTGGTGGGAATGCAAACTAGTACAGCCACTATGGAAAACAGTGTAGAGATTCCTTAAAACCTGGAAATAGAACTGCCACACGACCCAGCAATCCCACTTCTGGGCATATACACCCAGAAGAAACCAGAATTGAAAGAGATACGTGTACCCTAATGTTCATCTCAGCACTGTTTATAATAGCCAGGACATGAAGCAACCTAGATGTCCATCAGCAGATGAATGGATCAGAAAGCTGTGGTACATATACACAATGGAGTATTACTCAGCCATTAAAAAGAATATATTTGAATCAGTTCTAATGAGGTGGATGAAACTGGAGCCTATTATACAGAGTGAAGTAAGCCAGAAAGAAAAACACCAATACAGTATACTAATGCATATATATGGAATTTAGAAAGATGGTAATGATAACCCTGTATGTGAGACAGTAAAAGAGACACAGATGTTTAGAACAGTCTTTTGGACTCTGTGGGAGAGGGAGAGCATGGGATGATCTGGGAGAATGGCAGTGAAGCATGTATAATATCATATATGAAACGAATCGCCAGTCCAAGTTTGATGCATTATACTGGTTGCTTGGGGCTGGTGCACTGGGACGACCCAGAGGGATGGTAAGGGGAGGGAGGGGGGAGGGGGGTTCAGGATGGGGAACACATGTACACCCGTGGAGGATAAATGTTGATGTATGGCAAAACCAATACAATATTGTAAAGTATTAGCCTCCAATTAAAATAAATAAATCTAAATTAAAAAAAAATATATATATATATATATATTCCACTACAATTAAATAGGTAAAGTAATAGCGTCTCCATTTTCAAATGAAGGAATATGAACTCCAACAGTATTTTAATTTGATACAAAATTTTAGTTCCAATTAGTTACCCTGTGTTGCTCTACAGAGATGGAAAGATAAATATTTTACTGTGCTTTCTTTGATAGTAATTCAGTGTTCCCAAAAAAAGTTTATAATGGATTGACTAAATTATAGAAAAATTAGTTTGTTTATGAGTGGATAATAATGATTTCAGAGGCTTTCTGAGTCTGAAAGGTATTGAAACATTTGTTGAGCACATTCAATATGATGCACCATTCACTTCTTTTGGATAAATACACAGAAGTGGAATTGCTGGGTCATAAGGTAGTTCTGGGCTTCCCAGGTAGCTCAGCTGGTAAAGAAACTGCCTGTAATGCAGGAGACCCCAGTTCAAGTCCTGGGTTGGGAAGTTCCCCTGGAGAAGGGATAGGCTACCCATGCCAGTATTCTTGGGCTTCCCTGATGGATCAGACAGTAAAGAATTCTCCTGTAATGAAGAAGACCTGGGTTCAATCCTCAGGTTAGGAAGATCCCTTGGAGGAGGCCTTGGCAACCCACTCCAGTTTTCTTGCCTGGAGAATTCCATGGACAGAGGAGCCTGGTGGGCTATAGTCCATGGGGTTGCAAAGAGGCGGACACAACTCAGCACAGCACAAGGTAGCTCTATTTTTAATTTTTTGAGGAGCCTTTATACTGTTTCCCACAGAGCTTACATCAACTTGAATTCCTAATGACAGTGTGCCGGGGTTTCAATTTCTCCACATCTTTGCCAACACTTAGTGCCTTTGGTTTTTAATAATAACCATCCTGACAGGTATGAGATGATGTTTCTTTGTCATTTTTATTTGTATTTCCGTGATGATTAGTGATATTTAGCATTTTTCCATATACCTGTTGGTTATCTGTATGTCTTTTTCAGAGAAATGACTCTGCAAGTCCTTGCTAAGTCGCTTCATCCGTGTCTGACTCTGCGACCCCAGAGATGGCAGCCCACCAGGTTCTTCGTCCGTGGGATTCTCCAGGCAAGAACACTGGAGTGGGTTGCCATTGCCTTCTCCAATGCATGAAGGTGAAAAGTGAAAGTGAAGTCGCTCAGTCGTGTCTGACTCCTAGCGACCCCATGGACTGCAGCCCACCAGGCTCCTCCGTCCATGGGATTTGCCAGCCAAGAGTACTGGAGTGGGGTGCCATTGCCCATTGCAAAATCAGGTTATTAGCTGTTTTAGCTATTAAGTTGAAGTCCCTTATATATTCTGGAGATTCTCCTCTTATTAGATATATGCTTTGCAAATTTCCTATCCCAATAGCTGTATTTTCACCCTGTTGATTGTTTCCTTTGCTGTGAAGAAACTTGCTGCTTGACGTAGTCTCACTTGCTTATTTTTGCTTTTTTTGTCCTTATTTTTCATGTCATATTCATTAAATCATTTCAGAGACCAATTTCCAAAAGAACTGACCTCCCATGTTTGCTACAGCACTATATACAATAGTGGATAATTAATTCCAAACATGGAATAATTAACTCCAAATTATGGAAACTACTTAAATGCTCATTGACAGATGAGAAGATGCATAAAACATGGTATATACATACAGTGGAATACTATTCAGCCTTTAAAAAGAAGAACCTTGGCAATATGTGACAACATGAATGCATTTTGTGACATCATGCTAGGTGAAATAAGCCAGTGACAGAAAGACAAATATTGCATTATTTCAGTTATGTAAGTTCTCTAAATTAGCCAGATTCATAGACTCAGTGAGTAGAAAGCTGGTTGCCAGGGACTAGGAGAGGGAGAAATGGAGAGTTATTTGCTAACAGGCATAAAGTTTCAATTAAGCACAATGAATGAGCTCTAGAGAGCTGCTAAACAACATTTTATATATAGCATAAAGTACTATACACTTAAAAAAAATTAGGAGGGTAACTCTCATGTTAAATGTTCTTACCACAACAAAATAACACAAGTAAACGAAAGTAAATAATTAAGCATTTGCTCTAAGTAATTTGACTGTAGGAAAACACATTTAAGGTAAGCTAAGTAACTAAAATGGCATCGTGTTTTGACACTGTATTTTCACTGAGACCCAAAGGAACTAAAAATCTCAGAAAAAAAAAAATGAAATTATACCTTAAGCAGCTTTTTATTTTATATGTACAGAAGGTATGCATGCTAAGCTGCTTCAGTCATGTCCCACTCTTTGCAACCCAATGGACCGTAACCCACCAGGCTCCTCTGTCCATGGGATTCTCCAGGCAAGAATACTGGAATGGGTTGCTGTTTCCACCTCCAGGGGCTTTTGCAGACCCAGGGATCGAACTCATGTCTATTATGTCTCCCGTGTTGGCAGGCGCCTTCTTCACTACTAGCCACCTGGAAAGCTCATATGTACAGAATATTAGACAATTAATATACTTCAAGATAAACGAACAAAAAAAGCAAGCAAATCATTTTAGTTGCTGTGCGCCATACTATTTATATTGTATCTATTAAAACAAAGCCCTCCCCTACCCTTGCTGCTGATGCTGCTAAGTCGCTTCAGTCGTGTCCGACTCTGCGTGTCCCCATAGACGGCAGCCCACCAGGCTTCCCCGTCCCTGGGATTCTCCAGGCCAGAACAGTGGAGTGGGTTGCCATTTCCTTCTCCAATGCATGAAAGTGAAAGTGAAGTCGCTCAGCCGTGTCCGACTCTTAGTGACTCCATGGACTGCAGCCTACTAGGCTTTTCTGTCCATGTGATTTTCCAGGCAAGAGTACTGGAGTGGGTGCCATTGCCTTCTCCGCCCTGACCCTTGAGTCAGGATTAATTTCTTCAAGAATGAGGAAGAAAAGACTTAACATGAATTGTGAGATCAGGATGAGAGACAGGTGGAGAGACAGAGAGCGGAGAGAGAGAGATAGAGAGACAGAAACATAGAGAGATTGACTGATGTTACAGGACATGTAAGATCTATAATTTTTTCATCACATGCAAGTACTTATGGTTTTACTGTTCTTTCATTCTGTTCATATTCTTAAAATTACATGTTTATTCTTAAGTGTACAAATGTAAAGTGTTTTGTGTCAAACCCAGCTAAGTACCCTCATAAAATCCATCATTTTCTTACTCCTTATTACTAGAATATCATGTTTTGGGGGAAGCAGCAAAGATCCCAGATTAATGATTTTGCAGGCTTCCATAAAACAATGAAAGGAGATGCAACATACTGTGACAAATAGATGTAAGTGGAAGTCTACCGCTGGAGTTTCCAGACAATCTGATTTCTGTTAATTTGGGCTCTTTGCTCACCACAACCACCCCCGACCCCGCCGCCCCCCAGCTGCCTGCTGCTCCAAGAAACATGATATTCTAATAATAAGGAGTAAAAAAAAAAAAAAAATGGTGGATTTTATGAAGGTACTTAGCTGGGTTGCCACAAAATACACTCGTAAGTTTAAGAATATGAACAGAATGAAAAAACAGTAAATGAAACCATAAATACTTGCATATGATGGATAAATATATATCTTTACATGTCTTGTTATATTAGTCAATCTCTCTCTGTCTATGTCTATCTCACCTAGCATGAGCATTTTGTCTTTCTTTATTCTTCTAAACTCTTCTGGTTTGTAGTGTCTTTGCAATGTTGGAGATTCCAAGCTACTTTTTGAATATGAAGAGAATGACCTTCCATGGAAGGTAGGTAAAATAGAAAGATAAAATACACTCATGTGTTGATGACATCATCAAGCTACATTTTCAGTCCTGGGTTGTTCATTAGATACTGGGGCATTGTTGAGCCAGGTGAGATAAAGAAACCCTTTTGATAAGTAAGTTACCTATGGCAAACATTTGATATTGGTGTTCTGGGGCCTTAAATGTTCTACTCTTAACCTAGGTTTCGGAGAAGGCAATGGCACCCCACTCCAGTACTCTTGCCTGGAAAATCCCATGGACAGAGGAGCCTTGTGGGCTGCAGTCCATGGGGTCGAGAAGAGTCAGACACGACTGAGCGACTTCACTTTCACTTTTCACTTTCATGCACTGAAAAAGGAAATGGCAACCCACTCCAGTGTTCTTGCCTGGAGAATCCCAGGGACGGGGGAGCCTGATGGGCTGCTGTCTATGGGGTCGCACAGAGTCGGACACGACTGAAGTGACTTAGCAGCAGCAGCAACAGCAACCTAGGTTTAGTCACATTAAAGAAAAAAAAATCTTTTTTGATCTTCTCATCTCATTCTAGGATGAGCATTTTTCTATCTGCCTTAAATGACATCTGTAGCATCAGAATAAATCAATATTTGTCCTTCTATTTATAAGACCCTGTCCCTCACTACTTCAAGATTTTCTCTAATTCTAACAGAGCCCAATAGAAAGAGAATGGTTAAAACACACATTAACACATAAATAAGCCCATTCTTTGGATGGTTAATTTTCTTTTGGAAAGTTTGCTGCCATATATAAAATGTTTTTAAAAATCTGATGGAAGTACTCAGTTGGAGCATCCCAGATAGACTCAGACCAAAAAGTATAATGGATTCAACTACTTTAAACTCAATCTGCATTTCATATTTGAATCATTTTTGCTCACTTGCAGTGCTTTTTGATAAGAAAAGATCATTGCAAGTAATGCATTTACATTGACATATGCTTACCTTAAATATCTTTGTTTCATTATGTTTAATTTACTAATGAAAAATTTTAGATGTAAGTGAACTGGAAATAAACTGAAATGTGTTAGCCTTGAAAAGTGAAAGTTAAATGTTAGGGATAGGCAAGAATTCTGGAGTGGGGAGTCATTTCCTTCTCCAGAGGATCTTCATGATTCAGGGATCCAACCCAGGTCTCCTGCACTGCAGGTGCTGGAGATGTTATTGCAATTGATAAAATTGCAGGTGGTTTCTTTCCCATCTGAGCCACCAGGGAAGCCCTAATTAAGTGAAATCAAGTCTTCAAAGATATATAGACAGAATTGAAATTCCTGAAATTTTGGAAGTTATTTCAAGAGAAAATTAAGAAAATCATATATTATTATAAATACCAACTTTAGGTATTATTCTTATATCCTTGTGGCATTTGGACACTCTGAAATTCTAACAAGACTTTCTTTAATCTCTATGTTCCTTAGAGGGATATGTTATTTAAAAGACTGACATTAGAAATTAAAAAAATAAAAACTGAAGAAAAAAAATGAATAAATGAAAAGGAGTTTTTAAAAAGAAATTTTATCACCAGACACTACATTTTTAAGGCAGAGAAACAATAGTCATACTCAAGGGATTCCGTAGTGGAAAAATTATACATAAAGTGCCTTTAGGACAGAAGGTGACATGAACTATATATAGCATGACCATTCTGATCAAGTTTAACCACTGCAAGTCTTTTCATATTATTTATAAAACCAATTACATGCTGATTCAGAAACCACATTTCACAGCTTGCCTTGTCAGATTACTGCATGATTAAGACTGGCCATCATTCTTTCTGTCTTCCTAATCAAATGGTCCAGCCATTGCCCAAGGTCAAATGAGTGAAAAAATGAAGTTCACTGTCTTGGCAGTGCTCTACTTCATTCTTTTGTCACAACTCCTCTTTTCCACTTAGGCAACCATGACCTCCATTCTGTTCTTTCCTGCTGATTCTTACTTTATTCCTGCCCTCGCCACCTACAGATGCTGCTATGAAAATTGGCTAACTCGTTATGGAACAGTTTCCAAGTGTCAGGTCTAACAAAAGATGCTTTGTCAATACCTTCTTACAAACATAGCATCTATACTGCTGAGAACTTTCTTTGACAAAACAAATGACAGGGTCTGGACTCAGATTGTGTAGATTCAAATTTATATTTCACTTTGTGTGATTTTGGTCAAGTTCTTACATTTTTGTTGAGGATATGAGTACAGCTTACCTCATAGGATTGTAAGAAATTAAATAATATTTAATACATAAAACTAGAACAGTGGGTCTTGTACACTAATCATATTATTTTGCCAATCATAGTAGGAATATTATAGTGTAATAGAGGAGGAGTCAGTTACAGAGAAGGCAATGGCACCCCACTCCAGTATGCTTGCCTGGAAAATCCCATAGACGGAGGAGCCTGGTGGGCTGCAGTCCATGGGGTCGCTAAAAGTCGGACACAACTAAGCGACTTCACTTTCACTTATCACTTTTATGCACTGGAGAAGGACATGGCAACCCACTCCAGTGTTCTTGCCTGGAGAATCCCAGGGACTGGGGAGCGTGGTGGGCTGCCATCTATGGGGTCCCAGAGTTGGACACGACTGAAGCGACTTAGCAGCAGCAGCAGCAGATACCTTAATAATACTAATGTTACTATTATTTTTAAACAAATCCATATGAGAGGAGTTCAGCCTGACATTTAAATTGTGTAGCAGTTTATGTGTTTGAAATTGTGGATATGCAAAACTGAATATAAAATAAATGTGTGACCACAGAACCTCACACTATCAACTGTGACTTGTAGGAGCAACAGGTTTTAACTCTTAGGTTTCAATACCAGTTCTTCCTTCTGAGACTGGGTGATAAATATGTTACTTTATGTCTGAGAGCTTCCATTTAATTAAACTGAGGAAAATATCACTTACCTTCTGTGTTGTGACATATGATAAGAACTCTGTAAATAGTGTATTATGCTTTTAGTGATTTGCCCTATTGTTGTTTTCCGGCCTTTTGCTGCCTTTGCCAAATCCTCAAGATATGTGGTAGGTAATATTAGACATATATATATGTATATGTATATAATATTACAATTGATAACATTGTGTACACCCTTCTAAATGATCCTTTTAAAATATTTTCCTTTCATTTCATAAAATGGAAAACATATTTAGATTCATTCCATGGTATTTTAATTAAGAAAATAATTTTACTTAAAACACAAATTTTGATTACACACTGAACATAGGGGAAAGATATTAAAATGTAATACATACAAATTGACTATGTGGCAGGCCTTTTAAATCCACCATCTCATTTTAATTATTAGACAAATATTTACAAAGATCTTAGGAGTTGGTAATACCAAAATGCAATTTTTTCAATACTTTTAATTAACATGAGATTAATGAACACAGTTTTTATAGGAACATCCCTTGATTAGTTTAGTGTGTTGTGCTGTATTCTGATTTGATTATACACTATTCCAAAGTATTGCAAAGAAAATATGCAGAGACGATTATCCTTTTAAGAAAAATAACCTAATGAGAGAACTCAGAGATTAGAACAGTAAAAAAAAAAAAAAATGTAGTCACTACTCAGTCCTGCACCCTCTGTAGGGTAGTAGACGCTACAGAAAACCTATTAGGAAACATTTTCACCACCGAAGAGGTGTATATTTATTAATAGAGGTAATAAATTAAGAACATGTGAGAAAATTTCAATGGAAATGAAGCAGCAGGCTTACATATACTAAGTCCTTGAATCATTTCTCAAAAGACATGTAATCCATAAAATCATTGTCTACTTTGTTCTGGAGCAAGGCAAAAATGCACTATTCACTAAACTATCTTTGATAATATAAGGGAAGATTGATTTCATCTTTTTCCCTTTTCATATGAATAGTCATTCTCCCAGAGAATGCCTGGTGTAACTTAGTGTTAAAAAAGATACAAATTTATGTGCACCATATGCTTCCTTGGATCTGCTTTATGGCAAAGGCTAAAAATTATTGCAGCAAAGTAGTGATTTGTGATCAAAGGGTACAGCCTCAGCTAGTTCACAGAAAGGGCTGCGTCTGCTCTGGACTAGAACTGAGTGAGTTCAGTCACCTGAAGTCACAGAAATTAAAACTGCCATCCCAAGACATTGAAAGGGCTGTTTCTACCTTTCTCAAGGATTCTGCAATTTTGTGCCTTAATTCTGCCACCTGCTGGTATGATAAAGAATTGACAAGAGTTGACTAGATTTCAATGTGAGTTTTGCAGGAAACATCAAATTGTTTCAAATTACTTTGACAAAATAGCTCATGTTTTGTCAGCAAAGTTAATGTGTTTTCTTAGACTTTATGATTTCTTAAATAGTTATATAAATATATTTAGTGGAGGAAGATAAAGATTGTGTTTTATGTCAATAATTTCCTATTTTCCATAATTTGCTTTAAGGACTTGATGTTAAAAGATTTTCATTGTCAGGGACTCAGAAAATATGCAACTTATCAAGTAATTTTATAGGAAATTCAGGTAACAAATACATATGGCTTGCAAAACTAACAATTAAAAAAATAGTTTGTAAATTTCCTTGGTCTTGCCAGTTTCTTGGCTTCTCATGCCTTCTACGGTAATGTGGGCCAGGGAGTGTAGCCACAATACAGTCACATGAGAAGAAGCTATTGTGTTGTTGCTGTACAATAATCATACAGAAGAGGAGCTAAATCTGTGCTGAGAGAAATTATAGGGGCACTGTGTAATTATGGTTTGCAAGGAAACCTATATGATTATAATTTGAGGAATTTAAAGAAATTGCTTTTTTCACATTTGAAGACAAAATCTTTGTCTCATGAAAACTGATTCTTTTTCCTTTTCAGGAGAGCAAAGACAATTATATACTCAGAAACATAATTAGTACAATACTGATTAACAGCAAAAGGCATTTTAAAAGACCACTTATTAGTCATGCAGTTTTTTTCATTATGTCAAGAGAATATCTTCAGAAAAGGCAAAAGAATTAAAAATTCAAGGGATTAAAATATGTATTCAGTGTAGCTTGTGCCTTCTTTTTTAGCATTTTATCCAAATTAAAATTCTTCATGCTGATTAAATCGAAGTTAGATATATTTGTAAAGGCAGTCATATTTTCTCAGGCAGTTTTGCAAAAAGTGGAGCCTGAGGCGATGGCTTCTTTGATAGTACTCTGTTAAGCAGCCAGCAGCCCAAGGAATAAGGATGGTGACACAATTTAAATGTTACTTATAGGTCACGAAACTTTGAAAAGGAAGTAGTACATTTCAGTTAATCATCCAGATATTTGTAAATAAATGACTATGTGGCACTGTCCAGAGGAAGTATCTGAGTATCTGATTGTCATTTGTAGTTAGGGTGACGAAAGGGAAGATTCTTAGGCAAACCAACAAAATAATGATCACAAGTTTTTGTTTGTATATTTGTTTTTAATGCATTGTAGCAGAAATAAACATTTAAATTAAGGATGGAAAAGAAATGTCAACTTACTTTTAAATTGTTTAAGTATGACATTGAAAAATCATAAATATATTATGGTGCCACATAATAGTTACCAGTCAGATTGCTAATATATTTTCCTCTATTTTATGTGTTTTTCCATCTTTTTATCATAGCTGCATAAATATTGAATTTTAGACCTTGAATAGCCTACTCATATAACTGCTTTGTGGCTGCCACCAATTTTTTTTCTCTCTTATTTTAGTTTACTGTGCTCACAGTCTAATGCTAATGACTCTGAGAGCCCCAGCATGGTCACTACTCGCAATTATTGATAGACATGTGACTAATAATGGAGTTCAGGTGATTTTCAAAAGTATTATGTGCATTACATATCCCTCCATGTTTGTACCAAGGCAATCAAGGATTGTGTCCAGGGAGTTAGGGTCTTGTCTAATGGTTCTTTCTTTATTGCTGTCCAAGATATTAGCCTGATCTCCTTTGGTGTTTAAAATAGTGACCAGCAGTGTGTGACAGCATCATTATCTTTTTTATCTCTAGAACTCAGAAGAGGTTTTCTTTAAATTTTGGAAATATTCTGTTATGTAAATAGTCAAGATATGTTGCCTTTATTCTTTCAAATATCATTTTGATTCTTTTAGCATTCACACTTATTTTTTCCCCTAAGCAAATAATAGGTGTAACACAAATACATTATAAGGTAACTGAACTCATGATCAGAGTGAGATTCACAAGAATCAGCAGGTCAATGCCTGCTGTAAACCATCAGGTGAAGAGCTAGGAAGAATGCAAATATTTTATTAAATCTTGATCCCATTATTTCTTTGCAAACAGTTGTTCACTCTCCTTTCGGTAATTTAAGTGGAATTAGCATTCTGGTTAGTCCCTCTGCAAAAACAAATAGAAGCCAACTGAGAATACCGGAGTTCATTTCAGCTCCCCTGCCACAATCATTCCTCGATTTATATTTTTGACAAATAGTTCTCATTTCCCAAGGTCTCTGAAGGCAGCAGCTTGTGGCATATATTTCTGGCCCTCTTGCATATTTGGAAAAGAATCCAAACTCATCTCTGTAGTTCTGTATCTAATGCTGAATTTCTTTTGCTTTCCAATCTCCACTCAGTTCTTTATCAAACAAACTCATGTGGCTCTAGGGGGCTTCCCAGGTGGTGCTAGTGGTAAAGAACCTGCCAGCCAATTCAGGAGGCTTAAGAGACACAGGTTAGATCCCCATTGAAATGATTTAGAACAGCACAGCACATCTGGCTCTAACAAAACTTACTTTCCTTTAAACACTACTCTATGAAAGTATTTCAGAAATATTGGGAAGCCTGAGGCTGGTTATTTTATATTTATTGTTGTTGACCCTCTAAATCATGTCCAACTCTTTATGACCCTATGTACTGTAGCCCACCAGGCTCCTCTGTCCATGGAATTCTCTAGGTAAGTATAGTGGAATGGGTTTCCATTACCTTCTCTAGGGGATCTTCCTGACCCAGGGATCAAACCTACGTTTTTTGAGTCTCCTGTGTTGGCAGGTGGATTCTTTAGCACTGAGCTACCTGGGAAAACAACCTCATGTATATTACTGGCAAAACAACAGCAACAATAACAACAAAATACCTGCCTAATATCTGAGTTCTCAATCCAAATTAATGGATGACTCTTTAGAATAAACTATCTGCTTTAGTAGGGCTTCCCTGGTGGTTCAGATGATAAGAATCAGCCTGCAATGCAGGAGACCTGGGTTCAATCCTTGAGTAAGGAAGGCTCTCTGGCAACTCACTCCAGTATTTTTGCCTTGAAAATTCCATGGACAGAAGAGCCTGGAGGGCTACAGTCCATGGGGTCACAAAGAGTCAGACATGACTGAGTGACTAACACACACAGACACACACACACACACACGCACATGCACACACACACACACACACACACCTGCTTTAGTATGTTTGTTGATACCCCATTTAGCTCTTCGCATTCTTAAACTACTCCCCTTCCATGAAAACTTTGCTTGTAGTTCTATCTGAAGGATCTTTCATTCTTCTGCTATACTCACTAGGAAATATTAGATACCTTTGCTATGATTTAAGAAATTCTTGTATAACACCTTTGCCATTTTTTATTAAAAATCTTGCTGACTCCCTGAGATAGTATCTCAGGGAGTGTTCTCTATATAAATTAACAGGGGAAGAGAAGACTTGAGCCTGGTTTACTCTAGTGGTTTACTTTACTTTGAAAGAGAAATGGCCAGAAATGGCCAAATTTGCAATAATATGTTGATTTATGGGCTTGGCAGTATCAGGGACTTATACTGAAGATAATTGGAGAACTAGTAACAAAGAAATCTGGGGAAGAGCTGTGTGCGATGACTGAACAGGAAAAACAAAAACACATGAAGCTGTGTTTCCATACAAATTGTGAAATTATTTGTTCTAGCTCTGTGAAGAATACTGTTGGTAGTTTGATGGGGATTGCATTGAATCTATAAATTGCTTTGGGTAGTATACTCATTTTCACTATATTGATTCTTCCAATCCATGAACATGGTATATTTCTCCATCTATTAGTGTCCTCTTTGATTTCTTTCACCAGTGTTTTATAGTTTTCTATATATAGGTCTTTAGTTTCTTTAGGTAGATATATTCCTAAGTATTTTATTCTTTCTGTTGCAATGGTGAATGGAATTGTTTCCTTAATTTCTCTTTCTGTTTTCTCATTATTAGTGTATAGGAATGCAAGGGATTTCTGTGTGTTGATTTTATATCCTGCAACTTTACTATACTCATTGATTAGTTCTAGTAATTTTCTGGTGGAGTCTTCAGGGTTTTCAATGTAGAGGATCATGGCATCTGCAAATAGTGAGAGTTTTACTTCTTCTTTTCCAATTTGGATTCCTTTTATTTCTTTTTCTGCTCTGATTGCTGTGGCCAAAACTTCCAAAACTATGTTGAATAGTAATGGTGAAAGTGGGCACCCTTGTCTTGTTCCTGACTTTAGAGGAAATGCTTTCAATTTTTCACCATTGAGGATAATGTTTGCTGTGGGTTTGTCATATATAGCTTTTATTATGTTGAGGTATGTTCTTTCTATTCCTGCTTTCTGGAGAGTTTTTATCATAAATGGGTGTTGAATTTTGTCAAAGGCTTTCTCTGCATCTATTGAGATAATCATATGGTTTTTATTTTTCAATTTGTTAATGTGGTGTATTACATTGATTGATGTGAAGATAAGCATGTCCTCTGTGAATGCTCACCAAACCACAAGGAACTCAGGAGAGAAGAAGTTTAATAATAAAGAGGCTAAGTCAGCCCCATTTTTTGGGTATCAGTCAGCTTCTTTCCCCAGTCATCTCTGTGGTTTCCCAATTGGCTTGTAACACAAAGGGGCCATGGTGGCAGGAATGAAAGTCATGCAGGGACCCAGCCATGTGGACTTCCACTCACCAAGGCCAATTGATGAATATTTAATTTGTCAGCAGTAAAGACCAATACTGAGCTCCACCTGAAGGCAGGCTGGGTACGTTTGACTGCTTCCATGATGGAAGGAGCAGCATTTTGTACTACTGATATAGATTTGTCTGCCCTGTTGGCAGGAGATCTAAATTACCCCCATGTATATACTGGTTTCTAGTAAGACAGCTCTCCCACTTCAAAAGTGTCATGGAAATTTTGGCTCTTTGTGTATCAGTATATGTAACAGAACCAGTTTATTAATGACTGTGAGGAAGTTGGACTATCGATAAAGCCAAGATTTCTTTAATCTGTTCAGGATTTTATGCATATCTCTGAAATCCATCCATTAGAAGAAAATTCCACTTATGCAATATGTCAGTAGTGTTAAGTGGCAACTTTCAAGGGAGAAATGATGAAAATAAAAATTAGCTCAAAAACTGAAGTTGTGGTCAATTAATATTTCATAATGAATATTTTATTTATTTTATATGTTAATGGAAATTAAGGAGAAATATCTAACTTAATTAGTCCTTTCTGGTGCCTACATACAGAATTATATCAGGAGAAGTTGTATGAAGAGTGAATAAAACAAAGCAACTATCTTTTATGGATTTTCATTAAAAATATAATTATAAAATTATTTTTACTGTGTATGAATACATGGGATTGCTTAAATCCTCATCAATTTAATTAAATTTTACCTTTATTGTATTTATTAAAAAGTGATTTAAGGTAACATATATTTGCAAGGGGAAATACATACATAATCTGACATGTTCATCAGACTCTAGGACTTTTACTCTTATAAATTCCTCACAAAAAATGTTTGAGGTTAAAATTCTCAGTACCATTTAAAATAATAATCCTGAATTATACAAAATTTAAAGTGTCAAGTTTTATACAAGCATGTTAGTGACAGATCTGTGATTCTAACTCACTCTCTTTATCACTATTGCACTTCCCATTTTAGCATCTGTGTGACTAGAATTATTACTATATTTGAAATAACTGCCTTTTAAGTATTTATATCTACAAATAGCAGTAGGATATTATTTTTACATTAGTAGCAAAATATTTTTGTATGCTACTGGCTCCTCAATAATATGTTTTTCTATATAATTCTAATTTTTCTGATGAAATAATAAACTATCATTCAGAGATTTCAGATCCACTTTTTAATGTACATGTAAGCAGTATTTCCTTTTAACCATATATTGGCATATATTCATTTACACCTTTGACAATACAATCTAATTAAATTCATCATCACATACTTACATATGTGGGCTGGAGGAAGCACAAGCTGAAATCAAGATTGCCAGGAGAAATATCAATAACCTCAGATATTCAGATGACACCACCCTTATGGCAGAAAGTGAAGAAGAAATTAAAGAGCCTCTTGATGAAAGTGAAAGAGGAGAGTCAAAAAGTTGGCTTCAAACTCAACATTCAGAAAACGAAGATCATGACAAATAGTTGGGGAAAGAGTGGAAACAGTGGCTTACTTTATTTTTCTGGGCTCCAAAATCATTGCAGATAGTGACTGCAGCCATGAAATTAAAAGACGCTTACTCCCTGGGAGGAAAGTTATGATCAACCTAGACAGCATATTAAAAAGCAGAGACATTGCTTTGCCAACAAAGGTCCATCTAGTCAGGGCTATGGTTTCTCCAGTGGTCATGTATGGATGTGAGAGTTGGACTGTGAAGAAAGCTGAGTGCAAAAGAATTGATGCTTTTGAACTGTGGTGTTGGAGAAGACTCTTGAGAGTCTCTTGGACTACAAGAAGATCCAACCAGTTCATCGTAAAGGAGATTAGTCCTGGGTGTTCATTGGAGGGACTGATGTTGAAGCTGAAACTCCAATACTTTGGCCACCTGATGTGAAGAGCTGACTCATTTGAAAAGACCCTGATGCTGGGAAAGGTTGAGGGCAGGAGGAGAAGGGGACGACAGAGGAGGAGATGGTTGGATGGCATCACTGATTCAATGGACATGGGCTTGGGTGAACTCCGGGAGTTGGTGATAGACCAACTTTCATATTGTTGAAAAGTTCAGTTCAGTTGCTCAGTTGTGTCTGACTGTTTTCAACCCCATAGACTGTAGCACACCAGGCTTCCATGTCCATCACTAAATACCAGAGCTTCCTCAAGCTCATGCCCATTAAGTCAGTGATGCCATCCAACCATCTTATCCTCTGTCTTCTCCATCTCCTCCCACCTCCAATCTTTCCCAGAATCAAGGTCTTTCCCAATAAGTAGTTCTTCAAATCAGGTGGCCAAAATGTTGGAGTTTCAGGTTCAGAATCAGTCCTTCCAATGAATATTCAGGACTGATTTCCTTTAGGATGGACTGGGATCTCTTTGCAGTCCAAGGGACTCTTAAGAGTCTTCTCCAACACCACAATTCAAAAGCATCAGTTCTTCAGCAGTCAGCTTTATTTATAGTCCAACTCTCACATCCATACACAACTACATAGCTTTGACTAGATGGACTTTTGTTGACAAAGTAATGTCTCTGCTTTTTATTTTATTTTTTTCTGCTTTTTAATATGCTGTCTAGGTTGGTCATAGTTTTCTTCCGAAGAGCAAGTGCCTTTTAATTTCATGGCTGCAGTCACCATCTGCATTGATTTTGGAGCCCCCAAAAATAAACTCTGTCACTGTTTCCTTATTTCCCTATTTATTTGCCATGAAGTGATGGGACTGGATGCCATGATCTTAGTTTTCTAAATGTTGAGCTTTAAACCAACTTTTTGACTCTCCTCTTTCACTTTCATCAAGAGGCTCTTCAGTTCTTCCTCACTTTCTGCCATAAGGGTGGTGCCATCTGCATATTTGAGGTTGTTGATATTTCCCCAGGCAATCTTGATTCCAGTTTGCACTTCACCCAGCCCTGCATTTCTCATGATGTACTCTGTATATGAGTTAACTAAGCAGGGCGACAATGTACAACCTTGACATGCTCCTTTCCCAATTTGGAACCAGTCCATTTTTCCATGTCCAGTTCTAACTGCTTCTTGACCTGCATACAGATTTCTCAGGAGGCAAGTCAGGTGGTCTGCTTTTCCCATCTCTTGAATTTTCCACAGTTTATTGTGATCCACACAGTCAAAGGCTTTGGCACAGTCAATAAAGCAGAAATAGATGCTTTTCTGGAACTCTCTTGCTTTTTCCATGATCCAGCAGATGTTGGCAATTTGATCTGTTTCCTCTACCTTTTGTAAATACAACTTGAACATCTGAAAGTTCACAGTTCACATACTGTTGAAGCCTGGATTCGAGAATTTTGAGCATTACTTTGCTAGAATTTGAGATGAATGCAATAGTGCAGTAGTTTGAGCATTCTTTGGCATTGCCTTTCTTTGGGATTGGAATGAAAACTGACCTTTTCCAGTCCTGTGGCCACTGCTGAGTTTTCCAAATTTGCTGGCATATTAAGTGCAGCACTTTCACAGCATCATCTTTCAGAATTTGAAATAGCTCAACTGGAATTCCATCACCTCCACTAGCTTTGTTCATAGTGATGCTTTCTAAGGCCCACTTGACTTCACATTCCAGGATGCCTGGCTCTCGTTGAGTGATCACACCATTTTGAGTATCTGAGTATCTGGAGATCTTTTTGAAAAGTTACCTTGCCACTATTTAAAAAAAAAAAAAAAAATATATATATATATATATATATATATATATATATTTGGAGAGGGCAATGGCAATCCACTCTGGTACTCTTGCCTAATCCCAGGGACGGAGTAGCCTGGTAGGCTGCAGTCCATGGGGTCACTAAGAGTCGGACACGACTGAGCAACTTCACTTTCACTTTTCACTTTCATGTATTGGAGAAGGAAATGGCAACCCACTCCAGTATTCTTGCCTGGAGAATCCCAGGGACACTGGAGCCTGGTGGGCTGCCATCTATGGGGTCGCGCAGAGTCGGACACAACTGAAGTAATTTTATATATATATATACATGCTATGCTAAGTCACTTCAGTCGTGTCCGACTCTTAGCGACCCCATGGATTGCAGCCTAACAGGCTCCTCCGTCCATGGGATTTTCCAAGCAAGAGTACTGGAGTAGGGTGCCATTGCCTTCTCTGAGATATATATATATATATATATATATATATATATATATATATATATATTCATATAGATATAAATACAGATATAGACAGATATGTATTTAATGAGGCCAAGAAGAGTCAAGAGGCCAAGAGGCCAGGAAGAGTTACTTCCTTTGTTAAAGGAAGTAACAAAATGTGCACACTGCCCAGACACATGTTATAAATAAAAACGGTCAATGCATGATAAATGTAAAAGTAAGATTTTTAACAGCTTTACTCCAAAGATTGGCAATTTAAATGTCTAATATTCCAGATAATATCTGAACTTTCTGAACTCTGGTGCCAATGATAAAATGGTGTGTTCTATGTCAGTTCTAGATAGTATACTGCAATTTTATAGGCATTTGTTTTCAGTTGTGCTTCTTAATTTGGGGGTATTTTATTCACTTTACTTTTAGGTGAAAAGGTATCCTATTTTTTCCTTAAGGTTGAGTTTTAAATTCTTGCATTGGATGGGAACTCTAGAAAGAGTCATTGGGCTGAAACTTGACTTTAGTTCACAAAATTTATCATTTATGCCACATCCTCAAGGTTGCTCTCAGTATCTGTTCATGTGACCAGAGCAAAAACATTTTTCATGATTATAATCAGAACTGTAGCTTGTATTCAAGGAAGAAAACACGTTTGTTGTGAAAAGGTAAGGTGTCATTTTCTTGAGGTTGATTATAACTTCCCAGATTTGTTTGAAACATCTTGCCATGGAGTCTAGGACATTTCCCCAATAAGAGTAAAGTCATTTTGTTTTCATTTTCTCAAAAGAGTTGTATTCTGATTCAATAGGTAAATATATGTTTAAAATTCATCTTATTCATCAAAAAGTATATTCTTTCTTTCAATTTAGTGTGAGTTATTATTGCTTGAGAAAAAGTTATGTTAGCCGATCTGCAAAACGTTTCAAAGATTCAAGGCACAAACTGACACTGTTATTTTCCTTTTATAATCCTTCAAGCATTCTGCTTTAGTTTATATATCATATTAGTCATCTGGCATGAAAATCGATCCTAAAACATTTCAACACCTTAAAGAGAACTTTCATTTCCTATTTCCTTATCATCTATTGTAGAGGTTAATGTTTATCAGACTTTCCATTTCATCATAACCAAGGGGTGATAAGATTTTTTAAAATTATGTTTTATGAAAATGAACTACCCACAAGATAATTTAAATGCAATTTGTTGTGCAGGAAATATTTTCTTTAAAAACGTTAATTGATCTCAGTGTTCAGACATTAATTTAAAAGCACAGTGCTATGTAATTAAGGCTGACTATACCTGTTTGTATTGTCTCTGAGATATGATTATTTCTCAGTAGTATAATAATCTCTAATGAAAATCAAGTCATAAATTCATGGCAACATAATGAATTTTCAGTTGGAAATAAAACTTATAAAAAAGCGGTGATAGGAATACTTAGTCACTTTGGAAGAGGGAAAAAGAGCAAGACATAAACTAAGAGCTTCCTTGAAGAGTAACATGGTAATTACACACATATTTGAAAAACACTTATTTGCTCCTTGCACTTAGTTAGTATTTACCTTAATTATTTAATTCAGTGCAGCTGTCAAGAAAATATACTGAGGATTTGGGGAGGAAATTATTTATATTTCATTAGTTATATCAGTGGTCTTCCCTGGTGGCTCAGCTGGTAAAGAATCAACCTACCAATGTAGGAGAAGCAAGAGATGCAGGTTTGATCCCTGGGTCGGAAAGATCTCCTGGAAAAGGAAATGGCAACACACTTCAGTATTCTTGCCTGGAAAATTCTATGGACAGAAAAGCCTGGCAGGCTACAGTCCAAGGGTCACAAAGAGTCGGACATGATTGAGGGTGCATGCACACACACACACAATTATATCAATAGGTGTACTACTAAGATTATTTTAGGTTTAACATTTTGTGTGGGAGCATAACTTGGAGCATAAGTAAAGAGGAATCATTTTATTACTCTATTTTGAAAAACATTTGAGTCAAAGTGATTGGCACTGAATTGGGAATGTTGAAATTTTATAAATGCATTAATAAATACATATGAAGTCAAATATGTACATTTGTTTTCCAAAAATCCTTAACATGTTTTTAAATAAAATATAATATCTGTTATAAGGCATTACAAGGCATACTACATTAACTATAAAAAGATTGGTAAATAAAATTGTATTTGGAATGGAGAATTAGGACTTTTTGAAAAAGTAGAACATTGTATCAAAGAAGAAGTATATCACCCTAATTTTCTTTTTGTTTGAAATCTATTATGTCTACCGGGAAAAAAAAAGTCAGATATTTCCTCTTAATACTTAGAAAAATTTGTTTCAAGCCAGGACTGGAGAAGAGATGTGTTGAGATTAACTACCAGTCAGCAGAACAAGATGCAACAAGAACTCAAGTAGTTTTCACCCACCATACAATTCAGGATATAGACATACAGATGAGAAGAGATACTTTGAAATGAAAATGAATAGTACATAAATTCTGTTTCAGCAATAGTTGGGCCAATAAGTGATAACACTTGAAACAGTACTCAAATCTGCAAGCAGAGTACCTCTAGAAACTACTGATATTGGAAGAGATAGTCTAATCAAGGAAGATAATAGTAGATCAAAGTGATTCCATTTTTTGGAGAATCAGAGAACTAGGCATACAAACAATACCTGAATTTACATACAGAAGAGGTAGTTATCCAAACATTTAAACAAGATTATAATATAAAGTCCAGGTCAGTAAGTAAAAGACATAGATGATTTATTGCCTAAGCAGGACTAACAGAAACATTGACTTGAAAGGTTACTGTGAGACTGATCCAATCATTCCCCATTCCCTCCTCCCCAATGCTCTGTAGGATCCTGCTTGATTTCTAAGTTTTGAAACAAAGGTAAGATTTCTTAGTGCTAGGTACACAGTAAGCTTCAATAATAATATTTTCTTTTGGGGAGATTATCCAAACTGCATTGCAAAACTGAATATGAGTAGAGAAAAAGAAAAGGACCATGTCCAGATATAACATAAATATTTAGCTACAGATTGCGACTTTTTTTTTGTTTGTTTATTTCCTGTAAATAAAGGAGAAGGGAGTAACAGATGATGAGATGATTGGATGGCATGCATCATCGACTCAATGGACATGAGTTTTAGCAAACTGTGGGAGATAGTGAGGGACAGGGAAGCCTGGCGTGCTTCAGTCCATGGGGTCACAAAGAGTCAGACACGACTTAGCGATTAAGCAACAACAACCAAAAATGAAGCCCTACGACAGGTTAGTGTTCTTATAAGAAGAGGAAGAACCAGAGCTTTTTCTTTTTCCTCCATATGAGGACACAGTGAAAAGATGGCCACCTATGAGCTGGGAATGGAATCACCTGACGTATTAGTCTTGGACATCCCAGCCTTCAGACCTTTAAGAAAATACTTTCCTATCATGTAAGGCACCTGGTCTATGGTATTTCATTATGTGAACATAAACTGACTAACAAATTTCTATACATCCTTGTTTTGGAGTTTATTATATTCTATATTTTTTGTTAACTTCCCATGAGTTCTTAAATTCCATTTTCATAAATAATGCTTTGAAGTCATCTGCAAATAATAGGTACTTGTCACACTGCTTGCCTTGAAGTTATCACTCACTAAAATATAGTAACATATAGTTGATATATGGCCACTTAGTAAAATATAGTTAAATCAATAAGTTAAATGAATACAAGCCAATTAGAACAAAAATGGTATGGAGAGGGAGGAGGGAGGAGGGTTCAGGATGGGGAACATGTGTATACCTGTGGCGGATTCATGTTGATATATGGCAAAACCAATACAATATTGTAAAGTTAAAAAACAAAATAAAATAATAAAAAAAGAAAGTAAAAAAAAAAGATAATGATATTTCCTGATATGCCAGAGGTTTTTTAATTACAAATTTTGCTTTGTTAACTACCAAGTAATAGATTAAAAACTAATTATTATTTGGGACCTAAAAAAGTGAAGTATAATCAATAGCTAAGTAGAAAGAAATTGAATTTTTATATGTTTCATCAACACACGGGAAAATTTATTTGGCTGTCAAAATATCACCTCTGACCATCCATAAAATCATTTCATTACGATGGACCCTAGTATCTGTTCATATTTTGGTAAATTATTGCTGTTGAAGAAAAATAAATCACATGGTTTCCAGGCATAAGGGCAAAATTCTCTTGGGTCATTTAGTAATATCTTCTTTCTAAAATAATCAGCAGATAGATGAGATGTGAAACTAAGTGTCAAAGGGCAAACCTACATGTTCTGACTTGTAAAAACAAAGAAAGAGAAAAATGAGCTTACTTTCATTTCTTCATACAGCACAGATGGAATTTTAGATGCATTATATTTTATTTAAATGTTAAGTGCCATCTAATACTGTATGAGTAACTGCATAATTAATAAATGAATTTCCTTAGTGAACTATATAGCATATTATTGGTACAAGTTAAAGTCATGTAAAGTATATAGATATACTTGTGTTTCTAACCACAAAAAGCAAAAATGGATTATTTCACAAAAAGCAAAAAATCATTTCTTTCTCACATTGATAGATTGTCAGAAAAGGACAATTCACTTAGAAGTTTTAATAGTCTAAACAATTTTTGAGAGTAGGACAAAAATGTGCCAATTTATATTTTGCCATATTCATGTCATTTGAACTTACCAACTCTAAAAACTGGCCTTGTGTTCTGCATTTTACAAATGAAGTTTGTAACTGAGGTTAAGATGGTTTCAATAAACTGTTCAACATCAAACTACCAGTAAGTGTGTCAAAGCCAGAACTGAAAACAGACGTGGCCTGTTTAATATTGGAGACATATCATAATCTAAGCTCAGAAAATCATACACCAATTTTATTTCCTCCTCAGCTGTCTAACATCAGTGGTAAGATTGTCACATGGTGTGTAGTGGAAAGGAGAAGTTAAGAGGCGGACAACCTCATATTTGTAGTCCATATATACTAAAAAAAAATAAGAAGTACCAAACTGGATGGTGTTAGTTGTCAGTTCAGTTCAGTTCAGCCGCTCAGTTGTGTCCAACTTTTTGTGACCCCATGGACTGCAGCACACTAGGCCTCCCTGTCCATCACCAACTCCCAGAGTTTACTCAAACTCACGTCCATTGAATTGGTGATGCCATCCAACCACCTCATCCTCTATAGTCCCCTTCTCTCACCTTCAATCTTTCCCAGCATCAAGGTCTTTTCAAATAAGTCAGCTCTTTGCATCAGGTGGCCAAAGTATTGGAGTTTCAGCTTCAACATCAGTCCTTCCAATGAACATTCAGGACTGATTTCCTTTAGGAAGGACTGGTTGGATTTCCTTGCAGTCCAAGGGACTCTCAAGAGCCTTCTCCAACACCACAGTTCAAAAGAATCAATTTTTCAGCGCTCAGTTTTTTTTGTAGTCCAACTCTCACATCCATACATTACTACTGAAAAAACCATAACCTTGACTAGATGGACCTTTGTTGGCAAAGTAATGTCTCTGCTTTTTAATTTACTGTCTAGGATGGTCATTACTTTTCTTCCAAGAAGTTAACGTCTTTTAATTTAATGGCTTCAGTCACCATCTGCAATGATTTTGGAGCCCCCCAAAATAAAGTCTGCCACTCTTTCCACTGTTTATCCATCTATTTGCCATGAAGTGATGGGACAGGATGCAATGATCTTTGTTTTCTGAATGTTGAGCTTTAAGCCAACTTTTTCACTGTCCTAGTTTTTAGTTAATTGTAGTAGTAGTTAGCTGTAAATTTCATGTTAAAAATTAGGATATAGAAAAATACATGTGTAAAATTCCTACAACTATTTTTATTAGTGTAAGTAATCAATGTGGTCATTTCTCCAAACCTTCAGTTATACTTACTCTGCACCAATCAAACAGTTTTTCAATTTGACCAGCTGGACTATATGCCAGACCAATATTCTGGTAGGATTTTCCAAACAAAATTTAGTTCCTTTTCTAACATTAAAAACATAGTATTAATATTGAAGAATTAAAATCAAAGTATTAAAGGAATTGTACTGGAATATTGATTATGCAATTCTAATCCATTCTTGGCTGCTGCCCTCCAGCAAAGCCCTTATCTGTCTCCAATGTAATAATTAAAAAAAAAAAAAGTGAACATATTCCCTCAATGGTCTGGACATTCATCTTCTTAACATTATAAGATCATGGAGAAGTTTCAAAGATTTGGATCGATTTCTTTAGCTAATATTTGGACTGATTTTAGAGATATTAAATGCTGTAAAAATGTTTTCTCATGTTGTATAGTTCTAACTCAAAGTACTTAAGTTGGTGGGTAGAAGGGAAGGAAAGAGTCTTTATGTTCTTGTAATTGACTATTATTACATTACCAGAGCTTAAAAAGACAACAGAGGCCAACCTGCAAAATCTGCCAGGTGCTCAACTGGCTGATGTCCAGGTACCTTTCAGTGGCTACCAGAAAGGGTTAACACTCTTTTCTTTCTGTTTTTTGTGTTAGTCACTTAGTCGTATCCAAATCTTTGTGACCCCATGGACTGTAGCCTGCCAGCCCCCTCTGTCTATGGGATTTTCCAGGTAAGAATACAGGGGCGGATTGCCATTTCCATCTCCATGGATCTTCCTGACCCAGGGATCAAACATGGATCTCCTGTGTTGCAGGCAAATTGTTTACCATCTGGGAAAGTCTTTCTGTTTTAGGATTACCTAAAACACATTTTCCCACTGTCTCCAGTTTCTTATATCCATGAGATGCTTTCATCTTCTCCTCTAAATTCCAGTTGTCACTAAACCTCAATCTGTTCACTTTCTGCTGCTGCTTCTGCTAAGTCGATTTAGTCCTGTCCGACTCTGTTCGACCCCATAGACGGCAGCCCACCAGGCTCCCCCGTCCCTGGGATTCTCCAGGCAAGAACACTGGAGTGGGTTGCCATTTCCTTCTCCAATGCATGAAAGTGAAAAGTGAAAGTGAAGTTGCTCAGTCCTGTCAGACTGTCAGCCACCCCATGGACTACAGCCTACCAGGCTCCTCTGCCCATGGGATTTTCCAGGCAAGAGTACTGGAGTGGCGTGCCATTGCCTTCTCTGTTCACTTCTAACACTCCCTAAAATTTCCCCTAACATTCATTGCATTTTGACAGAACTGTCATCTTGCCTATGAGTTCTACTGATGCTTCAAGAGTGAGTTTGAGAAAAGAAGGCATTCAGTTCAGTTCAGTCACTAAGTCGTGTCCGATTCTTTGTGACCGCATTGACTGCAGCATGCCAGGCCTCCCTGTTCATCACCAATTCACAGAGTTTACTCAAACTCATGTCCATCGAGTCGGTGATACCATCTAACCATCTCATCCTCTGTTGTCCCCTTCTCCTCCCTCCTTCAATCTTTCCCAGCATCCGGATCTTTTCAAATGAGTTAGCTCTTCACATCAGGTGGCCAAAATATTAGAGTTTCAGCTTCAGCATCAGTCCCTCCAATGAATATTTAGGACAGATTTCCTTTAGGATGGACTTGTTGGATCTCCTTGCAGTCCAAGGGACTCTCACGGGTCTTCTCCAACATCACAGTTCAAAAGTATCAGTTCTTTGGCGCTCAGCTTTCTTTATAGTCCAACCCTCACATCCATACATGACTACTGGAAAAACCATAGCTTTGACTATATGGACATTTGTTGGCAAAGTTATATCTCTGCTTTTTAATATGCTGTCTAGGTTGGTCATAACTTTTCTTCCAAAGAGCAAGCATCTTTTAATTTCATGGCTGCAGTCACCACCTGCAGTGATTTTGGAGTCCAAAAATAAAGTCTGTCACTGTTTCCATTGCTTCCCCAACTATTTTCCGTGAAGTGATGGGACCAGATGCCATGATCTTAGTTTTCCAAACGAGTTTTAAGCCAACTTTTTTCACTCTCCTCTTTCACTTTATCAAGAGGCCTTTTAGTTCTTCTTTGCTTTCTGCCATAAGGGTGGTGTCATCTGCATATCTGAGGTTATTGATATTTCCCCAGGCAATCTTGATTCCACCTTGTGCTTCATCCAGCCCAGAGTTTCTCATGATGTACTCTGCATATAAGTTAAATAAGCATGGTGACAATATACAGGCTTGACGTACTCCTTTCCCAGTTTGGAACCAGTCCATTGTTCCATGTCCAGTTCTAACTGTTGCTTCCTGACCTGCATACATATTTCTCAGGAGGTCTGAAATTCCCATCTTTTAAGATCTGGTGGTCTGGTATTCCCATCTCTTTCATAAGTTTCCACAGTTTGTGGTGATCCACACAGTCAAAGGCTTTGGCACAGTCAATAAAGCAGAAGTAGATGTTTTTCTGGAACTCTCTTGCTTTTTTGATGATCCAACGGATGTTGACAATTTGATCTCTGGTTCCTCTGGCTTTTTTAAATCCAGCTTTAGCATCTGGAAGTTCACGGGTCATGTACTATTGAAGCCTGGCTTGGAAAATTTTGAGCATGACTTTGCTAGTGTTTGAGATGAGTACAGTTGTGTGGTAGTTTGAGCATTCTTTGGCATTGCCTTTCTTTGGGATTGGAATCAAAACTGACCATTTTCAGTCCTGTGTCCACTGCTGAGTTTTCCAAATTTGCTGGCATATTGTGGGCAGCACTTTCACAGCATCATCTTTTAGAATTTGAATAGCTCACCTGGAATTCCATCACCTCCACTAGCTTTGCTCCTAGTGATGCTTCCTAAGGCCTACTTGACTTTGCATTCCAGGATGTCTGGCTCTAGGTGAGTGATCACACACTGTGATTATCTGGGTCATGAAAATCTTTTTTCTATAGTTCTTCTGTGTATTGTTGCCACCACTTCTAGATATCTTCTGCTTCTGTTAGGTCCATAACATTTCTTTCCTTTATGGCCCATCTTTGCATGAAATGTTCCCTTGGTATCTCTAATTTTCTAGAAGAGATCTCTAGTCTTTCCCATTCTATTATTTTCCTCTATTTCTTTGCATTTATCACTGAGGAAGGCTTTCTTATGTCTCATTACTGTTTGGAACTCTGCATTCCAATGGGTATATCTTTACTTTTCTCCTTTGTCTTTCATTTCTCTTTTTTTCTCAGCTATTTGTAAGGCCTCCTCAGACAGCCATTTTGCATTTTTGAGTTTCTTTTTCTCGGGGATGGTCTTGGTCCCTGACTCCTGTACAATGTCTCAAGCCTCCATCCATAGTTCGTCAGGCACTCCGTCTATCAGATCTAATCCCCAATCTAATTCAAGGGATCCTAACCCCTTGAATCTCTTTATCACTTCCACTGTATAATTGTAAGGGATTTAGGTCATATCTGATGATCTCAGTGGTTTTCACTACTTTTTCAATTTAAGTCTGAATTTAGCAATAAGGAGCTTTTCTTAAAGAAGGCATGGCTCATCTTATTTCTTTACTTCATCATAAAATGGAGTTATAGTTTTCACTGTCACAATTTAAAATTAACAATATTTAAGGGTATGACCTGTGACATATTATTACAATTTGAATAACATTGATGAATCAATCTAAAATTTAATGGGATAGGCATAAATAGATAATATTAATGTCAAAAGCCAGAGCAATATATTCTGAGGAATTATAATGATAATATTCATTGGCACACTGTGATTTTCTTTGGGTGTGAAGAAATAAAAATTCCAATAATTGCAACTTTTAAAAGTAGGTTGTAATTTCCACATCAAATATTTCAATATTTGAAATTTTCCTTTCAGAGTTCAAATTATGCAAAACATATCTATAGGATAAATAGTTTATTATCTAATTTTAGAATGTGACCATAGCATTCTTCATTGAACATGATAGTGGCATTTTAACACATTTCTTGTAATTATGCTAGGCTAACCGAATGAAGAAAAGACCAATTTAACCTGTATAATTTCAGACTGTTTTACTAATGCAGTAGTACATAGAAAACTATAGACAAATATGAATAAAATCTGCATTAGGGACTTCCCTGGGGGTCCAGTAGTTGAGAATCTGTCTACCCATGCAGGGGGCACAGATGTGTTCAGTAGCTGGCCCAGGCAGATCCCACATACATCAGAGCAACTAAGCCCATGCCCCACAACTACTGAAGCCCATGAATCCCAGAGTCTGTGCTCCACAGTAAAAGAAGCCATCATAATGAGAGGCCTGCACCCCAAAACTAAGAGTAGCCCCCACTCGCCACAACTGAGAAGGCCTCCATGTAGAGACAAAGACTCAGCATAGCCAAAAATAGGTAAAACTTTAAAATTGCAACAAAGGAGTAATATGACTTTAACCCACATGTGCATTGCCATATACTTTGAATGGACTTTATTTTTAGACTAATTTAGATTGATAGAAAAATCAACTTGGAGGATTTCCCTGGTGGTCCAGTGGTTAAGACTCTGTGCTCCCAATACAGGGGGCCCAGGTTCAATCCCTGTTTAAGGGACTAGATCCCACATGCAGCAACTGCATATCCTGCCTGCCATCCTGCCACAGGATGAAGATCAATGGTCCTGTCTGCCGCAACTAAGACCGAATGCATCCACAATAAATAATTAAATGAAAAATAATAGAAAAGGAAAAGAGACATGAAGATAGTTCGGAACAGAAAGCTAGCATTTATTCCATACCCAATTTACACTATTTTTAACATTTCACAATGGTATGTTACAACTTTTACAAACATTGAAGAAATACCGATTCGTTATCACTAAAGTCTATATTCTATTCAGATCTCCTAAATTTTCATATAATGTCCTTTTTCTGTTGCACCATCCCATTGCACTTCACATTTCATTGTCAAGAGTCCTCTTGGCTATGACAGTTTCTCAGACCAAGAGGAGACACTTCCAGACTTGATTGAAGAGACTCTGCATCAGCTCGATACAATGGGCTTTGAGGCGAATATAATAATCTGTTGAGATGCTTGTTCTGGAATTAAATGTGCTCTGTGGGTAAGATAAAATAAACAACCAGCTGTTAAACTGGAAACTGGCTGTTTGAGTGGAAACTGATAGCTACTCTTGAAGTCTTTTCTCCCCATCTTCCTCTGTGGTGTAATATTCAGTTTGGCACATGTCTTTCTAAAATAAGATCTCTATTCTCTATCTTCTTTTGTAGCTGTGTGACTACACGGGGCTATATTCTGATGAATCAAAAAAGTGTGGGGCTGAATCAGTTATAATGAGGTGGATGAAACTGGAGCCTATTATACAAAGTGAAGTAAGCCAGAAGGAAAAACATAAATACAGTATACTAACGCATATATATGGAATTTAGAAAGATGGTAACAATAACCCTGTGTACGAGACAGCAAAAGAGACACTGATGTATAGAACAGTCTTATGGACTCTGTGGGAGAGGGAGAGGGTGGGAAGATTTGGGAGAATGACATTGAAACATGTAAAATATCATGTAAGAAACGAGTTGCCAGTCCAGGTTCGATACACGATACTGGATGCTTGGGGCTAGTGCACTGGGAGGACCCAGAGGGATGGTATGGGGAGGGAGGAGGGAGGAGGGTTCAGGATGGGGAACACATGTATACCTGTGGTGGATTCATTTTGATATTTGGCAAAACTAATACAATTATGTAAAGTTTAAAAATAAAATAAAGTTTAAAAAAAAAAATAGAGAGGAAGGACAAAAAAAAAAAGTGTGGGGGTATTGAGAGGCGGTTTCTAGAACCCTTGCTTAGAGTGGTTTGGGAATGACCTTCGTTTCTTTTTCTTAATTCCTTGTCTTTCTTCTGCTTCCTCCTGGAGTAAAGTCAAAGTCCTGGACCATGAAGGTCACATTGTAGAAGGTGGAGTGGTCAATGAAACTTGATCCTGGGTCTCTGAGAACTTAACGTCACAGAGCCTGCATGACTGCTCTTATTTGCATTCCTATGAGCTTTTATTTTAGATGTAAATGAAACTGTCATTTTACTTTTATTTATTGGATTATAATTTCTTCTTAATATTGTTTTAGTTTCTGTTGTACAACAAAGTGAATCAGCTATATGTGATAGATACATCTCTTCCCTCTTGAGCCTCTTCCCACCCCAACCCAATCCTCTTGGCTATCACAAAGCACTGAGCTGAGCTCCCTGTGTTATACAGCGGGTTTCCACTAGCTATCTGTTTTACACGTGGTAGTGTAAATATGTCAGCGACACTCTCTCAGTTCATCCCACTCTCTCCTCCCCAATCCCATGTTCACAAGTCTGTTCTCTATGTCTGTGTCTCTATTCCTGCCTTGCAAATAAGTTCATCTGTGCCTTTTTCTTAAACTTCACTTATTCTGGGATGTTTTTTATTTTATTTTCATCTACAGGGTAGTCCAACCAAAACCAATACGATTAATAAAGTCAAGTGTTTGTTACACAGATTAGAATGTGGGACATCATTGGCTTCTTTTTCTGTTAATTCTTCTTGTATCAATAACATGCCTGTGCATGTTTTCCGATTAAACATGCAAGCTGATTTGTTCCTTGGGTCAATGGGAGGGTATCTTCTGAAATATTACCTCATGAGTAATGGTGGGAAACTGTCAAATTTTGCTTTTCAAGTGCAGAGACAAATGTGATCATGCTTGGAATGGTATGAGTAATAAAACCTTTACTCCCTGAAACAGGAGTCTTGTGTTATTTACTAGAATTCATGAAACTATGATATATTAAACACGTTAGCTCACACCAAAAAAATGTCAGACACTTCATAGTTCTGGATATAGTAAACATTATCAAGGAGTTATCTAATGCAGGGGAGGCCTCTGCATAGTTTCCAGACAAAGGCTTCTCCTCTAGCAAGGAAGAGAGCAGTGCACAGTCACTGTGGAGAGAAGTCCAGAGGTTTCAGGGGAATCTGTGAATTGAAGTTTCTCTAGCACATTCACCGGCATCTCCTTGTCTCATGTGGCTGGAACTCTCTCCTTCCCTACCAGGGACCAACTCTCCTACAGGGACTTGCACTGGCTGTGGATTCAACCATGGTAGCAATTTAGTTACTCTATCATTTTTCGTCAACCAGATTTTCCATCGCACTTGGCTCTGGTTGCTGGAGGAGAGGGTATCTCTCAGTGACTATATAAAGCCCATCTGACCGTCACACCTTATTTTGAATTGCTTTTTGGTTGAACTGACCTTGCAAGTTACTTCTTTAAAAGGGTGTTAATTATTTGATATTCTTCAGTTGCTCAGCTGTGTCTGACTCTTTGTGACCCTGTGGACTGCAGCACACCAGGCTTCCATGTCCTTCACCATCTCCCGGAGCTTGCTCAAACTCACGTGCATTGAGTCGGTGATACCTTCCAGCCATCTAATCCTCTGTTGCCCCCTTCTCCTCCTGCCCTCAACCTTTCCCAGCATCAGTCTTTTCCAATGAGTTGGCTCTTTACATCAGGTGGCCAAAATATTGTTAAGAAAAATCAACTGACTTAACTGCCTTTATAATTCACTGTCCCTGATAATTTTCAAATGTTTCTTATTGTTGGACAATTCTAAAACTATTATACTGGCCAGTGTATTTCCTTTTACCTGAATACCATTGTAATTCAACTCAGATAAGAGTCTTATTAAGCATGATGCTGCCCAAGAAAGGAGGTAGATATTTTTGTCTACCACATTGTGTTAATCACTGATTAAACCCTTGACACTTTCAGATTTCTCTGCAAGGAGCCAGATTCAAGTAGCCAGAGCAGACCTCAGTCAACAATATGTAAATATTGGTGTTTAGAAGTCTAACTAATGGGCAGGAAAAACAACAACAACAACAACAAAATAAGTACCAGGAGCATTGGTAAGACACTGGCAGTGTTACTTCTAATAAGGGCCTTCACATTAACACTGCAGAAGCATTTGTTTTTCCGAATTATAGCTGAAGAAGCATACATGTGAAGAGACATTTCTGAAAGTGGAAAATAGTGACAAATTGATTCACTTATTTTATTTACTAGCATTCACTCAAAAACTGCTTAGACTAGAAGCTTTCTTTAAAACTGAGTGAAAAAGAAAAATAAATGTTTTTAATCGTATAGTCTACTATTTATTGATAATGGAAATGAAAAGCCATAAAAGATAAAAATATAGTATAAACCATTTTAGGAATTATCTCATATCTGAGACTCATTAAATAAATTATAAAAATGCCAAGTGGTTTGACAGCATTGAATTATGAATGTTAATTACTTGAAAATATCTCATTATTGGGACATTAAGAAAAGTAATAATAGTAAAATAATTTGAAAGTTCAGGTCACATGATTATCAAAGAGGGAAAGTCAACCCATCCTGTGACTTAGTCAGATAACTAAGACTGAAAGTTACTGCTTTAGTGGAAACTGAGTGGTATTCACTCACTGTTAAGACAAGAACTTTGTAATAAACTGAATCAGTGAAAGTAGCAAACATAAAACTGGATGGAATTCAGATGATTTGATGGATTTTTATCAATTTTGGACTGAGCAGTGCTGGGAAATTAACATTTTTAGGACAGAAATATCTCACTAACTCCACAATGTGATGTGAAATGCACATAATATAACATTTTAGATATAAAGGTGTAATGATACAGAAAATATGATCATATAAAAGTAAAAAATGTCACATTATAAAACACAAGAGATCTTTATTTAACTGTCATTACACTTAAATTGTGTTATTACAAAGGGAAGAGGCATAGAACATAAAATTGTTCTGAAATTTCATTAGTTTAATTAATTCAGCACATTCATTTTAAAGCAGATGCTTGAGACTTGAATTTATCAAATATTTCAAATACTAGATTTATAAAAGAAAGCCTATATATGGACAATACTTTCTCTGATATTTCTAATATGGATGACCAAGTTCACAAACTATACTTACTCTATTTCCTTGTTAATTTTTTTTTTCCCTTAAGATTTGGCATTTTATTACTTCTGAAAAGAAGACTAGATCTTGCACTTAGTATACTCTAGACAAGGCCACATATTTTTTTGCTCATGGGTAACTTTATTCATGGAAATAAGTTCACTCAGTGTTACTTCAGAGAAGGCAATGGCACCCCACTCCAGTACTCTTGCCTGGAAAATCCCATGGATGGAGGAGCCTGGTAGGCTGCAATCCATGGGGTTGCTGAGGGTCGGACAAGACTGAGCAACTTCACTTTCACTTTTCACTTTCATGCATTGGAGAAGGAAATGGCAACCTACTCCAGTGTTCTTGCCTGGAGAATCCCAGGGACAAAGGAGCCTGGTGGGCTGCCGTCTATGGGGTCACACAGAGTCAGACACGACTGAAGTGACTTGGCAGCGCAGTGGTGTTACTTACATTGATTGCGTTCTCATAATTTTTTGTTTTTGTTGAAGAAAACATATATATGGAAAAACTACATAAAACACATGTAGTTTAACAAAATTTTATAATGCAAGTACCCATTAAACCACTTAGCAATAAATAAAACACTGCCTCCATCTCCTAGTCATGTACTTTTCAAAGTCAAAATCAATAGCTCCATTATAGAACTAACTAAAGGAACTACTTTATTGACTTTCTATAGTCAATTGAACAAGTGTTTTATTTATTTATTTTTTACTTTACAATAATGTATTGTTTTTGCCATACATCAACATGAATCCGCCACGGGTGTACACGTGTTCCCAATCCTGAACCCTCTTCCCACCTCCCTCCCCATACCATCCCTCTGGGTCATCCCAGTGCACCAGCCCCAAGCTTCCTGTATCCTGCATCGAATCTGGGCTGGCGATTCATTTCTTATATGATATTATACACTATAGTCAATATAGTATATACATATATGCTATATGTATATATATATACACATACGTGTATTAAGTGAATGCGGGCTAAGTCACTTCAGTGGTGGCTGACTTTGTGATCCTGTGGACCATAGCCCACCAGACTTCTCTGTCCATGGGGATTCTCCAGGTGTGAATAATGGAGTTGCTATGCCCTCCTTCAGGGGATGTTCCCAAACCAGCTATGGAACCCATGTCTCTGGGGTTTCCTGCATTGGCAGGCAAGTTCCTTACCATTGGCACCACCTGGGAAGCCCATGTGCAAACATATATATACATACACGTATATATAGTATAGGTTTGTGTATATGTATTTGCATATATTGGGATTGCAGGCAGGAGGAGAAGGGGACGACAGAGGATGAGATGGCTGGGTGGCATCACTGACTCGATGGACGTGAGTCTGGGTGAACTCCAGGAGTTGGTGATGGACAGGGAGGCCTGGCGTGCTGCAATTCATGAGGTCGCAAAGAGTCGGACACGACTGAGCGACTGAACTGAACTGAACTGACACATATATTTGTGTATACATATAGATATATTTTAATATTTATATATTTATTTAAATATATATTCCAAATACCTTGTCTAATTTAAAAATTTCTGATTTATTAATTATACAGTAGTCATAAAATATATACTGAATGTTTTCAATCTTTTAAAGTTGTTGAAACAATATATATGGTTAGTCCCTTTTTTGTTTTTTTGAAATAAATGTTGAATTTTTTAGTAGTTTGAAATATAATTTATATGCCATATAATTCACTCACATAAAATTTAAAGTTCAACATGTTTTTAGTATATCCAAGTTTTGTGTTTTTCTCACCCTACTGATAACCAGTGTTGTGGGTATATTGAACCTTGTGGTTCTTATGATTGCAAGACATTTTTTCTCATTAGTCATCAGGAAACCTTAGGGGAAAATGTTTATTAGTTACAGGTCCTGGAAATACCATAGCTGAGGCTACACAGCTAGGTCCTGGGGAGAGAGAAAAAATAGGTAGAAAGAGAGAGCATGCCTGGGGTTTTATTTTTATTCGGGTAGGGGCATAATTGGGAGTATAATTCAAGGACTCACTGTGTACTAGTGAGTTTAAAACAAAAACAGGAATTTAAAGGAAAATAAGAGAAGAAACAAGTGACCCAAATGATCAGTTATTAAAATCAACTCATATCTCCAAACCAAAGAAACCTAAGGTAGAAAGGTGGCTCGCAACTGATTTCTTCAAGATATTCTTGAAAAGGATACCTCTTTGATATGGATGCCATCACAACCAAAACTTAATTAAGTCTGGCATTTGCATTATCAAAACAAATAAACAAGACAAAACACCTCTCAGGGTTTACACTACAATTCAGTGCATAACTGTTACTGTCATCAATTTTGGAATATATTCACCACCTCCACAAGACAAACTGAACCTTTAGTTATCACTTCACTACACACTTCTCCATTCAACACTTCATCCCTAACAACTATACTACTTCCTGTCTCTATAGATTTCCCTTTTCTAGACTTTTATATGAGTGGACTCATTTAGTATATGGCCTTTGTGATTGACTTTCTTCACTTGGCATGATGCTTTCAAGTTTTATCCATTTTGTAGCATGCATCAATACTTTGTGTTTTTTTTTTACTGAATAACATTCCATTGCATGGAAATGTCATATTTTGTTTATCTATTCATCCCTTAATGGATATTTGGAGTTTCTTACTTTTACTATTATGAATAATGCTGCTATAAATATTCCTGGTTTCTTTAGAACACATTTTAATTGCTCTCTGATATATGAACATAAAGATTATCAAGCACTATTTCATCTGCAGATCAAAAATTGAAGATCACAAGGATTTTCCACCATTTTATAATTTAAATCTTTCTGGCTGTATTTTATTATTAGGTAAGTATTTATAACATTACTCTAATAAAAATAAATATCTTCTGGCTTGAAAAGACATCAACTAATATAGATTCAGAGTATCTGTCATATGCCATGCAAAATCATGAAAACAACCCTACTTGATAGATTTTTAATTCTTGAAGTAATATTCCTTTATTCACCAGAGGGAGATAAAGTAAAATTAAGAACCTCAGAATAGCAAAGCCTTGGAATAAAATGACATGTAAAAGCATGTCATATAAAAGCATTGAGCTAATTCTAATATAAATAGCTGAATTTTTATGCAAATTTATTTAACAATCATGTACATGAGTCAATATCTTGACAGATACATTTTAGCAAAAAAAACAGTCCACAGAGACTATAAAAACTAGTTCTAGAAATTCAGGAATGATGGGAAATAAATAATAATAAAGTTCTTGTATTGCTGAAATAAAACAAATTTTCAACCTTGACCCTGAAAATTCAGTAAACAAAGGATAGTCTTTTACATACACAGAAGTATATTTTAAGACATGGTATGTGGCTGTTAAATGTTTAAAGAAGAAGAAATGAAATTTAATGAAAGAAGTAACTAAAAAAGTTATGTGTATGTGTGTGTTTTGTTTCTTTTTGATTATTCATCCTATGTGTTTATAAAATAAAAATCAATTCACAAGGATAAAAGAATAAATACATCAGGTTATTTTAGATATAGGCATTATATTGCCACAAAAACACATTTATTACTTTTTAGAAATATTCTGGAAATATTCAAATCATTCAGAAAATACTAAAAGTAAAATTTTACATATATGTGTGGGTTTGTCTCAAGTATAAATAGTACATGTATTTCTGGAAGCACAACTAAATATTTAGTAATTTTTTTCTCTAAAAATAGTAATATTTGGGGAACCAAATGGGGTACTAAAACATAGGAGATTTTAGTATATATAATTCTTAATTAATATACTTGAATATTTCAGGAGGATTGGTTTCTAAGGTACATAACAATAAAATTGTCAGAATAAGACCATTATAACTGATATCAAAAGAGTATATTAATTTTTAAAGAACTATTTCAAAATAAGAATTTGACTATAATTGATCCATAGTTACCCCTCTCTTTTTTTAAGTCATCTAAAGAATTATAATCCCTACAGCATATGTATCAGTTAAAATTTGCAAATAAATATGGAATAAGCAAAAACAGTTATTGAGTTTTGCTGGGAAAATAGAATATTCCTGCCAACAAAAGATCTTTCTGTACAAACAAAGAAGAGAGGTAGAGAAAAAGTCAATTACTAAGTAGGCATTAACATATTCACATTTATGTAAGATAGTATAAAAGTGAATTTTTAAAGGAAAATGGAATATCACACAAATTTAAACAGTAAAGCAGAAGAAAGAATATTTAAAACTTCTCATCTCCTCGGGTGAGAAAAGAGTCACACCTCCTGACAATCTCCTGTAAGTCTCCTCAGAGACCCCTGAGCTAATTCTGGTGGAACATTTTTTACATATCTAGAGGTTATTTGGCCTGGAAACTTAAAGATAAGTTTACATTGTAAAAACTGGAGATTGGGCTTCATCCCTAGAGAGATTTATCTCTATTCTGTGTTAGAGTCAGATTCACTTTGTCTCCAAAGAAATATAGTGAAGGAAGAAATGGAGAGAGAGAGAGTAAATGGTGTCTTATCCATTTATAAATAGAAAAAATAATTTTTATTTACCCTTACAATATTTTCAATGGAAAAATGACCATTGTTTAGAATAAACATGTATTTCTGGCTTACCTGTTTCTAGCCTTTGGTTGCCTTTGAAATATGTTAAAATTAAGTATATAAAAAGAACTAATGGCAATACAGATGGAAGTAATTCTGTCCTGTGAAGAGATTCACACTCCCTCTACACTCCCCCCACCCCTCCAAAAAAAAAAAAAAACTGAAAAAAATAATTAGCAAGTTTATATTCTTGATCTATAAATGTATCTGCTCTTTGCATCTTCCTTTAACCTTGCTGTAAACACTTGCCTTATTTCTTAGCTAGCACTGAGTTAAAGAAAACTATTAACACATGTTGGCCTTATACCTCTGAGAAATTCTTGGTCTTATTTTTATTGAAAAATGTATTTGAACAGATATGTTTGGTAGCACAAAACTTGAAAACCAATTCAAACTGACAGATTATACACAATAAAATACAATTGTATACTGGGATAAGCAAGGACTGGTGTGTAGATATTCAGTTACCTGCAAATGTTCACATAGAAGCATTTTGTTAGAAATGATGGGGCCATAGTTGCTCCTCCGAATATATAGAAAGTTGGTTAGTTGTTCAAAACAAAAGCAAAACTGATAAAACATAATTAATCAGACCAACAAAAATCTGGTAAAGTGACATAAATAGGCAAGAGATGGGCTTTGGTATATCATTAGAAACAACTTTGAAATGGTGGGGGGTGGGAGGTAGAAAAGGTCAAGGGTCCTCAGTCAAATCGGTTTTGTTAATGGCATTTTTTTTTTTGTTTAGTCTCTAAATCTAGACATTCCCTAGTTTCCACCCTGACAGAATAATACACATCAGAACTCCTAGAACACTGCTATCTTTTCATATTATAATCAATATTCTTTTTTTTTTTTGAGGGAAGAATTTATTTATTTATTTATTTTTATATTTTTTTATATTTTTATATTTTATATTATAATCAATATTCTTAATCAGCTTATTAGAAGAGAGATAAGGTGCAATAAAATTCAGTGTGTTTGTATAGTATAATTGGATATTTGTCAAGCTGTGGGGTATTGATGACCAAGGTTTAGTTTATCATGGCATCAGACCTGGAATATATGCAGCAGTATCAAGTAAAGAATAAAACTTATAAAATCTAATACAAATCCAGGAATGGGAACAATTGTACTTAGTCTAAAAATGCTATAAATAATTTAGCTTTTTTTTTTTCTTCAAGCCATGAAAATCATGTTGCAAGTCCTACGGCCCTAAAGAAACCAAAGAAAGTGAAAGTCAATCGCTCAGTTGTGTCTGACTCTTTGTGACACTGTAGACTGTAGCCTGCCAGGCTCCTCTGTCCAGGGAATTTTCCAGGCCAGAATATTGGAGTGGGTTGCCATTCCTTTCTCCAGGGGATCTTCCCCACCCAGGGATTGCACCAGGTCTCCTGCATTGCAGGCAGATTCTTTACTGTTTGAGGAATTAGGAAAACCCAAAGAAACCAAGGTATGTTTTAATTTTCACAAAGAAATTATCTTTGATTTTCCAAGACTTCTTCATATCAGTATAAACATAGGATTGGAGGTAGACTTTTCAGGTTTGTTTCTTTACTACAACTTTGTTGTTGTTTACTCACTAAGTCGTGTCTGACTCTTTTGGTGACCGCATGGACTATAGCCTACCAGGCTCCACTGTCCATGGGATTTCCCAAGCAAGAATTCTAGAGTGGGTAGCCATTCACTTCTCCAGGGGGATCTTCCCAACCCAGGGATTGAACCTACTTCTCTTTCATTGGCAGAGCACCAGGGAAGTAGGTGGCCATAACTTAGGGATGTGTAAAGCTTGATACCAGTGTGACTGAAAATAGCAACTGTCATTTTTCCATTGACTGATGCAAATGATTCTGTTGAATAGTTTATAACAAGTAGCCCTGTATGAAAAATCTGACACTAATTATTGTACTATCTTTGTGGCCATGAACAAAGAAGATTTGAAATATAAATTAGAAGTAGAATTGATTTAGCTTTCTGTTATAGTCTACCTGAGTTTATGAGTGATGTCAGTTTCAGGATTGCCTTTTCCCAGGATAGGCAAATTGTGCATGGAGTTTCTCAAAGAAGGGAGCAGTTACACGTTTAAAACTATATTCAAAGAGTTTCATTCAACTTTCACAGAAACAAAAATGGGCATGTGGTTATCTAACTTCAGAAATAAAATAATACAGAAGAAGAAAAAGTGGGTATATTTAAAATATTTTCTTGTTAGCACTGATTTATACTATTGCATGTGTCCCAAAGTGTATATAACATAAGTTAAAAGATGAATTACTATCTGAATCTATTGTCAGAATCTGAATTGATTGCCACAAATGATAGTAAACATGGAGGAAATTGTGTCTTACAGAATGGCACACATTTTTATCAGAAATATCATCACTAAATATTATGAAATTGTAATAGGTAGATGACAGAGATGGAGATAGAGATGGAGATAGAGACAGAAAAAAAAACCCACACTCTCAAATAATAAATATTCTCAGAAGCCAAAAACAAGTTATGATTATGAATGCTGAGAGACAGGACACATTTCTGACTTTGATTTTACATTTGAAATATCCACTGAACCCTAGTGATCTTAACTTCTATTTTGAATGTGTAATTGGAGAAAAAGTGATAAAATCTGTAACCTGTCCAATGTTGAGTTTCCAATAAAGGTTGCCACATGAATATGGATCACAAAGGTCTAAACTTTAAATAAGGATGGATTAGATATAAATTGATCCTAAAGAATGATCCACAAAGAGAATCTAACTGAAAACTAGCTCTCTGTAGAGGTAACAATTCTCTACTGAGAATATGTAGCGACAAACAGGATCTCAATTGCATATAAGTTCCAAATTCAGAGATTGGGGTCATCTAAAATCTATCAAGGCACAAAATGTAAATTACTACTTACAAATATTTCTACAGAGCCTGTATACATTTATAAAACCATAAGGAACCTAAATAATTGAATATAGCATAAAATTATATAGATATTTTTATAAAATATTCATTAATTTTTTGAAGTTTGAGAAGAATATTTTAATAAGAGTGAGTTCAATGTTGTTTATTGCTCTCTTTCTCTCTGAGATGAAACAGGAAGTTTATATTTTTAGTATATCCATTTTAATGGGGGTAAAGGGGTATCTCAATGTATTTTTCAATAGAATTTCTTTAAAGTTTTTATTTTTATATTCAAGTATAGCTGATTAACAATCTTGTGATAGTTTCAGATGAACAGCGAAGGAATTCAGCCATACATACACATGTATCAATTCTCTGCCCAACTCATTACTTTTTGTCACTGCATTTCTGAATGTCTTGGGTACATAGGCATAGTTTTGGTCCAAAGTTAAGATTTTTAAGTTAAGTTCTATCTCCAAGGAATTTTTCTTATCTTCATCCAGAGGTTAAGTTTACACTCAATCTCAAAGGCATTCTAGGTGATTCTAACAATTAGCAAAAAAATGTCAAATCTCCGTGCTTAAAGAGAGATTGGAGAAGTATCACTTCTAATTTTTTTTTTTCCTTTTAGTGGCATTTTCCCCAAGCAATATAGGCCAAATAGTTCAAATATTTTTCTGTTAAAATACTCTCAGGATAACTATCAGATTTTTTTTTTTTTTTGTCCCCCAGTCAAAAAGTAGAGTAAGAACTTTTTGGAGGAAAAAAAAAAAAAATCTCTATAGGGATTCTCTTTCTGCACACAGCAGGGTTTGACCCCTTGTGGATTTACTCCCTGGAGTGAGCAATTCCCCAGCTGAAGGAAAGAATGAGAAATGAACTCACAGCCTGAAATCCAGAGAGAAATCCCAGAGACTTGAAAGACAAAATGAAAACAAGACTGGGCTGTAACTCTTCCTTGATTCTTTTTTTGTTTTTTTCCTGCATGACCATAATTTAATTTGTACAGTCTTATACTTTTCTGTATTGCTTCCTGCCCCTTCCCACCCCTTCCATGCATCAAGCTTGTGTATCTCCTAACTAGGAATGAAGAATTTTTTTTTCTATACATAAATACTGATACTATTTAACTCAAGATATCTAAAATCATTGTCATGTCACATAGAAATCATAAAGGAGAAGAAGAGGAAAATAGGCTATTTGTTCCTTTAAAAAACCTTTTCTTTGACATTTCACTCTTGAAATTCTGTATCAGCACAGATATATCACAACTGTAATGAAAAAGACTTTATAAGAAATTGTTTGTTTATGTCATCATTTGGCAAACTTCGAGAGCAAACCAAGGTTATATGTATCTTTTTGAAAGTAGAATACATTTTTTAAGTGTGACAATATTCTGTTTGTATTCTTTTTTCTACTTGGGTTTCTAAGTGGGTATATGGGTATTATAACATTTCTTGCATAATTTCAGTTTGTGTTTTCCACTCTAAATTAGTTCTGTCAGGCTTACAACATCAAAAAACCATCACAGAAAAATGAGTCATAATATTTTTCTTAGAATAATTGTGAGTAGTGAAAATTGTAATCTTTAATAATTATAGTTGTTAATAAGTTGAATATCATGAAGATTAAGTCAAATGCTTCAAGGCACCAAAGTAGCATTAAATCTGCCTCAATTTTTTTAAATTTTATTTTTAAACTTTACAATATTGTATTAGTTTTGCCAAATATCGAAATGAATCCGCCACAGGTATACCTGTGTTCCCTATCCTGAACCCTCCTCCCTCCTCCCTCCCCATACCCTCCCTCTGGGTTGTCCCAGTGCACCAGCCCCAAGCATCCAGACTACAAAAGGTTTTTCCATAAATTTTAAAATGTGTGCTCCTTATTCCATCACAATCACTTCCTTTTAAAATTGTATTTGATATATTTAGATTTAGCAAGCTTTTAAACACATATGATGTCTGTGACAAATAACTGCAATTAATGACATCTTTTCTCTTACGTTTTACACACTGATTGTTCATTCTAAATACACCTTTAATAAAAACACACCAAGAGATATTTAAAGAGTTGTAAAAGACAAAAATGAGTGGAAGAAGCAAAAACTCTAGAAGTTTAGCAAAGATTAGGTATCCCTGAGTACAGGACCAAGGAGAATATATAAAGGAAATATGCATTAAGCTATGGTGTGGATTCTTCACTAATCTATGACTTTAGCACAGTCTATGCATTCAATACTATTTTTAATTTATTTATTTTAATTGGAGCCTAATTACTTTACAATACTGTGGTGGTTTTTGCTATGCATTGACATGAATCAGCCAGGGGCTAACATGTATTCCCCTGTACCAAACCCTCCTCCAACCTCCCTCCCCATCCCATCCTTCTGGATTGTCCCAAAGCACTGGCTTTGAGTGCCCTGTTTTATGCGTCAAACTTGGACTGGTCATCTATTTCATATATGGTAATAGACATGTTTCAATGCTATTCTTCCAAATCATCCTACCCTCACCTTTTCCTGCAGAGTCCAAAAGTTTGTTTCTTACATCTGTGTTTCTTTTGCTGTCTTGCATACAAGGTTGATGTCTTGCATACAGGGTTGCTCAAACTACCAAACAATTGCACTCATCTCACACGCTAGTAAAGTAATGCTCAAAATTCTCCAAGCCAGGCTTCAGCAATACGTGAACCGTGAACTTCCAGATGTTCAAGCTGGTTTTAGAAAATGCAGAGGAACCAGAGATCAAATTGCCAACATCCGCTGGATCATTGAAAAAGCAAGAGAGTTCCAGAAATACATCTATTTCTGCTTTATTGACTATGGCAAAGCCTTTGACTGTGTGGATCACAATAAACTGTGGAAAATTCTGAAAGAGATGGGAATACCAGAACACCAGACCTGCCTCTTAAGAAACCTATATGCAGGTGAGGAAGCAACAGTTAGAACTGGACATGGAACAACAGATTGGTTCCAAATAGGGAAAGAAGTACGTCAAGGCTGTATTTTGTCATCCTGCTTATTTAACTTATATGCAGAGTACATCATAAGAAACACTGAGCTGGATGAAGCACAACCTGGAATCAAGATTGCTGGGATAAATATCAATAACCTCAGATATGCAGATAACACCACCCTTATGGCAGAAAGTGAAGAACTAAAGAGCCTCTTGGTGACAGTGAAAGAGGAGAGTGAAAAAGTTGGCTTAAGGCTCAACATTCAGAAAACTAAGATGATGGCATCTGGTCCCATCACTTCATGGCAAATAGACGGGGAAACGGTGGAAACAGTGGCTGAATTTATTTTGGGGGGCTCCAAAATCACTGCAGATGATGATTGCAGCCATGAAATTAAAAGACGCTTACTCCCTGGAAGGAAAGTTATGACCAACCTAGACAGCATATTAAAAAGCAGAGACATTACTTTTCTAACAAAAGATCCGTCTAGTCAAGGCTATGGTTTTTTCAGTGGTAATGTATGGATGTGAGAGTTGGACTGTGAAGAAAGCTGAGTGCTGAAGGATTGATGCTTTTGAACTGTGGTGTTGGAGAAGACTCTTGAGAGTCCCTTGGACTGCAAGGAGATCCAACCAGTCCATCCTAAAGGAGATCAGTCCTAGGTGTTCACTGGAAGGACTGATGTTGAAGGTGAAAGTCCAATACTTTGGCCACCTGATGCGAAGAGCTGACTCATTTGAAAAGGCCCTGATGCTGGGAAAGATTGAGGGCAGGAGGAGAAAGGGACGACAGAGGATGAGATGGTTGGATGGCATCACCGACCTGATGGACATGGGTGTGGGTGAACTCCAGGATTTGGTGATGGACAGGGAGGCCTGGCATGCTGTGGTTCATGGGGATGCAAAGAGTCAGACACGACTGAGTGACTGAACTGAACTGAACTGATACAGGGTTGTTGTTACCATCTTTCTAAATCCCTTATATATATGTTAATATACTGTTGTGTTTTTTCTTTCTGACTTCCTTCACTCTGTATAATAGGCTCCAGTTTCATCCACCTCATTAGAACTGTTTCAAATGTGTTCTTTACTATAGCTGAGTAATATTCCATTGTGTATATGTACCACACTTTCTTAGCCATTCATCTGCCGATGGACATCTAGGTTGTTTCCACGTCCTAGCTATTGTAAACAGGTCTGCAATGAACATTGGGGTACACGCGTCTCTTTCAGTTCTGCTTTTCCTGGTGTGTATGCCTAGCAGTGGGATTGCTGGGTCATATGGCAGTTCTATTTCCAGTTTTTAAAGGAATCTCCACACTGTTCTCAATAGTATTTTTTTTTTAATTTTCAAATCATGCTACAATGCCCACTTCCACCCTACCAAAGGAAACACACACACACACACACACACATAACACAGAGTTGAAAAATCTGGTCGTACATACTGTGCAGAGATGGGACACAGAGTGAAATGATGGTACGCTGGCTCACAAAATCTTTGTGAGAAATAAATAAATAACCCTGGTGTGAGTTCCCCAGAGGGTATGGCAGAATCAGGGAGAACAGAATTGGGTAGATTCTAAGGGCCAGAGAAGGGCATGGCCTTAAGTGATAAATACTGAGTGTCTCTGGAGAATTCTCTTATTGGGTGAGATATAGCAAAAGATATATCTCTCTCATTTGATGAACATAAAACAAAAGTGTGATCAAGGTCATCGTATATCTAATTTCAAATTCAGAAATTTTAGGATGAAAAGATATCATAAAATGACTAAAATTTGATAATTTTTTCTCTCTGACAAATTCTTGTATTATGTTGGTAGACCTATGAAAAACTCTACTGAAGATCCTTTCTCAAAAATAAGTTTATGTGTACAAAATGAAAATAATATCTATGCATCCAAACAAAAGCAAAATTTAAAAATATGCTGTTTGCTACTGCTGCTGCTGCTAAGTCGCTTCAGTCCTGTCCGACTCTGTGCGACCCCATGGACGGCAGCCCACCAGGCCCCTCCATCCATGGGATTTTCCAGGCAAGAGTACTGGAGTGGGTTGCCATTGCCTTCTCCCCAAAATATGCTGTTTATCTAAATATTAAACAATAACATAAAAGAATCATCTATTCCCCGGTAGCTCAGCTGGTAAAGAATCTGCCTGCAATGCAAGAGACCCTGGTTCGATTGGGAAGCTGAATTGGGAAGCTCCTCTGGAGGAGGTCATGGCAACCCACTCCAGTATTCTTGCCTGGCTAATCCCCACGGACAGAGGAGCCTAGAAGGCTACGGTCCACGGGATCACAAAGAGTTCGACACAACTGAGCGACTTAAACACAGCACAGCGCATTACTACATATTCAAGTACAACAATAAGTTTCTGAGCATAGCCATTTCTAACATCCTAGTATTTTCCTTAAAAAAAATTTTATTGGTCAATTTGACCTAATTATCTTTAATTTTTAATAATTAATAGAGTTTTCTATATTATTGCATTTTGTGGTTAATGAAACTGGAGCCTATTGTACAAAGTGAAGTAAGTCAGAAAGAAAAACACCAATGCAGTATATTTACACATATATATGGAATTTAGAAAGATGATAACAATGACCCTATATGAAAGCCAGCAAAAGAGACACAGATGTAAAGAACAGACTTTTGGACTCTGTGGGAGAAGGCGCGGGTGGGATGATTTGAGAATAGCATTGAAACATGTCTATTACCATATGTGAAACAGATCACCAGTCCAAGTTTGATGCATGAAACAGGGCACTCAAAGCAGGTGCACTGGGACAATCCAGAGGGATGGGATGGAGAGGGAGGTGAGAGGGGATTAGGGATGGGGGGATACAGGTACACCCATGGCTGACTCATGTCAATGTATAGCAAAAACCACCACAATATTGTAAAGTAATTAGCCTCCAATTGAAATAAACAAATTTTTAAAAATTAAAACAGAAAAATAAAATACATTTTCTGTTAAATCAACATAAAAGCCTTAGAAGGGTTGACAGTATCAATAAATCTTCTTTGTAGAATGTAGTATGCTCCCTAAATATGCTGAGGTTCCTGGTAAGCTGGGGATAAATTTGATTAAATGTATTGTATTCCATTTGAAAATTGAAATTTGTAAATACTGGAGGCAAAATGTTTTCACAAATACATTTTTCTGGTTTTGTTTTTTCCCCAAACAGTTTGTTTTTGGCAGACACTTTTTAACAAGACAACACTTATCAATTAAGTTGTCACTATTTATAAATATTTGAATATATTGTAAAATGAATATGCTACAAAATTGTTGATTCTCTCATTTTTATTGTATTCAGATAAAGATCATCAATTTGTCCAATTAGAAATATGGGTCTATCAAAGGATTTTTTGTACATGTACAAATATTCCAAAGTTCAATCATGTTAGTTTATGATAATATTTCATTATTAATTTATTTGTATTTGTCTTGCTTTTGTTTGATGGATTTCAATAGCTTCTTGCTTTCATGTTCATTTGTAATTCACCAAAAATTTCAAGAATTAAATATTTTGGCCTTCTATTTCATGATTTTGAACACAATAATAGTGTTTTGTGAATAAAAACATTGAATACCATTACATTTCACTATCTTTAAAGTTTCATAATAAATTCTAATTAACAAGAAGCAACAAAAAGAAAGTGAATATTGTTATACTGTTCCATTTTTGTGTATCCAGCATCAGCCTCCACATTTAAAGTTTTTTAAGTTGGCAGTGGGTATATGTCTGTGTCTGTTGTACGTGTGTGTGTTTATGCATTTTAATAACTTAAACTTATCATTAATTGGCAGAATATTAGAGCTTTTTTGGATAGAAAAACTAAAACCTATTGCAAAATTATTTTGGCTCCACATTTTTCAGAATATAATAAAATATTGTTTACACAATAACATTAACATTACCACATTTGGAATGCTTTCTATCATTGCAAAAAAGAATTTTATCACTGATGTAATTTTAACTGAATTTGTAACATATTTTAAAGTGTCATATAATCCACCTTTAAGAAAATGGGCTTTCAAAAGTTTTACTTTGATCTCATAAATTGGATTAATATATTTGAGCCATTCTTGGAGATACTTGATTTTCTGTTTAATGCATTAGATGATATTGATTAAACTATGTGACTTTAAATGCTTGTAAATATTGTCTTCTGCTAGTTGAGCTAACATTCACAAATACCAATTCACTTCTCTATGTACACATGGAAACTTTGAATAAAATGATCAAAATTAATTTAGAAAAAGAGCCATTTGATCTAAACAAAAAGTAAATCTTCAGAGTGACTTGAAAATGTCATTTCTGTAGCTGCATAGGCAATATTTTCACCAGTTGAGTGGGTGATGGTTCTCCTCCAGTGGATTTGATCCTTTTGACTTCATGGTTTCAGTGACATCTCCACTGCTTTGCTCTGTCATGATAGATGGCTGCTGCTAAGCTGCTGCTAAGTCACTTCAGTCGCATCCGACTCTGTGTGACCCCATAGACATCAGCCCACCAGGCTCTCCTGCCCCTGGGATTCTCCAGGCAAGAACACTGGAGTGGGTTGCCATTTCCTTCTCCAATGCATGGAAGTGAAAAAGTGAAAGTGAAGTCGCTCAGTCATGTCCGACTCTTAGCAACCCCATGGACTGCAGCCCGCCAGGCTCCTCCATCCATTTGATTTTCCAGGCAAGAGTACTGGAGTGGGGTGTCATTGCCTTCTCCGCTGATAGATGGCTAATGTCATGATTTTGTTTATCATGAACTTTCTCAAAAGAAAATGCAATACATATATTCTATTCAAAATCCACTATATTTTGTTATCTCATTATACGAAAGGGGTTTACTATAGATTTTTTAAAGTACATCATTAACCAAGAAGCAGCTTTAAACTTGTACAGTACAAGAAACACCATAATCTTAGTTTGGGCTGCTATTACAAAGCATCATAAACTAGATGGGTTAAACAATACAATTTATTTTTCACAGTCTTGTAGGCTGTGACGTTTGAGACCAAAGTGCCTATAGACTTAGTGTCTGGTCAGGGCCCACTTCTTTGGTTCATATGGGGTCTTCTCACTGGTCTTCACATGGTATAAAAAAAGGCAAGAGTGATATCTGGGATCTCTTTCATAAGGACATTAAACCCATTCATAAGAATTTCACCCTCAGAACCTAACCATCTTACATAGGCCTGACTTCCTAATGCCATCATTTTGAGGGGTGAAATTTCAACACATGAATTTTGGGGAGACACAAATATTCAGTACAACAATCTCAAGGGATTTTCTTTTACATTTATTATATAATTTTGCAACCATTATTCTTACACTGTTGCAGAAATAAAACAATCCTACTAATCAAAAGACTCATCTGTAGCAATGTGGAAGATAAAAAATGACATAATTCATTACTAAATAAAGTACATTAGCTTTTTCTTATTTTTGTTATGATGTGTGTTTGTTTCTTCCTTGTGTTTGATTCTTTGCAATCCCATGGACCCACCAGGCTTCTCTGTGCATGGGATTTTCCAGGCAGGAATACTGGAGTGTGTTGCCATTTCCTTTTCCAAGGTATCTTCCCAACTCAGGGATCAAACCTGTGTCTCCTCTATCTCTTGCACTATAGGCAGGTTCTTTACTGCTCAGCCACCAGGGAACCTCCGCCCACCTTTTTATGGCTATGATAAAACACTATAAACTTAGTGGTTTAAACCATATAAATATATTCTCCTATAGTTTTGCATGTCAGAAATCCTAAAACAAGGATTTGGCGAGGCTGCTTACTGTCTGTAGACTCTAGGAGAGTTGGTTCCCTTGCTTTTTCCAACTTCTAGAAGCTGTAAACATTTCTTGGCCTATATCATTCAAGACCTATATCATTCAAGCCTCGTGTGTGTTGTTACATTTCCTTCTCTGCCTCTGCTTTTTTTGCTTCCCTTTCTCTTACCAGGACCCTTGTGATTACCTTGGGTATGCCCAGGCAATTCAATATACCCTCTCCTATCTACACATCCTTAAATTAATCACATTGCAAGATCTCTTCTTCCATATCACACATTCACGGGTTCTGGAAATTGGGAAGGGCACCATTTTGAGGTTGTTTTTTGTACCAAAGTAAATGTTAATAACAGGCATGTAAGACAACCTAAAAGGGGATATCAAGTAAGAATAGAATTTCACACATTTTATACAGAAAAGCAAAAGAAAAATTACTCCCCTTGATCCCTTAACAGACCAGAAACTATAACTCCTAACAGTTTTCTTTACACTTTGTGAGAAAAAAAACATAAGCTGACTTTATGGTATGAGTTAATTTTACGGTACATCTTTATATGCCTAAAGGTTATTTAGTTTGAAATCTTGGAGATACCACTGCATTGTAAATCTTGGAAAATAAACTCTATCCCCAGAGAGATCCCATTGTACAGGTTAGAGTAAAATCTCAGATTAACTATTCCTGTAACGAAATGCTCTAGTAAAAAGTAGAAGAGAATGCCAAAGAGAAATTGTTCCTGATTTAGTTACCCAGCAAGAAAGACTTTATCCAAAGCTGTTATAATAAGGTCAAGACAATTACTATAGGGAGGGCTGACTGAACTCAATTCTGCTGAAAGAAAATTGGGGGAGAAGGTCTCAAGTGCTGAGCTAGAGGGAGACAGTGGAAAAGACTGGAGGACTCCTGCAGGAAGTTGGTCAATGCCATTAGATCATGTGCATTTGCCAATTAGTTCTTCTCAAATGTAGGCCCCTACCCTTTCTTGAAGACTATGATAGAAGCTCTGTATTTCTTAATGATTGCATTTCCAAAATAATGCCTAATAGTTTCTCGAGAAAACATCCATCTTAGTGTTGTAAAACTAGCTAGAGGCTAAGAGAAGATTTACAAGATCTTTTAGAACTAACACCCCAAAAGATGTCCTTTTCATTATAGGAGACTGGAATGCAAAAGTAGGAAGTCAAGAAACACCTGGAGTAACAGGCAAATTGGGCTTTGGAGTATGAAATGAAGCAGGGCAAAGGCTAATAGAGTTTTGCCAAGAGAACGCTCTGGTCATAGCAAACACCCTCTTCTAACAACACAAGCAAAGACTCTACACATGGACATCACCAGATGGCCAACACCTAAATCAGATTGATTATATTCTTTGCAGCCAACGATGGAGAAGCTCTATACAGTCAGCAAAAACAAGATTGGGAACTGACTGTGGCTCAGATCATGAACTCTTTATTGCCAAATTCAGACTGAAATTGAAGAAAGTAGAGAAAACCACTAGACCATTCAAGTATGACCTAAATCAAAACCCTTGTGATTATACAGTGGAAGTGAGAAATAGATTTAAAGGACTAGATCTGATAGACAGAGTGTCTGATGAACTATGGACAGAGGTTCGTGACATTGTACAGAAGACACGGGTCAAGACCATCCACAAGAAAAAGAAATGCAAAAAAGCAAAATAGCTGTCTGGGGAGGCCTTACAAATAGCTGTGAAAAGAAGAGAACTGAAAACAAAGGAGAAAAAAAGATATAAGCATCTGAATGCAGAGTTCCACAGAATAGCAAAGAGAGATAAGAAAGCCTTCCTCAGCCATCAATGCAAAGAAATAGAGGAAAACACCAGAATGGGAAAGACTAGAGATCTCTTCTAGAAAATTAGAGATACCAAGGGAATATTTCATCCAAAGCCCAAAGATGGGCTCAATAAAATACAGAAATGGTAAGAACCTAACAGAAGCAGAAGATATTAAGAAAAGGTGGCAAGAATACATAGAAGAACTGTACAAAAAACATCTTCCTGACCCAGATAATCATGATGGTGTGATCACTCACCTAGAGCCAGATATCCTGGAGTGTGAAGTCAAGTGGGCCTTAGAAAGCATCACTATGAACAAAGCTAGTGGATGTGATGGAATTCCAGTTGAGCTATTTCAAATCCTGAAAGATGATGCTGTGAAAGTGCTGCACTCAATATGCCAGCAAATTTGGAAAATTCAGCAGTGGCCACAGGACCAGAAAATGTCAGTTCTCATTCAAATCCCAAAGAAAGGCAATGCCAAAGAATGCTCAAACCACTGCACAATTGCACTCATCTCACATGCTAGTAAAGTAGTAAAGTAATGCTCAAAATTCTCCAAGCCAGGCTTCAGTAATACGTGAACTTCTAGATATTCAAGCTGGCTTTAGAAAAGGCAGAGGAACCAGAGATTAAATTGCCAACATCTGCTGGATCATGGAAAAAGCAAGAGAGTTCCAGAAAAACATCTATTTCTGCTTTATTGACTATGCCAAAGCTTTTAACTGTGTGGATCACAATGAACTGTGGAAAATTCTGAAAGAGATGGGAATACCAGACTACCTGACCTGCCTCTTGAGAAACCTATATGCAGGTCAGGAAGCAACAGTTAGAACTGGACATGAAACAATGGACTGGTTCCAAATAGGAAAAAGAGTACGTCAAGGTTGTATATTGTCACCCTGCTTATTTAATTTATATGCAGAGCACATCATGAGAAACGCTGGGCTGGCAGAAGTACAAGCTGGAATCAAGATTGCTGAGAGAAATATCAATAACTCAGATATGCAGATGACACCACCCTTATGGCAGAAAGTGAAGAGGAACTAAACAGCCTCTTGACGAAAGTGAAAGAGGAGAGTGAAAAAGTTGTCTTAAGGCTCAACTTTCAGAAAACTAAGATCATGGCATCCAGTCCCATCATTTCATGGCAAATAGATGGCTGACTTGATTTTTCTGGGCTCCAAAATCACTGCAGATGGTGATTGCAGCCATGAAATTAAAAGACACTTACTCCTTGGAAGGAAAGTTATGAGCAACCTAGATAGCATATTCAAAAGCAGAGACATTACTTTGCCAACAAAGGTCCATCTAGTCAAGGCTATGGTTTTCCCAGTGGTCATGTATGGATGTGAGAGTTGGACTGTGAAGAAAGCTGAGTGCCAAAGAATTGATGCTTTTAAACTGTGGTGTTGGAGAAGACTCTTGAGAGTCCCTTGGACTGCAAGGAGATCCAACCAGTCCATTCTAAAGGAGATCAGTCCTGGGTATTCATTGGAAGGACTGATGCTTAAGCTGAAACTCCAGTACTTTGGCCACCTCATGCAAAGAGTTGACTCATTGGAAAAGCCTCTGATGCTGGGAGGGATTGGGGGCAGGAGGAGAAGGGGATGACAGAGAATGAGATGGCTGCATGCCATCACCAAATCTATAGACATGAGTTTGAGTAAACTCCAGAAGTTGGTGATGGACAGGGAGGCCTGTCATGCTGTGATTCATGGGCTCGCAAAGAGTTGGACAGGACTGAGCTTTTGAACTGAACTGAACTGAGAGAGGATTTGCATTTCAAAGAGCTGAGAATTTACACTGTAAACTTTCTAAATAAATACTCTAGGAAATGGAGGTCAGGAACCTATATTTGAGAAGAGGCCTGTCTAAAGTTTAATCACACTAAAGGGATCTTTAAGGAAGCCTTGGTCATGGAAAATGGTCCTTTTGTCCTTTATAATATGGAAACAGACATTTTTACTTATCCTTACATTTTACCTACACCTTAACTCTAAATTTCCACAATTTTTACTTGTCTCACTAAACTAGTTTATGGGCAGTTGAACAAATGACCTTTTGGAGCAACCATGTTTAATACTTTTCCCATCATGCTTGATAATATTAGCTGCATTTAATTATTTCTGTCCAAGGACACTGTATTTATCACAATAAGTACTCTACAGATAGTACCCCAGATAGCTCTGAGAAACTGCTGACGAAGGTCCATCTAGTCAAAGCTATGGTTTTCCCAGTGGTTATGTATGGATGTGAGAATTAGACCATAAAAAAGGCTGAGCACTGAAAAACTGATGCTTTGAAACTGTGGTGCCAGAGAAGACCCTTGAGAGTTCCTTGGACAGCAAGGGGATGCTTGATTTCAGTCAATCCTTAGGGAAATTAACCCTGAATATTTACTGGAAAGACTCATGCTGAAGCTGAAGCTCCAGTACTTGGGCCACTTAATGGAAAGGGTCAACTCATTGGAAAAGACCCTGATACTGAGAAAGATTGAAGGCAGGAGGAGAAGGGGACATTAGAGGATGGGATGGTTAGATAGCATCACTGATTCAACGGACATGAGTTTGAGCAAACTCCAGGAGATAGTGAAGGACAGGGAAGCCTGGCATGCTGCAGTCCATAGGGTCATCAAGAATTAGACACAACTTACCTACTGAACACAACAACAATGAATTCATATTCTGTCCTTCAAAAATATTAATTATATAACATACTTTAAAAAGTTTAGTAAATTATCATCGTATCAGATAGGATCTATGAAAAAAAAATAATAGGGAAAATATGCTTCAATACTTATATCTATTTATTAAAACATTAATGAAGGAAAAGAAACCACCCAAACATGCAAAATACTTTTAAATGAAAAAAAGAATGGACAGAAATTTTTCTGCTTTATTGTTTTTAAGAGATTTTGTGCTTGGGTTTTCTTTGTCCTCTGAATCTCAAGGCAGTAAGTCCCCTTGGGAGATATCGTCTTTGTTCTGCTAAGAAGACATATGATTTTCCTCTTTTATTCATGCAAATATTATGCCAGAAGGCACACTTAGACAGGGTGAGGGTATAAAAGGACCTATTTTGTCCTGACAAAGGGAGCTCCTCATAAATTCTTGCCGTGGGGCTGTCACGCTGGCAGGAATAGAAACACCTACTGCAGAGCAAGTAGCCTCTTGGGAGAAAAGGGCTTGACACTCTCCCCACTTCCGCTCCGTGGTTCAAACGTTCAGGATCCTTTTGATGGGCTCAAGTCTTTGGCGGGAAAGATACAGCTTAGAGGAACCCATTATGAAGGATAAGAACCTTTGAATAATTGAATCACAATAATACAATGAACTGAATTTCCTGAAGGAGGCTTGTTTCAGCAGAGTATATGCTGAGGATGACCATAGTACTTTTGAGAAAGGTAAGGATGACTATCTAAATGCTATTGCCTGCTGTGCTGATGTGTGCCCAGAGCACCCAGGGAGTGGTTTGGAACAACCAGGAGATTACATTACTAGGAAATGAGTATCAAATACTAGGGGTTTGTAATAAAGAGAACAGCTGGGATTAAGGTGTCAAATTCCTTAGACATCTAAGACAGAGGGACCTACTAGGAAGAAGATGGCAGTGAATGACAGATTTTGAGGTACCAGGACTTTCAGAGAGTGTTCCCACCATCTCCGACAGATCATACACAATATACAGGAATGGTGAGCAAGTTTACCTCAGGAGGCTCATCAAGGTTTAAAGAGAATCTGCCAAAACACAGTTCAGGTCACCTTTTCTATTTGCAAAGCAACTGCAAGTATAAGGAAATAGAGTATGTCTTTAGCAACTGATATTTTGCATAGAAAGTGAGTGAAATGTGGTTATAAAGTATTGTTTATTTGATTTTTTGAATTTGACCCAATGGAACATGTAGGATATAAGTATATAATTGGGTCAGAATTTCAGACCATTATTCTGTGCCCAGACAGGGGTTATGTATTGCAACAATTTAAACAATAAAATATTTGGATTACAGAAAAAGCAAGAGAGTTCCAGAAAAAGCATCTACTTCTGCTTTATTGATCACACCAAAGCCTTTGACTGTGTGGATCAAAAAAATTATTAAAGAGACCACCTTACCTGCCTGCCAGGAAATCCATATGCAGGTCAAAAAGCAACAGTTAGAACCAGACATGGAACAATGCACTGGTTCCAAATTGGGAAAGAAGTACATCAAGGCTGTATATTATCACCCTGTTTTTTAACTTATATGCAGAGTTTATCAAGTGAAATGTTGGCTGGAATCAAGCTTACTGGGAGAAATATCCATAACCTCAGATATGCAGATGACACCACCCTTATGGCAGAAAGCAAAGAAAAACTAAAGAACCTTTTGATGAAAATGATAGAGAAGAGTGAAAAAGCTGGCCTAAAGTTCAACATTCAGAAAACTGAAATCATGGCGTCTGGCCCCATCACTTCATGACAAATAGATGGGGAAACAATGGAAAAAGTGACAGACTTTATTTTGGGGGGCTCCAAAATCACTGCAGATGGTGACTGCAGCCATGAAATTAAAAGACACATGCTCCTTGGAAGAAAAGTTTTGATTGATGTAGACAGCAAGTTGAAAAGCAGAGACATTACTTTGCCAACAAAGGTCCATCTAGTCAGAGCTATGGTTTTTCTGTAGTCATGTGTAGATGTGAGAGTTGGACTATAAAGAAAGCTGAGCACCCCAGAATTGATGCTTTTGAACTGTGGTGTTGGAGAAGACTCTTGAGAGTTCCTTGGACTGCATGAAGATCCAACCAGTCAATGCTAAAGGAAAATCACTGCCGAATATTCATATTCAGAACTGATATTCTTATATTCAGAATATAAGAACTGATGCTGAAGCTGAAACCCCAGTACTTTGGCCACCAGATGTGAAAAACTGACTCATTTGAAAAGACCCTGATGCTGGAAACGAGTGAAGGCAGGAGGAGAAGGAGTAGAGGAAAAGACAGAGGAAGAGATGGTTGGATGGTATCACCAACTTGAAGGACCTGAGTTTGAGTAAAATCTGGGAGTTGGTGATGGACAGGGAAACTTGGTGTGCTGCACATGTGGTCCACAGGAGACATGACTGTGCAACTGAACTGAACTGACACAATAAAAGGCAGACCAAAAATTAGGATTTTATGGTCTGGATAATGAGTTGTAACCCTGGGAGATAAGCATACATATCAGGTAATACCAATTTCTGATAAAATGAGAGACACTGTGCCAAAAATCTAAGTGGGTTTGATTTTAGATTAGGATTATACACACAGCAGCAAAACCATTTCTTAAAATCTCTCTTGCCATGTGGGTCAGTCATCTCAAAGGCTATAAGAGTCACAAAATAAGTTATATACAATCCATTCATTTATAGTTATTGTGTCTTCCATGAATCATTGCAAACTGGTTTCATCAAAGAGCATGCTTAGGATGAGTCAGTTCTCCAGTTACAAATTTATAAAGAGATTAAGGAATATCAAATTTATAATTCTTACCATATATGTAATTGTAATTCCTATCTACTGATGCTCTAATCACATTCTAAAGTGTAAAAAATAACACATATAGCCATTTAGCAAGCATCTAGCTTAAGGTCAGCAGAGTCTACTGATTTCTAAACAGCTTTACAGAGCAGTAGGTGCTAACAGTATCTTCAGGACAGACTTTTGATTTAAGTGTAGGAGAGCATGTAGATAGACTATTTTATCATTTAAGTAAAAATGCATGCACACTTGCCTTCCCAGGTGGCTCAGCAGTAAAGAATTCACCTGTAATGCAGGAGACAGGAATCCAATCCCTGGGTCCGGAAGATCCCCTGGAGAAGGAAATGGAAACCTACTCCAGTATTCTTGCCTGAGAAATCCCATGGACAGAGGAGCCTGGTGGTCTACAGTCCTTGGAGTTGCAAAAGAGTCAGGCATGACTTAGTAACTAAAACAACAGCAATTCCAGATAGGCATGGAGAAAGAATTTCTATCTAGCCATTTATTTAGAATTACTCCTGAAAGAATCATAAGAAACTGGTAAATATGGATTTTTTTTCATAACAGCAAACTAGATCACAGAGTAGCACCAATGTTACTTACATTTTGCATTACATCCTTTTGTTTCTTGCATTTTGCTCATATACATGTATTCTCAATTAATATTGTTTGATCTTCTAATCAGAAGCAAGAAAAGGAGATGATTGAATGCACATTCTGGGCAATAGATCTTTTAGCAGTCATGAACCTGCATTTAACCCTGAGATTCTGTTAAGGTTAATAGACATTGAAGAGCAAATGTCAGAGCAAAAATAATGAAACTATAATAAAGGCTGAGATTCAAGGCATCAGATTGTTGTTGGTTTGGAAATACTAATGCTTTCTACTGGTATAATTAAATTAGAAAGTGATCAATAGCATTTTTCTAATAAAAATATTGGGGGAAACATGAACTCTTTTAACTATATCTTAGTTGAAGAAGTAGTATGCTACTGCCAATTTCTTGGTCCAATACTTTGCTCAGAAATTTTTCTCTAAAGTATATAAAAGAACAATTATTTTTGCCATTAAATATTTATTAACTCTCCAATTCTTAGTGTGTTTAATTCATCTGACATCAAGTTGATTAAGGAATATAATTACTTTGAATCTATTTTAGAAAATCTTAGAAATAAGCTTAGAAATAAGATCAAACATCCTTGGATAATTAAGCATTTATATTTTTACATAATTTCCAAATATGAAGTTATATATACCTATATTCATATACAGACAGGTAGATAGGTATTTAGACTACAAATATGAACATTTAGAAAATATTTTCCTTTTATAAATAGTTTTAATTTAGATATTCTGTTGTGATTAAAAAAATACTCTCTTAAATCAAGAAGCATAATCACAGTGTTTAGCAACAGTAATTATTAAGGCAGTTGGACAGGACCAAGACTAGAATAATAGAAATCCCACAGGGGACAGCATGATAATTATTGGTAATTCCAAAGAGATCTCTCTTTAAAAAAAAAAAAAAACTAAGCTATTAAAAATGGACTTAATCACACATATGCCCTTTGTTTTAATGAAAGATGCTATAAACATTTCTATAAATAAAGACCATATACTCATGGAATTATCTGATAGTCATTAAGTAGTCGTTCAAATTAGAGTAAACATATATGGGCTTCCATGGTGACTCAGCTGGTATAGAATTTACTTAATATACAGGAGACCTAGGTTCGATCCCTGGGTTGGGAAGATTCCCTGGTGGAGGGCACGGAAACCCACTCTTGCCTGGAGAATCCCTATTAACAGAGGAGCCTGATGGGCTACATTCCATGGGGTCACAAAGAGTTGGACATGACTAGGTGACTAAACACAGCACAGCACGGAGTAAATGGATATACCAATAAATATTTTTGAAAGAAGATTGCAGATTTAAATAAAGAACTCCCGTAAATATTTTACAACTGGATATTTTCCACCATGAAATAATAACAGTAACAGAATATATAATTCTGTAAAAGTCATAGTTGATAATGATTATTATAGGCATTATAAACAAAAGGCCCCCTTTAATATCTTAAATTCATTCTAAACAGATAAGCTGATATACTGCTTTCCTCTTCAATTAAAACTTTTTTAAAGTTTAATAGATTATTGATACACATTTCAGTAAAAAGTGGTTCAGCTCATATGCTCTCAAGCCATATTAACAAGCCATATGGTTTATAATTTGCATCTTTCAGAAGAATAAACAATACAGTGTGTTTGCAAAGAAACCATCTAAATAGAGTTATCTAGAAGGCGATGGCACCCCACTCCAGTACTCTTACCTGGAAAACCCCATGGACAAAGGAGCCTGGTGGGCTGCAGTCCATGGGGTTGCTGAGGGTCGGACACGACTGAGCGACTTCACTTTCACTTTTCAGTTTCATGCATTGGAGAAGGAAATGGCAACCCACTCCAGTGATCTTGCCTAGAGAATCCCAGGGACGGGGGAGCCTGGTGGGCTGCCGTCTATGGGGTCGCACAGAGTCAGACACGACTGAAGCGACTTAGCAGCAGCAGCAGCAGCAGATACATTAAGTGAAATTTATGTTAATTTTCAGCTCATCCATTTGACAGGGCTTAGCATTCTTTGTTTGCCTATGCAACTGATTCTGTACTTTTGCATTCCTGATGTAAGATATAATGATATAATTTGGTAAATGTGAGGGAACAAATTCACACAGTTACAGTCTACTGAGGACCATAAAAAGTTGAAGAATTGATGCTTTTGAATTGTGATGCTGGAGAAGCCTCTTGAGAGTCCCTTGGACAACAAGCAGATCAGTCAATTCTAAAGAAAATCAATCCCAAATATTTATTATAAGGACTGATGATGAAGCTGAAGCTCCAATACTTTGGCCACTGATGTGAAGAGCCAACTTATTGGAAAAGACCCTGAGGCTGGGAAAGACTGAGAGCAGGAGGAGAAGGGGACAACAGAGGATGAGATGGTTGGATGGCATCACTGACTCAATGGAAATGAATTTGAGCAAACACTGGGAGATAGTGAAGGGCAGAGAAGCCTGGCTTGCTATAGTTCATGTGGTCACATAGAGCAGAACAGGACTTGGCTACTCAACGACAACAACAAATAGTCTATTGAAGAGAACTGAGAATTTGAAGATCAATGGCCATTTTCAGTATTGTCTTTTTTACCTTTGAATGTGTGATAATTAAGTTTAGCATCTCTCTCATGAAGCACTGGTTAGTTATTGACATAATAATCTACCACTAGATAAATACAGGTGAACAAATGGATTGGGAAAGGGGACGATTCAATGTTGATAGGAGATTTGCATGGTAGGTGTGTGCTAAACCGCATCCGGCTATCTGCAATCCCATTGACTGTAGCTCATTAGGGCCTTCTGTCCATGGGATTCTCCAGGCAAGAATATTGAAGTGGGTCACCATGCCCTCTTCCTGGGGATCTTCCGGACCCAGGGGATCTTCCTTTTAAAACGATTTTTTAAAAATGAATGAATTATATGTAGTTATCTTTATTTTTCTCACTGGTTTTACTGTTTCTAGTGCTTTGGGTTATGATGATATACAACATACTTAGTGTGAACAATTGTCTGCTGAAATTTGGTAACATAAATATATTTGCAGTAACAGTATTAAAAATAGCACAGTACTACTTATCATTTGCCCTTCCTGGTCAATACAAATATAAGATAAATTTCTAGAGATGCAATTCACGAGTCATAGAATATATGTATTTTTAAAATTACTAAAGATTGGCCATTTCCCTCACTTCTGAACCCCCCAAAAAACCTGTAGAAAGAATTCAGAGCATCAACAAAAGCATATGAGAGTCCTGGGCATTCTCATCATACTCCCTCAGCAATGTGTGTTATAAATTATTTGGCTTTGCTATAATGACATTTTAAAAATGGCATTTCATTGTTCTTTTAATTTACATTTACTTGACTATGACAAAATTTAATTTCATGTTGTAAAATATTATGTGAAAATAATATAAATGTTTTTATGTAAAGTTATTGATGTATAATTTAAAAACAATACCATTGATTGATGTACAAGAGCCTTTGAATAATATCAAGAAAATTTGTACAGATGTTAAGTATAGAAGGTACTAATATTGTTTTTTCTGTTAGTTACTTATTTATCTATTTTAGTGTGATTTTTCTCATTTTTAGAAGTTATATTTAGCAATGTTTACTAAGTATTCTGTTTCCTAGCCGTATTATCTTGATTAGCAAAGTAAGTTTCCTTTTATTCTTGTATAAAGTGCCTTAACCATAAACACATAACTTACTCTTATTGATATTTCCATGTTTATTGAGACAATTGAAACTCTAGTAAATAGAAAACAGCAACAGTCACAGTTAAAATTCAGCACTTTAATAGTAACCCCAGTAATTTTTCACTAGTAAGTGTAATCTTTGCTAATAATTTTAGCTAATAAAATATATTTGAAATTTATTAAGTTCCCTTTTACTTCAAGTTCATGAGAACTGTATTATAACTTGCATGGTATTAGAAAAAATTTCCTGAATTTACTGAAACAATCAATAATATTTTCCATTAACTTTGGAATTTGGAATTGTGTTATATCAAGAGGTTTTCTAATATTGGTACCTTCTTAGATTCACAATATAAACTCTATTTATCATATGTTATTTTTAAACTTTATTTCTGGATTTAATTCTCCAATACATTATCTTTGTATGGTTGCATGTAAGTCCATGAATAAAAAAATAATATCTCATAATAACTTTGATTGGTTGGGGCATCAGTATTATATCCAACCTCAAAAATTACCTAAGGGACAGGAGACACTCTATACTCTATTTGAAACTTCTTGTGAATCCATAACTATTTCAGAAAGAAAAAAAAAATTAAAAATTAAAAAATAAAAATAATGCAGTATCACTACATGCTGAAACATGAAAGAACATTTAATGTTGAGCAGAGGAAGCTGGATACAAAAATTAAGCACAGCAAAATGCCATGACATGTTGGGTTCAGTTTGGGTAATGGTTGTTAGCTAGAGTCTTTAAGCATTGCAGTAAATATACAAATTCCTTCCAAGTAAAGAATCCACCTTTCCTCTTTCTGTTGTCACATTGTCCCTATTTCCCTTTGCTGCATTTTAGAATATTTTTAAACATGTATTTAGTGTATATGGGCCATAACAGAAGTATGAAAAGCCTAAGTATTTTGCTTTGCATTATACACAGATGAGAAAAATAAGAACATAACATCTAAATAGAAAGGAAAATTTACATATAAGTAAAACCTAGGCACATACATTGGAAAGAGTAAAACACAGTTGTTTGTTGGTTTAAACATGATGAAAAATAAGCTGAACTAACAGTTTTCTTTAGTCAGTTTTTTACAGACAGAGAAGTGCTTGGTTTCTTAGGCTGTGAAAGTTTACTGAAGAATCACCGTGATAATTAAGCAGAAAGTCTGTGCAATACTTTAAATGTAAGTCTATAGATGATGAATGATTTTTCATCAGTCCTCCCATTCATTTGAAATATTAATTTATTTTTTATTACATGTCAGATAGTGAGGTTACCATTTCTGATTTAAACAAAAAAGAAACAAGCAAAGTAAAATAGATTTGCTTTCCAACAGTCTACAGCTTAGTGGGCAAAACACATAATATATTTTAAAATAGCTTTGTTATTATTATTATTACCAAAGAATTTACTTGAAATGGTCACCCATACAAGATTACAGTAGTCATGCTGCTGCTGCTAGGTCGCTTCAGTCGTGTCTGACTCTGTGCGACCCCATAGACAGCAGCCCACCAGGCTCCCCTGTCCCTAGGATTCTCCAGGCAAGAACACTGGAGCGGGTTGCCATTTCCTTCTCCAATGCATGAAAGTGAAAAATGAAAGTGAAGTTGCTCAGTCGTGTCCGACTTGTAGCGACCCCATGGACTGCAGCCTACCAGGCTCCTCCCTCCATGGGCTTTTCCAGGCAAGCGTACTGGAGTGGGGTGCCATTGCCTTCTCCGACAGTAGTCATAGGCAAGAGCAAAAGAAATTTCATTAGCTTTCACGTACATAAAAATGGAAGAACTCAGACTGATAATGAGTAAGAGGATTACAGGTACTCCAAGTTTGGAGTCTGTATAAATAAAAATCATTCTTTTCCCTTCCATCGTTTTAGACGAAATCTCTCATTTTTTTCCCACTTACTGTGATACTGGAAACCCAAGATAAAGAGCATTTAGGATTTAATGTGTGGTCAGCAACATAATGAAAACTAAAACAGAAAAAGTAAAAGTACAAAATTAATAAAGTAATGGAAAAAACTTTAGATGAGAAAGATTAAATCTCAACCTTATGTTGCTGCTGCTGCTGCTGCTAAGTCCCTTCAGTCGTGTCCAACTCTGTGCGATCCCATAGACGGCAGCCCACAGCTTCCCAGATGGTGCTAATGGTAAAGAACCCACCTGCCAGTGTAGGAGAGAGAGGCATGTCCATCCCTGGGTTGGGAAATTCCCCTGGAGGAAGGCATGGCAAGCCACTCCAGTTTTCTTGCCTGGAGAATCCCATGGACCGAGGAGCCTGGCAGGCTCACAGGGTCACAAGCAGTCAGACATGACTGAAGTGACGTAGCATGCAGGTTTATGTAGCTTCCATCTACCAGAACAGCCTTTTAGGAAATCACAGTGGTTCCCATGCTCACCAATTGTTATGCAGCAATAGCTACATGGCACTTTCCTACATTAAAAATTGTCCAATATTATATTTTTCAGGACACTGAGCTCTGATTTTTGGGTGATTATTAAAATGTCTGATAGTAAATCTTTTGAAGATGAAAATGGATAGAAATAAATAAAAATACCAGATGAAGTTAGTTGAATTTTAATAGAAAGTCCCCAAAAAGAGAATTGCTTAGTCAAAGTAGTAATTAAATGGTTCCATAAAAAGGAAAATATTTGAAAGGAAATGGTTTTCTTTTGCCCCTGGAGGAGGTCATGGCAACCCACTCCAATACCATTGCCTGGAGAATCCCATGGACTAAAGAGCCTGGGAGGATAGAGTCCAGTGGGTCCCAAAGAGTTGGACACGACTGAAGCAACTGAGCATGCACGGGGTTCTTTTGCAAAAACACTAGACCTCAAAATAATAGATCAGCAATGTAGATGGGTGGTTCTGGAATTGTAGATATACCAATTTCCATAGAAAGTGATTGTTCACTGAAAGGTTCACATCTCTTCAAAATAGCATTTCATTGAGTGTGTGTGGTGTGTGTGTGTGGGAGGGGTGGGGTGGAGAGGGAGAGGGAATGGTGATTATGTGTCTTTCCCAAAATTAAAATGTAAGTCCACGTATATAAAAACTTGAAGTGTGTAGTAACATTTTTATTGGGGCTTCCCTGGGGCTCAGTGGTAAAGAGTCTGCCTGCTATGCAGGAGACTCAGGAGATGTGGGTTCAATCCCTGGGTTGGGAAGATCCCTTGGAAGAGGAAATGGCAACCCACTCCAGTATTCTTGCCTGGAGAATCCCATGGACAGAGGACCCTGGTGGGCTACAGTCCATGGGGTTGCAAAGAGTTGGACACAACTGAGCACACACACACAATTTGTTTATTAATTTTTCTAATCTATGGATGGCTGAGTGAGTATTCAGAGTTATTGCAGGATCATGACTTGCTCATTTTTAAAATTAATTTCTAATATTTTAAATAAATATGCATAAGAGAAAGCTATTGATTTGAGGATTTCAATCATCTGACCATATTTTTTCCTACTAAAAATTTAAACTTAAAATATTTTTCAAGAAGGACACACCTAGTTATTGGATACAAAGGAAAATAATTTATTATGAAGCAAATTCAATAAATAAGCATGAAAATACCAGGGGCAGTTATACCCCCCAATCTGCCTGCATAGTTTTATAATTAAAACAATTTGAGCTATAAATAGGTAGGATAAGATAAAACAATGTGCCAAAGTCTAGAAGCTAGCTATAACATCTAAAATGTGAGAGTGGATGTTCCATAAGCCTTTCCAGACAGTTATCCCATTCTGAGCTTTGAGAAATAACCCTGAGATCCTGTAAATTGAAACAAAGCAAAAATTTTTACAGCTGCAACCTGCTGCTTCACACTGTGGCCTTGGAGTAATGAAAGGTCAAGATCAGTGATCATCTATCTCCATAATTTCACTAACAATTGACAAATACAATTTAGAAACTGCCAAAAAGTGAAATTGATCTTGTTCTTGGCAAAAATTGTATCTATCTGTTTAGATTTCTCTAAGCTGCTATGATAGCAACAATGATAAAGAATTCATTCACATCCATCCATAAGAGTATGAAAACACTACTTTGTAAATGGTTTGATTCAATTTACAGAACAGAAATCCCATTTAAATGATATATCTTAGAGAGAACTGGGATGTTCTCTAATATTACATTTTTTTCTTTATATTACTACATGCAGCTATGGTTTTTGAAGCAATCATAGTTCAGGTATACATAATTATTTGAAAAGTTTGAATATGCTTACATTTAGAGCCCCTATGAGCTAACGCTATCTCTTCTGGAATTTTTCCTAAATGTTAAACTCATAATATTTTTCATGGATATTTGAAACAAACAATGTAATAATGAAGATTTAAGATTTTTAAATATAGACCATTTTTAAAGTCTTTATTGAACTTGTTACTGTATTATTTCTGTTTTAAGTTTTATTTTTTTGGCCAAGTGGCATGGGGAATCTTAGCTCCCAGACCAAGAACCTGTACCCCCTGCAATGGAAGGTACAGTTTTAATCACTGGGTCACCAGGGAATTCCCTGTAATAATGTAGTATTACCCATTATTTTGAAAAGATAAATTTTAGACATATGCATAAAAAGAAATATTATGCAAATCATATTCTTAGTAAAGTTGGAGATTGATGCTTAAGTCAGCTTATTATTGTTATGCTACCAGCTGGTATAATTGGATTGTTGGTAGAATATATGTTAGTAATGCTACTATTATTATAGTAGCATTGTAGCATTTAGTAGCATTTTGATCTCAAACACTAACTTCATCTCTGTGCTACAATATTTTGTGTACTAAGATGAAGGAAGTATTAAGTTCTAATCATTTTACCAGGATTGATACTTTTCTAATTGAAGTTAAAAATAAATTTAAAAATAAAATAAAGTTAAAAATATGACTCTGCATCCTCTAAAGACAAATAGGAGCTGTTTTATGTCCTGCATAACAGGAAAATAAAGTCTCTATCCCTTGACTACAATTTTCTTTTGTGTTAGATTCTTTGTGTGTTGTCTGATAGCAAATAAACTTTTTGGTCATTTTTAGTTTACAGGCTACATTTTTAGAATAGTTATAAGTTTACAAAAAATTGAGCAAAGAGTTTTCAAAATACCCCTTTTCTCCAGTACATACACATACACACAGTTACCCTCATTATTAACATCTTATGGTAGTATGGTAGGTTATTTATACTTCATGAACCAATATTGATACAATGTTACTAACTAAAACTTATAGCTATATTAGGGTCACTCTATACACATTCTGTGGACCTTGAAAGATGCATAATGACATATTTCTGCCATTATAATATTACATAGAAGTATATTATTGCCCCAAATACCCTATATTTCACCTGTCAGGCCATCTTTCTGCATCACCAACCTACTGAAAACTACTGATCATTTTCTTTTTCCCTTTCTAGATATCATATAATTGGAATCATAGTATTTAGCCTTTTTGGATTAGCTACTTTCATGTGGCAATATGTATTTAAATTTCATCCATGGGTTTTCCTGGCCTGATAGTTCATCTCTCTTTTTTTGCCACTTTATTTTTTTAACTGAAGTATAATTGCTTTACAGAATTCTGTGGTTTTCTGTCATACATTAACAAGAATCAGCGGTAGGTACACCTATGTCCCCTCCCTCCTGAACCTTACTCCCGTCTCCCTCCCCATCCCAGCCTTCTAGATATCACAGAGCCCCTGTCTGAGTTCCCTCCCTGAGTCACACAGCAAATTCCCATTGGCTATCTATTTTACATATGGTTTTGCAAATTTCCATGTTACTCTCCATACATCTTATCCTCACACACCTCTCCTCCGCCCTTGTCCATAGGTCTGTTCTTTATGTCTGCTTCTCCATTGCTTCCCTGAAAATTAACTCATCAGTACCATCTTTCTAGATTCCATATATATGCATTAGTATATGATATTTACATTTCTCTTTCTGACTTACTTCACTCTGTATAATATTGTCTGGATGTATCACAGCTTGTTTAACCGCACACCTACCAAAGGACATTTTGGTTGCTTTCAAGTTTCAAAAAATTTTGTATATTGCTGTTATGTTTCCTACTTACAAAAAATATGGGATGTATTTAACTCAGTGATTGCTTTTACTTTTTAAAAATATTTTAAGCCAAATATCTCTTGTTTTTAAACCAAATTAATACCACTGAAAGTGCTAGAATTATGTAAATTAATACCTAGTGTAGTCTTTCATGCAAGGTTCCCTACCTTAACAGAACTTCCTTCAAGAGTAACTATACATCACAACTCTCTGATCTACACAGAAACTCTAAGATATTTAATTATTGTTATGCTAAGATGCTTATTAGAAGGACAAGAATATTTTTTTACTACATAAAGGCATAACACTACTATAAGAAATGGATGTCATAGTATTATAATAGGAAGAAGAGACTCTTGAGGCTACTATAAAATTCTAAACTACTTATTACATTTTACTTAATAACTTCTCGGTATTACAAAAGTACTTAAGTCTTGTACTGTGGGAAATTGAATTCATTTTGCTATAAAAGTAGTAGTGGTTTAAAAGGAAAATATTATGCCACAGGAAACTACCTGTAATCCTGTACCAGTATAGAAGTGTCTCTAGGTTTACTGGTGTTGTCGTTTAGTTGCTAGGTTGTGTCTGACACTTTTGGAACCACATGGACTGTAGCTGGCCAGACTCCTCTGTCCATGGGATTTGCAAGGCACGAATATTGGAATGGGTCTCCATTTCCTTTTCCAAGAGATCTTCCTGACTCAGGGATCAAACCTGTGCCTCCTGCACTGGCAGGTGGGTTCTTCACCATTGAGCTACCAGGGAAGCCTACCACGTTTATTACCCTAAAATAAATTGTTATTCTCGATCTTTTGTGGATCCATCCAGTTCAGTTCAGTTGCTTAGTCATGTCTGACTCTGCAACCCATGGACTACAGCATGCCAGGCTTCCCTGACCATTACCAACTCCCAGAGCTTGCTCAAACTCATGTCCATTGCGTCGGTGATGCCATCCAACTATCTCATCCTCTGTTGTCCCCTAATCCTCTTGTTTTCAATCTTTCCTACCATCAGGGTCTTTTCCAAGGAGTCAGTTTTTTGTATCAGATGGCCAAAATATTGGAGTTTCAGCTTCAGCATCAGTCCTTATGATGCTTTAGTGGATCCACTAAACCAGAGTTTTCCCAGCAAAATCTTTAAAAAAATTTCGCAATTCTTTTTTTAACTTTTTTTTTTTTTGGTCTTTCTCATGATAAAATATTAGCTCCAGAGCTTCCCAGGCTTTCCTGAAATAGATAATTCAGTATGATTTCTCCAAGCCTGACTATGGTAAGATTTCTGGGTAATGAGTGAAAGTCCATGAAGTCATCATAAAAGAGAAAACTGTATAGTATTATAAATTATTGCTGAGAAAATAAATAGTGCCTTGAAAAATATGTGTATGCAACACAGGCTTTGTGTATATAATAGTGCATATATATATTACAAAATACATGCATACATACATAGAAATACATATACATACACAAGGTATATTTAAACTCTGACATTTAGTTTTATGAAAGTTGCAATTTCTGTTAGATTGCAAAGTGGTTGCAAGCTTGCCCCCTTGTTGCAACCATGCTATCACACTATAATAGTGTGGATCCTGGGCTTCCCCGGTGGCTCAAGCAGTGAAGAATCCACCTGAAGTGTAAGAGCCTCAGGAGACGGGATTGGATTCCTGGGTTGGGAAGATCCCCTTGAGGGAGGGAATGGCAACCCATTCCAGTATTCTTGCCTGGAGAATCCCGTGGCCAGATAAGCCTGGCAGGCTACAGTCCATAGGGTCTCAAAGAGTTGGACATGACTGAAGTGACTGAGAAAGCATGCATTGTGGATCCTGCCAATAAGAAGTATAGGCTTTCCATCTGCCCTTTGACTCTGACCTCGTGGTGAGGCTTGTTTTGGCCATGAGACATTACAAATTTTGAAATGCAAATCCAGGCTTGGCAGGTGTACATAAGCATGTGCATTCTTGCTGCCATTTGGAATCCTGAGACTACCATGGGATATCACTACCATGGGATTTCATGGGATATCACTACCATGGGATATCACAGGAAGAAACCCAGGCTAGCCTCCTGGTTGACAAGGACACACGAAGAGCAAAAATGAGTTGTCACAGCAGAACTCCCTATTAAATCAGGCTACCAGCTGTGGAATATTTGTGTGAGGCCATCCTGTAACATTTAACAGCCAGGTGACTCATCAGCTGGCAGTGGAGGCCTGAGAGAACCCCGCAGTGATTAGCTGAGCCGGCTGAACAGAATCACACAGCTGAGCCACAGAATTATGAGCTAAATAAAATGATTTTACTTTGAGTCACTAAGTTTCTATTGGTTTACAATGCAGGAAATTCTGACTGATATACTCTAGATGCTTTTATACCTTGTAAGCATATAGTCCATTGTAACACTTCTTTTTAAAGTTTAATTTATAACAGGGGTAGTGTGAAGCTAATAGTTTGCATGAATAGAGAAATAGGCTTACTATTAATAATATGCCAGAGGGCACTGTAGAAGAATTAGAAAGCTTCGGATTCAGCAGACCCGAAACTTTTTGGCACTAGGGACTGGTTTCATGGAAGACAGTTTTTCCACAGACAAGGTTGGGGTGGGGATGGTTTCCAGATGATTCAAGAACATTACTTTTATTGTGTACTTTATTTCGATTATTATTACATCAACTCCACCTCAGATCATCGAGCGCTAGATCCTGGAGGCTGAGGACTCCTGGTCTAATGGTTTTGTTAATATATACTCAAAAAACATTCCTTTCACACTCTCCTGCATTAATAAAACAGTTTTGTGGTATTTAAATTATTTGCTTTCTGATTGTTTGAGGTCTATTGTGATTATTTGGTCCCTCTTATTTAACGATTTTTTTGCCAAGCATATGATCTTATCATTTCTTATGAAAATGTTCACTAGTGTTTACACATATTTTTAATTAATCATTTTATGACATTTTGGTTATGTTTCAATATGAATATATATCTTTATTTTACTTTTATATTGAGATGTAATTGATAGATAGCATTATATTAGTTTTGAGGGTGCCACATAATGATTTGGTATTTGTATATTTTTAGAGATGATCACCACAGTAAGTCTGGTTAACATCCATCACCACACACAGTTACAACATTTTTACTTGTGATGGTAACTTTTAAGATCTACTCTCCTAACAACAGTCAAATATATAATACAGTATTATTAACTATAGTCACCATGCTGTACAGTATCTCTCTAGGGCTTATATTTTTGTAAATGGAAGTTTGTGTCTCTTGGCCACCTCTTGTGTCTGACAACCATCAGTCTATTCCCTGTATCTATTAATATGAGTTTTGGTTTTCTCTTGTTTGTTTCTTTCTTGTTAGATCCCACATATGTGTTAAATTATACCGTTTTTGTCTTCCTCCATTTGACTAATTTCACATTGCATAATGCCCTCATGGTCCATCCATATGGTCACAAAATGGCAAGCTTTCTATTTTATGTTTGAATGACATTCCACTGTGTATGTATATCACATTTTCTTTATCCATTGATAGAAAGAGATGGTTTCATATCTTGACCACTATAAATAAGGCTGCAAATGAACATGGTTTGCATGCTCATGGCGCATGTATCTTTATCAAGTTACTGTTTTCATTTTCTCAGGAAAATAAAGATTTTATAACTTTCAAAGAAATTGAAATCATAGATCTCAGCATAGTGCCTTCTGAAACCTGGCATTATGCACATAATGATATTCAGAAAATTGCACTGCATGCAGTTTTAACCTTTAGTAAAACAAGAGCAAAGTGTTTTTTTTTTTTTTAACTTTTACTTCTGTTGACATTTTTAAAACAGTTTTCATCAGAGTGATACATACCCGTGATAGCATATCATTTGCACTTAGAAGAGTTTATCATGAAACAGTCTCCTTGTATTCTGAATTATTCAGTACAATTATGTCTAACCAATGTGAAATAAAATCCCTAGATTTTTGCAGCTTAACATAGAAAATGTTGTTCACTGCTCTTTCAAACACTGGTTCCTAGTAGAATTGCTGGAGTAGAACCTCCTTTAAGTGGTTCTCACTTTAGATAGGAGAAAATGTGAGCTGCTCGTGGCCAGGAGGCCTGCTTCCCTCTGTTCACATTTTGTTGGCAGAAACTAGTTACATGTTACCAAATGGAGGCATAAAATTTGATTATTATCTTATTTTCATACACGGGCTGAAAATGAGTAAGTTTGGTAGACGGATAACATTATCTCTGCAAAACTCTCCTTGCCCGTTTCAAGCCCATCTCCTCAAAGGCAAATGCTTAAAATTCGTTTATATGTACTGAACACATTTAATCCATTTTTTTCCTATTTATCAGTGTAATGAAATTTGCATTTACTTCTTCCTATAAAACATAGCTTCAACTTTAAAATCTACAAAAAACTTTATGTCTATTTCAATCAACTGTTAACAAAATATCTTGAGAGCAGGTTTTGCTCACAATGTTCCAAATTTCTGTCAACAATACTTTTGTATTAGTATTTTTAAGAATGTTATGAGTTTTCATGTTCTGCCTTCAAAAAACCATTTTCTAATTCTATGTCTCTAGATTATAAGATCATGAAGCTATAGAATTTTCTCATTGTCATTAGAAAATTATGCTAAGTAATTAAAATACTAAATATTTTAAATACTTTAAATTTAAAGTAATTTAAATATTGTAGTTTCATCTGTATGTAGCAAAGGCTGCTTGTGTGCAGCTCATTCCACTGGGGGTGGAGCGCAGGAAGGTATACGTTAGACCTTGGACTGGCAAATAGAGGCCTGGGGTGGGGGGGTCAGTGTGCCTCAGTTTTCCCCCCCAAAACAAGGGAATTTTTATAATATCTAAAAACTGAGGGGGCTTCCTTGGTGGCTCAGACAATAAAGAAGCCACCTGTGATACAGGAAATGTGGGTTTGATCCCTGGGTCAGGAAGATTCCCCTGGAGAGGGAAATGGCAACCCACTCCAGTACTCTTGCCTGGAGAATCCCTTGGACAGAGGAGCCTGGTGGGTTGCAGAGTGAGCGACTCACATACACACACACACACACACACACATTATCAACACACACTCAAATATTACTATCCTTTGTTTCAAAAACAAATATTTTTATATTATTGTAACACTTCCATCTCTTCACATTTTTTGTTTTGATCTCTATTTAAACTAATTTTTATGCATAAATACTTTTATTAGATTTTCTAATTTCTTGACATTTTGTTTATTTTTGTATCTTTACTATCACTATTTTTCTGTTTTCAATCATACTTGATATTTTGTCAGATGACTTATTTCTTCTTCTGCTACTTCTGCTAAGTTGCTTCAGTCGTGTCTGACTCTGTGCGACCCCATGGACTGCAGCCTACCAGACTCCTCCGTCCATAGGATTTTCCAGGCAAGAGTACTGGAGTGGGTTGCCATTGCCTTCTCAAAAGTGAATATGGACACCATGTCCCTTCATTACACCAACTGGCCTCCTTGTGCCTGATACTGGTCCATAAGTTGCCCCCTCCTGAGGTGGGGAAATCAATCAGGTTTTCCCAGTGTTCAGAGCTTCAGTCAGCAGCAGGTGGATGATCCCCATGGTTTTGAAAACTCTGCGCTAGGACATTCCTAGTTTTAGAGATGGGCAAAAGACTCACACCCACTGAATCACACCAGCCAGAGCATACTCTGGGCTCTCAGGCCAGGGCAAGAAGGGCTTTCACCATACCCTTCTCTGAAATATGGATGCAGGGTCATGAAACTGGCTGTGGCTAGGGCTTCTGGAACAGACGCTTCCTTCCTGTTGTACTGAAGCTACTTGAAAGATACTCACTTATCTGGATAGCATGTCATGTAAATGTGACAAGAGGAACTGCTGCTACAGCCAGAGAAAGTAGCTGGAAGATAAGATCACGCATAGAGGAAAACAAAACTACGATAGCCACAGAGAAAGAGGCTGTGCTCTTTTTAAGGAGCTTTCATTGCTTATTTCATTTCCGGATGTTTCAGACACAAAAGCAAGCACATTTTTAATAGAATTTGTTAGATTTCCTCCTATGTGCAATTGGAACCATCTAAACTGATAAAGCATCTCCAAAACTATCTGTCCATCTTTGTTTCATATGCCTTCTTTTAATATCTTTCTTTATATCTTAAGGGGGATTTTTAAATATATAATTTAGTTCATAGCCCATATATTTTTCTTTAAAATATAAATTCTATGTTTAGTCTTTTTTAGATTTCTTTTTTTACTTAATTTTTATTCTTATTTTACTTTATCTTAATTGTTATTTTACTTTATCATATTCTTAAGGAATGCATTTCCCCAAATATCAGAATATTTGAATGTTCAGTTGCATTTAAATTTAACTTACTGTAATTTTTCATTTTTCTAAATTATCTTTGTTTCCTTCGGTTTAGTTTTCTATTGTTTCTTTGTTTTTGTTTAGCTGTTATTGGTCATACTTAGGATTCTCTTTTAATATTTCTCAATTCATGTATTAAGCCCAGAAATGGCATAGATTTAATTTTTTCTTCCCTGTTAAGTAATCAGATCTGTTATAGGCAGACCATCCCTATGAATAAAAATTCTGTGCACTTTCTAGCCATCACTTTTGGAAGATAACTTCGAAGTTCACTTTCAGATGAGGAGACTTGGATGCTGTTGGATTATGAATATTCACTAATGACACCAGAAATGCTGATATACGGAGGTCTTATCTACTGGCATTCACATCAACATTAGACTGTCTGGGAATGATGCAGACTCCCTATTCTCTATACTGCTGGTAATAGGATACAGTACCACTAATTGGAGAAGGCTTTTTAATACAGGTTCTGAGTTGATCCCTTTGGTTTTTACATGAATTTCATTATAAATGTTCCCTCCCTTCTGACTCTGAGCCCAGAATCTCTCTGACTCTTCTTGGGTTGACTTCTGTTTCCTTTTATTGGGCTACGTTGAAAAATATTCTTTTCTCTGACTTTGATGCTTATTTCTATTTCATCCTTACTTTAATGCTAGCCTCTCTCTGAAATACTCTAAAATCTTTGTTTTTGAACTCCTTCCTGTTTATTATGTGTTTATTCCTGCCTCTATTTTGTAACCTTATGCCATCATGGGAAGTACAGAAAACAAAGGAATGTTCCTAGTCTGGCATATTGAACCTTAAGCCCTACATTGAATTTCAATAACCTATCACATTGAATTTTTATTGCACAATTCTAAATGAAATAGATTGCCCATTCAACAATTGGCCGCTTAAATAATTCAGTAATGAATTCTGATTTGTCAAATTTAGTCTAAAAAAAAAACAATAAATATAGGTTTTAGCATTCTTCAACTGTTTCACTTGTATGTTGCGTGCAATTTAGTGGATATGCATTCCAATATTTGCGTGTGTCTCTTTAGTTGTAAGAAAGAATTACTAACCTATATCCAATAGTTCATATAAATACACAGTAAGATACCATTTGGTTATATACAAGTAATGTGGCCCAGTAGACACTTATAAACCACAGTACCTCTAGAGTAATATTAAAGATCATATTCCTTTCCTAAGAAATGGATGGAATTTTAATGGAGCATATGAAATGGCACTTGCCCTTCTTCTAGAAATTAATGTACTTTCTCTGCTGTAATAATCTTATAAGCATGCAGTCTCATGCATCCATGATAAGGTAAAAATTATTTTAATCCTTATTTTTTAGAGTAGAAAAAATGGAAAATTGTTACATGTCAGCCAGAAATTCATAACAATCAACAAGTTTTGTTCAAAATTAACATTCAAGACAGTATGGAAATAATAGAGAAAATACTATTAAATAAAGTGCCCCTTTCAGTCTCAATTAGGTTATGTTCCCTTAGGGAAATAAAAAGAACACAGTTACATTTGTATTAGCTCTTGATATTGAGTTTAGTTCAGTCACTCAGTCATGTCTGACTCTTTGTGACTCCATGAACAGCAGCACACCCTGCCTCCCTATCCATCACCAACTCCCAGAGTCCACCCAAACCCATGTCCATTGAGTTGGTGATGCTATCCAATCATCTCATCCTCTGTCCTCCCCTTCTCCTTCTGCCCTCAATCTTTCCCAACATCAGGGTCTCTTCAAATGAGTTAGCTCTTCGCATCATGTGGCCGAACTATTGGAGTTTCAGCTTCAGCATCAGTCCTTCCAATGAACACCCAGGACTGATATGCTTTAGGATGTACTGGTTGGATCTCCCTGCAGTCCAACGGATTCTCAAGAGTCTTCTCCAATACCACAGTTCAAAAGCATCAAGTCTTTGGTGCTCAGCTTTTTTCACAGTCCAACTCTCACATCCATACATGACCACTGGAAAAACCATAGCCTTGACTAGACGGACCTTTGTTGGCAAAGTAATGTCTTTGCTTTTTTTTTTTTTTTAATCTTTTTTTAATTTAATTTTATTTAACTTTATATATGCTGTCTAGGTTGGTCATAACTTTCCTTCCAAGGAGTAAGCGTCTTTTAATTTCATGGCTGCAATCACCATCTGCAGTGATTTTGGAGCCCAGAAAAATAAAGTCAGCCAGTCTTTCCACTGTTTCCCCATCTATTTGCCATGAAATGATGGGACTGGATGCCATGATGTTCATTTTCTGAATGTTGAGCTTTAAGCCAGCTTTTTCACGCTCCTCTTTCACTTTCATCAAGATATTACACTCCTTTTAATGCAATAATGTAATAAATGCATTTGCAGAAGTATCCTATTTAAAGAATTTATACAATGATTTACTTATTAGACCAATCAACACATAGACACTTCTAGAGTCAATTAATGTAAATAGATGATAAACTACTTGCTAATTCCACCCTAAGCCTAGTTTTGTCCATCTCTTACAGACTTAACCTAATATCCTTCTTTATTACAGGCCTTTGACATCATCAATTACCTAAGCTCAGATCTTTCCATCTTAAAAAGAAAAGCAAGTATTCTCTCTATTAATATCCCTCTTTAATTTTCATTGTAGATTGTATTATAAATAGAAGGTTTTATATTCTCTGTGTACATTTTTATGCTCCAAGTTACACTTTTACTCCATCTGTTATTTTCACTAAAGTTAAATAAAAGTTGAAACAAACTCAAACCAGTGTCTCCCATATTCTATAAGAGATCTAATTCCCTCTCCTTCAATAGCTATCATAGCAAGGGTTATAGATTCCAGGTCTTTATTTCTGGCTTACCATCTATGTGGATTTCTAAAAACCTATATGCAATACTTCCTTGAATCCATATATCTCTCAAAGCACCACGAAAGTGACAATTCCAAATTTACCTTTCTTATTTTCATTGAAAATCTTAGTACACTTCTGCATTGTTATGAGCAACTTTCACATTATGCTGTAAAGTAATTGAGGAAAGAGAATTTTTTATTTCTTTAGGTGCTTACTACAATGCGTGTTATATAAAAAGTGATCAGTGAATATATATTTATGATATGAATACATCTGTGTGATCTTAATGTTTTCTTGAACTATAGCATGCATTTTTGTATATTTACAAAAAATATGGTAAGAAATAAGTGAACTATAATACTGTCACTTACCCAAAATCATAGCTAAATTATTGAGTAAATTATAAACATGAGATTAGCCTTGTAACAACTTATAACCACTCTAAACAAAATGACACTGTGTAAATACCAACACTATATAAATTAGGACAGTTGGAAAATACAATGATAATGTATTAAGATTTAATATTAATTTAATATTGAATTACCTGGGGAAACACTCATGGCTTTAATGAGATCACAAACTACTCATGTAATGATATTTTGGTTGATAATCAGTCAAATTGTTACTCCCTAGAACATTGAATACAATCATAATAAATGAAAGGTTATAGCAAGGAAGTCATTATTAGCAAAAAGCACAGTGAGGCTTCATCTTGTATGAAAGAAGGAAAAGTTTATCCAATTCTGTTAAATATATCAGCCAGGAGAAACAGAACAATAGAATTAATAATGTGTTCCCTGATAATGCAGGAGCGAGCTGAATGATGAAACAGATAGGATGGTAGATAGTAAACCTGAAGACAGTGGAAATTATACCAGTGAAACTAAAGAGAATGTTCATGAAAGGCAAACAAATGAAAAAAGTAAAAATAATGATGGCCACAATGGATGGAGATTTAGGTAATGCTGAGAGGCTTACCTTGTAGAGAAATGAAGGAATAATGAGTGTCCTAAGCTTGTTCGAAAAGCATATGAGCTAACTTACGGAAAAAAAAGAAAAAGAAATATTATTTCATGGCTGTTGATGCTACATATTATGAATAAAAAATGAAAAGAGGTTATTTAAAGTGTTAAAGTAATAGCTTCTATATCACTAACTATTCATAAAGAGATGATTCTTTTAACTGTCTACCATGCAGTCCATATAATACAAATGTTACATTAATATAAAAGCCTATACTGAAGCCAAAATTGCATAGCTTTGAATATAATAGCAGAGTTTCAGGTATCAGCCTACATTTTTTATATCAGTTTATCTTGGCTCTTATTTTTATTTTTTGGTTCATGATTTGATACAAACTTTCTGGGAATCTATTCCTAAGCAGGGTATTCACCACACCATAGAAGATGGAGTCAGTCTTGCTCACTCCAAGTCATTCACAACCTTCCCTAGTCTCAGGCAGCCCACATTCCTTGAAGTTACTCCAGATACTTCTTGGGATCTCAGCCCATTCTAAATGAATAACTGCAACAAAAATATTGTGAAAAAATTAATAATTTTAGATAATTCCATTAATGCCTTTCCTCCGCATCTTTTGTGCTCAAACAAAGCAAACCATATTCAGGATTCTCTTTCCAATCTGGTCATACCACATTTGTTGCATGTAATTCTCAATGAGCTCTATTAGTTATCTTATGCTAAGTCACTTCAGTTATGTCCAACTCTTTGCAATGTTATGGATTGTAGCCCACACCTCTGTCCATGGGGATTCTCCAGGCAAGAACGATAGAGTGGGTTGCTATTTCCAATGTTCTCTTCAACACCTAGAATCAATTGAATCCTGCTTCATAATTGAGCCTGTGGCTTCTCTTGCACCAATCTAGCTTACTAAACAATAAAAATCATACTAAACAAAACTGCCCTACACAAACAGACCCCATTTATCAAGGCACCAATTGAACCCAGGACTCCTGCATTGCAGGCAGATTCTTTGCCATCTGAGCCACCAGGGAAGCTTTTCCTTACAATGAGTCTAAAGAGACTATAGACTTTCTTCTGCACTAGCAATGCTGTTACATATTTTTTTTAATACTTCCACTATTGGAGAATTCCAAATTTCAAAATTTCTAACATTCATTTATAAGCACACCTGTTATACTTCAAGATACCTTTAATTTTTTGCATGCTTCCATTCTATCATGTTTTTCATGTCTTTTCTCTTTTTATTATACCCATTCCTGGATTCATGATAGATCATATAAACTTTATTTTGATTTAGGATTTCTTAGCCTAGGGTTAGCTAAAAATACATAACCAAGTGAAAGTTAAGGCTAATATTTTACTGAGAGGTGTAAGGCTAGGACAAAGAGAGTGAGGAAAAAGAGGACATGCAAGAAAGAATTGGAACAGATATATTACTCACTGCTAGAAAAGATATATGTGTACCTCTTCAGCCCCTCTGTTGTGTTCAACTCTTTATGACCCTTTGGACTGTAGCCCACCAAGCTCCTTTGTCCATGAGATTTCTCAGACAAGAGTACTGGAATGGGTTACCATTTCCTCCTCCAGGGGATCTTCCCAACCCAGGGCTTGAATCCACATCTCCTGTATCTCCTACATTGACAGGAAGATTGATTTTTTTTTTTTTTTTTAACCACTGAGCTACCTGGCAAGACCCAGAAAAGATACAGAGCCAGTCAATCAGTGTGGAGGACATATCTGGGCAGGTGGTATAGAAACAGTCTATCAAAGGATGAAACAGTCTATCAAAGGATGAAACAGTGCAGAAATTTATCCTTAGCACTCTCTTGTATCTCTTATCCACAATCATCAAAATGTATCTTGTAGGGTATTAACTTCTCCGTAGTTTTGGTAGTGGTCACTTGACTCTTTCAATAGTTACTGGGGACATCAGAAAACTTAATGTATTGTTTAATCTGAAAGAACTGGAAAAAGCCAGGCTTTAACCTTCAGTGGAGGGACTGCTAAGGTTTCTACAGTTACTTGTGTTGGCTGGAGCACAAGGTAGCTGAGAGCTGGTAAAATCTGAGGCTTTTCAAGCAAAATGTTACTGCTACTCAGCGACACTCTCGTGCATCCCAAACTTAGATGAACCACACAGTGGGTCAACTTTCCAATCTACCTTATGTTTTTTATACCCAGGAAGTTGAATCTGACAGATTAAAAATTTGTGTGACTTAAAAATAAAATCCTTTGAGTCAATAATTCCATTGTGATTCCATTGCTATAGGAATTAGAAGTATATATTAATAGCTTTACTTATCTTTCTCTCTCCAAGAACACGCGTCTTTATTGTCCTGGAAATCTGGGATCCTTCTTTTCAATGAAAAATGCATAAGTTCAAATCTTTAAAATATAATCTCAAAAGAGATATAGAATTTAACCTTCTGAACAGAAAATCCTTCCTCCCATTAAGGTCGAAACTGAACTAAATGTGTTTCGATTTAGAAGCATGAAAAACAGTAAAAGAGTAGAAGGAAGGAAGAGTTAGAGGGAAATAGGTCGGAAAGGAGATTTATATTCTTTAAAGATAGTCATGGAAAGACAGATGTTCTATTTCCTGTTCATTATAACAGAAATTATGTAGTTTCAATTTCTACTATCTGAAATCATAAAATCATGACAACCTCAAGTTTTACCCATCATAGGTGTGTGTGTGTGTGTGTGTGTGTGTGTGTGTGTGCTTGTATATAAGTGAAATAATTAACGGCAATAATAAAAGGGGTGGAGAAGAGATGGTCACTTTGTTTTTTTTTTTTTTAAGCATAACCAAAGCTTATGATAGTATTACACTTGCCATGCCATATATTTAAGTTAGCAATCTGATCTCAGATGTTTGAGATATTTGAATTATTCCTGCCATACACGATTCTTCATAGTACTTTACATAATGTTCTCCTACTTTTCATATATAGGGTAAAAACTGGAAGCCAGTGAGGTTAGTAAAATATCATCTGCCGAGCAACATCCAAATTAGCTGCATGCTTCTAAATAGTATGAATTGTAGAAAGTGGAGTATATTTCCAGTATCAATCAGCCAAATAGTATGAAGAGAACATTTTATGATATGTGTACTTCTGTCAGACCTAGTAAGCATTTGGTGGGATAGCAGCAGCAGCAGCAAGAGCCTACTATTCTGCTTTCTCATATGGGGAGGGAGGAGGGAGAGGGGTTTGGGATGGGGAACACGTGTATACCTGTGGCGGATACATGTTGATGTATGGCAAAACCAATACAATATTGTAAACTAATTAACCTCCAATTAAAATAAATAAATTTATTTTAAAAATAAATTTTAACTTCAAGTGATCTTTATACTTAAATACAAGGGAGATTTACATTCTTAAAGTGACATCAATCTGGAAATAATGAAATACTAAGATAATTTCAAAAGCATTGTATTGTGTGGAGGACATGCCTATATAGCATATTTTGTCCGTGTGTGTGTGTGTGTGTGTGTTATAATTTAAGCAGAATACATAGTAATGCATAGAAAGTCATCAACCCAGTTTGGTGAAATATATGTTTGATATATTTTAAAAAAGAACTGTGCTTTTGGGATTCAGATGCTATGTTGTCAAGTTGTGGCCATAAATCACATATAAAAACATTTGATTTCTCTACTCATACTTCTTGGCTGATAACATTACTGAAGACAAAGGCAAAGCTATGCAGATTGGAACCCTCATCCATAGTCATGTTTTCCACAACCATTTATATGATGCTGAGGCCAAAATTTATATCCTTTGAATAAATCTTCACTCTCACGTCTAACTTGCAATATTGTTTCATAGTTTATTATGAATTATTATTATTCATTTCACAATATTTTCCTTGACTATAAGCTGAATATTTGTAACCAGATGTGTTCTAGGCAATACACATTAAACTAGTCCAAATCAAAACTCATCTCAATATGTGACAAATAGGTGCTACTGTATATTCTATATTTCACCATTAGTATTGCCTATTACAAGTCACCATAGAATAAAACCCAGAGGAAATCTAAGGTTACATTTTCTACTCACTATTCACATTAAAGCAGAGAAAAGGCTCTTTAGATTTCACTTCCTAGATATTTTTTAAAAATATTAAATTCTTCATAGAAAAGTCTTATGGATTCTATGGGAGAGGGAAAGGGTGGGAAGATTTGGGAGAATGGCATTGAAACATGTATAATATCATGTATGAAACGAGTTGCCAGTCCAGGTTCCATGCACGGTACTGGATGCTTGGGGCTGGTGCACTGGGACGACCCAGAGGGAGGGGAGGGGAGGGAGGAGGGAGGAGGGTTCAGGATGGGGAACACGGGTATACCTGTGGTGGATTCATTTCTATATTTGGCAAAACTAATACAATATTGTAAAGTTTAAAAATAAAATCAAATTTAAAAAAAAACAAAAGAACATATAAAAAATATTAAATTCTTCATATATATTTCTTTTTTTAAATTTAATTTTATTTTATTTTTAAACTTTACAATATTGTATTGGTTTTGCCATACATCAAAATGAATCCGCCACAGGTACACATGTGTTCCCCATCCTGAACCCTCCTCCCTCCTCCCTCCCCATACCATCCCCCCAGGTCGTCCCAGTGCACCAGCCCCAAGCATCCAGTATCATACATTGAACCTGGACTAGCAATTCGTTTCATATATGATATTATGCATGTTTCAATGTCATTCTCCCAAATCATCCCACCCTCTCCCTCTCCCACAGAGTCCAAAAGACTGTTCTATACATCAGTGTCTCATATTGTTTTAGTTATGGTTATTCATTATTTCATACTTGGATTATTTAAATAACTTCCTATCCATACAATACAGACTCTATCATAAGTATGTATGTCTGAAACATGAACCACTGGGGTAAAAGAAACTTCCATTTCAATTTTTGATAGCTACTCCTATATAACTCTAATAAGCTTTGTACAATCCCAACATTTGTTATGATGTTTTATATTCTTATTTTCCTGTATTGTCTATCAGCCATTAATAGCAACATATGGAAATAATAGTGAAGCAGTCTCCTTGATATTTATTTTCACTTTTTATTACATTAATTCATTTCCAGGTGGCTCAGCTGGTAAACAATCCACCTGAAATGTAGGAGACCACTGTTTAATTCCCAGGCTTGGGAAGTTCCTCTGGAGAAGGCATAGGCTATGTATTCCAGTATTCCTGGGCTTTGCTGGTGGCTCAGACAGTAAAGAATCCACCTGCAACGTGGGAGACCTGGGTTACATCCATGGGCTGGGAAGATCCCCTGGAAAAGGGCACGGCAGCCCACTCCAGTATTTTTCCTGGAGAATCCCCATGGACAAAGGAGCCTGGTGGGCTATAGCCCATGGAGTCACAAAGAGTCTGATATGACTGAACGAGTAAGCACAGCAGAGCAAAGACTATGAATGAATTTTGTAAAAACAGGCTTAATTTTATTGTTCTTATACGAAAGGATATTTCTTGAATTCATTTGATGAGAAAATCATTTGAAATTGACTTTTGGTTGTATCTACATAACTGAATGATAAGTTTTGTTTTTATTGAAATTAATTCATAAGTAATTCTTTACCTATAAGTGTAAAGTATTTGTAATCAACTTTTAAAGAAGGCCAGTGGAACTCTAAAAAAAACATAATTTATCAAATCATATTATTCTTAAGACACATTAAAGGAATCCCATCATTGCTGAAAATGTTTTCATAATATTTTTACTAAGGTTGTATGCTTTCTATCTTAAAACAAAAAAATCATATCTTTTTTTTTTCTCTCTTGTTTTAATATTCCTCAAATGATTCAAAACATTGCATCTTTATTTCTCATTTCCCATTCCAGTCAGGGTCTTCTTTCTGTGTTACACTGCAAATCAACAAAAACAAGAGGCTATGTAATTATGTGTGTGTGTATCATGTGTGATTATACATGTGATTACACACAAATATATGTAAGTACACACATGCACTCATACAAATACATACACATACACAAAATCTGTGTTACAGTGGCAAGTTACAATAATTCTCTATGCCTTGATTTTACCACATGTAAAATAGGTGTAATATTATCATTCAAGGATTATAAGATGAAACATAAATCTAAAAATCTTAGAATAGCTCTGCAAATTTTCACTAATCTCTCTATACTTGAATTCATGCATTTTCAGCAATGATGCGGGTAATTCATCAATGTCTTGATAAGCTGTAATGGGCTTCCCTGATAGCTCTGTAATAAAGAATCGCCTGCAATGCAGGAGACCCAGGTTCAATTTCTCGGTTAGGAAGATCTGCTGGAGAAGGGATGGGCTGAGCACTCCAATATTCTTGGGCTTCCCCTGTGGCTCAAATGGTAAAAAAAAAAAAAAAAAAAAAAAATCTGCTAGCAATGAGAGAGATTTGGATTCAGTCTCTGGTTTAGGAAGATCCCCTGGAGAAGGTAAAGGCTACCCACTCCAGTATTCTGGCCTGGAGAATTCCATGAACTATATAGTCCATGGGGTTGCAAAGACTTGGACACGACTGAGCAACTTTCAATCAATCAATATTCAATATTGTTACTGGGAACAGAAGCAAGTTAAAAGACTGCTTCTTCCTGCACTTCAATATTTCTTTTCTGGTAGGTTTGACTAATGCAATTAAAAATGTTTTAGTATATATAATGGAGAAGAAAATCTTGGGAAAATATTTTCATTGAAAATATAAATATAGTTTCAGAAAATTCAAAAATATATACAACTTATCTCTTATAACTAATAGGATTTATTATTAAGTAGCTTGTCTCATAAATATTAAGACATAAAATTTTCCTGTAGGTCTATGTAATATGCATATTAAAATGTTTAAATAAATATAAAGTCTAAAAAAGCTTTTCTGACTGACATTTTTAAATGGATAAAAATACAGAAAACTTTTTACCTCTAAGGAGAAAATAGGACATTTGCCTTTAACATTCTGGGTAAATATGTCTAAAAATTTACTTGCATTTGGAAGGATTAAATGAGAAACATATTCTAAATTATTGATGCAAAAGCTTAGCCTAGAAAAAATAGATTAACATACCCAAAGCAAGGCATTTATATATAGAGATACACATTTAGATTTTCTAATAATAAATATTCAAATGTTCTTTCAATGTACATTTTTAGTATTCCATAATTGTAAAGCTTAATTTTGTTCATGTGTAGTATACAAAGTTGTCATAATTTTAAGTGATTAATTTCATTTTCTAAAATATCTTTTATATAGAATAAAATGAGGCAATTTTCTGCAGTTTTCATCTACTTTACAGATGAATTATTTAAATCCATATTTTAGTTTCTATCAACTTTATAAGCTAATTGTGTCCTATTATGTGTGATTCTATGGAAAATGTGTAAAATCTCAATGATTCTGATAGCTTTTTTTACAAATATTAATTTAATTTATGAGGAGGATAAAATGGATCGTTGAAAAAATTCACCCCAATGTAAAATAACTTCCTTGCTCACATATTCAAAAAATATAATTTTATGTCATTTGATATAAAGCAGAGAAAAGATATACCAATTCATTTTTCAGTGTAAGTTAACCATGAAACCAAAACCAGAATAAGAAAAAACCTAGAATACATAATTTTAATGCAAATAAATCATTTTAAGTTACAAATATTCTATTAAACATTAACAACATTAATTAAAGATTACACTGCTACATGTAAGAAAAATGTTTAAATGAAGGATAATTTTAATATTGAATATTTTTCAATGTTACAAATCAACCATTCAAAAGATACATGATTATATTGCATTTTTGTAAATTAAAGGAATAATTTTAATGAAAGTTTTGATTCATTATTGAAGCCAGGGATAAATTTAAGCATTTATCATGGGCAGAAATTACTTCCTAGTTTATAGTTAGTATCCTACATGAAGTTGACATGCAGTACCAACTCAAATTGAAGTCAGAAATAAGAAAATAACAGTTACCTTTATTATTATTGAATACTCTTGTCCTTAACACTGCAGCTAAATGAGAGGTCAGAAAAATATGTTTAACTCCCCAACTCCCTTTAGTTCTCATTTTGAAATAAACATGCAAATACCTTCTTAGCTGTAAAAAAAAAAAACAAAAACTGAAAACAATAAAAATAATTTCTGGGAATTTCAACATAAAAAATTTGCAGGTTAGTTCTACTACTACTATTTTTTTTAAACATGCCTAGGTTTACTAATTCTCCATTCATCTTTCTTCCCCCAGTTGCATTATTTTTTGTTGCTGTTTTTTTACTTTTAACTTTTCCCCATTTTTATTGAAGTATAGTTGAGTTATAATATTATGTTATTTTCAGGTATATAGAAAAGTGGTAGGTATTCTTTTTTTCATACTGTATTCCATTATAGGTTAGAATGTAATTCCCCATACTATCCAGTCAGCATTCTTATTGATCCCTGTTGAGGACCCTTTTCGTTTACTAAAGAATTAACTTAAATCAATGTGTTTGAATAGAGTGCTAAATTACGTCAATCAGACTTCCTCAACTTGAATCATTCAATTTTGTGTCCAAAGAGAAGAATAGGCTAAGTCATCATTAGACTCAGGTTAAACATTTTTAGCAAGAATTCTTCATAATGATTTGGGTACTTAATATTACATTCCACTAAGCATCGCATGTTACAGACAATGCAAATGTCTAACTTTTAGGAATGTTTACTTTAAACATTTAGTTAAAGTGATGACTGCCAGATTTCTCCCTGAGAAACATCTGTCCTTTTCAATTAGGAAGTAATATATGGAATAATAAAGCATCACCTTTCAACCAATGGTAACATTTATCCATGATCTTTACCTGAATTTTATTATTTCATTAAAAGTAGCAAAGTAGTGATTTTCATGATATTATATTTTGTTCTGTATCACTCGACAACTTCATAATAAAATGCCATTAAATGAGAATGAACACCATTTTTTTTTTAAAGCTAGGTTAAATGTTTATATCATCTATGGTCTGTTTCTCAAAAAAAGTTGAAAGCATGGTAGAAATATTTTTCTCTTTTGAATAGTCCAATGACTAATCAATATACAATTTTGTGTGTATATTCTTCAGCATTCAAGGAGTAGGACATCTTAAAACTGGTTTTAGTAACAGATCAAAAAAAAACTATTATTTATTGTGTTCTTCCTTGATCTCTGGCATAAAATGGCCTGCAGTCATGTAGCTCTCCCAATCTCCAAGGTCTCTGTTTAATCATTCAAAACAAGATCTGGGTGGAACGCTGTTCCTTATTTCTGAGTGTCATTTAGACTTGAAAATTATATTTTTAAGACTGATGATTAAATTTTGGTTTTTCAAATCAAATTTAATCTCTTAACATATTCATTAAAACTTTATATTTTTACTGATAAACAAGGTCCTGCTGTATAGTACAAGGAGATATATTCAATATCCTATAATAAATCACAATGGAAAAGAATATGAAAAAGAATATATATAAATTGCATAAAAATATTTGTGCCTGCTAAGACACTTCAGTCATGTCCAACTCTGTGCAACCCTGTGGACTGTAGCCTGCCAGGCTCCTTTGTCCATGGGATTCTCCAGGCAAGAATACTGGAGTGGATTGCCATACCCTCTTCCAGGGGATCTTCCTAACCTAGGGATCCAACCCACATCTCTTGGGTCTCTTGCATTGGCAGGCAGGTTCTTACCATTGGGACCACTTGGGAAGCCTCATAAAAAGTATATATACATATATATGTACATATATCTTCTTCAACCATATGAATTCATATTCTTTATTCATTTATTTCATATTATTTATTTATATATTAATTCATATTTATATATAAGTATATTTATATAACAATCATTTTGCTCTACACCAGAAGCTAACACAATAATGTAAATCAAGCATACTTCAGTTTTTAACAAAAACTTTTAAATTTTAAAAGTTTTACTGTTGTACTTTAAGTTTACTTTGGTTCTCAATTTAAATTATGCATTCAGTACAGTCTAATGTAAAATCCATGAAATAATTTAAATAGCAACATTAACTGTTAAACATAAAAGATCTGAAGGATGTCTATTATATCTTTACAGACTTTAAATTCTTAGATTTTAAAGCTCTAAACTATATGGTAATAATATATAATATGTTTATCACTTATGTGGTCAATCTGACATATTTAAGACCATTTTTTTTTCACTTTATTTTCAACTTTTCTTTTTCTTTTGTACTTTTAAATTTATTTTTCAAACTGCGTAAATTAATATGGCTAGAAAAATCACCATAATCTACTCAGCTAACACAATCTTGAATGAGAACAATGTTAGAAGACATAATCACAATTGCAAAAGTTACTAAAAGTCACACTATTTCAACAGTGCAGTGTTGGTATAGACACCTTGACTGATAGAATAGAACTGAATTTCTAGAAATAGTCCTTTGCATTTATGGTCAACTCAGTTTTTACAAATGTGTCAAAACAGTTGAAAGGGGAAATTACAGTATTTTCAGCAAATTGTCTATCCACATCCAAAAGTATGAATGAAAATGGACTCCTCTTCAAAATGAAAATGAAACATAAACCTAACTGTAATAGCTAAAACTAAAAAATTCTTAGAAGAACATAAAAGAGTTACTTTTGTGAATGTGAATTTGGTAACATTTTCTCATGACAACAAAAGCACAAATAGACTTCTTAAAGTTTAAAACTCTATGCTTCAAAAAAAAAACAAAAAACTCTATGCTTCAAAGGACACCATTAAGAAAGACAACTCAGAGAATGGAGGAAAATATTTGCAAATCATGTATCTAATAAAGAATTATAATCAGAATATGTATATACATACATACATATGAATATATTTGCTTATATATATATATACACACATATATATGTAACTTATAATTCAATAATAAAAAGATCAACTGTGCTATTTCATTCTTCCCTGTGTGTGCACTGCTCAGGAGTTGATCTGAGACTTGAATGAAAATCTATTTGCTCAGTGTACAAAGTCTTAGGCATGCTACTTAGAATCAGATCCATGTATTTACAGGTCTGAGTTGTGCACAAGAGTTTATAAACTATTATTGGGATTATTTTCCAGGTCTTATTTCTCTAGATGATTTCATATACATTAACTGGTAACCTAAATTTCTCCCATTTAAAGTCTTTGGCCAGAAGCCATTTGTTTCTGCTACAATGATTCTTCAGGTGGTATACAGAAAGAAGACAAAGAGAACAAAGCAATAGAGGTTATCCCTTCCCAAGTGGTGCAGTGATAAATAACCCACCTGCCAATGCTGGAGACATTAAAGATGTGGGTTCAGTCCCTGGGTCGGGAAGTTCCACTGAGAAGGAAATGGCAATCCACTGCAGTATTCTTGCCTGGAGAATTCCATGGACAGAAGACTCTGATGGGCTGCAGTCATGGGGTCTCAAAGAGTTGGACACTAATGAGCATACACACACTGCACTGCGCTTCCTCATAAACAACAGATCCATACTGAGATGATTGCAACTCCAACCAGCAGCATGTTTTTGCAGCATTATGAGAAACCCTGGGCCAGAGGACTCAGATAAGTAGCATCCAGATTCTTCACATCAGAAATTGTCAGATAATAAGGTTGTTTTTTTTTTTTTAGCTGCCATTTTTGGGGATAATTTGTAGTATAGCAATAAATGAAAAATGTGATCATACACCATTGATAATATGTATAAAATAGATAATTGCATAGGGAACTCTACTTGATGCACTCTGCTGACCAGAATGTTAGTGAAGTCCAAGAGGGAGGTAATGCATGTGTGCATGCTCAAGTTGCTCAGTCATGCCCAACTCTTTGCGGCCCCATAGACTATAGCCCCCTAGGCTTCTCTGTCCATGGAATTTTCCAGGCAAGAATACTGGAGTGGGTTGCCTTTTCCTTCTCCAGGGGAATCTTCCCAATTCAGGGATCAAACGCCTGTCTCTTGTGTCTCCTGCATTGGTAGGCGGATTCTTTACCACTGTGCCTGCTGCTGCTGCTGCTGCTGCTAAGTCGCTTCAGTTGTGTCCGACTCTGTGCAACCCCATGGACTGCAGCCTACCAGGCTTCTCCATCCATGGGATTCTCCAGGCAAGAACACTGGAGTGGGTTGCCATTTCCTTCTACATATCACTGTGCCAGATATATGTATATGTGTGGCTGATGCAAGTTGCTGTACAGTAAAATCTAACAAATTTGTAAAGCAACTGTACTTCAATAAAAATTAATTAAAAATAAATAAATTAATGACAAATGCAACCAGTCATTCTAAAACAGGCATTGGAAATTAACTATATGATTATGTTACTTGAAATTCCTTGAGGATTTATAATCTGACTTGATTTTTTTCTACTAACGCCTCTGAGGCAGATCACAGCTATATTCATACATTTTGTATCTGCCTGAAAAGACCATAAATATATCTAGAACTCAGTTCCCTATAAATGGGACTTTAAACTTTTAGGTACATGGCACAATGTCTGAGAGGGTTTTTTCAAACACACACTGTATGTTTGTATGAGGAAACAAAGAGGATTCCACAACCATTGCTAAAATTAGTGGTCATTTTACTCATGAAAAAAAGAGGTGGTTCCAAATTTATACTAAAGATTCTACCTGCAATGCAGGGGACCTGTGTTCAATCCCTGGGTTGGGAAGATCCCTTGGAGATGGTAAAGGCTACCCACTCCAGTATTCAGGCCTGTAGAATTCCATGGACTGTACAGTCCATGAGGTTGCAAAGAGTTGGACACAACTGAGGGACTTTCAAAGAAAAAGAAAAAAATATATAGAGTGTTCCTAAATTTAAATAAAGACTGAATTATTGAATATTTTGGGGGAAAACCCTTTACTACTGACACAAAATCACATGTAAAGCAACACTGTCTAAGATAATAAAATAATCCGTATATATATAGTATATAATAATTGTTGTTGTTCAGTCACCCAGTACTGTCTGACTCTTTGGAACCCCATGGATGCAGGACACCAGGCTTCCCTGTCCCTCACCATCTACCGGAGTTTTCCCAAGCTCATGTTCATTGCATTGGTGATGCTGTCCAGCCATCTTATCCTCTGATGCCCTCTTCTCCTGCCCTCAACCTTTCCTGGAATCATGGATATTTCCAATGACTCATTTGTTCACATCAGATGACTAAAGTACTGGAGCTTCAGCTTCAGCTTCAACATCAGTCCTTCCAGTGAATATTCAGGGTTGATCTCCCTTAAGATTGACTGGTTTGATCTCCTTGCTCTCCAAGTGATTGTCAGGAGTCTTCTCCAGCACCACAGTTCAAAGGCATCAATTCTATGGCATTCTGCCTTCTTTATAGCCTAGCTCTCACAACCGTATATGATCACTGGGAAGACCATAGCCTTGACTAGATGGACTTTGTTAGCACAGTAATGTCTCTGCTCTTAAGCACACTGTCAAGGTTTGCCATTGCTTTCCTGCCAAGAAGCAATTGTCTTCTGATATCATGGCTCCAGTCACTATCTGTGGTGATTTTGGAGTCTAAGAAGAGGAAACCTGTCACTGCTTCCACCTTTACCTTTCTCTTTAATGGGACCAGATGCCATGAACTTCGTTTTTTTTTTTTTTTTTTCAGTAGTGTTAAGCTGACTCTTTCACTCACCTCCTTCACCCTCATCAAGAAGCTCTTCAGTTCCTCTTCACTTTCTGCCATTAGAGTGGTATCATCTGCATATCTGAGGTTGTTGATGTTTCTCCCACCTATCTTAATTCCAGCTTGTAACTCATCCAGCTCAGCATTTCTCATGATGTGCTCAGGGTATAGGTTAAACAAACAGAGTGACAGCAGACAGGCCTGTCTTAGTCCTTTCTCAATCTTGAACCAATCAGTTATTCCATACAGGGTTCTAACTGTCGCTTCTTGACTGGCATACATATTTCTCAGGAGACAGGTAAGATGGTCTGATATTCCCATCTCTCTATGAGCTTTCCACAGTTTCTCATGATCCACACAGTCAAACGCTTTAGCATAGATGATGAAACAGAGATAGATGCTTTTCTGAAATTCCCTGAAATCAAGCAAAATTTGGTAATTTGATCTCTAGTTCCTCTTCCTTTTCTAAATCCAGCTTGGTCATCTGGAAGTTATAATTATGTGTGTGTATATATTTATATATATTCAAGAAAATTAGAGATACCAAGGGGACATTTCATGAAAAGATGGGCACAATAAAGGACAGAAATGGTATGGACCTAGCAGAAGCAGAAGATATTAATAAGAGGTGGCAACAATACACAGAAAAACTATGTAAAAAAGATCTTCATGACCCAGATAACCACGATGGTGTGATCACTCACCTATACCTAGACCTTCTGGATGTAAAGTCAAGTAGACCTTAGGAAGCAACACTAAGAACAAAGCTAGTGGAGGTGATGGAATTCCAGTTGAGCTATTTCAAATCTTAAAATATGATGCTGTGAAAGTGCTACACTGAATATGCCAGCAAATTTGGAAAACTCAGCAGTGGCCAAGGGACTGGAAAAGTCAGTTGTTATTCCAATCCCAAAGAAAGGCAATGCCAAAGAATGTTCAAACTACCACACAATGGCACTCATCTTGCATGCTACCAAAGTAATGCTCAAAATTCTTCAAGCCAGGCCTCAGCGGTATATGAATCATGAACTTCCAGAAGTTTAAGCTGGATTTAGAAAAAGTAGAGAAGCAAGAGATCACATTGCCAACATCCATTGGATCATTGAAAAAGCAAGAGAGTTCCAGAAAAGACATCTCTGCTTTATTGACTATGCCAAAGCCTTTGACTGTATGGATCATAATAAACTGTGGAAATTTGTTCAAGAGATGGGAATATCACCTACCTGCCTCCTGAGAAATCTGTATGCAGGTCAAGAAGCAACAGTTTGAACTGGACATGGGAAAACAGATGGGTTCCAAGTCAGGAAAGGAGTATATCAAGGCTGTATATTATAATCCTGCTTATTTAATTTATATGCAGAGTATACCATGCAAAATGCCAGGCTGGATGAAACACAAGATGGCATCAAGATTTCTAGCAGAAATATCAATAACCTCAGATGTGCAGATGACACCACCCTTATGGCAGAAAGTGAAGAAGAACTAAACAGCCTCTTGATGAAAGTGAAAGAGGAGAGTGAAAAAGTTGACTTAAAACTCAACATTTAGGAAACAAAGATCATGGCATCCAGTGCCATCACTTCATGGCAAATAGATGGGGAAACAAAGGAAACAGTGTCAGACTTTATTTTGGGCTCCAAAATCACTGCAGCCATGAAATTAAAAGATTCTTACTCCTTAAAAGAAACACTATGAAAAACCTAGACAGCATACTAAAAATCAGAGACATTACTTTGCCAACAATAGTCCGTCTAGTCAAAGCCATGGTTTTTCCAGTAGTCATGTATGGATGGGGGAGTTGGACTATAAAGAAAACTGAGTGCTGAAGAGAAGAGTTGATGCTTTTGAACTGTGGCGCTGGAGAAGACTCTTGAGAGTCCCTTGGGCTGCAAGGAAATCCAGCCAGTCAATCCTAAAGGAAATTGGTCCTGCATATTCATTGGAAGGATTGATGCTGAAGCTGAAACTCCAGTACTTTGGCCACCTGATGTGAAGAATAGACTCATTGGAAAAGACTCTGATGCTGGGAAAGATTGAGGGTGGAAGGAGAAGGGGACTACAGAGGATGAGATGATTGGATGGCATCATTGACTTGATGGACATGAGTTTGAGTAAGCTGCAGGAGTTGGTGATGGATGGGGGGGCCTGTTTTGCTGCTGTCTATGGGGTCACAGAGAGTTGAACATGACTGAGAGACTGAACTGAGCTGAATATATGTGTGTGTGTGTGTGTGTGTATACACATACACACATAGATATATGCTTTGTGGCTTAAAGAAAACTGTTTTAATTTTATACACTGAGGCATACTATGTATTCCACTGGAGAAACAAGAGTAAATGCTTCTTGATTCTACATAAACTAGGAAATTTCATATTACCATTCAATGTGAGAAATCTCTCTCTCACACACAAATATACGCATGAAAATATAAGAGCCATAACCAATTTGTCTCTGATATTGTATCCCTTTAGATAAAGACACAAATCATGGTTCGTTTTTCAGCATATGCTATTCATAAAGACTAGATCTGAACTTTTTTGGCATTGAAAGGATCTAATAACCTTTTACAAATGGCCAGAATGATTATATGTAGCTTCACTGATTGAATTACCCCAGTTGATGATTAATCAATGTGCATATTTAGGTTGCCTATGCCTATTGATTTCAATCAAAGAATTAATGATTTTTGAAAAGAGGAGATTGACTGCACTAAATCCATGTTTAGTAACTAGTAACCAACTGGAAGTTTAAATTGAAAAATTGCATGATTAAATTGTGTTTTTTCTTTTCTTTTTTATTTTTTTCTTCTATCCAAGTTAGGTGTGATGTAGTTTTAACTGTACTGGGTAAAAGAAAGAAGAGGCAGAATATATAGGTGAATTATTTTAATAAATAAGCATTAAACATGAATAAAATAAAACCATGGCTTAGCAAACTGTGATAGTGGAAGGGGGAAAAGTGAAAGCAGTGACAGATTTAATTTTGGGTGGCTCCAAAATCACTGCAGACAGTGACTACAGCCATGAAATTAAAAGGTACTTGCTGCTTTGAAGGAAAGCTATGAAAAACCTAGACAGCATATTGAAAAGTAAAGACATCACTTTGGTGACAAAAGAGCATAAAGTCAAACTCTGTGTTTTCCAATAGTCATGTATAGATGTGAAAGTTGTGCCATTAAGAAGGCTGAGCACCAAAGAATTAATTGATGCTTTCAAACTGTGTTGCTGGAGAAGACTCTTGAGTGTCCCTTGGACAGCAAGGATATCAATCCTGTCAATCCCAAAGGAAATCAAACCTGAATATTCATTTAAAGAGCCTATGCTGAAGCTGAAGCTCCAATACTTTGGCCACTTGATGTGAAGAGCCGACTCACTGGAAAAGACCTTGATGCTGGGAAAGATTGAAGGCAGGAGAAGAGGGAAGCAGAGAATGAGATAGTTAAATAGCCTCACAACTGCACAGACATGAATTTGAGTAAACTCTGAGAGATGGTGGTGGACTGGGAAGCCAGGCGTGCTGCAGTCCATTGGGTTGCACAGATTCTGGCATGACTAAGCAACTAAACTATAACAGCATAAACTATTTAAAACAATCATAACAGTGGCCTTGCATGTTTTACTGTAATTGCCTACTGCCCTTCTGATTGGTCTATTTTCACTGTATCCTTATCAGATCTGTGCTTAAATGACATTGGTAGTGAGGATATTCTACCTAAAAGACTCCTCTATAATTCATTGTATATAATAGTGTCATATTGTTTTTCTTCATTACAGCTGTCACTACTTGAGTTTATAGTTTAATAAGTCTCTTCAAGAGGAGAGAAATTTTATTTCCAAGAGGCATGGACTTGATCAATTTTAGTTATTACTCTATCTGAAGACCTGACATAGGATACCGTGCTTTAAATATTTGGGATAAATGAAAAACAAAACAAAACAAGCCTCAAGTGTCTTTCTCTTCCCCTAGCCTGGCCACTTGACTTGGCCAGGAACCATTCCTTCACTGTGTTCTCACAGCTTAGCTGTGCACCTGACACTTAATAGAAACTGGATAAATGTATGTTGACTGAGCTAGTAAGTCAGTAAGTAACTGCACAAGCGGATACATTTAATTCTCATTCTAATTCCTACGGACTTGGATCAGAATTCCTGGGAGAGAGAACAGAAAGTGAAAACCCAAAGACGTGTTTCACTAAAGAGTGTCTGCTGAATTATTGGAATCCTAGGGTCACTGCTGGGTACGAACTAGACCACTGTGGATGGCACCGCACCACAAAAGACACAGAAGCACAGGGGAGCAGCTTCTGCAAGTTTCCACAGTGGCACCAGCAGCAGTTCTGTAGGCATTAATGTAGCATCATGCTGCAGCAGCTGCCAGCAGTAAAGATGTATACTCTGCAGTAAATGTAACCACAGGGAATAGGAGTTAGAACTGAAAGAGAAATAAAAATACCCAACCACTAGATCCAGAATGTTGGTACTAACAATGGTAGTTGTGAGCATATGAAACACCTTTAGGGAGCAGTGTCGGAAAGAGATGTTTAAGGAGCCTGTAATTCTCCCATCCCAGACATCGGCAAAAATGGAGAAATAATATTTGCCATGGTGCCAGTGAAAGGATAATTTTTTCCTCCTAAGCCACTGTAGCAAAGCAAACATAGGTGACATAGATATATTATAGAAAGGTTATGTTTAAGATCACTGGGGTGCATAATATATAGTCCTTGGTGACTCAGTGCGTTTTAAGGAATATTTGAAAGTAAAAATAAAGATATTCAATAGAAGAGTTTCTCCTTAGGAAAAAAGATTTCTCAATGAGGACATGAACAGTTACTATTCACTGAAGATCTGTGCATAGCTTATTAATACTTACATTGGGGATCCTCAGAAGGAATGTTAAAAGTTGCTCTAAATAGTTTTTATTAGAATAAAGTTGTTTTACAATGTTATGCTAGTCTCTGCCATATAGCAAAGTGAGTCAGCCATAAGTATACATATATCCCCTTACCCTTAGATTTCATTTAGTTTACTACAGAGCATTACTTATAATTCCCTGTGCCATATACTATGTTCTACTAGTTATCTAGCTTGTACATAGTAGTGTATGTATGTCAATACCAGTTTCCCAATATTGGTTTTGAATACAGACAGAAGTTGGAAATTTGACAATATCACATCAAATAGTGTAAGTATAGGTATTTTCTGCTTATACAAAAAGGCACATTAACCTCACTGAGAGGGCAGCAGAGGAAGGTGCAAAGAAGACTTGCTTCTTGGAAAATGTCACATTAGAACTGAAACCTGAAAGATGAGCAAGGGTTCATTGCCCACCCTCTCAAAATGGGTGACTATAAGGAGTGTCTCAGTACACACCCTTGCATACTGTAAGTCTCAGAGATTAGATAGTGCTTGTCACGAAGGAAAAATAGGTAGTCTGTACATTTTGTCTTGTAGGGTGATCATACTTAGTGCTTCAGGATCAAAGGAGGCCAGAACTTTTATTTTTGGCATTAAAATGTTATAGAAATCATGCTTTATTCCATCAATATCTTCCACAAATAGCCACAGCATTATCAATGGAGTAAACTGTCTTCTAGGACAAAAAATCATAATAAGGAAAACCAGTTCATATCTTTTTTTTTTTTTTTTTAATGTCGTTTACTGTCATTCTAAAAGACAGAATGATATCTGTTCATTTCCAAGGCAAACCATTCAATGTCACGGTAATCCAAGTCTATGCCCCAAACAGTAACGCTAAAGAAGCTGAAGTTGAATGGTTCTAAGAAGACCTTCAAGACCTTCTAGAACTAACACCCAAAAAGATGTTCTTTTAATTATGAAAGTGAAAGTGAAGTCGCTCAGTCGTGTCCGGCTCTTTGCGACCCCATGGACTAGAGCCTACCAGGCTCCTCCGTGCATGGATTCTCCAGGCAAGAGTACTGAAGTGGGTTCCCATTTTCCTTGTCCAGGGGATCTTCCCAACCAGGGATCAACCCCTGGTCTCCTGCATTCCAGGAAGACACTTTAACCTCTGAGCCACTGGAATGCAAAAGTACGAAGTCAAGAAACACGTGCAGTAACAGGGAAATTTGGCCTTGGAGTACAGAATGAAGTGGGGCAAAGACTAATAGACTTCTGCCAAGAGAACACACTGGTCATAGCAAACACCCTCTTCCAACAACACAAGAGAAGACTCTGCACATGGACATCACCAGATGGTCAACACCGAAATCAGATTGATTATATTCTTTGCAGCCAAAGATGGAGAAGCTCTATACAGTCAGCAAAAACAAGACTGGGAGCTGACTGTGGCTCTCATCATGAACTCCTTATTGCCAAATTCAGACTTAAATTGAAGAAAGTGGGGAAACCACTAGACCATTCAGGTATGACCTAAATCAAAGCCTTATGACTATACAGTAGAAGTGAGAAATAGATTTAATGGACTAGATCTGAGAGACAGAGTGCCTGATGAACAGAGGTTCATGGCATTGTACAGGAGACATGGAATAAGAACATCATGAAGAAAATGAAATGCAAAAAAGCAAAATGGCTATCTGAGGAGGGCTTACAAATAGCTGTGAAAAGAGAAGTGAAAAGCAAAGGAGAAAAAGAAAGATATACCCATTTGAATGCAGAGTTCCAAACAATAGCAAGGAGAGATAAGAAAGCCTTCTCAGCGATCAATGCAAAGAAATAGAGAAAAAAAAAAAAAATAGAATGGGAAAGATTAGAGATCTCTTCAAGAGCTTAGACATACCAAGAGAACATTTCATGCAAAGATGGGCTGAAGAAGGACAGAAATGGTATGGGGCTAAAAGCAGAAGATATTTAGAAGAGGTGGCAAGAATACACAGAAGAACTATACAAAAAAGATCTTGACAACCCAGATAATCATGATGGTGTGATCACTCACTCACCTAGAGCCAGACATCCTGGAATGTGAAGTCAAGTGGGCCTTAGGAAACATCACTATGAACAAAGCTAGTGGGGGTGATGGAATCCCAGTTGAGCTATTCCAAATCCTCAAAGATGATACTGTGAAAGTGCTGCACTCAATATGCCAGCAAATTTGGAAAACTCAGCAGTGGCCACAGGACTGGAAAAGGTCAGTTTTCATTCCAATCCCAAAGAAAGGCAATGCCAAAGAATACTCAAACTACTGCACAATTGCACTCATCTCACACATCCGGTCCCATCACTTCATGGAAAATAGATAGGGAAACAGAGGAAACAGTGTCAGAATTTATTTTGGGGGGCTCCAAAATCACGGCAGATGGTGACTGCAGCCATGAAGTTAAAAGACGCTTACTCCTTGGAAGGAAAGTTATGACCAAACTAGATAGCATATTCAAAAGCAGAGACATTACTTTGCCAAAAAAGGTCCGACTAGTCAAGGCTATGGTTTTTCCTGTGGTCCTGTATGGATGTGAGAGTTGGACTGTGAAGAAGGCTGAGCACCAAAGAATTGATGCTTTTGAACTGTGGTGTTGGAGAAGACTCTTGAGAGTCCCTTGGATTGCAAGGAGATCTAACCAGTCCATTCTGAAGGAGATCAGCCTTGGGATTTCTTTGGAAGGAATGATGCTGAAGCTGAAACTCCAGTACTTTGGCCACCTCATGTGAAGAGCTGACTCATTGGAAAAGACTCTGATGCTGGGAGGGATTGGGGGCAGGAGGAGAAGGGGACGACAGAGGATGAGATGGCTGGATGGCATCACTGACTCGATGGACGTGAGTCTGAGTGAACTCCGGGAGTTTGTGATGGACAGGAAGGCCTGGCGTGCTGTGATTCATGGGGTTGCAAAGAGTCGGACATGACTGAGTGACTGAACTGGACTGAACTGAACACACACTAGTAAATACTCAAAATTCTCCAAGCCAGGCTTCAGCAATATGTGAACCATGAACTTCCAAATGTTCAAGTTGGTTTTAGAAAAGGCAGGGGAACCAGAAATCAAGTTGCCAACACCTGCTTGATCATCAAAAAAGCAAGAGAGTCCCAGAAAAACATCTATCTATTTCTGCTTTACTGACTATGCCAAAGCCTTTGACTATGTGGATCACAATAAGCTGTGGGAAATTCTGGAAGAGGTGGGAATACAAGACCACCTGATCTGCCTCTTGAGAAACCTGTATGCAGGTCAGGAAGCAACAGTTAGAACTGGATATGGAACAACAGACTGGTTTCAAATAGGAAAAGGAGGACGTCAAGGCTGCATATTGTCACTCTGCTTATTTAACTTATATTCAGAGTACATCATGAGAAATGCTGGGCTGGATGAAGCCCAAGCTGGAATCAAGATTGCAAGGAGAAATATCAATAACCTCAGATATGCAGATGACACCACTCCTATGGCAAAAAGTGAAGAAGAACTAAAGAGCCTCTTGATAAAAGTGAAAGAGGAAAATGAAAGGGTTGGCTTAAAGCTCAACATTCAGAAAACTAAGATCATAGCATCCAGTCCCATTACTTCATGGCAAATAGATGGGGAAACTTTGGAAACCGTTGCTGACTTTATTTTTGGTGGCTCCAAAATCATTGCAGATGGTGATTGCAGCCATGAAATTAAAAGATATTTACTCCTTTGAAGGAAATTTATGACCAATCTAGACAGAATATTAAAAAGCAAAAACATTACTTTGCCAACAAAGGTCCGTCTAGTCAAGGCTATGATTTTTCCAGTGGTCATGGATGGATGTGAGAATAGGACCATGAAGAAAGCTGAGTGCCGAAGAATTGATGCTTTTGAACTGTGGTGTTGGAGAACACTCTTGAGAGTCCCTTGGACTGCAAGGAGATCTAACCAGTCCATCCTAAAGCAGATCAGTCCTGGGTGTTCATTAGAGGGACTGATGTTGAAACTGAAACTCCAATACTTTGGCCACCTGCTGAGAAGAGCTGACTCATTTGAAAAGACCCTGATGCTGGGAAAGATTGAGGGCAGAAGGAAAAGGGGATGACAGAGGATGTGATGGTTGGATGGCATCACCAACTCAATGTACATGGGTTTGGGTAGACTCAGGAGTTGGTAATGGACAGGTAGACTAGGCGTTCTGTGGTTCATGTGGTCACAAAGAGTCTGACACGACTGAGCGACTGAACTGAACTAATTGTATTAGAATTGGGAAGCTTCAAGAATCTAAATTCTTCATTCCCATTTTCAGAAAACAATTTCCTATGTTTTCTTGTTGTACCAACTGCAAACCAACATTATTTTCATTCTTTGCTAATGCTGAAATTTATGACTGATCATTTTATAGTTTCATAGCATCATCCACAAAACCCTTGATTCTGCTTCATTGTTTGTATACCTGTTAAAAACTCACATCTTAAAAAAAAAACTCACATCTTAGAATTAACCTATTGTCTGTCTTTTGCTATAATATTAATATTTTCATGATGACTTGGGATGATATTAGTAAAAAAATCTCATCATCATATGATTGATTCTACAAATTATGTTTTCTAATGTTTGAGCCTCCACATGGCTTCTCAAAGATTTTATTTTCATTATTCAGTTTCTTATCCTACTCTCATCAATGGAGCATGGTCAGGTTGGCTATTACACAGGCTCTTTTTTGATCCAGCAGCAGTCTGCTACTTCAGTCTCATCTTTCAATGCTGAATTAACATTCCAGAGCTCTGCTTCATAATCAAGAACTAGTCTGTTTGAAACTTTGCATTATATTCCATTCACACTTTTGCACATTTTTTCCTATTACCTACGTCTGAAATGCTTTCATGCTGTGTCTTCTTCCATTGAAAACTCCAAATCATCAATTCAAATGTAATTCTGTAATCAACTCTTCTAGGTAGCATTTGCTGAATATCTGCCAAGTTCCCAATTAAACCTGTATTGAATGCCAATGACACTCTTTTATGTTGTTATGTGCATACCTTGAGAATTCTCAAAAGGCAATATTGAAAATTGCTATGTTGATCTTCTAAAAATAAAAAATAAAGGATGGAAACTGCCATTTTATTTTTAATCCCTAGAGCACAAAATAATTTGTGATATGAAATTATTATGAATGTTAAAATTAAAGAAGAGAAATATCTTGTGAGTGTGTTAACCTAGATGATCAGAGTGTGCTTTTCCTCTACAGAAATCTAGAAAATGACTAGAAACACAATAGTAAGGTTTGGGCCAAAGTAAAATATCTAGATAGAATTTTTATCCTTCCCATAGAAGCACCAAAACAATAGCAAAACATGTGCAAAATTATTTTCAAGTATTAGAGATTAACACATAAATGAAAATGATCCTGTAGAAAAAGAAAAGAAAAAGTGAGATGAGCTTTATAATTGTCCCATAATAGTGCCCTCATAAGGTTTGAAGATCATAGTGAATGGAGAAAACCTTAGTGAGTTTAGGAAGCTTTCCTGGTGGCTCAGTCAGTAAAGAATCTGCTTGCAATATCGGAGACATAGGTTTGTTTCCTGGTTTGGGAAGATTCCTTGAAGGAGGGCATGGAAACCCACTCCAGTACTCTTGCTTGGAGAATCCCTATGGACAGAGGAGCCAGACAGGACAGTCCATGTGGTCACAAAGAGTCGAACATGACTGAGCTACTAAACACACACAGTGAGTTCAGGAGAAAAATCTGAGGCTGCAGGAAGACAAAGGGACTGCAGTTTACAATACATGAATTTCAGATGAAAGAACTGCACATGGAGAACTCTGGAGTTTATCAGTGAGTGCTTCTGAGTATTCAGTAGTGTACTGAAAAGTGTAGATATGTATCACAATTAACTGAGACCCCTGAAATTGTCATCTTGAAAAGATTAGGGGTAAGGATGCCCAGTGCTTACATGGGGCCAAAAAGATTACATGTAGCACTAAATAGTCTAAAGATTCATGGGATATTGTGATGAATATAGAGATGAGACTGACTCAATACCACCAAGTCTAACTCTAGCCTGAATATGGCTCCATTCCTGCCTAGTCAATCATAAAAACAAGATGCCAAAGGATACAATTTTACAAGGGACTAAATTGCAGAGAACAAAGCTCAAGAACATTTATAAGAACACAAAAATGTCCAAGTTTGATAAGAAGCAGGAAGATATAAATCATAGAGCAAGAGATTCTAATTAATGCAAACCAACAGAGAATTACATAGATGTTCCAATTAGAAGAAATGGACTTTCAGGCAATTATCAAAACTTTATTTCATATGTTTAAAAAGTAAGTAGAGGCATGAAATATATATTTTAAAATTGTACATCCAGATGTAAATATACAATGTAGGAAATTAAAAACAAACAAACAAACAAACAAACATGCAAGGAGATCCAACCAGTCTATTCTAAAGGAGATTAGTCCTGGATGTGCATTGGAAGGACTGATGCTAAAGCTGAAACTCCAATACTTTGGGCACCTCATGCAAAGAGTTGATTCATTGGAAAAGACTCTGATGCTGGGAGAGATTAAGGGCAGGAGGAAAAGGGGACAACAGAGGATGAGATGGCTGGATGGCATCACTGACTCGATGGATGTGAATTTGAGTGAACTCCGGGAGTTGGTGATGGACAGGGAGGCCTAGCGTGCTGCAATTCATGGGGTCTCAAAGAGTCGGACACGACTGAGCGACTGAACTGAACTGAGGTGAGATTAGCAGCAAATTGGACATCATTGTAGAAAATACTAGCAAATTGAAGTAAAAAAAGAGAAACTATTAAAATGAAGCACAGTGAAGAATTAAAAGAAAGGAAGAAAAATACTAGGCTGTAGGATAAATTTAAGAAGTCTAGTATAGCTGCAATTTGAATTCCTGGAAGAAAAGGGATGATGGGATACAGCAAAGTATATGAAAGAAAAGCCGTGGGCCGGATTTTTCTACATTTGATGAGAAGTATCAAACTGCATTTTAAAGATGCCTAATAAAATTTTAATTTAAAAAAAAATTTAATTTAGTAATTGGTAATTAAATAAAATTTACCAAGGAGGTCAGGATCAAGAAAGCAGAGTAAGAACATCAGTGTATGATACTAACGCGTATATATGGAATTTAGAAAGATGCTAACAATAACCCTGTGTACGAGACAGCAAAAGAGACACTGATGTATAGAACAGTCTTATGGACTCTGTTGCAGAGGGAGAGGGTGGGAAGATTTGGGAGAATGGCATTGAAACATGTATAATATCATGTATGAAATGAGTCACTAGTCCAGGTTCGATGCACGATACTGGATGCTTGGGGCTGGTGCACTGGGACGACCCAGAGGGAGGGTATGGGGAGGGAGGAGGGAGGAGGGTTCAGGATGGGGAACACATGTATACCTGTGGCGGATTCATTTTGATATTTGGCAAAACTAATACAATTTGTAAAGTTTAAAAATAAAGTAAAATTTAAAAAAAGAAAATATAAACAAAAATATAAAAAGTAGAAACAAAAAATATATTTATTTATTTTTTTATATTATCACCAATTAATGCAGAAATGTGAGTTTACTTTCACACTCAAAATCAGTTTATTATATCATATCATCTACTTTAAAAATAAAAATATATGATTTTTAGAACAGCTATTAAAAACATTTTTAAAAATTCAAAATGTATTTCTGATAAATATTCTCAGTAAATTAAGGATAAAAGAAATTTTCAACTTAGTTCAGTTCAGTTCAGTTGCTTAGTCATGTCTGACTCTTTGCAACCCCATGAACCACAGCATGCCAGGCCTCCCTGTCTATCACAAATCCCTGGAGTCCACCCAAACCCATGTCCATTGTGTCCGTGATGCCATCCAACCATCTCATCCTCTGTCATCCCGTTTTCCTCCTACCCTCAATCTTTCCCAGCATCAGGGTCTTTTCAAATGAGTCAGCTCTTCATATCAGGTGGCCAAAGTATTGGAGTTTCAGCTTGAGCATCAGTCCCTCCAATGAACACCCAGGACTGATCTCCTTTAGAATGGACTGGTTGGATCTCCTTAGAGTCCAAGGGACTCTCAAGAGTCTTCTCCAATACCACAGTTCAAAAGCATCAATTCTTTGGCACTCAGCTTTCTGTATAGTCCAACTCTCACATCCATACATGACCACTGGAAAAACCATAGCCTTGACTAGATGGACCTTTGTTGGCAAAGTAATGTCTCTGCTTTTTAATATGGTGTCTAGATTGGTCATAACTTTCCTTCCAAGGGGTAAGGGTCTTAATTTCATGACTGCAGTCACCATCTACAGTAATTTTGGAGCCCTCAAAAATAAAGTCAGCCACTGTTTCCACTGTTTCCCCATCTATTTGCCATGAAGTTATGGGACCAGATGCCATGATCTTAGTTTTCTGAATGTTCAGCTTTAAGCCAACTTTTTCACTCTCCTCTTTCACTTTCATCAATAGGCTCTTTAGTTCTTCTTCACTTTGTGCCATAAGGGTGGTGTCATCTGCATATCTGTGGTTATTGATATTTATCCCAGCAATCTTGATTCCAGCTTGTGCTTGTGAATCAACTTGAGAAGGGTGTCCAAAGAAAAAATCACACTGAGTATTGAAATTTTGAGTATTTTACTTTAACATCAATAAAAAGACAACATGTCAAATTATGCTGATCTCGGATGGCCTCTGCCTGCAACATCTTGGAGCAGTGCTTGTGTTTCCAGCCAGAGATTGGGCTGGGTTGCAGCAGTGAGAGCCCCAAATCTTAGCTGCTAGACCAGTGGTCAGTGACAAGGGCCCTGGCTCTTAGGCTTTGTGGGAAAGAATTTCCATAAAGACAGAATGTAGTGATGCAAGTAAAGTATTGATTAGGAGGAAAATAGTACAATGCATATGAATAGGCACACGGGCAGACACAGAGGAAGAGTCCCTACATTGTGTGCACATGGCAGTTTAAATCACTTATATGGGGGCATTTCTTCCAGTTTTCCTTTGGCGGATCATTTTGATTTGCCTAGTTTACAGTCCCTATTTGGTATATCTCAGAATCATTCCATGTATGCGCACGGATCTCTTAGCCAAGATGGATCCTACCATCTGGGTAGAACATCCCTTCACATAAACTCCAAGGAGTCTTTTCTGTACACCTGTGGTCCAGGAGGTCTCCTGACTTAGGGAATGAGAAATATATAGTTTGGGCGGAATTCCCCTTCCTTAATTGCCCTGATAATCTTGTCTTGGAGTTTCAGTCAATAGAGAATAAATCTCCAATTGCTTTAACCCTGGGGGGAGAACCATCTGCCTCCTGCCTCAGTGCTAAATCTATTCAATATTGTCTTGACTTCCAGCCAGCTCAATGAGGGAAGAAAAATAAAGACACTCAGATTGGAAATTGAGAAGTAAAACTGTCTTTTATATGCAGAAAAAAATCTCATAAATTACTTGCAATCAAATTTAGAAAGAAATCTTGAAACTGAATAATCAGCATGTGTTCTCAATCATGCCTGACTCTTTGCAATTCCATGAACTCTAGACCACCAGGCTTCTCTGTTCATGGAATTTTCCAGGCAAGAATACTAGAGTGGGTTGCCATTTCCTGCTCCAGAGGATCTTCCAGACCCAGGGATCTAACCTGCATCTCTGGCATCTCCTGCATTGGCAGGCAGATTCTTTACCACTAAGCCACCTGGGAAATCCAAATAATCAGAATGGAAATGACCAATTAAAAATAATATGAAAAAAATTTTTGAATAGAATCTTTTTCAAATATGCTAATTGACACATGAAAAGAGATGAATTATTATGGTGGTGTTAGTGGTAAAGAATCTGTTGGCCAATGCAGGAAATGTAAGAGACATGGGTTTGATCCCTGGGTCAGGAAGATCCCCTGGAGGAGGGCAAGGCAATCTACTCCAGTATTCCTGTCTGGAGAATCCCATGGACAGAGGAACCTGGTGGGCTATGGTCCATAAGGTCGCAAAAAGTCGGACACAACTGAAGCAACTTAGCGTGTATTATTAGTTACTAGGAAAATGCAAATTGAAATTCCATTGAGATGATACTGCATACTTACGTGAATTGCTTAAATTAAAATGCTTATCAATGTTTCTGAAAATGTGGAGGAATTAAACTTGAACTAAGTTAAAATCTTCAATTCTTAAACAAATTGCATGTTGGTCATATTTTATTCTTCTGCAAGATAAAGATAGTTATGTTTTCCACAGGGAGATATTTTGAAATATACCATGTTATATGCTTAAAACTTTGACAGGGAAAATGACATACAATAGGTTTTTTATTTTTTAATATCTATTATTATTGCACTGTTATCCCACCACATACTCTATTATCCAAATATCAGTACATCTGTGATTTTTCTTTGGTATTTTTCTTAAGTCATAGAGTAGAACAAAATAAAAGAAGAATAGTTGCAAGCATATAATTAGAAAGAAAACAAGTAATTTTGTGCACTAGATATGCAATGAAACATGGGTATAAATTAAAAATAATTAAAACATAATAATAAAAACTTGAATTACTTACTAGTAAATATGTACTATTTCTTACAATGGAAACATTCTTATGTTATTTCATTTATCCTCCCCACCCCACCAAGGACACCACAATATTAATTGCATAATTATCCACGTTTTATGATAAAAACACTGAGGTTCTGAGAGATTAAATATATGATCATATTATGCTGACTTGAAAGTTCAAGGTCTTTAACTACTGTAGAAAATATTCTAATACTTGATTAGAATGGTCAAGTTGAATAAATTATGGTAAATTCATAAAATGGAATACATAGCAGTCATTGAAATTCTAATAATAATAATAATGATTCTTTACTGATTACTTGCCACTTGATTTTTTTTATGCTAAATACAGTTTTATATCCATTTATGAGTTAATCAAGAGTGTATTCACTGGGAAATGTGTACCAGGTGTTCAGTGAGAAATGCAATATACAACCAGGGTGCATGGGATGATTTTATCATTGTCTCCTGAGAATGTGTGTTTGCTTACATATATAATTTTGTTAAAATATTTGCCAAAATACCATTGTTGTTTCTAAGTGGTGGGATATGAGAAATTTCTGTCTTGTGATTCCTGTGTAACTATTTGTGATCAACATGTATAACATTTTTAACTAGGAAGCAAAAGCATTTGCATATTGGAAAAATAACAATGTTCCTACATATGTAGTCGCTTGTGCTTCACTGAGGAAAAAGCAAGAAAATCTGTGTTTTTTCTTCACTCACTTATTAAGTGTTAACAAACAGGGCAACTAATGAAATTACTTGAATGATCTTGGCAAACTGTGTAGAATGAGACCTTCACTTTTGATATGGACCCCAAAGACTATAAAGAGGAGTCCGTACTTGACTTCCCAGGTTTAATATCTTTAAATTATTTATTTATATTGAGAAATTAATTGGTTTGGAGAAATGGGCAAGCATTCAGTCTTAGAATTTCTGGAATATTTGGTGCATGCAGCCTTGGTGACCTTGAGCACATTGAATAGCACAGTCTTGCTCAAGGGCTGGCACTCACCCACTGTGACAATATCACCCACCTGGACATTTCTGAAGCATGGTGAAAAAAGTGAAAGTGAAAGTTGTGTGGTTGTGTCTGACTCTTTGCGACCCCATGAACTATACAATCCATGGAATTCTCCAGGCCAGAATACTGGGGCAGGTAGCCTTTCCCTTCTCCAGGGGATCTTCCCAACCCAGGGATTGAACCCAGGTCTCCCACATTGCAGGTGGATTCTTTACCAGCTGAGGCACAAGGGAAGCCAAAGAATACTGAAGTGGGTAGTCTATCCCTTCTCCAGTGATCTTCCCAACCCAGAAATCGAACCAGGGTCTCCTGCATTGCAGGCAGATTCTTAATCAATGGAGCTATTAGGAAAGCACAATGACAGGTGCACAGACACGATGTTACATCTTCTTTAAAAACTTATATTCTTTGGTTATTTCCATTTTCTGTTTTTCTTCCCTTTTATTTTTTCTCAGGGTTTTGCACTAGATTTTCTTGCTTTTACCCTAAGGTCATTCTTTCTTGATCATTTCTTTCAGTCTGAGCTCGCTTTCTTCCCGGTTTCCTCCAGATTATACACAGAGAAATACTTGCCTCATGTGAGTGTACCTTAGTGTTTACTGGGTAAATGTGCTTTGGTTTGCTCTCAGTCTCTCAACTGTGTCCGAATTTCTGTGATCTCATGAACTGCAGCCAACCACGTGCCTCTGTCCGTGGAATTTTCCAGGCAAGAATACTGGAGTGGGTTGCCATTTCTTCCTTCAAGGGATCTTCCTGACATTTGGATCAAACCTGCCTCTCTGGCATCTCTTGCATTGGCAGGCAGATTCTTTACCACTGAGCTACCTGAGAAGCCCTATTGGGTAAATGTGGGCTTCTAATTCAACATGGGCAGTAATTTGAGGTTTCAGGCCCTTCAGTGATGAAGGGACTCTGAAAAAAGAAAGAACAACAAACAAACAAACAAAAAACAGCCAAGAGACCAGTCAGTGTCTCTTCATGGATGTGTCATCATCTGCAAAGAGCCTTCACTATGTTGGTTTGCTGGTAAGTTTTAAAATAGACTTTTCAAAAAAAAAAAAAGCCCTCATTTGTTTGTTTTGCCAATTTCCATGATGTAAATATACCCATCAAATTTGTTAAATAGAGTAAGTACCTTGAAGCACAAAGATAAAACATAATGTAAACTATAGCAAACCTAGCCAGTCAGGTTCTGGAGTCTAGTCTTAGGTGTAAGCTATCCTAGTAATGCTAATGATTTTTAACACCAGCACAAACCTTGTTTCTCATCTGTATCCACCTTTCTATTGCTCATCCCTACTTAGATGTCTCCAGCTGCCTCAATTTCACTATGTGCATGTGTGCTCAGTCACTTCTGCTGTGTCCAACTTTTTGTGACCCCATGCAATTTAACCACCCCTCCACAAGCTCCTCTGCCCATGAAATTTCCCAGGCAAGAATTATGGAATGGGTTGCCATTTCCTCTTCCAGGGGATCTTCCCAACCCAAGGACTGAATCCACATCTCCTGAGGCTCCTGCATTGCAGGGGAATTTTTTTTACCATGAGCCACCAGGGAAGCCCAACACTTAATTTTCCCTGTGCTACAAACTCATTCAGGTATCCCTTCACCTACTCATTCAAGTCTCCCTCCACCGTCTTGTATCCATATGAAAACAATGTCCTATTCCACTATTCTACCTACTATATAATCTTGGAATTTGGGGAAATTTCTTGACTCCTTCCTATTCCTTGCGTCATCCACACTCATTTACAAATTATTTTTCATCTGACCACCTCAGTTCAGTTCAGTTCAGTTGCAAAGTCATGTCCGACTCTTTGAGACCCATGAATCACAGCACCCCAGGCCTCCCTGTCCCTCGCCAACTCCCGGAGTTCACTCAGACTCACATCCATCCAGTCAGTGATGCCATCCAGCCATCTCATCCTCTGTCGTCCCCTTCTCCTCCTTCCCCCAATCAATCCCAGCATCAGAGTCTTTTACAATGAGTCAGTTCTTCTCATGAGGTGGCCAAAGTACTGGAGTTTCAGCTTTAGCATCATTCCTTCCAAAGAAATCCCAGGGCTGATCTCCTTCAGAATGGACTGGTTGGATCTCCTGCAGTCCAAGGGACTCTCAAGTCTTCTCCAACACCACAGTTCAGAAACATCAATTCTTCAGTGCTCAGCTTTCTTCACAGTCCAACTCTCAAATCCATACATGACCACTGGAAAAACCATAGCCTTGACTAGACGGACCTTTGTTGGTAAAGTAATGTCTCTGCTTTTCAATATGCTATCTAGGTTGGTCATAACCTTCCTTCCAAGGAGTAAGTGTCTTTTAATTTCATGGCTGCAGTCACCATCCGCAGTGATTTTGGAGCCCCCAAAAATAAAGTCTGACACCGTTTCCCCATCTATTTCCCATGAAGTGATGGGACCGAATGCCATGATCTTCGTTTTCTGAATGTTGAGCTTTAAGCCAACTTTTTCACTCTCCTCTTTCACTTTCATCAAGAGGCTTTTGAGTTCCTCTTCACTTTCTGCCATAAGGGTGGTGTCATCTGCATATCTGAGGTTATTGATATTTCTCCCAGCAATCTTGATTCCAGATTGTGTTTCTTCCAGTCCAGCGTTTTTCATGAGGTACTCTCCATAGAAGTTAAATAAGCAGGGTGACAATATACAGCCTTGACGTACTCCTTTTCCTATTTGGAACCAGTCTGTTGTTCCATGTCCAGTTCTAACTGTTGCTTCCTGACCTGCATCCAGGTTTCTCAAGAGGCAGGACAGGTGGTCTGGTATTCCCATCTCTTTCAGGATTTTCCACAGTTTATTGTGATCCACAAGTCTTAGTTCTACTCAAAATTTGACTCCCTCCCACCATTTAACTTTTTAAAATCTTTAAGTTCCTTGTTCCCTGAAGGACACATTTCCATGTTATTCTCATATTGCCAAGTTTCAGTAAATGCTTAAGCTAAAAGTTTTGGTTGGTTTATCTTCCTCCACAATATTTCATCTATTTTCTCAACATCATTGTTTAACATCTTTCAATTTAACTTCAGCCCCATCCCACCCCTGCCATGACTACTTACATGCACTCATGATATCACCTTGAATTTACTTCTGCCCCACCCCCTTTCTCCATTCTGTGTCTTTGAGATTTCACACTTGCTATTTTATTCACTTTAAACTAGCTTTCCCCCCTTCCCCAAGAAAACCCTATATAAAACTGCCTTTAACATATGCAGCATTTTAGTCTTAAAGTCCAGCAAAATACGTTTTACATATGAATATGTTGTTAAATAATTAAAGATCTAAACATAAGACCAGAAACAAATAAACAAAAATAAATAAAGTTCTGCTCACAAAGAGTGCATTTTATTTCATTCAGAATGTTAAATATCCTATTTGGCATAGGCGGTGTGAACACAAGTTTAACTTTGCCTATATTAAAGAAAGGGAATTATTTCATCATTAAAAGGAGCATGTGACTTTAGAAAGACAAGGCTTTATAGCAACTGAATCCTTGTTCCTTATCATGCTTAGTTTTCCCAACATTTACAACATTTATATTTCCATTCCTTCCAGTAGCTCTATTTGAAATGTCCTTTCTGTTTATCATAAACTTATTCCCCTCTTAGATTAATTGATATTTGATTTTCACTAGAATTTTTTTCATGTAAAATCCCTATCCTCCTGTCTTGCATAACACAGGAAATGTATATGTGGTATAGCATTGAGAATTATCTTAAGATGAATAAATGAGGCAAGAATTATCTTAATTTTTAACCATCCTAATTGCCACTGGTTATTTTGCTCAACTTCATGGGAAATAGATGGGGAAACAGTGTCAGACTTTATTTTTCTGGGCTCCAAAATCACTACAGATGGTGACTGCAGCCATGAAATTAAAAGACGCTTACTCCTTGGAAGGAAATTTATGACCAACCTAGATAGCATATTCAAAAGCAAAGACATTACTTTGCCAACAAAGGTTCGTCTAGTCAAGGCTATGGTTTTTCCTGTGGTCATGTATGGATGTGAGAGTTGGACTGTGAAGAAGGCTGAGTGCTGAAGAATTGAAGCTTTTGAACTGTGGTGTTGGAGAAGACTCTTGAGAGTCCCTTGGACTGCAAGGAGATCCAACCAGTCCATTCTGAAGGAGATCAGCCCTGGGATTTCTTTGGAAGGAATGATGCTAAAGCTGAAACTCCAGTACTTTGGCCACTTCATGCGAAGAGTTGACTTATTGGAAAAGACTCTGATGCTGGGAGGGATTGGGGGCAGGAGGAGAAGGGGACGACAGAGGATGAGATGGCTGGATGGCATCACCGACTCAATGGACATGAGTCTGAATGAACTCCGGGAGTTGGTGATGGACAGGGAGGCCTGGTGTGCTGCGATTCATGGGGTCACAAAGAGTCGGACATGACTGAGTGACTGATCTGATCTCGTCTGATTTTGCTCAAAGAGTTAGTATTATTACAAAATACGTTTCATGTATACAGGACTCTTACTTATATCACCTATCAAAATTGAGTGACATTTCCTCCAAATGTATTCAAAAATTTCAAGATATACACAATTTTAAGACAAATACAATTTTATGTACTTCTGACATTGCATATGACTTTGATACATTTTATGGTTTATGCATTTTTATTCATACACACTAAAAGAATCAGAAATTAATAATAATTAATAGGAACAACTAATGTTTATATATTGTTTGAGGTGTACTAAGTATGTGTTAATTACTTTTAATTAATTTATTTTTTAACTCTTACAAACACCCATGGGGTAAATACTGTTATTATCCTCATCTCATAACTGAGTAAACTGAAGAAATAATATCTAAGTAACTTTCTAAAGTCAAATAAATGGTAAGTAGTAGAGCTAAGAATCAAATGCAGGAAATTTAACTCTGAACAGTCAGCTCCTAGAAATACTCAAAATGCCTTTTTCATTGGAAATAGATTAATTTCAGGATAAGTTAAGGCAATGAAGTTTCATAGAATGTATTATTGAATTACTGAGGTCATAAATATTTTAACTTGCAACTGAAGATATGGTACAAAGTCAAATTATATGTGTTAAGAGGATGAATACAATTTTATTAAGCTTTGGATAGACAATATCCAATAGTCCAGGCCCACTAATTCATAAAGATCTGATATTTTTACTGAAAAAATAAAAAAATTATAATAAGTGTTGGTTGTAATCCAGAATGTAAGTTCCATATTACATTAGTTTGTTGTTTTTCAGTCACTCAGTCATGTCTGACTCTTTGCAACCCCATGGACTACAGCATGCCAGGCTTCTCTGCCCATCACCAACTCCCAGAGCTTGCTCAAACTCATGGCCATTGAGACGGTGATGTCATCCAACTATCTTATCCTTTGTCATCCCATTCTCCTCCTGGCTTTAATATTTCCCAGCATCAAGGTCTTTTCCAATGAGTTGGCTCTTTGTATCAGGTGGCTAAAACTTTGGAGCTTCAGATTCAGCATCAGTCCTTCCAATAAATATTCAGGATAGATTTCCTTTAGGATTGACTGGTTGATTTCCTTGCAGTCTCTCTCCAAAAAAGACATACAAATGGCTAGCAAACACATGAGAAGATGCTCAACATCACTCATGATCAGAGAAATGCAAATCAAAACCACAATGAGGTACCATTTCACACCAGTCAGAATGGCTGTGATCCAAAAGTCTACAAGCAATAAATGCTGGAGAGGGTGTGGAGAAAAGGGAACCCTCTTACACTGTTGGTGGGAATGCAAACTAGTACAGCCACTATGGAGAACAGTGTGGAAATGCCTTAAAAACTGGAAATAGAACTGCCATACGACCCAGCAATCCCACTGCTGGGCATACACACCGAGGAAACCAGAATTGAAAGAGACCCGTGTACCCTAATGTTCATGTTCATCTCAGCACTGTTTACAGTAGCCAAGACATGGAAGCAACCTAGCTGTCCATCAGCAGATGAATGGATAAGAAAGCAGTGGTACATATACACAATGGAGTATTACTCAGCCATTAAAAAGAATGTATTTGAATCAGTTCTAATGAGGTGGATGAAACTGGAGCCTATTATACAGAGTGAAGTAAACCAGAAAGAAAAACACCAGTATAGTATACTAACACATATATATGGAATTTAGAAAGATGGTAATGATAACCCTGTATGTGAGACAGCAAAAGAGACACAGATGTACAGAACAGTCTTTTGGACTCTGTGGGAGAGGACGAGGGTGGGATGATTTGGGAGAATGGCATTGAAACATGTATATTATCATATGTGAAATGAATCTCCAGTTCAGGTTTGATGCATGATACAGGATGCTCAGGGCTGGTGCACTGGGATGACCCAGAGGGATGGTATGGGGAGGGAGGTGGGAGGGGGGTTCAGGATGGGGAACACATGTATACCCGTGGTGTATTCATGTCAATGTATGGCAAAACCAATACAACATTGTAAAGTAATTAGCATCCAATTACAATAAATAAATTTATATTTTAAAAAAGCTTCAATTCACCAAGAATATTCTAAAGTTGTATAAAACTAATATCATAGTTTCAAAATATATAAATCAAATATTGAAAAAAAAAAAGAGTCTTCTCCAACACCACACTTCAAAAGCATCAATTCTTCAGCACTCAGCCTTCTTTATACTCCTACTCTCACATTCATACGTGACTACTGGAAAAACTATAGCTTTGACTAGACAGACCTTCATTGGCAAAGTAATGTCTCTGCTTTTTAATACACTGTCTAGGTTTCTATCCAAATACCCCTTCATTTGACATCTCTGTCACCTTTCATTGAGGGACTTCCTTGAAATTTCTGATCATTATTCATGAAATACCTTTGCTTCCTGTACAATGAATATATAAGTTCATGTTCTACATGTAGCTATATAGGTACAGGCTATCTATCTCTCTATCTGTTTCCTATGTTTATAGTTGGCCAAAGGTCTATCAACTGTGACTTTTTTTTTTTTTTTCTTTCCATCCCTAACCTTGAGGTCTACCACTAAGTGTGCTAAGAAACACGAGGGAGCCTTTGAGAGATTGACTTTAAGTTAAAGCTATCATGTTGCACAAAACCATCTATAAAACAGGAACAATATTTCTTTTATTCCCTAGTTTTCTTGGTTTTTAAAACTTACAGGAACCTGGATATAATTCTACATAAGCACATAAGTGTGGGTTTAAGGGATCTAACTGGTGGCCATATGATTGCAGTAGACAGAGTTTAGATGTCAAGACTATATACATGAAATGTAATTTTCCTGTGCCTGTAGTGATTATTCAGGCCTCATACTGCTGACTAGAATTTTCTCAAGATGTATAAGTAACTACTTTAATAATCATGAACATTGGCCATGGAACAAGAAGTCTCTGGACCTTGCTACCATTCATAAACCAAGTATTATCTGAGGCATGCACAGCAGCATTCCATCTTTAAATAGAAATGGTGTACACAAACTGGATCCAAACAGGTTTTAAAAGATGCAAATAAATCACATGAACAGGTGGCTCAGACTACCATAATACTCACCCCTGCTGTTCTGTCGCATCTCCTTCACAGCACTGGTATGACCCCATGGGGTATCCACCATGTCTATGAACAGAAGAGAAAAAAATGCAGGTTGGTTTGCAGCTAAGTCAGCATCTTAAGCTGGTAACATCTCAAAGTGATGGCTGCTGGAAAACAGCCCTATGCAAGGTTGGTTATGAAAAAGTGTTGAAAAGAAAACATCAGTACTTTGAGCAAATGTTTCTACTTTGTTAGGAAGAAAAAGTGGCCAGAGATGAGGATCTTGGTTTGTGACTCACGGACAGTCATAATGAGTTGAGTGGCTAATTACGGTCTTAAGAAGTCATGATCCAAAGACAGGGGATGTATATATATACACACAGTTATGATTGATTCATGTTGTTGTATGGCAGAAACCAACACAACATTGTAAAGCAATTATCTTCCAATTCAAAATTAAAAAAAAAAAATTAAAAATTGATGATGAGGAAATCCAAAGAGAAGTCATTTAAAGCAGAGACATTACTTTACCAACAAAGGTCCTTTTAGTCAAAGCTATGGTTTTTCCAGCAGTCATGTATGGATGTGAGAGTTGGACTATAAAGAAAGCTGAGCACCAAAGAACTGATGCTTTTGAACTGTTGGAGAAGACTCTTAAGACTCCCTGGGACTGCAAGGAGGTCCAACCAGTCCATCCAAAAGGAAATCAATTCTGAATATTCACTGAAAGGACCGATGCTGAAGATGAAACTGCAATACTTTGGCCATCTAATGCGAAGAACTGACTCATTGGAAAAGACCCTGATGATGGGAAAGACACAAGGCAGAGGGGAAAGGGGACAACAGAGGATAAGATGGTTGGATAGCATCACTGACACGATGGACATGAGTTTGAATAGGCTCCCCGAGTTGATGATGGACAGGGAAGCCTGATGTGCTCCAGTCCATAGAGTTGCAAAGAGTCAGACTCGGCTGAATGGCTGAAATGACTTAAAATAAATGCAAAGTATGAAGACATTTTTTTTTTTCCCACAGAGATGCACATTAGAGGACATTCTCTGCAAGAATGTCTCTCAGTAACCAGACAAATAAACCAAATCTTCTTGTGCGGTCACCTTCATTTGGCTGCTGCTGCTGCTGCTGCTAAGTCGCTTCAGTTGTGTCCTACACTGTGCGACCCCATAGACGGCAGCCCACCAGGCTCCCCCTTCCCTGGGATTCTTCAGGCAAGAATACTGGAGTGGGTTGCCATTTCCTTCTTCACTGCATTAAAGTGAAAAGTGAAAGTGAAGTTGCTCAACCGTGTCTGACTGTTAGTGACCCCGTGGACTGTAGCCTACCAGGCTCCTCCTTCCATGGGGTTTTCCAGGCAAGAATACTGGAGTGGGGTGCCATTGCCTTCTCTGTAATTTGTTTACCTATGCTATTTAACAGGCACAAGTACAATGTGATCACAGTGGCATAACTGAAAGTGTAAACGAACTCAACAAAAGTAATAGTCATAGTCTTATCTGCAACCATAGCATAGCTGCAAACTCAAATTTATCTTGTTTATCAGAATCTTCCACCCCAGCTAGTAGTAGCCTCATTTTGTAAGCTTTCAGTTTAATAACATTAGTAACTTTTTTTTTTCCTGTGGCTGGGGAATTTAAGAGAAATATAGCTGTAATTACTGGGATAAATATTACTTTTATGAATAATGACTTTGTAGCTCAGTTGGTAAAGAATCTGCCTGCAGTGCAGGAGACATGGATTCAATCCCTAGGTTGGGAAGATCCCCTGGAGAAGGAAATGGCAACCCACTCCAGTATCCTTGCCTGGAAAATCTCATGGACAGAGGAGCCTGGTGGGCTGCACTCCATGGGGTCGCAAAGAGTTGGGCATGAATGAGTGACTAATACTTACTTATGCAAAACTGTGGTAATTAGAGGCAAAAATTCTCAAACAATGTAGGCTTTTGCTGAGCAGGAAGAATCTTGCTATCTCTACTTTTGAGTCCAACCTACGCACAGCAAAGGTCAATGTGAAACACCCAGTCACTCAGAAGATAGGTTATATTGTACTTATTTTTCATAGAAGAGACTGCAATGTGTCCTCCAAGAGAAACTTACATAACCTGGATAAACATGTGCCTGTTCAAAACACTATTGCCAGCACCACAAACTTTAGAACTGGAGGTGCCAACTGAATTAATATTTGTCAAATGATATGGTGCCTGATGATAATTTTTTTTTACCTCCGTTGTAATGGAATAGATTTTCTTGAACTAAAGAAAGTGAATGAGTAGTTGCTGAACAGCAAAATTGGTGGAATATTCAATTTTTTTCTGTTTAACCCTCTGTTTAACATCAACACTTCACTCTTTCCCCCCTACATTAACTTTCCAGTCTTGCTGCATAGCTTCTTCTTGGGTTGGACCAATGAGAACTAATCAAAATAGGAAGGAGGGTGAGCCAAATATTTGAGTTTTTCTCCTTCTTCATTCCTTTGCTACATTTCATGGTGTAGTGGTGACCCTCTGACTAACTCATGCACTGAACATCCCCCACCTTCTTGGCAGTTCAGGCTTGTTATATGGAAAGGCCACTTTACAATATACCAGTGCTACCAACTCCTGGTTTTACCAGTCATTCCAACCCAGGTACAAGACATGGAAACTAAGCCATATCAGACTCTCTATGTCAGCATGCTCATTGCCTGAATATGACCAAGTGCCTCAGTTGATACCATGTGGATCAAAATAACTACCTAACTAAGTTTTCCCCAAGTTTTTGACATATAAAATCTGGTGTCAACACATGTATGGAACAGTCTTTTGGACTCTGTAGGAGAGGGAGAGGGTGAGATGATTTGGGAGAATGACACTGAAACATGTATAACATCATATAAGAAATGAATCACCAGTCTAGGTTCAATGCAGGATACAGGATGCTTGGGGCTGGTGCACTGGGATGACCCAGAGGGATGGTATGGAGAGGGAGGTGGGAGGGGGTTTCATGATGGGGAACACGTGTACACCTGTGGTGGATTCATGTTAATGTATGGCAAAATCAATACAATATTGTAAAGTAATTAGCCTCCAATTAAAATAAATAAATTTTAAAAATCTGGTGTCAAAAACAAATTTTTAAACCATTACATTTGAGTTTAGTTTCTTATGCTGCAATAAATCATTGGAAAATAATTTAAAAATGAAAGTGGTGATGTAAAAACACTTAAACATGTAGCATTGCTTTGTAATGGTGGTAAGTAGAAGCCCAAAGAGCCTGGAAGAGAGTGCTTTGAAAATTGGAGGCCTCAATTGTTGCGGCTGTTGTTGAGATGTTGAAGAAGAATGAGGTGGCTGTTTTTTCAGTCTGGAGAAAACAGGAACCTATTTTCTGCTGCTGCTATAATAATCTGAAAATTACAGGGGAGATCTCTGTGCGCTTATGTGAGATAATCTAACGTGGAAGATTTTAGGCTGGGCTTGGAAATTATCTACTGGCTTCTAGCTGCTGATCATAAAATAGGAGAAAGAATAACTAAATAGGCATTAGTCTCAGTTTTTGAAAATAAGTTTGGAGAATATGCAAAAGCTGGGATTGCTGATTTTAAAAATATACTAGTTTTAACCCTGATGCTGAGAAAGATAGAAGACTGAAGGAGAAGGGGACAACAGAGGATGAGATGGTTGGATGGCATCACCGACTCAATGGACATGAGTTTGAGCAAGCCCCGAGAAATGGTGATGGACAGGGAAACCTGGCGTGCTAAAGTCCATGGGTCAAAAGAGTCGGACACAACTCAGTGACTGCACAACAGCAACAAATCTCCATTGCCGTATAGCTAAAGGCTTCCAGACTAAGAATGGCATCAAGGTAAAAGTCAAGACCAAGGTGCTACCAGTAAACATGTCTCTACAGTGTCTTCAAATAAAGTCAGAAGTAGGAACAAATTCATGATATGCAGATGACACCACCTTTATGGCAGAAAGTGAAGAGGAACTAAAAAGCCTCTTGATGAAAGTGAAAGAGGAGAGTGAAAAAGTTGGATTAAAGCTCAACATTCAGAAAACGAAGATCATGGCATCCGGTCCCACCACTTCATGGGAAATAGATGGGGAGACAGTGGAAACAGTGTCAGACTTTATTTTTCTGAGCTCCAAAATCACTATAGACGGTGACTGCAGCCATGAAATTAAAAGACGCTTACTCCTTGGAAGGAAAGTTATGACCAACCTAGATAGCATATTCAAAAGCAGAGACATTACTTTGTCAACAGAGGTTCATCTAGTCAAGTCTATGGTTTTTCCAGTGGTCATGTGTGGATGTGAGAGTTGGACTGTGAAGAAAGCTGAGCACCAAAGAATTGATGCTTTTGAACTGTGGTGTTGGAGAAGACTCCTGAGAGTCCCTTGGACTGCAAGGAGATCCAACCAGTCCATTCTGAAGGAGATCAGCCCTGGGATTTCTTTGGAAGGAATGATGCTAAAGCTGAAACTCCAGTACTTTGGCCACCTCATGTGAAGAGTTGACTCATTGGAAAAGACTCTGATGCTGGGAGGGATTGGGGGCAGGAGGAGAAGGGGACGACAGAAGATGAGATGGCTGGATGGCATCGCTGACTCGATGGACGTGAGTCTGGGTGAACTCTGGGAGTTTGTGATGGACAGGGAGGCCTGGCGTGCTGCGATTCATGGGGTCGCAGAGTTGGACATGACTGAGTGACTGATCTGATCTCATCATAAGGCTCAGTATCTCTTGAGTATGCACTCACATTAAACTTGTAAATGTTACCTGCATGTCTTATGCCATGACCTCATTTTGGTCATGAGCTCACCATAAACTCTTTCAAGTGCAACCCCAGAACATCACCCAAGATCAATATAACTAATTAATCTTCATTTTTACTTCATTTTGATGTTCATTATAATGTCACCAATATAGGATAGATCATCATTGCCATAGCAAGCAGGAAAGCCTTCGAATCTCACTAATTAGGTGTTTACTGTAGATTACCTCAATGTAATGAACAAGTAAGTGCAAAATGCTCCGTAATTCTACCTCTAGTTTAAATCATTTCCTGGTGACCCACATAATTCTCCCAAAATAGGATTTCATAATTCCATCTCTACTTTTAAATCAGGGATATATACCTTTTTTGTTCAACCATTCCACTTAAAGCTTTCTCTAAATCACTCTCATATCAAAATATTTATTTATTTCATAGTTCTCTATAGATCAAGGCATGAAATATACCTGAGTTCAATAAATGTATTAATTTTTTACTCATACATAAAAATAGTTAACCTGTACATTAAAAGTGTTTGTCCTTTATTTCTAAAACAGTGATGGAGATAAAAGCTCATGATGAGATTTCTTGAAAAATAAAACTAAAAGGACACAATTCATGCAAAAGGGGAAACAACTTCAAGGTGCATGTTTAAAATTGGCTTTTTATTTTATGCTGGGATGACAGCTGAGCTTTTGGAAAAAAGGTATGCTACAGTTGGTATGATACTTTCACTTCCTCATCCTTTAAAGTATTAAGTAGATCAGTGATAAGGAACAGAAATTGTTTTCATGAAAAACAATGGAATATACATCATAATTTATAATAAAAATACTAAAAAATTGAGCTTTATTATGATGATTTTATTACTTGAATAATATAAAAAAGTTTGGTTGAAAGATTTTTTCAAGTATAAAAAATACACATTTTAGTGCATTTACCAATTTTTATAACAATTTTATTTGTGATATCTTATTTAATTCAAATGTACATTTCATTTATAGTTACAATTCATATCCTGCAAAGTATCACAATTTTCAAAAAGCCATAATGCAACAAATTAAGAAACTCCATTAGAAAATAACTGATTTTTTGATGATGTATGCAAAAATACAAGCAAATCACTGAGCAAAATTGATAAAGCTCTAAAATACATACTTATAGCTCTATAAATTATTGAAATTCTTTGATATAAAAATACAAGAATTGATTTTACAGTGTATTTTAAATGCTCTAGAAGAAAAAAATTGTATACTCCCATCTTCTGTATGTATAAATCATTGACTGAAAATGTACTGTGTATACTCACAAATTCAGTTCAGTTCACTTCAGTTCAATCGCTCAGTCATGTCCGACTTTTTGCAACCCATAGACTGCAGCACTCCAGGCCTACCTATCCATCACCAACTCCTGGAGTTTACCCAAATTTATCTCCATTAAGTCAGTGGTGCCATCCAACCATCTCATCCTCTGTCGTCCCCTACTCCTCGTGCACTCAATCTTTCCCAGCATTCTGAAAGAGGGGAATACCAGACCACCTGACCTGCCTCTTGAGAAATCTTTTATCAGGTCAGGAAGCAACCATTAGAACTGGACACGGAACGACAGTCTGGTTCAGAATAGGGAAAGGAGTACATCAAAGCTGTATAATGTCATTGTGCTTATTTAACTTATATTCAGAGTACATCATGAGAAATGCTGGGCTGGAAGAAGTACAAGCTGGAATCATGTACTTGCTTGATCATTTCAACTGAGTCCTCTCTTTGCATAGGGTGCCAAAGTATTGGAGTTTCACCTTCAACTTCAGTCCTTCCAATTAACATTCAGGACTGATTTCGTTTAGGATGTACTGGATGGATCTCCTTGAAGTTCAAGGGACTCTTAAGAGTCTTCTCCAACACAACAGTTCAAAAGCATCATTTCTTTGTCACTCAACTTTCTTTATTGTCCAGCTCTCACATCCATACATGACTACTGGAAAAACTATAGCCTTGACTAGATGGACCTTTGTTGGCAAAGTAATGTCTCTGCTTTTCAATATGTTGTCTAGGTTAGCCATAACTTTTCTTCCAAGCAGTATGCATCTTTTAATTTCATGGCTGCAATCATCAACTGCAGTGATTTTGGAGCCCCCAAAAGAAAGTCTGCCACCGTTTCCACTGTTTCTCCATTTAGTTGCCATGGGTAATGGGACCAGAAGCCATGATCTTTGTTTTTTGATGTTGAGTTTTAAGCCAACTTTTCACTCTCCTCTTTCACTTTCAACAAGAGGCTCTTTAGTTCTTCTTCACTTTCTGCCATAAGGCTGGTGTCATCTGCATGTCTGAGGTTACTGATATTTCTCCTGGCAATCTTGATTCCAGCTTGTACTTCTTCCAGCCCAGCATTTCTCATGATGTACTCTGAATATAAGTTAAATAAGCACAATGACATTATACAACTTTGATGTACTCCTTTCCCTATTCTGAACCAGACTGTTGTTTCGTGTCCAGTTCTAATGGTTGCTTCCTGACCTGATAACAGATTTCTCAAGAGGCAGGTCAGGTGGTCTGGTATTCCCATCTCTTTCAGAATTTTCCAGTTTATTTTGATCCACACAGTCAAAGGCTTTGGCATAGTCAATAAAACAGAAATAGATGTTTTTCTGGAGAGTCCATAAGACTGTTCTATACATCAGTGTCTCTTTTGCTGTCTCGTATACAGGGTTATTATCATCTTTCTAAATTCCATATATATGTGTTAGTATACTGTATTGGTGTTTTTCTTTCTGGCTTACTTCACTCTGTATAATAGGCTCCAGTTTCATCCACCTCATTACAATTGATTCAAATGTATTCTTTTTAATGGCTGAGTAATACTCCATTGTGTATATGTACCATAGCTTTCTTATCCATTTGTCTGCTGATGGACATCTAGGTTGCTTCCATGTCCTGGGGAGAGAGGAGGGAGGAGGGTTCAGAATGGGGAACACATGTATACCTGTGGCGGATTCATTTCGATATTTGGCAAAACCAATACAATAAGGTAAAGTTTAAAAATGAAATAAAATTAAAAAAATAGATGTTTTTCTGGAACTCTTGCTTTTTTGATGATCCAGTGGATGTTGGCAATTTGGTCTCTGGTTCCTCTGGATTTTCTAAAACCAGCTTGAACATCTGGAAGTTCACAGTTCACATATTGCTGAAGCCTGGCTTGGAGAATTTTGAGCATTATTTTACTAGTGTGTGAGATGAGTGCAATTGTGTGGTAGTTTGAGCATTCTTTGGCATTGCCTTTCTTTGGGATTGGAATGAAAACTGACCTTTTCCAGTCCTGTGGCCATTGCTGAGTTTTCCAAATTTGCTGGTATATTGAGTGCAGCACTTTCACAGCATCATCTTTCAGGATTTGAAATAGCTCAACTGGAATGCCATCACCTCCACTAGCTTTGTTCGTAGTGATGTTTTCTAAGGCCCACTTGACTTCACATTCCAGGATGTCTGGCTCTAGGTCAGTGATCACACCATCATGATTATCTTGGTCATGAAGATCTTTTTTTGTACAGTTCTTCTGTGCATTCTTGCCACCTCTTCTTAATATCTTCTGCTTCTGTTAGGTCCATACCATTTCTGTCTTTTATTGAGCCCATCTTTGCATGAAATGTTCCCTTGGTATCTCTAATTTTCTTGAAGAGATCTCTAGTCTTTCCCATTCTGTTGTTTTCCTCTGTTTCTTTACACTTATCACTAAGGAAGGCTTTCTTCTCTCTCCTTGCTATTCTTTGGAACTCTACATTCAAATGGGTATATCTTTCCTTTTCTCCTTTGCCTTTCACTTCTTTTCTTTTCACAGCTATTTGTAAGGCTTCCTTAAATAGTCATTTTGCTTTTGTATTTCTTTTTCTTGGGGAAGGTCTTGCTCACTGTCTCCTGTTCAATGTCACAAACCTCCATCCATAGTTCATCAGGTACTCTGTCCATAGTTCATTAGGTACTCTATCTGTCAGATCTAGTCCCTTAAATCTATTTCTCACTTCCATTGTATAATCATTAGGGAATTGATTTAGGTTGTACTTCAATGGTCTAATGGTTTTTCCCTACTTTCTTAAATTTAAGTCTGAATTTGTCAATAAGGAGTTCATGATCTGAGCCACAGTCAGCTCCCGGTCTTGTTTTTGCTGACTGTATAGAACTTCTCCATCTTTGGCTGCAAAAAAATACAATCAATCTGATTTCAGTGTTGACCATCTGGTGATGTCCATGTGTTGAGTCTTCTCTTGTGTTGTTGGATGAGGATATTTGCTATGACAGAACTCTATTAGCTTTTGCCCTGCTTCATTCTGTACTCCAAGGCCAAATTTACTGGTTACTCCAGGTGTTTCTCGACTTCCTACTTTTGCATTCCAGTACCCTATAATGAAAATGACTTTTTTTTTTTTTCTGGTTAATTTCAGAGGTCTTTTATGTCTCCATAGAACCATTCAACTTCAGCTTCTTCAGCATTACTAGTCAGGACATAGACTTGGATTACCATGATATTGAATGGTTTGCCTTGGAAACAAAGAGAGATCATTGTGTTGTTTTTGGGAGTATATCCAAATACTGCATTTCAGACTCTTTTGTTGACTATGATGGCTACTTCATTTCTTCTAAGGTATTCTTGCCCACCATAGTAGATATTATGATCATCTGAGTTAAATTCACCCATTCCATTCCATTTTAGTTCACTGATTCCTAAATGTCAACGTTTACTCTTACCATCTCCTGTTTGATCACTTCCAAGGAAAAATATAAGCATCTGAATGCAGAGTTCCAAAGAATATCAAGGAGAGATAAGAAAGCCTTCCTCAACGATCAATGCAAAGAAATAGAGGAAAACAACAGAATGGGAAAGACTAGAGATCTCTTCAAGAAAATTAGAGATACCAAGGGAACATTTCATGCAAAGATGGGCTCGATAAAGGAGAGAATGGTATGGACCTAACAGAAACAGATGATATTAAGAAGAGATGGCAAGAATACACAGAAGAACTATACAAAAAGATCTTCATGATCAAGATAATCATGATGGTGCGATCACTCACCTTGAGCCAGACATCCTGGAATGTGAAGTCAAGTGGGCCTTAGAAAGCATCACTATGAACAAAGCTAGTGGAGGTGATGGAATCCCAGTTGAGCTATTTCAAATCCTGATGGATGATGCTGTGAAAGTGCTGCACTTAATATGACAGCAAATTTGGAAAACTCAGCAGTGGCCACAGGACTGGAAAAGGTCAGTTTTCATTCCAATCCCAAAGAAAGGCAATGCCAAAGAAGGCTCAAACTACCGCACAATTGCACTCATCTCACACACTAGTAAAGTAATGCTCAAAATTGTCCAAGCCAGGCTTCAGTTATGCATGAACTGTGAACTTCCAGATATTCAAGCTGGTTTTAGAAAAGGGAAAGGAACCAAAAATCAAATTGCCAACATCCACTGGATCATGGAAAAAGCAAGAGAGTTCCAGAAAAACATCTATTTCTGCTTTATTGACTATGTCAAAGCCTTTGACTGTGTGGATCACAATAAACTGTGGAAAGAGATGGGAATAGCAGGCCACCTGACCTGCCTCTTGAGAAACCTATATGCAGGTCAGGAAGCAACAGTTAGAACATGAACAACAGACTGGTTCCAAATAGGAAAAGAACATTAAGGCTGTATATTTTCAACCTGCTTATTTAACTTATATGCAGAGTACATCATGAGAAATGCTGGGCTGGAAGAAGCACAAGCTGGAATCAATATTTCTGGGAGAAATATCAGTAACCTCAGATATGCAGATGACACCACTCTTATGGAAGAAAGAGAAGAGGAATTAAAAATCCTCTTGTTGAAAATAAAAGTGGAGAGTGAAAAAGTTGGCTCAAAGCTCAGCATTCAGAAAACTAAGATCATGGCATCTGGTCCCATCACTTCATGGGAAATAGAAGGGGAAACAATGGAAACAGTGTCAGAATTTATTTTTTTGGGCTCCAAAATCACTGCAGATGGTGATTGCAGCCATGAAATTAAAAGACGCTTACTCCTTGGAAGGAAAGTTATGACCAACCTAGACAGCATAATGAAAAGCAGAGACATTACTTTGTCAACAAAGGTTCATCTAGTCAAGTCTATGGTTTTTCCAGTGGTCATGTATGGATGTGAGAGCTGGACTATAAAGAAATCTGAGTGCTGAAGAATTGATGCTTTTGAACTGTGGTGCTGGAGAGGACTCTTGAGAGTCCCTTGGACTGCAAGGAGATCCAACCAGTCCATTCTAAAGGAGATCAATCGTGGGTGTTCATTGGAAGGACTGATGCTAAAGGTGAAACTCCAGTACTTTGGCCACCTCATGTGAAGAGTTGACTCATTGGAAAAGACGCTGATGCTGGGAGGGATTGGGGGCAGGGGGAGAATGGGATGACAGAGGATGAGATGGCTGGATGGCATCACCAACTCAATGGACATGAGTTTGGGTGAACTCCGGGAGTTGGTGATGGATAGGGAGGCCTGGTGTGTTGCGATTCATGGGGTTGCCAAGAGTCAGCAATGACTGAGCGACTGAACTGAACTGAACTGATGTGCTTAACATTCCAGGTTCCTATGCTACATTGCTCTTTACAGCATTGGACCTTGCTTCCATCACCAGTCACATCCACAACTGGGTATTGTTTTTGCTTTGGGTCAATCCCTTCATTCTTTCTGGAGTTATTTCTCCACTGATCTCCAGTAGCATTTTGGGCACCTACCGACCTGGGGAGTTCATCTTTCAGTGTCCTATCATTTTCCCCTTTCATACTGTTCATGGGGTTCTCAAGGCAAGAGTACTGAAATGTTTTGCCATTCCCTTCTTCTCGTTCCAAATAGGAAAAGGAGTACATCAAGGCTGTATATTGTCACCCTGCTTATTTAACTTATATGCAGAGTACATCATGAGAAACACTGGACTGGAAGAAAGACAAGCTGGAATCAAGATTGCCAGGGAAATCTCAATAACCTCAGATATGCAGATGACACCACCTTTATAGCAGAAAGTGAAGAGGAACTAAAAAGCCTCTTGATGAAAGTGAAAATGGAGAGTGAAAAAGTTGGCTTAAAGCTCAACATTCAGAAAATGAAGATCATGGCACCTGGTCCCATCACTTCATGGGAAATAGATGGGAAACAGTGTCAGACTTTATTTTTGGGGGCTCCAAAATCACTGCAGATGGTGACTGCAGCCAGGAAATTAAAAGATGCTTACTCCTTGGAAGAAAAGTTATGACAGAGGATGAGATGGCTGGCTGGCATCACTGACTCAATGGACATGAGTTTGGGTGAACTCTGGGAGGGAGTTGGTAGTGGATAGGGAGGCCTGACGTGTTGCGATTTATGGGGTTGCAAAGAGTCAGAGATGACTGAGCGACTGGACTGAACTGAACTGATGTACTTAACATTCCAGGTTCAAAAGCAGAGACATTACTTTGCCAACAAAGGTCCATCTAGTCAAAGCTATGGTTTTTCCTGTGGTCATGTGTGGATGTGAGAGTTGGACTGTGAAGAAGGCTGAGTGCCGAAGAATTGAGGCTTTTGAACTGTGGTGTTGGAGAAGACTCTTGAGAGTCCCTTGGACTGCAAGGAGATCCAACCAGTCCATTCTGAAGGAGATCAGCCCTGGGATATCTTTGGAAGGAATGATGCTAATGCTGAAACTCCAGTACTTTGGCCACCTCATGCAAAGAATTGACTCATTGGAAAGGACTCTGATGCTGGGAGGGATTGGGGGCAGGAGGAGAAGGGGATGACAGAGGAAGAGATGGCTGGATGGCATTACTGACTCGATGGACGTGAGTCTGAGTGAACTCCGGGAGTTTGTGATGGACAGGGAGGCCTGGCGTGCTGCGATTCATGGGGTCACAAAGAGTCAGACATGACTGAGCGAATGAACTGAACTGAACTGAACTCTCCAGTGGACCACATTTTTTTCAGAACTCTCCACCATGACCCATCCATCTTGAGTGGCCCTACATGGTATGGCTCATAGTTTCATTGAGTTAGACAAGGCTGTGGTCCATGTGATTAGATTGGTTAGTTTTCTGTGATGGTGGTTTTCAGTGTGTCTCCCATTGATGGATAAGTATAAGAGGCTTATGAAATTTTCCTCATGGGATAGACTGACTGAGGGCAATACTGGGTCTTCTTATAATAGGAAGGGCCATGCTCAATAAATCTTTATTCCAATTTTCTGTTGATAGGTGGACCTGTGTTCCCTCGCTGCTATTTACCTAGGGCCAAACTATCGTGGAGGTAATGAAGATAATGGTGACCTCCCTCAAAAGATCCCAGGCATGTACTACTAAAGTCGGTGCCCCCAACCCTGCAGCATGCCACCACTGACTCACACTTTAGCTGGAAACTTCCAGACACCCACAGGCAAGTCTCCTGTTGGGTCACTGTTCCTGGGTCCTGGTGCACAAGGTTCTTTATGCCCGCCAAGAGTCTGTTTTCTCAGTCTTGTTTAAGTTCTGGCTGCTCTATGGTGGGGTTAATGGCAACCTCCTCCAAGAGGACTTCTGCCATACCCACACCCAGAGTCCCCGTCCCTGCAGTAGACCACTGCTGACCGGTACCTCCATAGGAGACACTCAAACACAGTTCTGTCTCAGGCTCTGTGGGGTCCCTGGATCCTAATGTATACAAGGTTTGTTTGAACCCTCTGAGCATCTCTGGCAGGAACGGGGTTTGCTTTTAAATGCAAAGTCGCCCCTCCTACCGTCTTGTTGGGGCTTCTCCTCTGCCCTTGGACATGGGGTATTTCCTCACAGCCGCTCCAGTGCCTACCATCTTACTGGGGCTTTTCTGACCTTGAATGTGGGGTATCTCTGCATGGTCAGTCCAGCAAAGCACAGGCGCCACTCCTGACCTTGGACATGGGGTATCTCCTCTTGGCCGCTCGCTGCTCCAGCGCTGTGCGGAACTAGGGCTTGCATATGCACTTGCTTATTCTTACAAATACTTTATCCAAATAAATCATAAAAGTACAAGACAGCAAATGCACAGTGCTTTGGAGTGTTTTAAATGGTGGTGAATACTGAAATTTATCTGTATGGAAGAAATTAATTTTGAACTAAGCACTTCCAGGTTAGAAAGGGAAGAAAATTAACTTAAACTGTTGCTATATGTTATGAAGTTACGTTATATGTAAAATGTGTGTGTGTGTGTATGTACATCCCCAGTTCCACCATGATGTTCTAGGAACAGACTGCTTAGATTTGAACATCGGCCTCACCATTTCCTATCTGTGGGCATGTGGCAATTTACATAACAACTCTTTACCATTTTCTTATCCATAAACTGAAGATAGTAGCAGTAGCTATAATGCAGCTCTGGATATTCCTCATTAAATGTGAAAAGATAATTAATATAACACACTTTGAATAATGCATGACACTTGATAAGTATTTTGTATTTAGTATTATAAATTAGACTGGATTAAAAACAAGGATTAATTAAAATGAAAATCAAGTAATTCAGTAGTGTGTTTAATTTATATCATTCAAAACTGGTTTTCATTGACTCTTTCATGAGCCAAGTGCTAACTCAACTCTGAATTTTAATGTATTTTAATCTATATCCTGTTTTGGAGTAAATGTTAACACTTGCCATATCTCTGTTGCATATAGGTGAGTACAAATTGAAAATGAATGATAGGTTGCAAAATACCTATTAAATCACATCCTGGTGGATGACTGTTTATTAGGTTTCAGCATTCCTGAATCAGGTCCCATATTAAGTATTCAGAGACCTCTAAGCCCTAAAAAAGATTAATTAATCAGAACTCACCATGAGAAACTGCAACATTCAGATGTGTGCTCTGTTTGAACCCAGGCTGGACAATCTGTCCACATAACATGAGTTTCTAAAACATTATTTCTAAATCTCTGCCCTTCTGTATTCCAAACTTTCATCAATATTTACTGCTTCTTTGAACAGTTCAAACCATTAAGAAAAAAATGTCAGATTGTAGCTAAAATAGACTATTGGATTCAGGAATCATTATACAAAAAAAGACAATCTATAAAATTTTCAATAATTTCCTCAATCTTTCAAATTAACTTAACTTGGTAGGCTACAGTCCATGGGGTTGCAAAGAGTTGGACATGACTGAGCAACTTCACTCACTTTCACTAAAAAAATATAGATATACTAAGCTTTAAAGTATACATAGCATCACTAATAGTGTTGGAGTTTGCTCGTTGAGTTAGTATTTCATATAATATTAGGTGAAGTTTGATTTAGGCCCCAATTAAATTTGAAAGTCTCTTCTATTAGTGTGTCTAGTACATAGTCATTATTTACAGGGTTTTAAAGTTTATTTTGACCCTACACAAGTTTATGACACATAGAGTGGCAATGATGTCTCTGTGGAGGCAACTATACCCTAGAGATGAGTCACTGCTCTACAAAAATAACAATTACATGGCACTTCAACATACTAGTATTCTAAATGTCAACCACAGAAATTCTGAATTTCTGTACGAATATAGGTTTCTATTAGTGTCATTTCAATTTTACTAAATATATGTGTTTTTCAAAACTTAGAAGTTTATGACAGGTCGTGTTACATAAAAAAGTCTTTGGAAAATATTGCTAGTTAAATAGTTTTAAATTTGCACAAGAAACAATGTAGAGTATGAACTCAGACTTTATTGAATATTTGAGTTAATTAAAAGTGTTTGCTGATTATAAGTCTGATTTAAATTTTTGTCTAAGAAATAACAATTACAGATGAGAAGAACTAAATGCAAAGAACTTTGCACAGAAACATTGTGAACATGAATTTCACACTCTAATTTGTCAATAACTTAACATTCTTTGAAACCACAAACAAGAGTATTAACACTTTCACGACTTAAATTAAGCCATTTAAACCATTGTATTACTTACGAATCTTACTAATTTCCGTAGAAATCAAATATGAAATTTCTGTACATTTAAGATTTCAAAATCCAAATTAACACATGCAATAGCCAATAGTAAAAACGTAAAATGGTGCAAATGTCCTTGTCCACACTGTTTTGGAATGTGGGATTACTTTAACTTAGAAAATAGTGTGAATATTGGTGCTTTGCAATACCACTAATAACTTATTAAATATAACATTTAAATATATTTATGGACTTGCTAGTAGATAATCACTACTTAAGACATTAGTTCTGTGGAAAATACGTACCTGGATATCTTTTACATTATCATTTTCCTTCTCTTTCAAATGATTTCCATCAGTGTGTATGTTTTCAAATGTACACAGACAGAAACTCTTCCTGACCCACGTTCATCCCCACTACCATATTATATCTTTGCTCACCTTTACAACCAATCTCTTGGAAAGGGTTTAATACACTTGCAGTCTCCATATCTTTATTATTTCTACCTTTTACTCCCATTCCAGTTAGTCATTCTCCCCTCATTACTATGGTAAAATCACAAACAGTTCTTCCCAGTCTTCAGAAATGTTTACTTTTCAGAATCAATATGGATTCCTTTTTGCCATTTTTCATCAGTATTTAATGCCAGTGGCCTATCCTTTCACACTGGAACATTTTTTTACTTGGCTTAAGATACATCATTTGAAAAGACCCTGATGATGGGAAAGACTGAAGGCAGGAGGAGAAGAGGACAACAAAGGATGAGATGGTTGGATGGCATCACTGGCTCAATGGACATGAGTTTGAGTAAAGCCCAGGAGTTGGTGATGGACAGGGAGGCCTGGCTTCAGTCCATTGGATTGCACAGAGTCAGACATGACTGAGCGACTGAACTGAACTGAACTGAAATACATCATACTAGTTATATAATCTTGATCACTTTGGCTGCTTAGCTTCAATTTTCCAAATTTAAGTTTCGAATCTCTCCTCTATCATTAATCCTGAAGTCATCTTACACTCATTTGACTTTAATGTGATATTATAGTCATATGGCTTTGCTGCTGCTTCTGCTGCTGCTAAGTCACTTCAGTTGTGTCCTAATCTGTGTGACCTCATAGACGGCAGCCCACCAGGCTCTCCCGTCCCTGGGATTCTCCAGGCAAGAACACTGGAGTGGGTTGCCATTTCCTTCTCCAATGCATGAAAGTGAAAATTGAAAGTGAAGCTGTTCAGTTGTATCCGACTCCCAGCAACCCCATGGACTGCAACCTACCAGGGTCCTCCATCCATGGTATTTTCCAGGCAAGAGTACTTGCCTGGAAGTGGGTTGCCATTGCATTCTCTGCATAGGGCTTTAATTATATATTATTTAAGCTTTCATCCATCCAGCAACTCTTTCTTTGAGTTCTTCTGAACTCCATCTTTCTACCTAAAGTGGTATATTTGAAATCTTCTCTGAATTATCAAGTATGTCTCAAACTTATGTCCCAAACTTAACTTGTTTCAATCCAAACTCATAGAGAATCTTGCTGTTTCTCTCATAACTCTATGTACTCAGTTCCTTTGTCCCAAAATCTTGACAGTCTTAAATCACAGTATTTTTAAAGTATTTTTTTTGAAAATTATTTTATTATTCTTTTGGGGATTTTGTGTGTGTGTGTATTATTGTTTTTAACTGTGTTGCACAGCATGTGAAATCTTAGTTCCCCCACCAGGGATCAAACTCGTGCCCCTTGCATTGGAAGCACGGAGTCTTGGAAGCAGGGAAGTTCCAACTCTTGTTACTAATAACCCATCTCCTTTCTGCTCTAACTTTAAAATGTAATCAGACTTACACATTTCCCCAGCTATCCCTGTCTCCCCAGCCATCTTTATGTCTCATGTGGACTAAACTAACAGCTTACAAGTTGGTTACCATGCTCTGCTATTGTCTTTAGGTAAGAATACTGAAGTGGGTTGCCCTACCCTTCTCCAGGGGATTTACCCAGCCCTCCCACATTGCAGGCAGATTCTTTACTGTCTGAGCCACCAGAGAAGCCCACTTCACTGTACTAACCATGCTTTTTCATACCTCATTGTCTTTGTACTTAAAATTCCTTTTTCCCTCTTCAAAATTTCTCCCTTCACTCTGTTTCCTTTGGTTATCCATCAGCTCAATGGACATGAGTTTGAGCAAACTCAGGGAAATGGTGAAGGACAGGGAAGCCTGGCATGCTGCAGTCTGTGGGTTTGCAAAGAGTAGGACACGGCTGAGCAACTGAACAGCAAGAACAGTATACTTCAAAGTTAAAGATCCATGTGCCACGTTTAGAAGAACATCATGCACCTTAACTTCTGACACCATGCTTCTTAACGTTTTGCTAAGCTGGAGTAGCATTTACAAAATTCTCTAATTTAGTGCATTATAAATATTATGCATAAAATGAAAATATCATTAACATTTATGTGTATGTATTAATTTACAGTAACACAGATATATGGAAAAGCTTCTGTAATGCTTTTAAGAGAAATTCTTATAAGGATGCACTATTTATTAATATTTAGGAAAATACTTTTATAAATCAATCAAAATAAAAGAATCACAGATATGAAATATTCATAGTATTCTGGAAATAGTCAGTAGTAGAGATGGATGGCCCCCATTGCTTAGAAGGGAAACTGAATTTAGAAGTGACTTTTAGAAGAAAAAATAGCAGAGTAGTGGATTGGCTCAGTTCTATGCCAATTTGGCTGTCATACTTTTGAGAACTGGGATATCTAAAATTCAAAATTTATTAATTTGCTTTGTAGCTGCCTAAATCACCTGTGTTTCACCCCCAAAATAAACTGGAAGATATGTGGGATATTCAGGGACTGGTAATTGATTTTGTCTTTATTGGTGTCTTTACTTGGGGGATATTTGTCTGTTACTTATATAAGAGGGGCTGAAATCCAACTTTTACACTATGCTATATCAGATATAAAAGACAATGTTGTGGATTTGGAGGATATACATGCAGTCAGGGGAGAAAGCAGGAGCCAGAGGTGATCATGAGAACCTGAGAACTTAGGTATCTACAGAAACCTTGCACAGAACATGAATTTAATTTAAATCACATCTAAATCTCAATTGTCATTAAACCCACCTAAAATCTGTATCACATTTACACCCAGCACAATGGACTAAGGAATATTTACATGTCTGTCTCCTCTACTAAACCATCTGAATTTGAAGAAAGGGTCTGAGCATTTTTTGTATCGATACCATTAACAACAATATATTCTGGCATGGGTGGTCACTCATAAACATGTGTTGTGAATTTAATCCTACACACTGGCAATCTCAACAAGAATGATGTGACCTCAGTCTCATAACTAGTTTTCATCCGTTGCTATGAGTCTCCTCATAAATTCACTGCCAGCTTTTTGACTCTGCCAAATCCTGTTTATCTAGAAATGATTGCTGATACATAGCAAGATTTGCTTTGGGTTTTATTCTCTATGCATTTATGGCAGCATTTTTAAAACCTGAAGTATAAAATAAAATCAGAACAGGGACCCTTTATCTTTATATACAGAAAAGGTTAGCCTACTAAGAATGTATGTTGGGAATATAGCATAGAAACGGATATTTCATAGGATTTGAGATATGTGTTTCTTTGCAATAAAATAGTGATACAAAGTGAGATCTAAGTTCTCCCCTACAGACTTGTGGATATGTATATTTACTCACAAACTAAAATATTTCAGAAAAAATGATTATTTTATGAATCCTCAACTGTGTGTGCTATGGAGTTAAACTTATTACTGTAAATAGAAAATAATCTAAATATGTGAAAGGTTACATAGCTTGGGGATTTTGAATTTCTGTCATGTTTTTATAGTATTATCACAATACTCACTACAGTTTTTCACGAAGTTTGATGCCAATATATGAAAATAAAAGTGGCTTATGTTATTTTTGTGAAATATTTTACTACAGGACATAGAACATAAACAATACAACTTCTTGTCCCAGTGCCCAACTTCATAACCTCTTAAGTAAAAATATCATAATAAGAACATAAATTTGAGTACTAATATGTTTTAAATTCCCAGTATTTAATTTTATAAAATTTAGCTTGATTTTACTGACAAATATGCAGTTCTCAGGTCTTTGGATGTACCCTTTTTTTAAAAAAAAATTAATTTACTTAATCAATTTTTTGCCCAGGCTGGGAGACCTTAGTTCCCTGAACGGGAATGTACTCACACCCCCTGCAGTGGAAGCTCAGAGTCTTAACCACTGGGCCCTCAGGAAGTCCCTGGATGCATCCATTTTTGAGTCATAGTGTCTATTGGATGTAAATCTCTTATTTGGTGATTACCCTTTCCAAAGCCCTGCTATCTTCTTTTTCAACCTGTCAAGGCTAATTTATTAGTTATCTGTGAAAGAAACATTCCGGGACTTCCTTTCACTGCAAATCTTGATTAGAGTATATTTCTAAATAGTCTTTTTATTTTTCAGAAAAATTCTGTCCCAATATTACTCCAGTATGTGGCTTCAGTATATCCATATATAATTCACCTTAAGGTTGAAGAGGGTACAGATATACAAGGTAGGGATGGCTTATAGGTGTAGTCCTTTATAAATTGAAAATAATGCCCTTCATAAATTTTCCTCTAATTTCTAACACTTATTGTGACTGTTAGAAACTTTATTGTCAAGTTGGTCAAGTCTATGTGATTCACATGTTTTACAAATAATTTTTCAAAATAGAATTTATTTCTTATAATATTTTCAGGTTTACAAAAAATTCAAGGCTGTACAGAGACTTCCCAGATAGCACAGACTCAGTTATTAACATCTTTCCTTATTATGGAATATTTGTACAATTAATAGATCAATATTAAAACATGATTATAATTTTTTCAGCTGTACCTAGTGTATGTTTTTCTATTCTATGATCTAATACAGGATACCACATTTCATTTTATTGTCATATCTCTTAAGGCTATCTTCGCTGTGATCGTTTCTCAACTTTCCTTCTTTTTGATAGCATTAACAGTTTTGAAGGATAATTGTCAGATATTTGTAGCATGTCCCTCTATTAGGATTTGGCTGGTGGTCTTATGATTACATGGGGCACTGGGGTTATGTTTTTTAAAAGAAGATCATAGAGATAAAATACCATTCTCCTCACATTATATGAAGACATGATATCAACATGATTTATCACTATGATGATGATTATTACTTGATTACCTAAGAAAAAATGGTATTCAGGTTGTCTGAGGAGCCTTACAAATAGCTCAGAAAAGAAGAGAAGCAGAAGGCAAAGGAGAAAAGGAAAGATATACCCATTGGAATGCAGAGTTCAAAAGAATAGCAAAGAGAGATAAGAGAGACTTTCTCAGTGATCAGTGCAAAGAAGTAGAGGAAAACAATAGAATGGGAAAGACCAGAGATCTCTTCAAGAAAATTAGAGATACCAAGGGAACATTTCATGCAAAGATGGGCTCAATAAGGGACAGAAATTATACAGACCTAACAGAAGCAGAAGATATTAAGAAGAGGTGGCAAGAATACACAGAAGAACTATACAAAAAAAGACCTTCATGACCCAGATAGCCATGATGGTGTGATCACTGACCTAGAGCCAGATATCTTGGAATGTGAAGTCAAGTGGGCCTTAGGAAACATCACTACAAATAAAGCTAGTGGAGGTGATGGAATTCCAGTTGAGCTATTTCAAATCCTAAAAGATGATGCTGTGAAAGTGCTGCACTCAATATGCCAGCACATTTGGGAAACTCAGCAATGGCCACAGGACTGGAAAAGATCAGCTTTCATTCCAATCCCAAAGAAAGACAATGCCAAAGAATGTTCAAAATATTGCACAATTGTACTCATCTCATGCACTAGCAAAGTAATGCTCAAAATTCTCCAAGCCACTCTTCAACAATATGTGAACTTCCAGATGTTCAAGCTGGAATTAGAAAAGGCAGAGGAACCAGAGATCACATTGTCAACATCCATTGGATCATCAAAAAATAGAGAGAGTTCCAGAAAACACATCTACTTCTGCTTTAATGACTATGTCAAAGCCTTTGACTCTTTGGATCACAAGAAACTGTGGAAAATTCTTCAAGAGATGGGAATACCAGCTTTACCTGCCTCCTGAGAAATCTGTATGCAGCTCAAGAAGCAACAGTTAGACCATACATGGAACAATGGACTGGTTCCAAATTGGGAAAGGAGTATGTCAAAGCTGTACATTATTACCCTGCTTATTTAACTTATATGCAGAATATATCATGCAAAATGCCAAGCTGGATGAAACACAAGCTGGAATCAAGATTGCCAGGAGAAACATCAGTAACCTCAGATACACATATGATGCCACCCTTATGGCAGAAAGTAAAGAAGAACTAAAGAGCCTCATGATGAAAATGAAAGAGCAGAGTGAAACATTTGGCTGAAAACAGCATTCAGAAAATGAAGATCATTGCATCCGGTCCCATCTCTTCATGGCAAATAATTGGGGAAACAATGGAAACAGGGAGAGACTATATTTTCTTGGGCTCCAAAATCACTGCAGATGGTGACTGCAACTATGAAATTAAAAGATGCGTGCTCCTTGGAAGAAAAGCTGTGACCAACCTAGACAGCATATTAAAAAGCAGAGACATGACTTTGCCAACAAAGGTCTGTTTAGTCAAAGCTTTGTTTTTTTCCAGTAGTCATGTAAGGATGTGAGCATTGTACTATAAAGAAAGCTGAAGTGAGGTGAAGTGAAGTGAAGTTGCTCAGTCATGTCCAATTCTTTGCGACCCCATGGACTGTAGCCCACCAAGCTCCTCCATCCATGGAATTTTCTAGGCAAGAGTACTGGAGTGGATTGCCATTTCCTTCTCCAGGGGATCTTCCCAACCCAGGGATCGAATGGGTCTCCTGCATTGCGGGCAGACGTGTTACCATCTGAGCCACCAGGGAATCCCTAAAGAAAGCTGAGCACCAAAGAATTGATGCTTTTGAACTGTGGTGTTAGAGAAGACTTTTGAAAGTCCCTTGGACTGCAAGGAGATCCAATCAGTCCATCCTAAAAGAAATCAGTCTTGAATATTCATTGGAAGGATTGATGCAGAAGTTGGAATTCCAATACTTTGGCCACCTGATGCAACAAATAACTATCTTATTGGAAAAGTCCTTGATGCTGGGAAAGATTGAAGGCAGGAGGAGACGGGGATGACAGAGGATGAGATAGTAGGATTGCATCACCAACTCGACAGACATGAGTCTGAGCAAGCTTCAGGAGTTGGTGGTGGACAGGGAAACCTGGCATGCTGCAGTCCATGGTGTTGCAAAGAGTTGGAGATGACTGAGCGACTGAACTGAACTGAAGGCTGTGTTTGTGTCTGCCCACTGGAAAGCTGTTCTTTGTTCCTCCTTTCCATATTATATTACTTTTTATTTTCCTATTTTCTATTTTAAGAAGTTTTAGACAATCTTCTTTCTCTACCTATACTTTTTATTATTACTAACTTATACTGTTTTATACTCCCCTATTTTGATTTTAATATATTCTCAGTTTTAAAAGAGAGTCAGCCATTTTGAAATAGAAGATCTCAATTATTTGACTAATTACTATCTCAGAGAAATATAATTTCACCTTAAAGGAATTAACATTTATTTCATAAATGAATATAAATAGAAAAATATCAAAAAATTATAAAAGTACTTTCCCATTGTATTCAATAATGGAATCATGATTGTTAAAGTTTATATGAAAATGAAATAATACAGGAAAATAGAAAATATTCAATTAATTATAATGCATATTTGTCAGTAGTGTCATGCAAGTTTGACTACTTTACTGTGCTTTACTCTAATTAGCTATATATCATTATTTTTTTCTGTCTGAAAAATATATAACAATTCTGCCCTGAAGTTAATTTATGCAAATAAACACTTTGATCTTTTCTTTTAAAAGTCTTAAAAGTTCTTCTTGGTTATGTCAAGAATATAAATGTTTTGACAAATTATATTGTGTAAAATATATAATAGTTTATTATGGTTTAGTTGTTTTTACAGAATATTTTTTAAATAACAGCTTATTTATAGGGGCTTCCCTGGTGGCTCAGAGGGTAAAGAGTCTGTCTGCAATGCAGAAGACCCGGGTTTGATAAGCATCAGCCAGAAAGAAAAACACCAATACAGTATACTAATGCATATATATGGAATTTAGATTGATGGTAACAATAACCCTGTATACGAGACAGCAAAAGAGACACTGATGTATAGAACAGTCTTTTGGACTCTGTGGGAGAGGGAGAGGGTGGGATGATTTGGGAGAATGGCATTGAAATATGTATAATATCATATATGAAACGAGTCACCAGTCCAGGTTCGATGCACGATACTGGATGCTTGGGGCTGGTGCACTGGGACGACCCAGAGGGATGGTATGGGGAGGGAGGAGGGAGGAGGGTTCAGGATGGGGAACACATGTATACGTGTGGCAGATTCATTTTGATATATGGCAAAACCAATACAATATTGTAAAGTTAAATAAAAGAAAATTAAAACAAACAAAAAATTGAAATAACCTATTACTTTCTGTAAAAAGTTATAATTAATAATTTAGAAGGCAGTCTCATATTAACACCTCTGATGACAAGCTTCTGAGATTAGATGTTACATTTGTGAGCTTCTAGCCTGTGGTGAAAATGTGACAATTTTATGGAGATAACAAACCATCTGATAAAGTATAGCTGATTTTGTGAATAAATATGATTTCTAGATATAACAGACAATCAAAATGACTGAAAAGTAAAGGAGTGAATGGAGACGTCCAAGTTCCATGGATAACATATAAAATATTAACATATGATATTACTTTAAGTATCAATGCAACTTTTTATTTGGTTTTAATAAAATAGTAACTACAGAGGGCTTGGTTATCAAAGAAAGCTTTAGAGAGCTTAATTACAGTCACATAAAATAACTTTTTCAGTTGTTAAGTACAAATGGAGTAAGAAAATCTATCTTTACATTTTTAATGATTCATTCAAATTGAAATGTTTAGACATTTCCAGCATTTAGTAATTTTCTAAGACTAAGTTGGCAGGTTAGAAATGAGCATATTTCTTTAGGGTAGGCTAACTTAGCTGTTAATTTACATAATTTACTTAACCCAGGCCACTTACTAAAACATTCAATTTCTTAACCTTTGATGAAAATCTAATGTCTCAATAATGGTAGAATACTCTGAAAGTCACAATTTAGTGAAATTATCACACAATTTAGCTATATGCTTTCAACAATCAATGAATTTCATCATTTTTATGAGTATGTTTTTGGGGAAAAAATTTCCCCTAAAAGTATGAGATGACTTAAGTTTGAATTTATTTATGTAGCACTATTCCTTAGAGCCAGACATCCTGGAATGTGAACTCAAGTGGGCCTTAGAAAGCATCACTACGAACAAATCTAGTGGAGGTGATGGAATTCCAGTTGAGCTATTCCAAATCCTGAAAGATGATGCTGTGAAAGTGCTGCTCTCAATCTGCCAGCAAATTTGGAAAACTCAGCAGTGGCCACAGGACTGGAAAAGGTCAGGTTTTATTCCAATCCCAAAGAAAGGCAAAGCCAAAGAATGCTCAAACTATCACACAATTGTACACATCTCACACGCTAGTAAAGTAATCCTCAAAATTCTCCAAACCAGGCTTCAGCAATATGTGAACCGTGAACTTCCAGTTGTTCAAGCTGGTTTTAGAAAAGGCAGAGGAACCAGAGATCAAATTGCCAACGTACACTGGATCATGGAAAAAGCAAGAGAGTTCCAGAAAAACATCTATTTCTGCTTTCTTGACTATGCCAAAGCCTTTGACTGTGTGGATCACAATAAACTGTGGAAAATTCTGAAAGAGATGGGAATACCAGACCACCTGACCTGCCTCTTGAGAAATCTGTATGCAGATCAGGAAGCAACAGTTAGAACTGGACATGGAACAACAGACTGGTTCCAAATAGGAAAAGGAGTTCGTCAAGGCTGTATATTGTCACCCTGCTTATTTAACTTCTATGCAGAGTACATCATGAGAAACCCTGGGCTGGATAAAGCACAAGCTGGAATCAAGATTGCCGGGAGAAATATCAATAACCTCAGATATGCAGATGATACCACCCTTATGGCAGAAAGTGACGAGGAACTAAAAAGCCTCTTGATGAAAGTGTAAGAGCAGAGTGAAAAAGTTGGCTTAAAGCTCAACATTCAGAAAATGAAGATCATGGCATCTGATCTCATCACTTCATGGGAAATAGATGGGGAAACAGTAGAAACAGTGGCAGACTTTATTTTTCTGGGCTCCAAAATCACTGCAGACGGTGACTGCAGGCATGAAATTAAAAGACACTTACTCCTTGGAAGAAAAGTTATGACCAGCCTAGATAGCATATTGAAAAGCAGAGACATTACTTTGCCAACAAAGGTCCGTCTAGTCAAGGCTATGGTTTTTCCAGTGGTCATGTATGGATGTAAGAGTTGGACTGTGAAGAAGGCTGAGCACCGAAGAATTGATGCTTCTGAACTGTGGTGTTGGAGAAGACTCATGAGAGTCCCTTGGACTGCAAGGAGATCCAACCAGTCCATTCTGAAGGAGATCAGCCCTGGGATTTCTTTGGAAGGAATGATGCTAAAGCTGAAACTCCAGTACTTTGGCCACCTCTTGCGAAGAGTTGACTCATTGGAAAAGACTCTGATGCTGGGAGGGATTGGGGGCAGGAGGAGAAGGGGGCGACAGAGGATGAGATGGCTGGATGGCATCACTGACTCGATGGACGTGAGTCTGAGTGAACTCCGGGAGTTGGTGATGGACAAGGAGACCTGGCATGCTGTGATTCATGGGGTCGCAAAGAGTTGGACATGACTGAGAGACTGAACTGAACTGAACTAAGTCCATTATTTACCTGAGGGTTAAAATTAACCGTTAATTTTTGTAATCTCTTTTTAATTAATACTGTCTTAGCTTCCCTTTATGTTATTATCACAAGTTTTAGTTTTATACCTTATGTAGCCAATAACATAAAGTTATAATCATGTTTTATTCATTTGTTTCTTAAACCATATAGAAAAAAGAGGAGTTACAGTAAAATTATTATATTTATAAAGGTAATAATATAGGTAAATATAAAAGCCAAAATAAATTGACTTAATGGAAAATTAAGGCCAAACTATAATGGTTATGTACACATTTTGCCTAGTCTGAGTTCTTTGTGATTATGCAGAATTTTTTAAAAATCCAGCATGAGTTTGTACAATTTTATGATTTTATGCTGTTATATTTCTGAAGTCTCAACATTACTATTGCTACTCCTTAGACCAGACCAATCAATCTGTGGACTAGATTTTTGAGTTAGTGCCTAAATTTATTCCTTCAAATTAGTGAACAAAGTCATAAATAAATGTTTCTTCAAAAATATATGCAAATACAAATAGAGAACAAGAGTGTGAAAAGATGTTCAATATCATTAATTAGGAACTAAAAATCATAACCACAGAGAATTATAGCTTCATACACACCAGGATAGCTATATTAAACAACAATGAAAATAAAAACGTCAACTGTTGGCTAAGACATGGAGAAATTTGAACACACATATACTGTTAGCAGCATTGTAAAATGCACAACTTTTGTGGAAAAACAATTTTGCATTTAATCAAAAAATTAAACATAGAATGACCATGAAGAGTTAAAGTGAAAGTCACTCAGTCGTGTCTGACTCTTTGTGACCCCATGGACTGCTTCAGTCAGTCAGTTCAGTCTTTCGGTCATGTCTGACTCTTCTCAACCATATGGACCACAGCACGCCAGGCCTCTCTGTCCATCACCAACTCCCAGAGTTTACTCAAACTCATCTCCATTGAGTCAGTGATGCCATCCAACCACCTTATCCTCTGTTGTCCCCTTCTCCTCCTGCCTTCAACCTTTCCCAGCATCAGGGTCTTTTCAACTGAGTCAGCTCTTCGCATTAGGTGGCCAAAGTATTGGAGTTTCAGCCTCAACATCAGTCCTTCCAATGAGCACTCAGGATTCTATGGAATTCTCCAGGCCAAAATACTGGAGTGGGTAGCCTTTCCCTTCTCCAGGGGATCTTCCCAACCCAGGGATTAAACCTAGGTCTCCTGCACGGCAGACGGATTCTATACCAACTGAACCACCAGGGAAGCCCAAGAATACTGGAGTGTGTAGCCTATCCCTTCTCCAGTGGATCTTCCCCCCCAGGAATCGAACTGGGGTCTCCTGCATCACAGGTGAATTATTTATCAACTGAGCTATGATGGAAGCCTAGAATGACCATGTGAGCCTATAATTTCACTGCTAGATATAATACCCAAAACAACTGAAATGAGTATTCAAGTAAGCACATGTGCACACCTGTTCATAGCAACACTATACACTATAGCCAAAAGGTGGAAATGGAAATGGTACAAATATTCCTTATTGGATGAGTAAATAAATGAATTGTGCTATATGTATGTAGTGGAATATTCTTCAGCCACAATAAGGAGTGAAGTATAGATACATGCTACATAGTGAATGAATCTTGAAAGCTTGTTAATTGAAAAAATTCAAAAAGAGATATCAGGTTATATAATATATGACATACCAAGAATGGATAACCTCCATCAAGATGGAAAGCAAATTGATAGTCCCCCATGGCTGGGAGGAGGGAGGAGTGGGCATAAGATTATCTTGCAAAGTGATGAAAATGTTTAGAACTTGATTTAGGTTTTGGTTGTAGAACATCATAACATACTACTGTCATAGAAATGTACACTTTTAAATGGCTGATTTTACGTTCTGTGACTCTTACCTCAATAAAAAAATCTTTTGATTATTTGAAATTTAAATTTGAATATCCTGTATTTTACCTGAAAACATATATTTCATACTATCTGCATCACTTATCAAAATGCTATAAAAATTAAGCATTTAATTTTTAAAACAACAAATAGCTTATTTTTGTAAGCCACTCTTTTAGTCTTTTTAAGTGACACTGTTATTCCACTTGCATATAACAGCCATTTTTGTCTTTGAGAAACATGTGTACAGTTACATGAAGAAGAGTTTAAAGATCTTTGTGTTTATACAGAAATGGTTAAAAAAAAACCTGTATAAAATCACTGCTGTCTTTTTGATTTTTATGTTACTTAGAAATCACTGTCCTTATTCACCCTCCTGTACTCATATGCTTCATAGCTTATTTTTATTACCAGTGCAGCACTAAATTAATAATACACATGAACTGATTTTTTGAACTTTGATTTTACTTCCGCATTTCCAGTCACAGCACCCATGTTTCTTATATCCATTGCCTTTTGGTGTTTATAATACAATGCCATAAGACCACTCAAATAGAAAGTGTAGAGGCAAGAGAAACAGAAGACTGAAGTTTTTATTTTCTTCTTCTAATTTAATAGAATGACCATACTAACAGTTTCTTTTTCCAACTGAATGAAAAAAGAGAGTGGTGATTTTTCCAATCTCTTTTTAACAGAACAAAACAAAGCCCAGAAGAAATGCCTGTGTACATAAGCTAAGCTTGAAGCACTGAGATGTTTATTAGATGGAGGGCTGGGGTTACATGACAAGCATCTTAAAACATGATTTGAAGTGAGGCTTAGTGCGTTTTCTCTGCAAGATGATCCTGCTAATAGGAGGGCAGCATGGATCAAGCGCTCTCTGCCCACTGAGGAAGCAGGGTAGCTGAAAGGAAGCACTGGCTTAGTAGAGACCATGCTCTTCACAGCATACCAACAGGGGACTTAAAATGAGAGAGAGAGATGAGCTCAGCGAGTCAGAGGGATCAAATCTTTCTGGGTCCTTTAACTCAAGGAAGTTTTATTCTTTTTTTCTCTTTTTTAATATTCTGAAAATAATTCATGAAAGCAATGGAGTCAGATTTAGAATTTTATAGCCCCTTTAAAATAGTCTCAATTTCCGTAAAATAACATATTTATTTTGCATTTCATTTCTCTTAATCTCTGTCAGCTTGATTAAAATGCTAGTGGTGGTGGTAGTTTAGTCTCTAAGTCATGTCCAACTCTTGCGACCCCATGGACAGAGGAGCCTGACAGGCTACAGTCCACAGGATTCTCCAGGCAAGAATACTGGAATGGTAGAAAAGTAGCCAAATATCTGCCCTATATTTAAATACAGAAGACATATGTCTTTAAGACATAAATCAATGTTTTTATCTCATGCACAACATAGTTTGCAGAAATAAGATGATTTCTCCCTTGAAAAATGAGTTTAAATCAAGAAATTAATGTTAAAAATAATTTAACGTTAGATACAATAATAATCAGAGGCAAAGTAATAAGATGGGTAATATTGATTTATCTAAACTTGATTTGGGAAATCAAATTATATCTTTTAATAATAAAAAGATGGCATGTGTCTTAGTTAAATTCAAGAAGAATGCAAGCAATACAAGGCATTAAGTTTTTAAATAGTATTGGTCATTAACTGTTGTTCCCAGGAGGGGTACATGGAAATACCATGGTAATAAAACCCAAGCAGCATAATTTCAACAAGTATTCTGACCAGAAAGCAGTTACTTTTTTCATAGGATGTCTAATGGTTCCATCTCATTCTTATGCAGCAGAAATAATGCTTGATGCTGCTTAGCAAACACAGGCAACAGAAAAAAAAAAAAAAAACTCAGCAAGAATTCTCACAGTATGGAACTAGAAGGATGTGGTGGTGGATCTTAGAAGTAAACCACACAAAGACCACCATTTTGCAAAATGCAAGGTAGATAATCAAAGTTTGAATAGAAATAATTAGATTTGGCTCAGTAATTAGAGTTTGCTGGTTAATTTACCAGAAAACATATTTGTTATCCTGATGCTGGGAAAAATTGAGAACAGGAGGAGAAGGGGGAGAAAGAGGATGAGATGGTTGGATGGCATCACCAACTCAATGGACATGAATTAGAGCAAACTCTGGGAGATGGTGAAGTCCTGTTTGACCACTTTCAATTTACCTCAATTCACGGACCTAACATTCCAGGTTCCTACACAATATTGCTCTTTACAGCATCAGACTTTACTTCCATCACCAGTCATATCTACAACTGAATGTTATTTTCACTTTGGCTCCATCTGTTCCTTCTTTCTGGAGTTATTTCTCCACTCTTCTTCAGTAGCATATTGGGGACCTACCGATATGGGGAGTTCATCTTTCAGTGTCATATCATTTTTTCATCTCACATGCTAACAATCTTGCTATCAAAGTAATGTTCAAAATTTCCAAGCAAGGCTTCAGCAGTAAGCGAACCGAGAATTTCCAGATGTTCAAGTTGGATTTAGAAAAGGCAGATGAACCAGAGATCAAATTGCCAACATCTGTTGGCTCATCACAAAAGCAAGAGAGTTCCAGAAAAAACATCTACTTCTGCTTTATTGACTAAGCCAAAGCCTTTGACTCTGTGGATCACAACAAACTGTGGAAAATTCTTAAAGAGATGGGAATGCCAGACTATCTTACCTGCCTCCTGAGAAATATGTATGCCAGTCAAGAAGCAACAGTTAGACCATACCTGGAACAACAGATTGGTTCCAGATTCAGAAAGGAGTACGTCAAGGCTGTATATTGTCACCCTGCTTATTTAACTGTGTGCAGAGTACATCATGCAAAATGCCAGGCTGGATGAAGCACAAGCTGGAATCAAAGTTGCCAGGAGAAACATCAATAACCTCAGATATGCAGATGACACCACTGTTATGGCAGAAAGCAAAGAGAAACTAAAAAGCCTCTTAATGAAAGTGAAAGAGGAGAGTGAAAAAGTTGGCTTAAAACTCAACATTCAAAAAACCAGCATCGTGGCATCCAGTCCCATCACTTCATGGCAAATAGATGGGGAAACAATGGAAACAGTGACAGACTTTCTTTTCTTCGGCTCCAAAATCACTGCCGATGGTGACTGTAAGCATGAAATTAAAAGATGTTTGTTCCTTGGAAGCAAAGATATGACCAAACTAGACATCATATTAAAAAGCAAATAATAATAATAAGAGAGAGAGACATTATTTTACTGACAAAGTTCCATCCAGTCAAAGCTATAGTTTTTCCAATAGTCATGTATGGATGTGAGAGTTGGAAATAAGGAAAGCTGAGTGCCAAATAAATGATGCTTTTGAGCTGTGGTTTTGAAGAAGACTCTTGAGGGTCCCTTGGACTGCAAGGAGATCCAACCAGTCTATCCTAAAGGAAATCAGTCCTGAATGTTCACTGGAAGAACTGATGCTGAAGCTGAAGCTCCAATACTTTGGCCATCTGATGCAAAGAACTGATTCACTGAAAAAGACCCTGATGCTTGGAAAGACTGAAGACATGAGGAGAAGAAGCCAATGGAGGATGAGGTGGTTGGATGGAATCACTGACCAATGGACATGAGTTTGAGCAAGCTCCAGGATTTGGTGATGGACAGAGAAGCCCGGCATGCTGCCGTTCATGGGGTTGCAAAGAGTCAGACATGACTGAGTGACTGAAGTGAACTGAGAAAAGCAAATATACCTCTCTTCACAGATTTAAACTACATCAGACAGTTATAATAAAGAAAAATAACAATATGTTGAAGATAAGACTGGGCTCCAAAAGCTCTGGGATAGAGGTGTAGTCTATATGAAACCGAAAGTTTGAGGAATGAGAATGAGGAACTGTTGAGTCCTTAAAGAGACAAGCTGATCTGTGTGGCCAAAGTATAGGGTATATATAAGCAGTGGGGAAAAAGGAAGGGTGATGTTGAAAAAAGACACACCTTGATAGGCCTTATACACTGTGTAAAATAAAGTAAGAAACTAAAATGGAATTACTCAAATTTGAATCAGGAAATTAATCTGAATGAACTTGTGATACCAAAGATTATTCTTCCTATAATTTGGAGGAAAAAGTAGACTTGTATGTCATCAACAAAACAATGGCCAAAACTGTGTAATGCCACAAGATACAGAAGTGGAAATATCAGTATCATCGAATTTAGTGAATGATTGGATACTGGAGTAGTTAAAAGGAGGGTCAAAGATGACATCAAGGTGTCTGAATTGCTGAAGCAACTAGATGGTGGTACAGTTCACTGAAAAATCACAAACGGGGAAGTGGGGCTCCCCTGTTGGCTCAGACAGTAAAGAATCCACCTTCAGTGCAGAAGACCCATGTTGGATCCCCAGGTCAGGAATATTCCCCTGGAGAAGGGAATGGCAACCCACCCCAGTATTCTTGACTGAAGAATTCCATGGACAGAGGAGCCTGTCGGGCTACAGTCCATGGGATCGCAAAGAGTCAGACACAGCTGAGTAACTACACACTTAGTTAGTTTGGGTCATTTGAGTTTGTGATGCCTGCTGTTCATGCAAAATTAATTGACTCAGATGCTCAATGCTCTAAGTAAGGACTAAAATTTCAGTGGATTAAAATCACAGAGGTTTATAGCTCATTTGTAATACATGCTCATTAGGATGAGATGTTCTCTAAATTCCAGTTGCTTTCTTATTCCAGTGGGATCCATTATGAATTCATGTGTTCCATGAAAAGAGAATCAGAGGCTCTAATTAGTCCTACACGAGGCATGATTTCAGGAGCACCATGATTGCTATGTTGGCCCATAATGTTTCAGTAAAGCCCTAGCCTGGGGTCCCCTATCATGTCCTTCTAGCTTCTTTTCTAGTTTTATTGTGGTTATACTTTCCTGCATATGTTACAATAGTTCTTAAAAGAGGGAAACTCTGCTCAAGTAATATCAAGTTCAATCAAATATGCTTCATGGTTAAAAATCCAGTAGTAGTTTCTATAATTTTCTGTTCACAATTTCAGCCATTTGTTTAACAGTAAAAAAAAAAAAAAACTTCAAACTACCATTGAATCATCTCATTCAGTTCTTTTGGAGAATTGGTGGTATACTGTGTTGATGCCCTAAAATTCACACTGAATTGCCAGACACGACTTTCTTATCCTTCTAAATTCTTCTTCAGGGTATTATTCTATTTCAGAGTAACTGACTTGAGACAGGCTCAGTGTAGAGGTGCTTTTATTAATGTTGAACATCTAAGTTGAAGCATTCAAATTTTAAACATCTTTGCTTCCAGGTGTCTTCAAGATCAGTATTCAGGACTTACCTCTTCCCAAAGGCCAGCCGTGGATTCTGTTGAACACAGTACCATGTACCAGGCACTAACCTCAGGGAAGCACAACATTGTGCACATTTCCTAATCCCAGGGTGAATTCAAATGCTTTTGCTCATTGCATCTTGGTATAGGAGTCAGAAAAGTAAACACAACACAGTAAAACTCTGGATGGAACCATTCTTTGCCCACACGGAGAAGAGACATAGCAAGATCAGCTCTGATAATGTGCAAACGTCTCTCATGGTTAGCGGGTCTCTGCTGGCAGCTGGCACCGGGCAATTGCCTATTTGCCTCCAAACATCCCTCTCAAGTCACGGCAGAAGGAATCTGAAATACCAAAAGCCGGGAGCATGCCTGAGGGCCATTGACATATAACCTGAAGCATAACAAAGGAGCATACTATGAGACTGAAACAGAAAGATATTCCCACACAAGACAAGAAGCCTAACACAGGCCGTGTGGACTCTGAGATAAACTCTTCATAAGAATGCTCCATACTCAAGGCTCATTTTATGCTGACTGAGAAGGACTCAATGACTGTCATGTGAGATTGTTATTTCCCAACACATTCTGAGTATATTTCCCATCCACATTCCTTTTAAGACACATAGAAGACTGCCAGTTGGAAAAGATTGCCTGTGTGTGAATTAAGATCTGACATTTCCTCAGTGTCTGATATGACAAGTTAACTAAACTATACACCTCAGTTTCTTCATTTCTAAAAAGAAGATAATATCCAACCTCAAAAGATATTGTGAAGACTAGATGTGCTAATTCATGGTAAATGTTTAGTTATGACTGGCGCAATGAAAGTGAAAGTTGCTCAGCCATGTCCAACTCTTTGTGACCCCATGGACTGTAGTCCATGGAATTCTTCAGGCCAGAATACTGAAGTGGGCAGCCTTTCCCTTCTCCAGGGGTTCTTCCCAATGCAGGGATCGAACCCAGGTCTCCCACCTTGTGGGCGGATTCTTTACCAGCTGAGCCACAAGGGAAGCCCAAGAATACTGGAGTGGGTAGCCTATCCCTTCTCCAGCAGAACTTCCTCCCAGGGATCAAAGTGGGGTCTCCTGCATCACAGGTGGATTCTTTACCAACTGAGCTATGACTGGCACATAATCAATGCTAAATAAAATTTATCGTATTATATTAATCTTTATTAATATTAAAAGTCTTGTCACTTGCCTTTCATGTAAAACTAGAAGGATTCTTCTTAGACAAAATAACATCTGCTAAAAGATTACTAGCTATAAATATCAGTGGGAGCAAGTAGTTGCCAGTTTTACATTATAGTATATGATCAGTTATGAGTTTATTGGTGTTACATTGCTTACTTCAAGTTTTAATTTTTTAATTTACTACTACACCCTGTGTTCCCGGCAGAGCATGCATGCTATTTGTCATCACCCACAGGTTCACTCCAAACTTTCAGTCTCTAGATCAGAAAAAGCCACAAAAGCAAAGAAAGAAATTTCAAATATCATCTCTAAATTTGGTTATTGAAAAATTGTTCTTCCTGTGAGATTTGTAAACAAATATTGGAAATAAATTTGCTTATCAACATATTCTAAGTTTACTGTATGTTTCTGTCAAACCAAGAAAGCAGTTTATAGAAAAATCTGATGTTTGGTTATGCTATATACTTTTACTTAGATTACTTAATTTTGAAATATTCAGTAATTTTATTTTTAAATGTGAGGAAAATCACAATAATTATGATGTTTATTGGTACTTTAAGAGTATAATTAGTAAACAAATATGGAATAATATTTCATTTGAAATTTGTAATTAGAAGATTCAAATATGGTTATATATAAATGATTTTTTAAAAGCAATTTAAAATTATTTTAAATAGTATTTTGAATTCAAAGTGCAAATTTTTTTTTAAAAATACATAACTTCAGAAATTTTTGAGGCCAATAAAAATGCATTGCATTAGAGAGACAAAAATAGATATAAAAATGTAAAAAGATCTGTTTTTGTAATATGGACATGATTATCAATAAAGTTTATTGATGAAAATGATGAAAAGAAATATGATTCAGAAACAAAAAACAAAATGTGAAAAATAATTCCCAGATGAGTGAAGCATGATTTTTTGAGCGAGCGAGTTGCAATACAAAAGACTGTAAAGGTGAAGTGGCTCAGCATCCTATAGTATATGGAAGTATTAGCGAGTCCTATAATAATTTTCATGTACTAGTGGACAGATTAGTTACCATCTGAGGAGACCCTGAACTGTCGGGAGAAATTCAGTGTAAGAAGTTTATTTATTTATTTTTTTTAACCTTTCAAAAGCAGACACTGTCTTTTAGTGTGGAGTGCTTATATGACAGTCAAGCAGAGAGCAGGAGACTCCTCAAGGAATAACTGCTGGGAAACTAACTCAGTGATAATTTATAAAAGTTGTCTAGAAGTGTGGTGAAATGTAAGCTCAAACAATAAATTATAGTTACAGAAGGTTGAGCCATAAAAGAAGAAACGCTGGGTAGACACCATAAACTGCCCAATCATTCACATTCCTAATGGCATTGATGGTTGGCATCAGGGGAAGAAGTCAAGGTCATTTAACTTCAATCTGGAAAACATTGCTGGTCAATCAAGGCAGTACATAAATGTTCATCCATCATCCAGGGTCAGTAAACCTAGCTACCACAGGAGAAAATACCTCATATATATTAACCATTTACTCAAAGGTGAATATTTGTAGGGGTAGGTAAAAGTTTACTCTCAGGGACATTGAGATTTTTTTAACTAAAAATTAAAATTACCAAGTAATTTTTGCTTTGTTTTGTTTCAGTATGAGTAAAATATACAGAAAAGGAATATACTCTATATTCTATTAAGGAATTGGTTGTTTCATAAATAATCGATTCTTAAAGTTTGTTGTTGTCTATTTTATAAAACTATAGAAAATATTCAAAATCCCTTGTTCTAGGGAACCTAAGTCTGTTTACAAACTGTGAAAAGAAAATGAATCTGTGAAGTTAGCATGAGGGCATTTCAAAGTGAGGTTTGAGAAAAGGTTTATCATGAAAAGAGTTAAAATTCACTTTAAGATCGACTCCATGTAACTATAATATGATCTTCTCTTCCTAATACACATATGGATAATGCTTGAAACAAATGAAGAAGAATAGTGGGCTATCTCAATGAGCAAGAAATTGCAGGTATGGAACAGCAACAATGGAGATGTTTAAGGGGGGGTAATTGACACAAGAAAAAAAACAAACAAACATTTTCAACAGGTCAGTAAGTCTCAGCAAAAAATGAAAATTGAGGTTGCACAATTTGTTGAACATGAAGTAATTCTTTAAAGAGATCTTAAACCTAAACAATATTAAATACAACCCATGCATTTCTATCAAGTAATCAAATACAACCTCCATTAAATAGTGACTTGAGAAAATAAAAATGAATCAATAAGAAAACAATAAAACAAATAAACAAAAAGCCTATGTACAAACTAACAAGACATATATAAAAATGTATTTATAATAATATACCTTGATGGTAAATTTACCAACAAAATTGGTGGGATGGGAAAGTACCAATGAAAAATTTGAAACAGCTAAGTGTCATCTATGCCCAGTTACTTAAAAAAAAAAAAATTGTGGAGACTTTCCTGGTGGTCCAGTGGCTAAGAAATCTCACTCCCAATATAAGGGGCCTGGTTTCAATTCCTGGTCTGGGGTACAGATCCCACATGCCCAAACTAGGAGCTTGCATGCCACAACTAAAAGATTTCACGTGATGCAACTAAGACTTGATTCAGCCAAAAAAAAAACTTAATTAATTGAAAAAAAATCTTTGTGATTGCTTTGGGTCTGCCAGAATAATCCAGGTTGATCACCTTATTTTAATGATTAGTACTCTTAATGCTACCTGCAATCTTAATTCTTCCTTGTCATGCAACATAACATATTCACAAATTTTGAGGCATAGGGCTTGGGCATCTTTTGGAGGTGAGGTGGCATTATCCTGTCTATCACAATTTTTTAGCATAGATAGAATAAGCATGTTTTCACTTGAGGAATAAAATAGTGGAAATGAAGAAACTGAATATCAAAAAAAAAAAAAAAAAGAGCAGTTAAATAAGTGAGATGAAACTGCTAAGGACAGAAATAAATACAGGGCTTATTTTCCCAAAGGTTGAATTCTGCTCCTTAGAGATCTCTTACATATATTTATACAACTAGCTGAAACAGCACGCATTATGCTCAGATAAAATATTTAAAATTTCTACTCTAGTAATAAATAAGCATTAATCATTTATCACTTAGTTAAATAATTAATTAGCTTTCAAATTATTTACTAAGTGAACATCTGCTTTTTCAATGTTGTGAGTAAAAGATAAGTGAGTCATAAAATGTTGCCTTAAGAAATCTACAAGTTTATGGAAATACTATGACTTAGTTAAAATAAATGTTACATAAAAAGAAACTCTAACTCTATTGAAAATAAACAATAGCCACAATCCTGAACTCTTGCTCTCTCAAAAAAGGAAATGTGGCACTAGTGGTGAAGAATCTGCCTGCCAATGCAGGAGATGCAAGGCACACTGTTTTGAAACCTGGGTTGGGAAGATCCTCTGGGGTAGGAAATGGCAACCTGCTCCATTACTCTTGCCTGAAAAATTCCATGGACAGTGGAATCTGGCGGGCTACAGTGCATGGGATCACAAAGAGTCGGACACAACTGAAGACTCACTCACTCATGGCAGTCGATATATGCAAATTGGACCATTTCAGTTCACTCATTATGATTCCTTATTATCTAAGGCAGAAAATGGTGTAAGTTTTAGCAAAGACTTGTTAAGTCTCATTATCATACACTAAATGGCACAAATAAGGAAGGCGTGGTAGGCCCAATGGAGCTGTAGAGGGAGAGGAAGCCATGCCTTAATCCCTGATGCCTGTGAATATCTATGTTACATGAAGAAAGGATCTTTGCCTATTTAAAGTTAGCCCTTCAAATTTAGAGATAACCCTGCATAATCCAGGTGGGCCCAATATAATCACATCAGAACTTTCTCATCCCAGAAGGATGAGACATATGGCAAAAAGTGAAGACCCAGAGATTCCATCTGTGGAAAGGATTTGAGATATCATAGCTGAATCTGATTTAAGGGCTTATGTATAAGGGATAAAGAGAAGCTTCTAGAGCTGAGGGAAGTCATAGGCTGACAGCTAAGAAACAGGAAGCTTATTTCTACAGCTTTAAGGAACCAGAGTCTGCCCACAACCTAAGTGAACCAGGATGTGAACTTTCCCTTGAGCCTCCCCCTTACTAACCCAACCAGTCAACACCTTGATTCTGGCTATGTCAATTTTTGACCAGAAAAACTAGTCAGACCAGACTGAACTTTGAACCTACAGAGCCATGAAACAGTAAATCTGTTTTGTTAACCACTGAGCTCTAAGGAATAATGTCAATCTTAAAATAAAATCAAATAGGACAAAATAAAAGACATACATGCAAATATCCTTACTGCAATTGTAACCATCAAATGAAATAAATAATATTATTATTTAATAATGATAAAAAGGAACCATCTACTGATGCAAACAACAAAAGACATCAATCTCAACAATGTTATACTGAGTGAAAAAAGACAGAAACAAGAATGAATCCTGTAAGATTCCATTTATAAGACATTCTAGAACATGATATCTAGAGAGATGGGTTGTGGGGAATGGGATGGGAATGAGACTGATTGCACAAAGGCACAAGAAAACATTTTGAGGTGATAGAAATATTCCATATCTTGATTGTGCATTTGGTTACATGGGAGGATATGCATTTTCAACTCATCAAACTGTACAACTAAAATGCATAGCTACAGTTCATACATATTATACTTAAAAGCGTTTTTTAAAAAGTATTCCACTCTCCAAATTCCTATCTATGTGGCAAAACTCATCTATTTTAAACAATAAATTAGACTCTTAATTCATGCTTTAACATGTTCAGTGCCTTGTCTCACCACCTTCAAAAACAAAGTTATTTTTCATGTTTTCTCCTCATGCCTGCAACACTCAACCTTGTAGACATGATTTCATTTATTTGAAATGGGTGACATCACCTCATCATTTAAGTTTCCTTTCTAGGATAAAAATGTTTAATTTTCAAATCATCTCTTCTATTTATTTTTGTCCCTTCAATGCATATGTCATGGATTTTACTTACATCTTAATCTTGCACTTCAGTTTATTTCACAGTAAGGTGAGTGAATAAAACATTGTTTCTGAATTTTTTCCTATTGATATGTATTCAGTGCCTAACACATTACTTGTCATGTATCAATACTTTGCAAAATATATTTTATTGAATTAACAAAAAATGGAATAACTATATCTGTTATTTTACTTATTCTCAACTCTGCTTGGTTTTATTGTTTTGTTTTGTTTTGTTTTTGCTATCAACTTATTTATAATTTATCTGTGTAAAATAACAAGCATCTTTAGGACATAAGTTATATTGTAAATCTTTATTACTGTGTAACCAGGCAGGACCAGACACCTAGGCATTCAATGAATATTTAAAAAATAAATAGGTGAAAAGAAATGAATGCAAACTCTAAGCTGAAATGTAAATTTAAAAGTCATAAGCATGTGAGCAAAGTTAAATCATAATCATTTAATTTGGCTTAATTTTTTTTTCAAATTCCCCACTCTCCAATATGGAATTAACTAAAATATATGTAAAGCAAAAATATTTCCAATTGCACTCTTAAAAATACTACATTTTAAGTTTAATAAAAATGGCTATGTAATCTACCAATTTATGTCATCAGTTGGTGTAATACTCCAATTATTCAGTACCAACTTAAAATCAAATGTCATCAATCTGATGGTTCATATTATATGAAAACTTTTTGCTTTTGAATGAGCCATCAGTAGAAATTAATTAATTGCAAGGGACTTATAACTGAGAGAGTGACATAATTATCACTTGGGATCCCTGGTTGCTCAGACAGTAAAGAATCTGCTGGCAATGCAAGAGACTGGGGTTCGATCCCTGAGTAGGAAAGATCCCTGGGTTAGGAAGATCCCTGGTTCAGGAAGATCCCCTGGAGAAGTGAATGGCTGCCCACTCGAGTATTCATTATAATGGCTTAAATATCAGGGTAAGTAAAATGTTGTCTGCCATTGTCACAAGAATGTAACTTTTCCTAAATATTGTCTAAATTTTTACAAAGAAAAGAAAAATTTCAGCCTAAATTTTAGTCAGTATGTTTTATCATGCCTATGAGGATGGTTTAATTAGCTGTATTAAAGCAGTTTATACATTTTCTACAATTATATTGTAAGGGGTCCATGATACATTATTTATCCAGACACCAATTTAATAAACATCCACCTTCAGTGTAAGGTATTCATGCAATAGGCATCAGTGATATTCTCTGAAGAATCTGAAAGATTTGCAACAATGACAATGACTATAATGTTCTTTTGACAAGAAACTGTCATACCATAAATGTATCATTTAGAATTCTACATTGAATAAAGCCATCACTGGCAAAGAATTTTTGTTTCTCTTTTTAAAAAATGGCCTCATAAATGTCTTCAAGTTTCTATGTTCTGATATAAATGACCCTTCTTACTAAAATGTGAACTTTTAGTAGGTCACTCATAAGCAGTCCTGTAAAGTAGGGGCTATGGTCACCAAGGTCATAAGAAACCAACAGATTCCAGGGGAAAGCAATCTTAAAAGGGTAAAGATATCAATCAGGAAAGGCTTTAAAAGTATACCCATATTATAGTACCAATTTATTATTTGGAAGCTATTTGTTGGGTCCTAACATGACCCATCTTTGCATGAAATGTTCCCTTGATATCTCTAATTTTCTTGAAGAGCTCTCTAGTCTTTCCCATTCTGTTGTTTGCCTCTATTTCTTTGCATTGATCGCTGAGGAAAGCTTTCTTATCTCTTCTTGCTATTCTTTGGAACTCTGCATTCAGATGCTTATATCTTTCCTTTTCTCCTTTGCTTTTCTCTTCTCTTCTTTTCACAGCTATTTGTAAGGCCTCCCCAGACAGCCATTTTGCTTTTTTGCATTTCTTTTCCATGGGGATGGTCCCTGTTTTCTGTACAATGTCACGAAACTCAGTCCATAGTTCATCAGGCACTCTATCTATCAGATCTAGGCCCTTAAATCTATTTCTCACTTCCACTGTACAATCATAAGGGATTTGATTTAGGTCATACCTGAATGGTCTAGTGGTTTTCCCTACTTTCTTCAATTTCAGTCTAAATTTGGCAATAAAGAGTTCATGATCTAGCCACAGTCAGCTCCTGGTCTTGTTTTTGTTGACTGTATAGAGCTTCTCCATCTTTGGCGGCAAAGAATATAATCAATCTGATTTTGGTGTTGACCATCTGGTGATGTCCATGTGTAGAGTCTTCTCTTGTGTTGTTGGAAGAGGGTGTTTGCTATGACCAGTGCATTTTCTTGGCAAAACCCTATTAGCCTTTGCCCTGCTTCATTCCATATTCCAAAGCCAAATTCGCCTGTTACTCCAGGTGTTTCTTGACTTCCTACTTTTGCATTCCAGTCCTGTATAATGAAAAGGACATCTTTTTTGGGTGTTAGTTCTAAAAGGTCTTTTAGGTCTTCATAGAATGTTCAACTTCAGCTTCTTCAGCATTACTGGTTGGGACATAGACTTGGATTACTGTGATATTGAATGGTTTGCCTTGGAAACGATCAGAGATCATTCTGTCGTTTTTGAGATTGCATCGAAGTACTGCATTTCTAACTCTTTTGTTGACTATCATGGCTACTCCATTTCTTCTAAGGGATTTCTGCCCACAGGAGAAGATATAATGGTCATACGAGTTAAATTCACCCATTCCAGTCCATTTTAGTTAGCTGATTCCTAGAATGTCGACATTCATTCTTGCCATCTCTTGTTTGACCACTTCCAATTTGCCTTGATTCATGGACCTAACATTCCAGGTTGCTATGTAATATTGCTCTTTACAACATCGGACCTTGCTTCTATCACCAGTCACATCCACAACTGGGTATTGTTTTTGTTTTGGCTCCATCCCTTCATTCTTTCTGGAGTTATTTCTCCACTGATCTCCAGTAGCATATTGGCCACCTATTGACCTGGCGAGTTCCTCTTTCAGTATCCTATCATTTTTCTTTTCATACTGTTCATGGGGTTCTCAAGGCAAGAATACTGAAGAAGTGTTTTGCCATTCCCTTCTCCAGTGGACCACATTCTGTCAGAATAAATATCTTCTGTCAGAAGGTATTAAGAAGAGTTGTCAAGAATACACAGAAGAACTGTACAAAAAAGATCTTCACATCCCAGATAATCACGATGGTGTGATCACTCACCTGGAGCCAGATATCCTGGAATGTGAAGTCAAGTGGGCCTTAGAAAGCATCACTATGAACAAAGCTAGTGGAGGTGACAGAATTCCAGTTGAGCTATTTCAAATCCTGAAAGATGATGCTGTGAAAGTGCTGCTCTCAATCTGCCAGCAAATTTGGAAAACTCAGCAGAAGCCACAGGACTGGAAAAGGTCAGTTTTCATTCCAATCCCAAAGAAAGGCACTGCCAAAGACTCCTCAAACTACCACACAATTGCACTCATCCCACACACTAGTAAAGCAATGTTCAAAATTCTCCAAGCCAAGCTTCAGCAATACATGAACCGTGAACTTCCAGGTGTTCAAGCTAGTTTTAGAAAAGGCAGAGGAACCAGAAACCAAATGGTCAACATCCACTGGATCATAGAAAAAGCAAGAGAGTTCCAGAAAAACATCTATTTCTGCTTTATTGACTATGCCAAAGCCTTTGACTATGTGGATTACAATAAACTGTGGAAAATTCTGAAAGAGATGGGAATACCAGACCACCTGATCTGCCTCTTGAGAAATCTGTATGCAGGTCAGGAAGCAACAGTTAGAACTGGACATGGAACAACAGACTGGTTCCAAATAGGAAAAGGAGTATGTCAAGGCTGTATATTTTCAACCTGCTTATTTAACTTCTATGCAGAGTACATCATGAGAAACCCTGGGCTGGATAAAGCACAAGCTGAAATCAAGATTGCCGGGAGAAATATCAGTAACCTCAGATACGCAGATGACACCACCCTTATGGCAGAAAGTGAAGAGGAACTAAAAAGCCTCTTGATGAAGGTGAAAGAGGAGAGTGAAAAAGTTGGCTTAAAATTCAACATTCAGAAAATGAAGGTCATGGCATCTGGTCCCATCACTTCATGGGAAATAGATGGGGAAACAGTGGAAACAGTGTCAGACTATTTTGGGGGGCTCCAAAATTACTGCAGATGGTGATTGCAGCCATGAAATTAAAAGACGCTTACTCCTTAGAAGGAAAGTTATGAACAAACTAGATAGCACATTGAAAAGCAGAGATATTACTTTGCCAACAAAGGTCCGTCTAGTCAAGGCTATGGTTTTTCCAGTGGTCATGTATGGTTTTGAGATTTGGACTGTGAAGAAATCTGAGCGCTGAAGAATTGTGCTTTTGAACTATGGTGCTGAGAAGACTCTTGTTAGTCCTTTGAACTGCAAGGAGATCCAACCAGTCCATCCTAAAAGAGATCAGTCCTGGGTGTTCATTGGAAGGACTGATGATGATGCTGAAACTCCAATACTTTGGTCACCTCATGCAAAGAGTTGACTTATTAGAAAAGATCCTGATGCTGGGAGGGATTGGGGGCAGGAGGAGAAGGGGACAACAGAGGATGAGATGGCTGGATGCCATCACCAACTCGATGCACATGAGTTTGGGTGAACTCCAGGAATTGATGATGGACAGGGAGGCCTGGTGTGCTGTGATTCATATGGTTGCAATGAGTCGGACACAACTGAGCAACTGAATTGAACTGAACTGAACTCAACATGACCCAGGCATAATTTAATTTCAGGAAAAAAAAATTAAAGGCAATACATAAATAAATAGTTTTTATTTGAATAACTGATCCAAAGAAGAATGGAAGTATTCTCTGAAAGCTTATCTAAAGTAATCTTAGGGGAAGTGTATCAGATTTATAAGGAAAACTTTCTATTGAAAAGCACTATGTAGCTTGTACTCTCCATGATGAATATAATTAATGTAAGTGAAGATGAGGGATGGGATGGAAGTTAAAAAAAATCACAGTTTTGAAACTACTTTACTAGGCAATTTAAATTACCTAGATTTAATTCAATAAATAAATTACTACAGTCTTCTAACTTCAGACACATTCTGTGTACACTTTTATTAACAATTGCTTAAGTCAACACAATGCAAGTTTGAAATGGTATACTTGAACTCTGTTTTTCTGAGTTCTCAGTTCAAAAGCTTTAATACATGCAATTATTAACCTCACCTACTGTATGATTTTAAAAATATGACTCTCAATATATAATTTGCATATAATAAAATGTATCCATTTTTATATTTAATAAACATGAATTTATTTTATAAATAAATGTATAATTTTTCTCAGGTATACACATTTATTTAACCACTGCCATATTCACAGTACATGAATATCCATCATCAGTGAGGCTTACATTTGTTCTATGGTTTTACTTAAGTAAGCCCATGTGTTACCCAACTGGACTTTCATGTGGTGGGCAGCAAAGCCAAAACACTGACACTTGGTTGTTGTGAAAGAAAGGACAGTGCTTACTGCAAAGGAGGAGGACAGTGCCAAGCAAGGACAAAGGCCAGTTAGTTGCTTGAAAAGCCAGAACTCACCAATGGCTTTCAGCAAAAAGTTTCCCAAGGCATCGTTAGTAGCAAACATTGCAGGGTGCGTGCTCAGATCCTGGACATTCTTCCTGAAGGGCCCAGCTCAGTTTCAAATGAGAGAGTGTTCTCCACAAGACTCTTAAATTTCTTCATATTATGCAAGTGAGGCACAGACTACCCTTTGTTCCAAATTAAATGTTTAAAGAATTATTTTACAGCAAATGGTCTTGGAAGAAAAAGAGCATAATAACATAAATATAAATGACATGCATGTTTACTGTCCAGTGGAAGAAAGGTGCGGGCTTCCCAGATGGTGCTTGTGGTAAAGAACTTGACTGCCAATGCAGGAGACACAGGACACGTGGGTTTCATCCCTGGGTTCGGAAGATCCCCTGAAGGAGAGTATGGCGACCCACTCCAGTATTAATGTCTGAAGAATCCCATGGACAAAAGAGCCTGGTGGGCTATGGTCCATAGGGTTGCAGAGAGTCAAACATGACTGAAGTAACAGCATGCACGGATAACAAAAAGTGATATATCCTACCAGGGGAAGAAGAGACACATGTAATGCCCATCAGAAAAGATTCAAGTTCTCTAAGCTCAGTCTTTCTCTGTAATATACAAGTGCCAACTGATCCACCTCTCATAGCCAAGTGGGAGTTTGTGCTCAGGAAACTTTGGACATACTCTGCCTATTGCTATTTGACTGTGGGGACAAATATACTGAAGTTCCTCTCTAATCCTGGAGACTTCTCTCTGCTCATATTCATTAACTTGCAAATAGGTGAAACCATCAACCCTTTACGGTCCTTGATAGCTGGTGACAATGATGGTGTGCTGAAAGAAACATGATTTTCTGGAAAAGAAAGTTCAAGAGGTGTACAGACTAATTACTGGGATTTGAAAGAAAACCATGGGAATAAAGTAGTGAACATGTTAATCAAATTGTCTGCTGAAGCAGTCAATAAATTGCCCTTGAATTTGTTGTCTTTCATTCCAATCCCAAAGAAAGGCAATGCCAAAGAATGCTCAAACTACCGCACAATTGCACTCATCTCACACGCTACTAAGTAATCCTCAAAATTCTCCAAGCCAGGCTTCAGCAATATGTGAACCGTGAACTTCCTGATGTTCAAGCTGGTTTTAGAAAAGGCAGAGGAACCAGAGATCAAATTGCCAACATCTGCTAGATCATGGAAAAAGCAAGAGAGTTCCAGAAAAACATCTATTTCTGCTTTATTCACTATGGCAAAGCCTTTGACTGTGTGGATCACAATAAACTGTGGAAAATTCTGAAAAAGATGGGAATACCAGACCACCTGATCTGCCTCTTGAGAAATTTGTATGCAGGTCAGGAAGCAACAGTTAGAACTGGATATGGAACAATAGACTGGTTCCAAATAGGAAAAGGAGTTCATCAAGGCTGTATATTGTCACCCTGTTTATTTAAATTATATGCAGAGTACATCATGAGAAACGCTGGACTGGAAGAAACACAAGCTGGAATCAAGATTGCCGGGAGAAATATCAATAACCTCAGATATGCAGATGACACCACCCTTATGGCAGAAAGTGAAGAGGAACTAAAAAGCCTCTTGATGAAAGTGAAAATGGAGAGTGAAAAAGTTGGCTTAAAGCTCAACATTCAGAAAATGAGGATCATGGTATCCGGTCCCACCACTTCATAGGAAATAGATGAGGAGACAGTGGAAACAGTGTCAGACTTTATTTTTCTGGGCTCCAAAATCACTACAGATGGTGACTGCAGCTATGAAATTAAAAGACGCTTACTTCTTGGAAGGAAAGTTATGACCAACCTAGATAGCATATTCAAAAGCAGAGACATTATTTTGCCAACAAAGGTTCGTGTAGTCAAGGCTATGATTTTTCCTGTGGTCATGTATGGATGTGAGAGTTGGACTGTGAAGAAAGCTGAGCACCAAAGAATTGATGCTTCTGAACTGTGGTGTTGGAGAAGACTCTTGAGAGTCCCTTGGACTGCAAGGAGATCCAACCAGTCCATTCTGAAGGAGATCAGCCCTGGGATTTCTTTGGAAGGAATGATGCTAAAGCTGAAACTCCAGTACTTTGGCCACCTCACACAAAGAGTTGACTCATTGGAGAAGACTCTGATGCTGGGAGGGATTGGGGGCAGGAGGAAAAGGGGACGACAGAGGATGAGATGGCTGGATGACATCACTGACTCGATGGACGTGAGTCTGGGTGAACTTCGGGAGTTGATGATGGACAGGGAGGCCTGGCGTGCTGTGATTCATGGGGTCACAAAGAGTCGGACATGACTGAGCGACTGATCTGATCTGATCTGATCTAAATGGGGAGGATTCAGGGAGGTGGATGTGGCAAATTATGGGAAAGAAAGTTCAATACAGATGTTGCCAAAACTGTAACTCTGAATATGCTAACACTTTTGGGAGTTGAAAGACCTTTCTTGATAATCTGATGATCAGTCTCAGGTCCACCACATTTTATCAAATAGGACAAAGATTTATCATGGGTGGGAATAACTTCCTTACCCATTTGTGGATCAAATTACCAACCCACATCACTATATTCAAAAGTAGGAAGGTCCACAACTACTGTGGTCAGAACTAGATCACTTAATAGAACTTCAGATAAGTTTATTTGGGAAATGAGGGGATGGAGTGTGTAATGTATATTTAAAGAAAAATGCAACTTGGAAGTTTTACTACCTAATCTCCCTTACAGTCTGTCATACCAACCATACATCAACCTGAAAAGGTGAGAGTCTACATCTCACAAGGTTTTGTTTTCTTTTTCTCTTGGATGTGTATTTTTTGTTGTTTGTTTCTTTTCTTTCCCAGTGGGACTTGGTTGATACAAAAATACTGTTGTCTTTTCTTGGAGATTTTCCTGTGTTAAACTCTTGTGGGGAAATACAAATGAGATATTGACTAGTATCTGTGTTCTTATCATGCCAGATTGGGTTTACTATGCTGATTAAATTGACACACTGATTAATGAGACACTGACAAAAAGAAATCTAAATAGAATCTTACAGTCAGCCCCCCACACACTGAAATATACCCTAGTCATTATTTTGTCCCCAGGCAGAATTCAAAACACATTATTTTGGGAATGGGATTGCATATGCCTTGGATTTAGCATTTATTAATAATGCTTCTTCCAAACTCACAAAAATAACAATGAACTAATGTAGTTTCAAGCCAGAAAGCACTATGGCTATGATACCTGTTTCACAAGTTTCTCAAAGCTAAAGTAGATGGCCAAAGCCATGAGTATCTTATCACCTGATGAAGAGCAAAAGCATTTGGAAGTGTATTTGGTTATGTTATGAGCCTTCATCATGCCACTTGAAACCCAAAGTGTATTTAAAGCCATGTTTAAGGGTTTGGAGCCACTCTCTTCTTTTATACCTTTTGATTCCTCTTTCTCCCTCTATCCTGATTCCAAACACTTTAAGGACAAAGAAAATTAGAGGTGTGCTTGAGGTCTCTCTGTGTTCAAGGAAGACTGAAGGTCAAATAGACTGATCTGAGTTTTCTGGGGGAATTTCAAGAAGGTGCAGACTCCAATACATGGCTCCACTGGATAAAAACACAAAAATCAGAACCACAGAAAGAAGAGGTAACTGAATTAAACTAATAGATATTTGTGCAGTGTTCACAGAGTGGAGGTAAAGTTAGGGAGAACTTAAGGGTGGGACTCTTTAGGCCAGTTTCTTGTATTGTTTTTGTTGCTAATGCATCTTAACATATAGTTGGAATTGATGTATATGTGTGAATTTCCCAGTACCATAATTCCTAGAGGGATCTCTTTTTATTGGGAGGAGCCTTGTGGAGACAAATGTTGGTGAAACACAAAATTGTCCCCCAACTTTCTCCCTGTCTCTGCCTAAGTGGTCAAACAAAATTAGTAAAGAATCTCAAAAGGAAAGAAAAAAATCACAGGCTTGACTAAGGACTTACAATACACAGGAGTATAGAGGTACCATATGTTAACATAGCAGCTTCCTATGGCTAGAAGATTAAAAAGAACTGGAGTGGATTATCTCCTACTGAATTCATTTGATTCTATTATAAACCTGGTGGTTCCAAACACTATGACTATAACTGAACCATTACAAAAATTGAAGGTTCTTTTCTTTGAACATTGACATTTTCTCTGTTCCATCATTGGCAATGGAATATGAAGACTGATTTTAATTTACTTGGCAAGATTTCCAGTATAAAAAACTGGATGGATCAGGGTTTAGAGTAAGTGATTCTATACATTAATGTCCAAAGTACTCACATTTAACTGATAGAATTTACAATTGGAAGGAAAGATTAATGTAACTTGTGTGTTGTTTCCTTTTCGCTAGTTCAATGTAATTTTTTTTGTTGCTTGCACACCTCAGTGTGTTTCAGACATGTTACTGGTCATGACAACTCTCTTATCCATCTTATGACCAACCTAGACAGCATATTAAAAAGCAGAGACATTACTTTGTCATCAAAGGCCTGTCTAGTCAAGGCTATGGTTTTTATGGATGTGAAAGTTGGATTATAAAGAAAGCTGAGCACTGAAGAATTGATGCCTTTGTACTGTGGTGTTGGAGAAGACTCTTGGGAGTCCCTTGGACTGCAAGGAGATCCAACCTGTCCATCCTAAAGGAGATCAGTTCTGCATGTTCATTGGAAGGACTGATGTTGAAGCTGCAACTCCAGCACTTTGGCCACATGATGCGAACAAATGACTCATTTGAAATGACCCTGATGCTGGGAAAATTGAGGGCAGGAGGAGAGGAAGACAGAGGATGAGATGGTTAGATGGCATCACTGACTTAATGGACATCGGTTTGGGTAGACTCCAGCAGCTGGTGATGGACAGGGAGGCCTGGCATGCTGCAGTACTTGGGGTCGCAAAGAGTCAGATACAACTGAGCAACTGAACTGAACTGAAGTAGGAAGTAGATTACAAAGCAGTCTGTCTTAGGGGTCAAAAAATTTTATTAACTTGATGCATTTATTACCAGTCTATCCTTATTAGTAAACTTTTAAATATCATCACAAAGTAATGATTTACCTCATTTGTTTCCCTATCTTCAGTTCAGTTCAGATGCTCAGCTCTGTTCGACTCTGTGATCCCATGGACTGCAACAGAGCAGGCTTTCCTGTTCTTTGCCAACTCTCAGAGTTTGCTCAAACTCAACTCCATCAAGTTGGTGATGCCTTTCAACCATCTCTTCCTCTGCTGTCCCCTTCTCCTCTTGCCTTCAATCTTTCCCAGCATTAGGGTCTTTTCCAATAAGTCAGTTATTTGCATCAGGTGGGCAGAGTGCTGGGGCTTCAGCATCAGCATCAGTCCTTCCAACAAATATTCAGGACTAATTTCCTTTAGGATTGACTGGTTTGAACTCCCTGCAGTCCAAGGGACTCTCTAGAGTCTTCTCCAATACTACTGTTCAAAAGCATCAATTCTTCAGTTCTCAGTTTTCTTTATTGTCCAACTCTCACATCCATATATGACTACTGGAAAAACCGTAGCTTTGACTAGACAGAGCTTTGTTGGCAAAGTAATGTCTCTGCTTTTCAGTATGCTTTCTAGGTTGGTCATAGCTTTTCTCAAAGGGAGCAAGCATCTTTTAATTTCATGGCTGCACTGTGCCTTTCACCATCTCCCTATTTCAGTTCAGTTTAGTTCAGTCACTCAGTTGTGTCAGACTCTTTGCAACTCCATGAATTTCAGGATGCCAGGTCTCCTCCATCACCAACTCCCGGAGTTCACTCAAACTCACGTCCATCGAGTCGGTGATGTCATCCAGCCATCTCATCCTCTGTCGTCCCCTTTTCCTCCTGCCCCCAATCCCTCCCAGCATCAGAGTCTTTTCCAATGAGTCAACTCTTTGTGTGAGGTGGCCAAAGTATTGGAGTTTCAGCTTTAGTATCAGTCCTTCCAAAGAACACCCAGGACTGATCTCCTTTAGAATGGACTAGTTGGATATCCTTGCAATCCAAGGGACTCTCAAGAGTCTTCTTCAACACCACAGTTCAAAAGCATCAATTCTTTGGTGCTCAGCTTTCTTCAAGGTCCAACTCTCACATCCATACCTGACCTCTGGAAAAACCATAGCCTTGACTAGACGGACCATTGTTGGCAAAGTAATGTCTCTGCTTTTCAATATGCTATCTAGGTTGGTCATAACTTTCCTTTCAAGGAGTAAGCGTCTTTTAATTTCATAGCTGTAATCACCATCTGAAGTGATTTTGGAGCCTCCCAAAATAAAGTGAGCCACTGTTTCCACTGTTTCGCCATCTATTTCCCATGAAGTGATGGGACCAGATGCCATGATCTTCGTTTTCTGAATGTTGAGCTTTAAGCCAACTTTTTCACTCTCCTCTTTGACTTTCATCAAGAGGCTTTTTAGTTCCTCTTCACGTCCTGCCATAAGGGTGGTGTCATCTGCATATCTGAGGTGATTGAGATTTCTCCTGGCAATCTTGATTCCAGCTTGTGCTTCTTCCAGCCCAGTATTTCTCATGATGTACTCTGTATATAAGTTAAATAAGCAGGGTGACAATATACAGCCTTGACGTACTCCTTTTCCTATTTGGAACCAGTCTGTTGTTTCATGTCCAGTTCTAAGTGTTGCTTCCTGACCTGCATACAGATTTCTCAAGAGGCAGGTCAGGTGGTCTGGTATTCCCATCTCTTGAAGAATTTTCCACAGTTTATTTTGATCCACACAGTCAAAGGCTTTGGCATAGTCAATAAAGCAGAAGTAGATGTTTTTCTGGAACTCTCTTGCTTTTTCAATGATCCAGCAGATGTTGGCAATTTGATCCCTGGTTCCTCTGCCTTTTCTAAAACTAGCATGAAATGTGGTAGCAAAACTTTGGAGGGATATGAAATAAAGTCACATAAGTAGTTGGAGAGAGGGCACTGAGACTAACAACTTCATGTTTTTCATATTTTGAGGTTTATGGATTTTGATCATATGCTGTGATAGGCAGAATAATGGCCCCCCAAAGTTGCCTGCCTGTTAATCCCTGGAACATGTTCATGTGTCTCATGACAGAAGAAAAAGTAACAGATAAATTTAAGGCTCCTGTCAACTGACCTTAAAGTAGGTAGAATATTCTGGATTACCCTGATGGGTTCAGGGAAATAAAGAGTCTTTAAATGTGGACCAAAGGGGCAAAAAATAAAATAAGAGGAAGATGCGATTAGCAGACCATACCTGTCTTTGAAAACAGAAGGGGTCATGAATGGGGCCTCCTGTAATAGTCAGGAAAGGCAATAAAGTGAATTCACCCCTAGAGGTTTCAGATAGGAGTGAACTTATGCCAATACTTCTATTATAGAACAGTGAGGCCTAGTTCAGATTTATGACTTTCAACTTTGTAATCATATATTTCTGTTGTTTTAAGACAGCAAGCTTATGCTAATTTCTTGTAGAATCCACAGGAAACAAACATATACTCCTCCATGTAGGTGATAACCATCAAATCCAATGTGTGGCTCAACATCTAAAGTTATGGTCAAATAAAACTTACATTTAAACATCTTGACCAAGTTGCTGTGTCTTTGTGTGGGTGTGTGTGGGTGTGTACACCGGGGGTGTGTTCTTGTGCACACATTATGTGGATCATTTGGGTTAAATAAATAAGGTGATTTATTTTGTAGCTATCTCAGTACCACAGCTAATGATTTTTGCTACAATGATAGATGTGGAAATGAAGAGGAACTTTTACAGTTATTACACGTTTAGATACAGAGTTGGTCTGTTTAAGTAAATTTTAGAGTCTTTACAAATTCTTTGGCAACTGGCTTGAACAATTTCATTGATGGAGACTCAGTGTAGAGACAAAGGATTACCATTTTCATTGAAATATGTTCAGTTCAGTTCAGTTCAGTCACTCAGTCGTGTCCGACTCTTTGCAACTCCGTGAATCGCACCACGCCAGGCCTCCCTGTCCATTACCAACTCCCGGAGTTCACTCAGACTCACGTCCATCGAGTCAGTGATGTCATCCAGCCATCTTATCCTCTGTCGTCCCCTTCTCCTCCTGCCCCCAATCCCTCCCAGCATCAGAGTCTTTTCCAATGAGTCAACTCTTCGCAGGAGGTGGCCAAAGTACTGGAGTTTCAACTTTAGTATCAGTCCTTTCAAAGAAATCCCAGGGCTGATCTCCTTCAGAATGGACTGGTTGGATCTCCTTGCAGTCCAAGGGACTCTCAGGAGTCTTCTCCAACACCACAGTTCAAAAGCATCAATTCTTCGGTGCTCAGCTTTCTTCACAGTCCAACTCTCACATCCATACATGACCACTGGAAAAACCATAGCCTTGACTAGTCAGACCTTTGTTGGCAAAGTAATGTCTCTGCTGAAATATGTTAAGAACTGGATAATATGGATTAATTGTAATTCAACGTCTTATTAAAATAGTCATGCTTTAAATGCACAAAAGGTCATAAACCCATATTAAATGATCTGGTGGGACTCCACAGTTCATTGGCTTTCCTTGATGGAAAACAAAGTCTTAGGTGAAGATAACAAAGAATATGAGAAATTTTAAATGGAAGTAGAATCTCATTCAAACAATGAATATAATGGGTCTTTGTCCTTAAATTGAGTAAATATATCCTAGGGATATAGGGAAAAATAGGAAAAACATATTATGAGTTCAAATCATTATAATCATCATTGCATTCATACCCAGTCATGAAAATATCCAAGGTATGGGAAAACAAGTACTGGGCTAACTGAAAGGTTAGCAGTTATGCAATTGAGAAAATGAAAGAAGTAGTCTAAGTACTAATTTCCTAATCTGTAAATGCAAGTATACTAGACTACCTGTAATATGTTTTAAAGTCCGTCACATTTGTAAATGGTGGTTGTTTAGAATCAAAAATACCCATGACCCAGAATTATGTGAATCATTTCTAAAATGTCTCATATTAATAAATATAAAAGAGAAAAGTAATATTAAAGGATTTCTAAAACTGATTTGCTGTCACATTAGTTTTAATTAGCGAAAAGAAGTATGTTAAAATTCATGTGCAAAGTATCTGTTCTGATTTTCACTTTTTTTGAAGTGTTTTTAAAGTAGAAAATTACAATATAAATTAAGATTCATTTTCAAAGCATCCGCATTTGCCTTGTATTGTCTTTCATCTGAGGATCTAAGAGTATTTCACATCTTTTCATGATTTGCCAGAGGCTACAGTGAGTCCAGTCTCACTAGCTTCTGTGACACAGTCTGACCCTTTCCAGTGAACACCGTAACTTTACTACTGTGGGGCAAAACTCTTGACCTGTTTTTCTAAAAACAAAGCATTCATTTGCCCAGCAGTGACTATCCAACAGTTTCACGGTCCCAGTTGGATAGGAACATATCAAAAGAAAAAAAAAAAAAAAAAAACAACTCTGTAACATGACTCCTAAAACCTCTAATAATCAAATGCACAATTAAATGGACAATTGTGATCCTATTTAATTCTTTTTCTTAGAGAGCTGATTATTTTCTGATAGTTCATCCTTTTTCATAATTATTATCACTTATTGATATTTTCAATATAATTTTGAAATATCCTTAAGCCTACTTTTGCTGCTCTCTAGCCTGAGATGCTTATTAAGACCACTGCATCCTTTCTACAGATAAAATTCTTGCAATGAGACAGGAAAAAAAATGAGATTCAACTTTTCTTTCATTTCTCCAAATGTATCCCCAAGAAAGCACAAAGACATATAATTTTCTTGTTACCCTCTATCTGGTTGCTCAATCTTTCTGTATCCATAGTTTAACATGTCTTTTGACAACTAAGAAACCATAGCAAGAATTCATGGCATATATTAACTATTTGATTCAGAAATTAATTTTACTCATAAAATATAGATAATATAATGTAATATACTATGGTACAATGTATTAGGACTACACCTGTGAATAAGACATGCTTCCTATTCATAAACAGTTGATACTACGAGGCAGGAAATGATGGAATAATGTTCTGATACATGTATATGGGATTCCCTGATAGCTCAGTTAGTAAAGAATCAGCCTGCAATGCAGGAGACCCCAGGTTGATCCCTGGGTCAGGAAGATCCGTTGGAGAAGGGATAGGCTACCCACTCCAGTATTCTTAGGCTTTCCTTGTGGCTCAGCTGGTAAAGAATCCACCTGCAATGCAGGAGACCTGGGTTCGATCCCTGGGTTGGGAAGATGCCCTGGAGAAGGGAAAGGCTCCACTCCAGTATTCTGGCCTGGAGAATTCCATGGACTGTATAGTCCGTGGGGTCACAAAGACTCAGACACGACTGAGTGACTTCACTTCACACACACACACACACACACACATATATATATACACATATATATGTATATAAATAATTATTATCCTATAAAAATGTTGGCAATTTACAAGAATGGAAAAATATTATTAGTTAGGATAGTGAATATATAATCCAAGTCATTGTAAAAACAATTGCATAGGTTGGGAACCATGCCACTACTTATGAACTTGTATATTAATTATACCCATATTAAAGGAATTTAATTAGGAATTAGAATTGTTGATTCCTTTTATTCCTGTACTAAGAACTAGGGTAATCCAGTAAGTCTGGATCTTAAAATGTGGCCTAATTTGTGTAACCGGATATCAATAATCTTTGCAAAATAAAAATTAAAAAGCACAAGTAGAGCTATTAACAATAATTTATGAAGCACTCTGTTAGATGCAAATATGAACCAGGAAGCCACAAAAGGAGGGAGTAAGAACTGATTATATGCTGAGGTTATGTAATGGAAAATTCTCCACAAAGTTGACACATGCCACTAAGCTTTGTAAAATTCTACACAAGTTGACACATGCCACTAAGCTTTGTTAAATTCTACATGAAAGACATTATGAAAATGTTTCCCTCTTAAATGTCAGGAAAGTCAATTGTAAAGCAGGGAGAGGAGAGAATGAGCTGAGAAAATCAGAAGCTGAAAGGAACAGGCTTTAGTGAGAAGCTGAAAAGAAATCAAGGGCATAAGCTTAGTCATTTAAGAGGCTGATGTGAGACAGGTTTCAGTGTCCAGCTGAGAACTCCAGGTTCCTTGGAGCCGGTAACAGATCTCAGGATAAGAGCTTGGAGCAAGGTGGCTTAGTGAAAACTAGCTCAGGACAGCTTGCACAGCCACTGTGTCCCAGACAATAGCCACAGACACAATTGTCTACAATTGCCTTGTCAACTACATCAGTCTCCTTTCAGGGGGTGTTAGTTGTTGTTTGTTGCTAATTGTGTCCAATTCTTTGCAACCTCATGGATTATAGCCCAATAGGTTCTGTGCCCATGGGATTTTTCATGCAAGAATACTGGAGTAGGTTAGCGTTTTCTTCTCCAGGTGATCTTCCCGGATCAGGGATTGAACCCATGTCTCCTGCATTGGCAGGCAGATTCTTTTAACAATTTAAAGAACAAGCTAAAGACAAAGACAATTTATCTTTAAACAACATGTGAACTAAGGAAAATCCAAATCTGTATATTTGAGAATAAAATAAAATAGTCTATATCTATTGTATAACGTGTAAATATATTTTTTCTGTATATATTCTAATCAACTTTCCATATGTTTATCAACTTTTAAAAAGGTTGCTGTTTGCTTTATTTCTCATCTCCACTCAGTATTCCACTTTATCCTAGCTCACCCTGTCAGGATGCTGTTAAACTGGAACCTGGGATTTAAAGCAGACTAACTCTCAAGTTCTTTACTCTATCTTTATCCCTATGTATTCCCAGAAAGAAAACTTGGAGCTACATATCTAAAAACATATCCTACTGTGGATTTATACTGTGGACAAATGCAGTACTACAGTTGACATTAAAGCTCTTTCTGTAAATGTACTTAGCCATGGCAGACATAAATCTGAGGTGGTTTACTAAATAAGCACATTTCTCACTCAGCATATAGGAACTCAGACAAATGTTAAAGACATTGACTATTTCTTCCATATAGAAATAGCCTAACTTCCTTTCCCCAAAGATAATAGGGCTGCATTTCTTGGAAACAGCTTTCTTTTCCATCCACATTATGGTATTTGCTTTTTTAAATATAACCCAACAAAGTGGGACCTGTTCTTCTGCAAAATATTATTCTTACTAAATCCTAACTGATTTAATTAAATAAAATTAGGTCATATTGCTTTTTACATATGGGAAAAATTAATTCTGATGCATTTGAAATCTCAAATGTATACTTATACTTTTTATATGTTTATGAATAAACTTACTAATATTATTAGCGAGGTGGCTGTGACGGCACACAAGCGTGGCCAAGAACTACCCCGCGCCCAAGGTCAGGGGCAGCGGCTGTGTTTTGCTGAAGCAGCTGTGAAGAGAGACCCCACGTCCAAGGTAATACAAACCCAGGTAAGACGTTAGGCACTGAGAGAGGGGATCAGGGGGTAGACAGACTGAAACTACAGTCACTGACAACTAGCCAATCTGATCACATGGACCACAGCCTTGTCTAACTCAATAAAGTTAAACCTTGCCATATGGGGCTACCCAAGATGGACGGGTGAGGTCTGACAGAATGTGGTCCATTGGAGAAGGGAATGGCAAGCTACTTCAGTATTCTTGCCTTGAGAACCCCATGAACAGTATGAAAAGGCAAAAGATAGGACACTGAAAGATGAACTCCCCAGGTCAATAGGTGCCCAATACGCTACTGGAGATCAGTGGAGAAATAACTCCAGAAAGAATGAAGGGATGGAGCCAAATCAAAAACAACACCCAGTTGTGAGTGTGACTGGTGATAGAAGCAAGGTCCGATGCTGTAAAGAGCAATATTGCATAGGAACTTGGAATGTCAGGCCCATGAATCAAGGCAAATTGGAAGTGGTCAAACAGGAGATGGCAAGAGTGATCATCAACATTCTAGGAATCAGTGAACTAAGATGAACTGGAATGGGTGAATTTAACTCAGATAACCATACTATCTACTACTGTGGGCAAGAGTCTCTTAGAAGAATGGAGTAGCCATCGTGGTTAACAAAAGAATCCGAAATGCAGTACTTGGATACAATCTCAAAAATGACAAAATGGTCTCTGTTCGTTTCCAAGGCAAACCATTCAATATCATGGTAATTCAAGTCTATGCTCTGATGAGTAACGCCAGAGAAGCTGAAGTTGAACAGTTCTATGAAGACCTACAAGACAGTTTAAAACTAACATACGAGACAGCAAAAGAGACACTGATGTATAGAACAGTCTTATGGACTCTGTGGGAGAGGGAGAGGGTGGGGAGATTTGGGAGAATGGCATTGAAACATGTATAATATCATGTATGAAACAAGTCACCAGTCCAGGTTCGATGCACGATACTGGATTCTTGAGGCTGGTGCACTGGGACGACCCAGAGGGAGGGTATGGGGAGGGAGCAGGTATATCTGCGGCAGATTCATTTTGATATTTGGCACAACTAATACAATATTGTAAACTTTAAAAATAAAATAAAATTTAAAAAAAATAAAAATAAAGGAAATAAATATTAAAAAAAAAAAAACCAAACATAAAACTAACGCCCAAAAAAGATGTCCTTTTCATTATAGGGGACTGGAATGCAAAAGTAGGAAGTCAAGAAACACCTGGAGTAACAGGCAAATTTGGCCTTGGAGTACAGAATGAAGTAGGACAAAGGCTAATAGAGTTCTGCCAAGAGAACGCACTGGTCATAGAAAACACCCTTTTCCAACAGCACAACAGAAGACTCTACACATGGACATCACCAGATGGTTGACACTGAAATCAGATTGATTATATTCTTTGCAGCCAAAGATGGAGAAGCTCTATACAGTCAGCAAAAACAAGACTGGGAGCTGACTGTGGCTCCTATCATGAACTCCTTACTGCCCAATTCAGACTGAAATTGAAAAAAGTGGAGAAAACAACTAGGTCATTCAGGTATGAACTAAATCAAATCCCTTATGACTATACAGTAGAAGTGAGAAATAGATTTAAGGGACTAGATCTGATAGACAGAGTGCCTGATGAAGTATGGATGGAGGTTCATGACATTGTACAGGAGACAGGAATCGAGACCATCCCCAAGAATAAGAAATGAAAAAAAGCAAAATGGCTGTCTGAGGAGGCCTTACAAATACCTGTGAGAAGACAGGAAGTGAAAGCAAAGGAGAAAAGGAAAGATATTCTCATTGGAATGCAGAGTTCCAAAGAATAGCAAAGAGAGATAAGAAAGCTTTCTTCAGCGATCAATGCAAAGAAATAGAGGAAAACAATAGAATGGGAAAGACTAGAGATCTATTCCTGAGAAGGCAATGGCAACCCACTCCAGTACTCTTGCCTGGAAAATCCCATGGACGGAGGAGCCTGGTAGGCTGCAGTCCATGGAGTCCCTAAGAGTCGGACACGACTGAGCAACATCACTTTCACTTTTCAATTTCATGCATTGGAGAAGGAAATGGCAACCCACTCCAGTGTTCTTTCCTGGAGAATCCCAGGGACAGCGGAGCCTGGTGGGCTGCAGTCTATAGGGTCCAACAGAGTCGGACACGACTAAAGCGACTTAGCAGCAGCAGCAGAGATCTCTTCAAGAAAATTAGAGATACCAAGGGAACATTTCATGCAAAGATGGGCTCGACAAAGGACATAAATGGTAGGGGCCTAACAGAAGCACAAGATATTAAGAAGAGGTGGCAAGAATACATAGAAGAACTGTATAAAAAAGATCTTCACGTCCCAGATAATCATGATGGTGTGATCACTCACCTAGAGCCAGACATCCTGGAATGTGAAGTCAAGTGGGCATAGGAAGCATCAATACGAACAAAGCTAGTGGAGGTGATGGAATTCCAGTGGAGCTATTTCAAATCCTGAAAGAAGATGCTGTGAAAGTGCTGCACTCAACATGCCAGCAAATATGAAAAACTCAGAAGTGGCCACAGGACTGGAAAAGGTCAGTGTTCATTCCAATCCCCAAAAAAAGCAATGTTAAAGAATGCCCAACTGATCTCACAATTGCACTCATCTCACATGCTAGTAAAGTAATGCTTAAAATTCTCCAAGTCAGGCTTCAGCAATACGTGAACTGTGAACTTCCAGATCTTCAAGCTGGTTTTAGAAAAGGCAGAGGAACCAGAGACTAAATTGCCAACATCCTCTGGATCATCAAAACAGCAAGAGAGTTTCAGAAAAACATCTATTTCTGCTTTATTGACTGTGCCAAGGCCTTTGTTTGTGTGGATTACAGCAAACTGTGGAAAATTCTGAAAGAGATCGGAATACCAGACCACCTGACCTGCCTATTGAGAAATCTGTATGCACGTCAGGAAGCAACAGTTAGAACTGGACATGGAACAACAGACTGGTTCCAAATAGGAAAAGGAGTATGTCAAGGCTGTATATTGTCACTCTGCTTATTTAACTTCTATGCAGAGTACATCATGAGAAATGCTGAACTGGAAGAAACACAAGCTGGAATCAAGATTGCTGGGAGAAATATCAATAACCTCAGATATGCAGATGACACCACTCTTATGGCAGAAAGGGAAGAGGAACTAAAAAGCCTCTTAATGAAAGTCAAAGAGGAGAGGGAAAAAGTTGGCTTGAAGCTCAACATTCAGAAAACGAAGATCATGGCATCCGGTCCCATTACTTCGTGGGAAATAGATAGGGAAACAGTGGAAACAGTGTCAGACTTTATTTTTCTAGGCTCCAAAATCACTGCAGATGTTGACTGCAACCATGAAATTAAAAGACACTTACTCCTTGGAAGGAAAGTTATGACCAACCTAGACAGCATATTAAAAAGCAGAGACATTACTTTGCCAAAAAAGTTCCGTCTAGTCAAGGCTATGGATTTTCCAGTGGTCATGTATGGATGTGTTGCTGCTGCTAAGTCGCTTCAGTCGTGCCTGACTCTGTGAGACCCCATAGCCGGCAGCCCACAAGGCTCCACTGTCCCCGGGATTCTCCAGGCAAGAGTACTGGAGGGGGTTGGCATTGCCTTCTCTGATGTATGGATGTTAGAGTTGAACTAAAAAGAAAGCTGAGAGCCGAGTAATTGATGCTTTTGAACTGTGGTGTTGGAGAAGACCCTTGAGAGTCTCCTTGGACTGCAAGGAGATCCAACGAGTCCGTCCTAAAGGAGATCAGTCCTGGGTGTTCATTGGAAGGACTGATGTTGAAGCTGAAGCTCCAATACTTTGGCTACCTGATGTGAAAAGCTGACTCATTGGAAAAGACCCTGTTGCTGGGAAAGATTGAGGGCAGGAGGAGAAGGGGGCAACAGAGGATGAGATGGTTGGATGGCATCATCGATTCGATGGACATGGGTTTGTGTGGACTCTGGGAGTTGGTGATGGACAGTGAGGCCTAGCGTCCTGCATTTCATGGGGTCTCAAAGATTCAGACACGACTGAGCAACTGAACTGAACTTACTTAAAAAGAATTTTATGCAGTTATTTGTGAAATATATTACCAGAAAGCAAATTTATCAATGAAAAGGATTAAATTTGCTACTAAATGTTTAAAAAGTCCTTTATTTACTGTGTTTTTAAAAATAATATTCAGTTATGCATTATTTGTACATATCTGTTATTTACACATATTTATTACTCACATATATTTAATATCCATATACACACATACATATGTTATGTATATATGTGTGTATATATATATATAACTATTTAGATCTTCTCTGTCATTGTCTAAATTCAATTAGATATGAGCACTAGTCTATATCTGATATGAGGATAATGAATGTTATCTTATTTATTGACAAATACACCATGAAACAAGCAAAATTCTTCTGAGGAATAAAGTAAATCACCATGTTTACTTTTACTTTAGTTCTATAAAAGTAAATGTAGAAATATTCATCTAGCAGCTTTTCAGTTAGACCTAGTTCTTGACCTATCATTAAATTAACAGAAAATGTGTTAGCATTTAGATGTAACCTGAGTCTATCAGAAATGTTTTTATTTTTCTAGAAAAGGCCCAGGAGTATGCCTCCAGAGCAACTTCAAAACAAATGAGATATTCTACAATTTCATTGTATTTTTAATATTAATTTGACCTAATAATTGAAAACTTGATTATGAAATAAAATTAGATTATCAATTTAAAAAGCTATCCATTTTATCTTCTCCAGCATTGGGAGGCTCCCTACCCTTCATTGTTTCCCTGGACTAAATATCCATGGTCTTTCATGCACTGATGCAAGAACATATGACTTAGATGAGAAGTCATATATATTATCTTCAGTAAAAGTGTTAATCATTTCTCAAAGGATATGTGTGTGCGTGCTAAGTCACTTCGGTCATGTCTGACTCTTTGTGACGCTATGGATTGCAGCCTACCACGCTTCTCTGTCCGTGGGATTTTCCAGGCAAGAATACTGGAATGAGTTGCCATGCCCTCCTCCAGGGACCTTCCCAACCCAGGGATCGAACCCATGTCTCTTATGTTTCCTGAAATTGCAGGCAGGTTCTTTACTACTAGTGCCATCTGGAAAGCCCTCAAAGAACACACAAGTCATTAAAGAGGTGAAAATGTTTATTGGGACACACTTGCTTTATTTATTTTATACAATTTATATAATTTAGTATAAAGTCTTTTAACTTTGAGCTCTATTTATTCATATTTTAATGATGATAAAAGAGTACTTAGGAAAAGAAAGAAAAATATATGCTTAAGATTTAAATTTTCTGCTCAAGGCCTGGCCAGAACACTTAGCATCTTCAATGCCTACTCCAGATTACCCTTTATCATCTAAAATCATTGAGTTTACATAACCAAGAGTCTGATTCTGGAGTGTCTTACTGAATGAGACTAGTGTAGTCAAAGCCTCACAAAATTGGCAAGTGGAACTTGGGATACTAACTAAGGACATTTGGAAACCATAAAGTTGGAATGAAAACATTTATGAAATTTTGGGTTTTGATTACCCAGAATTCTCTAACGCTAGTAAGATTCAGTTGGAATTAATGGGACTCTTCCTTTCTCTCTTATAATGCTGTTTCTATCTTGCTTACAGAATCATTAGCTATCTCACCTGAGACACTTAATTCCTCCTTAACAATCACACCAACATTATTCCTGAAGACCCATTAGAAATAGAAATTGAGTTAGATATCAGTCTAATACAGAGAACTCATCATCAAGCAAAACTTTAAAAGTCCTTGCTATAAAAACCTCAGCCTTTTCATAATTTCCATGAGGAAGACTTGATCAGGGAAATAAATTTAGATCATTCACAACTTATAAATATGTTTTCACTTATTCACACTCCATTTTCCAAATTTTAGCTTAAGCAGAATTGCATCCAAATCTTTGCTACCATGAAAGAAACACTAAATGAAGTAACTACCAATATGAACATCACTACTAAAAAAATGAATGGTTCAAAAGTGGCAGTTTCTATCCCTTATCCATTTATTTTGCCCCATTTGGGGCTGTTCTGATATCAGATTGTCTTCAGATTCAGGTAATGCATTATTATCATCTTAATTAGATGGTGTCTCCAATATAGTAGCTGCCATTCTAGGTATGTTCTCTTTGCAGGAGAAAATCAAAATAGTCTCCTGGACTCTCTTTTGCAGCCATATAGCAAGTACCAAATGCTTTTTCAGCTAACAATAAAATAAGTTCAGTCTTTCCTAGATGTGTGGGAATATGCCTTCATTGTTTTGTCTCAGCACCACAGCAACTCTCCTGACATGTGTTGTAATTTATTCAGAGGGACTAGAAGTCATGCTGGTCCACTAATGACGAAATGAGGTTTGTGGAACTGGCTGGACAGCAAGTATAAGCTACACAGGACGTCATTGTAAAACATCTTTGTTCTAGAGGATGATGTATACACCTTGGGAAATTTTGGGTTTTGCCATCTCCATCTCTTTTGGGTGTTAGTTCTAAAAGGTCTTGTAGGTCTTCATAGAACCGTTCAACTTCAGTTTCTTCAGCATTTCTGATCGAGGCATAGACTTGGATTACCATGATATTGAATGATTTGCCTTGGAAATGAACAGAGATCATTCTGTCATTTTTGAGATTCCATCCAAGTGTGGCATTTCAGACTCTTTTGTTGACTATCATGGCTACTCCATTTCTTCTAAGGGTTTCCTGCCCACAGGAGTAGATATTATGGTCATCTGAGTTAAATTCACCCATTCCAGTCCATTTTAGTTCGCTGATTCCTAGAATGCCGACGTTCACTCTTGCCATCTCCTGTTTGACCACTTCCAATTTTCCTGGATTCATGGACCTAAAATTCCAGGTTCCTATGCAATATTGCTCTTTACAGCATCGGACCTTGCTTCTATCACCAGTCACATTCACAGCTGGGTGTTGTTTTTGCTTTGGCTCCGTCCCTTCATTCTTTCTGGAGTTATTTCTCCACTGATCTCCAGTAGCATATTGGGCACCTATTGACCTGGGGAGTTCATCTTTCGGTGTCCTATCTTTTGCCTTTTCATACTGTTCATGGGGTTCTCAAGGCAAGAATACTGAAGTGGCTTGCCATTCCCTTCTCCAGTGGACACATTTTGTCAGAACTCTCCACCATGACCCGTCCACCCTGGATGGTCCCACATATCATGGCTTAATTTCACTGAGTTAGACAAGGCTGTGGTCCATGTGATCAGACTGACTTGTTTTCTGTGATTGTAGTTTCAGTCTGTCTGTCCTCTGATGCCCTCTCTCAGCGCCTACCATTTTACTTGGGTTTCTCTTACATTGAACATCTATTTCTGCTTTATTGACTATGCCAAAGCTTTTCATTGTGTGGATCACAATAAACTGTGGAAAATTCTGGAAGAGATGGGAATACCAGACCACCTGACATGCCTTGTGAGAAACCTGAATGCAGGTCAGGAAGCAACAGTTAGACCTGGACATGGAACAACAGACTGTTTCCAAATAGGAACAGGGGTACATCAAGGCTATATACTGTCACCCTGCTTATTTAACTTATATGCAGAGTACATCACGAGAAATGCTGGGCTGGAAGAAGCACAAGCTGGAATCAAGATTTCCGGGAGAAATATCAATAACCTCAGACATGCAGATGACACCACCCTTATGGCAGATAGTGAAGAAGAACTAAAAAGCCTCTTGATCAAAGTGAAAGAGGAGAGTGAAAAAGTTGGCTTAAAGCTCAACATTCAGAAAACAAAGATCATGGCATCTGGTCCCATCACTTCATGGGAAATAGATGGCGAAACAGTGGAAACAGTGATGGATTTTGTTTTGGGTGGCTCCAAAATCACTGCAGATGGTAATTGCAGCCATGAAATTTAAAGACACTCCTTGGAAGGAAAGTTATGACCAACCTAGACAGCATAGATAGCATAGATAGCAACCTAGACAACCTAAACAGTCATGACTGAGCGACTTCACTTTCACTTTTCATTTTCATGCATTAGAGAAGGGAATGGCAACCCACTCCAGTGTTCTTGCCTGGGGAATCCCAGGGATGGGGGAACCTGGTGGGCTGCCGTTTATGGGGTCTCACAGAGTCAGACATGACTGAAGCAACTTAGCAGCAGACAGCATATTAAAAAGCAGAGACATTACTTTGTCCACAAATTTCCATCTAGTCAATGGTATGGTTTTTCCAGTAGCCATGTATGGATGTGAGAGTTGGACTATAAGGAAAGCTGAGCGCTGAAGAATTGATGCTTTTGAACTGTGGTGCTGGAGAAGACTCTCGAGAGTCCCTTGGACTGCAAGGAGATTCAACTAGTCCATTTTAAAGGAGATCAATCCTGGGTGTTCATTGGAAGGACTGATGTTGAAGCTGAAACTCTAATAATTTGGCCACTTGATGTTAAGAGCTGACTCATTTGAAAAGACCCTGATGCTGGGAAAGATTGGGGGCAGGAGGAGAAGAGGACGACAGAGGATGAGATGGTTGGATGGCATCACCAACTCAATGGAGATGAGTTTGGATGAACTGTGGGAATTGGTGATGGGCAGGGAGGTCTGGCATGTTGCAGTTCATGGGGTTACAAAGAATTGGACACGACTGAGCTACTGAACTGAGCTGAACATTTTCATCACCCACCTCAGTGGAGGGTCTAACTGTCTAGAGTATATTAGGCTTCCTTCACAAAAGGTAAGACAACCACATACACATTGTCTCCTCAAGACTAAGGAAATGCTTAATGGTCTCTGAGCTTTGTTGGCAACATATATTTCTATTTTGTGACTCCTGGCTTTATTTAACTTACTGTTCGCTATAGGACTTGATGAAGATGGAAATTTAGCTCAGAGAATAAAGTTTAGATTCTTTTTTTTAATAAAGGCAATATAGGCATGCTAAAGATGGATGTGGGCTTCCCAGGTGGCTCAACGGTAAAGAATTTGCCTACCAGTGCTGGAGACACAGGAGACATGGGCTTGATCCTGGGTTGGGAAGATCCCTGGAGTAGGAAATGGCAACCCACTCTAGTATTCTTGCCTGGAAAATTTTATGGACAGAGGAGCTTGACAAGCTGCCATCCATGGTGTCACAAAGAGTCAGATATGACTGAGAGAGCACACATGCAAAGATGGATGTGATTACTGATACTACGTCAATCTTCACTCTTAAGGGGTTAATGTACTTATCATTTCTTGAAAGAGCAACAGCAACAATAAAAAATGTTATGCTGTATGGGAGCATATTGGTTGATGTGTCTGTAGTGGAAAACTGTAAGTGGGAAGAAGCCTGTCTATAGAGGTTTCAGAGGCAAATGTTTCATTTACTGCTGATTACTGGATATTGGCTCATTAGTATTCATTTCAACTAACTGTATGCAATAAATCCCTTGTATCCTGAATTCACATGACCCGGGGTTTGCCAGGCAGAAATACAAAAGAAAGACAAGAATGGGAGTAAGAGATATGAATTGGTGGCCACATATGGGGTGGTTAGTTTCTTGTAAAAGTAATGTTTGATGATCATGAGTCACTTATGGTTCCTAGAATTATAACAGGAAGAAAGGTAAGAGTTGGGATGACTTTCTGTCTGCTTGGGCCTTCCCAGGTGGCACTAGTGGTAAAGGACCCGTGCGCCAATGCAGGAGACATAAGAGACGCAGTTTCGACCCCTGGGTCAGAAGGATCCCCGGAGAAGGGCACAGCAACTCACTTCAGTATTCCTGCCGGAGAATCCCATGGACAGGGAAGTGTGGCAGACTGCAGTCTATAGGGCTGCACAGAGTTGGACAAGACTGAGGTGATTTAGCAGGCATCTACCTACTACAGAGGACAGTGGGCTAGTTAGACATTTCCTCCTGCTGAGTTGTTACTGGATGAGAAGCACAGAGTTTGGTTTTCTTGCTCTCCCTGAAATTCTAACAACTATATGATACAGAACATTAAGTTCACTACTACTCAAATTAACTGACAAAGTTGCCTGTTATTATACTTCCTGATTATTAGATTCACAAGTAGGTCATATTCCAGAAATGCAAGGATGGATTAGTGATATAGATCACAATACTGTATTTAATTGAAGCAGATAGAGGAAAAGCAAGCAAAGCAATATTAGTTAACAAATAGTTTCCTTAGAAGAGTAGATAAATACCCATCCAACATACAAAACTAAAAATAAGAGTCAATTCCACGTTTGTCTAAAATCTATATACTTGGTATCTACAGCAAATATATATTGGAGATTAAAATGCCAAGGATATCAGCAGAGTTGGAAAAAAAGACAAATTAGCTTATAATCACAATTTATATTTAACTTCCTTCTGAAGTCACATTCATTGCAAAATGATCATCAGAAAGGTGAATGTAGGCCCTAAAATTGTAATAAATGTGGTAGAATAATGAACTGCTCTGAGGGCAGGAGGGAATTGGGGTTCTTACCCTTTTATTGGGTTTTTAATTCAGTTAGCTGTTTTTTGCTTTCTATTCTTCTAAGCCAGCACCAAGACTGATGATTTCCCTGTGCTCTTATGAACAGTTATCTGCAGTTGTTTAGTGTCAGATGTCCAATCACCCACAGTAAGCTGTTTGTCTACATATTACTGGGAGGGGGAGGCCCTTCATCCTCCTGTACAGGACAGACTCATGGACACCAAATGTTCCAGTAAAGGTTCTATTCTGCATAGACTAATAAATGAAGTACAGGGCTGTTTCCCTTTTTGTCTTTCTCAAAGTTTGGAGACATGTCTTTCTTTCCAAATTTAGATCTACTTTTTCAAGGCAATTCAGTAAAGGAAAAATAACTTTTCCAATAAATACTTCTAGAAAGAACTGGATATCCACAAGGAAAATAAATGACCTTCAATCTAAATCTTGTACCTTATAAATAAAATAATTCCCATGGATCACAGTTGAAGGAAAGGGAAAACATTTATTGAATGAAATGAAGATTACTGATATTGGAGGCCACTGATTAAGTGAGAGATAAGCAAGAGGAAATTGGAATGACAGTAATCAGAGAGCAGATACTGTTCAAGGATCAAAATGTTTGGGAAGTATTCTAAGGGCAATGGAAATCTACACATGGCTTTTAAGCAGGAAAGTGACATCCCTAAGTTTGCCATTTTAAACCTTACTCCATCTGCTTGTGAAAGTGCTTTACAGTGACTGCAAGGCAAAATTGGAAACAGGATGTCTAGGGAAGTTTATTTTGCAGTACTTCAGGAGATGTGTTGATTTTTTAGATGCAGGTGGCAAAAGAAATGGAAAGAGGCTGGTTGAATCAAGAGATATATTTTGAGTTAGAATTGACATTCTTAACATTGTGGTCTGTGAGAGCTAAGGATAAAGGGAGAATGACTTCTGGTGTTATGGCAGGATCAAATGAATGCATAGTTTTGGGTGTCTTTTGGTTTGGTTTATTTATTTATTCTGGAACAATGGAAGAAGAGCAAATTTGGATTAACATAAACACTTTATTTTGGATATGTTAGAGGACTGAGATAGAAATCAGAAAGGTAAGGAAAATAGGCCGTAATGGAAAACATATCCTTGTAGTAAGTATTGGATTGTAAACAAATGGTTAACATATATAAAATATTTACTACTTTAGGCACATCTTCATTGACTTGGTTTATTTAGTTTATTTCCATTTATAAGTTAAAAAATTTTAAAGCATGATTGTATCAGTTGACCTAGTGCTAGATCTTCATGTATCAACTATTAATTTCCATATTCACTTGGGCTGACCATCGAATTTCTGTTAGATTTAAAACTCCCAGAATGACTATTTTGAGAGTCAGTGCCACACTGTAATGGAGAAGGCAATGGCACCCCACTCCAGTACTCTTGCCTACAAAATCCATGGACGGAGGAGCCTGGTAGGCTGCAGTCCATGGGGTCGCTGAGTGGGACACGACTTTCCCTTTTTACTCTCATGCATTGGAGAAGGAAATGGCAACCCACTCCAGTGTTCTTGCCTGGAGAATCCCAGGGAAGGCGGGGCCTGGTGGGCTGCCGTCTATGGGTTCGCACAGAGTCCGACACGACTGAAGCGACTTGGCGGCAGCAGCAGCAGCAGCCACACTGTAAATGCTTTTAGTTATGAGCCATGAACGAGGACAAAGTCAAGGTGTGATTTAGCAATTTTTATCCAAGTTTTCCTTATAGCATAAGCCATGATACTAGGTGAAGAAAATATACTAAATCATTCATTGACTACGCTTTTTTCATGTGTCATAAAAATATGTACTTATAACAAGACATTCATCTATGAGATATGTGTCATAACAGCTTTATGGGGAAGAAAGAAGGTTAGCTGGAAAACAAAGAATTTCTTCTAAGCTTACGTGACTACTGATTTTTGTTTTTATGGGTGCTATCTATTTTTACAGGTATTCCCTGTAATTGTGAAAATTGCACAATAACTCAATGATATTATCTGAAAATCTAAAAATATATATATCACCGAACTTTCATGACTTTGAAAGTTACATGGCTTAGTATATTTTGACTGATAAAGCATTTAAATCTCAGAAACAGTAAGCAGCTTATTCAATATGACAGAAAAAAAAAAAAATCATGACAGAATAGGGACTCAGACCTAACTCAGAATTCTTACTCAAAATTACTTAGAATTTTTCCCTATTCATTTATATTTCATAATTAAAAATTAATAGTAATATTAAATTCCAAACTCTTTTCAGGAATTGGATAGAACTTTAAACTTCTTAATAGAAAATATTCTTGTAGTGAATGCTATTACTTAATGTCTGGAAGAAAACAATTAACTTGTTTTAATGCATAGTGATCTTCATGCATATATTTTGCTATTTTCCTAATCTCGATCTCTTTTCATATTAACATTTTTCTGCTTTCTTCATCAGATATTTTGGAATGCGTTTTATATACCAGTCACTATGCCACATGCTAGATTCTAAAAAGTTATTTTTTTCTAGTTTCATTATTTTTTTATGTTTAATTTTATTTTTTAACTTTACAATATTGTATTGGTTTTGCCATATATGAATCCGCCACAGGTATACACGTGTTCCCCATCCTGAACCCTCCTCCCTCCTCTCTCCCTGTACCATCCCTCTGGGTCGTCCCAGTGCACCGAGTCGCCAGTCCAGGTTCGATGCACAATAAGTTATTTTTTTAAATCAGTTTGTTAAATGCATTTCAAGCTCACTTTAAATCAGTCATATATCAAATAATGTTTATCTGGTGTATTCTAGTTTTTGTAATTATATGCCATATACCTGTTATCCATTTTTTAAGATATATGTAAGCAGTAACAATATGTGATGAAGTAATTAAAGAAGCTAACAAGCTATTAAATATTATTAAAATATTTTGAGGATTAAAAAAATTCCTGGAATGTGGTTATCACTGAAATAATTCATTGAGGTTAGATTATAACGCATGAAATTTCCATTTAAGTCAATAGAGAGCTGGGCGACAGATTTTATTTAATTCCTTCTGTTTATTAGCATATTGTCAAACTTTCCAAAGCTGAAAAAAATACTGTATTATAATATAGTTTTACTGATATTCTAATTCATATTATTTTAATCTAATTACATAAGACTCCTATTAGGGATGGAAGAGGTAATATTGACTATAAATAAACAAAAACAGAAAGAAGATAATTTAGTTCTCCTAGTCCTTTTAATTAGTAATTTAAAAAATGCTAGTATATATGTGTTGTGCTGTGCTTATTCACTCAGTCATGTTTGACTCTTTGTGATCCTATGGACTGTAGCCCACCAGGCTCCCCTGTCCATGGGGATTCTTCAGGCAAGAATATTGGAGTAGGTTGCTATGCTATCCTCCAAGGGATCTTCCCAACCCAGGGATTGAACCCAGGTCTGCCACACTGCAGGCGGATTTACTGTCTGAGCCACCATGGAAGCCCAAGAATACTGGACTGGGTAGCCCGTCCCTTCTCCAGGGTATCTTCCCAACCCAGGAATCAAACAGGGGTCTCCCGCATTGCAAATGGATTCTTTGTCAGCTGAGCTACCAGGGAAGCTCACAAGTACATATAGGTAATCTTAAATTCTAACACATATTTGGAAGAATTGATTATAATGATTGATATATAGATTCCAGGTGATTTGTATACAGAGCTCAGAAGTTTGGGCTTTCTCGTTGTGCATAGAGGTGGTAGTCAGGGATAGCTTCATAGATGTGGGATCAATCCCATAGCACAGAACTCTGTGCAGAGTCCCCACAATGGGAACTTAATACTGTGGACACTGGCAATTCTGAATAACTTCTATCCTTGAATTTGTGCTTTGCAAGTGAAGTCTGATGGAAGATGTTAACATGCGCCAATAGCCTTGCTAGCATACTAATCCATTTCTAGCTCCTCTGGGTCTCTTCTGATGGGTTCAGGTTGCACCTACCCTCAGAGCCTCCCTTGTCCCTCCCTTCACCTGCCCCATCACCTTTCTTTCCTGCACCTTGGTGAACCATGAGTTGAAGGGGAAAGAGGCATAGGAGGAAGACAGTAGCAGGTAGGCTCATGTTCTGTGATCCATGGGACATGTCTGTGAACCCAGGAAGGGGTGGAAAGGGCCAGGGACACTTTGGGACATTCCAGCACCTGTCCTAACCCAGACTGGCACTGCCAAAGGCTTTGGCAGTGAATGTGGGGGAGTAAGCTTCTCACCCTTCTCTTTAGGGTCACTGATGCACCAGAGTTTGAGAGTGACTAATGTGCCCCAGCGGAGAAGGCAATGGCAACCCACTCTAGTACTCTTGCCTGGAAAATCCCATGGACGGAGGAGCCTGGTAGGCTGCAGTCCACGGGGTCGTGAAGAGTCAGAAACGACTGAGCAACTTCACTTTCCCTTTTCACTTTCATGCATTGGAGAAGGAAATGGCAACCCACTCCAGTGTTCTTGCCTGGAGAATCCCAGGGACGGCGGAGCCTGTTGGACTCCCGTCTATGGGGTCGCACAGAGTTGGACATGACCTGAGTGACTTAGCAGCAGCAGCAGCAGTGTACCCCAGAGAGTGCATAAGCAGAATTACAGGGTAGGGTCATGGTGTGCTTGTGAAGGGTCTGCATTTACCCAACAAGTGTCCTCATATGGAGAAGTGAATGCTGTTAAATAATAAATTAAATAAATCAAAAGTACAAGTCATAAGAGAGACTGAGAAAGAGAGAAAAATGTAATGGAACTTTTTCCTTTTTTTTTTTTTTTTTTTTAAATGAAGGTTCCCACATTTTCATTTTATACTGAGTCCTGAATTTTATGTAGCTGGCACTGGTAGTAATACAATTGTTCTCAAGAAATTACAACTCTTAAAATACAAGAACCTCTAACATTGTATGTGACCTTTTGTGAATTTTTAATGTTTTTAATATATTGTCTATTTAACAATTCATATTATTCCTGTAAGTTAGGTTGCTTAAATGTTACTGTTCCTTGTACTGTGAACTTGGGGAGGCAGAATGCATGGCTATTTTGATTGACTCTATTTTTTGTGAAAAAGTGGATATGTGTGTTGAAGGAGTGAATGAATGAATCAACAAATATCTCCCTATATCAATCATAAAAAATAAATGTTATAAAATAAATACATTACCCAAGTTCTTTCATGTTGTAATAATGATAATTGAGATTAAGAGTTATGATGACTCCAAAACTTCTTTATAACTCTACACTTTGCTGCTTCATATTTAGCTTTTAAAAATTTGGAGAGCAACAATGTTACTTTTCTTCCCAACTCTAATTGCCCTGCCTTTGAGGTTCATTGATATTCCAAATAGGAAAAGGAGTACGTCAAGGCTGTATATTGTCACCCTGCTTATTTAACTTTTATGCAGAGTACATCATGAGAAACGCTGGGCTGGAAGAAGCACAAGCTGGAATCAAGATTGCTGGGAGAAATCTCAATAAACTCAGATATGCAGATGACACCACCCTTATGGCAGAAAGTGAAGAGGAACTCAAAAGCCTCTTGATGAAAGTGAAAGAGGAGAGTGAAAAAGTTGGCTTAAAGCTCAACATTCAGAAAACTAAGATCATGGCATCTGGTCCCATCACTTCATGGGAAATAGATGGGGAAACAGTGGAAATAGTGTCAGACTTTATTTTTTGGGGCTCCAAAATCACTGCAGATGGTGATTGCAGCTATGAAATTAAAAGATGCTTACTCCTTGGAAGGAAAGTTATGACCAACCTAGATAGCATATTCAAAAGCAGAGATGTTACTTTGCCAACAAAATTCCGTCTAGTCAAGGCTATGATTTTTACAGTGGTCATGTATGGATGTGAGAGTTGGACTGTGAAGAAAGCTGAGCATCAAAGAACTGATGCTTATGAACTGTGGTGTTGGAGAAGACTCTTGAGAGTCCCTTGGACTGCAAGGAGATCCAACCAGTCCATTCTGAAGGATATCAGTCCTGGTTGTTCTTTGAAAGGAATGATGCTGAAGCTGAAACTCCAGTACTTTGGCCACATCATGCAAAGAGTTGACTCATTGGAAAAGACTCTGATGCTGGGAGGGATGGGAGCAGGAGAAGGGGATGACAGAGGATGAGATGGTTGGATGGCATCACCGACTTGATGGATGTGAGTTTGAGTGAACTCTGGGAGTTGGTGATGGACAGGGAGATCTGGTGTATTGGGATTCTTGGGGTTGCAGAGAGTCGGACATGACTGAGAGACTGAACTGAACTGATGTTCCAAAGATGTGAATGATTTTAAAACCTGATTTAGAGAGGCAAGTAAGGAGCAGCATCATGCCCATATAAAGAAGAGAAAAATAGCAGAATCATAGATGGAAGAAAATCCAAAATGAAACCAAATCAGACAAAGACAGATAATCTTCCATTTTTTTGTAGCTATGTAGGTACAGCGATAAATCTTATAAATCTTACCTAAAATTTGCCATTTATTTGTTCATTGTTCCCTGCAAATAAAAAACAAATACCTTAAAGCCATATGAATTCCTCATGCTGTTTCTAAAAGTTGGTTCATGTACTGAGGGAGCATATCTGTATTCAAAACTAATAGATCGTGCTTCTTCTTTCTTTACTCTGTTTTCCTCCGACGGGTACAAAATCTTCCAAATGACTGTGCCAACTCTGATCTGAATCTTTTATTCCCCTCCTTATCCTTTCTCAAAGCAGCCACTGAGACATCTATGTGTGTCTTCTTTATTGTGACTGATTCTTCTGATGTTCAAGGTTTTTACCCCATGCTTTACTCCTATCCGGGCTCTCCCTTCTCTTATGTTCTCTCTTAAGCTAACCCTGTTCCTCTTGAATTTATACCTTTTTTTATTGTGAGTAAAATGGATGGTGGCATGAAATCATTAGAAAATAAAAAACAGCAAGTTATACAGAATTATCCCATTAATGTTGCACAGAATATTTGAATCAGAGCTTTAAATAAAGTTGACTATGATGTACAGTAGAGGTAGAATAAGAGTTTGAATAAAAAGAAATGCCAAATTGGAAGCACTCAGAACTGCTTTGATAGAGGCACTCAGAGCTTAGTGGTGGTCATGGTGGTTTAGTTGCTATGTTGTGCTTGACTCTTGTGACCCCTTAGCGGGGAGCTCACCAGGCTCCTCTGTCCATGGGATTTCCTAGGCAAGAATACTGGAGTAGGTTGCCATTTCCTTCTCCTCCAGTAGATCTTCCAAACCCAGAGATCTAACCCAGGTCTCCTGCACTGAAGGCAGATTTTTTACCAACAGAGCCTCCAGGGAAGCCCACACAGCTTAACGGGGCCTCATTCTTTTTCATATGGCATAAAGATCAGAAAAGCCATCTCACACTTAACTTTAAATCTAGAAATATTCTTAAAGCGAATATTGTGGGCTGCCAGTAAAAAAGATGAATGAGAATTAGCATTCAACTTCGAAGGTTAGAATGGCAGATAGGTAATTAGTTCTTTCCAACTTTCAAATTTATCTGTGTTATACAGAATAAGCAAGAAGTGATTCACAATTATGACTTTCTAAATTTTGACACTGAAAGAATTATTTTTAATAGCTTCACCATGTAGTGTATTGGAACCACTTTCATGGAAGTCTGAGAGAAGAATAAAAATCACCTAACAAAAAAGGAAATGACTGGGAAAATAGCTTCAACTTCATAGGGATGGCCAGGGTTGAACCAGTGATTCATTATTAGTATTATCCAGTCTTCTACCAGAAGTGGGGAGTGCTCGTTAGGGTGGGACAGATTTTAATACTTGAATTCCAAGAAAGTCAGTCAGACAATAAGTAATAATGGAAGTCAAATGGCAGTGTCCTGAATTTAGATAATTGAGTTATAGCTGTATTTTAGCCAATAGCTGACAATAGTAGCAATATATGTAGTGGTTCATTATCGGCTTTAGACAAAATTATTCATTCTTTCCTCTTTTTTTGACAGTACCATTTGATTTTCAATTATTAAATTATCTATTCACATTGTGAACAGCCTTAGTGGGACTGTCATTAGAGCTGATCTGCCCACTCTTGTAGGGTAACAGAGGCTGCCTAATTTTTTTCACAAATACTTCAAAACATACAAATTTATAAGGAGAGTCAGAAAACCATTCAAAACTTATGCCAGCATCATAGGTTGGAGGAAGACAGTAAATCGAAGATTATTTTGCTTGTAACTAGGAAAGTAAATATCTGAATTCAGAAGAGCCAACTACCAAGCCTATGCCTAGTCTAAGATCAAGTGGAGACTGTGCAGAAAAGGAGAAAATAGCAAAGGTTTAGACATTGCAATGAGAGGATCTCCTGAATGGAGAAATATTGGAAATATATGTGAGGACACTGGTTGTTAGCGGATTGAAAAGAAGAGGTTTTAAAGCAGATTGTTTGGGGGGGGCGGCGGTTGGCGGGGGGAGAAGCAGGCAGAAGCAGGGTGACTGACCTGCAAATGCATGGTTAAGAAGGAGAGGAATGTGACGTGGAACAGAGATACAATCATTAGAGGTTCGACTACAAGGAAGAAAGCATTTACTCAAAAATACCTTTTTCATAGAATGGAAAGGTATATCTGAAAAGAGTAAGTATACTTCTGCAAAGATAAGTACATAACTTTCCTGTTGTATTAATGTGATGAATTAGTAAGATTCTCTCTTGTGTTGCTTATGTGCAATTCAGGTGTACTGGTTTATGTTAGTACACTGAAATTGTGGTGGCCTAAATAACCAGTGGTTGATTAAAATGTTCTTCTCATTGTCAATGTGGTGAAAACAAGTATGATAGCTTTAATTTCAATAAGAAGAAAATTTAAAACAGAAATCTATGACACAGAAGAATTTGACTTGACACTGTCACAAATACAGAAAAAGTAAAAATAAAACCACCACATCAGCAAAAAGGTATTTGTGAGAAATATGCTCACCAGAGCAAAACCAAGGGTTGAACTCAGAGACAGGAAGCACAGCGACAGTGAGACCTCTAATGAGGGTCTTGCGAGATTGGGTCTTGTGTGATCAGATGTGGGCAGGCACGCCCAGGACAGTTACAGCAAGCACTCCTGTTCCCTGGCACACAGATCCCTCCCTAGTTCCTCAGTGGCTGAGTACTATGGGGTTACAATCTTCCTTGGGTGTCCCCTAAGTTTCATAGTGTATTCTTTCTTCTTCCTTCCTATCCTAAGTCTACATTTCTCAATGAGTACTTTAGTTTATCCCTTCCCAACCATCCTGTTAGCTTAGGGTCTCTCTGTTAAGCAAGACTAGGTTGCCAGTAATTTTCAAAGACAAAACCAGCTAGCTCTGAGGGGGAAAAAATTTGTTAATGATTTTCCACCCAAAGCCAGCTACTTTGCCTTGAAAATGCACCACTTCAAGCTCCATTTCTTATAGTATTTAGTAAGAATTTGTTGTGCATACAAGAATGGTTTGTGAACTGGGAACTCTGAAATCAAAAGCTGAATGAGACTTAGAGGTATATTGTTGTTCAGACAATGAAGTGAGAATGCAAAGACTGCTTATTCTATAAAATGATCAGTTATAAATTAGAGCTTTTATAGTGATAGGGAATTGATTGAAAGTGGTTGCCACATGCTAATTTGTAGGAAGGTATAGTTTCATTTATTGTTTTCAGAGGGATTTAAAAAAAATATTCCAAGTTACATGTAACTTATTTTGCAGACTAAGCTAAATTGTTTCACTTATGTGTCTTTAACTGATTTTGTCTTCTCAGGGAATCTTCAAATTTGGTATCTTTTTTTTTTGTATTTTAACCACACAGAAAACTGAATCCCAACCAGTAAAATTAAATTTTTACTGTATTAATTCAATCTTATCTTTAATTAATATGGCATCCCCAATTGAAGTCAACACAAGAGAACCAATATGAAAGATGAGAAAGATAACCATGATTTTAACCAACCCTCACTACTCTAAGTTATCATATTGCCCCAAGTATTAAAAATATATTGTCTTAAATAGACATTTCTCCAAAGAAGAGATATAGATGGCCAATAAGAACATGAAAAGATGTTCAACATCACTAATTGTTAGAGAAATACAAATCAAAACTAAATGAGGTATCACCTCACATCAGTCAGAAAAACCATCATCAAAAAGTCTACAAAAAAAAAAAAAAAGTCTACAAATAATAAATACTAGACTCTAAATTTGAGTTTAGGATTAGTATATACACACTACTATATATATAAAGTAGATGAAAAACAAGAACTCACTGTATACTGCAGGGAACTATATTCAGCATCTTATAATAACCCATAGAGGAAAATAATCTGAAAAATAATATGTATATTATGTATGTATAACTGAATCACTTTGCTGATTATATACATATGTATGTATATATACACACACACATATGTATGTGTATATGACTCAATATATACATATATATACACACACACATATGCATTTATATTAGTTCTAAAAAAGTAAAATACTGAAATAATGCCATTTACAGCAACATGGACGAACGTAGATATTACGTACCAGGGGCTTCCTTGATGGCTCAGATGGTAAAAAATCTGCCTGTAATGCAGGAGATCCAGGTTCAATCCCTGGGTTGAGAAGACACCCTGGAGAAAGGAATGGCAACCCACACTAGTATTCTTGCTGGGAAAGTTTTATGGACAGAGAGCCTGGTGGGCTACAGTCCATTGGGTCACAAACAGACACAACAGAGAGACTTCTTACATTTTCAGTTTCAAGTGAAGTAAGAGAAAAAGAAATATTATATTACAATGCTCTTATGTGGAATCTAAGAAGGTAACACAGATAAACTGACTTAAAAAACAAAAGTAGACTCAGGCATAGACAACAAACTTACAGTTAACAAATGGGATAATTCAGGAGTTTGGGACTAACATATACGTACTACTGTATATAAAATAGATCATCAGTAAGGACCTATTGTATAGCACAGGGAACTGTATTCAATATCTTGTAATAACCTTAAATGGAAAATAATCTGAAAAAGAATGAATATATTCTGAATCACTCTGCTATACACCTGAAACATTGTAAATCAACTTACTCCAACTTAAAAAGTTAAAATAATTTCAAAAATATATATTACCTTTAATGAAGCAAATGTATGGATGTTTCTAATAACTCATTCTACATTTTATCACTAAGTTCATATTTACAAAGAAAATAGCCATTTTGTCTTCATTAAAATAATTAAAATGTACTGTGAAAATAAATGCAAATATTTAATGAACATAAACCTATTTTTTTCCAGCAGTAAAACATATCAGATAGTTTCAGCAAACATGTCTGATACTTTGATATTTTAATTTTCCTACTGGTGTTCTTGACATAATAGTGAAAAAAATAGTATTTACAAGTGTGCTGTATGCCTGGGTGCATTTGTTTTACTGACAGCTCAAGTTTCATGTAAAACCAAGAAATCAAGAGTGAAAGTAAACTTTCAGCAAATATTTTAAATGCTCTCATAATTTTTAAACATTTATTTGCCAAAATATTAATATCTATATTATATATTACATTTATTTTAAATAATGGTTGTCATTGATAGTCCAAAGAATTTTCTTTCCAAGACAATCATAAGTGAAAGGATCATATTGTTAATAATATAGTCATACTATACTATTTAAGAGGAGTGCCATATGATATACCATTATACTATAAAAATTACACACATACTCATACCTGTCAAAATGCAATTTGTGATTCTGAGTAATGTTCTGAGCAGGATCATGTTGTAAGTAAGTAATGAATATAAATTCTTCACCTTATATACCAACTATATCAGACATAGATATGAAACATTCCTATTTTACAGATGAGAAACCTGAGGCACAGAGAGGCTGAATAACTTCTCCAAGCTCATATAACTAAGAAATTGAATTCTGGATTGGAGAAATCCAGTCTTAAAAGATCATCATTTAATATCATGTATGAAACAAGTCACCAGTCCAGGTTCGATGCACGATACTGGATGCTTGGGGCTGGTGCACTGGGACGACCCAGAGGGAGGGTATGGGGAGGGAGGAGGGAGGAGGGTTCAGGATGGGGAACACAGGTATACCTGTGGCAGATTCATTTCAATATTTGGCAAACTAATACAATATTGTAAACTTTAAAAATAAAATAAAATTTTAAAAAAGATCATCATTTTACCATTATCTATACTCTGATAGCTCAGTTGATAAAGAATCTGCCTGCAATGCAGCAAACTCTGGTTCGATTCCTGGGTTGGGAAGATCCCCTGGAGAAGGGATAGGCTACCCACTCCAGTATCCTTGGGCTTCCCTGTGGCTCAGCTGGTAAAGAATATGCCTGCAATGTGGAAGACCTGGGTTTGATCCCTGGGTTGGGAAAATTCCCTGGAGAAGGGAAAGGCTATCCATGCCAATATTCTGGCCTGGAAAATTCCATGGACTGTATAGTCCATGGGGTGGCAAAAAGTCTGACACGACTGAGCAACACTTTCACTTTCATTGCCAATAATTGAAATTACACACAAGCAGATCAATGTACAAAATGATATAGATGCACAGAAATAAGGTTTAGTATATTTTCCAGAATAAAAAGCAATAAGTTGTGCATTGAAGCTTAAGGCAGAAGAATATTTTAATTTATGTTTCCTTACAATAATTCTTTAAAAGTGAGATTACATTAATCTTATTTGTATTTTCATGATCTTGCAAAGAATATGAAATATTAACATCACAAAGTGGTTTAAAGAACAAGAATACATTTTGTCACACCCACTATATCTAGCACATATGATATATTGGGATACTGTGTTATATTTTTATGTTTTGTGGCAAATTTCAATGCACCTATAAGTTAACCCAGCTTGATATCATGCATTCCCAAAGACTTCAGGTATGTATTGAGATAATATAGTCTATTCATCCTTGATGACTTGCTTGTGTACAGTATATCATCACTTTATCAAGCACTATTTTGCTTCATTGCATTGACTGATAACCATTTTCATGCTTTAAATATATTTTTTAATCTTTGGGTGCTACTAAAAAGCTATTATACTTTAAAATTCATGAATCCAATCATTCTTTATATACTTATTTAATTATGTTTGTAAATGATATTTTCATTATGTTACTTCTCTAGCAGCTTTACAACTAACAGAAGGAAATAAATATTGCATTCAGATACTGACAATAGTAAAGAAAAACAACAAAATAGATGCAAATGTTTGTTTGCAATTGTTTTACAGGAATTTTTTAAAAATCCAGAAAAGATGTTTCAGAAACACGTCAACATATGGATTTAAATCTTTAAACAGTTCCTCACTTTATGGTTCAGGTCCCAAGGGTTGACAAATGTTTTCTGAAAAAAGCCAGATAGTAAATATATCAAGCTTTTAGACCAAGAAACAAAATTGAGACTATCATTTACAAGGCCTTACACAATCACTTAAAATCAGTCTTTTTAAAATGTTAAAATAAAACAAAACATTCCTAACTCACAAAACAGGGGTCTTATTGATTTGGCCAGCAGCATAAGTCTGCTGACTCCTTAACAGGCGATTAGCTCAAAAAGCAAATTAGCAGTCTCCTTCATTGACATACAGACAGAAAAATTTCTCTTTGCCTTGCCTCAAGGATAAATTCTTATTTTGGTTGGCACAATATTTTTAAAACTGCCCAAATTATTTTATAAAATATAAAAATATAGTCTTCTGTGTTTTCTTTTTGTATTTAAAAGTAAAACCTTGTCTTTGTCTCCAAAAACTGAAATCAATAATTTATGAAGAAAACATAATATTTGATTGTGTATGATTATATACATTCTCTAACATCAAGACTGAAAATACACTCAAAATGGATTAAAGACCTAAATGTGAGACAGGATACTATAAAACTCCTTGAGCAGAACACTCTTTGACATAAATCTCAGCAATATCTTTTTGAATCTCCTAGAGTAATGGAAACAAAAACAAAAATAAACAAATGGAACCTAATTAAACTTAAAAGTTTTCACACAGCAAAGGAAATCATAAACAAGACAAAAAGAAAACCTACAGAATAGAAGAAAATATTTGCAAACAATTCAAGTGACAAGGGACTAATCTTCAAAATACAACAACTTACACTGTCCAAGATCAAATAAGCAACAACCCAATCCAAAAATAGGCAGAAAGTTTCAAAAGACATTTCTCCAAAGACAGATTGACCAAAGGCTAATGAAAAGATGCTCAGCTTTAATTATTAGAGATATGAAAATCAAAACTACAGTGAGATATTACCTCATACCGGTCATGAATGGCCATTATCAAAAATGCCTACAAGCAATAAAATATTGGAGAGGGTATGGAGAAAAAGGAACTTTCTTTCATTGTTCATGGGAATGTCTATTTGTACAGCCACTAAGGAGAATAGTATGGAGGTTCTTTTAAAAACTAAAAATAAAGTTACCATGTGATCCAGCAATCCCACTCCTGGACATACATTCAGAGAAAATATAACTTGAAAATATACATGCACCTCAGTGTTCATTGCAGCACTATTTACAATAACCAAGATGTAAAAACAACCTAAGTGTCCACTGACAGATGAATGTATAAAGAAGATGAAAACAAACATAGACATGGAAAACAAACTTGTGGTTATCAAATGGGAAGAGGGATAAATTAGGAGTTTGTGATTAAAATATGCACACTACTATATATAAAACAGATAATTAACAAGGGCTTATTGTATAGCATAGGGAACTATAATTAATATCTTGTAATAGCTTATAATGGAAGAGAGTGGAAAAAAGAATATATATATGACATATAGGAAAGTGAAAGTGGCTCAGTCGGGTCTGGCTTTTCCCAACCCAATAGATTATACCGTCCATGGAATTCTCCAGGCCTTTCTGTTCTTCAGAGGATCTTCCCAACCCAGAGATTGAACCCAGGTCTCCCACATGGCAGGCAGATTCTTAACTGGCTAGCCACAAGGGAAGCCCAAGAATACTGAAGTGGGTAGTCTATCCCTTCTCCAGGGTATTTTCCCAACCCAGGAGTCAAACTGGGGTCTCCTGCATTGCAGGCAGATTCGTTACCAAATGAGCTATCAGGGAAACCATATGACATATATATATATACATATATATATATATGCTGATATATATGTATAACTAAATCATTGTATTATAAACATGAAACTAATAAAATATTGCAAAACAACTATATTTCAATAAAATTTTAAACAGTTAAAAATATGTTTATAATATTCTAAAAATAATTCATTTCATGAATCTTCATATCAAAGTTTTCTTAACTTTGTAGGAAAAAATAATTAATACATTATTAACATGTTTTTAATTAATTCAAAGTTCGGCTATATCCTGTGGTGTCTGGGGCTAAATGGAACTTCTAAGTTCCATGCAACATTGTAAATTATTCATTTTCTTTTTTAAACTACTTGGATTGTTTATTGTTATTTTATTTTATTATATTTTATATTTTATTGTTATTGTTAGTTACTTAGCTTGTTTATTTTTCATTGTTTTATTTAAAGAAGTTGATATTTTACATAAAATCTTAATAGGTGTGCTATAAATATTTACTCTGTCTCTTGCCACTTGAGGAAAACTTTTCAATAAATATATCCTTTTACAAAGAGATTGGACTTATTGACTTATTGATCACTAAAAATGCAATTGGAAAAACTTACAATCTATAGTAAATTCTTACCATTGTGCTGAAAAGTTTCCACTTTTAAATGAGTCTGTCTTTGTAAGGATAAGAGATTTAAATCTGTACTGTGTCATAAGTGATATTGAGATGTATCTTAGTTAAAATGATAACAAAATATTCACATTTTGCTAGCATTTCTTAAATGATGGTGTGTATACTAAATGAACAGTTGATATTTTCTACCAAAATGTGGAATGATTTCATACTGTTAAATTTGAAAAATTAATTTTTAATAATATAAAAATGTTATTAATATAAATAATAATAAAGTAAAATATAATTTTTACAACTTTCAAATTTGTAGAAAATTTCATATAAAATATATTTTATACAAATATGAAGCTACAAGATACTTTAAATACATATAAATATTTAGTAATGTAAATTATACACCCAATATGTAAAAGCATTACAGAAAATATTTAAATGCTCCTATTTCTAATCCAGTTTAACAAAACATTTGAATAACTAAACTTGGTAAGACATATATTAATTGTGTAGACTGAAGTAAAGTAAAAACATTGCTATAAATTTTGATAAAGAATGATCAAATGAATACGTCCATTCAGCTTTCTAAATGGACAATAATAGTAAAAGCTAGAATATATGTATTGTATGTGTGTGCTCAGTTGGATCACAACCCATGGACTGTAACCCACCAGGCTCCTCTGTTCATGGGATTCTCCAGGCAAGAATCGGTAGCTCTTGGTAGTACTGGAGAGGGTAGCCATTTGTCCTCCAAAGGATCTTCTTGACTCAGGGATCAAACCCACATCTGCATCTCCTGCATTGCAGGAGGATTCTTTACTGTTGAGCCATCAGGGAATCCCCTTATATATTTATAATTTTTTTAATTTTATTTTATTTTTTAAGTTTACAATATTGTATTGGTTTTGCCATATATCGAAATGAATCCACCACAGGTATACATGTGTTCCTCATCCTGAACTCTCCTCCCTCTTCCTTCCCCATACCATCCCTCTGGGTCGTCCCATTGCACTAGCCCCAAGCATCCTGTATTGTGCATCGAACCTGGACTGGCAACTCGTTTTATTTATGATATTATACATATTTCAATGCCATTCTCCCAAATCATCCCACCCTCTCCCTCTCCCACAGAGTCCAAAAGACTGTTCTATACATCAGTGTCTCTTTTGCTGTCTCATATACAGGGTTATTGGTACCATCTTTCTAAATTCCATATATATGAGCTAGTGTACAGTATTGGTGTTTTTCTTTCTGGCTTACTTCACTCTGTATAATAGGCTCCAGTTTCATCCACCTCATTAGAACTGATTCAAATGTATTTGTACTAATTTTTATTCAATAACTTTTCTCAAGCAGGTACCTGTACATTTATTTAGTTCTTAGATAAAAACTATAATTTTATAAAGAAAAAATTAGAATTCGTTAACTAAATGTTATTACTAGATGAAAAAGAACTACAGAGTCTATTATTAACACATTTTACTAATAAAAATGTTTTTAAAATTACACTATAGAATAATCTATTTAAAATGTCATATAATTACATTAAATATATCTTAAATGAATAAGATCTATTTTCTTAAATAGGGAACAGTATATTTCACAATGATTGAATAACATACCATGATCTATTGAAGCTGGCATTCACAAAAACCATTACAATACCATTTACTCCATCTCATACTATTCATTATTTCCCTGTGCTCCCATAAACTTCAGTCTGATTTCCCATGTCATATGTGCAATATCCTTTTAGTCATCATATGAAATGTATATTTGATTGATTGGCAGAGGATGCAATTGAGCTGCCACTCAAATGTTCTCCATTTAGAAAACAGGAAAAAGAATAATTTGAAAAACTGGAAAGCTAAAATGCAAGACTTAAGCAAGCCTAATATATTTCGGCACCTCTTAGGAAATAAGAATTCAGCTTAGGTATTTATCAGTAGTATACTTTTTGCAATAATCTCATATAGTCATAATGTGCTGATTATTAAATGATCTAATCATACTCTTCCAGAATATATTCTAGTTAAAAAGTGGAAGATCTATGCTAGGGGTGCAACTTTATTCATGATGTTACCAACTTCAAGTTACATATCAAATACCTTTTGTGATTTTAAAACTGAGTTCATTGTCAATTGAATATTTATTTATTTGTAAAACCCCATATAGTATAAAAGAGAAAGAAAGAAACTGTATATTTTGAATTAACTATACTGGACATAAATTTAGAGCCAAGTATTGGGCTTCCCTAGTGGATCAGATTGTAAAGCGTCTACCTGCAATGCGGGAGACCTGGGTTAGATTCCTGGGTCAGGAAGATTCCCGTGGAGAAGGAAATGGCAACCCACTCCAGTATTCCTGCCTGGAAAATTCCATGGGTGGAGGAGCCTAGTAGGCTATAGTCCATAGCATAGCAAAGAGTCAGACACGACTGAGCAATTTCACACACACACACACACACACACAAATTATTTACAAATGAAAATATAAATGCTTCATTTTATATTGATAATATTCTACAATATCATAAAATGCTTGTCTCCATTTACCCAGGTTATCTCATAGAAAGGATGAGATTTAAGGCATGAGAGATCTCTTTTTGAATTACAAATAAGTTTTAGAGAGTCTCTAAAGTATGATACAGCATTCAGTTTTAGTAAAATTAAGTAAAGATATGTATCAAAAGCAACATAAAAGTGTACAACTGCAATAGTTAGTAAAACATCAATAAAAGAATGCAATTGAAAGATTAGGCCTCTTCAACAATCAGAACTACCTCTTAAAAATGAAGAAAGACATGAAATTAGTGTAGAAATGTATGAAATTGAAAAACCATTGGATTTGGCAAAAAGAACTGAAATGAAAATTGTCTTAGCTCAGGCTACTATACAAAATACCATAAACCAGATGGCTTAAACAATAAACATTTCTCACGGTATCATAGCTGGGAAGTCCCAGATCAAGGAACAAGAGGATTTGGTTCTTGGTGAGAATCTTTTCCTGGCTTTCAGAGTTCTCATTCAGCCCTCAAAATGGCAGAGGGGGAAAGAGAAGGGAGAAAGAGAGAGACAAGGGGTAGAAAGAGCTCTGGTCTCTCTTCTTCTTACAGGGACACTTATCCCATAGTAAGATCCCTAATCGCATGATGTCATGTAAACCTATTTAATTCCAACGGTCCCACATCCAAACACCATTACACTCGGAGTTAATACTTCAACACAGGAATTTGGGGGAGGCCAGGGTAGTCATTCAGTCCCTGAAAAATAGAATAGTACATTACACACCACAAATTTTCTGGTGGATGTTCTGATGAGTAAATCCTTGTCCAGATTCAAAAAATATACTGGGAGCATGAGATAAACTCTACCCCTGTTGCAGGATTTGAACCTGGAAAATGGAGGCTGTGAACCAAGAAATGCCCTGATCTGTAGAAACTAGGCATAATGCTCAGGGAACAGCCAGAAAAAAATGGGGATCTTGGTCCTGTAACTAAAAGAGAATAAAATCTGCTGACTTTATTGGGTAAGGACATGGATTCTTTCTTAGAAAATCTAGAAAGAAAGAAGACTGCAGGCACTTTGATTTTAGTGCAGTGAGACCCTGGTCAGAACATCCAGAAAAATCTAGAGAATCATGAGATAGAAATGTGTGCCAGTTTAAACCACTGTGTCATGGTGAAAGGTGGTACAGTGGTAAAGAATACCCACCTGCCAATGCAGGAAACACAAAAGATGCAGGTTTAATCCCTGCGTTAGGAAGATCCTGTGGAATAGTTGATGGCAGCCCACTCCAGTATTCTTGCCTGGAAAATACCATAGACAGGGAAACTTGGTGGGCTACCGTCCATAGGGTTGCAAAGAGTTGGAAGGACTGAGCGATTGAACACAGTAGAAAACTAATATACATATTTACAGAGGAAACACAAAATATAAGATGTGTAACAATAAAATATGCTAGTATTCTTTATATTTAAAAAGTATTCAATTTGTAAAATAAATACAGGCTCTTGTGGAGAAATAAATCAGATGAAAAATACTTACATGAGAATTTACATTCATAATTTTTGTGATTTTATTCATTTTATCTTGAGATAATTTCAAGCATACTGTACATTAACAAATTATGCAAGAGTGGTTATGATCCACCACTCCATGTTGATATGGCTTAAATATTATAATACAGTTGACCCGCAAAGAACATGAGTTTGAACTGCACAATTCTGCTTACATGTGAGTATTTTTTAATAAATAGTTAGTACAACACTACATGATCTGGAGTTGGTTGAATCTGAAGGTTCAGAACCTTGGGTACAGAGAACCACTTGTAAAGTTACCACAGGATTTTCCATTGCATGAAGGTCAGTAAACTTAACTTCCAAGTTGTTCAAGGGTCAATTTTATTTCCTTATAATTGAAATAAGAAAGGTTTTCAGTCATATTTGAAGTATTCAAACTAATTCTCCTCCTTTATTTCCCTACATTTATTGCATTCTGAATATGATGTTTACTTTTTTCATGTATATGTTAGCATTTAGCTAAACGTTAGCTAAATATATATTTATAAATCAGAAATAACATCACATTCTAATAAATGTACTTTCTTCACTCATCACTATATAATTTGATAGAATACATGTTAGTATATATGCTTCAATTTATGTTGATTTAAGGTTGACAATGCAGCCATACCATTTTGTACTGATGGATGTTTAGAGTGTCCCAATATTTTTTTGGTAATTGAAAATAATGCTGTAATAAATATTCACTTATTGGGCCTTTCACTTTGGACATATACAGAAGATTGTATTTATGCGTGTAACAGCTCATGGAAAAATCCAAATGAACTTTTTGTCCAACCCAATGTAAATAAAGGAATAAAATTGTAAATCAAATGATATGTATCTGTTCATATTTACTAGGTATTAGCAAATTGTTTTTCCAAGAGTCTTTATTATATATCCCATCAGCAAGTAGGACAATTCTTATTTTTTTAATCTGTCATCATTTGATTTTACTATTTACCTTAAAGTCTTCTGTGTTTGGAAATATATATTAGTAGAATTTTCACTTATCTGAAATCAAGTGAGATGGATTTTTAATTTTATTTTATCATTTCATTCATTTTCTACACACTGTCAGTTAATAACTTCTCTTCATTCTTTGTAAGATGTACCCCCCCCCACACACACACATTTTATTGATAGATGGACGATGAGAGAGAGAGAGAGAAAGAGAGATTCTGGATACCTATGCTTTGCTATTTATATGAGCTACAGTTTATCATGTGTAGATACATTTTATTGAGCTTTATCAGCAATATATTTTGTTGGACATCTGTTATGAATAAAAGCAAGTCAGTGCATCTATTCTTTGTTTTGTTTTGTGAAATTTATTTATGGAGGAGAAATGCAGGATGCTGAAATCAAAGTGGATTGATAGCCTGCTAGTCAGGAGGATAGGAGACAGGCTTGAGAAAGGCAATTTCTTCCAGACTGCAACACAAGACATGTTTCTTGGCCACGTGAGACCACATGAGGAACTGAGACAGGAAGCTGGAGTTGATGCCTCTTAAAGAAGGCACTTGTGACAGTCACTGATTACAGCAAGGAAACTCTAGGTTAAGATCACACTGGTATGGCTTTCCTGAAGAACCTATAGAAAACACCCCCACAAAAGAAAGAGAGTGAGATTTGAAATATGCCATAATTAGAAACCACAAATGAAGGGTCAATTATCTCTGTCCATGTGTCCTATACATACCTCACTCTGTCCTCCTTTCCCACATGTGTTGAAGCCCAAAACTGTTAGAACACAGGACGACCTTAAGTGAGGGAAAAAGAAAAGACCAAACATGCTCTTGTTCCCATTGTGATTTTTCTGGTTCAGGATAGCCTTGAATCTCACTTAAACAAGTTTACATTTTTCACATTTTCCTGGGCTGTATTTTATGATTTGAACAAAAGACTGTTTGTTGTGTTCTGTTTACTGGCAAAAACATGTATTTCATCCTGGGTGAGAAAAACAAGAGAGAGTAAATGGCAGGATAGTTTTGGCAAAGAAGAAAGTTGTTTTTTGCTGGCACCCTATGTAGTTCAGTTCATTCAATAAACTGATCTATATGCATGAGCCAGGAAGGCCACACACAGTGCCATGGTCTTTTTGTTCCAACAGAAGTTTACCAACATGCTTAATGAAGTTCTTTTAACTCTCCCAGAATGGAATTCCCTTAAGGAATGAAGGGGTTATTTGAAGACATCTTAAAGCATTTGTGTCCTGCTACTTAAAACATTTGCTTTTGAAAATATTTTCAAAATTTTTCTATTCCTCAGAATGGAACTTAGCATGAAATGTATGAAAAATGAGCTTTTTACATTTGCCATGCCGTATTTGAAGTTGTCTAGTTAATTCTTGCCTGGGAGTAACGAACAAAATAATTTGATATTTATAGAATTTTGTTCACATTGCCACTTTCCATTGAAAACACAGTAAATGTACTAATATCAGGCTTTCCTACACTGAATTAATTTTAAAAGCAATCAATGTGATGGGCGATGACTTTGCATCACTTTTTTTCCCATGAATATTCACAGTATCTTGGACCTCCAAAAGAATTTAGATGGTCCTCAAATGTCCTAATAATTACTTTCAGAGCCTACAAAGGGTTTCTCTGAGTCAAACTGTGTGTGTGTGTGTTCTTATTTGCGTCTGATTTTTTGCAACCCTATGGACTGTAGCTCACCAGGCTCCTGTGTCCATGGGATTCTCCAGGCAAGAATACTGGAGTGGGTTGCCATGCCTTCCTCAAGGGGATTTTCCATACCCAGGGATTGAACCTATGTCTTGTGACTCCAGCATTACAGACAGATTCTCTACCACTGAGCTACCGGGGAAGCCCCAATTGCATACTTGTATGCTTGCAATAGTGAGAAAAAAATTACCCAATTCTTTTAAAACACTAAAATATGTCTAATTTGACCCAATTTAATATTGGCTTCTTCCAAGGAATAAATTCTACAGTGTATACTTTAACTTCTGGTACAAATTCACACACACACACATATATGTGTGTGTGTGTGTGTATGTATGTATATATGTGTATATATATATATATATTTAAATATATATTTTAAAGTCTGGTAAATAGTGATTTTAAAAAAATAATATTTATTGTTTCTTTAAACATAAATCTGGAACCATTTCCTTTTTTTCCCCTTTGGATATTGATTATTTTTTCAATATAACTTTATAGTCATAAGATATTTTCCTGTGCTTTAGGTGTCTCACTCATATCACAGACAGGGAGAAAGAGGTGACTGCAGGAAGAGCACATTTTCTGCCAACTCTGTCCTTTTAAATCTAGCAAAAACCTCTTCCAAACTCTTCCATGATATTAAGACCTAATGGTCTGTTTCAAAGCAAGAGATTGAAGGAATGGGAAAGGAAAAAGTATTGAGATAAAGAAAATATGTGTGTCTGTGTGCATGATTAAGATACAGAAAGAAAAAAAATGTATTTTGATTCATGCAGTTATTTAAATAATTCTACTTTAATGTTTACTATGACCAGTACCTTTCCTTGGCAAAACTCTATTAGCCTTTTCCCTGCTCTATTCTGTACTCCAAGGCCAAATTTGCTTGTTATTTCACGTGTTTCTTGACTTCCTACTTTTGCATTCCAGTCACCTATAATGAAAAGGACATCTTTTTTAGATTGTTAATTCTAGAAGGTCTAGCAGGTCTTCATAGAACCGTTCAACGTCAGCTTCTTCAGCGTTAACGGTGGGGGCATAGACTTGGATTAAGGTGATATTCAATAGTTTGCCTTGGAAATAAACAGAAATCATTCTATAATTTTTGAGGTTGCATTCAAGTGCTGCATTTCAGACTCTTTTGTTGATTATGAGGTCTACTTCATTTCTTCTAAGGGATTCTTGCCCACAGTAGTAGATATAATGGTCATCTGAGTTAAATTCACCCATTCCGGTCCATTTTAGTTCTCTGATTCCTAGAATGTCAACATTGACTCTTGCCATCTCCTGTTTGACCACTTCCAGTTTGCCTTGATTCATGGACCTAACATTCCAGTTTCCTATGCAATATTGCTCTTTACAACACTGGACCTTGCTTCTATCACCAGTCACATTCACAACTGGGTATTGTTTTTACTTTGGCTCTGTCTCTTCATTCTTTCTGGAGTTATTTTTCCACTGATCTCGAGTAGCATCAGTATCCTATTCTTTTGCCTTTTCATACTGTTCATGGGGTTGTCAAGGCAAGAATACTGATGTGATTTGCCATTCACTTCTCCAGTGAAGCATATTTTGTCAGAACTCTCCACCATGACCAGTCCATCTTGGGTGACCCTACACCAACTATGGCTCATAGTTTCACTGAGTTAGACAAGGCTGCGGTCCATGTGATCAGATTGATTAGTTTTCTGTAATTACGGTTTTCAGACTGTCTGCCCTCTGATGGACAAGGATAAGAGGCTTATGGAAAATCCTTGATGGGATAGACTGACTGAAAGGGAAACTGAAAGGTCTTGTTCTGATGGGTGGGGGCATGCTCAGTAAGTCTTTAATCAAATTTAGTGTTGATGGGTGGAGCTGTGTTCCCTCCCTGCTATTTACCTGGGGCCAAACTATGGTGGACCACATTCTGTCAGACCTCTCCACCATGACCACATCTTGGGTGGCCCCACAGGTCATGGCTCAGTTTCATTGAGTTAGACAAGGCTGTGGTCCTAGTGTAATTAGATTGACTGTAGTTTTCTGTGAGTATGGTTTCAGTGTGTCTGCCCTCTGATGCCCTCTTGCAACACCTACTTGGGTCTTACTTGGGTTTCTCTTACCTTGGACATGGGGTATCTCTTCACAGCTGCTCCAGCAAAGCACAGCTGCAGCTCCTTACCTTAGACGAGGGGTATCTCCTCACCACCGCCCCTCCTGACCTTGAACGTGGTGTAGCTCCTCTAGGCCCTCCTGCGCCCGTGCAGCCACCGCTCCTTGGACATGAGGTTGCTCCTCCCGGCCGCCGCCCCTGACCTTGGATGTGGGGTATCTCCTTTCAGCTGTTCCTGTGTTGTCACAGCATGGCACTCGGCTGCTGCCCCTGACCTCGGACACAGGGTAACTCCTCCCAGCCACTGCGCCTGATCTCAGACGTGGGGTAGCTCCTCTTGGCTGCTGCCCCTAGGGCATGGGGTCCTCCCAGCTTCTGCCCCTGACTTTGGACATGGGGTAGCTCCTCTCGGCCGCACTTGTGGTCAACTGGAGAAGGGAATGGAAAACCACATCAGTATTCTTGCCTTGAGAATCCCATGAACAGTATGAAAAGGCAAAATGATAGGATACTGAAACAGGAACTCCCCAGGTCAGTAGATAAGTGGAGAAATAACTCCAGAAAGAATGAAGGGATTGAGCCAAAGCAAAAACAACACCCAGTTGTGAATGTGACTGGTGATAGAAGCAAGGTCTGATGCTGTAAAGAGCAATATTGCATAGGAAACTGGAATGTTAGGTCCATGAATCAAGGCAAACTGGAAGTGGTCAACAGGAGATAGCAAGAGTCAATGTTGACATTCTAGGAATCAGAGAACTGAAATGGACTGAAATGGGAGAATTTAATTCAGATGACCATTATATCTACTACTGTGGGCAGGAATCCCTTAGAAGAAATGGAGTAGCCATCATGGTCAACAAAAGAGTCAGAAATGCAGTACTTGGATGCAATCTCAAAAATGACAGAATGATCTCTGTTCGTTTCCAAAGCAAACCATTCAATATCACAGTAATCCAAGTCTATGCCCCAACCAGTAACACTGAAGAAGCTGAAGTTGAATGGTTCTGTGAAGACCTCCAAGACCTTTTAGACATAACACCAAAAAAAGATGTCCTTTCATTAAGGGTGACTGGAATGCAAAAGTAGGAAGTCAAGAAACACCTGGAGTAACAGGCAAATTTGGCCTTGGAATACAGAATGAAGCAAGGCAAAGGCTAATAGAGTTTTGCCAAGAGAAAGCACTGGTCATAGCAAACACCCTCTTCCAACAACACAAGAGAAGACTATACACATGAACATCACCAGATGGTCAACACAAAAATCAGATTGATTATATTCTTTGCAGCCAAAGGTGGAGAAGCTCTATACAGTCAGCAAAAACAAGATTTGGAGCTGACTGTGGCTCAGACCATGAACTCCTCATTGCCAAATTCAGACTTAAATTGAAGAAAGTAGGGAAAACCACTAGACCATTCAGGTATGAACTAAATCAAATCCCTTATGATTATACAGTGGAAGTGAGAAATAGATTTAAGAGACTAGATCTGATAGAGTGCCTGATGAACTATGGACTGAGGTTCATAACATTGTACAGGAGACAGGGATCAAGATCATCCCCATGGAAAAGAAATGCAAAAAAGCAAAATGGCTGTCTGGGGAGGCCTTACAAATACGTGAACCGTGAACTTCCAGATGTTCAAGCTGGTTTTAGAAAAGGCAGAGAAACCAGAGATCAAACTGCAAACATTTGCTGGATCATCGAAAAAAACAAGAGAGTTTGAGAAATACATCTATTTCTGCTTTATTGACTATGCCAAAGCATTTGACTGTGTGGATCACAATAGACTGTGGAAAATTCTGAAAGAGATGGGAATACCAGGCCACCTGAACTGCCTCTTGAGATACCTATATGCAGGTGAGGAAGCAACAGTTAGAACTGGACATGGAACAACAGACTGGTTCTAAATAGGAAAAGGAGTACATCAATGCTGTATATTGTCACCCTGCTTATTTAACTTCTACACAGAGTACATCATGAGAAACGCTGGGCTGGAAGAAGCACAAGCTGGAATCAAGATTGCTGGGAGAAATCTCAATAACCTCAGATATGCAGATGACACCACTCTTATGGCAGAAAGTGAAGAGGAACTAAAAAGCCTCTTGATGAAAGTCAAAGAGGAGAGGGAAAAAGTTGGCTTAAAGCTCAACATTCAGAAAATGAAGATCATGGCATCTGGTCCCATCACTTCATGGGAAATAGATGGGGATACAGTGGAAACAGTGTCAGACTTTATTGTTGGGGCTCCAAAATTACTGCAGATGGTGACTGCAGCTATGAAATTAAAAGATGCTTACTCCTTGAAAGAAAAGTTATGACCAACCTAGATAGCATATTGAGAAGCAGAGACATTACTTTACCAACAAAGGTCCGTCTAGTCAAGCCTATGTTTTTCCCAGTGGTCATGTATGGATGTTAGAGTTGGACTGTGAAGAAAGCTGAGTGCCGAAGAATTGATGCTTTTGAACTCTAGTGTGGGAGAAGACTCCTGAGAGTCCCTTGGACTGCAAGGAGATCCAACCAGTCCATTCTAAAGGATATCAGCCCTGTGTGTTCTTTGGAAGGAATGATGCTAAAGCTGAAACTCCAGTACTTTGGCCAGTTCATGCGAAGAGTTGACACATTGGAAAAGACTCTGATGCTGGGAGGGATTGGGGGATGGCAGAGGATGAGATGGCTGGATGGCATCACCGACTTGATGGACGTGAGTTTGAGTGAACTCTGGAAGTTGGTGATGGACAGGGAGGCCTGGCGTGCTGCGAATATGGGGTCTCAAAGAGTTGGACATGACTGAGTGACTGAACTGAACTGAAACTATGCTGGAAACAATGAAGAAAATGGTGACCTCACACAAAAGATTCCATGCATGTATTGCTACACTCAGTGCCCCCAGTCCTGCAGCAGGCCACCACTGACACACCCCTCTGCTTGAGAACGTATGGGTCCTAGTAAAAGACCAGTTCTCCATGAGATAAGATACTGGTGCAGGTTTGGGGGCACTGAGTATCCTTGCCTGGAGAATCCAATATTCTTGCCTGGAGAATCCTATGGACGGAGGAGCCTACAGTCTATGGAATCACAAAGAGTTGGACATGACTGAGCTACTGAACTGAACTGAACTGAACTGAGGATGCATAACCTGTGGATATGTAGGGCTACTACACCCTGCTTTGTGGGTGACAATAGCCTTTTAGCCAGGACCCCTCCCATTTTCTGAAACCCTTAAATCATCCCTCTTTCGTATGACATCTAGCAGGTACAAACAATGAAGAGTTGTCACTTTGGTTAACAGACGTTTGCCCCAAATTTTCAACTGCATCCTCTACCCTGGTACTTGAACTGGAAAAAGAGGTTTTCCAGTTTATCTCTCAGGGTGCTCAGTTATGAACTGGTAAACACAGTCGATTTGGTGTGCCTGCCATCTGCACTGAGAAACTCTTGTTCACACTGCTCCAGTTTCTGATCCCAGTTCTTCCTTTCAGTCCCCTGGCATTCCTTTGAGTTCCATTCTTCTTCCATAAGTCCATTTATCACCAATTACTCCCTTCACTGACTGGTATCGCTATTCAACTGGACAAACAAAACATCCTAAAATTATCCTTCATGTGCTTTTTTGCTCACCACAATTCTATTCCTGTTCAAAATTAGCTTTTAAACAAATCTCTGATTTTGTATCCTCAGTAGGTGATGAATTCATAAATTATCTTTTTTCCGTCATTCTTTACACAACATCTAATAGCAAACTGTAGGCACTTAATACTGACAGAATGACTATATAAGAGTATTCTGAAAAAATATTCAATAGTGATTTTCAATTTTTCTCTTTAGTTGCATTAAATCGATTTCACTTTCTATGAGAATACTAAAATCCTTTGGTAAAATTTTTAATAATATATATTTTTTCAAATTTTGGTGATATACTCTTTGAAGTTAGAAAGTTGTATAACTTTTTTAAAAAAAAAGGTTTAATGGGAGGATAATTGCCTTACCATATTGTGTTGGTTTCTGCCATACAACAATGTGAATCAGCCAAAAGTATACATATGGTCCCTTCCTCTTGAAATTCCCTCCCACTCCCCACACCATCCCATTCCTCTAGGTTGTCATAGAACACCCAGTTGAAATCCTTGTGTTATACCGCAACTTCCCACTAGCTATCTGTTTGACACATGGTAATGTATATGAGAAACTTGTATCACTTTATATGCAGTGATAATCAGAATTTTTTCATATAGAGTCATTAGAGTTACTGAATGAATGCTTATATGAATACAGAGTAAATCAGTGCATGCTGCTGCTGCTAAGTCGCTTCAGTCGTGTCCGACTCTGTGCGACCCCATAGACGGCAGCCCACCAGGCTCCCCGGTCCCTGGGATTCTCCAGACAAGAACACTGGAGTGGGTTGCCATTTCCTTCTCCAATACATGACAGTGAAAAGTGAAAGTGAAGTCGCTCAGTCGTGTCGGACTCTTCGTGACCCCATGGACTGCAGACTACCAGGCTCCTCCGCCCATGGGATTTTCCAGGCAAGAATACTGGAGTGGGTTGTCACTGCTTTCTCCAAATCAGTGCATCAGTTCAGTTCAGTTCAGTTGCTCAGTCGTGTCCGACTCTTTGCGATCCCGTGAATCCCAGCACGCCAGGCTTCCCTGTCCATCACCAACTCCCGGAGTTGACTCAGACTCACGTCCATGAGTCAGTGATGCCATCCAGCCATCTCATCCTCTGTCGTCCCCTTCTCCTCCTGCCCCCAATCCCTCCCAGCATCAGAGTCTTTTCCAATGAGTCAACTCTTCGCATGAGGTGGCCAAAGTACTGGAGTTTCACCTTTAGCATCATTCCTTCCAAAGAAATCCCAGGGCTGATCTCCTTCAGAATGGACTGGTTGGATCTCCTTGCAGTCCAAGGGACTTTCAAGAGTCTTCTCCCACACCACAGTTCAAAAGCATCAATTCTTCGGTACTCAGCTTTCTTCACAGTCCAACTCTCACATCCATACATGACCACAGGAAAAACCATAGCCTTGACTAGATGGACCTTTGTTGGTAAAGTAATGTCTCTGCTTTTCAATACACTATCTAGGTTGGTCGTAACTTTCCTTCCAAGGAGTAAGCGTCTTGTGATTTCATGGCTGCAGTCACCATCTACAGTCATTTTGGAGCCCGAAAAAATAAAGTCTGATACTATTTCCACTGTCAGTGCATAGTCATCCACAATACTTGAGAATAAAGTGTATGTAGGAATATGAAAATCTATTTTCTTCATTTCATTTGTCATTAAAATCTTAATGGAGGATAAATATTGAAGTACTCTACTAAGAAATATAATTTTAAACCTTAAAAAAGTTGCTTTTAATATTTTTGGTAACTTATTTGATTAATAGTTATATGTTAGTACTCACAAAAATGTTTTTAAACATAAATATAATCCATATTAAAATATGTATAAAAAATGATAAAATGTGAATGAATTTACTTGGAATTTTGCTTCTAAAAACTAAGGCTAGTACATCTAAGTGGATTTTTCACCCAAAATGCTTAAGAATGCGAGTGTTATATTCAATCAACAAAACAAAGATAGTCCTAAATGACACCAAATTATCAAAAATGTTCTCAACATATGAGAAGAAATTCCTTGAATATATTCTTATTTTTTGATATTGCTAGTTAATTTGTAGATATGTAAAAGATTTAATTGTATTAGAAAAAAAAGTCCAAAAGAAATATAATTTTACAAATGATATTCATTAATTATATAAAGCAATCCCTTCTATTTGGAATATGAAATGATGACTATTATTATCTATTAAATTTTAGAATATCTACCATACTGTCTTTTACTTTTATAAGAAAATTATATGTACCACCTGCAACACATATATGAAACATATACACATCCTCTCCTCTACTATTCATCTTTTCTTCTTAATTCAATGTCTACATAACAGGGCACATTGATTGAGTTTATTCCTTGGATTCCACTATGTAGGTAGAGTTTTAATAGTACCTAGACTTCCCTTATTATAGGCACTCATGAATGATCTTGTGATCGGTAGTCATATGAACAGAATAGAACAATGGCTCCCGAAAGAAATAATTCATGAAGAGAATAAAAGAAAAGATGAGACTTCCACTCTAGGAAGATATCCAGAGAAGGAAATGGGAAAAACTTATTGCTGTCCCCTGGACAGGTTGAAGATAAATATCAAGGAAAGAAGTATTATTGTTTCAGGTGGATGGAAATTATTTCTTTATACTAGGAGCCTAGACTAAAGTAACTGCTACTATATTTATATTGTTGTTTTTGCTGTTTAGTCATTCAGTCATATCACATTCTTTTGTGACCCCATGGTCTTGGGATTTCCCAAGAATGAATACTGAAGTGGGTTGCCATTCCCTCTCCAGGGGATCTTCCTGACCCAGGGATCAAACCACCTGAGCCACTGGGGAAGCAATTTTACCTTACCCATTATAATTACCTGTTTAGATATTTAATATTTTATTCATCATTTTTAACATGCAGAAATATATAATTTTCTTACTAGAGAACATATTTTGTATTTTGGAGCTTTTAGTATTTTATAAAAATTGTATCAATAACCTATTACGTATAAATGCATATCTTTTACAATTAAAATCAGATAAATATTCACAGAAGAGAGATTTTAGCTGAATATGATAAATTATATCCAAAGCTTGTAGGTATAACTGAGTTCCTTCCTTTAAGCAGGATTACTAGACAGTTATAGCAATATGACTATATACATTGTATGGCAGTAGAAACACATATTTGGATATGACATATACAGATTGTAGGAGATTTAAAAAAAAAAAAATCCCATGTGAGTTTCAGACTCCTTTATCACTGCTCACGGCTTGCTCTGGGTTTTATTCAGTTCCAGGCTTCAAGATCCAGAGCTATCTGAGGGAAATTTTCCTGTGTAGAGCTATTCCAGGGGGGTTCTTTTCTCCCTTTCATGAATAAATATGAACCAACCATTTATAATTATTTGCAAAACTGTTCAACCTAAGCATCAAAATGAGAAACAAACATGATGAAATAGAAGCATATGTTCTGGTGGCAACATTTCAGTATTTATCACATTTTATTTTTTTTTCTTTATTTGTCATATACTCTAAATTAGCAGAAGAGTCTCTAAAGAACAGAATTACTTTTCATGCTTGATCATGGCTGCTAATAACAGCATGCACTTCACCAGTGAAGCAGATGACTCAAAGAGAATCCCATGCCACCTACTAAAATGGCACCTTTTAATGAATAAATTTGATTTCTGAGTTTGGATCCTCATAATTTTCTATATAAACTGAAAGTGTAATATCTACATACAGTCTTCTCAAAAATAGTTTGACATTCTTAAATTATACTGAATTATCACTAATGGTTAGAAAATGGTTACAGTCAGGATTTCGATTTGAGAAATATGGCTTTTTTTCTTTTGCTCAACTTGGAAAATATCACTCCATTTCTTTAAAAAAATGCATGCCAGTTTTGAAATAGTTTGGAGATTTTATTTTATGCTTTTTTTTTAATGAAAATAGAGTATATTTCTATGGGTAACAATGAATGATGGATATAATGATGAGATGAAGAATTACGATGTTAATAAATTTCAAAGAGTAAAACATAAGTTTAAGATACTGAATTTGGATCATATTTTTGGGTCTTGGTAATTAATTTAGCTCCATTGAGAGTAATTATCTTAAACTTATATGCTCCTTGATTTTATTATGCTAACATCATAATAAGTTTAGGCATATTGTTATTAGTATGGTCTCTAAAAGCATCTAGTTGAGTATAAATTCCAGCTACTCACAAAAAACATGTATTGTGACATTAAGGTGAAAAATCGTTGAAACACAGTTTTTCTCATCTGAAAAATGGTGATGAGTGGAACTAAAGTGAAGATTAAAGACAGCAATGCATATAAGCATAACATCTTTGAAATAAATATTAGTTTAGAAAAACGTTAAATAAAATAATCTTAGGAAAATATTGAAGTGGCTCAGTCGGAAAGAATCTGCTTGCAATGCAGATGTGGGCAGGATATGCAGGCTCAATTCTTGGTTGGAGAAGATCCCCCCAGAGGAGTAAAGGGCAACCCACACCAGTATTCTTGCCTAAAACAATCCCAATCCATTGTGTTGCAAAAGAGTCAGACATGACTGGGGACTGAATAATAATGAAATGATTTTTTATTAGTAACTTTTACAAACTCTCAAAAATAGAGTGCCAAAGTGAGTGAAATATAACTCTATACTTCTTAATCTTTGAAAGATTCTTTGAGTCTTACTTTTGGAAAACTTATTATGGAGCTAGATTGCAAAAGCAAATAATATAAGAAATATTCAGAGACAATGCTGATATTTTAATAATCATTACACTTAGAAACTAGAATTTAAATGATATATTGTGGCATAAAAAATATAGGCTATTTGGGAGGAGAAATAGTTTCGTGCTATTATAAATCATCGGTAAAGAATCTGCCTGCAATGATGGAGACTGAAGTTCCAACCCTGGGTCAGGAAGATCTCCTGGAGAAGGAAAATGCAACCCACTCCAGTATTCTTGCCTGGACAGAGGAGCCTGGCAGGCTGCAGTCATGGGGTCGCAAGAGTCACACATGACTTAGCGACTAAAGCACCAAACCACCAGCATAAATCATATTTTTTGCTCTTTGGGGGAGAACGATTTATATCTCAACTTCTCTGACACTTTTTAAAATTGTACTTCAGAATCACAAATTTTAAGAAGCTCCCAATATATATCAGAAAAATTTTGTTCTTTATCTTCCTTTTACTTTTTTATTTAGTATCTCCCCCACTTCCAAATATGTTCACCTATGATATTAATTTTCTATTTATATTCTTATAAAATTGAGTCTTCTGTGCTTTACCTTAGGTAGGTTTTTAAAGTTAATAAATAGTGATTGCATGGTTCAGTTTAGGGAAATATCAACAACTACATGGTTTTAAGAGATCCATAAATAAAGTAGTATCATGAAATGTAAATTTCAAAGGAGAAAACTGAAGCACAAACATCAAATATTCTCTCTTTTCTTATATGTCAAAAATTGTCAGAAGTATTCTTATAAGTATTCTATAAGCTAGTATGTTTCATATTTTTTAATTTACTTATTTAATTGAAGGATAATTGATTTACAGAATTTCATTGTTTTCTGTCAAACTTCAACATGAATCAGCCATAGGTAGACATATTTCACCCATTAGTTTCTTATGTCATTCCTCTAACTGAGTTTGTTCCAGCAGCATCATCTTTAAACCTTCATTGTTGTTCGGTCACTCAGTTGTGTCCAACTCTTTGTGACCCCATGGACTGCAGCATGCCAGGTTTCCCTGTCCTTCACCATCTCCCGGAGATTGCTCAAGCTCATGTCCATTGGGTCAAACATATCATTTATAAGTTCCAGACCTTTAGCACCTACTGTATGTTGAATTATATAATATATTCTGAGTTCCTTTTTCAACACGGTGGTCATTTATCCTGAGATGATTGTCACTGTCCTGTTTGTGTATAAGTACCCTCTCCTGGAAACTATGACAACCTCTTACTTAAAGGTTCCATTTTTATTTTGCAGAGGTAGTGTTAAAATAAGGTCATTCCCAAAAAGAATATATTTGAAATCAATGTGTGTGTGTGTGTATGTGTTAATGTCTGAATATGTCCTTATTATTTTCTTTCTTAAAGGGTTGATATTAGTGGCATATAATTCTATGTTATAAATTGTTATAGTGTTATTTTTAATTCTAATAATTTTAAAGAACTTTTAAGATTTGAGATTTCATAAAAATCCTGGGCAGCAGCTTGAAGGCACTATTTTTCTAACTATTCAAGTTTTTCTTATATGGTAAATTTTCCTTTACTATTTTTACTATATCACTTGAAGTTTGTCTTTATTGTGTTCTAAATTCTTTCTTTCTCACTCTAGAAGGTAAATATTAGCTTCCAGGAGTGTTGCTGTATACCTCTTAACACATTTTTCTCGGTTTCCATTTCGTTATCATTGACAATTTTGAATAGCTATGTTTAAAATGTCGTTACTGAAGATGCTCTATAGCTGATTCTAATAGCCACAAAAATTTAATAACTACCATTTCAGAACACCTGAAATTTTCTTCCAAGACTAACTTATATTACATTCCTTATTTCAATAATAGCAATTAATTTTCTTAGTCTTTTATGTTCTGATTTCTATTTTTCACAAGGGTCTCTTTTTTTAATGGATATGCATATTGAAGATAATAACAGTTCTTTAAAATACTTCTCTATCCACTGGCTACATTTAGTTACTCTGTAATCAGTTTTTTGGCATGACTATTTTTGGTGTCCTTACATGTGCTGATAATAATGTCTGGTTTTCAGCTGGCATGAGTGATATTTTGGGTTTCCCCAGACATGAATTCAATCCCTGGATCACGAAGATCCGCTAGAGGAGGAAATGGCAACCTGCTCCAGTATTCTTACCTGGAAAATTCCATAGACAGAGGCACCTGGCGGGCTGCAGTCCATGGGGTTGCAGAGTTAAACATGATTGAGCAACTTAGCATGCAAGCACACACATCACTACTACCCTCCTTGCTAAATTGAAGGGTGGATACCTATTTGTATACAACTGTTTTTGATGGATAATTCTCTTGTTTTCGTTTATAGTAACTTAAATGTGTGTCCAGTCTCATAATTTACTGTTGTTAATGGAATTTTCAGAGTGGAATGGAGACAAAATGTTCTTACAATGCTAACTTTTAAAAAAGTAGTAAGAATAACGATTTTGATTTTTGAACCTATCTTGGTATAAAATATGTGTAGCAATGCATTTTTTAATCTAGAACTTCATGTAAATGGTTACATAAGACTAGTGTTTGGTTCACATTATTAGACAAAGCCATACTTTTCAAGTACTGGCAAGATTTTGTTTCTTGGTAGTATTCTATTGTTATTATTTAGAGACATTACTTTGCCAACAAAGGTCCGTCTAGTCAAGGCTATGGTTTTCCCTGTGGTCATGTATGGATGTGAGAGTTGGACTGTGAAGAAAGCTGAGCGCTGAAGAATTGATGCTTTTGAACTGTGGTGTGGGAGAAGACTCTTGAGAGTCCCTTGGACTGCAAGGAGATCCAACCAGTCCATCCTAAAGGAGATCAGCCCTGGGATTTCTTTGGAAGGAATGATGCTAAAGCTGAAACTCCAGTACTTTGGCCACCTCATGTGAAGAGTTGACTCATTGGAAAAGACTGATGCTGGGAGGGATTGAGGGCAGGAGGAAAAGGGGATGACAGGATGAGATGGCTGGATGGCATCACCGACTTGATGGACATGAGACTGAGTGAACTCCGGGAGTTGGTGATGGACAGGGAGGCCTGGCAGCGAAGGCCGTGGCACCCCACTCCAGTACTCTTGCCTGGAAAATCCCATGGATGGAGGAGCCTGATAGGCTGCAGTCCATGGGGTCGCTAAGAGTAGGACACGACTGAGCGATTTCACTTTCACTTTTCACTTTCATGCATTGGAGAAGGAAATGGCAACCCACTCCAGTGTTTTTGCCTGGAGAATCCCAGGGGTGGGGGAGCCTGGTGGGCTGCCGTCTATGGAGTCACACAAAGTCGAACATGACTGAAGCGACTTAGCAGCAGTAGCAGCAGCAGGGTGGCCTGGCGTGCCTGGATTCATGGGGTCACAAAGAGTCGGACAGGACTGCGCGACTGAACTGAACTGAACTGAGGATTATCTCTTTCAATGAATTTCCTAGTTGACACACATTTTCAACTATTAAACAGGTAATTTAAGGTAATACTCCAAACTCCTGTGAAATATTTTAATATACCATTTCAAATATTTAAATAGTAAAACTTCAGAGTGGGGGAAATAGGGAGAGGTTGGTAAAAAGGCACAGTGCTAAGATGCTTAAGGTAGAATAACAGTATAATTTAAATGTATACACCACCATGAATGCATGAGAAGATGAAACTTACTCTAAAACACTCTGGGATTTATGTATTTTATACATTTTTGTACATTAACATATTTCTAAAGATTTGTATTCACTGAAGTATGGGACTGAAGAACTTCTAAGGGGAGACAACATGTATTTCTGTCTCTCAGAGCCCATCTCCATCTGCTCTTATGTCACAACAGAAGTTGTAAATTCTGAAGACATGGTTTAATCTGCAGAAAGGGTGATAATAAAGCCTTCCAAAAGGTGGTTGATATCTCAGGGTAGCAGCGTTAGAAGAAAGGTTCAATTATCATATAACAAAGCATCATTGAGGTTAATTTTCAAGTAGAAGTAAAGCTATCTGAACTGCTAGAAAGTATAGTTTAATGCTGCTTTAAGCTTTACAAAGTATTTTATATACTGTGTTTGGTATTGCCTGCACCCAAGATTCTGTTCTTCTATCATGACACTGAATTCTGGCCTTTCAAAATCTTTTTATATGTGAAAAAATATTTATAAAACCTCATCACTTGCTCTCATACCACAGACCTGACATTAGGTCTTTATACAGCGATAAATTCAGTCAACATTCAAGAAGTGGCAGTTCTGCCATATAAAGTATTTGCTGTATTTATTTGTTGAGGTTGCCATAATGGACTGGGTAGCTTAAGCAGCAGAAATTTATTTTCTCACAGTTCTGGAGGCTAGAAGTCAGATGAAAGTGTTAGCAAGGTTGGTTTCTTCTGAGGCCTTCTTCTTTGACATGTAGATGGCAGTCTTCTCCATATCCTCTCATATAGTCTTCCCTCTGTCCAAATTGCCTCTTGGCACAAGGACATCAGTCATATTAGATTAGGTCTTACCCCAGTGACTTCATTTTAACTTAATTTCTTCTTTCAAGATTCTGTATTCAAATGCAATCACACTCAGACACTGGGACTTAGAAGGACACAATTAATTTCAAAACAATTATCTAGATAAAACACTATATTTCTCAAACCTATTTTGATCCATACGGTCAAGTTATAAACTGACTAAGCAACACATTCATGTGGTCATTCTAAGAGATTTCTTCAGATGAAAAGTGTATCTTTTTCATGTATTTCAAATTTTCCTTATGATTGGAACATAGGCAAAAATGCTAGTTACAGAAACCATCTTATATCAGTAATAGCATGCTAAAGATGATGGAGGGATGAGATAGGTCATCATAGGTAGCAATCACATTGTGGGGCTGTACTTGAAAGAAAAACATCATATATGTATGTGTGTGTGTGTGCATAAATGCATGAATATATATATATATATATATATATATATATATACATACTTTCCATCTTTATATGAATATAGATATTTTCTTTTTAAATTTTTTGTTACCTGCACTAGTCCTAACTGATTAAATCAGACAGGGCTTTTTTGGATAATCTGGCATTGGTGCTACCATTAGAGCCAGAGAAGAATTTTTGATTTCCCTTGTGTATCTTTTATGTCAGTACTTATCAGTGAAAGAATTACAGAGGTTGAAAAATTAAAATGCTCAATGTGTTAGCCATTGAAAAGCTGACGAGTGATATTACTTCACTTGGTTATCTTGTTAAATTATTGCTTTCATGAGATATGCTAATCTCCAGCTCTATAAATATGAATATGCAACAAGTACTAGGTCAGTAATTATGCTACATTTAATAGCTGTCCACTGTGGACTGAACTGTGTACCACCAAAGTTGCAGAGTTGAAGCCCTAACTAGTAGTTCCTCAAAAGGTGACTGTACTTGGAGACAGGGCCTTTAAAGAGGTAAATAATGCAAAATGATGTCCTATGGGTGGACTTTAATTCAATATACCTGGTACCCTGATGAAAAAGACGAAGGCACACATGTGTATGAATAGAGGAAAGACTGCATAAGGACATAGCCAAAAGGCAGTCATCTGCAAGCCAAGGAGAGAGATCTCAGGAGGAAAAAAAAAAACTTGCTGATGGGTTGCTTGGACATCTAGCCTTCAGAACTATATTTCTGTTAGTTAAGTTACACTGTCTGCATTATGGAAAACTTAGCAAACTAAAACACTGACATTGTCACAAATTGTTGACATTCAGTAACATTCATATTTCAGAAATAGAGGCTAAAATCGCATTTTCCTTTTCATAACCTAACAGTGCTAGAGAAGAATAATTTTTCAGAAAGCATTTGAAATGTATTCATTATTTTGTTCATCTATTTGCTGTTGACACTGTAATTAAGTAGTATTTTCTCCAATAAGCTGTTGTATTCTCTGGAAAAAGTATATGTCTCCTCTTACTCTGAGAGCAAAAGTGGTTGCATAACAGGAAAACAAAAATGAGAGAAAAATTTTTAATCAGGGCATATTATATTCAAAGCACAGCAGAAATGTTTGAGAAATGATGATAAGAAAAATTAAGATAAATTTCAAACAAGGAGTAGCAAAATGCCATTGGGAAACTATCTAAAAGGAATTTCTACTTGTATAATTTTGTTGCTTAGTAGTTCTAGTTTGTAATTCTTGCTTACATAGATCTCACTCATAGCAGCCTCTTTTGAAATAATATGCTCAAGTCTTAACTTCCTAACTAAAAACAAATATATAAACAAAAATCTGAAATAGAATTGATGTTAAAACAACTAATTTCAGAAGAAGAATAATAAACATAAATTTATAACAATTTGCTAAATCAATTCTTATGTCTTAGGGACTGAGAATCCATAATTAAGGTAAGAGCATCCTTGTTTGTTTATTTTTTATAGACAATTATTGTGTATTTACTTTTGTCTATTATAAATCAAGGATGATTGTGACAATCTTCAGAAAAGACCTCCTAAGTCAGGGTGACTGTTGAACAGGAAAGAGTACAGGGTGTACCTGACCAATATTTTCCAGGATGAAAATATTGACATGAACTAGGCTGAGACCCCTCATCTCTGGGAAAAGTTCTTTTCAGATTGGTGCCCCAGGAATAAGAAGGTCAATTTCCTATAAAGTCCTAAATAATTGTCTAGTCAGCTTAGTATTATTAAGGCTAAACCAGACCTTCATTTCCTTGCTAAATGGTTAGGTTGAAATTTTCCAATAACCACTGGATATTTACCAGTTTTTAATTTTTTTTTTTTTTTTATATATACATGGGCTTCCCTGGTGGCTCTGGTGATAAAGAATCTGCCTGCAATGTGGGAGCTCCAGTTTCGATCCCTGGGTTGGGAAGATCCCCTGGAGAAGGGAATGATAACCCACTCAACTATTCTAGGCTGGAGAATTCCACGGACACAGGAACCTAACAGGGCTATGGGGCTTTGCAACAGTCTACAGGGTCGCAAAGAGTCAGCTGAGCGACTAACAGTTTCATACTTTGGTATACATATTCTTTTGTTCTCTTTAAGAAAAAAGCTCTATACAAACATATTTAACTATCTAAAATACAAACATGTTTAATTTCCAACTTGTGATGTGTCAGTCTCTTTTGAATGGTTTGACTTGTTAATGAGTAATAATACCACTAATAAAAAAGGTATAAAAATATAGTGCTGGGAATTCCCTGATGGTCCAGCGATTAGGACTCCATGCTCTCTCTGCCAAGGGCCTAGGGTGGATTCCTGGCCGGGAACTAAGGAACTGTGTGGCCCACAAGCTTCATAGTGTGGCCACAAAAAAAAAAAAAAAAAAAAAAGAATATTATGCTCATGTTTGGATATATATATGCAGCAGAATTAAGTTGAAATGTCTTAATTTCATTAAAACAAACTGATCACTATTAAAAGCATCTGCTACTGTTGTCAGGTTGAAATATTTTACCATTTAGGAAGACAGAACTATGTTTTGGAGTGATAATTTGCAATTGAAATTCACCAATAGAAATATATTTTACTTTGGGGATGTGATTAATTTAAGCAAAACAACATCTGTCACACTAAAGTAATGCTAATTTTAATTTTATTGTTATTTTTTATGTTTATGTGGGATATTTTTGTAAACAAACATTATGTTTTATTGGCATTAAATCTATGGGCTTAAGAAATTTATTTCTAGCTATGTCTGTAATTGTAAATTATGATTGAATTGCAAATTATCACAATAGCACACAAAATTTAACCTTCTTTAATAAGAACCTCTCCACCATTCCATTTGAAACCAATCACCAATATAGCCATGGACATGAACTTGGGCAAACTCTGGGAGATGTGAGGGACAGGGAGGCCTGCTGTGGTGCTGTCCATAGGGTCACAAAGAGAATTACTTGGCAACTGAACAACTGATATAGGCAATACAAACCCTCTATAAGAGTTTTCATTGTTCTACATAATTGCCTACTTTCATTTTTTCTTCTTTTTGTTTTTAATTTAGATACTCTTATAGGTGTGTACTGACATATTTTTCTCCATATATCAGCTGTATTTTATGTTACTATATGAATGTTTTTGTGTGCATGTATGTGTGTGTGAGAGTTATCAGGAGACAAAGCTTCATTAATAGTCTTGTTTCTTCACAGTCAGGACTTCCTAAACACAGACTGCTGGTAACCTGAGGAAAAGGATGTTTCGATGAAAAACAACATTGGAAATTAAATACAGACCTCAGGTGTGAGAGATTTGTAAATTTGTCTCCCATGGAGCCACTCTTTTACATTCCAAATGGTTATGGACCTAGAAGCTTTCCCCTCTTGACCAGGAGAAATAGATGCCTGATGCATTTTAATTATGAACTTATAATTTTTAATTAACCTTGGATTTTTGAAATTACCTTTATCTATACTTAATTTCCTTAAGACATTATTAGATTCTCTTTGGTATATTTCATTCTTACCATACTGAAACATTTGTCACAAAACTTTAGTGAGACATAAATCATACCATTCCAGGTTTTTTAGTATACACAGAGTGGGTAATCATCACTACGATCAATTTTAGAACATTCATCACCTCAAAAAATAACCCATACCTCTTAGCAATCACTTTCCATTTTCCAACAACACTTATCCTAGTGGGTGTAATATGTCAAGATTTCAATATGCATTTCACTAACAGCCAAAGATGTTGAACATCTTTTAATACACTTACTGACTTATATATCTTCTTTGTAGAAATTTCAGTTCAGATACTTTCACAATATTAAATATTATTGTTTTTTTATGATTGAGTTGTAAGAGTTCTTTGTATAGTCAACATAAAAGTAGCTTAATACATAATTTAAAGCTATTTTTCTTACTATGAATTGTATTTTTACTTCCTTGATAATATCCTTTAAAGTAAAACCTTTGGAATTTTAAGGTAGTCCAATTTATGTTTTTTTTCATTTGTACCATATTCTCTGGAGTCAAAATTGGTAAAGCTTTGCCAGATCAAGATTACAAAGATTTTCTTCTAACTATTTTAGCAGTTACATTTAGATCTACAAACCACTTTGTGCAAATATTTTAAATTTTAGTACCACTTTAAGCCCCCTTTCATTTTCCTATAAGTTTGTATTTTTATTATTTTAGAATTATCTTATATTTTCTTAACAGCTATTTACATATGTTTAAGAAATCTCAGGCACATTATAGTTTGCATTGTCACTATTTTTTGGCATCTATTAATGAACAAGCATTTTCTTTTATACTTACTATTTATATGACCAATTTATGCACTATCACTAGATAGGAACTTAAGGAAGATATTTTCCTACATTAGCTTCTAGGATTTTTATTTTTGTACCTTAAACATTTCCTCTACAAATTATTTGGAGTTTATTTTATTTATGGGATGACAGCAGTCATGTTTCCCTGTTTCCTGATCTGAATAACACAATAGACCCAACAGAATTTATTTGATAGTTTTTTTTTAATTATTTCCTCACTGTTTTCTAGGACAAACTTCAAAAGTTCTTTTACCCTTTCATCATTCCCATTGGTTAATTTGTCAAAGCCTTAATTTCTATATCATCATAACTAAGCTTTTTTCCCCTGAAATTATATGTTGGTATAAAACATTTTAAATTATTCAACTTAGTAATATTTATGGCTATCACCATCCTTTGCATTTTCATGTAAATATTAGACTAGATCTTCTCTTTCCACAAATATTTCTTAGAACTAAATTGTGTTAACAGATATTCTAAAAATCAGCCTGGAATACATTGGCATATTTACAGTTTAGCACTATTAGTACTATTGTTCCTATTAATACTTTGCAAGTATTTTTCTTGCAAAAATATGCATTTGTCATAGATGAAGCTATATGGCAAGTAATGTTTTCGGTATTTTTTTTCGGTAGAATGCATGGAGATATCATCGTTTTGTTTATTTGAAATTGCCACTTGTTCATATTACTTTCTCTGTAGTTTTCCATTGAATAATTAAATTACATTTTTAAAAACTATGCACTGAATGGGGAAAGATCTGAGCTTGATTAATACCATCAACAACAGGGGTTGTCAGCTTTAAATATTTTACTAAATTGTTATTTTTAATAGTACAATACATATGCATTTTGGCTAATGTAAATACACTGATCAGATATTTCAAATTCCTCAAGCAAAGCACAATCTCAAACTCCTATGGTATTTAACCATTTATTCTGTTTCATATTTTAAATCTGCATCGACTTTACTCAAAGAGTAGAATCTACATTATTGTGAGAGTCAATGATTTAAATCTATATTTAATTATTTCTCTTTTACCTAGTCTTATTTTTTCATGATTAATCTCTTCATTTACTACATTTAAACTTGAAAATGATAAGATAAAAAGAAAACCTAACACACAGTGGAATACTGCTGTTGTTCAGTCGCTAAGTTGTGTACAACTCTGCAACCCCATGGACTGCAGCATGCCAGCGTTCCCTGTCCTTCAACATCTCCCGGAGTTTGCTCAAACTCATGTCCATTGAGTTGATGATGCCATTCAACCATCTTATCCTCTGTTATCCCCTTCTCCTCCTGCCCTCACTCTTTCCCAGCATCGGGGTCTTTTCCAATGAGTTGGCTCTTCACGTCAGGTGGCCAAAATGTTAGAGCTTCAATTTCAGCATCAGTCCTTCCAATAAATATTCAGGATTAATTTCCTTTAGAATTGACTAGTTTGATATCCCCTGGACTCTGGAGAGTCTTCTCCAGCACCACAGTTCAAAAGCATCAATTCTTCAGTGCTCAACTTTCATTATGGCCCAACTCTCACATCTGTATATGACTACTGGAAAAACCATAGCTTTGATTATCTGCATGTTTGTTGGCAAAGCAATGTCTTTGCTTTTTAATATGCTGTCCAGGTTTGTCATAGCTTTTCTTCCAAGGAGCAAGCATGTTGTTGATGTTGTTCATTCACCAAGACAAGTCCGACTCTTTGTGATCCCCCCCACCATGGACTGAAGCATGTCAGGCTTCTCCATCCCTCACTGTCTCCTAGAATTTGCTCAAGTTCAGGTCCAATGAATCAGTGATGCCATCCAGCTGTCTTATTCTCAGTCTCCCTCAGCATCATCATCTTTTCCAATGAGTTGGCTGTTCACATCATGTGGCCAAAGTATTGGAGCTTCAGCTTCAGCATCAGTCCTTCCAAAGAGTAATCAGGGTTGATTTCCTTTAAGATTGACTAGCTTGATATCCTTGCTATTCAAGTGGCTCTCAAGAGTCTTCTCCAGCACCAAAGTTCAAAAGCATCAATTCTTCACCAATCGGTCTTCTTTATTGTCCAGCTCTCATATCCCTACACAACTACAGGGAAGACCATAGCCTTGATTATACAGACCTTTGTCAGCAAAGTGATTTGTTTGCTTTTTAACACATTGTCTAAGTTTGTCATAGCTTTCCTGTCAAGAAATAATCATCTAATTTCATGGTTGCCATCACCAACCACAGTGATTTTAGAGCCCAAGAAGAGGAAATCTGTCACTGCTTCCAGGTTCTCCCATTTATTTGCCATAAAGTGACAAGACTGGGTACCATGATCTTAGTTTTGCTGTTGTTGTTGTTTAATATTGAGTTTTAAGCTGACTTTTTCACTCTCCTCTTTCATGGTTATCAAGGAGTTCTTCATGTACTCTTTGCTTTCTGCCATTAGAGTGGTATCATCCTCATATCTGAGGCTGTTGATATTTCTCCAAGCAATCTTGATTCAAGCTTGTAACTCATCCAGCCCAGCATTCACATGATGTGCGCTGCATATAAGTTAACAGGGTGGCAATAAACACCCTTGTCATACTCCTTTATCAAGCTTGAACCAGTCAGTGATTCCATACAGAGTTCTAACTTGCTTCTTGATCAGCATACAGGTTTCTCAGGAGACAGGTCAGATGGTCTGGTATTCCCATCTCTGTAAGAGTTTTCCGGTTTTTTATGACACAATCAAAGGTTTTAGCATAGTGAATGAAATAGAGGTGGATGTTTTTCTGGAATTCTCTTGCTTTATCTATGATCCAGTGAATGTTGGCAGTTTGATCTCTGGTTCCTCTGCCTTTTCTAAGCCTTGCTTGAACATCTGGGTGTTCTCAGTTCTCATAATGTTGAAGCCTAGTTTGGAGGATTTTGAGCATAACCTCAATAGCATGGGAGTGGGTGAGTGAATAAAAGTCGCTTAGTCACGTCCAACTCTTTGCGACCCCATGGACTATATAGTCCATGGAATTCTCCAGGCCAGAAATACTGGAGTAGGTAGACTTTCCCTTCTCCAGGGGAGCTTTCCAACCCAGAGATTGAACCCAGGTCTCCCGCATTGCAGGCAGATTCTTTACCAGCTAAGCCAAAAGGGAAGCCCAAGAACATTGGAGAGGGTAGTCAATCCCTTCTCCAGTGGATCTTCCTGACCCAGAAATCAAACCAGGGTCTCCTGCACTGCAGGCAGATTCTTTACCAACTGAGCTATGAAGGAAGCAATAGCATGGGAGATGAGTGCCATTTTACAGTTGTTTGAACATTCTTTAGTGCCATCCTTCTTGGGAATTGGGATAGAGATTGACTTTTTTCAGTCCTGTGACCACTTCTGGGTTTTCCAAATGTGCTGACATACTGAGATTAGCACTTTAGTAGCATCATCTTTTAGGATTTTAAATAGCTCTGCTAGAATTCTGAAGAGCAAGCATACTCAGCCATAAAAATGAATGAAATTGTGCCATTTGCAGCAACATGGATGGACTGAGAGATTATCATACTAAGTGAAGTAAGTCGGAGAGAGAAGGACAAATACCATATGACATCACTTATGTGTGGAATCTAAAATATGACACAAAAGAACTTATCTATGAAACAGACAGGCAGAGAGAACAGACTTGTGTTTCTTAAGGGGGAGGGAGAAGTGGAAGAGGGATAGATTAGGAGTTTGAGATTAGCAGACCCAAACTACTATATACAGAATAGATACATAACTAAGCCCTACTGTATTGCATAGGGAACTATATTCAATATCCCGTGATAAATCATAATGGAAAAGAATATGAAAAAGAATGTATATGTGTGTGTGTGTGTGTGTGTGTGTGTATGCATGTGCTGAGTCCTTCAGTCATGTCCAACTTTTTGTGACCCCATGGACTGTTGCCCATCAGACTCCTTGCCTGTGGAATTTTTCCAGGCAAGACTATCGGAGAGTGTAGTCATTCCCTTTTCCAGGGTATCTTCCCAACCCAGAGGTTGAACCTGGGTCTCCTTTAGTACAGGCAGATTCTTTATCATCTGAGCCACAGGGAAGCCCTACACACACACACACAAACACACACACATATTATATATATATATATATATATAATATATATGTATAACTAAATCACTTTGCTGTAAAATAGAAAGTAGCACAACATTGGAAACTAACTATACTTCAATTAATTTTTTTTTTTAAAGAAAAGAAAATGTTGTCTACCATTTCAACGTATCCTCGAGAAAAACATAGCAAGCAATGGTAATAGGAGTGGAGATTTGCCGGATGCTGTAATTTCTATACTTTAAAATATGTAGAGATATCATTTTTGGTCTTATTGTGGTGTTCTCTTAGACATAAATATTTGATACTACTTCAGCTCTTGAATCCTAGACAAGTGCAAATTGTTTCTCTTTGTGAGAATCTCTTGCTTGAAACTCAAGTGTTTTTGAGCTCTCACTTTTTTTCCTCAACTTTCAGGATGATCTAGCTGTTGTAGTGGAGTAGATATTCAGCAATGAAAATTTTCCAAAACAGTATTTTCTTCTGTTTCTTCAAGATACTACTTTGCAGTAACTTTTCTTTCAACATTTTAAGTTTATCAAATAAGAATGCCCCAACTTTTGAAAACAAAGTTGAAACTTTTATATGCTTTTTATTTAGATAAAATATTTAAATACTTAAAGCTAAATGCCTCAGTTACTCCACTGAATTAGTAAAAATTAATTTATTTTTAAAATAAAGTTCTTTGTTGATTTTTTAAATATAAAATTCTTCTAATTCTGTAATTCTTTCAATTATACTGAATCAGGAATATTCATAACAAATATTACTCTGAAATGAGTATTTAATATCTTATAACACTTGGAAGAATGTTTAAACTTAACATAATTTAAGGCACCTCTGAGGACTCCATTTCAGCATGTATATTACAGAGAATATGAAGAAAATTGTGAGATTAATTTTTGTTTCAAAAACTATTGATAGCAATTTATTTTTTTAAATGGTCTTATTACTTAGACAATATAAAGCCATTTGGTTAGTTCGTTTTCTTCCCAGTTCTGATAGTGCTATTTTACCTTTTAAATTATGATTAATCTTAATTGTATTAACCTTTTCCTCACAAACACACATTTATTTGAAATAAGGGGAAAAATAGCACGAGTAGAATGTGAGACATGCATCTAATATATCAATGTGAGTGATACCATGTTTTTTTTTTTTTTCATGTTTTTTATTCTATGCTTTGTTGTATATGTTATACTTTGGGATAGAATCCAATACTTTTAATGTTGTACTTCAGTATTACTTTTGTTCTGTGGCCCCGCTCAGTTGATGAAAGGGGAATGGTGTTAAAACAGAAGATCAGAGTACTATGTGTGATCCTTGCTATTGTATTTTCATCTTAGGCTCTCATATAACACAGGGATGAAATAAGCATGTGATGTATGAAGTGCATCAAACTTTAGTTTATGATTACATGGATTAGTCTGTCTTCCACTCATTCACACCAACAGGAAGAAACCTCGCTCCTGCCAACTGCTATCCATTTACAAAATCATTCGTTTCCAGTGTGCATGTATGGCCGTATCAGAATTATTATCTTATATCCCTGTAGCAAGTATCTATATCAACTAATTTCTGTGCTTGTGTGTAATGCAATTCTTCTGCTACTATTCTTACCCCACTCATTTTTTTTAAATTTTATTTTATTTTTAAACTTTACATAATTGTATTAGTTTTGCCAAATATCAAAATGAATCCGCCACAGGTATACATGTGTTCCCCATCCTGAACCCTCCTCCCTCCTCCCTCCCCATACCATCCCTCTGGGTCGTCCCAGTGCACTAGCCCCAAGCATCCAGTATCGTGCATTGAACCTGGACTGGCAACTCGTTTCTTACATGATATTTTACATGTTTCAATGTCATTCTCCCAAATCTTCCCACCCTCTCCCTCTCCCACAGAGTCCATAAGACTGTTCTATACATCAGTGTCTCTTTTGCTGTCTTGTACACCGGGTTATTGTTACCATCTTTCTAAATTCCATATATATGCTTTAGTATACTGTATTTATGTTTTTCCTTCTGGCTTACTTCACTCTGTATAATAGGCTCCAGTTTCATCCACCTCATTAGAACTGATTCAAATGTATTCTTTTTAATGGCTGAGTAATACTCCATTGTGTATATGTACCACAGCTTTCTTATCCATTCATCTGCTGATGGGCATCTAGGTTGTTTCCATGTCCTGGCTATTATAAACAGTGCTGTGATGAACATTGGGGTACACGTGTCTCTTTCCCTTCTGGTTTCCTCAGTGTGTATGCCCAGCAGTGGGATTGCTGGATCATAAGGCAGTTCTATTTCCAGTTTTTAAAGGAATCTCCACACTGTTATACTCCACTCATTTTTAAAGTTACTAATGTCAGTACCTATTCTCCACCCACTTCATTTGTTACATTTGTTGTATAGGTTTTCACTCATTCCTGAGATTCAACTGAGTATTTTTCTAAAGATAGCAAATCAACAGAGAGAGGGAGGGAAGGATGAAAGGAAGGGGGTGATAAGACAGAGATTGAGGTTGTGTTTTGTCCCTATAGTTTTGCATGTCATATGCATCTAATATGAATTTATATTTTCTGCTGCTGCTAAGTCGCTTCATTCGTGTCCGACTCTGTGCGACCCCATAGACGGCAGCCCACCAGGCTTCCCCGTCCCTGGGATTCTCCAGGAAAGAACATTGGAGTGGGTTATATTTTCTACTACCTAGTAAAAAGATAAAAATAAATGTACCTTAATTTTTTAAAACTTTCACAAATTTTACATGAAACATTATTATTATACATTATAATATTATATGTTTAAATTTAGCTATACTCATCTGTTTTCAATTTTACTATTTGTAGTCTTTGTTATATTTTCTGGGTAGCAATTAAAAAATTAGCATATTTTTAGTTGTTTATGGATTAAAGAATTCTCTGTGAATATTGGGACAAATCAAACTCTCATGTCTATTTATTCAAAACACTCATATTTCCTTAATTATACAGGTCATAGCTGTTGTATTTGCCTAAGGTTCTAGTTTGCCTGAATAAATAAATAATTATAATTGTTTTCTGTGTAAAATGTTAAAACTATAAAAAAATATGACAAGACAAGACTTCCCAAACTACTGAAGCTTGTAAAATTTACTCTGGGAATTTTTGTTTTGTTAACTCATGACAACTCCAGATGACTAATGTGTCAAGTAATGGTGATGCTTAGATCCCTGGAGTCATATATTTAACAAACAAAAATGTGTAATCAGCTCTCTAATGTACTGGTTTATGTTGCTTCTTTTATCTGATGGCTGTGGTAATTTAGCATTATTGGACAGTGGAGCTTATCTGTTTTTGAATAGACAACTAAAATTAAAATAAAACTTCTGATTATATAAAAGGAAAAATGAAATATAATGATAAAAACAATGATTATTTCAAAAGTGATATTTTCAAGTCTACAAACGTAAGACATGTGGTTAGAAAATATAGAGGTTTATAGAACAGATGAATGTGCAAGTGGCTGGAATGGTTTTTCCATAGCAAATTCAATCCCTTTTCTTTTAAAAGTCAACCTGCTCTATGCAATATTGTAAAGTTAAATAAAATAAAATTTTTAAAAAATGAAATAATAAAATTAAAAATATAAATAAAAGTCAACCTGCTATGGCTTCTTTTTGTAAAATTAAACCTCTCTTAATTAGAATTAAAGTTCTCACAAGCTGTTAGGATCTGTGAGCTGGGGTCTGTTTGCTTATCTTTGTAAGATAATGTTCATCATAATTTCTCCTTTCATGGTCTTATATGGAAACACCACTCAGGATGGCTGTTCTCTTGCTCTCTGAATATCCCCTGCCTGAGCAGGACCTGTTTCACCTACACCATCCTCATGTGACTGATCTTCCTACATGCTTGCCTCTGACCCAAGGAGTGATAGCTTATCAAAGGGGTGGTGAGGGGCATGCCTCTCTACTAGTTTCCCTGGTAACTAATGTATCAACCTGATGTAATTCCCCCTATATTTGGCAATCTCCCTCTCCCCTTGGAAGTGAAGACTGCCGCCATGTCCTGCCCACTGTGTGCCATACGTGGTGGGGTGTTGTTCCAGGACCAGGCTTCAAACATTTAAGATCCTCCATTCATTAAACCTTGATGTTTATGTTGCTGACTTTGGTCTCTTTCTTTAGTCTTGAGACTGGGAACTCACAGACCTTGTAGGCCTGTGCACTGCAGCCCAACAGATCTCAATTATATTACAACATTTGCTGTATGAATTTACTTTTCTGTAGAGCACCATCTAATATTTTTCTTTCTCTATGTCTATCACATTTTTATTTTCTTTTTTTAAATTTAATTTTATTTAACTTTACAATATTGTATTGGTTTTGCCATATATCAAAATGAATCTGCCACAGGTATACATGTGTTCCCCATCCTGAACCCTCCTCCCACTTCCCTCCCCATACCATCCCTCTGGTTTTGGTTCATTTTAAATATTTTAATTGCTTTGTAAAACTGCTTTATATCAAACTTTATATATTGAAAATTTCATAGATATAACTACTCTGCTTGATTATTCTGATTATTGATATCCATTGGAATAGTTGCATTCAATGAAATGTGTAATAATTTTCTATCCTTGTTTGCTGAGCATTTCATTGTCTTTAAATATCATTCTTTATAATTTCATAATCATTTATTTTATTTGTAATTTGTTAATCAATGGCACTTCAACTCTTATTGCAATACATAGAATATAGTCAATACTAAATTGTACTTGAAAGATGAACTTTTTAAAGTGTTGAATAATATTCATGGAAATTTTAAATCAAAATATGTGTGAATATTTGGAATTAATTTCTCATGATGAAGTTTAACACTGTAATACCTGGTTTGCTTGTTCTGAGATGTGTTTAGGATTTTCACATGAATATCTATAGTGTAATTATTTCAGTTTTTAGTTTTCTTTTACATATACTGTTCTAGTTTGTTTTAACAATCAAGTTTATGCAAACTTTGCAAAAGATAATAGTGGCGGATTCATGTTGATGTATGGCAAAACCAGTACAATTTTGTAAAGTAAAAATAAATAAATAAACAACAAAAAAAGAGTATTTCTCTAAAAAGAAATGTTCTTTATTTTTTTAGGCCTGTCCTCCATTTTCAAAGATTTATTTTATTTTTTTTTTACCATTTCCTGAAGTTACAGATACACACAACACACACACAGGGAAGGAGCAGAAGTGAATAATTTGGGGGATGGATAAAGATAGTTCTTATAATGTTGGTTTGATAAGTCCCAAAGCTGATTCAGTGTTCTCTCACAAATCAAATTCAAGCTTGTACATTAAACTGCCTTCAAGACAGCTTTGGGGAACATTGCTTACAGGGGAAGGGAATGGGAAGACCAAAACCAAGCTTTTAAAAATGGACAGCCACATAAAGATCCCTGAGGAACTCTTAGCCACAACCAACTTTGACAATTTGGTTTAAAGAAATATTCCTAAATTTTATCACTTTTACCCTAAAATCTGTTTCTTATATCCTTGCTGTGTAAACTTTCTCCTATCTCCATCAAAAAATAAAGAAAACCAATAATAAGCAAACAAAAAAACAGTATCTTGATTCATCTCATTCAATAATTATTGTGGGAGGAAAGTCTTTGCCACAGATCCAAGGGTATTTTTAAAAATTCTATTTTCAGAATGAAAAACTATAGATGTTACTGATATTCTTTTTCCATTTCATTGATTTGTACACTAGTGTATGGTTCTAGATTAGGCGTTCTCAGGCCATATTATACTTTGAGCACTCAGACTTGAGCAGAAAACTAGTATTCTTCTTGGCAAAAGGGAAGTACCCAATTTAAATCTTATAACAAATCCAAGTAAAGTTGATAGAGATAAGGCTGCTCAGGTCTGGGAAAAGAGAACTCAAAAGGGCAACTCAAATCCTCACAAAGTGATCAAATGTCCTTTCCACAAACTTCATAAACAGAAAAAATAAATGAAGCTTGGTAGACATTGTTTTTGTGGAAAGCTAGGAAGATAATATCTCCATTGGTTAAATAGATGTGAAAGTACATAATCCAATTTCCTCATTAGCTGACAATGCCTTTTATATCCATTAACATCAGTATCTCATGCCTACTTTGGCAAGATCTTTCCCAATTCTATCTTCAGAATAGTCAGTTACTAAAAAAATATTTGTGCATCCGTTTTTTTCAGGTGATGAAAAGAAGTGGGAACATGATTTTTACAATAACAAAATTCTATCATAGTGTTTCTATGTGTTCACAGGATCCCCCCAACTCATGCACTTTTACGAATAGCTACTTAAGCAAGTGCGGAAACTGCTTTTGTACATCTGGCTTTGACGTGGACATATTACCTGATGGGATAAAGAGACAAATTGGTGTTTCTGGAACCTCTGCAGATTTTTTCCCAGACAATTATTAGAATATTTCATTTGGGACATGTTTTGTAAGTTTTAGAAAGCATAATTTTACGCCTTGCTTCATAATTTTCAATATAGATATTTATCTCAATTTCTAACGTGCAACAATTTGTGGTAGATATAATGTCGTGTTTATTTTTGCATCACTCCAATACTATGAATCTGGTTTTACCCATAGACAGTGAGTGCTCCATCAATGTAATGAAATAGTTACATATTAGATAAAACTTATATTTACACCAATCTATATTTGTAAATTATACTTCACAGAGCTTGAGTTGTCAAAGTTATGATGTTTTGAGAGATATGACTTTAAACAGATGTACTTTTTATAGTTCTTTCCAAATACCACATCAATATCAGGTAAAAATTTTAGTGGACCAGATAAATAGGTAAAGACGACCATATTCAAGTCCATTTCAATGGATCAAACTATTGCAATAGAAGGGAGAGACTGAGTTTAACTCCTCTGAAAGAAAAGGATAACTGAAATTTGAAAACAGAGGTGAAGAGTGAAAAAATAATGAAAAGCATCAAGGGAGGGGACGCGTTAGCCAATGTGATTAGACTCTCGGTCTTTGCTAATTGGCTCATCAATTTATACTCCTGTTCTCTCATAGAGATGGGAAATGGGAGCCCTGTCTTTCTTCATGCATATGTTCAAAGAGAGGGCTCCAAGATTTTTGAGAAGCTATTCCTGATGTGTAAAACTAGAAAGAGGCTGGGAGAAGATTTAAACTCAAAGGGACAATGGTAAATTAAAAGTTTTCTGAAGTAAAGGCTTTAAGAAAAGAGCTATCTGTCAGGAGCCTAGAGTCAGGAAGAAATCTGTTTTAAGTTTAGTTAAGCTGAGGAGAACATTAAGCCTATCTTGGTTATTATATACCTTGTATAGGTTTAATTTCAAGCAAGTAATTATTACAAGCTAAATGTCTGTTTTTTGTTGTTGATTTACAGTATTTTATTAGTTTCAGGTGTAAAGCATAGTGATTCATTATTTTTACAGATTATACTCCATTAAAAATTATTACAAGATAACGGCAAAAAAAAAAAAAAGATAATGGCAATAACTGTGCTATACAATATATCCTTGTTGCTTATTTTCTTTGAACATAGTAGTTCGTGTCTCTTAATCCCAGACCCCTAATATACCTCTTCCTCTTCCTTTTCCAGTCTGGAAACCACTACTTTGTCTTCTATATCTGTGAGCCTGTTTCTTTTCTTTTTTTAAAATATTCATTAATTTGTCATATTGTTTTAGATTCCACATATAAATGATATTATACAGTATTGTAGATGGAGAAATAAATGTCTATTTTTTAATATAAACATTAGCTCAGAGTTGGTTTTTTTTAAGAGAACTAGTATCCCATGGTAGACAAAATGTTGGCATGATTTATATGGTTATTGAAAAACTATTACAGATCCTATGCAAAGAGGATACTGAATATTTTTCTTTCAGAAATAATTTTAAAATATAAAGCCTAATAATGCTAAAATAAAAATACTCTGAACCAATTTTTATTTTTTGTGCAATTTTAAAACCTGACTATTGTGAAAAAATATTAATTCTTCTCAATAACGGTTTTTACAACTGCTACTTTATTTCTCATTTTTCTCATTATTACCAGTATAACTATCTATTTGCATTAAAAAACAAAAGCATATAGATAGGACTAAAAAATGAGAGATAAAGTAGGAAATGAGCACATTTTGGAAGAGAACATTAGCACATAGCTTATGTGAAAATGAATAAAGCAAACACATTTATTTCTTAATTCTTACACAGTTTTCTAGTTTCCAGCAATACTTTGAAAGAAAAACTTCAATCCTGAGTAGTGGCAAATTCATACATATATTCATATAGAAAAGTACTCGTTACATGCAGTAGACAGGATCTGTGCTCTCCCATGTGTTAAAAATGAATTTACTTGCTAGACATGTTTTATAAAGAAAGTTAAAATATAATTGCATTGATATTGGAAATATTTTTATTAAGAACTTTATATGTTAATGAACACAAAAAGGAAAATATTTTTTAAAATATAGCTGGTAGGGTTAAAAGAGAAATAGAGTGTATTTTAAGACCCTTTGTTGTCTCTTAAAAATCTCTCTCATGCTCAGAACATATATCTGGTATAATAACTGCTGAGATGGATTTGGATTAATAAAAAATTTTATACTTATTTTATTTTTCTGTTTAACATGTTTACTATAAGATAAACAATGCACAAAATGAATTTTGATTAGTTACAAATTTTAAGGACATGGGTAGTTCAGTGTAGTACAGAACAGAAACCAGATACCTACTCAGCTTAATATTTCTCCAATGCTCTTATCCATTCTCTTTTCCAAGTAGGAAATATACTCTAAAATATATTGTTATTGAATGATGATAAACATGCAACCTAAAAGTTGTGAATTATATTTCATCTAGGGACCTACTGAAGACTACAGCTTGTGGAGATAGCCTCTCAGATACCTGAGGAACTGTTCCAAAGAGGTAAAGAAGAAGCCAGGCTATCTAGGAGTTTTCAACGTAGAGGGGAAAAAAAAAAAGACTCCTTGAAATTATCCCTTAAGTATGTATTTTAGCTATCCAGAGCTTAGTATCCTGTTTTTCTCCACCCTCAAGTCCCCTCAAGACACACTTGTTGGAGGCAGGTTTAGTGGCTGATAGCATAATGATGGGTAACATTTGTTGTTTACTGGGATGGCAGGTAACATTCTTTGTCCACAGTGTCATGAATGTTTGGTCTAAAATTGGGACTCCCCTGGTTGTCCAGTGGTTAAGAATCCACCTTGCAATGCAGGAGACACAGGTTCGAGCCCTGGTCGGGGACTAAGATCCCACATGCAGTAGAGTGTTAAGCCTGTGCACTGCCACTACTGAGGCTGCAAGGCACAACTAGAGAGTCTGCTGCTGCAACAAAGACCTGAGTGCTGCAACTAAGACCCAGTGAAGCCAAACAAATAAATAAAAAACCAATTTAAAAATAATAACAATAACAATTCTTGTTAAAATATATCTTCTGAATTGGACTTGAAAATTTTAAGAGCTTTGGATTCAACCTCAATAGTTTAGTGAGAATATAAGCATGGATAGGAAAATAACTAGAAAAATGTATAAGAATGAGCTAAAGAAAATTCCATGTGTTTGTTAGCCATCTGTATGTCTTCTTTGGAGAAATGTCTATTTAGTTCTTTGGCCCATTTTTTGATTCGATCATTTGTTTTTCTGGAGTTGAGCTGGAGGAGTTGCTTGTATATTTTTGAGATTAGTTGTTTGTCAGTTGCTTCATTTGCTATTATTTTCTCCCATTCTGAAGGCTGTCTTTTCACCTTGCTGATAGTTTCCTTTGATGTGCAGAAGCTTTTAAGGTTAATTAGGTCCCATTTGTTTATTTTTGCTTTTATTTCCAATATTCTGGGAGGTGGGTCATAGAGGATCCTGCTGTGATGTATGTCAGAGAGTGTTTTGCCTATGTTCTCCTCTAGGAGTTTTATAGTTTCTGGTCTTATGTTTAGATCTTTAATCCATTTTGAGTTTATTTTTGTGTATGGTGTTAGAAAGTGTTCTAGTTTCATTCTTTTACAAGTGGTTGACCAGTTTTCCCAGCACCACTTGTTAAAGAGATTGTCTTTAATTCATTGTATATTCTTACCTCCTTTGTCAAAGATAAGGTGTCCATATGTGCGTGGATTTATCTCTGGGCTTTCTATTTTGTTCCATTGATCTATATTTCTGTCTTTGTGCCAGTACCATACTGTCTTGATAACTGTGGCTTTGAAAAGATGCTCAACATCACTCATTATCAGAGAAATGCAAATCAAGACCCCTATGAGGTACCATTTCACACCAGTCAGAATGGCTGCGATCCAAAAGTCTACAAATAATAAATGTTGGAGAGGGTGTGGAGGAAAGGGAACCCTCTTACACTGTTGGTGGGAATGCAAACTAGTACAGCCACTATGGAGAACAGTGTGGAGATTCCTTAAAAAACTGGAAATAGAACTACCTTATGATCCAGCAATACCACTGCTGGGCATACTACACTGAGGAAACCAGAAGGGAAAGAGACACGTGTACCCGAATGTTCATCGCAGCACTGTTTATAATAGCCAGGACATGGAAGCAACCTAGATGTCCATCAGCAGATGAATGGATAAGAAAGCAGTGGTACATATACACAATGGAGTATTACTCAGCCATTAAAAAGAATTCATTTGAATCAGTTCTAATGAGGTGGATGAAACTGGAGCCTATTATACAAAGTGAAGTAAGCCAGAAGGAAAAACACCAATACAGTATACTAACGCATATATATGGAATTTAGAAAGATGATAACAATAACCCTGTGTACGAGACAGCAAACGTGATGCTGATGTATGGAACAGTCTTATGGACTCTGTGGGAGAGGGAGAGGGTGGGAAGATTTGGGAGAATGGCACTGAAACATGTAAAATATCATGTATGAAACGAGATGCCAGTCCAGGTTCAATGCACGATACTGGATGCTTGGGGCTGGTGCACTGGGACGACCCAGAGGGATGGTATGGGGAGGGAGGAGGGAGGAGGGTTCAGGATGGGGAGCACATGTATACCTGTGATGGATTCATTTTGATATTTGGCAAAACTAATACAATTATGTAAAGTTTAAAAATAAAATAAAATTAAAAAAAAAAAAAAAAAGAAAATTCCATGGCAAATTGTTAAATAAAATTGTTGAGGTGTTGATTTCCAGGAGGAAAATGTTATGAACAGAGAAATGAGTGTAAGAAAAAATATAGAAAAAAAAAAAGTTTATCAAATTGCCAGAAATGTGTCAATATCAGATGATTCAGTAATTCCAGAAAGTCTAGGTTCAGATAATCACAGAAAATAGATGACAAATAACTTCACACTACATATTTTAAGAAAAGAATTTTCTAGCATTGAAATTAAAATAGAAAAAAAACCACAAAATATTTTATATAGCATTAGCTTCACACAAATCTAATAATACTTTATAAACCTTGTATTCTATGAAGCAGAAAGGTAAATTTATGAATATGAAGTTCAATGTCACAATATCTATTAATTCAATCAGTATATTATTCAATAAGTACATTGAAAAATGCTGTGAAAAATTACTTTATAAAACTATTTAAGTTTACATTAAGTAGCAATATGGAGTAATGTGTACAGATTAATATAAATATCTATATTTTTCAATAAAAATGTAAAACCCCTAAAAACACTGTAATTCATCATTCAAAATATATACCAAAGACCAACGTGAAAAACTAAATCGGTGACTAAGTGAAAGCTTATAATAAAGTCTGAATGCATTAAATGACATCATATGTTACTGAATAGGGAATTCAAAGCAAGCATGCTGCTGCTGCTAAGTCGCTTCAGTTATGTCCGACTCTGTGCTACCCCCTAGACGGCAGCCCACCAGGCTCCTCTGTCCCTGGGATTCTCCAGGCAAGAATACTGGAGTGGGTTGCCATTTCCTTCTCCAATGCATGAAAGTGAAAAGTGAAAGTGAAGTCGCTCAGTCGAGTCCGACTCTTAGCGACCCCATGGACTGCAGCCTACCAGGCTCCTCCGTCCATGGGATTCTCCAGGCAAGAGTACTGGAGTGGGTTGCCATTACCTTCTCCAAAGCAAGCATAAATACATGGTTGATATTCACTCCCCCACATAACACAATTTTAACTATGGTAATTCAATTTCCAGTCTCACATTTTGATGGGGATAGGGAAGTATTTCAGTAAGTAATAATTTTCCTGATACCTGATTGCAATTACTAAAGCTAAAATATGATATCATTGATTAAATATATATCTGAACTATTGTAATAATCAAATCACTATGTAGCTGTACTTGTTCTAACAACACCGATTATATACAACGATAGATGCATAATTCTAAAGACTAGGAAAAAAAGGTAAAAAAAATAGACACTAGTAAATATAATCACTTGGTATTTTTATTTCTAGGATAATTAATTGGTTATTTAATCAAGTCTATTTAGTATATGATTTATTTACTTAGAAAGTGTTTGATAATAGTAAAAAATTGAATTGTAGCTTCTGGACAGAAAAAGTTCTGTTACTATAAAAGTTTTGATTCTTGGAAGTTGTGAATGAGATATTTGAAAAGTTTTCTTAGGACTAAAACTTATTGCAATTTACTAACAATCTCATTTGTGGGATTAGCCCTACAAAAGGAAGCTTTTTAGTATATGTATGTGTGATATTTATTGAATGTTTAAGTTTCTTTGTATGTGTGTGCATGCTAAGTTGCTTCGCTCATGTCTGACTCTTTGTGATATTATGGACTGTAGCCTGCCAGCTCCCTCTGCCCATGGGATTCCTCAGGCAAGAATACTGAAGTGGGTTGTCATGCCTTTTTCCAGGGGATCTTCCCAATCCAGGGATCAAAACCCATATCTCTTATGTCTCTTGCATTAGAAGGTGGGTTCTTCACCACTAGCACCACCTAGGAAGCCCTCTGTGTGTATAGATGTATGTATTTAAAGTATTGACGTTTAGGACAGCCTTTAGGAAACTAAATCAGTGACTTCTTGTTTGATGTGATTTCCCTTGATAGTGGCAAGGACTAGCAGGAAATGAGAAATAGTGGAAGAATAAAAATAGGGTGTTTATCCTTACAGGTCCCTCTCAGCATGACCCATGAGATGTTTGTGTAAATTGGGTAAGTTATGGCTCTTCTCAAGTCGTTCAAATAATTTCTTTGGTTCTTCAGAAAATTTCCCTCCCTTTGTCATTTCAGGTTCTAGAGGTCTTAACAACTCTCAAGTTACCAATCTCTGGAATGACAATCCTGTCTCTAAAAATACCTATCCCCACACTTTTGTAGATTACTTGTTTTAAATAAGCTCTATTCAATTTTCCTTTTTTCAAGTATTCAATCTATTTTTGAATGAGTAGGGGGGATCCTAAGCATTGCAGTTACTCATACTAGAAATGGCTTGGATATAGAATACCTGAGTAGGATTCTGGGCTTAGGTCAGAGTCATTTATATATTTTTTTTCCTGCTGATTCTCCACTTCTCCCATAATCAAAATATTTGACTCGAGGGGCAGTGCACTACAAAAATGTAAAGTAGAAGGAAAATTCATGATCCTGGTCCCAAGATGGATCAAATGAGTATACTAGCTGAAAGTCTTTAGTTGATAGCCACTGAACTAACACTCAAATCAGTAATGTTCCTAAAATGAGCCTCATTAAGAAATTCGCCAAATAGCAGATATTTGACTTGCTTTTCTGGTCCTTTATGTTGCATGAAAAGAGAAATGGTCTGAATTTAGGATCTACCTGGAATTATGGGATTGATTGGTGGGTTAACTGAGTTTTCAGAGACCACAAAAAGACAAAAGCTTCAAATATTGTATATTAATGCACATATTAACTCTCATCTTCTCCTGAAAGAATTGCAAAATTGCAACTAAACACTGAGCAACCATTGACAGGGAAATGTTGGATCCCACCAAAAAAAGATACCCCATATCTAAGGGCAAAGGAGAAACTCTGACAAGATGGTAAGAGGGGTGAAGTAGTGTTTAGAATCAAACCCCATAACTGCCAGATTCACTTGGAGAGCTCAAACAAAACCTTGTGTGCTCCAGGACCCAGGGACCACACAAGAGACTAAGCCAGACCTAACATTTAGTGTTTGAGTGTCTCCTGCAGTGGCATGGGTCAGCAGTGGCCTACTGCAGGAACAGGGGCTTTGGCTGCAACAGACCAGGGAGGCATGGTGTATGACATAAGTCCTCTTAGAGGAGGTTGCCATTAGCTCCACCATAGAGCCACTGAGCAGATGACCCACAAACTGGAGAACAATTATACAAAGAAGTTCTCTCTCTGTTGCAAAATTCTAGGGCCCACAACAGATTTCCCAACCCTGGGATCTGGCAAAGGGACTGAGAAACCCCAAGGAATTTGACTTTGAAGACCAGTGGGATTTGATTACAGAACATTCACAGGACTGGGTAAACAGACTCTTGAAGGGCACAAACAAAACCTTTTGTGCAAAGGACACAGGACAGAGCAGTGGTGACCCCACAAGAGACTGAGTCAGACTTGCCTGGCTTGCCTCACAAGCTAGCAAAGTAATCCTCAAAATTCTCCAAGCAAGGCTCAACAGTATGTGAACTGAGAACCTCCAGATGTTCAAGCTGGATTTAGAAAAAGTAGAGGAATCAGAGATCAAATTGCCAACATCTGTTGAATCATAGAAAAAGCAAGAATATTCAAGAAAAATATCTTCATTGACTATGCTAAAGCCTTTGACTATGTGGATTACAACATGTGGAAGATTCTTCAAGAGAAGGGAAACCAGAACACCGTACCTGCCTCCTGCAAAACCTGTATGCAGGTCAAGAAACAACAGTTAGAACTGGACATGAAACAATGGACTAGTTCCAAACTGGGAAAGGAATACATCAAGATTATATACTTTCACCCTGCTTAGTTAACTTATATCCAGAGTACATCATGAAAAACCCATGAAGCACAAGCTGGAATCAAGATTGCTGGGAGAAATATCAATAATCTCAGATACACAGATGACCATCTTCACAGAAGAAAGTGAAAAGGAACTAAAGAGCCCTTTGATGAAGTTGAAAGAGGAGATAGAAAAATTTGGCTTAAAACTCAACATTAAAAAACTAAGATCATGGCATCCAGTTCCATCAATTCATGGCAAATAGATGAGGAAACAATGGAAACTGAGAGACTTTATTTTTGGGGGCTACAAAATCACTGCAGATGGTGACTGCTGCCTTCAAATTAAAAGAGGCTTGTTCCTTGGAAGAAAAGCTATGACCAACCTATGACTTCAAATTAAAAGAGGCTTGTTCCTTGGAAGAAAAGCTATGACCAAAAGCATGTGAAAAAGCAGAGACATTAAGAGCAAAGGGCCATTTACTCAAAGCTATGGATTTTCCAATTCAGTTCAGTTCAGTCGCTCAGTCGTGTCCTACTTTTTGTGACCCCATGAATCGCAGCACACCAGGCCTCCCGGAGTTCACTCAGACTCATGTCCATCGAGTCAGTGGTTTTTCCAGTAGTCATATATGAATGTGAGAAATGGACCATAAAAAAGGCTGCACACCAAAGAATTGATACTTTTGAACTGTGGTGTTGGAGAAGACTCTTGAGAGTCCCTTGGACTGCAAGGAAATCAAACCAGTCAATCCTAAAGGAAATCAGTCCTGAATATCCATTGGAAGGACTGATAATGAGGCTGAAACTCCAACACTTAGGCCACCTGATGGGAAGAATTGACTCATTAGGAAAAGACCCTGATGTTGGGAAAGATTGAAGGTAGGAGGAGAAGGGGATGACAGAGGATGAAATGGTTCAGTTCAGTTCTGTCACTCAGTTGTGTCTGACTCTTTGCAACCCCATGAATCTCAGCACTCCAGGCCTCCCTGTACAACACCAACTCCCGGAGTTCACTCAGATTCACATCCATCGAGTCAGTGATACCATACAGCCATCTCATCCTCTGTTGTCCCCTTCTCCTCTTGCCCCCAATCCCTCCCAGCATCAGAGTCTTTGCCAATGAGTCAACTCTTCACATGAGGTGGCCAAAGTACTGGAGTTTCACCTTTAGCATCATTCCTGCCAAAGAAATCCCAGGACGAATCTCCTTCAGAATGGACTGGTTGGATCTCCTTGCCATCCAAGGGACTCTCAAGAGTCTTCTCCAACACCACAATTCAAAAGCATCAATTCTTCGGCACTCAGCCTTCTTCACAGTCCAACTCTCACATCCATACATGACCACAGGAAAAACCATAGCCTTGACTAGACAAACCTTTGTTGGCAAAGTAATGTCTCTGCTTTTGAATATGCTATCTAGGTTGGTCATAACTTTCCTTCCAAGGAGTAAGCGTCTTTTAATTTCATGGCTGCAGTCACCATCTGTAGTGATTTTGGAGCCCAGAAAAATAAAGTCTGACACTGTTTCCACTGTTTCCCCATCTATTTGCCATGAAGTGACAGGACCAGATGCCATGATCTTCGTTTTCTGAAGCCAACTTTTTCACTCTCCATTTTTACTTTCATTAAGAGGCTTTTTAGTTCCTCTTCACTTTCTGCCATAAGGGTTGTGTCATCTGCATATCTGAGGTTATTGATATTTCTCCTGGCAATCTTGATTCCAGCTTGTGTTTCTTCCAGTCCAGCGTTTCTCATGATGTACTCTGCATAGAAGTTAAATAAGCAGGGTGACAATATACAGCCTTGACATACTCCTTTTGCTATTTGGAACCAGTCTGTTGTTCCATGTCCAATTCTAACTGTTCCCTCCTGACCTGCATACAAATTTCTCAAGAGGCAGATCAGGTGGTCTGGGATTCCCATCTCTTTCAGAATTTTCCACAGTTTATTGTGATCCACACAGTCAAAGGCTTTGGCATAGTCAATAAAACAGAAATAGATGTTTTTCTGGAACTCTCTTGCTTTTTCCATGATCCAGCAGATGTTGGCAATTTGATCCCTGGTTCCTCTGCCTTCTCTAAAACCAGCTTGAACATCAGGAATTTCACAGTTCACATATTGCTGAAGCCTGGCTTGGAGAATTTTGAGCATTACTTTACTAGCGTGTGAGATGAGTGCAATTGTGTGGTAGTTTGAGCATCTTTTGGCATTGCCTTTCTTTGGGATTGGAATGAAAACTGACCTTTTCCAGTCCTGTGGCCACTGCTGAGTTTTCCAAATTTGCTGGCATATTGAGTGCAGCACTTTCACAGCATCATCTTTGAGGATTTGGAATAGCTCAACTGGAATTCCGTCACCTCCACTAGCTTTGTTCATAGGGATGCTTTCTAAGGCTCACTTGACTTCACATTCCAGGATGTCAAAGTAAATGCACACAAATTTTCATCTATGTCAGCATAGGTCCTAAATATTTAAGTAGTCAAATTACCTTCTTTATGGATATATACAGCTTCTTCCCTGCTGCTACTGCTAAGTCACTTCAGTCGTGTCTGACTCTGTATGACCCCACCAGGCTCCCCCGTCCCTGGGATTCTCCAGGCAAGAACACTGGAGTGGGTTTCCATTTCCTTTCCAATGCATGAAACTGAAAAGTGAAAGTGAAGTCGCTCAGTCATGTCCGACTCTTGGCGACCCCATGGACTGCAGCCCACCAGGCTCTTCAGTCCATGGGATTTTCCAGGCAAGAGTAATGGAGTGGGTTGCCATTGCCTTCTCCAAGCTACTTCCCTAGCCACCCCATTCTTTATCACTGGGCCCACAGAAAAGTGGCCATAGAGAAAGGCATGGATTTATAGACCTTCTCTTTTCCTCAACAAAGCAAGCTGGGCTTTTGTCACAGCTGTGGGTTCAACCAGCCAACAACAGAGACAAATCCTGTGCTGTTGATATGGCACCATGCCACAGGATGTTTGTTTACCTGGTTGGTAATGGGTTGACTGTCTTGGATTGCTTTCTTTGTTTATAGTGTTTCTGTTAGCACTTCCAGTCCTTGGCTGACAAAATTCCTTACTCATTGCCAAAGTAATAATCCATGGAAAACATTTTTACCTTTCATAGCCAATATTTTAGGCTCAAGGTATTTGAATATTCTAGGACAAATGATTTCACTAAGAAACATAATGCTCTGTGCTAAGTCACTTCAGTCGTGTCTGACTTATTGCAACCCTATGGACTGTAGCTCACAAGGCTCTTCTCTCCATGGGATTCTCCAGGCAAAAATACTGGAGTGGGTTGCCATGCCCTCCTCCTGGGGATCTTCCCAACCAAGGAATTGCATCCGTGTCTCATGTCTACTTGCATCGGCAGGAGGGTTCTTTATCACTAGCACCACATGGGAAGCATCTAAGAAACATCATTAGAGTTTTCATGAACTAGATGTCAAGACTACTTCATGAATGTCTTGGGTTTAGCATTCAGAGATTCCCTGGTGGCTCAGATGGTTAAGAGTCTACCTGAAATTCAGGAGATGTGGTATTGTATCCATTGGTCAGGAAGATCCCCTGGAGAAGGAAACGACAACCCATTCCAGTATTCTTGCCTGGAAAATCCCATGGATGGAGGAGCATGGTGGGCTATAGTATGTAGGGTGGTAAAGAGTCAGACATGACTGAGCAACTTCACTTTCATTTTCAGCATGTAGCTGGGATATCAAGCAGCTAAGGACGTGGCTGTTGTAGATGAAATGATTAATCCCTATACCAATGTTGCTTTGCTGAAGTACAATCAGAATAGGGAAGACTATGTTTTTCTGAAATTTTCTCAGGTTTTTCATTTAAGTACTACAATAATTCAGCAAAATGAAAACTAAGGAGATAGGTTAAAGACAACAGTAGTAAGCCCTCAGATCCTAAAACAATAAGTGACTGAATTTCTCCCCTTTTAACTGATGTGCTAATAGAGGACAGGAGAATATAAAATAAATGATAACCATCAGGGAAGATTACCAACACAGAGTTGTGACAAACTTTAAAAGGGATATGTGACATTTATGTTCATAGGATTGTTAATGACCCACATACCTTTATTTATTTATTTATTCATGTGTTTATTTACTTATTTATTTTTGCAGTCCTAGAAAGAACATAGGAATGGCTGATATGTTAGGTGTTAGATTGGAGTAAGACTTGTTTGTTAGTCACATATCAATAAGAAGATTTATGATGGTGGTTCTGTGTGAATTCTTCTCATTGGAAGCACATTATATTTATCTGGACTAGAAATAGAATTGATGATAAAGGGAAAAGAGTGCTTTTAACAAATATTTTCTATTTGACATTCCATATGGACTCTCGTTGCCTCATTCCTGCTCACTTCCTGAGAAGAATGACGTCTGTGAAACATATTGATGTGTTCCCACACTTTTGACTTCACTTGGATGTCAACCAATGGAAAGCGCTGGGGCACATTAGAAAACATGGGGGGAGAGACACTAGTATATTAATTTTCCAGGCTTTTTTCCAAAATAAGCATTAAATACTTTATGTACTGATTAATGAAGCAAACAAAATATAGACATATTATAAAATGTTCTTAAATTATAGATTTTTCTCTACAAGTCTTTTGGTTAAAAATACAAATATTTACTTAAGGAAAACAAATTGTTTATAAATAGCCAATGATTTATAATTTATTTTCATACTTATAATGTCAAAACCCATTATCCCGTCAACATGTTTATGCTATGAAGTAAGAAACATCGATTAATAATTAATATGCTTATGGAAAGTAAAGTAACAGTTAGTTAGAAAACTACTTCTAATAGAATTACTTTCAAATCCCTGTCATTACGTTTGTCATCTGTTGCCTGTTAACCTAAGCAAAATTTTAAGAATACGTTAATCACTTCCTCCAATAAAGGATGCTATTAATAATGATTTAGTTTGTCTTTTTTTTGGTCCTTTCATGATAAATACCTTTATCTCTCTTGTGAGAAAAATAGAAGTAAGTTAGTAAGAAAAATGAAAGAAACACAAGACATTCATCCTGAAGTATCTTAGACAAAGAGTAAAATACATGGTGAATTTCATTTAGTTATGAGTTTGTAATACGAGCCTGCGTTTCTAGAACTTTTGGCACCAGCAACTGAATGTTGTCAGGAATCTACTTTTCAATTCCACTTTTCTTCCTGTGTTTTTCAGACAAGCTATTTCCATGTGATTTGAACATAGACTTGTGCAGTTCTTAGAAACAGTGGCTTTATTGTTTACTTGTGGAACAAATAAATATAGACAGAAATTCCAAGTAATATAATGAAAAGCTACTGTTAGAAACTTATGGTTGAAATAGAAAAGTGGATTGGAAAGGGAAGTCAGTCTCCTTAAAAGAAGAGATGGAAAATTGGTAAGCAGAGTGAACAGAAACATTCAACAAAAGGTAAAAGTTGTGGAAATGTGTCCAATATATATTTTTCCAAAATAAAATATATTCAGTTTAGGAGAGCTGCTCTTCAAATACAAGTTCAAGTACAGCAGTGTATTGCACATGCAGACATTTATAGCACTGCTTCAATTATAGTCTATAAGTGCCTTTAAAGCATAAATGTTTTTATGATTGACATGGAGAGAGTGGTAAAGAGTGAAGGATGCAATGGATTTCTGGTGCAACAAGGGTGTGTGCAATTCATAAGTACACTAACAAGATTGTTGTATCAAAAAATAAATATATAGGACATAAAAAAATCTTATTTTACAGAAGCATGTTTGTCTTTTGCTTTACTAGTGTTGTTATAACACATTAACAAAGAAAAGATGTTGTTTTGCAACCTTCCCTTCACACATTTGTAGGTCCTTCTGATGGCAGAAACAAGTTTTGCCCTTCCTCTTTGTAGAATTGAACTTGATGAAACTACTCCACTTATCTATAATTTTACTTTTAATAACTTTCAAGATTTCAGGGGCTAAAGAGAGCATCATTTCTATGATGCAATCATGAATAAGGTTGAATGACCCAGGTAAATTACAATTTTGATTCATTTTGTTTTGTAGACTGCTGAGTTTGTAACAAAATGCTCAGTCAAGAGACAATCTATCTCTTTGCACTAAAATCCCCTCCTTAAAAACCTGTGATTTTAGGCACTCACTGTTCCTTAGCTTTCCCTTTAGGTTGCTGATAACAGCTTTCATGTGAAATAAACTGTGATACCAAAAATATGCCATGATATCGCTCTAGGCTTTTTAGATCACCAAAAAATATGCTGTTTTTATGATCACTGAGTTCTTGTGCTTTGTGTCTTCTACTAGGTCAAGTATTAATTTCATACATATAATATTATTTAAAAATTATCAAAAAATTCAAATTACAAATAGCTTATTTTAAAAGTTGATATATTTCACATATAAATGTAATATCACAGAAATGCCCCTTATACACAGAAAAAAATTCATCCAAACAGCAACCCAGAGAGGCTAAAAATATTAAAAGAAAAAAATAAAAAAGGAAAACAGAAGAAAGGTAATACATTTGAACCTACTTTTATATTTACCAAGAAATTTTGCACTTTAGAAAAATAATTTTCAATATGAGATAATAACTATATAATATAAATATACACATATTAGAATGAAATAGCATGATATATATAAAATTTTACAGAGATCTTGGCTCTTTTGCATAATTTAAAATTAACTTTTTATCATATGTATTCATATCATTTTTGACGACTACAGTGGTTTGAAATGAGTTGTAGTTACAAATCAAAGAACACCAAGGATTGCCAGCAACCACCAGCTGTCTGGAAAAGGCAAGAAAGGAGCATGACCCTGCCAACAACTTGATTTTTTAATTCTAGCCTCCAGAAATGTGAGACACTAAGTTTCTGTTGTTTTCAGCCACAAATATTTACTACAGTTTTCTACAACACCTCTGGGAAACTCATACAGTCATCACTATGATGCTTGAAAATATACATATATAAAATAATTATTTTTTGAGAACATTCCACATGTTATGTAAGCAGTGATTAATTTTACTCTGAAAACTAAAATACAGAGGAAACTGAAGATGCCACCATTAAAAGAAAAATATGTATACATGCTTTGTGAGTCTATGACCGCTTATTATGAAAGAAAGAGATGTGATAAGTTGGAGGAGGTCATCAAGAGGATGCGACTGTGGGTTCACCTGTGTGATATACCCAAGTCAAAGGCTCCTCAGCCCTCCACTGACCTTGAAATGTACACCCTGCCCATTACTCCCACAATAGGAGCTGTTCCAAGGACAATGTGTTATAGAGACCACCTGGATTGTATATATCAGGGGTCCCAACTTCTGGGATCTAATGCCTAATGCTCTGAGGTGGAGCTGATATAACACTAATAGAAATAAAGTACACAATAAATGTAATATGCTTGAATCATCCCCAAACCATCACCACCCCTATCTGCAGAAAACTTGTATTCCATGGAACCAGTCCCTGGTGCCCAGAAAGTTGGGGATCTCTGGTGTACATGACTGAACCCAGTTAACGCCTCTGTATAAACTGTTAAGATTCTGAAAGTTGATCACCGTGATCTACTTCTCCTATGGCCTCCTAAGTCTTGTATGTAAGTTCCCTTGCTTATTAAAACCACCAGTTACTGGTCTGGAGTGGTCTGCCTCTTTCTTTGGTTTCTCATTCCCTTTGTTTATGGGCCAGTTTTCAAACTAGAGTGCAATAATCCATGAGCTCAGGTGCTAGCATTGAGTAATCTGGGCTAACTTTGCTTTGCAAAATGAAAGGAAGGAGCAGCTAATGGTTTCTATGCCTGAGTGCTCAGTAGTGTTCTACTGCCACTTCCTCCTCCAGGGGATCTTCCCTACCCAAGAATCTAATCCATGTCTTACGTCTCCTGCACTGGAAGGCAGATTCTTTACCAATGGGTCACCTGGGAAACCCGATGGTTTATATAGTAAAATATAATTGTCCACTTGCTATTTAAATATATGTATATTTGCAGGCCAGTTTTTTTTTTTTTTATATTTCAAGCTTTGGTTTTCAGTGCATATTGGGAGATTAATTTATGCCTTAATAAATAATCTATGGATTTATTACATGCAATAGCTATTAAAATAAGTAAATTATATAAAAGTGAAGCAAATTAATAAAAGCAGTTGTAGAATATCCCTCTATTACACATTAAAAAAAAAAAAAAGGAGAGAGAAGAAAAAACAAAACTGCAGACTTCATCAAAGTTCAAATAAAGCCAAGTTTATCAAGCCATCTCTAAATGCTCACAATCAAGGACTGCAATTTTTTCCTCCTCTACCTTCCAATAGCATACTTATTTATTCAAATGGGAGTTATTCTCACCCATTGTTGTCTGCATATAATGTATTCAACTACTCAATTATCTCTGCCTCTGGAATTTAACATTCTAAAGCTAGTTCATGACTTCATTAACATGAAATTCACAAAAGCAGATTATATAATCTGTGTTCAATGTACTTTGTTGATTGAGTGAATACAGATCACCTAAATTTACCATGAAATTTAAAGACACTTGCTCCTTGGAAGGAAAGCAATGATCAATCTAGACAGCATATTAGAAAGCAGAGACATTCCTTTGCCAACAAAGTTCCGTCTAATCAAAGTTACAGTTTTTCCAGTAGTCATGTATGGATCTGAGAGTTGGACTATTATAAAGAAAGCTGAGTGCTGAGGAACTGACACTTTTCAACTGTGGTGTTGGATAAGACTCTTGAGAGTCTCTTGGACTCCAAGAAGATCCAACCAGTCTATCCTAAAGAAAATCAATCCTGGATATTCATTGGAAGGACTGATGCTGAAGCTAAAACTCCAATACTTTGGCCACCTGATGCAAATAACTGACTCACTAGAAAAGACCCTGACACTGGAAAAGATTGAAGGCAGGAGGAGAAGCGGACAACAGAGAATAAGATGGTTGGATGGCATCACCAACTTGATGGACATGAGTTTGAGTAAGCTCTGGGAGTTTGTGATGGACGGGGAATCCTGGCATCCTGCAGTCCATGGGGTTGCAAAGAGTGGACGTGACTGAGCAACTGAACTGAACTGAAATTTACCATGGACTTGCATCTCAATAAGCTCTTTGTAAGTTGAAAATATTGTAGGTCAAAAATAAATTTAATATACCCACTCAATTGAACATCATAACTTAGACTAGCCCATAGTAAACATGCTAAGAGCATTTACAGTGGTTTGGGGGTCACTTTATGCAGTTTTAGTTTTTTACATACCCAAAGCATATGTTTAACATAAATATCACTCAACAACATGATTTCAAAAACATTTTTTTTAACTTCAGTGACTACAGTAGAACTTAATGGCAATGTATGGCAAAAACCACTACAATATTGTAACGTAATTAGCCTGCAATTAAAATAAATATATTTTAAAAATAAAAAAAATAAAAAAATAAAATAACTGCAATGCTCAAAAAAAAAGGTAAAATTAAAAATGAATGCAGATTTCACTTTTTTATAGCTTTCAAATTAATTCTTAGAGCTGGAAAGAAATAATATTTAAATTTCTGCACCCTAAATTACAGAAAGTGTTTGTTAGTTGCTCAGTCATGTTTGACTCTTTGCAACTACATGGACTGTAGCCCATCAGTCTCCTCTGTCCATGGAATTCTCCAGGCAAGAATACTGGATTGGATTGCCATTCCCTTCTCCAGGGGATCTTTCACACCAGGGGTAGAACCTGGGTCTCCTGCAATGCAGGCAAATTCTTTAGTATCTGAGCCACCAGGACTCAGAGGCCTACAGAGGCCAAATATAAATTATTATAAGTAATAATTTAAACATATGGAGGCCAAATATAAATTATTATAGATATACTTAATATTCAAAATAATTTGAATGAACTCAGATTAGCAAGAATATTTGAATCTATCTCTTCTTGTCTTTTGGATATGTCAGGGGAGTGCATAATTACCTTGGTTCCATCTTGCTGCAGCAAAAATTTGAAATGGCAGACCAGTGTTACAGATCGGTTACAGCTCAGTTTTATTTGGCAAACAAAGGAAAATACATCCAGGAGGAGTGAGGGCTGGCCAACCCAAAAGAAGAGAGGGGCTCAATTTTGGCTCTTCTTTTCCTATGCTTTTTCTTGTCCCCCTGAGCCTGCCCTATGTAAATTGGGCTAGCCAGGATAGTTGTTTGTTTCACCTGAGGTTCTCACTCTCATCCTTGGCTTTTCTTTTGTTCTATTTTTGCAGGCTTTTCCTTTCTTTGTCTTTTAGCCACTGCCACTTTGGACTCTTTTTTTTTTTCCTATTCTAACTACCTAACATTCCCACCTCAAGAGACGGGAGGCCCAATTCTTTGGGATTAAGGGCATTGAGGTCTCTCTGGCTACTTCCTGCTGAGCTGGGATGGCAAGGGGCATTGGGCCTCTGCCTCTTGCTAGTCTCAAGCCTCAGAGTCCTTATCACTGTGTTGATCTAAGGGTGAGTGATATTTTCCATGTAGTTTTATATATCCTTGTTGAACTGGCACTGCATGTTCTAATTTGACCTGGATAGAGACAAAATAGGTTAGACAATTGATAATACATGGAGTTCATCATAAGCAGCATCAATATGGTGATAACAGGGATTTGTAAGGGCACTAGCCAACTCCAAAGTCCCTCTTGCCAGAAGAAGGATCCCTCAGAGAGATTGTAGCCATCCCGAGGACTCTCCATATTGTTCTTTGAGATCCCATAGGATCTGAATGTTGTCCTTGAGGATTGAGAGACTTTCTTTAACTTAGCTAGAAGTATTTATCCAGAAATAACATGTCTCGTTCAACATGGCTCAAGCTCCTCCTTGTTCAGGGATCAGGAGATATATCTCTGGTCTATTTTGGCATACAACCCTTGCCAAACTGTGTTGGCTCTTTAGAGCTATCCTGAGAAATCTTATCCCCAGAAACTTAATTGTGAGGGTATTCATTAGAATGGCACTCATTTGTAGTCCTGAATAGGTATCTGAGATCTCCCAGGGGCTCACAGGTGTACTGAGTGTCCTCTTCTGTTTTCTTCCATGGCTTGACTCATGAGTAGTGAATCCAGGAGTTGTGTCCTGGTACCTTGATTGCTGTGGAGGTAGAAAGTATTACAGGGTAGGGACCCTTCCATGCAGGCTGGAGTTGAGCAGTTGGGGACCAATATTTCCAGACTTTAATTAAGACTTGAGTCCCTGAAGCTCTTTAGAATCTATAGTGGTGGCTCTTTAGAATCTTTTAGGTCCTGGTTGACACCCCACAAGTGTATATCTTATTGTAATTGCCCAATGGCCATGGTATAAGACTGGAGGGTATGAGACTCTGGATCTAGGAGGAGGTCACTGACATAAGAAAAAGGTCTCCCATATAGCATCTCATAAGGACCAACCTGTTTCTTAGGGGCAATATGGATCATGCTGCTGCTGCCGCCAAGTCGCTTCAGTCATGTCCGACTCTTAGCGACCCCATGGAATGCAGCCCACTAGGCTCCTCTGTCCATGGGATTTTCCAGGCAAGAGTACTGGAGTAGGGTGCCATTGCCTTCTTCGAATATAGGTTCGGAGGAGAGCTATTGGTAAAACCTCCTTTCACCCTAGGCAAGTCTCCTGGGTTATGTTTTTTTAATCACTGATTTTAAGAATTGGTTGACTCTTTCTACTTTTCCTGAAGACTGAGACCTCCAGGCACAATGGAGATAATAAGTAATGCCCTATAAGTAAATGATATCCCATTGTCACTTTGTAATGACCTGGGGAGACCAAATCTCAGAATGATTTACTGGAGCAGTTTTTTACCACCTCCTCAGCCTTCTCAGTCTGGGTGGGAAAGCTTTCAGCCCATACTGTAAATCTATCTATCGTGAATAGTAGGTATTTATACCCTTGAGAAACTAGTGTCTGGGTGAAGTCCATATGCCAGTCCTCTCCTGGGTAGGTAACACACCGTTGGATGGGCTGGGCCAGCTGAGGTCTTTGAGCTCCTTAGGGGTTGTTTAATTGGCAAGTGGGACAAGAGGAGACCACTCGCCTTTTAGTCATTTGGAGGCCTGTTCCTCTGAAGGACTTTTCTAGTAATCTTTGAAGGGCCTTCTCCCCTAAATGAGTGGTGTGGCATGTAAGGAGTTAACCAACTTCTACTGGAGGTTTCCAGGCAGAAAAAGGAGTCCCTCCTTTTGGAACCACTCCATATGATCCTCTTGAAAGCCCTCACTCTTAGCTTTAAGAATCTCACCTTCAGTATATGAAGGAGTTTCTGGCAAATTAGTCTGCAGAACTAAGGTGGCAACCCCTATTAGGTCATTGTTCTGTAATGCTGCTCTCTTAGCTGCCTGATCAGCTGCTTGGTTCCCTCGTGCCACTTCTATGTTGCCTTTTTGGTGTCCTCTACAGTGGGAGACTGAAACCTCAGCGGGCAGATGGACTGCCTCTAAGAGCCTAAGGATTTGATCACCATATTTGATTGGGGACCCTCAGGTGGTCAAGTGAGCTCTTTCTTTCCAAATAGCAGCATGTGTATGTAGCACCAGAAAGGCATACTTGGAGTAGTGTACATGGCTATTCTTTTTCCTTTTCCCATCTCTAAAACTTGAGTCAAAGCTATGAGCTCAGCTAATTGGGCTGAAGTACCTGGTGGCAATGGTTTAGCCTCTATGGTCTCAAAATTGGAGACTACTGCATATCTAGCTCTTCTCTTTCCATCCAAGACAAAGTTGCCTCCATCAGTGTACCAAATTTCCTTAGGATTTGTCAGAGATCTTCTGACAATCCCTCTCAGGGTTTTGTCCAGTAGTCCAAAGTTTCTAGGCAGGAGTAAAAGGGGAGAGAGCCCTTGGGGGTAGGCAGGAGCATAGCTGGGTTAAGAACCTCACAAAGGGATATAGTGAGGCCTGTATTTTCCATCAGCACTACTTGATATCTGAGGATCCTTTGATCAGTTCAGTTCAGTTCAGTCGCTCAGTCGTGTCTGACTCTTTGCAAGCCCATGAATCGCAGCACGCCAGGGCTCCCTTTGATCAGATATCCATAAATGGCCTCTCCCATTGAGGAGTTGTTTCACTTCGTGGCTGGTAAAAATAGATTGCCCCAAGAAAGAGTTTTAAAGCATCTTCCATTAGGACTGCAATAGCTGAAAGATTTAAAAAGAAATCTCTACCCAATAAAGGAGTCAGACTCAGGGACCACCAGAAACTGATGGGAAAATATTCATCTAGCCAGCAACAAAGAAGTGCTTAGGTGAATCTTTTTGTAATTGTTTTTCCTGTGGCACCCAAAATGGTACAGGTTTGGGAGGAGAAGGCTCCAGAGTAGGAGGTCAGGACAGAGTAGGTAGCCCCTGTGTCAACCAAGAAATTCTCAGGCCTACCTGCCACATCCAGTTGTACCCTTGGTTCCAGGCCCATGATGATTATCTGTGACAGGCAAGTTGGCTGGAGTGGCCTGCTTCAGTCCTGTTGAACCATGATGAGGGAAGGCTTGGGGCTTGACCTTGAGATTCTTGGGTCCTGAGGGCAGACTGCCACCCAATGTCCCAATTGATGGCATTTGTAGTAAGTCATTTTAGGACACTTGCACTGTTGGGACACTCTTTGGCCCATTGTTCCATCTGTCTACAGATTAGACATTTGCCTTGTGCCTTGTCTTTAAAGACTCAGGGTTTGCCATATGGTTCCCCTGGAGGGGGGCCAGCATCTGGGCATGCCTTATCTCTTTCCTTCTCTCCCTTTCCTGGGGCTTGTCCTTCATCTCCTGTTCTGTTATAAAAGGTATTGGTGGCTGTCTGGACCATCTCATCTAAACAGGCAGCAGGGTCCTACTACTGTAGCTGTTGTAACTTTATCCTGATGTCTGATGCACATTGGGACAGGAATCTGTACTTTAAAATCACTTGTCCCTTGTAAGAGTCTAAGTCCAGATTGATAAACTTTTGGAGGGTCTCTTTTAGACTGTCCAGAATGGCTTTCCTAGGGTTCTTGCTGGACTACTGAGTTATTATTGAGACCGGGCACAGTCCCACAACTAATAGGCTTCTTTTTATTTCTATGGGTGCCCCGGCTGATCCAGGGTATTCGAAGCGGGGACGGCGTTGGCGACCTATTTATTTAAATATTTTATCAAAGATATAAAGAGTAATAGGATGAGGATAGCTCAGTAGGAAAATTCAGTGGAGAAAAGAGGCTGAGTAGCTTGGTTTACGCGGGAGACCAATAAAACTTCAAGACAAGAAGTTTGCACCACTTACGTAGGCCGCAGGCATCCTTCCGTTCTCCCAAAGGAGAGGAGACACTGAGGCTTCCCCGGTCGGATCTTAGAAGCCCAGGCATAATTAGTAAGCATGGTGGGTTCCGCGCTCCAGATGGAGACTCAACCAGAGTGAGAGAGAGAGCGACATGGGGAGACCAGTATTTCGAGAAACTGATTCCAATTCTTTATTTTCCATGGTCTACTTTTATACACTGAGATGTTATGCAAAAGTCACGCGGGGTCAGCAGTCCTGACTTTTATCAAAGTCAGGTGCTTCATACAAATGTATACAGAGGTCTTAGGGGTGTTACATCATCTTCTGGCCAGGGGGGCCTGCTGACAATTTACGACCCTCTCCTTGTGACAGTGGTCAGTCAATCAGGACACTTATTTCTCCAGGGCTGATTATTCTCAAAATAGACGCCACCCAAATAAAGTTACATTCCTACAGGGTGAGGGTGTAGTGGGTTTTAGTTAGGGAAAGAATTTACTTAGCCTAAGGTCTAACGTGATTAATATCAAAGGTTAATTCTATATATTCATTAATGTGTGTAAGGGCAGGGGATGTGGAGACTTAGCAACAAACATTGGCTCAACAAATGAAAAACCCTTCACCAACACAATTTCTAATCAGCCCATTATACTTATACTAATAGTTTTCTAACTTCTCTAAAGAACCTGTTTTTAGAGGGTTTAAAGCATCTTGTGCCTCTCACGGTTGGGAGGCTGTGAGCAATTACATGTGGCCGGAGGAGCCTGTCAGGCAGGCTAGAGAACCTTCAGAGGAGTTTGTAGGTTAAAACACTCTTATCACGCCCAGGAATTATTATTAACTGGAGCTCTAGGTTAACTCCTTCTCCGAAAGAGGTGGTGGGGGACAGCCCCCCGTAAAGTCAGAGGTGTAGGTAAGAGCACAAAGTAGTAAAGTAGGCAGGCTCTGGTTATGGGGGTAGATGCTCGGGGATTTCCAGGGGGACTCCTGAGGCTCGATCCCACCTTTGCGTATGTCGAGCCTCCTTCCTCATGACCTTTGCCATGGGCGGAGTACCTCACTCTGGCCCCCAACAGGGTGAGTCTTTCTGAAGCTTATCCTACACAGTACTGTTGCAACCTGAGAGCTGGGCATCCCTGAGTCAGGGTGCAGATCCCCAGGCAAGTTGAGGCATGACAACCTCCTGGAGATCGAATCCCCAGACAGGTTGAGGGATGTCAGCTTCCTACTATTCCTGGACTGGTGGATCCCTGAGCAGGTTGAGGTCTGACAACCTCCTGGGGACTGGATCCCTAGGCAGGTTGAAGCTGGTTGACTTCCTGGGAACCCCAGGCTGGAGTTGGGCATCCCCTAGGTCTCTAGCATGACCAGTGCTGGGTAGGATTAAGGGGTTGTAATCTTAACTGATCGTTGGTTTGCCCACCATGGATGGAAATAGATATCATGATGTAAAGCAATCCAAGCCTGTGCCCTGAGACTGGAAACCTGACCGAATAGCCATAAGCCTTATCCTCTTATTTCTCTGAGGGAATATAAATCACTGATTTCCTCCCCTAGCCTTCCATAAGAGCAGCTTAGGGTGTTTCCAATGGTAAACATTTCATTGTCATAGACCCACTTTAGGTAATAACAGAAGTAATGACAAAGGAGTGTTAGGGGCTTTAAGAGTATTTTAGCAATAAGTGGGGTGGAATAATGTTGCCTACAAAGGGGCAGGGTCCTGGTTGTAGCAGTTAGTGAGTGGCTTGAGGACAAATTGTTAAGAGGCAACAGACCAGATGTTCCAAAAAAGTGGAGTAGAGATTTGATCCAGGGGTATGTTTGTAAATTTAGGAGAAGGGTGGTAAGGGTTTGGGCCCAATTGGCCTGCAGGGCTAACTCCCAAAGTGGCAAAAATTATCCCTTGAACCCTTGAAGGGAATGCCACCAACAGACAGAAGTCTAACAGGTATTCTATGCCTGTCACCCACCCTACTGGGTTCACTGAGAGATGCTGTTGCACATGAAGGAAATATGGAAGATGAAGGCCTGAATACCTAGAATGATGGGATATTTTACAATATTTCCCTTCCAAGAGCTACTATTTTCTGGTTGTCCCTCCAGAAGATTGTAGAGGCAACACTCTGGGCCTGGACAGGGCTCAGGAAAAGAGCATGAAACAGGAGGGAAGGGGTATGGCACAACTTTTGAAAGAAGGACATACTCCAAGGGCAAAACATAAACCCATTAAAATCAAGCCTGTCCAAGATGGCAGACAAGTCAAATTCAACTAAACCTTGATCCTCAATCTGCAAGCTAAATGACACGCCCAGAGGCACCATGACATTTCCAGTTCAGTTCAGTTCAGTTCAGTTGCTCAGTCATGTCCGACTCTTTGCGATCCCATGAATCACAGCATGCCAGGCCTCTCTGTCCATCACCAACTCCCAGAATTCACTCAAACTCATGTCCATTGAGTCGGTGATGCCATCCAGCCATCTCATCCTCTGTCGTCCCCTTCTCCTCCTGCCCCCAATCCCTCCCAGCATCAGAGTCTTTTTCACTGAGTCAACTCTTCGCATGAGGTGGCCAAAGTATTGGAGTTTCAGCTTCAGCATCATTCCTTCCAATGAACACCCAGGACTGATCTCCTTTAGGATGGACTGGTTGGATCTCCTTGCAGTCCAAGGGACTCTCAAGAGTCTTCTCCAACACTACAGTTCAAAAGTATCAATTCTTCGATGCTCAGCTTTATTCACAGTCCAACTCTCACATCCATAATGACCACTGGAAAAACCATAGCCTTGACTAGACAGACCTTTGTTGGCAAAGTAATGTCTCTGCTTTTGAATATGCTATCTAGGTTGGTCATAACTTTCCTTCCAAGGAGTAAGTGTCTTTTAATTTCATGGCTGCAGTCAACATCTGTAGTGATTTTGGAGCCCAAAAAAATAAAGTCTGACACTGTTTCCACTGTTTCCCCATCTATTTCCCATGAAGTGATGGGACTGGATGCCATGATCTTTGTTTTCTGAATGTTGAGCTTTAAGCCAACTTTTTCACTCTCCACTTTCACTTTCATCGAGAGACTTTTGAGTTCCTCTTCACTTCCTGCCATAAGGGTGGTGTCATCTGCATATCTGAGGTTATTGATACTTCTCCCGGCAATCTTGATTCCAGCTTGTGCTTCTTCCAGCCCAGCATTTCTCAAGATGTATTCTGCATATAAGTTAAATAAGCAGGGTGACAATATACAGCCTTGACATACTCCTTTTCCTATTTGGAACCAGTCTGTTGTTCCATGTCCAACTCTAACTGTTGCTTCCTGACCTGCATATAGGTTTCTCAAGAGACAGGTCAGGTGGTCTTGTATTCCCATCTCTTTCAGAGTTTTCCACAGTTTGTTGTGATCCACACAGTCAAAGGCTTTGACATAGTCAATAAAGCAGAAATAGATGTTTTTCTGGAACTCTCTTGCTTTTTCCATGATCCAGCAGATGTTGGCAATTTGATCTCTGGTTCCAGGCACTATCAAAAGACCAAGGAATGGGTGGTTCCCCAATTGTTGAAATGATCCTCCCACTCATTAGCATATGAATTCACCCAGCTCACAAAAACTAACCACACATTTCATGGCTGCCACATTAACGGTCTGTGATGGCACACTCTGTGGACTGTGCTTGAGAGAGTCATTTCCTAGGCAGGTTGATAAGGAGTCTAGGGGTCCCCAAGGAGAGAGGGGTCTGGAATTCTCAAGGAGGAAGAAAGGATAAACCTGTTTTTCCTTCTCTACATTCCTTAGGGTTATATAACAATAATGTATCCTGCCTGAGGATAGTCTCTGGATTAAGGACAATCTTTGGATTAAACTTTCTGGCTAATTCTGTTATCTTAAAATGTAAATTATGGGAGTAGGTCTGGTGAGGTCTTTACAACCTCCAGACATTCTTTGGATTCATTGGAGAGTATATAACTTCATTGCTAACACTAGCAAGCGGGTACTCTTTCTGCCCCCTTCTGATGCCTATGTCAGAAGCTTTCTCTATCTCCTTTATACTTTAATAAAACTTTATTACACAAAAGCTCTGAGCGATCAAGCCTCGTCTCTGGCCCTGGATTGAATTCTTCTCCTCCGGGGGCCAAGAATCCCGGTGTCTTCACGTGATTCAACAACAACCTTTCATACTTCTCTCTGAATTCAAACAAATTTGCCTCTTACCTATCACTGTGTCTTTCCCTGAATTCTTTCTTCAATGAAACATCAAAAACCTGAGCTTTATTAGGTTGAAAGTTGTGTGACTAATGGTAGTTATAACTAACAAAGGAAAGTTCAGTGTTTTCATATTTTATCTTGAGAAACTATGAACAAAAAATGAGGGGGGGTGGGAAAGGAGTGAGGAAGATTATCCTGGTATCAGTAACATGTACTATGTTTTTGTAAGGATTAAGTAAAAATCTGTCATGCATTCAATAGGTATTAAGGATATTCTGTGTTAATAATAAGCATTATAAAACCAAGATGACCTCATAGTCATGTAGAAACTTGATTGAAAAAAACTGTAAGACTACTTGCTTCTAATTCAGCAATCCATAGATTAAGGTGTAAAATTTTAATACCTTTACCATTATTAAATTCCTTGGTATGCAAAACCTTAGAATGAGGTGCTCATTGGAATGTAAAATGATACATCAGGCTTTCTTCTATTGGTTAAGATGTACTTTTTAAATCAAAATTGCTACTGTTGTATGTAATCACTTTTATGTGCATGTAATTCAGGTGGTGTCAATAGAAAAATGTAAGTGTCAAGGAGTTTTTCAAGTCCGTAGGCACAAACATACTGAAACAGATTTTGCATATATGATTGTTAAACTCCCACCCAAGGAATTATTAATGCATCCTTAGCAGCTGCTACTTTTTTTATTTGAGAAAAATGTGAGAATAAGATTTGACATGTTGCAAGTCACAGGATCCAATCTGATAAAACTGATTAAGGCATGAAAGTGAATCACTATTACCCAAATTAGTAGATTATTAAAAGAGATATAAATATCCATGGTGAAATGCTAAATCTATTTTAAAGATTTCAGTGACTTACAATACCATGAAAGCTGTCAATAAAAAGAACTTTTACAATAGTAAAAAATCTACTTAATAAAATACTGTGTATTATCAACAGTTTTATTTCCACTAAGGTTTTCACTGTGATTTCAAAACTATTATATTATTTTAAAAATATTAACTTATTTAAGTATTATATTTGAGCATTGTTCAAACATTGTACAAAACTAATTAAGTCTTAAAACATTCAATGCTCACTATTTTAATTTGATTTTTAAATTCAAAAATATGCAAAAGTGTTTATGAATTTACACAAACTCAACATTTTATCAGAGAAGGCAATGGCAACCCACTCCAATACTCTTGGCTGGAAAATCCTATGGACGGAGGAGCCTGGTAGGCTGTAGTCCATGGGGTCGCTAAGAGTCGGGCATGACTGACCGTCTTCACTTTCACTTTTCACTTTCATGCATTGGAGAAGGAAATGGCAACCCACTCCAGTATTCTTGCCTGGAGAATCCCAGGGACAGAGGAGCCTGGTGGGCTGCCGTCTATGTGGTCGCGCAGAGTTTGACACGACAGAAGCAACTTAGCAGCAGTAGCAGCAGCCACATTTTATTACTGAAGTCCATATACTTGATTTGAAGTTTTATTATTCATTAATTATAAGCAAAATAACTTGATTAGCAATTACCTTTTTTAAACTGGGTATTAGAAATATACAAATCTGTAGTATTTGTGATACTAGCTATAAAATATCTGTAAGACCTTAAATATATTTTTAATTTCTGAGCAATTAATTTAACATATAAAAATAACCATTTATATTATATAATTTAAAAATTATCTAGCCAAAGAAAGGTAATGCTAAAGAATGCTCAAACTACCACACAATTTCACTCATCTCACATGCTAGTAAAGTAATGCTCAAAATTCTCCAAGCCAGGCATCAGCAATACGTGAACTGTGAACTTCCTGATGTTCAGGCTGGTTTTAGGAAAGGCAGAGGAACCAGAGATAAAATTGCCAATATCCGCTGGATCATGGAAAAAGCAAGAGAGTTCCAGAAAAACATCTATTTCTGCTTTATTGACTATGCCAAAGCCTTTGACTGTGTGGATCACAATAAACTGTGGAAAATTCTGAAAGCGATGGGAATACCAGACCACCTGATCTGCCTTTTGAGAAATCTATATGCAGGTCAGGAAGCAACAGTTAGAACTGGACATGGAACAACAGACTGGTTCCAAATAGGAAAAGGAGTACGTCAAGGCTGTATATTGTCACCCTGCTTATTTAACTTCTATGCAGAGTACATCATGAGAAACGCTGGACTGGAAGAAGCACAAGCTGGAATCAAGATTGCCGGGAGAAATATCAATAACCTCAGATATGCAGATGATACCACCCTTATGGCAGAAAGTGAAGAGGAACTCAAAAGCCTCTTGATGAAAGTCGAAGAGGAGAGGGAAACAGTTGGCTTAAAGCTCAACATTCAGAAAACGAAGATTATGGCATCCGGTCCCATCACTTCATGGGAAATAGATGGGGAAACAGTGGAAACAGTGTCAGACTTTATTTTTCTAGGCTCCAAAATCACTGCAGATGGTGAATGCAGCCATGAAATTAAAAGACGCTTACTCCTTGGAAGGAAAGTTATGATCAACCCAGATAGCATATTCAAAAGCAGAGACATTACTTTGCCAACAAAGGTCTGACTAGTCAAGGCTATGGTTTTTCCAGTGGTCATGTATGGATGTGAGAGTTGGACTGTGAAGAAAGCTGAGCACCGAAGAATTGATGCTTTTGAACTGTGGTGTTGGAGAAGACTCTTGAGAGTCCCTTGGACTGCAAGGAGATCCAACCAGTCTATTCTGAAGGAGATCAGCCCTGGGATTTCTTTGGAAGGAATGATGCTAAAGCTGAAACTCCAGTATTTTGGGCACCTCATGCGAAGAGTTGACTCATTGGAAAAGACTCTGATGCTGGGAGGGATTGGGGGCAGGAGGAGAAGGGGACGACAGAGGATGAGATGGCTGGATGGCATCACTGACTCAATGGACGTGAGTCTGGGTAAACTCAGGGAGTTGGTGATGGACAGGGAGGCCTGGAGTGCTGTGATTCACGGGATCGCAAAGAGTCGGACATGACTGAGCGACTGAACTAAGCCTTATTCTCAATCTATAATTATTTTTATACTATAAATACTTAAATGATTAATGTACTTTTTACTTGTCTACCACATTAATTAACTCAATGACTTTGACCTAAAATGTTAATATATTAGCCACTTTAAAATTTCTTTTTGAAACGTTTTTCTTAGTATTTTTCTTTTGCGTATCTAACATGAAGAGTGTATCTGCTTTCCTTGTGGTTAATTATGATTATTAGTGAAAGTGTGCTGAGAAATTCCAATATTAAATTTTCCAGTTTCCGGCATCCCTTCTCAGATTGTTCTGGATGTCTAATAGAGAAAAAATCGCCCCAGAACATAGCTTAAATCATTGACTATTTACAGCTGATTTCTCTCTCATACACTTCCAGTCAAATGTCACCTGAAAGTACAATTCAGTCTGATATGCAATAAGCTTTCTTCATTCAAATATCTGGTGCATGGGCTGGCTTGGTATAACAGTCACAGCTGATCAGTAATCTCTCTCATTCCGATTCATTCTCTCTCTCCCTCTGTCTCTTCTTAACTCCCTCTTTCCTTATCCCTTCTTCTCTCCCTCTCCACAATTTCTCCAAGCTACTAATAATCATTCTGGAAAGTCTGTATCTTTGGCCAGTATTTTTTAGATTGATAAAAAGTACTAACGTTTATTTGTAATAGTCATCTGTCCTGGAAGATATCTTTTGTTTGAAACACATACTTTGGTTAAATAAAAATTCACATATTTTTATATGCAGCTATATTAAGACCAGTCCATTCTGAAGGAGATCAGCCCTGGGATTTCTTTGGAAGGAATGAGGCTAAAGCTGAAACTCCAGTACTTTGGCCACCTCATGCAAAGAATTGACTCATTGGAAAAGACTCTGATGCTGGGAGGGATTGGGGGCAAGAGAAGGGGACGACAGAGGATGAGATGGCTGGATAGCATCACTGACTCAATGGACGTGAGTCTCAGTGAACTCCGGGAGTTGGTGATGGACAGGGAGGCCTGGCATGCTGCGATTCATGGGGTCTCAAAGAGTCGGACACGACTGAGCGACTGATTTGATCTGATATTAAGACAAAGTTGCAGTATGTCATTCAATATTGCATTTACCTATCTTTCTATTTTTTTATTCTTCCTTCCATTGTTCCCTTTTTTTCTTACTTTCCTTTCTATCTTTGTTATATATTTACTATTTCTTTTCTGTTTGAAGTATCTTTCTATACCTTAAGTTCTTGAAACAATATTTTGCAATTTAATATGAATATTCAGGCATTTCTAATAATTCAATGAAGCAATCTTTAAATTCTTTTTTATATGTCAAATATTTCTAATGATTTGTAATATCACCCCACTTCAAAATACAGCAATATAATTTAATTCTTTTTTCACTTTTGTTTCCATCTTTGTATTCTTTAATTTTTACCTTCCTTCATTCCTTCTTTTCTTCCTTCTTCCTTTTGAGTATCAAATTGTGCTAAACAAGTTTTACATAACCATTAAAATGACAGTCAAAAATATTTATAAAGCAGTCAACATTTGGGCTACCCACTCCAGTGTTCCTGCTTGGAGAATCCCAGGGACAGGGGAGCCTGGTGGGCTGCCGTCTATGGGGTCGCACAGGTTTGATCCCGAGTCAGGAAGATCCCCTGGAGAAGGGAATGGCTACCCACATCAGTATTCTTGCCTGGAAAATTCTATGAACAAAGAGTCTGGTGGGCTGCAGTCCATAGGGTCACAAAGACTGTATGGAGAAACACACAGTCCATAGGACTGAACAACTAACACTTTCACTTTTTCCATACATATATATAATGGTTTATTTTTATAAGAGTTAAACTATCACAATAATCTATGTCATAAACATATCCATGACCTCCAAAATTTCCTTCAGCCCTCTTTATTATGGGGTGTGTGTGTGTGTGTGTGTGTGTGTGATGTGTGTGTGTGTGTTTCGAGTATTTAGGACTTTCTGCTTATAAGATAATGCCATTCACAGAGATAGTTTTACTTCTTCCTTACCGATGCAGGTGTCTTTAGTTTTTTTTCTTGCCTAATTGCTGTAGCTACTAGCACTTTCAGTACTATGTTGAATAGAAATCATGAAAGTGGACATCCTTGCCTTATTTCTGATCTTAGACAAAGAGCTTTCAACTTTTTACCATCTTTGAGTATGATGTTAGTTTGTCATGTATGGTTTTTATTATGTTGAGGTGCATTTCTTCTATACCTACTTTGTTAAGAATTTTATTATGCCATTGAGCTCTTAACCCTGCCTCATGATGGAGAGAGATGCTATGAAGTGGTGGGACTTCCCTGGTGGTCCTGTGGTTACCAGTCCCTGCTTCCACTGCAGGGGGCACGGTTTCTATTCCTGGGCAGGGAACTAAGATCTCACATGCTTTAGGGCCAAAAAAGAAGTGGGGGCCCCTGGGCCAAGGGACTCTTAATGTCATTCAGAGATATTTGTCTCTTGTAGATCCAGCCTTAATGTTTTTCTGACATCCTAGTGATAGCAGACCCTGCGCAAAGTGGATATCAGAGTTAATACTGTGAGGAGACAAAATAATGAGAATAGTTTTACCAAAGATAATGAAACATTGCATAATGTCTGCATTTTACCATTGATTTGAGTGCACCCTTAGCAAACTGAATGTAACAAAAACCCAGGACATTTTTTGGGAATTGTATGCTCTCTAGCAACTGTGTGAATTTTTATACAAGCACTGTTTTATGAGTTATGTAAAATGTTATAAAAATAAAAAAAAGAATTTTATTAGGAAAGGATGTTGAATTTATCTAATCATTAATTATGATTCAAAATAGCAAAAAAATCAATAAACCCTTTTTCTGCATATATTGAGATGATTATGTAATTTTTATTCTTAATTCTTAATGTAGTATATCACACTATTTTACTTGCATATACTGAACCATCATTGCATTCAGAGGATAACACCTGATCATGGCTTATGCTCTTAATGAGCTGTTGAATTCATTTCCATTTTGCTGATATTTTGTTAATAATTTTTCATCCATGTACATCAGCAATATTGGTTTGTAATTCTCTTTTGATGACTTAGTTTGGCTTTGTTGTCAGAGTGATACTGGCCTCCTAATAAGTTTAGAAGTGTTTCTTCTGTTTCTTAGAAGAGTTTAAGAAGAACTGGAATTAATTATTCTTTAAATGTTATTAGAATTGATTTGTGAGACCATCTGGTCATCTGCTCTGGGGTTTTTCTTTGTGGGGAGGTATTTGATTACTGCTTCAATCTCCTTACTCTTAATTGGTTTGTCCCAGCCTTATATTTCTTCTTGAATCAGTGTTTGTAGGTTGAATGTTTCTAGGAGTTTATTAATTTGTTCTAGGTTGTTCAAGGTGTTGGCATCTAATTGTTTATAAAACTTTTTTTTGACAATTTAAAAAATTTCCATTACATAATTTTAATGTCTCTTCTATTTCTGATTTTACCAGTTTTTGAGTCTTTGCTTTTCTTAGTTTAGCTAACGCTTTATCAATTTTAGTTACCTTTTCAAATAATAAATTTGATTATAATGTATCTTAATGTAACTTGACTTATCATTTGATTTGTCATATTTTGATTAATTTGGCTTTCATGAATCTGGTTGTCCATTCCTCTCCCTTGATTTGTGAAGTTTTCCATTTTTCTTTAAATAAACCTTTCTGTTCCTTTCTCCTCTCCTTCTGGGACTACCATAAGAAATACCTTGGTCAATTCAATGATCACCCTTAAGTTCTGTAGATGACGTTCATTCTTTAATCTTTTTGTTCCTCTCACCACATAATTTCCGATGACCTATATTTGAGTTTGCTGATTATTTTGCCTTATAAAGTCTGCTGTTAAAGTTTCTCTCCTTTTTTTAGTTCAGTTATTGTATTCTTCAGCTCCAGAATTTCTGTTTGGTTTTCTCATTTTATCTATTGTTTTCCTGATTATGTTTACATGTCTTCATGGATTCTCTTGAACCTCACTGAACTTCATTAATACGATTATTTTCACCCTTTGCCAGGCATACCCTTTAGGACTGATAACTCAACTTTATTTCTTTAGTAGCTTCATGTTTCCCTGATTCTTTATAAACCTCATAGTCTTGCATTTGTTTCTGTGTTTCGTGAAGTGTTCACATCTTCTAGTCTTTACAAACTGAGTTCAACAGGGGAAACCTTTCACCAGTAGGGTTGGTTAGAGATTCTGGACAGGTCTGTGTCCTAGGTCTGCTGACAGCTGACAGATGACCTGGTCCTGGGGTCTGCTTCAGGAGGACTTCGTACTGGGTAACTTAGCCTGCTGGTTCATGCCTAGAAAAATGGGTTACCTAAAACTTTCCTTCGAAAATGTATTACAGTTTCTACTTTGGACACAATCTAATAAAAATGCATCTGCAAAGATTCCTGGAAATTTAATTTTACAGAATTTTTGTGTATCAGTATAACTTTTCTATGAGTCGTAAAAGGTTTCAAGTTTAGTTGTAAAATACATATCTTCATTTAAAAGAAATAGTAATTTCACTCCCAGGAATTGATTATAAGGAAACCATAGAAAATGTAAACCAAGATTTATTTCAACACTGATCCCTAACAGTGAAAACTTGAAAATAACTTTGAAAGAACAGAAATATGAGAATAGTTAAGGAAATTACGATGAGAACAAACAATGGAAAATCATGCAACCATCAAACATGATGTTTACAAAGAAGCCCTAATAATGCAGGGAGATACTGCTAACAAAATTGTGAACCGATTGCAGGACATAAATCTAAAAATGCAGTGTGAGCTCAACTGTTTTATCTACCAATTGACATCTTCATCTAGCTTAAAATCACATTGTAAATACATCAAAATTGTAAATAGTGGTTACTGCTAGATTTTGAGCTTCTGAGTGGGTTAAACAGTTATGCCATTATTTTAAGTATCTTGCAAATGATTTATAAAAAATACACAATGTTTTGATAATCTGAGGTGGGGGGGGGAATGCATAAAAAAAAAAAAAGAAATAGTATGGATATTAGCATTACTCCTACTGAAAAATATATTCCAAAGAATAATAGATATAAAGAAATAATTTTTCTCTAAGTAGAAGTACATGTACAGAAAATTCTGTGAGTTTTCATGCTTCTATATTATGTCTGGACAAAATGCAATACTATATGTTACACTGCTGTAGTAATTTAATTAGAATCATATAATTAAATATAATAAAATGTGTATTTTCAAATTCAAACAATTTCTAAGTAGTTAAGAATGAAATGACAAAATATTTTCAAGCAAAGTAACTTATTTACACATGACAAATTATTCAGAGGTGATAATTATTCAGTTCAGTTCAGTCGTGTCCAACTCTTTGCAACCCCATGAATCGCAGCACGCCAAGCCTCCCTGTCCATCACCAACTCCCGGAGTTCACTCAGACTCACGTCCATCGAGTCAGTGATGCCATCCAGCCCTCTCATCCTCTGTCGTCCCCTTCTCCTCCTGCCCCCAATCCCTCCCAGCATCAGAGTCTTTTCCAATGAGTCAACTCTTCGCAGTGATAATTATTACTTCTTGTAATTTTGTATGTTACAGTAATTTAATTTATGATGTTTGATTTCATGGGTTTTAGTGTGTTATTTATTTGCTTTAATATTCAATTGGAAACACTAAGTAATATTAAAGTTATCCTATATACAATGTAGTTGTTTTACAGAAGAAAGAAAATTTAAGAATTATCATTTGATTAAGAACTGAGATAGGAACCAAAAATTGCAGCAGTTAGTGCTAAAAAGATATTTGTTCTCTTAACAGTGGAGAGGTCATTCTTAGAGAGCTAATAAACAGGCACAGCAGGAGATACCTACAAAGACATAATTTCTGGAAATCAGATTGATGTAAGCTACTCTTGATCACCCGCAGGCACCCCAATTATCGAGAATTACTATCCCAATTAAACACCTGTCTTTACAGTTGCCTGTCATTAGGCTCGAGTTGATAAGATGGGAAAGTCCCAATTAAGAGGTGTCCCTAATTAAGCATATGTTATGTAGAACAGATTGATGACTCTCAAACTATCTTTTTTCCTATCCTAACTTCAATAGCATTTTTATTCATTACTTATATTTTTCCACTTAAGTAGTTATGTAATATTTTTCTCAAAAACCTTTTACCAGAGTAAAGAAAAATCACTTGGCAGAAATGGATCAAATATTTGAAAATTCGTTTCTCTAACCACTAAGCTAAAAGCAGTGTATATAAGATTTTATTCTGTAATAGTTTTTATTATATTTATTCTGGATTTTCTATATAATACTTAAATTTGCACTGAAATTTAAACCTCTTAAAATCATAGGTAGCTATCATATTTTGTGTAATGTTTGTGAAGATGATGCAATATTGTTCATCTAGTGCATGTTTTATTCCTGTTATATTTTACAACTTATTAAAACTAGTCAGATTAATTGGTTAAAACTGAGACTTTGAAACTAAAATCCATAGATTTCTAATTATTCAGAAGTTCTAATTATTCATGCATTATTAACTGGAATGAAATATATCATTGGGAGGAATGAAATTGCACAAAAGCTAGTCTCCAAGGCTCTCATACCAACTGTACCAATAGAAACATAATTATTATTTGACTTTTTAAATTCATTGAGTTTTAGAAGAAAAGTTCAGAAGAATGAGTATATTATGTATTTATTCTTATGAAACAAATCTCAAAATGAGTTGGCTTAAAAAACCAAAACCATTTATTGTCTTACATGTTAATAGGATATGGGATTTCGATTTTGGTTGATTGTGACGCTCTGGCTAGGGGACCTACACAAGACTGTGGTATGTATCATCTTGACTGTAGACTTTTTATATCATACATACATCTATAGGATTAATTGCCACAGAAGTCATACAAAAGTAACTTCATGTACTTGGGAAGTTGGTGCTGGTGGTTGGCTAGGAGCCTTGCTTCTTCTATCTGTGGACCTCTTTAAGGGGTTAAGTGTCATCTCAGCATGGAAACTAGCTAACATCAGAGCAAGAGATTCAAGCAACAAACTGGAAGTTTCAATACTTTAATGTTAGCCTCATAATCCACTGATCATAGGGGACAGTCAGCCCTGGTGTACAGTTTTGGAGAAAAATTACACAATCGCCTCACTAAGACAATCATTGTGACCATCATGGAGATGAGAAGCTTAGTGCTTGCTTACCCAAATTCTTTGACCAAATTTTCAAGGTTCGACTTTCAATTCCATTGTTTAAGAATGTGGCTTTAGGTAGCATGGGCAACCATTATCTTTTGATTTTTCCCATATTTAAAATAGAAATTACATGTTTCAATGTCATTCTCCCAAATCTTCCCACCCTCTCCCTCTCCCACAGAGTCCATAAGACTGTTCTATACATCAGTGTTTCTTTTGCTGTCTTTGGGAGAATGACATTGAAACATGTAAAATATCATGTAAGAAACGAGTTGCCAGTCCAGGTTTGATGCACGATACTGGATGCTTGGGGCTAGTGCACTGGGATGACCCAGAGGGATGGTATGGGGAGGGAGGAGGGAGGAGGGAGGAGGGTTCAGGATGGGGAACACATGTATACCTGTGGTGGATTCATTTTGATATTTGGCAAAACTAATACAATTATGTAAAGTTTAAAAATAAAATAAAATTAAAAAAATAAAATAAAATAGAAATTACAGTATTAATTATTTCATAATGTTCATGAACACTTAATAAGATAATATTCAAAAAAATGTTTTAAAGAAAGACTGAGAAAAGAGTGAGTTTTCTATTCTATTCTACTATTTTTATTTTTATTTTCTATTGCTACTTCTATTTTGATTTTTACAGTGATATCAGGAGAAAGCATATGCTTCTATTTTTATTTTTACAGTGATATCAGGAGAAAGCATATGCTTTTTTAGAGGCTAAAGCATAAAATGTGACTGAAATCTCACATTTGTATACTGTTGGCCATCAACATAATTTTTTATTGGGTGTAAATGAGCTAGCAAATACATTTTCTATGATGAATAAAAGAAAAGAATAGTGAAATAAACGATTTAATGAAGGGACACTTTTATAGAGGGATAATCAAAACATAGTGAAAGTTAAAACTCACAATGTTACCCCTGCTTTACTAATATTTTATATTTGACAGGAAATAACAAAAGCTGTATTTAGGAAAGTAATTTTTATACTATCAATTTAGTACTTTTTATCACCAATTTATGCATTACCACACTAGGAGTTCAACATACACTACATATCATGAAACAATTTTAAAAGTCAGTAAATATATTCAAACAGATCTGAGAATAATTAAAAATATAAACCTAAATTAAAAAAAACAAAAACAAAAACAAAATCAAAGTGCCAAACTATGCTTAAGTTTGACACTCAGTTTGAATTTGAGGTGAGGAAAGAGGGAATGGCAGAATTTGAAGTAATTTTTTCTCATGCCTAAATCATTTTCTGACAAAATGAAAATAGGCTATAAGCTAAAAATAGTCTCTATCATTTATGCTAAATGTAGATGCCTGCCAAGAATAACAATGTTAAATGAAATATTCTTGAAATAGGCCCCACTGTCATCACTCTCCTTTGCTATTAATCTTAATTCACTGATGAATTGCCTTAGCAAGAACCATATATTTTCATAAATTTCATTAGCAGTAGAAAATTTTTTTTAAAAAGTGTAATAAGCCAATATAAAAATCTTAACTCATAAAAATGTATGGGAGTATTTAAAACAGAAATACTGAATGAGAGCAAAGTTTGAAGTCATTTGCAATTCATAATTTAGTAGTGCCAGTGGCTTCAGTAAAATTGAATTTCTTGTTCCACTCATGACCAGCTATCTTTTTACATCAACACATGTTTATCTTAACACCCATCATAGAATGAAGAAACTCATTTTTCTGAATTATACTCACCCTTTGTAAATGATATCACTTACAGATGAAATGATTGCAAATGTACCAAGTATTTTATTCAAACAAATGAAAGAAATCCAGAAGGAAGACCAACAGTGTCAACAATTAGAGCAAAATATGTATACAAATACACAAATATAACAATCCAGTTCTCTGTACTCCTTTCGTGTTTATAAGTGTCTCTGCTTAAGATTTAGCTGAAGTGACAATAAAATGTTAGTCACTCAGTCGTGCCTGACTCTTTGCCAACCCATGGTCTGTAGCCCACCAGGCTCCTCTGTCCATGAATTCTCCAGGCAAGAATACTGCAGTCAATGGCCATTCCCTTCTCCAGGGATCTTCCCACCTGAGGGATCGAACCCAGGTCTCCTGCATTGCAGGTGGATTCTCTACCATCTTTATGATTCTTTATGAGCCACCTCTGAGCAATATAAAAAGTAGTTTAAGTACCATGTTTTTCCAAAGATACACTCACATTATAGCCACACTATTAGTCTTTCCTTACTTTTCTATTTTCTTCAACTTCCCACACCCTCTTGAGTATTTTTCAACATGCATTTAGGTTTTCACTAATTTGAGATTTGTGCTGTCTAATATGTAAGCACTGGTCTTCCATTCATAGAGGTTAACCAATAAGTATATATAAAATGAATAAATGTTGGAACTGATAAAAGAATGACTGCATTAACATTGCCATTTGAAATCAAGAAGTATAGTGTGTCATCTGCACTGAAGACTAAGTTAATGCATATGAAATTTATAAAATCTTTTTAATATTATAAAGATATTGTTTATATTTTAAATATTAAATTATTAAATCTCATTAATATTTATAAATATATATAAATAAACATAAAATATATTAATACTTATAATTTAATATTGATATCTTTTCAATAAAAATTCCTCCTCCAAACATATATATTCTAATAGAAAAACTGCCATGCTGTATCAGTTATAAAAACTCATTTTTCCCTACAAGTCATGCAATTGGTTTTAATTTGATTAAATAATAAAATAGCATAATAAAAGTACTATGGAATATAATAAAAATAAAATGGCAATAATTATGCAATGACGAATGCTTCTATTATCAAAAGTATTTGAAAAATACTACATTAATAAGATGCTACAGTTAATGTTATATTATATATGCTTAATGATATCTGAAATAGTGTTAGAACATTTATCTGTGTCCTGGATTATTCAGTAATAGTCACTTTGTACTGTTTTAACTGCAGTCCATGGGGTTGTAAAGAGTCAGCCATAACTGAGACTAAAATGAACTGAACTGCTAGATTACGGATAACAAAAGTGTTTTCTTAAATTTAATCACATCACTTGAATATATATCATATGTATTCTTATTTCACTCACAATCAAAATTCTATTACACCTCATGAAGCAAATCAGTAGACTGTATCTCACAAAACAACCTTAAGCTATGACCATTGTTTATCAAAGAAGTGACACAGACGTAGACGTAGACATAGACTTTATGCTGAAAAAAGTTTTATGCTGAACACACCTGCTTATGTATGGACACTGCATACATATACTATATATGTCCATGTGTATGTATAGGATATTTGTGTGTGTGTGTGTGTTAGTTGCTCTGCTCCCATGTGTTAGTTGCTCTTTGTCACCCCAAGGACATTAGCCCACTAGGCTCTTCCGTCCATGGAATTCTCTAGGCATGACTACTGGAGTGATTAGTCATTCCCTTCTCCAGGTGATTTTTGTAACTCAGGGATCAAACCCAGGTCTCCCCATTGCAAGCAGATTCTTTACCATCTGAGCCATTAGGAAACATATATGTATATATTTATGGGGCTTTCCTGGTGGCTCAGCAGGAAAGAATCCGCCTGCAATGCAGGAGCCATAGGAGATGCAGGTTTGATCCCTGGGTCAGGAGGATCTGCTGGAGGAGGGCATGGCAACTAACTCCAGTATTCTTGCTTGGAGAGTCCCATGGAGAGAGGAGCCCGGTGGGCTATAGTCCATAGGGTTGCAAAGAGTCATACAAGATTGAAGTGACTTAGCATGCATATATATATACAGTATATATTATATAATATAAATAGTTTAAATGACACAGATTACTTTACATTTCTTATGTTCCTGATATTTATAAAATATAAGTGAACCAAATGTGCATAAAAGGCATTAGAAGCAATGATCCTTGTCATGAAATATTCCACAGTAAAATTGGAAAAAATAGAAACATATTTGAAGATTTTCAAAGTTAGCAGAGTACTTAGTAGTTATTTTGCTATGGCAATCCCTTTGTTAGATTTGTATCTCAAATAAGATTTTTTTTTAATTATTAAATGTTGAATACTGACTTTCTGATCAAGATTTCCAATGTAAATGTCAATGTGGATAGAAATTATTTTATTTTAATACACAATAGCTTAACAGGAGTTCCAGTTGAAATACTATAAAGATAGTAATTAAAATATGAAGAAACAAATTAACAGAGATGTAAAGCATCAAATGAAAGAAGTTTCTCTTATCATACAAAAAATGCAAAAAAGTGCATGAATTCAAACAACTAATTACAAAATGAAGGAGTCCCTGATGAAAGGAGTGGAATAGAAATAGTTGGAACATAAATATAAAATGAAATATGATGTTAAGACATTACACCTAGGTATATATTGATTACATCTCTGATCACCATTATAAACCCACAAAAAAACAAATAAAATATTTTGGACTTCAAGAATAAAGTCAATTCCATTTATATCAATGGAAATATAACCAAATCAGTGTTATACTTATGCAATGTAAGCTAGGAACAGAAGGCTATTTTTAAAAGATTATGTCAAGTTCCTTTTATGCAGTAAAAGCCTATCTGTAGTAGGAAAAAGTCCAATATAACACCATCATGAATCAGCAAAATCAAAATGCAGGACGCTAAAATGTTTGAAAATATAGCATATACTTGAGGGAAATACTTATATAATTGATAAGCTCCATGAAAATCATATTTGAACTATATAATAATTACATGGGCTTCCCTGGTGGCTCAGATGGTAAAGAATCTGTCTCCAATGCAGCAGACCCAGGTTCAATCCCTGGGTTGGGAAGATTTCCTGGAGAAGGGCATGGCAACCCATTCCGGTATTCTTGCCTGGAGAATTCCATGGACAGAGGAGTCTGATGGGCTACATGCCTGCCAGTGGGGGAGATGCTGGAGACGTGGGTTCAATCCCTGGGTCAGGAAGACCTGCTCAAGGAGAAAATGGCAATCCACACCAGGATTCTTGCCTAGATAATCCCAGGGATAGAGGAGTCTGGGGAGCTCCACTCCATGTGGTTGCAAAAGAATTGGACATGACTGAGTGACTAAGATGCATATAGTCAGCATTTACTATATATATTTTACCAAGCAATGTTCTGTCTTTTGCATATAATATGTATTTCATTTCTTATAATCATTATGTGGACAAAATATTACTACCAATTTCCAAATGAGGATAACAAAGCTTAAGAAATTAAATATCTGCATAGGACACAGGAACACATAAAACATAAGGGATGTAATGTAATCTTTAAGCCATTCACTTTGCCTTTAGAGGCTGAGACTTTCACTGTGGTTCAATAAAGTCTACCACCATCCAAACAGACATGCTAATGTAGACTGTATTGAGGAAAAAATAGCAGTGGTCAATGAACCTAGGAATATTTTTATTGATAATCTAATCATGAAAATACCTTACAGTCTAATATAAGAAAATTAACTATTTTTTACATTAAAATATATGTATAATAACAGAAAGTAAGAAAAAATTAACTATAGCCTGGCACTTTAGTTATTAAATAAAATTATTTAATTTTATTTATAAACTGAGTGTTATAAGATAAAACTATAAAATGCGTCTTAGTAGATAAAGGTATGCATTGCTATATCAGTTATATATGTAAACTTTTAAAAGTAGAAATTAAATAAATATAACAGATGAACAAAGCAGATAATCACCTTTAAAATAAATTTGTCAGTCATCCCGATTAGGAAAATAAATAGAGTCATTCTAGTAAAAATAATGAGAGCATATTGTGCTAGTCATTGTTCTAAGCATTTTACGTACATTAAATCACTAGAGATCCATAATTCTCTATGGATTATTGATATGGTTAATTCATAGGTTGATTCTATTATGAATACTTGCCTTGAAAATGTGTCAACTAAGGCCAACGAAGGTTATGCGATAAGAAAAAAGAACCATAAATCAGTCTGCCTTGTGGTGAACATTCCTATTGCCTCTCATTTAGTAGGTAGACAAATATATTAGCAATGTGTTGTTTTAAACAGCAGCATTCAAATAAATTATCCTTATGATATTATACAGGGAAAGATTTACTGCACTAACTTTAATAATTATTCATATTTGAATTAAAGTAAAATTGAAAACATTCAGTAATTAAAAGATACCATTTCAATCTTATAAAATAACATATACAAAATTAGGAGAAGTTCAAAGCCAAGAATACTCATTCCAGGGCTAAGATTAAAAAAGGGACACTGAAGTCAAAAAATGCCAGTCCAGGTTCGATGCACGATACTGGATGCTTGGGGCTAGAGCACTGGGACGACCCAGAGGGATGGTATGGGGAGGGAGGAGGGAGGAGGGTTTAGGATGGGGAACACATGTACACCTGTGGTGGATTCATTTTGATATTTGGCAAAACTAATACAATTATGTAAAGTTTAAAAATAAAATAAAATTTTAAAAAAATGCAAAAGAAGAAAGGAAGTACATATCAAGTGGGAATCTGTTCCAAATGGAGAAACTGACAGAAAGAGTCAATCTGCCATGTATTCCAGGAAGACTCTTTGTAAGCCAAATAATACATAACAGCTAAATTTAGACGTTCCCTGCACTGTCTCCCCCCTAAAAAAAATCTTGGAATTGGCACAAATGTAGGAATAAGAAAGGTGGCTATAACCCTTCTATTAGATATGGTTCTTTATCTCAACTTAGTTTCCTAAATATAACTAACACAATTTGAAATTCTTCCTTAATCAAAATTAACTTTAGAGGTAAGAAAATTGGAAAAACCTTGAGATGTTTAATTCAAGGGGGAAAAAAATCTTTGCATATAAGTGAACACTTTCTGCACAGAGAAAGAAGCAGCATAAGAGAATTTCTTATTTCTCTGAGAAATTTATGAATTCACCACTGTCACCACTTTCAAAAGTCAAAGTTCTTCTTTATTTCCAGGAATATCCCTGTACTGTATTCTGGACAAAAAAAGCAAACAACAGCAATAACAACAACAACAACAACAAAAACAGTTTACTTAGACAAATGGATATTCACCATTTCTTGAAATAATAAAAGACAGCTGCCTCAGCTTAAAGTGCAGGAAGTCTCAGTGGAGACTACTTAATAGGCCCAGGATATTCTTTGGAAGTAATGAAAAAGTTTTGAAACTACAGAGACATGGTAATTGTATATAACACTGTGAATGTGCTATATGCCACTGAATAGCCCACTGTAAAATAGTTCATTCTATGTTCGGTGAATTTCATCTCAGTTAAAAAAATCCAAGGTGGTTAAAACAAAACAAAACAAAACAAAAAAAACAGTAAGCAGTTATCAGTTCATTCCCCTTAAAAAGTCAATGATAAATTAACTGCAAAATGTATGTAAAACTGTAAAATGTATGGTTTTACTAAATGAATATGCTTCATAAAATATATCATCTTTAAAAGAGACATACACAATTCCTTACTATTCTAGTTCTAGAAGTCAACCCAGTCATTTTGCCCTGCTCCATATCTTGAATAGGAGGTATTATTCTCTCAAAAATGTAATCTATGTGGTCAAAAGCAGAAAAGAAAATACTCTCTAATGAAAATTGCATTTCTATTTCTGGTTCTGTGGGACTTTAATCATTCATTGTGTATTGTTGCTGGACTTAACAAACATCTTTTGTGGGCAAAATAGCTCTAATTAGTTCCAAGTTAAGCACTGCGCTGTCAGGCAAATATTCTAAAAGGATTCTAAATTAGTACTAATTTAAATCACCTCTACTATCAAAGGCTTTCTTTAGCAGATCTGGAAACTTTATATAAGATTTCCTACAGACTATTGAAAGGAAAATCTTTCATCTGAATAGTATATGCTAAGGCTACTAGCAGACAGGGACAAATAGCAAATTGAGGTTTTTGCAAAAGCATATTTATAAATGAATTTTAATGTATATTGTACTTACTTGAGCAGATAATAATCTAAAGCTATCAAATTAACATGGAGATTCCAAATGTGGTAAAAAAGATTAGGTAAATCAACTTGTGCATTCCAATATGTTCTCAAAGGATTCAGGAATTTGTTCAAGTATCTTAAACACATTTTTTCACAGAAGCTCACTCATATATAGACAAGTAAATATTTAATTACCATAAACTTTAAACAAATTTCATATTAATGACATTCATAACTTTAAAAATATTTTTCTATGGAGAATTTGAAAAATAGGTATTATGATATAGACATCTTTGCTATCCATGTATATAGACAAAATATAATTTAAAGTAACATTTAAAAAGACAACAGAAAAAAATGCATTTGGACGTGTAATCTGTGGAATTTTCATTGCATATATACTAATATTAAAGAAATTAGATGTCATTTATAGCCTCCTAGCTTTTTATTACAGAAGTGTAAACATATACAACATATATAATTCATCTCTCAGTACTAATTATGCTTAAGTTGATAATAAATTTTGTAGAATTTAAGGAACTGAAAATATAACCAATCTATTTAAATGTCACCCTTTAAAAAATATTTTAGTTAAATGTTTAATAATTGATGTAAGAGTTAAAAGTAGGTGGTAAATATCTGAAAATATCTAGATAACACTTATCACCTCATACTACCACCCTGCTCCAATACATTGTCATATTTATCCTGTAATTTTGCAATAATCCTCTTAGTATATCTCTTCTTTGGAAGTTTCTCCCTTTTCATTTCTTCTTAATGCAGTAGCTAGTATAATCCTCTTAAAATTTAAGGCAGATCTTATCACTCCTCTGCTTGTAATTATCTTCTGTCTTCCCATCTCACTTCAAGCTGTAGTTATTACAGTGACCTACAAACTATACAATAAATTTGGTTTTGTGCTACTTCTTCTTATAATGACTTCATCTTTTATTTTACTCCCCCTTATTCATTCATTAGTTCTACCATAGTGTAGTCAACCTAGACAGCATATTAAAAAACAGAGACATTACTTTGCCAACAAAGCTTCGTCTAGTCAAGGCTATGGTTTGTCCAGTAGTCATGTATGAATGTGAGCATTGGACTATAAAGAAAGCTGAGCACCAAAGAATTGATGATTTTGAACTATGGTGTTGGAGAGGACTCTTGAGAGTCCCTTGGACTGCAAGGAGCTCCAACCAGTCCATCCTAAAGGAGATCAGTCCTGGGTGTTCAATGGAAGGACTGACGCTCAGGCTGAAGCTCCAATACTTTGGCCACATGATGCGAAGAACTGACTCATTGGAAAAGACCCTGATGCTGGGCAAGATTGAAGGTGGGAGGAGAAGGGGACAACAGAAGATGAGATGGTTGGATGGCATCACTGACTCAATGGATATGAGTTTGAGTAAACTCCAGGAGTTGGTGATGGACAGGGAGGTCTGGCGTGCTGAAGTTCACGCAGTCACAAAGAATTGGACATGACTGAGCGGCTGAAGTGAACTGAACTGAACTGAGTGTAGTCAAATTTGATAGAGATTTTTGCCTGACTCGATTGACATGAGTCTGAGTGAACTCAGGGAGTTGGTGATGGACAGGCGGCCCTGGCGTGCTGGGATTCATGGGGTCGCAAAGTGTCAGACACGACTGAGCGACTGAACTGAACTGAACTTTCCTGAACAGCTGGAAAGATTGATTTGTTAACAATTTAGAATGAGATAATATAATTTTGTCATTTTCATAATATAAAAAGAGCTCAATGTTTCATATGCCAATTTTTTTAATGTAAACCTTCAAATGTAAATACTGAGTTTACATTTGGGTATAGGATTCCGAAATTTCAGTGATTAGATATTGGTACTCAAATGTATATAGATAAAATTTATGTAGATCTCTTAGAACAGCTTTCTAACTAAAATCTGGCTACTGAATTAGTCTAGTGTTGCCATAACAAAGTACTAAAAACCTGGTGGCTTACACAACAGAAATTCATTTCCCCACATTTCTGGCGACTAGATACCCTAGATCAAGGGGTTGGCAACCTCATTTTCTTCTAAGGACTATTTGCTTGGTTTGTACATAACCATCTTCTCCCTGTCTTTTTACCTGGCTTTCCCTCTGTAATAGTGGCTAAATTTCTTTTTTTATGAAGAAACCAAGCATACTGGATTAGAAATGTGTGAAAGTGTTAGTGGCTCAGTTGTGTCTGACTCTTTGAGACCCCATGGACTGTAGCCCACCAGACTCCTCTGTCCATGGGATTCACCAGGCAAGAATACTGGAGTGGGTTGCCTTTCCCTTCTCCAAGGGATCTTCCCAACCCAGGGATTGAACCTGTGTCTCCCGAATTGAAGATTCTTTACCATCTGAGCCCTGCCCTAATCACTTCATTTAACTTATTTCTTTAAATATCCTGTTTCTGATTACAGTCACATCCTGAGATATTACACATTGACTTTAAGATATGAACTTTGGAGATACATTTTTTTCCATAACAGATGCTTACCACTAATCTGTGTTTTCTGGGAGAAACAAGAAGGTATTCTCTTCATTAAGATATTATGAAATGCACAGTAAAGTGTGGTATAATACATCATCTTTGAGAAGTTATATGTTGATTATCTAGGTTTTAACTAACCTTATAAGATACTGCATGAAATAATGTAGATGAGAATGATGGGGTTCTGGAATGTTGAAATCTGGAGAGCAGCACAGAACTATTGAAGGTAAATGAATATTTCTATAATGGCTATCAAGACAGGAGTGGCAATCAGCATGTTTTGTCCTGAAAGCATTTAATAGGAAACAATATTCTAAGGGGTAAGATGGAAGGTGTGAAGGCTGATCCAAGCCACCTTGGTGGTAAATACAGCTTCCCAACCTAGGTCATTTTCCACTGATTGAAGTGGGGAGAGGCCTGTTGAGAAAGGCTCTGTCAGTGCCACTATATATGCCCCTGATTCTCCTTCAAGTGTGGCTTTTGTAATATGCCAATGCAACTGTGCACCAGAGAAAGAACAATTTCTAGAATTTTAAAAATTATTTTCAGATATAATGTCTGACCTAACATGGAAACTAAGTTACATGAAATGCTAAAATAATCTTCTGGATTGACTAACATATGAACATCAAGTAATAAATGGTTTTGGATTATGTTTATCCATAGAATGTCTCATGTGTCATCGGATACTCTGTTTCTTTTACAGTCCCCAAGTAGATATTCAGGATAGATATACTTAGCTTAAAGAAGCCTCCCATTGGTCCCACACTGGACCTTTGTGCTAAGAGGCCCTAAAGTATGTCCTTGAAACTACCAATCCTCTGGTCATGATACTATATCCAAAGCAAAACAATATCCTAGAAAATTTAAACAGAAAACACCAACATTAAGGATTTTAAAGAGGCAGAGAGACTTGTATCCATCGCTGTTCCTTGTAATTCACTATCTGAACCTGTATGGAAAGCAGAAAAGTACCTCAACCTTAATCATTGTACAGACCAAAGTGCCATGTGTTATATTTTATCTGGAACAGATCAATACAGCCTCTCACATTTTGTGTGTAGCATTTAGTTTAGTGAATATTGTTTTGCTGCTAATACTCCAACAAGAAGGATAAAAAAATTTCATCTTTACAAGGCAATTCAGCCATGTATCTTCAGTGTCCTGCTGCAGGGCTCTGTTGGTTCTTTTGCTCTTGGACAATATATTCTGTAGGGTCCTTGATAATACTGATATTCTGTGCCAAAGCTATTGTGATTTTTTATCTGATGAATAGGAAGTGGCAAGAACCCTAAATTCTCTAGTAAACACATGCTTGTCAGACTGTCAAGATGATCTTGAATAAGTTTAAAAGGACTAAAAATCAGTGAATTTATGCGTACAGAATTTTGGGCACTCTAGATATCCTCACTAAAGTATAACTCCTTATAGTCCCAATAAATTGTCTTCTAGCACTGAGAAACAAATACTTGATTTTGCAGTCAGTATACTTCATTCATGAGGCTATTATCCTCACCTATTTAATTAGTGACTAGAAGTTCTGCTGGTTCAGAATGTGACCCAGAGCAAAAGAATTATCAGCAGCAAGAACAGGCTGCAGAATCTGTTGTTTTACTTTAGAACCATGGACCCAGCAGAACCAAAGCCATACAGGTATATGCTGTTGACATGTAAGCTGTGTGGATTTTGTGTCATAGTTCATTGAGAGCATAGCTTCTCAGGTGCCTTAGGGGCCACAGCAAGACCATGCTCTCTTACAGAAAACAAATAAATGCCCTCTTTAGAAATAGCTCATGGGATGTCACTGGGACTTTGTAGATTGTGTACTTGATGATAGAGCACCCACCAACTGTGTGATCATAGCTTTCCAACTAGGCACTGAGTGTTATTGAATCCACTGATTCATAATTTTAGGCAAGCACACTGAAAATCCACTATAGTGTACAAGCGGTACATGTGAGACAGCTTTAAGCAGATGTAGAAAAATGAGACTCACATTCTCAAGTTACTTTTGTATCAAGACCTGCCCTTCAACTCTCCTCCTTTGTTCTATGGCATATATAAAACATATATATGATCCACTGAGGAGGTGAGGGAATGACTTGAACCTAGTTCACATCCAGATCCTCAACTATAATGGTAGGTAGCACAAAATGTAAAGCAGTTGCAATTCATTCCATTCAGTGAAAGTACTGAAAAACTGTGGTTTAAAAAAAAAAAATTCCCAATGGCCAGAGCTGTGAACAATATACTTCATTGTTTCATGCAAATCGGACAGAGAACTAGCTTGATGCATGGCTTACCATCGATATTGCCCTAGTGAGGGAACTAGTGGCTTGTTCTGGATAGCATGGGACTTAGATAGTATGATGCTGGAGCACTCGGGGTAAGAGACTTGGGAGGAAATGGGAGTGGGACAATGAGATGGAAAAGGGTTTATGATCTTACTGTCTCACATTAATGTCCACCAGATACCATCATGTAGGGAATTTTATCAGGTGGACAGTATGACCTAGTGAGGTGAGCCAGTCTATATATGCACAATAGGCAAACGAATGAGGTTGTCCATAATAGCTGGAGTGATGGCAATGCATTGTCTTTCCACAGTTTCCATTTTACTCTGGCTTATTTAAAGGTACCACTAGCAGATGTTGAATCTACCAGCAGTACTTTTCCTGAATTGTAAGCATGGAACTATTTCCCCAAATAAGTAGCTTCTTAAGTAACACAGTCTGAGAGTTTACAGAATGCATTATTCAGATCATTTTACCATTCAGACTCATTTTACCATTAAAGATGAGATTCATTTTACCATAAAATAATGGGATCCTAGTTATGTGGGTCACTGATCTTACCATCTATCACATTACAAGAAAGCAGCATGCATATTAAACCTAGGGCTGTATAATGGCCCATTAAAGGAAAAAAGGAAAAAAAAAAAAAAAAACCTCGAAAGATTCAGATTCTGCTCTTCAAACTACATGTATGTCCTTCAAACTACATGTATGACTACATGTATGTCAGTTAATATATAGTACTGAGCCTCAAATGCCACAATAAATGGTCCAGAAATCAGGAGACTGAAGAAAGCTTTGTTCCTTTCACCATTCTGTTAGGGACCCACTTATGAACATTTTGTGTTGCATCCTAGAAACCTAAGATCTTGGCATCGTATATTTCTTGATCTCTCGAGAAGTGCAGGGCATTTCTGTCCATGGAAAAAGTTAAGACTTTACTTATGTGGATGGAAAGCTATGATTCTAAACTGGTAACTTCAGATTCCAAATGCCAGTGAATCCATCAGTGTGCCTACACAGACACTGACCAGGACTTCCATGAAAAGCTGGAATAGCTACTACATAATGGACAGGGAGAGAGTATATATGAAGCTGAGGAGTTTCAGTGGGAGGTGTCTTTACACTTTATGTTACATTCTAACTTTGAATAATGAATTGCAGCATTCTTTGCCTTGGAACGGCACAGCTTCAAAGGTTCAGTGCCTATAAGCAAGTACGCAAAATCATCTGAAATGTTACTTCAGTGTCAGTAAGCTCTAAATGTATGACTGAGTCAAGAAATGATGAATATCAATTATAGCTTTTAGGATTACTTTCAGCAGTTGGCCATAGGTTGAGTTATTATCTCACTTTAATGTTTGTAAAAATTGCAACTGGCCACCTCTTTGAAGGGTCAGATTTTCATTTATCCTATCACAGAATGCATGCGTGCATATCATTAACAGATTCTCAGAAGAGAGCCAAAATCTATAAAAAGGATGTTAATTGATCTGAGTGTTGCCAGGGATACACTGATCTGAGTCATGATTCTCCTTTGATTAATTTGGCTCCTCTAGTTTGCTCATGTTGGTCAATAAAAATCATCCCCTGCTGCCATCATGATTTAATTTCTGGTCCTCACTCACTCTCTTAGAATACTCTGGGGTGTGGAGAGGTCTCTCTGCCCTACTTAGCAGAACATAGCCAGGGCATCAACAACTGTAGAACTCCAGTCCATCTAGACCCAAGGACCAAATTGCTTTAGGATCAGAAATTATGTCACATCTCAGAGGAGCAATACAATTACCCGAGTGAAAGCTCACAAAGCCCAGTGGACCTAAATCAGGAGAGGGCACTTCTTACACCTTAGGAAATAATAACTAAATGTATAGTATTGCTATTCTAAAAACAAACAAACAAACAAACAAAATGTCAAAATATGCTGCTGCTGCTAAGTTGCCTCAGTCGTGTCCGCCTCTGTGCAACCCCATAGACGGCAGGCCACCAGGCTCCCCCATCCCTGGGATTCTCCAGGCAAGAACCCTGGAGTGGGTTGCCATTTCCTTCTCCAGTGCATGAAAGTGAAAAGTGAAAGTGAAGTCGCTCAGTCGTGTCCGACTCTTCGCAACCCCGTGGACTGCAGCCTACCAGGCTCCTCTGCCCATGGTATTTTCCAGGCAAGAGTACTGGAGTGGGGTGCCATTGCCTTCTCTGCAAAATGTGCTAGGGAATAAATTTCCTTCTCATGCTTCCTCCTTCTTGTCGTCAGATTGTTTAGAGGCACAGTGGTTCTATATGAATAGAAGAATTAATGAATGCCTAAGCAAACGGCTTCATTTGTGTTTGTTTTGTTTAAGAAACTATGGTCAGCATAATGACACATCACCTTATTTTACATTTTTCTTAATTCTTTTTGTGATGGGAACATTCTGTCCAATAAACTATCAACAAGTTAGCTTTACTACAGGTTTTATTCCAGAGATCTCAGGCAAAGGTGGTCTAATTGATTATGAAGTCTCTGGGTCCAAACATCAGATGTGCAGCGTATCATTAAGATCAACTTAGAGTCCTTAGCAGATGACACATGCTCTTCATAATAACTATGATTTAGATAATAGTATCCTTATTTTACAGATCAGGAAATCATGGAACATAGATTAAATGGTATCAAATATCAACTTGATCTTTATAATCAGAAAATCCTCTTGTTCTGACAAAAGTTGGATCTCACTAATTTGCTACTATTTACTAATTTGCAGTTATTTTTTGCACAGTGGCTTTAAGGTAATCTTGACTTTTGGAGGCAATGGTTATATCCAAAGAGTTTGCATATTTTCTCAATCATACTAAATAGTTACCATCATCCAGTGTTTCCTGGAGCAAGATAAGGCTCTTAATTTTAATTGGTGGCAGAATAAGCTGTTCTGCTTGACTCATGTTTTTTACCTGCAGCGTTTATGGCAGTTTGGATTTTCCTTGGGCAGAATATCATAGAAGATTCTTGGCTTTTGATGTAAACCCTTATTTAGCAAATTACTGTTCTCTTGAGAAATAGTGACTTAGATGGGTTTCAGACTCTATAAATATTAAATGACACAACATATCAGTTGACCATGAAACATGAGTTTGTCATTATGAACTTGCTATTCATTGACCTGCAAAATGGACAATATGCCAAGTTCTTGGCTAGTGATTAAGAATACAAAAAGTAGGGACTTCCCTGGTGGTTCAGTGGCTGAAACTCAGCTTCCAATGCAGGAGGTCTAAACTCGATCCCTGATCAGGGAACTGGATCCCACACGCCACAATTGATAGATCCCACACGCTACAACAATGATCAAAGAACCCACGTGCCCAACTAGGAGACGTGGTGCGGCCAAATATATAAATAAATACTTTTTTAAAGAAAGTACATAATATACCATCAGAGACCTCAAAGTGTAATGGGGTAAAATGCAATTTGGCTTTTTCTATAGTAAATAATACCTAGAAGTAAAGTAAACTATGCTTTTCTTAATGCAGAAAATGACATTGCTTTAAATTACCTTAAGTGACTATAATACATTTCATATTATTTCCCATAAAAGAAAAGTATACATAAATATATCAGAAGCACAATCTCAACCTCATGTTCTTTCAAAATAAAATCACAACCTATTTTGACAAAAATGTTAGAGCTTCCAAGGAGAAATGTTAATGTATTCAAATATATTGTTATTTCCTAATAGCAGCAGTTTTATCTGTATCAGTAGGCAGATTATTTCAAACAACAGAATTCCTTATTTTCACTAATTGGTTTGATTCAGTTTGCCACTATATAAAACAACCTTATTTAAATTTTATATTTAGCTTTTAATAGAACACTGTCCAAATTTTGTATCACACAAAATATTGACTGAACTTGGAGATTCATACCCTAATTTGATATATTTATTAAGTTTGAAAAACTTAATATACAAAATACACAAAAAACAGGAGGAAATAAACATTATTTTCATCAGATGGTCTTGTCTGACTTCTCTCTCTTTTTATGTGCTGCCAGCACTTCTTATGGTTTGTCATATTTTATTAGCCTCAGAAATGCAATTATGCTTTCTCTATCATCATTATCATTTATAGCTTTACTTGCCTCTGTGTGAGTCTTGACAGCTTGCTATATTTGTGAGTATTCATTTAGAGTACCTTATTTTTGTTCTTCAAGGAAGTCTTTATTTTTATTTTTTTTTATTTTTAAATTTAGAAGAGCACATCAATTCACCAGATAAATAATTAATGCTAATTTTTGGTATTCAGAATGCTTTTAAGCTTTTACTCTAAGATCCAATAGAGGAAAAATTGCCACATATATTGATTGACTCTGCCTGTAATTTGGACCTTAATACAAAACTCATGATTTTCCTTATAAACTGACAAAGTTAGTAATGCTGTGTTGTTGTTGTTTTTTTTTAGCTATCAATTACCTGATTGTTCCAAGCTGGCCACAAACAGTTTTTAAATTAATTTGCTATCCTTAATTCTTATATCTTACATATTTTAAAAGTTAAGTATCACTTCATTATTAATTTAATACAAAATATATGATATTTAATTTATCTTTTGATATGCTGAAGAAAGTTTAAAAAATTAAAATTTGAAATATGGAAAATTTGAAAATTTGGAATAGTTAAAATTATTTCTAGTAGCTTCCAGAAGAAGTAAGTGTTAATTCATTTAGAAAAAGTTTTATCTGGTCACTTGCGACTTACTTATATCCTCTTCTGGCACTAATGCTTTAATAAGGTTTCTTGGCATTGGCTTTTTACTCTAAGTCACCTAGGATGCTTACAGTGTACACATATTTAATTTTTCTCATTAAATCAAACTATACAAGTAAATTTACAAAGAATTCAGGAAAAGAATAGGATTCAACTTTCCATATATGCACATATAAGCTAGTGATTCTCTTCATGCTAGTGCAAATTTGATTAGGAAAAAAATTAACACCCAATATTCAGTCCAACATTTTGAATTAGATATTTCTCAGATCAGAAAAAAAAATGCACAAGGTCTTCTGGTGAAGATGGATGGATGAATGGATGGATGGATAGGTAATGCACAATGTGTGAAATCTGTGAGCATACTAGTAATGGCGAGAGAATTCAGTTTACGACATTTTTCTATTTATTTAAATAGAATTGTATACTTGAATCAAAAACACATATTTGCCCATAGTGATAAGTTATCAAAGCTTTTATGGAATAGAATAAGCTAATTTTTTCCAGATATAGCATATTTTGATTCATTACCAGCATTTTCTTTTACTGGAATTATAAAACTATTTGCCAGAAATCATCAGCGTGTTTTGCTTCTGTGACCTTTGAATGGATTTTGAAGAATAAATGATACTTTGTACATTTTTAAATTATCATAGTTTTTCCATGTAAAGTTAAAAACTTGAATATGATTTCAAGCACATTGTGTTTTTGGTCTACTATGTAGGTTACACAATTAATTTAAATGTATATAATGAATCCCAAATAAAACCCATCATCACAGACAACATTTTGAACATTAGCAATTTAATATTTTTCTTGTTTCATTAAGTAAGATTTTATTTCCACTTTTTCACAAAATTCTATACTATATATATTATATTATATATTTTATTTATCAAATTATTTTATTCATGCCATTCATAGGTATTTAGAAGAAAATTGTTAAACATTATCATATGTAAAGGGCAAATTAAAGTGAAATAAAATTATTTTTTCAAATATCTGTAATATCTCCATATCGATGTCTAAATGAAGCCATGATTATTTCTCCAAGCTGTCATCATCTAGTTCTACCCTGACTCTTCTTCAGTTGCTCTGCTCAGATGTCCTTTCAGAAAAGAACTTGCATTCAGCTGTGAAAACAGCCAGGTAGCTGGCAGTCTACAATTGTAACACCTTCCCAGCATTTGAGCTGAGACCACACGCTTTCTGCTCAGTACCCAGCCAATGAGTGAACACAGCGAGGTTGCCGAGGTTGACACGTGCTGTCCACTGCACATCTCTCTTATTGGGCAATATCTTTTCCAGAACTTATCATCACAGTGGCAAAGAGTTTTCAGATCTGTGTACTAATCTATCTGCCCATCTTGTTTCCTTCCATCTTTCATGTAATAGGTTTCAGATCCTTATTGTATTCTGAAGTTTTTCCCTGTGAACACCTGCTTCCTTTCCTTTATTTTCTCCTTGCAGACATTAAATACAATAACCTTTCTGAATGCCTAAGTTTATCCCAGGGTCTGTTACCTGAGGTACTGAATTGACACAAGTTCCCATATGTGAGGGTTTAATTCTAGTAATAATTTCTTATCCCACTTTGCCATATAAAAGTCTTATAATTGTTTGTTTTGAATGTTGATGTGTGTGGAAGTATAAGCTCATTTTTTGTATTTTTTACTTTTCTGTATTGAATAATTTTAGACCTAGATTATAGAGTTGCAAAGATACCACAGATAGTTTCCTGTATACCTCTCACCGAACTCCTCCTAATGTTAATTCTTTATATTGATATAACCATGGCACATGTATCAAAATTAAGGCATAAACAATGGTGCAGTACTAGTAGAGTTCATGTTTGCATGCTCAGTCACTTCAGTCATGTCTGACTCTGCAACCCTATGGACTGTAGCCTGCCAGCCTCCTCTGTCTATGAGATTTTCCAGGCAAGAATATTGGAGGGCATTGTCATGCCCTGTCCTAGGGGATCTTCCTGACCCAGGGACTGAACCCATGTCTTCTGCATCTCCTGCATTTACCCACTGAACCACCTGGGAAGCCTCAGTAAAGTGCAGCACAGACTTATTAAAATGTCAAATGCTTGTTAAAAAAATGCATTTAGTCATCAGGTCTCCTGTCAAATTTGTGACAGGTTTTCCATCTTTCCTTTATTTTTTTAACTGACTTTTGCATTTTTCATTTTTCAAGGGTATTGCTCAAGAATTTTGTAGAACCAAAGCTAGCTTTTGTTCTAATGTTTTCTAATAATTATTTTGGGATTATCGGTTTAGGGGGAAGAATATTACAGATGGAAAGTGATCTTCGGTTGCATCATACCAGTGGATACACAACCTTATCCTGGCATCAAGGATCTGTTCCACTTAGCCTTGACCCTTGGGTTGGGTTAAGGTGGCATCTGCCAGGTTTATCCACCGCAGAGTTGGCTTGTAGTTTTCTTATAGTATCTTATAAAGTTTTTGTCTGGTTTTGGCATTAGGGTAATACTAGTCTCATAAATCATCTGGGTACCATTACCACCTTTTGTATTTTCTAGAGGCGATTTTGCATAATAGGTGTGGTTTTTTTTTCTTTTTTCTTTTTCCTTAAATATTTGGTCAATGAAGACTTTTGTTCTATAGGAGAAATAGAAGAAGCAGTGCTGAGGGAGTCTGCCTAGTGGCTGCTCTTCTTCCTCAGCCAGCACCACAGCAAATATTCCTGAGATTCTCCCAGGTCTTCCCTGTGAGTTCATCCTGGATTTCTTGGGAGGAAACCCTGTAGGAAGGTGCACCCCTCCTCCCATGTCTGAAATCTGGAGGGGCTTCTCACCTTTACTCTTACACTTGTCCTTTATCATTTTTTAAATAAACTGAATCTTGTTTCCTGTTTGGGTGGCATTTGGCAGCATTTGTCCTAGGTAAGAAAATAAGGAATCCTGTTCCTCAATGCAGGTCTATCTCCCTACAGTGTTCAGGTTAGCTGCTTGCCCTGCAAAGTCAGTTTTCTGCTGAGTTCAGAGTAAGTCAATTTTCTGTTTCTCCAGCTTTGTTCTTGACATAAGGGTGAGAGTACAACTGTTTAAGTTCATTGTATGTCCTATTTACCTCAGGAACTCCCTGGCCTTTTGTTGCTGCTTATGTTTTACTGTTGTTTCTTTTCTTCCATTGCTTTTTTTCCATCACCTTCAGCTGGAAAGATAACTTAAATTTTGAGTAATTATTAGATTTCAAAAAGTAAAGCATGAGTCTCAGCCATCGGATCATGGGAAGTCCCGATATAGTTTATTTTAAAGTGGCAGAAAAACTGAAATCCCTTTATGACTGAGCATATTTAAATAATATTGCTATTTCTTTCCAAAGGGAGTTATGACTACAGTTTGAGAAACTCTGAATAAAGGAACAAAGCAGTTTTGGGAGATTTCTAGCTAAGGAAGAGAGAGATTTTCCGGTAGAACACTCAGACACTATGTAGACTGGATTCGATTCTTCCAGCATTTGCTCTGTGTTGTGCTTTACTTTGCGCTTCCCTAGTAGCTCAGCTGGTAAAGAATCCACCTGCAGTGTAGGACACCCCGGTTTGATTTCTGGGTTGGGAAGATCCCCTGAATGGATAGCCTACCCATTCCAGTGTTCTTAGACTTCCCAGGTGGCTCAGACGGTAAAGAATCCTGCATTGCAGGAGAGCTGTATTTGATTCCTGGGTTGGGAAATTTCCCTGGAAGATAGCATGGCAACCCACTCCAGTATTCTTGCTTGAAGAATCCCCATGGACAGAGAAGCCTGGCGGGCTACAGTCCACGGGGTCACAAGGAGTCAGACACGACTGAACGACTAAGCACAGCATGTGCTTTACTTTGACATAGCCTTATCCATGCATCCATGTAATTGCCCGTCATTTTTCTTGTTACCCTTTTAAAACAATAAAGAAAATGCCATATGTGTCTTTTCTGTTATTTTATCTCCACAGTCTGGCACATGGTAGTTGCTCAAAAAATATGATTGAATGAGAGAATAAATTTCAGAAATATTTCATATTCCGTTTTACTTGTACAGTAATTAGTATGAGTTTTTACACATGTTAAGTATTAAAACAATACAAACACAATACCCTCCCTGCATTTGAGGAGTTCAGAGGAATGACAGGGACATACTAAATGAGAAAGTTTTTTTTGTTTTTCTTTTTGAAACAGTGACTAAAGAATACATATTTCCTTTAATGCCACCAAATTGCACCCAATGCAAAAACCTGGGCTAGAAATTCAAATGGCCTAATGAATAAACTGAAGTTTCCACAACATTGATTATACATGTAAACTATCTCAGCTTTAATGACTGGCTGCCACTTGCACAGTTTGTTGTTGATAGTTCTGTCTCTTTGCCACCTAACAGCATTTTGTTCTGACTGAGACGCGCCTTCATACATTGCTGCATGGGCACTTAAGTCTGGGCTTCTCTAATATTGACAACTCCATCATATTGATTCAAATCATGCTTCAAACATGCCCTTGAAGGAGTTCTCATGACCATCTGGTGCACAACTGGTTTTCTTCAGTTCTTCATACACCGGTTGCTTTGGAATCTTATCACCATCAATTTTCCTCACATGAATAAGCTTGCAGAAAAAGATAAAGTGAAAATAAGTCAGATGTTCAGAATTTGTGAGTACTCAAAAACTGCATTATTTGAAACTTCATCAAAGTGTATTACTCCAAGAAAAATTCTGTTTCTTGTTAGAATGGTTTCCTAAGAATAGAACTGATCAATTCCAGATCACACATGTATTGCAGAATGTGAGATTATCATTGCATCATCATCACCATAGTTTACATTTATGTAGCATTTTTTAGAATTATTTTTAAATTGATGATGAAACTGCATTTTAGATTAAGTTTGTAAAGTAGCTAATTAGGACTAGAACCTCAGATTCTGACTGAAGATGCTACCTCTCTATCTCAAAGACACCCCACTCCAGTACTCTTGCCTGGAAAATCCCATGGACAGAGGAGCCTGGAAGGCTGCAGTCCATGGGGTCACTGAGCTTTGGACATGACTGAGCAACTTCCCTTTCACTTTTCACTTCCATGCCTTGGAGAAGGAAATGGCAACCCACTCCAGTGTTTTTGCCTGGAGAATCCCAGGGACAGGGGAGCCTGATGGGCTGCCGTCTATGGGGTCGCACAGAGTCGGACACGACTGAAGAGACTTAGCAGCAGCAGCAGCAGATGTAATTTATTTTCCCAAATACAAGGGCCACAGAGTGATGGAGCCATGAATAAACCTGGGCATTCTGCTTGCAGAGACTGAGCACTTAGCTACTTCACAAAGGCCCTAGCAAAAAGCATTGTGGAAAAAAACATGCTATATAATCAGTGGGTTCTGTCTCTTACTCTCTGTGACTTTGGACAAATTCCTTAACTACCTACTCTCAGCTTCATTTTTTTTCCAGGTATGAATTAGGGCTGATAATGCAGGAGACACGTGTCCAACCCCTGGGTCAGGAAGTTCCCCTGGAGAAGAAAATGACAACCCACTCCAGTATTCTTGCCTGGAGAACCCCAAGGACAGAGGAGACAGGAAGGTTACAATCCATGGGGTTGCAAAGAGTCAGACACAACTGAATGACTGAGCACACACATAAAATGTCTACTTTGCAGAAGTGTAACAAAGGTTAGAGATAATTTATGCAAAATAATTAGCAGATTGCTAGGTGCATAGAAATTATTCACTGACTGTTACCCATTACTATAACTTTTAAGGCCATAATAATATGTCACACAGTAGAGCATTAGACGTTTTGCTGTTGAATTATCAATAAGTATATTGTGATCTAATTGCATGTCAATTCTATTTAATAAAATTAAAATTTCCTAGGCAAAAAATTAAAAAATAAAGCAGCCTGACATAAAAATTCTTACTAAATTTGTAGTTAATTTCTAATTAATATTGTAGTATGATATCTAATTACCTTGAAAATATTTAAAATAAAGAATACAACTTTTCTTTATTGAAGTGAAGTTTGAAGTGAAAGTCACTCAGTCATGTCTGACCCTTTGCAACACCAAGGACTGTAGTCCATGGAATTTTCCAGGCCAGAATACTGGCATGGGTAGCCTTTACCTTCTCCAGGGTATCTCCCCAACCCAGGGATCAAGCCCAGGTCTCCCTCATTGCAGGCAGATTCTTTACCAGCTGAGCCACAAGGGAAGCCTAAGAATACTGGAGTGGGTAGCCTATCCCTTCTCCAGCAGATCTTCCCAACCCAGGAATAGAACTAGGGTCTCCTGAATTGCAGGCAGATTCTTTACCAACTGAGCTATAAAGGAAGCCTTTCTTAATTTTACATTAATAAATCAGTTAATTGTCTTGAATGAATAAACAGAATATGAAACTAAATGATAAATGAACTCACTGGAGTTAATTTGGCATATACTATATAAAAAGAGTTTGTATTATATGGAGACGAACTAGATGTTTAAAGTGTAATAATATTTAAATAAATACATATTATTTTGTAATAAGGAAAAACAAAGATATATCCAAGCTTGATACTATCCCAAAATTGTTTTTGAGTATTGTAAGAGAGTTAATAATAAAATGTTATGTTCCATGGAGTACAAAGCCTTTCAGTTTTCTGGAAATGAAGATTTATAAAATCTGACATATGTGAACTGCTTTAGAAAAATATTCTCAGTCATAACTCAAGCACACTCAGGTGTGACACAGCAGATGTATAAACGTCAACAGCATTTTCTAATGTAAAAGGAGAGAAAGCAGAAACATTCCATAGAAACTGCTGTCCCAGTGTTAAGCCAACCAAATATAAAAACTAGTTCAGCGCACACAGGTAAAAGATGGCATCAGGCATTTTTTTTTTCCTTTGGAAAGCATGTTACATATATTATTTCAATCTGCTAGAACTAATGGAGCATCAGAAAAAAGATATATCTGGTTTACACTATAATTTGCCTTAGTTTGTATGTGTATGTGTGTGTCTATCAGGAATTTGTTAACTTTCAAATTAAAATAATGAGTAGAACCTTGCCCATTATATTTTTATACTAGTTGACATCGACATAATAACTATCATGAGAAATACCTAAAGGTATGATTTTATTCCTATTCTCTTATTTTTTGGAGGAGATTTGACATTTTCAGAAGTTTTCATCATAGAAAGGAAGAAAAGAAAACTGAACTCTAGTCATTTATTCATTTTGATGCATTTTCAGAAAATTATGTCCAAATAGAATACTATAGACATAAATTAAATTTACTCATTCCATAAATTAAAAAAAAATTAGATATAATGTAGTGGAGAAAGAAGTAGCAACACACTCCAGTATTCTTGATGTAAGGGTCTGGAAGGCTCCAGTCCATAGGGCTGCCAAAAGTTGGACAGGACTTAGCAACCAAACAGCAATACTATACAGCATTGTTCTATCAACATGAAAATTGAAGGAAAATTCTCCATGAGTGTTTCTTTTCCCTTTGAGAGAATATGTTCAGATATACATGTTTCTGCACATAAGATCGGAGAAGGCAATGGCACCCCACTCCAGTACTCTTGCCTGGAAAATCCCATGGGCAGAGGAACCTGGTAGGCTGCAGTCCATGGGGTCGCTGAGGGTCGGACACGACTGAGCAACTTCACTTTCACTTTCATGCATTGGAGAAGGAAATGGCAACCCACTCCAGTGTTCTTGCCTGGAGAATCCCAGGGACCGGGGAGCCTGGTGGGTCGCCATCTATGGGGTCGCACAGAATCGGACACGACTGAAATGACTTAGCAGCAGCAGCAGCACCTAAGATATATGGTAGGAAGAATTCTAATAGTTATGAGTATTCACTACCCTAGCATAACCTACTTCTCTTTAAGTGTGGGTAGAGATTATGCCTATCATAAGATATCATTTCATGATTTGAGTATCCAGATGGACCTAATCTGATCACATGAACCTTTAAAAGCAGAGATTTTCCGTCAGGAAAAAAGAAGTAAGAAAGATTTGAAGCAAAGTGACATAGAGAGGAATGGGCATTACATATCTGGCTTAGCAGATAGAGGGGACCACATGCCAAGAAATTCAGGCATCTTCTAAATGATACAAGACAGTCCCTGGCTGGCAGTAAGAAAGGAATGGGGACCTTAGTCCTACACTTCTAGGTACTGAATTTGGTCAACGACTGGAATGTGCTTAGAAGTGAATTCTTAAAACAAACAAACAAAAAAGAAGTGAATTCTTCCACACAGTTCCCAGATAGGAACCATTTCTAACTGACAGTAACTTCGGACTTTAGCAACCCTACCGAAGATAACCCACTGGAGACCATCAGGAATTCTGATCTACAGAAATGTGAGCTAATAAGTGGGTATTGTTTTAAGCTTCTAAAATTTTAGTAATATGTTACACAGCATTAGAAAATCAATACATGATATGAGACACTTTTAAACTGTCCTCTTTATGGTGAAAATGTCAGTTCACATGGATTTGCATTCTGAAATATACTAATACATTGCTTATGAATGTCAGTATATGTAGCTTTTATTTTGTGCTATTTGTTGTTTTTTGGACTACTAATTGTTCAGTAAAAAATTGCGACATTTTAGTGGACACAAAGCTCATATGAGTCAGTGGTATGAGACAGCCAAAGCCACTAAGTCTACTGTAAATAGGAGTTTATTATATAGGTCAGTGATGCTCCACAAAGAAAACATCTTTCTCACCTCTCCACCACTGATGAGATCCAGGATTTAGAGACCCATTAACATTAATAGAATTTATTGTACTCCTTTTGGTGGTATTAAGATTAATCTGCATTTTGCATGATCTGTTATCCAGGTTAACCCAGACCCAGTATTTAATAGTCTTCAATAAATCTACATAGAATCCTCACCCAGTGTAAGTTTTACTTCATTTTAAATCAACTTCCTGGGTATTAGACTCTGAGGTGGATATTTGCATGTGGGATGTGTTTTGGACTTTCAGGTATATATCAAAAGAAGGTGAGAGAGGCAAGAATGGGATTAAGCACAGGATGATTTTCTTACAGTGAACACCGATGCAGTTGCAACAGAGGCTGCTGCTGATCCTAGGGTAGCTCTGACATGAGGATGCCCGGAGAAGGCACTTCACTTTGGGAAATACAACTTCTTTGACCCAAACAATTGGGAACCATTTCCAGGGAGTTCCTAATTCATCAGTGGTGCCAAGATGAGGAGAATGTCCTCTGCTTACTCCCTCATAATCTAAACTGGTGGTGGTTTCTGCAATTGAGTGCTGAATCCCCAGCGTCTAGAAGAGTTCTTGGCACATAGTAGGTACACAGTAAACACTTCTGACTTAATGAATGGTTAAACAATCAACCTATAAATTTCCTATAAAAGGAAACAGTCATTTCCAATCTCTTTAAAATCACTGTGGTATTAAAAAAAAAATCAAGATTGCTAAAGTTCAGTAAAGGATTTTATTTACATTCCTGAAAATGTGTTCAATTAATTGAAAGGTTATATCATTTTTTATTAGCAAACTCTGGAAAGTCATTGTGTTAAATTAAGAGGTCATAAATTTTCTCTTGAGTCAATTAATAGACACAAGAATAATGTTGAAAGGGTTTTTTAAATGTTCGGTCTTCTATCATCATAAATGAGACTATTCCTAACATTGCCTTGAATTAAAATTAGTAAATTTAGAATATAATGATGCAAATTAAAAATATTGTATTGAGGGTTAAAAGGTTTCAATAAAAATAAAGGTTAAATTCAATTTTTACTCATCTTTTTCTTTGTGTGAGCAACTGAATCTAAAATATTTTGTTAATATTTTTATTAATTCTCAAGTTATTTCTTAAAGACAATTCACAAATTTTAGTCTGCATTTAACACAATCATTTTTTCAAATTTGATCAGGATTATTCTTGTTTTTTGTTGGCACTATATAATACATTGAAATACAATTTGATATACTGCTGTTTTGAACATAATCATTTAAAATGATAGAACCCCAAACAAATTTAAGTGTGTGTTCTTTAATCCCACAAAAATAAGTGAAAATCTGTTTTTTCTTTTTTCATCTATCTGCAAAAACTTAAGTAGTTGCTTCTATTTTTCATGATAAAGTCATAAAATGACATCAAATTAGAAAATCAGATTCAAGTTTAAAGAAGCACAGCATCAAAAGATTAGGAAGAAAAAGATAATTCATATATATGGATTTCTTTGTTTTCAAAGGGAAATAGAACACCACCACCACCACCAACAGTAACATTTATTTTGACAGAAAATAGGAATGTTTTCACAGAAAGACCACTTTCTGCGAAATTGAATTTCAAAAGACAGTTCTTGGATGACTATTTAGTCAGGATGTAGGTATATTTAGAAAGATTACACTCAGAAATATTTCTGAAATATTCTGTAAGACATTTTATACAATGACTTTCAAAGAAAGTTGAAGGCATAATATTAAAATTAATAAAAATATATGTGGGATTCTTAGGTATGATAATCACATAAGAGCTTTTGTACCAAGATAAAATGTACAGCATTGTGAATTGTAGATGTAACGTGTAGACTTTGAATGTTAACAAATATAAACAGTGCAGCACTCAGAGATAGGGAAAAGCACAGATGGAGACCATGCCCTCCAACAAAGCCTTGAGTGGGTCTAAATGAAGCTGCTATGTTACTAGATGATGGCCAATCTGTATCTAAGGTAGAAAACAAATGGTGAAACCATGCCAGATTGTACAGATTTTGAGAAATTTACAAATGATAACATCACACATGTTTATAGTACATGATTCTTCTGTAGTCTTTTTGTGTGTTCTAAAATACCTAGTTCCGCTCTCCTGCCTTAGAACTCTTGATGGTGATGGTATCTCGTAAGTGAGGAGGAGGGCTGCCAGAACCTAGGGTGCTCCACCGCTCAGGTAACATCATCTTCCATCCAGAATCCTGGACCTGCATGTAGTACCAGGTTAGCTGATGGTGTCTTGAGCCCATGAAGGCTGGGCAGGTTGGCACATGCAGAACTGACGGTGGTCTGCCTCTTTCCGTCCACATTATTGGCTGGGCAAAAACTGAATTGAACCTAGTTAGGTTAACCTTTCCTTAGCATTAAAGACTAAGGTACCAAGGGAGTGCCCATATCTTCAGCAACTCTCATGTCCCAGTAAGACAAGTCACAGTACCCCTGGGCCCCTTGCCAGACCACCTTCCTAACTCTCAAGAGGTTTCAGAGGATAAAAGATCCTTTAGGCATCCTTTGTCTAAAAATCCAACATGTTTCTTTCTATTAATTATTTACTTCAGACTGAAGATGAGCTTTTAAAATAGGTGCTGTTTCCCTCAGTATGACTTTGAAAGGAATTGAATTTTTATCATACTTAGCTCCCCTCAAGACCAGGGTGACCCTGTCTCTAGCAAGGTGGGGCAGAGCAGCTGGATTGCTATCAGAATACTAACTTTTCTTTATCCCATTTCCAGGCAATACATTAACAGCAAGGACGTGGTGAAGTTCACTAGCAGGGCATGGAAATTAAAAGAATTTCCCTGGTGGCTCAGAGGTAAGGAATCTGCCTGCAGTTCAGAAGTGGAGATGCGGGTTTGATCCCTGGGTTGGGAAGATCCCTTGGAGGAGGAAATGACAACCCACTCTAGTTATCTTGCCTGAAAAATCCTATGGACAGAAGAGCCTGGTGGGCTAAAATCCATGGAGTCATAAAAGAGTCAGACATGACAGCAATGAAACAACAATAACAAATTTAAAAATATAGATATCTATTTGTAGATTTTACTTTTCAAAAATGGGCAAAAGGCTAATTTTTAAAACTTGAAATTAAAACCATAAATATTTTGATACTGATTTGTATTTGTGTATACACACATAAATGTGTGTGTGTTACTTGCTCAATCATGTCTGACTCTTTGTGACCCATGGACTGTGTAGCCCATGAGGCTCCTCTGTCCATGGGATTCTCCAGGCAAGAATACTGGAGTGGGTTGCCTTTTTCTTTTATTCTGAAGCCATAATTCTGCCCACTATATTGTATTATTCCTATTTCTAAATTAATCTCATATTCATGATCAGTCCTTATGTTAACATTTCTGATTTTGTGAAATATTAAATATTTCATTTGAATATAATATGACTTTTAACCAGAATATTTTGTACTAGTCTGTATTACATACATCATTCTTTCAACCTCTTGTATGGTCATCTAGATGAATTATTTGTGTACAGAATAAAATAGTTCATACACTCTCTGGGCCAATAAATCTATTAAGATGTATCTAAGTCAGAATATATATCGTGGCCCCATTTCTGATAATAAAAAACATCAACTCGATTACCCTTATTTTTCTTATCCTAGATAATGAGAGAATATCTCAGTAAAATCAATCAAGGCACTATAAAAATTGATGAGTATTTGAACATACATTCAAACACTTTGCCTTGGAGATCTACTTCCTGTGTGCTAGTAACTAAGCAAATTATAAAATCATTTGAACTTATTGTGCCCAAGTTGGTCTTTTTCCTAACATAATACTAAACTTCCATGAAAAAAAAAAAAAAAAACTTAGGCTAACTTGGGCCTCCTAAATTGTGAAGATGATAAAAAAAAATATGTTGCCAAATAGGATTCTGTCTCTTCAATCACTTATAAAAGTTTGGCATGAACACAGGTACACACATGATTATGCATATGATATATAAGCATTATTATATGATTACACACATATGTGTATTGTGTTTAGCTCAATGTATAGCTAATTATAATCCTATTTTATGGTTTGTTATATACTTTATCTTTGCATAAATGGAAAATGTATAATTTTTCTAAATATGGATTATGTCAGAGCTCTAAAACCTAAATTTTAAAAATGTAGCATGAAAATCTCCACATAGTACAAAGTGCTTCATAACTTAATATTTTTAAAAGAGCTATCTCACCCAATATATAGTTACTTCAATAGTTAAATACAGACATAAACACAATTGCTATTAATCTGTCAGAAAATTTTTACTTACAAAAATATGATGGAGAGATTTTAAGTAACTCTTTCTGAAATAGATCACTTTTGTATTTTTATTTTTTTCCAACCATATGTTTTGTGGAGATTTTGCTTTATAATATGTACTTTGGGAAAAAAAAGTATGCAATTTCAAGAAAATGTCAGTAGTCAAGATAAAAAAAAATAGAGAGCTCATGTATTGGACATTTATGAGTAACTCAGAATTAACATAAACATTATTTCTACAGAAATAATGGCCCTGGAATGGTGCACCATAAAAATGAGTCATTAAACTCCATATTTTCATAATCATTATGAGTCTAGGTACCATACATTGCTGAACTTATATTTTTGAGAATTCATTGGCTAAAAAGTTAAAGGCAACATATAAGTACTTCTATGAAGCAGCAGAACAGAATCTCAATACAGAAATCTGCTAACCAGTGGGGAACATCAGATGTTTCAGATTCATTGGAAGCAGTGGGGTGCAAAACTTCCATGAGATGAACTGCAACTCTGCTAAACAGTACCCTGGGGTCTATTGGCAAATACATCTGAAATATTGACTTTCATAAAATAGGCAAACTTACTTTGTTTGCAGAACACACATTTCCTTTCACAACTCTACCTAAGAATCTCTCCAAAGACAAAAGATAATAGAGTTTCCACTTTGCCTTTGGTACACTGCGAAACATGACAGTGAATTGGAAAGAGATAGAGTCCGAAAAACAAAAGGAAAAAAAAATCTTCATGTGAAACCACAGAGAGTCAGAGAATAACCGAATATGACTTTTAAACCTAATTTCCCTCTTTAAATATGTTTTTAATAAGAAAATAGATAAATGGTTTTTCCAGTGACTAAATTAATGCCTAGTTCACAGATAAATCAGAAAGGAGAAAAAGAGAGATACATATATTCCACTATGAAACCATTTCTGAGAAATGGTTGGTTTGAATAAAGATGATCCTATTTCACGGTAAAAATATTTATACAAAGATGCAAATAAAACATCCATGTCCTCTTATCATAAATATTCTATTCTACTAAAGAAATATATGTATCTTAATCTCCCATTTCACACCAAAGCTTATAGTCAGTGCTCTTACTTTCTTTTCAGCAACACTTGTAAAATTGTAACATTTAAATGGATCACCCAAAACCTTGTTAAAATGCATGGATGGGGTGAGACTTGAATTTCCAAATTTTACCAAGTTTCCAAGTGATTGCAAAGCTCACCTTTCTCCAGACCATACTGAATAGCAAGGCTTTAGCCTAGAGTTTCACAGTGGATATTCAAGAGGACATCAGAGTACCTCCAGTTGATGACAGTTGTGCCAGAATTATTTATCTCCTTTGCTCTCAGTGTTCCTGGGTGATACCTGAGAAAGCCAGAGTTGATTTATCCCAGCTATACAGAGCTTTATCTATGTACTATAGTAACACATATCTCATGTGTGTTCCTATATGACTAAGTACAGAAAAACTGCATGTATCATTATTGATATAGTGTTTTAGGGAAAAAAAAAATTCTTATCAATTAGGGGTCAGGCTCTAAGAAATCCCTTAATAAAAATATGCTAAAATATCTTCAATATTGATTAATATGCTGTTCTTAAAAAAATTCAGAATTATTCCAGGCTCACTTAAAGCATTTGGGGGTCTTTTGACAGGAATTTATCTAATGCATAGGACTCAGTTCAGTTCAGTTGCTCAATCATGTCCAACTCTTTGTGACCCCATGGACTGCAGCATAACAGATGTGCCTGTCCATCACCAACTTCTAGAGTTTATTCAAACTCATGTCCATCGAGTTGGTGATGCCATCCAACCATCTCATCTTCTGTCATCCCCTTCTCCTCCAGCCTTCAATCTTTCCCAGCATCAGGGTCTTTTCCAATGAGTCAGTTCTTTGCATCAGGTGGCCAAAGTATTGGAATTGCAGCTTCAGCACCAGTCCTTCCAGTGAATATTCAGGACTTATCTCCTTTAGGATTTACTGGTTAGATCTCCCTGAAGTCCAAGCGACTCTCAAGAGTCTTCTCAAACACCACAGTTCAAAAGTATCAATTCTTTGGCACTCAGCTTTTTTGAGGAGGAAATTAAAAAGAATACTATTCTTCAAAAATCCCTTAAAATTAGATTGAATAGTTTTCTAAAAGCCCAGCTGTCTTGAATATATTGAAATCACTAAAACCATATGTGCACACTTTTTCTTCTTGATTACAGCATGTATTTTTAAAGAATGTAACTTTGTAATCCATGTGATATTCCTAACATCCTAAATTAACAATTAGTTTGCATATATAAAATGTATATCATTTTGTTAGGGAAACATTGATTAAAAACCACCTCCCATGGCCAGGCACCATGATGGTGACTATGAGTTATCTCATAACAAGAAATCCTGACAAGGAACATGGTGCTGCCACTGAAAACTTACCAGGAAAACTCAAGAGGGGCCAAAAAAAGAGGAAGAAGACACCAGCCCTTAATATGTCTACCAACCTCCCAGAATCCCTGTTGGAATCTATCTTGGCTGAGAGATGCATGAACCACCAGGAAGGATCCTGCTGTGCTGTGTTGTGAGTGCTCAACTCAGTCGTGTCCAGGTCTTTGTGACCTCATGGACTACAGCCCTCCAGGCACCTCTGTCCATGGGACTTTCCAGGCCAGAATACTGAAGTGGGTTTCCATGCTCTGCTCCAGGGAACTTCCAGACCCAGGGATCAAACCCGTGTCCTTGTGTATCCTGCATTGGTAGGCAGGTTCTTTACGAATAGTGCCACCTGGGAAGTCCTAGAAAGGACGCTGAGTCAGACCAAATATGGGCTCAGCAAGATGATTGACAGGTGACAACCTGGAAACTAACCCTATTATCATAAAACCTGATACGGTGAACCACTTGGCAGAGTAGTTCTCCTGGGTTCCCTAACTCAGACATCCACCATCCACTTTCACAATAAATTCTTTGGCTTTGTCAGCATGTCTCCTCAGATAATCTGTTTCTGAATGTTAGACAAGAGCCCACTCTCTGATCCCTCAAGGGTCCCCCTTCCTGCAACAATTTGATTACTTTGGAGGTTTTTTAAAAAATGTATATTATAATAAAGACACTTTTCTTTTACTCAGTGATTAATTCTGTATCACAAAAGCAATATTCCTTGAACGAGTAACATCCTCTGTTACAGAGACAGAAGACAGAAACTTTCAACTCACCAGAACATAATTAAAGGCTATGAATCCAGTCACAGAATTACCTTTTAAAGAGTTTTATTTAAATAAAAAGCAAAAAGAAGAAAATTATTTATAATGTTAAAGGTCTGGAAGTGGTTAACCTGGGAGGTTGTGACTGAGAGGGAGCACTAAGAAACTTCTATGCTGCTAGTGCCTAATCTTGGTGGTGTGTTCAGTTTGTTAAAGTTCAGTTCCTTATGGCATGTGTACAATTTTGTTTTAATAAAAATTTAAATTTATGAATAATCATATTTTTAAATTTAATCTTGGGATTTTTCAGAAGTAGAGTGTCTTTTTACCGAAAAATATTTTAGCTATTATTTATTTGCATAACTTTGATTCAGGATGGTTTTGCTCTTTTATCTGCTATTGTAAGGTTATTTTCAGTAATAATTTTATGGGAATTTTCTGGAAAATATTATTTCTTTAATAATATTTAATGGTTGGAGGAATAATCGTGTGCTTGTGTTTGAATATGTGTATGTGCTACATGTGTTTGTTGAAAGACACGATATAAACAGTTTTATTTAGCAAATTCTAATTGTAACCTTTAAATCTGCTGAGAGGGGAGGTTGCAACTATAGATTTAGTGTTATGCTTTTTGAAAAATTTGGAATGCTTGCTTAAATCTTTCTTTCTGCAAACAGGTTTGACAGAGAATTACACAACTGAGAACTTTCTATCTGATGAAATGGCTGGCTCGTCAAGCAGAATGTCCTGGTAATCGGAATTATAAATCACTGAAAGATAGCTTGGCTTCAAGTCATTGAAACTACTACAAAAAGCACCCTTTAGTCAAGATAATGAGATCCACTGCACATTATACCCTTTTTATGAAAATATACTTAAAGCCACTCTTTCCTGACATTCACTATGGTAATTAGACATAGAACTGAAATATACTTCTGGCATCTAAGGCTGCTTTACCCTGCCTGAGAGAAAGAGCTTTTCCAAAATGTTTAGTTTACAGGTATTTTCCAACTATCATTTTACTCCAAAATGAGGCAGCAGAGTGTGTGCATGCTTAGTCGTTCAGTTGGGCCTGACTCTTTGTGAGCCTTTGGACTGTAGGTCGTTGTAATAGATAAATGGCATTAGCATTCATTATAGCAAACAGGAAACATTTTATCCTAAGTGGATGAGGGAATCTATATGTAACTCTAAGCAGTTGTTACATATCAACTCAAAAAGAATGATGTATTTTGAAGAGTTTGTTAAAAAATATTCAGCCTAACTATTCATGCACAAGCTTACATTTGAACGAATCCAAGCAACTATTTCTCCCAGAGAGAATCATTCAGTGGGTCTGCAGTAAATTATTTATATTTTGCTTCTCATTCGTGTCTTCAAGATGTTTGTACTTCATGAAAAGTTTGTATTGAATAAGAACTTTGGGAAGTAGGTAGAATTACATGTAAGTTTCATAGACCATCAGGGTATTTAGAAGTAGCTAAATTTCTGGTAAAGTTCTGAAATTATATTTTTGCTTCAAAGCTTATCAGATATTATAGGCTGAATAACTGCTTCCCAATTATCTCCACACCCTCATTTCAGGAACCTGTGAATATTTTATCTTATGTGGAAAATGGGATTTTTCAGATGTGATTAAGCCAACAATCTTAAAATGGGGAGATTATCTTGGATGATCCAGATGGACATAATATGATCACAAGGGTCTTTATGAGAGGGATATGGTAATGTTAGAGAGAGAAGATATAAGAATGGAATAAGAAGTCTGGAAAGAAGATGCCACAATGGTTGGATTGAAAGATGGGTTGGTGGGGAGGAGATGGGGGCATAAACCAAAGAATAAAGACAAAATCTAGATGCTGAAAAATGCAAAGACACAGGTTCTCTTAAAGCCTCTGAAAGAAACTATCCTTGTCAACACGATGAGCTAAGGCCAGGTGAAATTGAGTTTGGACGTCTAGCTTCCGGAAATGTGGCATAATACACTTGTCTTGTTGTAAGTCACTAAATTTGTAGTAATTTGTTACAGCAGCAATAAGAAGTTAATATACTTGTTAAGCAGTAACTAATAACATCCCACCAAGCCAACCAGTTACTTTACTTTTTATTGCATCTATTTTACTTGATTCACTCCTTTTGTAATTCTTCATTTAAAAGCCAGTATCTTCTGTAATTGCTTCTGGCAGTGAATGCATTTTGGTTGTTTTTATGCCTTCAGGACTGGTAGAGCCCTCCAATGCCTGCATTACATCCCTTTAGCTTACAACTGATTTCAGTGAGAGGTAGTGAAAAGTTCTATGTGGCTTCAAGCTCCTTTTGCATTGCCAGTCTGTTCCCTGGAGTGACTATTGCATGCCTTTCTGCATTTGCTCTAGGGTTCTTTCCTGATACCTGGAACAAATCAAACCCATTGCACCCATAAAGCCTAACAAGCTCCACCCCTGTAAAGAAGGTAGTAACTCTAGTGGCAACAATCAAATGGGGGCCAAGAGCTAGTAAATAAATATCCTAGCCACCAATATTTCAGAAGGATACTTGTGGATTTCATTATGTACTTTTCTCAGATGTGGGAAGAAACAACTCCTACAAACTACAACAATGAGCTTCATTGGTCATGATAGTTTTTCACGTTTAACCCTGTCCTGTCCCATTCTTGCCACACACATACACACTTCTCACTTAACTACCTGCACTTCCATTTTGTTTTGGGCTCTGCTTGCAGGGAAACCTAAAGTAGTGAACCAGGATAATGTCAACAATCTTGAACACAGCAGTCAATCAAGTGTTCCTTGGATAATTTACATTTGAAAAACAACTGATTAATGAGAAAGATTTAAAATATATTTTAAGAACTGTCTTGATTTTGTTTGGTACTTTTAATTATCTTCCAAGATGATGAATTTTTTCTTTCTGCATATATGTATTTAACGTTAACGAGAAGTATCATTAGCATGCTTGTTAAAACTGTCCACGATAAAAGATATTTTAAAAATCTGGTTATTAAATGGTTACTCTGATTTTGTGTTATTTTTTAGACAGGTATTATACTGCTTTGGGGAAAACATGTTTTTCAAATAAGTTATCCAATTTTCAATGAGACATGGCATGCTCTTGAAGGTCAACTTATTTTAAACATTCCTTTGACTAAAAGAAAAAAAATAAATATAAGCCCCCAAAAGATCAATTCTAATCTTAGACATAACACACACTTTTCATACTTTGAATACTCAGTGCCAAATGAAATTCTTATAGTAAACACTTATTAACTTAAAAAATACTTTTTTATATATGGTTGATGATTACATGTAATCTTTTAGTGCTGTCTTTAAAAGAGAAGATGCTGTGAAAAAGCAGCAGACTATGAATATATGTGTATTTACATGAATATATATATATATATATATATATTATGTGTATGTATAGATATATAGGTATACATATATATTTTGAAGACCTCTGTATTGGCAGGCCACTCAGGTGACTCTTCCTTTGCTGTCTGTACATCCCCACCTCGAACAGTGCAGCTTCACCTACACCCTCCTCACTCACAGGATTGACCTTCTGAGACACTTGCCCCAGGCTCCACCAAGTGATTGTTCTTATCAATGGTGTTCCCTTCTGTTAGTTTTTCTGATAATAGGTGAGCCAGTGCAGTTCAGTTCAGTTCCTCAGTCCTGTCTAACTTTTTGTGACCCCATGAAAGCAGCACACCAGGCCTCCCTGTCTATCACCAACTCCCAGAGTTCACCCAAACTCATGTGCATTGAGTCGGTGATGCCATCCAGCTATCTCATCCTCTTTTGTCCCCTTATCCTCCTGCCCCCAATCCCTCCCAGCATCAGGATCTTTTCCATGAGTCAACTCTTCGCATGAAGTGGCCAAGGTATTAGAGCTTCAGCTACAGCATCAGACCTTCCAGTGAACACCCAGGACTGATCTCCTTTAGGATGGACTGGTTGGATCTCCTTGCAGTCCAAGGGACACTCAAGAGTCTTATCCAGCACCACAGTTCAAAAGCATCAATTCTTGGGCGCTCAGCTTTCTTCACAGTCCAACTCTCACATCCATACATGACTACTGGAAAAACCATAGCCTTGACTAGACGGACCTTTGTTGGCAAAGTAATGTCTCTGCTTTTGAATATGCTATCTAGGTTGGTCATAACTTTCCTTCCAAGGAGTAATTTCATGGCTGCAATCACCATCTGCAGTAACTTTGGAGCCCCCAAAAATAAAGTCTGACACTATTTCCAGTGTTTCCCCATCCATTTCCCATGAAGTGATGGGACCAGATGCCATGATCTTAGTTTTCTGAATGTTGAGCTTTAAGCCAACTATTTCAATCTCGTCTTTCACTTTCATCAAGAGGCTTTTTAGTGCCTCTTCACTTTCTGCCATAAGGGTAGTATCATCTGCAAATCTGATATTATTGATATTTCTCCCAGCAATCTTGATTCCAGCTTGTGCTTCTTCCAGCCCAGCATTTCTCATGATGCATTCTGCATATAAGTTAAATAAATAAGCAGCCTTGATGTACTCCTTTTCCTATTTGGAACCAGTCTGTTGTTCCATGTCCAGTTCTAACTGTTGCTTCCTGACCTGCATATAGATTTCTCAAGAGGCAGGTCAGGTGGTCTGGTATTCCCATCACTTTCAGAATGTTCCATAGTTTCTTGTGATCCACATAGTCAAAGGCTTTGGCATAGTCAATAAAGCAGAAATAGATGTTTTTCTGGAACTCTCTTGTTTTTTCGATGATCCAGTAGATGTTGGCAATTTGATCTCTGGTTCTTCTGCCTTTTCTAAAACCAGCTTGAACATCTGGAGTTCATGGTTCATGTATTGCTAAAGCGTGGCTTGGAGAATTTTGAGCATTACTTTATTAGAGTGTGAGATGAGTACAATTGTGCGGTAGTTTGAATGTTGTTTGGCATTGCCTTTCTTTGGGGTTGGAATGAAAACTGACCTTTTCCAGTCCTGTGGCCACTGCTGAGTTTTCCAAACCTGACACCAATTCCCTCTATTACTATCAATCTCCCTTTCCCCCGTTTTCAAGAGCAAAGGCTACTGCCTTGTCCTGCCCACCATCTGCAGGACATGTAGTGTGTTGTTCCACAACCTGGCTTCTAACACCTAAGATCTTCCTATCTATTAAATCATTGGTGTCTCTATTGCTTTCTTTGGTCTTGGAACTGGGCAAAGACAGGCTTTGTAGACCTGCAAGGCACAGCCCAGCAACTCCGAATTAAAATTCTTTGCTGATTCTGAATAAGCCCATGTTTACCAGTGAAATATCTGGCAGTCTATTTGTTCAGGTCATGAACTCATAAAAACATATGTGATAAATGACCTGCCACTTATGAAACTGATAAGAGCCCTGGAAGGCGGGGGGATCCAGGGCACAGAAGCCTTTCCATGTTCCCCACTGGAACAGACTACAGCCTCAGTGACCTTCTCTGAGTTCTAAAGGACAGATTAAACATTGCTAATCAGGGAAGTAATGTATCTAGGTTGGTCATAACTTTTCTTCCAAGGAGTAAGCGTCTTTTAATTTCATGGCTGCAATCACCATCTACAGTGATTTTGGAGCCCCAAAAATAAAGTCTGACACTGTTTCCACTGTTTCCCCATATATTTGCCATGAAGTGATGGGACCAGATGCCATGATCTTCGTTTTCTGAATGTTGAGCTTTAAGCCAACTTTTTCACTCTCCTCTTTCACCTTCATCAAGAGGCTCTTGAGTTCCTCTTCACTTTCTGCCATAAGGGTGGTGTCATCTGCATATCTGAGGTTATTGATATTTCTCCTAGCAATCTTGATTCCAGCTTGGGCTTCTTCCAGCCCAGTGTTTCTCATAATGTACTCTGCATATAGGTTAAATAAGCAGGGTGACAATATACAGCCTTGACGTACTTCTTTTCCTATTTGGAACCAGTCTGTTGTTCCATGTCTAGTTTTAACTGTTGCTTCCTGACCTGCATATAGGTTTCTCAAGACGCAGGTCAGGTGGTCTGGTATTCCCATCTCTTTCAGAATTTTCCACAGGATATTGTGATCCACACAGTCAAAGGCTTTGGCATAGTCAATAAAGTAGAAATAGATGTTTTTCTGGAACTCTCTTGCTTTTTTGATGATCCAGTGGATCATCAAATTTGGAAATTTGATCTCTGGTTCCTCTGCCTTTTCTAAAACCAGCTTGAACATCTGGAAGTTCACGGTTCATGTATTGCTGAAGCCTGCCTTGGAGAATTTTGAGCATTACTTTACTAGTGCCAAAGAATTGATGCTTTTGAACTGTGGTATTGGAGAAGACTCTTTAGAGTCCCTTGGACTGCAAGGAGATCCAACCAGTCCATTCTGAAGGAGATCAGCCCTGGGATTTCTTTGGAGGGAATGATGCTGAAGCTGAAACTCCAGTACTTTGGCCACCTCATGCGAAGAGTTGACTCATTGGAAAAGACTCTGATGCTGGGAGGGATTGGGGGCAGGAGGAGAAAGGGACAACAGAAGATGAGATGGCTGGATGGCATCACTGACTTGATGGACATGAATCTGAGTGAACTCCGGGAGTTGGTGATGGACAGGGAGGCCTGGCCTGCTGGGATTCATGGGGTTGCAAAAAGTCAGACACGACTAAGCGACTGAACTGAACTGAACTGAACTGAATCAGGGAAGGGAGGAGATGTAAAGACAAGGAAGGAAGAGACAACAAACAATAGTGCAGCCTAAAGGCCAGGTCCTGGTTCTGCCTCAAGAGATACACAGAATGATATCTTTAAGTTCTTTAAAGAACTAAAAATCCTTAAAAAAATAAAGATATCAGCATTCTTCATGCCAGATTAAAGTAACTAGATTCTGAAGATGAAGCTCCAATACTTTAGCCACTGATGCAAAGAGCTGACTCATTAGAAAAGACCCTGATGCTGGGAAAGATTGAAGGCAGGAGGAGAAGGGAATGGCAGAGGATGAGATGGTTGGATCCTATCACCGACTCAGTAGACATGAGTTTGAGCAAGCTCTGGGAGATGGTGAAGGACAGGGAAGCCTCGCATGTTGCAGTCCATGGAGTTGCAAAATGTTGGACATGACTGAGTAACTGAACAACAACAAACCAGAGAAATCCTTCAAGAAGATCACCTGAAGTCAGATTTAAGGAACCACAGACATTCATCAGTCTACCTGAGACCAGATTAAAGGAGTACAGATCCTGTACACATCCTAATCTTATCAGTAAACCCAGCCTTGAGCTGATTGCTATAAAACTCCCCACCAAATCTCCCTGGTTTGGGATACACAGTTTTCATGCCCAACATGGGGCTGACTCAAATGGTTCCCTGGTAGCTAAGATGATAAAGAATCTGCCTGCAATTTATGAGACCTGGGTTTGATCCTGAGTCTGAAAGATCCCCTGAAGAAGGGAATGGCAAGCTCCTACAGTATTCCTGCTTGGAGAATTCCATAAACAGAGGATCCTTGTGGGCTACAGTCCATGTGGTTGCAAAGAGTCAGACAGGCCTGAGCAACTAACATATAGTCAGTGGGCTGACTGAGGGTTGGTCCCATCAGGATCTCTTGTCTTGATCAGATGATCTGAGGTTTTCTTCACTTCAGCCTCTTTGAAGAGAGTGGAGGACTGGAGATTTCCTTTAGTGATCAGATCATCTGGGACACTTGCCTGAGTCCAAGCCCCAGTCATACCCCTTCTCCCATCCAGGCATCTGGAATTCCAAGGCAAGAATAGGTCTCCGGCTGGTCTAAGGCTTCTATTTCTGGTGAGGATTTGATTTACCCTTAGATAATGCATGAATATTCTACTGAACAAACATGGAAGTACTTCTTCACCAATTCCAGCTGATAGCCTACTGGGGAAAATCCTGGCAGGTTAAAACTTAGAGTTATAAGCCCATGACTAAGAAAATAACAAAATTCTGTTCCAGTTTTGTCTGGCCAATATACCTTCTTGAATGTATGTTCAAGAAAGGTAGGGAGACTATACTAAGGTGGTCTTAGAAAGGTAATTTAAGTTACTATACTATCCTTCAGCTACAGTTGTTTTGTCACAGGAATAGAAAGACAGGAGAAGTTCCATAAGGGCTACCTAATAAAGAGAGTGAATAGCTAGGTAATAGGCTGATGGTAGAAAGATAAAAGAAAATAATTTTGTCCTAGAACCAGTTGGATAAAAAGGTAATAGAAAGTTTATGGAAAAGTAAAGTAAAGTGAAGTCACTCAGTCGTGTCCGACTCTTTGTGACCCCATAGACTGTAGCCTACCAGACTCTGCTACCAGGCTCTGAGGAACCTTTCAGTCCATGGAATTTCCCAGGCAAGAGTGGAAAAGGGACAGTGATAAAAGAAGTGTACATGATCAGAATTTTTTAAGATTGGATTTAAAATAGTTAAGTTAATGGATTTTGTTGGGAGTGGTTTAGGATGAGATCAGATTTGGTTTCTCCCTCCAAAGTTTTCTTGGAATGCTGCTTTTGACAACAGCTTATGAGCCCCCCCAAAATTGTGTTTAGAATAAAAATCCCATACCTGCCCAGATGCTTGGAGGGTTCAAACAAAACCTGTGTGCACCAGGACCCAGAGACCCCACAGAGACTGGTCCAGATCTGCCTTTGAGTGTTTGAGTATCTCCTGCCATGGCTTGTGTCAACAGCGGCCTGCTACAGGGACAGGGACTCTGGCTGCAGCAGGCCTAGTAGGACCTACCTGTGGTGTAAGTTCTCTTGGAGAAGGTCCCAGCAGCCCCACCATAGTGCTGCCAAGCAGACGACCCACAAACTGCAGAACAAGTATACCAAAGAAGTTCTCACACTCTTATGAAATTTCTAGGACTCACAACAGTTTTTTTTATCAACCTGGGGATCCTGCAAAGGGACTGGGAACACCCAGGAAATTTGACCCTGGAGGACAATGGAATGTGATGACAGTACTTCCACAGGACTGGGAAACAATCTCTGGGAGGGCACAAACAAAACCTTGTGGCCACCAGGACCCAGGAGAAAGGAGCAGTGACTCCACTAGAAACAGCCAGACTTGCCTATGAGTGTCCAGGAGTCTCCAATGGAGGCATGGGTCTACAGTGGCCTGCTGTGGGGTTAGGGGCACTGAATACAATAGTGCTGGCATAAGCCCTTTTGAAGGGGGTCACCATTACCCCTACCATAGTTTGGCCTCAGGCCAAACAACAGGGAGGGAACAAAGCCCAACCCATCAACAGAAAATAAGATTAAAGATTAACTGAATCCAGTTAAGTTCACTGGCTCAGTCTTGTCCAACTCTTTGCAACTCCATGGACTGCAGCACGCCAGGCCTCCCCATCTCCAACTCCTGGAGTTTACTCAAACTCATGTCCATTGAGTTGGTGATGCCATCCAACCATTTGATCCTCTGTTGTCCCCTTCTCCTCCTGCCTTCAATCTTTCCCAGCATCAGGGTATTTTCAAATGAGTCAGTTTTTGCATCAGGTGGCCAAAGCATTGGAGTTTCAACTTCAGCATCAGTCCTTCCAATGAATATTCATGACTGATTTCCTTTAGGACAGACTGGTTGGAACTCCTTGCTGTCCAAGGGATCTTAAGAGTCTTCTTCAACACCACAGTTCAAAAGCATCAATTCTTTGGCTCTCAGCTTTCTTTATAGTTCAACTCTCATAACCATACATGACTTCTGGAAAAACCATAGCTTTGACTAGGAGAACCTTTGTTGGCAAAGTAATGTCTTTGCTTTTAAATAAGCTGTCTAAGTCGGTCATAACTTTTATTCCAAGGAGTAAGCGTGTTTTAATTTCATGGCTGCAGTCACCACCTACAGCGATTTCGCAGCCCAAAAAAATAAAGTCTGCCACTATTTCCACTGTTTCCCCGTCTATTTGACACGAGGTTATGGGATCGGATGACATGATTTTGGTTTTCTGAATGTTGAGTTTTAAGCCAAATTTTTCACTCTTCCCTTTCACTTACATCAAGAAGCGCTTTAGTTTTTCTTCGCTTTCTGCCATAAGGGTGGTGTTATCTGCATATCTGAGGTTATTGATATCTCTCCCGGCAATCTTGATTCCAGCTTGTGCTTCATCTGGTCCAGCATTTCTTATGATGTACTCTGCATATAAGTTACATAAAAAGATTTAGTAAGCATGGCTCTTATTGCAAAATTCAGAGTTAAATTGAAGAAAGTAGGCAAAATCACTAGACCATTCAGGGTATGACCTAAATCAAATCCCTTACAATTATACAGTGAAACAAATAGATTCAAGGGATTCAATCTGATAGACAGAGTGCCTGAAAACTGTGGACAAAGGTCCATGATATTGTACAGTAGTCAGTGATCAAGACCATCTCCAAGAAAATGAAATGCGAAAAGGCAAGATAGTTGTCTGAGGAGGCCTTACAAATAGCAGAGAAAAGAAGAGAAGTGAAAGGGAAAGGAGAAAAAGAAAGGTATATCCATCTGAATGCAGAGTTCCAAAGTATAGCAAGGAGAGATAAGAAAGCTTTTCTCAGCAGTCAGTGCAAAGAAACAGAGGAAAACAATAGAATGGGAAAGACTAGAGATCTCTTCAAGACAATTGTAGATATCAAGGAAACATTTCATGCAAAAATGGGCTCAGTAAAGGACAGAAATGGTATGGACCTAACAGAAGCAGAAGATATTAAGAAGAGGTGGCAAGAATATGCAGAAGAACTACAAAAACAAAACAAAACAAAACACACCTTAATGGCCCAGATAATCACCATGGTGTTATCAGTCACCTAGAGCCAGATATCCTGTTTTCCAAGTCAAGAGGCCCTTAGAAAGCATCACTATGAACAAAGCTAGTGGAGGTGATGGAATTCCAGTTGAGCTATTTAAAATCCTAAAAGATGATGCTGTGAAAGTGCTGCACCCAACATAACAGCAAATTTGGAAAACTCAGCAGTGGCCACAGGACTGGGAAAGGTCAGTTTTCATTCCAATCCCAAAGAAAGGCAATGCCAAAGAATGCTCAAACTACCACACAATTGCACTCATCTCACACGCTAGTAAAGTAATGCTCAAAATTCTTCAAGCCAGGCTTCAGTAATATGTGAACTGTGAACTTCCAGATGTTCAAGCTGGTTTTAGAAAAGGCAGAGGAACCAGAGATCAAATTGCCAACATCAATTGGATCATAGAAAAAGCAAGAGAGTTCCAGAAAACACCTACTTCTGGTTTACTGACTACACCAAAGCCTTTGACTGTGTGGATCACAACAAACTGTGGAAAATTCTTAGAGACGGGAATACTAGACCACCTTACCTGGCTCCTGAGAAATCTGCATGCAGATCAAAAAGCAATAGTTAGAACAGGACATGGAAAAACTGGTTCCAAATAGGGAAAGGTGTACGTCAAGGCTGCACACTGTCATCCTGCTTATTTAACTTATATGTAGATTACATCATGTAAAATGCCTGGCTAGATGAAGTACAAGCTGGAATCTAAGTTGCCGGGAGAAATATCAATAACCTCAGATATGCAGATGACACAACCCTTATGGAAGAAAGCAAATAGGAACTAAGGAGTCTCTTGATGAAAGTTAAAGACGAGAATGAAAAACCTTAAAACTCTATATTCTAAAAACTAAGATCACGGTATCCAATCCTATCACTTCATGACAAATAGATGGGAAAACAATGGAAACAGTGACAGGCTATTTTCTTGGACTCCAAAATCACTGCAGATGGTGACTGCCACCATGAAATTAAAAAGTGCCAACCTAGACAGTGTATTAAAAAGCAGAGACATTACCTTGCCAGCAAAGGTCCATCTACTCAAAACTATTGTTTTTCCAGGAGTCACATAAGGATGTGAGATTTGGACACATACATTCATTCTTGAATGCTGAAGAATTGATGCTTTTGCACTGTGGTGTTGGAGAAGACTCTTGAGATACCCTTGAACAGCAAGGAGATTAAACCAGTCAATCCTAAAGGAAATCAGTCCTGAATATCCATTGGAAGGGCTAATGCTGAAGCTGAGGCTCCTATACTTTGGCACCTGATGGGAAGAACTGACTCCTTAGACAAGACTCTGATCCTGGGAAAGATTGAAGGTAGAAGGAGAAAGGGATGAACATGGTCCGATGGCATCACCAAATGGATGGACATGAGTTTGAGCAAGCTCCAGGAGTTGGTGATGGACAGTGAAGTCTTGCGTGTTGCAGTCCATGGGGTTGCAAAGAGTAGGCCTGGACTGAGTGACTGAAGTAAAACTGAACTATCAATCTCTTTGTCTTTTAAGTAATTTGTATTTTCCTTTGAAATCTTTTCACTTTGGTTAAGTAATCATGTATCGTTTGGCAAACTCCAGGAGTTGGTGATGGACAGGGAGGCCTGGCATGCTGAAATTCATGGGGTCGCAAAGAGTCGGACATGACTGAGCGACTGAACTGAACTGAACTGAACAGTTCTTTTGACCTACAGTTATGTTAAGATGCTTCAGAAGAACCTTGAGGCATTTTAGAGAAATATTAAATTAGTATTTTAAATTATCTGGAAAAACTACCAAGCACTCCTGGCCCCACCCTTACTTGCTGCCTCCTCTAGACAGGTGGCCTCAGACACCTCACAGCTACCTCCATCACCACCACTCTGAATATCTGCACCCATCTGTCCTCTCCTCCCAATAAAGGAAATAGCAGAAAGGGAAGAATCCATTTTAGCATCTCCAGGTTATGAACTAGGGGCCAGCATGATATCCCCAGCAAAGCCGCATCAGAGCACCCCTTGAGGGGAAAAGCAAACTGGTAGGACAGGTCTCATTGCACCAGTAACCAATGGGAACAAACTGGAAAAGAAAAGTGTCTGAAACCAAACCAAAGTGTCTGAACAGAGTGCAAGCAGACATGAACTAAAGTCCCTCAGCATTTTTAGAACAGGCATATCAGGTCTATGGGTAGTGCACCTATTTAGACACCAAAGCCCCCAAAACTATGAAAATTAAAAGTAACTTTCATGTTAGAAAGTACCTCCAGAAAATGTTTTTAAAGATTCCCAACAGTCGCTTGAACCATCAGAGGAAGAAAGAAGTGAGCTGATTCCAGAGAAGATAACAGAAAAAGAGAATAAAGCTGTCTGGACTTATAGGGCACTCAGACATAGCAAATTTGCCATCCCAGTCTGTATCACTGTGAAAATGGGAGCTTCATTTCCAAGGAGAAGAAACAACACCCTCTTGAGAAAGAGGCCATCTGAGGAACTCAGCCAGTTTTAAACTGATTTCTGAAGTATGGACTAATTAGACCTGCAGGTATCCTTCTGATACTCCTATTCTGCCAGTCAGGAAACCTCACACCATTGACTACAGATTTGTTCAGGATCTGCAAGCCATAAATGAAAGTTCAGGGCATTTATCCACCAGATCCAAACCCTTATACCTTACTCCCAACCATACCTGGAGATTATGAATACCTCACTATATTAGATTTGAAAGACCCATTTTTCTGCATTCCAGTAAAAATAATAACTCAGTTTTCAAGGGCAGGAGCCCACTGTGTCCCTCTTTGCCTGGCAAAGCAATAAAGCTATTCTTTTCTATTTCACCCAAAATTCTATCTCCAAGATTTGACTTGTGCTTTGGTTACAGAAGCCAAGTTTTTGGCATCACTTATGAATCTTCTAAGAATAGTGATTAGGAAAAAGTGCAATATATAAGTTTATGTTTCTGGGTACAGTTCATGATAATACTTTCTCATTCATTTCATACAAATTTTAATGGCAGTAGGACTGGAAGCAAAATGTTTTGGCCACATTTGGTTGTATAAAAATATTAAAACAGTATAATTTTAAAACGTTTAATATAACTAAATATCTTGGAGTTTTTTCTAGGTAAATATAGATAGAAATCTTTACCATTGAATTACAACGATGGTTTATCATGTTTTATTGAAGAATGAAAATTAGAAAGATTCTTGTTTGTTTTGCTTTTGTCATGGAAGATGGAAGGTTGTCTTTTTAATCTGCAGATATAAGATACCCTTATTTTTAACTTAAGGAATTTTATCTTCTGTTGTGTATTTCCATTTTCTGTCATCCATTCATTGTCATCTCTTCATGTGAGATGTATGTCTGCAGGCACTGTTTTTTTTTTTTTTAATTTTTATTTATTTATTTTTTAAATTGGAGGCTAATTACTTTACAGTATTGTGGTGGTTTTCACCATACATTGACATGAATCAGCCATGAGTGTACAGGTGTCCCCCATCCTGAATCCCCCCCCTCTTCCCTCCCCACCCCATCCCTCTGGGTTCTGAGTCTTGCTTAATTTTATCTAATCTATATCAATTTCTTGTATTGCATAATTTCCTGTGTGTTGTCTGAAGCAGTTCAAGTTCCTATGCCTGATTATAATTAGCTTTTATATATTCATTTCCTTTCTCTCTTTTGTTTATAACTAGAATGTGTTCATGCATGCTAAGTCACTTCAGTTGTGTCTGGCTCTTTGTGACCCTATGGACTGTAGCCCACCAGGCTACACTTTCCATTGGATTCTCCAGTCAAGAACAGTGGAGTGGGTAGCTATGCCCTTCTCCAGGGGATCTTCCTGACCCAAGGATCGAAGCTGTGTCTCTTAAGTCTACTGCATTGACAGGCAGGTTCTTTACCACTAGCTCCACTGGGAAAGCCCCATATATAGAGTACTGCTGCCTTAATATGCATTGCCTTCTATAGTCTTAGCATCTCTTCTTTGAATACATTCTTGAATTTCTAAGATATTGAAACAAGTATTTGTTTATAAATGTAACTTGTGGAATAAATTTTGTTTCATTTACCATCTGCGTTTTGCTTTCTGCTCATTAATGCAATTGAGTAGTTCCCATGATGCAGTCCATTTAGTTGTCATTATTCATATAGTATGTAACATTTATTCAGAGTCATTCATTTGTAATACTGTAGAAATGACCATCCCATGGACTGAATTGGGATGCAAGTCATTTACATTTGGCACAGAATACCGTCTCACAGAATACCATTGCACAGATTCTCTGCTTTGGATGTATATCTTTTTCCTATCCAAAAAGACATTTATGAGGGTCAGAATGAAGGTGAGTGTATTACAGACAACTAATATGACTACTTTGGCCACGTCATGTGAAGAGTTGACTCATTGGAAAAGACCCTGATGCTGGGAGGGATTGGGGGCAAGAGGAGAAGGGGACGACAGAGGATGAGATGGCTGGATGGCATCACTGACTCCATGGACATGAGTTTGGGTGAACTCCAGGAGTTGGTGATGGACAGGGAGGCCTGGTGTGCTGTGATTCATGGGGTCGCAAAGTGTCGGACATGACTGAGCGACTGGACTGAACTGACTGAATATGACTTTCCAGTACTTACCTGAGTTCTTTTCACTAGGAAATTTAGCTGGTAAGTTGACTAACATCTATTTCCTCTTGAGTATGTCACAAAGGAAGACAAATGCTTTTAGATGTCTTTGTTCATTTGGTGGGTTAGTTTTTTTGCTAGTTGGTGATTGGTCAACTGGTTTGGCTTGGGTTGGTTGGAATTCTTAGGCTGTATATATGCATTTCCTTAGTGAATCTGACCTCATTTTCAATTTCCTATTTCCAGCTGAGGATTCCACATGAGTACTGAGCATTCCTTGATAGGCCTACAAGAATTCCTGACTTCTTTATTGTTTTCTGCTTTGCTGTTCATAATACAAATAGCAGTTCTCAGAACTAAAGTTGAGAGTTACAGATGATTTTTGGTTTGAGAGTTTTCTTTTTGTTCTTTCTCTCACCTCCTTGTTGATTTGGGATGTGTTCAGAGGTGAGAACTATGAAGTGATGTCTCTAATTCAATATCATCATTGTCTTGAATGAATTATTACCTAGTCCCTATTTATCCCCAAATTTTATCTGCTTATGCATAAATCACCTTTTGTTTGTATGTAATTCGGTCTTAAATTGTAATTGAAAAGAATAAAAATGGTTAGTGCACAGAATATTAAAAAGTATTGCTAATTAGAGATACCAAGGGAAAATTTCATGCAAACATGGGCTCAATAAAAGACAGAAATGGTACGGACCTAACAGAAGCAGAAGATATTAAGAAGGGATGGCAAGAATACACAGAAGAACTGTATAAAAAAGATCTTCACGATCCAGATAATCAGGATAGTGTGATCACTCACCTAGAGCCAGACGTCCTGGAATGTGATGTCAAGTGGGCCTTAGAAAGAATCACTACGAACAAAGCTAGTGGAGGTGATGGAATTCCAGTTGAGCTATTCCAAATCCTGAAAGATGATGCTGCACTCAATTTGCCAGCAAATATGAAAAACTCAGAAGTGACCACAGGACTGGAAAAGGTCAGTTTTCATTCCAATTCCAAAGAAAGGCAATGCCAAAGAATACTCAAACTACCACACAATTGGACTCATCTCACACGTTAGTAAAGTAATGTTCAAAATTCTCCAAGCCAGGCTTCAGCAATATGTGAACTATGAACTTCCTGATGTTCAAGCTGGTTTTAGAAAAGGCAGAAGAACCAGAGATCAAATTGCCAACAACTGCTGGATCATGGAAAAAGCAATAGAGTTCCAGAAAAATATCTATTACTGCTTTATTGACTATGCCAAAGCCTTTGACTATGTGGATCACAATAAACTGCGGAAAATTCTGAAAGACATGGGAATACCAGACCACCTGATCTGCCTCTTGAGAAATTTGTATGCAGGTCAGGAAGCAATAGTTAGAACTAGACATGGAACAACAGACTGGTTCCAAATAGGAAAAGGAGTATATCAAGGCTGTATATTGTCACCCTGCTTATTTAACTTCTATGCAAAGTACATCATGAGAAACGCTGGACTAGAAGAAACACAAGCTGGAATCAAGATTGCTAGGAGAAATATCAATAACCTCAGATATGCAGATAGCACCACCCTTATGGCGGAAAGTGAAGAGGAACTAAAAAGCCTCTTGATGAAAGTGAAAGTGGAGAGTGAAAAAGTTGGCTTAAAGCTCAACATTCAGAAAACGAAGATCATGGCATCTAGTCCCATCACTTCATGGGAAATAGATGGGGAAACAGTGTCAGACTTTGTTTTTTTGGGCTCCAAAATCACTGCAGATGGTGACTGCAGCCATGAAATTAAAAGACGCTTACTCCTTGCAAGAACAATTATGACCAACCTAGATAGAATATTGAAAAACAGAGGCATTACTTTGCCAACAAAGGTCCGTCTAGTCAAGGCTATGGTTTTTCCCGTGGTCATGTATGGATGTGAGAGTTGGACTGTGAAGAAGGCTGAGCACTGAAGAATTGATGCTTTTGAACTGTGGTGTTGGAGAAGACTCTTGAGAGTCCCTTGGACTGCAAGGAGATCCAACCAGTCCATTCTGAAGGAGATCAGCCCTAGGATTTCTTTGGAAGGAATGATGCTGAAGCTGAAACTCCAGTACTTTGGTCACCTCATGCGAAGAGTTGACTCATTGGAAAAGACTCTGATGCTGGGAGGGATTGGGGGCAGGAGGAGAAGGGGACGACAGAGGATGAGATGGCTGGATGGCATTACTGACTCGATGGACATGAGTCTGAGTGAACTCTGGGAGTTGGTGATGGACAGGGAGGTCTGGCGTGCTGTGATTCATGGGGTCGCAAAGAGTTGGACATGTCTGAGCGACTGATCTGATCTGATCTGATGTGTGGAAAAAGGATTATGAAGTTTAGTGAACAACAATGTGGGCATCAAGTTAAAGGACATGCATGTGTTAAATTACACTAAATTGGAAATGAATTATATGAAAATATAAGTGGTTATGTATATAATTAGAAATTTTGAAATCAAGCTTTTAAAGACAAACAGTTATTGGAAAAGATCTGATTAAAGACACAGCCATGAAACTGAGTGGCTGAAATCAGGCAATAGAGGGACATGACTGGAAATTGAGATTAAGAGACTTAAAGACTGAAGTGTTGGATGCATAATCTTTATAAAAAGTGACATTACTAAAATTTCAATGTGGTTGTGCTAACCAAAACAAATCAGAGGTCTACAAATGAAAAATAAATAAATAAAAGTAAAAGTTTATTTAGAGTCCTTAATTACAGTTTGGGAAACACAGATTTTGGTAAATCCAAAAGCAGGTTCTAGGGAAAAGAAAAAGCTTAAGCGTTTCAAATGATGTAGGATTATTTTGAGAGAGAAGGCAAAAGGAAATACCTAGAGTTATAATGAGAACAGAGAAGTACTTATCTCATTTGACTGATTCCTTAAAACCCAAAGAAGGTGGGTGGAAAATGAAATTTCATTTGAAATTTTCAGATGAAATCTTGGCATTCAAAAACAGTGCCTGATCTGATATTTTTCATAACCATAAGAGTAGCATACCAGCAAGTTCAGAGATATTCAAATTGGGAGGTCAGTTCAATTTCAGAAAACATTTGGAACACTGAAGGTGAAATTAAAAGAAAATCTTGGCTTACTTAGAATTTTTTTTTTAGGCCATCTAAGAAAATGCACTTTAAATTCTTAGGACTTAAGAAGCAAGGATTAGATGCTTCAACATATGCTCCTGGAGGAGGGTGACTTCTGGTCCCATCATCTCATGGCAAATAAATGGGGTAGAAGTGAAAGCAGTGATAGATTTTCTTTTCTTGGACTCTGAAATCACTGCAAACAGTGAAATTAAAAGACGCTTGCTCCTTGGAAGGAAAACTATGACAAAGCTACACAGTGTATTAAAAAGCAGAGGCATAACCTTGCTGACAAAGGTCCATATAGTCAAAGCTGTGGATTTTCCAGGAGTCATATACAGATGTGAGAGTTGGACCATAAAGAAGGCTCAGCACTGAAGAATTGACACTTCTAAATTGTGGTGCTGGACAACAAGGAGATCAAACCAGTCAATCCTAAAGGAAATTAACCCTGAATATTCACTGGAAGGACCGATACTGAAGCTAAAGTTCCAATCCTTAGGCCACCTGATACAAAGTGCCAACTCTTTGGAAAAGACCTTGATGCTGGGAAAGATTGAAGGAAGGGTGAGAAAGGGATGACAGAGAATGAGATGGTGGTATGGCATTACTTGATCAATAGGCATGAGTTTGAGCAAACTTCGGGAGATAGTGAAGGACAGATGAGCCCAGTATGCTACAGTCCATGGGGTCACAAAGAGTCAGACATGACCTAGTGACTGAACAACAACAACATTGCTTCTGATTTTGATAAATTAGCTTGAAACAGACCAATAAACCTGCTGAAAACAACTAGGAAAATCAAATAGAATATATATTTAAAATCTGTCTGAAGGCATTAAAGAGTTGCCAAGACAACCAAAACTTGACGGGTCAGTACCAAGGATAAGGCCTGAACCTGATATTCTGTGCTCCAAATATCCTTGAACCAATTGATGATTTGAACATAACCAGGGAAAGGCAGAGATGCTGAAGAGACATATTTACAGTCTTACATGTTAGAATAAACTGATGAGACTTAGGTCCATGTGAGGGGAGGAAACTAGCAAACACCTATGGTATATGCTTGGAATCTGTGAAAGGGTATATCTGAGGTGCGAGGTTAAACAAATATACTGTGTTGTGCTTAGTCATGTCCAACTCTTTGTGACCCAGTGGACTGTAGCCTGCCATGCTCCTCTGTCCATGGGGATTCTCCAGGCAAGAATACTGGAGTAGGTTGCCATGCCCTCCTCCAGGGGATCTTCTCAACCCAGGTCTCCCACATTGCAGGTGGGTTCTTTACTGTCTGAGCCACCAGGAAAGCCCACGAATACTGTGGTGGGCAGCCTATCCCTTCTCCAGGGGATATTCCGGACCCAGGAACATAACGGTGGTCCTCTACATTGTAGGCAGATTCTTTACCAGCTGATTTAACAGGGAAGTCCAAACAAATACACTAGCCTTCACAAAGATTTAATCTCAGTTTCGAATCAGCTCAATTTCTGGTTAGATTATTGTCATGTCCACTACCTTCAGTTCAGTTCAGTTCAGTTGCTCAGTCGTGTCCGACTCTTTGTGACCCCATGAATCACAGCACGCCAGGCCTCCCTGTCCATCACCAACTCCCGGAGTTCACTGAGACTCACGTCCATCGAGTCACTGATGCCATCCAACCATCTCATCCTCTGTCGTCCCCTTCTCCTCCTGCCTCCAATCCCTCCCAGCATCAGAGTCTTTTCCAATGAGTCAACTCTTCACATGAGGTGGCCAGAGTACTGGAGTTTCAGCTTTAGCATCATTCCTTCCAAAGAAATCCCAGGGCTGATCTCCTTCAGAATGGACTGGTTGGATCTCCATGCAGTCCAAGGGACTCTCAAGAGTCTTCTCAAACACCACAGTTCAAAAGCATTAATTCTTCAGTGCTCAGCCTTCTTCACAGTCCAACTCTCACATCCATACATGACCATAGGAAAACCATAGCCTTGACTAGACGGACCTTTGTTGGCAAAGTAATGTCTCTGCTTTTGTCCACTGCCTTAGATAACAGTAAAGATCCAAAAGATTTAGAAGAATTTCCCTCTTATGAAAATTTGGAGGCAAGAACAAGAGTTGAGGTGTGGACAAGTTAGAGATCCATGATAAACAATCCAGATTTTGTTTATATCATGAAAGTAGCAAATGAGAAGATCATCCTTCATAAAAAGAGAAATTCAAATTAAAAATGGTGCATCCTCATTTGGCTAAGGTGACCAGCCAGCAGTAAAAATGGATTTTCTCTAGAAATAGTAAACTATTGATACTTACACTCCATTTGTGGGTTTTTCTTCCAGAAGAAAATTACCCATTTATAACATACACTTCATACAGTAGAAGTACTCACATTGTGAAAAAAAAATATGTGAAACTGGGTGAAATAAAAAAAAAACACCTGTTTGGATGATGGATCCCTAAGAATAGGGAAGTTCTCAAGGTAAGTCTTATATTACATCTACCTCTTACTGGGGACAATTCTCCAAACAGTACAGCAAACTGGAATCCAAGCAGAGTGCCATGTTCCCAGGGAGCTGAGAGATCAAAGGAAAGTTTTCAGGAGAGGTGAGCCAACTGGCATTTGTGGAATTCTGACGCTGAAAAAAAAAAAATTACCCAGCAGGAGAATTCGGGTGTCCCCTCTGAGTCCCTGAAAGAAAGTGTAGTTCCTTAGATCCAGGAAGAGCCTCCCTGAAGCTCCTCAAATAATGGACCAGTTGAGAGAAGACAGGAACACTTGTGATTGAACAACTCTGAAGGAAGTTGGAGATCTGATCCCAGCAGAGATGAAAGTCCATTTGAGAGACTGGTAAAATGGTACAAATTTTGAGGTATAAGATCAATAAGTTCTGAGGATCTAATGTATAACATGGTGATTATAGTTGATAATACTCTACTGTATAACTGAAATTTGTGAAGAAGATAGATCTTAAGTTTGCTCATAAAAAAAGCATGTTAGATGTTAGATGTGCCAATTAATTTGATTGTGGGAACTCTTTCACAATGTTTTCTGTATCAAACCACCACACTCTACACTTTAAATATATTATAATTTTAATTGCCTACTATAACTCAACAGAGCTGAATAGAAGATGAAACCTACCTGAAAAAATATAGCAGAACTCAAAAGGCCTAAAACTTCTCATGCAATAAAGAGCAAGAAATAAAAATTCCAGACTTGTGAAGAAACAGGAAATGTGACCTATAGTTTATGAAAATGCAGTCTATAGAAACCAGTCCTACAGAGTGAAGTCCAAAAGACAGAAACAAACATCGTATATGAATGCATATGTGTGGAATCTAGAATAATCGTATAGATGAACTTATTTGCAAAAAAGAAATAGATACACAGATGTATAGAACAAATGGATACCAAGGAGGGAGACAATGGAGTGGACTGAGAGATTGGGATTGACCTATATAGACTACTACATATATAATAGATAACTAATAAGGACTGACTGTTTAGCACCAAGGAACTCTACTCAGTGTTCTGTGGTGACCTAAACGGGAAAGAAATCCAATAGAGAGAGGATATATGTATATGTATAGTAGATTCAGTTTGCTGTACAGCAGAAACTAACACAATATTGTAAAGCAATTATTCTCTAATAATAAAAAGAAAGAAACTAGTTCCAAGATATTTAAAGTTGAACTCAGCTGACAGTTAATTTAAAGCAACTATTATAAATATTCTGGAGAAGGCAATGGCACCCCACTCCAGTACTCTTGCCTGGAAAACCCCATGGACAGAGGAGCCTGGTGGGCTGCAGTCCATGGGGTCGCTAAGAGTCGGACACGACTGAGGGACTTCACTTTCACTTTTCACTTTCATGCATTGGAGAAGGAAATGGCAACCCACTCCAGTGTTCTTGCCTGGAGAATCCTAGGGACAGGGGAACCTGGTAGGCTGTCGTCTATGGGGTCACACAGATTCAGACACGACTGAAGTGAAGGAAATATTATTGAAAATATAGGTTATGTCAGGAGAGAGATAAAAACTATTAAGCAAACACACAAACCAGATAATTCCTGAACCATATCACTTCTGGATTATGGTATGTATAACCAACATACATTGAACTTGGCATGGCAGTCATTTAGCACATAAGCATCAGGGTTTCTTGTTCTTTTTGTTGGTCATTTTTTGATTATTCTGATGGGACAGAGGATGCATAGTAGTCTTTGTGAGTTTGGAAATAACACTGGCTATATCACTAAGACAAGTATTTGTATGAAAGTTTTCGCTGTATTTCAGTCATATTTCATGAAAACCTATCCCATTACACGCTTTAAATTTTTTTTAAGACAACACAGTAGCTTTTCCACTAAATTTGTGTATAAATATTTCAGCTTCATCAGCATCTGACAATTAGTCCCCTATCTGATGACTCTTACGTATAAGGATCTTAGGAGAAAAAAATTGAAAGATCAGTTGCCCATTGATGATGTTTTATACTGAATCATTAGAAAAAAGAGAAGATAACCAAGAGGAGAAAGAAAAATAAGATTCAAAGCGGCAATCCTAAACTTCTGACTTCTATGGATTTGTTCTGATGGACAAGCTGGGAAGGTCATTGCTTGTGCTTGTCTTCTGTTTTTTTTTTTTTTTTTTTTAATACAAATAGAACTTAAAATCCTGACTTATCACAGGGGACTGTATGTGACAATGACATCAACAGTATCTATATATTTGTGCTCCCTTTGCTATGAGTTACCATGAAGGTTTTGTACAAGTCATTTACTGTGAATCTTTAACGTGTTTGTTTCCACTGCAGCTAAAAACAATACCACTCAAACCAAAACCAAAATATACTTGGCATGCAATGCTTCTAGAAATTATGCCAGTCTTTCTTCTAAAAGGAAGAAGTATTCACCACCACTGCAGCCAGAATGAATCTGATTCTGGCTTTCTCACAGCACCGGTTTTCCTTATTATATATAATTTTAATTGACCTTTTACATCAGCATACTTGGTTCACTTGAAGTTCATAAACAGTCTCATTTTGTACTCTGTCTTGGCATGGTCACCAAACTAATTTAACCTATATGCACAAATATATAAAAAATAAGGAAGCTCTTTTGCCAAAGTGGTTCCATTTTAATTTCCAATATAGCTGCAGTTCACAAATCACATAAATACTCAACAATGAAGTATTCAAAATTTAAATTGGACTTAGAAGCACAATCCAAAATTTCATATCCTTTCCTGGCAGACATTTTTATTTCCTATTGCTTTAAAGAGGAATCATGAAAAAAAAATGCATAATGAATTCTAGAAATTGAAGTCATTGAAACAGATAAAATCTCATTAGTGACTTACTACATGATTTTCCATGGTTTGTAACCAGTAGTACATGATTAAGTTACACCTTTAAGACAGCTTGAGCATTGCCATTTTGAGAATGTCTAATTTTAAGAAATAGTTTTCCATTTATAGTAACAATGTTTCCTCAATTATTTTTGCCAATCTACTAAATGCTTCATAAATAGCACTTAATAGGCACTTCTAATTAAATATTCACTTAATTTTAAGGAGTTTTTAATCCTCTCTTCCTCCCAGAGCCAAACCAAAATGAAAGTACATAATAGAAAGTTTCAAAAGCACATGGTAAAGTAAAATTGAATGGGAGTTAAGTGGAGAACAAGGCATGTAACCAATTTCATAAAGATGAAAAGGAAATGAAGAATTAGCCAACAAGAGACACTGAATATCAAGCTCTTTCCCAAAGGAAATGACAAGAAGCAGCTTAATAATTTTTACCCTTAAACTAAAGAAAACCCCAAGATTTGGATTCACTGAATGATACAAAGCCTGGGTGTAGAATAAAGATAAGAACTTGAAGACTATTTCAAAAGTCTCTAAGATGTAGAATTAGATTCCAAGGTCTCTGCTTCTATTCCAGAAATGACATATCCCTCAGGATAATTTATGGATCAAAGAATCCAGAGAGACTTCCCCAAAGAATCTCAGGCTGACAAAGGACAAGAAGGAGACCCAGGATGTTATGTTTCCTGAGGTGTTTTGGCCAATTTCCATTCCCCTATTCCCTTACCATTACCACCAGCACCAACAACAACCAACCCTCCCCCCCCGACCCTCTCCCAGTTTCAAGTGATGCCAGGATAAATATAAGTGCCTTAGACCTAGAAAATGAATGTATGGTTGGAAGGGAGGGATAGTTAGGGACTTTGGGAAGGTCATGCACACACTGCTGTATTTAAAATGGATAACCAACAAGAACCTATTGTATAAGCACATGGAACTCTGCTCAGTGTTGTGTGGCAGCCTGTATGGGAGCGGGGTTTGAGGGAGAAGGGATACATGTATATGTGTGGCTGAGTCACTTCCCTGCTCACTTGAAACTACTACAACATTGTTAATTGGCTATATCTCAATACACAACAAAAAGTTTAAAGATTGGGAAAAAACAAAAAGGGAAAAATAATAAATGGATTAAACCAATCCCAATTCTTGCAGGGCTGGCTAGGTTGCTGCCTGAGCAATGTCCATGAATGTCTCAGAAGAGAAATGGTTAAAGATGTTGGGAATTCAACATTATTTTCTACAACAATTTGAAGTACAGAGTCTTTGGGCTATAGGTTTCGCAACTAATGTTTCAATATTTACATTAAACTAACAACACGATGATAATAATTTAGCTAAACATAGAAAAGTCTACACAATTCACATTTGATTATTTTGATTTTAAAAGTAGCCTATGTAAGCTATGTGAAAAATTATTGTGTTTCATATTTCTGATTTTATAAATTTTGGTGCTTACATAGACTATTTCACACAAATATTTTGAGAGAAAAATAAACGTGAGAAAAGCATTCAGTTAAAAGGATTTTGTGAGGTGAAGCAAACAACCATGCCAAATAAAATACTTTGTGTAAAAATTATATTTACTTTCTGACGATACTCATTGAGTCATGACTATGAAATTTCAAATAAAGAATTATGGTGGTTGACATTCCTCTGGAGACAGATTTTCAGAGGTGTGTGCTTCCCTCACAATTTGTTAATGACCCTTGCAAATCAGCAATACTAAATAAAAATGTCCACAACTGAATCTTTGAATAATCCCTGTGATATGCCACTCCCCTATTTTTCATACATCTCAAAAATTAATATCATTATTTATTTTGTTTTGCTCAAGTTAAATAAACCAAAGTCATTCTTGACTCCTTTTTTAGATATATCATGTAACCCATCACAAAACATTTCAAAACTATCTAAAATACATATCATTCTCTATCACCATTTCCACTATTACACAGCTAACACCAAGCTCCAAAGTGATCTTGCCTTCATCCCTGTCTACCAGTCTCACAAAGACTATTCTCTATGTAGCAGCCAAAGTGGTACTTGAAAATTCTAAGTCAAACAAGGTCACTGAACTCCCTGTGCAGAAATCTTCAATGGCTTTCCTGCTCTTTATTGATCTCCTTAGTGTTCTTTAAGAATTCTACAGAGCTTCTCAACTCAAAATTGTTTTGCACTTGCTGTCTCTTCACAGATATTTGTACAGCTCAAAAACAAATTTAATTAACATTAAAATATATATAACATATTATGTCTGCTATATTATATATATATATATCAGCACAATTTTACATACCCTATTGTGCATATAACACATGTATATACATGTATCATATATGTGCATATATATAATTTATTAATAATGTTTGCTACATTGAATAGAGATTTGTATATCATCTGGATCTTCCTGCATATGGTAGAGTGCATGATAGAAGAGACTTTCTTTTCTTGTATATTGCCATATGACCAATAATATCTGGAACATAATAAGTAGAACCTCAATCAACATTTTTAAGCTTAAATGAATGAATGACTAACACACTGATTCCGTTTGTAAATATTTATTTTTTAATTATTTTTCATTGTTGTTGGTTTTAAAGACTAATCTACTAATCTTGTGTATATCTCCAAAATAAAACTTATATTTGCAAATATATGAAAATACTATGGTAAATTTTAACTGTTAGATTTTAAAACACATAGTTACACAGATCATTTGTTAAGATTCTGACTTTTCCTGCTTGATGAGAAAATTGTCATTTATTTTGACATTTCAGATTTGTTATACTGTTTTAAATTATCCTATACTCTCTCTCTTTAATAATGTATTCAAATAAAAACTACCAATTCAAAATATACATATTTTTCCTTCTTTTTGCAAGCTAACAGGACATACACAATGCCCTTAATTTAGCGTTATATTTATTTAAACAAACAACATAGCTCTCTTGAAAAGACACACAAAAAATATTTTTCATGCTGCTGCTGCTAAGTCGCTTCAGTCGTGTCCGACTCTGTGCGACCCCATAGACAGCAGCCCACCAGGCTCCCCTGTCCCTGGGATTCTCCAGGCAAGAACACTGGAGTGGGTTGTCATTTCCTTCTCCAACGCATGAAAGTGAAAAGTGAAAGTGAAGTCGCTCAGTCATGTCTGACTCAGAGACCCCATAGACTGCAGCCTACCGGGCTCCTCCGCCCATGGGATTTTCCAGGCAAGAGTACTGGAGTGGGGTGCCATTGCCTTCTCCAAAACAGAATGCAAATTATACTAAATAATAAATTTTCACTCATTTGCCAAGGTCTTTAAAATAAAAAAATGTTATTGCTTACCATTAAATCACTTTGATTTTGTAACATATATCTGATTAATTGGTCTTCTGCAACCTGGCCAGAGGAAATGAAAAAAAAAATTTTTTTTTGGTTTACAATAATGCTATTTTTTCATTTTAAAATATATTGCTAAATTGAAGTAAAATAGTTAATTTCCATAAAAGAAAATTACTGGAAAAAATACATGAATAATACTTTATACTGGCTATAGAGATTTTAATCAGTTTTCAGCACCTGTTGCATTCCAATTCCTAATGGTGATCTATTATCTAAATTTATATACATTCATAAAATATAAGAACTGCTCCTACATAATCTTGATACACAATATTGTCTGTAACTTTGCACCATTGATTCATAATGCTAATTATCATTTAACTTTGGACAATAGGTTAAAGTTAAAAGGTTAATTTATACTCATTAACTATTATTTCAAAATATATGTCTTAAGAAAAACATGACATATCCCATAAGGAGGATTTCTAGAAAAATTATCCATATTCCTCAAGAGATTATTTGCTTAAAATGATTTACCTGAGTTGATTTTTCATGTTAAAATATTTGTCAGTGATTTACTCTAATTTTTATGCCTTCCTGTTTTTTGAAAAATTGTAAACCACCAAGTATAATCCTGATTCATAGAAAATATCTTTTTTCCAAATTAGTTTTTAATGTCAATATCATCCACATAATTTGCTTCATAGAAGTCCAAATTAAATCACATTGTATGCTTTATTATTATAACTCTTTTGGGTAATTTCCACTCTATTACTATCTAGTCATTGTAAAGAACACTTAAAAGACCTTTCAATAACACTTTTGCTCACTATTAATTTTGGAAGTGTTCATCAGGCAATTTCATGTTAAGTGGCAAACTACTTCTAGTTGTTTAATGAAGTCCCTTTTTACTCACAATGCTGCTTTATTTATTGTTCCCTCCTTTTTTCTGCATCAATTTGATATTATGTATTAGTTGTTCAAGGACATAATTAACAAAGACAGTCTCTTTCTAATTCTCAGGACGAATTTTCAATGCTTTTTATAAATGTATCAGAATTCAGTGGGTAAAGCCAAAAAAAAAAAAAAAAATCAGAGTGCTTTTTTTGGGAGAAAGCCATATAGATATTCTGAAGCAAAGCCAATAATTAAATTATTTTATATTATAGATTAACACAATGTTGAGTTGGGGAAGAGTCATAAAGGAACTGTGAATATTTTAAAATTCTTATGGATAAAAATAATTTTAAAATTACAGTGCTTAAATTTTATTGCTTAATTTCATCATCTTTATGGACTGATAATAATGATTACTTTTGAACAAATCTAAATGGAAGACCAGAAGACTGACAAACATTTAAATCATTTTACACTCACACAAATGTTTCTTTTCCTTTCTATTCTTATATTGACCACATTATGCTTTACTTACAGTTTAAAACCCGAGCTTCAAAGGTATATAGTTTCCTTTAGATACTTTCCAAATTGATGTCATTCCACATAAATTCTTCAAAATGCATTTTTATACTTATGAAACCATAATATTTGCTTGTAATGTGATTTTTTTCCTTAGTAACTATTGTAATGACACAATTTTTATCATATGCTATCATCAAAATGATCATTTGAACACCATATTACCAGTAAATGTTAGAACATTTCTTCATATTATCAGATCACACCAGATCAGTCACTCAGTCGTGTCCGACTCTTTGCGACCCCATGAATCACAGCACACCAGGCCTCCTGGCCATCACCAACTCCCGGAGTTCACTCAGACTCACGTCCATCGAGTCAGTGATGCCATCCAGCCATCTCATCCTCTGTTGTCCCCTTCTCCTCCTGCCCCCAATCCCTCCCAGCATCAGAGTCTTTTCCAATGAGTCAACTCTTCACATGAGGTGGCCAAAGTACTGGAGTTTCAGCTTTAGCATCATTCCTTCCAAAGAAATCCTAGGGCTGATCTCCTTCAGAATGGACTGGTTGGATCTCCTTGCAGTCCAAGGGACTCTCAAGAGTCTTCTCCAACACCACAGTTCAAATGCATCAATTCTTTGGCGCTCAGCCTTCTTCACAGTCCAACTCTCACATCCATACATGATCACAGGAAAAACCATGGCCTTGACTAGACAAACCTTTGTTGGCAAAGTAACGTCTCTGCTTTTCAATATGCTATCTAGGTTGGTCATGACTTTCCTTCCAAGGAGTAAGCATCTTTTAATTTCATGGCTGCAGTCACCATCTGCAGTGATTTTGGAGCCCAGAAAGAGAAGTCTGACACTATTTCCACTGTTTCCCCATCTATTTCCCATGAAGTGATGGGACTAGATGCCATGATCTTCGTTTTCTGAATGTTAAGCTTTAAGCCAACTTTTTCACTCTCCACTTTCACTTTCATCAAGAGGCTTTTGAGTTCCTCTTCACTTTCTGCCATAAGGGTGGTGTCATCTGCATATCTGAGGTTATTGATATTTCTCCCGGCAATCTTGATTCCAGCTTGTGTTTCTTCCAGTCCAGCATTTCTCATGATGTACTCTGCATAGAAGTTAAATAAACAGGGTGACAATATACAGCCTTTATGAACTCCTTTTCCTATTTGGAACCAGTCTGTTGTTCCATGTCCAGTTCTAACTGTTGCTTCCTGACCTGCATACAGATTTCTCAAGAGGCAGATCAGGTGGTCTGGTATTCCCATCTCTTTCAGAATTTTCCACAGTTTATTGTGATCCACACAGTCAAAGCCTTTGACATAGTCATTAAAGCAGAAATAGATGCTTTTCTCTTGCTTTTTCCATAATCCAGTGGATGTTGGAAATTTGATCTCTGGTTCCTCTGCCTTTTCTAAAACCAGCTTGAACATCAGGAAGTTCATGGTTCACATATTGCTGAAGCCTGGCTTGGAGAATTTTGAGCATTACTTTACTGGAGTGTGAGATGAGTGCAACTGTGCAGTAGTTTGAACATTCTTTGGCATTGCCTTTCTTTGGGATTAGGATGAAAACTGACCTTTTCCAGTCTTGTGGCCACTGCTGAGTTTTCCAAATTTGCCGTCATATTGAGTGCAGCACTTTCACAGCATCATCTTTCAGGATTTGAAATAGCTCAACTAGAATTCCATCACCTCCAATAGCTTTGTTCATAGTGATGCTTTCTAAGGCCTACTTGACTTCACATTCCAGGATGTCTGGCTGTAGGTCAGTGATCACACCATCGTGATTATCTGGGTTGTGAAGATCTTTTTTGTATAGTTCTTCTGTATATTCTTCCCACCTCTTCTTAATATCTTCTGCTTCTATTAAGTCCATACCATTTATGTCCTTTATCGAGCCCATGTTTGCATGAAATATTCCTTTGGTATCTCTGATTTTCTTGAAGAGATCCCTAGTCTTTCCCATTCTGTTGTTTTCCTCTATTTCTTTGCATTGATCGCTGAAGAAGGCTTTCTTATCTCTTCTTGCTATTCTTTGGAACTCTGCATTCAGCTGTTTATATCTTTCCTTTTCTCCTTTGCTTTTCGATTCTCTTCTTTTCATAGCTATTTTAGCAACAGTTTCACATATTATTAGGGAATCACGTATGTAAGAGTCATAATTATTTCAGTTTTAGCATGAAGTTACAGATTTGAAATGCCCCTAATTATTACAAAGGGAGAAATAATACTGAAAGGCATTTCAGTATTACTGGGTTCCTGACTACTTCCCGTGGTTAGACTTAAGAAACCCTACTAATATTCCCCTATAATTTTAAATGGAATTTTGAAAATAGAATCTGGTATCATATTGTCTTCCTTGTACTCATATTAAACTTGCAATCTTAATAATATCAGTTTACATAAAATCATGTGTCCATACTTTTTAAAAAAGTAAAAGATCACTCCTTTGTCTTACTTTTTGCTTTATTAAATTCTTAACTAAATTAAATAATTTCTAAGTTCTTTTTAAAATATAATCCAATACAATATAAATTATCTACAGTAAAAAAATATAGTCTGAGAAATGACAAACCTAGATAGCATTTTAAAAAGCAGAGACATTACTTTGCTACAAAAGTCCATCTAGTAAAAGCTATGCTTTTTTTTCCAGTATTCATGTAGGGATGTGAGAGTTGGACGATAAAAAAGGCTGAGTGTCAGAGAATTGATGCCTTTGAACTGTGGTGCTGGAGAAGACTCTTGATAGTCCCTTGGACAGCAAGAAGATCCAACCAGTCAATCCCAAAGAAAATCAACCCTGAATATTCACTAGAATAACTGATGCTGAAGCTGAAGCTCCAAACTTTGGCCATACAATGTGAAGAACTGACTCACTGGAAAAGACCCAGATGCTGGGAAAGATCGAAGGCAGGAGGAGAAAGGGACAACAGAGGAAAAGATGGTTGGATTGCATTACCAAGTCAATGGACATGAGTCTGAGCAAACTCTGGGAGATGGAAAAGGACAGGCAAGCCTGGCACGCTGCAGTTCATGGGGTCTCAAAGAGTCAGACATGACTGAGCGACTGAACAACAAAAGTCTGAGTAATCTAGCAGAACAATTTCTTAGTGAGGATGGGAGAATGTGGACTCATTCCTAGAAGCTTGTTTAGGGTAGTGATGTGACTATATGAGCTGTATAATCAGAATCTTTCCAAGATCAACCTGAAAACAGTTTACCAGTGGCTAGAGTGGAGGAGATGGTTGGATGGCATCACTAACTGGATGGACATGAGTTTGAGCAAGCTCCAGGAGTTGGTGATGCACAGAGAAGCCTGACGTGTTACAAACCATGGGGTAGCAAAAAATCAGACATGACTGAGTGACTGAACTGAACTGAGAGTAGGCAAAGGAGGTAAAATTAGTAGCATTCGTGTCTCATTTTTGTAATTAACCCTGTTCTTAGCAAGATTTTCCTAAATGCCTATAACAAGCTATGAATAACCAACAGTTAAATGAGAATTAAATATTAGATTTGGCTGGTGGTAGAAATGTGACAAGTATGAAGATTATCTGTACTCAGGACTCTCCATGCTATAATTTGCTACAAAACTTAAAATCTTTAATTTTATTAGTAGCAAAAAAAATTAAGTAGAAGTCTTTCAGTTGTGTCCAACTCTTTGAGACCCCATGGACTATAGCCTGCTAGGGTTCTCTGTCCATGGAATTCTCCAGGCAAGAATACCAGAGTGGGTAGCGATTTCCTTCTCTAGGAGATCTTTCCCACCAAGGAATCCAACTCAGGTCTACTGCATTGCAGGCAGATTACCATCTGAGTTAACAGAGAATCCCCTCCACTTATAAATTACAATTTTCTTCTTTGCCATTCACTTGACACAGCATTTTAATGAAGACAAATTCTTAGATTATTTTACTATCTTGGTTATTGCTTAGTTTGTCTAATTTCCCATTTGAAAAGATTCCTGATGAAAACTCTTTCCAATAATATGTATCTTGGGAAATATGCTTTTCTGGAAAGATTATCTAAGATGTAGAAGGCTTAATAATATATTTTGTGAACTATGAGTAAATAAGAGAGCATTTTATGTGTTAGCATTTGTCTTTGTGAGTAAAACCTGAAATCAGGGCCATCTGATTTTTCCATCTAAGTGTAAGGAACCCAAATGATGAAATGAAGAAAATAAAGGGAAATTCCATAATGCTCACAGATTCAAAGACAAACATTAGTAATTAGCAATTACAATATAATACATAAATTTAAATCACAAAGAGTTTTACTTTTAAGAATTTGTTTATAGAAAATGCTATTATAATTTCATTGGTGGAACTTAATGGCATATTAGACCCAACAGAATAAACTATCAGTACATTTGAGAATAAATTAAAAGATTATCTGAAACAAAAAAGAATTAAGATGGGAAAAATGTAAGAAAGCAAACTGTGACAGATGATAAAACAGATATGATGGTTAATTTTATGTATCAACTTGGAGAGTGATTTTAGATGAGATTAACATTTAAATCAGTGAATTTTAAGTAAGCAGAAGGAATTCCTTGGAGGTTCAGGGAGTAGGATTTTGTGTTTTCAGTGCCAAGGGCATGGGTCTGATCCTTGGTGGGAGAACTAATATCCCACTAATAACAGCCACGCAGCATAGCCAAAAAAAAAAAAAGTAAGCTGATTATTCATATATGGGCCTCAAAATTAATTGAAGATCTGAATAGAAAAAAAAAAAAATTCAGCTTCCATAGGCAAAATGGAACTCTTCAACAGACTTTCACTGGACTGGAATTGCAGTATCAGCTTTCTTGGGTCTCTAACCTGTGGATCTATACTACAGGTTTTGGGCTTATCAGCCTCCATAATTGTGTGAGTCATTTCCTTATAACACATCTTTTTTTTTTTTTTAATCTCTGTATTCATCCTATTGATTGTATTTCTCCAGAGAACTGTAGTATAGCAGGATAATAAGTACTCACAGTCCCTAAAGAGAGGAAAGAGAGATAAATACAGGAAGAGACTGGTAGAAAAATTGTTAATTATATTATTGTTAATATTTTTTAAAAATGAAAGTCATAATCTCAAGCAAGTTAATTAAAATGTTTGTATATTAGATGATTCACCAAAATGATACATAGCTGCAGCACATTGAAATTTCAGTACCTTGGCCACCTGATACAAACAGGTGACTCATTGCAAAAGACACTGATGCAGGGAAAGATTGAAGGCAAAAGGAGAAGGGGGTAGCAGAGAATAAGATGGTTAGATAGCATCACCAACTCAATGGACATGAATCTGAGCGAACTCTGGGAGATAGTGAAGGACAGGAGAGCCTGGTGTGCTGTAGTCCATGAAGTCACAAAGAGTCAGACACAACTTAGTGACTGAACAGTAGCAACAAATTGAGAAATTGACACTAAAATGTACATATAAATGTAAAGATCTATCTATGAGGTCAAAGCAAAAACCAAAACCAAAAAAGGCAAAGTTGAACAACTTGCATTTCATTAGTGTCAAATCTAGCTATAAACTTATAGAAATCAAGATAATGTGGCATTGGCATAAAGGAAGAAAACTAGATCAGTGGATCAGAATGTCAAGTCTACATAACAAAACATACTTAAAAAACAAGTAGATTTTTTTTGAAAGTGCTAAACAACTTATTTGAAGAAAAATTTTTTAAATGAAATAATGATGGCACTACTGAATATTCATATGGTAAAAAGAAACCTGCCTCATACCTTATTCAAAATTTGAGATGTATTAGAGACCTAAATGCAAAGATTTAACATTTTAAATTTAAGCCTTCCAGTTGAACACACACAAAAGCATCATTGCAACCTAGAAGTTATTTAAATATTTCTTATACAAGATACTGTAAGCAATGATTGTCAAAATATTGTGGTGTTAATTTTTTTTTAAATACACTTAAAAAAAAAACTTCATTTAATGACACTGTATTTATAGAATTTAAAACTTCCTAGAATTTGTTCAGTTCAGTTCAGGTCAGTCGCTCAGTCGTGTCTGACTCTTTTCAACCCCATGAATCTCAGCACGCCAGGCCTCCCTGTCCATCATCATCTCCCGGAGTTCATTCAGAGTCACGTCCATCAAGTCAGTGATGCCAATCAGCCATCTCGTCCTCTGTCGTCCCCTTCTCCTCCTGCCCCCAATCCTTCCCAGCATCAGAGTCTTCTCCAATGAGTCAACTCTGCACATGAAGTGGCCAAAGTACTGGAGTTTCAGCTTTAGCATCATTCCTTCCAAAGAACACCCAGGACTGATCTCCTTTAGAATGGACTGGTTGGATATCCTTGCAGTCCAAGGGACTCTCAAGAGTCTTCTCCAACACCAGAGTTCAAAAGCATCAATTCTTCGGCGCTCAGCTTTCTTCACAGTCCAACTCTCACATCCATATATGACCATTGGAAAAACCATAGCCTTAACTAGACAGATCTTTGTTGGCAAAATAGTGTCTCTGTTTTTCAATATGCTGTCTAGGTTGGTCATAACTTTTCTTCCAAGGAGCCAGGGTATAAAAATAATTCTTATAAGCAAATATAAGACAAAAAAATAAATTACTTGAATAAAATCCTCACAACAGAAAACAGACAAATGTCCCGGGTAGTCACATGAAAAAGTAATCCGTATCATTGTTCAGCAGGAAAATATCATTAAACCAACAATTAGAAAACAATCCTGTGTAAAATAGTTATAGGAAAGGAAAATAACTTACTATCTATCTATGCACAAGAATAAATATAAATTGATTAGGACTGAAGTATGAATATTGGATACTGGGATCAGAAAGTGTAGGAAATATCATTAAAATTCTATCTTAGAGAATTATTTCTAAAATAGGTGTTGTGTCAAAACAAAACTTAATAATAAAAAAAAAAAACTTAAACCATAACTACATTAAGATTACTCAAAATACATATGAGGACAATGAATGACAATACACAGCAGAATAAATTATTTTTTGGCAAAAAGTTCATTCAGGTTTTTCAATAAGATATTACAGAAAAACTTTTTGGCCTATATATATATAAAATATATAAAATGAAGGATCACTACCGTTTACTACATAACAATTTATAGTACACAAATCAATACAAACAGAAAAAAAGGTATGTACAAATAATTTAGAGAACATTGTAAATAGCAATAATGTCCAGGTTTATAAATTATAAATAAATGTCCAAGTTCCATGGACAGAGGACCCTGGAGGGCTATGGGTCCAGTTCAATGGATCGCAAAGGGTCGGGATGATAGTGACTAAGCACGCACTTTCTGGGCTTCTCTGGTGGCTCAGATGATAAAGAAGATGCCTGCAATGCAGGAGACACAGGTTCAATCTCTGGGTCAGAAAGATCCCCTGGGAAAGGGAATGGCAACCTTCTCCAGTATTCTTGCCTGGAAAATTCCATGGACAGAGGAGCCTGGCAGGCTACAGTCCACGGGGTCACAAAAAGTTGGACATGACTAAGAGACCTCCACTATAAATAGCAAATAAACACATAAAGAGACTCTCAACCTCTTCAAAACATTGGAAATGCAAACTAGAACAACAACAAAATCATTTAATACCCAAGAAATTGGGCAAAGATAACTTATACTAAATGTTGGGACTGTATATAAACTAATGTAAATAATTAGTTTACAGAAATATGCATGATTAATATCAGATACAAAATAATATGCAAATAGAGAAATCTTTAAACCATTGTGAAGAAGAACTTAGTATCTGAGGAATACTCAAGGGAAGGACAGACACATAAATGGAAGTCTGAACTCCGTTTTCCCTGATAACTGATGAGCATGAGCAGAAGCTGATTGCCTCTTACGTTCTGTCTACCCTTCCCAAATTATGCCACACATTCTCTCATTTCTGTCTATCCTCTCCTTCTACATCCTCCTTCTATTCCTTCTCCTATTTTATTTTACTAACAAAATAAAACAGGCCACCTCATGGAATTGCAGGAGACTCATGAGGGTATACCCTCAATATTATTGTGCTCCATTTGTTCAAATACTTTAGCATAAACTTTCTTGTTTACAAGCATTAAACTGACTATAAATTTTATTGAAAAGAGAAAGTGTATACAAATGGAATGTGTTTGTGTTCTCATATGTGAGTATTGCAATCTAGGCAAAGACAGGACAATTCATTATCCCTTTTGATTATTCTTAACTTTGAATATGTTTGATTATCAATCAAATTTATAATCAAATTAACTTTGATTAACTTTGACTATTCTTAAGATTTTTAAGACATGAAGGATATTTATACTTAAATATGTAGAAAACCTTTAAGGTCAGCTGTCTCACCTTCCAACAAAACAATGTTGCACTATTATTTCAAGTCTGATTTGACTATTTCTTACTCTTACTAAACCAACTTTATTGGTCGTACCTACTAAAAGACATATACATTTTAAATAATCACTATTGAATACTCTCACATCAAAGTTGACTGCTGCTGCTGCTGCTGCTGCTAAGTCACTTCAGTCGTGTCTGACTCTTAGCGACCCCATGGACTGCAGTCTACCAGGCTCCTCCATCCATGGGATTTTCCAGGCAACAGTACTGGAGTGGGGTGCCATTGCCTTCTCCCAAAGTTGACTAGAGGTTTATAAATAATGTCCTAAAAGCAATGTTACCAGAGAGTAAAATAGAAAAATCTTAAATCATCTCACTACATATTTTACAAACATACTGAATATTAAGGATATGTTGATTTAACATATGTCATGATAAAAGATCATAAATAAGGGAAATTAGTAAAATTTGGACATTCTCAGAGAAGCTCATACTTGTGATTATGATACTGGTGAGACTATAAAGGGAAAATATAAATTTCTAAATGCAAACAAAAATAATAATTAAAGTAACTGACAAAAAGTAATCATTATAATAATAAAAAACAGTTTTTAATCTAATTACCTTCTTTTTCTCCTCTTTAACCTCCATTGTTATTTTTACCTATATCATAAAGATATTGAACAATTCTTGAAATTTTCATTCTGTAGTTATACTGTTTTAACATGCCATCAAAATTCTTTCTGAAGGAAACGTTATATAACATTTAGAAAGTGATTTTTTAAACCCACCATATTTTTTCTCTTCTAGTGAGTATTCCATGGAAAGATAGAAAAAAGTGGCATAAAATCAAACGTGCATTATGTGCATTTATGAAATTAATTAACATTTTACATTTTCCTGTACTGAAGCATTTGGACGTAAATCATAGTTGACAAAGAAAGTACTGCCCTCTTACCCTTATACTGAGAAATTAGCAAACTTAATGGTTCATGTATAAAATGGATGACAGTCAAAGGACAAATTTCCAAACAATATATAAAATAAAATCTCTGAGTTGATCTTTCTTTGTGTGAGGACGTGACACTATTAGTTTCAATGTGTCTTGAGAATGCTCATTTTTGGCAACCTTGCATGTACGTGTTTCGCTCCAGTAAACCATATTCAACTACAAGGGCAAGCTTCTGTCAATCACACAATGAAGTTTTATGTAGCTTTTAGCATTTGCATAAGAAAAATCTCTTCTATCTAGGACCCCAATGAGTAGTTAGAATAAATGAAATTTGGTAAATATTGATGTAAAATTCAAGGGACCTTACACATTTAATGAGACATATTTTACATACAATAAAATCCAACTTCTACACACACAGTTCTACGAGCTGTGACAAACATATACAATCCTGTAATTAACAAAAAATTAAATATATCAATAGACCTTGGATCCCAAGGACAAAATGTCAACAAGATGACAGAATAAGGGATACCAAGATTCTTTTCCCCATGATAAAGAACAGTTAGACAGCTATCCATGAATGAAAATAGCCTTCGGATGGCTCAAGAACTCAACCAAGAATCTATAGCAGTAGTGGAGTAAAAACCTGAAAATAACAACACAGAAAGGATTGCTAAGAGACTGGTGAAGGGACTTCCCTGGTGGTCCAGAGGCTAAGACTCCACCCTCCCAACATAGAGGACCCAGGCTCAATCATTGGTCAGGGAACTAGATCCCACAAGCAGCAACTAAGTGTTTGCATACAACTAAATATCTTGCATATCTTGACTAAGACCTACAACACTATAGCAAAAAACTCAAAATAATCCAATCAACAGTTTTTAATTAGCACTGCAAACTCCACTGAGTGTGTTTATCTATTCATAGCTAGCAATGTGGTTCCAATGAATCTTTCAAGCATGGATGGATGACCACTTTCTTTTATCTGCATTACTTAAAGCAAAGTCAATTGTCCATAACAAAGCTAAGGAGTCAGAGGCAAATGGGAAGACTTCTGGTTCTACATTATTTTGGGAAAGACAGTGTTCTTTCTTTCTTATATTTTTGTAAGTGCATGCCATGTTATACAAGTGAGCTGTTATAGAGGTCTTAGATAATCAGAGACACAAAAATGTACAAACACAGCTACACTTTCTCACACACACACACACATACACACACAATCTTTGCTTTCTACAACTTAGTAGTTCAGAGAAGGGGTGTCCTGAAAAACACAAAACCTTGTGTAGTTCTAGTTGTAGGCACAAAGTATTAACAATGAGGAAAAAAATATGTTTACATTATTGCCTATACACATGAAATCAAATCTTGGAAACTTCACCAATTAAAGTAATCACCAGGCTGACATTGTGAGTACTAAAAAATAATAGTAAATGTAACCACTCTATTCAGTATTATAGAATATTATAATTATAAAATACATACCTATGAAGTTATAAAAATGAGTAAATAGCATAATGCTAAAACATTTCTTCTGCTTGAAATGTTACCTGATACCAATATAAAAAATTAATTAGTATATCAAGAGTGCAATTAATAAGTTTAAGTTTTATTATAATAGTTCTGAACAAGTATTTGGAGTAGAAAATGGCAACCCACTCCAGTATTCTTGCCTGAAAAATTCCAAGGACATAGGAGCCTGGCTGGCTATAGTCCATGGGGTTGCAAAGAGTCAGACACAATAGCACACACACGTGCAAACAAGTAAATAATTTTACATGCATATACACACACATTTATATACCAAAAATCTGAAACTCCAATATTTTGGCCACCTGATGTGAAGAACTGACTTGGAAAAGACCCTGATGCTGGGAAAGATTGAAGACAAGAAGAGAAGGGGATGACAAAAGATGAGATGGTTGGATGGCATCACCGACTCGATGGACATGGGTTTCAGCAAGCTCTGGGAGTTGGTGATGGACAGGGAAGCCTGGCATGCTGCAGTCCATGGGGTTGCAAAAGTTGGACATGACTGAGTGGCTGAACTGAACTGAAGTGAACACATCCATGTATATCACCCACAAAATTATTATGATATCAGTCTGGAATAGCATATACTTGTAATATGTTTGGTTATAAAAGAAAAAATTCTTCAAGATACTACAGCAACTACAAAATTGTCTAAGGCATGTCCTTCTCTGACAACTAAAGGAAAAAAAGTGCTGGCTCATTTCCAGTGGCTATGTGTACTTTTCAAATGTTTCGCTAAAAAATGTTGATTTATAAATGACCTTGCTCTATTTCATTAAAACTTGGTGTTTATAAAAATTGTGGTTGACATTCTAGGACAGTTATGCCTGGTTGAGGTGTTGAGGAAATTTAGAATAGCACGGGAATACACAGGTTAGTTTCCTCACCAACAGTGAAACAAAGTAGTTTACCTTTTGTTTCCTATTGCCCCTAGGATGTTGTGAGTTTCTGAACGACCTTATTCATTGTTTATCTGAATAAACAAGGAAAGGGATGCCCCCTTTCTTCTTGGGGTCATTCTGATATATGTGCTAAATACCTGAATGACATATAATATGTACAGCCATGAATCAAAGCTCCTGTAAGCTTCCTTAAACTTCTTTTAATTTAATCACTTTGCTGTGAACTGTTGTAGGGCAGATCTCCCATGGATAACTTCAGTAAGACTTGTGATTGAATTCTGCTTGTGTTCTTTGGTTTTTCTCAGTGGCTAGTGGTTATTAACCTTCATAAATGAGTGGTATTTTGTTGTTCCAAGTGTTAGTTTTTCGTTGTTGTTGTTCTATATTATTGATCAAAAGCTTACACTCATGTTTTTGCTTTGGTTTTCTTTTAATTTTGCTCTTAACTGACTTTGCAAATTTCCCACATAGGCATAAATTTCAGATTATTATCAAGCAGTTTCATGCAATTTTCTTATTGAGATAAATTGTGGTTTATAAGTAGTATGTGTTTATTATTTATTTTTATTTTGTTTTTATTTTATACAGAATGGAAAGAATTACTCTTGAACACCCATTAAAAGTATATTTTGCACTGTTGTTAAATATTTTCATCTAAAAGAAACAACTTTTGCATTACTGAACACATTCTCAATTTTTCAATCTTAATGTGAATTGTGATTTTAAAACATCTGCCCATCTAACATTAATTCTGGATCCACATAGACATTTCATAACCTATATAATGCTGGAAAAATTTACTAAATTATTATTTTTAAAGTCTTATTCTATACATTATTAGTGTAGAATTGGATAAATATTGTAAAGTTAAATCAAAATTAATTTACATGTAGATTTAAATATTTCAGTTAAAAGTAGAACTTTTGGTTCCTTTGTATGTTTTTTGCTTACTATAAAACTGTATATAGTTATATATATAAAATATCAAATTATTTATAATTATAAACCTGAGGCCTCCCAGGTGGCACTAGTGGTAAAGAATCTATCTGCCAATGCAGGAGACATAATAGATGTGGGTTTGATCCCTGGGTGAGGAAGATCCCCTGGAGGAGGGCAAGACAATCCATACCAGTATTCTTGCCTGGAGAATCCCAGAGACAGAGGAGCCTGACAGGCTACAGTCCATCCATAGAGTCACAAATAATAAGACACAACTGAAGTGATTGAGCATGCATACATATAATTATGTATCTATTAAATTAAGGTGCAAAATGAATGCTTTGAAATATTTGAGGTATTATTATAATATAGAAATGCTTTCTAATAATTGCCCATTTCATGCCTACTATTTGCCATGTGTGAATTCATTTTTAGCTGTTCACACACCTTGAAAAATAAGTATGTCTGACACTAATTTACAGATTTGAAAACTGAGATTTAAAAGTTTTAGTAGTTTGACTTTGATTTATTACAAACAGCTTTTTTGAATATAATTTGTATTTCATTACATTATAATTAAGAAACAAGATAGTTGTCAGTATGTAAAATATGCTTTGCAAATTATTAAAGAGATTCAAGTTCAAGAAAGATTGTGCTTGTATTAATTAGTTGCCACAACATCTGTACTATTATTGATATTGTTTCTAGAGGTAAATTGATTGACTTTTTAAGAAATGATAGCAAACACAATTTCAAAAGATGGTACTGAGAGGGATAGAATAGGATACTCAAATAGTTGGCTTAGAAACCCCATTAGGGAGTTTTAGCTAAAGAGGGAACTTTAGGGGGCTTTGGGAAACTACAATAAGGTTAATGATCACTCAAAAAAGCAATGGGAAAATCTTTAAATAATATAAGCTTGCTTGATTGCTAAAGCAGAACAAGTTGCTTGGCATCAAAGACAGATTGACTAGCTTAACAATAAAATCCAGCTAATTTGCTTAGCAATAAACCATGGAACAGAAGCATGAGACATACCCAAAACAAAAATACAATGGTGGCATGAGACCTACATCCTACTCAGTGAGCTCAGTGAGTTAAAGACCCCCCAAAACATGCTCCGTTACCCCTAAGACATGTTCTTTGTAGAATGCTCCCAAACAATAAACCAGTAGTAGAGAATAAGGTCTACAACTTGCCCATTGGTGACATTAAGTTAATGACCCAGGACATGATCTGTGCACACAAATAAACTATCATTTATGGACAAAGTGTCTTTACAAAATGAAAGAACCTCATTATACTGAGACTTGAAAGAATTTTTCCAAAGTGCTATGATAGTCCTGGCCTGACCATATAGGGACAAGAAAATTCCCCTGCCCAATCTGGGAAAGTAACTGATGATGGAAGCTTGATGCCTACTCAAGAAAGCCAGAAAAGGTCTTCTCATTCTCCTCTGTCTTCCTTTGATCATAGAAATAGCAGCACACATGCACTGAGTACTTTAGGCAGGGCAATGCTAACCTGATTGCTTATAAACCTTAGAGGCCTTCTATTCTAATACATCACTTTTAATCTATCACTTTGCCTATTGCTGAATTCCTTTCTGCACTGAGACATAAAGGACTGTGGTACCAGAGCTCTTAGAAACCCTGGAAATGAAGTCAAACAGTTTCAGTACTCCATTGTGTAAGAATTTTCTTTCAACAGTTTGATTTATTATCACGTTTGTGATTCAGAAAACTGCAATATAATTTGGAAGTTTATAGTTTTTTTTTTTTTTTCCATTCAAAACATTTCATTCTTATATTGTTTTTAATTCAGTTTCTATTTTATTTTCTGCTCCCTGGGGGCTCAGATGGTAAAAAAAATCTGCCTGCAATCCAGAAGACCTGTTTTGGTCTCTGGGTTGGGAAGATGCCCTAGAGAAGGGAATGGCAACCCATTCCAGTATTCTTGTCTTGAGAACCCCACGAACTGTATGAAAAGGCAAAATGATAGGACACTGAAAGATGAATTCCCCGTGTCAGTAGGTGCCAAATATGCTACTAGAGAACAGTGAAGAAATAACTCCAGAAAGAATGAAGAGACGGAACCAAAGTAAAAACAACACCCAGTTGTGGATGTGACTGGTGACGGAAGTAAAGTCTGATTCTGTAAAGAATAATATTGCATAGGAACCTGGAATGTTAGGTCCATAAATTAAGGTAAATTGGAAGTAGTCAAACAGGATATGGCAACAGTGAACATTGATATTTTAGGAATCAGTGAACTAAAATGAACTGGAATGGGAGAAATTAACTCAGATGATCAGATTGTATCAAAAACTGTGGGCAACAATCCCTTAGAAGAAATGGAGTAGCCATCACAGGCAATAAAAGATTCCAAAATACAGTACTTGGATGCAATCTCAAAAGCGATAAAATTATCTCTGTTCATTTCCAAGGAAAATCATTAGCTATCACAATAATCCAAGTCTATGCCCCAACCAGTAATGCTGAAGAAGTGGAAGTTGAACAGTTCTAGGACAAACTACAAGACCTTCTAGAACTAACACCCCAAAACAGATGTTCTTTTCATTATAGGGGACTGGAATGCAAAAGTAGGATATCAAGAAATAGCCAGAGTAAAAGGCAAGTTTTGTCTCAGAGTACAGAATGAAGCAGGGCAAAGCTTAACAGAGTTTTGCCAAGAGAACACACTGGTCATAGCAAACACGTTCTACCAACAACACATAAGACTCTACACATCACCAGATGGTCAACACCGAAATAAGACTGATTATATTCTGTACAGCCAAAGATGGAGAAGCTCTATACAGTCAGCAAAAAAGACCAGGAGCTGACTGTGGCTCAGATCATGAACTCCATATTGCCAAATTCAGACAGAAATTGAATAAAGTAAGGAAAATCACTAGACCTTTCAGGTATGACCTAAATCAAACCCCTTATGATTACACAGTGGAAGTGACAAATAGATTCAAGGGATTTGATCTTGAAGAACTATGGGCAGAGGTTCCTGACATTCTATAGGAGGCAGGGACCAAGACCATCCCCGAGGACAAGAAATGCAAAGAGGCAAAATGGTTGTGTGAAGAGGCCTTACAAATAGCTGTGAATAGAAGAAAAGCAAAAGGCAAAGGAGAAAAGGAAAGATATACCCATTTGAATGTAGAGTTCCAAAGAATAGTAAGGAAAGATTACTGGAAAAACAATAGCCTTGACTAGATGGACCTTTGTTGTTAAAGTAATGTCTCTGCTTTTGAATATGCTATCTAGGTTGGCCATAATTTTCCTTCCAAGGAGTAAGCATCTTTTAATTTCATGGCTGCAATCACCATCTGCAGTGATTTTGGAGCCCAGAAAATAAAGTTTGACACTGTTTCCACTGTTTCCCCATCTATTTGCCATGAAGTGATGGGACCAGATACCATGATCTTAGGTTTCTGAATGTTGAGCTTTAAGCCAACATTTTCACTCTCGTCTTTCACTTTCATCAAGAGGCATTTTAGTTCCTCTTCACATTCTGCCATAAGGGTGGTGTCATCTGCATATCTGAGGTTATTGATCTTTCTCCCGGCAATCTTGATTTCAGCTTGTACTTCTTCCAGTCCAGTGTTTCTCATGATGTACTCTGCATAGAAGTTAAATAAGCAGGGTGACAATATACAGCCTTGATGTACTCCTTTTCCTATTTGGAACCAGTCTGTTGTTCCATGTCCAGTTCTAACTGTAGCTTCCTGACCTGCATATAGGTTTCTCAACAGGCAGGTCAGGTGGTCTGGTATTGCCATCTCTTTCAAGAATTTTCCACAGTTTATTGCGATCCATGCAGTCAAAGGCTTTGACATAGTCAATAAAGCAGAAATAGATGTATTTCTGGAACTCTCTTCCTTTTTCGATGATCCAGCAGATGTTGGTAATTTGATCTCTGGTTCCTCTGCCTTTTCTAAAACCAGCTTGGACATCTGGAAGTTCACAGTTCACTGTCATGTATGGATATGAGAGTTGGACTGTGAAGAAAACGGAGCACTGAAGAATTGTTGCTTTTAAATTGTGGTGTTGGAGAAGACTCTTGAGAGTCCCTTGGACTGCAAGGAGATCCAACCAGTCCATTCTAAAGGAGATTAGTCCTGGGTGTTCTTTGGAAGGAATGATGCTAAAGCTGAAACTACAGTACTTTGGCCACCTCATGCAAAGAGTTGACTCATTGGAAAAGACCCTGATGCTGGGAGGGATTGGAGGCAGGAGGAGAAGGGGACAAAAGAGGATGAGAGGGCTGGATGGCATCACCAACTCAATGGACGTGAGTTTGAGTGAACTCTGGGAGTTGGTGATGGACAGGGAGGCCTGGCATGCTGCAATTCATGGGGTTGCAAAGATTCAGACATGACTGAGTGACTGAACTGAACTGAGTAAGGAAAGATAAGAAAGGCTTCCTCAGTCATCAGTGCAAAGTAATAGGGGAAAAGAATAGAATGCAAAAGACTAAAGATGTCTTCAAGAAAATTAGAGTTACCAAGAGCCATTTCATGCAAAGATGGGTACAAAGGACAGAAATGGTATGGACCAAACAGAAGCAGAAGATATTAAGAAGAGGTGGCAACCTACAGAGAAGAACTATCCAAAAAAGATCTTCATGACCCAGATAACCACTATGGTGTGATTACTCACCTAGAGCCAGACATCCTGGAATGCAAAGTCAAGTGGGCCTTAAGAAGCATCACTACAAACAAAGCTAGTGGAGGTGATGGATTCCAGTTGAGGTATTTCAAATCCTAAAAGATGATGCTGTGAAAGTGCTACACTCAATATGCCAGCAAATGTGGAAGACTCAGCAGTGGCCAGAGGACTGAAAAATGTCAGTTTTCATTCAAATCCCAAAGAAAGGCAATTCCAAAGAATGTTCAAACTACTGCTCAATTGCACTCATCTCACACACTAGCAAAGTAATGCTCAAAATTCTCTGAGCCAGGCTTCAACTGTATGCAAACCGTGAACTTCCAGATGTTCAAACTGGATTTCGCAAAGGCAGAGGAACCAGATATCAAATTGCCAACATCCGTCAGATCATCAAAAAAACAAGAGAGTTCCAAAAAAATATCTACTTCTGCTTCATTGACTGTGCCAAAGTCTTAGACTGTGTGAATCACAACAAAGTGTGCAAAATTATTAAAGCGATGGGAATACCAGACCACTTTAGCTACCTCCTGAGAAATCTGTATGCAGGTCAAGAAGGAGCAGTTAGAACTGGACATGGATCAACAGACTGGTTTCAAATTGGTAAAGGAGTATGTGAAGGCTGTATATTGTCACCCTGCTTATTTGACTTATAAGCAGAGTACATCATGAGAAATACCAGGCTGTATGAAGCACAAGGTAAAATCAAGATTGCTGTGAGAAATATCAATAACCTCAGATGTGCAGATGATACCATGCTTATGGTAGAAAGTGAAGAAGAACTAAAGAGCCTCTTGATGAAAGTGATAGAGGAGAGTGAAAATGTTGGCTTAAAGCTCAACATTAAGAAAATGAAGATCATGGCATCTGGTCCCATCACTTCATGGGAAATAGACGGGAAACTATGGAAACAGTGAGAGACTTTATTTTGGGAGGCTCCAGTATCACTGCAGACGGTAACAGAGAACATGAAATTTAAAAGTGCTTGTTCTTTGGAAGAAAAGTTATGATAAATTTAGACAGCATATGAAAAAGCATAGACATTATTTTGCTAACAGAGGTCTGTCTAGTCAAAGCTATGGTTTTTCCAGTAGTCATGTATGGATGTGAGAGTTGGACTATAAAGAAAGCTGAACACTGAAGAATAATGCTTTTGAACTGTGGTGTTGGAAAAGACTCTTGAGAGTCCCTTGGACTGCAGGGAGATCAAACCAGTCAATCATAAAGGAAATCAGCTCAAATATTCATTGGAAGTACTGATGCTGTAGTTGAAACTCCAATACTTTGGCCACCTGATGTGAAGTACTGTCTCCTTGGAAAAGACCCTGCTGCTGGGAAAGATTGAAGGTGGGAGGAGAAAGGGATGACAGAGGATAAGATGGTTGGATGGCATCACCGATGATATGAACATGAGTTTGAGTAGGCTCTGGGAGTTGAGCATGGACAGAAACCCTGGCATGCTGCAGCCCATGGGGTCACAAATAGTCAGACATGACTGAGTGACTGAACTGAACTGAGTTTAACTGAAAGAAAAAAACCCTTACCCTCTCCATGGAAGCAGTGCCCATTTGTGCATGGAATCAAGATTGTGGCAATGTGTCCCTTACACTGGGATTAGGTTTCCCAAGTTTACAGCTGAGTTCTTCCACCCACATGAATCACCTTGGGATATTTCCTTAAAATCTCTGCCCCCCATTTTATTATCCATTAAATGAGATTAATAATAGTACTTTCCTCAGTAAGATATGATAGTATAACATTCAATGTGTGTAATGCTGGTATGGAAAGGATGGAACACATTAAAATTACAATAAATATCCATAATTATTGTATTTTATTGTATTTCATAACCATTGTATGGTAAAAAGCATGTGTATTACCTCATATATTCCTAACAACATTATACAGAATGTTCTGACATGTTGCAGATGCAGAATTTTAGCAGATAAATGGTAAATAGTAGCCAATATCACATCATGTTGAATGGCAGAGTCAGTCTTTCTGGCATCAGTACTTTTGTTAAATTAATACATAATTTAATTTTCATTGCAAAACTGAATTTTACAGTGTAAAATTCAGTGGTTCTTAGCATATTCACAGCTGGATAACCATTATCACTATCTAATTTCAGAATACTTTTATCATCCCCCAAAGAAACAGAATACTCATTCTCAATCATTCCTCACTCACCACTCCCAGACCCTGAAAAAATGAATCCACTTTGTGTCTATATGGATTCTTCACATTTAATGTAAATGCAGTCATACAATATGTGGCTTTTTGTGTCTGGATTCTTTAACTTTGTATAATATTTTCAAGGTTCATTCATGTTGCACCCTTTATTAGTAATTCATTCCTTTTTATCGATAAAAATATTCATTGCACAGAAATACCACAATTTGTTTATCTATTCAGCAACTGAGAGAATTTGGGCTGTTTCAACTTTTGGTTATAGTTAAGAATGCTGCTATGAATATCATGTCCAAGTTTTCACATAAGCATGTATTTTCAATTTTGGAAGCAGTGTACCCAGTTGTAGAATTGCTGGATCATGTAGTAGCTATTTAACTATTAATTTCTATTAAGAATTGAATGAATGGATAAGAAAGCTATGGTACATATACACAATGGAGTATTACTCAGCCATTAAAAAGAATACATTTGAATCAGTTCTAACGAGGTGGATGAAACTGGAGCCGATTATACAGAGTGAAGTAAGCCAGAAAGAAAAACACCAATACTGTATACTAATGCATATATATGGAATTTAGAAAGATGGTAACAATAACCCTGTATATGAGACAGCAAAAGAGACACTGATGTATAGAACAATCTTTTGGACTCTGTGGGAGAGGGAGAGTGTGGGATGATTTGGGAGAATGGCATTGAAATACATATAATATCATATATGAAATGAGTTGCCAGTGCAGGTTCGATGCACGATACTGGATGCTTGGGGCTGGTGCACTGGGACGACCCAGAGAGATGGTATGGGGAGGGAAGAGGGAGGAGGGTTCAGGATGGGGAGCACGTGTATACCTGTGGCAGATTCATTTCAATGTTTGGCAAAACCAATACAATATTGTAAAGTTTAAAAAGAAAATAAAAAAAAATGCTCTTTATCTATTAAAAAAAAAAGAATTGCCTGTTTTTCAAATAACTGTACCAATTATATCGTAACCAATATATGGAGGGTTTCAATTTCTCTACATTCTCCTCAGCACTTGTGTTTTATGTTGATTATAGCCAATCTAAGGGTTGTCTTTACTGTGGTTTTGATTTGCATTTCCCAAGTGGCTAATTATATTTAATGTATTCTCATGTGTTTTTGGCCATTTGCATGTTTTCTTTGAAGAAATACCATTCAAAACCTTTGCTCAAATTTTCACCGGGCTACTCACCGTTCTTGGATTTTAATCTTTTAGGTGCCATACTCATGTCAAATATAAGATTTGTAAACCTTTTCAACCATCAATAATAAATTGTATTTTCACTACCTGATAGTGTTCTTTAAACCACAGGATTTTTATGTTGATGAAGTCTGCTTTACCTATTTTTTCTTCCCTTTGCTCTTGCTTTATGTATCATATATAAGTATTCATTATATATTCAAAGTCATATAGACTTTTTTCTTTTATGATTTCTCTGGTTTTAAGAGGTATATCAGAAGATTGCAGGTTCAAGTTCTGCCCCAGTTGCAAGGGGATTAGTTGCTTCTTGAGGCTTCCCTGGTGGCTCAAGTGGTAAAGAATCCACCTGCATTGCAGGAGCTACAGGAAATGAAGGTTTGATCCCAGGGTCAGGAAGATTCCCTGGAGGAGGAAATGGCAAGCCACTCCAGGCTTCTTGCCTGAAGAATCCCATGGACAGAGGAGCATGGTGGGCTACAGTCCATGGGGTCACAAAAAGTTGGACACAACTCAAATGACTTAGCACTCACAAGAGGTATATTTAGGCCTTTAATGCATTTTGAGTTCATTTTTTATGTAAAGAGTGAGCTTGAAGTCCCATTTCATCCTTTTGTAAGGAGATATCCAATTGTCCCAAAACCATTTGTTGAAAGGACTATTTTCCTATTGAATTTTTTGGCACCCTTGTCTAAAATCAATTTATCAAAGATATCAAGAATTTATCCTGGATTTTAATTCTTCTTCCATTGATCTATATGTCTATCTTTATGCTAGAAGTACACTATGTTGATTATGGTAAGTCTATAGTAACTTTTGAAACCAGGAAGTATGAGTTCTTCAAATTTGCTCTTTTTTTAAGTTTGATTTCACTGTTTGTGTTCTTTGCCTTACTGTATAAATTTTAGGATATGTTTGTCAATTTCTATAAAAGTGACTCCTGGGATTTTGATATGGATTGCAATGAACCTATATATAAGTTAGGGGAATTTAGCCATCTTAACAATATCAAAACTTCCAATCCATCAACATGACATGTCTTTACATTTTTTAGGTCTTCCTTAATTTCTCTGACAATGTCAATTATTTTTTTAGTGACTTTTCTAAATTTAGTCTGCAAAATCTACAGTCTTTGTCATATGTGAACTAAGTAACTTAGTCGTTGTTTAACTACTAGACAGAAAATTTGTTAAAAACGTGGAACCAATAGATCTCCAGTGCTTGCCAAGGTGGTCTGTGTGTTTTATGGTATGTCTTTAACACAACCAGATGAATAGCAATTATGCCTTAGCTTTCACTTCCTGCTTGTGTGGAGGCTCAAGGCCAAACAGATGTGACACTTAGGGCTTTTTCAGGTGTTTCCTAAACATGTCCAGCGCCTTGGGTTTGCACAAAATTCTGTACCTGCCTATGGCCTTCTAGATTTCCAAGAATATCAGCATTTTTCAAAGTTCATATAGACATCTCACCTCCTAGTTTTTGCTTTTCATCTTTTTAGTTAGCCTACTATTTGCCCCCAACTGTTATCTACATTTTCAGGAAGCTGGAACATCAAACCAATGCCTCTAACAATGTTTGATAAATGACTCTGGAAAAAAGCCTTTTGTATTGGGTGACTTCCAAATCAGAGGAAACAAAGGCAGACTTGAAACTGGGATTTTCCAAGGAAACACCAAATATATAAGCTGTAATTCTCTTTGAGAATATAGCTTTGAAGAAGAGCCAACTTTGTTTATCCCATTTCAGTGGTTGCCAGGCTTCTAGTTTTCACTATGCTTGCAGAGCATTATTTTTTAAGACTTCTAAAAGAGCTAGAGAAATAGGAATGTAAATAGCACAAACTAAAATGCCATGAAGGTCACAGTTCTTACCAAGGTTCAGCACTTTTTCCTTGAATAAATGTTTCCAGATTTCTGAGTCTTTAGGTAATTTTTAGAGTTTTGAAAACATTGGTTATGATAATTTTGCAAGTTTCCACATTGATTTTATTTATGAAAGAATTTCAGAATTCCTTCTCTACCATTTTCACTGACATTATCACCCTTATATACTATACTTAAAAACTAAAACAAAAATTTTAAAATAACTAGGCCCATACACCAAATTTTATATGGCAGTTTGGGCTTTGCATCTTCATATTAGAGTTGCAAAATAAACTCAAACTGGATAATTCCTCACCTGTCTAGAAAGCAGGAACATAATATATTATCATTAATTTGCTTTTCTGTCCTGAAATAAAATAAATTATTTGACATTTTACCTAGGAATATATGTGTTTGTGGGTTTTTTTTCCTTTTCCTGTTTTTGCTTTTGTTTTACAAGACCTTAAAGAACCTTCAACTTTGTCTAGGAGATAGAAAGGAGGAAAGAACTTTTCTCCCAAACTATGAATAAGAATTCAGATAATGTGCAATCTCATAACTTTTCATGAACTCATTAAAGGACAATATAACACAATCTGTACAAGTAGTTAGGTTTATTTAATTACTGAAGGTACTGATACTTTGACATACCACTTGTTAATATTTTAGAAAGCAAAAGAATTCAGAAAAGTGAAAGTTCTGGGTTTAACTCCTGTGTCTAACATCACACCAATTTATATTTAAAACAGCACAATACAGTCGATACTTGTACTGCTCGATCCTATTAATTTAAAAAGGTAATTGTATTTACTCTAATTGATTGTATGATATTCAAGTAACACTTCAACTTTCCATTTTGAAAATTGTTATATTCAAGAGCATTTGCTGGAAGCATGCAGTTCAGATTTAACATATAATGTGAATTCTTAACCAAATGAACTAGGAAATCTTTATTAAAAAGCTTGAAGACTGATGAAGCTTCTATATAATAAAATACTGGTCTCATCAAATTTTATCATGCTATGCATATTTCTGAGAAAATATAGGTTGTTAGGAATCTTAAATTCAATATATATAAGGTTTTATTGCATTTTTCAATCTAAAGTTAATAAAGCAAATACTTTTAGGTTTTGGATATTGTCAAAAGTAGAACTTAACTGTGATTTTTCAGTGCCTTGTTTGGTTTTATATAACATGTAAATCACAGATGGTATTTGAAATCTACACTTTAAATGTCTTTAAGTCATCATTTTAAACTCAGATACAACAAAGATAACTATTAAGTTATTGAGATTAATACTATTAATGTTACTAATATTTTGTAAGATTTTAAAGTATTTATTTTATCTATTACTTATATCCCTATAAAAAAACAGTGTTTAAATTACTTTAGAAACCCTATGTATGATATATATCTACACTTTTGTATTGAAAGATTCTGTTAGGATAAAACAATACAAAGACAGATCTAAATTGAGGTTAAGCCTAATATTACTGTAATACAACTCTGTTAAAATTGCTATACTTTACAAGCAGTGGCAAATAATACATTAAAAGTAACCACAACATTAAATTCAATATAATAAGGAAATGTTGATCTACAATAAATAGACTGCCAGTTATTTCTCCAGCAAAGATGGGCTTAGTCAGGATCAACAGAGAATTGCAATTACGGGCCTATAACCACAGTGAGCTACATGAAAGTCCCTGTAGGGAAAGGGAATTTTATAGGGAGGGAAAAGGAGATCTATAGTAAGTAAAGAGTCCATGCTCTTTCATTGGCTGAGTCCTGAGCAGGAAACAAAACAACTCTTTCTTCTTCCTATCGGTTTCTGCTTTCTTTGTAGGGCATGAGAGCTCCCCTTTCTGGTCTCCCAACTCTATTTTGAGGTTTCTGCTTATTAATGTTTTATGGAAGTATGGTAATATTTTATATAAACGTATGCTGGTGCTCAGTTCCTTCAGTTGTGTCCAAATCTGCGACTCTGTGGACTGTGGTCCACAAGATTCCTCTGTCCATGGGGATTCTCCAGGAAAGAATACTGGAGTGGAGTGCCATGATCTCCTCCAGTGGATCTTTCCGACCCAGGGATTGAACCTGCATCTCTTAGGTCTCTTGCATTGGCAGGTGGGTTCCTTACCATTAGCGCCACATGGGAAACCAATAAATGTATTCATGTGTGTGACATCTATATATATCCAAAACTATTTAAATATACAAAATATACACATAATACTTTCAAAGGTTTTATATGATCAGTTCAGTTCAGTGTCTCAGTCGTATCCGACTCTTTGTGACCCCATGAACCACAGCACATAAGGCCTCCCTATCCATCACCAACTACTGGAGTCCACCCAAACCCATGTCCATTGAGTTGATGATGCCATCCAACCATCTCATCCTCTGTCGTCCCCTTCTCCTCCTGCCCTCAATCTTTCCCAGGATCAGGGTCTTTTCCATTGAGTCAACTCTTCACATCAGGTGGCCAAAATATTGGAGTTTCAGCTTTAGCATCAGGTTTTCCAATGAACACCCAGGACTGATCTCCTTTAGGATGGATTGGTTGGACCTCCTTGCAGTCCAAGGGACTCTCAAAGGTCTTCTCCAACACCACAGTTCAATAGCATCAATTATTCAGCGCTCAGCCTTCTTCACAGTCCAACTCTCACATCCATACATGACCACTGGAAAAACATAGCCTTGACTAGACAGACCTTTGTCAGTAAACTAATGTTTCTGCTTTTTAATATGCTGTCTAGGTTGGTCATAACTTTCCATCAAAGGAGTAAGTGTCTTTTAATTCATGGCTGCAATCACCATCTGCAGTGATTTTGGAGCCAAGAAAAATAAAGTCAGCCACTGTTTCCACTGTTCCCCCATCTATTTGCTATGAAGTGATGGGACTGGATGCCATTATCTTAGTTTTCTGAATGTTGAGCTTTAAGCCAACTTTTTCACTCTCCTCTTTCACTCTCATCAAGAGGCTCTTTAGTTCCTCTTCGCTTTCTGCCATAAGGGTGGTGTCGTCTGCATATCTGAGGTTATTGAGATTTCTCCCAGCAATCTTGATTCCAGCTTGTGCTTCTTCCAGCCCAGAGTTTCTCATGATGTATTCTGCATATAAGTTAAATAAGCAGGGTGACAATATACAGCCTTGACGTACTCCTTTTCCTATTTGGAACCAGTCTGTTGTTCCATATCCAGTTATAACTGTTGCTTCCTGACCTGCATATAGGTTTCTCAAGAGGCAGGTCAGGTGGTTTGGTATGCCCATCTCTTTCAGAATTTTCCACAGTTTATTGTGATCCACACAGTCAAAGGCTTTGGCATAGTCAATAAAGGAGAAATATATATTTTTCTGGAACTTGCTTCCTTTTTCAATGATCCAGCATATGTTGGCAATTTGATCTCTGGTTCCTCTGCTTTTTCTAAATCCAGCTTGAATATCTGGAAGTTCACATTTCACGTATTGCTGAAGCCTGGCTTGGGGGCTTTTGAGCATTACTTTACTAGCGTGTGAGATGAGTGCAATTGTGCGGTAGTTTGAGCATCTTTGGCATTGCCTTTCTTTGGGATTGGAATGAAAACTGGCCTTTTCCAGTCCTGTTGCCACTGCTGAGTTTTCCAAATAATAACAATATATGTATAAATGTATATTTTTTATATAATGTAGATGAATAGATGAAGAGAGAGAGATGCATATCCTTATTCTAATCTTTAAATTTTGATTCAAGGATATCTGGGCAGGTCAAAATAACAAACTTTTTTCCATCTATGAATTTCTAGAAGTTATTGATTTCTTATCACTTATGGGTTCCCATATCTGTGTCTATTGTTACACAGGCAGAGGAAACTTGGATTTTTATCCCAGTTCAGTAACTACTAGTGCAGTATATTGATTCCCATCATGGCATAGGAGTGAAAGTAACATTGCTAAATGGAAAATAATTGAACTGTGTGACATCAAGCAGTCTAAAATTGGACAGCAAACAGTCTAACTATGGAGTGTCAATTTTCTAAGAGATCTTTGGACACCAGCTGCTCTATTCTTAAGAATTTGTGGCAAAGGTGGAATGGTCCAGTGTGGGGTTAACTAAAAATCCAATGGGGTTATTATCTTAAGTGTGTTCCCTTATGAGGATAGGGGGAGGGGGAGTGAGGCTGTTCCTCCAGCACCAGGTAGCTCATTTTCCAGGTAACCCAGAGTGAGTGCTCAGGGTCAAGTTAGACAAATCCATTTATTGAATCACTACTGTGAATCTGCTTCTTCTGCCAATCACACTCAACATTTCAATTGATATAAAAAAATTGGACAATTTTAGTTTCCACTTTATGTTCCCCTTAGAAACTGACCTAGTTAAATGGTGACTGCCACTAATGTCAGTCTAAGATATCAGATTTTTGATAAGGCTAGTAGGTCATGCCATTTCATTCAGAGTTTGCTCTCTGTGGGTGTATGCAATTGTTTTGAATGACATGGTATGGATGTTTTTCAACCCTAAGAAATTAGAGATCAAATGAAAAGTATGTTGTTGTCAGCAAAAATTGTATATTGGAAAGTATTACTGCTGAAAAATAACTCGGATAGATATGAGAATCTTTTTTGGAATTACATGATTACAGAAGGTCTAATTTAGTTACATTGAAATGAGCCAAACAAGTTTATATAATTTATGCAGTATTTTTTCCTTGTAAAAGGTCTCATAAACATTTCACATTCATAGTATCCAAGATATATTTGTTCTTGGTCTTCACTGATTAAAAAAAAACTCCATTTGAGATGGAATATTTGGAACTGTAGTTTAAGCAAAATTAGATACACTGAGTAGTTCATTCATAGTCATATAACTAACAATGCAGTCTAGAAGTAAGCAAAGGCAGACACTGCTCATATACACTTCAAAAGACTAAAAGATATACTACGGAATAAAAGAAAGCTTGAAACAAAACAGTAAAATATGCAGAGATATTAAATAATTTTTAAACATATCTGTGAAAATGGCATTGAAATATATATAATATCATATATGAAATGAGTTGCCCGTCCAGGTTAGATGCACGATACTGGATGCTTGGGGCTGGTGCACTGGGACGACCCAGAGGGATGGTATGGGGAGGGAGGAGGGAGGAGGGTTCAGGATGGGGAACACATGTATACTTGTGGCAGATTCATTTTGATATATGGCAAAACCAATACAATATTGTAAAATTAAATAAAATTAAATTAAAAAAAAAAGAAAATTAGCACAGCTGTTTCAAACTGAATTTTATTAAAAAATAGGAAGTACGACTAACATACATTCATAAATGATCTATCTGAATTTGAATTATCAATTATCTGGCAATTAAAAAATAAAAGAGAATAAAAAATTGTGTCATAATTGAGGATAAAGATTATGAATAGTGTTTATTGTTAATACCAATGTGTATATGTGCATATGTGTGAAAACAAATTATATCTTAATGTTTATTACGTCTTAGTAAATACAAATATTCAAGGATTTCCTCCTCCAATGCATGAAAGTAAAAAGTGAAAGTGAAGTCCCTCAGTCGTGTCCGACTCTTAGCGACCCCATGGAATGCAGCCTACCAGGCTCTTCTGTCCATGGGATTTTCCAGGCAAGAGTACTGGAGTGGGGTGCCATTGCCTTCTCCAAAGTCAAATAAGATGTATACAAATTTGCAATACACTTAATCAAATGTTAAGGATTCCAGCCAATCAAAGATATAAATTCTGGAGTATACTTAGGATATTTCTAATTAATTTTCAGCCCCTGAAGGGGTACAAGGGAAGAAATGTGCCAATTGGGATGGAAAACTGGACACAGAAAAATGGAAGAAAAAATATAAAAACAGAACCATTCCCTTTTTCTATAAACCATTCCCTGTTTTCCATAAATCGACCGGAAAAAGAGCCAGATTATGTCAGCTCAAATCCCATGATTTACTTCATATTTACCCAGATTAAAATCCAGATGTTTCTATGGCTGTGTGAATTCCTTCTTCTTGTCCTACCAAACCGTCCAACTCTTCTCTGTCGCTTCTATCCCTCCACCAATCTACTAGCTTTGCTGCACATGAATATTCCCTCATTCCAGAGACTTTGCATTGTTCTTTCTGCCCCCAGGTTCTTCCACCAAATATCTACTGTTTTACTTCAGCACTTTTTTTCTGCTTTCCACTAATTGTCAGCTTTCAAACATAATGTCAGTTCCCTCTGTAGCCATTTCTTATCACAATCCCCTTGTTATTGTTCAGTCACTACGGCGTGTCTGACTCTTTGTGACCCAAAGGACTGCAGCAGGCTAGGCCTCTCTGGCCCTCACTATCTCCTGGAGTTTGCCCTTCAATCCCCTTACCCTTCAATTATTTTTCCTTATACTACTTACCAGCTTCTGACATCTCACACATTTATTTGCTTATTTATTTTCTTCTTTCATTTGAATGCTAACTCCGTTTACTCCAGGGATTTTTCTTATAAAAGTTTTTCTTACAGCCAAGACAATGCTGCACAGATACGTACCTGGCCAAATCCTGGGAGCTCAAATATATTTTGTAAAAAGGTGTTAATGCATATAAAGAAATGCAATAATTTTCCTAGACTTCATTCCTATAAATTTCTTCTTAGATGAGAAATAATTTTTATCAGCTCTGTTCTTTTTAACCCTTAACTTTGGTTTCCACGTGGACTTCTCATGTGGCTCAGTGCTAAAGAATCCACCTGCCAATGCAGGAGATGCAGATTTGATCTCTGGGTCAGGAAGATCCACTGGAGGAGGATATGACAACCCACTCCTGTATTCTTGCTTGGGAAATCCCAGGGACAGAGGAGCCTGGCAGGCTACAGTCCATGGGGTCACAAAGAGTGGGACACTACTTAGGAACTGAGCATGTTTGGTTTATACCCACACACAAAATTACTATTTCATACACCATTTTCTTTCAGCTTATTTTTAAAGGAAAAAAAAAAAAAGCTTACAAACTTTTCTTTCTGTTGATTATGATTTCTTTCATCTTCAACTGAAAGATTTTTACCTGGATATAAGGTCAATTAATTATAATCATTAATTCTATAATCTTCTCCTTAAAGCCTTTCAGACTATGACAGTGAAAATAAGTAGGCATCAATTCAAAATGTTTTCTAAAAATAAAGTTTCAATCAAAAGTTTCTTCAAATATTTATTCATACAAAAAATATGCTATTTCCTGCAAAAAGTGTATCAGTCTTGTATCTAAAAAGTTAACTTGTGCCTGCCAAGTCGTTTCAGTTCTGTCCAACTCTTTGCAACCCTATGGACTGTAGCTTGCCAGGTTCCTCTGTCCATGAGATTCTCTAGGCAAGCATATTGGATTGGGTTGCCATTCCCTCCTCAAGGAAATCTTCCCAACCCAGAGATTGAACCCACGACTTTTATGTCTCTGGCACTGGCAGGTGGGTTCTTTACCACTAGTGTTACCTGAGAAGAAGTTAATATAAAGTCATTTAACATTGTTTGTTGTTGTTGCCTTAATGTCCTATTGTTTGCAACCCCATAGACTATAGCCCTCCAAGTCTCCCCTGTCCATGGAATTCTCCAGCAAGAATGCTGGGGTGGGTTGTCATTGCCTCCTCCAGGGGATCTTCCCAACCCAAGGATCAAACTTAGGTATCTTGCATCCCCTGCATTGTATGCAAATTCTTTATTAGCAGTGCCACCTATACTAAAAATGTCTTAAAACAGCAAAGTATATATGTTGAAAATAGTAATATCAAATCTCAAGGCACAAGACTTTAAGTGCTTTGTATAGTACCTAAAATTGGCATGCAGTCAAACAATTTATTTTCCAATGGCACTCATTTTTATCACTCATAAAGATTAATGCCAAACCATGATTAAGATGATATGTGCAGCCCTGCAAGCTCCCAGAAGTTGACACACAACTCAGAGACAAGTCAATACTTATCAAAAGATTTAGGAGCATCATATATTGCTAGTGCCAAGAGAAAATTAGTTAACATAGATCAGATAGGAGTAATTTGCTGTTATGATTCTGTTTTACAGACTAGAGTCAAAAGGCTGAAGTCAATGGAGTGGTAATTCAAATCATTTTATATATTTATATATATATATAATTTTTTTTTTTGCTTAACTGAGTAATATTCGTTTTAGTTATTTTAGAGCTTGATCATCTCAGACAACCTATAAAAAAGAAAGAAAGGAAGAAACTCTTTAACAAAATTGCCTTATTTTTCAGCCATGTGTACCTTAAATGAATAAAATTATGATAGGATTTTAGGTAATGCCACTTATATTCCATCTTTGCTTTATATTTTAACTTACAAGTCACAATTGTTGTTGTTCAGTTGCCCAGTCATGTCTGACTTTTTGTGACACAATGGACTGCAATGCACCAGGCCGCCCCATCCCTCACCATCTCCCAAAATTTTCCCAAGTTCATGTCCATTGCATCAGTGATACCCTCCAGCCATCTCATCCTCTGACACCCTCTTCTCTATCTGCCCTCAATCCTTCCTAGCATCAGGGACTTTTCCAATGAGTTGACTGCTCACATCAGACGACCAAAATAATGGAACTTCAGCTTCAGCATCAGTCCCTCCAAAGAGTATTCAGGATTGGTTTCCCTTAAACTTGACTGGTTTGATCTTCTTGCTGTCCAAGGAACTTTTAGGAGTCTTCTCCAGCACCACAGTTTGAAGGTATCAATTCTTCGGTGTTCTGCCTTCCTTACTGTCCAGCTCTCACAACCATATGTGATCACTGGGAAGACCATAGCCTTGACTATATGAACCTTTGTCAGCAGAGTAATGTCTGTTTTCCAGCAAACTATCTAAGTTTGTCATGGCTTTCCTCCCAAGAAGCAATTGTCTTCTGATTTCATGGCTGCAGTCACCATCCACAGTGATTTTATATCCCAAGAAGAGGAAATCTATCACTACTTCCACCTTTTCCTCTATTATTTGCCATGAAGTAAAGGCTATGGTTTTTCCAGTGGTCATGTATGGATGTGAGAGTTGGACTGTGAAGAAGGCTGAGCGCCCAAGAATTGATGCTTTTGAACTGTGGTGTTGGAGAAGACTCTTGAGAGTCCCTTGGACTGCAAGGAGATCCAACCAGTCCATTCTGAAGGAGATCAGCCCTGGGATTTCTTTGGAAGGAATGATGCTAAAGCTGAAACTCCAGTACTTTGGCCACCTCATGCGAAGAGTTGACTCATTGGAAAAGACTCTGATGCTGGGAGGGATTGGGGGCAGAAGGAGAAGGGGACGACAGAGGATGAGATGGCTGGATGGCATCACTGACTCGATGAACATGAGTTTGAGTGAACTCCAGGAGTTGGTGATGGACAGGGAGGCCTGGCGTGCTGCGATTCATGGGGTTGCAAAGAGTCGGACACACCTGAGTGACTGAACTGAACTGAATGGGGCTGGATAGGGCTTCCTGATAGATCATCTGGTAAAGAATCCTCCTCCAATGCAGGAGGCTCTGGTTCAATTCCTGGGTCAGAAAGATTCCCTGAGAAGGAATAGGTTACCCACTCCAGTATTCTTGGGCTTCCTGGTGGCTTAGACAGTAAAGAATCCACATACAATATGGATGGCTTGGGTTCCATCCCTGGGTTAGGAAGATTCCTTGGAGAAGGGCATGGCAACCTACTTCAGTATCCATGCCTGGAGAACCCCCGTAGACAGAGGAACCTGGCAGGTTATAGTCCATAGGGTCACAAAGAGTAGGACATGACTGAGTGACTAAGCACAGCACAATGGGGCAGGATGCCATGATCTTAGTTTTTTTAATATTTGGTTTTAAGCTGGCTTTTTCACTCTCCTCCTTCACCCTCTTCAAGAAGCTCTTTAGTTCCTCTTCATTTTCTGCCATAGAAGTGAATAGTGTAATGTACATAACCTATTTATGACCATTGGCTTTCCTCAAAGTGTTTTGATATATGCCAATTAATAAATCATTCTCATTAGCATTAATTTTAACCATAACAATTATAGAACTGAGAAATTTAACATCTGCAATAAATGAAAAATTAGAAAGGTGTTTTTCTGTTGCCCTGGTGCTGGGATTATTTCAGATTGTATCCTCATCCTGACAACCTCTATTTTTTATTGATTCTGCTCCTAGAACTACCAGAAAATGATTGCATATAGTACAAGGATTGGCATATAGGAAGCACTTCCAAATATGCTTGCTTACTGAATTAATGGAAGAGTAGAAAAATGACTACAAATAAAGTGATAAGAATATTGAATTGGACATTGCATAGTATATAATATGAATCCAATAAATAAATTAATATAGAAACATTTGAGGGAAGGGGAGTGTGCGGGTCATGGAATCTATATCTGATATAAACTCTACATACACTGCTTTTTTAAATGTGGACTGGCAGCATATTATTTATTACATTTTATATATTGGAACCTGTGATACAAATTAGGAATATCAAATTCACTTTCTGTTATACACATATCACAGTCTATGATGAGGCATATATTTAAACTACTAACCATCATGAAAATGGTGAAAAGGGAAATATATTTACATTTAATACAGAAAATTAACCTTATTCAGATTTGGAAAGAAAATCCTAAAACAGAAATAAATTGAATTTTCATCAAGTACTGTATTCAAAATTGAGTACAGAATGAAGCAATGTCAGAAATTTTGAGAGAACACAGTTACAATCTACTACTTTTGCCCATGCAAATAGTTACCTAAAATAGCATCCAATACAATTTAATGTTCATTATGTATCTGACACTGCAACTAATAACTTACACTTTTTTATTATTAATCCTACAAGTACTCTAGCGAGATAAATATCATTTTATTCAACTATGAAACTATTTCAATTGTGAAATTAAAGAAAGAAATGATGACATAAATGGTTGAAAAGTTTATGAAACTTTGTCCAACGCACCTTAGTTTGGAATTAATGAATGTGGTATTTGAGTCCTGCTCTAACTAAATATAAATTCTCCTGTAACAAACATTGCTGTATGTAGAGTGTATGACCTGAAGGCAAATACAAAGTTATTCTTATATTTGAAAATGTTGAAGCTGTATTAACTGTATTTTATTAAAATCATATTTAAATTTCTACTATATTAAAATAGGAAACAAATGAAAGTAGTGACTCTGTAAATGAGAACACTGCACTATTTATCTGCTTATATATCCCATGTCCCAGGAACCCAATTATCCCCTATCAAATCTCTGACTTTGGCATAGCAGAGCTTTCAAGGTTGAGAATTCAGCCTATTTTGAAGCTCTGATACTCTAAAATATATCCTGGACCTCATGCTCTGTCTTCTGATCACAGAAGATAAGAGTCAAGGAAGGTGTACAACTTTTATATTAATACTTCACTTTCAATTGTTGATGGATTGAATTTCATTGTTTTTCTCAAACTTGTGAATATTCCCCAGGGGCAGTCAGAAACTTTCTTGCTTTTTACAACTATTCAGTTCAGTTCAGTTGCTCAGTCGTGTCCGACTCTTTGCCACCCCATGAATCACAGCACACCAGGCCTCCCTGTCCATCACCAACTCCCGGAGTTCATTCAGACTCACATCCATCGAGTCAGTGATGCCATCCAGCCATCTCATCCTCTGTCGTCCCCTTCTCCTCCTGCCCCCAATCCCTCCTAGCATCAGAGTCTTTGCCAATGAGTCAACTCTTCGCATGAGGTGCCCAAAATACTGGAGTTTCAGCTTTAGCATCATTCCTTCCAAAGAAATCCCAGGGCTGATCTCCTTCAGAATGGACTGGTTGGATCTCCTTGCAGTCCAAGGGACTCTCAAGAGTCTTCTCCAATACCATAGGTCAAAAGCATCAATTCTTGGGCGCTCAGCTTTCTTCACAGTCCAACTCTCACATCCATAATGACCACTGGAAAAATCATAGCCTTGACTAGACAGACCTTTGCTGGCAAAGTAATGTCTCTGCTTTTCAATATGCTATCTAGGTTGGTCATAACTTTTCTTGCAAGGAGTAAGCGTCTTTTAATTTCATGGCTGCAGTCACCATCTGCAGTGATTTTGGAGCCCAGAAAAATAAAGTCTGACACTGTTTCCACTGTTTCCCCATTATTTGCCATAAAGTGATGGGACCAGATGCCATGATCTTCGTTTTCTGAATGTTGAGCTTTAAGCCAACTTTTTCACTCTCCTCTTTCAGTTTCATCAAGAGGCTCTTTAGTTCCTCTTCACTTTCTGCCATAAGGGTGGTGTCATCTGCATATCAGAGGCTATTGATATTTCTCCTGGAAATCTTGATTCCAGCTTGTGCTTCTTCCAGCCCAGCGTTTTTCATGATGTACTCTGCATATAAGTTAAATAAGCAGGGTGACAATATACAGCCTTGACATACTCCTTTTGCAATTTGGAACCAGTCTGTTGTTCCATGTCCAGTTCTAACTGTTGCTTCCTGACCTGCATACAACTATTACTTCTACTACAACTATTACTTCTGCCAAATCTTCTCAAATGCTTAGAACACTTCACCTGTCAGTACCTTCATTTCCTTTTGTGTCCCAATAAAAACCTGTGCCATTACACCATGCAAAGACTGTTCATGCTTCATCTACTTTCAATGCTAGCCAGTCAGGTTCCAAATCCCATTCTTTAGAAGTGATTGCTCAGATTACTTCTCACACCAAAATCTTGAGTTAATGTGTCTGTGAAGAAGACTCTGGGATGAAAATTTGCATCTAAAAGTTTCTTGGATTGTCTATTGCTATCTACTGATACAAATGATTACATATAATTATGACTGATTTATGTTTATGTACAGTAGAGGCCACCACAAAATTGTAAAGTAATTATCCTCCAATTAAAAAAAAAAATGATTGATGATGATGGAAGTAGAACTGGGCATAATGAGAAAACTGTAATGTGGTTGCAACAGAGACCTCAGAAAATCTAGCAGTAAACACCGAACAATTGCACTGTCTTGAGGCAACCAGGCTGGGCCTGTTAAACACCCTATTCACCAGTTGTTGCTGTTGGTCAGTCACTAAGTCATATCTGACTCTTTGCAACCCCATGGACTGAAGCTCACCAAGCCTCCCTATCCTTCACTATTTCAAGAAGTTTACTCAATTTCATGTCCTAAGTCAGTGATGTTATATAACCATCTCATCCTCTGCCACCCCCTTTTCCTTTTGCCTTCAATCTTTCCCAGTGCAAAGTCTTTTGCATTGAGTCAGCTCTTTGCATCAGGTGGCCAAATTATTGGAGCTCCAGTTTTTAACATCTGTCTTTCCAATGAGTATTCAGGATTGATTTCCTTTAGGATTAACTGGTTTGATTTACTAGCAGTCCAAAGGACTCTTAAGCATCTTCTACAGCACCACAATTTGAAAGCATTAGTTCTTCAGCTGTCAGTCTTCTTTATGGTCCAGCTCTCACTTCCATACATGACTACTGGAAAAACCATAGCTTTGACTATACTGAACTTTTTTTTAGCAAAGTGATGTCTCTGCTTTTTAACACACTGTTTATGTTGGTCATAGCTTTCCTTCCAAGGAGTAAGCAGCCTTTATTTTCATGACTGCAGTCACCATCGGCAGAATTTTGGAGCCCCCCAAAAATAGTCTGTCACTGTTTCCATTGTTTCCTCATCTATTTGCCATGAAGTCATGGGACCAGATGCCCTGATCTTAGTCTATAATGTTGAGTTTTAAGCCAACTTTTTTACTCTCCTCTTTCATCCTCATCACGAGGCTTTTTAGTTCCTCTTCACCTTCTGCCATTAGGGTGGTGTGATCTGCATATTTGAGATTACTGATCGTTCTCCCAGAAATCTTAATTCCAGCTTGTGGTTCATCTAGCCCAGCAATTAGCATGATGAAGTCTCCATATAAACTAAATAAGCAGGGTGACAATATACAACTTTGTTGTACTCCCTTCCCAATTTTGAACCAGTCCATTGTGCCATGTCTGTTTCTAATTGTTGCTTCTTGTCCTGCATATAGGTTTCTCAGGAGGCAGGTAAGGTGGTATGGTACTCTCATCTCTTGAATTATCCACAGTTTGTTGTGATCCACATAGTCAAAGGCTATAGTGTAGTCAATGAAGCAGAAGTAGATGTTTTCTGGAATTCCCTTGCTTTTTTCTATGCTCCAACAAATGTTGGCAATTTGATCTCTGGTTCCTCTGCCTTTTCTCAAACCAGCTTGCACATCTGGAATTTTTTGGTTCACATACCATTTTGCAGCCTAGTTTGAAAGATTTTGAGCATTACCTCCTAGCATGTGAGATGAGTGCAATTGTGCTGCAGTTTGAACATTCTTTGGCATTTCCCTTCTTTGCGACTGAAAACTGATCTTTTCCAGTCCTGTGGCTACTTCTGAATTTTCTATATTTGCTGGCATATTGAGTGCAGCACTTTAACAGCATAATCTTTTAGGATTTTAAATGGCTCAGCTGGAATTCCATCACTTCCACTAGCTTTGTTTGAAGTAATGTTTTCTAAGGCCCAGTTGACTTTGCCTTCCAGGATGTCTGGCTTTAGGTGAGTGACTACACCACTATGATTAATAAGACCTTTTAATGACCATCAGGTCATTAAGACCTTTCTGTATAATTCATCTGTGTATTCCTGCCACCTCTTCTTAATCTCTTCTGCTTCTCTTAGGTCCTTACCATTTCTGCACTTTATCATGCCTATCCTTGCATGAAATGTTTCCTTGATGTCTTCTTGAAGAGATCTCTAGTCTTTCCCATTTGATTGTTTTCCTCTTTTCTTTGCATTGTTCACTTAAGAAGGCCTTCTTATCTCTCCTTGATATTCTCTGGAACTCTGTATTCAATTGGGTATATCTTTCCCTTTCTCCCTTTCCTTTTGCTTCTCAGTCATTAGATATTGGCATTTCAGTCACTAGATATTGGTGGCTCTGGAAAGTGATGACATCAAGTGAGGGAGCCCTCTCTCTTTGACTCCCAGACTCAGCTGAGAGTCTTCATTCTCTACAACTTTAGAACCTGTGGGGAGAAGGGTCTCATTCCTGAAAGGATGGGAGAATCATGCAGCAGACCAGTGTATATGGCACATGGGTCCCAGATGAGAAAGACTTTTTCCTTCTGTTGTTTTTAAGACAGTGAGTATTCTTTTGAGATTATATGCATGGCTATAAAATGAAATATGTTTTATAACTGTGTGTTTACTCATGATAAACAATCTGTTCATGTCTCCCCTTTCTTTTAGAAACTTATTGAAAAGTCATGGTAGATATTTTTATATCTTAAAATTTTCAATTTCTCATTTTCTCTTGGAATTGAGAAAATGCATTTGAAAAACATGTAGCCTTATTCTGAAAGTAAAGGATTATATTTATTTTCTCCAACAGGGAGACCACATCTGGAAAAGCAAATATAACTGGAACAAGTATCCAACAAAATTTTTATCAACACATTTTATTATTTTGAGCATGGCAAGTTAAATTATAATGTGCTAGGATTGACCCATATCCTTGATGTGTTTGATGGTGAAGGTAATGGTAATCATTGCAATGTCCTTTGAAATACATATAGCATGTTATAACATGCTTCTTCGAGGGTACTATATTTTAACTTTTACTGTCGCTCTTCCTACTGCTACTACTCTAACTGTTAGTGCTACTACTACCACCAGCTCTACAATTATGATCTGGCAAAAGGCTATGCAATTCTAATTCAGTGAAAGGCTGTGAATTTTTAATATGATGGCTCAACATGGCTTATTTTCATTAGTATTGGTAAGATGGAAGCTGTTTTATTTGTTGGTTTTTATATTTGATGTAAGTCAAATAAGTAGATATAGATAGTAAGACATATAACTGACCTGTTTGTTTGCTTCTTGATATCTGATTAAATGTTTCCTGTCATATGGTTCTGTGTATCATGTTTATCCATAGGAACATGGTTATCCAGAGTTATTCTGATCTTCACTACAATTGAGTTTCCAATTTTTACTACAACCTGTAACATTCCTGGCCTGCTGATTTTGTCATGTTTTAAAACTTCTGATTTTCTTCAACATTATGTAGAAGGAATAAGCAGTTGACCAGAATTTGAGGAAGACAAATTAAGCAGGTCATTGGCCACATGCCTATAATAGATCCAGTCTAAATGCCTTAGCCTAAAACCATCGATGCCTTTTTAATATTATACCAAGGTTTCTTACTACTCTAAATCTTTTCTTTTCAGAACTCAGCATATAAATCCAAAAACAAACAAAGATATTTTAAGGGGCATATATACTGCAACTTAAAATTATATATGTAAATCTCCTAATGAATGAATTCATATCAATAATTTTATCTACTTTTGCCAAGCAGATCCATGAATTTGCAAGATTTATTATAAAAAGCTAAATTTATATATTTTATGTAAGTAAAATCATTCTCTTTGCTATTCTTGCTTTTAACCTCCAAACCCCAAAAGATTATGGAGCTTTTATCCTAGGTTTTAAATAAACTTTATAAAATTATGACTTTGACCATTATTAGTTTTCTTTTGCAAGTGAACATGGCTTTGTCAGACAAGGTTTCCACAGTATGGACATTTCTCCAAACTTTTCATCATGATAGCGATCTTCTAATGTTTCTTATCCCATTCAGCATCAATCAGTGCCTTCAAGTTCACACAGAGTGACACAGCAGGTTGTAAATTCAACTGACATTATAATGTAGCAACCTACAGAATCAGCCATCTAGGTGGCCAAAAAATGATCTCACTTTCAGAGTCATGGTCAATAATAGAATCTTTCAGTTTGAATACAGAAAAACATTGGGTTACATTCTGTGTCTTGTGCTGAGCATCTTGATGTCAGGAGCTCAGTTGAGCTGAAGGGACAGAGCTAAGCTGCCAGATGTGGGAGATGATGACTAAAGCAAGCAGCCAAAAATGAAAGAGTTAAACTTTTAATCACTTACTGCAATGCTATAATCAAGAGTCTGAAACTGGAGAAAATGGTGACTACCCTGTTCCATTTTTTCTCATTGAAGAGTGCATGGGTTGAGGGTGAGACAGATAAGTGGAAGTATTGAGGTGGGCATTTTCTTTTTCTTTGGGAGACTCTGAGCCAACTTCCGGAAGGTTAATGAACCCTGGAGTGAGGGGAAGGGATAGGAGTGGAAAAGAACCAGGTCAGAATGAGGAAACATGCGTTCAAGTTTTCTCTGTCTTCTCCCTTATAGGAAGGTCTCAGAAGAGGTACTTGAAGAAGACTTCCCCCTAAGACTGCAAAAAAAGAGACCTAGCAGTAATGGTGCCTGGGCTAGGAATGCAAATAAGCCAAGAGAATGACTGGCTAGGGGCCTTGCCTTCTTGATAGCAATTCCCCTCAGACACTTGCAATGCACTGGCTGTGCACTATACGGGATGTGGGGCAGGCATAACACTACTAGGTGAAGTCCTTACCATTGCCTACAGTTAGACCTGAAAAACTCCAGATTTTTAACCTGGAGCCAGGCTCTCCACCTGATATGTGAATGTGTACATTTCTCACTGTGTTTTTCAGTAATGTCAAGTTAGCTTCCTTAAAGCATGTTTTCAATACATATGCTGATTTTGAAGTTATTCTATGGCAGAAACTATTTTGTGGCTCACAGCATCTCCTTCAATAAACTCATGGCCCTATATAGCCACAACTATTGTTTGAGCAACTGTTTCTAAACTTCCTAAAATAAGTTGTTCTTTTAACATTTTGAAAATATGAACCAGAAGCTCATTGCCATTCACTGAAATGCAGCTCAGTGTTTAATTCCAAGCACATCATTCCAAAGGGAATAATACCTATAGCTCACTTTTTGGAACCAATTTCAATAATTTATTGGATTTTCTGTTTTCCAGCTTCAGAAACCAACAGTAATAACAAAAAGAAATGGAAATAGTTTGTAGAATTAAAGGAAGACCTTAGCCACAGACCTTTATAAGATTTGTGGGAAAGGCAGTTTGCAGATTTAAGCAACAGAAACTTTAATTTATTTTCCCAAGAGGTTAAAGGAGTGACTTACAGCACTTAAGCCCTAGTTTCTAGCAGAAATAATTAAATTGGTCTGGAATTTGTAATATACATGTGTGGGGTGAAGGTGTGGATCTGTGCATTCAGAGGAGAACATTTCCCATCATAAAGGTCTATTATCAAAGAGGTAGGAACAAAAACATCTGGGCAAACAAATGTTAATTTCTACAACTCTCAAATCTGAATCACAAGCTGTGATCTCTGTTCTGAGATCAAGACATAAATACTACATTTATATTGGATATCTATACTTGTTTGCTTCACAACATGCCCCAAACTGAATTTTAATTTCTCAACAATGAGAAATTGCCTCTCTCACCCATTTTTAGGGGTTTTCTGGAAACTCTAATCTATTTAATGTCATGTTATATAGTCCAAAGAAGAAACATGAATAATTAATCATCTCCCTTCCATTATACTGCCAGCATTTAATCAGACTGCTCATAGTGCCGATTGCTCCTTAAATTATCCTCAGTATACAATATTTTACCTCTGTCTCAAATACTTTGCTCATTATCTTATTCATGGATAATTGCAATATCTTAAGTGAAATGTTCGTATTTTCCCCAAAGACATAATGATACTTATGGAATGAAAAACCAAATATCCTTGTTTTCAACATTTGCTCTTTAAAACATAAATGCCTTTGCTTATCAGCAAATCCTTAAGAATGTAATCTGTGGATGGTGTGCACAGAGGCTCAGTCACGTCCAACTCTTTGCAGCCCCATGGACTGTAGCCCACCAGGCTCCTCTATTCATGGGAATTTCCATGTAAGAATACTAGAGTGAGTTGCCATTTCCTTCTCCAGGGGATATTACTGACCCAGGGATCAAACCAGAGTGTTCTGCATTGGCAGGTGGATTCTTTACCACTAGCACCAACTTGGGAAACCCCTAAGAGCCATTCACTTCTGCAGGGATCAAACCCAGGTCTCCTGCATTTCAGGCAGATCCTTTAACGTCTGAGCCACCAGCGAAGCCCAAGAGTGTATCTACTTTATAATAATTAGCCATACTTCTGTCTATGTGATCATTGCTAATCACATCAAATTACTTGCTTTTGATAAATATATCATGTGATTATGATGAATTGGAATATGTAGTGTGTTCTTTCTGATCTAGGTGATTAAGCTGGCTCACACAGTCATTCTTCACAAAAATTTAGGATTGAATTTGGCATCTTATTATTGTGTTTTTATTTACCATGCTTTGTTATTCTTTGCCTTTTTTTATTTACTGTATTTATTTTGGTTGGGAACATTGTATTTTTATTTTTTTAATTGAAGATTAACCTTAAGAACTATTTTGAGTTATTTGTTTTCCCCTCTATGTCCATAAATAACTTTCACATGAACACCTAAAATCTCATCTATTTTGGTATCTTCTATATACAAATTTTAGTACATGTATGTATGTATATACATTTAGTTATGTGTGTGCACTGCATATATTGTATGTAATCTGATTTTAGAATTTTTTAGAATATGAACATTACTGAGTCATTTTTAGAGTTATTTCCTATGTATCAATAACTTTTTTCTTGACTTCTCTTCTTGCTACTTTCCATAAATATTTTCAAAAAGAGGTTTTGGGGTCATTAATTTTATTTCCATATGACCTTCATTACCTATATTCCACACCTTTATTTAAATAAAAACTAAGCAATATTCAAATACCACATCACTATAATTTTCTGTATACTCCTAATAAGCATTTAGACTCATTATGTTTCCTATACCTTTCGAAACTCCATTTTTTTAATCCTCGATATTAGTAAATGAAAATATACGTAACTTGGGCTAAAGAAAATACATCACTTTACATTTTTTCCCTTGAACATTTTATTATGAGTTCTTCCCCTTAATTCTGCCCTTAGATATGAAGCAATTTTTATCAAGTCCACTTCATCACATTGCTCTGAATGACCATAAGACTCTTCTAGGATTTTATAAAATCTCTTATTTTCATGCCTTCAATATTCCTCTTCGAACATACTTCCCTCCAAGTACAATTAGTAAACTCATTTCAGACCATACATGGCATTACTTTCCTTAAAGTTTTTCCAGTTTCCACTGATTATAGAATTACCTGTGTGTGTTTTTCACTCAGTCATATCCAACTCTTTATGACCCCTTGGACGATAGCCTGCCAGGCCCCTCTGTCCATGGAATTTTCCAGGCAAGATACTGGAGTGGGTTGTCATTTCCTTCTCCAGGGGATCTTTCCGACCCAGGGATCAAATCTGGGTCTCCTGCACCGCAGGCAGATGCTTTACCGTCTGAGCTACATACCTGTGACCATGATATTTAAAGTCTCAAAAGACCAGATCTCAGTGAATATCACTTTCTTTATTTCTCACTACTTTCCTCTTGGTCCAAGTATAACAGAAATTGTGCCAATTTTTCAGTAATTAAAATAATGCTAAATTTTGGTGATATTTACTTCCCATTTCTAGTTATACATCTTCAATGACTATTTTTGAAGGGTCTAGCCTACTTCACATCTTCAAAGAAGATGCCTCTTTCAAACTATTTGAAATGGCCTGAATGCCAATCACTTTCTTCTTAGTTGAAATATGGTTCAGCAATCAGAGCAGAAAAAGAAATAAAAGGAATCCAAATTGGAAAAGAAGAAGTAAAACTCTCACTATTTGCAGATGACATGATCCTCTACATAGAAAACCCTAAAGATTCCACCAGAAAATTACTAGAAATAATCAATAACTATAGTAAAGTTGCAGGATATAAAATCAACACAAAGAAATCCCTTGCATTCCTATACACTAATAATGAGAAAACAGAAAGAGAAATTAAGGAAACAATTCCATTCACCATTGCAACGGAAAGAATAAAATACTTAGGAATAAATCTACCTAAAGAAACAAAAGACCTATATATAGAAAACTATAAAACACTGGTGAAAGAAATCAAAGAGGACACTAATAGATGGAGAAATATACCATGTTCATGGATCAGAAGAATCAATATAGTGAAAATGAGTATACTACCCAAAGCAATCTATATATTCAATGCAATTCCTATCAAGCTGCTGCTGCTGCTAAGTCACTTCAGTCATGTCTGACTCTGTGCAACCCCATAGACAGCAGCCCACTAGGCTCCCCCATCCCACTACCAATGGTATTTTTCACAGAGCTAGAACAAATAATTTCACAATTTGTATGGAAATACAAAAAACCTCGAATAGCCAAAGCGATCTTGAGAAAGAAGAATGGAACTGGAGGAATCAACCTGCCTGACTTCAGGCTCTACTACAAAGCCACAGTTATCAAGACAGTATGGTACTGGCACAAAGACAGAAATATTGATCAATGGAATAAAATAGAAAGCCCAGAGATAAATCCACGCACATATGGACACCTTATCTTTGACAAAGGAGGCAAGAATATACAATAGATTAAAGACAATCTCTTTAACAAGTGGTGCTGGGAAATCTAGTCAACCACTTGTAAAAGAATGAAACTAGACCACTTTCTAACACCATACACAAAAATAAACTCAAAATGGATTAAAGATCTAAACGTAAGACCAGAAACTATAAAACTCCTAGAGGAGAACATAGGCAAAACACTCTCTGACATATATGACAGCAGGATCCTCTATGACCCACCTCCCAGAATATTGGAAATAAAAGCAAAAATAAACAAATGGGACCTAATTAACCTTAAAAGCTTCTGCACATCAAAGGAAACTATTAGCAAGGTGAAAAGACAGCCTTCAGAATGGGAGAAAATAATAGCAAATGAAGCAATCAACAAACAACTAATCTCAAAAATATACAAGCAACTCCTACAGCTCAACTCCAGAAAAATAAACGACCCAATCATAAAATGGGCCAAAGAACTAAATAGACATTTCTCCAAAGAAGACATACAGATGGCTAACAAACACATGAAAAGATGCTCAACATCACTCATTATCAGAGAAATGCAAATCAAAACCACTATGAGGTACCACTTCACACCAGTCAGAATGGCTGCAATCCAAAAGTCTACAAATAATAAATGCTGGAGAGGGTGTGGAGAAAAGGGAACCCTCTTACACTGTTGGTGGGAATGCAAACTAGTACAGCCACTATGGAGAACAGTGTGGAGATTCCTTAAAAAACTGGAAATAGAACTGCCTTATGATCCAGCAATCCCACTGCTGGGCATACACACTGAGGAAACCAGAAGGGAAAGAGACACGTGTACCCCAATGTTCATCGCAGCACTGTTTATAATAGCCAGGACATGGAAGCAACCTAGATGTCCATCAGCAGATGAATGGATAAGAAAGCAGTGGTACATATACACAATGGAGTATTACTCAGCCATTAAAAAGAATACATTTGAATCAGTTCTAATGAGGTGGATGAAACTGGAGCCTATTATACAGAGTGAAGTAAGCCAGAAGGAAAAACATAAATACAGTATACTAACGCATATATATGGAATTTAGAAAGATAGTAACAATAACCCGGTGTACGAGACAGCAAAAGAGACACTGATGTATAGAACAGTCTTATGGACTCTGTGGGAGAGGGAGAGGGTGGGAAGATTTGGGAGAATGGCATTGAAACATGTAAAATATCATGTAAGAAACGAGTTGCCAGTCCAGGTTCAATGCACGATACTGGATGCTTGGGGCTAGTGCACTGGGACGACCCAGAGGGATGGTATGGGGAGGGAGGAGGGAGGGGGGTTCAGGATGGGGAACACATGTATACCTGTGGCGGATTCATTTTGATATTTGGCAAAACTAATACAATTATGTAAAGTTTAAAAATAAAATAAAATTAGAAAAAAAAAAAAAGAAAGAAATATGGTTCATATATTATCTACTGAAACTTCTCTGTAGATTGATTTGCCCAGTTGGAATATAAGCTTCCTTAACATCAAGGGTGGAACTAAAAAGCCTCTTGATGAAAGTGAAAGTGGAGAGTGAAAAAGTTGGCTTAAAGCTCAACATTCAGAAAACTAAGATCATGGCATCTGGTCCCATCACTTCATGGGAAATAGATGGGGAAAGAGTGGAAATAGTGGCAGACTTTATTCTGGGGGGCTCCAAAATCACTGTAGATGGTGATTGCAGCCATGAAATTAAAAGACGCTTATCCTTGGAAGGAAAGTCATGACCAACCTAGATAGCATATTCAAAAGCAGAGACATTACTTTGCCAACAAAGGTTCGTCTAGTCAAGGCTATGGTTTTTGCAGTGGTCACGTATGGATGTGAGAGCTGGACTGTGAAGAAGGCTGAACGCCCAAGAATTGATGCTTTTGAACTGAGGTGTTGGAGAAGACTCTTGAGAGTCCCTTGGACTGCAAGGAGATCCAACCAGTCCATTCTAAAGGAGATCAGTCCTGGGTGTTTTTTGGAAGGAATGATGCTAAGGCTGAAACTCCAATACTTTGGCCACCTGATGCAAAGAGTTGACTCATTGGAAAGGACTCTGATGTTGGGAGGGATTGGGGGCAGGAGGAGAAGGGGACGACAGAGGATGAGATGGCTGGATGGCATCACCAACTCGATGGACATGAGTTTGAGTGAACTCCAGGAGTCGGTGATGGACAGGGAGGCCTGGCATGCTGCAATTCATGGGGTCGCAAACAGCTGGACATGACTGAGTGACTGAACTGAACTGAACTGAACATCAAAGGGGCTTCCGTGGTAGCTCAGCTGGTAAAGAATCCTCCTGCAATGCGGGGGACTCTGCTTCAATTCCTGGATTGGGAAGATCACCCTGGAGAAGGGATAGGCTATCCACTCCAGTATTCTTGTGATACCCTGGTGACTCAGCTGGTAAAGAATCCACCTTTAAAATGGGGAGACCTGGATTCGATCCCTGGGTTGGGAAGATACCCTGGAGAAGGGAAAGGCTACCCACTCCAGTATTCTGGCCTGGAGAATTCCATGGACTGTATAATCCATGGGGTGGCAAAGAGTTGGACACGACTGAGAGACTTTTACCTTTAACATCAAGATTTTTTGTGTTATACACTGCTATATCTCTTAAAACTAAAACATGCTAAGATAAATGATGATAGATAATGAATACACGTGGAAGTGTAATCTACTTAAAATAAAATTGACATAAATACTATTCACTGTTTTTAAATTAGAATCACTTTTGATTTTTTCTATCTAAATATTACTAGCAAATGTAAAATGTCACTTCAAATACAAAAAGAAAGAGAGTTGCTTGTAGTTTTGAGTATATATTATGCCTATATTCCTATTTTGCATACAATTACATAAAACTTGTGAATTTGTCTGTTGTTATTACCAAAATACTGCCAAACCAAGGTTGACTGAAATATCAAGTGAATGATCCTGAAATCTTAGATACACAGAAAAATATTGTGAAAATTAAAATTAACTCATGAGAAATTAAGATGTCATTTTTTTGGAAAACTTATTTCACAGTGGTTGGACAATGTCCTTTATGCCAGTTTAGTTCAATCTGAAGAAATTGCATACCCATGAATTAAGTATTAATGTTATTTAAGTCCAACTAGAAGGTCTGGTCTTCCTATATCTAGTTATTTTAAAGTCATGATTTGAGAAATATAGAGTTTAAAATCTGAAACATTCACATGTATTAGGTAGGGAGGAATTTATCTTACCTGTTTTTTTTTTATAAATCAGAAGCTTTACAGGATTAAAGTTAAAAATGATGTTGCTTCAGCAAAATAAAGTTAAATGTTATCAAAATAATACAGTCTTTTCCTTTTGGGATTCAAGAACTCGAAGATTTTTAAAAGGGCATCAAAAGAGCTATGTTGGAGTTAGTCATAAATTGAATAGGTAAAACTTATATTTTGACCATTTGATCCTTGAGAAATTACAGTGCTAATAGTTTATTTTTGTATGTATGTTTGCTTGCTTTTAATCATTGAGAAAGGATTTTTAAATAATCAATTTAGGATATTTAAAATTTTTATTTTATTGAGGGAATATTAAATTGAGAACAAATAAGTGTCTTTACTGATTTGATTTTGAGCTTTGATAAAGATAACATAAATAACAAGAAGCAGGAACATATGATTTTTAATTGATCTGGATGAATAATTTACAAAATCATAAATGTTCAATAAAAGAAGTATTTTATTAGTTATTTTAATTATAATTACTTTAATAATTTTAAATATTATTTTAGTTATTAATAATTTTTCTGAATTAATTTATCTGTGCAATTAAGAGAACCAGAAAGCTCATAAGATTAAGAATAAGACTTAACTAATTTTAATCATAGCTTTCTTCTGACTAGCTTTGTACCTTTTCAGATACTACTTAATACACTCTGAGTCACAAATTTCACTTGAAAAAATTGACTAATTATCACAATTGCATTAGCTTATGTAAACATTTTTAAATAGTTAATTGGTTAAATATACTACAAAACTGTGCATTTAGAAATGGATAGAATGTGTACTTTAAGACTTGTTCATTCACTTTCTCTGTGGGTCACTGCAAACAATTTTCCCCAAAGCAAACAGAAGTATACATGTGTTTTTGTGTGTATACACACATGCAGATTTTATATATATATACACACACACACACACACACACACACATATGGAGAAGGCAATGGCAACCCACTCCAGTACTCTTGCCTGGAAAATCCCATAGACGGAGGAGCCTGGTGGGCTGCAGTCCATGAGGTCACTAAGAGTCGGACACGACTGAGGGACTTCACTCTCACTTTTCACTTTCCTGCATTGGAGAAGGAAATGGCAACCCACTCCAGAGTTCTTGCCTGGAGAATCCCAAGGACGGGGGAGCCTGGTGGGCTGCCATCTATGGGGTCACACAGAGTCGGACATGACTGAAGTGACTTAGCAGCAGCACACACACATATATATATCATACATATATATATATATATATATATATAGTATTCTGAATGATATTGTATTTCAAGTGAATAAATTTAATTATTTATTGGCAACAATCTTACCTAATATAACACTATACTTTCTTTCTTTTTGTATTCTACAGCTTTCAGTTTAGGCATTGAATATGACCACTGTATATTAAATTGTTCAAAAATTTATACTGTTTTTTGAAATGTAAGTCAGATTCTATACAATTCATCTATTTAAACTGTATAAGACAATGAGCTTTAGTGTATTTATGGTGTTATGTAACCATGAATACAGTCAACCTTAGAATGTTTTAATCTCTCCAAACAGAAACACACCATCTATTAGCAATTCATACCCATTTCCACTACACCCCAAGTTCTAGGAAAGAGCAATCTTTTCCATAGATTTGCTTATCCTGACATTTCATGCAAATGGAATTATATAATATGCTGCCTTATTTGAATGATGTTTTCAATAGCATATTTTCAAGGTTCATTTATGTAGTTGCATATATCTGCATTTGATTTTTTTTTTACTGCTGAATAACATTTCATCATATGCATATGCCAGATTTGATTTATCCCTTCATCAGTTGATGAGCATTTGGGTTGTTTCTATATTTTCACTGCTATGGATAATGCACCTTTGAACATTCATGAATAGGTTTTTGTGTAAATATAGTTTTCATTTTTCTTGAGTAAATAACCTTGAAGTCAAATTGCTGGTTTGCATAGTAACTCTACTCTTGAGAAATAACCAGACTATTTAACAAAGTGGTTGCATTTCAGTGTGCATTTTTTGCCATCAGTGCACGAGGAGTCTGATTTTCTCACATTCTCATCAACACTTGTTCTATTATTGTTGTTGTAATTTGGTGATGATTATTATGACCATCATCCTAATAGATGTAAAGAACTCTTCAATTATAATTTTGAGATGAATTTCATTGATGGGCTAAAGATGTTGAGTGTATTTGTATGTGCTTTCCCAGCCATTCATATATTTACTTTGGAAAATTATCTATTCATAGCATTTCCACATTTTAATTCGTTTCTTTTTGTCTTTTCATTTTTGAGTTAGAACTGTTCCTTCTATATTCTGAATAAAAGTCCTTGTTAGGTGTATGTTTTGCATGTTTCCTCATAGCCTCTTTTTCAGTTTGTCAAACCTAAGTTGGTGCTTCTGTCTTGAATTCAAGAAATAATACTGAAGAAGTTGAAAGACACCTCTCAACTATTTGTTGCATAATAGAAACTATTTGGGATTCAGAAGATAGCTTGCAAAATATATTAATCAATAACTTTAGAACTAATATTATGCTTGAAGTATATCAATCACACCTTAATATATTTAGTACTGTGAGTAAAATTCTATAGGCATTGCTAAAACCTATGATTAAGTATTGCATTTTATTGGATGGTGTAAGTTTTATAGATGACATGTCTACAACCAGGTTAGTGAATGAATTAAATATTTTTGCATTAAATAAAAATATATACCCCCTAAATTAATTACATGGTTTAGGTCATGCCTTTGTTTTATTCTGGCTACATTTTCTCTAAAATGTTTAAGTTTTAAATAATTAGTGAGATATATTGTTGTAACTTAGATTACATTCCTTTTAAGAGACAGAATTAACTGTTTATTTCAATCACTTTAGTTTTTGTTAGATTTAAAAGAAAAAGATTAAAAAAAAAAGAGGATTAAAAGGCTACAATTTCAATCCAAATGTCTTAAAATAATCAAGAAGATTAGATCAGATAAGTGATTTTCTTTAAAAATACAATTTATTTTATTAGCCTCCTCTTTCTGTGAATATTCAAAGCAGCTTAATTTTTCACTATGTTGTCAGGCTTATTAGCCCCTGATGTTAAGATGCTACAGGAACTGTTATTAGAGAAATTATATTCTAGATCCCTAAGCTGTTTTTAAGGCAATCATAAATGTTTTCCATTGAAAGAGATAAATAGGATTTTCATTAATTGAAATATTTTTACCTTAGAAATTTTGACCTGTTTTGGCCATTCTTCTGAATGTATTTTATATATGATCTAAACATTTTTCATGCAAAATATCAATTATTTTCAATAATTAACGGCTGTTAATTAATAAACCACTAATATTATCTACCAAGTGAAATATTAACTATTCTTAAAGAAACAAAATTTCTTCTTCTCTTATTAATAAAATCAAGCAATTAATGTCATATTTGTATTTGAGAAAATTACTCTTTAAGAATGAGATAATTGTCAAACTAACATAAAATGTAAGAAAATTTGAAAATTATCTCTTCCTTAAATCAATAAATATAGTATAATAATAATATTACAAGTAAAGCAGATAAGAGCATAATTAGGATTAAATAATTTCATACTTTTTGAATATTTCATATTTTAGTTGTATATAGATGAGAGCTGAACGTTTGCTGTTATATGCTAGGCAAATAGCAATATCAGAAATAAATAATTTTAAACAAGTGCACTAGATTTACTTGCTTGACACAAAAACAAAATGTAAGACATATTAGGTATATGCATAACTTAATCACTTTGCCGTACACATAACATTAGATTAACATATATTAAATTAACACAGCATTGTAAATCAACTATGCCTCAATATAAAATAAAAACTAAATTTAAGAAAGATATATTAAATAGTGCTTGCTTTCATAAAGCTAAAATATAATTGAATAAAGGTGGCTTAAACAGTAAAGAATTCACATGCAATGCAAAAGACCTGGGCTTGATCCCAGGTTTGAGAAGATCCCCTGGAAAAGGGCACGGAAACCCACTCCAGTATTCTTGCCTGAAGAATCCCCATGGACAGAGAAACCTGCTGGGCACAGTCCATGGGGTCACAAAGAGTCGGACACGACTGAGAGACTCAGCACACACAATACTATAAAACATGACATCTCAATCAGATCAGATCAGATCAGTCACTCAATCATGTCTGACTCTTTGCAACCCCATGAATCGCAGCACACCAGGCCTCCCTGTCCATCACCAACTCCCGGAGTTCACCCAGACCCACGTCCAGCGAGTCAGTGATGCCATCCAGCCATCTCATCCTCTCTCATCCCCTTCTCCTCCTGCCCCCAATCCCTCCCAGCATCAGAGTCTTTTCCAATGAGTCAACTCTTCGCATGAGGTGGCCAAAGTACTGGAGTTTCAGCTTCAGCATCATTCCTTCCAAAGAAATCCCAGGGCTGATCTCCTTCAGAATGGACTGGTTGGATCTCCTTGCAGTCGAAGGGACTCTCAAGAGTCTTCTCCAACACCTCAGTTCAAAAGCATCAATTCTTCGGCACTCAGCCTTCTTCACAGTCCAACTCTCACATCCATACATGACCACAGGAAAAACCATAGCCTTGACTAGACGGACCTTTGTTGGCAAAGTAATGTCTCTGCTTTTGAATATGCTATTTAGGTTGGTCATAACTTTCCTTCCAAGGAGTAAGCGTCTTTTAATTTCGTGGCTGCAGTCATCATATCTACATTTAAACATTTTCTGAGGAAATAGTCATCTGGTCATACTGCACTCTTAATTTCTTTTTTTTAATTGCTAAGCCTTAAGTTTTATGCAAACTCAAAATAAACCCTTAATTTATTCTACTATAGAAATAAAGCGTAATTTTCTGAGTGATCTCAGAGAAATCATACATACTCTTTCACGAAGCTCATGGTCTCTTGGTGGATACAGATCAATGCATAATGATAAAAATTAAAAGTTACTATAAAATGGTGTTAATTGATATATAGAAAGCAAAGACATTATGAATAAGGAGAGGTTAAGTTTTCATTAAACCTATTTTGTTTCTCATTTGAAGAAAACATGAATACATGACTTTACACTTCAGCCTAGTTTTGTCTCACACCCCTGAGTGACAGAAGGCTTCCCTGGTGGCTCAGATGCTAAAGAGTCTGCCTGCAATGTGGGAGACCAGGATTCGATCCCTGGGTCAGGAAGATCCCCTGGAGAAGGAAATGGCAACCCACTCCAGTGCCTGGGAAATCTCATTATTGGAGGAGCCTGCCAGGCTAGAGTCAATGGGGTTGTAAAGAGTCCTACACAGCTAAGCAACAAACAAAAATACTAATCTGAGTGATAGAGAGCAATGTGAATATATCTGTCTCACTGATAAAAAATAACCATAAATATAAGTTGCTTCTGAAGTTTAGGATGTGGGTACATGAAGCAAGAGTGCATTTGACAGGACTTATTTTATCTCTTGATAACTATGGACGAAGGTTTGTGACATTGAACAGGAGGCGGTGATCAAGACCATCCTCAAGGGAAAAAAAAAAAAAAATTCAAAAGGCAAAATGGCCGTCTGAGGAGGACTTACAAATATCTGAGAAAAGAAGAGAAGCTAAAGGCAAAGGAGAAAGGGAAAGATAAACCCATTTGAATGCAGAGTTCCAAAGAATAGCAAGGAAAATAAGAAAGCCTTCCTCGGTGATGAATACAAAGAAATAGAGAAAAACAATAGAATGGGAAAGAATAGAGATCTCTTCAAGAAAATTAGAGATACCAAGGGAACATTTCAAGCAAAGATGAGCACAATAAAGGAGAGAAATGGTATGGATTTAACAGAGGCAGAAGATATTAAGGAGAGGTGGCAAGAATACACAGAAGAACTATATTTAAAAAGATCTTCATGATGAGATAAACATGATGGCATGATCACTCACCTAGAGACACATCCTGGAATGCAAAATCAAGTGGGCCTTAGAAAGCATCACTACGAACAAAGCTAGTGGAAATGATGGAATTCCAGCTGAGCTATTTCAAATCCTAAAAGACGATGTGGTGAAAGTGCTGCACTCAATATGCCAGCAAATTTGGAAAACTCAGCAGTGGCCACAGGACTGGAAAAGGTCAGTTTTCATTCCAATCCCAAAGAAAGGCAATGCCAAAGAATGCTCAAACTACCACATAATTGCACTCATCTCACACAGTAGCCAAGTAATGTTCAAAATTCTCCAAGCTAGGCTTCAACAGTATGTGAACCAAGAACTTCCTGATCTTCAAGCTGGAGTTAGAAAAGGCAGAGGAACCAGAGATCAAATTGCCGACATCCACTGGATTATCAAAAAAGCAAGAGAGTTCCAGAAAAGCATCTACTTCTGCTTTACTGACTATGCTAAAGCCTTTGATGCGTGTATAATAAAAAACTGTGGAAAATTCTGAAAGAGATGGGAATATCAGACCACCTTACATGCCTCCTGAGAAATCTGTATGCATGTCAAGTACCAACAGTTAGAACCAGACATGAAACAATGGACCGGTTCCCAATTGGAAAAGAGTACATGAAGGCTGTATATTGTCACCCTGTTCATTTAACTTATTTGCAGAGTACATCATGTGGAATGCCAGCCTGGATGAAGCACAAGTTGGAATCAAGACTGCCAGGAGAAATATCAATTACCTCAGATACGCAGATGACACCACCCTTATGACAGAAGAGCAAAGAACTAAAGAGCCTCTGATGAAAGTGATAGTTTGAGAATGAAAAAGCTGGCTTAAAACTCAACATTCAAAATACTAAGATTATGACATCCAGTCCCAACACTTCATGGCAAATAGATGGGGAAGCAATGGAAACAATGACAGACTTTTTTTCTTGGGCTCCAAAATCACTGCAGATGGCAACTGAAGCCAAGAAATTAAAATATGCTTGCTCCTTGGAAGAAAAAGTATGACAAACCTGCTGCTGCTGCTGCTAAGTTGCTTCAGTCGTGTGCAACTCTGTGCGATCCCATGGATGGCACCCACCAGGCTCCTCCGCCCCTGGGATTTTTCCAGGCAAGAGTACTGGAGAGGGGTGCCATTGCCTTCTCTGATGACAAACCTAGACAGCATATTAAAGAAAAGAGACATTGCTTTGCCTAAAAAGGTCTGTCTAGTCAAAATTATGGTTTTTCCAGTAGTCCTGTATGGATATGAGAGTTTGACTATAAAGAAAGCTGAGTACTGAAGAATTGATGTTTTTAAACTGTGGTGTTAGAAAAGACTCTTGAGAGTCCCTTGGACAGCCAGGATATCAAACCAGTCAATCCTAAAGAATATCAGTTGTGAGTATTCATTGGAAGGACTGATGCTGAAGCTGAAACTCCAGTACTTTGGCTACCTGATCCAAAGAACTGACTCACTGGAAAAGGCCCTGATGCTGGAAAAGACAAGGCAGGCAGAGAAGGGGATGACAGAGGATGAGATGGCCTCACTGATTTGATGGACATGAGTTTGAGCAAATTTTGGGAATTGGTGATGTACAGGGAAGCCTTGTATGCTGCAGTCCATGGAGTCACAAAGAGTCACACATGACTGAGCAAGTGAACTGAACTGCTTTTATCTCCTGTCACTAGTAGTCAACATTTGCTTAAATATGTCCAGCTAATCGGAGAAGGCAATGGCACCCCACTCCAGTACTCTTGCCTGGAAAATCCCATGGACGGAGGAGGCTGGTGGATTGCAGTCCACATGGTCGCGAAGAGTTGGACACGACTAAGCGACTTCACTTTCACTTTTCACTTTCATGCACTGGAGAAGGAAATGGCAACCCACTCCAGTGTTCTTGCCTGGAGAACCCCAGGGATGGCGGAGCCTGGTGGGCTGCCGTCTATGTGGTCGCACAGAGTCGGACACGACTGAAGTGACTTAGCAGCAGCAGTCCAGCTAATATGGTCAGATAAAGTGAATGTAGTAAAAAGTACTCACATTACTTCTTTCTTTCTTTACAATAGAGCCACAGTAAAAATGGATTTTAGTGTTAGTTGCTCAGTTGTGTCTGACTCTTTGCGACCCTATGGACTGTAGTCCACCAGGCTCCTCTGTCCATGGGATTTTCCAGGCAAGAATGGTGGAATGGGTTGCCATTTCCTTCTCCAGGGGATCTTCTGGACCCAGGGATCAAACCTAGGTCTCTCACATTGCGAGCAGACTCCTTATGGTCTGAGCCACCAGGGAAGAAAAATGGAATTTTAAATAACCGTAGTTATTTTATTGAATCATCAGAATTTTATTAACTGTAAACCAGATAAAAACTAAATTGGATCAAATGGATGCTGTGTAATCAGTGATTAATCATGTTATTTATAAATATTTCTTCTTAATGGTTTGAATTCCATTAAACAAATAAATGCTGAGTATAGAGTCATTTACATGGCTTTTTTATTGTTATCCCCAGGAATGTTTCTCTCTCTACTATATCTGTTTCTAAATTTAAGTCACAAATCCTGTTAGTTGCTCCTTGTAAGTCCTTTGAAGTAAGAGAAGATTTTTTCTTAGAGAGTTTAAATTATGTACTCAAAGCAACTACATTTTAACAATTACAAACTTACAATGATAGATTCATCACTACTAATAATATTCACTTTGTTATTATGTATTTTGTTTACAAATTATATTTGTTTGCACAATGTCATTTATGTTTATGCAAATGTTATATGGAGTACTTTTTTCAATTGTATTAAAAATATGTCCCTACATAAATAAAGTGACAGTAGAAATTTAATTTTTGCTGTATTGTATTTTTTATTAATTGAATTCTATATCCTACTAGCCAAGCATGTGTTTAATTCAACATTTATTGATTCAAATTAAATTTCTATCCCATAACATTAACATATCTGTAGTACAGTGTCAAATTTCTTGGTTTTGGTTTAGAATTTCACAATAAAATCTTTCACATCTTATTTATAATATGATTTAGAAAACTACTTCTTGGTGACACCATTTATATAATTGAGCAATTGATCAACTGAACTTAATGATTAAATTTAAGGGTGAACTTAGTGACTCAATTCCAGTGCTCACTTTTGGCAATTTAATTAAACACATTTGATCTCTGGTTTTTATATATCTTTAAAATCATACAAAACCCTATTTTTCCTCTTTATTTTTAATCTGACTTGTTCATATTTATTCATTTTGCACTTGTATAAAAATAATATGTGTACATAATCATTTATAAGGAGAGAGACAGTGAGAGTAAGAGAGACATTGACTCTTGGTTGCTAGACTGTGAAGTTCTAAACAGGAAAGTTTGCTTTTGTCAAGAGGTTTGCCACTGGGTCGAGAGGTGGAGCCTTACGTAATTAATTGTATAAAATTGCACAGTTAACTGTATACTTTCAAAATAAAGTGTAATTCACAGATATGGATACTTGTCTGTAAAATAAATACATTAACAAGTGTTCAATCTCACTATTTATCCAGAAATTAAAACTTTCTGGAGGTAAAATTAATGCCATATGGATTCACTCTTTTTTTGAAGTAGTACAAATTATATTTTAAAATGAAATTTGCTAATACCTGGAAACAGTGAGAGAACAAATACTCTGTTCCAACAATCCCAAATCTAGGTGGGTTTACCTTGAAGGAACCCATGAACTAGGATATATATGAAGAAGTATAGGTTACAGCACATCTATCCTTCCAGGGCAGAAACAACCTAAGAATTCCTCATTGGAGGGTAGATAAGCTGTGGATTATGAATACAATTCAGTATTAAGCAATAAGTGAAGTGAATGTAAACATAAGGCTAAGTGTGAATCAAATTTATTTGATGGCAAGGAAATGGAATGGTATGGACCTAACAGAAGCAGAAGATATTAAGAAGAGGTGGCAAGCATACACAGAAGAACTATCCAAAAAAGATCTTCACGACCCAGATAACCACGATGGTGTGATCACTCACCTTGAGCCAGACATCCTGGAATGTGAAGTCAAGTGAGCCTTAGGAAGCATCACTACAAACAAAGCTGGTGGAGGTAATGGAACTCCAGTTGAGCTATTTCAAATCCTAAAAGATGATTCTGTGAAAGTGCTGCACTCAATATGCCAGCACACTTGGAAAACTCAGCAGTGGCCACAGGACTGGAAAAGGTCAGTTTTCATTTCAATCTGAAAGAAAGGCAATGCCAAAGAATGTTCAAACTACCATGCAATAGCAATCATTTCACACACTAGCAAAGTAATCCTCAATATTCTCCAAGCCAGGTTTCAACAGTACATAACTGTGAACTTCCAGACTTTCAAGTTGGATTTAGAAAAGGCAGAGGAACCAGAGATCAAATTGCCAACATCTACTGGATCATCAAACAAGCAAGAGAGTTACAGAAAACCATCTACTTCTGCTTTATTGACTATGCCAAAGCCTTTGATTGTGTGGATCACAATAAACTGTGGAAAATTATTAAAGAGATGAGAATACCAGACCACCTACCTACCTCTTGAGAAATCTGTAGGCAGATCAGGAAGCAACAGTTAGAACCAGGTGTGGAACAACAGACTGGTTCCAAATTGGGAAATGAGTACAATAAGGCTGCATATTGTCAACCTGCTTATTTAACTTATGCAGAGTACTTCATGTGAAATGCGGGGCTGGATGAAGCACCAGCTGGAATCAAGATTGCCAGAAGAAATATCAATAATCTCAGATATGCAGATGACACCACCCTTATGGCAGAAAATGAAGAAGAACTAAAGAGCCTCCTGATGAAATTGAAAGAGGAGAGTGGAAAAAACTGGCTTAAAACTCAGCATTCAGAAATCTAAGATCATGGCATCCAGTCCCATCACTTCATGGCAAATAGATGGGGAAGCAATAGAAACAGTGAAAGACTGTATTTTGGGGGGCTTCAAAATCACTGCAGATGGTGAATGCAGCCATGAAATTAAAAGATGCTTATTCTTTGAAAGAAAAGCTATGACAAACCTAGACAGCATACCAAAAAACAGACATTACTTTGCCAATAAAGGTATGTCTGGTCAAAGCTATAGTTTTTCCAGTAGTTACTATGGATGTGAGGGCTGAACTATAAAGAAATCTGAGCACTGAAGAACTGATTCTTTTGAACTGTGGTGTTGGAGAAGACTCTTGGGAATCCCTTGGACTGCAAGAAGTTCAAACCAATTAGTCCTAAAGGAAATCAACCCTGAATATTCATTGGGAAGACTGATACTGAAGCTGAAGCTCCAATACTTTGGCCACCTGATGCGAAAAGTTGACTTTTTCAAAAAGATCCTGATGCTGGAAAAGGATGAGGGCAGGAGGAGAAGGGGATGACAGAGGATGAGATGGTTGGATGGCATGACCAACTCAATGGACATGAGTTTGAGCAAACTCCAGGAGATGGTGAAGGACAGGGAAGCCTGGTATTCTGCAGTCCCTGGTGTTGCAAAGAGTCAGACACAATTTTGCGACTGAACAACAACAATATTTTCAGTGGAGGAAGGAATTTGCTTCATGGTCTATGGAATTTGATATAAACAGCATATTTGAACCATAGGAAAAAAAAAAAAAAATATATATATATATATATATATATATATATATCAGGATATTGTCATTGAGGTCAATGAAAAAGATGACCTGATGACATGGATGCTCTCAATTCTTTTGAAAGGTAAAGAGATTTCAAGTAACTGAGAACCAAGAAGAGAAGTATGATTAGACTCAACAATATGTCCTCAATATTAATGTTAGCAAGAGTCCCTTCACAACAGTGGTGGGCATGGATGCTAACACACAGTGCATTTAGAAGGTCATGAGAACTGAGGAAGAGGAGAGAGGAAAGCTTTCCTAGAGACAATTGGCTGTACTTACTCAATTAAAGGGGTTTCTGGTGACTCAGGGTAAAGAATCTGCATGCAACGTGATACACCCACGTTCAACCCCTGGGTCGGGAAGATATCCTGGAGAAGGAAATGGCAATCCTCTCCAGTATTCTTGCCTGGAGAATCCCATGAAGAGAAGTGCCTGGAGGGCTACAGTCCATGGGATTGTAAAGAGTCAGACATGACTGAAGTGACGTAGCACACATGCATGCAACATACTTTCATTCAATTAAAAACTTGAGGATTAAGCCCATCAGTCTGTTTTCAACGTAGTTCTGAACATGCTAAAGTTTGAAAAATGCTGTTAAAAATATATTTATATATGTAGGCAATACCAAATTTTGAGAAAATACATATAAGCAGATAATATATGAATATATAAAAGGAAGTAATAACACTATGATCCCTCGAGAGTTTATGTTTAATGTAAGTAATGGTGAGATCCATCATGTTTCTAAGTTGAGGTGGGTTAATTAATAAAGGTATTAAGCATCACTATGAACAAAGCTAGTGGAGGTGATGGAATTCTAGTTGAGCTATTCCAAATCCTGAAAGATGATGCTATGAAAGTGCTGAACTCAATATGCCAGCAAATTTGGAAAACTCAGCAGTGGCCATAGGACTGGAAAAGGTCAGTTTTCATTCCAATTCCAAAGAAAGGCAATGCCAAAGAATGCTCAAACTACAGCACAATTGCACTCATCTCACACGCTAGTAAAGTAATGCTCAAAATTCTCCAAGCCAGGCTTCAGCAATATGTGAACCGTGAACTTCCTGATGTTCAAGCTGGTTTTAGAAAAGGCAGAGGAACCAGAGATCAAATTGCCAACATCTGCTGGATTATGGAAAAAGCAAGACAGTTCCAGAAAAACATCTATTTCTGCTTTATTGACTATGCCAAAGCCTTTGACTGTGTGGATCACAAGAAACTGTGGGAAATTCTGAAAGAGATGGGAATACCAGACCACTTGATCTGCCTCTTGAGAAATTTGTATGCAGGTCAGGAAGCAACAGTTAGAACTGGACATGGAACAACAGACTGGTTCCAAATAGGAAAAGGAGTTCGTCAAGACTGTATAAGTCACCCTGTTTATTTAACTTATATGCAGAGTACATCATGAGAAACGCTGGACTGGAAGAAACACAAGCTGGAATCAAGATTGCTGGGAGAAATATCAATAACCTCAGATATTTAAATGACACCACCCTTATGGCAGAAAGTGAAGAGGAACTCAAAAGCCTCTTGATGAAAGTGAAAGTGGAGAGTGAAAAAGTTGGCTTAAAGCTCAAGATTCAGAAAACAAAGATCATGGCATCCGGTCCCACCACTTCATAGCAAATAGATGGGGAAACAGTGGAAACAGTGTCAGACTTTATTTTTCTGGGCTCCAAAATCACTGCAGATGGTGACTGCAGCCATGAAATTAAAAGATGCTTACTCCTTGGAAGGAAAGTTATGACTAACCTAGATAGCATATTCAAAAGCAGAGACATTACTTTGCCAACACAGGTTCGTCTAGTCAACGCTATGGTTTTTCCAGTAGTCATGTATGGATGTAAGAGTTGGACTGTGAAGAAAGCTGAGCACCGAAGAATTGATGCTTTTGAACTGTGGTGTTGGAGAAGACTCTTGAGAGTCCTTTGGACTGCAAGGAGATCCAACCAGTCCATTCTGCAGGAGATCAGCCCTGGGATTTCTTAGGAAGGAATGATGCTAAAGCTGAAACTCCAGTATTTTGGCCACCTCATGCGAAGAGTTGACTCATTGGAAAAGATTCTGATGCGGGGAGGGACTGGAGGTAGGAGGAGAAGGGTACGACAGAGGATGAGATGGCTGGATGGCATCACTGACTCGATGGACGTTGAGTCTGAGTGAACTCCGGGAGTTGGTGATGGACAGGGAGGCCTGGCGTGCTGTGTTTCATGGGGTCGCAAAGAGTTGGACACGACTGAGCGACTGATCTGATCTGATCTGATCTGATTACTGGAAAAGAGATAAAGAAATCCATATCCTAGTGTGTTTTGTACGATATAATAACTAGTGCTTTTTGGTAATGTCATCAGTTGGTACAATAAAGAAAAGAGTGATCCAAATACTCCCCAGTGGATGTGGGAATTCACCAGTATAGGAACTGAACTTCTGGACAGAAGGGATGTTTATCAGAAGTGGGGAGGATAAAGACTTGGGAGTTGCATTGGGAAGCAAGGAGAACCTCCAATCTATGTGCTGAACTATTTAGAATTTGTATTACAAGTGCTTCAAACCGAGGTGGCTTTTAGGAAAAGGTTGACTGAAAAAGACTTTCAGGTGTCAAATGAGGAAAGTTGGATGAAACAATAAAAAATAATTACAATGAAAAATTAAATTTTAATAACCATAAATTCTAATTTCCAGTGCTATAATACATTTTTTAATTAAAAAAAAGTAATGAGTAGATTATAGTTTCTGTGTGCAGCACAAGGAAAACCAGAGCAGAAGATGGAGAAAAAAATGAAGAAGCTTGAAAAGCACAAATGACATGTTGAGAATCAGAAAAACAGAAATTTGAGTTTATAAAGCTGCTTCTGAAGGAAAATGAAAACAACTGCAATTATTTTCAGGTGAGGAAGTGAGTCAACAGTTAAAAGAATTGGCTGAAGTGTTCCTTAGTAACTGCAAGCCCTAAAAGCTACAGCAAGTGTGCTGCTGCTGCTGCTGCTGCTGCTAAGTCGCTTCAGTCGTGTCGGACTCTGTGCGACCCCATAGACGGCAGCCCACCAGGCTCCCCCACCCCTGGGATTCTCCAGGAAAGAACACTGGAGTGGGTTGCCATTTCCTTCTCCAATGCATGAAAGTGAAAAGTGAAAGTAAAGGAGCAGAAGAAGGAGAGTGTTTCAGTGAGGTTATGAGGGAGGCAGGCACAGAAAGCCTTTGGCAATGGCTAAAGCAAGTCTACACATATTTTCCACAGCATGTTTGGCACTTTTTAAAAATTCACACAGTGTCAGTACACTGAAATTCTTCCCAATTGAACTGGGGTCCATGGGGGAAATTTGCTTTAAACAAACCAAAAATAAGATGTATTAAAAATATATGTATGTATTAAAAATGTATTAAAATATTATATGATTTTTATTAGAGTCAGGTTAATGTCCATAAAGTGATGAAGGGATAATACCATAGGCTGTATAATGACTATACAACTTTTTAATTCTAAAATATTCCAATATATTAGGCCCTGAATAACAATCATCTCCTCTCCCTGCAACTATTAACATCTATATTTACTTCTTATGTTGATAGATACAATAATTATAAAATAATCAGTTTATAGACTGAGTTTAGAATGCAATTTTCATATATGTGTAAGTGTGTGTATATGTTCTCTTTCTTATCTTAGAAGTAAAAATATAATAGATAATTTAAATGAAAATAAACCCAAATCCCTGTCTTTTGTTATAAATGGTCTATTGCCCCTCTTACACCACACATGTTATTTATTACAATAAATTGTACTCTTATTTGTTTGCATTATGCACAAATGTTTGAAGAATGAAAGAATGAATGAATACATAAGCAAGTGAATGAATCTCTGCAAATGTGATTTATAACTTAATTGCTGTAATTATAGTGCCTTTGGTTTCTGAATCTGTAATTGGGAATATATATTTTGAACTAAACCTTGAAAATAGGCAATGTGTGGTATATTACTGCCTTGAAAGTTCAGTCAATTTAACTTTAATGCCATGGCTGATGATGTAGCTTCCATTTGGTTAAGCAGTTTATTAACTTCAATCTCCTTAATTAGAAGGTGTATGCAAAACCTGTCTCTGTCTAGATTTAGGATTGAATGAGAAAGAGTTAAATGACATTCAGGAGGAAAAGAAACAAGCTATTCACAATCCAATAAATATTGTTCAGTACAGCTAAAGTAGTTTTTATATTAATGCCTTCAGAATCCATTATAATAAAACATATAGAGGATGATTTTAATTTTTTGTGTATTTACTTGTTCTTTTTTTTTTTTAACTTTACAATATTGTATTGGTTTTGCCATACATAAACATGCATCCGCCACGGGAGTACACGTGTTCCCAATCCTGAACCTCCCTCCCACCTCCCTCCCCATACCATCCCTCTGGGTCATCCCAATGCACCAGCCCCAAGCATCCTGTATCCTGCATCGAACCTGGACTGGCGATTCATTTCTTTTCTAACCTAAGGCAGGTCCATATATTGTAATAACCTTCACTTACTTTGGCTTTTAGAAAAAAAAAAATTCTGAGGATTTTCTAAAATATTATTAGAAAAGTTGAGTCACAGAATTAGAAGTTTATGTAAATAAAATCTGTTTAAAAAACTTTATATACATCTATTTCTTTTTTAACAAGAGTCTTTGTGAAAAGCAAATTATGTAATACAAACTTAACTTGATTTTTCTCTTTTCCAGGGGATTGGTGGTATTGCAGAGCTTCCCTGGTGGCTAAGAGATAAAGAATCTGCCTGCCAATGCAGGAGACGCAGGAGATGCAGTTTCAATACCTAGGTCGAGATCACCTGGAGAAGGACATGACAACCCACTTCAGCATCCTTGCCTGAAGAATCCCATGGACAAAGAAGCCTCAGTTCAGTTCAGTTCAGTCACTCAGTCGTGTCTGACTGTGCAACCCCATGAATCGCAGCACGACAGGCCTCCCTGTCCATCACCGACTCCCAGAATTCACTCAGACTCACGTCCATCGAGTCAGTGATGCCATCCAGCCATTTCATCTTCTGTCATCCCTTTCTCCTCCTGCCCCCAATCCCTCCCAGCATCAGAGTCTTTTCCAATGAGTCAACTCTTCACATGAGGTGGCCAGAGTACTGGAGTTTCAGCTTTAGCATCATTCCTTCCAAAGAAATCCCAGGGCTGATCTCCTTCAGAATGGACTGGTTGGATCTTCTTGCAGTCCAAGGGACTCTCAAGAGTCTTCTCCAATACCACAGAGGACTGGCGGGCTACAATTCATGGGGTCACAAGAACTGGACACAATTTAGCAACTAACCACATGTTATTACAGTTGGGAAAACAATCACTCTTCTCCAGAAAACAGGCAATACCTCTTCACTTATTCCATGTGTTTTATAAAGAACATGACTTATTGGAGAATAAGTGCAGAGGCACAGCAGATGAGATGACTTGCATGTGGGTAAGGGTTTGAAAAATAAGATGGAACAGAGGAGCCCTGCATCAGTACTGGATCAGAAATGCTGACATAACTCCAGGAGCAATCTCATGAATTCTACTGCCAGTTCCTTGGAAAAGGGAAATAACTAAAATCACTTCTACCTCATCCAAGAGAGTCTATATCCCTGTCTCTCTTTGACTGTAGTTCCCTGGTATCAGAGCTCATTATTTTACTGCATGAAAGAAAAAGGAAAAAAATATATATATACATATATATATATACACTATATACACAGTCAATGGCTATTTATTGAACATGGGTTCGATCCCTGGGTGAGGAAGATCCCCTAGAGAAGGAAGTGGCAACCCACTCCAGTATTCTTGCCTGGGAAATCCCATGGACAGAGGAGCCTGGTGGGCTACAGTCTATGGGGTTGCAAAACGGTACACGACTTAGTGAGTAAACAACTTTCTTAAATCAATTATTGACTTTATTTTTGACATACTAAAGTAGTTTAAAAATAATTCTGAAGATTGTTTACTCATTTCTCAAATATATTTTCCTGATTTTTTTTTTAACATTTTCTAAGAAAAAGTTTTAAGTCAGATTTGGATTTGCCTGTCTGGCAATATGATTTAGGCATGCCTATGTGCTTTTGCATATAGCATCATTAATTCTTGTAGAATACATATGGAGTGGGTATTGTTAGCACCTGGTTTTACAGATGAAGTAACTAATGCTTAGAAATATCAAGTTTATTGCTTAAAACCAACTTTGCTACAATGTTTTATAAGTTCATGTATCTCCAGTTTAAACACAGCCTCATGGTTAAGAAGAAGTCTCCCTTTTCCTTTAATATACTTTTGGCTAGTGTTTCACAATTTCATGGAGACAAAAATCTGTGATATTCTGTAAATGAATTTTGATATTCAGAGACAAAATGTATTTATAATGATGTGCCAGAATCATTCAGAGAAGGAAACTACAAGTGTGAAATTAAAATTCAACCCTTTCTACCCAGGCAAAAACGGTTGAATCACTCCCTCACAGAACACTTCAGAACACAGTGGCTTTGTTCATGACAAAATGATGTTTATCTATACTGACTTTGCACATATGCATAGTCATTTCTATTTACTCAATGTTTTCCCTTCTGATGATGCAAATTTATTGAAAAAAAATCACATACATCTTAGTTATTTTTTTTAATTTCACCTAGGTGAAATCTTTGTTGTTTTGCTCTGAATCTCTTCCCATGAGATCCAGTTAAAAAGTACATTATTACCTAAATGTAAAATATTTTGCATTCAAAATAATACCTTTAAAAATTGTTTATTCCTTCTTAAATACTTTTCAATGTATCCTGTACTAAACTGTAAACCAGTTCCTTTTAATAAAATGTGTACTTAGTATCATCTGGCAGGACAATTTCTCAGTTGGACCTCTGATTCCTTATATGTTAAGCTCTGTCCAGCCCTGATAACTGCATATTTCCCCACTTTGAAATGCTTTTAATTTTCTTTTCACCAATTTATTTATACTCCCTATTTAATTTCACTTGAAGTTTTACTAATTCAGGCATCCCTTTATTGATTATACCAAACCCATCAACAGTCATTATACTTTACACTACTTGACTTTTGACAAATTAAAGCATTTGTGATTTTTTTTTTCCTTGCTAAACCATAGGCTCATTGAGATCAACCTGCCATTTGCTTTGTCTTTCTTTGAGGTTACAAAGTTACAAAAGCACTTAATATACAGTAAGGACAAATAACTATTCTCAACAATATGTGTGACCATTATAAATTCTTAATACATGACAGATAATTAATTGAAAACCATATAGATGAAATGAATGTAGTGTTTAAATATAGGTTCCTGTGTTCATGGAATTTTTCAGGCAAGAATATTGGAGTGGATTGCCACTTCCTATTTCAGGGACTCTTCCTGACCCAGGGATTGAATTCACGTCTGTTCCATCTCCTGCACTGGCAGATGGATTCATTACCACGCAACATAGTTGTTCAAATAACTTGGGATTCTGTAGCACTGGGTTGATTTACCCATATATTATCTACAATTTTTCATCAATAATGTAATATTTACCTCTTCCTTAATATTTTCCCCCAAAGTTTCAATCAAGCAATGTTTATAAAGTGTTTTTCCCAATATAAAGGTAAATTTTCAGTTAATTATTAGTTATTGTCATTGTATTCTAAAAAACAAAGATTTATTTTACAATAAGCAGAGAGGGAAGTAGCCCATATGTCATGAAAGTAACTGCATAGATAATAATATCAAAATCTGAAAAAAAATCAGTATTAAGGTTTAGCTTATGTTTAAGCAAAATGAGACCCCACTCCAGTACTCTTGCCTGGAAAATCCCATGGACAGAGGAGCCTAGTAGGCTGCAGTCCATGGGGTCGAGAAGAGTCGGACACACTTCACTTTCACTTTTCACTTTCATGCATTGGAGAAGGAAACGGCAACCCACTCCATTGTTCTTGCCTGGAGAATCCCAGGGACGGGGGAGCCTGGTGGGCTGCCGTCTATGGGGTCGCACAGAGTCAGACACGACTGAAGCGACTTAGCAGCAGCAGCAGCAGCAAGCAAATTGAGAAGATACTTGGAGCTGATTTTGTCTTGTATTTTTATTTTTGCTCTTTGTTTTTACTTCATTTTGTTTCTTTCCACTCCTTTTTCTCTCTTTCCCTGCTGTCTTGATTTCTTTTAAATCAGAAAAAATATATATCGATCCTGCAGGGTATCTAAGGAATAAATTATTTGAATTCAATGCATGGCATAGAGAGACCTCCAGCTGATACATGTTATTGCTCCAGGTGAAAAGCTTGATTACTCTCATAAAAAGAATGAAAGGACAATAATGAGGGAATCACTTTCACTGGCAGCCTATGGCTCCTGGGTTTGCATACATAATATAGTAAAAAAAAAAAAAAAGGCAAAAATATAGAGGAGGAATGTTTCAGAATGTGGGTTAGCTTGGAAAGAAACCAAGGTAAGCAGCAGAAGTAGAACAGAGCTGTCAGGTCAGCAGCTTGACCAGTTTGCATCTTTATTTCCCAGTGATATATAGAGTGATTATAAAGTATATGCTGTGTACACTGTACCCACCTTCTCTCTCCCTCACTTACTGTTTTTTAGCTAATTAACTTCTTAGATTTTCAAACATTAACCAGAAGTATCAAGTTGTTCAAGTACAAGTCACTTGCTCATAAGCAAGTATGGGTTCTTTGACTTACATATTAACTCCTCTTAAGTGGCTTAAGTCACTTAAATTCACATCATCAGCATGGATATAATGTGTGTGTGTGAGAGAGAGAGAGGTAGAGAGAGAGGGAGGGAGAGACAGAAGCTTAGTATCTTGGTTTAGCTGCTGCTGCTGCTGCTAAATCGCTTCAATTGTGTCCCACTTTGTGTGACCCCATAGACGGCAGCCCACCAGGCTCCCCCATCCTGGGATTCTCCAGGCAAGAACACTGGAGTGGGTTGCCATTTCCTCCTCCAAGGCATGAAAGTAAAAAGTGAAAGTGAAGTCACTCAGTCGTGTCCGACTCTTCGCGACCCCATGGACTGTAGCCTACCAGGCTCCTCCGTCCACGGGATCTTCCAGGCGAGAGTACTGGAATGGGGTGCCACATTGCCTTCTCCTTCCTTCTCCTAGTACCCAATATTTGGCACACTGGTGAAGAACCTCCTTGCCGATGCAGGAGATGTTTGATCCCTGGAGAATCCCATGGAAAGAGGAGCCTGACAGTCTACAGTCTAAAGGGCTGCACAGTGTCAGAAACAACTGAAGTGATTTAGCATATGTAAAATAGCTGCAAGTTCCATTTAGAAGGCATAATGTAAACATGTTTTCAATTAGAATTGCTTTTTAATGGAATAAACTGCTCCAATGTATTACAATAATAAAATAAATGCTACAAATATATTTACACCAAACAATCCCATTTTTTAAACAAGTTAATTGTCACAACTTTTTAAAAGCCTACTAAAAAGAGCAACCGATGGACAACTTTGTATAATTTTATATCCATACAAATATCAAATCTCTACATAAATTTAGCCTTCACCTCTGATAGAGAGGTAAACTTCAGAAAGATGCTAAAATTAATATTTCTCACTATGGAACTGAATACTAGCCACGGCAAACTCACTGAACCTCAACCAACTTGTATATTAGGAAATGAAACTGTCTAAGGCAGTTTTAGGTATTGATAAACAGGCACTGTTACTCTAGGATGAATTTATTGTTCACTAATCTTTTTCCCATTACCCACTGCACACATGTCTATTATGGCCGTTACTATAGTGTGTCTCAGTTATTTATGCATCGGTATCAGCAAATGTATGATGTGCTCCCCAAGGCTGGAGCTATCATCTGCTTCTGTATCTTCAGTACCTACTTCATTAAGTACCCAGTAGACAGTACTGTTCAGAGAAATAGCTTATGCAGATTAGTCAACTAAGAAATTGATTTAGTACATTTCAGGCGATAGACTTGAAGATTTAAAAGTAAGTAAGTGTTAGTCGCTCAGTCATGCCTGACTTTCTGCAGTCACATGGACTGCAGCCCACCAGGCTTCTCCTCCATGAGATTTTCCAGGCAAGGATACTGGAGTGGGTTGTGGCTTCCTTCTCCAGGGATCTTCCAACCCAGGGATTGAACCCGGGTCTCCTACACTGCAGGCAGATTCTTTACTGACTGAGCTACAAGGGAAGCCCCAAGATTTAAAAAAAAGATGGTCAGTTTAGGAAATCAGTCCTGAATATTCATTGGAAGGACTGATGCTGAAGCTGAAGCTCCAATACTTTGGCCACCTGATGTGAATAATTGACTCATTAGAAAGAGCCTGATACTGGGAAAGATTGAAGGCAGGAGTAGAAGGGGATAACAAAGGATGAGATGGTTGGATGGCATCACCGACTTGATGGATATGAGTTTGAGCAAGCTCTGGGAATTGATGATGGACAGGGAAGCCTGGTGTGCTACAGTCCATGGGCTCGCAAAGCATCAGACATGACTGAGCAACTGAACTGAACTGATAAGAGAATACTCCATGAGCACTTGCTTTCAGCACTTCCCTCATATTATTCCCTATTGGGAAACTCAGATATTAAAGAATAACTGTACCACACACCAACTGAGCTTACTTGATTCTGATGACAAGAAAGATGCACTGTGTAAAACATCTTTGTCAGCATGAGACTGTCTTTTCACAATTTGGCTGTATTAAGAGTTGTTTCTTTTGAAATGGAAATGAACTCATTATTTATCAACTCTTGTATAGTTCTACTTAATTCCAAAAGTTACATCAATGATAATTTCAACTACACTTTAAATTGTCCTTATGAAACCATTTTATTTTGTGTTCTTTAATTCTTTAACTTGAATAATACTTACTCATTTTTCTCTCATGCATAAGTTTGTTTCACTTCTGGAAGCAAAAGAGATATTCAGGTTGAGATTGTTTCCAGGCACCGAATATGCATAAACAGAGTACGTCAAGGCTGTATATTGTCACCCTGTTTATTTAACTTATATGCAGAGAACATCATGAGAAACGCTGGACTGGAAGAAACACAAGCTGGAATCAAGACTGCTGGGCGAAATATCAATAACCTCAGATATGCAGATGACACCACCTTTATGGCAGAAAGTGAAGAGGAACTAAAAAGCCTCTTGATGAAACTGAAAGTGGAGAGTGAAAAAGTTGGCTTAAAGCTCTACATTCAGAAAACAAAGATCATGGCATCCGGTCCCATCACTTCATGGGAAATAGATGGGGAAACAGTGGAAACAGTGTCAGACTTTATTTTTGGGGGCTCCAAAATCACTGCAGATGGTGACTGCAGCCATGAAATTAAAAGACGCTTACTCCTTGGAAGGAAAGTTATGACCAACCTAGATAGCATATTCAAAAGCAGAGACATTACTTTGTCAACAAAGGTTCATCTAGTCAAGGCTATGGTTTTTCCTGTGGTCATGTATGGATGTGAGAGTTGGACTGTGAAGAAGGCTGAGCGCCGAAGAATTGATGCTTTTGAACTGTGGTGTTGGAGAAGACTCTTGAGAGTCCCTTGGACTGCAAGGAGATCCAACCAGTCCATTCTGAAGGAGATCAGCCCTGGGATTTCTTTGGAAGGAATGGTGCTAAAGCTGAAACTCCAGTACTTTGGCCACCTCATGTGAAGAGTTGACTCATTGGAAAAGACTCTGATGCTGGGAGGGATTGCGGGCAGGAGGAGAAGGGGACGACAGAGGATGAGATGGCTGGATGGCATCATCTGACTCGATGGATGTGAGTCTCAGTGAACTCCGGGAGTTGGTGATGGACAGGGAGGCCTGGCATGCTGCAATTCATGGAGTCGCAAGGAGTCAGACACGACTGAGCGACTGATCTGATCTGATCTGATTGATTAGAATCAATGGATATCTAGTGAAGTTATCTAATTAAGTTTAAAACTTAGTAAGAAATATACATCATTTAAAAGGAGGGCATAGCAACCCACTCCGGTATTCTTGCCTGGGAATCCCCAAGGACAGAGGAGATTGGTGGGCTACAGTCCATGGGGTCGCAAAGAGTCGGACACAACAGGGACTAAGCACAGCACAGCACAACACACATAGGTCATTTAAATAACACATAGAACAGTGAAACATATGTGTTGCAACCCTGAAGTGATAGATTTAAAGGACTTAGAGTACCACTTCAGGCCAACATGTGATAAAAGGGATTAAATTTATTAATATCTTCCTGACTGATATGAACAAAAATCTGGACAAAATATATGATTTTGTGGCATTGTTCTCTGGTTAGCAAAGAGCAATGAAACAAACAAGGTGAGCCCTAAGATTGCACAGGCACCGACGCTCTGAGAGAATTTGCTGACCATAGCACAGGAGGCAGGACATTAGATGAGCCCAGCCAAGTACCAAATCAGATTAAATAAAGGTCTGGGGTGACTAAGGTTTATAAAGAAAGCAGAGTAATAAAAAGAAGATATTTGTACAAAGAGAGAAATCTGGAGATCCATATATGGTCGCCCTTCAGAATTCAGCAAATTACTTATACAATCATATGAAGAAATCACCCAAGACCAAGAGAAGAACATCTAAAATGATTAAAGAACCATCATATGCATTTGCAAACTATGAACAGCACTTATTCCTCTCAGCCAAAGTAGAGTGGTATATAATTCAAGGCTTATTGAGTAGAATATTTGGATTTACCCTAAATTATTTTCAGGTATTATCTAACAGTGCTTAATAGTAAGCTCCAGTGTGGGGAATTAACTGTTCCCATGCAACTTCCATGCAGGGGGACACAGGTTTGATCCCTGGTGGGGGAAGTTCCACATGCAATACATTGTTGCCAAAAATAAAAAAAAAGCATGAAGTCCAAATTTAAGTCTGAAGTTACAACTTTAAACTTTAACATATTTTATTGCTTTCTGTGATGTTTTATTTTAATGACCACGTAGATAAAGTAAATTATAGAGTTTATCCATAGGCTGAGTTTCAGTGGTGACTGAGGAAAAGGGAGGTAAGTGAATTCATATAATTGCAGCCAAATAACTATTGTTATGTTACCAATTTTAGTCTGAACATAGAGGGAAAAAACAGTATAATATTAATTTGTGGAAAAAAAGGTGTTGGAATCAATAAAAATATATGTTATGATTTTTGTGAAACTTAGTGGTACAATTTGATAAAGTGACTTGAAAAAAAGTGGCCTGATAACAGAGCTGACAAAGTAACCCAAAAGGAATAGTGTAAACAGTGAGGTATTTCAAAGCATATTGTTAAAGAGCATTTGATTTATTTGATGACAAGATTCATAGTGGAACTATGAAAGAACTGATGGAGTGAACAGAAGAAATAGTCATTAGTTAAGATGGCAGTTAGCAAAAGAACAGCTGATCCAATTACATGGTTGATGTTACATGGAAATAACCCATTTGTGGGTGAATTTTGAATGGAGATTATTGTGAATGGTTGGAACTTCTATAGAAGGCAAGGTTTATCTAATTGAATCACATGATGGAGTTCAGAGATTGTTGTAATGTACAACTAGTCCTCCAGGTACAATGTTGAAAATTTTTCTCTGGGTGTGTGTGTGCTCAGTCACAGTGACTCTGCAGCCCCATGGACTGTAGCCCACCAAACTCCTCTGCTCATGGAATTTTCCAGGCAATAAAATTTTTATCTTAATTTTATTATTTATTTTAATAATGTATATTATTTGTTAATACTATTAATATCCTATTGATATTAATATCACTTAAACAATTTATATTAATTATTAGTATATTGATTTTTCTTCCAACTGCAACTAATCTGACTTATTCCTCTCAGACTTTAAGGATAGCACATAGTGAACTCACTTGCAAATCTACAAACAATTCAAAAGTTGATAAAAACTTTCCAGATGAAATTCCTATGTGATCTGCCAGCATTCAGTGTGAAAAAGCATTAGTGTCATTTATAAGAAAAGTCTTTCAAGTCAATGACAGAACTAGGCCAGAAGCAATGAGGATAAATTAAGTGATAGAGGATGTTCAATGGTCATCTGAAACTATGGTATAAAAGCCACTAGCAGTTCTTTTCTCTTTCACATGGAGTAACAGAAAACAAAAATCTACCCTTCATTTTTTGAGGATGCAAAACTATTACATTTGTGCTTTTAGCCTATCGGAGTTGATGCAGACAAAAATGTGCTTCATATATTTTATTTGATACAAATAAAAGTCTCAAGTTATATTACAATCATTTGAACATAGTGAAAACTAATGCATAGAAAATGAAAACTTGAGATGGTATTCAATATGCTTAATTTTTTAATTGTTTTATTCTATTGAATAGTTCTAAACTTGGCATCTGAATGTATCCATTGTTTTAGATAGATAGAAACATAGATAAACAGATAAAGTATGTTGGATCTGACCCAACCCTGAAAAAGCCCACTTAATAACTCATTTATTTGCTTTATGTTTTCCATATATCTTACCCCTTTTCCTTAGGAAAATCCCCTTTTCAGGGAGCTCATTATATTGGGGTTATCCTATTCCTTATATCTTGTTCCCAACAAATTCTACTACCCTTACATAATTTCTCAAATGTAATTATGCAATTATGTCATCATTTTTCCTTAATTGTTGTAACTGCGAGTTAGATTTCCATCAGCTGGTCCTCTACTTCAGGTTCACAAAATTTTTATACTCTCTTTTTCCTTTATCAATTAGGCATCCATATCTGATATTCACTATATTTTAGCACCTTATCTCACATATTTTTATGCTTTTATGGCCCAATAGCCTACATTTACTTTAGTACCAGAGTATTTTCAGGAAATTTGAGTCATAACTTGGATTGTAACACCAAGTCATTTGATTTTGATGATATCGGCTTGCTATCTTTGGTTATGAAGGTATCAATAAAATATTTTAAAACTAATAGTGGCTACCATTTTAGTAAGCTTGTACATGTTTTGTGATACATTTCCTAAATATTGCAACATAACAAAGAAAGGAAATGTTTTATTTTGAATTTTCACATATTAGGGATCACAAGCTCAGAGATATTAAATAATATAATATGCCTAAGTTTATATATATAGCAAGTAGTGGAAAGCAGAGTTGCACTCAGATTCATTACTTATAGTCTGTGCTTATTTCATGTCTTCATATTGCCTATGAAAATATTTTCAGAAAAGATCATGAAATGGGCACAAAACAATACAATATTGTAATAATAAGTAATTAGCCTCCAATTAAAATAAATAAATTTATATTAAAAATTGTTTTGATCGCTGATATTAAAAAAATTCATTTTGATTTTTGCTAATGGCTTTTCTAGCACACACTGTGAGTTTATATACTTTATTTATTTATTTATATACCTTTGTCTGTCTTAATTGTGAGCCAACCAAGAGTATTAGATAACCATCAAACAAAACTAAAAAAGAATTACTGAAACCATTTCATGGCATTATGCATTTTCTCTGTGTCCCATGTTTCTGGTGACTCCCCCTGCCACAGTTTTGCTGAGAGTAATTGCAGATAACATTGTACAAGTTTAAGGTGATTTGATACAAATTTATATTGTTAAATGATTACCACAACAGTATTAATTAAAGATCATCACCTCACTTAATTACATAATTTTATGTGTGTGTGGTAGGAATATTTAAGATTTACTCTCAGCAACTTTCAAGTATATAATACAGTATTATTAACTATAATCACCATGCTATTGATTAAGCCATAAATCTCATTTTTCTTATAACTGGAAATCTCTATTCTTTGACCAATATTTCCCCATTTCCTCCACCTTCCAGTCCCTGATAACCAGTCATCATTGACTCTCTTTCTATGAGTCTGGCTATTTTTAGGTTTCCTGTAAAAGAGAGATCACATACACTTCCTCTTTCTGACTGACAACACTGTCTAATGCCCTCAAGATTTATCTATGTTGCTGCAAATGACAGCATTTCTTTTGTTTTATGTCTGAATAATATTTTGAAGAACTTTTATAATATTTTTCATGGTGGTTGCACCAATTTACATTCCCACCAACAATGCACACATTTTTTTATTTCCTCTATATCCTTGCCCACACTTGCTGTAACTTTTCATTTTGATTATAGGCATTCTAATGGGTGTGATGCAAAATGACAGGCCATTTGGTTTGGATTTGTATTTCCCCGATGATTAGTGGCAGTGAGCATTTTTTCATGTACCTGTTGGCTACTTGTATATTTTCCTTAGAAAAAATGTCTGTTCATGTTCTCTGCTGGGGGTACTTTTTGAATGATGCCACCATCAAGTATGATTATCTGAGGTCTCATCAGTCAATTAAAAAGTCACTTTCTCCATTATCCTCTATATGTTTAAAATTAACAAAAGACAGTTGTGGGTTTATGCTGCTAAGTCGCTTCAGTTGTGTCCGACTCTGAGCGACCCCAGAGACGGCAGCCCACCAGGCTCCACCGTCCCTGGGATTTTCCAGGCAAGAACACTGGAGTGGGTTGCCATTTCCTTCTCCAATGCATGAAGTGAAAAGTGAAAGTGAAGTCGCTCAGTCGTGTCTGACTCTTCGCGACCCCATGAATTGCAGCCTACCAGGCTCCTCTGTCCATGGGATTTTCCAGGCAAGAGTACTGGAGTAGGGTGCCATCACCTTCTCCGCTGTTTATGATAGTAACAAGAAATATATGAGCTCCTTTATTTATTAGAATGTACATTAAACAGCACAGATAATCTCTAAAATGTTATACTATTGTAACAAATGGTCTGTCTATGCATCTTGTGGTTCACGCATCTATTTCAGTGAATCATTTCCTCAAACTTAAAATACTTGCTCTCTGACTTTTAGAATACATTTTTTTTTTTCAGGTGAATTAACGTTTTAAAATAAAACACTATTTACCTTGAGGAAAAGCCTAAATCAAATATTTTTATTTTATATATTCATCATGCAGATAGTAGGAATTTTTCTTGGTCCTGAAATTTCATAATTTACATATCTGAATGTCAGGACTTAGGATCAAGACTGGAAAACTTTTAAAAATAAGTTGGAATTAGAAAGGGAAGGAAAAGAAAAATTTGTGTATATTCTGCTGTACCATCCCCAAAACAACAAGAAAAAGTTATATTCAGTTGAGGTAATCTAAGAATTACTTACTGAATACTGGGTGCATGCCAACTGCGGCATGAAGTATACAAATACAAACATATAATTTGTATGTAGCTCAAGTTCTTCTGATATTAAAAAAATTCATTTTGATTTTTGCTAATGGCTTTTCTAGCACACATTGTGAGTTTATATAATTTATGTATAAATAAAAGGGACAAAGGCATGTAAACGATTAATTATAAACCAATCTGAGGTTATCTTTGTTAACTGAGTTAACAAAGTTTTATTAAAGCCTCAGTTCAGTTCAGTCACTCAGTCGTGTCCGACTCCTTGCGACCCCATGAATTGCAGCACGCCAGGCCTCCCTGTCTGCCTATCATCAACTCCCGGAGTTCACTCAGACTCACGTCCATCGAGTCAGTGATGCCATCCAGCCATCTCATCCTCTGTCGTCCCCTTCTCCTCCTGCCCCCAATCCCTCCCAGCATCAGAGTCTTTTCCAATGAGTCAACTCTTCGCATGAGGTGACCAAAGTACTGGAGTTTCAGCTTTAGCATCATTCCTTCCAAAGAACACCCAGGGCTGATCTCCTTCAGAATGGACTGGTTGGATCTCCAGTCCATTGGGTTGCAGTCCAAGGGACTCTCAAGAGTCTTCTCCAACACCACAGTTCAAAAGCATCAATTTAGGGAATTTATTACTTGGTCACATAGAAGTTATTGAGTCAAATAAACAATCAATTTTTTTTTTCATTTTTTCACAATTGGATCATGTAACTTTTTAAAAATCTGACCCAAAGTATTTACAATTAAAATGCCATATTCAGGGATGGTATAATTTTTTTTACTTTTCTTGATGTAATTCACCAGAGTTATCTTTTATATTCAGAATTTGAATCATTACAAATATAGGAAGCATCTATATATTCAGGTTTTTTTTTCTTTGTACATTCTCTCATATGAAATATTCTCTGAGTACCCAGGTTAATTAACTAATCACTGCATTGTCAGCTCTCTATTATGCACTCTGCTGTATCCTATCACTGACTTGTTCTGGGTTAAGATTTATCTTGGGAATTGAAAGCCAAGGCTGGAACAAGCTGAACAGAGTGTTCTATTTCTGTATGAAATGATAGATGCTACTCTTGCCCAGAATGACAACACTTTGCACTGCTCCCAATCTGTAAATTGCTCCATTTGCTTGGCATAATAAGTATACTGATGCATTTAATTCTTTCTACCAGGGCCATGCTGTTCAGTTCCTTTCTGCTAGCCAAATATATCAGAAGTCATAAATTACTCATCAATAAGGAGACAATGTGATCTCTTTTATACGTAAAAGCAGTGTTACAGCCCTGCTGTTACCATTTTGAGTTATCATGTTTTTTAAGATTCAAGATTAGAAAAAGATTTGTGGTGATATTTTTACTTTTATCAATGACTTAGTCTTAGCCCAGCAAACATCCTGACAAAATAATTGTGTATAATTCGAGGTATGATCTGTGGAAATGCTTTATTGTTAACATAACTACCACTTCTTCTCAAAATGAGCTTTCATTTCTTTTTTTTTCATATACTACAAATAGTGTTTGTTTTAGATTCACATATTACAAAAATAAAATGACTTAAATATTATATTCAGCTGTGGCACCATATATGATTGTGTTTTCTCTTTTACACATTTCCTTTTTTTTTTCCTTTCTTTACTGAGTACAGATTGCTTTTATAGTTTCCCAAAGAGGAGCAGAGTTGGACCATAAAGAAGGCTGAGCACTGAAAAATTGATGCTTTCAAATTGTGCTGGGAAGATTCTTGACAGTCCCTTGGGCTACAAAGGGATCAAACCAGTCAATCCCAAAAGAAATCAACCCTGAATTTTCATTGGAAGGATTGATGCTGAAATTGTAGCTCCAGTACTCTGGCACCTGATGCAGAGCCAACTCATTGGAAATGACCTTGATGCTGAGAAAGACTGAAGGCAGGAGAAGAGGGTGACAGAGAATAAGGTGGTTCGATAGCATCACCAACTCAATGGATGTGAGTTTGAACAAACTTCGGGAGATAGTGAAAGACAGGGCAACCTGGCGTGCTGCAGTCCATGGGGTTGCTGAGAGCTGGACTAGACTTAGGGAGTGAACAACAACAAAAAAGGAGAATGCCTCAAGGGAACAAGGTTTGGAGTGTTTAGTACCAAGCATGATCAGTTTCCCTTTTAATCATATGACCTGAATCATATCCAATACTTATCTAAGTTACGAGTGCCGAACTATTTACCCACTGGATCAATCCAGTCCATTACTTCATTTTCAAAAATTAGTTTTATTAGAGCCATGCCCATCTATTTCTGTATTGTTACAGCTGCTTTAGTCTGCAGTGTGGTAACTAAAGTAGACTTTAGTTTAGTTGCCACAAAGACTTTACAGCTTGCTGTGTGTTTAGCTGCTCAGTTGTGTCCGACTCTGTGACTCCATGGCCTGTAGCCCACCAGACTCTTCTGTCCATGGGATTCTACAGGCAAGAATACTGGAGAGGAATGCCATGCCCTCCTCCAGGGGATCTTCCCAACCCAGGGATTGAACCCAGGTCTCCTGCATTGCAGGCAGATTCTTTACTGCCTGAGCCACCAGGGAAATATTTATTTCTATGGAATTTACTGAAAGAGTTTGTTGACATTGATCCAAGTAAGAGTCAGAAATTATCATTGTTCCTGGTGTTTTTTTATTATCATTTACTTTTAGAAATTCATTGAATTATTTCTACTCCTAAGGAATACTCATAGGGTTGTTGGGAAGAGCAAATGAATTAAATAAGTCAATATTTGCAAGTAGTTAAAATACCTGGGTCATAAGAAGGGCCTCATAAGTGTTTCATAAAAAATGCAAATTAATTTTGCATATACAGTAATTCAAAGAGTGCTAGATCTCTTAATGTGTATTTAACCAAATTGTGGATGCTAGCAGTGTTCAGAGATTCATTATTAAAATCAAACATAACCTTGACTATATCAGGCAAGTCATGGGAAAGCAGAAACTTGTTCTTTTTATTCTAAAGATAATTTATACATTTAAATAAAAGGATGAAAAACTTTTGACAGATTTTACAGGTACAAACATATCCTACAGCAAATAATGCATGTTTCTGTCAACTAATTGCTAGAAGACAATGATAGGTTACTTTTGGAGTTTTCTTCAGTAGATAGTTGAATATATTATATCAATAATTGGTTATTTGGGGAATATTAATGTTATTTACATCATGTTCAACCTAAGTGTTTATTTAATGTTAAAGTATTATGATGCTATGGTTACACACAAAAATAAATATTTCAGCCATAAGACGAAGGAATAGAAAAGTTTGTAAATAATTTTTTTCTTCAAGTGTCTCTTCCTGTTACTAAATTAAGAGGAGAGTATCTTTATTCACATAGTTTTATGGAAAGTAGTTTAGAAATGACTGTGTTTTGGTCTTTGGTGCTTATTTGTGTTAATGACAATACACATTTTAATCAATGAAAAATGATTTTTTGCATACTTTAGTTTCCTATAAACTGCTTTAAAAACACAATTAGGCGAAATTTACTTCTGTACTCATAAAAATCTCTGCTTTTTCTTGCAGTTTAGTGATATGGCATATTTAAGTGTACAAACCACTAAAATATCTATGCAACATTTTGTATAACCATTTATGAATTGGTTTTTTATAGCTTCTATAGCATTTAGAGAAATATAGATCAAAATAAAATATGTAAACATGATAAACATTTTCATGATGTAGCAGTGAATTTAAGGATAGCATAACATAAAGCAGTGGTTTTATATTTCCTTAAGGAGCAGTACCCTATTTTGAGGAAATTTTTTGGAATTCTAATAAACACAGGTATTAAAGCGGAGCTGAGTGCCGAAGAATTGATGCTTTTGAACTGTGGTGTTGGAGAAGACTCTTGAGAGTCCCTTGGACTGCAAGGAGATCCAGCCAGTCCATTCTGAAGGAAATCAGCCCTGGGATTTCTTTGGAAGGAATGATGCTAAAGCTGAAACTCCAGTACTTTGGGCACCTCATGTGAAGAGTTGACTCATTGGCAAAGACTCTGATGCTAGGAGGGATTGGGGGCAAGAGGAGAAGGGGACGACAGAGGATGAGATGGCTGGATGGCATCACTGACTCGATGGACGTAAGTCTCAGTGAACTCCGGGAGTTGGTGATGGACAGGGAGGCCTGGTGTGCTGTGATTCATGGGGTCAAAAAGAGTCGGACACAACTGAGCGACTGATCTGATCTGAAAGTGGAGATTCTATGGTTGAAATATGTGCTGGTGCCTAGTCTGTTGGCTATTGTCACAAAAATTTTGTAGAGCACACCATCTTAAAATTCAGCTATTTTAAGTTATAATCATTTATCTTCTCTCATTTGTCTGCAAATTTGCTATGATAAAATATCAGGCCAAATTTTATCAAAGATAGTCTCTAGAGAGAATGATCCTTTTCTTTGATGGGCTCCTTATATACTCGGATAAGTAAAGTTTTGTCAGGAAAAATAACAGTATATTATCAAGCAATTAAGAAAGCTTGAGTCTCAATGTTGGTATTAAATTAGATTTAATTTAATAACTTCACCTATATGGATAATGCATTCATTATTTTACTGCTGTTGCTGCTAAGTTGCTTCAGTCGTGTCCGACTCTGTGCGACCCCATAGATGGCAGCCCACCAGGCTCCTCTGTCCACGGGATTCTCCAGGCAAGAACACTGGAGTGGGTTGCCATTTCCTCCTCCAATGCATGAAAGTGAAAAGTCAAAGTGAAGTCGCTCAGTCGTGTCCGACTCTTAGCGACCCCATGGACTGCAGCCTACCAGGCTCCTCCATCCATGGGATTTTCCAGGCATGAGTACTGGAGTGGGGTGCCATTGCCTTCTCCACATTATTTTATTAGGAATGCATATTTTATAATTGGAATTATTTAAGTGAATTGTATTTATATTTAATATCAGTTAAATAAGTAATTGCATTGTTAAGAATAATACTTTAATATTAATTTCTGTAAATATAAGTTTTCATGAACTATTTTTGATAAGTAAAATTGATGGTACAGTAAAATGATTCAGTCACTATAATGAAAACAAGATTATATGAAGTAAACTTTAAAAAGAGTAGTCCCATTTGGATATAAAGCAGATTTGTCATTGAATGATTAGGTGTACTTGTACTTGAACAGAAATGGCTTTAATTTGCTATGATAACCCTGTGGCTATGTGTTGCCAAATAGTTTTAGAAATTTCATTTTTTTGAGTGACAAAACAATTACTATTGGATCTCTTGTTGATTGATGGAAAATATGACCTTACAAATGTTAAATAGAAAGTCTCAAAAAGGAGAGCTATCCTTCTTTGTTGATGAATTCTCTAAGGAAAATTGTGCTATTGTATAAAGAACCATTTTTTTTAGTCAAGAAACTGGGACATCTCTGACTAACTTTCCATCTGACCCCATTATAATTGCATTTTTGTGATGGGGATGGAAGTCTTCTTTTTTCCTTCCATCCACTGACCTAATTTAAGAGGAAAAGAAGTCACAGGGAAAGAATACTGCAAGCACAAACAACTATGAATAAATCTTATGTTTTGAAAAATCAAAGAAAATATAGGAAATTCAAATATTAGAAATACTCTTCAAACATGGCTTAATTGAATTATATAATCTTTTATAAATTTGCTCCTTTAAAACAATTTTATCTAAAAATGATTTTACTTATAGTATTATTTTTTAAATTACATAACCAAATATATGTGTTTGTAGATATGTGAATCCTTCTAATGCAATCATAATGCAATTATAATGATAAAATAAAAATCCTTATGGTGCAATTTCATTAAGCTATCAGTCAAAACTGGGATTAACCTTCTTTAAGAAATATGTAAGTTGAATATTTCTCATTGAGAAATGAGTAAGTCAGAAACAGTACTGATCCTATGGATTTACACAGAGGTTGACAATCCCTGGATCTACCTTAGACAAAAATAGCAGTCGCCTTTTCTTCCAGCTGGTGTATGAAGAATTTAGCTAAGCTGTTTCACCAGCATTGCTGCCTTGGCATCTGTTCTGTTTGGCCAAACTGCTTGGGGGACCATAAACTGACATTAGCTCTCTCATGCAAGCACATGCTTAGATAGCAGCCCAGTGGCAGAGTCACAAGCAACTATAAATCCCTGAGGGGACTTCCCCAACAGGCCTTGTGATCAACAAGCTCCCCAGTCTCCTAACACCTTCCCTTTATGTGTCATTAAATAAGACCTCCATGATGCTTACCCAAACTCCACTCCTATGGCTTGAATCTTCCATTCTGGCCCTAACCTGGGAATTCCAAACCACTTCACAGGAGAACCCTAATGAAAGCATGTGCCCCAGGTGCTGACTCTTGTCTGTTTGTACCTTGCTGTGACTACTCTGTGTGGCCCTGTAAGACCACTTCCTCTAGGACTTGTAATAAGCATCTCCATTTCAATTTTTCTTGTAGTCTGTTATTGAACCATGGGTCACCATCCAGCAATCTGTGCTCCACTTAAGAGGTGTTAATTTGACAGATTCATAACAAGGTGTGAATGAATATTGTGTACTGCTTGAATGAGAAATCAATTATAATGCAAACTAAATGAGAACCAAAGAATTCCATGATAAAACTATTAATAAGTATGAACATTAAAGGGAGCAATAAAAAGCATGCTTACCTCAGTAAGTACTGCAGTATTTTTAAACCCTCCTGTTGCCTTTAATTTGAAAATCTTATTTATTCCATGCTGGATTTCTATTTTGCCTTTCAGATATGCATTTGCATTCATTTCTAAGGTGAAATAAATTCCCCATTATAATACTACCTGAAAAATAGTTGTCTCCCTCAGTATAAATGCATAAAATGCACTGCTGACTTCTGATTTTAAAGGATAAGATTAAACATACTATACTCATTTTTATCACACTCTCCCAAAACTCCACTAAATGATTTTTTAAAGGTGTGAACCAGAAGCAAGCAAAAAAAGACAAAAAGGGAATAAATGGAAGAGAGAATTTTGGAGGTCAAAGAGCAAATGCTTAGATGGTCAGTCACTGCATTAGAAACCCAGGAAATGCTGCCATCTAAGCTAGCAGTTGGCAAAGTCAATGCACAACTGAGATTTACACTGAACAAGGATTTGCTGGGTCAGGTATTCAAGCAGAATCTTACACTAGATATGCTAAAGAACTCGATGTAGTATTTCCAGACAGTATCTGCCAAAATTAAGAATTAGGATAGACTTCTGGCTCCACTGAGAAACCTATATGCAAGTCAGGAAGTAACAGTTAGAACTGGACATGGAACAACAGACTGGTTCCAAATAGGAAAAGGAGTACATCAAGGCTGAATACTGTCACCCTGCTTATTTAATTTATATGCAGAGTACATCATGAGAAACGCTGGGCTGGAAGAAGCACAAGCTGGAATCAAGATTGCTGGGAGAAAGATCAATAACCTCAGATATGCATATGACACCACTCTTATGGCAGAAAGTGAAGAGGAACTGAAAAGCCTCTTGATGAAAGTGAAAGAGGAGAGTGAAAAAGTTGGCTTAAAGCTCAACATTCAGAAAATGAAGATCATGGTATCTGGTCCCATCACTTCATGGGAAATAGATAGGGAATCAGTGTCAGGCTTTATTTTGGGGGGCTCCAAAATCACTGCAGATGGTGATTGCAGCCATGAAATTAAAAGACGCTTACTCCTTGGAAGGAAAGTTATGACCAACCTAGATAGCATATTCAAAAGCAGAGATATTACTTTGCCAACAAAGGTTTGTCTAATCAAGGCTATAGTTTTTCCAGGTCATGTATGGATATGAGAGTTGGACTGTGAAGAAAGCTGAGTGCCGAAGAATTGATCCTTTTGAACTGTGGTGTTGGAGAAGACTCTTGAGAGTCCCTTGGACTGCAAGGAGATCCAACCAGTCCATCCTAAAGGAGACCAGTCCTGGGTGTTCTTTGGAAGGACTGATGATAAAGCTGAAACTCCAATACATTGGCCACTTCATGAGAAGAGTTGACTCATTGGAAAAGACCCTGATGCTGGGAGGGATTGGGGACAGGAGGAGAAGGGGACAACAGAGGATGAGATGGCTGGATGGCATCACCGACTCGATGCACATGAGTTTGGGTGAACTCTGGGAGTTGGTGACGTACACGGAGGCCTGGCGTGCTGCGATTCAAGGAGTCACAAAGAGTCGGACACAACTGAGTGACTGAACTGAACTGAGCTCTAAACAAGCAAAGATAAATCATAAAAGTAGAGATAAACATGGATTCCAGGAACAACAACCCAAACAACCAATGTGATAGCAACAATAAAGACAAAGGTTCCTTAAAAAAAAAATGTGTAAGGAGGGAAAAGAATGAAAGACCTTAGGATAGTTTGGAATAGAAAAGTAGCTGAGGTAGTTCCTGGGTTGGAAAGAACCCCTGGAGGAGGAAATGGCAACCCTCTCCAGTATTCTTGCATGGAGAATCGCAAATAGACAGAGGAGTCTCACAGTCCATGAGGTTGCAGAGTCGGACAGGACTGAGTTGACTGAACACACATACACACAGATGGCAATGTAACCTTAAGAGTTCAAATTGCAGAAAATTTTTGAAACTCAGTCATTTTCCTCATTTCTTTACTATCTTGAACTAACCACTGACAGGCCTATGGAATTTGTTGTAATAGCCTTGACCACCATGATTCTGCATTAGGTGTACAAATATCAAGGTAACATAAAATCACTGGTTGTTGATGTTAAGTGAAAGAAAACAGTGCAATCTGGCATTCTGGTCTTAAGGATTCAATTGTTTTACCCCATAACCTAGGAGTGAAAGTGAAAGTTGCTCAGTCTGTCCAACTTGCTGGGACCTCATGGACCGTATAGTCCATGGAATTCTCCAGGCCAGAATACTGGAGTGGGCAGCCTTTCCCTTCCCTGGGGCATCTTCCCAACCCAGGAATTGAAGCCAGGTCTCCCTCATTGTGGGCGGTTTCTTTACCAGCTGATCTACAAGGGAACCCCAAGAATACTAGAGTGGGTAGCCTCCCCCTTACTCCAACGGATCTTCCCGACCCAGGAATCCAATCAGGGTCTCCTGCATTGCAGGTGGATTCTTTACCAACTGAGCTATCAGGGAAGCCTGTTGTAAAGTCATGAGTTTCTTTGTTTCCAGTACAGCTTTTTCCTAAGAGCTAAAGTGAAACGCTTACCAGAAGGCTTACTCTGCGGAATGACGAACAGAGTGACCAGCACAGCTTCAATCATTATACAAAGTCTTTTTCATTTTTTCATTTGGTATCCTTTGAATTTCATGCAGAAGAGCAACCAGGGCTGTCATAGAAAACCTATTTCATTCAGAAACATTTGTGGATAAAATGCTGAATTTACAAGAGAGGATTATAAAAATTATTTTCTGTTTCTACAAGATGGTTTTCTTTTAAACATTTATAAAATACCATACCTCTCACTGTTACCTCTTGAGTCAGCCCCAAATAAGCCTCCTCGTGTGCTAGGTCTTTTGAGCCCTTAGCGGGTGATTGGAGTTCGGTTCAGAAGCAAAAGGAAGCTTTATTCTTTCATCAAGGAATCGAGAGGTACCAACTCCCACTCTAGAGCACAGCTCTCACTTACGTGCCAGTGGTCTGGCTGCTCTTTGGTGTTCCTGTCAGGGAAGACAGCGCAGAGTTCTCGCGAGTCAAGGGGTCAGGGCACAGCCGTGCTGCGCACGGAGCTTCAGGCTGACGTGAGGAGCGCAGAGCCCTTGCGCACAGCGTTGGGGTGGAGTCGGCATCGCCATCTTGAGCTGAAGTGTCTTGGGCCGCGTATCTCACCAGGCAGCTGGCCAAAGTGCCCTGTTGCTCGAAGTGATTCTTTGCTGGGAACACTAATCCCATGTGTTAGGTGTGAGGCCTCTGCTCACTGTCCGTGACAGGAAAATGAAACTAGACTAACCCAGAGGAAGAGGTAAGACCTTATCACCCACGTTCTCTCGTTTTTCCCTTGGACCCCAGGGGACTTTGTGGGTGCCAGAACGGGTGGGTTTTCACAGTATCCTGGGAAACATTTACATTTCCTAGAGGTTTAAAATTTTGAAAAAATAGGAGAAAGACTCTTACAATTTTGTTCCCTTAAGAAGCCCACTGCTGCTGCTGCTAAGTCGCTTCAGTCGAGTCCGACTCTGTGCGACCCCGTAGACGGCAGCCCACCAGGCTCCCCCTCCCTGGGATTCTCCAGGCAAGAACACTGGAGTGGGTTGCTATTTCCTTCTCTAATGCATGGAAGTGAAAAGTGAAAGTGAAGTCGCTCAGTCGTGTCTGACTCTTTGCTACCCCATGGACTGCAGCCTACCAGGCTTCTCCGTCCATGGGATTTTCCAGGCAAGAGTACTGGACTGGGGTGCCATTACCTTCTCCGGAATTGTTACTACATAATGTTAAAATAAATATGTAATATTAATACGCATTTGCATGCCTATATAGTGTTTTGCACTGGGTTTAAGGGTTTCCTAGGTGGCTCAGCTGTTAAAAAAAAAAAAAAAAAAACTGCCTGCCAATACAGGAGATATAGGAGATGCAGGTTCAATCCCTGGGTCAGGAAGATCCCCTGGAGGAGGAAATGGCAACCCACTCCAGTATTCTTGCCTGGGAAATCCATGGACAAGGGTGGCTGGATAGCTACAGTGGAGTAGGGTGGGGTGGGTGGGGGGCGGGAGGTGGGTCACAAAAGGATCAGACATGACTTAGCAACTAAACAATAATCACAAGAAACAAGTAAACATGTATTTCCATGATACCAAGATTTCCTGAGTGGTACAAGAGTCAGAAATATTTTTTATGTAATAAGTAATTATACAGTCTCCTAATTCATACTTTTAAGCATTAATATATAACTTTAAGATATTACTATGATCATAAATATGTTGCATGAATATTTCATGATAGGAGGGCTTGATATTTACCACCAAATTTATTTCAATTACAGTAGAACTTTATATTTGAGATGACCAGTTGAGTAATTTAATTGTTAGAGTGAGAATTACATTTCTAATATTATACAGGCTATAAATACCTGGATATGGCATTAAAGTAGGCTATGTTAATGACAAAAATAAAATAAAATATGCCTTTATATCATAAGAAGGTATTTTTTAAGTGAGCTACGTTGTTAGAAATTCCACAATGGCCTATCATAATATAGTTTACAATTTAGCATGTACCTAAACTGCATGAATGGAGAAGGCAATGGCAACCCACTCCAGTACTCTTGCTTGGAAAATCCCATGGACGGAGGAGCCTGGTAGGCTGCAGTCCATGGGGTTGCAAAGAGTCGGACACGACTGAACGACTTCACTTTCACTTTTCACTTTCATGAAACAGGTACAATTATTCCTTTGATCTATGTAGAAATATCTTCAGTCCTTATGAAATGATAAGCTTAAGTGAGCTTAAGTGAAAGTTGCTCAGTCTTGTCCGACTCTTTGCGACCCCATGGACTATGTAGTCCATGGAATTCTCCAGGCCAGAATACTGGAGTGGGTAGCCTTTCCCTTCTTCAGGGGATCTTCCCACCTAGGGATCGAACCCAGGTCTCCTGCATTGCAGGTGAATTCTTTACCAGCTGAGCCACAACGGAAGCAGAGAGTAAATTGATTCATTCAAAACATTTTATATTTAGCTACTGTAGAAGCAAATATTTTTATTCAGTGTATAATATACACATTGTTTGAAAAGTGAAGTGATTAGTATCATACAACATATAACACCATTTCTTTCAGATGTTAAAGAATCTGCCTCCAGTGAGGAAAACCTGGGTTAGATCCCTGGGTAGAGAAGATCCCCTTGAGAAGGGAATGGCAACCCACTTCAGTATTTCAGCCTGGAGGATTCCACGGACAGAGAGCCTCGTGGGCTCCATGGGATTGCAAACAGTTGTACCTGACTGAGCAACTAACATTTTCACTTTCTTTCATTTTCAATATCAGAATTTTTAAGAGTCTTAAGAAATGGAAGGTAATCAAACTCAAAAAAAGAACAAAAAATTAAAAATCTCACTTTTAAATAGAATTTGAAATAATTTGATATCACATAAAACAATGAATTCTAAATTCTACTTATTTGAAACATTTAATAAGTAAATATGAATAATAAATTATATTTATTTTATTTTTTTACTGTAAGAACAAATTTTTAAATGTTATTAAAGTCTCCCATTAATATATTTTATTACAACAAAGTGTGATCAATTAAAATGTATGCATTTTCAGCTATTTGCATCATATCTTATTAAATATGGACAAACATAAACATATATTGACATGTTAAAAAGTATATATAGTTGATCTTGGAATAGAAATGTGAATAAAATATAAAATGTGTGTGTATGAACTGAGCACCACAGATATTGACTGTATAAAAAGGGTAATAAACTAGGCAGAATCTCCTGCAGTCAAACTTATTGAAAAAAAATCCACATTATATAATGTCTTAAAATAGTTGGTGCTATTGAAACATTTCATTTTCATGAGAGTAATAAATTTTGAATATATTCAGTTGTTTCTATGAAAGTACACTGTCAGACTACTTTGTTTGAAAGTTGGAATATTTTATTATTCACTGGACACTATTTTCTTCTCTGGAGTTTGAAACATTAATTATTACATAAAGTGAGAATCAGATGCTTTCAAATATGAATATCTTTTCAAGCAGTCTAAAGTTTAGCATCTTAAAAAATGTTCATTAATACTTTTATTAGTAAATATACATTGATAAGATAAATAATCAAACACTTTATTTTGAGTCTAAATTGTAGATAAAAACATGCTATGCCTAAAATCAAGAACATTGTTTCATTTAACTCTATTATCAGAGACTGAAAATTTTTTAATGACAGTGCATGCATGCTAAGTCACTTTAGTCCTGTCCAGCTCTTTGCAACCCCAGGATCTGTAGCCTGCCAGGTTCCTCTGTCCATGGGGTTCTCCAGGCAAGGGTACTGGATTGGGTTGCCATTTCCTTCTCCAGGGGATCTTCCAGACTCAGGGATCAAACCCTCATCGTTTGTGTCTCATGCATTGTCAGGCAAGTTCTTTACAACTAGCACCACCTGGAAAGCCACTAATAACAGTAGGACTCTTTAATAAGTTTCTTCACATATTCCAGTTACTGCTGCTGCTAAGTTGCGTCAGTCGTGTCCGACTCTGTGCGACCCCATAGATGGCAGCCCACCAGGCTCCCCCGTCCCTGGGATTCTCCAGGCAAGAACAGTGGAATGGGTTGCCATTTCCTTCTCCAATGCATGAAGGGGAAAAGTGAAAGTGAAGTCGCTCAGTCGTTTCTGACTCTTAGCGACCCCATGGACTGCAGCCTACCAGGCTCCTACGCCCATGGGATTTTCCAGGCAGGAGTACTGGAGTGGGGTGCCATTGCCTTCTCCGGTCCCAGTTACTAACTGGAATCAAAGTAATGTGTAGAAACTTTATAGTTAAAGACAATTGATACAGGTACTAAGGAACAATGGAGAATTTACTTGAAATGTAAAAATTAATAAGAAGACTGACAGGCAAACTATGCAATGTTTAACATCTACACTAATGGTTTTAACCTTTTGAATATATTAAGTAGCTTTTCAAAATTTTATTTTAGTCCTCATATTTCCACTAAGAAATAATGATAATGTTGAAATATCATACTAAACTAACTTATTAACAATCTAGATATGAATATTTGACTAATCTGATGAATACACAGTTTACCCCTGTCTTTCTTGTGTTAATGCATTATACTGAAACAATTTTGTGATGATATTATGGTCTATCATATGGTTGGATGGCATCACCTACTCTATGGACATAAGTTTGATAGGCTCTAGGAGTTGGTGATGGACAGGGAAGCCTGGCGTGCTGCAATCCATAGGGTCACAAAGAGTCGGACACGACTGAGTGACTGAACTGAACTGAATATGGTCTATTATCTGACAATTTAGAATGTGATTAATATAAAAAATTTACATTTTATTTATTACATGTTTATCTCTATCTATAGACTTAGGAAATTTATTACTCAGCCATTAAAAAGAATACATTTGAATCAGTTCTAATGAGGTGGATGAAACTGGAGCCTATTATACAGAGTGAAGTAAGCCAGAAAGAAAAACACCAATACAGTATACTAACACATATATATGGAATTTAGAAAGATGGTAACAATAACCCTGTATACGAGACAGCAAAAGAGACACTGATGTATAGAACAGTCTTATGGACTCTGTGGGAGAGGGAGAGGGTGGGAAGATTTGGGAAAATGGCATTGAAACATATATAATATCATGTATGAAATGAGTCGCCAGTCCAGGTTCGATGCACGATACTGGATGCTTGGGGCTGGTGCACTGGGACGACCCAGAGGGATGGTATGGGGAGGGAGGAGGGTTCAGGATGGGGAACACATGTATACCTGTGGCAAATTCATTTCGATATTTGGCAAAACCAATACAATATTGTAAAGTTTAAAAATAAAATAAAAGTTAAAAAAATAAATAAAAAATTTAAAAAAAATAAAATAATATGTAGAAAAAAATAAAATAATGTATATATACTTGAAGAAGCATAATTTTGCAATTCATTTTCCTGTACACAAAAACAGTCAAAAGTGGATAAGAAGAGCATGATATCAGCTTCTATAATGCGACATATACTATCCCTTTGGATCTGAAGACCAGCTTGAATTTGGAACTAGGAAAAGGGATGGCATACATCCCCTCACTCACACACAAACACACACACAGCTGAGTGATAGAGTCTAGGAGATAAGTAACATCCTGCATCAAATAGCTCCTGTGAATCAATGGACACACCAAAGTTTCATTTTCCTGTTCCCTGCATGCTCTGAATTAAAGTCTATTCTGTTTCTGCCTAACATCATTAAGAATATGACTTCAAAGTTTCAAACTGTTTTCAAGTAATTTGAGTCCCAGAACAAACTAAAGAAAATTTAAAGGACTATAAAAATATTCACAACTCAACAAGAGAAAATTCAGTTTTTTGCATCTAATAAAATGTTCAGTTCAGTTGCTCAGTCGTGTCCGACTCTTTGCGACTCCATGAATTGCAGCACGCCAGGCCTCCCTGTCTATCACCAACTCCCGGAGTTCACTCAAACTCATGTCCAACGAGTCAGTGATGCCATCCAGCCATCTCATCCTCTGTTGTCCCCTTTTCCTCCTGCCCCCAATCCCTCCCAGCATCAGAGTCTTTTCCAGTGAGTCATCTCTTTGGATGAGGTGGCCAAAGTACTAGAGTTTCAGCTTTAGCATCAGTCCTTCCAAAGGAATCCCAGGGCTGATCTCCTTCAGACTGGACTGGTTGGATCTCCTTGTAGTCCAAGGGACTCTCAAGAGAGTTCTCCAACACCACAGTTCAAAAGTATCAATTCTTCGGTGCTCAGCTTTCTTCACAGTCCAACTCTCACATCCATACATGACCACTGGAAAAACCATAGCCTTAACTAGACAGACCTTTTTTGGCAAAGTAATGTCTCTGCTTTTCAATATGCTGTTACATGCATGCAAATAAGCTTGAAAATGTAACCCATAATGAGGATTTAAAAAATCAGTAGAAGTAGATCCAGAATTAACACAAAATAGAATTAATAAGTAAGGGTATTAAAAATTAATATAACTTTTAAATATGTTCACATTGGCAGAGAAGTATAGATTTATTACATGAAGTAGTGGAATAGATGTTTTCAGAATAACCAAATTGAAATTCTATGGATGAAAAATATAGCTTCTAAGATGACAAATGCACAGAAATTTATTGGCAGCAGATTAGATACCAATTAGTTAATGTGAAGACAAAATAAAATAATCAAATTTGGAACTGGGAATAAAAAATAGAATTGAAAAAATGTTCTATGTACTTTGGGAAATTTTAAGTAGACTGAAATACTTAAATATACTTAAATATTTCAAATATAATTTGAGTCCCTGAAGGATTGCAATGAGAAAGAAAGATAACAAGAAAAAAATTGAAATAACACTGTCTAAGAATTTTCCAAGTGGGAAGGAACTATAAATATATAGAACCAAGAATATTAATAAAACTCAAACACAAAAATGTTGAAGAAAACTATTACCCAGGTAATTCAAAATCAAATTGCTTAAATGAATGATGAAGAGAATATGTTAAAGGTAGCCAGAAAATAAAGACAAACTACATCAAAGGGAACAAAGATGAGTATCAAAGCAGAACTCTCCTCAGAAACAGTGCAAGGCAGAAAACACATTTAAAATGTTGATAGAAAACAAAAAACGGGCTACTTGTATCCTACACCCAGAGATAGTGTCTTTCAAATACAAAGGTAAAAGGAAAGCCTTCTTCAGCATACAAATCTTGAAAGCATTACTGAAGTGAACACCTGCACAACAAGGAAGGTTAGGAAGAGAAATGATACCAGATATCTGATGCAGATAAGTGTAGCAAAAGTCAGGAATATGTGGAAACACATAAACTATTTATTGTTCTTATTGTTTAAATGTCTTTAAAATGCAATTGAAAGGTAAGCAAAAGTAATACAGTGCACAGTGGAATTTGTAATATATCCAATACTGAAATGCATACACCAATGACACAGTAATACACATTACTAGTGCAAGATTCTTATTCTAGAGTTTAAGTAGTACAATTAATTGAAGGTAAACTAAAAAGTTTAAGATGTTGTGGTAGACAAAATTCCAAGATGGCATCCAAGTTTCCTATTCTTCATTGTATGTGCTCTATAAAATCTCTTCTTTCTGAGTATAGGCAGGACTGATCAGTATGATGGATAGTCTTCTCTTGAATGGGCTACATATGTGAAATTGGTTATTGAATAGCCATGCCCCTGAATGCAATACACTGTATAACTCCTCTGAGTAAACAGGAATAAGATTCTCCTTTGAAGAAGAAAGCTGCCATGTTGTAGGAAGGATTGTGGCTAGGACCAAAGTGTGGTCTCCAGATGCTGACAGAAACCTCAAGCTAGCAAGAAAGTAGAGCTTTAGAGCCAAATGTAACTGAATTCTGTGAAAAACCTAAATAAATTTGAAGAGGACCTAAGTTCCAGAGGAGAATTCAGTCTGGATAACACCATCTGGACCCTAAGAAGAGAACCTAGTTATACCACACCCAGATTTCTAGCCTCCAGAAAGTCCAAGATAATACACTGATGTGGTTTTAGGCAGTGAAGTTGGTAGTATATAGAATTCGGAAGCTGCCATAACGATTACCTCGCAGTGTCTTAAGTGGACCTGGAGGCAGGCAGAAGGTACATACTAAAAGAAATTTGAGAAGCAGAATAGACTAAATTGCCTTGTATATACTGTTGGTAGAAATATGAACTTTAAAGATGCTGTTGGTTAGGGATGAGAAGAAAATGAGCAATCCATTATTAGAGACTTGAGGAAGATAGGATCCTTGTGATGCAGTAGTGATGGTGACCTTAGTGAAAATATGTCCTATAATTATGTGGAATGCAGAACTTGTATACAATGGACTTAGATAATTAGTTGAGAGAGTTTTCAAGTTTAGTGTTAAAGATGCATGATTTATTACTGCTGCTTACAATAAAATGTGAGAGCAGAGAAATAAACTGATGGAATTACCATTAAACCAAATAGAACCTGGACTGGGTAATTGTGAAAAGTTTCAACCTCCCAGATGATGTTTTAAGGCAGAAATGGTGCTAAAAGGGACAGAGAGGGGAAAAAAAAAAGTTTGTTATTATGCTTTTTTTGCTACTATATAACATTAGTTTGAAACTTCAGAGTATTTAATCAAAGTGCCCCTTCAGGAGATTAAGGATGAAATTCACAGATGTTCTCAACCAAACCTGAGGGCTCTAGGAAGCTTCAGAATATTTTATCTAATGTGAAGAATCTCAATAAAATGCAAGCAAGACACACAAGGTTCTTGAGAAAATTGTATTGACAGAAACACTGTTGGCTTGAAGTGAAAGACAGAATATAAAATGCAAAAGCCTGGGCAGCGGATGGAGCGTGGGGGATAGGGAGCGGTGTGGCCGGCGAATAGCCCTGACATCCCGGGGGCTGCTGGGATGCCGCGGGGAGGCGCCGGGGGCAGTGGGGAGCAGGCTGAGTGTGGCCAACCTCCTTTTCTCTGTTCCCTTCCAGCATCAGCTCGGCCTCTTCGCTCAACCGGACCTTGCCTCTAGGCTAAGTGGGCAACATGAGTGGCAACAACTTGGATGTGAACGACAAGTTTGATGAGCAGTTGCGAGTGCAAGAATGGTACAGAGACACCAAGGACAACGGCACTGAGAAAGATCCCAGTGCAGAAACCGATTCTTTCAGACAGCAGCCGACTGACACCCCATACGAGTGGGACCTAGACAAGAAGGCTTGGTTCCCCAAGATCACTGAAGATTTCATTGCTACATATCAGGCCAATTACGGCTTTTCTAATGATGGTGCATCTAATTCTACTGCAAGTGTCCAAGATGTCAGTGCTAGGACTGCAGAAGAACCTCCACAAAGACAACCCCCTGATCCCAGTGATCTGAAAAAGAAGGGAGAAAAGAGAAAGACTGAATCAGGATGGTTTCATGTTGAAGATGACAGAAATACAAATGTTTATGTGTCTGGTTTGCCTCCAGACATTACAGCGGATGAATTTATACAGCTCATGTCGAAGTTCGGCATTATTATGAGAGATCCTCAAACGGGAGAATTTAAGGTCAAGCTTTATAAAGATGATCAAGGAAATCTTAAAGGAGATGGACTTTGCTGTTATTTGAAGAGAGAATCTGTGGATCTGGCATTAAAACTTTTGGATGAAGGTGAAATTAGAGGCTACAGATTACATGTGGAGGTGGCAAAATTTCAGTTAAAGGGAGAATATGATGCCTCAAAGAAGAAGAAGAAGTGCAAAGACTACAAGAAAAAGCTGTCTGTGCAACAAAAGCAGTTGGATTGGAGACCTGAGAGACAAGCTGGCTCATCCCGAATGCACCATGAGCGAGTTGTCATCATCAAAAACATGTTTCATCCAGTGGATTTTGAGGATGATCCACTGGTGTTGAATGAAATCAGAGAAGACCTTCGAGTAGAGTGTTCAAAGTTTGGACAAATTAGGAAGCTCCTTCTCTTTGATAGACACCCTGATGGTGTGGCCTCTGTGTCCTTTAGGAGTCCAGAGGAAGCTGATTATTGTATTCAAACCCTCAATGGAAGGTGGTTTGGTGGGCGTCAAATCACTGCCCAAGCGTGGGATGGAACTACAGATTGTCAGGTGGAGGAGACCATAAGAGAAAGGGAGGAAAGGCTGAGAGGATGGGAGGCTTTCCTCAATGCTCCTGAGGCCAACAGAGGCCTGCAGCGTTCAGATTCCATCCGTGCTCCAGAAAGGGCAGAGTCTTCTAGAGTTAGGCATTTTTCTGAGCATCCTGGCACATCTCAAACAAATGTTCAAGCAGCTGCAACTGAAATGGCATTTGAAGAACCTATAGATGAAAAGAAGTTTGAAAAAATGGAAGATGGGGGAGAAGTTGAAGAAGCTGCTTCTGAAAAAGATGCTAAAGAAAGTGGCCCTGAAAAAGAAGCTGAAGGTTCCCGAGAAGAATCTGAAGAGAGCTGCCTTGAAAGAGAGTCTAAGGCAGCCTGTCCCAAAAGAGAGCGTGAAGAAGACTTCCCAGAGAGAGAGTCTGGAGAAGGCAGCCCTGAGAAAGAGCATGAAGAAGGTAATCCTAACAAAGAGTCAAAAGAGACTGTCCCTGAAAAAGAATCCAAAAAGAAGAAACTCAAAACGGATCCTGACAAGAATGGCCATGAGAAGGAGTCTGAAGAAGAAGGCCCTGGCAAGGAGTCTGAGGGGGAGGCCAGCCCCCAAAAGGTGGCTTCTGAAGATGACGACTCAGAACAAGAGTCTAAAGACTGCTCAGAAAAGCAGTTTGAAAATGGCTCTGAAAAAGAGTTAGAAGAAAATGGCCTTGAGAAAGGTTTTGAGGAAGATGCCTCTGACAAGGAATTTAATGAAAACATTCTGGAAAAAGAGTTAGAAGAAAATGAGTCTGAAAAATCAGAATTCGAAGATGACAGCTCTGAAAAAGTGTTTGATGAAGAAGGCTCTGAGAAAGAGTTTGACGAAGAGTCAGATGAAAAGGAAGAAGAGGAGGATGCATATGGAAAGGTATTTGATGATGAATCAGAGGAGGAAGATGAAGAAGATGCAGACGAAAAGGAATTTGAAGATGCTGATGAAAAGGATGAAGAAGATGAAAAGGTCTTTGAAGATTCAGATGGAAAAGAAGATGAGGAAGATGGAGATGTAAAGGAAGATGAAGACATAGATGAAAAGGTGTTTGAAGATGATTCCAGTGAGAAGTTTTTTGATGACGATTCCAGTGACAAATTGTCTGACGAGAGAGGGACTGTGGGTGGTTTAGGGGATGTTAAGGAGGAAGGACCCTTGTCCACAGGCAGCAGCTTTGTTCTCGGTAGTAATGATGATGATGAAAACAACACTATTTAATCCCTTAAACTTGCTTTCTAGGGAGATTCCATCTCCATTTTGCCTCTGCTGCAGGGTAATTACTCATAGTGTTACATGAACGTGTGCATAGAAGTAGGATGCCATCTGATTAATGCAGTGAAGTGTTCATGGTTACCTGTACCTAATGATTTTAAATATGTGTTCATTTGACTATTCAGTTCAAACTCCATAGCATAATGCAAGTTAATGTACTCCTCCTCCTTTGTCAGATTTGTTAAGTGCATGCAGAATAATATTTTTTTAAGTATTCTGATTTAAGTTTGTGACACTCAAAAATAAAGTTGTTGATATGCAGAAACGGAAAAAAAAAATCAATGCAAAAGCCTGTCAGACACTCCAGTTTATTGAAAACACATTCTAACTTTACTTTTGCAAGTAAAGACAACATAGAGGATAGAAGCAAGAGCTAAGGAAATATTATTTCCAGGCTTTAAAACCTAATTAAGAAAGAGCCAATTTTCCACCATTTATTCAGACATCTTCAGGTAGATAACTTGTTTCTTCAGGTTCACAGTTCCACAGAGTGAGAACTTGTAATATATCAACTATACTATATCAATTTACAGCCTGGAGTTTACCCACATCTGTATCTGATTTAGATTTTGGACTTTGTACTGATGACATGATGAGATTTGGTTGCATACAAGGAGATTATAGGGGCTTTGGACTAATGCTGTACAGAATTCTACTTTTGAGAACTTTGGAAAGAGATGACAGTATTTTGTATTTTAGCGAGAGAATAACTGTGGGTCCACACATTAAGCTGTGGTACGCAGAATTCTAAGGTGGTCCCCAAGATTTCTAGCCCCTAATGTATGCACCTTGTTTAATATCCTTCTCTTGAGGGTGGGCAGGACCTATGAATATGATGGGACTGTGGCGCACTTCATTCCTTTACCTTGTGTAGCAAAGGTGATGAGATAGTTGTTCCCATGATTAAATGATGTTATATGACATCTTCATAGCAAACTGAAATGGGAGTCTTCTGCTGGCCTATAAGAAATAAGCTTCCTTGTGATAGGGCCATCTGGCTATGTAGTGAAGGCAGCTTTTGGTAGTTGAGAGAAACCCGGAATAACTGCTGGCAAGAAAATACCTCAGTTCTATAGGCTCTTGGAACTGAATTTTGCCAGTAATGTGAAAAAGCTTGGAAACACAAGATGGGAATGTAATCTACATGACAACTTGATTTCCTCCTATTGAGACCCCAAGAGGTCTCTGCATTATTTGCAGAAATGACAAGATAATAAATGTATGTATCAGTTCAGTTCTGTTGCTCAGTCGTGTCTGACTCTTTGCGACCCCATGAATTGCAGCACACCAGGCCTCCCTGTCCATCACCAACTCCCGGAGTTCACTCAAACTCAAGTCCATGGAGTCGGTGATGCCATCCAGCCATCTCATCCTCTGCCGTCCCCTTCTCCTCCTGCCCCCAATCCCTCCCAGCATCAGGGTCTTTTCCAATGAGTCAACTCTTCGCATGAGGTGGCCAAAGTATTGGAGTTTCAGCTTTAGCGTAAGTCCTTCCAAAAAACACCCAGGACTGATCTCCTTTAGAGTGGACTGGTTGGATCTCCTTGCAGTCCAAGGGACTCTGAAGAGTCTTCTCCAACACCACAGTTCAAAAGCGTCAATTCTTTGGCGCTCAGCTTTCTTCACAGTCCAACTCTCACATCCATACATGACTGCTAGAAAAACCATAGCCTTGACTAGACAGACCTTTGTTGGCAAAGTAATGTCTCTGCTTTTCAATATGCTATCTAGGTTGATCATAACTTTCTTTCCAAGGAGTAAGCGTCTTTTAATTTCATGGCTGCAGTCACCATCTGCAGTGATTTTGGAGCCCAAGTTTGACATTGTGACATTGTTTCCACTGTTTCCCCATCTATTTCCCATGAAGTGATGGGACCAGACGCTATGATCTAAGCTTTCTAAATATTGAGCTTTAAGCCAACATTTTCACTCTGCACTTTCATCAAGAGGCTTTTTAGTTCCTCTTCACTTTCTGCCATAAGGCTGGTGTCATCTGCATATCTGAGGTTATTGGTATTTCTCCCGGCAATCTTGATTCCAGCTTGTGCTTCCAGACTAGTGCTTCTTATGATGTACTCTGTATATAAGTTAAATAAGCAGGGTGACAATATACAGCCTTGACATACTCCTTTTCCTATTTGTAACCAGTCTGTTGTTCCATGTCCAGTTCTAACTGTTGCTTTCTGACCTGCATATAAGTTTCTCAAGAGGCAGGTCAGGTGGTCTGGTATTCCTATCTCTTTCAGAATTTTCCACAGTTTATTGTGATCCACACAGTCAAAGGCTTTGGCATAGTCAATAAAGCAGAAGTAGTGGTTTTATATATGTGTGTGTGTGTGTGTGTATATATATATATATATAAATGTGTGTATATATATAAGAACACTCTAAACTATGATTCTTTGTTATGCAGCAAACTAATAAGGATGTGTATTGTAACCTAACAACTAAAAACATTAAATGGAATTATGGATTGATTTCTCAGTCTCAGCACTGTTAATATACTGGACCAGATAAATCTTTATTGAGATGGGGCTGTCCTGAACCTTGTAGGGTGTACTGCAGCATTCCTTTACCTACCTATCTATGTATCTTACATCTATTTATGTTTGGCACTTTAGTTAAATGCTGTCTTTGAATAATCTATTTAACGTGGAGCTTTTATGATCCTTCTGTCATTATTCTATATGTTTTATCATGCTGGCAAACACAGAATATTTATCCTCTAATCTGTATTGGGACAAGAGATAATTAGAGTAGGTCTTCTTTTAGATCAGTTCCTCTCCTCTGTGTTATGCTATTCCTCATTCTCTGTAATTCTGAGATAATGTTACTAAGTTTTCAAGATACAGTCTGTTCAGTGAACCTCCTTTGAAAGTGAAAGTAGCTCAGTCATGTCCGACTCTTTGCGACCCCATGGACTATGCAGTCCATGGAATTTTCTAGGCCAGAATACTATATTGGGTAGCCTTTCCCTTCTCTTCCCCACCCAGAAATCAAACTGGGGTTTCCTGCATTGCTGGTGGATTCTTTACCAACTGAGCTACTAGGGAAGCCCTATGTTTCTATAAACTACAGAATCTGGAGCTACGTCCCTAAAGCACAAAGCCTCCATTATTCTGGTAAATATTTGCTAGCTATCTGCATTTGATGAGTCTATTTTTTCTGCTGCTTTTTATCCTTTTTTTGGGGGGGCGGCTAACTTTTGGTTTGGCTAACTTTTAAGATGGTTTGTTCACCCTAATTTTTCTCAGAAGTAACTCTTAAGCTCTGGATTTACTCTGCTATCTTGTACTTTCAGGCACATATATTTTGATGTTTCTATTGTGATGCCACTACATAACTGCTACAGTTTTCAATCTTGCATATTTTTACATTCTAATTTATTTACTGCTTATACAGTTTATATGTTTTCAGAGTTTATTATTCAACAGTTCTGTTCAAAAGTGGTTTTAATTTTCACATTTCCAATACTCAGATTCTAGTAGTTAACAGATCACTTATGTCTGAGATTTTTCCAAATTTCTAACTACATCTTTATTATTACTTTGAAAGCTGTGAACTAAACCTTAGACTATAAACATGAATTATGAGAAAAACCAAAGTATAAGATTATATTTTTGACCATTGTTTAGTGGGAAGTGTATCTAATCAATAGAAACATTTTTCACAAGAAAAAAAGTATAAAAATTCATTTTTAATAAGAATTGAAATGGTCATAATTTGTTTTTATAGGATTGTGTTTTGGGATAAATGAGAAAAAGCAAATATAACATGTCAAAATTCAAATATTCAATTTAGGGATGTATGTGTATGCTGCTGCTGCTGCTAAGTCGCTTCAGTCATGTCCGACTCTTTGCGACCCCATAGACGGCAGCCTCCCAGGCTTCCCCGTCCCTGGGATTCTCCAGGCAAGAACACTGGAGTGGGTTGCCATTTCCTTCTCCAGTGCGTGAAAGTGAAAAGTGAAAGTGAAGTCGCTCAGTCCTATCCAACTCTTTGCAACCCCATGGACTGCAGCCTACCAGGCTCCTCCATCCATGGGATTTTCCAGGCAAGAGTACTGGAGTGGGGTGCCATCATCTTCTCTGATGTATGTGTATATGTATACATATATATATGTGTGTGTGTGTGTGTGTGTATGGGGATATATATTTTAACCCCTTCTCTGTTGAAAATATTTAGAACATTAAAAACCATTTTAATTTAAATCGTGTGATTTGTAAGATATATATATGTATAAATATACTCATTGTATTATATATATGTGTGTGTGTAGATGTTTATATAAGCTGGATTGAGTTAGAAGGAAGAAGGTATTATGAAGTCTGCGGAAGGTATAGCATTAGTTCTATCAACAAATTCACAGGACAGAAGCCAAATATCAGGGCTTAAATTTTTTAAAGAAGAAAATGATTATGATTTTGATATATACAGTTTCAGTCTTAACCGCACACTAAGGAAATATTATCCACCCTCTACACACACACACACACACACACACACAGAGAGAGAGAGAGAGAGAGAGAGAGAGAGAGAGATGGAGTAATTGGAAAGAACCTTAAAAGTTTAAATAGCTTGCATCTCATCCACCTACTTCACACTGCAGTAGAATTTGGAGGGATTTCATTTTTAACGGCAAATGCATATTTTCATTTAGGTTTGAATTGCCTACTTACATTACCATAGCAAGAAAAGATATATATTTTTGTAAAAAAGACAAAACAAACATCTATGAAATACAATATTATAGCACTTTAATCCTAGTTATCATTGAAGTAGGTGTGTGTATGTATATATATATACATACACACACATTATTTCACAAATACATTTTTTAAACTCTCCCCAAAACTTGTTAGAATTAGCTCACATTGGCCTACTATCATCAGGCATTATAAAGAAAAATTTAGATATTTGAAAGTTTACAAAATGTTAATTGAAATAATAAAATTGTAATAATCATTCATTTAATTGGCCTTAAGCAGTTTAAAATTGGAAGCAATTATATAAGCTATAGAACTGAAATATAGTGTAAGCTTTGAAGTATGTGTTGGCATAATTATGTGGAACATCACATTTTTCTCCCATGTAGTGAACAGAAAGAGAATTGCCACAAAGGCAATAATTTTTCTTCAGTAAAATGATAACTTAAGGGTTAAAGAATCAGGAGAAATTCATCTCATATCCTGCAAGTAGAGGTATCAAATTAAAGTTTTAATGCCATTTAATTGACCTACACGTAAAATGACTTTCCACTCTAGGTAATGAACATAATTACAGAGTAGAGCTGAGACAAAATGCTTTGGGAAATCTAGTGGCTTGCTTATTTATCTATTTCTGGCTGTACTGGGTCTTCATTGTTGCATGGGGGCTTTCTCCAGTTGTGGTGCATGGTCTTCTCACTGTGGTGGCTTCTCTTGTTGCAGACCAAGAGCTCTAGGATGTGTGGACTTCAGTGCCGGGGTCCAGCCCTGGTGGATCCAGGGAATTCGAAGCGGGGACGGCGTCGGCGAGGATCAGGAAACAATTGCTTAATTAAACATTAATTAAGGATATAAAGAGTAATAGAATGAGGATAGCTCAGTGAGGAAATTCAGTGGAGAAAAGAGGCTGAATAATTCAGCCAGAAGGTAAGAGAAAGAACGACATGGTGAGACCAAGTTTCGGTGAACAAGGCCCGCACTTTATTTTCCAAAGTAGTTTTTATACCTTAAGTTATGCATAGAGGATAATGGGGGAAGGGGTAGAGTCATGCAGTAAGCCAGGCTTTCTTCCTGCAAACTTATCATATGCAAAAGTTTAGGTGATTTGCATCATCTTCTGGCCCGGAGGCCTTTTTCTCTAAAGGTGATTATTCTAAAGTCAGGCGCCAGCCTCCAAAAAGCATTAGATAAAGTTGCATTCCTACAGAGCAAAGGTGTGGTGGGCTATAACAAGAAAAAGAATTAACTCAAGGGTCCCAGGTTACAAACATTAAAGCTACTACTTACACCAATTATATTAATCAATACACTGCCAGGGACACAGCAGGTAAGGGATATGGAGACTTAGCAGCAAATATTGGCCCAACAAGTGAAAATCCCGTCACCAATACAATTTCTAATCAATCTTTTGACTGCTCAAAGGAATCTGTATTTAGACAGTTTAGAACATCTCATGCCTCTCACAGTTTGGAGGCTCTGAGCAATCACATGTGGCCGGAAAAACCTATTCAGGCAGGCTAGAGGACTTCCAAGGGAGTTTGTAGGTTGAAACACTGTCACACCCAGGAATTATTAACTGGAGCTGTAAGCTAACTCTTTTTTCAGAGAGGTAGTGGGGGACAGCCCCCCGTAAAGTCAGAGGTGTAGGTGAAAGCACAAAGCAGAAAGTAGGCAGACTCTGGTTTGGGGTGTAGATTGCTCGAGAATTTCCAGGGAGACTCCTGAGGCTTGATCCCGCCTTTGCATATGCCAAGCCTCCTTCCTCATGACCTTTGCCAGGGGCGGAGCTCGCTCCCTGCACTTCAGTACTTGAAGCATGAAGGCTCTTGAGTGTGCAGGCCTCAGTAGCTATGGCACATGGGCTCAGTTGCTCCAGGCCATGTGGAATCTTCCTGGACCAAGGCTCAAACCTGTGTCTGCTTCATTGGCAGGCAGATTCTTAACCACTAGACGCCCAGGGAAGTCCATATTTACTTTTAATATTAAATCACTTCCAGACATTGTATCATCATTAGCCCAACGGGTTCACTTTTCTACCTCCTTCCTCTGCCCAGTTTAGAGCAGAACTGTTCTTTCCTTCTTCATTGACCATGTTGCATTTTATCCATGTTCTTGATTTAGTATCAGTCACATTGTACTTTAAGGTCTTCTGACTTCTGAAAATAGTTTGTAAACTTTCTGAAATCAAGACTGTGTACTTAACTTCTATCTGTAACTTAATAATGAGAAACATACCAGCCTTATAATAGGGTCTTCACAAAAACATATTAAAATAATTGAATTTACTTAAGTCTCAATAATTTACTGGATTACACCTGGTCATGGTACTGAATATAAACATAATTAATGCTCAACCATTCAGGGAGCCCATATCCTTAATTATAAATGTGGGCTGTGACTGTAAAATGTAATGTAACAGAAGAACAAGATTAATTCACATTAACATACATACACTCACATTAATAGTCTCTCCTGGTTATTCATGGAATTGTCTTTATCTACAGTGTTTTCCTCTATTACTGCATAACAAAATTCCACCATCCTTTACAATCCCATAAATCATGAAATATTGAGACTTCCTATTGTATTTCTTATGTACATTCTTCCTCTCCACTTATTTTTTCAATAATATATCCTAGGATCTTACAAATAATACCATCTAAATTAACACTTGATTACTTTGGCCACTTCATATGAAGACTTGACTCATTGGAAAAGACTCTGATGCTGGGAGGGATTGGGGGCAGGAGGAGAAGGGGACGACAGAGGATGAGATGGCTGGATGGCATCACTGTCTCGATGGACGTGAGTCTGAGTGAACTCCGGGAGTTGGTGATGGACAGGGAGGCCTGACGTGCTGCGATTCACGGGGTCTCAAAGAGTCGGACACAACTGAGTGACTGAACTGATTCTTTAAATTTTCCAAAGACTGTTTGTATTTTTCCTTGCTTTCTCTTTCCAGCTTATTCTTGTATATTTCCAAACCTATTACAGATGCTGCTTATTCTATTAATACTTCTCGATCAAGTATGTAATGGACCTATCATGATATAGCATAGTAAAAACTATTTTAAAACTAGAATAATAAGAGTTATAGCTGGTTATAATTCTTAAATATTCTTACTTTTCCACCTACTTCAACCACTTGGAGTAACCATATTTTCTACTGTCTTTTAAATCTTTTTTTTTCCTGCCTCCAGCTGTTGTCTAGATAAATGATTAAGGCCAGAATTCAGCACACTAAGACTCAGAGATCAGTTCTCCTTTTGTTCCATTTGAAAGCTGAGAATTGTCTTTACATTTTTCTTTTTAAATTATGGTGAAAAAAATCAAAAGAAGGATCATACTTAGTGAAACATAGAAATTTTATGAAATTCAAATTTCAGTGTTTGTAGGTAAAGTCTTATTGGAACCCAAGCTATAGCTAATTTTTTGGCATAACAGCAGAGGTGAAAAGTTGTGGCTGAACAACTCACTGAAGATACACAGATGTCAAATAAGCATACATAAACATGTTCAGCATCACATGAGTCATTAGAGATTGCAAATTAAAACTATAAGGTCATACCACTATATACCTATTGGAGTAACCAAATTCCAAAACACTAACAGCACCAAATGTTGATAAGAATATGGAGCAACTAGCAGAGTGAAAACTCTCTATAAAGGCTGAGACAACCAGAAAGTTAAATATTATTCTAATGCAATGTCTGATAGATAATAGGCAAACATTTTGAATGACTGAATTAGCTTCTTCCTGATAGCAATTGTGAAATAATTTTGATACCCTACTTCTGCCCTGATGTTGTCCTTTAGAGCCCATCTTACCTTGTCTAATATAATAGTCCTTGTGCTTCTTCTATTTACTTATTCTTACTTTATTTATATCCTTTACTGAACTTGATGCACTTTATGGAAATGAACATATTCAGTAATGTTCAGATCCTTACCAATAGTGTGACATAAAATAGGCTCTCAATAAGTCTTCACTGAATAATTAAATCTATTTTAATTTTCCTGCTTATCCTAACTCTAAAATGAGCACATTTTATATAGTTTGTCCTCCATAGAACCAACACAGTGTTATAATTTTAAGAAGATATTCATTAAATGCTTGTCATTTGTTAAGCAGATAGTGGTTATTTAATTTCCTTTCATCCAGAAATATGTCATTTCCATACTTTCTAGTCAGCAAAGATCCTACTTGTTCTTCCATAGTATAATGACACCACCATTCTTGGATTTTCTTTTTACTAAAACCTTTAACAATTTTGGCTGTCCATGCAACATTTTCCTTTTTTAAAATTCCCCTGCTCAATTCAAGGTTATCAAACCTTATGAAACTTTTGTATATTCATGACTTGGAATCAAATATATCATGCTTGAATTATTACCACCTATTTTTCTGAAACTAATATAATATTGCAAAACAAATTTAGCTAAAGTAAAATTATACTAAATTTCCACTGCCCCAAAATTATTTAAGTCAAGGAATTCAGTCACCCATAACTTGCCTTTACATGTTGATCCATAATTAGATACCTCTATTTTTATACTTTATCCTTTTAATCTAGCAAACTCATTTTTTAAACCAAAAACATCTTAGTTGTAAAACACTCATATATTTTCTCAATCTGTACTCCTTTGGTGATTCAAAATACTAAATTAAAATATTTTATTCTAGTTAACAATGTTGTTCAGATCCTTTAGATATAATACATTAATTTTGAATGATTTTAAATAAAAGTTAGCCCAGAAATGACTTTTCTCCTGCTAACTATACCACCTTGAATCAAAAATTTCCCATTAGAACCCATTTGAAGATCAAGAGTTCATGATTTGGTAGGAAAGACAAAGCTCTCACTAATTATCAGACAATAAATGCAGAGGATAAGTGATATATAGTTGTTACTTTAGAGTGGTAAGTGCTTTAAAATTTTAAAAAGTAGGTGCTAGGGACTCACCTGGTGGTACAGTGGTTAAGACTTCATGCTTCCAATGTAGGGGACATGGAGGCTATCCCTGGTTGGAGAACTAAGATCCCATATGCCATGTAGTGCTGCCAAAAAAAAAGAAAAGTTGATGTTAAAATTAATTGACTTTTGCACAAGTCTTTGACATTTATTTTCAAGGTTACGTTCAAGTATTCTAAGGATAGGCTACAAGTTAAGCAAATTATAATTCTGTGCCCTAATATTAAGTTGTATTTGTTTTCATTCATCTGATTGATTAAAAAAAAATAATAAAAAATTTTCACCTATTTATCATGTAAAAAACATTTTCTACATTAGAGATTAACTGGCAAATATTTGTTTCCAAAATAATCATAGAAAGAAACATTTAACAAGAAAATATAAAAAATAAGAAATATCAAAATATATCTTAAATAGAATTGATTATTTTTACAGAAACCAATGTAGCAAAGACCTTTATTAGACAATCAACCAGTTTTTTTTTTCATTTTTTTTCAACCAGTTTTTAAAAAAATTTTTCACTTTATGACATCAACTAAGTAATCGTCAGATAAATTTAAAAATCTAAAATATTTCATACAACAGAGAAAATTAGTGTATTTTATCTTGAAACAAGACCTTTGACATATGCTGTCAGAGGACTAAATGAATGGTATATGTTTGACTATTTTTTCTTAAAAAAAAAAAAAAGATTTTATTTAACTTACAGAAAAGTAGCAAGAATCCCTACATACCCTTCCCCCAGATATCCCATACCACTTCGCCAAATGCCCCAGACATGGTCTTTGTAACTAAAGGACCTCATTTGGGATCATAAGTTGTATCCACTTGCCATAGCTCTCTCCCCACCTTGACATGGAACAGCTACTAAGTCTTTGCTTGAGTTTGATGCCCTTAACTTTCCTGAAGAAGATCAAGGAAACAGGACAGTCATTTTGTAGAATGTGCCTTAGCTTCAGTTCAGTTCAGTCGTTCAGTTGTGTCCAACTCTTTGCAACCCCATGAATTGCAGCACGCCAGGCCTCCCTGTCCATCACCAACTCCCAGAGTTCACACAAACCCATGTCCATTGAGTTGGTGATGCCATCCAGCCATCTCATCCTCTCTTGTCCCCTTCTCCTCCTGCCCCCAATCCCTCTCAGCACCAGGGTCTTTTCCAATGAGTCAACTCTTCGCATGAGGTGGCCAAAGTACTGGAGTTTCAGCTTTAGCATCAGTCCTTCCAAAGAAATCCCAGGACTGATCTCCTTTAGGATGGATTGGTTGGCTCTCCTTGCAGTCCAAGGGACTCTCAAGAGTCTTCTCCAATACCACAGTTCAAAAGCATCAATTCTTTGGCACTCAGCTTTCTTCACAGTCCAACTCTCACATCCATACATGACTATTGGAAAGACCATAGCCTTGACTAGACAGACCTTTGTTGGCAAAATAATGTCTCTGCTTTTTAATATGCTATCTATGTTGGTCATAACTTTCCTATCAAGGAGTAAGCGTCTTTTAATTTCATGGCTGCAGTCACTGTCTGCAGTGATTTTGGAGCCCACAAAAATAGGTTTGCCCATTCTTCCTCATGTGCAGATTTGGGATGTACACATTTGGGATATCACATTAGTAACATGCTCTTTTTATGGATGGTCTCCTGCTGGGTAGCACGTGATGTTTATTAGTCAAATTACAGATGATAACATTGATCTTTTGAGTAAGATGGTACCTGATAGGATTCTCCACCATAAATTTCCCATTTTTTTCTTTGTAATTAATATTTGTGTGGAGGTATTTAAAGAGTATGTAAATATACTGTTCCCTACCTCAGTTTCATCTGCTGTGCTTATCACACATTGGTGTTCCTTGGTCAAATAACTTTATTTTTTTCCTATTTTAATTTATGTTTTAATTGGAGGGACATGTTTGATTTTTAAAGCAAAATGACAACTCAGAAGAATACTCAAGTCAGGCAATCATCTTTGTATTTTGAGTGAACAAAGTTAATGGTGAGATATAAAAATCAGAAACTTGAAAATTTTCATACTTTAAACTGTGTTCTGTGTCACTGTTAGCCATTTTGAAAATATTGTGTTGAATATTTTGAAAGTCTGAAACCTCAGTGGAATTTTTCTGACAGAAGAGACAAAAGTCAACAAGAAAATGTCCACTTGTTTTCTGGGTGGTGATTGTCTGTCTTCTCTTGACACCGCCTTTGCCTGCAGCACATCCTTTCATCACTCTCTCTCTTGGTAAAGGAAATAAAACCAATTTCAGTAAAAGATATTGCATAGCACTTGTTAAAATATACATATCCAGTTCAGCATTGTATTTATGGAAGTGAATAAAATATTCCTGAAAAAAGCCTTTATTCTCTAGTTACTCACACAGATTTGAACATACTGTGTTTACAAATAAATGATATATATTGAAATAATATAATCTAAAACAGGTTACTAACCAATCTATTTATTAATTTGAAACTTATTTTCATACTTCTGAGTAATTTATGAATGCCCCTTTGATGCTATTATAATATTATATATTATATATTATATATTATAATATTATATATTTATAATAATATTAAATATTTATATATTTATAAAATATATTACTAATAAACAAATATTTGCTATTTTTTATGAACACACCACACTTTACACTTTGCCTATAGTTTTCCCTTCATTTAAAATGTCAAAATCTATCACTTCTGACAAATTCTGTGATTGCTATCTGTTTAATTTCCCCAAGAAGTCCTCATTAATTGAATTACAGTATATCTTGATGTGAGCATTCAAAATGAGAATTCTAATGTGAACATATTTCAAGGTTACCAATGTTGATAATGAAAAGACAGAATGAATTGTTCCTTTAATCCTAGTTTTCTTTTAGCAACTACTATTTCATATCTTTCCCAGCCAAAGTAATTTCTACGTATATCTAATGTTTTACATTCTAATCATTTGTTAAGTCAAGTTAGACTCAACTTTGCCTCCAGTAACTCACTAAATGCATTTTTTGGCATAATCACCAATGACTATCATATTGTCATTAATCTAATTAATTCCACATCTACCATAGTTTGCAATAGTATTTAATACTGTTGATCATTCCTTCCCTTTTGAGAAACAACCTTTCCATTTGCTTCTAGAGCATAATCACCTCCGGGTTCCTTCCTACTTTGTTGGCTGTTCATTCTCAATGTCTCTTGCTTCTCTGTCCTCCTTTACTAGACTTGTAAATATTAGATTGTGTCTAAGCTAAATGCCCATCCTCTTTGCTCTCTGAATGATGGGTAGGTGATCTGATTTGCTCCTAAAATGTTAATTATCACCTTTAATCCAATAATTCTAAATATGTAACTTTTGCTGAGACTTTGTCTCTGATTCAGAGCTGTATAATAAAGAGCCTTTTAGATGCCTTCAAATGAATATCTCACTGCTACCTCAACTTAATATATCCAAAACTGTATTCACAATCTTTTTTCTTCATTTAAAATGTTAAAACTTATCATTTCTGATAAACTATGTGCTTGATATCCTTCAAAGATTCATTTTCTTCAAGAAGTCCTCCTAAGTTAAATTATAGTATCTTAATGTGAACATTCAAAAATGGCAATTCTAATTAAACATATCTCAAGGCTATTAATGTTAATAAGACAAAACAAACAGCTTTCACCTCTTCCAGTGTTTTCTATTTCCGTAAATGTACCAGAATCAACCCAGTTCCACAAGGTTTACACGTGGTATTTACCATTCAGACTTGAAGGGTACCCTACTTTTTACCCTGCTTTCCCTTTTTTCTTTCTGACTACTTATCCAAATAAGTGAAAAATCACTTTGGATTCCTCCTCTAAATACTTCTTGTATCAATTTGCTTCTTAGCTAAGCTTGCCATCACTCTGGTCTAACAACACATCTCCTTACCTGGACTAGTGCTTCATTAACGTGTGCTAATGCTTCATTGCTTGCCTAGTTAATCTCATGTCTGCTAATCTCAGTAACTAAGGCAAAATTTTAAAATGATATCTGTTTTTGCCATCCTCCCATCAAACAGTTTCCATTGAACCTGGAAAAAAAGTACAAGAACAAAAACAAAAAACAAAACTTTAAATACAGTATACTAATAAACCAATGTGTGCATGCATGTGTGGAAACAAAACCAAATTTTTTTGAGATGAACAAAAAAGTCACACATTTTCCCTTTGTAAAAATCTCATGCAGTTTTTTTTCCCCTGAAATAACAATATTACTTTTATGTACTTTATTGTTCTTGTTTAGCTGCTATGTCCTGTCCAACTCTTTTGTGACCCCGTAGACATGACTTGGCAGCAGCAGCAGCAAACTGTAGCCTGCTAGGCTCCTCTGTCCATGGGATTTCCCTAGGAAGAATACTGGAGTAGGTTGCCATTTCCTTCTCAAAGGGGCTATTCTTATAGAACTCCCCCTTTTCTTCCTATTACTATGCAGTCTCAGCTTTAATAGGCCTCAGAGATGCATGGTATGAAAATAGAAGCAATCTTAAGGGTTAATACAACTATATACTGGAAGAAAGGTTGTTCAAAATAAATTGTCAATACATTACCTTAAAATATGTACTCTCTCATTCTATTAATGTCAAGGGGAACAAATGGCAACTGCCAAAACTGTTTTGCCCATTATCAAACTCAGAAATACCATTGGTTTTCCCAATTATGATTCTTAAAATTTTTAGCTGTTAAGGAAACCAGAAATCCTTGGACAGTTGCTGATTTTATGCCTTCAAGCAAGAAAAACCAAGATGGGTCAGAAATGTGCTGTTACTATTAGAACTAGAGATGTTTTGAAGAAAATACAAGGCAATTGTAAGATCAAGTAGAATGCTAAAGAAATTCTTTTCAGTAAGATGTAATTATGGGAACATCAAACAAGAATAGTGAAAGTGAAGTCAATCAGGACAAGTAAAGTAACTTAGAAGAACCTCATGGTTTCACAAAGATACTCTACAGAAAATTGTCAATATATAGACGTAAGGCAGTGATAATGCAGAGTTTGATTATAATCATATGTCTGTACTTTTTATTTTATTAAATAGTGAAATGCTATAGGTATTTTCATTTCCTTTGTAAAATATATGGTAGTTTATGCTTCAGTATGTTCTTCTTTTATTACATAAGTAAAAATAATTACATAAGATGTGTGAATAAGCCAATCAGTTTTGACTGGAACTTAACATACCCTGAAAGAAAGACAACTTTGCACACTGAACCCCTTATTTTATGCGATGAAATTTTCTAATAGCTCTACAAATTACAATAAATTATTAACAAAGAATATGTACATCTTAAAATAAAGTTTTATAGCTAGTTGGATAATAATCGGATTAAAGTATACCATTATGTTATAAAGTATTGTGATAAAGATACACAACCCTCTGGATGTCCTTGAACTGATAAGCAAGTACCTGTAAATAGAGCAAGATTTTACGAGGAATACATCGGATTTTGCATTGTCTGCTATTTTTGTTTTGTTTTACTTTATTTTTGATTTGTGGGAATCTAGGAACTGTGGTATTGGAGAAGACTCTTGAGAATCCCTTGGACTGCAAGGAGATCCAACCAGTCCATTCTGAAGGAGATCAGCCCTGGGATTTCTTTGGAAGGAATTGTGCTAAAGCTGAAACTCCAGTACTTTGGCCACCTCATGCGAAGAGTTGACTCATTGGAAAAGACTCTGATGCTGGGACGGACTGGGGGCAAGAGGAGAAGGGGACGACAGAGGATGAGATGGCTGGATGGCATCACTGACTTGATGGACGTGAGTCTCGGTGAACTCTGGGAGTTGGTGATGGATAGGGAGGCCTGGCGTGCTGCAATTCATGGGGTCGCAAAGAGTCGGACACGACTGAGCGACTGATCTGATCTGAGGACTAGGTATCAGTTCAGCTCAGTTCAGTTGCTCAGTCATGTCCGACTCGTTGTGACCCCATGAACTGCAGCACGCCAGGCCTCCTTGTCCATCACCAACTCCCGGAGTTCACTCAAACGTACGTCCATCAAGTTGGGGATGCCATCCAGCCATCTCATCCTCTGTCATCCCCTTCTCCTTCTGCCCCCAATCCCTCTGAGCATCAGGCTCTTTCCAGTGAGTCAACTCTTTGCATGAGGTGGCCAAAATACTGGAGTTTCAGCTTTAGCATCAGTCCTTCCAAAGAACACACAGGACTGATCTCCTTTAGAATGGACTGGTTGGATCTCCTTGCTGTCCAAGGGACTCTCAAGAGTCTTCTCCAACACCACAGTTCAAAAGCATCAATTCTTTGGAACTCAGCTTTCTTCACAGTCCAACTCTTACATCCATACATGACCACAGGAAAAACCAAAGCCTTGACTAGATGGACCTTTGTTCGCAAAGTAATGTCTCTGCTTTTGAATATGTTATCTAGGTTGGTCATAACTTTCCTTCCAAGGAGTAAGCATCTTTTAATTTCATGGCTGCAAATCAGAATCTGCAGTGATTTTGGAGCCCAGAAAAATAAAGTCTGACACTGTTTCCAATGTTTCTTCATCTATTTCCCATGAAGTGATAGGACCAGATGCCATGATCTTCATTTTCTGAATGTTTAGCTTTAAGCCAACTTTTTCACTCTCCTTTCACTTTCATCAAGAAGCTTTTTAGTTCCTCTTCACTTTCTGCCATAAGGGTGGTATCATCTGCATATCTGAGGTTATTGATATTTCTGCTGGCAATCTTGATTCCAGCCTGTGCTTCCTCCAGCCCAGTGTTTCTCATGATGTACTCTGCATATAGGTTAAATAAGCAGGGTGACAATAAACAGCTTTGATGTACTCCTTTTCCTATTTGGAACCAGTCTGTTATTCCATGTCCAGTTCTAACTGATGCTTCCTGACCTGCATATATGTTTCTCAAGAGGCAGCTCAGGTGGTCTGGTATTGTCATCTCTTTCAGAATTTTCCACAGTTGATTGTGATCCACACAGTCAAAGGATTTGATATAGTCAAGAAAGCATAAATAGATGTTTTTTCTGGAACTCTCTTGCTTTTTAGATGATCCAAAGGATGTTGGCAATTTGATCTCTGGTTCCTCTACCTTTTCTAAAACCAGCTTGAACATCAGGAAGTTCACGGTTCACGTATTGCTGAAGCCTAGCTTGGAGAATTTTGAGCATTACTTTACTAGCTTGTGAGATGAGTGCAATTTTGCGGTAGTTTGAGCCTTCTTTGGCATTGCCTTTCTTTGGGATTGGAATGAAAACTGACCTTTTCCAGTCCTGTGGCCACTGCTGAGTTTTCCAGATTTGTTGGCATATTGAGTGCAGCACTTTCACAGCATCATCTTTCAGGATTTGAAATAGCTCCACTGGAATTCCATCACCTCCACTAGCTTTGCTAGTAGTGATGCTTTATAAGGTGCACTTGACTTCACATTCCAGGATGTCTGGCTCTAGGTGAGTGATCACACTATCATGATTATCTTGATTGTGAAGATCTTTTTTGTACAATTCTTCTGTATATTCTTGCCACCTCTTCTTAATATCTTCTGCTTTTGTTAGGTCCATAATATTTCTATCCTTTATCGAGCCCTTCTTTTCATGAAATGTTCCCTTGGTATCTCTAATTTTCTTGAAGAGATCTCTAGTTTTTTCCATTCTGTTTTTTTCCTCTATTTCTTTGCACTGATTGCTAAAGAAGGTTTTCTTATCTCCTCTTGCTATTCTTTGGAACTCTGAATTCAGATGCTTTTATCTTTCATTTTCTCCTTTGCTTTTCGCTTTTCTTCTTTTCACAGCTATTTGTAAGGCCTCCCCAGACAGCCATTTTGCTTTTCTGCATTTCTTTTCCATGGTGATGGTCTTGATCCCTGTCTCCTGTACAATGTAACAAACCTCAGTCTATAGTTCATCAGGCACTCTATCTATCAGATCTAGTCCCTTAAATCTATTTCTCTCTTCCACTGTATAATCGTAAGGATTTAATTTAGGTCATACCTGTATGGTCTAGTGGTTTTCCCTACTTTCTTCAATTTAAGTCTGAATTTGGCAATAAGGAGTTCATGATCTGAGCCACAGTCAATTCCCAGTCTTGTTTTTGCTGACTGTATAGAACTTCTTCATCTTTGGCTGCAAAGAATATAATCAATCTGATTTCGGTGTTGACCATCTGGTGATGTCCATATGTAGAGTCTTCTCTTGTGTTGTTGGAAGAGGGTGTTTGCTATGACCAGTGAGTTCTCTTGGCAAAACTCTATTAGCCTTTACCCTGCTTCATTCCATATTCCAAGGTCAAATTTGCCTGTTACTTCAGGTGTTTCTTGACTTCCTACTTTTGCATTCCAGTCCCCTAAAATGAAAAGGAGATCTTTTTTGGGTGTTAGTTCTAAAAGGTCTTGTAGGTCTTCATAGAACCGTTCAGCTTCAGCTTCTTCAGTGTTACTGGCTGGGGCATAGACTTGGATTACTGTGATATTGAATGGTTTGCCTCGGAAACAAACAGAGATCATTCTGCCGTTTTTGAGGTTGCATCCAAGTACTGCATTTCAGACTTTTGTTGACCATGATGGCTACTCCATTTCTTCTAAGTGATTCCTGCCCAAAGTACTAGATATCATGGTCATCTGAGTTAAATTCATCCAATCCAGGCCATTTTATTTCACTGATTCCTAGAATGTTGACGTGCACTCTTGCCAAGTTTGACCACTTCCAATTTGACTTGATTCATGGACCTAACATTCCAGGTTCTTATGCAATATTGCTCTTTACAGCATCGGACCTTGCTTTTATCACCAGTCACATGCACAACTGGGTATTATTTTTGCTTTGGCTCCATCCCTTCATTCTTTCTGGAGTTATTTCTCCACTGATCTCCAGTAGCATATTGGGCACCTACCAACCTGGAGAGTTCCTCTTTCAGTATCCTATGCCTTTTCATACTATCCATGGGGTTCTCAAGGCAAGAATACTGAAGTGGTTTGCCATTCCCTTCTCCAGTGGACCACATTCTGTCATACCTCTCCACCATGACCTGCCCATCTTAGGTGGCCCCACAGGGCATGGCTTAGTTTCATTGAGTTAGACCAGGCTGTGGTCCATGTGATTAGATTGATGAGTTTTCTGTGAGTATGGTTTCAGTGTGTCTGCCCTCTGAGGCGCTCTCACAACACTTAGTGTGTTACTTGGGTTTCTCTTACAACAGCAAAACTAAAAGGTAAAAAAAAAAAAAAATTAAGGCAAAATTGGTATATTCATTCAGTTAGAATCAATAATTATTACACTCCATTAATAATATTGCAAGTTTACTATTTCATATTCATTGTAACATTGCATGTAGGTTTTGTGTTTAAAGATTTAGAACATTTAGTGGACCAAATATCTTAGATATAATTTTAATGAACTCTTTAGAAAATTTTAAGTATTCAAATAGATTTAAATATTGGAGAGACTTATGTTTCTTTATTGTGTAAGTGGGACACATATTTAGAAAATAATCAACTGTCAGTATTTAAAGAAGTTTATTCTTACATTTGACAAAGTATAGTATTTTTCTTTATACCTAGATTGGTTTCCCCTTTATTTTCTGGACTAAGTACTTCTCATCCTTCAAAATCCAGTTCAGCAACACCAGATCCTTCTTGAATCCCCCAAGAAACCAAGTTAACTCTTTTCCTCAATACTTTGATGGCACATTATATATGCTAATGGTTTATAACATCACACTATATTATAACTTGTGTTGTATCTTTCAACCTCCTGATAGACAATATCTTGAAACCAAAAGTGTTACTGCCTTATAATTACAAAGTATTAAAAAATGCCTGACTCATGTATGTGTTTTAAATATTTTTAAAAGAATATTTAAAACAAACATTTTAATATATTAATATATTGAATTATTTCAGGTTATATTGCTCACAGAAAACCATTTCAGTTTAAAGTTAAGAAACTCATTGTATTTTGGCTTTATTAAATAGTTTTCCTTTAAAATTTTTAATTGGAGGATCATTGTTTTAGAATGTTGTGTTTATTTCTGCCATACAACAATGTGAATCAACCATAAGTATGCATACATTCCCTCCCTCTTAAGATTCCCTCCCACCTCCCAACAGATTATCAGAGAGCACCAGTCTGAACTCCATGTGTTATACAGCAGCTTCCCAGTAGCTATGTTTTACACATGGTATTGTATATATTTCAATGCTGCTCTCTCAATTTGTCCCATCCTCTCCTTCCCCTGTTGTGTCACAGTTCCATTCTTTATATCTGCATCTCAATTCCTTCCCTGCAGATAAGTTCATCAGTACGATTTGTCTAGATACCATACATATACATTAATATACAATATTATTTTTATCTTTCTGATGTACTTCACTCTATAAGAGGCTCTAGATTTGTCCACCTCAGTTCAACTGACTCAAATTTGTTCCTTTTTATTGCTGAGTAATATTCCATTGTTTATATGTAACACATTTCTTTATCCATTCATCTGTTGATGGACATCTAGGTTGCTTTCATGTCCTGGTTATTATAAACAGTGCTGCCATGAACATTGTGGCACAGGTGTCTTTTTGAATTATGTTTTCTCAAGGTCTATGCCCAGTAGTACGATTGCTGGGTCATATGGTAGTCTTATTCCTGGTTTTAAAGGAATCTCCATAATGTTCTCCGTAGTGGCTATATCCATTTACATTCCCACAGGAGGGCAAGAGGGTTCCCTTTTCTACACATTCTCTTCAGCATGTATTGTTTGTAGATATTTTGATGATAGCCATTATGACTAGTGTGAGGTGATGCCCCATTGTAGTTTTGATTTGCATTTCTGTAATGATGAACAATATTGAGCATCTTTTCATGTGTTTGTTATTATGTCATCTTGGGTGAAATGTCTGTTTAGGTCTTCCACTCATTTTTGATTGGGTTGTTTGTTTTTCTGACTTTAAGCTGCATGAGCTGTTTGTATATTCTGAAGAGAAAGCATTTCCTCTAAGATCAGGGACAAGACAGGGGTGCCCACTCTCACCATCATTATTCAACATAGTTTTGGAAAGCCTAGCCACAACAGTCAGAGAGAAAAAAAAAAAAGAAATAAAAGGAATCCAGATTGGAAAATAAGAAATAAAACTCTCACTCTTTGCAGATGACATGATGCTATACATAGAAAACCCTAAAGATACCATAAGAAAATTATTAAAACTAATAAATGAATTTATTAATAGTAACATCACTAGATACAAAATTAATACACAGAAATCCCTTCCATTCCTATACACTAACAACAAAAAGTCAGAACGAGAAGGAAACAATCCCATTCACTATCTCAACAAAAATAATAAAATACCCATGAATAAATCTACCTAAGGAGGCAAAAGACACTGTATGTAAAGAACTATGACACTGATGAAATAAATAAAAAACAATATAAACAGATAGAGAGATATATCATGTTCTTGGATTGGAACAATCAATGTCATGAAAATGATCATACTACCCAAAACAATGTACAAATTTATTGCAATCCTTGTCAAATTACAAATGGCATTTTTCACAGAACTAGAACAACAAAATTAATGTACAATATGTATGGAAACACAAAAGACTCTTAACAGCCAAAGCAATCTTGAGAAAGAAAAAAGTAGCTGGAGAAATCAGCTTTCCTGATTTCAGACTATAATACAAAGTAACAGCAATTAACACAGTACTGTACTGGTACAAAAACAGAAGTATAGATCAATGGAACAAGAGAGAAAGCTCAAAGATAAACCCACACACCTATGGGCACCTTTTTTTGACAAAGAAGGCAAGAATATACAGTGGAGAAAAGACAGCCTGTTTAGTAAATGGTGGTGGGAAAACTGGACAGCTACATGTTAAAGAATGAAGTTAGAATACTTCCTAATTCACACACACCACACACAAAAAAAAAACACAGAATGGATTAAAGACCTAAATGTAAGGCCAGAAACTATAAACCTCTTAGAGGAAAACATCAGCACAACACTCTTTGACATAAATCACGGCAGGATTCTCCTTGACCCACCTTCAGAGTAATGGAAATAAAAACAAAAATAAACAAAAGAGAACTAGTTAAATTTAAAAGCTTTTGAATAGCAAAGAACACTATAAACAAGATGAAAAGACAATTCTCAGAATGAGAGAAAATAATTGCAAATGAACCAACTGACCATATATTTATTAATAATTTGTTTTGTAACTGTTAAAAGCCTAAATCAGATGAATAAAACAGGCCTTACGTTGTTTAGTCTCTAAGTTGTGTCTTACTCTTTTGCATCCCTGTGTCTGTAACCTGCCAGGCTCTCCTGTCCATGGGATTCTTGAGGCAAGAATACTGGAGTGGATTGCCATAAATGCTGTCAAATAGTTGTACTGTGACATTTAAGTCATTTATTAAATTCTGTTGTTAAAAAGATTATCCTAGGTAACCTAAATTTAGGATAATTCCTAGTTTTTTATCCATTTCTCATTTTTGTCATATCATATTTAAAGGATGACCCACATTCATATAAACCTAGACTATGAAATAGAGATTTTAAGCTATCCAGTGAAGACTATTCATAGGTGACGGTATTTCCATAACAACGTAATCACTTTGAATGTAATTCTGATAATACATTGTTTTTGTTTGTTTATTTGGTCATAGATGACCCTAGGCAGCTGAGAGTAACAATAACTCTTCCTACGCACTCTAGTCAATAATATCATTCCTTTTTGTGTAAGGGTGGTCTTCGCAGTAACGGCACATACTCTCAGGTTATTGGAGAGCTGCTTTGTAATTATATCTTATAAAGTAGACTGTAATTTTTATGTTCAATACCTTTATACCTCAATGAGTCCTAACCACTAATATACCATGAATGCATAAACAGAGCACAAAGCATTCATATTTCTGTTACTAAAACAGTTAAATGGCAAAATCACCTAGGTGATCGTTTTCACAATACAAACAATTTATTTAAGCAATTTGACTTAACCATAAACTATGATATAAAACAAACTATCAATTAAAATAATCAGCTTCTAAATTGTATAGTGTTCAGATATTGTTTTCTCACTTCAAGAAATACTTAAAATTTTGAATTATATTTTTTGCCTTCTAAATGCTTCTTTTTAGTGGCTTTTGCTCTCTTTGTCTCCATCTTCTCCCATTTCATGTATATATTTTACTGAGATAAACATTTGAGAAATGAAACAAAAATCTTTTCACTTACCATAGTTGATGAGGTTTGTCATCATTTTTGAAACTTCATTACAAATTCTCTTAACAGAAATAAATATATATCTACAATGTCCGTTTCTATAATGGAGATGAGATTTTTCTTATTATTCAAGATAATCTTTTTATAATATGTGAAATGACATCACAGATATTTCTTCTCTAAATTATATCAGTCAACAATACAATCTGTGTTTTTATGTCAGAAAAGAGTCAATTTAACTTAATGTAACATTATTTTAAAAGCTCATTGAGAGATCTATAATATGGAAACTACTAGCAATGTGAAAATATATTTGAAATATTTCAGAGAACCTCTTTAAGACAAATGATAATGAGTTTAATACTGGAAAGCAAGTTATAGCTTCTCAGTGGAGTGCTGGGTAAGAAAAGGAAGTGGCAACTGCAATGGACAAACAGAAAACACTTTCTGAAGACATAATGTGTACTAATATTTTAATATCTAAGACTGTTGAAAGAAAAATAGAAATGCTGAAGCTTAGACATAAGAAAATTGCAGGATATTTTACATAGAAACCGTATTTATTAAAAAATAAAACTAAAATAAAGCTAAAAAAACTAGAAAAAAATTTTTAAATCATATTGGGTATATATATATATACACACACACACACACACACATGTGTATGCACAAAGGAATGCTCATTAGATAGATAATACAATTATATATTCTAAGAATCAGTTTACATTTACAAGAATTAACTTCTTTTACTAAAATGTACAGTCTTAACAGAAAATTTGCAACAACTATTGTCCTATTTTAAGGATTCAAAGATGAATCTGGTCAAGTTCTTACACAGAAAAAGATGACTATTACAAGTGGATGCTTAATATCATATTTAAGAATTATTAAAATTCATTATTTTAAAAGATGCCACTGAACTGTAACTAAAATATTATGGTTATAGTCTAATAGATCTAATGGTGAAGAAAATTGGGGGAAATTTCATGTTTCATTTGCAATATCTCTTGACTAAGTAGGACTTCTCATTTGTCAGCTAATGAGAAAAAAAGGGTTTAGAAAGTGGAGTGAGGCCTGTAGAGGTAACCTTAAAGAATCAGTTATTTAAAATGTTCAGATAACATAGAGTACATGAAACACTGCAGAGCTGAAGTTGAATATTCAGGGATCAGACCATGAAAATTTTCGTATTTCATGCATGTGTGCTAAATTGCTTCAGTTGTGTCTGACTGTTTGTGACTCTGTGGGCTGTAGCCTGCCAGGGTCCTCTGTCTATGGGATTCTCCAGGCAAGAATACTGGAGTGGGTTGCCATGCCCTCCTCCAGGGAATCTTCCTAACCCAGGGATTGAACCCATGTCTCTCATTTCTCCTGCATTGGCAGGCAGGTTCTTTACCACTAGGCACCACCTAGGAAGTCCTTCATATTTCATATGCCACACCAAATAATACTATCATGTGGTCAAGGAGATGTCTGTCACAATTTCAAGCACAATCTGTGTATTGGATATTTTAGCCTGTGGAGGATTTATTTATGAGGCTTCCCAGAAACTTAGAAACATTTGGGAAAATCATGGAGGGAAAGAATTGTTGCAAAAGATATTTAATAAGAAGGATGGTCAACTTGGAATCAATTAAACATGGTAAATGAAAGAGAAGAAGAATTTAAGGATAACTATGATTGTACATTTGATCTCTCAAGATGGCCTGGAGAACTAAGTATATTATGAATTTATTTTTCCCCAAGACTTATGAGCAATGAATGAATAGGCACCTCAGGAAATTAATTTGAGTAAATTTATTTTATTTTCCATAATGCTCATTGGTTTTAACATTTTAAACCAGCAGAATAACTTGATTAAAAAAAGCTGTAGGTCACTTGTGGAATTCTCCTCATTGAAGCAGCATACAGGTAGACTGACTTTGTACCATGTATCTCTTTCTGGCCCATAATGTGAATCCCTTCACATGTATTTATATAATTTTGAGTCAAAATGTACAATAAGTGGATAGTTTGCACTGTTTTACACACATCCCACATACACTGTATTGTATATATTCCCATACATAAATATATATATACTTGCATATTATATGTGCGATATACATATATGTGTATATATATATACATATATGTATATGCTTATATCTATATATGTGTGCACATTATATGTGTGGTATACATATATGTATATGTATATATACACTTATATCCATATATGTGGATCCATATATCCAGACTTTAGTATGGATCAATTATTCTTCTATACACTAAGGCATGTATATATGTACATATATATGTATGTATATTTTAAATTTCATACTATATGTAATATATATTTATATTCATATTCTTGTACATTTAAACAAACATATAGTCTCTCTATTGGGTTAATTTACTTATAAGACACAATTACAAAAATTAGGTCATATGTTTATAGGCAGACTAAGATCAGTTCAGACTTTATTAGTATTGACTAACTACTCTTATATACACTAAAGCATGGCATCATCCCATTTCATTATTAAATATCTGGTATTGGATATATTTATAAATGTTAAGATATAATACTTGTACTCAGTGATTATTTATATGCCATCCATACTTTACCCTGCTTATTTAACTTATATGCAGAGTACATCATGAGACACGCTGGACTGGAAGAAGCACAAGCTGGAATCAAGATTGCCAGGAGAAATATCAATAACCTCAGATATACAGATGACACCACCCTATGGCAGAAAGTGAAGAGGAACTAAAAAGCCTCTTGATGAAGGTGAAAGAGGAGAGTGAAAAAGTTGGCTTAAAACTCAACATTCAGAAAATGAAGATCATGGCATCTGGTCCCATCACTTCACTGCAAATAGATGGGGAGACAGTGGAAACAGTGTCAGACTTTATTTTTTGGGGCTCCAAAATCACTGCAGATGGTGACTGCAGCCATGAAATTAAAACACGCCTACTCCTTGGAAGAAAAGTTATGACCAACCTAGATAGCATATTGAAAAGCATAGACATTACTTTGCCAACAAAAGTCCATCTAGTAAAGGCTATGGTTTTTTCAGTGGTCATGTATGGATGTGAGAGTTGGACTGTGAAGAAGGCTGAGTGCCGAAGAATTGATGCTTTTGAACTGTGGTGTTGGAGAAGACTCTTGAGAGTCCCTTGGACTGCAAGGAGATCCAGCCAGTCCATTCTGAAGATCAGCCCTGGGATTTCTTTGGAAGGAATGATGCCAAAGCTGAAACTCCAGTACTTCGGCCACCTCATGGGAAGAGTTGACTCATTGGAAAAGACTCTGATGCTGGGAGGGATTGGGGGCAGGAGGAGAAGGGGACAACAGAGGATGAAATGGCTGGATGGCATCACTGACTCGATGGAAGTGAGTCTGAATGAACTCCAGGAGTTGGTGATGGACAGGGAGGCCTGGAGTGCTGCGATTCATGGGGTTGCAAAGAGTCGGACACGACTGAGTGACTGAACTGAACTGAACTGATACTTTGGGTTAATAATTTTTGTTACACAAAATTTCTTTTTAGACAATACTGTTTCATTATTATCTATGTTATCTATTGTTAACTGTGATGCACATAATTGTAACAAATAAATTTTGTTAGGCATGATTTTATAAGGCCACATAGAAGAGTGAAAATTGAATTATTCTGTCAGATGAATCAAGCATCAGGTGATCTAGAGTCTACATGGAATTAATCAGAGCAAGAATCTTTTTACCACTTTGTGCCCATATTATCAGCCAACTCAATTGTGTCAAGCTTTTTGTTTTTCTTATCCATAATCTATGCCAACACTTTTAATTGTGCTCATGAATTCATTTTTTGAAGATAGTTTAAGCTTGAATTTTCAAGATATGATTGACAAATGTACTAAAAATAGTTGCAAACACTCATTAACCAGGAAAACTATTAACAAGTAAACATCTTGGCTGTTATCATTAGCCATTAAATGAAAAAAAGTGATAGTAAATTTCAAGGAATGTTTCTTGTGTGACTGCTAAGACTAAATCTACATGGAAAATAATACCTATCGCTTCCAAACATGAGCACACTAATCCTCAGTAAATTTAGTACGTGAGTAAGACATGCTACCTTGTTTTGAAATGAAGAAAACACTTGAGTAATTTGATGACCATAATCATTAAACCTATTTTATTTTTATGTTGTAATCTTGCTTTAAAATTCATCATTACAGGCTGTGGTGATTTCATGTTAAATAAAATTGAGCAGTGCAGCAATTGAGAACAGAACAATCAAAAAAGTAAAATAAACCTATTCAAATGTCAGAAGGCAGCTGTTGTTTTGTATCTACTTATGAAAAATGATGTATAATTTAGCATAAATATTTGAGAAAAAATTGAATGCCTTTCATATAGTGCTGCTTTTATGAGATATATTAGATTTATAATTCAATTAAATTCCAAGTAAAGGGTTTTATCTATTCACTAGTATTTAATAGTTGTGCTGTGCTCTGCTTGGTTGTTCTGTCAGGTCTGACTCTTTGTGACCCCATGGACTATAATCTGCCAGGCTCCTCTGCCCACAAGGATTCTCCAGGCAAGAATACTGGAGTGTGTTGTCATATGCCCTCCTCCAGGGGATCTTCCCAATCCAGGGATTGAACCCAGGTCTCCTACATTGCAGATGGGTTCTTTACCACATGAGCCACAGAGCAGCCCAAGAATACTGGAGTGGGTAGCCTATTCCTTCTCCAGGGGATCTTCCCAACCCAGGAATCCAACTGGGATATCCTGCATTGCAGGCGGATCCTTTACCAGCTAAGCTATCAGGGAGAGGTTCAAAATTATACTTTCTAATTAACATCCATTCTCCATTTTTTTGCTACCTCTTGAAAATTAAATGATCAATTTTATATATAGTTTTACAATAGACATTATAACTTTATTTCCTTAAGAAATTGTAGACTAAATATGTCTGATCACTCATTTTTAAAAATAATAATTTGATATGATTTACATATTGTTTAAAGTAAAAAATACTTACAAAGCTTATTTTAGATTAGTCTGTTACTCAGCTACATATCTGATAAACATAGTAAAAGGGTTGGTTTTGTATTCCAAATTTTAAAAGACATTTAAAAGACAGAGAAGCAAGTAATAGAAGACAAAGATTAGCCTGTACCATTGCCTGGACATACATTCATCCTTCTTAGTATACTATCAGTCACATTTTAGGAGGTGATTCTATAGTGAAAATTTATTTAAATGTTGGACTTAAAACAAGAATCACCTTAGCTTCAGTCCTGGAAATACTTAATTTTTTTTTTTTTTTAGTTGGAGTTTAACATAAGGATTTTAAAATTGATTTGAACCATTTACTTGACATATTTGATTTTAATCTAAGACAAAAACTATATGTATTTTCCCAAACTTCTCTTCAAGAGAAAGTATTTCTCACCTTTAGCGTTGTTTTTCATTGTTTATGTTAGTGAGTGCAAAGCGATTACATTTAAGTGTGGTATGTAGTAAGATCTTAAAATTACTAGCTGTTGATTTTGTGATATCACTGAGGATGCCTTTTTCAATATTATGTATTACAAAATGTACTATAACTAGAGATCTAATAAATATATATTTCCCTGCTTTAAAGTTCTCCAATCATCACAGATAATTTTACTAAACAGAGTGCAGATTTGAAAACAATTACTCCAGATATTTCAACATAGATACTTTAAGAAAATGTTTTAAAAGATATTGGAAGTCTAAAGAAGCAAAAAAAGAAATACTGAGGTAACGAGATACAAGGTTGAGATATTGTGAGATATCAGGCTATCTGTGTTTGCTCATTGGTCTTACCAAAAGAAAGAGGAAGTTTCTCTTATCTTCATGGCAAGAAATACTTTTAAAACTTCAATCAAGACACTCATAAAAATTAGGATCCTACCCTCTCTTAGACAGGAAAGAATACAGCAGTCTTCCTTAATAACTATATTTCAAGAGATGGCTCCCAGGTGCTTGAGAAAGATAGTCCTGGGTTATGAAACCGGCAAGGGACCTAAGAGATATTGGGTTGGCCAAAAAGTTTATTCAGGTTCTTCCTTAAGATGTTATGGAAAAACCAGAATGAACTTTTGACCAACCCGGTATTTAAGAAATTGTGATAGCTATAGATATTATTCATCCTTAAAAAAAAAAAAAAGAAAGAAAAGGAGATTTTGCCATTTGCAGCAACACAATGAACCTGAAAGACAGTATGCTAAGTCAAGCAAGGCAGACATAAAAAATAAAGAACTACAGGATCTCACATATTCAGAATTTAAAAATGCTGAATACATAGAAGCAGAGGGTGGAATCGTGGTTACCAAGATAGGGAGGTGGGGGGAATAAGGAGATGTTCGTCATCACAGTAAAAAGGGTAAAAAGTTATAATTTTGCAGGATGAATAACTCCAGAGACCTAAGGTACAACACAATGACTGCAGTTTATAATACCATATTATATCCTGGACATTTGCTAAGATAGATTTCCTGTGCTCTCATCACACATACACACACACAAAGATAAGATAATATGTTAATTAACTTGACTGTATGACTATAAGAATCATTTCCTTATGTGCATGTCTATCAAACCATCATGTGGTACATTTGAAATATATATATAGTTTTTATTTTAAAGAGAAAAAGAAACCAGGAAGAACAAAAAGGAAGCATGGCACAAGATCCTTGCCCTCAAGATATTTACTGTATAATCAGAGTGAAAGGAAGAACTTACTGATGGTCAAAGACACATGGACCATGGAATTAACTGTAAATTATAAAGTAGAAAATTAGAGTAATTTCAAGTGTGTTGTCTTTTCAATAGTAAACTGGATATTGCTGGAAAATAAAATAAAAAGATTTATATCCCCAAAGCAGCAGAGAATAAATTATAATTTTAAGTTTTCTATAGTAAATGCCCTTAAAAAAGGGAGAGGGACCTCTGTGGTTCAGGCCATCTGGACTTTGTAAGGGCAGGTGTGAGAGGGAAGTCAGGAGGCTAGAAAAGGAAAGAAGTCTGTCTGAAGTTTAGTTAAACTTGGGGAAACATTAAGGCCACTATGGTGAACATATGCTTTTTTCATTAAACATTTTATAGAGTGATAATGTAACATTAACTAACACAGCCAGTGTCATGTAAATCACGACTGATTGCCATTAGTTCCTTCTTCCTTCCTCTCTTTCTCTTCGTTACTAGTTGACCATCAAAAATACTAACTAAATTAAATACATTGATAGAGAGTGTGTTTGCTTGGGCTTGTAAAGTGATAGAGACAATATGTTACTTATTTTGAAAGGCTTTCAAGATACTTAACTGTGAATAATTATTGCTGACAGTATATTAATTTGAATAGAAATTCAGATAAATAACTTTTTAAGATACTTACCAAACTCCTATAAGGGAAAAATAACTATTTGGGTAAAATGATAGAAAATCTTTAAAATCAAATAGACTCTATAGAAATGATTATTTCTGTGATTTGAAAATTACCTCATTGGGTTTTAATAAGAAGATTATTTTTTTCAGTACAGAATTCATTATAGTCTTATATATACACACACAAAAAAGACTTTCAAAGTCTAAATACTTGAGCAACTTTTGCTTTTTCCATACAGTTCATAAAGGAAAAGTAAATTTCATTAATATTTTAGTTTAATTTTTGGCACATATATATACACCTTCATCACTGAATGAATGAATCAGAATATTGAAATGTCAAAGCACAAACACATCACACAAATAATTGTAAGTAATTCTGTGTTTTTTCAGACTAAAGTATGAGCATCCATTCTCAGCTTCTCCCAGCTGGATTAAAATCTCTTCTTAGCCCTATCTTACTCCAGCTCAGGAGGTTTTCACCTCAGGAGGCCACAAATACCTCCACAAAACTGTGAACTTCCAGAGAAGAACAGGACTTGAGGTTGTATTATGCATGGCTTTTACAGAGCTTTGTGAATCAACTGAAGTTCAGAAAGACTGTAGTGAAGAAAAATTTGGTATCAGAGACTGTAAAGTCAGAATGAGATCAGCCACAAAGGATAAGCCTGTTCCTTCTATTCAAGATCTAATCACAGCAGGGCATCCAAACTTAAGCCTGGATATTTTGGTTTGTGTTCTCAGGGTTGCAACACGGGGCTTTATATTACAGATATAATAGCTTAGACGTTCTCAGTGTAATTTTCTATTGATAAGTGGCTTGTGGAAAGTAATTTTCTGATAAAAGAAAAAAAAAAACTTCAAAATCTCTTATGCAGTCATAAGAACTAATGTTTTTTTTAATCAGAATGATACATCCAGGAATTGAGAGGACAAAGAGGAATAATGAGTCTAAGCAACCCCTCATATACAAGGCAAGATATTTAAGTATTTGCTCCCATGGTATGTGGCAAGCCATATACATGGTGGAATGCAGTTCTTTAAAACCATTGATTGGTTCTTTCTGGGTAACTGGGGGGTGGGGGAATGATTGTATTGAAGAAGATTAACTGTTAAAGTATACATTCATCCTGTGAACAAGCATAAGAGCCAGAGCATGGGATGGGTGTTCAGTGTTATTTTAGAGTCTATTGTCATTGTGTTTGTGTTCCTCCACATTTTTGAGTGTACAGATATTTTTTTATTCCCCACTCACTGGGTGATCTCCTCAAAGTTGCATCTTTCTAGAGTGGAACCCAGTTTTTTTGATCATTTGCTTCAGTGAGGATAGGTACTAAGCTAAGTTGTTAAGTTCACCTGTTTCTTTTTAGTAAATTTAGTTTCAGTTCAGTTTAGTTCAGTCACTCAGTCATGTTCAACTATTTGTGACCCCATGGAACACAGCACACCAGGCCTCCCTGTCCATCACCAACTCCCGGAGTTCACTCAGACTCACGTCCATCAAGTCAGTGATACCATCCAGCCATCTCATCCTCTGTCGTCCCCTTCTCCTCCTGCCTTCAATTCTTCCCAGCATCAGGGTCTTTTCAAATGAGTCAGTTCTTCGCATCAGGTTGCTAAAGTATTGGAGTTTCAGCTTCAACATCAGTCCTTCCAATGAACACCCAGGACTGATCTCCTTCAGGATGGACTGGTTGGATTTCTTTGCAGTCCAAGGGACTCTCGAGAGTCTTCTCCAACACCACAGTTCAAAAGCATCAATTCTTCGGTGCTCAGCTTTCTTTATAGTCCAACTCTCACATCCATACATGACTACTGGAAAATCCATAGCTTTGACTAAATGGACCTTTGTTGGCAAAGTAATGTCTCTGCTTTTTAATATGCTGTCTAGGTTGGTCATAACTTTCCTTCTAAGGAGTAAGCGTCTTTTAATTTCTTGGCTGCAGTCACCATCTCAGTGATTTTGGAGCTCCCAAAAATGAAGTCTGTATTATTTCCACTGTTTAGCAGCATATAAAAAACTTCTGTGATTGATTAAAAAAAGGTTATGACTGTTAAATAATCAAAATATTTGGAATCATAACATATGTCACATATTTTAATTAATTATATTTATATATGAATTTATAATATATCATAATATGGGCTTCCATGGTCACACAGACAGTAAAGAATCTACCTGCAATGCAGGAGACCTGGGTTCAATCCCTGGGTCAGGAAGATCCACTGGAGGAGGAAATGGCAACCCACTCCAGTAGTCTTGCCAGGAGAATTCCATGGACAGAGGAGCCTGGTGGCTCTAGTCCATGGGGTCGCAAAGAGTCAGACTCAACTGAGTGACTAACACACACGTATCATAGTATATGTGTATGAAAGTCACATAATGTGAGTAGCATTCCTTTCTCACAGGTTTTTGTTAAAAAATGAAGTAATCTTAAAAATCATTTAGAAATAAAAGCAGAATGGAGTATTTTGTTTTGGATTTTTGTTTTGTTAACACGTTGTGAAGCGAAGTCAAGTAGTGGTATGATGAGAATCCTCTGAAAATTTTTCTGTAGATATATTACAATATCACCAATATCCTAACAGGCTTTTTTGAATAAATTAAATATTAAGATTTATCTAAATTAGTAAATGATCTAGAAGAGTCAAAAAATGTTTAAATTAAGATCAAATTTGGAGGACTTACACATATTGATTTCATGAAATATTGTAAAGCTACAGTAATCAAGGTGGGTAGTATGGGCATAAGAATAAGATATCAGTGGAATGGACTATAAAAAGAGACTCTGACTTCTGTGGTCTATTAGTTTTCAAAAAGTCATGGAAGCAATTGCATGAAGAAAAGCACTGGAAATGTTTTGTGTAAATATATGAATATCTGCAACTTACCTCCCAAAGATTTTAGATATGTAGATCTAAGTTAAAGCTCCCAGATTTACATTTTTACTTTCCAGGAATACTCATTAAAAAAATAAAAATAAAAACTTTTTGGAGGAGGGGGAAGTCAGGGAGACAAACTAAGGTTTAGTCAAAATAATGACCTAGGTAAGTGGCATTGGGCAAAGAAAGTGGCATTGGGCGAGAAAATGGCCTGTCCAGTATATGAGATGCCTTGTGGGTTATTCCAACTATCTTCTATCTTTTATTCCATCCTAAGAACAGCTAAAACAGTCATAAATACAGATACGTTGTGAGCAGTTTTAGAACTTTCCATAGACTGACTGCACAAACTGCGCTTTGAGTTTGTGTTCTATCTTTTTATGTTCCTTAGGGTTGAGGTTAATCTTTCATCTTTCTGATTCCACATTCATCCCATTAGAGTTTATCTCTACGTATCAACTCCTGTCTAGATTCGTGCAATACTCTCCTTACACATCTAAGCCAAACCTTCCCCAAAGTGTTATGGATCCTGGTATTCTCCAGATGCTTCTAAGTCTTTTATTTCAGTCACAGGAAAACACAAAATGCTTACACTGAACCAGAAGACCCGACATGATCTGTCCCAACTGCCTACTCCCAAGACCCTCCCACACTGTTCTCCCTCCTTCAGCCATACTAGCCTTTCTGTTATTCCTCCGACTTCCACAACATGCTTCACTTGTTATTCCCCCTGGAATGTTCTCATAGATGTTAAGGAAGTTACTGATGCATGAAACACTTCAGTATTATTGTCTACTCAGATATGCTTTCCTGAACCACTCTGTCTAAAATAATCTCACCTAGAACTGGCTGCATGATTTGTGGAGCTCTGAGCAAAAATGTAATATGTGGCCCCTTGTTTAAAATGGTTAAGAATTTCAAGACAGTAAAAGCAGAGCATTAAGCCAAACACAGAGTCCTTCTGAATGCCTGGCCCTGGTAACTATACAGGTTAAATGGCCATGAAACTGATTGTGCCCTCACCTCATCCCAGTTTTTTTTTTAGACTCTAATTTTTTAACCTCTTATTTTAGTCTGATTCACATCCCCTAGTGGCATACGATGTATCGTTTATGTTATTTATTTATTACCAATTTATCTCCAGTTGTGACACCAAAAATATTATTTTTTCTATTGTCACATTCATAACACTTTAAGCAGTCCTACAAGTAATGGACAAACAGAAAATATTTGTAGATTGAATAAGTGAACCAACAAGACAAAACTTCTAAGTCACACATTTATATTGCTATTTTTTCCTATGCTATCATAATTGGGAAAATTCATGGTGGAGATTTTTTAATGATAAATTATAATTTAATGTAAGATAATAGTGTATCATTCTTCATAATTATAATTAAAACAATATTGTAATTAAGTATCTGAAAATTATTTTATTTTAAAGCTCTCATTTTAGATAGAAATCTGAAATTACACATTGTCATAAAAGATTTAAAATATCTTCTACTGACATTCAAATGTAAAGTTTCAGGCTAGGGTTTATTTTAACTTTAAAAATTCAAAAGATGTGAGTACCACAATAGAGTATAAAGTAACACATTCAATTCCCATCGGAATCCAATCTTACAGATCATAGCTGTAGGGCATTTTTATTAACTTTGCTTGAATACATCTCTTCTGTTGGTTTTAGTCTTTGTGAAAGTTTCTAATTTCATAAGAAAGTAAACCTTTTAGTATTAAAGTGAGTAGACTATATGATTTCTATCAATCCCTTAGGTAATATATTTCTCAAGTTTTTGAATAATTATGACCTTGAAGATGATGATAAACCAGACAGAATCTACAAGGATTTAAAACTTTTAGAGTTTTATACCCTTGGTCTGGCTGCGTGTCTCCATGACAAATCTGCTGTGGTTTGAATGAAGATTAAATATGTCCTACATTAGAGAGCATTGGCCCTGCTATTCTCATCCAAGTAACAATGAAATGATAGCATAATTTCAATTATTATGACTATTTTATCATGTGTCAATATAGAAATTTATATTATACAATTTATATTGGTAAAAGGTTATAAAATCATTAATTTTATGTGTATTAAGTCAATTAGAATGTTGTATATAGTCTAATATCTGTAGCAAACTTTTAAGGAGTAGACAGGTAGGAAAATGGTTAATTTACACATATATATGTGTATGTGTATATTAATATATGTATGAATATATGCATATATGTGCATCAGTCCAGCCACTCAGTTATGTCCAAATCTTCGACTCTATGGACTACAGCACGCCAGGCTTCCCTGTTCATTACCAACTCCCGAATCTTGCTCAAACTCATATCCTTTGAGTTGGTGATGCCATCTAACCATCCCATCTTCTGTCGTCTCCTTCTCCTCCTGCCTTCAATCTTTCCCAGCTTCAGGGTCTTTCCAATGAGTCAGCTCTTCACATCAGGTGTCCAAAGTGTTGGAGCTTCAGCATCAGTCCTTCCAATGAATATTCAGGATTGATTTTCTTTAAGATAGACTGGTTTGATCTCCTTGCTGTTCAAGGGACTCTCAAGAGTCTTCTCCAACACCACAGTTCAAAAGCATCAATTCTTCGGTGCTCAGCTTTCTTTATGGCCCAATTCTCATATCCATACATGACTACTGGAAAAACCAAAGCTTTGACTATATGGACGTTTGTTGGTAGAGTAATATCTCTGCTTTTTAATATTCTGTCTAGGTCGGTCATAGCTTTTCTTCAAAGGAGCAAACATCTTTTAATTTCATGGCTGCAGTCACCACTTGCAGTGATTTTGGAGCCCAAAAAAATATAGTCTGTCACTGTTTCCATTGATTCCCCATCTATTTACCATGAACTGATGGGACTGGATGCCATGATTTTAGTTTCTTGAGTGTTGAGTTTTAAGCCAAATTTTTCACTCTCCTCTTTCACTTTCATAAAAGGTTCTTCAGTTCTCCTTTGCTTTTTGACATAAGGGTGGTGTCATCTGCACACTGAGGTTAGTGAAGCAAATTTATATGCCTATGTATAGTATATCTATGTATATATATATGTATAGGTATATTATTTCTTCCCATTCTAAGAGCTGTCTTTTCACCTTGCTTATAGTTTCCTTCATTGTGCAAATGCTTTTAAGTTTAATTAGGTCCCATTTGCTTATTTTTTGTTTTTATTTCCATTACTCTGGGAGGTGGATCATAGAAGTTCTTGCTGTGATTTATGTTCGAGAGTGTTCTGCCTATGTTCCCTATGAGTTTTATAGTTTCTGGTCTTACATTTAGTTATGGTCTTTACATTTAGACCTTGAATCCACACCTGAGCTCAATATACAGACTTCTGGAGATGATACCACTCAACAGATAGATGTTTAACTTGTACCTTAAGAGAGTCAAACTGGGGTGTGCTTTTATGCTGGTGATACACTGTTTATGTTAACACGGGTATAAGTCTTTAGGTAAGCAACCTGTGTTGACTTTAACTTAAGATATTTCATGTCATTCTGTAGTCAGACTTTGATTTTGCTTAACAAGGAACTATCAGATCCTTTAAATACATATATGTATATATTCCTTTAAAAAATCTATTTTGAGTTTGTTTTTGTGTATGGTGTTGTAAAGTGTTCTAGTTTCATTCTTTTACACATGGTTGACCAGTTTTCTAAAATGTCAACATAATATCTTAATCTCTATTACTCTTGCCATAAAGAATTGATATACATGGTCCCCAAAGCTCTGAGTGTGATAAAAGAAGCATATGGTGCTGTATCATTGTTCCTTGGTCTTCTCATCCTCAGTTGTTCTGGGGGAAAAATAAAGTGTTTATTGTTGTTTGTTTTCCTAACACAGCTACCTATAATCATCTATTGATTTGCTTCTTCTTTATATTAATGTAACACTGGTCAGGGATTTTTTTCTTTGTATGACAGGCATACAAAATCTAGCTCTCTCATAAGGATGCACTGATGACTTTTGGAGGGTCTTAGGAAGGCTCCATGAACAGGTGCTAATGTAGGAATTGTGTCCAGAACTTAGCTACAATACTTACAGACATGCATGGTCACTTTCATTCCATTTGGAATTCAGGCTTTCCTGACCCAGTATATGAACCTCTTAGGCAAGATGACTGTAAACTAGTAAACCTACATTCATGTTCATATGACTCTGAGAAAAATTATATATTGCTCATCAGCCAAACATCTATAGTGCAAGCAGTTCACTAGGACTTTCTCTCTCAGCTAAGTTCTCTATCTTCCTGATTTGTCCACATTTCAGCATTTTTCAGACCAATGATAAACACCAGCACCTTGCTCACAGTTCCATTTTATACAGTTGCATCACAAAAACTGACAATAAATTCCTTCTTAATGGAGAGGCCAAAGCTAAAGAATCATTTCTATGGCATAATTTCTATATACATATAGTAAGACTTCTTTCTTACTGTCTGATTGATCCTATACTTTTTGATATCATACTAATAGTATTTCTTTAAACTCTGTCTGGAGAATTTAAAATGGAGAATTTAATCATTTGTTCTCAATACAGTGCTGTCACCACTATAATCTCTTTACTTTTAACCCAAAAGATAGATGTCTCAAGTGTTTTTATTTATATTCACTTGTTTAAAAACCTTGAAGTTTCACATACCTGGTGATTTCATTCAGAATTAAGCATAACAAATTCATAAAATATGGGAAAACTTAATGAAAATAAAAGTAATATATGTATACCCTCAAATTATACTTTTGTCATAAGCAACAACAAAGTACAATAGTTATATAGTAAATTACACAAAAAATCTTATTGAAAATCAAACCAGTAACATAATTTCTTAAACAAGAAACCCAAGTCCAATTCAAGACAAAGATACCTAACTGTAATCTTAAGTTTGGAGGGCAACCTGATAGATCCTCCTGTCAGCTGCACAAAGAGAAAAATTCTGTTCCTTAGACTCCTATTCATTAATTATCCTGCCCCTGCTACTTAGTTTTTTACTTAATTTTTAAAAATTTTATCTCTGATTACACATCCAGGGATATCATTGTGTTAGATAGTTAAAATAGGAAAAAGGAGTCTAGAATGGCAGTGGCTAAAAGACAAGGAAGGGAAAAGCCCACAAAAACAGAATAAAGGAAAGTCCAAGGACTGGAGTAGGACCTCAGGTAGAACAAAGCACTCCTGGCTAGCCGAATTTACATATGTCAGGCCCAAGGGGAGGAAAAAACATATTAAAAGAAGAGCCAAAGGGCTAGGGCTCTCTCTCTTCTCTTCAAGTCTTTTGGGTCAGCATGCCCTCAGCATGCCTCGAGGATGTATTTTCCTTTTATTTTCTAAATAAAACTGAGCCATAACACGGAGCTGTAACACAGAGCTGTAACACTGATCTGTCCAAGAGCTGTAACATGGTCTGTCCAAAAGCTGAGAGCTGTAACACACTCTATCTGAGAACTGAGACACATTCTCTCTGAGGGCTTTAACATCCGTCGCTTCAAATTTTTGCTGTTATGAGACAGAACCAAGGAAATTACACACTCCCCTGACAATTGTAATGTTACTTATCAGCTGAAAAATATATTAAGTTTAAGAAAAAATGTATCATTTTTAGAATATGGTTGTTATCACTGAGAGCTGAATCTTAGTAAGTCAATATGAAGTTAACTACTTACAAGTAATCAGATAAACTAAAAACAGTTGCTTAAATGGCTCTTTTATTTATAGGCTAAAGGTTTACACAAACTAAGTGCATTTAAAACTGTTGACAATTTAATAATATGTGATGATACAAAATTTACATAGACACATGGAAGCAAATAATTAAGCTTCTAAATATTTATGACATTGATTGATGATTTTCTATACATATAATCAGAGCACCCTGTCATTCACTATGTTTTTAATAAATATAATTAATTTCTCATGTATAGATTTTATAACTTGACCCATTTATTTACAACCATAGGTCCATACTGACTGAAGTAACACCTTGCTTCAAATTTGTGGCAGTAGGATTAAAATGTTTTGGCATTTTCACATATCTCCATTTGAAATGTTAGATCATAAGATTCCTAGACCTATTAAATTAAAATTTGAAAGCTCACTTTTCACAGAGTACAAGTTATATATCTGAAATTATAGTAGGCATTAAAACAATTACTTTTGAAAAGTTAAAAATTCAAATTAAAGATTATGTAAATGAAAATATTCACTAACTCAGCTCTTGCTTCACCTATTATTTTAGTGTGAAAATGCTATTCAATCACATTGGATTTGTTAATTATTAATAAACTGACTATATGCATTCATACATATGAATTTTAAGCTCATTCATTCTGTAAAAGTAATGTTAAAAATGATCACAGAAAGAAAACATAATCAATTATTACACATAATTTATAAATTATATTTTCTGTAGCCATTAAAGTATTCTCTTATTGTTTTGGGCCCCCGCCCCCAAGCATGGAAATAAAAAAAGGTCTTTCTAATTAGTCTTTAAGTAAGCAGAATCTAAACGGAATGTTCGTATTACTCCCTGAAGATTCTAATTAATTAGATCCTGCCCTCTAAGGGATTATTCCTATAATGCATGGGAAAAGAGACAAATAACAATAAAATTATAAAACTATACTAGACATAGGACAATTGAAGGGAATTCAATCCCCATTTAAAACTTATATTGAGAGTCTAATTGAATCAAGCCTTAAACAACACACTAGAGTCTATAATTATGTTTACAATGTTTTAGGTTTTGTCTGGACACATTTCTGGAAGGGCTTCTTTTATTATAATATGAAAGAAGAGACTTCATCTGGAAATTAAAATCAGAAGTTATTTTTTTGAAACATTATCTTGAATTAACATAAAATATAAATTCCATTGAGATGTTATTTAATTTTTTTGTCTATTAATAAGGGCAAATTAGAAGATATACTAATGAAATTTTAATTGGGCATTTTTGCTTGATCAGAAAAATTCAGACTAAAGGTTCATATAGCTATTGTTATTGGGATATATATCTCCTCCTGCTTTTAAATGTGATGATAATGATTACATTTGCTTTTATAAACAAAACCAAACAACCAACAAATATTTATAGTTAAAGTCAAGGACCTATTACACATGAAGAAAACAATGAGTTTAATGGAATGTCATTTTGAAATTAAATTTTATTATTTTTCTCTGTGAGCATAATATCACTAGGTGTAGAACAAAAGGAAGCATAAAAAAGATCGAGATATACTGTTAGCAATAGGCTGTGATTTTATACACTAACCAGAAAAATGAGTCTTTCCTACTACTGCAATGATATATGTCAAAAATTTAACACAAACTAAATTTTAATACAAAATCATGATAGAAATTAGACAATAATTTATAATTAATTAAAAAAATAATAAACCAACACTTATAGGAGGCAGAAAAATCAGTGTTCAGAGGGAAAATTGTAGCTGAAAATGCCTCTGTTAAAGAGGAAACAGGTTTTAAGTCAGTAACCAAAACTTCCACCTTAGGAAAATTGGGGGAAAAAAAAAAAAAAAAAACTAAATCCAATGGAAGATAAGATTTAATAAAGTTAAAATAATTTGGATAGATAAAAAAGTTTGAGTACTAATAAATGAAATACAGGGCTGGTTTGTCTAATACAAGTGTTAGTGTTAGTCACTCAGTAACATCTGACCCTTTGCGACCCCATGAACCCGCCAGGCTCCTCTGTCCAAGGGATTTCCCAGATAAGAACACTGGAGTGGGTTGCCATTACCTTCTCCAGGGTATCTTCCCTAACCAGGGATCCAGCTGTGTCTTCTGCATTAAGACAGGAGACATCTGCATTGCAGGAGATTCTTTACCATCCGAACCTCTATTTTAGTATAAATCTTACACATATAATTATTCATTACATTACTATAGGTGGTAAATACAGGAAAAAATAAACTTATACATAGTGTTTGGTGAGTGACTTGCTAGAGCTTTTTCCTGGCCTCCAACAGAGTGTCAGAAAGTGCCATCCATTTGTCACTGAATGTTGCCACCAAGACAGACCTGACACTGAGAACTGGCACATTCTAAGCATTGAGAAATGACATGTATTAGCAAGCTATAAACTTCAAAATAGCAACATTAGTTGGTATAATCAACAGCCTGGACTAAACTATTTGGCAGGAGCTTGACTGAAGTAGGTATCTGGTTGGCTATCTTTTACCTGCAGAGAGTTGAGAGGGTAATGCCAAATTACTATTGTTATTGTTTAGTTCCTAAGTCATGTCTGACTCTTTTGTAACCCTATGGACTATAGCCCACCAGGCTCCTCAGTCCAAGGGATTTCTCAGGCAAGTATACTGAAGTGGATTGCCATTTCCTTCTCCAGGGCATCTTCCTGACCTAGGTTTCAAACCCAAGTCTTCTGCATTTGCAAGCAGATTCTTATCACTAACCCAGCAGGGAAGTCTACCAAGTTACTAGAAATACCATGATTAATACACTCCTTTCTTTATGTTCAGAAGAATGACTCTGACTATGTAAAGCTCCATGTCTCAGTCAATATTTTAGTAGTAGAATATCCAAAAACAGAAAACTTTAGAGGCTTAAAGACATAGAAGCTTTTTAAATAATAAAAATAATAAATAATAAAAAATTTAGTAATGTCTGTGGGAAAGTGCTTGTGCATATTTTGTATATTATGTACCTAAAATATGTTTATGAAGTTAGACTTGTTTAGAGTGAAAAGCATTACAAGTAATTTGTAATTTATAATAGATTCATAGTTGTAAAATCATTTGAACCTGAAATCTTAGTGTTTATTCTCAACATATTGAAATATGTGAAGAGGCTTAATGGTTTTCTTACTTGTAAGGTTATTTTATCAAAATTTACAGCAGTATTTAGTACTCAGGAGATGTTGTTATTAAGTCAGAAAACTAAAATACCTCAAATGGAATTGAGTTAATGAATGTATTTTAAAATATTTAATTAACTCATTATTTAAATGGGATTAAACACTCTTTAAAGACCCTCAGCGAACTCATGGACTGCAGCCTTCCAGTCTCCTCCATCCATGGGATCTTCCAGGCAAGAGTACTGAAGTGGGGTACCATTGCCTTCTCCGTACTAGAGCAAGTAAACCTATACAAAATAGATCTCATTTTCTTCATGTCCTTTCTCTTAAATTTGTCTAGGATCTTGGTTTTTTTTTTTTTTTTTTTTTTCAGGTAGTCCATCAGCAGCCGGGCGGTGCGCTCCCTAAATGGGTCCACCATGGCTCCGTCTCTGGATCTTGGTATTTTAACCAATGATACACAATTCAGATTTGAAAAAAGTGTTTATACACTCTACATCTGATCAAAAGTTGTCAGTTTTACTAGTGAATATTTTCAATTATAATATTTTTGTGGTTTGGAACTTTTCTCCTCCATCCATGGGATCTTCCAGGCAAGAGTACTGAAGTGGGGTGCCATTGCCTTCTCCGTACTAGAGCAAGTAAACCTATACAAAATAGATTTCATTTTCTTCATGTCCTTTCTCTTGAATTTGTCTAGGATCTTGGTATTTTAACCAATAATACACAATTCAGATTTGAAAAAAGTGTTTATACACTCTACATCTGATCAAAAGTTGTCAGTTTTACTAGTGAATATTTTCAATTATAATATTTTTGTGGTTTGGAACTTTTTCATCATTTGACACACAAGTCTATCTACGTAATATGTCCTCCTTTGAAAGAGTAGGTCATGACTTTTGAAAATATGATTATTATTTTATATAAAATTCTAGTTTGACATATTTTACTAAAAAATTTGTAAAACATGCTGTTGGTCTTCCAGGTAGAAAACACTTACACTGTCCCCATGTTCATCAAACTAGTGTTAGTATTTTGTTTAAAGTATTAGAAATAGTAGTAAAACTCATTTGACCAAGGCAAACTTTAAATAGCCTAAAAAAACCTTTTTTTATTGTAAATTGAATGCATAATGACTTCAAACAGAAATAAGCTAATAAACAAATAATCCTATAATGCTTACAAAGTTGCAACAGGAAGGAGCATGAAATTACTCTCATCCTATCTATCAAGCCAAATAGTTAGCAGTGTATGTCTCTTATGGCAACGTTTCATGTTCCTGAAAAGTTCATGTGAGGTGTTCTTTAGGATTTGCACTTTTGTGAGCTAAATTCATGTATTTCAGTCTATAAACCATTCTGAGACACAACTAACAATCTCTGTCATCCACTGTGCAATGACTTTATTCAGCTTACAGTACAACAAAGGTAATTTTCTTAAGAAATAAACACTTTCTAAAAAAGAAATAAATTTATTTAACTGGAGGCTAATTACTTTACAATATTGTATTGGTTTTTCCATACATTGACATGAATCTGCCATGGGTGTACATGTATTCGCCATCCTGAACCCCACTCCCGCCTCCCTCCCCATCCCATCCCTCTGGGTCATCCCAGTGCACCGGCCCCGAGCATCCTGTATCATGCATCGAACCTGGACTGGTGATTCATTTCACATATGATAATATACATGTTTCAATACCATTTTCCCAAATCATCCCACTCTCGCCCTCTCCCACAGAGTCCAAAAGACTGTTCTGTATATCTGTGTCTCTTTTGGTGTCTCTCATACAGGGTTATCGTTACCATCTTTCTAAATTCCATATATATGTGTTAGTATACTGTATTGGTGTTTTTCTTTCTGACTTACTTCACTCTGTATAATACGCTCCAGTTTCATCCACCTCATTAGAACTGATCCAAATGTATTCTTTTTAATGGCTGAGTAATAATCCATTGTGTATATGTACCACAGCTTTCTTATCCATTCATCTGCTGATGGACATCTAGGTTGCTTCCATGTCCTGGCTATTATAAACAGTGCTATGATGAACATTGGGGTATATGTGTCTCTTTAAATTCTGGTTTCCTCAGTGTGTATGCCCAGCAGTGGGATTGCTGGGTCGTATGGCAGTTCTATTTCCAGTTTTTTTTTAAGGAATCTCCACACTGTTCTCCATAGTGGCTGTACTAGTTTGCATTCCCACCAACAGTGTAAGAGGGTTCCCTTTTCTCCACACCCTCTCCAGCATTTATTGCTTGTAGACTTTTGGATCGCAGCCATTCTGACTGGTGAGAAATGTACCTCATTGTGGTTTAATTTCCTTTTCTCTGATAATGAGTGATGTTGAGCATCTTTTCATATGTTTGTTAGCCATCTGTATGTCTTGTTTGGAGAAACGTCTGTTTAATTCTTTGGCCCATTTTTTGATTGGGTCGTTTATTTTTCTGGAATTGAGCTGTAGGAGTTGCTTGTATATTTTTGAGATTAATTATTTGTCACTTGCTTCATTTGCTATTATTTTCTTCTGTTCTGAAGGCTGTCTTTTCACCTTGCTTATAGTTCCCTTTGTTGTGCAGAAGCTTTTAATTTTAATTAGGTCCCATTTGTTTATTTTTGCTTTTATTTCCAATATTCTGGGAGGTGGGTCATGGAGGATCCTGCTGTGATTTATGTTGACGACTGTTTTGCCTATGTTCTCCTCTAGGAGTTTTATAGTTTCTGGTCTTAAGTTTAGATCTTTAATCTATTTTAAGTTTATTTTTGTGTATCTCTGGGCTTTCTATTTTGTTCCATTGATCTATATTTCTGTTTTTGTGCCAGTACCATGCTGTCTTGATGACTGTGGCTTTGTAGTAGAGCCTGAAGTCAGGCAGGTTGATTCCTCCAGTTCCATTCTTCTTTCTCAAGATTGCTTTGGCTATTCGAGGTTTTTTGTATTTCCATGCAAATTGTGAAATTATTTGTTCTAGCTCTGTGAAAAATACCATTGGTAGTGGGATGGGGGAGCCTAGTGGGCTGCGTCTATGGGGTTGCAGAGTCAGACATGACGGAAGTGACTTAGCAGCAGCAGCAGCTTGATAGGAATTGCATTGAATATATAGATTGCTTTGGGTAGTATACTCATTTTCACTATATTGATTCTTCTGATCCATGAACACGGTATATTTTCCCATCTATTAGTGTCCTCTTTGATTTCTTTCACCAGTGTTTTATAGTTTTCTATATATAGGTCTTTTGTTTCTTTAGGTAGATTTATTCCTAAGTATTTTATTATTTTTGTTGCAATAGTGAGTGGAATTGTTTCCTTAATTTCTCTTTCTATTTTCTCATTATTAGTGTATAGGACTGGAGAAGGCAATGGCACCCCACTCCACTACTCTTGCTTGGAAAATCCCATGGACAGAGGAGCCTGTTAGGCTGCAATCCATGGGGTCGCTAAGAGTCGGACATGACTGAGTGACTTCACTTTCACTTTTCACTTTCATGCATTGGAGAAGGAAATGGCAACCCACTCCAGTGTTCTTGCCTGGAGAATCCCAGGGACAGGGGAGCCTGGTGGGCTGCCGTCTATGGGGTCGCACACAGTCTGACACGACTGAAGTGACTTTGCCTTTGCAGTGTATAGGAATGCAAGGGATTTCTGTGTGTTGATTTTATATCTTGCAACTTTACTATACTCATTGATTAGCTCTAGTAATTTTCTGGTGGAGTCTTTAGGGTTTTATATGTAGAGGATCATATCATCTGCAAACAGTGAGAGTTTTACGTCTTCTTTTCCAATTTGGATTCCTTTTATTTCTTTTGCTCTGATTGCTGTGGCCAAAACTTCCAAAACTATGTGGAATAGTAGTGGTGAGAGTGGGCATAGTTGTCTTGTTCCTGACTTTAGGGGAAATGCTTTCACTTTTTCACCATTGAGGATAATGTTTGCTGTGGGTTTGTCATATATAGCTTTTATTATGTTGAGGTATGTTCCTTGTATTCCTGCTTTCCGTAGAGTTTTTATCATAAATGGATGTTTAATTTTGTCAAAGGCTTTCTCTGCATCTATTGAGATAATCATGTGGTTTTTATTTTTCAATTTGTTAATGTTGTTATTACATTGATTGATTTGCAGATATTGAAGAATCGTTGTATCCCTGGTATAAAACCCACTTGGTCATGGTGTATGATCTTTTTAATGTGTTGTTGGATTCTGATTGCTAGAATTTTGTTAAGGATTTTTGCATCTATGTTCACCAGTGATATTGGCCTGTAGTTTTCTTTGTGTGTGTGTGTGTGGCATCTTTGTCAGGTTTTGGTATTAGGGTGATGGTGGCCTCATAGAATGAGTTTGCAAGTTTACCTTCCTCTGCAATTTTCTGGAAGATTTTGAGTAGGATAGGTGTTAGCGCTTCTCTAAATTTTTGGTAGAATTCATCTGTGAAGCTGTCTGGTCCTGGGCTTTTGTTTGCTGGAAGATTTGTGATTACAGTTTCAATTTCCATGCTTGTGATGGGTCTGTTAAGATTTTCTATTTCTTCCTGGTTCAGTTTTGGAAAGTTGTACTTTTCTAAGAATTTGTCCATTTCTTCCAAGTTGTCCATTTTTTTGGCATATAGTTGATGATAGTAGTCTCTTATGATCCTTTGTATTTCTGTGTTGTCTGTTGTGATCTCTCCACTTTCATTTCTAATTTTATTGATTTGAATTTTCTCCCTTTATTTCTTGATGAGTCTGGCTAACGGTTTGTCAATTTTATTTAACTTCTCAAAGAACCAGCTTTTGGCTTTGTCGAATTTTGCTATGGTCTCTTTTGTTTCTTTTGCATTTATTTCTGCCCTAATTTTCTTGATGATGTAAGGACTCACCAGATTCTTCTGATCTATACCACAGTCAAATGTCAAGACATTAGATTCTCAGAAAGTCCACCATACCACATCAAGCTATCTGACTAACCAATAACCCAGAGGACTAGTCTCTGTTTTGTCTGGTCATGATGCAGCCATATAAATGAAAACATAGTTGAATAAACGGGATAAGTTTGAAAATTTTAGACAAAATCATTATGAGAAGTAATCACAAAGGAAGATGGCTCACTTAGGAAAGGACCTAGTTATTTTGGGGTCAATTTGAACATAATCTTTAGTACTTATAAGTGACTAAATGTTTTTCAACTGCTTTTTAAATCCAATAAAATATGCAATGAAATCACTCCCCATGTAATATGGAGATGCAAACCTTTTAACTTATCGTTTTTGTAATAATGTAGATGGGATGGACAAAAAAGAAAGCAGATTAGAAATAAATGAAATAATATATGACCAAATGACAATTTTATAGTTACTTTCTTTTGCAGAATATCTTATAGATATTACAAACTCCTGGTATACACACACACACACACACACACATATATATATATATGTACACCTGTGCATATATATAAGTATATATGATTAAAGCAGATTTATAAGTGTTTATATTTGTTATTTGCCATATGACCATTTTTTTCTTATTCTTATTTTCTGGTTAGATTGTTTTTTCTCTTGATATAGTGACTTCTGCACAAAAACCATTCTCTTAATTTCAGTTTCCCAAATACTGCATTAGTCTACTGCATAAGAAATTTGGTCAAAAATAAGTTTATCTCATAAAATCCACAAATAGCATCTTACACGAGTATAGACATTAGATTTCCTGCATTCATTATGCCACAACTGTTAGGCTCATTCTGCTTTATTCCTGACAGTGTGATACAAGCACCCACATGCTATTAGGTGAAGTTTTAGAAAGCTTGGCAATCTGAGGACTTCTTCAGCGTTGGAAAATAATTCACTGCTCTAAATTAATTTTATTTAATACCACTTATTACACTTATCCTTGAATTGAAATAAATGACTAGAAAGTTAATACAAGGGTTAAACTCCCATAGTTTTCTGGAACTCCCACAGTGTTATCTGGAATATAAAAACAGTTGTGCATATTACTTTAGGTTTGTGGAAAGCTATCACCAGTGTAATTAATCCTGTATAAATTAATATATATGACCAGAGTATTATGCAAAACTCTAAGTTCTTCATTTTATAAATTGACTTATCATAGTTGGAATTTTCTCTTATCTAATAATGATACTTCTATTTCTGGAATGCTCTCAAAGTATTGACTGTGTCAGTAACAATTGTGTAGTGCTAGGAAAAGCAATTTCAGCCAGGATCAGTCAATCAGTTCAGTCGCTCAGTCATGTCCGACTCTTTGTGACCCCATTGACTGCAGTACTACAGGCTTCCCTGTCCATCACCAACTTGCAGAGCCTACTCAAACTTATGTCTACTGCGTCAGTAATGCCATCGAAACATCTCATCCTCTGTTGCACCTTGTTCTCCCACCTTCACTTTTTCCCAGCATCAAGGTCTTTTCAAATGAGTTAGTACTTTGCATCAGGTGGCCAAACTATTGGAGTTTCAGCTTCAGCATAAGTCTTTCCAATGAATATTCAAGACTGATTTCCTTTAAAATGGACTGGTTGGATCTGCTTGCAGTCCAAGGGAATCTCAAGAGTCTTCCACAACACCACAGTTCAAAAGCATTAATTCTTCAGCACTCAGCTTTCCATATAGTCCAACTCTCACATCCACGCATGACTACTGGAAAAACCATAACTTTAACTGACTGATCTTTGTTGGTAATGCCTCTGCTTTTTAATATGCTGTCTAGTACAGGAGTCCTGTTCCAGCAGCCAGGGAATCAGCCGGAAGGGGTGAGCGGTGTCGGTGGACAATGATGTAGCTTCTGACTTGAGGTACAGGACTACATGTTTATTTCAAGATTCAGGTTTTCTTTTATACTTTGACAAAATCATTAGGTCATAGGTTTGATATTTTTAGTTTTCCCCACCCAGATTTATTGTCTCCAGAAATCATTGTTGCCCTACAAAGAGAGTTCCTGCTTTAGCAATTCTCTCAGAATCAGCTTTACTATCTATCACCTACTTCCTCTTATGTGTCCTATACTTAACTTGTGATTACATTGTAACTCATGCTATATTCCTCAGTTTATTTCTTATCTTTCTAAATCCTGTTTGCCCCTAGAATCTTAAGATCACTATCTCCTAAAAAGGCTTCTAGCTATTCTTAATTATTCCTAAACCCTAAGCTCAGCAAACTTCTTTTGCCATAAACATTCCCCTCACAAACAGCTCTCAGATAACAATCCTTCCCATGGCCTCAAGCTGCAGCCTACCTGCTCATCCTGGAATATTCTTTGTAAAGATCCTTGAACAAGTCTCATTGGTTACTTTATAGATTATTTTCTGGGCACAACTGCAGAAGGCTTTGTGCTTTCTCATGCTTCTCTCAAGAACAATAAGCACCTTAACATTCTTTCCAGCCAACTCAACCCAAGAAAGGAAAGAACAAGTCAGAATCACAAGACCTAACTCCTTCATCCCGGGACCGTGCCTGCGAGATGAGGAGAGGGGGTTGGGGCCGTGCCTCCACTTTATCAGTAATGCCTAACGTGGCTCCCGACAGTCTAGGTTGGTCATAGCTTTTCTTTCAAGGAGCAAGCGTCTTTTAATTTCATGGCTGCAGTCACCATCTGTAGTGATTTTGGAGCCCCCCAAAATAAAGTATCTCACTGTTTTCATTGTTTTGCCATCTATTTGCCATGAAGTGATGGGACCAGATGCCATGATCTTATTTTTCTGAATATTGAGTTTTAAGTGAACTTTTCGCTTTCCTGATTCACAATCATCAAGAGGCTGTTTAGTTCTTCTTCAGTTTCTGCCATAACAGTGGTGTAATCTGCATATCTGAGGTTACTGATATTTCTCCTAGCAATCTTGCTTCCAGCTTGTGCTTCATCAGCCCCACATTTCACATGATGTACTCTGCATAAGTTAAATAAGCAGAGCGACAATATACAGCCTTGATGTACTCCTTCCTGATTTGGAACCAGTCTGTTGTTCCACATCTGGTTCTAACTGATGCTTCTTGAACTGCATGCAGATTATTCAGGAGGCAAGTAAGGTGGTCTGGTGTCCCCATCTCTTGAAGAATTTTCCACAATTTTTCATGTTTCACAAGGTCAAAAGGCTTTGGTGTAGTCAACGAATCAGAAATAGATGCTTTTCTGCAACTCTCTTGCTTTTTCAATGATCCAACGGATGTTGGCCATTTGATCTCTGGTTCCTCTGCCTTTCCTAAAACCAGCTTGAACATCTGCAAGTTCATGGTTCACATATTGTTTAAGCCTGGCTTGGAGAATTCTGAACATTACTTTAATAGCGTGTTGCTGCTGCTGCTGCTGCTAAGTCGCTTCAGTCATGTCCGACTCTGTGCAACCCCATAGTCGGTAGCCCACTAGGCTCCTCTGTCCATGGGATTCTCCAGGCAAGAACACTGGAGTGGGTTGCCATTTCCTCCTCCAATGCATGAAAGTGAAAAGTCAAAGTGAAGTCTCTCAGTCATGTCCGACTCTTATGAGTTCAATTGTGCAGTAGTTTGAGCATTCTTTGGCATTGCCTTTCTTTGGGATTGGAATGAAAACTGACCTTTTCCAGTCCTGTGGCCACTGCTGAGATTTCCAAAGTTGCTGGCATATTGAGTGCAGCACTTTCACAGCATCATCTTTCAGGATTTGAAATAGCTCAACTGGAATTCCATCACCTCCACTGGCTTTGTTCATAGTGATGCTTTCTAAGGCCCACTTGACTTCACATTCCAGGATGTCTGGCTCTAGGTGAGTGGTCACACCATCGTGATTATCTGGGTCATGAAGATCTTTATTGTATAGTTCTTCTGTGTATTCTTGCCACATCTTCTCAATATCTTCTTCTTCTGTTAGGTCCATCCAATTTCTGTCCTTTATTATGCCCATCTTTGCATGAAATGTTCCTTTGGTATCTCCAATTTTCTTGAAGAGAGTTCTAGTGTTTCCCATTCTGTTGTTTTCCTCTGTTTCTTTGCATTGATTGCTGAGGAAGGCTTTCTTATCTCTCCTTGCTATTCTTTGGAACCTGCATTCAAATGGGTATATCTTTCCTTTTCTCCTTTGCTTTTCACTTCTTTCCTTTTCACAGCTATTTGTAAGGCCTCTTCACACAACCATTTTGCCTTTTTGCATTTCTTTTCCTTGGGCATGGTCTTGATCCCTTCCTCCTGTAAATGTCATGAACGTCCATAGTTAACCAGAGACTCTGTCTATCAATCAGATCTAATCCCTTGAATCTATTTGTCACTTCCACTCTTTAATCAGAAGCGATTTGATTTAGGTCATACCTGAATGGTCTAATGGTTTTCCTTACTTTATTCAATTTATGTCTGAATTTTGAAATAAGGAGTTCATGATCTCAGCCAGACACAGTCGTTCCCAGTCTTGTTTTTGCTGACTATATAGAGCTTCTCCATGTTTAACCGCACAGAATATAATCAGTATGATTTCAGTATTGACCATCTGGTAATGTACTTGTGTAAAGTCTTCTCTTGTATTGTTGGAAGTGGGTGTTTGCTATGACCAGTGTGTTCTCTTGGCTAAACTCTATTAGCCTTTGCCCTGCTTCATTCTGTACGCCAAGGCCAAATTTGCCTGTTACTCCAGATATTTCTGGACTTCCTACTTTTGCATTCCATCTGCTATAATGAAAAGGACATCTTTTGGGGTGTCTTTCTTTTCTTCTTCTTTTTTGCTTCTTCAGTATTACTGGTCGGGACATAGACTTGGATTACTGTGATATCTAATGATTTGCCTTGGAAATGAACAGCGATCATTCTGTCATTTTTGAGACTGCACCCAAGTACTACATTTCAGACTGTTTCAGTAGGAAATATAATGGTCATTTGAGTTAAATTCACCCATTCCAGTCCATTTTAGTTTGCTCATTCCTAAAATATTGATATTCACTCTTGCCATCTCCTGTTTGACCACTTCCAATTTGCCTTGATTCATGGACCTAACATTCCAGGTTGCTATGCAGTATTGCTCTTTACAGCATCGGACTTTATTTCCATCACCAGTCACATCCACAACTGGGTATTGTTGTTGCTTTGTCTCCATCTCTTCATTCTTTCTGGAGTTATTTCTCCACTGATCTTCAGTAACATATTGGACACCTACCAACCTAGGGAGTTCATCTTAGATGGTGACTGCAGCCATGAAAATAAAAGATGCTTACTCCTTGGAAGGAAAGTTATGACCAACCTAGATAGCATATTCAAAAGCAGAGACATTACTTTGCCAGCAAAGATTTGTCTAGTCAAGGCTATGGTTTTTCCTATGGTCATGTATGGATGTGAGAGTTGGACTGTGAAGAAGGCTGAGTGCTGAAGAATTGATGCTTTTGAACTGTGGTGTTGGGAAAGACTCTTGAGAGTCCCTTGGGCTGCAAGGAGATCCAACCAGTCCATTCTGAAGGAGATCAGCCCAGGGATTTCTTTGGAAGGAATGATGCTGAAGCTGAAACTCCAGTATTTTGGCCACCTCATGTGAAGAGTTGACTCATTAGAAAAGACTCTGATGCTGGGAGGGATTGGGGGCAAGAGGAGAAGGGGACGACAGAAGATGAGATGGCTGGATGGCATCACTGACTCGATGGACGTAAGTCTGAGTGAACTCCGGGAGTTGGTGATGGACAGGGAGGCCTGGCGTGCTGCGATTCATGGGGTCACAAAGAGTCGGACATGACTGACTGATCTGATCTGATTCTATCTTTTTGCCTTTTCATACTGTTCATGGGGTTCTCAAGGCAAGAACACTGAATTGCTTTGCCATTCCTTTCTCCAGTGAACCGATTTTTGTCAGAACTCTCCACCATGGCCCATCTGTGTTGGGTGGCCCTACACAGCATGGCTCATAGTTTTGCTGAGTTAGACAAGGCTGTGTTCCATGTGATTGGAATGGTTAGTTTTTTGTGGTTTTTAATCTGTCTGCCCTTGGTGGAGAAGGATAAGAGGTTAATGGAAGCTTCTTGATGGGAGAGACTGACTGAGGGAGAAACTGGGTCCTGATGGCTGGGGCCATACTCAGTACATCCTTTATCCAATTTTCTGTTGATGGATGGGGCTGTGTTCCCTGTCTATTATTTACCTGGGGTCAAACTATAAGGAAAACTGAGCACTAAAGAATTAATGCTTTTGAACTGTGGTGTTGGAGAAGACTCTTGACAATCCCTTGGATTGTAAGGAGATCCAGCCAGTCCATCCTAAAGGAAATCAGTCCTAAATATTCATTGGAAGGACTGATGCTGAGGCTGAAACTCCAATACCTTGGCCACCTGATGTGAAGAACTGACTCATTTGAGAAGACTCTGATGCTGGGAAAGATTGAAGGCAGGAGGAGAAGGGGATCACAGAGGATGAGATGGTTGGATGGCATCATCAATGCAATGCACATGAGTTTGAGTAAACTCCAGAAGTTGGTGATGGATAGGGAGGCCTGGTGTGCTATACTTTCATCAAAAGGCTGTTTAGTTCTTCTTGGCTTTGTGCCATAAGAGTGTTGTCATCTGCGTATCTAAGGTTATGGATATTTTTACCTGCAATCTTGATTCCAGCTTGTGCTTCATCCAGTCCAGCATTTCACGTGATGTACTCTACATATAAGTTAAATAAGCAAGGTTACAATATGCAGCCTTGACCTACTCCTTTCCTGATTTGGAACAGTGTTGTTCCATGTCAGCCAGGATACACTGAGCCATATATGCATAAACACTACAATCCAAGACTCAGCCTTCCAAAACTATAATCATGTAACTAGCTTTGGAAGCAGGGATTGACCTGACATTGTGGCAAAGCCTTGGCTGGAATTCAAGGATACATCACAGGAATAACCTGTTTGATTCCACATAGAGTAAATGCCCTATGGAAAATTTTTTCTCAAATGAAATATACTTCAATTCAGTTCAGTTCAGTCACTCAGTCGTGTCCGACTCTTTGCGACCCCATGAATCTCAGCACGCCAGGCTTCCCTGTCCATCACCAACTCCTGGAGTTCACTGAGACTCACGTCCATAAAGTCAGTGATGCCATCCAGCCATCTCATCCTCTGTCGTCCCCTTCTCCTCCTGCCCGCAATCCCTCCCAGCATCAGAGTCTTTTCCAATGAGTCAACTCTTCGCATGAGGTGGCCAAAGTACTGGAGTTTCAGTTTTAGCATCAGTCCTTCCAAAGAAATCCCAGGGCTGATCTCCTTTAGAATGGACTGGTGGGATCTCCTTCCAGTCCAAGGGACTCTCAAGAGTCTTCTCCAACACCACAGTTCAAAAGCATCAATTCTTTGGCACTCAGCTTTCTTCACATTCCAACTCTCACATTCATACATGACCACTGGAAAAACCATAGCTTTGACTAGATGGACCTTTGTTGGCAAAGTAATGTCTCTGCTTTTGAATATGCTATCTAGGTTGGTCATAACTTTTCTTCCAAGGAGTAAGCATCTTTTAATTCTTACCATCTGCAGTGATTTGGAAGCCCCCCAAAATAAAGTCTGACACTGTTTCCACTGTTTCCCCATCTATTTCCCATGAAGTGAAGGGACCAGATGCCATGATGTTCATTTTCTGAACGTTGAGCTTCAAGCCAACTTTTTCACTCTCCTCTTTCACCTTCATAAGAAGCTTTTAATTTCCTCTTCACTTTCTGCTATAAAGGTGGTGTCATCTGCATATCTGAGGTTATTGAGATTTCTCCTAGCAATCTTGATTCCAGCTTGTTCTTCTTCCAGCCCAGCATTTCTCATGATGTACTCTGCATATAAATTAAATAAGCAGGGTGACAATATACAGCCTTGACCTAGTCCTTTTCCTATTTGGAACCAGTCTGTGTTCCACGTCCAGTTCTAACTGTTGCTTCCTGACCTGCATACAAATTTCTCAAGAGGCAGGTCAGGTGGTCTGGTATTCCCATCTCTTTCAGAATTTTCCACAGTTTCTTGTGATCCACAGAGTCAAAGGCTTTGGAATAGTCAATAAAGCAGAAATAGATGTTTTTCTGGAACTCTCTTGCTTTTTCAATGTTCCAGGGGATATTGGCAATTTGATCTCTGGTTCCTCTGCCTTTTCTAAAACCAGCTTGAACATCAGGAAGTTCACAGTTCACGTATTGCTGAAGCCTTGCTTGAAGAATTTTCAGCATTACTTTACTAGCGTGTGAAATGCATGCGATTGTGCAGTAGTTTGAGCATTCTTTGGCATTGTCTTTCTTTGGGGTTGGAATGAAAACTGACCTTTTCCAGTCTTGTGGCCAGTGTTGAGTTTTCCCAATTTGCTGGCATATTGAGTGCAGCACTTTTACAGCATCATCTTTCAGGATTTGAAATAGCTCAACAGGAATTCCGTCACCTCCACTAGCTTTGTTTGTAGTGATGCTTTCTATGGCTCAATTGACTTCACATTCCAGGATGTCTGGCTCTAGGTGAGTGATCACACCATCGTGATTTATCTGGGTCATGAAGATCTTTTTTGTGCAGTTCTTCTGTGTGTTCTTGCCACCTATTCTTAATATCTTCTACTTCTATTAGGTCCATACCATTTCTGTCCTTTATCGAGCCCATCTTTGCACGAAATGTTCCCTTGGTATCTCTAATTTTCTTGAAGAGATCTCTAATCTTTCCCATTCTGTTGTTTTCCTCTATTTCTTTGCATTGATCTCTGAGGACGGCTTTCTTATCTCTTCTTGCTATTCTTTATAACTCTGCATTCAGGTGCTTATATCTTTCCTTTTCTCCTTTGCTTTTCACCTCTCTTCTTTTCACAGCTATTTTTGTAAGGCCTCCCCAGACAGCCATTTTGCTTTTTTTGCATTTCTTTTCCATGGGGATGGTCTTGATCCCTGTCTCCCGTACAATCATGAACCTCCGTCCATAGTTCATCAGGCACTCTATCTATCAGATCTAGTCCCTTAAATCTATTTCTCACTTCCTTTGTATAATCATACGGCATTTGCTTTAGGTCATTCCTGAGTGGTCTAGTGGTTTTCCCTACTTTCTTCAATTTTAGTCTGAATTTGGCAATAAGGAGTTCATGATCTGAGCCACACTCAGCTCCTGGAAATGTACTTACTAGTGTTGAAATAAATTTCTCTTGTCCAGGATTCTATATCAGCAAACCAAACTTCTGTGTTTCAATAAATGCTCTGATAGACCAGAAACACAGTTATTCAGTCAGTCAATCTCCAAACACCAAGAAACCTTGTTTCTTACCTTAAACAAGGTTGATTTTGTAGTCCTAACCTATCAGATATTTTCTATTTTTCCCTTCCTTTTTCTATACGCTTTATTCTATGGGAAGTCTTCTGCCTTAACTTGCAGTACTGCTTAGGAAGTATTTAATAAAGTTTTTGTTAACTAAATTGTCTTTGTTAATTATTCCTTAACAGTTTTTGGTCAAGAAGATGGGATTCAAAGAGACCTGCTAATGGCATGCTCACAGCAAAGATGCCTTCTGAACCCTTTGAGTTCACTCTCCTCTGGGTAAGTCACTGTTGGATTTGAGTTTCACTACTTTGTGTGCAGCTCTCCGATCCAAGCAAATGTTGTTAAAAAAAAAAAAAAAAATGTTCCCAGAAAGGTGCTGGGGCCTCAGGAAATTTTCAAAGTAATCATAACGGGACTCTGCAGTGAGTGGCAGACATTTAGGGACTCAAGAAGGAATTCCAATGCCCACAAGGGACAACAGCTAGGAGACTCACAAGTCCTCAAAATAAGTCTGCTGCATAAACTGATGGAGTACACGGTGAAACTAAGACGAAAAATGTAAATATATTGAATCATCAAAATAAAAACTTAAGTAGACATAAGTCAGGCTATGAAAAGCCACTAGGGCATCCATGTTACAAGGAAATCTGTGGAGCGAATTATCAATCTATTGCTAAAGGAAATCTTGGAAACCAAAGCTGCACATCTGATGGACAAAGATCAAGAACTTAAAAAGCTGTGAGAGCACTTGCCACCTGGCTTTAACATTCTTGAGCTAAGAGCTAGGATAGGTTGGTCACAGAACATATTATATAGACACATGAGGACTTCTGTCATTTTATATCTTTTGCCACAAGAACATTTGATGTGAAATTCCAATTTTTACAAAGCCTTAAGACAGATGCCATGTTCCACAGGATTCCTGATCCAAATTTCCAATAGCCAGTTAATTGTGCCATGAATCATAATAAAATAGTAACTAGCATCTTTGTAATTTTTTAACTCATTATTGTCAAGCAGAATATGTCCCAAAAGTCAAATTTTTTGAATTAATATATTAACTTTTCTGTTCCTATTTCCTCTGGAAGACTGTAAGTATCCCTGTTACTTTCATAGAACCAACAAAAATAACCAGAGAAACAAAGTTTGCATAATTCGCAGTACATCATATAGGTTAATATCAGGAATTAGTGACTCAAATCAGAGTGAAAAATGCTCCAGTGAAAAATTTCTTCTTCCATCACCAAACACCAAATTCTGAAGGTCCAATAAAAAACATTGTTCTGTCTTCTTATATTCTGGTACTACTATTTATTTTAATCTTTTGTTATGTCTCTGCAAATCTGTTTGCTCATTACATTTTATTTCACTTCTAATTCTCACATTGATTTTCACAGATGTCACAATGATATATTTGACAAAAAGATGCCAAGAGATACAGTCAGAAGAAGCCTAGTTTGCTAGGACAAGGGAGATAGAAAATAATGACAATTTTATGAATCTATGGTTTACAGATTACCCATGTGGATTTATTACTCTGTATGGTGATCGATGGCTGAGAGTAACAATTCTATCAGGTTAGAGATGGCTTCCTTAGCATGCATGCATGCATTGGAGAAGGAAATGGCAACCCACCCTAGTATATTGCCTAGAGAATCCCGTGGACAGAGGAGCCTGGTGGGCTGCCTTCCATGGGGTCGCACAGAGTCAGACACAACTGAAGCGACTTAGCAGGTGCAGAGACCGCTTTAGTTTTCACAGACAGATTTTTTTCCGCATGCTCTTGGAAGCTCCTCATTCTCTGACAGTTTAGAATATACTAACTATATCCTCGGAGAAGGCAATGGCACCCCACTCCAATACTCTTGCCTGGAAAAGCCCATGGACGGAGGAGCCTGGTAGGCTGCAGTCCATGGGGTCACTACAAGTCTGACACGACTGAGCGACTTCACTTTCACTTTTCACTTTCATGCATTGGAGACGGAAATGACAACCCACTCCAGTGTTCTTGCCTGGAGAATCCCAGGGACTGGGGAGCCTGGTGGGCTGCCGTCTATGGGGTCGCACAGAGTTGGACGCGACTGAAGCGACTTAGCAGCAACTATATCTTATGGTCACCATTTATAAGCAACTTATGAACATATGCTGAGTGTTTATAGAAATATTGGCTTGATAAGGGAAAAACTATACCTTGGGCATTTTTCAGTTGACCCAAATTTCAAACTTGAATGATGTCTAGTTCTTGTTATTAATGTCAAGCTATGCATTCATATTATTGTCTTATTTGCAACTAAAGACTACTTTGTACATTTTTTCCCTTTATTTCTTCTTTCCTCAAAACACATTAATAGTCTGCCTTCAGAAATCAAGATGTTCTGAAATGTACTATAATACTCTAGAAGCTATTATCTATGTTCTATAGTTGAAATTTATGAACTAGGTGATTTCTGAATCTGGTTCCTAAGTGCAGTCTTATGTCTAAATATTTATATTGAAACTTCTAACATTTTATAACCCTTTCCAGGTACTAAATTTAGCACTTCATGATTGGACCTTTCTTTCAAGTGTACTTTGTTAATTTTTTATGGCTCACCATTAATTTAACTAGGCATTTCTTATTTTTAAATTACCCACATTTTTCTATAGGAAAATGTCAAGTATTACTTTCAAGTCCTCAGGTAACTGTGGAAATGAAAAAAATATATATAAATATATAGATAGATATATATTGAGAGAGACATATTATTTAAGTCCATCCAAACAATGGATTTGTTTTTTATCAACTATCTGCCATACCTGAAGAAATAAACTGAATAAAATAGTGTATCTGGTCAAAGTGGTAAATGATTCTATTTGTTGTAGACAAATATGTTACACTGAGAAAATTCTATAACCAGCTTTCAATTTTGTTGTTTTGCTCACTGAAAAGTCTCATGATCACAGTATAGATTACCAGTTATTTGCCTCCAGAGAAAGCATGCATTTTGTGTAGATATGAATATTAATTTTCTTAGATATTTTATATCTTATATTAATATATTGTGAAGTATGATGGTTGTGCTTTTCACTTCCATGATGGCTGCTGTTGATTTTTTATAAATATCATCACTGTTATAAAAATCATCACTGTTGATTTTTTGTAAATAAAGAAAATGGGCCCCTGAGAAAATAACTAATTTAACCTTAGAAAACTACTAAATGACAGCTCCAGAACTTGAGCTAAAGTCTTTGGGGCTCGGGGCTCAGATATACTTCCAATAGTGAGGAGTAACTCTTAAAAAAAAAAAAAAAAGAGTTATATGTAGGAAAAAAATGACTCTAATCCTCAAGATGTCCACATTAATTTCAAATAATCTAGGATTTTAGTACTTATTCTTGCTTTAGTGAGTGAGTGAGTGAGTGAGTGAAGTTGCTCAGTTGTGTCTGACTCTTTGCAACCCCATGGACTGTAGCCCACCAGGCTCCTCCATCCATGAAATTTTCTAGGCAAGAGTACTGGAGTGGGTTGCCATTTCCTTCTCCAGGGGATCTTCCCAACTGGGGGATTGAACCCAGGTCTCCTGCATTGCAGGCAGATGCTTTACCATCTGAGCCACCAGGGAATCCCCCATTCTTGCTTTAACTACCTAGGTACATCAGATAAATTCATTATCTTCATAATACTTTCCTAATCTTATTTTATTATGATTAATCATCAATTATCTGACCTACATGAAATTAAAGGCATAAGCCAAAATAATATCTGTAAATTTTCCAAATACATTTTTAAATAAGTGTTTTTTATAAAATATAAAGGTAAAGTAGATTTTTTAAAGGAATATCATATTCTGGCACAAAGTAAGCAAAATTCATATAAAAATAATATAATAACTTGAGAAGATACTAGCCACAAAATTCTCAAATATATGAACAATTTCAAAATGTAGATTCATATACTATGATGGATAAGTTTTTAATCATTCACCTTCTGTAATGTATTAATCAGTGAAAATCAAAAATAACGCAGCATATACCAAGATGTAATCATGGTATACATGTCATTCCCCACACACAAAACCCACTCAGTGGAGCTTTCCTTCCATACACTGAGGTCCTATTTTCTCTGTGACATTTTTGTGACTAAAATAACAAATCTTCCTCTGACATCCTATAGTCTTTATTGTGCTAACAAATCATCTACCATTTACTTTATACATACTGATTAATGAAACCTCCTTAACTATCTGTTTGGATTTACTGCCTATTCTTAACTGACTTCCATGAATCCTCTCCCTTATCCAATAACCTTATTCTGTACAGGAAACTTACTCCTCTGTGTTTCTGGTCGGTAAAAAACCTAGATTTGCTGACATTTTTTGAACAGTTTCTACTTATCCACCTATTATTTCTGTCTTCCATTTTTCCTAATAAAAGGGGATAAGTCAGAACATCTGTGGGTGAAAGATTAAAGAAAAGCAGAGGAACCTGCAGGGCAAATTGTGTTTTAGACGTTTTACTAAAAGGTCAACTACTTCCTTTAATATGCTTTAATACAGATATCTTAAGTTAGCTACTCGGGGAAAAAGGAGGCATCAACTACTAGTACAAGCATTTTTAAAATCTTAGATATAAAAATAAATATAAATGCAAATATTTCAAATTTTAAATTAGATTTTTCAGTGTGGGCAAGGAAAGGGATTGAGTGAGCATTCAAAGTGAGAATGAAAGAAGGATAATCCAGAAAAGATGATGTAATAATAAAAAAAAGCTTTATTTATTGTATTATGCCTAGAACTAGTGAGAGAGATATAAATGGCAACATATTTCTCCACTAGATATTGAAACTTTAAGCATCCAGTTTCTTAGTTTAATGTCTTTATTTAATCTTTACACTGTCCTTTCTATCCCATTTTTTGACCTCATAATAGAATGTTTAAATGACAATCTTATGCCATTCAGAAGGACAGTCTCCTACTAATTCAAATTCCTTGGTGATTACTCCTAATGCAAATATCTCAAGTCTGACTGGAACTGATGCTCTTCCTTCTCTACTTTTTTTTGTATCCATAGGAACCTATCTGTCTTTGCTTCCTTGCACTCAGCTAAGCTTGCAGAGTCTATTTACTTCAACCATTTTTATGTATACATTATAAATTTCATTGCAAGATTATTTTTAACATAGCTGTATGACAATACCTCACCCTGTCTTAAACCCAAGCTGATAGATACTATTAAAGAAAGCTTTATAACAAGTGATGATACAAGGTAATGCTTATTGACTACTATCTGGCCCTTAATAATATCTAGCAGCTCTCATCAGATATTTGTGCTATTTAGTTTCAGACTCCCTAAAATGTATATTATATAATGCTTTCATTTTTAAATTTCTTGAATTTTTTTCTCTAAAAAAATTAGCAAGCTTGTTCATTTTATAGTGAACACTTGCATGTGCTAAATCAACCATTTATAGCTGTAACAGTATTAGCTCTGCAATGTCTTCACCCAATTCTCCACTTTACGATGAGGGCAATATTCACAAATCTTGTGGTTCTCTCTTAAGACCACAAACAGCTCTGAAGATAAAATATTTAAAAATTATTTAAAGTAACATCAAGGTCTGAATTCTGAATATATTTGGAAATTTAACCCATATATCTTACTCTTATTACTAATATTCCATTTTCAATATTTGCAGTGTTCTCTGGTGTTCAAGTTCTATGGACTACTTCACTTTTGTTTTCACTTATGTATCAAGTATTCTTTACAGTAGGTGTGTAGAATAATGACTCTCCAAAGATACCTATATCCTAATATTCAGGAATTTTTAATATGGGAAAAATTGACTAAATTTGGGATCTTATCTAGAACAATTATTTGGGAATATGTGGATGGGCCCAATGTAATCACAAGTGTCCTTTTAAGAGGGAAGCAGATCATTAGTCAGAGAAGATTTGACAGTGGAAGCACGGATCATTTGCTGTTGCTGGAAGGGGACCATCCTCTAGAAGCAAAGGGAACGGAGGAGTGTTTCTCCCCAAGATGCTCCAGAGAGAAACACAGCATGCCCACTCATGATTTAAGCCTAGTGAATTCAGGCACATTCTTTCCAAAATTTTTAGGTAATAAATCTGTTTTAGTGGCTGGTTTGAGCCACTAAAATTCTGACAATTTGTTATAGCGACAAAACAAAATCAAGACAGTAGGCATCCAATAAATTGTTAGGTGATGTATTAATTCTTTAGATGCATTTTAGCATGTCCGAAGACAGGAACAATTTGAATTACAAGAAAAAGAAATTCCAAAGAAGAAAAACCATTGAGTTTACAAGAACATTTAACTTTATACTCTTGTCATATTTCAGTTTGTTTCAATAACTTTTTCTTTCATTTGCAAAAAATTATCCTTAAGTTTACATAAAAATCAGTATTTTAGAAAAGTTATTCACTGCATATAACTGAACTATTTAAAAATATTAAGTAAAAATTAATACTATATATACTTTGAGTCCCTTAGATTGCAAGGAGATCAAATCAGTCTATCCTAAAAGAAATCAACACTGAATGATGTTGAGGCTCCAATACTCTAGCCACCTGATGCAAACAGCTGACTCATTAGAAAATACCTTGAACCTGGGAAAGACTGAAAGCAAAAGAAGAAGGGGGCAAGAGAGGATAAGGTGGTTAGAGAACATCACTGACTCAGTGGACATGAATTTGAGCAAACTCCTAGTCATAGTGGAGGACACAGGAGCCTGGTGTGCTGTAGTCCATCATATCAGATCAGATCAGATCAGTCACTCAGTCGTGTTTGACTCTTTGCGACCCCATGAATCGCAGCACGCCAGGTCTCCCTGTCCATCACCAACTCCCGGAGTTCACTCAGACTCACGTCCATTGAGTCAGTGATGCCATCCAGCCATCTCATCCTCTGTCATCCCCTTCTCCTCCTGCCCCCAATCCCTCCCAACATCAGAGTCTTTTCCAATGAGTCAATTCTTTGCATGAGGTGGCCAAAGTACTGGAGTTTCAGCTTTAGCATCATTCCTTCCAAAGAAATCCCAGGGCTGATCTCCTTCAGAATGGACTGGTTGGATCTCCTTGCAGTCCAAGGGACTCTCAAGAGTCTTCTCCAACACCACAGTTCAAAAGCATCAATTCTTTGGCACTCAGCTTTCTTCACAGTCCAACTCTCACATCCATACATGACCACAGGAAAAACCATAGCCTTGACTAGACGAACCTTTGTTGGCAAAGTAATGTCTCTGCTTTTGAATTTGCTATCTAGGTTGGTCATAACTTTCCTTCCAAGGAGTAAGCGTGTTTTAATTTCATGGCTGCAATCACCATCTGCAGTGATTTTGGAGCCCAGAAAAATAAAGTCTGACACTGTTTCCACTGTTTCCCCATCTATTTCCCATGAAGTGATGGGACCGGATACCATGATATTCTTTTTCTGAATGTTTAGCTTTAAGCCAACTTTTCCACTCTCCTCTTTCACTTTCATCAAGAGGCTTTTTAGTTCCTCTTCACTTTCTGCCATAAGGGTCGTGTCATCTGCATATCTGAGGTTATTGATATTTCTCCTGGCAATCTTGATTCCAGCTTGGGTTTCTTCCAGCCCAGTGTTTCTCATGATGTACTCTGCATATAAGTTAAATAAACAGGGTGACAATATACAGCCTTGAAGTACTCCTTTTCCTATTTGGAACCAGTCTGTGTTCCATGTCCAGTTCTAACTGTTGCTTCCTGACCTACATACAAATTTCTCAAGAGGCAGATAAGGTGGTCTGGTATTCCCATCTCTTTCAGAATTTGCCACAGTTTATTGAGATCCACACAGTCAAAGGCTTTGGCATAGTCAATAAAGCAGAAATAGATGTTTTTCTGGAACTCTCTTGCTTTTTCCATAATCCAGTGGATGTTGGCAATTTGATCTCTGGTTCCTCTGCCTTTTCTAAAACCAGCTTGAACATCAAGAAGTTCACGGTTCACATATTGCTGAAGCCTGGCTTGGAGAATTTTGAGCATTACTTTACTAGTGTGTGAGATGAGTGCAATTGTGCTGTAGTTTGAGCATTCTTTGGCATTGCCTTTCTTTGGGGTTGGAATGAACACTGACCTTTTCCAGTCCTGTGGCCACTGCTGAGTTTTCCAAATTTGCTGAACTCCTTATTGCCAAATTCATGAACTCCTTATTGCCAAGTTCACACTGAAACCCAAGAAAGTAGGGGAAATCACTAGACCATTCAGGTATGACCTAAAGCAAATCCCTTATGATTATACAGTGGAAGTGAGAAATAGATTTAAGGGCCTAGATCTGATAGATAGAGTGCCTGATGAACTATGGAATGAGGTTCGTTACATTGTACAGGAGACAGGGATCAAGACCATCCCCATGGAAAAGAAATGCAAAAAAGCAAAATGGCTGTCTGGGGAGGCCTTACAAACAGCTGTGAAAAGAAGAGAGGTGAAAAGCAAAGGAGAAAAGGAAAGATATAAACATCTGAATGTGGAGTTCCAAATAATAGCAAGAAGAGATAAGAAAGCCTTCTTCAGTGATCAATGCAAAGAAATAGAGAAAAACAACAGAATGAGAAAAACTAGAGATATCTTCAAGAAAATCAGAGATACCAAAGGAACATTTCATGCAAAGATGGGCTCAATTAAGGACAGAAATGGTATGGACCTAACAGAAGCAGAAAATATTAAGAAGAGGTGGCAAGAATACACAGAAGAACTGTACAAAAAAGATCTTCACAACCCAGATAATCACGATGGTGTGATCACTGACCTAGAACCAGACATCCTGGAATGTGAAGTCAAGTGGGCCTTAGAAAGCATCACTACGAACAAAGCTAGTGGAGGTGATAGAATGTCAGTTGAGCTATTCCAAATCCTGAAAGATGATGCTGTGAAAGTGCTGCACTCTATACACCAGCTGTAGTCCATGGGGTCACAAAAAGACTGACAGGGTTTAGTGATTGAACAACAACAACAGTACTAAGACCACTTACTTCACATTTCCTTAATGATTTATTAGATATTTAGATTCTCAATTTTATTTATAATAAACACAAAACTATGTCATTATTAGACTCACTTCAAAACACAAATGTATTATTTATTTACTATAATGATTACAAAAAGTTAAAAGTATAAATAATTTTGAGCTATTTATCATGAATAATATTGAAACAGTTTTTAAAAGTTTGAGCCACAAAAGCAAGCATGAGTCAAAAAGGAAAAAATCAATAAATACAGATATTTATAAATATGAATAATTTGAATTACATGGTTGAAAAGTGAATATTGACATATCTCGATTTACTCTGAGCAAATGTTTCCTAAAATAAAACCTCATAATTTACTTGAACATCCTGCACCACTGAAAAGACTTACTTTCATTTTGAATTTCTATCTTATTTAACAAGTGATGCAACCAAGAAAATTTCTCAGTTGTTAGAGTGGAATTCACATGATCATTATTGATTTCAAATCAATACAATTGTGTAAATAATTTTAAGTCAATACTATAAGGATTCCTTGTTTGTATTTTGAGTGATTTGGAGTTTTTCTTCTAATATCTTGCAGTTCTTTCCTAATTAATGTATGTTTTCAAAGGAGAGAGAATTATGTATTTTCACTTAATTAGTCATATGCCTATCTTAAGGTTCAATCTGCTTCTAAATCTATTTAGGACATATTTCTATAAGAAGAACAATCTCGCAGCTGTCACTGCAGCTCAGATCTTGGAGTTAAAGTATATGCTTCTGGTTCTTATTTGCATGTACAGAATACTGATTATGCCAGAAAGGAGAATAAAAAGAGTAAGACAACATGGTTTGTATGTCTCATCTCTAGGCACTATGTTTACAATAATGAATGCTACCCAACTATATCTTCTATTTCCATTGGCTGAAGAATAATAATGTACTTAGCAATCCTTCAAACTGAATAAACGGCTCAAGAAAGGTGATAAATTATGCTCACCAGTTACTCAAAATAATGTCTCTGCTTCTTAATATGCTGTCTAGGTTGTTCATAATTTTTCTTCCAAAGAGTAAGCATCTTTTAATTTCATGGCTACAGTCACATTTGCAGTGATTTTGGAGCCCAAGAAAATAGTCTGTCATTGTTTCCATTGTTTCCCCATCTACTCACCATGAAGTGATGGGACTGGATGTGATGATCTTAGTTTTTTGAATGTTGAATTTTAAGCCAAGTTTTCACTCTCCTCTTTCATTTTCATCAAGAGAATCTTTAGTTCTTCACGTTCTTCCATAAGGGTAGTGTCATCTGTATATCTGAGGTTATTGATATTTCTCCTGGAAACCTTGATTCCAGCTTGTGCTTCATCATTGCTTATATTCTTTGTATAAGTGAAAATGACAAATTATCTAGGAAGAGCTAATAGCATACTTCGGCACTACACTGTTTGATATAAATTCATGGTATGTTCAATCCTAGTATCACAAAAGAAATAAATTAAAAGCAAAACATTTCATTAAAATGTTGATTGTTACTTCATAGATTACTTATTTTTAAGATTCCATAATTTCTCATTTTATAATCAGTCTAATATCCCTGTTTGGAATCTCTCTAAACTCTATACTATCCAAAATACTGAAAAAAAAGGTGAACAAAGACACAGCTTATCATTAATTTGACTCTTAACTTTTATCCAAGATATAATTTAAGCAAGGATGAGTATCATGAGATAAACCGTTTTCTTGTTTTTATAAGTTATTGCTGTAGATAGAATAGATGGCAAAGCATATACTTGCCTCTTCACTGGTTATTATGGTAATAAATGTGGAAAGAAAATAGAAATGGCTATCTTAAGCTCCATATTAAATCCAAGAAGGTTAAAAGTAGAATAATGAATCATGCTAAGAATCACTGAGAATTTTCTGAATCATTCAATTACATGGGAGGTTCAGAAACATTTGCCAGATGATTCAAAATGAAAGTTTGTGAGATGCATGCAGTTTCGGTGAATTTGCAAAGGCTAAAACAGCGCATACAAAGTAAATCTCCCGCCCCAACCACATTATCTCTGTGCTTTAAGAATAGTGCTGTAAGTTAGTAAAAGGTTTACTGATTTGTATTATTCACCTGAATAATTAGAGGTTTTAAAAATAAAACTTTTATGTTTGCCACAAAAATAATGTTGCACAAATTAGTGGCTATGTTTTATTTACAATTTACATTCTCTTTAGGATAGTGAAAAATCAAGCCCCGTAGCTCCTTAAACCAGTATGCATAGCATAACAAAACTTCTGGAAGAGCTTTCCCAGTATTGATAGTATATACATATATTCTTGACTGAAAAATCCCATGGATAGAGGAGCCTGGCTGTGCTACAGTCCATGAGGTTGGGAAAGAGTCGGAAATGACTTAGCGACTAAGTGCATGTGCGTGCATGTGCACGCACACACTACATGTATTTGGTGGTGGTGGTGGCAAAGAATTCGCTGGCCAGTGCAGGAGATGCATGAGATGCGGGTTCCATCCCAGGGTCAGGAAGATCCTTAGGAGTAGGGAATGGCAACCCACTCCAGTGTTCTTGCCAGGAAAATTCCATGGACAGAGAAGCCTGGTGAGCCTCAGTCCATGGGACTGTAAACAATCAGACATGACTGAATACACACATATATTATTTAAATTGAGATATTGTTGAGATGTATAATGTACACAAGAAAAAAAACTAACTTTTTCAAAGACTGTTGTTATAATGCACGTGTTTACTTCACCTCTTGATAGCATTTGTGTTAACCACTTCTTATCCAGTCTCCATAATTTTCCAGTTACTTTATGACACTTGAATACACTTATTTGCTTTTTAATGTCTATTTCACATCTAACCCAAAACTTATTTTTCTTTGACCTAGTCAAAACTAGAGTTGTGACCAGGAGACAGAAAAAGATGGGTTGTCATCTGGCTCTTAGAAATTAAATCTTTCTTAAAATAGTGGTACTAAGAGAAGAGATGAGAAACAACATAAGGTCTCATTACATGACTAGAAGATGTTGTTAATTAATTTGCTGCCTGTTAGCTATGAATATTTCTCTGACTTATGACTACCATGATTTGAGTCATGGACAACCCATGGGGTGCATCAGTTCAGTTCAGTTCAGTTCAGACGCTCAGTCGTCTCCAACTCTTTGCAACCCCATGAATTGTACAACTCCAGGCCTCCCTGCCCATCACCAACTCCCGGAGTTCACTCAAACTCACGTCCATTGAGTCAGTGATACCATCCAGCCATCTCATCCTCTGTCATCCCCTTCTCCTCCTGCCCCCAATCCCTCCCAGCATCAGAGTCTTTTCCAATGAGTCAACTCTTTGCATGAGGTGACCAAAGTACTGGAGTTTGAGCTTTAGCATCATACCTTCCAAAGAAATCCCAGGGCTGATCTCCTTCAGAATGGACTGGTTGGATCTCCTTGCAGTCCAAGGGACTCACAAGAGTCTTCTCCAACACCACAGTTCAAAAGCATCAATTCTTTGGTGCTCAGCTTTCTTCACAGTCCAACTCTCACATCCATACATGACCACAGGAAAAACCATAACTTTGACTAGATGGACCTTTGTTGGCAAAGTAATGTCTCTGCTTTTGAATATGCTATCTAGGTTGGTCATAACTTTCCTTCCAAGGAGTAAGCATCTTTTAATTTCATGGCTGCAGTCACCATCTGCAGTGATTTTGGAGCCCCCAAAAATAAAGTCTGACACTGTTTCCACTGTTTCCCCATCTATTTCCCATGAAGTGATGGGACTGGATGACATGATCTTTGTTTTCTGAATGTTGAGCTTTAAGCCAACTTTTTCACTCTCCACTTTAATTTTTATTACCCTGTGACTAGCACATTGTTCATTTCTATTACATGTTTCTGCTCTACCTTTTCTAGGTCTAATCACCCCCTGCCACATATAATCTCTTCTCTGTCCTTTGCCAAGCAGGAAGACTTCCTGGGGAGGGGAATTATTAGAAAAATTTCTTCATTCTGTGACATTCTAAAATATCCATTTTATTTGTTCTTAGCATGGGGAAAAGTGAGAAGGCAGGTTACAATCTTCTGGTTGACTTTTTCTCCATATTCCAGAAGCATTATGTTTTCTTAAGGATCAGTGACTTTGAACATTTCTCTAATGAAATGCTACATGAATCTAGATGGAAGACAGAAGATGGGTGGTTCTGTAGGGGAGCAAAACTTGCCACCCCAGAGGGTCGCTTTAGCATAAAGATTAATTTAGGCTGAAAGGCTATCAGATGGAATAAGATAGATTAAATGAGTTATACTATCTGATGTTGTTAAGGATAAATCATTTACCATAGCCCAGGGATATTAGTATTGTATCTAGAATTGTTCTACTGGAGAAGCCAAAGTGACATCCTTGATGAAAGGAGATTTCTTCTTGATATACCATTTTAAACATTTGTTTTTACTCTAAAAGGCTTAAATATATATTTTCTATTTTAAATTTTGTTTCTAGATTATTGGATCTTCTTTGTGAAATACTGAAATAGTTATTAATGTGAATACTTAAACATTTCCAAGAGTTTTAGTTTACATATAAGTAGATTCTTCCTTTTCCATTTCTTCTTAGAGTGTTAGCTCAGGATAATTTTCTGCATATTTTTACTTGGAACACTTTATCTTTTTCTGCATTTTTTAAAAACTTGGTAAGATTTAGTAACCATTGGATTTCCTTTTGATGCCAGCTGTATTCTTGGTGATTTGAAAATATCTGAAGCCTACACCTACTTGTTGGGCCTTTTCCCCACCAAGTTTATCAGTTCTGCTCCATTTGTTAACACTTCAGCTTCAGGTGTTAAAAAAACAAAAACAAAAAAGCAACTCTAGTGTGATGATTCATTATTATTAATTTATATAACAAGGATATCAGTGTAAAACTCTTCTTGCTGTAGGCTATTTATTAATTTCACAGCAAAGATATAAATTTGTGTAAGAAGTAAAGGCAATAAAGAATTTTAGTTGGTCTCAGCAGATTAATAAATTTGTTAAAAGCATATTTCAAATTCAACTGGGCTTGGAAGTAATTAGAAACATTAATTTGTATATGATCAGATTTTGGAGTGATAAATTTAAAGTGGCAGATATAGAGTTTCTTTCATTTTTGCTCCATTCATGATTTAATATAGAGACAAAATATCATAAACATGTTTTACAGAATCTTTTAGAATCTTCTTTCAAGATGCTGTTATTTTTTAGTTTCATGCAAATATATTACAGTACTTTCTTTCAAATCATACATTTTAGGCTCATAGTAGGGATTAAGTTGATGCCAATTTCCCTTTTTTTTTTGGTTATACATTTCATAATGTACAAAATAGACTTTTTCAATGCTTTGTTTTCTTTAGTAAACAAGGACTCAGCATTAATGCTGATCCTCCAGCATTAATGTCTGACAGAAAAATTTATGCATTTCAATTTATCATTGGTTCTTATCATTCACTTGCTGCTTTTTTTTTTTTTAATTTCTCTTCTCATTCAGTATTACTTATAGTGCCTCGTGGCTCAGGTGGTAAAGAATCTGCTTGCAGTGTGGGAGATCCAGGTTTGATCCCTGGTTCAGGAAGTTCCCCTGGAAAAGGAAATGGCAACCAACTCCAGTATTCTTGCCTGGAGAATTCTGTAGACTGAGGAGCCTGGTGGGCTCCATGCGGTCGCAAAGAGTGAGGCATGACTGAGCAACTACCACACACTTCTCCTATAAGCCCTCAGTCTCACCAAATAGTTCATTTTATCCTTCCATTTAAATTGACTGTATATCTACATTTATAGAATTTTCCCTGCACTATCTGAAATTTCAGTATTATTTAGTACATGAGAGGCTGACAAACAGAATAGGATCTGTATATTGGGTCTCTGTAGATTATTTCACTTGATATAATTTATTACAGTTTTTTAATCTATATGTGAATCAGCAGTTACATTTCAGCTATTAAAAGTTAAGGTTACGTACTTTGAAAATTACTTTTTTCTTTAGATGAAGCAGCTACTGTAAAAAATCTAATTTATTTAATTCCTTTTGTAAAGCTATTCCATATGAGTTAGGGTTATCTAGAATTAGAATCATGCTACATATCCTATATATATATATATATATATAGAAAGAGAGAGGATATGCATATATCCTATATATATATATATACACATACATACACATATAAGATATGCATATATTCATTTCAAATGAATATATGTATATTCATTTGAAAGATATTTTCAAAAGATGCAAAGGAACAATATATAACAGATCTTGAAACTGCACACTCAGATGAGAGTTCCCATGGGCCAGAACTTAAACCCAGCCAGAACCCACACTGGGACTTGAACCCACTATCTGTTAATTGAGATCACACACCTGGTCTCAAGATTTAATGAGGCTCACTCAGATTCTTTTTGTCTCATCACAGAAAGAATTCAGTGAGGGACAAAAATGACAGGTAAGAAGTAAGTTTATTTAAATACGCATTCCATAGAGAGGATGAAGTCTGTCTCAAAAGGCAAGAGCCGTGAAAGGAGAAAACACTTCACAAAGAGTGTGGGCCATCTCAGAAGGTGAGTGGCCCCACAATATGAAGTGGTTAGTTTTTATGGGCTGAGTAATTTCATAGGTTAATGAGTGGGAGGATTATTCCAACTGTTTTAGAGACAGGGAGGAGAATTCCAGGAATTGGGTTATTGCCCACTCTTTGACCTTTTGTAGTCAGCCTGGGAACTGTCATGGTGCTGGTAGATGTGCTATTTAGCATGCTAATGTGTTACAATGAATATAGTATAATGAGGCTCAAGGTCTACTGGAAGTGGAATCTTTTGCCATCTTGGGCTTAGTTGGTTCTAACCAGTTTATGTTGTGTCCTTAAGGGCTATGTTTTTAAAGGCTATGCCCTGCCCCTTTCCCTCTTGTTTCTATCTGAGAAGTCCTTCAAGACAAATATGCTGTTATTGTTACGTGGAATTAATAGCAACCAAATCAAATACAAGAAGCTTACTAAAGTTTTCAGATAGTAGTCATAGTCTAAAGAAACAATAAGCTTGAACTTAAAAAAGAGCCTGGAACTTCACATGGTCTTTGTACTTCTGGTTTTCTCTGAAGAGTATGCATGGCAAAATCCATCTTGTAGGGTAGAGTGCAAAATTAACAGGCATTCTATAGATTTACAAATATGCCCAAATAAGCCCATATGTTTACCCTTCTATAAATGTACTCAGATTTTTCCTTTCACCCTTTCTCTCCAACAACGTAGTTTTTACTTATCTTTCTAACCCATATAATTGCTTTTCCTGTGAAATTATCTAACATGTCTCATACAGACCTACTTCCTCCCTCAATATCTTTACAGGGTTTGTCCTAAAGTTCTATTAGAATATTTGTCATTGTCTTGTCGTTGTTTATTTAGTAACTGTCTGCATGAGTAGAATGTATTAACAACTGAATTTTCAGTACCTAGTTTCTAAAAAGTATTTCTCCCATGAATGAGAGAAAAAAATTGTCTATCTAAAGTCATACCAAGACATAATTTCACATATTTTACATGGCAGATACACTAGTATGTGTTTCTATAACCTAAAATTGTACTTAAGTGAGAGGAGGATTTGTCAAGTGTTAAAAAAAAAAAAAAAAAGGTTAGGAAAACCATGATAGATTTAATGAGGGTAAATAACTATTCCAGCAGAGTGAAAGTCTTGTGCAAATTTAAGGACAAATATTGTAAACTGTACGGCACACTAACTCAGGTAGACCGGTGAGGGTGAAAGTGAAATGTGAATGGGAGAGGGTTGGAAATGAACCTGCAAAATCATTCAGAACTCTAAAGGTAGACACAGCATGGTGAAATTCAGACATGCTAGCTTGTGGAGCGTGAAACTATCGATGGAGAGCTTAAAATAGAATTGGTATGTGCTTGGATTTTCTTTTTAAAAAATATTATGTTGACAGGAAGAACTGAAGAGTAGTGAAGCTATAGTCAGAGGAAACTGTAAGAAATCTATTATAAATATCCAAGTTAACAGTGACTAGGGATCTGGACCAGTGAGATAGAAAGTTATGGGTCCATATTTAGAAGATAATGGTTAAAATGTCTGAGAAAGATGGAATGGATTTGAAAATGATTTTAATCTTTTCAGATGTGCATCCCATTACACACAACTGTGAATGTACTAATGATACTGAACTGGACACTTAAAATGATTAAGATAATAAATTTAATGTTTTGTGTTAAAAATTATGGTTACAAAGAGAAATTTAATAAGCCCTTTTATGAATATATGAGTCAGAATATGAAAAACATACAAAGCAATTTAAACTAGCAAAGTACCTGTATTAATTATTTATATGATTACCAAGATGATTAAAAAAAAATAATGCCCTTAAGGGGGTGCTGCTGCTGCTAAGTCGCTTCAGTCGTGTCTGACTCTGTGCTACCCAACAGACGGAAGCCCACCAGGCTCTCCCGTCCCTGGGATTCTCCAGGCAAGAATACTGGAGTGGGTTGCCATTTCCTTCTCCAGTGCATGAAAGTGAGAAGTGAAAGGAAGTCGCTCAGTTGTGTCCGACTCTTCGCAACCCCATGAACTGCAGCCTACCAGGCTCCTCTGCACTGAGATTTTCCAGGCAAGAGTACTGGAGTGGGTTGCCATTGCCTTCTCCGCCTTAAGTGGGTATTTATGTACTAATTCAATACTAATGAGTTTCTGAAATTAGCTCCCATAATTCAAAATCGTATCATTGTTTTAATTCTATTTAAGCAAGTAAGCATAGGAGGAAAATATACATTTGATAATTTTGAACCACTTGCTCTTAACTGATGGAAGGAACTCAGTGTGATGTAAGAAAAGTAACTCTTAAGAGTTCAGGATTTCAGTATTATGTATCATGGGCACACCTGGATTAGTGTTTAAATTTTTCATGAAGCTATGAAATATCAAAGAATGCATGAGGGCAGAGTTTGTTTTGTATTTTTCATCCTAAAATGAAAATGCAATGGTTTATGAAGAAAGAGGGTGATCAGTGATCAGCATAATATATTTACTTCATAAGTGATTTTTTGTTTCCATCGAAATTGACAGACTTTCATTCTTTCTCAATATGTTCTGAAAGATGCTGATTTGTTTATCTGACCTTATTTTTTGAATAAGTCAATGGTACACTGAAAATTTTAAGAGAAAGACTACTCTAGCTGAAAATAGAACTATGGAAAGCAACCAGCCAGGTTGTGTCACAGTGAGTTACAGCCACACATCTATACTACTGCTGTTTCCCTACAATCACAGCAATGAATTACAGTAATACATTCAATCCTGATAAATGATCTACCCAGCTTCTGCTTAAATTAAACTGACTGCAAGCTGGATGAGTGCAGCCACATATTAACGCTGGGTCCACCATTTCTTGTCTCTATCCTGGTGAATTATGGAATGGTAGTCCTAGCTTTATGCATTGATTAACATTGCTGCTACAGCTTTTTCACAGATCAATGTTCAAGTGGAATGAAAAGTAGGCTCCAACATTCTGCTGCCACATTTAATGCTGTCATCATAAAACAAATGTGTGGTGTTTAAAATAAAATCTTATAAATAACTGTAGACATAGCCATGCTGCAAAATATTAATCACTAATTTCTTTTACCATTACTATCTTTTTTCCTATCACTATGAAGATAATAGTACCTAAGGAGTGACGACTAGCATTTTTTTCATAAAATATCTTTGCCTTTTTCTCAAGGATCTGTGAAATATTCTTAAGTTGAATTCTTCAGTATATTTCATACTATCCAGTTATAAAAAGACAGTCAATTGTATTTAACTTTTTTGTTGTAGAATGTGTGAAACACACATACATATATAAATCACAGATAAATACGGTTAATTTCTTGATAAAATAATGCTATCATATTAATGATATGCATACATTCTAGCACATTTTTATTTTGTCCACGACTTGTTTGAGCTTAGGATTTAATGACGTGCTTAAACACTTAGAAACAAAAGCCAAGATTAGTTGTATAATCATTTTCCACTGTTATGTGTTCAGATAGTACAACTACAAATATTCACTCAAAGTCACCTCAAAATTTTACATAGATGGTGGCAATAAAGACATCACAATTATGTGTTATGTAGATAAATAGCTTTTGTGAAAGGTACATGACATCTACACATTAAAGTTTATAAATAAAAGTATAATACTAAAATAATAGCATATCTTAAAATTGGAAATTGCTATTTTATAATATATTACAAATATTCCAAACTGTTTTTTCCGAGAGCTTTTAAAATAATGTTAGACTAAAGTTGAATACTATGAAAAGATTTTGGCAGTGTTTTAAAAGTAGTTGAGTCAAAGTTCCAGGGTTTCCAAATTGAAAGAGGAACAGTTATAGATGAAATCAGAGTGGTGGAGTAGAAGGACGTGTGCTCATCTTTTCGTGCTAAAACACCAAAATCGCATTTAGCTGCTGAACAAACATTGACAGGAGAATGTTGGAAAACATCAGAAAAAAAATAAATAAATAAAAAAGATATCCCACATCCAAGGACAAAGGAGAAGCCACAAGGAAACAGTAGGAGGGGTGTGTGTGTGCACTTAACCACTCAGGCATGTCCGACTCTTTGTGACCCCATGGCCTATAGCCTGCCAGGCATCTCTGGAGAATCATGGGGATTCTCCAGGCAAGAATACTGGAGCGGTGCAATCATGTCAAGATAAAATGTCATACTGGCCAGGTATGTAACTGAAAAACTGGAGAACAATAATACCAAAGAAGGTCCCACACTTTTGCAAAGGTTCTGGGCCCCACATCAGGCTTCCCAACCTGGGGATCCTGCAAAAGGACTGGGAATCCCCAGGGAATCTGACTTTAAATTCAGTGGGATTTGACTGTAGAGCTTCCACAGGACTAGGGGAAACAGAGACTAATGGAGGGCACAGATACAATCTTGTGTGCACTGGGTCCCAGGGCAAAGGAGCAGTGGCCTCACAAGGGACTGAGCCAGACCTGCCTGTGAATATTTTAGGGTCTCCTGAGGAGGCATGGTCAGCAATGGCCTGCTGCAGGAAGAAGGGCACTGGTGACAGCAGTCCTGAGAGGGGCATGTTGGCATACATCCTCTTGGAGGTTGCCTTTAGCCCCACCTTAAAGCCTGTAGACTTCATGAGTGGGCTGCCTCAGGCCAAACAACTAATAGAAAGGGTGCACAGCTCCACCTGTCAGCAGACAATTGGGTTAAAGATTTACTGATCATGGCCCTGTCCACCAGAGCAAGACCCAGTTTTCCCCATAGCTAGTCTTTCTGATGGAGAAGACAATGGCAACCCACTCCAGTACTCTTGCCTGGCAAATCCCATGGACCGGGGAGCCTGGTAGGCTGCAGTCCATGGGGTCATTAAGAGTCTAACACGACTGAATGGTTTCACTTTCACTTTTCACTTGCATGCATTGGAGAAGGAAATGGCAACCCACTCCAGTGTTCTTGCCTGGAGAATCCCAGGGACGGGGGAGCCTGGTGGGCTGCCATCTATGGAGTCGCACAGAGTTGGGCATGACTGAAGCAACTTAGCAGCAGCAGCAGCAGTCTTTCCAATCAGAAAACTTGCACAAGCTTCTTATTCTTATTCCTCAGAGAGCAGACAGAAGAAGCAAGAACTACAATCCCACAACCGCCAGAATGAAAACCACAATCATAGAAAGCTAACCAAAGTGATCACATGGATAACAGCTTTGTGTAATTCAATGAGACTATGAGCCATGCCATGCAGGGCCACCCAAGATAGATGGTCATGGTGGAAAGTTCTGACCAAACGAGATCCACTGAAGAAGGGAATGGCAAACCACTCCATTATTTTTGCCTCAAAACCCTATGAACATTATGAAAAGGCAAAAAGATACAGTACCTGAAGATGACACCAACAGGTTGGTAGGTGTTCAATATGCTACTGGGGACGAGTGGAGAAATAATTCTAGAAAGAATGAAGAGGATGGGCCAAAGCAGAAATGATGCTCAGGTGTTGATGTGTCTAGTGGTGACAGTAAAGTCCGATCCTGTAAAGAACAATACTGAAAAAAAACCTGGAATGTTAGGTCCATGAATCAAAGTAAATTGGATGTGGTCAAGCAGGAGATGGGAAGAGTGAACATCAACATCTTAGAAATCAATGAACTAAAATGGACATGAATAGGTGAATTCAATTCAGATGATCACCATATCTACTATTGTGGGCAAGAATCTCTTAGAAGAAATAGAGTAGCCCTTATCGTAAACAAAAGCCCAAAATACTGTAAGTATTTGGGTACAACATCAAAAATGACAGAATGATCTTGGTTCATTTCCAAGGCAAACCATTTGACATTACAGTAATCCAGGTCTGTGCCCCACCACTAAAGCTGAAGAAGCTGAAGTCAAACAGTTTTATGAAGACCTGCAAAACCTTCTAGAATACCAAAAAAAGGTGTCATTTTCATTATAGGAGATTGGAAATTAAAAATAGGAAGTCAGAAGATATCTGGAGTAAGAGGCAAGTTTGGCCTTGGAGTACAAATTGAAGCAGGACAAAGGCTAACAGAGTTTTGCCAAAAGAACACACTGGTCATAGCAAACACCCTCTTCCAACAACACAAGATATGACTTTATACTTGGACACAGATGGTCAATACCAAAATCAGATTGATTATATTTTTTTCAGCCAAAGATGGAGAAGCTCTATACAGTCAGTAAAAACAAGATCTGGAGCTGGATGTGACTCAGATCATGAACTCCTTATTGCACAGTTCAATTCTGGTATTGAAGATAGTAAGAAAACCACTGGGCCATTCAGGTATGACCAAAATCAAGTCACTTATGATTATACAGTGGAAGTGACAAATAGATTCAAAGGATTAGATCTGATAGGCAGATACCTGAAGAACAGTGGGCAGAGGTTCATAACATTATACAGAAGACAGGAACAAAAACCGTCCCAAAGAAAAATAAATGCAAGAGAGCAAAGTGGTTTTCTGAGGAGTCCTTACAAATAGCTGAGAAAACAGGAGGAAAAAAGCCGAAGGAGAAAGGGAAAGTTATACCCAACTGAATACCGAGTTCTAGAGATTAGCAAGGAGAGATAAGAAAGCCTTCTTAAGTGAAAAATGTGAAGAAATAGAGTAAAAAAACAGATTGGGAAAGACTAGAGATCTCTTCATAAAAAGTAGAGATATCAAGGGAACATTTCATGCAAAGATAGGCAAAATAAAGTACAAAACCCACAAAGTCCTAACAGAAACAAAAGAAATTAAGGAGAAGTGCAAGAATACACAGAAAAACTATTCAGAAAAGGTCTTAATGACCTGGATAATCATGATGGCCTGTCTCTCACCTAAGGCAGACATGCTGGAGTGTGAAGTCAAGTGGGCCGTGGAAAGTACTACTATGAACAAAGCTAGTGGAGGTGATGGAATTCCAGCTGACCTATTTCAAAACCTAAAAGATGATGCTGTTAAAGTCCTGCACTCAATATGACAGTAAATTTGGAAAATTTAGCAATGGCCACAGGATTGGAAAACATAATTTTCATTCCAATCCCAAAGAAAAGCAATACCAAAGAATGTTCAAACATACAATTGTGCTCATATCACATGCTAGCTAGGTAGTGCTCAATCCTTCAAGCTACTCCTTTAATAATATGTGAACAGACAACTAAGAGATGTACAAGCTGGAGTTAGAAGAGGCAGAAGAAACAGAAATCAAACTGCCAACATCCACTGGATCATAGAAAAAGCAAGGAAATTCCAGGAAAACATCTACTTCATTGACTATGTTAAAGACTTGGACTGTGTGGATCACAACATACTGGGGGAAATTCTTCAAGATGGTATTACCAGAACACCTTACCTACCTCCTGAGAAACTTGTATGCAGGTCAAGAAGCAACAGTTAGAATTGGACATGGAACAACAGACTGGTTCAAAATTGAGAAAGAAGTATGTTAAGGCTATATATTGTCACGCTGCTTATTTAACTTATATGTCAAGTACACCATGTGAAATGCTATGCTGAGTGAACCACAAGCTGGAATCAAGATTGCTGGGAGAAAAATCAACAACCTCAGATATGCAGTTGATACCACTCCAATGGCACAAGTGAAGAGGAACTAAAGAGCCTCTTGATGAGGGTGAAAGAGAAGAGTGAAAAAGCTGGCTTAAAATTCAACATCAAAAAACTAAGATCATGGCATTCTGACACATCATTTCATGGCAAAACGATGGGGGGAAAGTGGAAACAATGGTATATTTTATTTTCTTGAACTCCAAAATCACTGAAGATAGTGACTGAGCCACAAAATTTAAAAAGACACTTGCACCTAGAAAGAAAAGCTATGACAAACATAGACAGCATATTAAAAAGCAGAGATACCACTTTGCCAACAAAGGTCTGTATAGTCAAAACTATGTTTTTTTTTCAGTAGTCAACTATGAATGTGATCATTGGAGCATAAAGGAAGGTAAGCGCCCAAGAATTAATCGTTTTGAAATGTCATGCTGGAGAAGACTCTTGAGAGTCCCTTGGACAGCAAGGCGATCAAACCAGTCAATCCTCAAGAAAATCAACCCTGAATATTCACTGGAAGGACTGATGCTGAAGCTGAAGCTCCAATACTTTGGTCACCTGATGCAAAGAGCCAGCTCATTGGAAAAGACCCTGATGCTGGGAAAGATTGAAGGCAGAAGGTAAAGGGTGTGGCAGAGGATAAGACAGTTGGATGGCATCACTGATTCAATGGACATGCATTTGCGCAAACCCTGGGAGATAATGAAGGACAGGAAAGCCTATCCTGCTATAGTCCATGGAGTTGCAAAGAGTCAGACATGACTTAATGACTGAACAACAATACTAAAAGGCAATAACACAGTTTGATGAGAGGTTCAGAATTTAAAATACATATGATTAGTATGGTAATGGGTCTAGTATATAAAACAGACAGCATGTAAGAACAAATGATCAGTGTGAAAAGAGCGATTAAATTTTTTCAGAAGAATAAAAAATGAATGTCTGAAACCAAAAGCCCTGCAAGGATATGAATAACACTTTTTTAAAAAGACATTTATTTATTCATTCATTTATTTTTAGCTGCACTGGGTCTTTGTTGCTGTGTATGTGCTTTCTCTAATTGCTGTCTGTGGGGCTACTCTCTAGTTATGGTGCCTTGGCTTCTCATTTTGGTTGCTTCTCTTGTTGCAGAGCATGGGCTCTAGGGTGCAAGGACTTCAGTAGTGCAGTAGGTAGGCTAAGTAGTTGAAGCTTGTGGGCTCTAGAGCATTGGCCCTTTAGCTGTAGAGCATGGGGTTAGTTGCTCTAAGGCATGTGAGATCTTCCCAGACCAGCGATCAAACCGGTGTCCTATTTCTCAACCACTGAAACACCAGGGAATCTTAAGAATAATACCTTTGATGGGCTCATTAGTGAACTTCACAAGACTGAAGAAAGAATAACTGACTTGAAGATATGGCAAAAAAAAACTTTCAAAATGAAAGGCAGAGAAAAAAAGACTGGAAAAAAAAAAAAAAACAGAATAACAAAGAACTATGAGAAACCTAAATAAGGTGTAAAGTGAAAGTGAAATTCGCTCAGTCTTATCCAAATTCTTTGCAACCCCATGGACTGTATAGTCCATGGAATTCTCCAGGCCAGAATACTGGAGTGGGTAGCCTTTTCCTTCTCCAGGGTATCTTCCCAATCCAGGGATCGAACCCAGGTCTCCCGCATTGCAGGTGGATTCTTTACCAGCTGGGCCACAAGCGAAGCCCAAGGTTACTGGAGTGGGTAGCCTATCCCTTCTCCAGTGGATCTTCCCGACCCAGGAATTAAAACGGGGTCTCCTGCATTGTAGGCGGATTCTTTACCAACTGAACTATCAGGGAAGCCCAAATAAGGTGTAACATACACAAAATGGGAAACTAGACAACAGGAAGAAAAAGAGAACCAGAAAAAAAAAAAAAAAAGTGGAAGCAGTAAAGATAGAGAACTTTCCCAAACTGATGCCAGTCAGTCAGTATATGATTCCTGCTCTATAGTATTCTAAAATAGGCACAATTATGGAGACAGTAAAAAAGATTATTAGTTTTCAGGAGTTAGAGGAGAAGGAAGAATAAATAGGCAAAGCACAGATTTTTAGGACAGTGCAGGAAAACAAATATTTAACTATTTATAGTTTATTTTTAGTAAATATAATTATATATAGTAATGAATTCAACTCAAATTCAATATCATGTGGTTTATCCTATTTGATTGCACTGCATATCTAATATGCAGTGCACATCTGCTTTTTCATAATACTACTTTTGTTTATACTATACATATTTCCTTTTACAAAGAACTACCAATTCTTTCCTCTGAGCCAAATTATGCTTTTCAAATTATTTAATGTACATTTTAAAGTATAGGAAATCCTAAATCATTAAATTTTTAAAGTTTCACAATAATATTTTGTTACAGATATTATGGACACACACTGAAGATATGTCACAATGCCTGGATTATGTAATGTTACACATAATATATTTGAGTCCTTTATCTGTAAAGGATGGATTAATAACATTCTGGGACAAGGAAAAGATCCATATAAGATGATTCCATCCAGTTATGCCACTTCATAATGCTGTTCCAGGAAACTGATTCTTTAAAACATCTCTATCTGCTAATTCATCAATATAAAACATAATAATCTCAGGCATATTTAAAGAATATTGTACAGAATAAATATACATATTCACCAAATGCCTGCACAGTCCTTATAACAACGAAGTGCAGACCAGTGTGTTTAAATCTTTAAATAGTAGCTAACTAAAAGTTTCTTCAGTAGATGATACTTCTACAACTTATTTTTTAAAAGTAGTTCATCAGCATTAATACCAGAATGCTTAAATTCTAAAAAGTAGGTTACAGTCCTTTATATGTAAAATGCAATCCGAGTTGTTAATTTGTCTGACAGCTCTGCAGATAGAGTCAAAAGTCTCACAGAGACCTGTGGCAACTAATTAGTATACAGGAACATACCTGCCTGAGGATGCGGTTACATCTGGATAGGGAGAGAAGAGCAAAATTTACCTTTTTGAAAAAAGAAAAGAAAAATGTCCTTGAGTGTCTTAAGTATTACTAGCTCAATTTAAAATTATTCTTTCTATGTAGAGGAATCTTAATTATATGTTTCATTGTTTAGTGAAGAACATTTTATAACATGAAGAAATTTTAATGCAAAAATGATTATGTTCTAGTTAGTGTCATAGGCTACTGTGAATGAAAAATGTTGCACGCCCAGTCAGTAAACAAAAAGGATGTTGCAGCCATCAAGTCACTACAGCCCTCCCCCACTCCCCATGATGAGCCCTGAAGGAACTCAGAGTGGAAACAAAAGAGCTGCCCACAGCCAAGCCCTCAGCCACAGCAGCCACCCCAGACTGTGAATCCAGAGGGAACTCAGAATGAGAAGGGATACTGGCCCTAGATAGTGAAGGTGCACATCAAAGGAATGATGTCAATGAGTCCAGACTTTTGCATCCATCAATACGTACAAGAATATCAGTATTCTTGCCTTGAGAACCCCAAGAATAGTAATGAAAAGGCACAATGATAGGATACTGAAAGAAGAACTCCCCAAGTCAGTAGGTGGCCACTATGCTACTGGAGATCAGTGGAGAAATAACTCCAGAAAGAATGAAGGGATGGAGCCAAAGCAAAAACAATACCCAGCTGTGGATGTGACTGGTGATAGAAGCAAGGTCCTATGCTGTAAAGAGCAATATTGCACAGGATCCTGGAATGTTCGGTCCATGACTATCATCTAGTCCTCAGTTCTTGGCTGAGGACTAGATCTGATAGAGTGCCTGATGAACTATGGACTGAGGTTCGTGACATTGTACAGGAGACCAGGATCAAGACCATCCCCATGGAAAAGAAATGCAAAAACGCAAAATGGCTGTCGGGGAGGCCTTACAAATAGCTCTGAAAAGAAGAGAAGTGAAAAGCAAAGGAGGAAAGGAAAGATATAAGCATCTGAATGCAGAGTTCCAAAGAATAGCAAGAAGAAATAAGAAAGCCTTCCTCAGTGATCAATGCAAAGAAGTAGAGGAAAAAACAGAATGGGAAAGACTAGAGATCTCTTCAAGAAAATTAGGGAAACCAAGGGAACATTTTATGCAAAAATGGGCTCAATAAAGGACAGAAATGGTATGGAGCTTACAGAAGCAGAAGATATTAAGAAGAGGTGGCAAGAATACACAGAAGAACTGTACAAAAAACATCTTCATGACCAAGATAATCACAATGGTGTGATCACTGACCTAGAGCCAGGCATCCTGGAATATGAAGTCAAGTGGGCCTTAGAAAGCATCACTACGAACAAAGCTAGTGGAGGTGATGGAATTCCAGTTGAGCTGTTTCAAATCCTGAAAGATGATGCTGTGAAAGAGCTGCACTCAATATGCCAGCAAATTTGGAAAACTCAGCAGTGGCCACAGGACTAGAAAAGGTCAATTTTCATTCCAATCCCAAAGAAAGGCAATGCCAAAGAATGCTCAAACTACCTCACAATTGCACTCATCTCACATGCTAGTAAAGTAATGCTCAAAATTCTCCAAACCAAGCTTCAGCCATATGTGAACCGTGAACTTCCAGATATTCAAGCCGGTTTTAGAAAAGGCAGAGGAACCAGCGATCAAATTGCCAACATCCGCTGGATCATCAAAAAAGCAAGACAGTTCCAGGAAAACATATACTTGTGTTTTATTGACTATGCCAAAGCCTTTGACTGTGTGGATCACAAGAAACTGTGGAAGATTCTTTAAAAGATGGGAATACCATACCACCTGACCTGCCTCTTGAGAAACCTATACGCAGGTCAGGAAGCAGCAGTTAGAACTGGACATGGAACAACAGACTGGTTCCAAATAGGAAAAGGAGTATGTCAAGGCTGTATACTGTTACCCTGCTTATTTAACTTATATACAGAGTACATCATGAGAAACGCCAGGCTGAAAGAAGGACAAGCTGGAATCAAGTTTGTCAGGAGAAATCTCAATAACCTCAGATATGCAGATGACACAACCCTTACAGCAGAAAGTGAAGAGGATCTAAAAAGCCTCTTGATGAAAATGAAAGTGGAGAGTGAAAAAGTTGGCTTAAAGCTCAACATTCAGAAAACGAAGATCATGGCATCTGGTCCCATCACTTCACGGCAAATATATGGGGAAACAGTGGAAACAGTGTCAGACTTTATTTTTGGTGGCCCCAAAATCACTGCAGATGGTGATTGCAGCCATGAAATTAAAAGATGCTTACTCCTTGGAAGGAAAGTTACGAGCAACCTAGATAGCATATTGAAAAGCAGAGACATTACTTTGCCAACAAAGGTCCGTCCAGTCAAGGCTATGGTCTTTCCAGTGGTCATGTATGGATGTGAGAGTTGGACTGTGAAGAAAGGTGAGTGCTGAAGAATTGATGCTTTTGAACTGTGGCGTTGGAGAAGACTCTTGAGAGTCCCTTGGACTGCAAGGAGATCCAAACAGTCCATTCTAAAGGAGATCAGCCCTGGGTGTTCTTTGGAAGGAATGATGCTAAAGCTGAGACTCCAGTACTTCGGCCACCTCATGCAAAGAGTTGACTCATTGGAAAAGACTCTGATGCTGGGAGGAATTGGGGGCACGAGGGAAAAGGGATGACAGAGGATGAGATGGCTGGATGGCATCACCGACTTGATGGATGTGAGTTTGAGTGAACTCCGGGAGTTGGTGATGGACAGCGAGGCCTGGTGTGCTGCGATTCATGGGGTTGCAAAGAGTTGGACATGACTGAGGGACTGAACTGAACTGAACTGAACTGATACATACAAAAATGCGAAATTCATTAACTTGACAAATCTGGTTTTCTTTAACAGTAATCTTTTGAAGTTTCAACTACCTGGTCTTTGTGCAAAGGCTCCTATCTATCCTGGCTCCTCCCTTCAGATCAGTCTCCCAGAGCTAACTGGGAGGTTGTGTCCCAGCTTAAGTCCTCAGTTTTATCTGCCAAATGAAACATCAATCTCATTTTAGGCTGTGCATTTTTTTCAATGTGACAAATCATCATTTAAAACTGGATTTAATAAAATTTTTGCAATTGTTACCTTTTCTAAATTTAAGTTAAACTGTTTAAAATCATAAAGTTCACTTTTATACTGTATATTTTTTAAAAATATATAAATACAGTGTATTTCCCAGTGATAATTTTTATTCATCAGTACTGAAAGCATTTAAGAAACCTGTAGTGAGACTTTAGGCACTAGTGGTAAAGAGTCTGCCTGCCAATGCAGGAAACATAAGTTTGATCCCTTGGTTGGAAAGATCCCCTGGAAGAGGAAATAGCAACAACTTACTCTAGTATTCTGGCCTGGAGAATCCCATATACAGAGGAGCTTCATGGGGTATAGTCCATGGGGTCACAGAAGTCATACACAACTGAGCACCAGCACAACAGAGACTTTATCTTGTCATTTCCTAGAAAATTCCTTATACAATACTGACATTATAAGTGAATTGTAAATAATAGAAAATATTAACATACATTACAGTGTTTGGGATTTCATTGTATTATCTAAATTACATGGATAGTAGAAAGCTTAAAAATCAGAAAAAAATGAATATACCATATTACCACTTTTATGTAGCAGTAATGAAGTTTGAGCAATGTGTAGTGAGGATGTTTTTAATTTACATACAATAATGTCCAACATCATGTATCAGTGTTTAGTGAGTATAATATATTTGTGATTCCAGGACATTAAAAATGTCATCAGTTCAAACTGTACCATTGTATTATAAATTACCATATTATTTTAGTAGTAGCAAGATACCTAGTCATTGCAATCATAGATTAAGTAAAGAACATATGACTTCATTTATACTTTACTTGAAAATATTTCCTGTTGACTGAGGAGATGCAAGTTTTGTACTATCCACATATCTAATTAATATAAATTATATTTTCCATATTTCTTCTTTTCACTTTAAATACATGTTCCAGATATGTATATATATTTTGAAAAGTGAATCTTGATGTTGTTTTTACACACAGCTGGATAATGATGCCTGGGATCATCTCAGGTGGACTTGGCCTGCAGTTGCTTGAAGTGTGTCTTGGGTTTCCAGCCAGAGATTAAGGCCAGGTTGTGGTGGTTAAAGCACCAGATCCTAGCCACTAGACCAGTGGTCAGTGACAAGGGCCCTAGCCCTTCAGCTTTGCAGAAGAAAACTTCCATGAACATGGAAAGTAGTGAAGCAAATAAAGTATTTATTAAGAGTATAAAGAGTATCTGCCTGCAATGCAGAAGACACAGGAGATGTGGCTTGGTTCCCTGGGTGGGGAAGGTCCCTTGGAGTAGGAATGGCAACCCACTTCAGTATTGCTGCTGGGAAAATTCCATGGACAGAGGAGCCTGGTGGGCTAGAGTCCATAGGGTCACAAAGAGTTGGAAATGACTGAAATGACGAGTATGCACCTGTGGATAGAAACACAGGCAGACTCAGAGTAGCTGAGTCTCTCCCTCTTGGCAATTTGAATTACTTTTATGGGGCACATCTCTGTGTTTCCTTCGGCCAATCATTTGCCTGGTTCATGGTCTGTATTGATATATCTCAGGATCCTCCCATGTGTGCAAACACCTCTCTTAGCCAAGATGGATTTTACTGAAGAGGTCTGTGGGTAGCCTGGCATTAGTTAGCATCACTCCCCTTTGACCTCCAAGTTTTTCTGTGTATATGTGCTTAGAGCAGTCTCGTGACTTTGAGAAAAAGAAATATATGGTTTGGCCAGGGCCCAGCCTCCTTCCTCAATTGTCCCACTAGTCTCCTATTGAAGTTTTGGTTCATAGGAAATGAATCTCCAATCATATTACCCCGCAGGTGGGGTGGGGCATCTACCTCCTGCCTCAGGGAGACTAATGTCAATTAGGATATTTCTCAGAACATCAGCATGTTGGGGAGACCCCTCATATGTGATGATCCTTTACATCATCATTCTGTCCTACAGAAAAAGGAGTTTCCAAAATTGTTTCAGTTTTCACTTCTACCATAATGAAGATTTACCTCTGCCTTTCCAGTGTTTGGTGCTGTAAAGGTATTTCAGCCTTAGCCATCCACTGCAGAGTAGTCTGGAGGGATTTTATCAGCTGGGCCAGGAAGCAGAGTTTCCAAGGGAACAGTGTTCCCTTCTGAGTTTACCTAGAAATATTGCAAATTAAGTTTATCTCCTTAGTCCAATTCCCATTTTTAGGTTTACCATAAATTAATATATTTACTTAACAAAGGTTGGGAATTAATGCCTTTAAATACATGAAACCAGCATACAAATAATGTAAAGCCTTTGAGTATACATAATCTTATCTGTTCACATAGATTATGTAACAAATATTGTGATGTGCCCTGAATATAAAGACTGATTTCCCAAGGTGACTGCCAGAGTGCCTGAACCAAAACATCAAGGTCATTTGCAATTTGTAGTATCAAGTACATATTTATTGAGAAGAGAAAAATCCAGATTATATGCATATTTCTCTACTTTATTTAATTTTCAGGGAGTTACACTTTTGGAGAAAAATAATTTCTCCTTTTTGAGTGTTTATAAGTTTTTGTTTGTGTGCTCAGATGCATAGACTTCCAGGGGATCTTCTCAACTCAGGGCTGGAACCCGTGTCTCTTGTATTTCCTGTATTGGCAAGAGGATTCTTTACCACTGCACCACTGGCAAGACCAAGTTTTTGTTTGGTTCCTAGAAACTAATATTTGTGAAAGTTAAAATCCTAAAAAGATGGAAGTTTTTTGTGCATTCTAAGGTGGCTCAATGGTAAGGAATCCACCTGCCAGTGCAAGGAGACACAGATTTGGGTTAAGTTCCTGGGTCAGGAAGATCTCTTGGAGGAGGGTATGGCAACCCACTCCAGTATCTTGCCTGAAGAATTTCATGGACAGAGACACCTGGCAGGCTACAGTCCATAGGGTTACAAAGAGATGGAAACAGCTGAGCAACTGAGCACGCATGCTACAAGGTCAAAAACCATATATTGTTTTTGGATATTAGAGGTATTTATAGAGTTTGATTGAAAAGAGTTCAAATGATTTCTAGATCAAACAATATTGAAAATTATCTTTGAAAATTAAAATCTTTTAAAATTAAAACTATCTTTTTAGAAAATATCATAACATTATATATATATATATATATATATATATAGTTTGAACAGCTTTAAAATAAAAGATTATTTTTATACATGTATATGTTCATATTATATATGTAAAGTCTTTATTAAAAAAGCACTCATGTTTGTAAAGGGTCTGTTTCATGACAAAGCAGTCATTCAGGTAGATTTTTAGTATGTGTAGTGTTATTTTGAAGTTAAGACCGGAAAGAAGAACTTAGAAGTATGTTGATATCATTTTATGTTGATATACTGGACTTGAAATTTTCATGGCTAGAGGATAATTCCCAGAACTAATTGAATATGTTTTGACAAAAGGAAAAGCTTTCTAGAGTAGGTTCACAAAGAAGTATTTTGTCAAAATGAGTGAATTACAAATGCCAGCAGAACCAATAAAAAGGAAATTGGTTCTACATGTAAAAAATTCCCCTAAATCCATGCCTAAAGTATAACTGAAAGGATCAATATTTTTTGTATTATTCCTAATCCAATTACACATGCCTTTAAATCACTATAGTTACAGTACAGCATTCTGATTGGGTACCATAAATTCATTAAAAAAAATGTAGCCAGTGAAAATTGAGTTGCTTTTATAGGAGTTTAAAGGAATAAGCTACAAACTATGTTATCCAATTAGTTTTGTATTTCCACTGAAGTAAATCTTGCTATCCATTCTCAGTATAGCAGATAATTTCAAGTTTGTGTTAAATATGTAGCAGCTGGAGGTTGCCAAATGAATGTGTTGAATGAGTGTATTTTAGTGAAGTGTGTACTATCTTTTTTGACATGCATGTAATGATAACACATTTTCTGGCAGCTGGATTCCCTAGGGCAAAATGAAGCTGTAATAGAAGATAAAACAGCCAGTTTGCTTATGTAATGATCATCAAATAGTACGTATATATTTCAAGAAAAAACGTCCCAATTGGATGACTGACTTTAGCTGAGGTCATGTTTTACAATGCATATTAGTCAAACATTTTTCAATATCTTGAGTAGAATTGTAAACAGTATGATAAATGAAATTAACTAACTTAAGCTTATAAACAAAAATCTCAACAGTCATCAAGTTTGATTACTTAATAGTCATCAAACTGTCTTAGCAAAGCATTTTTTAAATGAAAAGAAAGAATGATTTAATATTTCCAACCACAATATGACAAAGTCATGTGTGCTTGGTGATTTTTATTCTTTTATATATAACCTGATCTTTAATACATGAAAAGTTTTCCTGTGAAACACTAGTTAGAAATGATGATTTCCCCACCCCCTAACAAAAAAGTCTAGTCAGCCACCAATTTTGAATAGTGATTTGATAAGAACTATATTATTTGTCAAATCTACATTATCAAATATATTTGCACCTATCATCTTGTTTCCATTCTTATACAAACATGACTCATTTTAATTCACCATCATTGTAATGTGGACTTCAGTTATTTGAGTATGTTTAATTATACCATAGAAGAAAATAAAATAGTCTTTCAGATAGATGAAATTCATAAGATGTGCTGATATATACGATGACTATTCCATCAGATTTCAAATATAAATAGAACCTACGAAATGCGTTAAGTATGGAGGCAACCTGTCAGGCATTATAGAAATAGGTATTAATAAAATGTATCATATATGACAAAAGATTCAGAAAGAATATCCCTAACTCTAAGAGGATTGATAATAATAAACAGGAAGCTTAACATTTGTATAGCTGCTGCTGCTAAGTCGCTTCAATCGTGTCCACCAGGCTCCACCGTCCCTGGGATTCTCCAGACAAGAACACTGGAATGGGTTGCCATTTCCTTCTCCAATGCATGAAAGTGAAAAGTGAAAGTGAAGTTGCTCAGCCGTGTCCGACTCCTAGCGACCCCATGGACTGCAGCCTTCCACGCTCCTCCCTCCATGGGATTTTCCAGGCAAGAGTACTGGAGTGGGGTGCCATTGCCTCCTCTGACGTTTGTATAGGTTGTGACATAAAATGAGAAAAAGAGAAAGACTAAGAAAAGCAGAAGCACGTAAAATTCCTATGGCAAGATTAGCTTTCAGGTATACAATGTAGTAGTGGGTTAATAATAAGTAACAAAACGAGGCTGGCATTTCAAGAGGTGATAACTTGAGTTGTTTTAAGTCTCTCTGGTGCAGATTTAGTTATTTATCTTACATATTTATTTATTTACAAAGTATGTCTCGCTAGCTATATAGGTTCCACACATAATGGCATATCGATGTACACAGTATTTTTTGCTCTTTGAATTATACTTTATATTTGTGACTATACTGATTCTCCATTCCTAATATTGATAGTTTTGTCATTTCTGTAGTTTCCATTGCTCAGTCTTATCAGAAGTATTTTTTTCCCTCACTACGTTGTATGCCTGAAGCAAATATACTGTTGGAAAACACCTATATTTCAATTCAAAAGTATTTTAAAAGAATTACTTCTTAGATTTTAAAATTTACTTTGCTTGTAATGGTTTTTACTTAATTTGTTCTTATATATATAGTATCTGCTTCCTAAAGAACTAATATTAGTTACACTGTGTTTCAATTTCAATAGTTCAATGATTTAACTTTAGTTTCTATTTAATAATAATAATTTATGACAAACACTTTCCTCTGAGTACTGCTTTGTGAACATTCTATTTGCTTTTTTGGATCTATAGCTCTTGACTGATGCAAGAGTTATTTAAGGTAATGCTTATACAGTTGTATTATTTTAGGGGGATGCTTTTGATTTTTTGTTATTAGTTAATAGTATTGCATTGTAATTAGATAATGCAATATTTCTACCTTTTGAGCCAAATACAAAACTACTTTAAAATTCCAACCCCCCCTACACATATACATTTTTATATAGTTCGTGTATGAATATGTTATTTTTCCATAATATACATGAAATCAATGTTTTAAAGTATATTCTTCAAACCTTATCATGTTCTGTGTTTTTAAAATGATACAGGAAAGATTTAGTGTTTTGTTTTTTTACTTGATTCCTTGAATTTACATTTTATTGAATATATTTTGATCCATCTGTTAAAATTTATAAAAGCTTAGAATTCATATATTCATTGTATATTTTGCCCTTCAGTATAACTCTCATAATTCCATTTAAATCTTCTTCTTTGAATTATCTTTTTGTTCATATTAATACTGAAATTGCTACTTTATTGATTTTTTCCACAAATAAAAATAAAGCAATTTTATTTTCCACAAAATAAAAGTACATTATGTATTTGGATTTTATAGTCTCACCGTAGACATTTTTGTCAGTTTTTGGTGGTTTATTATTTTATCTTATTATTAACGATCATGATTGATCTTAGTTCTCTGTGTTGGTTCTAACTTAGTGTTATATGATTCAGCATATCAAATTACATGCAAATTGGTCACAGTGTGATTTACCACAACTGTAATATGCACTTACGTTGTATGTATCATCTTCTGATTTTACTGTTATTTCAAAGAACTGATAGCTAAAGTATTTTGGGCTTCCCCAGCGGTTCAGTGGTAAAGATTCTGCCTGCAATGCATGAGACTCACGTTCAACCCGTGGGTAGGAAAAATCCCCTGGAAGAGGACATGGTAACCCACTCCAGTGTTCTTGCTGGGAAAGCCTCATGGACAGAGGAGCCTGGTGGGCTACTGTCCGTAGGGTGACAAAGAGTTGGATGTGACTGAGCACAAAGTATTATTTATGAATTAAAAGAATCAATAAAATTTATATTTTTGAGTTGATTATACTAATTATTTTTTTTGTTATGCTTTCAACATCCATGAAATAATGCATTATATATAATGTAGAAAGAGTATCCAGTTTTACATTTCTACCTGTTATGATTTCTGATGGACATATTTGGATATTAAGATCTTCAATATCAATTTATCTTTGATAGGTTATTTCTTTCCCTTTCCTGGTTGGTTTGTGTATTGGTTTTAATTTTAGTTAGGTAGCATTTTTCTCTCTATTTAGTCACCTTTATGAGGTTATGAAAGTGAAAGTGAAGTCTCTCAGCCGTGTCCAACCCTCAGCGACCCCATGGACTTCAGCCCACCAGGCTCCTCCGTCCATGGGATTTTCCAGGCAAGAGTACTGGAGTGGGGTGCCATTGCCTTCTGAGTTACTATAATAACAGCTGTTTTCCCTGGTGGCTCAGCTGGTAAAGGTAAAGGATCCACCTGCAATGCAAGGGTCTTGTGTTTAATCCTTGGGTCAGTAAGATCCCCTGGAGAAGGAAATGGCAACGCACTCTAGTATTCTTGCCTGGGAAATCCCATGTACAGAGAAGTCTGGCGGGTTACAGTCCATGGGGGTCACAAGAGTCAGACTCGATTTAGCAAACTAAACCATCACAACCACTATGAAAATAATGGAATAAAACCAGTAATGTTTTGTGAACATATCTGGGCTATACAGAAAACTATTTCAATAAATGATAATAGAACAGCAATTATGCATAAAGGTATAAATATACATATATATATTTTTTTTTTTCTCAGTGAGTATTTAACTTTATGAGAAATCAATGATATGTTGCCTAATTCATGCTGGTGATCCTGGTGTTCTGTCTGCAGTAATGCAATCAAAAAGAAGTATGAGGATCATTTTCAAACTGTAAAGGCAGTCAAAATTGATCAGACTTTTAAACTTGATCTTAGTATACTGAATATTTTAATCATTGGCTTAGATTTAGCATACTAATAGCATATTAGATACTGTAACCTTTTGCTGCTGTTAACATGAAACACTGCAAAGCTGTAATACAAAAATGATTTTGACAGACTAGAAAAATAGATCACATTTACAAGTGACATTTAATAACTACAAATGAAAACCATGAAATTAATTTCAAAGTATCATATGGCCAAAGAAGCAGATTTTATCAAAAATTCTTAGGGATTTTAGTTGACACAAATCTCAAATGACTTAATATTTTGATGCAAGCATCAAATAGCTCATGTGTTCCTAGTCTAAATTATTAGAAGCACAGTGGTCAGCATAAAATACATAATACATAAAATATAGTTTATTCTTCTTATAAAATATTGCATAATTATTTTGTTGTATTCTGTTATTAGCACTGGTAACACTAGACCTATTGTGGTTTTAATGTAAGGGACTTTAAAGATTCCAGGAAACCAGTGACTAAGGGAACAAGACTAGACTCCTCTGAAAAAAAAAAAAAAATCAAACAAACCAGTAAATGCATATATTCAAAGAGAACCACAATATTGGCACAATGGCCATAGTTTGATGAAACTGCAGAGAGTCCAAAGTTCTAAAGAAAAATCAGCTATCAAGTGGGAGTGAATAGACTGTATAAAGAAAAATTTGGAGAAAATGAGTGATTAAAATAACTTTCAATAGATCGTAGTAAAGGAAAAAGTTTTCTAGGCAGATACTATCCTGCTTCAGATTAATAAATAATATAAATTCTTCTCACATTATCCACTTGACTTGTTTTCATCCATTTTCACAATGTCTACAACACCTTTAGCTCTCAATTATAGATTCAGATATTAACAGTTTCTCTCTTTGGGCTGCTTTCTTCCATTTATTTGATATCTCATCACCAAAGGATGAGGTCTGAATTATTAATAATAATGTAATAATATCCAGTATTCAATATAAAAATGAAATTATACAAGTCCTAGAGGGAAACTAACAAGCAAAATTTTCTTTAAGTTTTATGTATGAAGGTTCTTTAAAACTAAAGTCAGTGGGAAAAAATAAAAATTATAAATTTGACTACATAATTTTAAAAGTAATAAATATTAAATAATAACTGGCAAGAACATATTTTCTTGTCCTATGTCAACTCCATAGGGGTTTCCCTGATAGCTCAGTTGTTAAAGAATCTGCCTGCAATGCGGGAGACCTCAATTTGATTCCTGGGTTGGGAAGATCCATTGGAGAAGGGATAGGCTACCCATTCCAGTTTTCATGGGCTTCCCTTATGGCTCAACTGGTAAAGAATCCACGTGCAATGCAGGAGACCTGGGTTTGATCCCTGGGTTGGGAAGATCCCCTGGAGAAGGAAAAGGCTATCCACTCCAGTATTCTGGCCTGGAGAATTCCATGGACTCTGTAGTCCATGGAGTCACAAAGAGTCAGACATAACTGACTGATTTTCACTTTCACTTTTCTTCCAATCAGTTCAGTTCAGTTCCATAGCTCAGTCATGTCTGAGTCTTGGCGACACCATAGACTACAGCATACCAGGCTTCCCTGTCCATCACCAACTCCCAGAGTTTACTCACACTAATGTCCATTGAGTCGGTGATGCCATCCAACCATCTCATCCTCTCATCCCCTTCTCCTCCTGCCTTCAGTCTTTCCCAGAATCAGGGTCTTTTCCAAAGAGCCAGTTCTCCCCATCAGGTGGCCAAAGTATTGGATTTTCAGCTTCACTCCTTCCAATGAATATTCAGGACTGATTTCCTTTAGGATGGGCTGGTTGGATCTCCATAAATCCATAAAAATAAATGCTATTCCATAGACATTACTTTATTACCAATCCCAAAGAAAGGAAATGCCAAAGAATGCTCAAACTACCGCACAATTGCATTCATCTCACACACTAGTAAAGTAATGCTCAAAATTCTCCAAGCCAGGCTTCAGCAATACATGAACCGTGAACTTCTTGATGTTCAAGCTGGTTTTAGAAAAGGCAGAGGAACCAGAGATCAAATTGCCAACATCCACTGGATCATAGAAAAAGCGAGTTCCAGAAAAACATCTATTTCTGCTTTATTGACTATGCCAAAGCCTTTGACTGTGTGGATCACAATAAATTGTGGAAAATTCTGAAAGAGATGGGAATACCAGACCACCTGATCTGCCTCTTGAGAAATTTGTATGCAGGTCAGGAAGCAACAGTTAGAACTGGACATGAAACAACAGACAGGTTCCAAATAGGAAAAGGAGTTCATCAAGGCTGTATATTGTCCCCCTGCTTATTTCACTTATATGCAGAGTACATCATGAGAAACGCTGGACTGGAAGAAACACAAACTGGAATCAAGATTGCCAGGAGAAATATCAATAACCTCAGATATGCAGATGACACCACCCTTATGGCAGAAAGTGAAGAGGAACTCAAAAGCCTCTTGATGAAAGTGAAAGTGGAGAGTGAAAAAGTTGGCTTAAAGCTCAACATTCAAAAAACGAAGATCATGGCATCCAGCCCACCACTTCATGGGAAATAGATGGGGAAACAGTGGAAACAGTGTCAGACTTTATTTTTCTGGGCTCCAAAATCACTGCAGATGGTGACTGCAGCCATGAAATTAAAAGACGCTTACTCCTTGGAAGGAAAGTTATGACCAACCTATATAGCATGTTCAAAAGCCATTACTCTGTCAACAAAGGTTCGTCTAGTCAAGACTATAGTTTTTCCTGTGGTCATGTATGAATGTGAGAGTTGGACTGTGAAGAAGGCTGAGTGCCGAAGAATTGATGCTTTTGAACTGTGGTGTTGGAGAAGACTCTTGTGAGTCCCTTGGACTGCAAGGAGGTCCAACCAGTCCATTCTGAAGGAGATCAGCCCTGGGATTTCTTTGGAAAGAATGATGCTAAAGCTGAAACTCCAGTACTTTGGCCACCTCATGCGAAGAATTGACTCCTTGGAAAAGACTCTGATGCTGGGAGGGATTGGGGGCAAGGGGAGAAGGGGACGACAGAGGATGAGATGGCTGGATGGCATCACTGACTCAATGGACGTGAGTCTGAGTGAACTCTGGGAGCTGGTAATGGACAGGGAGGCCTGGCATGCTTTGATTCATGAGGTTGCAAACAGTCGGACACGACTGAGCGACTGATCTGATCTGATCTGATCTGATAGACATTACTTTGAAAACATTTTGTGGCTTTTCATTAGATCATAATTTTTTTTTTTAATTAGAGGAAAATTGCTTTACAAGGTTGTGTTGGTTTCTGCCATACAACAGTGTGAATCAGCTATTATGCTCCCTTCCTCCTGAATCTCCCTTCCAACCCTCTCACCTCATCCCACACCTCTAGGTTGTTACAGAGTATTGGGTTAAGTACAGCAACTTCCCAAGAGCTATCTAATTTACATATGGAAATAGATATTTTTCAGTGCTACTCTCTCAATTCACCCCACCCTCTCCTCCCACTGTGTCCACAAGTCTGTTCTCTGTCTGTTTCTCTACTTCTGCCCTGCAGATAGACTCATCAGTATTATTCTTCTAGATTCCATATATATGTATGTGTGTTATTTTACATTTTTTTTCTCTTTGTGACTTACTCCACTCTGTATAACAGACTCCAGGCTCATCCACCTCAGTAGAACTGACCCCAATTCATTCTTTTTATGGCTGAGTAATATTCCAGTAATATTATGGCTTCTTTGGTGGCTCAGACAGTAAAGCGTCTGCCTGCAATCGATTCCTGGGTAGGGAAGATCCCCTGGAGAAGGAAATAGCAACCCACTCCAGTACTCTTGCCTGGAAAATTCCATGGACTGAGAGGCTCCTCAGAGCCTGGTAGGCTACAGTCCATGGGGTTGCAAAGAGTCAGACACAACTGAACGACTTCACTTCACTTTAATATTCCATTGTATAAATGTACCACACTTCTTTATCCATTCATTTGTCAATGGACATCCAGGTTGCTTCTATGTCTTAACTATACATGATGCCATGATCATGTAAATAGTGGTGCCATGACATGCTGCAATATGTCAACAATTTTGGAAAACTAAGCAGTGGCCACAGGACTGGAAAAGTTCAGTTTTCATTCCATCCCAAAGAAAGGCAATGCCAAAGAATGCTCAAACTACTGCACAATTCCACTCATCTCACACACCAGTAAAGTAAGGCTTAAAATTCTCCAAGCCAGGCTTCAGCAATATGTGAACCATGAACTTCCAGATATTCAAGCTGGTTTAAGAAAGGCAAAGGAACCAGAGATCAAATTGCCAACATCCACTGAATCATCAAAAAAGCAAGAGTTTTAGAAAAACATCTATTTCTGCTTTATTGACTTTGCCAAAGCCTTTGACTGTGTGGATCACAATGAACTCTGGAAAATTCTGAAGGAAATGGGAATACCAGACCACCTGACCTACCTCTTGAGAAGCCTGTATGTAGGTCAGGAAGCAACAGTTAGAACTGGACATGGAACAACAGACTGGTTCCAAATAGGAGAAGGAGTACGTCAAGGGTATAAGTATATACCCTTGCTTATTTAACTTATATGCAGAGAACATTATGAGAAATGCTGGACTGGAAGAAGCACAGGCTGGAATCAAGATTGCTGGGAGAAATCTCAATAACCTCAGATATGCAGATGACACCACCCTTATGAGAGAAAGTGAAGAAGAACTAAAGAGCCTCTTGATGAAAGTGAAAGAGGAGAGTGAAGAAGTTGGCTTAAAGCTCAACATTCAGAAAACTAAAATAATGGCATCTGGAACAGTGGCTGACTTTATTTTTCTGGGCTCCAAAATCACTGCAGATGGTGACTGCAGCCATGAAATTAAAAGACACTTACTCCTTGGAAGGAAAGTTATGACCAACCTAGATAGCATATTAAAAACAGAGATATTACTTTGTCAACAAATGTGCATCTAGTCAAGGCTATGGTTTTTCCAGTATTCATGTATGGATGTGAGAGTTGGACTATAAAGAAAGCTGAGCGCCTAACTATTGATGCTTTTGAACTGTGGTGTTGGAGAAGACTCTTTAGAGTCGCTTGGACTGCAAAGAGATCCAACCAGTCCATCCTAAAGGAGATCAGTTGTGGGTGCTCATTGAAAGGACTGATGTTGAAGCTGAAACTCCAATACTTTGTTTTGTTTTGTTTTTTAATTTTATTTTATTTTTAAACTTTATATAATTGTATTAGTTTTGCCAAATATCAAAATGTATCTGTCACAGGTATACATGTGTTCCCCATCCTAGACTCCAATATTTTGGAGGGTACTTTGGCCACCTGATACGAAGAGCTGACTCATTTGAAAAGACCCTGATGCTGAGAAAGATTGAGGGCAGGACAATAAGGGGATGACAGAGGATGAGATGGTTGGATGGCATCACCGACTCAATGGACATGGATTTGGGTAGACTCTGGTATTTGGTGATGGACAGGTAGGCCTGGCGTACTGCAGTTCATGGGGTCACAAAGAGTTGGACATGACTGATCGACTGAATGAACTGAACTAATTTTTGCCTGGAAAATCCCAAGCACAGAGAAGCCTGGTTGGCTACAGTCCATAGAGTCGCACAGAGTTGGACATGACTGAAGTGACTTAGCACTCCGACATGCAGGGTATATGCCCAGTAGTGGAATTGCTGGGTCATATGGTAATGTTATTCCTAGTTTTAAAGAAATCATCATATTGTATTCCATAGTGGTTGTATCAATTAACATTTCCAGTAACTGTAAAACTGTTCCTTTTTCTCCAAATCATTTCCAGTATTTATTGTTTGTAGATTTTTTGATCGCCATTCTGACTGGTGGGAAGTGATGCCTCACTGTAGTTTTGATAAGTATTTCTCTAATAATGAGTGATGTTGAACATTTTTTCATGTTTGTTGGCCACCAAAATCATTTCTTTATGTTTCAAATTGTATATAAAGATAACATCTACTTTGTATTTGCTACAAAAGTGTGAGAATGTTAGTTGCTTAGTCGTGTCCGACTCATTGGATCCCCACAGACTGGAGTCCACCAGGCTTCTCTGTCCATGGAATTCTCCAGGCAAGAATTCTGGAGCGGTTGCCATATCCTTCTCCAGGGGATCTTCCTAACCCAGGGATTGAACCCAGGTCTCCTGCATTGCAGGCAGACTCTGTACCATTTGAGCTACCCCTCTAGTGAGTATATTCTCATTATACCTTACTTTTTTATTATAATGGTATATTTAGTGGAAAATTCCTTTTGCCTTGCAATGACTAGAAATGTAAAATTTTGCAATATAACAGACTTATAAAATAGTTCATCAAATTATGTCATTGTTAAGTGATTGTATGTGATAAAATATAGCTAAATATTAAAGAAATGGGGGAGTATATAACATGAAAATAAACTATAATAGTCAATATGAGAAAGACTTAAAATAATATTTATTACTTAATTTAAAAATCTTCTTCACATACATCCATAAATCTACCTTTCACTCTATTGTTGTTCAGTGGCTAAGTTGTGTCTGACTTTGTGACCCCATGGGCTGTCTGTCTTTATATATAAAGCTGTATAAACAAGAGTTCATACTGACATCTCTAATGTATTTGATAAATATTTAGACACAGTATATTTACTTATTTGCTAAACCCTAGAATATACATAAAATAATTTCAATTCTTAAATCAAGTTCTGAGTAACACAAGTACTAACGGAAGTACAATACTTGCATGCTGTTCTTTTTGGCTTCAGCTTCACATAGATGATCAGAACGTTCTATTCCATACTTATCTAAGTTTGTCCTTCCTTTCTGTTAAAATGTGTTATGGTTATGTTATTTACTTAAGATTGAATGATTTGTTTACTTCTATTTAAGTTCAATTTTGAGTTTTCTTTCCCTTTTTGATTTTTTTCAGTATGTGAAACATGAATATGGTTCTAAAAGATCTGTATACATAAATACATATATATTCAGAAAACCATTATCCTCATTTATTTTTTTTTTGTTTTTATTTATTTTATTTTTAAACTTTACATAATTGTCTTAGTTTTGCCAAATATCAAAATGAATCCACCACAGGTATACATGTGTTCCCCATCCTGAACCCTCCTCCCTCCTCCCTCCCCATACCATCCCTCTGGGTCGTCCCAGTGCACTAGCCCCAAGCATCCAGTATCGTGCATCGAACCTGGACTGGCAACTCGTTTCTTACATGATATTTTACATGTTTCAATGTCATTCTCCCAAATCTTCCCACCCTCTCCCTCTCCCACAGAGTCCATAAGACTGTTCTATACATCAGTGTCTCTTTTGCTGTCTCGTACACCGGGTTATTGTTACCATCTTTCTAAATTCCATATATATGCATTAGTATACTGTATTTATGTTTTTCCTTCTGGCTTACTTCACTGTGTATAATAGGCTCCAGTTTCATCCACCTCATTAGAACTGATTCAAATGTATTCTTTTTAATGGCTGAGTAATACTCCATTGTGTATATGTACCACCGCTTTCTTATCCATTCATCTGCTGATGGACATCTAGGTTGCTTCCATGTCCTGGCTATTATAAACAGTGCTGCGATGAACATTGGGGTACACGTGTCTCTTTCCCTTCTGGTTTCCTCAGTGTGTATGCCCAGCAGTGGGATTGCTGGATCATAAGGCAGTTCTATTTCCAGTTTTTTAAGGAATCTCCACACTGTTCTCCATAGTGGCTGTACTAGTTTGCATTCCCACCAACAGTGTAAGAGGGTTCCCTTTTCTCCACACCCTCTCCAGCATTTATTATTTGTAGACTTTTGGATCGCAGCCATTCTGACCGGTGTGAAATGGTACCTCATAGTGGTTTTGATTTGCATTTCTCTGATCATGAGTGATGTTGAGCATCTTTTCATGTGTTTGTTAGCCATCTGTATGTCTTCTTTGGAGAAATGTCTATTTAGTTCTTTGGCCCATTTTTTGATTGGGTCATTTATTTTTCTGGAGTTGAGCTGTAGGAGTTGCTTGTATATTTTTGAGATTAGTTGTTTGTCAGTTGCTTCATTTGCAATTATTTTCTCCCATTCTGAAGGCTGTCTTTTCACCTTGCTAATAGTTTCCTTTGATGTGCAGAAGCTTTTAAGGTTAATTAGGTCCCATTTGTTTATTTTTGCTTTTATTTCCAATATTCTGGGAGGTGGGTCATAGAGGATTCTGCTGTGATGTATGTCAGAGAGTGTTTTGCCTATGTTCTCCTCTAGGAGTTTTATAGTTTCTGGTCTTACGTTTAGCTCTCTAGCTCTCCACAGAGCTAGAACAAATAATTTCACAATTTGTATGGAAATACAAAAAACCTCGAATAGCCAAAGCGATCTTGAGAAAGAAGAATGGAACTGGAGGAATCAACCTACCTGACTTCAGGCTCTACTACAAAGCCACAGTTATCAAGACAGTATGGTACTGGCACAAAGACAGAAACATAGATCAATGGAATAAAATAGAAAGCCCAGAGATAAATCCATGCACATATGGACACCTTATCTTTGACAAAGGAGGCAAGAATATACAATGGATTAAAGACAATCTCTTTAACAAGTGGTGCTGGGAAATCTGGTCAACCACTTGTAAAAGAATGAAACTAGACCACTTTCTAACACCATACACAAAAATAAACTCAAAATGGATTAAAGATCTAAACGTAAGACCAGAAACTCATTTATTTTCTATTATTTTATTATCAAGTGATAATTCACATGCTATAAAATTCATTCATTTAAAAGTATACAAGTCAGTGGTTTTGAGTATATCCACCTCAGTTCATTTTCTCATTCATTCCATCCTGCCTCCTATTCATATTGAATATTTAAAAATGTAATACATTACTTAACTTAATTCTATTGAGTATTATACTTTATGTCAATTACTTATTTTTACATACACAAACTTCATTTATAGATGAGGATCCTGAAACTAGAAGAGACTATGTAACTTTTATAATATCTTAACACTGTGTTTATAAATTGGGTTTAGAACCCAGGTCCTCTGAGGCCAGGATCCATGTATTTAATACCTCCAAAACTCCTCTTCTATTCCTATAATCCTGGTTCAGATTTCACAATACAACCCCTGGAATTTAGTGAATGCATCCAAATGGTGTCCTTGTTTCTCTCCTTCCCTCCCTTTAGTGTGATTTTTGCAATGCAACCACAACACAAGGATCTACCAAAAGACCAAGGTCAGATCATGTCTCTTCTCTGCTTGAATCCATGCAAACTTTCCCATTACAAAGAGAGTGAAAGCCAAAGCACTTAACTGGTCTAATATTTCCATATGGTTTTCCCACCCACATTTCTATGGTTTAATCTTCTAACACTCTATCATTGATGCATCAGCTGCACAGGAATTATTCCTAGACATCAGTTTATCTTTTTTAAAGCTATTGATATTATTATTATTATTACTTATTTTTAATGCTCATATCCTTATGAGTTGTACACTCTTCTTACATGTATTGACTTATCAGGGAATCATTTTCAGACAAGACTCCACTTTTGCCTTGTCCCAGCATTTTTAATCACTTCTCTTGCTTATTTTTCTCTGTAGCACTTATTACTGACATAAATTAAAAACCTATCTTCATTTTTCTGCCTCCACCATTAGAGTGTGGCCAGGGAATATGAGGGTTTTGTTCCCAACACTATCCCCAGTACCGCTGACATACACTCTTCCAACAAAGCAAAGATTAGGCTTTCACAGACCAAAGACAATGATGTACTATGAAATGTGGGGTAGATTTAGTTTAATTGTCTACTTCAAAAATATCAAAAGAAAAGAAACAAAATAGAGTATAATAACATCTGGTATTGAACTGATTCGAATTATACTAATGATTTTGATATTGCCATTTTCTACCATACTGAAAAATAAATAATATCTTATTTTCATGTGAGTGTATCTAGATATGTTAAATCACTCAGTTGTGTCTGACACTTGTAATCCCAAGGACTGTAGCCCTCCAGACTCCTCTGTCCATGAAATTCTCCAGGCCAGAATATTGGAGTGGGTTGTCATTTTCTTCTCCAATGAATCTTCCCAACCCAGAGATCAAACCTGGGTCTCTTGCATTTCAAGCACATTCTAAGCAACTGAGCCATCAGGGAAGCCTGTATCTAGGTATAAATTAATACAAATAAGAACGTAAGTGAAAAATAACTCATGTAAATTATTGTGAACAATTAATTGTTTAAGATTTTATTGTAAAGAATTTTAGAACCCTATGAACTTTGCTAAAATTTGCTTATTGAAGAAAAAAAATACAAGAAGTTAATGGAGCATTTTGTTGCTGGGCATATAGTTCTGAATAACAGACATTCATTGCATGAAGAGCTTTAGCTAAACGTGGATTAACGAGGATCTTTTGGAAAATAGAAACTGCTAAATATTCAAAAGTTATTTGTTCACTTCTAGTTGAAAGGTAAAGTTGAAAGAAATGATGTTTAATAGATTCTGACAAGTATTTAGAATAAAAGCATGTCGTGAATTATATTGCAACTGTGGAAATGCGTGGAAGTGCTTATCACTGATGAACTAAAGATAAAATTCTCTTCATTCCTTTTGATTGATAAAAGGAATATTAAACATATTTCATTAAAAATCTACCTTGATTCTTTTCTTTAAAACATCTCATACGTGGAAATTTGACCTTTGCTAAAGCATAGTGACAGAGCTAAGTTTGATATCTTCCTCTACTTTGTTTTTTTAATTTATACTTCCCCAATGGAGCATTTCAAATAACTGAAAAAAAAAAAAAAAAGTCAAGTATGTTAATGAATACCTGTGTTTTGTTGTCTGCCTTAGTGTAATTTGTGTTTTGTTAAGACAATAGACTTTCAGATCAAAAAGAGAGAGAGGGATAGTAAAGCAAGGGATTGACAGATTAAAAAGTAAGGGAGAACAATCTTATAACTTTGTAGCATTTTTAATTCTATTCCATCATCATTTGTGATGCCTGATATATAACATTTTAAAATGTCATATGAAAAAATGAAGGATTTTATCATTAAAAACATTTGAAAAACAGTTTTTATTCTAAGAAGGAGGTGGAAACCCTAAGACATGATGTGACATTGCGTACTATTTGGAAATGCTCAATTTTGATAGAAACAACATAAAAAATGACAAGAGTAATAAGAAAAATTAAACAGAGATAATAAGTAATCTATTTGCCCACATATATAGATGCACACTGGAGAAGGCAATGGCACCCCACTCCAGTACTCTTGCCTGGAAAATCCCACGGATGGAGGAGCCTGGTAGGCTGCAGTCCATGTGGTTGCTAAGAGTCGGACACGACTGAGCGACTTCCCTTTCACTTTTCACTTTCATGCATTGAAGAAGGAAATGGCAACCCACTTCAGTATTCTTGCCTAGAGAATCCCAGGAATGGGTGTGCCTGGTGGGCTGCCGTCTATGGAGTTGTACAGAGTCAGACACAACTGAAGCAATTTAGCAGCATAGATGCACTTATAGGATGCTTTATTTTGTTTGTTTTCTTTTTATATTTTTACTTTGAGGATTTTATTGTATCTCTGAAAAATTAGTGGTAAAACACATGGTTTAAAAAATATGTGACTGCACTTAAATTCACATAAAAATAGCCTTTTACAGCCATACTGAAATTTAATCTTTTTATACAAATTAACAAAATGTTTCAGAAGAAAAATTAAACATTGAGTTTACCTTTGAAAGTAGAACAATGGAAAATTTTTTTTTCAAAATTTTTACAAATGGTCACCTGTGGGTCAATTTACCACAATAGGAGAACAAAGATGTTAAAATATAGCTGTGCTCAACTGAGCTACTTATCCACACTGCAGTATAGTACTTGATATCAACCCTAAGTCAAGATTTAAAACCATTTCAAGAGACAAGACCCTAAATGTTTTTATCCACCTCAGTAAGAGGTGTTCTCCTTCCCCAGTCAAGGCTTAATTAAAACATTAACTATATATAAGTTTTGCTACCTCATCATACCTTCAGTTCAGAATACTATTATTATTGGTAATATGGTTCATATCTTGACTGATAGGGATGATGTAGTTCAGAAAGTGGGGTTTGAGAAGGAGAACCCTGCATTTGTAGAGGATGAGGTGGCCCTCTTGGTACAGGCTACATACCAGGGCTCATTCCCCTTGGTTGTATAAACAGAAGGCTCAGGGTTCCTGGATCTTCAGTGAACTGGAGTGAAGAGTGAGGGTTATAACAGTGAGGAGGAGGTACAGTAATAGGAGGACCTCCATGTGGAGGTGGGGGAGGACCTGGAGGATGATTTATATAAGATGGCATCTGGGCAATGATATGCCAGGGGAGGGGTAATTGGTAGTGGAGCAGAGGTCATTGGTGGAGGTGGAACTCAGCTATACATCAAGTGAGGAGTACCTATGGCTTAGGGAGGCTGTGGCACTGAATGGTTTGTTGGTGGCTGAGGAGGTCAGGGTAGTACATATTGTTGCTGTGAAGGCATAATATGATAAGAGTGTGAGACCATTGGTTGACCCTGATATTCAGGATGATGGTGAGCAAATGCTAGGGCAGGAGATGGTTGTTCTTTAGCAACTGAATTTGAGTCATCCTGAATCAGGAGAATTATTAAGTTGCTGTTGAATTTTGTTGAATATTAAATCCTTGTTCAGTTAGGAAAGATTTCCTGACTGAGCAAGGTAGAAGTGGGACAGATCTGCTGGAGGAGCATGAATATCTTTGTGTGGCTGATTATAGTGCTCGTGCGGCACATGTTGCAAAGGAGGTGCTGGCATCATGGTGTGTTGCTTTGATAGAATATGGCTCATGTGGTACTTGTCTGGTGTCATTATAAAATGATCAGGGATTTCAACTGGTGGTGGGGCAATAGGAGGAGGATGGACATTTTCATCCTCCAAGATTCAGGATTTCCAGGAGAAATATCAATAACCTCAGATACACAGATGACACCACCCTTATGGCAGAAAGCAAAGAAGAACTAAAGAGCCTCTTGATGAAAGTGAAAAAGGAGAGTGAAAAATTTCACTTAAAATTCAACATTCAGAAAACCAAGCTCATAGCATCTGGTCCCATCACTTCATGGGAAATAGATGGGGAAACAGTGGAAACAGTGACAGACTTTATTTTGGGGGGCTCCAAAATCACTGCAGGTGGTGACTGCAGCCATGAAATTAAAAGACACTTTCTCCTTAGAAGAAAAGTTATGACCAACCTAGACAGTTTATTAAAAAGCAGAAACATTACTTTGCCAGCAAATGTCCATCTAGTCAAAGCTATGGTTTTTCCAGTAGTCATGTATGGATATGAGAATTGGACCACAGAGAAAGCTGAGCACTGAAGAACTGATGAATTTAACTGTGGTGTTGTAGAAGACTCTAGAGAGTCCCTTGGACTGCAAGGAGATCCAACCAGTCCATCCTAAAGGAAATTAGTCCTGAATATTCACTGGAAGGACTGATGCTGAAGCTGAAACTTCAATACTTTGGCCACCTGATGAAAAGAACTGACTCCTTGGAGAAGACCCTGATGCCGGGACAGATCGAAGGCAGGAGAAAAAGGGGACGACAGAGGATGAGATGTTTGGATGGCATCACTGACTCAATGGACATGAGTTTGATTACACTTAGTACAGTTCTATTTTGGCCACCAGCTCAGCTCAAAAAATTGGCAAGTTACAGATGTTGGTAAAGCATATTTTACTTATTTTTGTGCATCATTGTAGTAAAAGATGTGTGTGTTACTGGCCCAGCCATGCTTCTGTTGGAATCCATTTGTTCAAATTTTAATTCTCATTCTTATACCCAAGCCATATTTGGAGAAGCTGTTGAGGAAGAGATAGTAAAAGAGAGGCCAAAAGAAAGAGGGGAAGAGAGAGACTGAGAAGGAGTATGACCATTGCATATCTCAGGATTCAGATAGTAAGATTCTTCCACCAATAAGTACCTTTCCCTAAGTGTGTTTATCCTCTTAGTATCTTTCTTCTTGCTTCTCTTTGTGAACTTCAATTTAGTTTGAGAAGTAATATGTTCTAATCACCTTAAATCAGTCTGTGAGCATTTCTGTTTCATTGCATCCGGGATTTTTCACTAGTGCACTTGGAGACAAAAACTTCATCAATGCACCACTGTCTTCAGCATGGAGAAAGGTCATCTGCATCAGTCCCATGTTTTGCAACCTAGATTCCATTTCTACCCATACCACTCCCCGTTGGCCAAGGGAAAGTTTCCACTTAGAGCCCATGCCTCTACTTTTGGAGGTCATACACGGGATACTTGAGAGTGAAGTTCTAAATTCAAATGGTTCTAAGACCAATACCAGAGTTTGCATGGACATTTACCCCAGGTCTGTTCACAGACATAGTGGCCAACTCAATTTGTTTTCAGGGTATATGAACAAAACTTGGTCTTATGGGCAACTAGTCCACCTGCATATGTTCTGAGCTTCTCACAGTGCAGAAGGGACCCATGGATGGAAACAGAATGTGGGCTGCAGGCAGGTTGGCTCTCTACATAATATCATACTTTATTCTGGAAGTATAAGAAGCCCAATATTTTAAAATTCAATCCTGGATTTCCAGGACTTTATGAAGATATATTTGTCAAGGCAGAAGGATAGAATATACTTTATTTCACAATCTGTTAACTGGATTTTAACTTTTAAGTATCTGGACATATGGTATGTGGGCCGCCATTTATACCCAACTTTCTTGCTAGTGCTAGGGCCTGCCTTTAGGCTTTTATTTATCTATATAAAGAAATAAAGTATGTGAAAGCATGTGGTTTCACATGCGTGTGAGAGCAGAGTGGTTTTTTGAAGCAATAGCAGAATATTAAAATATTACATAATTTTCAAATAATTTCCTTCATTTAAAATCATTTAGCAAATAGGTTAAGTTTGGGAAGCATCTTAAACAGAAAACAAAAACTGGCTTTTAAGGAAAACCAGGTATAAATAGACAAATGATGCAACAAAAACATTGGGCAAAACAGGGTTTGGTGGCACAAAGTAAGGTTCTCCTGAAGAAAGGCTCTTCTGGAACCGGATACATTTAAGACAATGTATGGATAAACTTTGATATATATATATATATATATATATACACACACACATACAATATTTCAGTCAGTTGTTCAGAAATCAAATCATACTGTTGAGCAAAACAAATTCAGGGCAAAAGTTTTCCTTATCCACCTAGCCTGGTTCTGGTTATAGACTTCATTGTGCTTGTTTGTGCTTGTGCTCACTTAGTCATGTCTCTTTGCTATTGTGACCCTTTGCAACTGTGACGCCCTGAACTGTAGCCTGCAAGGTTTTTCTTTCCATGGAATTTTCCAGGCAAGAATACCAGAGTGGTTTGCCATTTCCTACTCCAGGGGATCTTCCCAAACCCAGGGATTGAACCCATGTCTTGTGTCTCTTGTACTGGTAGGTAGATTCTTACCATGGTACCACCTGGGAACCTCTAGATAGATTTCAATAGCTACCATTTTTTTTTTTTTTTTACTTTCTACTGTTAATGTTATTTAATGTGTAAAAAACTAATGATCATATGTGCTTGTGAATTTTTGAATATGCCATGTAGAAAAGTGTTTACAAACTTTGAATTTCCTGACACTTTCTGCAGATGTTGAAGAACATAGTCATATTTGTCAGAAGTTTAAACTGTTGATCAGCCTTTATTAAAAAACTTAAAAATTCATTTTCTGTCTATAATATAATTTGTCATTTTATCATCTGTTTTAGATACAAGAAAACTGAGAACCAATAAAAAAGAAAAACAAAACACAAAGAAACAAAGATAGTTTGAGGCACAGAACTTTGAAAAATATGAGCTTCTGAAAGTTTACAGGGAATATTTTGCAAAACTAATGAGAAAGTAACTTCTATGAAAGAATGGTAACCTAAGTAACAGTGGGTTCATGAATATTTTAAAAAGGTGTATCTGTGTTCATTCCTCTTGAACAGATATATCTAAAGAATCAGTTGTATTATAATAAATGGTGAAAAATTTAAGTATAAAAATATGTGAACCTATATGGTTTACATTTAATTAGTTTTATTTTCAGAAAAACAACAAAGAATAAGAAAGGAATCAGAATAGAAAAAAAAAAGATAAAATGTTACATTACAAGTTAAAGTCAATCTAAGAAAATTACATATTTTTAAATGGAGAAACACTAACAAACTGCCAAATAATTCTAATGAATTTTGGTATACATAATGATGTATCCAGGAAAAAATTCAACATTAAAAAAAAATCAAATATACACATGCATACATATACAGGTCTTCACAGGTTGCTCAGTGGTAAAGATGCCTTCAAAGCCATTCAAAAAACTAAGATAATGGCACCTGATCCCATCACTTCATGGCAAATAGATGGGGAGACTGTGGAAACAGTGGCAGACTTTATTTTGGGGGCTCCAAAATCACTGCAGATAGTGACTGAAGCCATGAAATTAAAAGACAGTTGCTCCTTGGAGGTGGAGAAGGCAATGGCAACCCACTGCAGTACTCTTGCCTGGAAAATCCCAAGGACGGAGGAGCCTGCTGCCTGCAGTCCATGGGGTTGCTAAGAGTCAGACATAACTGTGAGACTTCACTTTCATGCATTGGAGAAGGAAATGCAACCCACTCCAGTGTTCTTGCCTAGAGAATCCCAGGGACGGGGGAGCCTGGTGGGCTGCCGTTTATGGGGCCACAGAGCTGGATACGACTGTAGCGACTTAGCAGCAGCAGCAGCTCCTCGAAAGAAAAGTTTTGACCAACCTAGACAGCATGTTAAAAAGCAGAGACATTATTTTATGGTCTGTCTAGTCAAAGCTATTGCTTTTCCAGTAGTCATGGATGGATAGACTCATGTAACATGATGAGTTTTTCCAGTAGTCATGGATGGATGTGACATGGATGTATTCATGTGGCAAGAATACACAGAAGAACTGTACAAATAATATCTTCACGACCCAAATAATCACGATGGTGTGATCACTCATCTAGAGCCAGACATCCTGTAATATGAAGTCAAGTGGGCCTTAGAAAGCATCACTACGAACAAAGCTAGTGGAGGTGATGGAATCCCAGTTGAGCTATTTCAAATCTTAAAAGATGATGCTGTGAAAGTACTGAACTCAATATGCCAGCAAATTTGGAAAACTCAGCAGTGGCCACAGGACTGGAAAAGGTCAGTTTTTATTGCAATCCCAAAGAAAGGCAATGCCAAAGAATGCTCAAACTACTGCACAATTGCACTCATCTCACACACTAGTAAAGTAATGTTCAAAATTCTCCAAGCCAGACTTCAGCAATATGTGAACCATGAACTTCCAAATCTTCAAGCTGGTTTTAGAAAAGGCAGAAGAACCAGAGATCAAATTGCCAACATCTGCCGGATCATCAAAAAAGCAAGAGAGTTCCAGAAAAAAATATCTACTTCTGCTTTATTGACTATGCCAAAGCCTTTGACTGTGTGGATCACAATAAACTGTGGAAAATTCTGAAAGAGATGGGACTAGCAGACCACCTCATCTGCCTTTTGAGAAACCTGTATGTAGTTCAGGAAGCAACAATTAGAACTGGACATGGAACAGACTGGTTCCAAATAGGAAAAGGAGTACATCAAGGCTGTATATTGTCACTCTGTTTATTTAACTTATATGCAGAGGACATCATGAGAAATGCTGGGCTGGAAGAAACAAAAGCTGGAATCAAGATTGCCAGGAGAAATATCAATAACCTCAGATATGCAGATGACACCACCCTTATGGCAGAAAGTGAAGAGGATCTAAAAAGCCTCTTGATGAAAGTGAAGAGGAGAGTGAAAAAGTTGGCTTAAAGCTCAACATTCAGAAAACAAAGATCATGGCATTCAGTCCCATCACTTCATGGCAAATAGATGGGGAAACAGTGGAAACAGTGTCAGACTTTCTTTTTCTGGGCTCCAAAGTCACTGCAGATGGTGATTGCAGCCATGAAATTAAAAGACACTTACTCCTTGGAAGGAAAGTTATGACCAAACTAGACAGCATATTGAAAAGCAGAGACATTACTTTGCCAACAAAGGTCCATCTAGTCAAGGGTATGGTTTTTCCTGTGGTCATGTATGGATGTGACAGTTGGACTGTGAAGAAAGCTGAGCACCGAAGAATTGATGCTTTTGAACTGTGGTGTTGGAGAAGACTCTTGAGAGTCCCTTGGACTGCAAGGAGATCCAACCAGTCCATTCTGAAGGAGATCAGCCCTGGGATTTCTTTGGAAAGAATGATGCTAAAGCTGAAACTCCAGTACTTTGGCCACTTCATCGAAGAGTTGACTCATTGGAAAAGACCCTGATGCTGGGAGGGATAGGGGGCAGGAGGAGAAAGGGACGGCAGAGGATAAGATGGCTGGATGGCATCACCAACTCGATGGACGTGAGTTTGAGTGAACTCTGGGAGTTGGTGATGGACAGGGAGGCCTGGCGTTTTGCAGTTTATGGGGTCACGAAGAGTCGGACTTGACTGAGCGACTGAACTGACTGATGGATGGATGTGAGAGTTGAAGTATAAAGATAGCTGAGCCCTGAAGAATTGATGGTTTTGAACTGTGGTATTGGAGAAGACTCTTGAGAGGCCCTTGGACAACAAAGTGAACCAACCAGTCCATCCTAAAGAAATCAGTCCTGAATATTCATTGGAAGGACTGATGCTGAAGCTGAAACTCCAATATTTTGGCCACCTGATGCAAATAACACTCATTTGAAAAGACCCTGATGCTGAGTAAGATTGAAGGCAGGAGCAGAAGGGACAACAGAACATGAGATGGTTGGATGACATCACCAACTCAATATACATGAGTTTGAGTAAACTCTGGGAGTTGGTGAAGGACAAGGAAGCCTAGCATGCTTCAGTGCATGGGGCTGCAAAGTCAGACATGAATGAGCGGCTGAAATGACCTGAACTGAAGCCTTTGAATGAAAAACCATGAGAGACTTTGGAAATTAGTGTGTAAATTACCAAACCTACAAAAATAAAATAAAAATATTTCATCCAATTCATACAAGCCAAATGTTGCTTCCTTGAACACAAGCTCCTGTTCTTTCCCAATAAGTTTTTTATTATATCATGGAGTTTGTGCCTAACATTCCAGCTTATTCCCTGGAAAAGAACAATAAGTCAAATAATGTAGCCCATTCTGGAAGCAATAAGACACCAAAATTTTCAGATCATTTAAAATTGCACCTCTAAAATGATCATTATCTGATATAGATTACAGTTCATTTTTATGAGCATATAGGATTTATACTCAAGATGTTCAATGAAAGTAGATTTAATTCAGCTTAAACATTAGCAGTCAGAAATAACACAATTATGACCTAGCAGGGTATATTCATCATTATGAAAATAAAATATTCTACAAGTGAAGGTAGTTATCTGTGTAACTCAGCTATGAAGAATGAAGACTCACTAATTTCTATTACATATGATAAACAAATATGCAAAGGTTAAACACAGCATAGTGTAGAACACATAGTAAGTGTTCAATAATTACATTGTTTAAAAAATAACTCATTATAGATCATTTGTATATTTTTATGCAGGTGTCACTGTGGTAATGGTGACATTAATTAAAATGAAATGTGGCCTCCTTAAATTGTGTCATTACTGATACATGATAATTTGTGTGAAGACATATAAGAATAGAGTAGTGGAAAACATACTACCTTTTAATAAAACTGCATAATGTGAAATTTGTCTTTAATATGATGAGTTTTCATCACTGAAGGAGGTAATGAGTGGTCGGTCAAGATATATTTCAGTTTTTTTGTACCTGGGGAAGATCTGTGCACACAACAATCAGTTATTTGGGAAATTACTACAAAAAGATTGCTTTGATATAGATTAATGCCCAATCACATTATGTTAACAGGGTTTTATGTAATCTGACATTATTAACAGCTCTCCAGTTGGAAAGTAAATCATGACAAGGTTAAACATTTCACTTCTCATTTCTGGATATAAAGGTATATAATGTGTATGTTAATGATATTTATTTGTGGAGAAATATGAAGAGAAATAAACAATGGGAAGTGATGGTGATAATTAAGAAAATTGCATGCAGCTAAGTCAATAGAAAACCACAGAAAATAGTACAGGTATGTGACTATCACAGCACAAAGAACTGCTGAAATGTAAGCACCCAGAGGCTAGAGTGTAGTAGAAGATGCTGCAAGAAGGGGTGAATATGTGCTTTATATAAACCGTGGAAATCTTGGCAAGCAGGAAATGGTGTCCAGTGTCTAGAGATGCGGAACTAGTGTCGAGAGATGCTGTTTCATCCCCGCTTATGCAGAAAACAGTAAGGTCACGTTCCTTTAAATCAAGGCAAATCAGGTAGATACTTCTACATACAGACTGTGGGGCTCTTTCTGGGCCCTTGAGAATCATAGAGTAAACAGTGATTAGAGGATAATATACAGTAAGTCACTTAATCCTTCTGTATATTTTGATAACGATTAAAGTGTCAATGGCTGTACATTTTTCACTTCATTATAGTACTGAGGAAATTTGAAGCAAGAAAAGAGAAGAAAAAGAAAAACTTAAGTGATGAGAAAAAGCTAGAGAGAAAATGAATAGCAACTTCACCCTATTAAACCTACTCTACCTTCACCCTGCTTTTGAGTAAATGCCATGTTCATCATCTATGAAATTGGAGTGTCAGTGTCCAGGGATGTAGGATCAAATGGTAAGGTGGGAATTTTAATTTAGGGCACTACAGAGAAAGCTATAGGTCAAGGACTTCAGGTTCTACTCTGCCTCTTCTGGGGCTAAAAGGATTACTCAGAATAACCTTAATTGACCACATTGCTTCGGATAATTTCCACTTCAAGGTTGTACTATAAAACAATATTTATGCTCACTTTAACCTCATTTGGAAGACAAATTATAGGCTCAACCTTGTTTTGGGGCTTATTGTGGCTCATGTGGACACCATGACTTGTAGTAAAATGGCAAAAGGATGAATTGACAGAAGTTGAACACTGGGCTTGCTCCCACTGTGTGTGTGTGTGTGTGTGTGTGTGTGTGTGTGTGTGTTGTGTCTAAGGAAAGCAAATGGGTTGGCATAGTAGTTTAGCTTAGAGGCAGGCTGAAAGAAAGAATTCTCATCAACATGACAATGTACCTGGGAAGTAGGAGGGATTTTTAAATTGTGACAATTAAGAAACAAAGTGTTCCATGGTTCTTCATAGAATAAGGGTAACTATTTATTTCCACAATAGCACTTACATATACCACATAAGTACACTTGGCACTTTACCTGCATTACACATTTAACCCTCATCTGAACCCTGAGAGACAGGAAATCTTAGTAGGGTTATTTTCTGGAGGAGGAAACTGGAGCAGAGAATTCTGATTGTTCTATGTTACATGGTAGTAACTGAAAAGAAATATGTTAATGTAGCATCTTTGGAGTTTCAGCAGGTACTTTCAAAAATAATCTCTCCCAATGCATTGCTTAATATTTCTTCAGCAATGATGGAAATAGTCTACCATACTGTCCAATATGATAGTCACTGGCCATATTCAGTGATTGAGCACTTGAAATGTGGATACACTGATTGATAAATTTATGTAATTCTACTTCATTTAAGTATCAAATATGCTAGTGGTTACAGTATTGGGGTCTCACCAGAAAAATAATTTATTAATAAAAAATACATTTTGTGGATCTTAGGTTTTTATTTTCTCATGACATATTCCACATTATCAACTCAAAAACATTAGTTATATGTATTTCAAACAGTTAAAACTTTTCTGGGGACAGAGTATAATTTGTAGATTATGATGATATATCAAAAACACCTTTCTCTAAATTTATCTAATGAAAATATCTTTCTTAACCGCATACTTATTAGAAATTTATATACAGTGTCTGGAAACATATAGTTTACTAATATTAGTTTCAAAAATCTATAAAATTTTAAACCCTGATTTTTAAAATTATAAAATTTTTGCCAGTTAAATATAACGATTTACACAGTATGGCAGCATTTTGTTTGTTCTATCTTAATAAAGTCACAAACTACAAAATTATCATTTTTCCTCCAGGTCTTTTTAAAGTATCCTTAATAATTAAAAATTAAAACATCTTTATTCATTTGGAATATACTAAATGATCATTTGATTAGTGTTTTTACAATATCAAAATGTGGAATGTTGGTGTTGGCTTTCTCTAACTATCTTGGAATAAAATTTTATTTTTTAATTAATTTTTTATTGAAGGATAATTGCTTTACAGAATTTTGTTGTTTTCTGTCAAATCTCAAGATGAATCAGCCGTAGGTATACATATATCCCCTCCCTTTTGAACCTCCCTCCCATCTCCCACCCCATCAACCCCTCTCAATCGATACAGGCCCCCTGTTTGAGTTTCCTAAGCCATACAGAAAATTCTCATTGCTATCTATTTTACATATGTTAATGTAAGTTTCCATGTTACCTTTTCTATACATCTCACCATCTCCTCCCCTCTCCCCATGTTCATAAGTCTATTCTTTATGTCTGTTTCTCCATTGCTGCCCTGTAAATAAATTCTTCAGTACCATTTTTCTAGATTCCATATATATGCATTAGAATACAATATTTATCTTTCTCTTTCTGACTCATTTCACACTGTATTGTAGGTTCTAGGTTCATCCACCTCATCAGAACTGACTCAAATGCATTCCTTTTTATGGCTATGCAATATTCCACTGTGTATATGTATCACAACTTCTTTATCCATTCATTTGTCAATGGACATCTAGGTTGCTTCTATGTTTTAGCCATTGTAAATAGTGCGGCAATGAACAATGGGATACATGTATCATTTTCAACCCTGGTTTCCTCAGGGAATATGCCTAGGAGTGGGATTGCTGGATCATATGGTGGTTTTATTCCTATGTTTTTAAGGAATATCCATACTGTCTTCCATAGTGGCTAAATCAATTTACATTCCCACAAGTGTGCACACCCTCTTCAGCATTTATTGTTTGTAGACATTTTGATGATGGCCATTCTGACCAGTGTGAGGTAATATCTCGTGGTTTTGATTTGCATTTCTCTGATAATGAGCAACGTTAGGCATCCTTTCATGTGTTTGTTAGCCATCTGCATGTTTTCTTTGGAGAGATCTCTGTTTAGGTGTTTTTCCCGATTTTTGATTGGGTTGTTTGTTTTTCTGGCATTGAGTTGTATGAGCTGCTTGTATATTTTGGAAATTAATCCTTTGTCAGTTGTTTCATTTGCTATTATTTTCTCTCATTCTGAGGGTTGTCTTTTCACCCTACTTATAGTTTTCTTTGCTGTACAAAAGGTTTTAAGTTTAAACAGGTCTCACTTGTTTACTTTTGTTTTTATTTCTGTTACTCTAGGAGGTGGGTCATAGAGGATCTTGCTTTGATTTATGTCATCGAGTGTTGTGCTTATGTTTTCCTCTAAGAGTTTTATAGTTTCTGGTCTTACATTTAGGTCTTTAATCTATTTTGTGTTTATCTTTGTGTATGGTATTAGGAAGTGTTCTAATTTCATTCTTTTACATGTAGCTGTCCAGTTTTCCCAGCACCATTTATTGAAGAGGCTCTCTTTGCCCCATTGTATATTCTTGCCTTCTTTGTCAAAAATAAGGTACCCATAGGTGCATGGGCTTATTTCTGGGCTTTCTATCTTGTTCCATTGGTCTATATTTCTGTTTTTGTGCCACTACCATACTGTCTTGATGACTGTAGCTTTGTAGTATAATGTGAAGTCAGGAAGGTTGATTCCTCCAGCTCCATTCTTTTTTTTCAAGGCTGTTTTGGCTATTTGCAATCTTTTGTGTTTCCATGTGAATTGTGAAATTTTTTGTTCTAGTTGTATGAAAAGTGCCATTGGTAATATGATAGGGATTGCATTGAATCTGTAGATTGCATTTGGTAGTATAGTCATTTTCACAATATTGATTCTTCCTACTCAGGAACATGGAATATCTCTCAGTCTGTTTATGTTGTCTTTGATTTCTTTCATTGGTGTCTTATAATTTTCTGTGTAGAGTTCTTTCATCTCCTTAGGTAAGTTTATTCCTAGACATCTAATTCTTTTTGTTGCAATGGTGTATAGGATTGATTCGTTAATTTCTCTTTCTGATTTTTCATTGTTAGTATATAGAAATGCAAGTCATTTCTCTGTATTGATTTTGTATCCTGCAAGTTTGCTAAATTCACTGATTAGCTCTAGTAATTTTCTAATATTATCTTTGGGGTTTTCTATGTACAGTATCATATCATCTGCAAGTGGTGAGAGCTTTACTTCTTCTTTCCTGATCTGGATTCCCTTTGTTACTTTTTCTTCTCTGATTGCTGTATCTAGGACTTCCAGAACTATGTTGAATAATAGTGGTGAAATTTGACATCCTTGTCTTATTCCTGATCTTAGGGAGGATGCTTTTAGCTTCTCACCATTGAGAATAATGTTTGCGGTAGGCTTATCACATATGGCCTTTACTATGGTGAGGTAGGTTCCTTCTATGTCCATTTTTTGAAGAGTTATAATCATAAATGGGTCCTGAATTTTTTCAAAGGCTTTTTCTGCATCTATTGAGATTATCATATAGTTTTTATCTTTCAAGTTGTTAGTATGGTGTATCACATTGATTGATTTGCATATATTGAAGAATCCTTGCATTCCTGGAATAAACCCAACTTGATCTTGGTGTGTGAGGTTTTTGATGTGTTGCTCAATTCCGTTGACTAAAATTTTGTTGAGGATTTGTGCATCTAGGCTCATCGATAATACTGGCCTGTAGTTTTCCTTTTTTGTGTTGTCTTTGTCTGGTTTTGGTATCAGGGTGACTGTGGCCTCATAGAATGAGTTTGGAAGTGTTCCTTCCCCTGCAGTTTTTTGAAAGAGTTTTAGAAGGACAGGCACGTTTGATAGAATTCTCCTATGAAGCCATCTGGTCCTGGGCTTTCATTTTTGGGGGAGATTTTTGACCACAACTTCAATTTCAGTGCTTGTAATTGAGTTGTTCCTAATTTCTATTTCTTCTATTGAACTTTTCTAAGAATCTGTCCATATCTTCCAGGTTATCCATTTTATTGCCATATAGTTGTTCATAATAGTCTCATAATCATTTGTATTTCTGTATTATCTGTTGTAACCTCTCCTTTTTCATTTCTAATTTTGTTGATTTAATTCTTCTTTCTTATTTTCTTGATGAGCCTGGCTAAAGGCTTGTCAGTTTTGTTTATCTTCTCAAAGAGCCAGCTTTTAGTTTTATTAATCTTTACTATTGTTTCTTTCATTTCTGCTCAGATCTTTATGATTTGTTTCCTTCTATTAGCATTGTTTTTTTTTTTTTTTTTTTCTCTTTTCCCAATTGTTTTAGGTGTAAAGTTAGGTTTTCTATTTGATGTTTTTCTTGTTTCTTGAGGTAGGATTGTACTGCTATAAACTTCCCTTTTAGAATTTCTTTTGCTGCATCCCATAGGTTTTGAGTTGTCGTGTTTTCATGGTCATTTGTTTCTAGAAATGTTTTGATTTCTGACTTCTTCAGGGACCTGTTGTTTTTTTTAGAAACGTGTTGTTTAATCTCCATGTGTTTATGTTTCTTACAGTTTCTTTCTTGTAATTGATATCTAGTCTCATAGCATTGTGGTTGGAGAAGATGCTTGATACAATTTCAATTTTCTTAAATTCACTGAAGTTTGATATGTGACCCAAGATGTGGTCTATCCTGGAGAATGTTCCATGCGCACTTGAGAAGAAGGTGTATTCCTCTGCATTTGGATGACATGTCCTGAAAACATCAATGAGATCCATCTCATCTAATGTATCACTTAACACTTCTGTTTCCTTATTAATTTTGTTTTGATGATCTTTCCAATGGTTTGAGTGGAGTGTTAAAGTCTCCTACTATTATTGTGTTACTGTCAATTTCACCTTTTATGTCTGTTAGTGTTTGTCTTATGTATTGAGGTGCTCCTATGTTGGGTGCATAGACATTTACAATTGTTATGTCTTCCTCTTGGACTGACCCCTTGATCGTTATGTTGTGTCCTTCCTTATCTCTCACAATCTTCTTTATTTTAAGGTCTATTTTTCCTGCTATGAGGATTGCTACTCCAGCTTTCTTTTGCTTCCCATTTGCATGGAATATGTTTTTCCATCCTCTCACTTTCAGTCTATATGTGTCTTGAGGTCTGAAGTGCGTTTCTTGTAGAGAGCATATATATGGGTCTTATTTTTTATCCATTCAGCCAGTCTGTGTCTTTTGGTTGGAGTATTTAATCCATTTACATTTAAAGTAATTGTTAATATGTATGTTCCTATTGCCATTTTCTTGTTTGGGGTTGATTTTGTAGATCTTTTTTCTTCTCTTATATTTTTTGACTATATAAGTCCCTTTAACATTTGTTGTAAAGCTGGTTTGGTGACACTGAATTCTCTTAATTTTTGCTTGTCTGAAAACCTTTTCAGTTCTCCATCAATTTTGAATGAGATCCTTGCTGTGTACTGTAATCTTGGTTGTACATTTTTCCTTTTCAGTGCTTTAAATTTATCCTGCCATTCCCTTCTGGCCTGCAGAGATTCTGCTGAAAGATCAGCTGTTAAGCATATGGGGTTTCCCTTGTATGTTACTTGTTGCTTCTTCCTCGCTGCTTTTCATGCTCTTTCTTTGTGTTTAGTCTTCATTAGTTTGATTAGTATGTGTCTTGGCATGTTTCTCCTTGGGTTTATCCTGTATGGGATTCTTTGTGCCTCTTGGACTTGATTGACTATTTCCTTTTCCATGCTGGGGAAATTTTCAACTATATTCTCTTCAAATATTTTCTTGTACTCTTTCTTTTCCTCTTCTTCTTCTGCTGCTAAGTTGCCTCAGTCGTATCCGACTCTACGTGACCCCACAGACTGCAGCCCACCAAGCTCCCCCATCCCTGGGATTCTCCAGGCAAGAACACTGGAGTGGGTTGCCATTTCCTTCTCCAATGCATGAAAGTGAAAAGTGAAAGTGAAGCCGCTCAGTCCTGTCGGACTTTTAGCGAGGGACCCTTGTAATTCAAATGTTGGTGCCTTTGATATTATCCCAGAGGTCTCTGAGACTATCCTCAGTTCTTTTCATTCTTTTTACTTGATTCTGCTCTTCAGAAGTTATTTCCACCATTTTATCTTCCAGCTCACTGATTCATTCTGCTTCAGATATTCTGCTATTGATTTTTTCTAGAGTATTTTTAATTTCAGTAATTGTGTTGTTTGTCTCTGCATGTTTATTCTTTAATTCTTCTAGGTCTTTGTTAATTGATTCTTGCATTTTCTCCATTTTGTTTTCAAGGTTTATGATCATCTTTACTATCATTATTCTGAATTCTTTTCCAGGTAGTTTTGCAATTTCCTCTTCATTTATTTGGACTTCTGTATTTCTAGTTTGTTCCTTCATTTGTTTAGTATTTCTCTGCCTTTTCATTATTTTTTGTAACTTATTGTGTTTGAGGTATCCCTTTCCCAGGTTTCAAGCTTGAATTCTTTCTTCCTTTTGGTTTCTGCTCTCTTAGGTTTTGTCCACGGTTTGTGTAAGCTTCACATAGGGTGAGATTTGTGCTGAGCTTTTGTTTGTTTGTTTGCTTTTCCTGTTATGAGCAAGGCTGAGTGAGGTGGTAATCCAGTCTGCTGATGATTGGGTTTGTATTTTTGTTTTGTTTGTTGTTTAGATGAGGTATCCTGCACAGGGTGTTACTGGTGGTTTGGTGGTGCCAGGTCTTGAAAGGGGTTCCTTTTTGTGAGTTCTCACTATTTGACACTCCCTAAGGTTAGTTCTCTGGTAGTCTAGGGTCTTGGAGTCAATGCTCAGACTCCAAAGTCTCAGGGCTTAATCTCAAGTTGTGCATGGTTTTATATATTCTTTTCTTCTGATCTGGTATGCCTGTCCACTCTCAGCCGGTGTTCTGCATGCACTTCTGTGTCTGAAGATGTATTCCTGATGTATCCATGCTGAGAGATGTACTCCATGTCCACCTACTCCGCCATCATGTTCTCTATGAAAATTTATTTTTTATTTCATCTGATATATTGGAATATAGTCGATTTGCAATGTTATGTTAGTTTCAGGTATACAGTGAAATGAATCTGTTATACATATACATATATTCATTGTTTTTTAGATTCATTTCCCATATAGGTCTTTCTTGGTAGCTCAGCTGGCAAAGAATCTACCTGCAATGCAGGAGACCCTGGTTCGATTCCTTGATCAGGAAGATCCCTTGGAGAAGGGATAGGCTACCCACTCCTGTATTCTTGGGCTTCCCTGGTGGCTCAGCTGGTAAAGAATCCACCTGCAATGCCCTGGCAGGCCACAGTCCATGGAGCCACGAATAGGTGGACATGACTGAGCGACTTTCACCTTCACTATCCCATATAGATCACCACAGAGCACTGGATAGAGTCCCCTGTGTTATACAGTAGGTCCTTATTGGTTATCTATTTTATATATAGTAGTATGTATATGTTAATCCCAATCTCCTAATTTATTCCTCCCCTCATTTTTGACTTTAATAAATTTGTTTTCTACATCTGTGACTCTATTTCTGTTTTGTAAATTAGTTCATTTTTACCATTTTTTGACTTCGTATTTGTGATATCATGTAATAATTTGTCTTTCTCTGACTTAATTTCTAGTCCAGCCAGGTTGATGCAACTGGCATTATTTCATTCTTTTTTTTTATGGCACAGTAATATACCACATCTTCTATATCCATTCCTTGATGGACATTTAAGTTGTTTCCATATTTGCTATTGTAAACAGTCCTGCATGAACATTGGGGTCCATGTGTATTTTTCAATTATGTTTTTCTCAAGCTATCTGCCCACAAGTGGGATTGCTTGATCATATGTTAGTTTTATTCCTACTTTTACAGAAATCTCCATACTGTTCTCCATAGTGGTTGTACAGTTTACATTCCCACAATAGGTTATGAGGGTTCCTTTTTTCTGGAGTAAAATTTGATATGTGAAGATATTTTATACATACTGACAAGCTAGAGAAAGATTTAATAACTGAATTCATCTGAAAACTATTTGTATTTTGTCAGCTCTGCTATATGGTTCTTCCAGTGTTACTTCTGTAATTGTCATTGTTTTTGTGACTGCTGGGTTGTTTTGCTTTCCTTTTTTAGTTGGTAAGAATAAAATAATCTAAGATACAAATATTTTGGCATCAAATAATTCAATATTTTTAGTTAATAAAAAATTTGCTCTGTTGGCAATAGCCGAAGGGTAAAACATGTGAACATTTATTTCTATATAAACACATATTTCCCACCTCTATGCAAACTCTATGCATATTCATCATATATTTACCATAGCTCATCTACTGTTTGGGGGAAAATACATAGTTTATATATTCACATATATTGAAAATATAAATAAACTTTTATAAAATGAATGAATGACAGAACAAATATCATGTTATCATTCAATATTAGTGTGTATTAGTGTGGAATAATTTTTTTGCTAATAATGAGGAAAATTTCTTATCCTGTGACATTTGAAATGAGTAGCAAAAGTGTAGGTGTCATTTTGAGATAACTATCAAAATATAAAAAATACAGTTTCACTTTATATATTCAACTCTGCAGACATGAATTTTGGAATGCTTAAAATAACATACTGCAGTACTATCATATAACAGAATATTAAAGAGCTTTAAAATGAATTAAAATCATACATTTGGTTTTTAAAGCTAGGCGATGCTAATAGAAGAGTTACTAAGCATACAATGAATAAAATGGAGTACAGGACAAAGCATTGTTCAGTCGAATATTAATAGTGTTAAGGTTGGCAATCACTAGTCTAGATGTAAGAAAGTTATTAAACTTCTAGTAAAAAAATATAAGAAGAGATATTTACCTTATGTTAGGCAACACTATTGTAATAGGATGACAGGCAGTACAATGAAAGAAGAAAAACCCACTTTGCTTTATAAAACATAAAAAAGTTTGATCTTCAATATTCACCATTAAGAAAATGAAAGTGAAAGTGAAAGTCGCTCAGTCCTGTCCAACTCTTTGCAACTCCATGGACTGTACAGTCTATGGAATTCTTCAGGCCAGAAGACTGGGGTGGGTAGCCTTTCCCTTCTCCAGCGTACTTTCCAACCCAGGGATTGAACTCAGGTCTCCCGCATTTCAGACGGATTCTTTACCAGCTGAACCACAGGGGAAGCCTGAAATGGAAAAGAAGACTCAATTACAGATTGGGTTTCCCCAGTGGCTCAGTGGTAAAGAATCAGCCTGTCAATGCAAGGAGACACAGGAGACGCAGTTTGGATCCCTGGGTAGGGAAGATCTCCTGGAGGAGGAAATGGTAACCCACTCCAAAATTCTTGCCCAGAAAATTCCCTGAAATGCAGTCCATAGGGTCACAAAGATTCAGACACAACTGAGCAACTGAGTGGTTGCGTGCACACACACACACACAAACACAGATTAGGAGACAACATTTTAAAAAAATATCTAGCAAAATACTTCAAATGAAAGAAAAAAAAAAAACACACAGCTGACAAATGTGATAATCACAATTAAAATTTAATTGGAACAAATAGACCTAGAGATAGATACATGAAATACATACTCATAAAAGATACATGAAAATAGTATTATTTAAAGAAATGTAAATTAAAAGAACAGCAAAACATCACCATATCTCTAATAGAGTAACAAAAATTAAAGAAAAGAAAATTAAAGACTGAACCTTCCAACTGTTAGCAAGAGTATCTTGTGAAATAGCTGGGACTCTTAGCACTGCTGCTAAGAATCTAAATGGATGTAAACGTTTTGGATCAGATACTGGCAGTTTCTTAAAGTGTTAAGAATATATCTACCATATATATTCCAGTTCTAGGTGTATGACCAGAAGTAATAAAAATATATTTCCATACAAAGACATAGACACATACTTTTGTAGTACCTTGATTTTAATAGCCATAAACTGGAAGCAACCCAAAAAACCAATGAGTGGTTATATAAACAACAAGGGGTGAAGCCTAAAATGGAGTACCCATACATCACTCAAAAGAACAAAGTATTGTTGCACCAAGCATGGTAAATGACTTTAGAAGTAAATGCTGAGTAAAAAGAGCCATACACAAGTAGTTCATACGTTTTACTCAATTATTATTAAATTATTAAAATATATCAAGTTTTATTAAAGTTACAGAAATGAAGCTAGTCCTTACACCCAGGGATTATTTCAGCTAAAGACACCTAGAAACTGAAGAACACAGTTTGAAAGATAGTAATGCCTTTATAATATTTTCAAATATGTCTGCTTTAACTATAATTAAATAGATATTTCAAAATTTTGCAATCACTAAATTCTAACATACACACAAATACGAGTGTGTATACATAAACTTATGTGTACATAAACACATATATACAATTACTTTTTTCTGATATAAATGGGCAGTTATGTCATAGTACTAATTCTTGGAAATATGTATTCTAAATAGACTGATGAAGGTAATGTGAAGAAAATTAAAATTTCAGTTCAAATAATAAAAATAAGCATTTTCTCCTGAAAACATGGCTTCAACTTAATCTAGTATAAGATAGCTAATGATGCCTCTTAAAATCAAACTTTTATTCCTTATTATAAAGCAATGAACTATGAAAGAATTTCCACTTATAATTTGCAACTGAGATGGACACAAATAAATCATTTCATAGATAGTTAAAGTATTATCAGCTGGAAAGACTTTCAGAACTTGCAAAATAATATACATGAAAATACCAGATGCAGGAAATCAATTACACTGCTTGCTCTTTTATCAGGTGCTTAATATTCTAATTGCTTGAGAAAGGCCAATATGCATAAAATATTTTGAAAATGGAACTCATATACAAATATGAGGAAATTTTCACTATTCTCTTTTAAATATTCAGTCCTATCTTAAATGAGATTGGGTGCAACAGCTTAAAACCTGAAGTTTTTCCTGTGGAAAGGAACTATTGTCTAATGAAAGAGATTTGTAATGTGTAGAATATTGTCCATATGAAGTCCATGTGAAAATCTTCAAATGAATGGTGGAAGAGTTTTTGGAGAGTCTGAGGTCAGTGTTGTAAGGATAGTCTGTAGAAGCTTTATTAGAATATTCCTTGAGTAGTAGACTATTCAGTTATTTTTGATACAATATTAAGAAAGAAGGAACTGAAGAAAGAAGTCTAGTGGATGGCATTTTTAGCATTTTACTGTACAAAAATATATCCATTGTTGCATTGGTGTAACACACCACAGGTAGTATCACATAATTATGTGAATGTACTAAGTGTACAGCAGCTAATGATAATTTTAGCAAATGCAAAAACACATACACTGCACTGTCTGTTAAAAAGTTTATAATATGGTACTATTTAAATAAAACATTTCTTAAAGAAAATTCAGGCTCTCGTGGCTGCCAATTTGCAGCCCTGTGATTCAAAGACATGGTGTAGTTTCTGGCTCTCTGCATTCCGCTGTATGATAAGATTCTCTTACTTGCCTTCATCTGGTAAGATGGAACTATGTGACTATTACTGGTGTTAGAGCTAGTAGCAGAAGATATATGTATAAATTCCTTTTGACTGAGGTATTTATTTGAGGCAAGAGGGTAAAACAGGGTAAATGTATACAGGAAGTCTGTACTCTTTCTAACTTTTTAAAATAAATCTAAAACTATTCTGAAATGTTCAGTTCAGTTCAGTTCAGTCGCTCAGTTGTGTCTGACTCTGAAATGTTACTATTTTTTAAATGTAGCAAATCAAATTCAACAGTACATAAAAAGGGTGGCTCAGATAGTAAAGAATCTGCCTGCAATGTGGGAAACCCATGTTTGATCCTGGTCAGGAAGATCCCCGCTCCAGTGTTCTTGCCTGGAGAATCCCAGGGACAGGAAGCCTGGTGGGCTGCCATCTATAGGGTCGCACAGAGTCGGACAGGACTGAAGCGATGCAGCAGCAGCAGCAGCAGGAAGATCCCCTGGAGAAGGGACTGGCTACGTTCTGCAGTCTTCTTGCTTGGAGAATTCTATGGATGGAGGAGCCTAGCAGGCAACATTCCATGGGGTCTCAAAGAGTCAGATATGACTGAGCAACTAACACTTTTTTTTTCCACTCTGACACACTTTTTTTTTTCACCCCAACCAAGTGTGTTTATCACAGAAATGTGGAGTTGGTTTAACATTTGAATATTAATAAATACAACTCACATTACTAAACGAACAAAAACATGACTATCTCACTAGATGCAGAAAAAACACTTGACAAAATTCAAAACTACATTCTTGTGACAAACTCTTAGCAACTTATGAGTAAAAGGTAATCTTTTTATCTCATAAAAGGTAATTTTATAAAACCTACAGCTAACATCATCTTTAATAGTAAAAGATAATTATTTTTTCTCCTAAGATAAGGAACCAACCAAGGATGTTGACTCTCACAACATCTAGTGTGGTTGTAGCCAGTGGGATGAGGCAAGAAAAATAATTAAAGTCATCTGGGAAAAAAGTAAAAGTGTTCTTATGTTCTATGTAGAAAATTGTATTAAGTCTACAGAAAAGCTACTAGAACTTGAGTTTAACAAATGTGGTAGACAAGAACATTTCTGTATTGATTGTGATGTATCAAATCCAGCTTATACTTTTGTTTATGCATGCTCCTATTTACAAAGTAGATGCTGTGCTACTGCATGTCCTCTCTGAATCCTTTTTCCCAATGCCTGTGTCTTCTGTCTTTCAGTTAACTTCTCATTTTCTCTCTCTCCCTTCCACAATCCTACTGCCTCCTTCCTTTTCTTTATCTCTCTCATTTTTCTATTTTCACATATTCTTCATATTGATATTATTAATATACCTTATTGTGACTTTTAAAATGGAAATGAAGTTGAGCAAAGAGAGTTCAAGTGAATGGGTGAGTTACATTTTTGACCTTTTATTACAAATTATCTAAAACATTTCAACTGCAAGGGCTTTTTAAAACTTATTCTTATACAGCTTAAATGATTTGCAAATTACAAAGGGTCACAATCTTCAATTTAAAAAACAGGTTTCAACTTACTTTTAGATCAATTTTCATGAGAAATTTAATTGCAGGAGTTTAATATTAATGCATTCTCCATACATTTTATAGTGTTTTACTTGATTATATGAAAAAAATACCATATACTGTCAAGAATTGTTAGACAGCAATACTTTCATTATACTAGTGTAAAATGACAGGTGCTACTTTACAGTCTTAAATACAGTTGAAACATTGGGAGCTTATTTTGTTATATTAAAGTGAGGATTTATCAAAAGAGTGAATATAAGTGCAATGTGGGGGTAGCACTTAATGCAATCATTATAGATTCTCAGAAATATAATAGCTAGAGAAATATGGGCAGAATAGTAATAAATTTGGTGATGTATTTATTGTTTATAAAAAGCAAAATAAAGAGTAAAAAATATGTCAAATTATACTCTAATAGAAATACAAAAACATAAAAGTTTACAATTTATGTTAGTTTGTGTAACGGTTTCACCTATAGTGCTTCAATGTTATATGTTCTATATAGATTGATTTTTAATCTGTAGAACTGGAGCATAAGTTCTATGATTTTATAGTGTATAAAAAGTATCAAAAGAATATTTGAGCCTTATCAAGGTCAATAAAAATAATTCTATTGCTAATTCAGTTAATTTTAGGCAGTTTGTTATGTTCAAGTTCATTTAAAAAAATGTCCATTCTTTCAGGAATTAATTTGCACAAAAACACAGTGAGTTATTTCTGCCTCTCAACATATTGTTGTCATGCTTTTAATTAGAGGATACTTATTAATCATATAAACCAATCTTTGTATTGATTCTTTGAATGGATTACAAATAGATAGTGATCATCCTGAAGGTCATTATTTCCAAATTGCAAAGAATCAGGCAATGATTATCAAGGTACAAGAGTGCTTGATAACACAATCAAGAATTTACATAATTCATTATGATCTCTTTATCCAGGAAGATGTAATGATAGCATGCAGTAGGGAGATAAATTATAGAAAATTATCTGCTTATAGCTTCATACATATTTAAAAGAAAGATTATTTTTCTCATAAACCGGGTCCTGTATTTTCAAGGCTGTTTTGTGCAAAGTTATTATGCTTCTATTGTTATAGACTCTAATGCTCACCTTTATCTTCTCAGCACTCATATCTAAAAGTATCTTTATTAATATTGTTAATTACAATGTATATATACATATAATGTGTATATAGTAGATTTTTAAAGTTTAAAATGATCACTAGTCATTCTTTTAACTAAAGAAAATGCACTCTTTTCTTTCTATATTTTTTGCCTGTCTTCTTTAATTATTGCTACTCATTCTAAATTCCTTTAAAATCCTCAATGGAAAACATAATGATGAATTGAATAAGGTGGTTGAAGTTTAAACAATGGTATATAGTAGCAATCATTTGCATTTTAATTCCAGGTATGACATGAGAGCCTTTGATATTTTGAGCTAGCTATTTCTTCCTAATCTCAATTTAAAATATTAAATAAAAATTAAATATATAACTCCAAATTAGATTAGCACAATCCCACATTATTTTAATATAATAAATGTTTTTACTAAAAGGAAGACAGCCTTATCTTTCATTGGATATATATCAAATGTCAAGTAGTAAAAACTGATGAAATGTTTTCTAGTTAATTGTATCATAAAGCCTTTGTTATTGAATTGTTTGTTATAAATATGTATATTTGATCTCTTGTTTTGCACCCCTGATATCTCCTAAGATAGTATGTGCACTATCTTGGATATGAATCATGCAGGTATGAAGAAATAAAACCACAATAACATCAACAATAATAATGTCATTTTTCTTAATTAATTCTGTCCTTGAAACACAGCAGGTTGTCTCTATATGATACCCAAAAAGATTTAAACCATCCTCCAATTTTTCTTCCTTGATATCACCTCCTTTATCTGTTTTACTTTTTTTGGTCAATTATTACAATACTTTTCTAAATTCCCAAACTGTTTGCATCCTCAAATCCTATGGTATTGCAACCAGAGATTAAACTTCTAAAGATATATTTTTATATAAATCCTATGGTTGAATATTCCAGTAATTGTTTCTTGTCTCAAAATAAATATTAGTTTACTTATAATGTAGCATCCTACAATTTTATGACAGAATGCCTCTTTTGTTTTTTCCACTTTATACTCCATTCTTTGTTCTCTGGTTTGTCAACCATGTTTCATTTCTTCAATTGTCTCCTAACTGGCACGCTTGCACTTCTTCCTATGATATTTCTAACTCTTTATTTTACCTGAAAGCTGAAACTTCCCCTTTGGTTAATAGCTTTGATTTCACATCTTCTGGTCACCTTATTTGAGTCCTAAAATCTGGACAATAAATGGTCAAAATCTCCATAATCCTTCAGAAAACCCTGTAAGTATTTCTGTTGAGAGATTATGTCACAGATTTGGAATACTTGTTTCTCATTTTACTCCACAAATAGATGCACGTATTCTATAAGGTACTAAGAGCCTCAAAGTGTTGTACAGTGACTGAATGAATCAAAGATAAATTAACAGAGTAACTTATTATTGTCTTCTCTCCCTTCTTTCCTGAGAGATTGAATCTGGGATAAAAGCCCTTAAAATTTAATTCTAAGATGTATGTTTTGAAAATGAAAGAAAAATTCTCTTTCTTCTGTGATCCATATTCTAACAGTGTTCATTTTGTCAAACAAATGAATAAGCACAATGGGCAGCACATATTGAGAAGCCAAGACCAAGAAATTTTGATTTTGTGAGTAAATGAATAAAAGAGAAGAAAATGAATGAGATACAGGAGCAGAGAATAGAGTTGTGAGATCCACATTAAAACATGTATATTTATGAGAGAGTAGATCCTAAAAGCTCCTGTCATAAGAAACAAAAGCATATATGTATAAACATGTTGTAATGTATGTTAACCAGATTACTGTGGTGACCATTTCATAATATGTACAAATACTACATCATTATTTTCTAGAACTGAAATTAGTATGATGTTACACATCAAATATATATCAATTAAAATAAGAAAGTATGTATGCTTACACTTGAAACAGAATCTTAATATTTCTTCTGATCGTGGCTAATTCTCAGAAATGGGAAATAAGATAATCTTTAGTTATCCAAGATATAAGTTCTGTATTTTAGACCTGTTCTGAACTCCTCAGTCTTTTTAATCATTTTCACAAGCTAAAGGATAACTATTGACAGGGACCATTTTAATAGAGTAGTGAAAATCAGTTACTATATATGGAAGCCACTGTGGCTCAGAGGGTAAAAGATCTCCCTGCAATGTGGGAAACCTGGGTTCAATTCCTGGCCTGGAAAGATCCCCTGGAGAAGGAAATGAAAGCCCATCGAGTATTCTTGCCTGGAGAATCCCATAGACAGAGGAGCCTGGCAGGCTACAGTCCATGGGATCACAAAGAGTTGGCTGAACAACTTACACTTTCACTTTTTTTCACACGGTAGTCAGATCACCTATCTCTAATGAAATACATTCAAACAGCAAATGTTTTTCAATGAAAAATAAATGATCTTGAAAAGTATCCCATTTAACGGGAGTACAGAAATAGCTACTGAATCTTACCATATGCTTATAAAGATTAAGTAATTTCAACCTTCTCATTACCCTTCATTGTATGGGGAAAAATTGAAAAAGAGAGGATGAGACAAACAAAAATTAGAAATGGCTGTAAAGTAGTAAAAAGAAAGAGGGGAGGAGGGGGGTAAGTGACCAAAAGACCACTGTCTTTGATGGAGGAGCAGTTAGAGGAGACAGATCAGGTAAATCCTTATTTTTTTGGTCATATATCCATATCATTACTAACCTGTATTTACCCTTGTTTTGATATAATAAACCAATATTTATGCCACAAAATAATGTGGCATAAATTCACATAAATTCATTTCCCAAGAATTCTACAGCAAAGAATTTGACTCACATAGTAAATGTGGAGATCATGCCATGAGCTATAATTTGATTCAAGGGAGGAATCAATATCCTGATTTTGGAGACTAAAATACTTTGTCGTATCCTGGGGCACCTAAGGCACTTCTCTATATTCTTTATAAATAGGGAGTGTTCCCTTATTTTAAATGACCTCCTTTAGTGCTAGGAGAGAAAGGCTAAGGATTAAAAACCCATCTGTCTTTGAGGAACATTGTTTTTGTTCATTTTGAGAATGATTACTTGTGTTTACAGAGTATACAAATTAAAAAATTAAAAACAGAAAAATAAACATAGCCATCCTTTTTCATGGAACCTAGTAATAGCTAATTATATTAATATATATATTTACTCATCTGCAAAGCAAATAAGTATACATTTTTGAGTGCATAAACTGATTAATCTCATCAATTAGAATTCTATATTGCTCCTTAATAGTGCAGTTAAAAAGTATTACAATTGAGAGGGCAATTAATGCTAATATGCCGCAAGGAATCTAGATGTGTGACATCTAGTTCTGATTGAGAGCAAATTGACATTGGCAGAGGCACTGCAAATCATGGTTGGTATGTCCCAAATACCCAGATTCCCTCTTGTATTCTCTGGTGGCTCAGACAGTAAAGAATCCACCTGCAATGCAGGAGATCTGGGTTCGAACCCTGGGTCAGTAAGATCTCCTGGAGAAGGGAACAGCTACCCATTCCAGTATTCTTTCCTGGAGAATTCCATGGAGAGAGAAGCCTGGTGGGCTACAGTCCAAGGGTTATTGTCAGACACAAGTGAACGACTAACACTTTCACTTTTCATACTCCCTTAGGTTATAATAAATTTCAACAAAAGCATCAAATAACTTTCTGGATATTTGATATTGTTCTGTGATGTTATTTTATTCATGCAGTTTTATGTATCTAGGTCAGCTTTTTGGTCCTTTTTGCTTCCATCTGCTCAGTTAGTCCTATATAGGTCTATTAGAATTATTCTATTAGATACCACTGTTGTTGTTGCTCAGTCCCTAAGTCTTTTCTGACTCTTTAGCCTGTAGCCCGCCAGGCTCCTCTCGCCATGGGATTTCAGAGGCAAGAATTTCCTTTTCCAAGGGGATCTTCCCAGATCACGAATCCAATCTGAATCTTCTGCATTGGCAGGTGGATTCCGTATGTCTGAGCCACCAGGAAAGCCCATTAGAGACAATTGCTGCTGCTCAAACTATACTAACCATTATTTTTTGTTTTCAATCATATCTGAATCTTCTATCAGATTACTAAAAAAAGGACAAAAATAAATAAATAAAAGCAACCACAGAAAAAACCCTGAACTTTTTTTACCTACTTTAACAAATCTTTTCACGTGTTAGGCAAGTTTTGGCAAATAAAACAATATGTTATCTTTGAGAAGAAACAAAGTGTGTCAAAAAGATGCAACAGAATTTCTGCATGATTTAACATCTAATAGAAAGGAAAAAGGAAATGATAATTATTTTATGTATCAAATGAGAATCATCATGCTGAAACCTGAAGGAAATACTTGCAGAGAACATTGAGTTCAAGAATATTCTCCAATTCAGTGGTTTAAGTTGAATTCTCTTTCTTGGGTAAGCAGAATCCTTCTGGACTAAACATTTATATTGTTTAGTGTGAAACTGAATATTCAGTCAACTTGGATTTGTTTTTACCTACTTTCATAAACTTCAGAGATTCCACAAATATTAATTTTATATTTATCATAAGAATTTTTAATCACCTACATCCTATAGATAAACTGGATTAAAAAAAGTGATTATTGACACTCTTCTCTCTTCATTTCTTGATAATATTCATCTCATATAATGAGATTTTATGATTTCCATTAACACTTACATATGATCTGGAAGAGAGGCTGAAATTTCCCAAAACAATTTTCAAATTATTTCTGTCTTAATGTAACTGCTCCTGCAAATGTAATGCCCTGGTAGTTTATTGATCACTGTTATAATGTGCTTTTTATACTCCTGCACTGTACACTACCCTTCATTGCTACATTAACTTACACCATTTAAAACCCATTTTCTTTCCACTTAACTCTGTACTAATAAAGTCTGACAAAGTTATGAGTTCTCCTTTAATATTTTTTCCTACAGAACATGATTACTGGTATTTCATAGTAGTTAAATGGATGGGCTAGGGAATTAGATACATCTAGGTTGCCTTAAAAATAGCTGTGAAAAGAAGAGAAGTGAAAAGCAAAGGAGAAAAGGAAAGATGAAAGCCTCTGAATGCAGAGTTTCAAAGAATAGCAAGAAGAGATAAGAAACACTTCCTCAGCGATCAATACAATAAATAGAGGAAAACAACAGAATGGGAAAGACTAGAGATCTCTTCAAGAAAATTAGAGACACCAAGGGAACATTTCATGCAAAGATGGGCTTGATAAAGGACAGAAATGACATGGACTTAACAGAAGCAGGAGATATTAAGAAGAGGTGGCAAGAATAAACCGAAGAACTGCACAAAAAAGATCTTCACGACTAAGATAATCACGATGGTGTGATCACTCACCTAGAGCCAAACATCCTGAAATGTGAAGTCAAGTGGGCCTTAAAAAACATCACTATGAACAAAGTTAGTGGAGGTGATGGAATTCCAGTTAAGCTATTTCAAATTCTGAAAGATGATGCTGTGAAAGTGCTTCACTCAATACACCAGCAAATTTGGAAAACTCAGCAGTGGCCACAGGACTGGAAAAGGTCAGTTTTCATTCCAATCCCAAAGAAAGGCAATGCCAAAGAATGCTCAAAATACCACACAATTGCACTAATCTTACATGCTAGTAAAATAATGCTCAGCATTCTCCAAGCCAGGCTTCAGCAATACGTGAACAGTGAACTTCCAGACGTTCAAGCTGGTTTTAGAAATGGCAGAGGAACCAGAGATCAAATTTCCAACATCTGCTGGATCATGGAAAAAACAAGAGAGTTCCAGAAAAACATCTATTTCTGCTTTATTGACTATGCCAAAGCCTTTGACTGTGTGGATCTCAATAAACTGTGGAAAATTCTGAAAGAGATGGAAATACCATGCCACCTGACCTGCCTCTTGAGAAACCTTTATGCAGGTCAGGAAGCAACACTTAGAACTGGACATGGAACAACAGACTGGTTCCAAACAGGAAAAGGAGTACATCAAGACTGTATATTGTCACCCTGCTTATTTAACTTATATGCAGAGTACATCATGAGAAACGCTGGGCTGGAAGAAGCACAAACTGGAATCAAGATTGCCAGGAGAAATATCAGTCACCTCAGATATGCAGATGACACCACCCTTATGGCAGAAAGTGAAGAGGAACTAAAGAGCCTCTTGATGAAAGTGAAAGTGGAGAGTGAAAAAGTTGGCTTAAAGCTCAACATTCACAAAACGAAGATCATGGCATCTGGTCCCATCACTTCATAGGAAATAGATGGGGAAACAGTGTCAAACTTTATTTTTTGGGCTCCAAAATCACTGCAGATGGTGACTGCAGCCATGAAACTAAAAGACGTTTATTCCTTGGAAGGAAAGTTATGACCAACCTAGATAGCATATTCAAAAGCAGAGACATTACTTTGCCAACAAAGGTCCGTCTAGTCAAGGCTATGGTTTTTCCAGTGGTCATGTATGGATGTGAGAGTTGGACTGTGAAGAAAGCTGAGCGCCAAATAATTGATGGTTTTGAACTGTGGTGTTATAGAAGACTCTTGATAGTCCCTTGGACTGCAAGGAGATCCAACCAGTCCATTCTAAAGGAGATCGATCCTGAGTGTTCTTTGGAAGGAATGATGGTAAAGCTGAAAATCCTGTACTTTGGCCACCTCATGCGAAGAGTTGACTCATTGGAAAAGACTCTGATGCTGAGAGGGATCGGGGGCAGGAGGAGAAGGGGACGACAGAGGATGAGATGGCTGGATGGCATCACCGACTGGATGGACTTGAGTCTGAATGAACTCCGGGAGTTGGTGATGGACAGGGAGGCCTGGCGTGCTGCGATTCATGGGGTCGCAAAGAGTTGGACACGACTGAGCAACTGAACTGAACTGAAGGTTCACATTTAAATGCTTTTTTGTTTGTTTGTTTGTTTTTGCTTTTTTTAGTTTTAAATTTTATTTTATTTTTAAACTTTAAATTTGGGAAGTTGAGTAATTTAAATTTACTGCAACTGAACACCTCATTTCAAAAATGATATTTAGAGTACGTCACCCTGGTGGCTCAGATGGTAAAGCTTCTTCCTACAATGTGGGAGAACTGGGTTTGATCCCCGGGTCAGGAAGATCCCCTGGTGAAGGAAATGGCAACCCAATCCAGTATTCTTGCCTGGAAAATCCCATGGACGGAGAAACCTGGTAGGCTACAGTCTATGGGGTCACAAAGAGTAGGATAAGACTGAACGACTTCACTTTCACCTTACATTTTTAGTATTATATATGTAATGTGTGAAGGTCATTTAGCCCAATCTTGCCTAAAAAAAGTAAAGAAAATGAAGTTGCTCAGTCATGTCCGACTCTTTCCGATTCCATGCCATGAAGGTTATAAATGGTTTACTGAATCGAAAATACAGTATAAATTTCTGCTAAGATAGACTTCACTTCCAAATTTTCATTTTGTATAGTATGAAAAATACCACTAGGCAGTCCCATTTTATGAAATCCAAAACAGGGAATGTCTTTTAGTTTTCTCATGAAGATAAGTCACTGGGAAATGTTGACAAAATTATTTTAGTATAGACTGATCATGGTGATAGTGACTTAATATGAATTGAAAACAGAAAACAATAATTTCTTCAATGACAGCTGAGACATAAATTATTGAGTACACATCAAATTAAAATGTTAAGCAATTATTAATAGTTAATTGTTAATTTTTATAAAACCCAAAGTACACTCATCTCTCCTAGGCTATCCAAATTAGAACATGTGTGTATTTACTTTTGTAGATACATACGCATCTACCCTAATGAAAACAATTCAATGTATCTTTATAATAATTCTCATACATTATATTCAATAGTGACTTGATAGACCCTACATAAATATGATTTTTAATAACAGAAAAAAAAATCCTTTAAGTTTATACAAGACAAAAGAAAGTTGATCACTCCCTAGTAATGTAGATAATATTAAGAAAATTACTATGTCTAATTAATTATCACTGTATTTCAGTCTGCTTTTGTTGTACAATAAACATTTTAGTGACATAAAACAATATCATTTAATTTTCATGTACATTTCTATAAGTTGGCTGGTGTAAAGCTTAACCAGGTTGGACCCAGCTAGCTTTGGCTCCAAGATAAGGAGTAGAGCCAAGCCCACTCTAGATATCTATGTATTGATTTCATTATACATATATATTTTAAATGTAATAATTTAAATGTTTCAAATATGTGTATACCTAAATTATTTCAATAATGACAGATTGCTGTATTATATTTCATGATATAGACATACCCTAGGTTTACTTAATCAGTTTCTAACAATGTGTATTTATGTTTTCTTACATTTTCACTATTAGAAAAAAATGTTTCCTCAGGCATTAGTGCACAGACATTGTTACTCTTACATAAGGCAAATCTTTAGAGAATAAAAAGAAATAAAGTAATTGCTATAAGATGTGCACATTTCTAATGCAATAAGTTTTTTTCAAATTGCTTTTTATAGAGCAATTCAATTTCTACTCTCAACAACAGTTGGCATTATTAAAACCTGATGGCTAAAATATGCTAATAATATTCTAATCTGCATTCCCTTTTATTATTAATGAGATAATGTACCCTTTTATGGACCATTTTTATTCCTTCTTTGTTGGCTCCATTTCATAATTGCTTCCAAATTATTTAATTGAGTAGGTTTTATTTTCTTTCTTTGCTTTGTAGGAAATGTTTATATATACTGGATCTTAATACTCTGTATGGTAAACATGTGGTAAATGTTTCTTTTCAGTTGCTGCTTGTCTATTAACAATATTTATGGTGAATCAGAATTTTAATTTTGATATAACCAAGTTTATCAAAGTTTACTTTATGACTATTGCTTTTTATGTCTTGTTAATACTTTTTCTCCTATAGACACAAATATTGCATACTAATTTTTATTCTAATTCTCCTAATATTTTTAAAGCATATACTGCAGAACCATAATCTTATGCTTAAATCCTAGTATGCAATTTAGTAGCTTTATGAGATTTAGCAAGAAACAACCCCTCTGTGCTTCACTTTCCAAAACTAAAAATTAGAATTATACTAAAAAACAGCATACTTGCTACTTGCTGGATCATGGAAAAAGCAAGAGAGTTCCAGAAAAACTTCTGCTTTATTGACTATGCCAAAGCCTTTGACTATCTGGATCACAATCAACTGTGGAAAATTCTTCAAGAGATGGAAATACCATACCACCTGACCTGCGTCTTGAGAAACCTGTATGCAGGTCAGGAAGCAACAGTTCGAACTGGACATGGATCAACAGACTGGTTCCAAATAGGAAAAGGGGTACATCAAGGCTGTATATTGTCACCCTGGTTATTTAACTTATATGCAGAGTACATCATGAGAAATGCTGGGCTGGAGGAAGCACAACCTGGAATCAAGACTGCCAGGAGAAATCTCAATAACCTCAGATGTGCAGATGACACCACCCTTATGGCAGAAAGTGAAGAGGAACTAAAGAGCCTCTTGATGAAAGTGAAAGAGGAGAGTGATAAAGTTGGCTTAAAGTTCAACATTCAGAAAATGAAGATCATGGCATCTGGTCCCATCACTTCATAGGAAATAGATGGGAAAACAGTGTCAGACTTTATTTTTGGGGGCTTCAAAATCACTGCAGATGGTGATTGCAGCCATGAAATTAAAAGACATTTACTCCTTGGAAGGAAAGTTATGACCAACCTAGACAGCATATTAAAAAACAGAGACATTACTTTACCAACAAAGGTCCGTCTAGTCAAGGTATGATTTTTCCAGTGGTCATGTATAGGTGTGGTAGTTGGACTATAAAGAAAGCTGAGCACTGAATAATTGATGCTTTTTAACTGTAGTGCTGGAGAAAACCTTTGAGAGTCCCTTGGACTGCAAGGAGATCCAACCAGTGCATTCTAAAGATCAGTCCTGGGTGTTCATTGGAAGGACTGATGCTGAAGCTGAAACTCTAATACTTTGGCCCCTTGATGCTAAGAGCTGACTCATTTGAAAAGACCCTGATGCTGGGTAAGATTGAGGGCAGGAGGAGGAGGGGATGACAGTGGATGAGATGGTTGGATGGCATCATCCACCTGATGGACATGGGTTTGGGTTAAATCCAGGAGTTGGTGATGGACAGGGAGGCCTGGAGTGCTGTGGTTCATGTGGTCACAAAGAGTCGGACACAACTGTTTGAACTGAACTGAACTGAACTGAAGTGAAATGTTAGAGGAACACATACTCAGTTATATTGTATTGGCTTATCCATTGTGCAAAATTGTATGGTTCTATTTCTGGATCTAGGCACTCAATTTGCTCAATTTACCTATTTGTCTATCTAAGGTGGCCAACTGTCTGAATTAACTCCTGAATTTAATTTCAATGAACATATTTTGGATTGCTAGTAAATAGAAACCTGCTTACTTTTTTGTGTTTTTTGCATTTTATTTTTTTCCTTATTAAACTCAATAATTAGTTCTAGTAGGTTTTGCTTATTTTTGTAGATTCTTTGGAACTTTCTATGTAGACTGGAATGCTATCCATGTGTAAAGACTGGATTATTCTTCTTTTCTAACAATCTGTTTTATGACTGGTAAGTTTTAAAATACTTCAGATTTAAAATACTTCTGTAATTTAGGAAGCTCTTATCTTGACATAATTAAAACTTCCCAATATATTAGTATACCTACAAATAAGCATTTGGAAGAAAAGTAAGTGTCTCACTAAATTTATCAATTAGCCTGACACAGTGTTCCCAAAGCTAAAACATGGCTGAATATATGCTTACAATCCAAGTCTTTAAAAAAATGAGAAAATATATTATCACTCAGTATACTATGACAATATAATAGATAGTTAATAGTTTTCTCAAAAAGACTTGGTAGATAAATACAAGTAAATGAAAAGATAACTATGATTCACTGATATCTTAATTATATAACTTTGTATTTGTTGTTGTTGTTTAGTCACTAAGTTGTATCCCACTCTTTGTGACCCTCATGGACTGTGGCATGCCAGGCTTCCTTGTCCTTCACTCTGTCCCAGAATTTGCTCAAACTAATGTTCATTGAGTCATTGATGCCTTCCAACTGTCTCACCCTCTGTTGCCTCTTTTTCCTCTTGCCCTCAAGCTTTCTCAACATCAGTGTTGACTTTTTGCATCAGGTGGCCAAAGTATTGGAGCTTCAGATCATATCAGTCCTTCCAATGAATTATCAGGGATGATTTCCTTGAGGATTGACTGGTTTGATCCCATTGCTGTCCAAAGAACTCTCAGAGTCTTCTCTGGCACCACACTTTGAAAGCATCAATTCTTAAGCACCCAGACTTCTTTATGGTCCAAATCTTACATTGTTACCTGACTACCAGAAAAACAGTAGCTTTGACTATATGGACCTTTGTGGCAAAATAATGTTTTGCTTTTTAACACCCTGCCTAGGCTTGTCATAGCTTGTCTTCTAAGGAGTAAGTTTTTTTAAATTTCATGGCTACAGTCAATGTCCACAATGATTTTGGAGCCCAAGAAAATAAAATCTGCCATTGTTTCAGTTGTTTCCCCACCTATTTGCCATTAAGTGATGGGACCTGATGCCATGATCTTAGTTTTTGAGCTTTTTAATTTTCAATTCTCACCTTCATCAAGAGGTTCTTTAGTTCCTCTATGCATTCTGTCATTCAGTTAAGTTCAGTTCAGTCATTCAGTTGTGTCCAACTCTTTGTGACCCCATGGACTGCAGCACATCAGGCCTCCCTCTCCATAACCAAATGCCAGAGTTTACTCAAACTCATGTCCATTGAGTTGGTGATGTCATCCAATAATCTCGTTCTCTGTCATCCCCTTATTCTCCTGCCTTCAATCTTTCCCAGAAACAGGGTCTTTTCAAATGAGGCAGCTCTTCACATCAGGAAGCCAAAGTATTGGAGTTTCAGCTTCAGCATCAGTCCTTCCAATGAACACCCAGGACTGATTTCCTCTAGTATGGACTGGCTGGATCTCCTTGCAGTCCAAGGGACTCTCAAGTCTTCTCCAACACCACAGTTGAAAAGCATCAATACACTGGCACTCAGATTTCTTTATAGTCCAATTCTCATATCCATACATAACTACTGGAAACATAGTTTTGACTAGACTGGCCTTTTTGGTAAAGTAATGTCTCTGTAAATTAATATGCTATTTAGATTGGTCATATGCAAAAGCAGGGAGTCAAGAAATACCTGGAGTAACAGGCAAATTTGGCCTTTGAGTACAGAATGAAGCAGGGCAAAGGATAATAGAGTTTAGCCAAGAGGACACACTGGTCATAGCAAACACCCTCTTTCAACAACACAAGAGAAGACTCTGCACATGGACATCACCAGATGAACAACACCAAAATCAGGGTTATTATATTCTTTGCAGCTAAAGTTGGAGAAGCACTATACAGTCAGCAAAACAAGACCAGGAGCTGACTGTGGCTCAGATCATGAACTCCCTATTGCCAAATGCAGACTTAAATTGAAGAAAGTAGGGAAAACCACTAGACTATTCAGGTATGATCTAAATCAAATCCCTTCTGATTTTACAGTAGAAGTGCCAAATAGATTCAAGAGATTAGATCTGATAGACAGAGTGCTTGAAAAACTGTGGACAGAGATTCATGACATAGGAGATAGGGAGCAAGACCATCCTCAAGAAAAAGAAATGCAAAAAGGCAAAATGGTTGTCTGAGGAGGCCTTATAAATAGCTGTGAAAAGAAGAGAAGGGAAAGACAAAGAAGAAAACAAAAGACATACCCATTTGAATGCAGAGTTACAGAGAATAGCAAGGAGATATAAGAAAGCCTTCCTCAGTGATCAACGCAAAGAAATAGAAGAAAACAACAGAATGGAAAAGTCTAGAGATCTCTTCAAGAAAATGAGAGATACCAAGGGAAATTTCACGCAAATATGGGCATGATAAAGGACAGAAATGGTGTGGACCTAACAGAAGCCCAAGATATTAAGAAGAGGTGGCAAGAATACCAGAAGAACCATCCAAAAAACATCTTCACGACCCAGATAATCATGATGGTGTGATCACTCACCTAGAGCCAAGTATCCTGGAATGTGAAATCAAGTGGATCTTAGGAAACATCACTACAAACAAAAATAGTGGGGTGATGGAATTCCAGTTGAGCTATTTCAAATCCTAAAAGATGATGCTGTGAAAGTGCTTCACTCAATATGCCAGCAAATATGGAAAACTCAGCAGTGGCACAAGACTGGAGAAGGTCAGTTTTCATTCCCGTCCCAAAGAAAGAAATGCCAAAGAATGCACAAACTACCACACAATTGCACTCATTTCACGAGCTAGTAAAGTAATGCTTAAAATTCTCCAAGCCAGGCTTCAACAGTATGTGAACTGTGAACTTCCAGATGTTCAAGCTGAATTTAGAAATGGCAGAAGAATCAAATATCAAATTGCCAACACCATTGGATGATCGAAAAAGCAAGAGAGTTCCAGAAAAACATCTATTTCTGCTTTATTGACTATACTAAAGCCTTTGACTGTGTGGATCACAATAAACTGTGGAAAATTCTGAAAGAGATGGTAATATCAGACCACTTGACCTGCCTCTTGAGAAATCTGTATGCAGGTCAGGAAGCAACAGTTAGAACTGTACATGGAACAATAGCCTGGTTCCAAATAGGAAAAGGAGTACGTCAAGGCTGTATATTGTCACCCTGCTTATTTAACTTACATGCAGAGTACATCATGAGAAATGCTGGGCTGGATGAAGCACACGCTGGAATCAAGATTGGCAAAAGAAATATCAATAACCTCAGATATGCAGATGACACCACCCTTATGGCAGAAAGTGAAGAAGAACTAAATCTCTTGATGATAGTGAAGGAAGAGAGAAAAAAAATTGTGTTAAAGCTCAACATTCAGAAAACTAAGATCATTGCATCTGGTCCCATCACTTCATGGCAAATAGATGGGGAAACAGAGGAAACAGTGACTGACTTTATTATGGGGGGCTCCAAAAGTACTGCAGATAGTGAAGGCAGCCATGAAATTAAAAGACGCTTGCTCCTTGGAAGAAAATTTGTGACCGACCTAGACAGCATATTAAAGAACACAAATATTGCTTTGCCAACAAAGGTCCATCTAGTCAAATCTATGGTTTTTCCAGTAGTCATAATGTGAGAGTTGAATTATAAAGAAAGCTGAGCGCTGAAGAATTGATGCTTTTGAGCCGTAGTATTGGAGAAGACTCTTGAGAGTCCCTGGCACTTCACGGAGATCCAAGAAGTTCATCCTAAAGGAAATCACTTCAGTTCAGTTCAGTCGCTCAGTCGTGTCTGACTCTTTGTAACTTCATGAATCACAGCACGCCAGGCCTCCCTGTCCACCACCAACTCCCGGAGTTCACCCAGACTCACGTCCATCGAGTCAGTGATGCCATCCAGCCATCTCATCCTCTGTTGTCCCCTTCTCCTCCTGCCCCCAATCCCTCACAGCATCAGAGTCTTTTCCCATGAGTCAACGCTTCGCATGAGGTGGCCAAAATACTGGAGTTTCAACTTTAGCATCAGTCCTTCCAAAGAAATCCCAGGGCTGATCTCCTTCAGAATGGACTGGTTGGATCTCCTTGCAGTCCAAGGGACTCTCAAGAGTCTTCTCCAACACCACAGTTCAAAAGCATCAATTCTTCGGCACTCAGCCTTCTTCACAGTCCAACTCTCACATCCATACATGACCACAGGAAAAACCATAGCCTTGACTAGACGGACCTTTGTTGGCAAAGTAATGTCTCTGCTTTTCAATATGCTGTCTAGGTTGGTCATAACTTTCCTTCCAAGGAATAAGCGTTTTTTAGTTTCATGGCTGCAGTCACCATCTGCAGTGATTTTGGAGCCCCCCCCCAAAAAAAGTTTGACACTATTTCCACTGTTTCCCCATCTATTTCCCATGAAGTGGTGGGACCAGATGCCATGATCTTCGTTTTCTGAATGTTGAGCTTTAAGCCAACTTTTTCACTCTCCTCTTTCACTTTCATCAAGAGGCTTTTGAGTTCCTCTTCACTTTCTGCCATAAGGGTGGTGTCATCTGCATATCTGAGGTGATTGATATTTCTCCTGGCAATCTTGATTCCAGCTTGTGTTTCTTCCAGCCCAGCGTTTCTCATGATGTACTCTGCATATAAGTTAAATAACCAGGGTGACAATATACAGCCTTGACGTACTCCTTTTTCTATTTGGAACCAGTTTGTTGTTCCATGCACAGTTCTAACTGTTGCTCCCTGACCTGCATACAGATTTCTCAAGAGGCAGGTCAAGTGGTCTGATATTACCATCTCTTTCAGATTTTTCCACAGTTTATTGTGATCCACATGGTCAAAGGCTTTGGCATAGTCAATAAAGCAGAAATAGATGTTTTTCTGGAACTCTCTTGATTTTTTGATGATCCAGCGGATGTTGGAAATTTGATCTCTGGTTTCTCTGCCTTTTCTAAAACCAGCTTGAACATCTGAAAGTTCATGGTTCACGTATTGCTGAAGCCTGGCTTGGAGAATGTTGAGCATTACTTTACTAGCCTGTGAGATTAGTGTAATTGTGCAGTGATTGAGCCTTTTTTGGCATTGCCTTTCTTTGGGATTGGAAGGAAAACGGACCTTTTCCAGTCCTGTGGCCACTGCTGAGTTTTCCAAATTTGCTGGCGTAATGAGTACAGCACTTTAATAGCATCATCTTTCAGGATTTGAAATAGTTCTACTCTAATTCCATCCCCTACACTAGCTTTGTTCATAGTGATGCTTTCTAAGGCCCACTTGACTTCACATTCCAAGATATCTGGCTCTAGGTGAGTGATCACACCATCGTGATTATCTGGGCTGTGAAGATCTTTTTTGTACAGTTCTTCTGTGTATTCTTGCCACCTCTTCTTAATATCTTCTGCTTCTGTTAGGTCTATACCATTTCTGTCCTTTATCAAGCCCATTTTTGCATGAAATGTTCCCTTGGTATCTCTTATTTTCTTGAAGAGATATCTAGACTTTCCCATTCTGTTGTTTTCCTCTATTTCTTTGCATTGATCATTAAGGAAGGCTTTCTTATCTCTTCTTACTATTCTTTGGAACTCTGCATTCAGATGCTTATATCTTTCCTTTTCTCCTTTGCTTTTCACTTCTCTTCTTTTCACAGCTATTTGTAAGGCCTCCCCAGACAGCCATTTTGCTTTTTTGCATTTCTTTTCCATGGAGATGGTCTTGATCCTTGTCTCTTGTACAATATCACGAACCTCAGTCCATAGTTCATCAGGCACTCTATCTATCAGATCTAGGCCCTTAAATCTATTTCTCACTTCCACTGTATAATCATAAGGGATTTGCTTTAGGTCATACCTGAATGGTCTAATGGTTTTCCCTACTTTCTTCAATTTAAGTCTGAATTTGGTAATAAGGAATACATGATCTGAGCCACAGTCAGCTGCTGGTCTTGTTTTTGTTGACTGTATAGAGCTTCTCCATCTTTGGCTGCAAAGAATATAATCAGTCTGATTTCGATGTTGACCATCTGGTGATGTCCATGTGTAGAATCTTCTCTTGTGTTGTTGGAAGAGGGTGTTTGCTATGACCAGTGCATTTTCTTGGCAAAACTCTATTAGTCTTTGCCCTGCTTCATTCCGTATTCCAAGGTCAAATTTGCCTGTTACTCCAGGTGTTTCTTGACTTCCTACTTTTGCATTCCAGTCCCCCATAATGAAAAGGACATCTTTTTTGGATGTTAGTTCTAAAAGGTCTTGTGGGTCTTCCTAGCACCATTCAACTCCAGCTTCTTCAGCGCTACTGGTTGGGGCATAGACTTGGATTACTGTGATAGTGAATGGTTTGCCTTGGAAACGAATAGAGATCATTCTGTCATTTTTGAGATTGCATCCAAGTACTGCATTTCAGACTCTTTTGTTGACCATGATGGCTAGTCCATTTCTTCTAAGGGATTCCTGCCCACAGTAGTAGATATAATGCTCATCTGAGTTAAATTCGCCCATTCCAGTCCATTTTAGTTCACTGATTCCTAGAATGTTGACATTCACTCTTGCCATCTCTTGTTTGACCACTTCCATTTTGCCTTGATTCATGGACCTGACATTCCAGGTTCCTATGCAATATTGCTCTTTACAGCATCGGATCTTGCTTCTATCACCAGTCACATCCTCAAGTGGGTGTTGTTTTTGCTTTGGCTCCATCCCTTCATTCTTTGTGCAATTATTTCTCCACTGATCTCCAGTAGCATATTGGGCACCTACTGATCTGGGGAGTTCCTCTTTCAGTATCCTATCATTTTGCCTTTTCATACTGTTCAGGGGATTCTCAAGGCAAGAATACTTAAGTGGTTTGCCATTCCCTTCTCCAGTGGACCACATTCTGTCAGATCTCTCCACCATGACCCGCCCATCTTGGTGGCCCCATGGGCATGGCTTAATGTCATTGAGTTAGATAAGGCTGTGGTCCTAGTGTGATTAGATTGTCTAGTTTTCTGTGATTATGGTTTCAGTGTGTCTGCCCTCTGATGCCCTCTTGCAACATCTACAATCTTACTTGGGTTTCTCTTACCTTGGGCGTGGGGTATCTCTTCACGGCTGCTCCAGTAAAGTGCAGCCGCTGCTCCTCACCTTTGACAAGTGGTATCTCCTCACCGCCGCCCTTCCTGACCTTCAACATGGGATAGCTCCTCTAGGCCCTCCTGCGCCCGTGCAGCCACCGCTCCTTGGATGTGGGAAATCAGTCCTGAGTATACATTGGAAGGACTGATGCTGAAGCTGAAACTCCAGTACTTTAGCCATCTGATGTGAAGAACTGACTCATTTGAAAAGACCCTGTTGTTGGGAAAGTTTGAAGCCAGGTGGAGAAGGGGACGACAGAGGATGGGATGGTTGAATGTCATCCATAACTCAATGGACATGAGTTTGAGTAAACTCTGGGAATTGCCGATGGACAAGGAGGCCTGGAGTGTTGCAGTCCATGGGGTTACAAAGAGCTGGACACGACTGAGCAACTGAACTGACTGATAACTTAAAAGTGGCTTCCCCAGTGCTTCATTGGTAAAGAATCCCCCTGACAATGCAGATGATGCAGGAGACAGGTATTCAATCACTCCATCAGAAAGATTCCATGGACTATGAAATGGCAACCCAGTCCAGTATTCTTGCCTGGGAAATCCCATGGAAGGAGGAGTCTGGTAGGTTACAGCCATGAAGTCATTAAGGCATCTGACATTATTTAGCAACAAAACAACAATAGCTTAAAAAAGATTTTTCAGGTAGATATATCCCATAAATTATTTTTTTCTAAATTTGTTTAATATAAGTAAATGCAGGCAAATGAGATTAAATCTGCTGAGAACTTTTATTCCATCGATTAGGATCCTTCCTTGAGGAAATGATATTGGCTTGTTTGCCAGGAATTCTGTTGTTTGTATGTATACAAGGAGATTAATTAAGCTACCTTCTTTTTATTCCAGAAGTGATCCCATAGTAAAAGGATAGGATCAACAGCTGTCTAACCATTTCTTCCTCATTGTTTAATGCAGGAACTGCAAAAGTTGGGACAGTGGGAATGTGTATAAGTTTGGATTCGCCAGAGAAATATAATCAATCTAATCAGCCAAAAGAAAAGCTTTGAAAGCAAAAATTGAATTTTCTGGAAAAGAAATTCTGCAACCTTGAGGCTACCCAAGCTCTGTACCTGCCAGCCTGCTATAGAAGATTTCAAATTTACCAGTCCCAACAATCACTTGAGCCTATTTCTTAATTCTTTTCTCCAAGAAGGTCAGTTTTTGCTCCTAAGGCTTTTCAGCCAATTGAATGAGGCCCACCCACATTATCTAAGGTAATCCTATTTAAAGTCAACTGATTGTAGAGGGTATACACACATACAAAACCCCTCCACCACAAAACTGAGATTAGTGCTCAATTAAACAGAGGGCCATAGCTAAGCAAAGTCTACACATAAACCATCACAGAATGTGGGTCCTCTGCTGATACAAATGATTCTTTCATTGGAAAAGTATTCAAACCTTTTTCTAAACACAGGAATCTCGCTTGATGATGGATTTCTGTTGACAAGCCTGATTTTATGTTATGACTGGTTAGAAACTACTCTGTTTACTATACCTAGTTTCAATCCGTGCAGAGTCCATCTGGAAACTCATAGTCTACTGGTGTTTAAAATATTTTTTGAGAGGTATCTCAAAAAATATTGCCTATATTGCCTATTATAGTGTGGCTTTGCTCTATCTGATTTCCCTGGTGACTCATATGGTAAAGAATTTGCCTGCAATGCAAGAGTTGTTGTTCAGTCGCTCAGTTGTGTCCAACTCTTTGCAACCCCATGGACTGCAGCATGCCAGGCTTTTCTGTTCTTCACCACTTCCCAAAGCTTGCTCAAACTCATGTCTACTGTAGAGTCAGTCATGCCATCTAACCATCTCGTCCTCTGTTGTCCCTGAAGTGCAGGAGACCTGGTTTTAATTTCTGGGCCTGGAAGATACTCTGGAGAATGAAATTGCAACCCACACCAGTATTCTTACTTGAAGAATTCCATGGTTGGAGGAGCCCGGTGAGCTGCAGTCCATGGGATTGCAAAGAGTCAGATATGACTGATTAACTTTACTCTATATGGTGGTGCAAGTGGTAAAGGACCCCTGCCAGTGCAGGAGACACAAGAGACATGGGTTTGATCCCTGGGTCAGGAAGATCCCCTGGAGAAGGGCATGGCAACCCACTCCAATATTCTTACTTGGAGGAGCCTAGCAGGCTGCAGTCCATAGGGTCACACAGAGTCGGACATGACCGAAGTGACTTAGCACACACTCAGCACACACATATGTCATATTGCATTTTCAAAAGATGGCCACAGTAATATCATCCATCTCACATACATTCTACTTTGTTATCATGACATTTCTCCCACTGAGAATAATTTAAAGGAGAAAGCTATTATATAATTTTATCAAAATATTGGTTTTGGGATGGATAACATATCTTAATGTTAAGATATTTAGCATTTTAGTAATCTAGTACATGTTTTTTAAATTGCAGGTTTTCTCTTTATGTTTTTGTTAGATTTGTGTGTGTGTGTGTGTATATATATATATATTTGTAATATACACATATATATTTGTAATATACATATATATGTTATATATATATGTTATATATATATAAAACTATCCTTAAAGTACTTAATCAAAAATTTTTAATATACTTCTCTAGCTTTTTGGACTCAATTCTAAATGTCACTGTGTTGTGTGCCTATTAGTGTCTGATTCTTTTGAGACCCCATAGACTGTAGCCCACCAGGCTCCTCCAGCCACGGGATTATATAGGCAAGAATGCTGGAGCAGACTGCCATTTCCTACTCCAGGTGATCTTTCTGACCCAGGGATCAAACCTGTGATTCCTGTGTCTCCTACAGTGGCAGGAGGATTTTTCACTGTTGCGCCACCTGGGAAGCCCCACATGTCACCATCTCTAAGGTATTTTGTACTAGGTGTTCTCAGGTAGCCCAAACTTTTCTGCTTTATGACTCTCTGTGATTATGAAAAACTCTGAGCTTTTGGGTCCTAGTGTCATTATCCTATAAACTGGCAAATGCCCCGGTGGAAATGATTTCTAGAACACTATTTATCTCTGTCATTTTACTTCTCTATAGGATTTTATTTAGCCCTTCATTTCATGAATTTTCTCTTATTTTCTATTTCCTTTTACTATTGCTTTATATAAAGGCTTAAGCAGAACACCTTTTTCTCTTTAATGTTAGACATAATTCCCTGAAATTAATAATGCTTTATGTTCCATGTTTATATAAAACAAAACACTATAAAGATGAATTAAAATTTTGTGTGTTGTCAGTGGCTTTGTTACACAGCTTTTTAATCATCCTCATAGCCATACTGGTCAACGTGTTTTCCCATAGGTTTTTTTTCAAGTAGGGAATCCTAAATCTTAGTCTACTGTATAAAATCTGGCTGCCATATTCTGGGATATGAGAGGGAAAATGGGGCTGAGGGACAGTCCTATTTAACCTTACATCACATATATTCCTTCCTCACCTATATTTAAAATAAACCTCCAGAATCTTGCTAAGTTTGAATATTTATTTTCACTTGGCATCCTGGTTTAGAAGAGGGTATTTAAGAATCTTATTAAAAATCCTTATTTAAAAAAAAAGATCAACTTGTCTGGGTTCAATCTAGTTTTTAATTCAACCTGTGTGAGTTGAGGACTTGACACATCTAAGTTCTGAGCACTGGGGGATGAGGGAAATGGCATGTCTTTGGGGCAGATTGCTTAACTTCCCAGGGGTCCCATTTCTTGTCACTTTAGATTACATCTTTCCCTGGCTTCAGAAAACTGTGTATCTAATTTCAAGCTTCTTCTACTGTCTGTTATTTTATACTCACCTATTTGTCTTTCTGGGTTCTCGATCTTTTATTCCAAATGGTCACTGCAGTAAGTTTCTCTGACGGAAAGGTTACATTACTTTAACTAATCCATCATAATTAATTGTAACTCTGCCTTAGACATTCACCTGACTTCTAAAGACCAAAAAAAAAAAAAAGCAACAAACATAACTATGCATTTCCAGTTATACAGGTAATACTCAAGTCATGGAGCCTTTTATAACCAAGCCTTTATTTAAAATATGAATAAAAAGTAATACAGAGACAGAAGGTAAGTCTAAATAAAACACTTTGTCGAGCAAACATGGCATGTACTGTGTTTTCTTGGCTTCTGTTTTTGTCCATTTCAGTTCAGTTCAGTCACTCAGTCATGTCCCACTCTTTTCAACCTCATGAATCGCAACATGCCAGGCTTCCCTGTCCATCACCAACTGCAGGAATTTACCCAAACCCATGTCCATTGAGTCGGTGATGCCATCCAACCATCTTCTCCTCTGTCATCCCCTTTTCCTGCCCTCAACCTTTCCCAGCATCAGGGTATTTTCAAATGAGTCAGCTCTTCTCATCAGGCGGCCAAAGTACTGGAGTTTCAGTTTCAACATCACAACTTCCAATGAACACCCATGACTGATCTCCTTTAGGATGGACTGATTGGATCTCCTTGCAGTCCAAGGGACCCTCAAGAGTCTTCTCCAACACCACAGTTCAAAAGGATCAATTCTTCAGCATTCACCTTTCTTTATAGTACAGCTGTCACATCTGTACGTGACTACTGGAAAAAACACAGCCTTGACTAGATGGACCTTGTGGACAAAGTAATGTCTCTGCTTTTTATTATGCTGTCAAGGTTGGTCATAACTTACTTTCTAAGGAGTAAGCATCTTTTAATTTCAGGGCTGCAGTCACCATCTGCAGTGATTTTAGAGCCGAGAAAAATAAAGTCTGACACTCTTTCCACTATTTCCCTATCTATTTGCCATGGAGTGATAGGACCAGATGCCATGATCTTCTTTTTCTGAATGTTGAGCTTTAAGCCAACTTTTTCACTCTCCTTTTCACTTTCATCAAGAAGCTTTTTGGTTCTTCTTCACATACTGCCATAAGAGTGGTGTCATCTGCATATCTGAGGTGATTGATATTTCACCTGGCAATCTTGATTCCAGCTTGTGCTTCCTCCAGCCCAGCGTTTCTCATGATGCATATAAGTTAAATAAACAGGGTGACAATATACAGCCTGGACATACTCCTTTTCCTATTTAGAACCAGTCTGTTGTTCCATGTCCAGTTCTAACTGTTGCTTCCTGACTTGCATACAGGTTTCTCAAGAGGCAGGTCAGGTGGTATGGTATTTCCATCTCTTTCAGAATTTTCCACAGTTTATTGTGATCCACACGGTCAAAGGCTTTGGCATAGTCAATAAAGCAGAAGTAGATGTTTTTCTGGAACTCTCTTGCTTTTTCAATGATCCAGCAGATGTTGGCAATTTGATCTCTGGTTCCTCTGCCTTTTCTAAACCCAGCTTGAACATCTGGAAGTTCATGGTTCATGTATTGCTGAAGCCTGGCTTGAAGAATTTTGAGCATTACTTTACTAGTGTGTGAGATGCGTGCAATTGTGTGGTCATTTGAGCATTCTTTGGCATTGCCTTTCTTTGGGATTGGAATGAAAACTGACCTTTTCCATTCCTGAGGCCACTGCTCAGTTTTGAAGTGTGCTGGCAAATTGAGTGCAGCACTTCCATAGCATCATCGTTTAGGTTTTGAAATAGCTCAACTGGAATTCCATCACCTCCACTAGCTTTGTTCATAGTGATGCTTTCTAAGGCCCACTTGACTTCACATTCCAGGATGTCTGGCTCTAGGTGAGTGATTGCCCCATCGTGATTATCTGGGTTGTGAAGATCTTTTTTGCACAATTCTTCTGCGTATTCTTGCCACCTCTTCTTAGTATCTTCTGCTTCTGTTAGGTTCATACCATTTCTGTTATTTTATTTAGCCCATCTTTGCATGAAATGTTCCCTTGATATCTCTAATTTTCTTAAAGAGATCTCTAGTCTTTCCCATTCTATTGTTTTCCTCTATTTCTTTGCAATGATCAATGAGGAAGGCTTTCTTATCTCTTCTTGCTATTCTTTGGAACTCTGCATTCAAATGGGTATACCTTTCCTTTTCTCCTTTGCTTTTTGCTTCTCTTCTTTTCATGGCTGTTTGTAAGGCCTCCTCAGACAGCCATTTTGCTTTTTTGCATTTATTTTTCTTGGGGATTGTCTTGATTATTGTCTCCTGTACATTGTCATGAACCTTTGTCCATAGTTCATCAGGCACTCTATCTATCAGATGTAGTCCTTAATTCCATTTCTCACTTCCACTGTATAGTCATAAGGGATTTGAGTTAGGTCATAAATGAATGATCTAGTGATTTTCTCCACTTTTTTCAATTTAAGTCTGAATGTGGCAATAAGGAGTTCATGATCTGAACCACAGTCAGCTCTCAGTCTTGTTTTTGCTGACTGTATAGAGCTTCTCCCTCTTGGGCTGCAAGGAATATAATCAATCTGATTTCGGCGCTGACCATCTGGTGATGTCCATGTGTTGTTAGAAGAGGGTGTTTACTATGACCAGTGCGTTCTCTGGCAGAAGTCTATTAGCCTATGCCCTGCTTCATTCTGTACTCCAAGGCCAAATTTGCCGGTTATTCCAGGTGTTTGTTGAATTCCTACTTTTACATTCCAGTCCCCTCTAATGAAAAGGACATCTTTTGTGGTGTTAGTTCTAGCAGTTCTTGTAGGTCTTAAAAGAACTGTTCAATTTCAGCTTCTTCAGCGTCACTGGTCAGGGCATAGACTTGGATTACCATGATATTGAATGGTTTGCCTTGGAAACAAATAGAGATCATTCTGTCATTTTTGAGATTGCATCCAAATACTGCATTTCGGACTCTTGTTGACTATGATGGCTACTCCATTTCTTCTAAGGGATTCCTGCCAATAGTAGTAGATATAATGGTCATCTGAGTTAAATTCACCCATTCCAGTTCATCTTAGTTCGCTGATGCCTAGAATGTCGATGTTCACTCTTGCCATTTCCTGTTTGACCACTTCCAATTTGCCTTGATTCATGGACCTGACATTCCAGGTTCCTATGCAATATTGCTCTTTCCAGCATCAGACCTTGCTTCTATCACCAGTAACACCCTCAAGTGGGTGTTGTTTTTGCTTTGGCTCTATCCCTTCATTCTTTCTGGAGTTATTTCTCCACTGATCTCCAGTAGCATATTGGACACCTACTGACTTGGGGAGTTCATCTTTCAGTGTCCTATCTTTTTGCCTTTTCATACGGTTCACGGGGTTCTCAAGACAAGAATACTGAAGTGGTTTGCCATTCCCTTCTCCAGTGGACTACATTCTGTCCGACCTCTCCACCATGACCTATCCGTTTTGGTGGCCCCACATGGCATGGCTTAGTTTCATTGAGTTAGACAAGGCGGTGGTCCATGTGATCAGATTGGCTAGTTGTCTATGATTGTGTTTCAGTCTGTCTGCTCTCTGATACCCTCTCTCAGCACCTACTGTCTTACTTGGGTTTCTCTTACCTTGGATGTGGGGTATCTCTTCATGGCTGCTCCAACAAAGTGCAGCCGCTGCTCCTTACCGTGGATGTGGGATAGCTCCTCTTGGCCACCGCCCTTGATCTTTGACATGGGTTAGCTCTTCTCAGCTGCTCTGTTCCTGTGCTGTTGCTCCACCATTTGGCATTCATTAATTACATTGCCAAACTGATAGTCAAAATTATTTATATTCCCTGTGCCATCCAGTGTCCATAATCATAACCATTCTTTTATCTCATTCTCGCATGCCAAGCCATTATTTCCTCTGTTCTAAATCAACCAGGTCCAGCTCTGAGACAAACTGAAGACCATCCGTATAGCTCAGAGCTCACCTACATTATTCAAATGATCAAATCGTAAGCCATTTCTTCTGCCCTATCCTGCCATCCTTGCAAAGACTCTGGCCTGGGATAACCTTTGTTTCTCCTCTCTGCTTCCTGACCATACCCATGTGTCTCTGCATGCCACAGTGAGCCCTCTCCATGCCATGGTGTGCACCTTCCTCTTAGGAAATTTCAGTAAAAAAAATCTTTCAATAACATTAGTTCTTCCACATCATCATTCAGGTGCCTCTCTGAATTAAATATCCTGATGATGCAATTGCCACACTATCAAAAGAACATTGCTGGTGAGCATGAAATCCATAAAAAAAATTTTTTTTTCAAAAAGTGGGGACTTTGTTAAAACAAAATTTATATATACTTGTTTTAATCGATATAAAAGAAAAAATAATATTAAGACATTTAATCTTAGAATCAAATATTGATCACTACAGCTGAATTAGGAAATATTTGCCAATATCTAATGTATATTGTCACCCTGCTTATTTAACTTATATGCAAAGTACATCATGAGAAACGCTGGACTGGAAGAAACACAAGCTGGAATCAAGATTGCCAGGAGAAATATCAATAACCTCGGATATGCAGATGACACCACCCTTATGGCAGAAAGTGAAGAGGAATTCAAAAGCCTCTTGATGAAAGTGAAAGTGGAGAGTGAAAAAGTTGGCTTAAAGCTCAACATTTAGAAAACGAAGATCATGGCATCTGGTCCCATCCCTTCATGGGAAATAGATGGGGAAACAGTGGAAATAGTGTCAGACTTTATTTTTCTGGGCTCCAAAATCACTGTAGATGGTGACTGCAGCCATGAAATTAAAAGACGCTTACTCCTTGGAAGGAAAGTTATGACCAACCTAGATAGCATATTCAAAAGCAGAGACATTACTTTGCCAACAAAGGTCCATCTAGTCAAGGCTATGGTTTTTCCTGTGGTCATGTATGGATGTGAGAGTTGACTGTGAGGAAGGCTGAGTGCCGAAGAATTGATGCCTTTGAACTGGGGTGTTGGAGAAGACTCTTGAGAGTCCCTTGGACTGCAAGGAGATCCAATCAGTCCATTCTGAAGGAGATCAGCCCTGGGATTTCTTTGGAAGGAATGATGCTAAAGCTGAAACTCCTGTACTTTGGCCACCTCATGCGAAGAGTTGACTCATGGGAAAAGACTCTGATGCTAGGAGGGATTGGGGGTAGGAGGAGAAGGGGACAACAGAAGATGAAATGGCTGGATGGAATCACTGACTCGATGGACGTGAGTCTGAGTGAATTCTGGGAGTTGGTGATGGACAGGGAGGCCTGGCATGCTGCGATTCATGGGGTCACAAAGAGTCAGACACGACTGAACGACTGAACTGAACTGAATGTAGAAACATGCCTTAAAATAAATATGTGAAAAACCTTAAGTTATTCATTCATATCTTAAGTTATCACAAGTTATCCAAGTTATTCCAATAATTTTTTACAACCGTAGTGGAAATTATTTTAAGTAGCTGATAACATTATATAATGAAGCTAATGAAGCAACCTCTTCATGAAATGTGGACTCTTTATCTCTTTCTAAATACAAGTATAGTCAATATATAAACTTTGATATATATATATCATGATTTTATTCTGTAGAAACCTTTCTTTCTTCCACTAGTTCTCTCTCTCTCTCTCTCTCTCTCAATGTAGTCATTGAATATAGGGGCAAGTGATATTGGAAAGAACATAATAATTAAAAGGCATTACATGCCTGTGTGTTGAGTTGCTTCAGTTGTGTCCGACTCTTTGTGACTCCATAGATCTTACCCGTCTAGGCTCCTCTGGCCATGGGATTCTCCAGATAAGGACACTGGACTGGGTTGCTATTCCCTCATCCAGGGGATGTTCCTGGATCAGGGATCGAATCCATGTCTCTTTATGTCTCCTTCTTTGGCAGGCGGTTCTTTAATTCCAGTAATTTTTTATAAACAGTGGAAGTTTTAAGGAGCTGATACATTATATGATGAAGCTAATGAAGCAACATTTATATGAATTTTGGACTCTTTAACTCTTTCTAAATACAAGTACAGTCAATATATAAACTTTAATGTATACAGTTTAAGGAAAAACATACGCTTGAGCAAGATGAGTTGTTTTGTTGTATACTCATTAGCTCTGGGCTTAAAGAAAAAGACAAAATGTTTTATGTGACTAAGCAAAGGAATGTAGGAACAAAAAAAAAGTGTGTCTTTTTCTTCTCCTCAAGAGCTCTAGACCCCTTTTTCCCAGTGGGGGACCCCAGACTTCTTATCAACCTACCTGAGAATGAACTCTCTGACTCCATAGTCACCCCTTTTTCTTTTAAACCACTGGCACGACCTGGGAAGCCCTACAAGACATTACACTAATAATTAAATGAAGGAATTTTTAGAAGATAAATATCATCAGAACTGACAGTGTTGATAGAGGTACACATATAACCTTAACTCCATGGTAACTGCTGAACTTCTTTTGGGTCTGGTGTTAAAGTAAGTCTAAGAAGTTGGTTGTACACACACAACTGATGCCCAAGGATTTGGTATAACACTTAGCGTTGGCCCTTGTGTGGCAGACAGGATACTAAAAAAATGAGGCCTACAAGAGTGGCACCATTAGGGAATGCAGAATGAGTTTACCATTATTTCTCTTGACTTCACCCCTTCCTTTCTGTCTTCAGTTCTAAACTCTCCTACCTGGAAACATATGACAGACATTTTGAAACATATAATAGGCATTTTGTGTAAACTTAAACTCTGATTCTGGGAAACTAAGCCACCCTACCTCACTGTGACTGACACACAATACCCCAATCCCAAATTAGTGTGGTTCTTCAAAGAGGCATTTTTCAGAACCAAAGAGGAATTATAAATGCATGTCCAGAGACTTGCATTTTTTGTGTAAAAAAGTTTTCTTATAAAAAAAATAGCTCTGTCAAATAGAATAGCTAAAATCTTACATTATGTCTTCTCTAATTTTTACCTTTCTAAATGTGGGAAGAGTGCTACTTAACACTGCTAATTATGGATGTTTAATACTAATCCATGAGACATGGGGATTTGTACAATTTACTTGATGGTTACATAAAATTTTATGCATATTCATAAGAGTATAAGTAGAAATTAATTGTTGCAATATGTCTGGGTCTTTTAAAATGCATTCTTTGTTGTTCAGTCACTCAGTCATGTCTGACTCTTTGCAACCCCATGGGCTACAGCATGCCAGGCTTCCCTGTCCTTCACTATCTCTCAGAGTTTGCTTGAACTCATGTTCGCTGAGTTGATGATGCCATCCAACCATCTCATCCTCTGTCATTCCCTTCTCCTCTTGCTCTCAATCTTCCCAGGATAATGGTCTTTTCCAGTGAGTTGGCTCTTCACATCAGGTGGCCCAAGTATTGGAGCTTCAGCATCAGTCCTTCCCACGAACATTCAGGGTCGATTTCCTTTAGGATTGACTAGTTTAATATGGGCATTGTTTCCACTTTGGTTCAGTCCCTTCATTCCTTCTGGAGCTATTTATTCACTCTTTTCCACTAGCATTTTGGACACCTACTGACCTGGGGGGCTCATCTTTCAGTGTTATATTTTTTTGCCTTTTCATACAGTACTTCATCAGGTTCTCAAGGCAAGAATGCTGAAGTGGTTTGCCATTCCTTTCTCCAGTAAAATACACTTTAATATTCCACTTTTAGAATTTGCTTATTTAAGCAAAACAACATTGAATGAGTTTTGAGTAGTTTCTAGATAATCCAATTAATTATCAAATATTTTGAATAGCCTAAAATCTCTTTTTCTAGACCCAGTTTTCTGACATGATATAAATATCCTGGGGTCTCAAAGAGGAATGCTAAAGTATAACTGGGATATTGAACAGTGAACTAAAGCATATAGTATCTTCCAAATGTCTATGTTTAAAGTTTTTGGTATGCTTATCTTATTTATTATGGTTCTCAATTCATGAAAGATGTCAACTTTACTTTAAAACAGATAACAATTGTTTAGTGATGTCATAGAGAAGAAATCTAAGAGAAAGGGTATAATGAGGATGTTCAAGAATGCTGGAGAAAAATAAATTTCTAGGAAAGGGAATTATAAAGTGGATAAAGTGCTTGAGGGCCATGGGAGTTGAACAGATTTCAAAAATGGAAGAGGAACAGAAACATCGAGAAAGACACTGAACATAGGTATCCTAGCAGTGTCTCTTAAGGAGGCAGAAGCTTTTTGGACGAGTGAGCTGAAATCTTTGAAAACAATTTGTTAGTTAAAGAGAAAGAATTTTTTTAAGGTGTAAAAAACACTGCAAAAGAGAGTGAAAGAGAGAAATGGGAAGATTGAAAGTTTTGCTAAGTAAAGAGAATTCAATTTTCTTGTGGACAGAGGTCCAATGTGACTATTAATTACATTTATCAAACATGATGAGATATGTATGACACCCTCCCTTATCAATTCCCCATGTCCCGTTGTTCCTGTTATTACCTTTCCCTCTCCTCTTTCATGAAATTCTGGCATTGGGTCAATATCACTTGGAAATTACTGCTGCTGCTGAATTTCATTTAGAGAAAGTGACAACACACATCTGTGACTATGACATTTAACCTACTAAAAATAAAAGTAAAAGAGCATATTAACAAATGCCATCACCATCACAGGAATAAAGAGAAAACTGGCTCAGGTTATATTGAGAATATTTAAAAACACAAATGTATTATAAGCCTGAAAATAGGCCCTATAGGAAATTATATTTTAGTTCTATGGTAATTTATTCACCTTAAGTGAGGAGTGACACACTGTATATAGTTTATGGGTTTATAATTTTTGTAATTAATTCTTTAAACTTTCATGACACTTTAGCTGCTCTGATTTTCAAATTATTTTACATTCCATTGAAATCATACATTACTGAGTGGGGACAATCAGTAATTTATTTATATTGATTTATGTCAAAGAAGGTATTGTTTTGATGTCTAAGGTGAAATAAAGCACTAGGAATCAACAAAAGCTAATTTTGTTACTGCAGTCTTAAATAATTGTTCAATGTGAAGGAAATATGCATGTAATTCAAATATCTCATTCCTATTAATGTAGAAGGTAACTGAATCATTACCACTGTCTCATCAATTGGGCTTTAGAAGCACTTGCCAGATAACTTCATTTATACAGCCAATTTAAACTTTCTTTAGGCTTGACTTATTGAACAGTGGAATTTAGTACTTTGTAATAAACTGGGATTTTAAAAGGAAAATTGTACTGGTTTTCTACTTCTTGACACATACCCTTGGAATGGAAGACTGTTGCATATCAGGAATTCTCCTTCATAGGAGAGATGTAACTTATGATAAAAATAGTTGCTTAAGAGCCCCTTTTGAACAGTTTCTCAGTTGTGCAAAATTCCATGTATCTTAATTAGCATAGGGTCTAAGAAGTGTATTTGTTTATAATTCCACTTAATATGATTAATGTAAAGCCAACTATAGCATACCATACCAGTTTCTAGACTCAGAACATTTGTATCTCCTCCTTAAAAAGCTAAAAAATTTTAGCTTTTTAACATTGAAATAGCTTAGAAGGGAAAAACAGGAATGTGAATGAGACAGGTCTCATGCATATTTCCTGCTAAAATTTTAGGTAGAAAATTCTATCAACAATTTGCCCAGCTGCTTTCTATTACTTAGCAACATATAATTAATAAAATATTACATAAATCTGATTTAATCCTGCTGAAAATTCAGTTAGGCTTTTTATTAATCTTACCAGGTCTGACAGAAAGAAAAGGCACAATCAAAAAGTTATTTAAAGATAATTTTAATGAAATTCTGTTTACAGCAGTAGATGCAGAGTTGTTGTTCAGTTGCTCAATCATGTATGACTCTTTGCCACCCCATGGACTGCAGAACTCAGACTTCCCTTTACTTCACCATTTCCCAGAGCTTGCTCTAACTCATGTGCATCTAGTCAGTGATGCCATCCAACTGTCATCCTCTATCATCCTCTTCTCTCCTGCCTTCAATCTTTCCCAACATGATGGTATTTTCTAATGAGTCAGCTCCTCAGATCAGGTGGCCAAAGTATTGGAGTTTCAGCTTCAGCGTCAGTCCTTCCAATGAACATTCAAGACTGATTTCCTTCAGGATTGATTGGTTTGATCTCCTTGCAGTCCAAGGGACTCTCAAGAGTCTTCTCCAATATCAGAGTTCAGAAGCATCAATTCTTCGGTGCTCAGATTTCTCTATAGTTCAACTCTCACATCCATACGTGACTACTGGAAAAACCATAGCTTTGACTAGATGGACTTTTGTTGGCAAAATAATGTGTCTGCCTTTTAATATGCTGTCCAGGCTGGTCATAGCTTTTCTTCCAAGGAGCAAGTGTCTTTTAATTTCATGGTTACAGTCACCATCTGTGGTAATTTGGGAGCCCAAGAAAGTAAAGTTTGTCACTGTTTCCATTGTTTCCCTATCTGCCATGAAGTGTTGGAATTGGATGCCATGATCTTAGTTTTTCGAATGTTGAGTTTTAAGCCAGTTTTTTTTCACTCTCCTGTTTCACTTTCATCAAGAGGCTCTTTAATTCCTCTTTATTTCTCCCACAAGGGTGGTGTCATCTGCATATCTGAGGTTATTGATATTTCTCCTGGCAATCTTGATTCCAGCTTCTGCTTCATGCAAGCCCAGCAATTTGCACGATGTACTCTGTATATAAGTTAAATAAGCAGTGTGACAGTATACAACCTTGATGTACTGCTTTCCCAATTTGGAACCAGTTCATTGTTTCATATCCAATTCTGACTGTTGCTTCTTGATCTGCATTCTCTGGAGGCAGGTAAGGTGGTCTGGTATTACCATCTCTTGAAGAATTTTCCACAGTTTGTTGTGATCCACACAGTCAAAGGTTTTAAGGTAGTCAATGAAGCAGAAGTAGATGTTTCTCTGAAATTGTCTTGCTTATTTTATTATTCAGTGGATGTTTTCAATTTGGTCTCTGCTTCCTCTACCTTGTCTAAATCCAGGTTGCACATCTGGCTGTTTTTGGTTCATGAACTGTTGAAGCCTAGCTTGGAGAATTTTGAGTATTACTTTGCTAGCATGTGAGATGCATGCAATTGTATGGTAGTTTGAACGTTCTTTGGCATTGCCTTTCTTTGGGATTGGAATGAAAACTGACATTTTCCAATCCTGTGGCCACTGCTGAATTTTCCAAATTTGCTGGCATATTGAGTGCAGCACTTTCACAGCATCATCTTTCAGGTTTTGGAATAGCTCAGCTGGAATTCCATCACCTCCACTAGCTTTGTCATAATCATACTTACTAAGCCCACTTGAGTTTGCACTTCAGGATGTCTGCTCTAGGTGAATGATCACACCATCGTGGTTATCTGGGTCATTAAGATCTCTTTTGTATAATTCTTCTGTGTATTCTTGCCACCTCTTCTTGATATCTTCTGCTTCTGTTAGGTACTTAACATTTGTGTCCTTTACCGTGCTCATCTTTGCATGAAATATCCCCTTAGTAACTCTGATTTTCTTGAAGAGATCTCTAGTCTTTTCCATTCTACTGTTTTCCTCTATTTCTTTGCATTGAACTCTTAGGTAGGCTTTCTTACCTCGCCTTGTAAGAACTCTGCATTTAGATAGATATACCTTTCCTTTTCTCCTTTTGTAAGCTATTTGTAAGGGCTCCTTCAGATAATCATTTTGCCTTTTTGCATTTCTTTTTCTTAGGGATGGTTTTGATCACCACCTCCTGTACAATGTTACAAAACCTCGTCCATAGTTCTTCAGGCACTCTATCAGATCTAATCCTTTAAATCTGTTTGTAACTTCTACTGTATAATCATAAGGGATTTAATTTAGGTCATACCTGAATGGCCTAGTGGTTTTCCGTACTTGTGTTGTTGGAAGAGGGTGTTTGCTTTGACCAGTGTGTTCTCTTGGCAAAACTCTCATAGCCTTTGCCCTGCTTCATTTTGTACTCCAAGGCCAAACTTGCCTGTTACTTCAGGTATCTCTTGACTTCCTACTATTGCATTCCAATCCCCTATGATGAAAAGGACATCTTTTTTTTGGTGGTAGTTCTAGAAGTTCTTGTAGGTCTTCATAGAACCATTCAACTTCAGCTTCTTCAGCATGCATAGTCGAGTAGAACTGAAATGAATGGTAAGACTCCCAGGGACCTGCGGTAACTATAATCTATGACCATACCTAGCTTTACGGGGGAAAGAGTACTTTCATTAGAGCTTAGCATTACAGCCATTGATGTGCAGTCATCTGAATATCACTGCGACCATAGAGAATGCAGCCATTGGCCAAAAATGGCCCAGGATTAACAGAGCAGGGCTTCCCTGATCAGCTCAGTTGGTAAAGAATCCATAGGCAATGCAGGAGACCCTGGTTGGATTCCTAGGTCAGGAAGATCCTCTGGAGAAGGGATAGGCTACCCATTCCAGTATTCTTGGGCTTCCTTGTGGCTCAGCTGGTAAAGAATCTGCCTGCAATGCGGGAATCCTGGGTTTGATTCCTGGGTTGGGAAGATCCCCTGGAGAAGGGAAAGGCTACCCACTCCAGTATTCTGGGCTGGAGAATTCCATGGACTATACATGTCGCAAAGAGTTGGACATGACTGAGTAACTTTTGCTTTCACTTTCAACTGTCTCTTTCCACCTACAATTTGGCCAAAAATATAACTGATGGTCAAAGGATCTAAAGGTTAATCTAAAGTATAGAGAAGTCAGAAAAGGGTGGAAAATAGTTCGGCACAGCAACTCAAGTTATCACAGTAGTATAGTAAAATTAAAAAATAGTACAAATCTAAATACTAAATATATAAGTTGAGAAAAGCTCATACACATATTGAAACTCTCTTGATAAAAAATTATTTCTTAAGGTTAAATGATTGCATACATAATTTTAAGAGATATGCAAATCACAGTTCAAACAATTTAAAAATGTATTATATGTATTTTACTTTCAATAACAGCTACCTAATAGAAGAATAAAATGAAGAGACTCATTGCTACTTCACAAGTTATCTCAGAGTCCATTTCTATAAAGAAAATGGACAATGGAATATATTTCTAAATTTACTGTAAGAACTCTATGTGGTCATTAAACAAAATATTCAGCAAAAAAATGCAATAAAATCTTAAATATGTGTTATATAATATTGAAATAGCACTAATTGAAGATTTACTTTAGGCAATACATCAGAGCAAATGTACTGGGAATCCTATTACCATAAAATGAATGAATCTTGATTAATTACTATTAAAGTAGATGAATCTGTATCTAAGAAAAGTCAGCAGTACGCACATGAAGATGATGTAGTTTCACTGAAGGATGTAGAATTTAGAAACAATGGTTAGAAGTAGGCAAGGAATCAAACACAAATATTGAACAATATATTCAGAAAAAAGAAAACATAGTTCAGTATAAAACAAAAATAAAAACTCTCTCAGACAAAGAGAAACAGGAAATTAATCATTAAGAAACCTGTCTTTCAAAAAATGTTAAAAGAAGTTCTTCAGGAAGAAATAAATGATTTATTTATTTACAGGTAAAAAAAACAAAAACAAAAATCACTGAGCATCCATAAAGAAAGCAAGAATTTTGGAGAAGGAAAAAGGAAGGTAAAATGAAATATTTCATTATTCTTATTCTTGAGACTAAAAAAAAAAAGCCCACCTAATGACAATACCGGTGTACTGCATGTTTTTAGGATATGACTAAGTTAAATGAATGTTGATAATGTAATAAGAGGTGGGAGGGATGAAGTGGAAATAGGCTAAATTAATGCTTCTGCACTACACATGAATTATGTTATTTGAAGGTAGACTTTGATTCGTTTTTTAAATTTATACTGAAAATTATAAAGAAACTTAAAAAATAAAACACAATAAATGAAGTAAAATCGACTTGCTAAGACAGTACACAATAAGGAATTACATAAGATACCCAATTAAAACAAAAGAAGGCAGAGGGGACGAGTTGGCATTGTTCAAGGTCATTTTTTGCTATTCATGTGGAAGACTAATAAAATAATGAAAAGTACCAAAAAAAAAAGTCATATCTTTTACAAAAAGTGGATTAATAACATCAGAGAATGAAAAATACTACATACATTTTTCAAAAGTATAATATGTTGTTTTCAAATGGTAAAAGTGAGGAACAGATATATATGAAGGATGGAAATACACTCATAGTGGCTTAATAAAGAAAAAATAAATGTTGGAAAAAAACAATATTTGAGCCAGTAGGTATTATTTGGGAGAGTAAATTTTATCACACCATAATACATGATTTATTTAGATATTTTTATAGTTTTAAATATTTCTTTACAGTCTTAACCTAAAAGGTAACAATAAAGTATGTTGCAATTTGACAAATCTCCCGTCTTTCAACACAACTCACACAATTAGATAAGAAATAAACAAATATCAACTGAAAATGTTTTAATTAAATGAAAGATCTTGATTGAAAAACATTCATAGAAATCAGCAATGTGAAAATACATATTTCCAAGCAAGAAGTCATGAACTATGCGTGGAGAATAAAAATATATATTTGAAAATTATGAAAATAATTCTAAACTAATTTCAGTAATTCATTCATTAAAAATAGTATGAATGATAAAAGGCAGACAGTTAATGATATTGTAGCTACATCAATAAAGACAAGATCAGTAGATGTGCCTCCCTGGTACATATTGGAGGCCTCCAGTAGCGTAGAAGCCTGAGTGATATAAGCAGTCTACCTTTCAGCCTCAAGGGCTAGCAGTTGTTGTGCCTTGCTAATGCTAAGTCACTTCAGTTGTGTCCAACTCTGTGCGACCCCATAAACACCAGTCCTCCAGGCTCCCCCATCCCTGGGATTCTCCAGGCAAGAACACTGGAGTGGGTTGCCATTTCCAATGCCTGATCACAGCTGATTAAATAAGCTTCATTTCAAATATGACACCTGGAGCATGGCTTTGGTTGCATAATAAGTTATTGTAATTATAAACTATATAAAAAGAGGACAGATTCTTATTAAACCTGTGCAAATAACCTTGTTGCCATGGAAATACAAGCTCTCAACAAGTGATTCCAAATTCTGAAGGAGTCAAGTAGGGACAAAAAGATAAATGGTTCATTTCTATTTACAATAGCATGGCCCACTACTGCTGTGAGTTATGGACAGTTTCAGAGAAAGGTGTCCCTTGTATCCAGAAAATAAAATGTTAAGACATCAACAATTTTTGAAAAAAAAAAAAAGCTGCAGTCATCCCCTATTGGTTTATTTATTTATTTGTAATTAATTTTTGTTTCATTGGATCTTGGAATATTAATCTCATGGTCCTTTCTCAGTTGATGTTCTGGATATTCTGATTCAGACTAATGGTATGGTCTTAAAACTACTTAAGTGGTGTCCTAAGAAGCTATACCAAAGTACCTGGCACACTGTTTCCAACAGGACTGTGAGACAGTCCTTCTTTGTTGAAGATGCCTTCTGACAAGCAGCTGATTAACAAGCATTGCCATGGAAGCACCCTGTACAAACAAAACAAACAAACATCTACCTGAAAGTAGATAACAAGACTCAAAGTGCTATACTTAAATTATGGCTGATGGTTATCAAAAGCAAAAGATCTGTTGAGAACTCAGCTACAAGTTTAATATGACAAAAAAAAATTAATAATGCAGTTGACAAGGGAAATTGTTTTCTATGGCATGTCAGTCTAAAAGTTTTAGACAAAATATTTATGATTAACTGTATTTTCAAAAAGTGAATATATCAAATTTATAAAAATGGATAAGCATAATACTACAAAGAAAAATTCTTAAATGTAAAATATAGTAATTGTGAGACACAGTATATCATTAATATATTAAATACATAGCATAAATATAATATATGGGCTTCCTCAGTTGCTCAGCAGTAAAAAAATATCCACCTGGAATACATGAGACTTGCAGAAGATGTGGGTTCAATTCCAATTCAGGAAGATGACCTGGAGTAGGAAATCACAACCCACACCAGTATTCTTGCCTGGGAAATCCCACGAACAGAAGAAACTGGCAAGCTGCAGCCCCTGGAGTTGCAAAAAGTCGGACACAACTGAGCCACTAAACAACAGCAACATTGCTAGAATATACCAAGAATATACCATCAAATAAGGAAATTCAGTAAGATGGAGTAGGTCATACACACACACACATAAATATATGTGTTGGTATATTAATGAAGTTTCATATTTTCATAGTTAAGTGATGTAAATTCATAGTTAAAAACTAATGGCCTAGAGTATACTGGATTCAAAAAAATAAAGTAATGATCAAGTTAATATTTTAAAAAATAATTAAATTTATAATTGATGACACTAAAATGTTGTTATGTAATGCGAGAAGCAGCATCAACACTTTGATAAATGGAAACATATTGAAAATGTAGAGACTGACATAACTCTAGTAACTTCCCAGACTTCTACCAACTGAGCTATCAAGGAAGCCCAGTAACTTTCCATGCAGCATAATATTCGGAAATTATTTTATCAATCACAATTAACTTCAGAAAGGCCGAGCAGCAATCTGAATTAATGATTAATAATTAATTAATAATTAATTAATGAAACATCAATAATAATTTTAAAATCCCATATGCTACATGCATGCTCAATCATGTCTGACTCTTTGCAACTTCATGAACTGTAGCCCTTCAGGCTCCTCTGTCCATGGGATTATCACAGCAAGAAAACTTATCAATAACAATAGCAACATATCAAATAAGCCTATTTCTATCATCTCTCTTTTTTAAAAGTAAAAAATATTTTCTAATGCTCCAGGAGCTGGAATTCTGAAAAACAGTTTTGGTCCAAAAGATACTATTTAGAATATGAATTTGAAAAGGCAAAATATTAAAATTTGTCAGGAAGTTCAAATATTTGATTCAATAAGAGCTTAGTTTATTAAAAAACAATTCTTAGCTACCTATTCAATGAAAATGACAACAAAAGATATTAAAAGTAAATATAGGAGGCAACATGATTGTAAGGAAATGAAGCTCATTCAAAAGTGAGAAGTCTTTGCTTTCTCAAATAATATGATAAAGTCAACATAAAACACAGGAAATTAAACTAAGTCAAAAGATTATTGCATTTTATGCAGATTATTCCAAAGGTAAAGAAAAACCATTTATAAGCCTTTATTAAAATAAGATCGATAATCTGAGACTTTTTAAGAAAAAATTAATGGCAAGAATATTTAATAATATTTAATACTAAAGTTCTTTTTGGAAATTTTATAAACTCATCAAATCTTAGCCATTTTTGACCTAGAAAAATAAAAATCCATTTCCATGAATCTTGTACAACTTAACATATCTACTTAGGTTTGTTCTGCACTTTTCTCTGACTCTGGGACAACCAGTCATTTCTCTTTGGGGCAAAACTACTCCTTACTTTTTTTTACCCTTGAAAAACAAAACAAGAAAACCCACCATATACTTTGTATTTAAAATTGTTCCTTTCTGCTACTAACACTTCTATTCATATATATTATATATAACTTATAACCACAGTAGTTCTTTCACAAGAAAACTTGGGTAATTGTGGACTGTCATACATCAGCATTTTATAGAAGACTGGAAAGCTTATGAATATACAATTCACACATTTTTATAGAAACATATGTCACTTATATTACTGTACATAACATGAATAAGGACATGCACCAATCCAAATAAATGTACTCTATAAGAATAAGACATAAAAAGTACATCATTGTTTAACATTACAAAGTTTGTAAACAGATGGTGCTTTTATATGAAATTATATGTTGCAGTTTTACAAATAAATTTATAATTTTATGAAAGACTATTCAAAGCAGCTACTCTAAATTCTTATGAATTTGACATTATATTTTTAAATTCAGTTAATGGAAGATTTTCCAAGACAATCTGAGTATAAAATATATTTAATGTTTTATGTTTTATTCTTCTTTTTAAGCAGTAATATTTTTGCTAAACCACATATAATTGTTATCTATTCAAAGCCAAATATCTGCAAGTAGCTTTGGTATGAGAAAAACAGTTAACTACCAACTACTTCATCTACTTTATCTGCAGGATTTACAAGTGTTTCTGTATTTTAAAATAATTATGTAAGAACCCTAAAAAACTATCAAAAATATCATTTTAAATAATTTTATTACTTTTTAAAAGTAAGCATGTATATTTTTTAAAAGAGAATTCCATTAACTCATGTTGTCACCAAGGTACAAATGAATCTCAAAGGAAATATTAGAATTAATTTTTTTCAAGTTTACTGCTGAGGTGTTCACAAGCCATATCTAATAGTCTATCTTGGGAATAATTACTGGTAATGGGAATCCTAGGGAAATTATTGCCTGCTGCTGTGAATTAGGAGTGCCACAGGTGGTGTGCATCAGTTGGAATGGGTTAGAGGAGAGTAGTAGTCTGAGCCAAAACTGCTTAAGCTTGATTTGTGGAATCATTGTCTCTGGGTGCTTCAGACATAAATTGGCTACTTAGAGCAAGGCCTTTTTTTTTTTTTCCCCAAACAAAACAAAATGGTGCACATATAAAACAAAACACAGATTGACCATTATGTTTTTAATATGTAACAGTGAAATACCTTCAAGTTGTGAAAGAAACATACTTTAAGGCAGATTTCTGAGTGAATATAAACTGTTTTAAATTAAGGTTAACAACTTTTCACTTTCATGCATTGGAGAAGGAAATGGCAACCCACTCCAGTGTTCTTGCCTGGAGAATCCCAGGGATGGGGGAGCCTAGTGGGCTGCCATCTCTGGGGTCGCACAGAGTTGGACACGACTGAAGCGACTTAGCAGCAGCAGCAGCAACAATGGATATTACAAGTCTCTGGTTTATTTTGCATAGATTTAAAATAATCATTAACAAATTGCATTGATTGGCTAATGGTATGTCCTCCTGTTACATTTCAGGTATCCAGTACGTTTATAAACAGCACTATTTGACTCTATTATTGTTACTATTTATCACCCTAGTTGAAGGAAATTTATGACTTATCACCAGTAAATTGCCTTATGATGGTCTGATGGCTCACTATATATAAATACCTGGGGATTATTAATTGGGTTTTCTTTATAACAATAAAATTATGATTATTTCAAATATTTCTAAATGGATTTGTCTTAATCCTATGTTTATAAATTATTTTCAGAGAAAATATTTTAGATAAATATCAGGTCAGTCTACTAATTTAAAGTAAATAAATTTAAAATGCCAAATACAGTATCCCTATGATTGTTGATAACTTTACTTGAAATATAACTCTGAATCAGAAGAAATAATGAATACATACACTGTAATATTAAAACTGAAAAACTGGATTACCTATAGACTGAAAAAAAATAAATAAAACAAAACAAAAAACTAGATAAGATGTTGATTCCCACTTACCTCTGCTATTATATCCAATCATGACAAATTAATGCAAAACTAGCTAAATTTTGAGGTCTAAGATAATTTTGGACTGCTTTCCAGAGATAAACTAAGTACATTTGTGAAAGGAAACTATTGCAAATGTGATTTAAAGGAAAAAAAACGGGGGGAATGTTAGAAAAAATTCATAGGCCTAAGCAAAAATTCAAAATAGTGGGAATAAAAGGTTAAAATTCCATGAGTGATTTTACTGAATTGCTTCCCATGTTATTTGGTAAAACTGATACATAATGACTCATTTATGTGACCCACTTGCATGCTGGAAAATGAAAATACAATTCTTGCCATTCAAATAACTTGGTGTTAAAAACGTTTGATTATTTGAGGTTAATCTGAGCTGTATAAAGTCAAAGTAGATGTAATAAAACCAAAATGCACTGAGATTTTTTAATAAGGAAAAAAAAAACTTTCTGAGACAATATTTTTTCATAGGGTAGTTAATGCAGTTTCTCAGAAGTGCTTAAGAGTACTATCTCAGCTATAACATGATTTACTCAACATTAGCGAAAGATCATGCAGGGATTAAACCTGAATCTCCTGCACTGCAGGTGGGTTCTTTAACCACTGAGTCAATGAGGAAGGCTAAAGTGAAAGTGAAGTCGCTCAGTCAACTTGTTCGACTCTTTGCGACCCCATAGACTGTAGCCTACCAGGCTTCTCTGTCCATGGGATTTTCCAGGGAATAGTACTGAAGGGGGTTGCCATTTCCTTTTCCAGGGAATCTTCCCAACCCAGGGCTCGAACACGGGTCTCCCGCATTGTAGACAGACGCTTTACCATCTGAGCCACCAAGGAAGTCAAAGAACATAAACTTTAAAAAGGAATTTTTTTTTTTAATTGTAAAGAGAACTTACAACCACCGTGGGGTCTAATGGTAGTGTTCCTATGAAATAATTGTAAATGTTTCCATAAAAATAAGTTATAAAAGGATATTAGTAAGATAAATTTAGATAAATACTATTTTTTCAGAGTCCTGTCAGAAAGAAACCTTTCTATTTATTAATAACAAAGGGAATTTAACTCAGAGAATTACAGATGTGGTAGCTTAAGAAGGTGAGTCAGTGTTTGTGAAGAAATTCAGACACAGAAGTCAGGATACTTCTTCAATTCTTAAGACGGAGGGACTGATAGAAGATGGAGTGTTACAAGAGCCCAGAAGCCAGAGTCATTTGCAGAAGTTGAAGTCATGATAAGACCTATCTGAAAGGAATTATGCTGTAGACTAAGTTCTTATATTGAAGTTCATATGAAAACCCAGATTCATATGTTGAATCTTAGTCTCCAATGCAGTAGTATTTGTGCATGCATGCTAAGTCGCTTCAGTCCTGTCCAACTCTTTGCAACCCCATGGACTATAGTGCGCCAGGCTCCTTTGTCCATGGGGGTTCTCCAGGCAAAAATACTGGAGTGGTTGCTGTGCCCTTTGAACCCATGTCTCTTATGTCTCCTGCATTGGCAGGTGGGTTCTTTCCTGCTAGCGCACCTGGGATGCCCATTTGGAGATGGGGCCTTTGAAAGATCATTAGGTCGTGAGAATAGAGCCCTCACAAATTGGGTTAGTGTCTTCACAAAAGAATCCCAGAGACCACCCTTACCCTTTTAGCCATGTGTGAACACAGGGAGAAGAGAGTCATGCATGAATCAGAAAGTGGGCTCTCACCAGATACTGAATTTGCTGATGCTTTGATCTTGGAATTCCCAGGCTTGAGAACTAAAAGAGATCATTGTTGTTTAAGCCACCAGACGGTGGTTTTCTTTATTATAGAGTACCTAACAGAGACAACCTGCAACCATAGAACTTTCCCTGTTATTAATACTGCTAGAGATGCAATCAAAGGCAAAGAACAACAGAGAAATCCATGGATGCCCCCTTCCTCATATTCCCCAACTTCCCACACTCACTTTCCATTGACCTAACACTGCCAGATGCCAGCTGAAATGTCTGTTCATCCTGAGATACAGCACAGAGCAGAAGGACAGGACTGTTATTGAGGAAAAAGAAACACAGCTCTAGCAGAAGTATAAAAAAAAAAAAAAAAAAAAAAGAAGAAAAGAAAAACACACAATATTAGAAAGGCAAAAACAAATTTTAGATAAGGTAGTAAAGGCAAGATTTTCTGAGCAAAAGATACTAAGGTGATTCCTGTAAGGCTTTCCAATTTTTACTTAACTGTTCTTACATTGTTGGATTGGTTCAAAATTCTGGTCTCAGAAACTGTGCTGTAGATGAAGCTAATTATTTTTTTCTTTCCTCAATTCCTTCCTCACATATAATTGCTGAGTCAACTTACTAAAAACCTTTACATATATAATATAAAAGCATTTCAAAAAAAATTAGCAATTTACACTCCCAACAATCTAGGAATGTGTCAGATTTTTAAACCTTCAGTGACATTGGATATTTTTATCACTGATTTACATATGTGCAGTTCAGTTCACTCAGCTGTGTTCGACTCTTTGCGACCCCATGGACTGCAGGACGCCAGGCCTCCTTGTCCATCATCAACTTCTGGAGTTTACTTAAACTCATGTCCATTGAGTTGGTGATGCCATCCAACCATCTCATCCTCTTTTATTTCCTTCTCCTCCTGCCTTCAATCTTTCCCAGCATCAGGGTCTTTTCAAATGAGTCAGTTCTTTGCATCAGGTGGCCAAAGTATTGGAGTTTCATTTTCAGCATCAGTCTTTCCAATGAATTGGAATATTTACAATTGAGAGCCAAACCCTGCTCCAGGCATAGAAAATACCCTATGCCCATAGAAAATTGAAGACTCTATTAAATTAAAGAAATATTTTAAAAAGTTGGAAATTCTACCTGTTTCAAGGTTCTGAAATAAGTTGGTTATAGGATATTTATCCAGTTCTTAAATGAAATGTTAAAGGATAGTCCTCCATAAAATGATGGTCCTAAGCTTTGATTATGAATTGCTTCTAAAATTCACCCTAGAAAGGATAGCTCTTTGGGGTTAGTTACAAAACAATTCCCTGGAGGCAAAGAATGGTACCACTCTAACTTTTCCACTTTGTCACTATCAGTACAACTAGTATAGCATTATTAGTACTTCCTATTCAACATATTACTGCTGGATTCCCTCTTATTAGAGGATGGCTAAGGATTTGATGAGACAAGCATTTATTTCCCTCAGCAGTGAAAGCTTTATGATTTGCTAGCTTCTGCAGATTTCACCAATAACTACAGTTGACCTTTATCTCAATGTAGCGCTCCCTATTCATCCATAGTGAAATGTACCATGTTGGTAATCATTTTCTTTTGAAATCATTTTAGTTTGTCAAAAGGGCAGGCTTAAAGAGCAGGAACAATCCCCCTCAGAGTCTGTATAGATGGCCTTTCACACTATTCAACCTTTTACTTACAAAGGGCTCTTTAAACTCCAAGTTTCACACCACATGCATCAAAGAGAGTACGAAACAATGCCATCTGTCAGTCATTTCTTTCCAATGGTTGAAGGGACTCCCCATTATGAACTGCATGTTTGAAAATAAACCTGCAGAGATAATGTCACTGAAGTATGTCCTTAAAAGGAATTTCCCAATAAATGTGTTATATCATTTAGATAATATTCATGCCAAAATTGATAAAGCCACATATATTGAGGGACAGATGTGTTATAAATTCAAAGGACATTCATTGCTCCAATTTCATAATTCAAAAATATCTTGTCTTAAGGATAAATGTTTGTAGCTTCATTTTCAGTTTTTGGTCATCACATTGTACTTTTTCAAACAAATTTGAAATTTTTAATCTTAATGTAAGTTTATTCTCACTGTGAAAATAAGGACAATTACTTGGAGAAAATTTTACTACTACGAAAAATGGATGGGAGATAAAGCTTGTGTTGGGTTAGGGAAAGCTACTATATACTGTTGCTTTCAAATAGATTAAATAGAAAAAAAAATGGTAAAAATATAAATCCCATCCCTCAGATACTGTGTTCCTACTCATGTCCACCTAGAACAGTACTATTTTACTTGCTTTCATTAACTTACTCATAAGATTAAGAAGAGTATGATTAAGTGTTCTGTCTCATATGTAGTATGATAATGAACTGAGAGGGAATTTCACTTGGGGGCAAAGTAATATGCACAAATCAAATCATGAAGTCAGAATGACCAGGTAAGTGTATGAAGTCATAGGGCCAGTTTAGGATGGAACACAGAAGGACTGTAGACACAGGCAGAGAAAAAAGGGATCTGTATGAGTTTTAAGACTTGAGTAGAAGTACTGGGAAAGGACTCTGATGCTGGGAGGGATTGGGGGCAGAAGGAGAAGGGGACGACAGAGGATGAGATGGCTGGATGGCATCACTGACTCGATGGACATGAGTCTGGGTGAACTCCAGGAGTTGGTGATGGACAGGGAGGCCTGGCATGCTGCGATTCATGGAGTCGCAAAGAGTCGGACATGACTGAGCGACTGAACTGAACTGAACTGGGGCCAAATTTTTCTAGTGTGAATTACACTCACTATATGAGAATTAACTCTAACTTTTAATTTTGTTGTTGCTGTTCAGTTGCTCAGTCATGTCCGACTCTTTGTGACCCCATGGACTGCAGCATGCCAGGCTTCCCTGCCCTTCACTATTTCCTAGAGTTTGCTCAAACTCATGTCCAATGAGTTGGTGATGCCATCTAACCATCTCATCCTCTGTTGTCACCTTCTCCTGCTGCCCTCAATCTTTCCCAGCATCAGGGGCTTTTCTAATGAGTTGGTGAGTTGGCTCTTCATGTCAGGTGGCAAGTATTGGAGCTTCAGCTTCAGCATCAGTACTCCCAATGAACGTTCAGCATTGATTTCCTTTAGGGTTGACTGGTTTGATCTCTTCACAATCCAAGGGACTCTCAAGAGTCTTCTCCAACACCAAAGTTTGAAAGCATCAGTTCTTTGGCATTCAGTTTTCTTTAGGGTCCAACTCTCACATCTATACACGACTACTGGAAAAACCATAGCTTTGCCTATAGAGACTTTTGTCGGCAAAGTGATGTCTCTGCTTTTTAGTGTGCTGTCTAAGTTTGTCATAGCTTATCTTCCAAGGAGCAAGCATCCATTAATTTCATAGCTGCAGTCACAGTCCACAGTGATTTCAGAGCTCAAGAAAATTGTCTGTCACTGTTTCCACTTTTCCCCATCTATTTTCCATGATGAACAGATAAATTCTCTTTCATTCTGAGAATGCATTGACATATACAGTGTACGCTAGCAATCCATAAATGTGCCATATGAACAGATCAGAACTTAAACTTGGAATTTTGAGAAGTTTTTGAGAAAAACTAAAAAAATATTTTTATGTAGGTAACTTGATTTATAACATATACATTTCATGTGTACAGCATTATATTACTACTTCAAGGTGCTTACCTCCAAAAGTTTTATTTCCCTCTATCACTGTACACTTGATCCCTTTTACTCACTTCTCCCCTCCTCTTTGATAACCAGTACTCTCTTTTCCATGTGTTTGTTTTTGTTTCACTTGTTAATTTTATTTATGCTTTCAAATAATTACCTTAGTTTTATTGATATTTTATATTGTCTTTTTAGTAATTTATTTGTGCTCTGATTTTATTTTATTTTTCAATTAACTTTAGATTTCACCTGTTCTTATTTTTCTTGTTACTTTAGTTTAAGGTTAGACTGTTTGAGATTTTCTTATTTCTCAAGGTAGGATTTTGTAGGTTGCCATCTTTGCCCCCCACTAGCTGCTTTTAAAATTGTCATTCACTTTTGACAATTTTAATTTGTGTGTCACAGAGAATGTTTTTTTGCATCAAGGAACTAGATGTTAGCTTGCTGAATTTTTATATCCACTTTCTTTCCCAGATTTGGACATTCTCAGTTATTATTTGTTAAAATAAACCCTCTGCTCTTTTCCCCTCCCTTCTCCTTATAAGATACCCAGATATTCCCTTCCCTAAAAGTTTCAGAAAGACCTTGTAGATTTTCTTTATTTTTTTTACTTCTTATTTATCTTTCTTCTACATGTATCCTTTCTAGCTTTCTCTTCAAGCTCTCTAATTCCCTTTTACACAATATGCTCTATTTCCAATGCTTTTAATGCATTCTTCATCTATTTGTTACTCAGTTCCAGAATTTCTGTTTGGCTTTAGATTTTTAATCTCTTCAATAAATGTTGCCATTTGTTCATTAATTTTATTCCAGTGCTCACTGAATTGCCCTTTTGAGTTTATTGGTCGCTTACTGAATTTCTTCATGACACATATTTTGAATTCCGTATCAGTTACACTGCAGTATTCTATGATTTTAAGTTTGGTGTCTGGAAAATTGTCATTTTCTTGCTGTGATACAGTGTTACTGTGGTTCTTCATGGTTCTTGCTGAATTACTTCTCTGCTGGTGATTTGAAGTTTCTATTGGCAGTTGGAGTTTTTCTCTTGTTTTCCAGCAGATGGTGCGATAGCATAAGGTTTTAGTTTCTCTTAGCTGTGCTGTCTTTGGTTGGAGAGGGACACTTTGCATCCACTACTGTCTTTGTAAGAGGTATGACTCCGTGTCTTTGCCATCACTTCTTGCCCTCTGGGGTTCTGGCTGTGTTGCTTCTGCCAGAGCCACTGTCAAACACCAGGATGGTGGGCTATATTCCCTTGCCTCTGGAATCCCCTGAGTTGCAGGCACAGTCTGCCACTGATTGTGGGGTAAGGAGGATCTTTGGAGGGGAGCCAGTACTGTTCAGAAACCTCTACTGTACCTGTTGTTTTAAGGTTTGAAGGCTCCGCTACCGTGGATGGAGTTCAGGAGCCTGGGGGTGGGCATCTCAACATCTGAGTGGATGGGATCCCAGACCCCATTGCCACTGCTGCCCTAGTTATCTGTGGCTGTGGGTGCCACAGAGGGTCGGGGGCCAGAGTCATGTGTGCTGCCTACCTTGATGCTCCTGGGTTCTCTAAAGCTGCGGGCTCAGCTGTCATGGTCAGAGGGACGAGACTGTAGGCACTTACTCCATTGTTCCCTTGGTTGTGTCTCCTCTGTGTGTTCCAATTCACCCATCTTTACAGGCACTGATGTGTGGAATTCTCCAACATCCTGGTGTGTTGTTTAGAGGAACCTTTGTTAAGCTGTGGTGTTTTTTTTGTTGTTGTTGTTTTACTGTTCATATATTTAAGGAATAGAAAAAGGTGGCTTTCCACTCTACACACTGCTGACTTCACTCCTTGAGAAGAACTTCTCAAGTCAGTAAAGATGGAAGTAGAAAATTCATTTACAATTAATTCATAAAAACCACACCTTTTTAATGGAGTTTATAATACTGAATAATAGCACTGTTTGGGATAAAGTAAAAATCACCCAAGACTAGAGTTTGTCAACAAAGATCATGTAATAATGAAGCACTCACTCTATTTCAGCAACTCTACAGCCACATGAGGAAAAGCATCACAGATGTAGAAATGTACAATATAGTTTAACAATCACTATGTAGAAAAAATATATATAGAAACTATAAAGCATAGCTGTTGAGTAACTAACCCCATTTTTATTGGTCATTCTCAAAAACACATTTGCACAGATACTCTAGAGTTGATTTCTTTATATTAAGCCAATATAAGTCAAATTGCAAAAATATGTTAGAAGTTATTTCCTGAGATTTCTAACTAACCTCACTTAGATGTTGCACTGTATTAATCCAGATCATATTGAATTTTATCTCTAATTCATCATGCTTAAATGAACCATCAGTTTCATATTTCAAAATATTTAGTTGATCATCAGTAAATGTATTTACATGCAGATGTTTTAATTGTGAATAAATTATCCTGATAGAAAAAAAATATATATCCTATGTATGTGACAGTAATAGTATTCTTGTGTAATAATTCATTTTTTATTAATATATTTATACCTTCATTCCAAAATATTTATTAGGCAGATATAACATTAAAAGCACTTTCTACAAGCTGAGTGCAAAAGTGTCCCTGAATTCTATGGAATTTAGGTGTAAAGGGTAAAGTGCATAAAATAAGACACAAATAAATGTGTATCAATGCATACTTTGAAAGAGATTTATTAAAAACTTACTTTAATGTAAGTGATGATGGAAAAATATCCATCTTTTGTTCCCACAATGTTTTGGCTTTGGTATGCTTTACTGAGTAATCAGTCCAAAGAGGCTGAGATCAAATTCATTGAATTTATTCATGCAGTATTAAATTTAGGCAAATATCAACAGGATTTTGAGAAACAGAATGTGGCCATACTACAATGTTGATTTCAACTCTTCCTCTCACATTAAGTTGCTGAATATAGTAAATAAAAATATGGATTGCACATAACAGTTAATGTAAGTATGCACCATATGTTACACGGGACATATCTATGTGAAAAACATTATTTGTTGTTTACCTGATATTCGCATTTAAATAAACATCCTGTATTTTATCTGGTAAACTCATCCCCTGGGTCTCCAAACTAAAGTAGCTGCAGAAATCACATATCATTTGGTCCTACCTTAGGAATCCAGGTGAATTTCTTTTTAAGTTTTTCTTATCGATATTTACCTTGGTCCAATGCATTAATCCAGTATATGTCAGCAATGCATAGACTTTTCCTTGGACTATAAGGAAATCTAGGGAAGTTGTATCCTCTGTTAAAACCATGAACAGAAAATTAAGATTAACCTGAATGAATTCCATGGCCAAGGTAAAAAGCATTAATCACTTCAGCCAAAGAAAAGTAAAAAAGTAGAACTGTTTTGGAGAGATCTCCATATTTATTAAAGATTCTATTGTGGTGCTTCTTTAAGTCCCTTATGACCATTCTTGAGGTGCAAGCTACCATGTTTTTCAAGGAAGGAAGGAAGTGAATGTCTGATTTCCAAACAAGAAATACAGACCCAGGAGTATTCATGATATCCCTGGAATGAGAGAATCAGTAAGTTTGGAGAATGCTTAAGTGTTAGTGTTAATCACTCAGTCATGTCTGACTCTTTGCAGTCACATAGACTGTAGCCCGCCAGTCTCCTCTGTCTGTGGGATTCTCCAGGCAAGAGTACTGGAGCGGGTTGCCACTTCCTTCTCTAGGTGATCTTCGGGATCCAGGAATAGAACCTGTGTCTCTCAAGTCTCCTGCATTGCAGGTGGATTCTTTACCACTAAGCCACGAGGGAAGCTCTGGAGAACCCCTAAAGTGGCATCCAATGATTCAGAAACATAGATTAGAAATACCTGACATGGGGCCTTCTAGATAGCTGGTAGGCCTCAGAGGCCCCTGTTCAGTTAATAATGGAGTCTAGATCTTGGATTTAGAAAGCATGTGTACTTTGTACTGTTTGCTCACATATTAAGCAAGGCAATATTTGTTTGCCATGGAATGACATGCAAAGGAGTGATCAGACAGGTGTCTTGTAGATGTGCAGAAACTCGGGCCATCACCTCCTGTTTGTGAGAGACTCCTTGAGAAGGCTAGGTCATATCATGATCAGAACTGTCTGGTAGGGGACGAAATACTTAGTGGTCACTATAATTTGAGGTTCATGAAACACTGGAAAAATTTCTCCAGATGTTTTCCTTAATAAGGGGCAATACACAAAGATTACTCATGCCCTCCCTCACCTGTTTCTGTCAGGGTCTAAGATATTTCCTCTCCATTGACAAGTCTGTTGTTCCCTTTCTAAATCACTAAATTTATTTCTCATTCAAATAGCTAATTTTTCACAATCATCCCCTACTTACACCTACATTTGGTCTGAATAGATCAGTTATGATTATTTGGAAGGGCATTTCTATAAATCATTCAGAGATCCATTGTGACTAGTGTAGGAGGAGAACTCAGTAAGCGGTGCATTCAAGATGCTATCTTCATAATCTAAGACCACTCAATCCACCGAGAGAATCAGACGAAGAACCAGAATTATGTTTTGAATAATTATGAATCTTGTAAGGCCCCTTTAAGCCATGCTGCCACTAGTAAAATGTAGCAGCTAGTCCTGTTTGGGGATGCTGTTAAATAAAAGTGTGCTATTAAATACAGCATACTAGAACTGGACATAGAACAACAGACTGGTTCCAAATAGGAAAAGGAGTTTGTCAAGGCTGTATATTGTCACTCTGTTTATTTAACTTATATGCAGAGTACATCATGAGAAACGCTGGACTGGAAGAAACACAAACTGGAATCAAGATTGCCGGGAGAAATATCAATAACCTCAGATATGCAGATGACACCACCCTTGTGGCAGAAAGTGAAGAGGAACTCAAAAGCCTCTTGATGAAAGTGAAAGTGGAGAGTGAAAAAGTTGGCTTAAAGCTCAACATTCAGAAAACGAACATCATGGCATCCGGTCCTATCACTTTATGGGAAATAGATGGGGAAACAGTGGAAACAGTGTCAGACTTTATTTTTCTGGGCTCCAAAATCACTACAGATGGTGACTGCAGCCATGAAATTAAAAGACGCTTACTCCTTGGAAGGAAAGTTACGACCAACCTAGATAGCATATTCAAAAGCAGAAACATTACTTTGCCAACAAAGGTCCATCTAGTCAAGGCTATGGTTTTTCCAGTGGTCATGTATGGATGTGAGAATTGGACTGTGAAGAAGGCTGAGTGCCGAAGAATTGATGCTTTTGAACTATGGTCTTGGAGAAGACTCTTGAGAGTCCCTTGGACTGCAAGGAGATCCAACCAGTCCATTCTGAAGGAGATCAGCCCTGGGATTTCTTTGGAAGGAATGATGCTAAAGCTGAAACTCCAGTACTTTGGCCACCTCATGAGAAGGTTTGACTCATTGGAAAAGACTCTGATGCTGGGATGGATTGGGGGCAGGAGGAGAAGGGGACGACAGAGGATGAGATGGCTGGATGGCATCACTGACTTGATGGATGTGAGTCTGAGTGAACTCCGGGAGTTGGTGATGGACAGGGAGGCCTGGCGTGCTGCAATTCATGGGGTCACAAAGAGTCTGACATGACTGAGCGACTGATCTGATCTGATCTGATCCTAGGCTGAAAATTTGGAATCCCAGACTTTCAAAACTGATTTAGATAACTCATCACCAATTTTGTTTTAATAAATAATTAGGAAGGAATCTGGAAATGAATTATTTCTGTGGACATCCAAATTAAATGACTAGACTGCCTGACCTAGATATGTTAAGGGAGTTCACATCAGGGTTCATTTTAGTTGCTTTTGAATCATGGAGCATGGCAGCTTCCTTGAAAACTTTGACCATGATTATGTTGTTTTTTCAGTGAAAGGCTTGCTCTGGTCAGATTGAAAGCAGCACTGGTTGCTGAAAGCATGACTTTTTCCTTTCAGGGCTATAATAATATGCCAGAGTTAACTGGTCAGACTGAACCAGTGACACTATAACCTAGAAAACAAGTCTGTAGCAATGAGTTCTAAGAAAGTGTAAGAAAGTTCTGATAAAGTTTTCTGTCATGACTCAAAAGGAACCATGTGCCATACAGTGTGGCCTCCAGAGCCACAGCAGGTAGCTCACAGATGAGAATTTCAGTGCTATATAAATAATTCTTAACTTCAGCCCTCCACCCCCAAAAAACTTCCCCAGCCCTAATGTTAAATCAGACAAAAACTGAAGAGATGTTATAAAAATGTGACAGCAGGGGGGCAGTCCTAAGATGGTGAAGGGATAAGACAGGGAAACCACTTTCTGCCCCACAAATTCATCTAAAGATCATTTGAACGCTGAACAAATTCTACAAAACAACTTCTGAATGCTGGCAGAGGACAGCAGGCACCCAGAAAGGCAACCCATTCTCTTTGAAAGGAGGTAGGACAAAATATAAAAGATAAAAAGAGAGACAAAAGAGTTAGGGATGGAGACCTGTCCCTGGGAGGGAGTCATGAAGGAGGAGAAATTTCCAAACACCAGGAAACCCTCTCACCAGCGGGTCTGTGGGGAGTTTCAGAATCTCAGAGGGCAACATAACCGGGAGGAAAAAAAAAAAAAAAACCCACAGATTACGCACCTAACCCCAACTCTCAGTGGAGAAGTAGCCTAGATGCTCGCGTCCACCAGCAGCGAGTGGGGGCTGAACAGGGAGGCGCGGGCTGCATGCTTAGGGTAAGAACCAGGCCAGAATGCCCTGAGGACAAGCTGAAGGAGCTAACGTGAGATAGCAACACAAACTGTGGGATAGCGAAAGAGAGAAAGGAAAAAAAGAGAGAGAAAGAGAGCAAGAGAGAAAACTTTCTCACGAAAAGCTCTAAGGCACAACCTGGCCCACTCGCAGAACAAAGGACTAAGTGGATACCAGAGGAGAACCAGCCAGCTGGGACCGGCCCCTCCCCCTACTAGAGGCAGAGAGACAGGCAGGTGACAGCCAGAGCCGGAAGGGAGGGTCAATCTCGGCTCCAGAGATGGCATCCTCCGCCAAACTGTGAGCAGGCTCCCAGTTGCTAACCAAGTCTTTCTGGGATCCTGGATGGTCGACATCCGCCAGGAGGGTCGCAGTCAGAGATCATCTATCTCCCTGCAGGAGACACACAGCACACCTGAGACAGTGCTCCAGCTGCGCACCCAGGAAACTGAGCAGCTGGGACAGAGGAGGTGATAAGACACCTGGTCTCCTGAGCTGCTCAGATCTGGTCGCCTTAGCTGCTCAGACCTGCTAAGTCACTTCAGTCGTGTCCGACTCTGTGTGACCCCATAGATGGCAGCCCACCAGGCTCCCCCATCCCTGGGATTCTCCAGGCAAGAACACTGGAGTGAGTTGCCATTTCCTTCTCCAACGCATGAAAGTGAAAAGTGAAAGGGAAGTCGTTCAGTCATGTCCGACTCTTCGCGACCCCATGGACTACAGCCTACCAAGCTCCTCCATCCATGGGATTTTCCAGGCAAGAGTACTGGAGTGGGGTGCCATCGCCTTCTTGGACCTGGGAAGGGCACAAAACGCAGGGCCAACCGAGTCTGTGACTTTGTGGAGTACCTGAACCTGAGTGGCTTAGACCTGGGAAGTACACACAACCCAGGGCCCACTTTAGACTGTTCCCCTGCAGAGCAACCTGGAGCCTGAGCAGTGTAGACTGGGAAAGCACACACGCCATCAGTGGGGGCAAACCCAGTGTGGCCAGATACTGCGAGCACACGCCGGTGATAATTGTTTGCAGTGTTCCTCCCTCCCCACAGCACAGCTGAACAAGTGAGCCTAAATAAATGAGCAGCTTTGCCCCCTTTGTGTCAGGGCGGAAATTAGAAACTGAAGAGACTTGCAAACAGAGGAAGCCAAAATAAACAATGAAGAGGGAACAGCTTTGAAAGAGACAGGTGCAACAGATTAAAATCCTGAGGTTAGCATTGACTACATTGGAAGGGGCCTATAGACCTTGAGGAGAAGTATAAACTGGAACAATGAACTATCTGAAATAGAACTGACCCTACACTGCCCTCAACAACTCCAGAGAAATTCCTAGATATATTTTATTTTTAAATTTTAATTTTTTTAATTTTTAAGTTCTTTATTATGCCTTTAATTTTCATTTATAAAACATACCATTACCTTGCAAAGACAAGACCCTATTTTTAAAGCAAATTTCATATATATATATATTATAATTTTTGTGATTTTTTTTTAATATTGTATGTTTGAGAGTCTAAACTCTAAATTTTTAATCTTTGGTTTTGGTATTTGTTATCAATTTTGTACCTTTTAAGAATCCAATCTTCAGTACCCATTTTTACTTAGGAGTGTGATACTGGCTTGATTGCTCTCTCCCCTTTGACTCTCGTTTTTCTCCCTTGGGTCACCTCTATCTCCTCCCTCTCACTTCTCTTCTGTACTTAACTCTGTGAATCTTTTCAGGTGTTTCAGGTTGTGGAGAACACTTACGGAACTGATTATGGGCTAGATTGGTCTCTCTCCTTTTGACTCCCCCTCTTCTTCTCCTGGTCACCTCTATCTCCCTCATCCCTCTTCTCTTCTCCATGTAACTCTGTGAACCTCTCTGGGTGTTCCTCACTGTGGAGACTCATTTCACCATTAACCTAGATGTTTTATCATTGGTGCTATATGGATGGAGAAGTCTTGAGGCTACTGTAAGAATAAGACTGAAAGCCAGAGGCAGGAGGCTTAAATCCAAATCTTGAGAACCCAAGAAAACTTCTGACTCCAGGGAATATCAATCAACAAGAGCTCATCCAAAAGCCTCCGGAGAGAAGAGATCCAGCTCCACCAACCAGAACACCAACTCAAGCTTCCCTAACCAGGAAACCTTGACAAGCCACTCGTCTAACACCACCCACAGGCAGCAACCTCCACAATAAAGAGTATTCATAAACTTCCAGCATGCAGAAAGGCCATCCCAAACACCGCAATCTAAAGAAGATGAAAAGGCAGAGAAATATTCAGCAGGTAAAGGAACATGATAAATGCCCACCAAACCAAACAAAAGAGGAGGCAACAGGGAGTCTACCTGAAAAAGAACTCAGAATAATGATAGTAAAAATAATCCAAAATCTTGAAAACAAAATGGAGTTATAGATAAATAGTCCAGAGACAAGGATTGAGAAGATGCAAGAAATGTTTAACAAGGACCTAGAAGAAATAAAAAAGAGTCAATCAATAATGAATAATGCAATAACTGAGATCAAAAGCACTCTGGAGGGAACCAACAGTAGAATAACTGAGGCAGAAGATAGGATAAGTGAGGTGGAAGATAGAATGGTGGAAATAAATGAAGCAGAGAAGAAAAAAGAAAAAATAATGAAAAGAAATGAGGACAACCTCAGAGACCTCTGGGACAATGTTAAATGCCCCAACATTCGAATCATAGGTGTCCCAGAAGAAGAAGACAAAAAGAAAGCTCATGAGAAAATATTTGAGAAGATAATATTTGAAAACTTCCCCCAAAATGGGGAAGGAAATAGACATCCAAGTCCAAGAAACCCAGAGAGTCCCAAACTGGATAAATCCAAGGCAAAACACCTGAAGACACATATTAATCAAATTAATGAAGATCAAACACAAAGAACAAATATTAAAAGCAGCAAGGGAAAAACAACAAATAACACGCAAGGGGATTCCCATAAGGATAAAAACTGATCTTTTGACAGAAACTCTTGAGGCCAGAAGGGAATGGCAGGACATACTTAAAATGAAGAAAGAGAAAAACCTACAACCCAGATTACTGTATCCAGCAAGGATCTCATTCAAATATGAAGGGGAAATCAAAAGCTTTACAGACAAGCAAAAGCTCAGAGAATTCAACACCACCAAACCAGCTCTTCAACAAATGCTAAAGGATTGTCTCTAGACAAGAAACACAGAAAAGATTTATAAACTCAAACTAAAGACAAAAGTAAATGGCAATGGGATCATACTTATCAATAATTACCATAAATCTAAATGGGTTGAATGTCCCAACCAAAAGACAAAGACTGGCTGAATGGATACAAAAACAAGACCCCTATATATGCTGTCTATAAGAGACCCACTTCAAAACAAGGGACGCATACAGACTGAAAGAGAAAGGCTGGAAAATGATATTTCATGCAAATGGAGACCAAAAGAAAGCAGGAGTAGCAATACTCGTATCAGATAAAATAGACTTTGAAGTAAAGGCCATGAAAAGAGACAAAGAAGGACACTACATGATGAACAAAGGATCAATCCAACAAGATAAAACAATTATAAACAAATATGCATGCAACATAGGAGCATTGCAACATGTAAGGCAAATGCTAACAGGTATGAAGGGGAAATTAACTGTAACACAATAATAGTGGGAAACTTTATTACCCCACTCACACCTATGGATAGATCAACTAAACAGAAAATTAGCAAGGAAAAAAAACTTTAAATGATACAATGGACCAGTTAGACCTAATTAATATCTGTAGAACATTACACCTCAAAACAATGAATTTCACCTTTTTCTCGAGTGCACATGGAACCTTCTACAGGATAGATCACATCCGGGCCATAAATCTAGCTTTGGTAAATTCAGAAAGATTGAAATAATTTCAAGCATTTTTTCTAATCACAGTGTGGTAACATTAGATGTCAACTATGGGGTGGGGGGGGGACTATTAAAAATACAAACATATGGAGGCTAAACAACATGCTTCTGAATAACCAACAAATAACAGAAGAAATCAAGAAAGAAATCAAACTTTACATAGAAATGAATGAAAATGAAAACGCAATAACCCAAAACCTATGGGATTCAATAGAGGGAAAGGTTCATAGCAATATAAGCTTACTTCAAGAAACAGGAGAAAAATCAAATAAGTAACCTAATTCTATACCTAAAGCAACTATAAAAAGAAGAAGTGAAGAACCCTAGGGTTAGTAAAAGGAAAGAAATCATAAAAATTAGGGCAGAAATAAATGAAAAAGAAACAAAGGAGACCATAGCAAAAATCAACAAAGCTAAAAGCTGGTTCTTTGAGAAGATAAATAAAATAGACAAACCATTAGTCAGACTCATCAAGAAAAAAAGGGAGAAGAATCAGATCAACAAAATTAGAAATGAAAATGGAGAAATCACAACAGGCAACACAGAAATACAAAGGATCATCAGAGACTACTATCAGCAACTACTTGCCAATAAAGTGGACAACTTGGAAGAAATGGATAAATCTTAGAAAAGTATAACTTTCCAAAACTGAATCAGGAAGAAATAGAAACTCTTAACAGACCCATAACAAGTACAGAAATCAAAACTGTAATCAGAAATCTTCCAACAAACAAAATCCCAGGACCAGATGACTTCACAGCTGAATTCTACCAAAAATTTAAAGAGCTAATACCTATCCTACTCACACTCTTTCAGAAAATTGAAGAGGAAGGTAAACTTCCAAACTCATTCTATGAGGACACCATCACCCTAATACCAAAACCTGACAAAGATGCCAAAAAAAAAAAAAAGAAAACTACAGGCCAATATCACTGATGAAGCTGGATACAAATATCCTTAACCAAATTCTAGCAAACAGAATCCAACAGCATATTAAAAAGATCATACATCATGACCAAGTGGGCTTTATCCCAGGGATGCAAGGATTCTTCAGTATTCTTAAGTGAATCAATGTGATACAGCACATTAACAAACTTAAAGATAAAAACCATATGATTATCTCAATAAATGCAGAGAAAGCCTTTGACAAATTTCAAAACCCATTTATGATAAAAACATCCAGAAAGCAGGCATAGAAGGAACATACCTCAACATAATAAAAGCCATATATGATAAATCCACAGCAAACATTATCCTCAATGGTGAAAAATTGAAAGCATTTCTCCTAATGTCAGGAACAAGACAAGGATGCCCACTCTCACCACTACTATTCAACATAGTTTTGGGAGTTTTAGCCACAGCAATCAGACAAGAAAAAGAAACAAAAGGAATCCAGATTGGAAAAGAAGAAGTAAAACTCTCACTGTTTGCAGAAGACATGATCTGTCCTCTACACAGAAAACCCTAAAGACTCCACCAGAAAATTACTAGAGCTAATCAATGAATATAGTAAAGTTGCAGGATATAAAATTAACACACAGAAATTCCTTGCATTCCTATACACTAACAATGAGAAAATAGAAAGAGAAATTAAGGAAACAATTCCATTCACCACTGCAACAAAAAGAATAAAATACTTAGGAATAAATCTACCTAAAGAAACAAAAGATGTATATATAGAACACTATAAAACATTGATGAAAGAAATCAAAGATGACACAAATAGATGGAGAAATATATTTCATGGATTGGAAGTATCAACATAGTGAAAATGAGTTTACTACCCAAAGCAATCTATAGATTCAATGCAATCCCTCTCAAGCTACCAATGGTGTTTTTCAGAGAACTAGAACAAATAATTTCACAATTTGTATACAAATACAAAAAAATACAAATAGCTAAAGAAATCTTGAGAAAGAATGAAACTGGAGGAATCAACCTGCCTGACTTCAGACTATTCTACAGAGCTACAGTCATCAAGACAGTGTGGTACTGGCACAAAGACAGAAACATAGATCAATGGAACAAAATAGAAAGCCCAGAGAAAAATCCACACACCTATGGACACCTTATCTTTGACAAATGAGGCAAGAATATCCAATGGAGAAAAGATAATCTCTGTAACAAGTGGTGCTGGGAAAGCTGGTCAATCACTTTTAAAAGAATGAAAGTAGAACACTTTCTAACACTATACAAAAAATAAACTCAAAATGGATTAAAGATCTAAATGTAAGACCAGAAACTATAAAACTCCTAGAGGAAAACATAGGCAAAACACTCTCTGACATAAATCATAGCAGGATCCTCTATGACCCACCTCCCAGAGTAATGGAAATAAAAGGAAAAATAAACAAATGGGACCTAATTAACAGATGGCTAAAAAAACACATGAAAAGATGCCCAACATCACTCATTATCAGAGAAATGTAAATCAAAACCACAATGAGGTACCATCTCACACCGGCTAGAATGGCTGCTAACAAAAAGCCTACAAACAATAAATGCTGGAGAGGATGTGGAGAAAAAGACACCCTCTTACACTGTGGTGGGAATGCAAACTAGTACAGCCACTGTAGAGAACAGTGTTGAGATTCCTTGAAAAACTTAAAACAGAACTGCCATACGACACAGCAGTTCCACTGCTGGGTATACACAAAGAGGAAACCAGAATTGAAAGAGACAACATGTACACCAATGTTCATCGCAGCACTGTTTACAGTAGCCAGGCATGGAAACAACCTAGATGTCCATCAGCAAATGAATGGATAAGAAAGCTGTGATACATATACACAATGGACTATTACTCAGCTATTAAAAAGAGTGCATTTGAATCAGTTCTAATGAGGTGGATGAAACTGGAGCCTATTATACAGAGGGAAGTAAGTCAGACAGAAAATCACCAATACAGTATCATTTCAGTTCAGTTGAGTTGCTCAGTCGTGTCCGACTCTTTGCAACCCCATGAATTGCAGCACGCCAGGCCTCCCTGTCCATCACCTACTCCCAGAGTTCACTCAGACTCATGTCCATCAAGTCAGTGATGCTATCCAGCCATCTCATCCTCTGTTGTTCCCTTCTCCTTCTGCCCTCAATCCCTCCCAGCATCAGTCTTTTCCAATGAGTCAACTCTTCGCTTGAGGTGGCCAAAGTACTGGAGTTTCAGCTTTAGCATCATTCCTTCCAAAGAAATCCCAGGGCTGATCTCCTTCAGAATGGACTGGTTGGATCTCCTTGCAGTCCAAGGGACTCTCAAGAGTCTTCTCCAGCACCACAGTTCAAAAGCCTCAATTCTTCGGCACTCAGCCTTCTTCACAGTCCAACTCTCACATACATACATGACCACAGGAAAAACTATAGCCTTGACTAGACAGATCTTTGTTGGCAAAGTAATGTCTCTGCTTTTGAATATGCTATCTAGGTTGGTCATAACTTTCCTTCCAAGGAGTAAATGTATTTTAATTTCATGGCTGCAGTCACCATCTGTAGTGATTTTGGGGCCCAGAAAAATAAAGTCTGACACTGTTTCCACTGTTTCCCCATCTAATTCCCATGAAGTGATGGGACTGAATGCCATGATCTTAGTTTTCTGAATGTTGAGCTTTAAACCAACTTTTTCACTCTCCATTTTCACTTTCATCAGGAGGCTTTTGAGTTCCTCTTCACTTTCTGCCATAAGGGTGGTGTCATCTGCATATCTGAGGTTATTGATATTTCTCCCAGCAATATTGATTCCAGCTTGTGCTTCTTCCAGTCCAGCTTTTCTCATGATGTACTCTGCATATAAGTTAAATAAGCAGGGTGACAATACACAGCCTTGACATACTCCTTTTCCTATTTGGAACCAGTCTGTTATTCCATGTCCAGTTCTAACTGTTGCTTCCTGACCTGCATACAGATTTCTCAAGAGGCAGGTCAGGTAGTCTGGTATTCCCAACTCTTGAGGAATTTTCCACAGTTTATTGTGATCCACACAGTCAAAGGCTTTGGCATAGTCAATAAAACAGAAATCAATGTTTTTCTGGAACTGTCTTGCTTTTTCCAAGATTCAGCGGACGTTGGCAATTTGATCTCTGGTTCCTCTGCCTTTTCTAAAACCAGCTTAAACATCAGGAAGTTCACATATTGCTGAAGCCTGGCTTTGAGAATTTTGAGCATTACTTTACTAGCATGTGAGATGAGTGCAATCGTGCAGTAGTTTGAGCATTCTTTGGCATTGCCTTTCTTTGATTAATGCATATATATGGAATTTAGAAAGGTGGTAACGATGACCCTATATGCAAGACAGCAAAAGAGACACAGATGTGAAGAATAGACTTTTGGATTCAATGAGAGAAGGCGAGTGTGGGATGATTTATGAGAATAGTATTGAAACATGTATATTATCATATGTGAAATAGATCACCAGCCTAGGTTCGATGCATGAGACAGGGCACTCAGGGCTGGTGCACTGGGGTGACTCTGAGGGATAGGATGGCGAGGGATGTGGGAGGGGGTTCAGGATGGGGAACACATGTACACCCATGGCTGATTCATGTGAATGTATGGCAAAAAACACCACAATATTGTAAAGTGATTAGCCTCCAATTAAAATAAATTAATTAATTAAAAAAAATTTTAGAGACGTTGCCAAAAGCCCCTCTATAAGGCCCAAGTTTTCATTCCCACAAAATATATGAGAGTGGCTATTTCCCCATAAAAAAACAAAAAACAAAAAACAAAAAACAAAAAAAACATTGTGAGAGCAAAATGTTCCAGATTGAGACAGAGTTCTCAGACAAGTCAACTTTTGGCAGGAGTTGCAATTCTTAAATGTACTGTTAGATCTTCCATCAAAAAGTCTTTTATGTCCAGTTTGTAATTATAAGTTCCTCATGTATCTCTGGAGAAGGCAATGGCAACCCACTCCAGTACTCTTGCCTGGAAAATCCCATGGACGGAGGAGCCTGGTAGGCTGCAGTCCATGGGGTCGCTAAGAGTTGGGCACCACTGAGCGACTTCACTTTCATTTTTCACTTCCATGCATTGGAAAAGGTAATGGCAACCCACTCCAGTGATCTTGCCTGGAGAATCCCAGGGACAGAGGAGCCTAGTGGGCTGCCGTCTATGGAGTCGCACAGAGTCGGACATGACTGAAGCGACTTAGCAGCAGCAGCAGCAGCAGCAGCAGCAGCAGCAGCATGTATCTCTAGTCAGAAGAGGCTAGCATTGGTGGGCCCAGATGTATGCTTAAATTAGAATGGATTGTTTACAGGTGAAGTGCCTGAGCTTGGGAAACCTGAACATTTTGCAATGCCAGTTAACATGCCAACTCCTTGGTCAGGAGGGAGACATTTTTCTTTTATCGTACAGTAAATATGCCTTTCCTTTGTGCCACAGAAACACACTATATCAATCATCCAAGGCCATTTGCTATAAGATTTTTCTTGAACAGATAGTTTGGTCCAAAGGCTTCCATGTTATGACAGAAACAAAGGTTAGCAAGATGTGAAGAAACATGACAGAGTTGTAGAGAATTATCTCCCAAAATACCATTCTCATGGTAACATGAATCCCATAGAATCAAGATTAAATGACTTATTAAACAGTTTATTGCTTCATAAATGTGTTGTCAGTATCTTGTTGCCCTGAGTATATTCATTATTTTCACTATGCTTGCATATACCAGAATCTAACTCTGGGTCTCTTGTAAGGATTAAAATGCAAGTGGGTTGTAGTAGGTTCTTACTACAGCCTAAATTGTGACACTGAGAAAATAGAAAAGAAATTAAAGAAATGTATACATCAGCTTGGAACATGATATTACCTTGAAGGCTACTACTTCAAAATAAATCATCACATGCACACAGCAGATCACTGAGCAAGGGTATCCTTTCACAGTATTTCTGTGTAACTTGTTACAGTCAAGTTTTTCTGCCACTATTTTACATTCTTGGCCATTTTAAGCATATATACAGTTGTCCAGTATCTGAATTTCAAGTATGTGAGTTTTCACACTAGCCTTCTAATTTTATTTTGCTTCATATATCATAACAGTTTTATACTTTAAGCAAATATAAAAATTTGAAATATAGGTCTGAGAATTATTTAGAAATGAAAAAACTAAACTATTTGTGTGTTAAAATGATTTAATATGGGTTTTGTAGATAGGAATAAAGGGTGAGAGTGATACATTTCTTGTAAAAATTGAAAAATATTTTGATAACATTAACAATAGCTAATATTTATTTAGTAACCTTTAATGTTTTATGTACATTACTATGCATTTCCCATCTTAATTATTTACAACACTATAAATTAGCTATCATTTTTGTATTTTAAAAATGAATAAACTGGGTATATGCTGCTGCTGCTGCTAAGTCGCTTCAGTCGTGTCCGACTCTGTGCGACCCCATAGACGGCAGCCCACCAGCCTCCCCCGTCCCTGGGATTCTCCAGGCAAGAACACTGGAGTGGGTTGCCATGTCCTTCTCCAATGCATGAAAGGGAAAAGTGAAAGTGAAGTCGCTCAGTCGTCTCCGACTCTTCGCTACCCCATGGTCTGCAGCCTACCAGGCTCCTCCATCCATGGGATTTTCCAGGCAAGAGTATTGGAGTGGGGTGCCATTGCCTTCTCCAACTGGGTATATAGTTAGATGCATTAAAGGATAAGATTAGTGGGAAGGTATATGGTCAAATGTATAGGTGAGTTGGGGGTAAGTGAATGTATGTGTAGGTTTGTAGACACGCAGATAAATGAATGGATGGCCACAAGGATGGATGGATGAATGCATAGGTTGGTGGGTGGATGGATGGGTGGGTGAATGGATGGGTGGATACTAGGGGAGTGGACCGGTGGATGAGTGGGTGGGTGGAAAGAAGGAAGAATAGAAGAATGGGAAAATGGAAGTCTGGGAGGGTGAATGGTGGGAGGCTGTGTGGGCACATAGATGGCAGGTGGGTGAGAGTAGATGGATAAATTGATTCTTCTCAAAGATGTTGTATCTTTAAATAAAGTTGCCAATTGGTGGTTCCCTAGCTGAGTACAACAACTAGCATGTCTTATTTGACTCACTCCATACTCTTAAACATTGGCTCTTAATCTTAGCTAAGCATTAGAATCAATTGGGGAACTTATACAAATCCTCCTGCTCAGGCACCATCACCCACATCAATTGTGTCACATTCTCTGGAGATGATACCTGATGTCACTATTTTTTAAAATTCTCTCATGATTAGAATACAGCCAAACTTGAGAACCAATATAAATACAAAGGAAGAAAATAAAGTAAATGAAGAGATTAAAAGACTCTTCAAATATAGTTTTGTGTGACTCCAAAGTGAAAGTGAAAGTCATTCACTTCTGTCTGACTCTTTGCAACCCCATGGACTACAGGGACTATGGAATTCTCCAGGCCAGAATACTGGAGTGGGTAGCCATTCCCTTCTCCAGGGGATCTTCCCAACCCAGGGATTGAACCCAGGTCTCCATCATTGCAGGCAGATTCAATACCAGCTGAGCCACCAGGGAAGCTCCTGATTCCAATATGTATGCTAGTACTGCTTTCATATATATACATACATATACATATATATATATATATATATATACACATATATACATATTTATAAATTTTAAAATATATGATTTCAGTAAATGTAAATATCATTTTAAAAATATTACTTAAATACATTTTATTTCATTCAATAGTTGATAATCAATTCTTCAAACATGATTTTCATGCCACATTAATCAACATTTATTTTCATTTTAATAAACAGAAAAATCATCCAACCTTAATAAAATAAAAAAGAAAGGTAATTTCTAGAGTAACAATTATAAGAACAATTGCCATTTCAGTGATGCAGGGCTCAGAAGGAATCTTTAATGCACCTAAACCTTAAGTACCAGAAACTGTGCTTCTCAGGTTAAGTATCAATACAGAGAATCTGATTTCCAAACATGGATCAAATATCCCTCTGCTTTTAACATCTGGGAAACTAGGAAACAGAGAGGAAACACAGATGCTAGGTAAGCACTTCTTTACTTTGATCAACATCCTCATTCAGAGAAAGGCTGAGTATATATTCCAATAATGTCTGTTGTATAAATAGTCATGTAATATAGGGCAAACTGAGAATAAGTGAAAGAGCAAATATGGATATGATCAAAAGTATTCTATAAAAATGTAACAAATAGTTATTCTGAAATAAGAGTTTCAATTGTTATCTCTATTGGAGAAGGAAAAGGCAACCCACTACAGTTTTCTTGCTTGGAGAATCCCAGGGATGGTGAAGCCTGGTGGGCTGCCATCTATGGGGTCACACAGAGTCAGACACGACTGAAGTAACTTAGCAGCAGCAGCAACTATTGCAGGAAGACAAGATTGTTTTAAAAGTAATCTTGTAGTAAAAGAAATATGTCTACAGGCTGTATTCAAAAAAACAGTACAGGTGATTAAAGGACTGAGTATCTATGATCTTAGGATGCCCTCATGCTGCCACTGAACCAACTGCAATGTCTACATTTCTATTTCAAAATGGAAGATTAAAACACACACACACACACACACACACACACACACACAATGGGCCAACTGACTTCAATGGAATTTTTTTGTATCTTGGATGATTAACTGTATCCTGATTTTTCAGATCTCCAAGTATAATCTGTGTCTGTCTGCTCATATAGACCTGAAATAAGTGGATTTTAAAATTTTTGGAAAAATCTTAAAAATTACTATCAAAATGTTGTTATAATCCTTGTATGAGTCAACTGAATTGAATGCTGATTTTAGGACCATACTATCTGGGTTCAGGTATTTTTTTCTTCTTTGCCAATATATTTGTTTGGACAATATATACATATATATTATCACTTTGTGACTGAGTTTCTTCATCCCTAAATTGGGATGATAACAGTACTATTTTAAAGATGTACTGTAGGTACAGATTTTGTTTCTAAAAAAATTTCACTATAAAGTAATTATTTTATTTCCTGAGAAACTTTGTGGAGCTTCTAGTTCTTAGAAACTGAATGCATTTAATCCAACTATATGTGTAAAAATAGCTTTTTTTCAAATTCAATCATGAAGACTAGAGAATAAAATGTATAATAACTCTCATGGTTCCTCGAGGAGAGGTATATTTATTTCAATTGACTGAATCTCCCAGAGGGCATAGCAGAATACAGAATTCATTTGCTCGATTTTAAGAAGCCCTCAACAGAAAGGATTTTAAGAATTTCCCTCTTACTTTGTAACTGAAAAAATAACTTGGATGGGGAAAACTTGAATTCTTTGAACACTTGACTAGAAAATCTGAGATCACAAATGAAACAGGTAATCATGTTTGTTCCTTAAATCCTGCTCCAAAATTATTGCTTAATATTAATCTTTTGTAGCAAATACATTGCTGCTGCTGCTGCTGCTGCTGCTGCTAAGTCGCTTCAGTCTTGTCCGACTCTGTGGGACCCCATAGACGGCAGCCCACCAGGCTTCCCTATCCCTGGGATTCTCCAGGCAAGGACACTGGAGTGGGCTGCCATTTCCTTCTCCAATGCATGAAAGTGAAAAGTGAAAGTGAAGTCGCTCAGTTGTGTCCGACTCTAGCAACCCCATGGACTGCAGCCTACCAGGCTCCTCCGTCCATGGGATTTTCTAGGCAAAAGTACTGGAGTGGGGTGCCATTGCCTTCTCTGATAGGTTCAGTTTTTATAATGTAACCTAGTACATGACAGGCACTTAGTAAATATTTGTCAAACAGATAAATTAATTAATCTTGGAAGTTCCAAAGTTTTATGAATAAGTAGAGCATGTATTAGAAAATCCATTTATAAACAGCTAATTTCAAGTATAAATTTTCAACAATCCTTACACTTCTTTCTTTGAAGTCAACATTGTTTATCATAAAAATATAATGATAAAATAAAGGGCTTATATTTCATAAGTTTTAAATATATTTATACACATATGCAGATATTTAATTAAATTTATGGACAAATAAAATATCTTGAAATCATTTGCTGAAAAAATCACAAAACATGCTCCAGTATTTTACACAATATTCATGGCATATTTGGTCCATGATAGCATATATTTAAATATTATGTTATTGAATATTTATGTAGAATATTCCCAATGACAAATTTTAATATTGAGTTTTTTTCAGAAAGCAAAAAATTAAATATCTTACATGCCAACACCATAATTTCCAAGTATAATACAAATATTATTTTAATGTCAATTCAATGGTTCATTGTCATGATTATTCTTTGAAATGAGATAATCTTTGTAAAACATTATTATTACTAAATTAATTTCATGAAGAGCCACAGCAGACAACGCAAGATAGTATGGGTTGAAAACATGTTTGGAATATAATTTTTTTTTATTTTATATATATAAGTGGGTGATAAAATGTGTAATACTTGCTCCTACAAGGAAAACTATGACTAACAGTGTATTAAAAAGGAGAGGTATCACTCTGCCCAAAGGTCCATATAGTCAAAGTGATAGTTTTTCCAGTAGTCATGTACAGATGTGAGAGTTGGACCATAAAGAAGGCTGAGGAACGAAGAACTGATGTTTTTGAATTGTGGTTCTAGAGAAGGCTCTTGAGAGTCTCTTGGACTGCAAGGAGATCAAACCAGTTGATCCTGAAGGAAATCAACCCTGACTACTCATTGGAAGGACTTATGATGATGCTCCAATACTTTGTGCACCTGATGCAAAGAGCCAGCTCATTAGAAAAGACCCTGATGCTGAAGAAGATTAAAGTCAGGAGGAGAAGGGGATGACAGTGGACTAGATGGATGGATGGCATCACCGACTCAATGGACATGAATTTGAGTAAACTCTGGGAAATAGTGGAGAACAGAGGAGACTTGTGTGCTATAGTCCACAGGGTCACAGTCTGACATAACTTACTGACTGAACAATGAGAGCCAGGTCAACCATATGTTATTTTTCATAACTATACAAATATATTTATTATACTCTTTTGAACACTCCTTCAAATAAGATAACAAATTATTCAGTTCAGTTCAGTTGCTCAGTCGTGTCTGACTCTCTGCGACCCCATGAATGGCAGCACGCCAGGCCTCCCTGTCCATCACCAACTCCCAGAGTTCACTGAGACTCACGTCCATCGAGTCACTGATGCCAACCAGCCATCTCATCCTCTGTCATCCCCTTCTCCTCTTGCCCCCAATCCCTCCCAGCATCAGTGTCTTTTCCAATGAGTCAACTCTTCACATGAGATGGCCAAAGTATTGCAGTTTCAGCTTTAGCATCAGTCCTTCCAATGAACACCCAGGACTGATCTCCTTTGAATGGACTGATTATTATTAGCATTATATAAATAAATAAAGATAGGTTCTTAGGTTATCTGACTCTGTATCCTCGCTTTGAGAAAAATACACCCAAAAGCCTGATAAATACTGATTGATCACTGCAGATTTTGACTGTGAGAATCAGCTTAGCAACATGTCTGGCTACAAAGGAATATGAAATTTAGTGATTATCTTACATGATGTACCATTAGTGTTTACTTAATAATATTAATTTCTCTGTCCTACAAATATTATCACTGCCTCTGCAGGATACAATGTGTCCACAGTGGTCAGCTGCTTGTCCTGTGGGAGAATGCCATATCAAGAACTCCAAATCTAAGGCTGAACATTTCTTAGTGGCAATAATTTGATAAGTCATGGAAAGTGTAGCCCTTTATATCTGACCATGAGTAGCAGCTACATTAACTGCCATGACTGCTCTGTGCCTTCCTGAACTTACAGCTTCTCCTTATGATTAATAGCTCAAAATGTAGTTGTTTGGTTGTACTGTTATATAATCATCACCTTTGTCTAGTTCCAAAATGTTTTCATTACTCCAGTAGAAAATCACATATTCAATTTGCAGTCAATCCCTACACCTTCCTCCTTCCAACCCCTAGAAACCATCTAATTGATTGCTGTCTCTAACCTATTCTGGATACTCATATATCCAGTGGAATATATCCAGTACAATATACAAGTGGAATCATACAATATATGGCCTTTTGTGTCTGTGTTTTATCATTTAATATAATAGTTTCTAGTTTCATCCACACTGCAGCACATATCAGTACTTCATTATATTATTTGATAAGTAATGTTCCATTGTATTGCTAACCAAACTTTTAGAAATGGATACCTGATTGAAATATAAAAGGTGTTTTTTGGGGATTAGGACTGCAGTCCAGATTTGAAAAGCACTTGAATGGGGAGACTGAAAAGACTGAAAAATGGGAAGAGGCTTATACAGGCAAAAACACACACACACACACAAGGTTGCAGCTAGTTACATGAATTGTTTATCAAGAATTATAACTGGAAGTGACAAGAAATAAGAGGTAAGTGTATCTGTTAAGTAAGGATAAGCAGGGGCCCATGTTGTTGCATAGTAACAGGGGGAAACCTTGAGACTCTAAGGTTGAGGCTGGCAGGTATTCTGAATACAGCTGGTGGTGTCCTTCTATCTGGCATAGTTCAAACAAAGTTAAAGTTCTCAGTGGCAGAGATGCGATTGAGGCCAAATTTTCCATGGCCATCAGATTCTATTTGTGTATGCTTGAATTGTGAATGGGCTTTACAGGTGGCTCCATGAGGTTGCTAAGTCGGACACAACTGAGCGACTTCACTTTCACTTTTCACTTTCATGCATTGGAGAAGGAAATGGCAACCCACTCCAGTGTTCTTGCCTGGAGAATCCCAGGGATGGGGGAACCTTGTGGGAGGCCGTCTATGGGATCGCACAGAGTTGGACACGACTGAAGCGACTTAGCAGCAGCAGCAGCAGCAGCAGAAGGGAAAGAAACTGCATTCAATGAAGGAGACCTGGGTTCAGTCCCTGGGTTGGGAAGATATCCTGGAGAAGGGAATGGCTAATGATCAAACTGCCAATATTCACTGGATCATCAAAAAAGCAAGAGGGTTCGAGAAAAACATCTACTTCTGTTTTATTGATTATGCCGAAGCCTTGACTGTGTGGATCACAACAAACTGGAAAATTCTTAAAGAGATAATACCAGACCACCTTACTGCCTCCTGAGAAATCTGTATGCAGGTCAAGAAGCAACAGTTAGAACTGGACATGGAACAGCAGACTAGTTCCAAATTGGGAAAGAAGTATGTGAGGGCTGTATATTGTCACCCTGCTTATTTAACTTATATGCAGAGTACATCATGAGAAACACTGGGTTGGATGAAGCACAAGCTGGAATCAAGATTCCCAGGAGAAATATCAATAACCTCAAATATGAAGATGATACCACCCTTATGGCAGAAAGTGAAGAAGAACTAAAGAGCCTTTTGATGAAAGTGAAAGAAGAGAGTGAAAAATTTGGCTTAAAACTCAACATTCATAAAACAAAGATCATGGCATCTGGTCCCATCACTTCATGGCAAATAGATGGGGAAACATTGGAAACAGTGACAGACTTTATTTTTTTGGCTCCCTAATCGCTGCAAATGGTGACTGCAGCCATGAAATTAAAACACGCTTGCTCCTTGGAAGAAAAGCTATGACCAACCTAGACAAGCATATTAAAAAGCAGAGACATTACTTTACCAATAAAGGTCTGTCTCGTCAAACTATGGTTTTTCCAGTAGTCATGTATGGATTTGAGAGTTGGACTATGAAGAAAGCTGAGCACCGAAGAATTGATGTTTTTGAACTGTTGTGTAAGAGAAGACTGTTGAAGAGTCCCATGAACTACAAGGAGATCCAATCAGTCCACCCTAAAGGAAATCAGTCCTGAGTATTCATTGGAAGGACTTAATTCAAAGGAAGTAATTAAACAAGGAATACATGAAATGTCTGTTTCCCTCCTCTAATTGTCTTGTATTACAGTTGTCTTAGCTAAAAACTTAGGTTGAGGGAAAATTAGTTTTCCTCCCCTCCACTGGCAGGTCTGCATGTTTTTGCCTTTCAGCCCCAGTATTTTCCCTACAGTATAGCCAGACTTACACTTCTAAAAGCATAAATCATATATTTCTTTCCATTAAAAGCTTGCAATAGCTTCTGATAAGTCTAGAATTGAATCCAATGTTTTCATTACATCTCTCAAAGCGCTAAATGATCTGACATCTATCCCCGCCTTGAGTTGATTTATGCAACACTGATGCTTGTGGCACTTCCAGCCACACAGACTATCTTCTTGTACCAAACCTGCCAGTTGCTTACTGATTTAGGTCCTTTACACTTGTTACATCTTCCTTCTTCCTTTTACAGTTTCAAATGGCTCATGTTTTTATGTCATTCGTGTCAAAATTTCAATTTTACTTCCTCAAAGAGAGCTTCAGTGATAACTCTTTATAAAATGGCATTCCATCACCACCAGTCTCTCCTTTCTTTTTCTCTAGTATTTAACAATAGTTGACATTTTTCTGTTTAATCATACTTTTTTCTTGTTTATAACTTGTTTATTTCATCAGCCCATACATGACTCATGAGAGAAAGGACTTTATCACACTCTTATTAATGACTAAAAGAGTGACTGTCACATGGAAAATACCAAATGTTTTAATAATAAGTCATTTACTAATTTTAAAACCACTCTTGAACTCTATTTCAATATCTATAGGTAGAACACATTTTAAAGCAATATTTGTGGTAAGAAATAGTATACTTAAAGTGCAGCTTTTTATTACTGACAACAAAATAATTGTCTCTAGACAGTTCAGAGAAAGAGAAATGAAATCATTTTTCAGTTTATAATAATATACTTTTTTTCACTTATAATAAAAAATGAAAATCTAAACTCTAAAATATCCTATTTCTTACCTATTAGCATGGCAGAAATCCAAGTGTGACAATATGAGGAAATAAGAATACGCATAACATTCAGGCTTGGAATGCAAAATGATTTAACCCTTATGAAAGGCAGTTTGCTAACAAATAGCCAAGTTGTTTATACACATACTTAATAGCATTTACTCTATTTGTAATGACAACAGAGTAGCAAGAGCCCAAATGTACTTCACTAGAGGCTGAATCAGAATCTTTGATACATTCATAAAACAAGTAGTAGGAAAAAGCACAACCATTAAACAAAGAGAAATATTTGTGTAAATTATTATGAAATGATAACCAGGATATTTAATTAAGTGATGAGAAGAAAAATATAAATAAAGCAAAGTTTATTATGCTATGATTATTCTGAAAAAGTAGTCATAAATACAAATTTGATTACAAGAACACGAAAAAATAAGTCATGAAATAAAAGAGATTTGGATCTAAGATACTATGACAGATGCTAGGCCTCTTTAATTATAGTTTTTTAAACAACTGTATACAAATTAATATTTTATGCAAGTATATAGGTAAATTAAGTTTAAACTGAAATAACTAAAAGTTGAATGCAAGATGTTACCCTACTCATATATCTAGTTGGTAATATAACCACAGAGAAGAGTTATTCCAACTTACCTTAAAATATGTATTTTGTTTTTATATACCTAATATGTCTTAGGGACAAAATAAGCTATAAAAATATTATCAAACTACTTAGAGTAGGCCTATTTTTTTGTGATAACTTTGGTATTATTTTTATGATAATTATTACATGTATTTTTGGCTCAGCTGGTAAAGAATCTGTCTGCAATGCAGGAAACCTGGGTTTGATCCCTGGGTTGGGAAGATCCCCTGGAGAAGAGAAAGGCTACCACTCCAGTATTCTGGCCTGGAGAATCCCATGGACTGTATAGTTGATGTGGTCACAAAGAGTTGTACACGACTGAGTGACTTTCAATCAATCAATCTGATCAAAGAAATGAATAGTTACGTTGCTGTTATTAAGAATTCAGATTTTTGAGAAAGAAGACATACATGTACTGTCTTCTATAAATAAGGTTCTAAAAGATGGAATTTTAAAGAAAAATGCAAGAAGTATAGCACAAAAGTTAGGCACAATACAGAGATTTCAAACCAAATCTCTATAAACTACCTGCTGCTGCTAAGTCGCTTCAATCGTGTCCGACTCTGTTTGACCCCATAGACGGCAGCCCACCAGGATCCCCCATCCCTGGAATCCTCTAGGCAAGAATACTGGAGTGGGTTGCCGTTTCCTTCTCCATATAAACTACCTAGTTTCATAAAATTATATAATGGCATTTAACACAGCATTATTTGAAAGCTTGATATATTTTATATATATTATAAATAAATTTATATTTATAATAAATATATTCCAATTTAATACAAATATTTCCCTAAAGAAAATTGTTGTTTTGTTACTATGATGTGTAATTTCCTGACAAGTTGCTGTCATGACTATGAAGTCTCCATAGAAAATTTCCATATGACTCTTAATCTTCCTGACATATTTCAGTGTGTATGGGTGAGTTCCTTTGCTGTCTACCTTAAAGTATTACAATCTAGTTAATCAGTTATATTATTAATACAACATAAAACAAAAAATTTTAAAAAAGCAAAACAAATTATGTTGTCTTGCAGCATTTCTAAGTATAAAACTTATGATCTAGTAGGATAGAAACACAATTATAAGAAGCTATTACAAAAATATTGTGACTGCATGCTGCTGCTGCTGCAGCTAGGAAATCAGTCCTAGGTGTTCATTGGAAGGTCTGATGTTGAAGCTGAAACTCCAATACTTCGGCCACCTGATGCGAAGAGCTGACTTATTTGAAAAGACCCAGATGTTGGGAAAGATTGAGGGCAGGAGGAAAAGGGGATGACAGAGGATGAGATGGTTGGATGGCATCACCAACTCAATGTACATGAGTTTGGGTAAACGCCAGGAGTTGGTGATGGACAGGGAGGCCTGGTATGCTGTGGTTCACGGGGTCTCAAAGAGTAATACATGACTGAGCAACTGAACTGAACTGATTTAAGAAAAATTATTGGATTCATTGCCCTTTGATGTACTTGTCAAGGCTAAGATTTAGTTACTGAAGACATAATTGGAATTCATGGTTGCTAAACAGAAAAGCTGAGGCTGTCATAGTTCTCTGTTATCTCTTGACCTCAGATTTTGTTTTTTTTCTCAACTCTTTTCACTGCTTCACTTGGTCTGTTATATAGCATAAGTAAATATATGCACACAATACCTATGTATATAATAACTGCTGCTGCTAAGTCGCTTCAGTCGTGTCTAACTCTGTGCGACCCCATAGATGGCAGCCCACCAGGCTCCCCCTTCCCGGGATTCTCTAGGCAAGAACACTGGAGTGGGTTGCCATTTCCTTCTCCAATGCATGAAAGTGAAAAGTGAAAGTGAAGTTGTTCAGTCATGTCCTACTCTTAGCGACCCCATGGACTGCAGCCTACCAGGCTCCTGTGTCCATGGGATTTTCCAGGCAAGAGTACTGGAGTGGGGTGCCATTGCCTTCTCTGGTGTATAATAACACTAGTATGTATATACACAAGTATATGTACGTGTGTATGTGATGTATATGGTAAGACACCTCCTGATATGGTCAGTGATGGAGTGCCAAGATGGATTTCTGTTGTAGTTAAACTGGGTACTCAGGTGGTATTGCACAGGTCTGATTTGCTCAACTGAAGGTCATACAGGTCACACCAATGAAAATTCTCATCCTTCTCCTATGCACAGTTAGAGGTGTGTTATTCATAGAGAAAGTATCAGTCTTAAGGTCATAATGGTATGCATTTTCATTCTGAGCATTTTTGAGAAAGTCAATCACAAAACACTTTCTGAACTTTCAATTCACCTATTACCCAACCTTGCATTTTTTAAATTGTAAAACAGCTAGGCAATCTAATTCATGACTGCTCATGGATTATGTTGATTCTGACCTCAGACATCTTTTTTTTTTAAATTTCTGGCAAGTGAATAAAATCTATAACTCAAACTGTTACACTGCAATTTCCATCCTGAATTGTCTTTCAAGGTGCTCACTGACTGTACCTGTATAATAGCAGCAGTCCACTTCCTGGTTTTGCTATCCTATCATTTGCAGTCCTCATGAATTTTTTCCTGCTTGGGTCATTTACTCATAGAGAACCTCCCATTGCTAGAGCTGTGGGTTGAAGAGCTAAGCAGTGCAAAAACAGACACATGAGGAAGTGAGTCTTCTGCACATGAAATTTTTTATGGTCTCTGTGTTTTTTCTGCCTAGGTTATGTTCCCATGCATATATATTTCACTTGATAATGGAGCTTCATTGCCATAAACAACTTTATGAATAATTTGACACATTTTTTGTGAAGAATAGTATATGCTAAACTTTTCTAAAGAGTGAATTCTGAAATCAGACTTCTTAAATTATAGATTCATTGACATATCAGACAGGGCATATTTCTTAATTTTACCCTACATTAATTCCCTTGAGTATTAAATAGGTATATAATATTAATCTTTTAGACATTATTTATTAGGCAATACAGTGAATAAAATTTATTACTTCCCGCTTTAATAGTGCTTAGCACCAAGTATACACCCAGTGGATATTAACTCTTATTAGGAGACCTGAACACACATTAAACACACACAAATACCACATATACTTAGATTAAATAATCAATGAAAATCAAAGTATAACATACCTAGAATAAAAGAATAATAACATACGAATTAAATACTGATTAAATTCATGGATTGAGGCTAATAAAATAGAAATAACTGATAAAAAGTATCAACAATAGCAACAAGAATTCCCTGCTGGCTCAGCAGTAAAGAATTTGCTGGCAATGCAGATGACCCAGGTTCGGTCCCTGGGATGGGAAGATCCCTGGAGAAGGAAATGGCAATCAGATCCAATATTCTTGCCTGGAAAATTCCACGGATAGAGGAGCCTGGCGGGTTATTTCCATGGGGTTGCAAAGAGTCAGACATGACTAAGCAAAAGCACCAATAGCAACAAAGGACTGAAATTTAAAAAAAAAAAAAAAAGTTTGTTAATTACTTTTTTAAGGGCTGCTATACTTATAAGAATTGATGCTTTCGAACTGTGGTGTTGGAGAAGACTCTTGAGAGTCCCTTGGACTGCAAGGAGATCCAACCAGTCCATTCTGAAGGAGATCAGCCCTGGGATTTCTTTGGAAGGAATGATGCTAAAGCTGAAGCTCCTGTACTTTGGCCACTTCATGCAAAGAGTTGACTCATTGGAAAAGACTCTGATGCTGGGAGGGATTGGGGTCAGGAGGAGAAGGGGACGACAGAGGATAAGATGGCTGGATGGCATCACTGACTCGATGGACGTGAGTCTGAGTGAACTCCGGGAGTTGGTGATGGACAGGGAGGCCTGGCATGCTGCAATTCTTGGGGTCGCAAAGAGTCGGACACAACTGAGCGACTGATCTGATCTGATCTGATACTTATCAACAATCACATAAATGCAAATTAAAACCAAAGGAAAATGATTCACACTCACCAGCCTAGGAAATTTTCTATATCTTGGCAATACCCTAAGTGATAATGAGGCTGTAAAACAATAAAAACTCTTTTGTACTGAATGTAATCTGGTACAACTAATCTGAAGAAGAATTTGGTAGTTAATTTGGTAATTAATAAAAGTCATTAAGTCATAAAACAATTTTGTTTCTAAGCAGATGTTTAAAGGAACTCTTTCACTTCTGAGAAGATATGTGCAAACATGTTTACATAACTATTATAAAATCAAAATTAAAAATGGAAAGAGTGTAAGCAAAATCTTATTCTTGAGGATGTAAACAAATGTTGTAAGAGATAAAAGCAGATGCTTGTGTATTGTTAAAACCAAATGCAGGAGAGAATTGTCTCTGGGCTGTAAGTAGCTACCAAAGGTGAGGATGTAAATGGAGAGTGATAGTCACAGAAAGCCCTATTGTTACAAGTTTATTTATTCGACTGGTTGTTGAGTACATAGTTATTTGTTGTATTATTAATAGCTTCATGTAGAGTTTCACACTGTACTGCATTTTAATAGAAAGAAAAGAATGAGATTTCCTGAAAGGAAATATATAAGGAGTGTAAAACATTAGCTATGAATATTTAGGAGCTATTAAATTTAACAAGAGGGAGAACAAAGAAGCATCAAACACACTGCCTAAGAATTTCCCATAACTGTTACAAATGCCACAATTTGTATGTGTTACAGCTAAATCTGAAATTAAGTTTTAATCTTTCATATTCTTCCTTTTTGCAATCTGTTAGGGAAAAAAATCTTATAGGGTATCATTGAAAAGAAATCTGTTTCAACAAAAATCAAATTAAGCTACAATGATTCATTAAACTCTTTGGAAATAAGACAGTCTTATGACTCATGAGGACAGCTTACAATAAAATATGTGAGATAGATGCTGGGAGCAGAGAGAGACTTGGTTTATGTGAGTGGAGGTCACAGGTTGTATGGATCATGGGAGGCTAGATGTTACAATGTTTAACAGACACCCTGAAAATGTACTGCTTCCTCATGAGCAAATTCATTGTGGATTGGTAAGGAGGCTCTTGTTAACATAATCAAATTTAGTGGCTAGTGGCAACCATAGATGGTCACAATGTTCCTTACTGTAGCACTGAAAACATATCATGGTGAAATTACAGTGTTACTCTTAAACCTGGAAATGATGTTATCATTTTTACTAACAATTCATTCAAAAAGCAAGTCACGTGACTACACTGAATTTAAGTCAGAGCAGAAAAATACAGTACCTCTAAATAACTGGAGCAAGAGAGTCAATATATATGAATAACCCTAATGATACTATAGTGGCAATAAATTGAACCTCAGATACAAGAGATGCAAGTAAATATCATCTTGCCTTCAAAAGTTTCCATACAATTTACTACATAAAATGTATATTTACTCAATATTTTCAAATATATAAGGTTATTTATAAGTGAAAAACTTAATGGGGCAGGTTACATTGTTAGGTCTGTATAAGCTATTAAGTCATTCCCTCAATTTCATTCTGATATCAAAAGTTTTTACTACTTCTCTACCAAATATATGACAACTCCATGATGGAAGTCAAAGCTCCTGAAGGCACCTTGAGAATCTCCAGTCCTTTAAGAATGGATGGATAATGAGAACGAGAGCTCTAAGGAGTTACAATCTATAGTGAAAGACAAGTATTAGGCAATATGTAGGCTGAGAAAAAAAGAGAGTATATGGAGATACAGTCTAATAATTTCTAAAATAAAAGTTATTTGCATATTATAAACATCTATTTTAATTACTTAATCCAGGAAACTTATGCCAAAAATCATATATTTTCTATGAATATTCAAAAATATAAATAGCATATGAGCAAATAAAATAGCCTAGGATTTATTTAAAAAGCTACTAAATAGACTCAATATTGTATATTTTATTTTTCCATGCAGAAATTCCTATGCATGCATTATTATAAATTTTTTCTTAAATGCTTATTACTTTAACATTTATATATAACAAAGATCTCAACATTCAATATAAAAAAGATTAGAAGAACGGAAAACAAAGATAACAAATTACCTGAAGCAAATTTAAATGTCTTTATGCCTGTTAGTAAAATTATTTATAATTGTACAAACCATATGGTAAAATACTATCCAGTCATTAAAAACAAATTGAGGCTATTCTGTTTGGCTTTTATCTTGAATGAAAAATTATTGCCAATTTGAGTAAACAAGGATTTGTTACTCTGATTATAGGAATCAAGTGGAACAAATAAACTTTTTAAAAATTTTTTACCAGTTGTCTGAACTTGGCAATGCAAAGTGGTAAATTTTTCAAAGACAAAACTGAAGTAAGCAAAACTTAGTTAATATTCTTTCATACATATTACACAACACTTTCAGGCGGAATTGATTTATCAATTTCTCTAATATGTAAAAAGCTGAAGACAGTATTTTACAGTGTTATATGTCAAGGACACACTATGTGTTTTAATTATGAAGACCGAATAAATTAGGCTCATTTTAAAACTATTTTTGCTAATCTTATATGAAACTTCCATTTCTATTTACGAAAAAAAAATCTTACCCCAAGTCAGAAATTCATTAACTCACTCAAACACCATTCTCTAATGCAAAGCACAATTCAGGTTGAAAAATGAGGAATTCATCTTTGTCTTTCACTTTACATTATGAGCATTGCAGTTATACATGAATTTAGACATTGAATTTTTAAATATTCTGAGATTATTTACTACTTTCAAATAATCAAATTTCATGATGATGGAACTTTAAGTGACTTTATTGTTCAGCCAGCAGTTAAGTCATCAGTAAGCCACTGAAAAGTAAAATTAGCCTTCTAGTTTCAGAATTCAAGTTATGGAGTTTGGAAAGTGGAAAGTGAAAGTGTTAGTCATTCAGTTCTGTCATACTCTTTGGCCCCAGTGGACTGTGTCCACCAGGCTTCTCTGTCCATGGACTTCTCCAGGCAAGAATATAGGAATGGGCTGCCAGTCCCTTATCCAGGGGATCTTCCTGACCCAGGGATTGAACCTAGGTCTCCAACATTGCAGGCAGATTCTTTACTGTTTGAGCTACCTGGGAAGCCCCCCTACAAATTTTCCCCAGAATTCTTAGCACATAAAAAATCCAAATTATTAAATATAAAGCAAAAGATAAATATACCTTTTATGGGAGGCCAGGGAAATGAGATTTTCACATGTACCCTGGAACATTTGCAAGCAGATCCAATAATATCTGAAGGGACTATTAGCAATTATATACTAGTTCTTTTTTGCTCTAATTATCCCCAATAATTATCTAATTATCCCCAATTGTGTCTTATTACTCGATGGACGTGAGTCTGGGTGTACTCTGGGAGTTGGTGATGGACAGGGATGCCTGGCGTGCTGCGATTCATGGGGTCGCAAAGAGTCGGACACGACTGAGTGACTGAACTGAACTGAATGCATGCTATTTCTTTTTCACAGTTAAACTACCCAGAGATGAATAAATAAACTAGTGAATTTTCATGCTCCAAGTAATTTAGTAAATTAAACTGAGTGCAAGGCCTTTACTAATAAGTTGCAGTAGCCATAGGATACAGTTAAAACCTGGAGCATTATATATATATATATATATATATATATATACACACACACACACACACACACATACATATATATATTTACATACATACACACTGATGCCCTGTATTCCATATTTATTTCTTAATAAAGAAATTCAATGAGGTCTTTATCTAGTCCATAAACCTTGAGAGTGACATACAGTGTTTAACTGTAAGAAATCTATACTAATAGTGGAGCAAAAACAAACCAACAAAATATTCAGCACTATGCATAACACACTCTCCTAGGCAGAATTTTTCCATTCTTGGGTATAATGTTCACAGTTATGGAAAACAAATCTACATTTCCTTATGTCACAAATCAAGAAAGTCAGTTCAGTTCATTTCAGTTGCGCAGTTGTGTCCGACTCTTTGCGACCCCATGAATTGCAGCACGCCAGGCCTCCCTGTCCATCACCAACTCCCAGAGTTCACCCAAACCCGTGTCCATCAAGTTGGTGATACCATCCAGCCATCTCATCCTCTGTCATCCCCTTCTCCTCTTGTCCCTAATCCCTCCCAACATCAGAGTCTTTTCCAATGAGTCAACTCTTCGCATGTGGTGGCCAAAGTACTGGAGTTTCAGCTTTAGCATCAGTCCTTCCAACGAACACCAAGGGTTGATCTCCTTCAGAATGGACTGGTTGGATCTCCTTGCAGTCCAAGGGACTCTCAAGAGTCTTCTCCAACACCACAGTTCAAAAGCATCAACTCTTCAGCGCTCAGCTTTCTTCACAGTCCAACTCTCACATCCATACATGACCAATGGAAAAACCATACCCTTGACTAGACGGACCTTTGTTGGTAAAGTAATGTCTCTGCTTTTGAATACGCTATCTAGTTTGAGGACAGTTCAAATTACAACTACTAAAATCACTGTTTATTGGCACATATACATTTTATAATTTACCATAATACAGAGATTTTTGTGTAGAAACCATTAAAAATATGCCTACCAATAGGTCAATGAGATTTAGTCAATGACATCAACTATTGATTCCATGCACAGTGGCTGATTATATGGGACACACACACACTCACATACACACATAAGCTTTCCAGTTGGCTCACAGGTAAAGAATCTGCCTGCTAATGCAGGAGGTGCAGGAGACACAGGTTCAATCCATGAGCAGGGAAAATCCCCTGAAAGCAGAAATAACAAACCACTCCAGTATTCTTGCCTTAAAAATATCCCACAGACAGAGGAGCCTATCAGGCTACACCCCATGGAGTTGCAAAGTCTCCGATGTGACTGAGCACACATGTGCATACCAACACATACACACAAACACATATCTCACAAATTTAAAAATTAGAATTAATATTATTTCTTTAAAAATCTCTTATAATACAGTTTAAATTAAATATGTAAGGACAAGTTATTACTATTTTTAACATTCACACTATTTCTATTTATAAACAGTATTCATTTAAGTGAAAATAATGGAAATTAGTTAATTAAACAAAAGTCAAATGGGAACTGCTGTTGTTATAGAAACATAAACTGTTTCTGAAATGGTCTACTTAACAAGCTATCTGAAAAGTAAAAATTTTACTCTTCATCCTTTGTTCAACCATCTATATCAAGTTAGAAAGTATTTTTCTGCTTGATTTTACTTACTTTGATTTTAAATAAGAATACCATATGATTTTATTCTGCATCTGACACATTTTCTAGTTAAGGATCACATTAATTTTTAATATTCTGTGGTACAAAATTTCATCATGCATTAGTAATTAAGTGATTTTAATAATACACAGGGGACAAATTAATGTAGCATCTGTCTGTGTGGCAGCCATTAAGTGACAGTTTAATTGTGGGCTACTTTCACTATTCATTGTGGATAATTTCTAAAACATTTTTACAATCAAGGCTATCATGAGCAGAATGTTCTGGAGATCATATATGATCTATTTCTCTCTCTCTATAACAACTAATAATTTCAGTGTTCTTGAGACCTAACCACTAATTTACATAAATGAAGCTTACTTTATGTTATGATTGGTCATTTAAGTAACCATTTTCTAGTAATTCATTGCTGAGCTTGAAGAAAATGACACCATTCTATCTAGCTTCCTATCTATAGATAGAGATACCAGGAAATATACCTGTAATTTTATATAATGACATTTCATTTCAGAAAATAAGCAAACTTATACCAACCTTAATATCTTGATTTGTGAAGAAATATTGTCTTGATCCTTAAGACTGTTATTAAAAATATATTATAGACTGAGGAGCTTATAAACAACAGAAGTTTATTTCTCACAGTTCTAAAGTCTGGGAAATCCAAGAAGAAACACTCGCATGTGGCATTCTGGTGAGGACTTTGTTGTGATTCATTGCCTGCACATTCTCACCATGTCCTCACGTGGTGGAAGGGTGAGAGATCTCTGTGGGATCTCTTTTGTAAGGTCACTATCTCATTCATGAGAGCTCCATCTTGATGACAGAATCACCTCACCAAGGCCCAACACCTCTGGCTATCACATTAAGCATTAGAATTTCAACATATGAATGGGGGGGGGTGATATGAATATTCAAACCAAGCAGATATCAAAGTAAGATTTTTAAAAAAAACAAAGAAAGGTAGACCAATAATTGAAAATATTTAAGGCAACAATACAATTTTGTTTGAGAAAATAGATTTTTATATATGCAACAACCTATATCATTTATTTGGAAATACTTGTTCTTGACTTCTGACTAGTATTCTTCACCTGATTTCAAAGAAACCTATCAGAATGAAGTATTTCCTGAAAATGACTGCTATCACTTTGGTGCAATGACAAAACAATGTATATTATGAAGAATAAACATGAATCATGAATTATGAGTTGCACCAAAAAAGAAATTTACAGTAATAATACCTTGGGTTTATTTGTTTTAAGTATTACACAGAAAATATTTTATTTTAAAAGAAGTATTTTATTTTACAAATAAAAATACATATAATATAGATGTTAGAATGTTGGTTAGAAACCATCTGGATAGTTAGTGTCACCATATAGTGTAAAACCAAACCAAACCAGTGAGAGAGAAAGAAAGAATACTAACATGAGAAGGAGAAAGAAGAAGAAGAAGGGGAGAGAAAGAAGAGATGGAAAAAGTGGGGGCTGGATGAAGGGGGAATGAAGAGAAGGAAAGAAAGAGGAGGAGTAAGAGATAGATGAGAAAAAAGAAGGGAAGAAGACAATTCTTTGTTCCCTTTGGGGAGTAAGGAAAACCGTATGCCTCAAATTGAAACTATATTAATTATTTAGGTATTTTTGTTTAAAGAAATTTGTATGATTGTATGAGTCAGAAGCAATCAAAATAAAAGCAAAAAAATGATGTTTTTTTCTATCTAGGAAAATATGAATATTATATTAAATCATTTCTGACATAATGCAGTGGATGAGTAATCAATAAATACAGTGTATGATATAGAAGAAAAAGCATAGTAAATTTATATAGGAGATATGAAGAATAATATAATATAAAGCTTTTAAAATATAAAGCTAGTTGCAATTTTCAACTCATAAGCATATATCTCAATGTAAAACACATAAAAAATCTTAAAGATTTGTAACTCATTTTTATACCCTGTTTCCAACTCAAATAACTTTAAAGAAGTGTTTTCAATGTGCAAAAGATCAAGAACAAATCAAATTTGTAGTCAAACATCAAGAGAGATTAATACAAATGCAAAATAGGCTGAATCTATTGAACACAGAAACCTAGTTATCAGGGAATCAACTAAGTATACAACAAAACTTTTCAGAACAAGTGAGATTCCTAGAAAATTACAGTAGATAGGATAAGGGAGAACATCCTTACAAGGACAAAATAATTGAGTTTTCAATATTTACCAACAGCTCAGGATCTGCTGATTGATAAAGAAGCTGTACAGTAAACAAGAGACTTGATTAATATTGTCTACTTAGTGTGTGTTCTGATTAATATCTGCTCCATACCCAAAGCAATGAAATGTGAAACAGAAAAAAATATATTGTGGAGCTAGAATTTAATGTATATATTTCTATGATATATTGCTGTTCTACACATACACACACACACACACACACACACACACACTGCTATGAATTAAAAATGGAACCAAAACCACAAAGTGACTTTTGGCATGTAGATAAGGCAATGAGAGATAGATAGTGAGGTTCTCTAATGTATTCTATGTGATCATATGCTCCTTTGATCCACTCTCACCAAAAGATACATTTCTATATAATGAGCCACATACATAGCTGAAAATATTGCCTGACTTTCTAGACTGTGGAAAGTAGCAGGTTTTAAAAGCAACAGAGATAAATGTGTAGTTAGATACTTGTTGGCATTACCAGTAGATCTGTGGATCCCCATGGGATAGCAAATCCATAGGTACATCATACCTATTACTACTTACTAGTTTTGAGGTAGAGATCTACATAGCTAGTGGAGGTTTCACAGTTAAAAGTCCTTATTTACCTTAAAGACTGGGGCTGGAATGCAGCATTCTGAAGACTTTTTCTCTTAAAATGATTCTCCTTCTACTTGTATTTTACTATGAAGAAATAGTTTGCTTTGAGTATAATTACCAAAACTGGAAACTAAACAAAACAAACATTAGATTCCATACTTTTGACAAGTCCTACATGGATTGCCCAGATCTGCCAAACAGAAGTATTCTATATCCAAACTGTCCATAGTAGTCATATTTGACTAGTACAATTAATAAATCAGATTTAAAATTTTAAATTTAAATTTCAACATCCTATTGGCTAGTGATCACCATATCAGGAACTGAAGATCTAAAAACTTACATTTGAATAAAGGGGTAGATGTGTTAAGCCATGCCCGTGGGGCAACACAAGACGGGCAGGTCATGGTGGAGAGATCTGACAGAATGTGGTCCACTGGACAAGGGAATGGCAAACCACTTCAGTTTTCTTGCTTTGAGAATCCCATGAACAGTATGAAAAGGCAAAATGATAGGATACTGAAAGAGGAACTCCCCAGACAGTAGGTGCCCAATATGTCACTGGAGATCAGTGGAGAAATAACTCCAGAAAGAATGAAGGGATGGAGCCAAAGAAAAACAATACCCAGCTGTGGTTGTGACTGGTGATAGAAGCAAGGTCTGATGCTGTAAAAAGCAATATTGCGTAGGAACCTGGAATGTCAGGTCCATGAATCAAGGCAAATTGGAAGTGGTCAAACAAGAGATGGCAAGAGTGAATGTCGATATTCTAGGAATCAGCTAACTAAAATGGACTGGAATGGGTGAATTTAACTCAGATGACCATTATATCTACTACTGCAGGCAGGAATCCTTCAGAAGAAATGGAGTAACCATCATGGTCAACAAGAGTCCAAAATGCAGTACTTGGATGCAATCTCAAAAATGACAAAATGATCTCTGTTCGTTTCCAAGGCAAACCATTCAATATCACAGTAATCCAAGTCTATGCTCCAACTAGTAACACTGAAGAAGCTGAAGTTGAACGGTTCTATGAAGACCTACAGACATTTTAGAACTAACACCCAAAAAAGATGTCCTTTTCATTAGAGGGGATTGAAATGCAAAAGTAGGAAGTCAAGAAAGACCTGGAGTAACAGGCAAATTTGGCCTTGGAATACGGAATGAAGCAGGGCAAAGACTAATAGAGTTAATGCACTGGTCATAGAAAACACCCTCTTCTAACAATACAAGAGAAGACTCTACAACATGGACATCACCAGATGGTCAACACTGAAATCAGATTGATTATATTCTTTCAGCCAAAGATGGAGAAGCTCTATACAGTCAACAAAAACAAGACCAGCAGCTGACTGTGGCTCAGATCATGAACTCCTTATAACCAAATTCAGACTCAAATTGAAGAAAGTAGGGAAAACCACTAGACCATTCAGGTATGACCTAAATCAAATCCCTTACAAATTTCTTACAGTGAGAGTGAGAAATAGATTTAAGGGCCTAGATCTGATACATAGAGTGCCTGATGAACTATGGAATGAGGTTCGTGACATTGTACATGACACAGGGATCAAGACCATCCCCATGGAAAAGAAATGCAGTCTGGGGAGGCCTTACAAATAGCTGTGAAAAGAAGAGAAGTGAAAAGCAAAGGAGAAAAGGAAAGATATAAGCATCTGAATGCAGAGTTCCAAAGAATAGCAAGAAGAGATAAGAAAGCCTTCCTCAGTGATCAATGCAAAGAAATAGAGGAAAACAACAGAATGGGAAAGACTAGAGATCTCTTCAAGAAAATTAGAGATACCAAGGGAACATTTCATGCAAAGATGGGCTTGATAAAGGACAGAAATGGTATGGACCTAACAGAAGCAGAAGATATTAAGAAGAGGGGGCAAGAATACACAGAAGAACTGTACAAAAAAGATCTTCACGACCCAGATAATCATGATGGTGTTATCACTGAACTAGAGCCAGACATCCTGGAATGTGAAGTCCAGTGGGCCTTAGAAAGCATCACTACGAACAAAGCTAGTGGAGGTGATGGAATTCCAGTTGAGCTATTTCAAATCCTGATAGATGATGCTGTGAAAGTGCTGCACTCAATATGTCAGCAAATCTGGAAAAGGTCAGTTTTCATTCCAATCCCAAAGAAAGGCAATGCCAAAGAATGCTCAAACTATCGCACAATTGCACTCATCTCACATGCTACTAAAGTAATGCTCAAAATTCTCCAAGCCAGGCTTCAGCAATATGTCAACTGTGAAATTCCAGATGTTCAAGCTGGTTTTAGAAAAGGCAGAGAAACCAGAGACCAAATTGCCAACATCTGCTGGATCCTGGAAAAAGCAAGAGAGTTCCAGAAAAACATCTATTTCTGCTTTCTTGACTATGCCAAAGCCTTTGACTGTGTGGATCACAATAAACTATGGAAAATTCTAAAAGAGATAGGAATACCAGACCACCTGACCTGCCTCTTGAGAAATCTGTATGCAGGTCAGGAAGCAATAGTTAGACTGGACATGAAACAACAGACTGGTTCCAAATAGGAAAAGGAGTATGTCAAGGCTGTATATTGTCACCCTGCTTATTTAACTTAAATGCAGAGTACATCATGAGAAACGCTGGACTGGAAGAAACACAAGCTGATATCAAGATTGCCGGGAGAAATATCAATAACCTCAGATATGCAGATGACACCACCTGCATGGCAGAAAGTGAAGAGGAACTAAAACACCTCTTGATGAAAGTGAAAGTGGAGAGTGAAAAAGTTGACTTAAAGCTCAACATTCAGAAAACTAAGATCATGGCATCTGGTCCCATCACTTCATGGAAAATAGATGGGAAAACAGTGGAAACAGTGTCAGACTTTATTTTTGGGGGCTCCAAAATCACTGTAGATGGTGACTGCAGCCATGAAATTAAAAGACGCTTACTCCTTGGAAGGAAAATTATGACCAACCTAGACAACATATCGAAAAGCAGAGACATTACTTTGCCAACAAAGGTCCGTCTAGTCAAGGCTATGGTTTTTCCTGTGGTCATGTATGGATGTGAGAGTTGACTGTGAGGAAGGCTGAGTGCCGAAGAATTGAGGCTTTTGAACTGTGGTGTTGGAGAAGATTCTTGGACTGGAAAGAGCTCCAACCAGTCCATTCTGAAGGAGATCAGCCCTGGGATTTCTTTGGAAGGAATAATGCTAAAGCTGAAACTCCAGTACTTTGGCCACCTCATGCGAAGAGTTGACTCATTGGGAAAGACTCTGATGCTGGGAGGGATTGAGGGCAGGAGGAGAAGGGGACGACAGAGGATGAAATGGCTGGATGGCATCACGGACTCAATGGACATGAGTCTGAGTGAATTCCGGGAGTTCGTGATGGACAGTTAGGCCTGGGGTGCTGTAATTCATGGGGTTGCAAAGAGTCGGACAAGACTGAGCAACTGAACTGAACTGAACTGTGCTTTATAACTTCAGACCAATGTGTAAGATTTTAAGATGCATCTCAGGTCTTCAGTTTTAGTAATTAGAATCATATCAATCTTTATGGTGTAAAATACCATAAAGCTAGAAAAATATACAAAACAACTTCTAAGACTCATTGAAAATGACTAGAATAGGCAGTTTGAAGGTCTAAGATATCTAGATATCTAAGAAAAGAGTGACAAATGAGAGCAGAGAATTCATATTTTTTAAGACATTGATTTTTTTGTTGATTAATGGCTAAAGGAAATAAAGAAAAAGTTGAGAAGAGCAACGGGATGTTTGCAGCAGTCTCTCTAAGCTGGGGATTTACCATACGTGTTCAAGGTTTTTTCATGGAGGTTGAGATTTGAAGATGAGAAAATGTCCTAGAGAAGGTGCCTAAAGCACTTAACATTATTTCTTCTCATTTTCCAAAACTTAAATGGAGTACAGGAACATGAACCTTCCCCAAATCAAAGATGAATCCTAAACACAGACAAAAACCTTAAGATCCAGAATGAAAGTGCTTCAACTATATACTTTATTGAAGAAAAATGATACAGTATAACAGAGGTATGAAAAATAGCTAAAGGCTGCATCAAACTAAGGGTTAAGAAGAAGCCAAGTGTAAATTTCAGCCTCCCTTTGAAGGAACAATGCTGCAAGTGTTTTCTCTCTTGGATGGAGAACTACTGGTATTCATGGAACAACTCAGAATCAGGGAACCCAAAATAAAGTCACATCCAGAATTCATAGTACCCTGCTGTCTAGAAGGTATATTCTTGCTATGCAATAAGCCTTCAGTGGCAGAGCCCATAGAATACTCACTGAGAACAGGTGCATATCATCAATTTCATGGTTATCCATAAAAAAACACTGTCAAGCTTGTACAAAGCACCCCATATTTCTTTAGACCCAGGGTTACAGAACACATGATTAATCAGAAAATTTTATGTCTTCACCAGGGGTCTGTGGCATTGAGATACATATCACATTTCAATAAAACAGCTCAGCGAAAGTGTAGGCCAGCTCACTTACCTTTCCTGCACACTGGAAGAATAAGAAGCTGAGCAAAGATTTCAGCAGATTCAGAATATGGCAAACTGGAAGCACCCTGAAACGTAACAGGATTTCTATTTTGAACCTACAGAGTTTGCTTCCTGCTAAGATGCAGTAGTATCCATATTTACTGTAAATTTACTTCTCTGACACTCAAAAATGACAGTGTCAATGCAAATCAGTGATCCTAAAGACATGGCAAGCAAGCATTGTGAGGCGAGTACTCACCCAAATTTACTGCCTTTAGAGAATTTTCAGGAGTAGATCAAGGAGGGAGAACCAGGTAGTCTAGTTGACATCCTAAGTAGAGAAAATGGAGCTGATGATGAGAATAGGACAAGGAAGCTAGAATTTAGGGAAGACTAATGTAGAGGAGAGAGTTACACAGAGAGAGAGAGATCCAGGCATCTTCAGAGTCTTCCTTCGTTATTCATTAGAGTACTGATCAGAATATGCATGTGAGAAAACAAGTTGAGTCTGGGAAAGAGCCACCCAATCCAATTAGAGCCAACATTTTTAAAGCATCCACAAACAGCTGGGTACACCACTTTTTTTTTTTTGTAAATAGCCAGAGAGCAAAACCTTTTGACTCACAGATCACAGAAACTCAACAAACGCCAAGTCCAAGAACTATAAAGACAGCTATACCAAGCCACATCATGATGAAATTACTCCAAACCAGTATTAAAAAGAACATCTAAAAGCAGTCTGAGTTTAAAAAGACACATCACAGTACACAGAAGAACAAATATAAAGATGACCTTGCAGATAAGCCCCTCTGGACTAATTTAATGTCCTGTTATTGCTTTTCGATGAGAATGTATAGCAGTAATTGATGTGTTATACTCCTGTAATTCCCCATCTCATAAGTGTCAGAAAGAATTATATTGATAGGAAAGGGCTGCATGTACAGAACTGCATCTCTGATGACCCATTTCAACTCTATGAAACTGATTTGTTTTGTTTTGTTTTTTTAATTGTAACTTCTGAAAGCAGCCTTCTCACAGGTATCTCTTGGAGTCTGGGCTCCTAGCCTCCATAACAGGACTCAGCTATTAGCTTATGAATGGGGTCATTTTACAATCAGAATGCCAGATCCAGGAGACCTTTTGATTCTCTGACCTGCTATTTAAATTCTTGTGTGGGAATGGCATCAGCCTACAGCACTTTGTTTTTTTAGCATAAAAGTAGATTAATCTGCCAACCATAACCCTTTTGAAAATAAGGCTTCTGTCTAGCACAAATCTGTCTACTGTACTGTCATTCTACTGAGAAGTAATCCCCCAACACACCCAAGACAATGGATCCATGAAAATGTCAATATATTGAAATACCTATGAATATTCACTGAATTTATTTTCACTCCTTGTTTTTAATTTATCTTTATGGAGCATCCAGGATATCTAACAGACATCCAAGTAACAACAAATTCTTTTCACCAGAATCACTTGGAATGTTATCAATTTAAAGATCCAGTATGTTGCTATATAGAATGTCAAGTCAATCAAAATGCTATAGACTGTAATAAGGCAGATAGCAGGATAGGTAAAATAATCTTGAGGATAAGACAGTGATGTGCTCCTGTCTTTTTATTGGAAAACAAATTGCTTTTGATTCTCCCTGCTGAGTATTTGAAATAATACATTTATAGAATTAGTGATTACATATTTAAATAAATCAGTAGCTGCATATTTCATTGACTTATTCTGGTGAAGACCCCATATCCAGCAGAGTGAGTCAGTGAGGACAAGACTTCATTGTGTAGGTAAACACCATCATTTGCTTTGACCCATTTGGCTTTCACAGACAGCCAATAGGTGAAGACATAGAAATGCACTGGTGTGGGAAGAACTGCTATTTTTAAGTAGCTCAATGGTCTTTTTTAGACAAGGGCTGATGAGAAGAGATGTTGGAGAACTTGGTTTCCTGATGGTAATGGAGTTGATAAGATCCCCCACACACACACACACACACAAAATAAATAAATAGTGGAGGCCAGGTGTTGGTACTTAATCAGATAAAGTGAAATGAATTCAATTGTTGTAATAAGTAGAGATACAAAACTGACAGGATGGCTTGACCCCCAGAGAGCTACGGAGATATTTAATAGAACATGGACTTCCCAGGGGTAAGAAACATTAACAGTCAAAAAGGATAATGCTATGTGTAAAACAAAATGCATTCAGGTAGATGATCAGGAGGCAACAGGCAGCACTGCCAATAAACTGGCATAAACTTTTGCCGTTTTTAAGCTTGAACCACTAAGAAGCTCAGAAACCCATTGACTGAAGGGAAGTCTTTCTCTGAGAAAGGATGCTGAAACACTGTAGCAAGAATGAACAATAATAATTCCTCTATTTGTTCCACCAAGTACCCTATAGCTATTTACTCAGGCAAACATACATAAGTAAAAAGGAAATACCAAAACATACTGGATACTGGATTTAAGGACTCAAAGCATCATCATTTCACCCTTATTAGAGTAGGAGTTTACAGTACTTAGATGATCAGTGGAGCTTAGTTCTATGTCCAATTCACAGTGAATATGGTGAATCTATGGGTGTACTTTATGGCACTTTTCCCAGTGCCTGAATATATAATTGGAATGGGCACACTTGTAAAGTGGCAGAATGACTACATTGGTTGCTTGGTCTATTGAATGAGAACTATTAGAGTGAAGAAGATCAATACAGAAACTAAGTTTTTAGTTGGCTAAAAAAGTAAAAATAATAATTTTATCCTTATAGGAAGGCAATGCTTAGTTCAGTCACTCAGTCATGTCCGACTCTTTGTGACCCCAGGAATGGCAGCACGCCAGGCCTCCCTGTCCATTACCAACTCCCGGAGTTCACTGAGACTCACATGCATCGAGTCAGTGATGCCATCCAGCCATCTCATCCTCTGTCGTCCCCTTCTCCTCCTGCCCCCAATCCCTCCCAGCATCAGAGTCTTTTCCAATGAGTCAACTCTTCGCATGAGGTGGCCAAAGTACTGGAGTTTCAGCTTTAGCATCATTCCTTCCAAAGAAATCCCAGGGCTGATCTCCTTCAGAATGGACTGGTTGGATCTCCTTGCAGTCCAAGGGACTCTCAAGAGTCTTCTCCAACACCACAGTTCAAAAGCCTCAATTCTTTGGCACTCAGCCTTCTTCACAGTCCAACTCTCACATCCATACATGACCACAGGAAAAATCATAGCCTTGACTAGATGGACCTTTGTTGGCAAAGTAATGTCTCTGCTTTTGAATATGCTATCTAGGTTGGTCATAACTTTCCTTCCAAGGAGTAAGTGTCTTTTAATTTCATGGCTGCAGTCACCATCTTCAGTGATCTTGGAGCCCCCAAAAAATAAAGTCTGACACTGTTTCCACTGTTTTCCCATCTATTTCCCATGAAGTGATGGGATCGGATGCCATGATCTTCGTTTTCTGAATGTTGAGCTTTAAGCCAACTTTTTCACTCTCCACTTTCACTTTCATCAAGAGGCTTTTTAGTTCTTTTCACTTTCTGCCATGCAGGTGGTGTCATCTGCATATCTGAGGTTATTGATATTTCTCCCGGCAATCTTGATTCCAGCTTGTGTTTCTTCCAGCCCAGCATTTCTCATGATGTACTCTGCATATAAGTTAAATAAGCAGAGTGACAATATACAGCCTTTACTCCTTTTCCTATTTGGAACCAGTCTGTTGTTCCATGTCCAGTTCTAACTGTTGCTTCCTGACCTGCATACAAATTTCTCAAGAGGCAATGCTTACTGCCCCCTTAAATTACTTTATTCAGGCACAGTGATCTCCTCCAGATCGTCACTTAAATCACCACACTGGCATGAAGAAAAACCTAACAGATCCCTATTGAACAAGAGGACCATTTTGTGTTTCACACCAGAAATACACTTAAACACTAAGGATAAAATTATCTATCTTCTGCTCTTTCCCCGTCATAATATCTTCCAAATATCTAAGAACATCCGCATTTTGAGTATATATCTGAAGGGTATAAAAACATGGAAAGTTTTCATAAGACATACAGTTGGTGGAGGACACATGAAATGTTAAGAATGCGTTATATCAGAAGAAAATTTAATGTTTCTAGTGGGACAACCAAATAAGCTCTCCAAAGTAGACTATCTTATAACATCCTATGCCTTACACTACTAAGAAAGAATCATAATACTAGAAAACCTCTTTGGGTACTAGAAGTGATAATATATTCTATACTTGAGAATACTACCTCTACCAATTTATAGGAAAGACAAAAGTGAAAGTGTAGGAAAGACAAAAGTTAAAATGAAGTTGCCCAGTCATGTCCGACTCTTTGAGACCCCGTGGACTGTAGCCCACCAGGTTCCTCCATCCATGGGATTCTCCAGGCAAGAATACTGGAGTGGGTTGCCATTGCCTTCTCCAGGGATCTTCCCAAGCCAGGGATCGAACCCAGATCTCCCGTATTGCAGGCAGATGCTTTAACCTCTGAGCCACCAGGGAAGCCAACCTAACTTTAAATATTGCCTAAAGTAAAAAATGATTCTGCTATGGGTGTAGTCCATAGTGTAAACAGACCAGTTGTTTGGGCCAAAGTATCAGCCAAACACTATGGTTATAGAAGAATCTGTGATGAGATATGATACCATGTGGCAATGATGGAAACATCCAAGACGAGAATCACAAAATATATGTCTAGGGTAATGGAGCAAAGCCATGCCATCTGCAGTGGAAAGGTTTGTATCATTAAAAACACAATCTCCTTACAGTATACTGGACTCGACATAAAATATCAAGTGGCCATGATACTACAGTGGTGTATGCTCATGAGCTGGATTCTTTCACACTCACTACATCAAAAGATATGATACTTTGAGTAGCAATACATCATAAGATAAAAGTGGTACATCTATAGTCAAGCATGTGAAAAGCCAGAGGGCACAAGCAAGATTCATATTTAGGTGGTCCAAATTCCCATGTTATTCTCAAAATTTCCACAAACAAGTTCCCCTCAAGTCACACTTTTGACCATATGGAGTTGGTATGTATGACAAACTGATGAAGTAAAAAGGTAGCTGAGCTTGGTTCATGCATTAGTCAGCTCAGGATGTAGATTCAAGTTAAAAATGGGCTGCTTCACTATAGCCTTACATAAGAGTGCCTCAAAAACTCAATAGTGGGGTTAATTCTTTGAATGAAGAGAGCTTTGGGAAGTCTACCTGGTGTCTAATGTTTATGGAAAGAACTTTCCGGAATTAAGACTATATATAAATGTCAGTTCGGTTCAGTTGCTCAGTCATGTCTGACTCTTTGTGACCCCATGGACTGCAGCACGCCAGCTTTCCTGTCCATCACCAAGTCCTGGAGCTTGCTTAAACTCATGTCCATCAAGGCAGTGACGCCATCCAACCATCTCATCCTCTGTCATCCCCTTCTCCTCCATTTATAAATATACTGAGTATGTTTATGTATTCTTGAGAACTGGCAAACAGATGTGTAGAACAAAGAATGGAAAAGCAGGAACATATGAATGCACATATGGGGATAGGAAAAAATTGAAATAAATTTGTATTGAACATAAACTCCCACAAAAACACCATTTACCATAGGAAAGCAATAAATGGCCAGTAGAAAGAATTATAATACCTAATCAGTTAAAACAGGCAAAATGGGTGCATGTTAATGTCCTTTCCTTAGGGAAAGACTTCACCCAAGGAAAGGACACTCATACATATGCCCAACCACTTTGTCTCAAAACTGAACAACTTTTAATAGGCATCCTAGTTTCAGAGATCTCCATAGCAACAGTTAAGACCTTTGTTGCAACTGCATCGTGATTTGGCTCGGAGGTGCTGCTCTCAGATCAGTCCCCAATTATATTTTTTCATACAAATTTGAGTATTTCCTGTTTACTTAGTAAATCTAAACATTATTGTTACAATTATTTTTCTAGATAATCAATGTCTTTCTGGCAATTTAGCTCACTTTAATTGTTCTTTTCACATTATTCTGTCTTCTTTTTTTAAAAAGAGGCAACATTCCTTTATCTTCTATGTGTTTTCAGTGAGCATTTGAGATGTCTTTATGTAATATATTTTCTGTCATGAATTAGATATTCAGAGTAATTTTAAATCTTAATCTTCATGATAAAATGTATTTTGTGCATGAAAGTATAAGGGAAACCTATAGAATGGGAAAATATCTACAAATCATTTATCAAATGAGTGGTTAATATGAAAATATACAAAGAACTACTATAACTAAACTGCAAATATAACCTGATTTAAAAATGGGCAAATAAATACACAATTCTCCAAAGATGAACAAATAGATAACAAGCATATGAAAATATGTTGAGTATCACTAATAATGGTGAAAATGCAAATCAAAATAATAATTATATATTACATTACACCTATAAAGATGGCCACTATCAAAAAAATAAATTTATAAATAATGGGTGCTGGTGGGGATGGCAAGAAATTGGAACTCGTGCACTATTAATGGAAATGTAAAATGGTGCAGCCACTATGCAAAACTACATGGCGATTTCCCAAAAAATTAAAAATAGAATTATCATAGGGTCCAGCATATTTTTCAGCCTTATAAAGGGAAGATAATTCTGGTATAAGTGACAGCATGGATAAACCCTGAGGACAGTATGCTAAATAATATGAGTCAGTTACAAAGACACAATTATTTTTAAAGTATGAGTATATTTACATTAATAAGGTTGTTAATTAATAGTTGTATGTGCAGCATTCAATTCCTTACCATGATTCTGGAAGGTTCTTTACTCTTTTTTTTTTTAATAGAATCATCATGTACATAGAATGAAATACACAGATTTTAAGTGTACAATTTGATGAATTTTGACAATTATATAAGCTCACTTGCTGCTGCTACTGCTGCTAAGTCGCTTCAGTTGTGTCCGACTCTGTGTGACCCCATAGACGGCAATCCACCAGGATACCCCGTCCCTGGGATTCTCTAGGCAAGAACACTGGAGTGGGTGGCCATTTCCTTCTCCAATGCATGAAACTGAAAAGTGAAAGTGAAGTCGCTCAGTCATGTCCGACTCTTAGTGACGCCACAGACTGCAGCCCACCAGGCTCCTCCATCCATGGGGTTTTCCAGGCAAGAGTACTGGATTGGGGTGCCATCGCCTTCTCCGCTAAGCTCACTTAACCCCAACCAATACATGTATAGCTTTTAAATCACACACACACACAAAATAGTTGTATGTGAAACTAAAGTAGATTCTAGATATCTTTAAAAAAAAAACAAAAGCCCCACAGAGTGGTTGAATCATGCAGGATGCTGAGTAATTGTTTGCTATGCAGGGACTTTCTGGCTTCTGTACTATAAATGCCAAGACACAATTTCTGTGTCAACTCAACCATCCCCACAGGTTTCCCATAAGTCCTCTTGCTGGATATACTACCCATCTGAAAACCTTTTCTCTCTCATTTTGTTCATCATAATCTACTAAGAGTTTATGTCCATTGTCTGACTCTTCAAGAAACTGAAAAAAAACATCTGAAAAGAGATAGCTGTCACTCTGGATTTTATATCTCCATGACCTCTCATTAACACCTAACTCACAGCTGAATTTCAATAAATATGCTGTTGTTTCATTTCTAAGTTGTGTCTGACTGTTTTGCGACCCCCGTGGGTTTTAGCCCACCAGGCTCCTCTGTTCATGGGATTTCCCAGGCAAAAATACTGGATGGGGGGTCCTTCTCCAGGATATCTTCCAGACATAGGGACCAAACCCACAGCTCCTACATTGACGGGTAGATTCCTTACTATTGAGCTACCTGGAAGCACTAACCTATAGCTGAATCTCAGTGAATATGTACTGAATGATAATAATTTAAAGAAATGAATTGCATAAGTACCTTCCAGAGTTATCTAAAAGATCAGATATTAGTTAACAATAATGATCTCAGGATTCTTCAGGTCCACATTGTATAGATTTGCATTCAGAATCTGTGGCAAAGTTGAACCTTCTATTCAAATTTATCAAATTTTACAACTAGTTGTTTTCTCTTTTCCCATTAAGACATTACTGAGTTTCCATTTTGTTTCTTGACTTTCAAGTTAAGGAAATAAATTTACAGAAAAGTTTAATTTGCTTTATGAGATTCCCTTTTATAAACATTTAAAAATAATGCCAGTAATGCCAGGATAGATACCTGAGGTGATTGGGCCTGAATTTTCTCCTTCATCACCAAAGACTAAATAAAAAACATGTTTTTATAATTATCACATTCAATATACTCTTTGTATGACACACAATTTAAAATTTCTATTAGAAAAGCCTTCTATACATAGGAAAATTTCATTATATTTCCTTAGTTGTAATTACAAAAAGCATCCAGTCATGAAAATATTTCTGTGGCATCAAAGTATAATGCAGGAAACTGTATGTATGAAAACTATATTTTAATACATTCTTTAATGTGCCAAAATGATAGAGAAAATATGGAACCTCCTCTTCAAATTTGTCAGATAAAATTTATTACTACAATTTTTAATTTGAATTTATTTTAAAAGTTTGTACAGTGAGGTCTCTGCTTTCTTTCTTTATATTGAGTACAATGACACTTTATTTATAGTCTATGTTCAGTAAGTTGCCAAACAAAATATATTTTTATAGATATGAAAGCATAAATGGCCCTATGTTGTAGTGAATTTTCTTCTGATACCTGATAAATAAATAACTTATCTAACTGAGAAACATTCTGCCATGTGGTCTCAGATTTGAATACATATGCCAAACATTGAAACAAGGTTGTTCTAGAGGTTAATAAAATGTCTTCTAAAGATAGTTTACAGATTTTTTCCATCTCTATAACCTAGGTTATTAAAGTTGTAAGTAAAGAAATGTTTCACCAAGGCACCTCTGGTATTATGTATCATCCTGGAAGTTAGGATCAGTTAAGGTTTCATTCTGACACTGCCTGAATGCTGTAGCTGGGTTATCAGTGGCAGGATGGGACTTCTCATCCCTCCTGGGTGTAGCTGACTCCAGTTGATTCTGGTAGATGTAGATATGGCATATCTCTTTTATACTGTCTTTGTCTGTCATTGCTGCACTCTTATCTAGTTTAATTTCCTATTTTTGTATTTGTGTGACACAGTGATTTTATCTCCAAGGGAAAAAAAGTTTAGAATGTAATAAGGTTATGTTCACTATCTAGGTGAGGTTATACTGGCCACTCTGATGGAAATTTGAACAGTTTCAGTATTCACCAATGTACTGTCAGGCTGATTACAAGTTTATATCATTGTAAAAATCAAAAGTATATGTTACCCATGGGGAACTATAGGCAACTACAGATTTATCTTAATGTGTATGATGTTTAGATAGCAATGCTTAGAATATAAATAAGTTGTAAAACATCAAAATGTTTTATATTCTGACATTTTACAAAGGCATACATGTTTTTATTTCATTAGTATAATTTTTAACTGAGTTGAGATATAGAAACTTGTGATTCTTTTCTTTTCTTTTCATATATCTCCTCCCTTTTGAACCTCCTTCCCATCTCCCTTCCGAACCTCCTTCCCATCTCCCTTCCTACACACTCCTCTAGATTGGTTCAGAGCCCCTGTTTGAGTTTCCTGAGCCATACAGCAAATTCCCATTGGCTATCTATTTTACACATATTTCCTGGAAAATTCCATGAATGGAGGAGCCTGGTAGGCTACAGTCCATGGGGTCGCAAAGAGTTGGACATGACTGAGCAACTTTACTCAATGTAAGTTTCCATGTTACTCTCTTCATACATCTCACCCTCTCCTCCTCTCTCTCCATGTCAATAAGTCTATTCTCTATGTCTGTTACTCCATTGCTGTCCTGCAAATGAATTCTTCAGTACCACTTTTCTATATTCCATATATATGAATTAGATGGGGAAACAGTGGAAACAGTGTCAGATTTTATTTTTCTGGGCTCCAAAATCACTACAGATGGTGACTGCAGCCATGAAATTAAAAGACGCTTACTCCTTGGAAGGAAAGTTATGACCAACCTAGATAGCATATTCAAAAGCAGAGACATTACTTTGCCAAAAAAGGTTCGTCTAGTCAAGGCTATGGTTTTTCTTGTGGTCATGTATGGATGTGAGAGTTGGACTGTGAAGAAGGCTGAGCACCGAAGAACTGATGCTTTTGAACTGTGGTGTTGGAGAAGACTCTTGAGAGTCCCTTGGACTGCAAGGAGATCCAACCAGTCCATTCTGAAGGAGATCAGCCCTGGGATTTCTTTGGAAGGAATGATGCTAAAGCTGAAACTCCAGTACTTTGGCCACCTCATGCGAAGCGTTGACTCATTGGAAAAGACTCTGATGCTAGGAGGGACTGGGGGCAGGAGGAGAAGGGGATGACAGAGGATGAGATGGCTGGATGGCATCACTGAGTCGATGGACGTGAGTCTGGGTGAACTCCGGGAGTTGGTGATGGACAGGGAGGCCTGGCGTGCTGCGATTCATGGGGTCGCAAAGAGTCAGACACGACTGAGCGACTGATCTGATCTGATCTGATATGATATGATATTTATCTTTCTCTTTCTGACTTACTTCACTCTGTATAACAGGCTCTAGGTTCATCCATCTCATTAGAGCTGACTCAAATGCATTTCTTCTTATGGCTGAATAATATTCCATTGTGTATATGTACCACAACTTCTCTATCCATTTGTCTGTCAAAGGACATCTATGTTGCTTCCATGTTCTAGTTATTGTAAACAGTGCTGTGATGAACAATGGGATACATGTGTCTTTTTCAATTTTGGTTTCCTCAGGGTATATGCCTAGAATTGGGATTGCTGGGTCATATGGTGCTTTTATTCCTAGTTTTTAAAGGAATCTCTATACTGTCTTCCATAGTGGCTGTATCAATTACATTCCCAGGAACAGTACAAGAGCATTTGTGATTATTTTCTGAACTAATATTTTAAATGCCATTTACTCATTTTCTATTTCTCAATAAATTATTTAATAAAATAAGTTTCAAAAATGAAATTTATATTTGCATCAAAGGAAAAACAACAAAATTACGGTTTTAGGAGGGATCATTAGTTTTAAATAGAATCTTGAGAGTCCCTTGGACTGCAAGGAGATCCAACCAGTCCATTCTGAAGGAGATCAGCCCTGGGATTTCTTTGGAAGGAATGATGCTAAAGCTGAAACTCCAGTACTTTGGCCACCTCATGCAAAGAGTTGATGCTGGAAGGGATTGGGGGCAGGAGGAGAAGGGGACAACAGAGGATGAGATGGCTGGATGGCATCACTGACTCGATGAACGTGAGTCTGAGTGAACTCCAGGAGTTGGTGATGGACAGGGAGGCCTGGCGTGCTGTGATTCATGGGGTCTCAAAGAGTCGGACACGACTGAGTGACTGAACTGAACTGAACTGATTGTGTTTAAAATAGAAAAACTAAATATTGGTTAAATTATAGCTGTAAAGTATGTTTGAAACAATGATATAAATTAATATTTAAACAGTAACTGTAAATTTTGAGATCAATAACAATAAAAATGTGAAAGGAATATTAACAAATATTTCATATTTAATGAAATTATATTTAACAAACCATCTACATGTTACACTTACTTATAATTAAAGAAATATGAATAAAACTATAGCACACAGTGAAATTTTAATGTAAAGAAAATGAAAGAAAGTGAAGTCGCTCAGTTGTGTCTGACTCTCTGCAACCCCATGGACTGTAGCCTACCGGGTTCCTCTGTCCATGGGATTTTCCAGGCAAGAATACTGGAGTGGGTTGCCATTTCCTTCTCCAGGAGATTTTCCCAACCCAGGGAATGAACCTGGGTCTCCCACATTGTAGGCAGATGCTTTACTGTCTGAGCCACCAGGGAAGTCCCAAATGTAAATTTGGCAACAAAAATAATAATACGTAAAATGTCTTTAACTCTATTGGCATAATCCCACTTATGTCAAAAGAAAAAACATATTGATTTTTATTTTCCTGGGCTCCAAAATCACTGCAGATGGTGATTATAGCCACAAAATTAAGACACTTGCTCCTTGGAAGGAAAGCTACAACAAACCTACACAGCATATTAAAAAACAGAGACGTCAATCTTTGCCAATAAAAGTCCATACAGCCAAGGCTATGGTTTTCCTGTAATTGTGTACAGGTGTTTGAGTTGGACCATAAAGAAGGCGAGCACCAAAGAATTGACGCTTTCAAATTGTGATGCTGAAGAAGACTCCTGAGGGTCCTTTGGACTGCAAAAGAGACCAAAACCAGTCAATCCTAAAGAAAATCAACTATGAGAATTAATTGGAAGGACTAATGGTGAAACTCCAATACTTTGGACACCTGATGTGAAGAGTCAACTCATTGGAAAAGACCCTGATGCTGGGAAAAATTGAAGGCAGGAGGAGAAAGGGGATGAAAGAGGATGAGATGGTTGGATGGCATCACCGACTCGCAGGACATGAATTTGAGCAAGCTCCAGGAGTTGGTGATGGACAGGGAAGCCTGGCGTGCTGCAGTCCATTGGGTTGCAAAGAGTCAGGCACAACTGAGCAATTGAACTGAACTGGATTTAGACAGAAAAATCTTTAGAGATCAGATTAAAAATATTTATTGAGTTTCTACTAGTGATTCAATTATCCTCTGGACTCTCAAAGAACAAAATTTATGGACTGCCTTTCTCTTAAGGAGATCATTCAATGGACAAACAAACAACATAGTTTCAAAATATTATGTGAAACAATATGATAAACATACAAACAAAGGAGATAAAAAATAGATACCACATTTATGGTATTACTGTCCTTAATATATAATGCATATGGTACAATTTAGTTATTGTTCACTTGCTAAGTTGAAAAAGTTGAAATGCAAGCCAAAAGACTTCTCATCGCATCCTTAATATGGATTTATTTGTTGCCATGACATGTATGCATGATGCTCAGTTGTTTTAGTACTGGAGTGGGTTGCCATGCCCTTCTGCAGAGGATCTTCTTGACCCAGGGATCTTACCCACATCTCCTCCAACTCCTGAACTGTAGGCAAATTCTTTACCGCTGAGCTACTAGGGAAGCCCAGGTCAAGAAAGCTGTTAGAAGTGGAAGGGTATGCATAGGAATATTAGCTTTTTCAAATGAAAATTCAACAGATGTCTAGCAAAGTCCTTTCCTTTTATATAATAATAATAATTTATATTATTATAATATAATAATAATATTTATATAATCAATATATTTTATATTTATTTTAAATATAATATATAATTATAATTTTATAATATATAAAATATAATATATATTATATAATAATTATAATTATAATTATAATTCCACTATATATCATGTTATTACTCAGAAACATTTCCAGGGTGATTGGAATCTAGTCATGCAATGCCATGGTAGCTGCCATGACCTTCTCTGTGGGCAGCAGTTGGGAAAGGGCTATTTTTGTGACATTACTCATACAGATCTTCCAAACTCTAGTTAGAAACTTGTGCATATTAAATCCAGATACTCAACACAATGTATAGATATTAATACTTTCTGAATTATTTCATAACTGTTACACAGTCTATCAATCTTTCCTTCCACTTTGTCAGTCCTCATGACACACTTTCTCTCCATTAAACAATCTAATAATGAATATCTGTTAAGTGTAACAAGTGAAGTGTATATATGGCACTGATATTGGTTTTTGTATTTACAAAAAATTAACTAGATGAGAAAGAAAGGAATATACACCAGAATTTCAGTTTTACAATAGTGGTATATGTATATGACTGCACTATACATTGTTTTGGAGATACATTGCTTAAAATTATCCCACAATATTTTATTCTTTATTCATCTTTTTATTTTATTTTTTAACTTTACAATATTGTATTGGTTTTGCCATATATCTTTATAAAGCCATTTTTTTTAGTGGATTCACATACTATCACTTTACAAAATATTACCTTTTGCTTAACTTTTCCAAACCAGCATCTTTTGTTTGTATACACAAGAAAATCTCCTGGCATTCCTGGTTTCCACTTTAAAAACTCAATATTGAATTTGCATTTTTTTTATTGTGGGTATCCTATAGCTTATATTTGCCTGAAATAAATTCTGTGGGTTATTTTTTGCTGCTAGAAAGAATGCTGTGATTTGCCTTGACTGGCAGTGATTTTTACAGTCAAACACCTGCATAGGAAACACCTGCAGTTACCTGGCTTTGGGAAGTAATAGACTTTTAAGCAGAAACTCTAGGGGTAAGCAGGAGGATTTCCAAACTCCAGGTGAGTAATCAAAGGGGGAAAAGACTTTTAAACAACATAACATCTATTATATTTTTATTTCTTTACCCAGATATAGACTGTGGATTGTTTTGTAAAATATAGCAATAAAGCTGCAAATAAGCAAATGTAATAACACAGTCAGTGTGATGATCTTGAAAAATGTTTAGGAATTATTAATAGAAATTTTGTCTTGACAAATGCATACTATGGAAAATTTCTTGGTTATCAATCAAATCTAGATCACTGGACTTTTTACACATTCACATTGAAATCCAAATTTGAAACTAGAAAAACCAATGTAAATTATAAATTGAATGTTTAATAAAACCATTAACATGACCTAAGGCAAAACCTTTCAAAGTCAGCACATATAATACATTAAAAATAACTCACTGAGATTGGGGAAAGAAAAGTTAATTTTAAGGTGCAAAAAGGAACTTTGTAGACTTCACAACACAGATGAAATATCATCTCTATTATATCCTGACTAAATACTAATTTTGTGATAATGAAAGAATATCACTAGTGATATTGAGTTCATGTGTCACAACAATTAAAGTATTACTAAGTTTAATATACTTAGCATATATTTAATCAGGTTGAAGAAAACGGAACTCTTTCCTCTAAATACAATAGACTAAAACAAACAGCATATAATGTGAAAATAACCCTCCAGCAAGATTTACTCCAGGGAAACCTTCCTTCTGTAGGCAGAGTATTCTAGTATCTGGCTTGTAGCCTTGAAATATAATTTACAGATTAGCCTTTTAATTGGATATGATTTCATTTTATTTATTTATTTTTTATTTTTTTTTGCATATGATTTTAAAAGTGTGTTACACAGAACATTTCTTAAAATAATTCATTCTTCTTTAAAAATAGAACCACAAAATGAACTCTTGCTCTGAGCATATGATCAAAATTCTAATAATCAATATGAGAATTAACCCTTACAAATTTTATAATGAAATACAGGATAGGTCACATCAACATGTAATAAATTCTGATATGTTCTTGAATAAACTCACAGTGACAAGAGGATAAACACACTTCTCTATATTCTAAAATATTTAAATGCCTTTTGTCTAACCTATGTTATAGCACATCCTTAGATTACTAGGGCTGGGAAACATGTAACCCAGTGCTAGTATACATAAAGAAACATACTGAATTAGAAATCAATTCTGTATCATCTATTTGGTTAACAGGCAGAATTATATAATCATCATACATTAGTCAAGAATACTATTTGTATATTAAAATAAGCTATAATATACTATAACTTGTATACAATACTTTATATACAAATATTTGTATACAAAGTATATAATACATTTTTTTTTGTATACAAATTATACAATACTTTGGCCACCTGATGCAAATAACTGACTCCTTGGAAAAGACCCTGATGCTGGGAAAGACTGAAGGCAGGAGGAGAAGAGGATGACAAAAGATGAGATAGTTGGATGGCATCACCGACTCGATGGACATGAGTTTGAGTAAACTCTGGGAGTTGGTGATGGACAGGGAAGCCTGGCATGCTGCAGTCCATGGGGTCACAAAGAGTCAGACACGACTGAGTGAACTGAACTGAACTGAATTGATAATATATTTTACATACTATTATATATACTGTAAACTCAAGTTTTACAGTGTAATATACTGTACACCATAGCATATATTATACAAAGGTGGCACTAATGGTAAAGAAGCCACCTGCCAATACAGGAGACATCAGAGATAGGTTCAATCCCTGTGTTGAGAAGATTCTCTGGAGGAAGGAATAGCAACCTACTCCAGTGTTCTTGCCTGGAGAATCACATGGACAGTGGAGCCTGGCAGGGTATAGTCCACAGGGTCACAAACAGGTGGACATGACTAAAGCAAGGTAACACACACACACACACACGTACTACATACTATATATATAGTATGCATGTAGCACATACTATAAAGTATGCTATATACACCGTTACTATATATCTTGGTGTATACACCAGTGGCATGAATATTACTTGGGAGCATTTAGAAATGCAGACTCTCAGCCTAATTTCAGATCTACTGAAGTATAATCTGCATTTTTAACAAAGTCTTTTTGGTGATTCATATGTATACTAAACTTTGAGAAGCAGAAGCATACATTCTGCAATAAAATCTTGAGCCTGCAAGGTATACTTTATTTCTCAAAAGCAAATATATAATGCTTTTTCACTGTAGTGTTCTAGGTGAGGGAGGCTGATATAAAAACTATGCATGGGCATTTTTATTATACATGCAATCCTTGCAATGCACTTATCAAAATAAAACTAGTTTCTGGTTGTTGTGGGGATTATTTATGGATATAGAGGAAAAATGAGCAAATTTTGAATGTATTCTTATTGTTATTAGCTTTGAGGTGTGGAAAATGTAAGGCGTGACTAAATTTTAATTGAGAAATAGGTTTGAGAGTGATGGCGCATGCATGCTAAGTCACTTTACTCGTGTCAGCTCTTTGCGACCCCATCGGCTGTAGCCCATCAGGCTCCTCTCTCCCTCCATGCGACTATCCAGGCAAGAATAATGGAGTGGGTTGCTATTTCCTACTCCAGAGAATGATGGACTCCTAGTTAAAAACATACGTATTTCACCTTTATTTAGAATAGCAAAATGGGGACAGCCTATAATTGAAACGAAAAGAGAAGACAAGCACTAAGTCACTTACACTCCAAACAAGAGACCAATCATAGTGACTTTAGATTTTTTGGATAACTTTATAATTTCTAGCCACTCTAATCTTATTTTAGTTAGTTTTATATACTTGAATGATTTTAAATGGCCATCAGGAAAATTCTGGCCAGCTGCCGTTTTTAGTATATAAGGTTTTGCTGATCTTATCTAATGGCTCCTTGTGAATTACAAAAACAAATCTGAGTAGCTGAAATAGAGACTGTATGATCTGTGAAGGCTAAAATATATACTTTTCTTTATAGAAAAAAAATTGTTGACCTATATGAGAAATTCAAATTACCTTCATTTGTTTTAGAACATTTCCTTTTCACTGTTTCAGTATCTAAATATCTTTCCTAAATATCTATCTTAGGTTACCATCATAAACTTCTGATGGAACTCTACAAATATATGATGCTTAAGGACAAAGGATCTTGGAGGTACATCATTATGTCCCTAAAAATACTGTTGTGTATCTGACATTTAAAGGCTCACAAGGAAACATGTTGTTGTTCAGTAACTAAGTTCTGTCCAACTCTTAGCAACCCCATGGACTGCAACATGCCAGGCTTCCCTGTCCTTCACTATCTCTGAGAGTGTGCCCAAGTTCATGTTCATTAAGTCACTTGATGCTATCTAACCATCTCATACTCTGCCGCCCTCTTTTTCTTTTGCCTTCAATCTTTCCCAGCATCAGAGTGTTTTTCAATGAGTCAACTTTTTGCAAAATATTGGAGCTTCAGGTTTAGCATCAGCCCTTCCAATGAATATTCAGGGTTGATTTCCTTTAGGATTAACTGATTTGATCTCCTTTCTGTCCAAGGGAATATCAAGAGCTTTTTATAGCACCACAATTAAAAAGCACTAATTCTTTGGCCTTCAGCCTTCTTTCATATCTGTACATGACTACAGGAAAAACCATAGCTTTGACAATACAGATCTTTGTAGGCAAAATGATATTTCTGCTTTTTAATATGCTGTCTATTTTTGTCAGACAAGGTTCGATGCTGTAAAGAGCATTATTGCATAGGAACCTGGATTGTTACATCCATGAATCAAGGAAAATTGGAAGTGGTCAAATAGGAGATGGCAAGAGTGAATATCAACATTCTAGGAATCAATGAACTAAGATGGACTAGAATGGGTGAATTTAACTCAGATGACCATTATATCTACTACTGTGGGCAGGAATCCTTTAGAAGAAATGAAGTAGCCATCATAGTCAACAAAAGAGTCAAAATGCAGTACTTGGATGCAATCTCAAAAATGACAGAATGATCTGTTTGTTTCCAAGGCAAACCATTCAATATCATGGTAATCCAAGTCTATGCCCTGACCAGTAACACTGAAGAAACTGAAGTTGAAGTTCTATGAAGACCTACAAGACCTGCTAGAACTAACACCCAAAAAAGATGCCCTTTTCATTATAGGAGACTGGAATGCAAAAGTAGGAAGTCAAGAAACACCTGGAGTAACAGGCAAATTTGATCTTGGAGTACAGAATGAAGCAGGGCAGAGGCTAATATAGTTCTGCCAAGAGAACACACTAGTTATAGCAAACACCCTCTTCCAACTACACAAGAGAAGACTCTACACAGGGACATCACCAGATGGTCAACACCAAAATCAGATTGATTATACTCTTGGCAAAGATTGGAAAAGCTCTATACAGTCAGCAAAAACAAGACCAGGAGCTGACTGTGGCTCAGATCATGAACTGCGTATTGAGAAATTCAGACTGAAATTTAAGAAAGTGGGGAAAACCACTAGACCATTCAGATATGACCTAAATCAAATCCCTTATCACTATACAATGGAAGTGAGAAATAGATTTAAGGGACTAGATCTGATAGACAGAGTGATGAACTATGGATTGAGGTTCATGACATTGTACAGGAGACAGGGATCAAGACCATCCCCAAGAAAAAGGAATGCAAAAGAAGCAAAATGGCTGTTTAAGGTGGCCTTACAAATAGCTGTGAAAAGATGAGAAGCGAAAAGCAAAGGAGAAAAGGAAAGATATACCCATTGGAATGCAGAGTTCCAAAGAATAGCAAGAAGAGATAAGAAAGCCTGCATCAGCGACCAAAGCAAAGAAAAAGAGGAAAACAAAGAATGGGAAAGACTAAAGATCTCTTCAAGAAAATTAGAGATACCAAGGGAATATTTCATGCAAAGATGGGCTCAATAAAGAACAGAAATGGTATGGACCTAACAAGGAGAAGATACTAAAAAGAGGTGGCAAGAATACACAGAAGAACTGTACAAAAAAGATCTTCATGACCCAGATAATCACGATGGTGTGATCATTCACTGAGAGCCAGACATCCTGGAATGTGAAGTCAAGTGGGCCTTAGGAAGCATCACTATGAACAAAACTAGTGGAGGTGATGGAATTCCAGTTGAGCTGTTTCAAATCCTGGAAGATGTTGCTGTGAAAGTGCTGCATTCAATATGCCTGCAAATTTGGAAAACTCAGCAGTGGCCACAGGACAGGAAAAGGTCCGTTTTCATTCCAATCCCAAAGAAAGGCAATGCCAAAGAATGCTCAAACTACCGCACAATCACACTCATCTCACACGTTAGTAAAGTAATGCTCAAAATTCTCCAAGCCAGGCTTCAGCAATACATGAACTGTGAACTTCCAGATGTTCAAGCTGGGTTTAGAAAAGGCAGAGGAACCAGAGATCAAATTTCCAACATCCGCTAGACCATGGAAAAAGCAAGAGAGTTCCAAAAAAACATCTATTTCTGCTTTATTGACTATGCCAAAGCCTTTGACTGTGTGGATCACAAGAAACTGTGGAAAATTCTGAAAGAGATGGGAATACCAGACCACCTGACCTGCCTCTTGAGAAACCTGTATGCAGGTCAGGAAGCAACAGATAGAACTGGACATGGAACAACAGACTGGTTCCAAATAGGAAAAGGAATATGTCAAGGCTGTATATTGTCATCCTGCTTATTTAAGTTATATGAAGAGTACACCACGAGAAACCCTGGGGTGGATGAAGCACAAGCTGGAATCAAGATTGCTGGGAGAAATATCAATAACCTCAGATACACAGATAACACAACCCTTATGGCAGAAAGTGAAGAAGAACTAAATGGCCTCTTGATGATAGTCAAAGAGGAGAGTGAAAAAGTTTTCTTAAAGCTCAACATTCAGAAAACTAAGATCATGGCATCTGGTCCCATCACTTCATTGCAAATAGATGAGGAAACAGTAGAAACAGTGGCTGACTTTATTTTTCTGGGCTCCAAAATCACTGCAGATGGTGATTGCAGCCATAAATTAAAAGACGCTCACTCCTTGGAAGGAAAGTTATGACCAACCTAGACAGCATATTAAAAAGCAGAGACATCACTTTGTCAACAAAGGTCCATCTAGTCAAGGCTATGGTTTTTCCTGTGGTCATGTATGGATGTGACAGTTGGACTGTGAAGAAAGCTGAGTGCCGAAGAATTGATGCTTTTGAACTGTGGTGTTGGAGAAGACTATTGAGAGTCCATGGACTGCAAGGAGATTCAACCAGTCCATCCTAAAGGAGATCAGTCCTGGGTGTTCATTGGAAGGACTGATGTTGAAGCTGAAACTCCAATACTTTGACCACCTGATGTGAAGAGCCGACTCATTTGAAAAGACCCTGATGCTGGGAAAGATTGAGGGCAGGAGGAGAAGGGGATGACAGAGGATGAGATGGCTACATGGCATCACTGACTCAGTGGAGATGGGTTTGGGTAGAATCCGGGAGTTGGTGATGGACAGGGAGGCCTGGTGTGCTGCTTCATGGGGTCGTAAAGAGTCGGACATGACCGATTGACTGAACTGAACAGAACTAGATTTGTCATAGCTTTTCGTCCAAGGAGCAAGTGTCTTAATATCGTGGCTGCAGTCACCATCTGCAGTGATTTTGGAACCGAAGAAAATAAAATTTGTCACTGTTTTCCAATTTTTCCCCATCTATCTGCCACGAAGTGATGGGATTGGATGTCGTGATCTTAATTTTTTGAATGTTGACTTTTAAACCACCTTTTTCACTCTGCTCTTTCACCCTCATCAGAAGTTCTTTAGTTCTTCACTTTCTGCTTTTAGAGTGGTATTATATGCATATCTGAGGTTGTTGCTATTTCTCCTGGCAATCTTGATTCCAGCCTGTGATTCATCCAGCTCTCATTTCACATGATATACATGATATACTCTGCATAAAATTTAAATAAGCAGGGTGACAATATATAGTCTTTGTGGGGAGCCAGCATGGGAGTTCCCACCTATGACAAAGGTTATGCGGAGAGGCCTGATATGCAAAGGCGAGTCAGGGCTCACGGGGCTCCCCTGGATCTGCCTGAGCGTCTACCCCAAAACCAGAATCTGTCTGTTTTACTATTTTATGACTTTCACCAACTCCTCTGACATTAACGAAGGGCTATCCCCGACCACCTTTCTCTGAAGGAAATCAACTTAAAGCTCTAGTTAATAAGTCTCCTGGGCATAATAGGAGTGTTTAAATCCAAACCCCTCAGAGGGCTCTCTAACTTGCCTGACAGGTTTAGCCGGACTCCTACAGCTATGCATACGATTGTTTACAGTCTCCCAGCCGTGAGAGGCACAGGAAGCTTAAGATATTCAAATAGTATAGAGCCTCTGGGGAGTTAGAAATTGTTAGAATAGGACTAGTAGAAGATTTCATTGTTGAGCCAATGCTTGCTGCCAAGTTTCCACATCCCCTGTATTGTATGCTTAGAAGTGTATTAATTAATATAGTTGGTATATAGAAAAAATAAGTAGTGGCCTTGGTGTTAACAACTTTAGACCCTTAAGGTAATAAATTCTTTCCTTTGTTGTAAGCCCACTGCACCTTTGCCCCATAGGAATGCAACTTTATCTAACACCTTCGGAGGATGGCGCCAAACTTTAAAATAATTACTCTTAGAGAAAATAAGTCTTATGGTTGACAAACCTTTATCAGAGTCATAAAATGTTAACAGGCCTTCTGGCCAGAAGATGATGTAAATCACCTAAACCATTTGTATACGATAAGTTTGGAGAAAAGAAAGCCTGGTCTGGATAAGGATCGAAGACTGCTGACTTTGCATGATTTCACACCCCCTATTATCCTCTATGCACAACTTAAGGTAGGAATATAAGCTCCCTTTGAAAATAAAGCTATGGGCCTTGCTCAAAGCTTGGTCTCCCCGTGTCGTTCTTTCTTGTTTCTTTTTCTCTCCTTTTCTTTTCTGTTCTTCCTTCAGGACATTTAATTGGAGTGCGGGGGTCCTCTGGGACCACTTACTTGCCTGGGCTTCTAAGACCCACTCGAGAAGGTGCCTAAGGTGGGGCACCTTCAGCGATTTGAGAGGGCACCTGCGCCCTCCGTGGTCAGAGCAAACCTAATGCCACAGGTTTTATTGATTCTCTGCGTAAACCAGTTATAATGAGCCTCTAATCTCTGCTTTGCTATCCTTTAATCGCCAACACCGTCCTCCCAAGGGAATCCCTGGATCCAACTGGGGCTGGACCCTGGTAAGCCTTGGTGTATACTCCTTTCCCAATTTTGAACCAGTCTGTTGTTCCATGTCAGGTTCTAACTGTTGCTTCTCGGCCTGCATGCATGTTTCTCAGGAGGCAGGTACGGTGGTCTGGTATTCCCATCTCTTTAAGGATTTTCCACAGTTTGTTGTGATCCACACAGAGGCTTTCGAGTAGTCAATGAAGGAGCTGTTTTTCTGGAATTCCTTTGCTTTTTCTATGATCCAATGGATGTTGGCAATTTGATCTCTGGTTCCTCTGCCTTTTCTAAATCCAGTTTGTACATCTGGAAATTCTTGGTTCACATGCTGCTGAAGCCTAGCTTGAAGGATTTTGAGCATTACCGTGCTAGCATGTGAAACGAGTGCAACTGTATGGTAGTTTGAACATTCTTTAGCATTATCTTTCTTTGAGATTAGAATGAAAACTGACCTTTCTAGTCCTGTGGCCACTGAGGAGTTTTCCAAACTTGCAGACATATTGAGTGCAGCACTTTAACAGCATCATCTTTAGGATTCATGTGTGTATATATACATATATATGTACATTTGTGACAAATATTTAAGAATGCATTTATCATTTTGTCATGCTTGCTGACATGAACATCCTGGTTCCTATCCTGGACTCATGTCCCAATAGGTGTTTCCGTGATTGGGGATCATTGCTATGCTATGTAGACAAGGATAGAGAAGGACTTTTTTTTTTTTTTCTTTTTCTGTACTCTAGTAATTGTATAAAAAGTAAACTGATATGTAGAATCAAGGAAGTAAATTGGTGATCACCTGGAATCCATTTAGACAGGAGCTGCTAAGCTGCTGCTGCTGCTAAGTCACTTCAGTCGTGTCCGACCCTGTGTGATCCCACAGACGGCAGCCACCAGGCTCCCCCGTCCCTGGGATTCTCCAGGCAAGAACACTGGAGTGGGTTGCCATTTCCTTCTCGGATGCATGAAAGTGAAAACTGAAAGGGAAGTCGCTCAGTCGTGTCTGACTCTTAGCGACCCCATGGACTGCAGCCTACCAGGCTCCTCCATCCATGGGATTTTCCAGGCAAAGTACTGGAGTGGGGTGCCATTGCCTTCTCCTTAGACAGGAGAATGTGCCTTAAAAAAGCATCTTTGCAGATGATGGAAATTCTCTATGTCTTGGTTAATTTGGTAGTTTCATTGGCATAAGCAATTGTTTAAAACTCAGATAACAGTTCATTTTAAAGGCTGCAGTTTATTTTAGGCATGATCTCTTCATAAAGTAAGAAAAAATGAATTTCACTGTTTCATATGCACTTCAAAGTAATGCATAATATTCTCAGTTTCTGAGTACAGTTCTCTAAAAAAAAAAAATGTTTTTGTTTCTTATATACTCTCAGTGCTATATGATATCATATATCTTTCCTGATTTATTTCTCCTTATTTGGCATGGCTATATTTAAATTCACCTTTATAATTGAGGATTCAATTACCAATGCTTTTATTACAGTTGACCCTTGAACAATATTGATGGGTTTGAACTCCAGGGAACTATGGTAGTGGAAAATCATACAGATTATTAAGGTAATTTATATAATTCTATGCTTTTATACTTTGTTTCTCTTTGTATACTTTGTATACTTTGTATTCTCTTTTTTTCATGATTATATGTTCCTTATCTTCCTCTCTCCATTTGTTTATTTTGGAATGTTTATAAAATTATTATTTTTTCTATATATTTTGTATATATGTTGTTTTATGCTTATTGTTAAAATTGCAGTGGGAATTCAATTCAGCATTGTTTTATTACATTAAATGTATCATGGATTATAAAAATTGATTTTTCCATAAATATTCACTTAGAGTTTCCTACCTATTTATTGTTATTATTGCTCTTCATTTTCCCCCTCATCTTGAGGCTTCACTGCTGATCATTTTCATTTTAATCAAATAATTACTTTATTATTTCCTAGATTATATTGGTTGTTGCTTATTATCTTAAGTGTTGTGGGGCTTAAGTTGATGATGATGTTTTTATTGTTGGCTTCTTTACTTAATCATTACTTAACTTTAAAGTATATTTTACACAGTACGAAATTTGATGTTAGTTATAGAAATATATTTGAAGATATGATTTCCTTATCTTCTGTATTTCATTTTATTCTATTGCAAAGTAGGCTGCCATTTTCATTTGGGAAAGTAGTTATTAGAAATAAGTAATTTTTTCTTTTTTACTTTTGACTACTACCTAAAATGTATTTTAGTCTTTACCACAGTTTTGCCTACTTAGTGCTTAGTCGTGCTTTTCTTCATTTTTTTTTTTTTTTCTTTCTTGGATTCCTTAGTGGTTTTTTACACTATAACTTATTGTGGTTTCTCCTGGAATATTATCAGCCACTGTCTCTTCAGATGTATTTTCTGCCTTATTATTTCTATCATCCTCTGACATTTAAATCACACATGTATTAGCTATTTCACAATGTTTTGCTTGATTTCTTATTATTTTCTATATTTTCCATCATTTGCCACTTTTGGGCTTGTTATACTGATAATTCTTTTTATTTGTACTTATTTATTTATTTTGGTTCTGGTACTTAAAATTTTTTTTTTAATTTAAATTTATTTTAATTGGAGGCTAATTAATTTACAACATTGTATTGGTTTTGCCACACATCAACATGAATCCTCCATGGGTGTACACTTGTTCCCCATCCAGAACACCCCTCCCACTTCCCTCCCCATACCATCCCTCTGGGTCATCCTAGTACACCAGCCCCAAGCATCCTGTATCCTGCACTGAACCTGGATTGGCGATTCGTTTCATATATGATATTATACATGTTTCAATGCCATCCTCCCAAATCATCCCACCCTCTCCCTCTCCCACAGAGTCCAAAAGACTGTTCTATACAACTGTGTCTCTTTTCTTGTCTTGCATACAGGGTTATCGTTAGCATCTTTCTAAATTCCATATATATGCATTGCTGCTGCTAAGTCACTTCAATTGTGTCTGACTCTGTGTGACTCCACAGACAGCAGCCCACCAGGCTCCCCCATTCCTGGGATTTTCCAGGCAAGAACACTGGAGTGGGTTGCCATTTCCTTCTCCAATGCATTAAAGTAAAAAGCGAAAGGTAAGTCACTCAGTTGTGTTCGACTCTTAGCGACCTCATGAACTGCAGCCTACCAGGCTCCTCCGTCCATGGGATTTTCCAGGCAAGAGTAGTGGAGTGGGGTGCCATTGCTTTCTCCTATATATGCGTTAGTGTACTGTATTGGTGTTTTTCTTTCTGGCTTACTTCACTCGGTATAATAGGCTCCAGTTTTATCCACCTCATTAAAACTGATTCAAATGTATTCTTTTTAATGGCTGAGTAAAGAAAGGTTGGACTGGAAGAAACACAAGCTGGAATCAAGATTGCCGGGAGAAATATCAATAACCTCAGATATGCAGATGACACCACCCTTACGGCAGAAAGTGAAGAGGAACTCAAAAGCCTCTTGATGAAAGTGAAAGTGGGGAGTGAAAAAGTTGGCTTAAAGCTCAACATTCAGAAAACAAAGATCATGGCACCCGGTCCCATCACTTCATGGGAAATAGATGGGGAAACAGTGGAAACAGTGTCAGACTTTATTTTTCTGGGCTCCAAAATCACTGCAGATGGTGACTGCAGCCATGAAATTAAAACACGCTTACTCCTTGGAAGGAAAGTTATGTCCAACCTAGATAGCATATTCAAAAGTAGAGACATTACTTTGCTAATAAAGGTCCATCTAGTCAAGGCTATGGTTTTTCCAGTGGTCATGTATGGATGTGAGAATTGGACTGTGAAGAAGGCTGAGTGCCGAAGAATTGATGCTTTTGAACTGTGGTGTTGGAGAAGACTCTTGAGAGTCCCTTGGACTGCAAGGAGATCCAACCAGTCCATTCTGAAGGAGATCAGCCCTGGGATTTCTTTGGAAGGAATGATGCTAAAGCTGAAACTCCAGTACTTTGGCCACCTCATGCGAAGAGTTGACTCATTGGAAAAGACTCTGATGCTGGGATGGATTGGGGGCAGGAGGAGAAGGGGAAGACAGAGGATGAGATGGCTGGATAGCGTCACTGACTCGATGGACGTGAGTCTGAATGAACTCCAGGCGTTGGTGATGGACAGGGACACCTGGCGTGCTGCTATTCATGGGGTCGCAAAGAGTTGGACATGACTGAGCGACTGAACTGAACTGAACTGAATACTCCATTGTACCACAGCTTTCTTATCCATTCGTCCACTGATGGACATCTAGGTTGCTTCCATGTCCTGGCTATTATAAAGAGTGCTGTGATGAACATTGGGGTACATGTGCCTCTTTTCATTCTGGTCTCCTCGGTGTATATGCCCATCAGTGGGATTGCTGGTCATAAGGTAATTGTATTTCCAGTTTTTTAAGGAATCTCCACACTGTTCTCCATAGTGGCTGTACTAGGTTGCATTCCCACCAACAGTGTAAGAGGGTTCCCTTTTCTCCACACCCTCTTCAGCATTTATTGCTTGTAGACTTTTGGATCGCAGCCATTCTGACTGGTGTGAAATAGTACCTCATAGTGGTTTTGATTTGCATTTCTCTGATAATGAGTGATGTTGAGCATCTTTTCATATATTTGTTAGCCATCTGTAGGTCTTCTTTGGAGAAATGTCTGTTTAGTTCTTTGGCCCATTTTTTGATTGGGTCATTTATTTTTCTGGAATTGAGCTGCAGGAGTTGCTTGTATATTTTTGAGATTAGTTGTTTGTCAGTTGCTTCATTTGCTATTATTTTTTCCCATTCTGAAGGCTGTCTTTTTACCTTGTTAATACTTTCCTTTGTTGTGCAGAAGCTTTTAATGGAGGAATCAACCTGCCTGACTTCAGGCTTTACTGATAATTCTTTTTAAAATTATGAATTTGAAATATGCCACTTCACCAATTAGTTCAATTGTTCACCATCTTTCATTAAAGCCATTCACTCAGTTGTTAATGTAATCTTTTGAATTTTCATTTATGGGCTTCCCTAATGGCTCAAAAAGCATTTAACTGAAATTCAGGAGAGAAGACACAGGTTTGATGCCAGAGTAAGGAGGTCCCCTGGAGACGGAAATGGCAACCCACTCCAGAATCTTGCTTGGGAAATTCCAGGGAAAAGGCGCCTGGTAGGCTACAGTCCATGGTGTCACAAGAGTTCAGACACAACTTATCAACTAACTAAACCACCACCACTATTTTCAGTTATACAATTTACTTATTTCTATTATATACTTTTAATTGTTTGTTATAATCTCTATTGTGTAGGTTAATTTCTTATCATATTAATTGTAATTAACTTCATGATTGGCAACACCAATATTTAGAATTATTATGAATTTGTTCTATTTTGCTTTTTCCCTTTTTAAAATTCTTATTTTCCAATAGATTATTTTCTCATAAAAAATAGAATTCCAGACCACAGGAAAGAAAAATTCAAAATAATGTAAAATTCTAGATGATCCTAATTTTCACAAGTGTTTTTAATTTCAGGAGGCAGCTAGAATTAAGACAGATATTCTTAATGGACTCAGGTATTAAGATGGTTTGACTCTGGATTCAGTTATTGTGGTGGGTGGTCTATTTCCAAATCCCTACTACTCATAGAGTATGGCTCCTAAGGTCACTTCTAAAAGCCTGGTTATTTACCTAAGCCCTCCAAATTAGTGCCACAGATGAAAGCTCTAATCACTTACTCATCCTCTTAGTTAATAATTTTTCTGCTGGGATCTGCAATTGCCTTGAGAGGAAAAGGCCATTTTTTTTTTTTTTGACTCCCTTCTCTTTCCAGATACTGGCTCTTTTTTCTTTCGACCTCTCTAAATCCTAACAAACAATGTATCTGTGTTATGTCCAACTTTCTGGATTAGTCTCTATGAGAATATTGACCTGAAAAAATAAATTTCCTACCCATTGCCTAATGCAGAATTTCTTAAAATTTAATCTTATTCATAATCTATCATTCACATTAGTAACTGCATTAGTTACTGGCTTAATGACCTGGGTTTAAATACTCTTTACTTTTTATATCATTATAAACATTGAGAAAGGGATTTACAATATGGTATAAATTAAAGAATATTTAAAGTGATTTGTCTCAAAATTTTACTTAAATTAAAACTCCTAAAATGAGACACCCATTTCCCATTTAGTATTTCTTCTTTTACAGAAAAGACTTGCTAGTCATATTATTCCATTTTGTATTTATCTCATAGGACTACTATTAATTGTGTTGTATGGTTTCCACAAAATGTGAAAAATATTACAAATTTAAAAATGGGTGTTATAATTGTTTAATGTTATTATCACTTCATAGTGCCTTTAAATATAATAAGAAACATTTTTCAAAGGCAGAAGTTTGCTTGTAAACTCTATTGATCACCTTGTTGGAACCTATGGTTATAGCAGAATGGAAATACATGCAACTTTATTTCCATTTGGGTCATGATTATCTGAGACACTCAGTAGATTTCTACCTTCCTTTGAAATAGGAGAAAGCACAATAAAAATTAGAAGAAAATGCTATTAAGTATTATGCAGTTTTTTTTTCTACACCTCCTGATTGAATCAGGAGATATATATTGAAAGAGCTTTGGCACTAACAGATAACATACAGGATTTAAAACACATCAGATATCATTATAGAAGCTAGCACATTGGTTATCAAATAAAAATGTGAACAATGAACTATCTATATTCTATTTGATGTGATAATAAATGTTCCTACTGTTCTTAGAAAATAATTATTTTCCCTTGCCAAGATAAAATATAACCACTGAAACTAGTTTATATTCATTTCATAAATCAATGACAATTCACATCAATGAGCACTTCTGTAAGTCAGCCAATAAGCAACACCAACAATCCATTAAATATACTTCTACAGATAAAGGTCAACCATTCCTAAACATTTCCATTTCTGAAAGTCTGCCAATCCCTGAACTTCATTCATGCTTCTCCAAGCCCTATAGAAGATCAGCATTTTTGATGTGCTCAAAGACTGGAACTTACAAGCACAGCTTTTTCCCTTTATAATCAAACAACACATTTTGCTTGTTTCAGATATTAGAGCATCAAAAATATAAGGCTTCACTAATATTTTGTTTTGTTTTGAAGACCATCTTTTTGCAATTTTCTTCTGAAGAAAAAAAAGGTGCCCAGAAGTTCTTTCATGTCCCAATAGTCCTTCAGATTTGGTACCAATGAGTCTTTTCAACAACATGAACTTTGATTTGTTTCAATAAGATTTTGTTTCTTAATTTATACTGTTATCCTATAATTTACAACCAAATAAGTCCTTCTATAATGTAATTAGATCCCTAGATTAGAGAGCACTATCTGTAAATAGTCTTGGTATTAATCTGTTTATTCTTTCATTGACTTCTTTATCCTTGCTTTTCTTATACTTTAACGAGAGTTTTAGATTCACACACACACACACAAAAAAAAAAAAGGAAAAAAAAGTAAAGTTAGTACAAAGAATTCTCATATACTCCACATTGAGTTTCCTTATTAGCAACATCAATTAGTATGGCATATTTATTACAATTAATGCATATATTGTCATTGTTTAGTTGCTAAGTCATGTCTGACTCATTGTGACCCTATACAGCACTCCAGGTTTCATTGTCCTTCACCATCTCAGAGTTTGTTCAAACTCGTGTCCATTTAGTTGGCAATGCTATCCAACCATCTCATCTTCTGTCACCCCCTTCTCCTCCTGCCCTCAATCTCTCCCAGAATTAAAATCTTTTCCAATGTGTCGGATCTTCACATTAGGTGGTCAGAATATTGGAGCTTCAGCTTCAGCACCAGTCCTTCAATAAATATTCAGAGTTGATTTCCTTTAGGATTGACTGGTTTGATCTCCTTGCAGTCCAAGGGACTCTCAAGAGTCTTCTCCCACCCAAAGTACTAAAGCATCAATTCTCTGGAGCTCAGCCTTCATTATAGTCCAACTCTCACATCCATACATGACTACTGGAAAATCCATAGCTTTGACTTTACAGACCTCTGTCTGCAAAGTGATGTCTTTTCAGTACTTTGTCTAGGTTTGTCATAGCTTTCCTTCCAAGGAACAAACATCTTTTAATTTCAAAGTTTCAGTCACCATGTGCAGTGATTTTGGAGCCCAAGAAAATAAAATCTGTCACTGCTTCCACTTTTTCTCCTATTTGCCATGAAGTGATGGGACTGGATTCCATAATCTTTGTTTTTTGAGTGCTGGGTTTTAGGCCAGCTTTTTCAACCTCCTCTTTTGCCCTCATCAAGAGACTCTTTAGTTCCTCTTAGCTTTCTGTCCTTAGGATGGTATCATCTGCATATCTGAGGTTGTTGATATTTTTCCTGGCAATCTTGAGTCCAGCTTTGGAGTCATCCAGCCCAGCATATCCCATGATGTACTCTGAATGTAAGTTAAATAATCATGGTAATAATATACATCCTTGATGTTTACTCCTTTCCCAATTTTGAACCAGTTCATTGTACCATGCCTGATTCTAACTGTTGCTTCTTGATCTGAATACAGGGTTTCTCAGGAGACAGGTAAAGTGGTCTGGTATTCCCATCTCTTTAAGAATATTCCACAGTTTGTTTTGATCCATGCAGTCAAAAAGTTTAGCATAGACAATGAAGCAGAAGTAGGTGTTTTTATATATTGATACATTAATAATTATTTCCATAATTTACTCAAATGTTCTTACTTCTTACTTAATATATATTTTGTTTCCATATCCCATTTAAGATACCACATTTTATATTATATGCAATTTTACATTATACTATTTATTACTAAGATACTTTTGTTTGTGACAGTTGATGCTTCTTTTTTATTTGTCTAACTGTACAAAATCTCATCTCCTTTATTTGGTTTAACATTTAATTATCTTGTCTCTGTTGAGTTTTTGAGGAAGTTCTTCATAAGAATGGATAAATGCATAGATCTGATAAGTCTCATATCTAAATCAGCACAAAACCCCACAAAACCCCAATATTTTAATTGTATTTGTTAATTCACACAAAGACAATTACTTAAACTTTGCCTTGGATTCCTCAACAGAAATTCCAGAGTATTCTCTCACTTGAGAAATCACATCTGGGTCATTTTGCTTAGTCTAAATTCTGAGCTTAATGATAGTTGAGAAATTAATTCTAATATTGATTCTTGCCTCTGCTTAGCTGGGAAATGGAAACCTCTTTTATAAGCATACATGTTAGAAGTGTACTGGCTTCCATCCTTTGTGTCATGGTTTCATCTATAAGAAAGCTGAAATCTTCTATACATAGAGGCAAAATTGTTTTCTTAAATATACTCTCAATAAAAGCTTAGCTTCTTTACTTATCTTAATTTTACTGACAAAGTATTACTAAAAATTAAATAGGATGAAAATATGGGAGTTTTTTTGCCATGTTAAAAATATCATTTAACAACTTTAGAAAGGAGAGAAAGTAAAATGAAATAAACAATCTGATCAACTTTATGTGATCTATGTCCTGAGGTCTCAAAATATCCTCTCTTCATTACTCTGTATGTATGTCCAAATAAAATAATTCACACTAAAACCAATTTAAACTTTCACATTTTAAAATCTGCCTCCCTCAGTCTTCTTTTTGTTTGTTTGTTTTGTTTTCATTCTACCAGCCACATAAATCTCTCTCTCTCTCTTCTTTTTTTTTTTTCTGTCCTTTTCTAGATCTCTGTAAATGAGCCATCCATCCATTAGTTTTTGTTCTAAGGAGAAGGAAAGTCTTACTGCACTTATTCCATTAGGAATTCTGGACCAACTGTTGGATCTACATAAGCTGCATTTAAACCTTGGCCTATAGCCAAGTCAAGGTCAATGATTAAAAATTATCTTAAACTTCAGAAAGACAGACAGAAATTTCCTTCTGAATTAAGGATTTTGTTAATGCTTATTTAATCAAATAGCTCACTTAATTGTTAGTGCCTGAGAGGGAAATGTTGTTAAAAGCAGCTGAGTGCAAAAAGCCAGTACAAGATTTTAAATAGCACAGCTGTTCATAATTCAAATAAATGTTCTTGAAAAATATGATATGTACCATGTAATGCTGTTTCAGAAACCTTTCCATTAAGGGTACATGGAGCAGAGATTTTAACTTGTAATGGAAATATGGAAGAGGTAATAAATGAGTGAAATTTGACTTTAGAGAAAAATTATTATTTTTTTTTAAATACTAAGTGAACACCTACACTTAGAAAGGAAGCTTCTCTTTAAAATAGACATACAGAAAGAAAAAGTGGAATTGGAAATTGGCTTTTAAAACGTATGGCTGAATACTTTAAAGGAATAATGGAAATTAAAAAAAGAAAATCAGAAGAAATTTGTGACTTATCAGACAAAATAATTGGTCACCAAATAAAGAGACTACAGAGAGGTATTCCCTTAGCTATCAATTTTGAATTTATTAAGAGGGATCCCTTAGAATATGCAAGCTTCTGGGCAACCCAAATCCTCCAATACTTGGGTCCTTTATATGAAATGGCTTAGTTCATCGAGCCCTTCAGTATCTGTGGGTTCTGTGTCTGTAGATGCAACCAACCATGAATACATCTGTGCTTGGCTGAATCTGAGGATGTGGAATCCAGATACAGAGAACTGGCTGAGGTAGCCTATAACAAGCTAAAGATATACAAAGATAAAGCAGTTAGCTAGCTGTGTTTCCTCTATCTCAGTTAATGAAGGACATATTTAATTAACAAAATAATATTTGACTCATTTATTTAAAACTTTGGTTGCATTTTCTTCAAAAAGATAACATTTTCATTTGGAGGGTAAATGCTCCATGAAGAGAGTAATTCTGAGTTTTTGGCACCTTACAATCTAATTATTTTGTTCAAAGAAAAGTGTGTAAGTTACACAAAACACAATATACTTATTACTCATAGTTGAAAATTTCCTAAAAGATCATGTTTCTTAGTGTAGTCACTGGACCTTACTTTTTCTTATATGTAGCCTCCTTGTCTCATTTTAATATGATGGTTTTCACAATTTTATCATTTTATTATCACTATTATATACAATTATACTTTTAAAATATTTTAAAGATATATCATAGCTTTTATTATTAAGTCACTAGCCTAAGAGTACAAATCACAACCTTACTGAATTTTGTGATTAGGAATTAGCTGTGATATTCAAAGGTTGTCCCATCTTAGACACACCATTTGACATCTGTTTCTTAAACTCTTTATTCAAAAACTAACAAAAATAGTAGTTAGTGTTGTGAACCCCAACAACTCCTTATAGTCAAAGGATGCCAAAGAAAGCCTGGTATCCTCAATCAAACAATCAGTCATTCAGTTCAGTTCAGTAACTCAGTCATGTCTGATTCTTTGCGACCCCATGAACCACAGCATGCCAGGCCTCCCTGTTCATCACCAACTCCGAGTTTACCCAAACTCATGTCCATTTACTCGGTGATGTCATCCAACCATCTCATCCTCTGTTGTCCCCTTCTCCTCCTGCCCTCAATCTTTCCCAGCATCAGGGTCTTTTCCAATGAATCAGCTCTTCGCATCAGGTGGCCAAAGTATGGCAATCTCAGCTTCAACATCAGTCCTTCCAATGAACACCCAGGACTGATCTCCTTTAGGATGGACTGGTTGGATCTCCTTGCATTCCAAGGGACTCTCAAGAGTCATCTCCAACACCACAGTTCAAAAGCATCAATTCTTCGGTGCTCAGCTTTCTTTATAGTCCAACTCTCACATCCATACATGACCCCTGGAAAAACCATAGCCTTGACTAGATGGACCTTTGTTGACAAAGTAATGTCTCTGCTTTTTAATATGCTATCTAGATTGGTCATAACTTTCCTTTCAAGGAGTAAGTGCCTTTTAATTTCATGGCTGCAATCACCATCTGCAGTGATTTTGGGGCCCAGAAAAATAAAGTCAGCCACTGTTTCCAGTTTCCCCATTTATTTGCCATGAAGTGATGGGACCAGATGCCATGATTTTAGTTTTCTGAATGTTGAGCTTTAAGCCAATGTTTTCACTTTTCTCTTTCACTTTCATAAAGCAGCTCTTTAGTTCTTCGTCACTTTCTGCCATAAGGGTGGTGTCATCTGCATATCTGAGATTATTGAGATTTCTCCCGGCAATCTTGATTCCAGCCCATGCTTCCTCCAGCCCAGCATTTCTCATGATGTACTCTGCATATAAGTTAAATAAGCAGGGTGACAATATACAGCCTTGACGTACTCCTTTTCCTATTTGGAGCCAGTCATTAATCACCAGCAAAGTCATCATCTTTAGCATAATTATAAGTATGAAAAATTACAGATTTCACTTCATCTAAGTTGTGACCCCCGACCTTTTTGGCATCAGGGACTGGTTTCATGGAAGACAATTTTTCCACCAACCAGGGTTGTGAAGATGGTTTCAGGATGATTCAAGCACATTATATATATTGTTCAATTTATTGCTATTATTATTATATCAGCTCCACCTCAGATCATCCAGCATTAAATCCCAGAGGTCAGAGACACCTGGTATAGGCTATTTACAAATTTAAAAAATATTTTCCAACCTTGTACCTCATTTTCCTAACTTAACTAATTTACTTTTTATAATAAATTTATTAAGATTCACCACAACCTATTTTACAAACACCCACACAAACACATATACTTAGAACACACACACACTAGTTGCTGTTGTTGTTCAGTCATTAAGCTATGTCCAACTCTTTCAGACCCCATGGACTGTAGCCCACCAGGATCCTCTGTCCATAGGATTTCCCAGGCAAGCATATTGGTGTGGCTTACCATTTCCTTCAGGGATCTTCCCAGACCAGCTATCGAGCCTTTGTCTCCAACATTGGCATGTTTAAAGATGATTCATGATTTTAAAATCTAGTTTAGAGCATTTCTTCTTTGATTATTTAAGGAATCACTTATGCACTGTAAAAATAAATTTCCTTTTATAGGGCAGAGTTTTATATAATACATCAATAAGTTATTGTGGAAACTGACCAATGTAATTTACATTTTGGAGCTTTAGTATTGCCCAGACTGTAACAGTCTTGTGCCTATGTTGAGAGGTAAAATATGAATCTTAATGCCAGAGCAGGGCCTGGTGGTCACTTGAAAAGATGGCAATTGTCTTACATAATATAAGATTTTAGATCTGTGAGAGAGTAAAAGTGTAAGGAAGATATTCTGAGGCTTATAGTTAGTCCAGATTTCACTGTGAGTGTAAATGGATTAAAGGAAAAATAATAAGCAAATGTATTAACACTCAGTACTCTTAAAAATGCTGTCATTGATATGGAATCTGTGCTGTCTTATTATTTCTCTTTCAAAGCTAGAATGAGGTATATACTCATTTGCCCTTTTATAAGTAATATGAATAGATATATGAAATAAATAATGTGCTTCCAGTGATTCTCAGAAATAAACTTTTATCTAGGTCAAATCATTATTTTAATAGTAATTAGAAGGTTCTCATGTAAGAAATCAGTTATCAGTTTTAATTGTGCTTATGCTGATGTCTCATCCTTAGTATTCTTACTCCCATTTTTCCCCCTTTATTGTTTTCTCTTCATTTTTTTCTTAAAATCGAAACTCAGTCCTTGTATGAATTTAAATGATTTTATAGGGTACACTAAGGGTGTTTTGGGGTATAAGCAGTGTTACAGAACAAAATCTTTTCTGTCCTGAGGGTGGCATCTCAAACTCTGCTCTGCTGCAGTTTCTATTACTTGCCTGAGTGTCTGTCCCTGAGAAACTAGCACTAAGCCAATAGGAAAATCTTACACTTGCCTCATATAATCTGGCTTTATCTACAAATAGTTGCAACTCAAGCCAGCTGAAAAATATAATTTAGCAGTGTTTGGAATTTAATTTGTAATTTATTAATCTGCACCTCCATCTGACCTGGAGGATATTTTTATTAATTATATTAATAAATAAGCCGACAGCACTATTTTACTTCAGCACTGTCTAAGTTAATCCTATTTATGTTGGTATTGATGTCTTTGGGCTTCCCTTGTGGCTCAGCTGGTAAAGAATCTGCTTATAATGCGGGAGATCTGAGTTTGATCCCTGGATTGGGAAGATCCCCTGAATAAGGGAAACGCTATCCACTCCAGTATTCTGGCTTGGAGAATTCCTTGGACTGTATAGTCCATTTCATCTTTTTTCTTAAAGTAATCTAAACTTTAATTTATATTTGATAAATACAGTGGTCTTACATATAGTCTTTCCTATAAAGAACACTAAGGTGTGGCATCTATAAAATTTCCCTCTTGCCTATGTAATTTTCCTGTTAGTATACCATCTTTCAATTTAGTAACAAATTAAAAATTTAGGGCTTCTGTCATGTTAACCTGGGCTACCAGGTGGTGCTAGTAGGAAAGAACCCTCCTGCCAATGCAGGATCCCTGGGTAGAGAAGATCCCCTGGAGAAGGGCATGGCAAACCACTTTAGTATTCTTGCCTGGAGAATCGCCATGGAGAGAGGAGCCTGGTGGGCTACAGTCCATGGGGTCACAGAGAGTTGACACGACTCAAGTGACTTACCATATATCATGTTGTTATGGTTTCACACCTTAAATTTATAAAAATGTCCAATAGCTTTGAAGTTCACTGTTTTCTTCCACATGTGTAAATTAATGTTGACCAAGTACTGGACATATAATTCAGTTCAGTTCAGTCACTCAGTCATGTCTGACTCTTTGTGACCCCATGAACTGCAGCATGCCAGGCCTCCCTGTCCATCACCAACTCACAGAGTCCACCTAAACCCATGTCCACTGAGTCAGTGATGCCATCCAACCATCTCATCCTCTGTCGTCCCTTTCTCCTCCTGTCCTCAATCTTTCCCAGCATCAGGGTCTTTTCAAATGAGTCAGCTCTTCGCATCAGGTGGCCGAAGTATTGGGGTCTCAGCTTCAATATCAGTCCTTCCAATGAACACCCAAGACTGATCTCCTTTAAGATGGACTGGCTGGATATCCTTGCAGTATAAGGGACTCTCAAGAGTCTTCTCTAATACCACAGATCAAAAGCATCAATTCTTCGGCGCTCAGCTTTCTTTATAGTCCAGGTCTCACATCCATACATGACCACTGGAAAAACCATAGCCTTGATTAGACGGATTTTGTTGACAAAGTGATGTCTCTTTAATCTGTAAAAGCTCTTTTACAGCTTTTTAATATGCTGTCTAGGTTGGTCATAACCTTCCTTCCAAGGAATAAACATCTTTTAATTTCATGGCTGCAGTCACCATCTGCAGTGATTTTGGAGCCCAGAAAAATAAAGTCTGACACTGTTTCCACTGTTTCCCCATCTATTTGCCATGAAGTGATGGGACCAGATGCCATGATCTTAGTTTTCTGAATGTTGAGCTTTCAGCCAACTTTTAATTGGAGGACAATAATATTATTTGTAAGAAAGCAACCCAAATTACAGAGATTGAGGACTCATTAATGCTTCTAGTCACACTAACTGCTGTTATTTTTACTAAATATTCAAGTACATCTTCCATCACTTTCAGACTGCCAAAATGTAACATAGTCTCAGTTTACATGTGCTTCATTTTGAGAAGATATCTACATCTATATATAGATCTATATATATGAGAAAGATATGTATCTTTATCTATCTACCTATCTGTGTAACATCTTTTATGCTTTAATCTGTTGGTGTACTCTTAGGTTTCTTCCATATCTTGCTTTTGTAAGTAATGGTGCCATGAACATAGTGTACATGTCTTTTCAAATTAGTTTTGTTATATTCAGATATACAGCCAGCAATAGAATTTCTGGATCATATGATAGTGTAATTTTTTTTGTTGATGTTTTTTGAAGAAACTCCGTACTGTTTTCCACAATGGCTGCACCAATTTACAAAGTCACCCACAGTGTACAGAGTTCCATTTTCTCGGTATCTTCACTAACATTCGTTACAGGTCATTTTAACAATTTTTGAGGAGAAATTGAATAACGAGTTTAACTTTGCTTTAATAATAGAAAAGCTATGATGTCTACCAAAAAGTTATCTGAAAACAATGATACACTTTCAAATAAGTTCTCATACAGTCTGTAGTTTCTCACATAGTCTATACTGGTTCTCTATCTCTACAATTTATTTTCTAGTGTCTTTAAATTCTTAAGGAATGGGTGCATGTTTCAAGGACAATTTTAAGGGTATTTCTATCACTAATTTAATTTTGAGTAATAGAGTTATGTCAAGGAAACAATTATGCCAAAGGAAATCAGAATTAGAGTACACACTAAAATGCATGTTCAAAGGACAATAGAAACTGTACCTGTGGTTTCAAGAACCTTTTGGTTCCTTTTAAGAACCATTTGCTTGCATTTTAATTTGCTCTCTTGATCCCTTAAGTTGGCCATATGAAAAATTATTATACTTGTCTCAAATGTTAAGAAAGGCTTATTTAACTAATCAAATCAAATTTGCCCAGAAAATGCCAAGATGTCTTGAAAGTATACCCCACAAAATTGTTCTCCAAGATGCCAACAGATTTAGTCATCAGATCAGATCAGATCAGATCAGTCGCTCAGTCCTGTCCGACTCTTTGTGACCCCATGAATCGCAGCACGCCAGGCCTCCCTGTCCATCACCAACTCCCGGAGTTCACTGAGACTCATGTCCATCTAGTCAGCGATGCCATCCAGCCATCTCATCCTCTGTCGTCCCCTTCTCCTCCTGCCCCCAATCCCTCCCAGCAACAGAGTCTTTTCCAATAAGTCAACTCTTCTCATGAGGTGGCCAAAGTACTGGAGTTTCAGCTTCAGCATCATTCCTTCCAAAGAAATCCCAGGGCTGATCTCCTTCAGAATGGACTGGTTGGATCTCCTTGCAGTCCAAGGGACTCTCCAGAGTCTTCTCCAACACCACATTTCAAAAGCATCAATTTTTCGGTGCTCAGCCTTCTTCACAGTCCAACTCTCACATCCATACATGACCACAGGAAAAACCATAGCCTTGACTAGACGAAACTTTGTTGGCAAAGTAATGTTTCTGCTTTTGAATATGCTATCTAGGTTGGTCATAACTTTCCTTCCAAGGAGTAAGCGTCTTTTAATTTCATTTTAAACTCATAAGGATACATTTTATTATAAATACAGTGATATTTTTAAGATAAAGGGGATATATAAAATAATTTAAGCTTATTTTCAATAGTTTGTGTGAAATTCTTATTACAATAAACAACTAAAAAACTGTAACTGTAATTAAGAAAACCAATATACATGATTTTTAGCCAGAGAAAATAGTTTGCATGTCTCCTTATGGTTTATTTTTACCCTGTATCTGAATTCTAGCTGGTGAAATACAAATATATTTATTTCTCTCATTTACAGGTGAAACTCTTGTAACATAAGGATAGGCTCCTCTCTTTCACTCTTTATAAGAAAAAGTGGACCTGGCAATTAAAAGTCATGCTTTGATAATGGTAGATTCACTGTAATAAATGTGGAATATAATATCTTGTTTTAGACTTTTTGTTTTTTTTAGATTAGACACAGCAGGCAAAATTTGGTACAGAGAGGTAAAATATTGTTATATTAATAGATCATACAGATTTTATAATCTGTGTTTTAATGACCATGTAATATTAGGAGGGAAGATTTCTCACTATAAATTTGGAGAAAAGTATTCCTTGCTAACAAAATCCTAAGTGAAGCAAATTTCTCTTTTTTTTCTCCTCTTCTCTTCTCTCCTATCCTCTTTTCTTTTCTCTCAGTATCCTTGTCTCTTTTTGGCTTTATTCTATTTTTATTCTAGATCAAACTTCTACATAAATTGAGTCTTCTTTCTTGGATCATGGCTTACATTTTATTTCTTGCCAACTTTCAAACCCTCTCTCAATACTGTACAGAGTTTCCATGGAAGCTATTATTTCAGGTGAAATTTCCATTCTAGATTCTATCCTCATCCTGGTCATTTGCTTATACTTATTATTTTAGGTCACCTAGAAGATGTTTGTTATATTTAATTCAGGATTTCAGATGTCTTGATTAAGGGAAGTTTTTTCATATTATTGAGTAAAATTTTCATATCTGTAAAGAAAATAACATTCTAATGTTATAATTTCAGGCATCTGAATGGTTATTGAGGGAGATATTTTATGCAAAACAATACAAATCACATTTAATGCTGAAAATCTTCTATAAAACTGAAGACTAGCAGTATTATTTTTTCATAGCTTGTCATGAAAAAGAAAGAAAATTTATTTCTAACTCAATTTTTGTTCTGATTGGCATTATATCATGTCCTTACTGCTTTGTGGAAGCTAGCTAAAGTTGCTGAAACATTACTTTATTAACATGTAAAACTGCATTTTTTTTCTTTGTTGGAAAATAAGAATTAGATATATTATCTCTTTTTAATTCTCTAGCACTTACTTTTCACCATTATATAGGCTGGGAAATTTGGTTAGCCTAAGTAGCTCGCATTCAATTTAAAGTTAGCATTTTAAAACAGCTGACAAGATTTCCATCACATTATGCCCTCTGTCCCATAGTTTCTTCTTCACTGGAAATTTAAAATTTATTCCACCATTTCTGCATAATAGTGGCACCTGCATCTTATAAATTAAGATATAGAGTCAAAAATAATCTAATTGCCTTGCTCAGGGACACATAATAAATCAATGGTAGAATCCAGTAGTAAGTGGATCCCTTGGTCACAAATAACCACTCTTTCCTACAGGAACATAAAGTTAATGTAAATTAAACTTTAGTCAGCCTAAATAATAATAATAATAAAAGCTATAAAATCCAATGTGTTTTAAAACAGCTGAGCCAAGTAGAAGAGGCTATTGAAACAAACATATATTATCTCTTTTATATGTTATTCCAAGAATAAGTGTGGTATTATTCCTGAGTAAATCATACTATTTTCATTGTAGAGAATAGACAAAAGCTCACATATTTTACATGATTAGCAGGACTAAAAATTAATTTTAACAATTCTTGTATAATTTAAAATTACATCTTAAATAAAATTAATACTCCCCTTCTCATTAAGTCAAGCTTTAAATTTTTTTTTCCCTCTGGCATTTAAATAAATAATATTCAATTATTGTTTTATGTATTTAGAATTATCCAAAATGTTAAGCCGTTTTTATAGTTATTTATTAATGTTGACTTTTTTAAAGTCTATATGAAGGAAACATGCCAAGAAAAGTTACTTGTTTTTCACTATCAATATTTGGTTTTAAACCTTTATGTAAACTCTTGTAGATGACATGGGTTAGACATTATTGAACTTTCCATGGCTCTATTTATGCCATTGAAATAAGGACTTGATTAAGGACTTGTCAGTTATTTACATTATAAAGATTATAGCAAAAATGCTTCTCTTCGAAGCCAACAGAGAGACCCCCTTACTTAATAGGCGAGTTTTTACAAAAAAGATTTCAAAAAGGACAAGGGGGTATCATCCTTTCCAAGAAGAGAAAGGACTCTTTTCTGGATAGCCTAACCCTTCTGCAACAGATCTTCCCAATCCAGGAATCTAACAGGGCTTTCCTACATTGCAGGAGGATTCTTTACCAACTGAGATATCATGGAAGCCCTCCAAGAAGAGAAGACCACACTAGATGCTCTACAGGTAAAACATCCTCTTGCTGCCATCACTCTCTCAACTACTGCAGTCTCATTTTGCAAAGGTTTATGAGCATTTGCACTAGGTCAAGGAGGGTCTCAGGGGTTCAGATTTCTCATCAGCTGCAGAAGCAGCTATGAATGGTGAGCTGACATCCCAATAAAATTCCCATGATGATGCGTAACTGGATGAGAGACAAGGCTGGGCTTTTCAAGAGAAGATGCAGATTTCCGTGAGCCATTAAGGACAAGGAGAATGTAGCTGTTTACATACCTCATGTGTTACTGGATTGCATTTTGAATCATTTTTCTATATTCTTTTGAAATATAGCTTGTTTATATTAGCAGATATGTTATAACTACTTAAGGACACCAGAAATTTCAGCCTTTGAAACTGGCAGCATTTTTCCTACCCATCATGTTATACCTATGAGTATAGAAGAAGAAAAATTCTCTCTTAGTGATTCTCTCAGGATACTCAGATTCTCCAGTATCATGGAGAGTAACTGGCATCCATGCATCACGCTATTGTTAATCTCTTTTCATGTCACATTTGCCACAGAGTGTCTTCTATAACTTATCCCTCTGAGTTAATAATCAATACTGCTGCTGCTGCTGCTGCTAAGTCACTTCAGTCGTGTCCGACTCTATGCGACCCCATAGACGGCAGCCCACCAGCCTCCACCATCCCCAGGATTCTCCAGGCAAGAACACCGGAGTGGGTTGCCATTTGCTTCTCCAATGCATGAAAGTGAAAAGTGAAAATGAAGTTGCTCAGTCGTGTCTGACTCCTAGCGACCCCATGGACTGCAGCCCACCAGGCTCCTCCATCCATGGGATTTTCCAGGCAAGAGTACTGGAGTGGGGTTCTATTGCTAGTCCAGATCTATTAAAATTCTGTTTTTAATTTTTATTATTATTTTTTTACTTTACCATATTGTATTAGTTTTGCCATACATCAAAATGCATCCGCCACGGGTGTACACGTGTTCCCCATCCTGAAACCCCCCTCCCACCTCCCTTCCTATACCATCCCTCTGAGTCATCCCGGTGCACCAGCCCCAAGCTTCCTGTATCCTGCATTGAACCTGGACTGGCGATTCATTTCTTATATGATATTATACATGTTTTAATGCCATTCTCCCAAATCATCCCCCCCTCCCTCTCCCACAGAGTCCAAAAGACTGTTCTATACATCTGTGTTTCTTTTGCTGCCTTGCATACAGGGTTGTTGTTACCATCTTTCTAAATTCCATATATATGCATTAGTATACTGTATTGGTGTTTATCTTTCTGACTTGCCAGGAGCCAGCGTGAGGAACTCCACCCGTGGCAAAGGTCATGAAGAAGGAGGCTCGACATACACAAAGGCGGGATCAAGCCTCAGGAGTCCCCCTGGAAATTCTCAAGCATCTACCCCCAAAACCAGAGTCTGCCTACTTGACTTCTTTGTGCTCTCACCTACACCTCTGACTTTACGGGGGGCTGTCCCCCACCACCTCTCTCTGAAAAAGAGTTAAATTACAGCTCCAGTTGATAAAGTTCCTGGGCGTGACAAGAGTGTTTTAGTTCACAACTGTGAGAGGCATGAGATGTTCTAAATTATCTGAATACAGATTCCTTTGAACAGTTAGAAGATTGATTAGAAATTGTATTGGTGAAGGGTTTTTCACTTGTTGGGCCAATGTTTGCTGCTAAGTTTCCATATCCCTTACCTACTGTGTCCCTGGTAGTGTATTTGATTAATATAATTGGTGTATAGAAATATAACTAATAGCATTAATGTTTGTAACCTTAGACCCTTGAGTTAATTCTTTTTCTTGTTATAGCCCACCACACCTTTGCTCTATAGGAATGCAACTTTATCTAATGCTTTTGGAGGGTGGTGCCTGACTAATCACCTTTAGAGAAGATTAAGTTTTCTGAAGAAAGGGTCTTAAAATGTTAACAGGCCATCCAGGCCAGAAGATGATGTAAATCACCTAAACTTTTGCATATGATAAGTTTGCAGGAAGAAAGCCTGGCTTACTGCTGACTCTACCCCTGCCCCCATTATCCCCTATGCATAACTTAAGGTATAAAAACTACTTTGGAAAATAAAGTGTGGGCCTTGTTCACCGAAACTTGGTCTCCCCATGTCATTCTTTCACCTTCTGGCTGAATTGGAGCATGGAGACTCATCAAGCCTACTAATTATACCTGGGGTTCTAAGATCTGACTGGGGAGGCCTTAGTGTCTCCTCTCCTTCGGGAGAATGGGAGGATGCCTGTGGCCTATGTAGGTGATGTAAATTCCTAGCCTTAGAATTTTATTAGCTTTCCACGTAAACCAAGTTATTCAGCCTCTTTTCCCCACTGAATTTTCCTGCTGAGCTATCCTTATTCTATTACTCTTTATATCTCTAATTAATATTTAATTAAAGCTATTATTTCCTGATCGCCGACGCCATCCCCGCTTCAAATTCCCTGGATCCACTGGGGCTGGACCCCAGCACTGACTTACTTCACTCTGTATAATAGGCTCCAGTTTCATCCACCTCATTAGAACTGATCCAAATGTATCCTTTTTAATGGCTGAGTAATACTCCATTGTGTATATGTACCACAGCTTTCTTTTTTTTTTTTTTTTGGTGGAGCCACAAAATACTCTTCCACAACTCGGTGGGAGTTTTGTAGTAGTTCTTCAGCACAGCTGCCTTCTACCACATTGTCGGATCTCAAGTACAGACATCTGTCCTCCAGGACTGATTCCATGGGCTCCACTCCGTCGGTGTTCACCGCGCGGAGCCGGTCGGCGAAGGCGATGGCTTTCTCCAGCCGGGCCACGGCCTCCTGGCTGCCAAAGTCCACCAGCGATAGCTGCTCCAGGTGCTGGATCAGCTCGCCTGTGACCCGGCCACTTCCCTGGGGGCGAGGCCTGTACCACAGCTTTCTTATCCATTCATCTGCTGATGGACATCTAGGTTGCTTCCATGTCCTGGCTATTATAATCAGTGCTGCGATGAACATTGGGGTACGTGTGTCTCTTTCAATTCTGGTTTCCTCGGCGTGTATGCCCAGCAGTGGGATTGCTGGGCCGTATGGCAGTTCTATTTCCAGTTTTTTCAGGCATCTCCACACTGTTCTCCATGGTGGCTGTACTAGTTTGCATTCCCACCAAGAGTGTAAGAGGGTTCCTTTTCTCCACACCCTCTTCAGCATTTATTGCTTGTAGACTTTTGGATCACAGCCATTCTGACTGGCATGAAATGGTACCTCATAGTGGTTTTGATTTGCATTTCTCTGATAATGAGTGATGTTGACCATCTTTTCATGTGTTTGTTAGCCATCTGTATGCCTTCTTTGGAGAAATGTCTATTTAGTTCTTTGGCCTATTTTTTGATTGGGTCATTTATTTTTCTTGAATTGAGCTGCAGGAGTTGTTTGTATATTTTTAAGATTAGTTGTTTGTCAGTTGCTTCATTTGCTATTATTTTCTCCCATTCCGAAGTCTGTCTTTTCACCTTGCTTATAGTTTCTTTTGTTGTGCAGAAGCTTTTAATTTTAATTAGATCCCATTTGTTTAAAATTCTTATTCTAATAAGAATTTAATAAGTTTTTGGATGCATAATTATCCTATATCTATTCTGTTTCCCAATTATACTAAAAAGAATGATATTCCTGAAGTGATATGTTGATTCTGTCAAGACACTTACTTTCCTGATATCTCTCATGGTCTTTAAATGCCTCATATAAAATCAAAACTTTAACCAAAGACAAGAAAGGCTCTTTGTTAAATTATTTACTACAATACTCACATTTTAAATATTTTTCTGGTCATATCACTAACTTCTGCTCAATAAATATCACTACTTACACTTTCAGTTCAGTTCAGTTCAGTCACTCAGTCATGTCCGACTCTTTGTCACCTCATGAACTGCAGCACGCCAGGCCTCCCTGTCAATAACCAACTCCCAGAGTCCACCCAAACTCATGCCCAACGAGTCGGTGATGCCATCCAACCATCTCATCCTCTGTCATCCCCTTCTCCTCCTGCCCTCAATCTTTCCCATCATCAGGGTCTTTTCAAATGAGTCAGCTGTTCACATCAGCTGGAGTTTCAGCTTTAACATTAGTCCTTCCAAAGAACACCCAGGACTGATCTCCTTTAAGATGAACTGGTTGGATCTCTTTGCAGTCCAGTGACTCTCAAGAGTCTGCTCCAACACCACAGTTCAAAAGCATATATTCTTTGGCACTCAGCTTTCTTTTTTTTTTTTTTTTTTGGTTGAACTTTCTTTTTATTTTTTTTTAATGTAAATTTATTTATTTTAATTGGAGACTAATTACTTTACAATATTGAATTGGTTTTGCCATCCATAAAGATGAATCCACCAAGGGTGTACACGTGTTCCTCATCCTGAATGCCCCCTCCCACCTCCTTCCCTATACCATCCCTCTGGGTCATCCCAGTTCATCAGCCCCAAGCATCCTGTATCATGCATCAAACCTGGTCTGGCGATTCGTTCAGCTTTCTTTATAGTCCAACTCTCCCATCCATACATGACCACTGGAAAAACCATAGCCTTGAATAGATGGACCTTTGTTGGCAAAGTAATGTCTCTGCTTTTTAATATGCTTTCTAGGTTGGTCATAACTCTCCTTCCAAGGAGTAAGCGTCTTTTAATCTCATTGCTGCAATCACCATCTGCAGTGATTCTGGAGCCCAGAAAAATAAATTCAGCCACTGTTTCCACTGTTTTCCCATCTATTTGCCATGAAGTGATGGGACCGGATGATATGATCTTAGTTTTCTGAATATTGAGCTTTAAGCCAACTTTGTCATGCTCCTCTTTCACTTTCATCAAGAGGCTCTATATTGGACATTTTCAAAATTTTACTTAAATATCACTTTATTTTAGAAACTTAAATTTTAACACAGATTTTTGAAAGCATGTCTCTGTTCCAATAACGGCATCCTTGTCTTTTTTCAGCAAAATGAATTTATCTGGAATTGTATTTTTTTCCCCTAAAGTCAGAAACATAACATCTAGTTAATATTTTATTAATGCATATCCAGGATTTTACTTATTTTCAAGTTTTTAAAGTGATTCCAGAACAGTGCACTCAATTAGGGAACTCAAAGGCCATGTATAATTCCAGATATTCTAGAATGAGAAAACACATATCACTTCATTAATAAAGTTGCTCCGGGCAAGCTTATTTGCCTTTGCATATGTAATTCTTAAACAGACAGAATGAAAACCACAATCATAAAAAAAAAAAAAAACTAATCAAACTGATCACATGAACCACAGCCTTGTTTAACTCAATGAAACCATGAGCCATGCCATGTAGAGCCACCCAAGATTGATAGGTCATGTTGGAGAGTTCTGACAAAATGTGGTCCACTGGAGAAGGGAATGGAAAACCACGTCAGTATTCTTGCCTTGAGAACCCCATGAAGAGTATGAAAAGGGAAAAATAAATAACACTGAAAGATGAACTCCCCAGGTTCATAGGTGCCCAACATGCTACTTGAGAAGAGTGGAGAAACAGAAGAGACAGAGCCAAAGCAAAAATAATGCCCAGATGTGGATGTGACTGGTGATGGAAGTAAAGTCTGATACTGTAAAGAATAGTATTGCATAGGAACCTGGAATGTTAGGTCCATGAATCAAGGCAAATTGGAACTGGTCAAACAGGCGATGGCAAGAGTGAAAGTCTACATTCTAGGAATCAGTGACCTAAAATGGACTGGAATGGGTGAATTTACTCAGATAAGCATTATATCTACTACTGGGGGCAGGAATCCCTTAGAAGAAATGGAGTAGCCACATAGTCAACAAAAGAGTCTGAAATGCAGTATTTGGATGCAATCTCAAAAATGACAGAATGATCTCAGTTTATTTCCAAGGCAAACCGTTCAATATCACAGTAATCCAAGTCTATGCCCCGACCAGTAATGCTGAAGAAGCAGAAGTTGAATAGTTCTATGAAGATCTACAAGACCTTCTAGAACTGACACCCCAAAAAGATGTCCTTTTCATTATAGGGGCCTGGAATGCAAAAATAGAAAGTCAAGAAATACCTGGAGTAACAGGAAAATTTGACCTTGGAGTACAGAATGAAGCAGGGGAAAGGCTAATAGACTTTTGCTGAGAGAAGCACTGGTCATACCAAATACCGTCTTCCAACAACGCAAGAGAAGACTCTACACATGGACATCACCAGATGGTCAATACCAAAATCAGATTGATCATATATTTGCAGCCAAAGATGGAGCTCTATACAGTCAGCAAAGGGGTTGTTGTGGCTCAGATCATGAACTCATTACAACGGATTCATTTTGATATTTGGCAAAACTAATACAATTATGTAAAGTTTAAAAATAAAATAAAAATTAAAAAAAATTTAGACTTACATTGAATTAGGTAGGGAAAACCTCTAGACCATTCAGTTCAGTTCAGTCACTTAGTCGTGTACACAACTCTTTGTGACCCCATGGACTGCAGCATGCCAGGCCTCCTTGTCCATCACCAACTCCCGGAGTTTACCCAAACTCATCTTCATTGAGTCGGTGATGCCATCCAACCATCTCATCCTCTGTCATCCCCTTCTCCTCCCACCTTCAATCTTTCCCAGCATTAGGGTCTTTTCAAATGAGTCAGCTTTTCGCATCAGGTGGTCAAAGTATTGGAGTTTTGGCTTCAACATTAGTCTGTCCAATGAATATTAAGGACTGATATCCTTTAGAATGGACCGGTTTTATCTCCTTGCAGTCCAAGGGACTCTCAAGAGTCTTCTCCAGCAAGCACCACAGTTCAAAAGCATCAATTCTTTGGTGCTCAGCTTTCTTTATAGTCCAACTCTCACATGCATACATGACTACTGGAAAAACCATAGCCTTAACTAGATGGACCTTTGCTGGCAAAGTAAGGTCTCTGCTTTTTAATATGCTGTTTAGGTCAGAACTTCAGGTATGACCTAAATCAAATCCCTTATGATTACACAGTAGAAGTGACAAATAGATTCAAGGGATTAGATCTCATAGACAGTGCCTGAAGAACTATGGACAGAGATGTGTGATCATTGTGCAGTGATCAAGACCATCCCCAGGAAAAAGAAATGCAAAAAGGCAAAATGGTTGTCTGAGGAGGCCTTACAAATAGCTAAGGAAAGAAGAGAAGTGAAAGGCAAAGGAGAAAAGGAAAGATATACCCATGCAAAGTTCCAAGAATAGCAAGGAGAGATAAGAAAGCCTTCCTCAGTGATCAATGCAAAGAAATAGAAAAAGACAATAGAATGGGAAAGACTAGAGATCTCTTCAAGAAAATTAGAGATACCAAGAGAATATTTCATTCAATAATAGGCTCAATAAAGGACAGAAATGGTATGGACCTAACAGAAGCAGAAGATATTAAGAAGAGGTGGCAAGAATACACAGGGTAATTATACAAAAATGATCTTCATGACCTATATAACCATGATAGTGTGATCACTCACTCAGAGCCAAACATCCTGGAATGTGAAGCCAAGTGGGCCTTAGAAAGCATCACTATGAACAAAGCTAGTGGACGTGATGGAATTCCAGTTGAGCTATTTCAAATCCTAAAACATGGTGTTCTGAGTGTGTTGGACTCAATATGCCAGCAAATTTGGAAAACTCAGCAGTGGCCACAGGATTGGAAAAGGTCAGTTTTCATTCCAATCCCAAAGAAAGGCAATGCCAAAGAATGCTCAAACTACCACACAATTGCACTCATCTCACACACTAGTAAAGTAATGCTCAAAATTCTCCAAGCCAAGCTTCAACAGCACATGAACTATGAACTTTTTGATGTTCAAACTGGATTCAGAAAAGGCAGATGAACCAGAGATCAAATTGTTAACATCCATTGGATCATCGAAAGAGCTGAAGAATACCAGAAAAACATCTAATTCTGCTTTATTGTCTATGCCAAAGCCTTTGACTGTGTAGATCTCAATGAACTGTGGAAAATTCTTCAAGAGATGGGAATACCAGACCACCTGTACTGCCTCCTGAGAAATCTGTGTGCAGGCCAAGAAGCCACAGTTAGAGCTGGAAATGAAACAACAGACTGGTTCCAAATAGGGAAAGGAGTACATGAAGGCTGTATATAGTCACCCTGCTTATTTAACTTATACGAAAAGTACATCATGCAAAATACTGGGTGGATGAAGCACAAGCTGGAATGAAGATTGCTGGAAGAATTATCAATAACCCCAGATATGAAGATGACACTACCCTTATGGCAGAAAGCGAAGTACTAAGGAGCCTCTTGATGAAAGTGAAAGAGGAGAGTGAAAAAGTTGGCTTAAAGCTCAACATTCAAAAACAAAGATCATGGCATCTGGTCCCTTCCTTCATGTCAAATAGTTGGAAAACAATGGAAACAGTAAGAGACTTTATTTATTTATTTTTCTGAGCTCCAAAATCATTGCAGATGGTGACTGCAGCCATGAAATTAAAAGATGCTTGCTCCTTGGGAAAAAAGCTATGACCAACCTAGACAGCATATTAAAAAGCAGAGACATTTGCTGACAAAGGTCCATCTAGTCAAAGCTATGGTTTTTCCAGTGTTATGTATGGATGTAGAGTTGGACCATAAAGAAAGCTGAGCACCAAAGAATTCTTGCTTGTGAACTGTGGTGTTGAAGAAGTCTCCTGAGAGTCCCTTGGACTGCAATGAGATCATCCAGTCAATCCTAAGGGAAATCAGTCCTGAATATTCACTGGAAGGACTGATATTGAAGCTGAAACTCCAACACTTTGGTCACCTGATGCGAAGAACTGACTCATTTGAAAAGACCCTGATGCTGGGAAACACTGAAGGCAGGAAAAGGTAACAACAGAGGATAAGATAGTTGGATGGCATCACTGACTTGATAGACATGTGTTTGAGCAAGCTTCGAGAGTAGTGATGCACAGGGAAGCCTTGTGTGCTACAGTCCATGGGGTCACCAACAGTAAAACACAACTAAGTGACTGATCTGAACTGATGTACCTTTTAATTTTAGTGTTCTGCTTTTTTTTTTTTTTTACACTCATATTGAAAATATGCCAGTTTTTCTATATATTGCTGGCCATAGTACATTGCCAAAGTGGCAATTCAAATTGTCTTTTTGATATTATTTCTTCTGTGCCTTTAATTTGCTCCATCTTTTATTCATTGAATACAATCTGTGATTTCATAATGAGAGCTAATAAGCAAATGATGAAAAGTACAACTTTTCATTACTCCTGAATGTTTGAGATGACTGTGGTTAGAGGTTAAGTTGGAGTTGTTGATTGAAGTGGGAGAGAAAATTATAGAGTTATTTCACTACTCAGATTCTCAAAAATCCATGGAGAATAGAGAATGTGAAAAGAGGTAATTACCAAAGCAGAAATGTAACAGCTACATGTAAGGCCTCAAGTTGTAATTACATACATTCATCTATTTAGGTAATTATGTCTGAATCTATTGGCTTATAAGGAATTAGCAGTTTATACGGTACTTTACCCCCACCAATTAACTGAAATTTGCTGATATGTAAGGTGACCCCTTTTAGAGTGCATTAAATGAGATATCTCATGTTCAATTAGCTGACATATACTACAGAGAAGTACACTGCATATTTTCCATGTTTCTAAAAATAAAGGAAGTCATCAAGCAAATTGCAATTTCAGTTAACTACACAGATTAATATAAAAGTATCCCATTAGTTATATTCCCTAAGACAATGAGGAGAGACTAATCTATTCAATAAATGCTATTGGGAAAGATGGACAGCCGTGTGAAAAAAAAAAAAGAAATTTGAACCATAAATTTCACTCTAACATAAATCAATCGAAGTGGATTAGTAAGACTGGAAACCAGAAAATGTGTGACAAATGCTGAATGAATAAAATAATATAAGCTCTCTTTCATGCAACTTTAAAACAAATATTGGTGCACTGTTAAGAAGTTTAGCTCAGCATTTCAATTAAATCTCTCTTGGGAACATTTCCAAAATGCTAAGTGAATATGTGATTTTTCTTTTTCTTCTGAAAACTCCAATTTCAGATTTTTGCTTGTTTTCATTATCTTCTGAAATGAATAATAGGAATATGTTAGGCAGGTAAGTTCAAAATGCTATGTGATATTATAGATAATATCACATAGTATACTTAATATCATATTATAGTTAATATCACATCATTATCCAATGAAAAATTTCATGTCTATCACATTAAAGTTCAGTCACTTTTGCAAACTTTATTTGTGCCAAAATCTGGCAAAATAGCCATGGCAGAAGAAAAAAATTCTGCAGCTGTATTGTAAATTTTAAGCCACTACATTAGTCATTTTTAGCAATTTTGGTAGGTATAAATAAATGAAAAACTGTAGCTGAATTTCTGACAATTACATAAAATTATTTACATTTTGAGAATTCTGACATTTTTAAAAACTTCCTGTTATTAGTAACTTTATGATGGTCAAAAGAAACAAACGTCCAGTTACAGAATAATTAAATCTTGAGAATGTAATATACTACATGGTGACTATAGCTAAATACTTTATTTTATATCTGAAAATTGCTAAGGGAGTATACAGATAGTAAATGTTATTATCACAAGAAAAAAACTAATTTTTAACTCCTATGGTGATAAATGTTAACTAGAATTATTTTGGTGATCATTTAGCAATATATACAAATATAAAATCATTAAGTTGTACACTTAAAACTAATACATCAATTGTATCACAATAAATAATAAACTATAACAAATTTTATCTTGAATTAGTAACTTTTGTTTAATACCTAGTTTGTTCTAGCATAGTTTTAAAATCAGCCTAAGCATTATATTCTATAAAAATGTGAATAATACTTATATAACTTAATTTGAAGTGACAGTTCTGTTAAAAACAATGTATTTTTTATTTTAATTATTTTTTGGCAGATTTTCCAGGATCAATGATCATTATTAGTTATAGCACAGATAAGCTAATTTTATCTTTAAAGCAACAGATAGTAAATAATTTAGGCTTTGGGGAACAATTGGCTTATGTCACAATATTAAAATGTAATGCTATAATGTGGAAAGAGCCATAGACATAAGATGGCTGAATTCCAAAACATTTTATTTATAAAAACAGATAGTAGATCAGATCTGACTCATGGGTTATAGCTTGTAAATCTCTGATTTAAATCATTCCATATATTTTTATACAGCAAACAGCTGAATTTCAGGAATTACAATTTTTTTAAGAAACATGTAATATTAAGGATGTTTCTATTTAATATCTGTCTAAAAATAATTTAGGAATAGACTATAAATGATTAAATGAATGAACTGAATAGTGAGACTGGATGTTTTCCAAGAGAATAAAAATATACTGAACACAATGAAGAAAAAATGAACTGAGAGGAGTTATATCATAAACCATATTTTCAGAAAATAGTTGTAGGGTATATTTTATGAAACAGGAGGAGCTTTTTTTTTTCTTTAACTAGAAAATAAAATACATGGTCATATGGGGCTTCTAGCTTCCAATATGATGTCTAAAGAGTATGGAAGCAATCACCACCAGTGTCACAATACGAAAAAAAAAAAAAAAATACTGGACAAAGTGAAAACCAACAGCTCTTTTGAATCCATCAGATAATTAAGGTCACAGGCAAACAGCTGCCCTGAAAACTGGGGAGACAAGCAAATACAGAGAATTACAGCCTACTTGGAGCAGAATCCCAGAACTGAAACTCATCAAATGGTGCTGGAATATTTGTGCAAAGGTCAAAAAAAAAAAAAAAATCTGGTCACAGACTTTGTGTGTTTCATAAAATTTGCCACTAATGTTTAAAGCACAAAAGTATACATAGGAGAAAATTCAGATGAACTTGGAGATGACAATGACTTTTTATATGAAACATAAAAGTTAAATATCTCCTGCTCTCCAACAGACATTGTCCACAGAATAAAATAATATGTCACAGACTGAGAGAAAATATTTGGAAAAAATCATATTTGATAAACACTGGTGATCAAAATATGTAAAGGGCCAATAAAGCTTGAAATTCATAAAATGATTTAATTTAAAAATGGGCTGAATATGTCAACCAAGGAAGATAGATTACAAAATATCATACAAAAATATTCATATCACATGACATTAAGGAGCTGCAAATTAAAATGAGATAAAACTGTATACCTATCAGAATGGCTAAAATCCAAAATATTAGCAACAGCCAACACTGATGAGCATATCAAACAATAGAAACTCTGATAGACTGCTGGTCAGGATGAAAAATGTTAAAGCCACTCTGAAAGACAGTTTGACAGTTTTTCACAAAGCAGAATATAGTCAGAATGCTCTTGGGAATTTACACAAATGATTTGAAAACAAAAACACACAACTTTAAGAAGCATGTCTATAGCATCTTCATTTATAATTGACAACTAGTAATAATCTACTAATAGGAGATCAGTCCTGGGTGTTCTTTGGAAGGAATGATGCTAAAGCTGAAACTCCAGTACTTTGGCCACCTCATGCGAAGAGTTGACTCATTGGAAAAGACTCTGATGCTGAGAAGGATTGGGGGCAGGAGGAGAAGGGGACAACAGAGGATGAGATGGCTGGATGGCATCACCAACTCGATGGACGTGAGTTTGAGTGAACTCCGGGAGTTAGTGATGGACAGGGAGGCCTTGTTGCTGCAATGCACGAGGTCGCAAAGAGTCGGATAAGACTTAGCAACTGAACTGAACTGAACTGAATAATCTACTGGTCAGAGAGGAAGTTTTAAAAATCAAACAAGACATTAAACTGAATGAAGACAAATACCAAAGGCATGGATGATTGTCAAAGCAATGCTGAAAGGGAACTTTGTGTTATTAAATGCTCAAATTAATTAAAAAAAGGATTATATCAATAATCTAAACTCCCACTTAAAGAAACAAAAAAAATTCAAAACTGACAGAACTAAGAAAATCATAAAAACAAAAGCAGAACTCAGCAAAATTGAGTATAGAAAAAACATGGAAAATGAAAACTAAAGCTAGTTTTTTAAAAAGTCAAAACAGTTGACAAACCTCTAAGAAGATTTATAAAAAAGAGAAAAAAGGGAGAAATTACTAACACTAGGAAAAAAATAAAGGATGGCATTAGGACCACAAAACATAAAAAGGATTAAATCAATGCTATAAAAAGTTCTATATACATAAATTTGACAGTTAAAAGGCATTGATTTCAAGAAAAGTAAGTACTATCACAAATTTCTTAATATGAAATATATATTTAGAAAATCCATATAAATATTAGGAAAGTTGAATTTTTCATCAAAAATATGCCCCCAAATAGTATCTTCAGAAGCAAACAATTATATTAAATGTTTTAAGACATAGCACCAACTGCAAGGGGTGCAAGAAAAATGAAGCAACTTTTAATAGAATTAATGGTAGAAATTTGGTTGTATATCTTACAATACAAAAATAAATTAAAGGTATTTTAAATACAAAACAATAAAAAGTCAGCCAAAATATCTCTTAGTATGAATGTACAATCTTAGAGGAAGAAATACACTATTAACTGAAAAAGCATAATTGACAAACTAAAATACATTTTCTTGTCAAAGAAAAATATCATGATAGTAACTAAAGCAACAGATTCACAAAATATTTAAGAAAAACATATGTACTACAAAGTGTGTCTCAGGAACAAGGCAGAATCCATAATAAAAAAAATGGCAGGAATGTGGAAATATAAGTCACATTATAGCAAATCTGAATGAACAGCAAATTCAAATGCAAATTCCAATGTGAAAAGATGTTGAAATGCATTCTTGGTAAGAGAAATGCAAGTTAAAGTAAGTGTAAAGTATCACTTTATACCCATCAGACTAACAAAATAAGTGATAACATCTACTGTCAACAGGGATGTATGTACCTTGCTCATACAGATGTAGATTGTTAAAAATAAAATCCTAAAAAGCCATCTGGCAAGCTCTATAAAAACTGAAAATACATTTATACTTTGCACCAACAATTCCATTTGGAATCCATTTCTCAGTATTAAAAAACTGCACTTGTAAATGAGGATAGAAGCTCAAAGTAGTTCTGCCATATAGTTTTTAGCAGCAAACAAACAAAATAAAATGGAAATAATAGAAATATTCACTGACCAGTTCATTTGTAAAACTACTGAAAAGAATGTATTAGGCCGATATCAATTATGAAATAAATTATACCTAGCATTAAGTAATAAAATATAAAATTTTGTATAAGAACTATGCGTTTTTTAATAAGTCTATGATAACATCTCTATGTACATGACTCTAAAGCCAAATGAAGAAAAAAAACCAAAGCTACTTTAGTTGACTGACTATTTTTCTGGGCTTCAGGGTCACTGCAGATGGGGATTGCAGCCATGAAATTCAAAGACGCCTTACTCCTTGGAAGGAAAGTTATGACCAACCTAGACAGCATATTAAAAAGCAGAGACATTACTTTGCCAACAAAGGTCCATCTAGTCAAAGCTATGGTTTTTCCAGTGGTCATGTATGGATGTGAGAGTTGGACTATAAAGAAAGCTGAGCGCAGAAGAATTGATGCTTTTGAACTGTGGTGCTGGAGAAGACTCTTGAGAGTCCCTTGGACTGCAAGGAGATCCAACCAGTCCATCTTAAAGGAGATCAGTCCTGGGTGATCATTGGAAGGACTGATGTTGAAGCTGAAACTCCAATTCTTTGGCCACCTGATGTGAAGAGCTGACTCATTGGAAAAGACCCTGATGCTGGGAAAGATTGAGGGCAGGAGGAGAAGGGGACGATAGAGGATGAGATGGTTGGATGGCATCACTGACTCGATGGACATGGGTTTGGGTGGACTCTGGGAGTTTATGATGGACAGGGAGGCCTGGCATATTGCGGTTCATGGGGTCACAGAGTCAGACATGACTGAGTGACTGAACTCAACTGATGTTAATATGTTACTGGATACACTGGTATGGGTGGGTGCTGGAGGAAAAGGGAAAATGTAAGTAATAAGGGGAAAAAATGAACTAAATGTGTCCATTTAAAAAAATTATAGAAAATGATATATTAGATAAAGCTTATCGTGGAGGTGTTTTAGAACTGATATGGTCAGGGAAATAAAAGTAAACTATTCTGGTAGGCAAAGTGTATGCAACCACAGTGTTGAAGTAAACACATTATAGAAAAGCTTTTCTTCAGGGCCAAATTTTGGATACCTTTGGTGACTACAGTCTTTAAATAGAAATTAGCTCTTGAGCAAAAGTTTAAGTTTTTGAACAAAGATTTAGTGTATTTACACAAAAGCTTCTACAGTTAAACCTGTCAGTTTATATTGGCATCATTTTCTTAATATTACTATGATCTCTTTCTTGATCAATATGTTCTGAGAGATATCCATAGAAAATTTATCTTAAGTAAAATTATATAAAATTTGTAAAAAATAAATACAAATATTTAGCAGAATGACATGTTTTCCTTAGTTGTATACTGAAATAGTCATTATATTGAATAATATTTCAGTTGTTTATTGGAAATAACTTCAGGGATAAAAATTATAAAGAAAATCCTTTAATTTTGTTCAGCTAGGTATTTTAATTTCCTGTTTTAAAGACTAAAGAAATTGCAATTGTAAAAATAATTTGGAGATAATAATGTATCTTCAGTGTGAACATTAAAACTTTTTTTTGTATTTAGAAGACTCAAGTAACACAAGTAATAATAATGGAGATAATAATGTATCTTCAGTGTGAACATTAAAACTTTTTTTGTATTTAGAAGACTCAAGTGACACAAGTAATAATCTTTTCAGGAATTCTTAGGTGTCCTTGACAAGGAACGCAACTAATGTAATTTGCAGATATATCAAAATCTCATTTTCTGAAGCACACTTTTGCAGTTCCCACAGTATATCCTAGGCAAGACAATAAGCCATATGGGCCTTAAGAAGGAAGTATTACTAGAAATGCAATTCCTATCAAAATATATAACAAAATTACAACAAAATTATATATCACAGAAGCATATCAAAAAGAAACTATGTGATAAAAGAGTTACAAGGTTTTTACACAAATGAAATCAAAATTCATCTGCTGGTATCTAAATATTTAGAATATAAAGACAGTGATACAATATTCAACAACGTTTGAAATAAGGGATTTTATTCAGTAATCTCTAAATCATAATGATCAATTGACAATAATAAAGTGATAAAAATTAAAATGCAAAGTGTTGGCTAGGAAGATTAGCTGTAATCCATTCACTCGGTAGTGTCCCACTCTTTCCAGCCCCATGAACTGCAGCACCAGACCTCCTTGTCCATCACCAATAAATAAAATATTCCCATTCACACACCACTATGAATATCTAACTAATGGCAGGGAAGGTTTCGTCACTCTTTTTCTAATTTGTCCCAGAGAGTCACACTGATATCTTTTGGTGCATCCATTCTGGAATTATCTTTCAAGAAGTGTAATTGTGATATGGAGTGAATAGATGATATTTTTTGTATTCTGAATGAGAAATCTCCATGTAGGAAATTTCCCAATTTCTGCTATTGTGTCAATAAAAAAGTCTGAAGTTTGGAGTATCTCATGAATTATTTATGATAATAACATATATCAGGAAAGTCTGTACACTATAATGAGTCTTCTACATGAAGACTTGAGAGAGTAGTAATCTGTAGCGATGTTAGATGATAGAAGATACTTTTAGGCAAAAAGCAGATCTGGAGATATTTATTTTTTACAAAATGAGTAAGTGGCTTAAAAAAAGTGAGAAAATATTTTGTTATAATTGAAAGAAATATTACAGTTGAAAAAATATAAATAATACAATCTCATAAATTTCTGCTGCTGCTTCTACTTCTCTACAAAATTCAAAGAAACACATACTTCATATAAGAAATTCAATAAAAGAAAATAATTGATATAAAAAACTCTTACAATGATGGAAGAAATATTAAGTTGTATAGAGGCTGAAAAGTGACAATAATATCCATATTAGGAGTAGTAAAGAGCAGCAGTAGCTTTGTTTGAAAAGGAAGTTAGAAAAAAATAGAAAAGTATAAATAAAGACATTGTGCTGCTAAAATAAACATATTGGTAGACAAATAAAGCTTTAAGTACACAGAGTAACATGGTAGATAGAAACAGTGAGACAAAAAATATAGATTATTATTAAGAAATTATAAAATATTAAAACTAAAATGATAAATTTACAATATACCTAAAGAGAATTCCAGAAAAACAGGATAATTAATGAGGGAAAGATAGTACATGAAATTCTTATTATTTTAGAGAACTTTTTAAAAGGACATAAATGTGTGAATTGAGAATTAAGGAATAGGATGAGAAGGAAAATAATGCTAGAATTATAACAGTGATATCGCAGATTCTCAAAGAAAAAACAAAAATTAAAAAACTGCAATAGAGTAAACACATATTACTCTAGAGAAACATTTCATATGACCTGGGTGGCGGGTAATTTGTTTCATAACCTAGAATATTTAAATTTTTAAAGAAAAATAATTGTAACTTGGAAGTTTGTACCTAGTTAAAATGTAATTTATGAAACACAGCAATGTAGATCATAGATGATAGGTACTTGAACAGTTTCTCTCACAAAAATCTTCAATTAAGTTAAAATTAAAGGATATTTCTGAGCAAAACGACAACAACAAATCATCAAAACCCCATAGGAAGAATTGGGAAAAAAGAAACAATAACTTTGAACAACAACCACAAAGATACACTTTTTGGTAGACCTAAGGAGGAAAATAATGAAAGAAAAGGATATACCTTTTTTTTTTTTCCTACAGAAACAAGTTGGATATAACAAAATATATATAATATGAAAGATTGAAAAGAGTTTTAAAGAGTTTAAACCATATTGTATCATTCAAAAGGAAACTGAGAGGTTTCATCCTTTCAACGTGTACAACTGTGTGGCTTTTAGCATACTCACAGAGTTCTGAAATCATCTTTACTATTTAATTTTGGAACACTTTTATCACCTCATGAAGAAACCTCATACCCATTACCAGCAACTTTCCAGATTGTACCCTGCCTCCTAGCCCCTGGTAACCACTAATCTGTGTTCTGTCACTAGGGATTTACCTATTCTGGATATTTTATTAAGTGGAGTCAAATAAACTGTTTCCTTTTATGTCTAGCAATTTCCACTTAACATTATTCAAGGTTAACTAATGTAAAGACAGACTTCCCTGGTGGCTCAGTGGTAAAGAATCTGCCTGCCAATGCAAGAGACATGGGTTTGATCCCTGGGTCTGGAAGATCCCCTGGATAAAAAAATGGCAACTCACTCCAGTATTCTTGCCTAGGAAATCCCATTATGGAGACAGTAGCCTGGCGGGCTATAGTCCATGGAGTCTCAAAGAGTTGGACATGACTTAGCAACTGAACAACAAGAAAATGAAAATACAACTGCTATTAATGTTTCTTAACTTTTGGTGTGAGTCATTGTTTTTCATCTCAAAATAATAATTTGGAAGAAATAATAGCATACATTATGTTTAAAATCTCAAATATAAACCCTTATACTAATTTGTAGAGATACCTGTAATATAGATTAAATGCAAATAGAAATTATATTCTTGAGTATTGAATCAAAATATAAAATTTGATAATATCCAGGGAATGATACAATATAAAAATGGATAAGGAAGTCTTGAACATATCTGTATCTTTCATACAAAAATTTACTTAATATTGTCACTGGAATAACTTATAGTTTTAACAATTAAAAACTATATGTTAAATTACAAAAATTAAGTGAAAGGAAATAGGCTTCAATGCATATCCAACTGCATTAATGAGTGAAATATCTCTGCAAAGAAGATAATTGGCAAAATGAAAAAGGAAAGATTAAAGAAAGTGATCATAACATAAAATATTAAATATTTATTTGGAGAAGATTAAATATAGCTGTCCCTCAGTATCCAAGGGAAACTGGTTCCAGGACTTTCCCTTGGATAACAAAATCTATGGGTTCTCCAGTTCCTTATGCAAAATAGCATAGTACTTGCATATAACCTACACACATCCTCCTGTATACTTTGTTATATAGATGACATAATACTAAATACAATGTAAATGTTATGTAAATAATAGCCAGAGCATAGAAAATTCACATTTTGCTTCTCGGAGATTTTGGGAATTTTTAAAATATTTTTGATTTGTGGTTGGCTGAATCTCAGAAACATCAGGTATGAAGGTATAGCTCAGGAATCTTAACAACCTATTTCCATAATAATGGAATGTGTCCATAATAAAATGTATTGTTTGGGCAAAAACAAAACAAACCAAAATCCATCAAAACAATATCAATATTCTAACTTCAAATCATCAAATATAATCATTTATTTTCACATGGATCATCAATCATTGTGTGTCCACAACTTAACTCATAACTGTCTTCCAAAATATGCTCTGTCGTATTGAGTGACCGGTATCTTTTTGACCAGTAATTAACAAGCCATTAGACTCATCCTTGGTGCCATCTTACCATGTTCTCCTGAGTCAGTGTATCACTGCTGCTGCTGCTGCTGCTAAGTCGCTTCAGTCGTGTCTGACTCTGTGGGACCCCATAGACGGCAGCCCACCAGGCTCCTCCGTCCCTGGGATTCTCCAGGCAAGAACACTGGAGTGGGTTGCCATTTCCTTCTCCAATGCATGAAAGTGAAAAGTGAAAGTGAAGTCGCTCAGTCGTGTCTGATTTCTAGCGACCCCATGGACTGCAGCCCACCAGGCTCCTCCGTCCATGCGATTTTCCAGGCAAGAGTACTGGAGTACTGGTACTGGTGCCATTGCCTTCTCCGAATGTATCACTAGGTTCTCCTTAAAATATCTCATCTATCTATTTTTCCATACTCACATTTCCCAACTTTAGACTCCCACCATCTCTTCCCTGGAAGATTCAGGATGATGCTCCTTTTCTCTGAGCTTATTCCACTTGAATTATTTCATCAAAATTTTGTGAATTGAATCAAACTTAATAACTCCATTTACTGTAGTAACACATAATTCTGGTTCCTTATTTATTTATTTTTTTTAATTTTATTTTGTTTTTAAACTTTACAAATTGTATTAGTTTTGCCAAATATCAAAATGAATCCGCCACAGGTGTACATGTGTTCCCCATCCTGAACCCCCCTCCCTCCTCCCTCCCCATACCATCCCTCTGTGTCGTCCCAGTGCACCAGCCCCAAGCATCCAGTATCGTGCATCGAACCTGGACTGGCAACTCATTTCATACATGATATTATACATATTTCAATGCCATTCTCCCAAATCACCCCACCCTCTCCCTCTCCCACAGAGTCCATAAGACTGTTCTATACATCAGTGTCTCTTCTGCTGTCTCGTACACAGGGTTATTGTTAGCATCTTTCTAAATTCCATATATATGCGTTAGTATACTGTATTGGTGTTTTTCTTTCTGGCTTACTTCACTCTGTATAATAGGCTCCAGTTTCATCCACCTCATTAGAACTGATTCAAATGTATTCTTTTTAATGGCTGAGTAATACTCCATTGTATATATGTACCACAGCTTTCTTATCCATTCATCTTCTGATGGACATCTAGGTTGCTTCCATGTCCTGGCTATTGTAAACAGTGCTGCGATGAACAATTCAACTTAATTAGTAAAAAATTTAATTTGCTGACATTTTCTGCTCTAATTCTTAAGTCCCCTATGACATAAATACATATATACACATAATTTTGTTTTTTCTTTTCTTTTCTCCCTTTCTCTTTATTCTTTCATTAAGCTCAACTTCTTTACTCATCTCTGGTTTTTCATCTATGCTATTACTTCTTTTTAATATTCCAGATTTATCTAGCTGAATTTCATTTATCTTCTACCACTCTCCAATGCAAATACTGCTCCACTTTTTCTTTCCCATCAAATAACTTTTAAAATCACAGCACATATTCTCGTTTAAGTTCATCCCTGGAGTCTAATTACATAGTTTCAAAGGACAAAGATATTTCTAATTTTGCCATGTATCATTATATCACTTAAGGACTTAAGTAGTGTTTTCGTGTATCACACAATCAGTAGATATTTATCAAAGCTATAGCTCAACTTCTGTAATAACTACACTTCATGCACAGGCTTCCCTAATAGCTCAGTTGGTAAAGAATCCGCCTGCAATGCAGGAGACCTGGGTGGGATCCCTGGGTTGGGAAGATCCCCTGGAGAAGAGAAAGGCTACCCACTCTAGGACTACCCACTGTCCCTGCTCCAGGGACAGTGTAGTCTGTGAGGTCGAAACAAGTTGGACATGACTGAGCAACTTTTACTTTCACACTTCATACTGCTAAGTCATTTCAGTCGTGTCTGACTCTGTGCGACCCCATAGACGGCAGCCCAGCAGGCTCCCCCATCCCTGGGATTCTCCAGGCAAGAACACTGGAGTGGGTTGCCATTTCCTTCTCCAATGCATGAAAGTGAAAAGTGAAAGTGAAGTCGCTCAGTCCTGTCCGACTCTTAGTGACCCCATGGACTCTAGCCTACCAGGCTCCTGTGTCCATGGGATTTTCCAGGCAAGAGTACTGGAGTGGGGTGCCACTGCTCACACTTCATGCACAATTATTATTTCAAATACCTGCATTATCTTTGAAAAAAAAAGATTTTTCTCATGAGCCCAGTAGCTCTCAGTAGATACCATTACTTTTTACTTTACATAGAATTAAGTGGATAATAAACTAATAATTCCTATAATCAAGCATATCTCAAAGTCTGTGGATACTCACGCATCCGCCCTCCTTCCTATCATGATGCTGGCACTTCTTAAATAGTTTCTGTGCCTATTCCCTTCCCCTATGCTTGGTATCATGGATCCTCACAACTAGATCCTTATTGCCTCTTTTCTTAATATCCTAAGTTTCTCTTTTACAATTCTCTTTTAATTTCCTGTGTATGACAACTCATTTACACACCATTTCATTTTAGCTTTAGTGTCCCATAGCAGCATCTGTTGTTTTTTTTCCCCCAATCCTTCCCCTTCACAACCAAGAACTGCTGCTTTCCACTAAAATTTCAAAGTGCTTCTGGCAGTTAAAACTAGTAGACATAAAATCCAGCACCTGATCTGTAAGAGATTATTAGAATTTATCTCTCCCTCTACTGAAACACTCTCTACAACATTTCTGGGTAGATGCATTCACTACTATTCTCTGAAAGTTCTAAGTACCCTTGACTCTATGCTTAGCTTTTCCTCTTCTATCATCTTAGAAACCTTAAGATTTTTCTTAAGTTTTCTTTTCTTCTTCTAAATACTTCTTCAATCTTCTAAAATCCTATGGCTTTGTTTACAGTCTTTATGCTGACAAGCTGTCAAGTTGACATTTCTATTACAATAGATGTCAGAGGCTGTTTTAAAGGCACACATTAATTTGCTTTCAGTGAACTATCTTTCCTAAGACAAACTGTGGTTGATATCAATGTGGCTTATATCAAATAGTGCCATCTCTTGGACCTGAAATTTGGCCTTCCCATGCACATCTCATAGGACTATAAAATGGTTTTACTCTACCATTTTCTCTCCCCCTTTTTTTTTTTACATTTTATCAATTATGACATCTCTCCAGTTATAATTTTAAATGTATCTATCCATTTTTCTCATCTATATTATTCATGTACTATATCAGGAGCAATCCTCTTTCAATTGAATTACTGAAAATATTATACTAACACCTCTAATGGTGAAGTACCTCAAAATTCTTCCCAGCATGTTTTAACTGCATAGATAAAATTAATATATTTATCTGGCTACTGTAATACATCATACCTATATATTAATACTATATTGTCATATAGATATGCAAATTCAGAGCAAGAAAACTCAGAATGTGGGTTTCAAGGTAATTGTTTTTTTACTTAGCACAAGCTGGAATCAAGATTGCTGGGAGAAATATCAATAACCTCAGATATGCAGATGACACCACCCTTATGGCAGAAAGTGAAGAGGAACTCAAAAGCCTCTTGATGAAAGTGAAAGAGGAGAGTGAAAAAGTTGGCAAAAAAGCTCAACATTCAGAAAACTAAGATCATGGCATTGGTCCCATCACTTCATGGGAAATAGATGGGGAAACAGTGGAAACAGTGTCAGACTTTATTTTCTGGGCTCCAAAATCACTGCAGATGGTGACTGAAGCCATGAAATTAAAAGACACTTACTCCTTGGAAGGAAAATTATGATCAACCTATATAGCATATTCAAAAGGAGAGACATTACTTTCCCAACAAAGGTCCGTCTAGTCAAGGCTATGGTTTTTCCTGTGGTCATTTATGGATGTGAGAGTTGGACTGTGAAGAAGGCTGAGTGCTGAAGAATTGATGCTTTTGAACTGTGGTGTTGGAGAAGAGTCTTGAGAGTCCCTTGAACTGCAAAGAGATCCAACCAGTCCATTCTAAAGGAGATCAGTCCTGAGTGTTCATTGGAAGGACTGATGCTGAAGCTGAAACTCCAATACTTTGGCCACCTCATGCGAAGTGTTGACTCATTGGAAAAGGCTCTGATGCTGGGAGGGATTGGGGGCAGGAGGAGAAGGGGACAACAGAGGATGAGATGGCTGGATGGCATCACTGACTCGATGGACGTGAGTTTGAGTGAACTCTGGGAGTTGGTGATGGACAGGGAGGCCTGGCGTACTGGGATTCATGGGGTCGAAAAGAGTCGGACACAACTGAGCGACTGAACTGAACTGACTAACTGATTCCTCTCACATCAGGAATTTGACCATGCTGTAACTGCTGCTTCCTAAGCATAATACTTTTTTAAAGAATTAATAAGAATATATCTTAATACAATTCTAGAAAGTGTAAAAATTTTCACAGAATATAGTTTGTTTTAACCTAGAGGAAAAAAAAAATAAAAGGCACATTGTAGTTTAACCTTATGAACATGAATTCTGTGTTCTGTTTTCAAAGCAGTCTAGTCTACCTCAACCAATTGGTTTCACTTGTATGAAATATAGTTATTTGCAAGCAAGACTTCTGACCATTATTTAACATCTACATCCTTTGGGTTATTGTATTCTTGCTTATGATTAGAGAGATTATGTCTAGGATGTCCTAAATATATAATAGTACAAACCCTGAGAGAAGTCCATCCTAAAAGACATTTGCTGTTGTTTTTCAGTCACTAAGTTGTGTCCGACTGTTTGATATCCCATGGACTGCAGCACCCCAGGTCCCCCTGTCCTTCACTATCTTATGGAGTTCACTCAAATTCATGTCTATTGGATCTGTGATGTTATTTAACCATCTCATCCTCTGCTCTCTCTTTCTCCTTTTGCCTTCAATCTTTGCCAGCATCACTGGTAAAGAATTCACCTGCAATGCAGGAGACCCTGGTATGATTCCTGGGTCGGAAAGATCCACTGGAGATGGGATAGGCTACCCACTTCAGTAGTCTTGGGCTTCCCTGATGGCTCAGCTAATAAAGAATCCTCCTACAATGTGGGAGACCTGGGTTTGAACCCTGAGTTGGGAAGATACCCTGGACAAGGGACCAGCTACGCACTTCAGTATTCTGGCCCAGAATTCCATGGACTGTATGGTCATGGGGTTGCAAACAGTCAGACATGATTGAGTGACTTCCACTTTCACTTTTTTTGCCAGCATCAGGGTCTTTTCCAATGAGTCAGCTCTTTGCAACAAGTGGGCCAAGTATTGGACCTTCAGCATCAGTCCTTCCAATGAGTAACCAGGTTTGATTTCCTTTAGGACTGACTGGTTTGATCTCCTTGCTGTCCAAGGGATACTCAAGAGTCTTCTCCAGTACTACAATTCAAAAGCATCAATTCTTTGGCACTTCTTTATACTCTGACTCTCACACCCATACATAATTACTGGAAAAATCATAGCTTTGACTAAAAGATATCCCTCTACTTAAAAGCACAGATGTATCACTTCAAACACTCCAGTAAGTTTTAGTATTATTAAATGTCCTATCTATAGCTCTAGATGTATATCTCACATATAGAATTTGAAACCAGGAAAATCGTTTAATTCTTAAACATTGTGAATTATAAAACGCTTCCCAAGATTCAAATATAAAATGAAATATAGCTACATTAGGATGATATGCTGTTAAAAACAATGATTTTGTAAAATTCATATTTACAAATTTTAATAAGAAACAGTTTCAGAGAAATGTTTAATAATGTTTGAGTTGTTTGTATAACAACAAAATCTGTAAATATGATACAATAAAAAGAAAGAATATTATATAAGTAAACATGTTATATATAACATGTTTTCATTTCCAGGTATGAGAATAAGATCATATTTACCTCATGGGTTTTTTTTTTTTTTTTTTGCATAAAAATGATAGTGTGAGTCAACAAATATGAACACACCTATTATTGTAAGAATGCCCATTCTTGTATTTAAAGATCTCTTTAGAAGTTCACCCTGCTTTGACAATCTTCAAAAAATACATATTCTGAGAGCTGTTCCAGCAATGAGGAAGCCTTTCAGCATGGGGCTGTTATCTTGGCTGGCAATACTGATAGCTCTGCCTGCAATAAAAAGCCACTGCTGGGAAAAAACATGTAGTGGTCTTGAGGTTTAAATCTCACTGGCAAACAGAAGCCTATTTTGTGTGAAAGCACTAGGAGAAAAGATTCCAGGCAGTGGGTAGGAAATGGCTTACCTTAAAATGATTGCATTTTACAGAGAGAACATAGAAATCTATAGTATATTGTGCTTCCTCTGTTGCATGTCTAGATCAAAACTCCTAACAATCAACATGACACTATATCTTTAGTAGATAGACAACATTATAATTTGAATATTCCAACAAAATTTGGCTACTTCTTCTGAGATCCACCCACAAACTATGCAGGACTCTGCTTCTGATTAATAGCACACATCCATATTAAGAGTTAGAAAGGAAGAAATTGAAAGGAGTGTCAAATGATTCATCATCACATTATCAGCCAGCTGTCTATCACTTATGTTCAAGGGCACTATTTTTGTCTCCTAATATTTGAAACTTTTAAAAGACAGCTAAAATTTGTTCCCCTGTATAAAATCATTTAAAATACGACTTGCCATGTGTCATCTCTTCATTCTCTCTGATCATTTTAATAAACCCATCAACATTTTTTGAGCACATATTTTGCATCTAGTTCTGACCTGGAAACCATTAGAGATTCATAAGAAGCATAATTCTGTATTACTGATTTGAAGAGCTGAAATCTAATAATAAGGACAATATGAGTCACCAAGCAACAGACGATAATGTATAAATGCTAAGCACTGGAATGTTTAAAATAGATACATCTAAAAATACAGTACAGAATCATCAAGGATGATTGGAATAATGAATTGAAGTGGTCAGTGATGGAGGAAAATGTGAGCTTGTACTTGAAAAATGAACATAACATAAATAACAGTGTGTCAAAAGCATGGATACTTTAAGATAGGAGTATATGACATGTAAGGAGGATAGCACAAACTCATAAAATAATTAACTATTTATTGAGTGAATACTACATGATATTCCAAGATACAATACAAAGCGATACAGGCCCCATGAATTGACAAAGTAGAGGGAAAAAAAATTTGTCAATATAATAAAGATATTACAGTTCTCTGATTATGGCAGGTAAAATGCACTATAAAACACACTGTATGGGAATTAACAGTGTGAGAAAGAAAAGTTCCCAAGAGGGGAAGACGCAAGATATAAGTTCAGGATAAATAAGTGGTTTCTGGGGAAAATCCTAGTGTTCTGTCAGTTCTGGGCAGTAAACACAATTGCAAAGTAGTGGGATACACAGAGTGAGACATAAAGGCATCATGATAAAGCCAGACTGGGTCCTCCAGTGTTATGGGTGTTGGAGTAATGGAGTATTACATTAAAGTGTAACAGCTAGTGACCAGGTGATTAAACTACTAGGTGATTAATATATTCAAAAGTATGTTGTATTTGAATATACTTGAGAGTCTTTGAAATAACTATATGAGTGGAGTGAACTTTTACATCTCTATATTGAGCATTCTTTTCTCATATTCTTTTCAGGAATATTCTCACATAGATGTGGATATATATTTGACACTGTAAAATTATTCTTCGATTATGACTAAGAATATAATGACAAAATAAGAAGGAAGGAGGGCTCTCAAACTCTTCCTTGTCCAGGTGTTGGTGATGGACAGGGCAGCCTGGCATGCTGCAGTCCATGCAGCTGCAAAGAGTCGGATATGACTGAGAGACTGAACTGATAAGACACTATAAAAATGTTTGAATAAATAGGAACATGTTTTAGGAAACATAATTAAGACAAATAAATTGATACAAAATCTTAACCTCATACAGCAAAAGTACCTATAATATATTACAGAGTTAAGATACACTTTTAACAACCACAGAGATTTACCATCTATAATTCTCATATATTAAAGATGACATAAGTTTTCTTTTCCTTTGTTTTATAAAATTCAATTCATTCACACTGAAAAAAAAATTATTTGAGAGCAAACATCTCCCTCTTCTGGAATTTTTATTAAATTCAGGAATCTAAAGCTTTTATTGAAAAAACTATTTCCCAATGTGAATATATGTGAAAACATCAATATGTTTTAAATATAACTTATTAACTCTATGAAATTCTATGCAATGTAGATAAATTCATTTTTTCTTTCTTTGCCCTTAGTCATTTTATTGTTTTAGGAATATTTAAACTGAGCTATAAAAATAATATTTGCCTGTTTATATTTTAAATTTTTATCACATTCATGGTCTTTATTATGTTCTCTTTAAATTTTCCTAAAGTGATATTTATTTAAATAAAGCTCATCCAATTCTACAGTACTTTTTTTTTTTCTGCAAGTTTTACTGAGATATTTTAACACAGAACTGTATATATTTAAGATGTACAGCATAATGACTTCTGGGTATTACAAGTCTAAACTTATACTTCAAATAATAAAAGATCAAGGCTATATAATCTGGGAGCCATTTACCTTATCTGAAGTCAGTGAATATATTGCTCTGATGGTTGCTTTACTAACAGTAATTCCTCTACATGTCTGTTAATCTCACAAACCTTCATTATTAATTACGTCTCCAAGTAAGGATTTGCTTCAGCATTTCAGTGTATTTATTTAGGCAGTTTCCGCTTACTCAGAAGCATATAAAATTGTTTGTTTTCATTTGTCTGTCACCTGATTATTTTGTGATTGTGGAGCTTATTTCATAATACCAGAACTGTCATATATCTGGAACAGAAATATGCTTATTTTTGCTTTGAAAAGGTAACTTTGGTCTCTATAAGGAAGATGAACTGTGCTAAGATTTGAGGCAGGCAACTCATTGGACATGGGTTTGGTGGACTTCAGGAATTGGTGATGGACAGGGAGGCTTGGCGTGCTGCGGTTCATGGGGTTGCAAAGAGTCGGACACAACTGAGCAACTGAACTGAACTGAAGAAGTTGGGTAGCTACTGCAACAGCCTAGGTTCTTACCTGAAAGAAATAGCTTAAACTAGCATGAAAGGAGGTGGAAAAAAATTAATGGATATATACTGGATATAGTTATGATTATGGAATCAGCTTAACAAGAAAAATAAGAAAAGAAATATGATGGTGATCTTCTTGGGGTTTGGCTTCAACAACTATATAGATGGTGGTACAATATTTTAAGAATGGGAATACAGAGAATCAAAGATTTTGTGGGACAGATACACATGAGACCCCCAAACACACTGTAGCAATCTCTTCAGTATCTTCTGTATTGAAATTTTAGTCTATGCTTTAGACCACAGGAAACCTAATCTTTGAGGATAAGCAAACATGCAACATGCATCTTTTACTGTGGCTTCTATGAAAAATCTAGCTCAGAATTTGATATGAAGAAACAAACACATATAATACATTAGTAGAATTATCAAGCATCATTAAGGATTAAAATTTTAATCTACAATTTTATTGGAGCATAGCTAAACTTTATTAACACATGATTGTATATTTCTGTAACATAAATATCAGTAGAAAATTATATAATCTTTTCAAAATATATTTATGATTTATACCTAAATGCAATTGGTACTGTTCTTAATTAGATGTAGACTCAAAGAGTGATGAATACATGTTAAGCACAGATACAAATAAAACAGGGTAACACTGACTGACAATAAGACCTCTACTGTCTTAGCTTGTGATCTTGTGCAAAGGTTATAAGACATGAGGACTTTTTTTTTTTTTTTTGTCTGAAATTACTCACATGTTTAGCAGATGTACCTCCATGTGAAATAAAGAATTTGGCATTAAAAAACAATTCTTGCATCCTTCTAAGTTTGATTTGAATTGTGTGTCCTGTTTCATATTTAATAAATATCTCCAAGCTCTGAATCACTCTGACATTAAAAAGTGATAAAAACAAACTAAGGTAACATTTATTAAAAATACTAAATTAGACTACCAGCTAGCTAACAGAGAAGTCCAAATGAGACTTATATTAGACAATAAAAAGACTAATTGGGAATCCCTTATGAAGTATATAAGAAATACATTTTTAAATATTCTATTGAGACAGTGTAGGGAATTATTTGTATAATTGATGAAAGTAAAAGAGTGAATAATTTGGCTTAAAACTCAGCATTCATAAAAGTAAGATCATGGCATCCGGTCCCATCCCTTCATGGCAAATATATGGGGAAACAATGGAAACAGTGAGAGACTTTTTTGGGGGGTGGGGGCTTCAAAATCACAGCAGATGGTGACTGTAGCCATGAAATTAAAAGACATTTGCTCTTTGGAAGAAAAGCTACGACCAACCTAGGCAGCATATCAAAAAGCAGAGACATTACTTTGCCAACAAAGGTCCATCTAGTCAAAGCTATGGTTTTTCCAGTGGTCATGTATGGATGTGAGAGCTGGACTATAAAGAAAGCTGAGTGCTGAAGAATTGATGCTTTTGAACTACGGTGTTGGAGAAGACTCTTGAGAGTCTCTTGGACTGCAGAAGATCCAACCAGTCTATCTGAAAGGAAATCAGCCCTGAATATTCTTTGGAGACTAATGCTGAAGCTTAAACTCCAATACTTTGACCACATCAATACTTTGATGATAAGAACTGACTCATTTGAAAAGATCCTGATGCTGGGAAAGATTGAAGGTGGGAGAAGGGGATGACAGAGGAAGAGATGGTTGGATGGCATCACTGACTTAATGGACATGAGTTTGAGTAACTCCGGGAGTTGGTGATAGACAGGGAGGCCTGGTGTGCTGCAGTCCATGGGGTCGCAAAGAGTCAGACATGACTGAGTGACTGAACTGAAATTACTACATGCATGCAAATTATGATGTGTATTACTTTTAAAAAGTGGAAATTTAAATTATTTTAAAGCAAACCTTGATTTAAAGAAAATCTGAAAAATGAAGGTAGAAATTTTGCAATTCACCCAACTAACTATCTCCTTGCACTTTACAGGGTATGAATTTAAAACCATGTCTATTCTATTCCATTAAAGTGAATATACACTGGTAGTCAATTGCTAAGTATGCCCAGCAATGTCCTTGATCAAAATATTACACACATACATCAGAGTAAGCAAATACCATGTAAAGGAGACAAGACAAAAAACTCTATCTAATAAGGAATAGCAGGTCCTTATCAATTTCAGATAATTTACTTCTGCTTCAGTGAAGACTCTAAAGCCTTTACCTGTGTGGATCACAATCAACTGTGGAAAATTCTTAAAGAGATGGGAATACCAGCCCACCTTACCTATCTTCTGAGAAGCCTGTATACAGGTCAAGAAGCAACAGTTAGAACCTTACATGGAACAACTGACTGGTTCAAAATTGGGAAAGGAGTATGACAAGGCTGTGTATTGTCACCCTGTTTATTTAACTTCTATGCAGAATACATCATGTGAAATACCAGGCTAGATGACTCAAAAGCTGGAATCAAGACTGCCTGGAGAATATCAACAACCTCAGATATGCAGAGGATAGCACCTAAATGGCAGATAGTACAGAGGAAATAAAGGGCTTCTTGATGAAGGTGAAAGAGGAGAGCGGGGAAAAAAAAAAATGGCTTAAAACTCGACATTCAAAAAACTAAGAACATGACATTCAGTTCCATCACTTCATGGCAAATAGAAAGGAAAAAAGTGGAAGCAGTGGTAGATTTTTTTTTTCCCTTTGGGCTTCAAAATCACTGCAGATTATGACTATAGCCATGAAATTAAAAGATACTTGCTTCTTGAAAGAAAAGCTATGACAAACCTAGACAGGGTATTGAAAAGCAAAGACATCACTTCATCAGCAAAGGTCCATATATTCAAAGTCATGATTTTTCTAGTAGTCATGTACGGATGTGAGAGTTGGACCATAAAGAAGGCTGAGCACCAAAGAATTGATGCTTTTGAATTCTGGTGCTGAAGAAGACTCTTCAAAGTCCTTGAAGAGCAAGGAGATCTAACCAGCCAACCTGGAAATTAACCCTGAATATTCATTGGAAGGACTGATGTTTAATTTGAAGCTCCAAAACTTGGCCCACCTGATGCGAAGAGCCAACTCATTGGAAAAACCCTGATGCTGGGAAAGACTGAGGGCAGGAGTAGAATGGGGTGACAGAGGATGAGATGATTGGATAGCATGACCGACTCAATGGACTTGAGTTTGCATAATATCTGGGAGACAGTGAAGGACAGGAAAACCTGGCATGCTGCAGACCATGGGATCATAGAAAGTCGGAAATGACTTAGTGACTGCATAACAACAATTGAAGGTAGTCGAAATATGTGATGAATAAGATAGAAGATCCATCAGAAGCAGCAATCTAAAATGGAATTATACAATGAACTAAAATAGAAATATGCACTCAATGCATATGTGCTGAAAAAAATGACTCACCCAGAGAATGAAGTAACATTACTATATAATGTATAGATAAATTATATAAGAAAGCCAACACATTTTATTTAGTATATTCCACATACAGTCATACTGACTCAGGCCTCAGAAAAATGATTATTTTTTCAGTCACTAGGCTCTGTAGTTCTATGAAATTATTTTATAAATTTATTGCAATTATTCAGATACTTTTCAACAATAAACCTAATAATGTATTATTCTTCAAAAATACACTTTTGTTATGTTTATATATATATACGTACATGATTACGCTAAATGCAAATTTGAAAAGGTTACTATTATTCAAAAGAGACCATACATTTGTTAAAGAATGGATAAAAAGATATATGGAGATTAGAGATGGTTTGTAATAGTTACTTTTCGAACCATAAGCATAACATAATTTAAGATTTAAAATATCCTTTACTATATGGGTAATCATTTCTCATAAGCCTATAAATCACTTCCAAATAATCTAACACTTTTATTGACTTTCATGAGGCTACACAGATATTTTACAGTCTATTTTAGGTCAGTAAGTGACAATGCTTGGCAACTGCAGAATGGAAAGTTTTCCCTAATTTTTAGTTTATTTTATATGTTTTCTTACAATAGTAATCAGAAAATATCAAGACATACCAGCAGCTAAATTACCTGTAGAAACAGATCAGGTAAAAACTGGCAATATAAGAATGTCATCAAAACAGATTGTACTAACTTCATATATTTTCAACAATATAATCAGACTATTTGTTGAGCATTACTGAAAAAATCTTTCCAATAAAATATAGAGATATTGTAAAACAGATTTACTGTCACATGATTAAATAATATAGCTACATATTTTAATTCTGAAATAATTTTGATACATATATTAAAATATATTATCATATCTTTCATCATAAATATATATGATACTGAAGCTGAAGCTCCAATACTCTGGCCACCTGATGTGAACAGTCCACTCTGGAAAAGTCCCTGATGCTGAGAAAGATTGAAGGCAAAAGGAGAAGAGAGTAGCAGAAGATGAGACAGTTAGATGGCGTTACTGACTCAATGAACTACAATTTGAGAAAACTCTGGGAGATAGTGAAGGACAGGGAAGTTTGGTGTGCTGCAGTCCTTGAGTTTGCAGAATTGGAAGGACTGATGCTAAAGCTGAAGCTCCAATAATTTGGTCACCTGATGCAAAGAGCCAACTCATCAGAAAAGACCTTGATGCTGGGAAAGATTGAAGGTAGGAGAAGAAGGGGATGACAGAGGAAGAGATGGTTGGATGTCATCACCAACTTAATGGACATGAGTCTGAGCAAGCTCTGGGAGCTGATGATGAACAGGGAAGCTTGATGAGCTGCAATCCATGGGTCACAAAGAGTCGGACAAGACTTACAGACTGAGAAGGCACACACACACACAATTTAGAGAGCTTGCAAAAACATCCTATATAGTTATTGATTCTCAAGACTCTTTGCTATGACTCAGTTCAGTTCAGTCACACAGTCGTGTCCGACTCTTTGCAACCCCATGGACTGCAGCACACCAGGCCTCCCTGTCCATCACCACTCCCAGAATTTACTCAAACTCATGTCCATTGAGTCAGTGATGCCATCCAGTCGTCTTATCCTCCATCGTCTCTTTCTCCTCCCTCCTTCCATCTTTCCCAGCATCAGGGTCTTTTTAAATGAGTCAGCTCTTTGCATCAGGTGGCCAAATTATTGGAGTTTCAACTTCAACATCAGTTCTTCCAATGAACATTCAGGACTGATTCCTTTAGGATGGACTGTCCAAGGGACAGTCCAAGGGACTCTCAAGAGTCTTCTCCAACACCACAGTTCAAAATACCACAGTTGCTATGACTAGGTTGAGATAAATGAATTGATGGCTTTACAGATTTTACAGTAACTTGTTTCAATAAACTCTGCTTCAAGTTTCTGATTATCAGCACAAGGGCAATCAGAACATAATTTACTGAAATTTTACATTTTTATAATTGTTAAATCAGTTTAATATATGTAGGACAATACAAGGACATTTGCAATACATATTTATGATTGTCAGTTATTATAGTTTATAATCTTTTGTAACAGAGTTAAATGGATTTATCTGTCAGAAAGAAGGAAAAATGATTTCTTTCTTTCAAGTTTGAAAATAGCATCTTATGAGGCAAAGCACAAGTACTTTGAAACAGTTTGAAGGAAGTTTTAATTTGTATGGGAAAGAAGCATTTCATTTTATTTTTGTTTTGTCTTTTTTTATTGTTAGATGATAAATCCTCATAATACTAATAAGCTGTTTCCTACTTTTAATAAAGTACTTCACTAAAAGTACTAAAAATGACTTCTGTTTTCTCAAGGTGAGAGAGAATAATTGACTTTTATTTTTTTTTTTGCTTTTGAAATAAGAAAATATTAAGCAAGTGGGCCAATAAAGAGATAGAGTCTACCTCTAATTAGAAAAAGATAGTGGAAAGATAGTGGGGGAAAAAAGAAAAGCAACAAGAAAAAATGTCCCTGGTCATGAAGTGGGACTGCTAGTGTATATATTTTGCTTATGGGATAATCAGTGAAACCGGCACATGAGGTCACGAGGAAAAAAGTTGAACTACAGAAAGTTTACATAATATTTCATGATCACAACTTTGTTAATCCAAAGAGCTGAGGGAAACTGCAACATGCTTCCACTGAAAACATTGGATAGAAAGATTTTTGTTCCATTTAGCCTTTTTTACTTTGTTTTTTAGTCTGCTTGTAATTCAGTGGTGAATTTTCTTGCTATCAATGTCCAGAAAATAATTTTAATGTAATGGCTGGCAGGACCATTTAATTTACACTTATGAATCACAACCAAGCTAGAGATATGCTTTCTAGTACTGGGAGAACCCAATTAGAATAACATTTTGCCCAAAGAAAGATGTTTGCAGACTTTATTAGGAAATTATTTCTGCAGATCCTAGTAAGATACTGGCACACTTATTGATAATTCCGAGTAGAAATGGTTACAGTGAAGGACACTCCCTTTGTATCCTTGTATCCCAGGCTCACTTTGTTCTGTGCTCTCATAGAAATTAACACCGCAGGTCACATTTGATCTTTCAGATTGTGGATACTTCTGAGATGTTTGTGTCTCAGGTTAAAACAGGATTCCTTTAATGTCACAGACTTAGTTTTATTCATCTATACACATTTATCACCTAATACACTGTATTTCAGATTTTTAGAGATCAAAAAATTTAACCAATTTACCCCATCTTTATGTCACTGTTTTGTGCCACTGTATAGATAAACGTGCCACTGTGAAGATAAAAATATGAGATTACTCCATATATAGGTAGACAGAATCTAATAGTATGCTCTAATTTGCACTAAAATGGTCTTAAAGGAATAGATAGCTGTGATACCTCTGAGATGAACCCCTAAATTGAAAGCCATAACCTGAACAACACAGTAATGTTAAATTCAGTGACTTTGGGAGAGGATCTTTTAAACCATAAAAACATTTCAAAGTCAGTGGTATAGTGGTTTTTTTTTTAATTTTATTTTATTTTTAAACTTTACATAATTGCACTAGTTTTGCCAAATATCAAAATGAATCCGCCACAGGCATACATGTGTTCCCCATCCTGAACCCTCCTCCCTCCTCCCTCCCCATACCCTTCCTCTGGGTCGTCCCAGTGCACTAGCCCCAAGCATCCAGTATCGTGCATCGAACCTGGACTGGCAACTCGTTTCTTACATGATATTTTACATGTTTCAATGTCATTCTCCCAAATCTTCCCACCCTCTCCCTCTCCCACAGAGTCCATAGGACTGTTCTATACATCAGTGTCTCTTTTGCTATCTCGTACACCAGGTTATTGTTACCATCTTTCTAAATCCCATATATATGCGTTAGTATACTGTATTTATGTTTCTCCTTCTGGCTTACTTCACTCTGTATAATAGGCTCCAGTTTCATCCACCTCATTAGAACTGATTCAAATGTATTCTTTTTAATGGCTGAGTAATACTCCATTGTGTATATGTACCATGGTTTTCTTATCCATTCATCTGCTGATGGACATCTAGGTTGCTTCCATGTCCTGGCTATTATAATCAGTGCTGCGATGAACATTGGGGTACACATGTCTCTTTCCCTTCTGGTTTCCTTAGTGTGTATGCCCAGCAGTGGGATTGCTGGATCATAAGGCAGTTCTATTTCCAGTTTTTTAAGGAATCTCCACACTGTTCTCCATAGTGGCTGTACTAGTTTGCATTCCCACCAACAGTGTAAGAGGGTTCCCTTTTCTCCACACCCTCTCCAGCATTTATTATTTGTAGACTTTTGGATTGCAGCCATTCTGACTGGTGTGAAATGGTACCTCATAGTGGTTTTGATTTGCATTTCTCTGATAATGAGTGATGTTGAGCATCTTTTCATGTGTTTGTTAGCCATCTGTATGTCTTCTTTGGAGAAATGTCTATTTAGTTCTTCGGCCCATTTTTTGATTGGGTCATTTATTTTTCTGGAGTTGAGCTGTAGGAGTTGCTTGTATATTTTTGAGATTAGTTGTTTGTCAGTTGCTTCATTTGCTATTATTTTCTCCCATTCTGAAGGCTGTCTTTTCACCTTGCTAATAGTTTCCTTTGATGTGCAGAAGCTTTTAAGGTTAATTAGGTCCCATTTGTTTATTTTTGCTTTTATTTCCAATATTCTGGGAGGTGGGTCATAGAGGATCCTGCTGTGATGTATGTCAGAGAGTGTTTTGCCTATGTTCTCCTCTAGGAGTTTTATAGTTTCTGGTCTTACGTTTAGATCTTTAATCCATTTTGAGTTTATTTTTGTGTATGGTGTTAGAAAGTGGTCTAGTTTCATTCTTTTACAAGTGGTTGACCAGATTTCCCAGCACCACTTGTTAAAGAGATTGTCTTTAATCCATTGTATATTCTTGCCTTCTTTGTCAAAGATAAGGTGTCCATATGTGCGTGGATTTATCTCTGGGCTTTCTATTTTATTCCATTGATCTATATTTCTGTCTTTGTGCCAGTACCATACTGTCTTGATAACTGTGGCTTTTGACCAGAGGCTTCTTCCTGCTGGCCACACCTCCAGGGTGTGTGTTCATCTAATTAGCTACAGTTCTACATGGAAGGAACTACCCTGGCCCTGGGATGAAACATTTTCCATTTTGGACCCATTGCCCTCAGTACAAGATTTCTTTTTCACACTGGTGAACCCGTGCAGCCTCATGGAACCACCAGAGCCTCAATACAGTATTGATAATATTGTTCAACTTCTATTGTCTGGGAACTCACCTAAGTGCTTCTGGCCATAGGATGCCATATTATTAACACAGATCTTATTTTTTAAAGTATAGGCAGTAAAAAGTAGAGGCCAAAATTCATGTTTAATATATTAAAAATATATAAGGTCATCTTGATAAGTATACATAACATGCTATGTGAGTGTTATGCTTTACATAAGAAACTGTACTTCTTATGAAGAAATACTGATGCAGACATAAAGCAAAAAGAAAGTCTAATCAGCTGATTTCATGACTTAACTTCTTTGATAAATCCAATTCCATTTTATCTCCTTTTTAAAAAAACAATAATCATGTATCCTACATCCTCTGTAACTTTACTCATTTGTCTATCCCATTACAAAACAAATTTTTTACCAGCCGTATGCTCACTCAAGCCAGATAGACTTTTTTAGGTACTCTATACATAATTATTTAGTCATTCAGCATGCATCAAAAAATTAAACTAAGCATAACCTTAATTTAGATGGTTTACAGATCAGCTTCTTAGAAATCCAGGACAGTAAATACCATCCAGTCCTCAATGATATTTAAAATTATTTGCCAAGTTTTTCTTATATTTCACATTAGCAGGTACTCTTTATTTTAATACTTACATGGTATAACTTTCCCACTTTCCACAATGTTTGCCATGAGAAGACAGGTTGTTTAGGTTATTTCTTAACTGGCAATCTCGTCAAATAACTTGCCATTTATATTTCCTAGGCTGGTTTGGCAGGCCATAATCTGTGTTAATTTTATCAAATTTGTTTTAACTGATTAAAATATTATATAACTATTCAGAGAAAGGAAATATGACTTATTGAAGCATTAATTTAAAATTGAAGTAAATGTTTTTAGAGAAAGATTATGTCTACGTAAATAATTTTTTAATTTTTAATTGTTATATTTATATTTTAATAGTTTTAGATAAAAGGACAAAATAGCAATTTTCTTTTTTTTTTTTTAAACTTTACATAATTGTATTAGTTTTGCCAAATATCAAAATGAATCCGCCACAGGTATACATGTGTTCCTGGTTGGAAATAATCTACCGGGCAGCATAAAAGCAAATATAGTAAAAGATAATTCATTATGCCAAATTAGCCTCTCAATCTCAGATACCTCACTTCAAAAACTGAAGGAGATAATACATTTCTGAAGTCAAATCCATGTGTAAGATATAAAAAGCCAATACATAAAGTTTTATGCCTTTTAAATTGTTCATTTCTGACAACTTCACCCTGTTTGAGAGATATAAAAATTCCCTGGAAGAAAAGATTTGTTCTTTGATAGATTAATTCAAAATTATATTAAAAATAATTAGCAATACATATTAAAAATATTTACAAGGCTTATGGAAGTCTATCTTATTAAGATATTGCAATTAAGATTGATTAGCTATGAGTATAAACAGCTATGAAAACATGAGGATGCTCCCTTAAAACAGGACGACTGTCAATCTTAGAGTATGGTTATGATTTTTAAAAACAGATTGCATTAATTTCCTAAAATAATTTTGCCTTCTCTATAAATAATCAGAATGAATGCATTAAGATGGGGAAGCAGTGGAAACAGTGTCAGACTTCATTTTTGGGGGCTCCAAAATCATGCAGATGGTGACTGCTGTCATGAAATTAAAAGACGCTTACTCCTTGGAAGGAAAGTTATGACCAACCTAGATAGCATATTGAAAAGCAGAGACATTACTTTGCCAACAAAGGTCCGTCTAGTCAAGGCTATGGTTTTTCCTGTGTCATGTATGGATGTGAGAGTTGGACTGTGAAGAAGGCTGAGTGTCCAAAAGTTGATGCTTTTAAACTGTGGTGTTGGAGAAGACTCTTGAGAGTCCAGTCCATTCTGAAGGAGATCAACCCTGGGATTTCTTTGGAAGGAAAGATGCTAAAGCTGAAACTCCAGTACTTTGGCCACCTCATGCGAAGAGCTGACTCACTGGAAAAGACTCTGATGCTGGGAGGGATTGGGGGCAGGAGGAGAAGGGGCCGACAGAGGATGAGATGCCTGGATGGCACCACTGACTTGATGGACGTGAGTCTGAGTGAACTCCAGGAGATGCTGATGGACAGGGAGGCCTGGCGTGCTGAGATTCATGGGGTCGCAAAGAGTCGGACACGACTGAGTGACTGAACTGAACTGAACTGAGAGAGGAAGTACTATTTAAAGTTTGGAAAATAAATTTATAGAAATATTCTCTCAAAATTTGTACCTGTACAAAGGATATGTGTGTATCTACATTTATGTTTTTCCTATTAAGACTGCATAGCAGTTTTTAGTGTGCACTTATGTTTGCCTGTGTATCTGTGCCTCTGTGCTGGATTTTCACTTATTTTAACAATCTCTCTTATCGAAAAGTTCAGCCTATAAAATTCTGGACTGCATATTTGTTCTTTATATATCATTTATTCATTTACTAATTAATTTTTGCAGAATTTAGTTGAGTTCACCAGGTATTTTTAACATTATCCCTTTTTACTATGCTAATGAAAGTGAGTGAAAGTTGCTCAGTCATGTCTGACTCTTTGCAACCCCATGGACCATACAGTTCATGGAATTCCCTAGGCCAGAATATTGGTGTGAGTATCCTTTCCCTTCCTTGGGGGATCTTCCCAACTCAGGGATTGAACCCAGGTTTCCCGCATTGCAGGTGGATTCTCTACCAGCTCAACCACAAGAGAAGCCCTTTACTCTGCTAGTATATTAAATGTTAACTATCTTGTCACTAAAGAGACTAATCTGATATATTCTATGTTGTATACATTTGGAAACATTTATATTCTTAAAATAAAAATTTATATGGCTAGATATTTTAATCCCATTGCAAAAGATAAGGATAAATAGTAATCAGAGTAGTTACCAATATTTCACATTGGTGGTGGTTTAGTCACTAAGCCATGTCTGACTCTTGTGACCACATGGACTGTGGCCCTCCAGGCTCCTCCGTCCATGGGATTTTCCAGACAAGAATACTGGAGTGGATTGCCATTTCCTTCTCCAGGGGACCTTCCTGACCCAGGAATCAAACCCAGGTATCGTGCATTGCAGGCAGATTCTTTACTGACTGAGCTATAAGGGAAGCCCATACTTCACACTATGTACTAAAATACTGTTAATGAAAATGTCAAAGATAGTAGCTGTTATACTCTATGCATACAGTTTTATACTTAACAGAGTAAGTGATAGAAAAGAATTATTTGCTATCAAAGGAATGAGACCTTTAGTTTCAGTTTTCAGAAGACTGAAGCCTAAACATAATTATGCTTGATGATATTCAATTTTCTTTCATTCACTAAAAGAAGCCACGTATTCAAAATAACTATACATTTTAAACCACTATAGCTAAATAATCCCTGGAGAAGGAAATGGAAACCCACTTCAGCATTCTTGCCTGGAGAATTCCATGGACAGAGGAGCCTGGTGGGCTACAGTCCATGGAGTTGCAGAGTCAGACACGACTGAGTGACCAACACTTTTATATTATTTTTAGGATTAATACATCTCATATGGTTCATTGTAGTTAAAACAACCATGGTAAGACTAATGTAAACATTTTTTTTTTCATCTTATAATTCTAAATAGGCAAATAAAGTATAGGCAAAAGCCTTGATCTTAGCATAAACTCATTGGACATAAATACAAAGAAAATATATTAATTTCATGGGGTTTTTTTGCAACAATTTAAGTGAAAGTTTGATTCTCAGAGGAGAAATGTATGAATAAATGAATATGTAGTGACCATGAAGTATGGAATCTTAAGAAATTCAATATTCTATTTTCATTTCATCAGTGTAAAATAATTCTGAAGTAGTCATAAACCAGTATATGTGTGAAGTAAACTGCAAAGTACACAGGTATTCCTAAATGTTTGTCTATTTTCTTAACCAACTTGTAAGTTCATTTCCATTATTTAATTACTTAATTGTTCAAACATTCAGCCTATCAAAATACAGATAGTCAGGGTCTGCTACAAACTAAGGCTTGTAACCCTCAAAATTCATGGGTCATGAGGACATAATTTTAGGAAGGGCATAAAATAGAGCCCAGAGAGCCCCTTCATTCCTTTGACCAGGTGAGGACACAGGGATAAGTCAGCCATGTATCTAGAAGGCTCACACTGGACACCACATCTGCCAGTGCCTCAAGCCTGGGCTTCCCAGCCTCAAGAACAGTGAGAAATAAAGTTTGCTTTTTGCCATCACTCTGTGGTACTTCCATTATAAAAGCCCAAACTAAGACCGGATCTTGGTATGTATATGTACAATTCCAAAAATCCACACAAGGATAGCACACAGCTTAAAACTGTAAGAAGACTACAAAGTCTTGCAAGGAAAAATAGAGGTATAGCATGGTATGGTTTTTCTTCCTATCTCAACAAAAATGTGAAGAAAAGTTTAAAGAAAGTAAATGAGATGGAAATTTGGGGACTTGTTTGATCTCTCTGACGGAGATTATTTTCTCTAAAATGTAAATCCTTTTTGATATTGAGAAGGAAGCTTTCAGAGATTGACATGTCATTTAAAGATGCTAACCAGAAATAGCACCTTTCAGGTTACATTTCTAAATTGATTATACTTTACTTGGCAGTTGAGGACTGGCCTCTATGTTCTAACTCTCTGATTACTGTATGACAGTGTTACATTATTCTAGTCTTCTGACTCCTTTTGTCATTTGATTAACACTTTCAGCAAAGGATTAGATTAAATGATTAAGTTAACATTAATTCCAGTGTCATAAAAGATAGTTCTGATAAAATGAAACCAAATATATATGCATTAAAGCACACACAAGGAAGAAAAACTAATACTCAGCTTTAAATGTATTTAAAAATATACTCAGCAAATTTTATAATAAAGTTAAAAATATATTGCCATTGTCAGATAATTAGGAGATTAAATTCTTAAGTTGGACTTTATTAATTAATTACACATTGTGCTGTGCTTAGTTGCTCAGTCCTGTCTGACTGTTTGCAACTCCATGGACCGAGCCTGCCAGGCTCCTCTGTCCATGGGGATTCTCCAGGTAAGAATACTGGAGTGGGTTGCCATGCTCTCCTCTAGGGGATCTTTCCAACCCAGGGTTCAAACCCAGGTCACCCTCATTCCAGGCAGATTCTTTACTGTCTGAGGCACCAGGGAAGCCCAATTAAACATTTTTAGTTATTAATTACACTAATGACTATATTTTAATCACATGTTATATGAACATTTCAGAACTGGGCACTGTCACCAAGATCAGATAAGGAATGATCCGTTTACTTGATCATGATGAAAAGAATCATTTTGATCCTAGCAAATCAGTGAAAGAAAGGAAATGCTATTATTGCTATTGTCAATAAAAATTTATTTTATAAGCATTCTACTATTTTGACTGCCCTGTAAAAAAATTGTACCTGCTTATAACTAAGAATGATTTAACATTTTTCTGAGATTTTTCAGAAAAATTTATTTTTTGCAGTAGGTTTTAAATATGGGACAGTCTAATATTTGGCTACTTTGAGCATATATTTGTAACTAATTGTATATGGTATTAAACAAATACAATTTGCTTTTCAGAAATAATCTTTTAAGTCACTCCATCACATTACTAAAACACTGAACTGAGCAAATATACAGAGTTCTGATTCAGTAAGTTGTCACAATGTATTTTATCTCTAACACAGAGAACTCTGAAAAGTTTTTAACTTGTATATATGAGTTATTTCCATTATATGTTATCTGATCTTGATTCCTTACTGCTATAATGATAAATGTAGAAAAACCCAGCCAACTGAAACAGGAAGCAAACAAAATGTAATTTGTAAAAATATTTTAAATGTAACATCCATTGGGAGAAATCAAAGAATAAATTTGATCATGTAAAAAGAAATATACTGATGAACCTATATGTAGGGCAGCAATGAAGACACAGACATAGTGAAACAGATTTATGGACACAGATTTATGGAAGGAGAGGATGGGACAAATTGAGAGACTAGCATAGAGACATATACATTACCATATGTAAAATAGATAGCCAGTGGGAATTTGCTCTATGACCCAAAGAGCTCAAACCTGGTGCTCTGTGACAACCTAAAGGGATAGGATGGGGTGGGAGGTGGCAGGAGATTCAAGAGGGAGGGATATATGTATATGCGATGGCACCCCACTCCAGTACTCTTGCCTGGAAAATCCCATGGACGGAGGAGCCCGGTAGGCTGCAGTTCATGGGGTCGCTCAGAGTCGGACAGGACTGAGAGACTTCACTTTCACTTTTCACCTTCATGCATTGGAGAAGGAAATGGCAACCCACTCCAGTATTCTTGCCTGGAGAATCCCAGGGACAGGGGAGCCTGGTGGGCTGCCATCTATGGGGTCGCAGAGAGTCGGACAGGACTGAAGCGACTTAGCAGCAGTAGCAGCAAGGCTGATTACTGCTGATGTATGGCAGAAACCAACACAATATTGTAAAGCAATTATCCTCCACTTAAAAATAAATAATTAAAAAAAGAGAAATATGTGTATATCCTGAAAAATAGAAAAGGTTTTACTTTAAGAACTTTTCACTAACAAATATTTTTTGCAGTGTTACTGTGAAATCATTACTGCACATAAACTTTTGGGTTGTCACAAGGAATCATATATTCTTTAAAATACTATTTTATGAGAATGCTCCTAAACTCATCCTTGTTTGTGGGAATAAACTGAATTCTAGTGTAAATTTTTTACTGTAAAAACTGTATGCAAGCTATTACTATATCTCACAGAATTCAGTCACTATAACTCATATATGGAGAATCTTGCACCAGAAGATAAGCACTACTATATTTTTTTTGAAAGCAAAACAACTAACTTTTGGACCATTTTGAATAGATACTTTATCTATATTTTCTTCTGTGATATAGATTATCCAAGAGACTCACTGACAGGAATAAATTCACATATCAAGCAATAGATTAAATTGTTATATCATAAGCTGCCTAGAGCACATTAAAATCGTGTGCTGTTATTTCATTATGTATAATATATTTGAGAAAACTGAGGGTCAGTAAAACTGCTTCTCTAGTCTACTTTTATCTCATTTTCTTACTTACATTATGAGCATTTTTTTGACAGATTACATTTTGGGGTTGAAGAGAAATAAATGTTTATAAAAATATTTTGTAAGAAATGAGATACTTTTTTTTTTTTTAGCTTTCTTATCCTGCTGTTTCGTTTTGTTTTTTTTTCCCATCTCCACTGACATTTTTTGATGTACATCCTTCATAAAAGTAAGTGAAACATCTCTGGACCAGAAAGGCAGTGGCATAATTCAAGGGAGTAGGAAGACTGATGGATACTTGATGAGGGACTGGAAAAGGAGTAGAACTTTGGGTTAAAGCAACACCCAGAGGACACATTGTTTAGAACTTCAGCAAGAGTACATTCAGTTATTCAATAAATATTTATTAACTGCTTGCTATATGCTAGGCCCTCTACTAAGAACTCGATTTTGTCAAAGAGACAAGAAAGAGAAAATCTCTGCCTTTGTGAATCTTGCTAAAATAGTTTTGAGCGAAGAGTATTGCTTTAGTTTTGTGTGGAGAACAGAAAGGTGGACAAGATTGAATCTAGGAGATGTTATCAGGCAGCTATTGAAATACTTTTGGCAAGAGATAATGATAAATTGAACAACTGTAAAGGTAGTTCTGCAATAGTTACAAAAATTTGCTCATTGTGAACTCCATCTGAGGAGTTACTGAAATAAACAATATCATAAATATATTCTAAGTACTGAGAGTATAACTTGTAGGAGAGGATATCATGTATATAATCATTCAGTTCAGTTCAGTTCAGTCGCTCAGTCGTGTCCAACTCTTCTCGACCCCATGAACCACAGCACGCCAGGCCCAACTACTATTAAATGTTATGCAGTTATTTGAATGCTTCTAAAGAACTATGTATATTATCAAAAATTTCAAATGGACTGACATTAAGTTTTCCATACCATTTCCATTTCTTAAAACTCCATTGTAGTTGTACATAGCCTGAACATCTTCCAGGGTATTAAATGATTAGAAATAATATACATTCTTTTGTAATGTAAAACTGAGTTCCTATGAAAGTAAGTGATTATTCCAAGACTCAAAACAAAAAAAGTTCCTGGAATTCAGATAATCCTGACTTGAAGCAATAACTCAGTTGAGAGAGAAAGGTTGTTCCTGGGCTTACTTACAATAAAAATCACATAAATTCTAAAGCCTTCCTTAGGGTGAGACTTAGCCTTGAGTCAGCTGTAGATAGCAGCTGATTCTAAGAAACCCAGATGGTCCATAGACTACAAATTTGCACCCTTATGTACATGGGTATTACTCCCCCAAAAACAGAAGAAAAAAAGAAAAATGAAGAAAAGGAAATGTTAAAAATAAATACTTAAATGCCAGTATTTTGTTAGAGAGGATAGGTCTTCAGGATTCCTTTTCGGGAAAGAATGTACATAAAAATATCAAGGTTAACAATCGCAAGAATAGCAATAGAAACTACTCTTAAATCTTGGTAGGAAAACAAATTCAACTGAAGTAATTTCACAGTAAGCAAGAGAATTCTGAAAAATGAAGAACAGAACCTAGGTGCTTACTACCAAACACACAATGACAAGCTGGAACTAAGCCTGAAAGTATTTGTAGAATTAGCTCATGAAGTTAATTGCTTAAGTGTAAATTCCTATTATTTCATATATGTTCTATTTACTTAAATTTTAATATAATTGTTTCTCAATATGTAAAATGAGTATTTGAAGTAGCATTTACCCTATAGGGGTTTGTGTGGAACAGTGCCAGACTCTAATAACTGATAAATGAATATATTATAATGTAATTAGTGTTAGTATATTAATTAGTGTGGGTCCAATCTGGAAAGAGGGACCATGCAATAATATAAAAATGGGAAGGAAAAAAATAATTGAACTATATTAAGAATTTAGAGTAGTAAGTGATTGGCTGATGAGAATAGATCGAACTCTAAATACAGGAATAGCAAATATAAGGAGCAGCCACTACATTGAAGGCTGAGATAAGCCCTGAAGAAATAAAATACATCTCTGCTCCACCAAGACCAACATCCAGATTTTACTGAAAAGAGCACAAATATGAGTCACTGAGTGCAAATAAGTATCATGCTTTGTGCTGGTAGAATGTGCCAGCTTGCCCTCCAGAGAGTGCTAGAAAACCGGCCTCTAGGGAGGTATTTCCATTAGAAAACCACCTAAGGGCTGCCATTGGAAGCTGCTGGGTGTGGTTGCTGCTGGTTTACAGATACTAGAAAGTAGTGTGCAAGGCTGGTAACCTGGGACTGAAGAAGCTGAAGTCACCACAGAAGCCAGATGCTGGAGCACCCCGGAACCCAGAAACAAGACCCTTATTTCCTTCCAGCTTTCTCTAGCGCCCTCTATTGACAAAAGGAACAATACATAATGAGTCCAGATCCATTTTCACAGAACAAGCAAAAAGGAAAGTCTCGACTTTCAGACGCAATAAGTTGATAATTGATGACATTCAATTGAATAAAATGATGACGTTCAATTGAATAAAAATATTCCACTGGCAGATAGTCCAAGTTGCTCTCAGGATGCAAGCTATATGCTATTAAAAAGACATCTCCCATTTATAACACATTTATAACACATGTAACACATGTAAAATGTGATAGGCATTTTACATGTGTTATAAATGGGAGATTTATAAAAAAATAAAAAGGACTCCCCAGGATTCCTTAACCCAATTCCCAAGACTATGAACTTAATGAAATGGCATACTTGTGATTATATTTCATGGAAAATTAGCTTTTGCATACATCATTAAGGTTACTATTCAATTGACTTTGAGTTAATTAAAAGGGAGTTTATCAAAAAGGAGCTAATCTAATCACATGAATCTCTGAAAGCAGACTTTTTTGAGCAGGTGCAGAAGTCAGAAAGATTCTAAATATGAGAAAGCTTTATGTCTGGGTAGGATAGACAGGACATAGGAATAGGAATACATGAAGTCTCTAAGTCTTCTGATCATCAGTAAGGAAATAGGGAGCTCAAGCTACAAAAACAAGTCACTAACCTCAAAGAGCTTAGAAATGGATTCTTTCTCAGAACTTCTAGATAAGAACCAAACCTGACCAACACTTTGATTTCAGTTTTGTGAGAACCTTAGCAGAGAACCTAGTGAAACACATTTGTGCTTTTTTATAGACTATTTTTTAGAACAGTTTTAGTTTAAAATATATTTATCAGAAGGCATAGAGATTTCCCATATAACTCCTGCCTCTACACACACAGAGCCTCTCTCTTTACAAATATCCCCCACTGGATTGTACATTTGTTACAACTGATGGATCTAAGTCAACACACCACTATAACCAAAGTTCACAGTTTACATTATGGTTACAGAGTAATTTCACTGCCCTAAAATTCATCTATGATTCACCCATTTATATATCCCACCTCCTTAATCCCTGACAGCCACTGATTTTTTTTTATTTTGTCCTTAGTTTTGCCTTTTTGATATTATAGTAGAAATCATATAATATGTATGTAGCCTTTTCAAATTGGCTGCTTTCACTAAATAGTATGTGTTTAAATTTCCTCAATGCTTTTGCATGGCTTGATAGCTCAATTCTTTTTAATGATGAGTATTTCCTTGACTGACTATACAACAATTTATTATTCCAATCAACAACTGAAAGACATTTTGGCTTCTTCTAGGTTTTGGCGGCCACAAATGAGGCTTATATAACAATCCATGTTCTGGTTTTTGTGTAGATATAAGGTTTTAACCCATTTGGAAAAACTAAGGAGCTGGATCACATGATAAGTTTAGTTTTGTAGGAAACTTCCAAACATTCTTCCAAAGTGGCTATACCATTTTGCATTTCCATAAATGATAAGAGTTCCTGTTGCTTCACATCCTCACCTGCATTTGGTACTGTCAGTGTTCTGGATTTGGGCCATTCTAATAGGCGTGCATCTTGTATCCTCTGCTTAGTTGCTCAGTCATGCCCGACTCTTTGTGACCCCATGGATTGTAGCCCACCAGGCTTCTCTGTTCATGGGATTTCGCAGGCAAGAATACTGGAGTGGATTGCCATTTCCTTCTCCAGAGGATCTTCCCTACCCAGGGATTGAATCAAGGTCTCCGGCATTGCAGGCAGATTCTTTACTGTCTGAGCCACTAGGTAAGCCAAAGTGAAAGTCACTCAGTCATGTCCGACTCTTTGTGACCCCATGAACCATACAGTCCATGAAATTCTCCAGGCCAGAATACTGGAGTGGGTAGCTGTCCCCTTCTCCAGGGGATCTTCCAAACCCAGAGACTGAATCCAAGTCTCCTGCATTGCAGGCAGATTCTTTACTGTCTGAACCAGATTATTATTATTTTGTGTTTTTCTTATCACATATGATGTAGAGCATCTTTTCATATTTTTATCTGTAAATCTTCCTCAATGAGGTGTCTCTTAAGCTCTTTTGTCCATCTTTTAACTGATTAATTTACTAAATAGCTGTGTTTTAAGAATTCTTTGTATATTTGAATAACTGGTTTTTTATCAGACTTTTTTTGCATATATTTTCTCCCAGTTATGGCTTCACTTTGCATTCTCTTGATTATGTCTTTTGCAGAAAACAAATTTTAAATTTTAGTGAAGTACAGCTTATCAATTATTTAATTCATGGATCATGGCTTTGGTACTGTAGTTACAAAGTCATCACCAAAAAAAATGTAGCATGGATTATTCCTGTTATTCTCCAGGTCTTCAAGTGTGTAGTCCATTTTGAATAATTTTTGAGAAGGGTGTAACATATTTGTCTAGATTCTTTGCTTGTTCAGCATTTAGGTGTTAAATTGTCCCAACATCATTTGTTGATTTATTGAACAGGCTATCTTCACTGTATTGTATTGACTTTGCTCCTTGTCAAAGAACAGTTGACTCCATTTATGTGGGTCTAGTTCTGGGCTCTGTATATCTTTAAGTTATGTAGATCTTGTGTGTATTTTCTGTTAGCTTTTCTGCCTAACTACTTCATTTTGGGGAGGTACTAATGCGACTGTGATATATGATTATATCTCTGAACTTTAGTGAGTGTGCACTCAGTTTTTATCACTTCTCAGAAGGGACAAGATGGCTAGTGGGTGGATTTGGGCATTTCCTTTCTCCCTCATAGAAGAAGACAGAGAATTGAGATTATTTTCTCTGTTCCATACGGAAGGGTGAGGATGGGCATTTTTCTTCCCTTAGGTCAATTAGGCTCTGGTTAAACAGCTTGAAGGAAGACATTGTTAAGAAAGGAAGACCTGAGGGAAGACCTTGTTAAGAAAGAAGAATGCTCTGGACTTGTATCAAAAGATATAGTTCCTTTCCCCCTTTCCTTCTCAGAAGCATGAAATTATTTTCCTCTGGTATCTACTGAAAGAATTAATAGAGCAGCAGCAAAAACATATATAAATTGTGTCCCCTCTCAATGTCAACTGGGGAGCCCCAATGACTGGGTTCCCCAAGAGTTTTAAACTGCTGAGTTGCACACTCTAAGCCTCCAGCAATCCTTCAGTTACAGTCTATGTTTTATTTCTCAAGCTCTGGTTTCTGCAGAGGTGTTGCCTCATGTATTTCTGTTCTGTCAGATTGTGATTCTCAGATTGCTTCAGTTTGGAGTACAGGGTCTTGCCCTGTGAATTCACTGTTTATGAATCTAAGAAGAGTTGGTGATTTTTTAATTTGTTCAGCTTTTAATTGCTTGGTCAGAGTGGCAACTTCCAAACTTCTCCCCTGCTGAACTAGAAATCCCCACCTGAACTTTCCTGACCCAGAGATCAAACCCAAGTCTGCATTGGCACACAGATTCTTTACCACTGTGTCACCTGGGAAGTCCTTTAAGAGTCATACTTAAATAAAAATTCCATGCATAACTTACTCTTTTCTGATATTTTCAGCATTTGCCCGAGTTTAAATTTTTCAAATTTTCTTAAGGACTGTACAGTAGGTAAATCAAATGCTAAATTTAGATGAAAAACAGTGGTGATTATCCTACATACACTTCTTTCTACTCACACATCTCCCTTGTGCTGTATGCATTAACATTTCAATATAGATTTTAATACTGGATATCAAATAGTACGCTCTCCTTTTATATTCTAATAACTCTCCCATGTTAATGTGCATTCAATAGTTTCCATCCTGATTATTATGGATTCTATATATCTACAGGAAATAGAATATGGATTGATATAATTTGAAATAGATCAGATGACTTCATTGTCTATTAAAACTTCTTGTAATAGCAACTGTTAATCTAATCAGAGGCTACAAGAGAACCAATGCATTCTATTGAGCAACACAGAGTATAAAAGAAACTTGAAGTGGAGGTAGGAGAATGCCTCATCTTTAAGATGCTGGAATACTAAGTGATTTAACAAATGAATAGTAGTTTCCTTGATGCAGAGAAGCAAGCAAATAAAGCAGAAGCAAAAATCCAAGGTACTGTTAAAAAAATAATTTTACTTGAGTTGTAAATACAAACATGAATTCAAACTGTAACGACTTACCATGATTTAAGCAAAAAAAAAAAAAAAAATAGAAAAGAAAAATATAATATTGGCTGGCACCTGAAAGGAACCCAGCAATATTTTTACTGTCATGGCAGGATACAAAAAATCAAATACAAAATCACAACCAAAAATGAAAATAAACATTCGTGCATAGTGTAGCACAAAACATATTACTTATAATAGATAGTGTTTTACGGCAATGTAACTGTTACTTATAATGTATTTTGCAGTAATGGAGCTTTAACGTATAATGGATAGTATCTTGTTTAGAAAACCTAAAATCCATTCCACTGGAGTGCTGAGAAAAAAATAACTTGAAAATTTTCATGCACAGGTAAATTAAATAAAAGTACACTTTAAGATAAGCAATGCTCAGAATAAATGCAATTCATATTTTAGAATATATTTCTGGAGGCATGTGTACTCTCCTGGAATAATAGATTATGCAAAAAGACATTATGCAAGCATTTTAAAATAGTAGTATAACATATGGCTGAGAATTGAAACAGTTAAAATAAAGATGGCTTTAATATTTAGGAAGACATATACTGTAGAAGTAAATGCAGCCCAGTGATTAACGACACTGGCGGAGAAATCAAATAGATCTCAATTCAAATAATGCAAATAGCCTTTGCTAGCTGTGTCTCCTTGGGCTAAGTTTTTAGACCCTTTCAGCTTTGGTGTCCTAATTTGTAAGATGGGGATAACATCATCTTCCTTCATAAAATGGTAAAAGTGAAATGACAGAGTATATGTTAATGCTTATCACACAGTCTCTCGCTGATTGTTAGGTAAAAGCAGCTAGCAGAGATAGAAAACAGAAAGAGCAGTCCTGTAAAACTGTTGTAAATCTGTCTCTAAACACATTTTTAAGAGAGTGAACTGGCTACTTAAATCCTACATAATGAACACTAAGCAGTACAGGGTTTGACAAAGATTGTATGAGCTCAGACATCATAGCAACTCCCCAGATATGTCCTCTAAAAAAACCCCTCTATAAAAACTAACATCTATTATTGGAGGGTTGAAAACTTTATGGAAGAAAAAAAATTTGTTGATCCTACCTTCACTATTTCATTTCTGGGCTCTTTTATTGCCACTCATACTGCTGCTACAGAAACTAGTTGAGGCACCCCTGTTATGTAAGCCCTTATTCAGCTCTTATTCTTTCCACCCATTCAACTGGTCTCCTATAGATGTCCCCCGACACACACCTCTTTCTTGCTTAATTGCACTCTGAAAATGATTGCCTTCTAGTTAAAGCTGCACTTTGCATTTGGTGTTTACTTCTCCAAGATAATACTCCCCAACACTCCTTTCCTTTGTGAACATTCATTTCAGAAAGAAGGAACCAGAACAATAACCTCAAGGACCACCAAAACCAGTTCTGGAATCACCCAATGGCAGCCCTAATCATCTCAATGTCTCCAGGAGGAAACAGGAATACAAGACTATCAATCCCAATCTTTACCTATAGCTCTATTCTCCAACCTGAAACCGTAAGACACCTTCCTATTTCCCAGGAAGTAGTTAGCCCACTGTGGACTCCTTGCCTGGCAAAGTCATAAAACTGCTTTTTTCTATGCCTCCAACAGTGTCTCTCAGCATTTCTATTTGGTACCAGTGAACAGAGGCTGGGTTTTCAGCAATAATACTGAAATGAAGCAGGACCCTATGGTCCTCCCCTCTCCCCATGAGCTATGCTTGCCTCCTCTCTGTGGAAAACTTCAAGCGAATAAGTTTAATCAGGGAATTGAGAAAATGCAGAAGCAAAGGAAAACAACCGAAAGGGACAAAACAATAATAATTTAGTCACTAAGCAAAGTCAAGAACCTTTAGGTCCTTCTCAAGGGTTATAGATAAAATTCCAAGCCATATTATGTAAGCTATCTTGTAGATACTAAAACCCCCACAAGGTGAAAAAAGTTAACTATATGATGATCAGACTACAGCCATGACATAAGCTGCCACAATTTCAAGAATTGACCTCAAAGAACAAATCCACCGTGGAACTGGAGATTAACTATACTTAAAACAATCAAAATGATGTTGGCCACACCACTGTGCTGTGCTTAGCCACTCAGTCATGTCCAACTTTTTGAAACCCTATGGACTATAGCTTGCCAGGTTCCTCTGTTCATGGGATTCTCCAGGCAAGAATATTGGAGTGGGTTGCCATGCCTTCCTCCAGAGGTTCTTCCCGACCCAGGGATCGAATCTGCCTCAGATGTCTACTGCACTGGCAGGTGGATTCTCTACCATTAGTGCCACCAGAACACTACATGACCAGCTTCAAGATGACTGTCAGTTGACTGTACTGTTTCTACATGTAGCCCCCTCCTTCTGGCTATAAAAGCTCTTGCCCACTGACTGTCAGTGGGGGAAGTTGAATTTTGGATAGGAGTCCACCTGCTACCATTTGTTGGCATCTGAAATAAAGCAACTTTCCTTTCCATCAACCTTGTTTCTTCATTAGGGCTTCCCTGGTTGCTCACATGGTAAAGAATCTGCCTGCAAGGCCTGAGACCCTGATTCGATCCCTGGGTCTGGAAGATCCCCTATAGAAGGAAATGGCAACTCCCTCCAGTATTCTTGCCAGGAGAATCCCCTGGACCAAGGAGCCTGACAGGCTACAGTCCATGGGGTTGCAAAGAGTCAGACATGACTGAGCAACTAATACTTTCTTTTTTCTTTCTTGCCTCTTCATTGGCTCTTGAACAGTGAGTAGCTGGACCTCAAATTTCGGCTACAATAATACAAATACCTGGCACTGTACACTTACATATAAAATTTTAAATTCTAGATTGTATAAGAAAGATCATAGAAAACATATTATTACTGACCTTAACCCTTTTTAAGGGAATATAAAGGATTTGTCAACCTAAAAGAAAAATTAAAAAAAGGAGAGTACAAGTCAAGATGCAAAGCATTTATTTGGGATCAAAGAATTGCAATCTAGGGTACAAAGATTTTGTTAGAAACCCAAAGAGAATCTCTATTGCAAGAGAGGGGCTCAGGGTTCTTATGGGGAAAGGAGAGGAAGGTGAGGTAACTTTTTTTTTTTTTTAGAAGCATTTATTGGTACAAGATGAGATAATCCATCTACTGAAGTGTCCTGGTGAGAGATGAGGTAAAACTAGATTTGTACTTTATTGACTGGTCGGGTGAAGTGTTCACTGGGTAAAAGTTCATTTATCAGTCCTTTCAATAAGATATTCTAGTTTCTTTAGTATCTTAGAACGTTGGTGGTTTGGTCCAGTTTAGAGGTACAGAAAAGAGGACAGGCAAGGCAGGTCCTCTGGAATGGTTGCTCGGCCTATATTTTAAATGGCTCCACTCATTGTTTACAGAATGCAACCATTTTAGAGTTCTGTGTATTTAAACAAAGCCTCCTAACTCAAATATATGAAAGTAAAATGCCTCAGAATAACTATTATGTTTCTAGAAAACCATTTAAAGTTACTTTGATTGGGAAAGCTTAGGCAAAATTTAGTTATTCATTCTTTAAAAAGAAGTTCACAATAAACTTTTTGCATAATTATATAATTACTAGAGATGCAGTAATAAGTAACAGCAGACAGTAAGTTCTTTGATTTATGGACTGGTCAAAATGATCTCACCAACCTACAATCCACATAAATACCATGAAATTGAGATCAGTGGATTTATCTCTTGCATGACAAATTCTGGACCCATCAGCATCTGTCCTTACACAGGGCACACAGCCAACACCAGCTGGAACTATGTGGTGCCCATGAGTTCACTCAGGAGATTCAATCTGTAATGTGCATGAGTTTACTCCGCATATACCCTGCCCCAGTGAGTGTTCAGCAGTCACAGGATGTAACAAGGACTTGAGCAGCATTACTAGAGGAAACTATGTCTGTGGGTAACGTGCTAGCAAACCACCCAGGAGCATTCTCATATCCGGAATGCCAGAAACAAACTGCAAAAGAATCTTCCACAGATGGAAAATTATTGCAGAAAACCCTTATTCTTGCCTAGTATCATGAAGAAGGTAGTCTTTGATTTAAAAAGCTCCAGTAAATCTATAATCATTTAGAAAATACATTCCATCTTTCTGATTTTGAAACTGTATATGTAGACTGAAATCTGAATTAACTAAAGCATTTTTTAAAGGTTTTATCTGTTTAGAGCAGTGTTAGGATCACTGCAATATTGATCAGAAGGTACAGACATTTCCCCATATGACCTCTGCCCCTGCACATCCAGATTTCTCCCATTATCATGACCACCATCAGAGTGATGTGTTTGTTATAACTGTTTATTGACACTTCATAATCATCTGGTGTTTCTAGTTTACCTTAGGATTCACTCTTGGTGCTGTACATTCTATGGGCTTGGGAAAATGAATAATTACATATACCATCATAATGGTATCATAGAAAGTATTTTCACTGGCTATTCATTCCTTCCTCCTCTGTAACCTTTGCCAATTACTGTGTCTATAGTTCTACCTTTTCCAAAATGTCATACAACTGGAGGCATACAGTATATTGTTATTTAGACTGTTTCTTTCACTTAATAAAAAGCATTTAAGATTTCTTCATGTAGTTTCATAGCTCATATCTTTTTAATACCCAGTGATATTTCATAGTCTATATAAACATAAAATTTTGCACATAAATTTGGAGAAATATAAAGCTGTTTGCTTTGATTTGTTACCATTTGTCTTATTCTTTAATTTTAGCATCTTAAAATGTCTTATAGAATGTTCTATAGTGAACATTTGTTGATGATTATTATAATACTTTCAGTATTTGTTTACAATTGTCTTTATTTTTTGATGAATGAGAATTTTGTTGTGTTCACAATTCAACATTGATAGTTGTCATTCATGTCTTAGCAGATATGAGTCCACTTCTGTCTAGCTTCAACTGTACCTCGTAAGAGGTCTACTGCCATGAAGATCTGTTATGTCTTTCATTTCTGACTTCATTAGTTTTTTCCCTGTTAACATTAAACAAAACTCTTTAACACCTTTGATGAGTTTTAAAGGTCAACTATCATATTTTTTTTATTTGTGAACTTTCTTTAATTATTTGTTAAAATTGGTTTGATAGAATTTATAACCACAAACATTTGCTTGAATTTTATTCCCAACGTTCATTTCTTTAAATACTTCCATGCAAATAATTTTATTATATCCCTGGCAATTTCCTGGCCTTAGAAAAAAATTTTTTTTTCAGTTTACATATCTCAATAATGGTTCTTTTTTTTTTTCTCCTTGAAATGTGGCCAGTTTTTAGGTTTGTTTTTATTTTATTTTTGCATTGTTGGAATTCCAAGTGCCTAAATAGGAGATGTTTTCTTCTACTAAGAACTTGGATTTGCTCATGTCAGGAGTCTATACCATCAAAGAATCCCATGAAAATGTGAGATTCACAATAAATCCCCTTTAGGCTGTTGCTGCTCTGATGGATGTTGCTGCCCTGATGGATGTTGCAGCCCTCAGACTGCCCTGACATGAGCCTTGAGGGAACTCAAGATGGAAATAAAAGTGGCTGCCTGCTGGCAAGCCCTCAGCCACTGTAGTGATCCCTAATGGCACACCCTGAGAAAATTCAGCATGGGAAGGAACAGGCTATTTTGCAAATCAAGGGAATGATTTCAATGGGCCCAGACTTTTGAATCTTCCCATACAGAAAAAAGTACTAAATTCATTAACTTGAGGTATCTGGTGGCGGTTTAGTAGCTAAGCCGAGTCCAACTCCTGTGACCTTATGGACTATAAACCCTGCCAGGCTCCTCTGTTCATGGGATTCTCCAAGCAAGAATACTAGAGTGGGTTGCCATTTCCTTCTCCAGGAGATCTTCCCAACCCAGGGATCGAAACTGGGTCTCTTGCATTGCTGGCAGTTTCTTAATCGACTGAGCTACAAGGGAAGCCTATTGAGGTATCTGGTTTTCTTTAATTAACAGTAATCTTTTGAAGTTCAGAATACCTGATCTTTGTGGCAAAAAATGCTATATCTCTTGGTTCCTCCCTTACCTTCAGTCTTTGGAGCAATCCTTCAGAGTTACTGGAGAGGCTGCATCTCAGGCTGAAGTCCTCAGTTTTGTCCACCAAATAAAACTTAATTCTCAATTTTTATATTGTGCATTTTTTCCAGTTGACACTTCTGTCATGAACTAACAAAGTACCTTTCCCTCTGGCAAGTTTACTCAGCCGTAAGAAAAGAAAAAAAAAAAAAAAAAGAAATCAGAAAATATAGAAATATATAATATAGAAGTCATAATAGATTTAATGAAGAAATGAAGAACGCAGAAGCCCACTACAAAAATTAGAGACAACACATCTTTTCTAACAAATAAGGGTTGTTAACAAAATTCACTATGTATTATATACCAAGTAACTTACAAACTCAAAGAATGTTTATTGTAACTCACACTTTCTGATAAAACATTAAATTATAAATTAATAATGAAATGTCCAATGAAACCACAGCATTTATATTTGATACTTACTCTTCCAAATACCTCAAAAGTCAAAAACTCATAGGACTCCCAATAATATTAGCCATACGCCAGCTATGGGCATTTATATGATAAAGGTCAATGCTAATAGTTACAAAGAGATCTAAAAACTAACCTTCACTTTTTGTACTATAGCTTCATGAATAGAAAATGAATAAAGAGTTCATGTTCTGTTGGTTTGATAACAAATGGTCTATAGGATATAATTTGAAGTCTGAAAGAAATAGTCCCAAAGAACCACTGTAGATAAAACCTGTTCAGTGAATCTGTTGACTTTTGATTTGTATCAACCGAATTAAACCAAATCTCAGCTCCAAAAGAAACAATATTATTAGACTTGCTAGTTTTAACAGTTGTATCATCTGGTTTCTTTACATTTCTATAATTTCTACACAATTTCTTTTCCTATTCATCCAGAGAAGGCATTCTTTTTCCTTTTTCCTTTGGTCTAACTACACTACAAATAAGAAAGAGTACAATAATTTCAGTGGATAGTAAGTGTTTTACACAGCATATGTGGCAAATTAGTTTATTTTTGGGTAAAAAATATTAAATAGTCATTACAGAGCAATTCTTTTATATGGGACATTCCTCACACTTTGTATTTTTAATAGCCATTTTGAAACTTTTTCAATAACCAAATATACACATTATGTCTGGAATTATTAACAAAATAATATGATTTTGTATACTAATGGAGTTTGGCAGTAGTGATGAATATATAGCTGTGACATTTTTTATAACACTTTTGACAAAGATTATCAGACATATATTTTTACAAGTTAATCTTACAGTGGGCTTCCCTGGTGGCTCAATGGTAAAGAGTCCCCCTGTAATGTGGGAGACCTGGGTTTGAACCCTGGGTTGGGAAGATCCCCTGGAAGAGGGCATGGCAACTCACTGCGTTATTCTTGCCTGGAGCATCCTCATGGACAAAGGATCCTGGTGGGCTACAGTCCATAGGGTCACAAACAGTCAGACACAACTGAGCAACTAAGCAAAGCACAATCTTACAGTAATTAAATTCTTAGTAAAGCACTGTAGCGGAGAAGGCAATGGCACCCCACTCCAGTACTCTTGCTGGAAAATCCCATGGACGGAGGAGCCTGGTAGACTGCAGTCCATGGGGTCGCTAGGAGTCGGACATGACTGTATAGCTTTCAGGTAGACAACCTGAGCGACTTCACTTTCACTTTTCACTTTCATGCATTGGAGAAGGAAATGGCAAGCCACTCCAGTGTTCTTGCCTGGAGAATCCCAGGGATGGGGGAGCCCGGTGGGCTGCCGTCTCTGGGGTTGCACAGTCGGACATGACTGAAGCGACTTAGCAGCAGCAGCAGCAGCAAAGCACTGTAGTATTTGTTTTACCAAGTTGTTTGGGATTGGTTATACATTGATTTGGCAAATCAAGAATTAGTTTTCACAGAAATAAAATTAATGTGTAGGATGTCTTAAATGAGGTACAATTGGATTTTCAATTTATCATAGCTTTTTTCCAAATCAGAAAGATAGTTCATATTTAATAATATAAAGGTTATTTTTGCAGTAGGTTTCTGTTCAAGTAGGATGAAAGATGCCTAAAAACATCTCTGGTATTTTTTTCAGTTCATATAAAAAGACCTATGTGTTTTATATAATATGAAGATAATAACTATATTGAAGTTAAATAATAAACTAAATTAGAACTAGTATTTACTGAAAGTTTATTTTTAGTAAAATTTTATATTAGGAGTGCTATACAATTTAGGCTTATATCCTATCCACATTTATATCCACAATTTGAAAATAAGGAAGGAATCATAAAAAGTTTGGATGGTTAAATAAATACTCAGATTTCTAAATATACATCTCCATTAGAATTGTACTTTATATCTTTCTTTATAGTTTTACTTTTGTCTCTTATGAAACTGCTAGAGGAATAGTTAAAAAGAGCACTAGAAACTGAGGTAACTATTCTAAGTGCTAATCTCATCTCTCCCAATTACTACAGATGTACTTTTTGGAAAATTGTTTAAATATGCCTATCATCATTTTTTTTTTTTTTTCATTTCAGCGGTCACTGTACATAGAGTGTTCTACAATCACATAAGGTAGTGGAAATGAAGGTATTTTTTAGAAAACTAAAGTTGCTATGTAATTCTGTAATATGGACATGATGGTAGGAGATACACAGAATCAAAACTAGGGTCAAGCTGACATTCTCTCAGCCGCCTCCTCTTTATTCACCAAAATCAACCTCTCCCTCACCTTTCTTGCCTTCAGGAGAAAAAAAACACAATGGTCTCTGTCATTGTTTACATTTATTGTTTAAATAGCAAGTAAAAGGGAAGTGGAAAAATGATAATGAAAGCACATCAATGGAAGAATATTCAATTTAGATGAGAAAACATGAGTTTAATTTCTGCTCCATCTATGAGTAGTTAACTGATTCTTTCTGTAAATTATCTGCTTGCTCCAAACCTACATTTAAACATTTACTATATTAAGGTGGAAACAGATAAGACTACCTGGAGAACAGTAAAAGTTAGGAGAGAAGCAGAACTAAATAGAAGCTAACCCAGGTGACCCAGTGATAAAGAATCCAACTGCAAAAGCAAGAGACTCAAGAGATGCAGGTTAGATTCCTGGGTAGGAAAGATCCCTTGCAGTAGGAAATGGCAAGTTGCACCAGTATTCTTGCCTGGAAAATTCCATGGACAGAAATGCTTTGCAGGGCGTGTGGTCACAAAGAGTCAGATATGACTGAGCAACTGAGTGCACACACAACATGTATGTAATTAAAAGCTAAATCAATGAATAGAAGTTTATAAGTGAGATTTATCCAACAAAGATACAGGAAGACACTAGGAGTTCCTATTTAGACTTACTGGGAGGTTAGGGATGTACATGGCTAGGGAGTGAATTTATGGATAAAATAGTTGAGTAGGCCGCCAGAGCCCAGAATCCATATAGTGAGGCACTCAGTGGGTTTTAAAGCCTGTCCATGGTACTCCAGAAAAGATTTGGGTTAGACAATGTAGTTAGTAAAATGTCTATACTCTTAGAGGATAGGGATAAAAAATGTAACAAATATGAGAGACAAAGAAGTTATATCCATAAACCAACAAACACACGAGTTTCAGAAAGAAATCAGAAAAAAATAAATAAATAAAAAGGAGATGACAACTATTAAATAAATAATAGGAGCTAGTGTCTCAAGTAAGAGAAAACAGATTTTCAGATATGCAGCAATCCCTAAGTGTAAGCATGAGGAATGGAAGAACCACCCAACGTTTAACCTCATGAAAATTTAAAAAATTTGAGGTCATAAAAAAAGGTGACTTGTAAAGAAATGTGACCAAGCCTTGGCATGAGAGAGTTAAACCAAAATAAGGTTTCCAGAAATCACGAGGAAAGCTTCCATGGTACTTTAAGAAAAATTATCTAAGAATTTGAGCTCTATACTCAGCCAGATAATCAATGAAGTGGGAGGGAAAGAACAGACATTTTCCAGATATTCACAGACTCAAAAAGATCATGTGTAGCGCTCCTTATGCCTAGAATTGACATGACTACCAAAACAGAAGACAGAAGAACCATTTCATCTTATTCTTAAGTACATGTGCCCAGATAACTGGTGGGGAGTGAATTTAAAAAATACTGGTCAAAACCAGAGCTGAGTCAGACACCTGGGTGAATGAGAGAGAAGACACAAATTATCCTGGTGTTAGGTAGTTAGAATAGGAAAAAGGAGTCCAAAATGGTGATGGCTAAAAGACAAAGAAAGGAAATAGCCCGAGAAAATGGAGGAAAAGAAAATCCGAGGACCAGAGTGAGAACCTCAGGTGAAACAAACAGCCTTCCTGGCTACACCAATTTACACAGGGCAGCCTCAGGGGGAGGAGATAATCATATAAAAAGAGGAGCCAAGACTAAACCTCTCTCTTTTTATATGTGGCCCTCCCTCATGCCTCGAGGGTGTACTATCCTTTGCTTGCTGAATAAAACTGAATTGTAACCAAGCTGCAACACTGGTCTGCCGTTTCAAATCTTTGTTGTGGAGAGATAGAACTGAGGAAATTACACACTCCCCCAATACTGGGAAAAAGTGTTTTTAAAATATTTTCCTCTCTGAGTATAGAGGAAGGCACATTATGCATGTGTATATTAGAAAAGGGATGGAAATTACAGAGTTGGCACAGAAATTATAAAATTGTACTTCAAAATAAAGCAAAGTAAAATCTAGCTTGTTTGGCCTTAATTTCTAAGAGAAACCTCTTAAGTGTATGGATAAGAGAAATGGGGCTTTAGAAACGGAAATACATTTTAGAAGCAAGTTAATTTTTCTGTAATTAGCAATAGTATACATTTATAGCAAATAAAAACTCTTTAGATTATTTTTAAATTTTAAAACAACTTTTAAAGTGATGACAATAATTTTACTTTAGAAGAGGATGCACACATTTTCAACTTTGAGGGGCGAAATAAGAGAGGTAATGAACAGGACAGGGTTGTGAAAATAGCTCAGTTTCTGTAATGAATAGATCTGTCCAGAAGAATTTGGACAAGAAATATAATTTTCAAATTTATATAAATAAGCTAAAATAAGAGCTAGAAATTACCAAAAATAGCACTCAACAGAAAAAAAGGAAAATCTAGAGTTAAGGTGAAATTATTTAACTAATTTTTTTCCCATACCTAAGAAACAATTGCAAATATAAAAGAAAGTAAAATTATCAGAATAGCACTGAGAATAATGGACTGATATATATATATATATATATATATGTATGTATGTATAACAATTTTCAAATAGAAGAATTTAAATAGATTATATATTTTAGGTGAGAGGGTTGAAGGTTGATTGCAAGGCAGAGTGTGACTTACATTATTGACTCTTCTGCATGTTTGATTTTTAAAAGGCATAACAACTATTACTTAGGAAAACTAATTTCTAGAAAGGAAATGAGAGTCTGATAAGGTAGGAATATAGCCTTAAAGGTGAAAGAGAGGAAGCAAAATGTTGAAAGAGGCAATAAGAAAAGGCTTCACAATACTTCGGCTGTGCCTTAGGAGACACTTGGAGAGGAACTGGAGTCATTTGTTAAATAGCAGTTGAGACACTAGTTCACTGGTATTTGTGAAAAATACCATGAACGTTGACAAGCAAGCATTGTCAGCATTGCAATGGATCTTTCTTGGTTCTAATTTGGCAATTTGCCAGGGTTAACAATGTAACACAAAAGAACAAATATAAAACAGGAACTAGAATCAATTCATGGAAGTACCATTTTAAGTATATAACCTGGACACAGTTTATTTCCACATGATAAGACATACATGTGGGTTTCACAAATTATTAAGAATCTTTCTTCTTTCCAAGATAGCTCAGCTAAATTCTGCACTGAATTTCAATTCTTCTATTCAATTTTTTTCTTATCTGTATATTATTATTTATACTGTATTATTTATACAACTGGCTCACTACTTACGAGTTACCATTTTAATTATTTTAAGATAGGAAACATTAAATGCTCATTAAACATTTTTAATTTTTTACATTTTTATGCCATTTCTTAGTTAATTTAGTTTGTTTCCTAAAGAAGGTTGTAGTGCATATTTTTGACCAGCTTTACTATAATTATATGCAAAGAGTTTACATATAATTGTTTGTTAATATATATTAATAAGTTTTTAATAAAATAAATGGAACCCATGTACTATTTTGTGGTCATTTATCTTAATGTCAATGTAGAATTTTCAGAAAGAAGTTACTAACACACACACACACACACACATATATATATCTTCAACTTACTTTTCACTTAGAGGTTTATAATATTAGAATTGATAAGAAAAAGTGACTCAGGGTAAACACCAACTCTAATCTTGTCAGATGTCAGGAAATGAAAACATACAGAATATACACATTTGTCAAAAACATTCATTTTATATGCAGTAACAAAAAAAAGTTTACCAAAGCCATTATATTAATACTTAGTATTTTTTCATGAATACTTTAAGATTAAATTTTTAATAATAAAAATGTCTACTATCAACATTAAGAAAACATAATATACTAACTATATCCCTTTGGAATAAAAAGAATGTATCATCTGAAGTAAAAGGTGTATTTTCCTATAGGAAATATCTATGATCAATGTAATATTTTGCAAAAAGATATTTCATTAGAAAATAATCAGGCACTCTGTATAATTAAGTAGGAAATACAGAAATCAGTATTTTTTCAAAACTAGCTTTTGGATAGGTGACATTCCTAAACTTATAAAAATGAAATAGTATTATTCCATAGTTTGGCAAGCAGACAGACAAGTTACCTTTGGGCATGTATTAATTTAATTTTTATATTTTATTATGCTTTGCATTTTTCTACACTCCTTTACAGAAACATATTTTGTCAGTAATGTGAACTACTGCCAAACGATCATTCTTTAATTTTTTGTAATTGAATGCAAACAAAATATACTCTATCCTGCTGATATATTAACTAGATACTTCTAGTAAGCAGGTGTGGTAATTTTTATATTTCAAGTTTGGGGTTTATATATATTTAGATAATTGGTCTTTTGAATAGTCTGTTTGCTGATTTGAACAGCATGCATGAGACTATTACAGAGAATATATAATGTCTCCACACAATTACTGAGCAACATGCCCCATATAAACAAGTTTATCAATTGGTTTGTTAAGAAAGATACTGTTCAATTCCTGGAAATATGATCTCTGCTTATAATGTGAATTGTAATGTATTCAATATAAATAACATGTGCATATCTGTCAAATATTTAAATAGGTAAAAATGTCACTTATTTTTCTTTCATTTTAAATTAGTTTGAAGATGTGAACATTGCCTTGCCTTTAGATGGTTTTGTAGGTGTTTCTGAGCTAGAATATTAGATCAAAATTTAATGTATATTAGTTATCTTTATGGCAAAAATAAGGCTTCCCTCATAGTTCAGTTGGTAAAAAATCCACCTGAGAAGCAGGAGACCCCGGTTCTATTCCTGGGTCAGGAAGTTCCACTGGAGAAGGGATAGGCTACACACTCCAGTATCCTTGGGATTCCCTTGTGGCTCAGCTGGTAAAGAATCCTCCTGCAATGTGGGAAACCTGGGTTCGATTCCTGGGTTGGGAAGATCCCCTGGAGAAGGGAAAGGATACGCCCTCCAGTATTCTGGCCTAGAGAATTCCATGGACTAAGTCCATGGGGTCACAAAGAGTCGGACACGACTGAGCAACTTTCACTTTCACTTTATAGCAAAGTCAAACAAGTTTTAGTTTAAAAAAAAATATATATATATATATACATATATATATATATATAAACCTAGTCAAGTAACCTAAGAAACGTTTTTATCTCTTTTGGAGTTGAGAGAACACATTCTCTGAGTCAAACCTACTATGTTTTAAGCTTTTATTTGATTTTGTTAGCCAGTACTGGAGATCAGAAAGACTTAGAAAGATTCATATTAGCTTAAGATTTGGAACAAAGAAGACTTTTTTTTTTTTAATGCTGTTCTTGGAATTAGCATTATAACTCCTTTCTGTGTAGCATCCAGTCACTTGCCCATTTATTAAACTTTCCTGAATATTAGTAGCATTCATTGTTCCAATAGTTGGTTTTGATTAAAGCTACTTATTGTGATAAACCTTAGAGCATGCAATATCCATTTGTGTCTGAGTCCTTAGGAGTGCTTCAGTAGCTATCACAAAGTATTTCTTTGAATATTTTCAATGAAACTGTGGGGCTTTTTATCAGGTATCATTCTTGGATGCCTTGTAATTATTGAGAAATCAAGAATAGAAAGACAATCAATCAATGTAATACACCACATTAACAAATTGAAAAATAAAAACCACATGATTATCTCAATAGATGCAGAGAAAGCCTTTGACAAAATTCAACATCCATTTATGATAAAAACTCGCCAGAAAGCAGGAATAGAAGGAACATACCTCAACATAATAAAAGCTATATATGACAAACCCACTGCAAACATTATCCTCAATGGTGAAAAATTGAAAGCATTTCCTCTAAAGTCAGGAACAAGACAAGGGTGCCCACTTTCACCATTACTATTCAACATAGTTTTGGAAGTTTTGGCCACAGCAATCAGAGCAGAAAAAGAAATAAAAGGAATCCAAATTGGAAAAGAAGAAGTAAAACTCTCACTATTTGCGGATGACATGATCCTCTACATAGAAAACCCTAAAGATTCCACCAGAAAATTACTAGAAATAATCAATGAGTATAGTAAAGTTGCAAGATATAAAATCAACACACAGAAATCCCTTGCATTCCTATACACTAATAATGAGAAAACTGAAAGAGAAATTAAGGAAACAATTCCATTCACCATTGCAACGGAAAGAATAAAATACTTAGGAATATATCTACCTAAAGAAACTAAAGACCTATATATAGAAAACTATAAAACACTGGTGAAAGAAATCAAAGAGGACACTAATAGATGGAGAAATATACCATGTTCATGGATTGGAAGAATCAATATAGTGAAAATGAGTATACTACCCAAAGCAATTTATAGATTCAACGCAATCCCTATCAAGCTACCAACGGTATTCTTCACAGAGCTAGAACAAATAATTTAACAATTTGTATGGAAATACAAAAAACCTCGAATAGCCAAAGCGATCTTGAGAAAGAAGAATGGAACTGGAGGAATCAACCTACCTGACTTCAGGCTCTACTACAAAGCCACAGTCATGAAGACAGTATGGTACTGGCACAAAGACAGAAATATTGATCAATGGAATAAAATAGAAAGCCCAGAGATAAATCCATGCACATACGGACACCTTATCTTTGACAAAGGAGGCAAGAATATACAATGGATTAAAGACAATCTCTTTAACAAGTGGTGCTGGGAAATCTGGTCAACCACTTGTAAAAGAATGAAACTAGACCACTTTCTAACACCATACACAAAAATAAACTCAAAATGGATTAAAGATCTAAACGTAAGACCACAAACTATAAAACTCCTAGAGGAGAACATAGGCAAAACACTCTCAGACATACATCACAGCAGGATCCTCTATGACCCACCTCCCAGAATATTGGAAATAAAAGCAAAAATAAACAAATGGGACCTAACTAAACTTAAAAGCTTCTGCACAACAAAGGAAACTATTAGCAAGGTGAAAAGACAGCCTTCAGAAAGGGAGAAAATAATAGCAAATGAAGCAACTGACAAACAACTAATCTCAAAAATATACAAGCAACTCCTACAGCTCAACTCCAGAAAAATAAATGACCCAATCAAAAAATGGGCCAAAGAACTAAATAGACATTTCTCCAAAGAAGACATACAGATGGCTAACAAACACATGAAAAGATGCTCAACATCACTCATTATCAGAGAAATGCAAATCAAAACCACTATGAGGTACCATTTCACACCAGTCAGAATGGCTGCAATCCAAAAGTCTACAAATAATAAATGCTGGAGAGGGTGTGGAGAAAAGGGAACCCTCTTACACTGTTGGTGGGAATGCAAACTAGTACAGCCACTATGGAGAACAGTGTGGAGATTCCTTAAAAAACTGGAAATAGAACTGCCTTATGATCCAGCAATCCCACTGCTGGGCATACACACTGAGGAAACCAGAAGGGAAAGAGACACGTGTACCCCAATGTTCATCGCAGCACTGTTTATAATAGCCAGGACATGGAAGCAACCTAGATGTCCATCAGCAGATGAATGGATAAGAAAGCAGTGGTACATATACACAATGGAGTATTACTCAGCCATTAAAAAGAATACATTTGAATCAGTTCTAATGAGGTGGATGAAACTGGAGCCTATTATACAGAGTGAAGTAAGCCAGAAGGAAAAACATAAATACAGTATACTAACGCATATATATGGAATTTAGAAAGATGGTAACAATAACCCGGTGTACGAGACAGCAAAAGAGACACTGATGTATAGAAGAGTCTTATGGACTCTGTGGGAGAGGGAGAGGGTGGGAAGATTTGGGAGAATGACATTGAAACATGTAAAATATCATGTAAGAAACGAGTTGCCAGTCCAGGTTCGATGCACGATACTGGATGCTTGGGGCTAGTGCACTGGGACGACCCAGAGGGAGGGTATGGGGAGGGAGGAGGGAGGAGGGTTCAGGATGGGGAACACATGTATACCTGTGGTGGATTCATTTTGATATTTGGCAAAACTAATACAATTATGTAAAGTTTAAAAAAAAAAAAAAAAGAATAGAAAGACAGACAGAAAATCTCCCAAATATTTGGAGATTAATCAGTATACTTTTATATAATACATTTCAAAAATGAAATCTTAAGAGAAAATTTAAAGTGTTTTTAATTAAATGAAAAGGCAACACAACTTTATCAAATAAAAAAGCAACACAACTTATCAAAATATTTGGAATGCTATGAAAACACTGCTGAGAGGTAACTAAGCATTAAGGGCATATATCAGAGAAGAGGAAAGGTCAAGAATCTATATCTAGGCTTTCAATTTAGGAAATTAGAAAATGAAGAACAATTTAAATCCATGATAAAACTTCTCAGTGAAGTAGAAATAGAGGGGTTCAACTTAATAAAAAACTACCTACCAAAAAAAAAATTAGAACCCTATATCTAAGATCATACTTAATGGTGAGATATTACAAATTTTCCTAATAAAACCTAGTATAGAAAGGATGTCCTCTCTCATCCGTCATTTTCAAGATTGTACTGGAAGTCCTAGCTAATGTAATAATACAAGCAAGGAAAATAAAAGATGGAAGTGTGGAAAGGAAGAAATAAAATTGTCTTTGAAGACAGATGACATGATCATCTATGTAGAAAATCTGAAAGAATCAACAAAAACACCCAAAAAACTATAAATGAATTACAACAAGTTTTCAGGATACAAGGGTGATACACTATTGCTTCCCTATATTTCCCCAGTGAACAAGTGGAATTTTAAATGAAAATGAAACATCATTTATGTTAGTAGCCTCCAAAATGAAATAGTTAGATATAAATCTGAGAAAATAGGTACAGTTCTGAGATACAGGCAATTCAAAACTCTGATAGGCAAAATTTTTAAAGTACTGTATATAAGGGGAGATATTCCATATTCATGGATAGAAAAACTCAATATTATCAAGATATTAGTTCTTCATAACTTGATCTACAGATTTAATTCAATCCCAATGAAAACCCCAGTAAATTAGTATGTGGCTATCAACTGTTTCCAAAGTTTATATAGAGAGGCAATAGACCCAAAATACCCAACATATTATTGCAGAAGAGCAAACTGGGAGGAATGACACTACCCAACTTCAAGAATTGCTATAGAGCAGTTCAGTATTTTCCAAAGAATAGACAAAGTGGTCAGTGATATATAGAGAGAGTCCAGAAATATCTCCTATTAATATAGCCAAATGATATTTGACAAAGGATCAAAAACAATGTAATAAGTGAAAAGTCTTTTTAACAAATTTCAACAAATTACTCAAATATCTGGACTTTCACATGCCAAAAATAAAAAACGAATCTAGACATGAACCTTATACCTTTCACAAAAGTTAGACTTTACACCTTTCACAAAATAGAAAACAAGCCAAAAAACAAAATACAAAACTTTAAAACTCCTAGAATATAACACAGGAGAAAACCTAGATGACCTTGGGTTTAGCAAAGCCTTTTTAGATAGAACACCAAAGGCACAATCTATGACAGAAATAATTGACAACTCAGACTTCATAAAAGTAAAAGATTTGGTCTGAGACAAACAATGGCAAGAGGGTTAAAAAACAAGCCAAAGAATGGGGAAAATATTTCCAAAGGACTGTTATTCAAAATACACAAAGACCTCTTAAATGTCAACAATAACAAAACAAGCACACCAATTAAAAACTAAGTCAAAGACCTTAACAGATATTCCAACAAAGAGAATATACAAATGGCAAATTAAGGCACAGGAAAACATGCTTCACATTGCATGTCATTAAGAAAAAGCAAACAAAAAGAGCAATGATAAATCATTACACACTTATTTGAATGGCTAAAACCTAGAATACTGACAAAATCGAATGCGGAGGAGATGAGAAGCACAGAAACTTTCACTCATTGCTGGTGGGAAAGCAAAGGGGCAAGCCACTTTTGAAGAACATTGACAATTTCCTTCAAAATTAAAACCATCTGTATCATACAATCCAGAAAACAAAGTTGAAATTTATGTACACAAAATAATTGGTGCATAAATGTTTATGGCAGCTTTTTCACATTTGCCAAATTTGGCAGTGATCTACATATCCTTTTGGAAAAGGCAAGGCACCCCACTCCAGTTCTCTTGCCTGGAAAATCCCATGGACGGAGGAGCCTACCAGGCTGCAGTCCATGGGGTCACTAAGAGTCGAACACAACTGAGCGCCTTCACTTTCACTTTTCACTTTCATGCATTGGAGAAGGAAATGGCAACCCACTCCAGTATTCTTGCCTGGAGAATCCCAGGGACGGCAGAGCCTGGTGGGCTGCCATCTATGGGGTCGCACAGAGTCGGACACGACTGAAGCGACTTAGCAGCAGCAGCAACATATCCTTTAGTATATGAAACAATGGAATATAATTCAATGCTTTTAAAAAAATAACAAAAGAGCTGTCAAGCTACATAAAGACACGGGGTTACCTTAAATGAGTATTAAAAGACGCTTACTCCTTGGAAGGAAAGTTATGACCAACCTAGATAGCATATTGAAAAGCAGAGACATTACTTTGCCAACAAAGGTCCGTCTGGTCAAGGCTATGGTTTTTCCAGTGGTCACGTATGGATGTGAGAGTTGGACTGTGAAGAAGGCTGAGCACTGAAGAATTGATGCTTTTGAACTGTGGTGTTGGAGAAGACTCTTGAGAGTCCCTTGAACTGCAAGGAGATCCAACCAGTCCATTCTGAAGGAGATCAGCCCTGGGATTTCTTTGGAGGGAATGATTCTGAAGCTGAAACTCCAGTACTTTGGCCACCTCATGTGAAGAGCTGATTCATTGGAAAAGACTCTGATGCTGGGCGGGATTGGGGGCAGGAGGAGAAGGGGACGACAGAGGATGAGATGGCTGGATGGCATATCACTGTCTCGATGGACGTGAGTCTTAGTGAACTCCGGGAGTTGGTGATGGACAGGGAGGCCTGGTGTGCTGCGATTCATGGGGTCGCAAAGAGTCGGACACGACTGAGCGACTGAACTGAACGGAACTGAAAAGAAATAAATTAGTCTGAAAAGAATACATATTGTGCGGTTCCAATTATACAACCAGCTTCCCTTGTAGCTCAGTAGGTAAAGAGTCTGCTTGCAATGCAGGAGACCTGGGTTCGATTCCTGGATCAGGAAGATCTCCTGGAGAAGGAAATGGCAACCCACTCCAGTATTCTTGCCAGGAGAATCCCACGAAGAGGAGCCTGGCAGGCTAGTCTATGGGATCGCAAGAGTTGGACATGACTAAGCACACAGCACACAATTATACAATATTCTAGAAGAGATAAAACTATGCAAACAGTATAAAGATCTGTAATGGCCTGGGTTTGGGTGGGAAATGGGAGGAGGGAAGATGAGGCAGAGCATAGTGGAGTTTTACATTTAAAAATACTCTTCATGAGACTGTAAAGATGGATATGTGTCATTATTCATTTGTCCAAATCTATAGAATATACAAAATAAAGAGTGAACTGTGCTGTAAACTATAGAATTTAAGTCAGCTTGGAGTGTCAGTGTAGGTTCATCAGTTGTAAAACATGCATAGCTCTGACGAGGGATATTGATAATAGAGGAGCTATACAGGCATGGGTACAGCTGGTTTATGGGCAGTCGCTATCCTTCCCCTTAGTTTTGCTGTGACTCTAATCCTGTCCTAAAAATTAAATTCTTAATTAAAAAAATGAGAGCTTTGATACATAATAAGTGAAAAAAAAAAGGGGGCGAGGATTGTGTGTGTTTGTGTGTCTTTAGCACTTTTCATAGTGTTACTATATATGTAGTTAATCTCTTACTAGTCATTCCTGATAGCGTGATTCCAAAAATTTGTTTTCTTTGGAAAATGTCTTTGATAAGATTTTATTTTCAGATATTAATTTGACTGCCCATATAATTCTAGTTTAGTAGATCAACCTGCCCACACCTCTTCTGAACATGCCAGTCCATTTTCCCATTACTTTTTGTTTATTGTAGTCTGTAATTCATTAGAAGGCACACTTTTTTTCTCCAGTACCTATGGGATTTTCTCACTATTAACGTTTGTCAGTTAAAAGAAAATGGATTTTTATTTATAAGAAAGTGTTTGTATTGGTTAAGCGTCCATGATAGCTTTTTCTTGGAAGAATTATGAATTTAATTCTAGAGAATTCTCAGTCACCATCATTTTGAATATAGCTTCTCTGCCACTCTATCTATCATCTTCTTTAGGACATCCTATTAGAAGTGTATTGGAATCTTTCAATATCTTCCACTTATCTTCATTTATTTCTCTTTCACATTCCCCTTCTGTATCTCACTGTGCTCATTTCAGTGAGAGGGCTGGATTTAATCCTCAATACTAAATTCTAATTCACAAATTCTACTTAGGATTATGACTAATACAAAGTTTACTCTGTCTTTGAGAGTTGTTTTTTATAATTTTGTTCATATGATATATTATAGACACAGAAAACTCCCTAAGGTAAATGCACAATGGAAGAGGTTTTTTTAAACATCAATGACTATGGATTTCATAGGTACTTCTTGATGCACGTTTGTCTGCTTGTATTTTTTCTTTTTCCTTTTGACTATTAGTGATTTTTGTTTCCCAATATTTCTTTCAGGAACTTAAGTTAAACTTGGCTTCTGTGCATGTTTTAACTCATTTGTTAAGGGACTGATCCCCCTGTTATACCAGTTTTTGACTTTCATTGTATTAAAATTTCATGTCTTTGAATTTGTATCTAGTGTTGGGTGTTTCTATTTACTTGTTTTATCTCTTTTCTTACACTTCCTACTCCAGATGTTCTACAGATTTCTCCACTTTCCTATGGGGCCTCTAATCCAGGGTTATACAGGTGACATGTGAGCCCTCAGTGGGCTAACTGTTTGGAGCTAGCTCTCAATCAGTCACTGACACATGCATAATGTAGTCCAATTTTTGTTTCATTTTTTTCATAATTCTACAGTTATGCAGCTTTATACCATATTGTATTCAACCTTCTTACTCTTCTTTGATTGCATTCACATTTATATCCACTGGTTGATTTATGTTTATTTTGTATGAGCTTAATTTTCGTAATTCTTTTAAAATGTTAAATCTCATTTTTCTTTATTTATAAAAACAGGTGAGATTGATACAATCTCAAAATTTAACATGAATCAGAAGTCCACATATTTTTGTTTTAATTTCTAAAAATTATTCCTCACGCAAATATTATGTTCTCATATATTTTGTCCCCATTTCTTCATCATCCAAATTTTTGAACTGTCAAAGGCTTTATTCATTTTGTTGGCATGGTTATGAAAAGGTCCTCTATTTAGGAGCACAGAAGGTAAGATGAAGCTGTTTGAAGTCCTGGGAAACGTTCCCAGATTATTATTTCTTCTTTAGTATAATACTTCATCTTATTCTGATTTAACACAGAAATGTGGAAAGTAATGTCCAATGATTTTGCACATTGGTCTGTTTTACATAAAGAAATACTAAATATTTAAATATACTGAAAAGTTTGGAGACTGCTAATTTTTGTGACCCATTATTGAATATAAATTGAAAGAATTTCCTTAACAACCTCATCCACAGATCTTGGTGTGGCTGTAGGGGAATTAGTATGAATTGTTTCACAACCTCCTGTTTCAGGCAATATGTATATTATCTTCTGATAATAGTATCACTCATGATATGGCAAAATATATTTCCTTTTGGCTAAATAAAATATATAATCTAAATATAGCTCTTTTTTTTTTTTTTTTTACTAATATTCTAGAAGTCACTGTAAAATTTTTAAAAAGGGGGTGAGGTTCCCAGCAGTACCAAATATTACCAAGGAAAATTTAGCTTAGTACCGATGAGCAAAGCAGAAACCTGATGGGAACCCATGTCTCTGGCCAGCCATGTACAAGAAGAGCACATGGAAAAGTGGTGTGCATCATCTGGGTCCTGCTGGATGACAGACTTCATTCTATTATTCACAATTCACATTCTTCTGAGTTGTGATTTTATGTCCTCATGATATGGAAATTACTTCTAAATACTGTCAAAGTAGAATTAATCTGAATGCACAGGATTTATTTATTCTTTACCAAACCTTTGAATTACTCTAACATTGAATTATGTATCTATTTACAGCACAATCACCTATCTCCATAAGTAATAAATCTGTTGCTATATGTGGGTTAAAATATTGTTGTTGCCTTTAAAGTTAATAAAAATCATAAGTCTATGTTTAGAGACAATAAAATTTCAGTAAAATTGTTATTTCTTATTATATGGAATATGTATCTTCAATAAAACTGTTTTAATCAAAACCCTACTGTATTAATACACATTCAAGGATTTATTTCATTTTCATCTATAGGCCATATAAATTATAATAGAATCTCCATGTATTGATATACTGAGTGATACAAACTTAAACATTCATTAAGAGTTCAAATTATTTCATGTATCTTCAGCAGGGGTAATATCAACCTAAGGGGCAGAAATCTGTTCGGGGTTGGAGGAGAAAAAGATATTAAAAAAAAAAAAAAAAACATGTTATAGTAATTTATGATCCTCCATTCTAAAGGAGATCAGTCCTGGGTGTTCTTTGGAAGGAATGATGCTAAAGCTGAAACTCCAGTACTTTGGCCACGTCATGCGAAGAGTTGACTCTTTGGAAAAGACTCTGATGCTGGGAGGATGCTGGGAGGGATTGGGGGCAGGAGGAGAAGGGGACGACAGAGGACGAGATGGCTGGATGGCATCACTGACTCGATGGACCTGAGTTTGAGTGAACTCTGGGAGTTGGTGACTGACAGGGAGGCCTGGCATGCTGCAATTCATGGGGTCACATGGAGTCGGACACAACTGAGCAACTGAACTGAAAGATCCACAGTCCTTCAACTGATACATATATCGATGCTATAAAAATTTAATAGTGAGAAATTAGGAAGAAAATAATCTAAAAAGTTTCCTTAGAAAAACTTAGGGAAAAAAAAGGTTGAAAAACACTGACTTATTTAACCTTCATAGAGAATGTGTGACATGAACAGTGACACTACTCTGATTACAGGACAAAGACCAGAAGCACAAGAACTATTGTCCAAAGGTACAGATCTAGTCAATGGTAAGACAGGAATGTGAACACAGATCTGGATTGAATCCCATCCTCCAGGACATCTAACCACTATGTATTCTGCCTCTTTTCAAAAAGATTTACTAAGTATACATTGTCAAATAAATAAAAAGTTTGTGAAAATACATAATAACTTTATATGACATATTAAATAAAACTAAGATTCATAGTCAGTTACAAAAATAATGCTCATAAAATGTGAAGTTAACTTAGAAATTTGGATACTTAGCAAGCAGCATCACAATATGAGTTGCTTTTACCATATTATATTTGCATGTAAATAGAGTTAACTTTTCATTTACTGATGATATATGGACTTATGTGTAGCTCCAGTTTATAGAATAATAAAACTTTGAGAGTAAATTTCGTATGTTCTTGAAAACATAAGCTGTATATGTCATACTTTACCCTCCACCCACTTGATAAAATGTATACATAGAAATCCATGTGGACTTACACTACTATTATGTTAAAAAAGAATCTCTTCCCTCTCTCACATTTTATGATTATGACCACAATCCTTGCAATAGATTATGTCACTCTTTCATTCATATTTTCAGAAAGACAGCAGTCAAGGATCATTAAGCTTTCTGCTGCAAGGTAAAAATTAAATTTTTATTAAATAAAGCAAGCATTAAATAAGCATCAAGTTGATATAATAATATCTTCCATCTTCATGAATAAGTGATTTATAAAAACCAAAGAACACTTAATTTAAAAAATTTAGACAACAGATTACTAGTTAAGTAGAATAATGTGAAAAGAATATGTGCTATATCTCAACAAATGAAAATAAAACATTTTATATTAATTTTTTTAATATCCTGAGAGTATATCAAAGTGTAAAAAACACAGAAAAGTCAGCAAATACCAGCCTGTATAAAATAGGTTCATTGAAAACTAAATAGTAAGGTTCTAATACAAAAATCATTACTGGAATTGTAATCATTGAGGAAACTTGAATTTCCCACATGATTTGCAATAATTACCATCATTTAAAGTCAATCTTCTAAACTGTACCACCTTAGTTGATTTTTTTTTAATGAGTCTAGAGAACAAACCTAAACACGCAAACAGCTGCTGAGATTCATTGATCAAAGACAGAAACGCAGAGCACCTATCTGAAAGCAATTAAAGATATCTCTGAAAGATAATAAGAACTCAAAAAAAAATCTGTACTTTGCATTCACCTACCCAAGTTTTGTAAAAATTTGGAACTTCAGAAATAATTTTATATTACTGTCAACTTCTATTAAAAATCTCCCAGATATCTGACATACAAATTTTAACCATAGCAAGCATTAGCTGACTGAGTAACCATGGAAATTAAAGCACTTTGGTTATAAGATTATGTTGCAGAAATACAAAAGAGGTTCTGAGATCCAAATTTAGTGCATTTAGTAATACTATATCTTTTTAGCCTTTTGGCTATAACTCTAAGACGCATGATTATAGAACCACGGTTTATATCTTAATGAAACAGTTATATTATTTAATCACTAGAAACTTGTGTGCATTTTTTTGTACATCAATATTAAAAACTGTATAAAACATTCAAGTGACACAAATAAATGTGATGTATACACACACACACACACACATACATAATATACCTCTATGGGGGTCAAGAAGCAACAGTTAGAACCTTACATGGAACAACTGATTGGTTCAAAATTGGAAAGAGTATGACAAGGCTATATATTGTCATCCTGTTTATTTAATTATGTGCAGAGTACATTATGAAAAATGTCAGGCTGGATGAACCACAAACTAGAATTAAGATTTCTGGGAGAAATATCAATAACTGCAGATATGCAGATGACACCACCCTTATAGCAGAAAGTGAAGAGGAACTAAAGAGCCTCTTGATGAAAGTGAAAGAGGAGAGTGAAAAAGCTGGCTTAAAACTCAACAGTCAAAACACTAAGACCACAGCATCCAATCCCATCACTTCATGGTAAGCAGTTGAGGAAAAAGTGGAAGTAGTTACAGATTTTATTTTCCTGGGCTCCAAACTCACTATGGATACTGACTGCAGACATGAAATTAAAAGACACTTGCTTCTTGGAAGGAAAGCTGTGAGAAGACTAGATGGTGTATTAAAAAGCAAAGACATCCCTTTGCTAAAAAAGCTCTGTGTAGTCAAAAATATGGTTTTTCTAGTAGTCATGTATGGATGTTACAGTTTGACCATAAGGAAACCTGAGCACTGAAGAACTGATGCTTTTGAACTGTGGTGCTGGAGAGACTCTTGGGAGTCCCTTGAACTGCAAGGAGATCAAACCAGTCAACTCTAAAAGAAATCAACCTGGAATATAGTTGGAAGGAACGAGGTTGATATTGAAGCTCCTATACTGTGGCCACCTGATGTGAAGAGCCAACACACTGGAAAAGTCTCTGATGCTGGAAAAGATTGAAGGCAGGAAGAGAAGGGGATGACAGAGGATGAGATGGTTGGGTGGCATCATCAACTAAATGGACATGAATTTAAGCAAACTCCAGGAGATAGTGAAGAAAGAGAAGCCTGACGTCTTGCAGTCCACAGGGTCACAAAAGAGTCAGACAGGCTAGCCTGTCCATGGGATTCTCCAGGCAAGAACACTGGAGGGGGTTACCATTGCCTTCTCAGGGGATCTTCCTGACCCAGGGATTGAACATGGGTCCCCTGCATTGCAAGCAGATTCTTTACTTTCTGAGCCAGCAGGGAAACCATATATATATATGGTTATATATATATATGGTTTATATATATATATATATATATATATATATAAACCCCAGGGTCTTTGTAATAAAAGCCCCAGGGTCATATATATGATTGTGGGGTTTTTATTATAAGCTTAGAATTTGTTACTTAGAGAGAAAGAAAGAAAACAACTTTTTGAAAGATTGAAATGCTAAGCAGAGAATTTGGTGCTCTCATAGGAGAACTGGAGAAGCAAAAAGCTTGGATTCAGGGGCAAAAGAAAAAGAACAGCTAGTAAGCATGCAAGACACTCAGTCAGTGCTCTGAACAGTTTATACGTTATGATTATATAAAAACTGGAAATAGACTAGCCTTGTGTGGCTCAAGGTGCTGTGCCTGTAATCAATCTCTGCTGCAAGGAACAAACCGAATGTTCCTGGGGTGAAGATGACTTTCAGAGACAGTAATGTTTTGGGTAAACAAAATCAAACATTTCAAATTAAAAGACCAGCCAGAATATGGGATTTACTGATGAAGAATCAAGAGAAAACAGACAAGTATTCCAGGTGCTACAAATCTCAGGAAAAATTTTTAAAATACCCATGGTGAATATGACGAAATAAAGATAAGATATGCTGGAGCATTTCATCCGAGAATTGAAGTTACAAACAAACAAACAAAACCTGAAACAAATGGAAATCCTTGAAATAAAAATTTCAATGACTGAAATTAATAACTATGTTAGATAAAAAGTAAATTAGACACTACAAAAGACCCTTATATCACAGCATAGCAAACAAGTTCCAGTCTGCAGTCCTATATGAAAAGTGTTATTTTAAAGTAAGGCTTCTGGAGAAAAACATAGAAAATTTTCTCAGGACCTTTTACCCCCCAAATAAAGGATACCACACATAAAGTTAAAGATCAATGTTTACTTCATTAGTAGAATATATTTATGTCTTCTTATTGGAAAAGACCCTCATGCTGGGAGGGGTTGGGGGCAGGAAGAGAAGGGGACGACAGAGGATGAGATGGCTGGATGGCATCACTGACTCAATGGACATGAGTTTGGGTAAACTCCAGGAGTTGGTGATAGACAGGGAGGCCTGGCGTGCTGTGATTCATGGGGTTGCAAAGAGTCCGACAGGACTGAGCGACTGAACTGAATGACTGACTGATGCCTAAAGAAAGAGGCAAGACACAGAGTGAGAAAAGTTGTGTAATGCATATATTGAAAATGAAATCATATTCAAGATAAAATACTCTTCCACATCAAGTACAAAATGACCGCCCCCATAAATTAAATACTGGGCAATCTGGAAGATTCATGGACAAGAGAGCCAAGTGGTTTATAAGATTATCTAAAGGTTCGACATCATTGTTTATTATAAAAATAGAAATTTAAATCATAATGAGATGGGAGGTACTCCAAAATACCTAAACGTTAAAAAAGTAAATAAAGAAAGACACCAAGTGTTGGAGAGGGAGACACATACCTAGACGTGTTATTTACTACTATATAGCATTTTGGAAAAATCTTTGTGAGCAATTATAAAACCCAGACATGCATACCCAAGAACTAGCAACTGAACTTCTTGATATATACAAAGCTAAAATGGATGTGTGTTTGTGTGTGTGCATGCAAATTGTTCATTGAGATATAACGGATATTCACAAGTTATCTATATAACAATATATTATATTATATATTGATATCAAGAAGGTATAGATACATTTTATAGATACAATAACACTGAATAAAAGCAACCATGTACACAATGTTTAGAAATATTAATCAGAATGTTAGTTACTCCTAGTGATGGTGTTAATGACAGAGAAGAAAGTAACAGAAAGCTTCTATTGTTCTGAACAAACATCTATTTCTTAATATCTCATCTGGATTGTTATCACAAGTGTTCAATGTACAGATCTACAATTCTGTAAACTGAGGTTTTTTTTAAATAAATGAACAAACAAATATATATACACATATAAAGAAATAAATATTTCCATCACATGCTCAAAAAAGAGCAAAAGATGTGTATTTCAACCATTTAACTGAATTTTTAATGAAAATTATTCCTAATTATTCCTAATATAAATATAACACAAACTTTATTAAAATTGTTTTCCAACATAATTATTCACTTTTTCTCATTCTTACTAATGTGATTATTTTCTCAAATAAATTATTTACTGAATATAATCCCAGTGCTAATATTTTTCTTAATCTTATTCTTAAGTTTAGCAAATTAAAATACTTAATATTTTGTGATTCTTAGAGTCATATAGCCCATATCAGTATACCTTATCATTTCCCCTCTGATGATTACATGGAAATTCCTGCTGACAGCCTGATGGGCTCCCAATTGACAGCAGCATCAAATGCGAGCCATGTGGATGAGCTGTCACGGTCATCTTGCCCAGTCAATCCTAGAAATGGCATCTGCTTCCAGCTAATAATTGATTCATGCTGACATATTCCAAACACATGAGCAACTCCAAGAAATAATTTCTTGATTAAGGTATTTCCCAAATCCTGAACCACATACTGTCAGCATAATTAAATGGCTCTTTTCACTGACTAAATTCTGTGCATTTTTACCAGAAGACTATTTTATGTTTGGGAAACAAGGAATGAATTGACATATGGTGTTCAAAGGGTAGAGTGGATAAACCAGAAAACAGTCAAAGGGTAGAGTGGATAAACCAGAAAACAGTGCCAACCTGAGCCTGTAGTCTCGTGCTAGAATATGCAGAGAGTTTCCATATCTCTCCCATTCATAATAGTTATGTGACTGAGTTCTGCCAATAAAATCTAGTCAAAAGTGAAGTAAGCAACTTCTAAATCTCCTTCCTAAATCCTTAGGCATCTAGTTGACAGTTCTAAAGTTTAATATTTTTTGGGGGGGCTCCAAAATCACTGCAGATGGTGATTGCAGCCATGAAATTAAAAGATGCTTACTCCTTGGAAGGAAAGTTATGACCAACCTAGATAGCATATTCAAAAGCAGAGACATTACTTTGCCAATAAAGGTCCATCTAGTCAAGGCTATGGTTTTTCCTGTGGTCATGTATGGATGTGAGAGTTGGACTGTGAAGAAAGCTGAGCGCCGAAGAATTGATGCTTTTGAACTGTGGTGTTGGAGAAGACTCTTGAGAGTCCCTTGGACTGCAACCAGTCCATCCTAAAGGAAATCAGTCTTGAATATTCATCGGAAGGACTGATGCTGAAGCTCAAACTCCAATATTTCGGCCACCTGATGTGAAGAACTGACTCACTGGAAAAGACCCTGATGCTGGGAAAGATTGAAGGCAGGAGAAGGGGACGACAGAGGACGAGGTGATGGATGGCATCACTGACTCAATGGACATGAGTTTGAGCAAGGAGATCCAGCCAGTCCATTCTAAAGGAGATCAGCTCTGGGTGTTCTTTGGAAGGAATGATGCTAAAGCTGAAACTCCAGTACTTTGGCCACCTCATGCGAAGAGTTGACTCATTGGAAAAGACTCTGATGCTGGGAGGGATTGGGGGCAGGAGGAAAAGGGGACACCAGAGCATGAGATGGCTGAATGGCATCACCGACTAGATGGACATGTTTGAGTGAACTCCAGGAGATGGTGATGGACAGGGAGGCCTGGAGTGTTGTGATTCATAGGGTCGCAAAGAGTTGGACATAACTGAGTGACTGAACTGAACTGAAGGTTCAGTAAGGGAGATAGATGTATTAGACGGAGGAATGGAATCCCTAAATGTTTGTGTGGATTCAAGCATGTATTGGACTGTGACATAAATGAGAAATGAACTTTTGGTTAAACAAGTTAGATCTGGGACTCATTTGTAGTAAGCATGGTTTTTTCCTTTACTTTTCCACTCGGATCACAGAAAATATCTTTATTTGTATGGGAGTGTTTATCAGAAACTGCAGGTCTGTCTCCTTAAAGTATAAAAGATCATTTGCTTAAAAAACTTAAAGATGATGTTTGAGACTCACCTTAAATTTACAGAATTAGTTCAAGTTGTGTTATAAATAAAATGAGACAAAGAATAACTCTTTTACAGCTTGTACTAATAAATCTTAAATTTTTTTGCTGTGATGATGTTATAAAAAGAAATAGGATAAAATTATATCTATACAAGTTCTTCATGTACCTGAAACTGTACAATCTATCCCCATCATATGATCAGACTATGTTGAAAAGCATAAAGAGAGCCCCTCAGGGAAGTCCTGGTTCAATGAAAATTCATACCACATCTGTTTGCCAAATCAGTTTTGAGCCTGTGAATATCTAGAACTCATTTTATTCAGCTTTGGGATGTAATTGAAGTGAAAGGGGGGCCTCTCCGGTATCTCAGTAGTAAAGAATCTGCCTGCCATGTAGGAGATGCACGTTCAAGCCCTGAGTCGGGAAGATCCCCTGGAGGAGGGCATGGCAACCCACTCCAGCATGCTTGCTTGAAGAATCCCATGGACAGAAAAGCCTGGCACACTACAGTCTAGGGGGGTCACAAACGGTCAGACTTGACTGAAGTGGCTGAGCACATGCACACAAACACACAGAAGTAAAAAGTACAAAGAAAGTTAAGTGGCTGGACTTCCCTGGCAGTCCAGTGATTAAGACTCTGCTTCCAATGCAGGGGGCCCAGACTTGATCCTGGTCAGAGAACCAAGATCCCACATGCCTTCCAGCGTGGGGAAAAAAAAAAAAGTAAGTGATTGTATCATGCTATTTTTTAATCACTCAACAGACATATTCAGTTTTAGACTGTGTTGAGTATTCAAAATTACTTTTTATGTACCAGAAGAAATGAAGAAGTAATCCATTAGAATTCTCCAGAAGAGTTTTGTATGGACATATGTTAACACTTGGAGAAGGCAATGGCACCCCACTCTAGTACTCTTGCCTGGAAAATCCCATGGACGGAGGAGCCTGGTGGGCTGCAGTCCATGGGGTCTTGAGGAGTGGGACACGACTGAGCAACGTCACTTTCACCTTTCACTTTCCTGCATTGGAGAAGGAAATGGCAACCCACTCCAGTGTTCTTGCCTGGAGAATCCCAGGGACGGCGGAGCCTGGTGGGCTGCCGTCTATGGGGTCGCACAGAGTCGGACAGGACTGAAGTGACTTAGCAGTAGCAGCAGCATGTTAACACAACAATAAATATAACTTTCTTGAGTTAGTCAGCTTGGGCTGCTTTGACAAAATATCATAGACTGGTTTCCCTAAGTAACAGACATTTAGTTTTCTTAATTCTGGAGAGGGGGAAGTTCAAGATCAAGGTGCCTACAGATTCTTGGTGAGAGCCCTCTTCCTGGTGTGGAGTGCTTGGTGATTCACTGCATGCTCATGTAACCTCTTCATGTGTGTACTTAGTGAAACCTCCTCTCCCTCTTCATAAAAAGGACTAATCACATTATAGGGGCTCGATTTTCATGAATCACACTGTATGTATGCATTGCATCACAAAAGCATGGAACAGACAACTCATACAGGAATTGGTATAGCTATGTTACAATAAGACTTCATTTGAAAAATAAACAGCAGGTCATATTTATCTCCTGAACTTTCATTTGTTGACCAATGCTTTAAGAGCTGTAATAAGAACAGTATCACAGAGGAAATGTGAACCTCAAAACTACAAAGCAAAACTACCCTTCCAGACTGAAATTCAACTCCAGGCAGTCAGATGAAAGAGAAAATTAAGCTTTTATATTTTAAAACCATCAATTTGGGGGTCTGTTAACTATTGAATTTTAGCCTATCTAGATCTTCTTTGCATCTATTCTACTTACAAAATCATAAAAATTTTGAGTCACTTATCAACTACAATTTCTGTGATGTTCCTGATCTTCCTCTCAACTTATTGCTTTAAATTTCCTTCACATTTGATATGTTTTTCTTTAAAAATATTTCACAGAAATTAGGTTTTTAAAAAATTTTATAGTTTTTAGCAATATGTACAAGTCATGTTCGTAAACATAAGAGCTTTAAATTATCTACTATTATAAGCCAAGTGCCAACACATTTGCTAAAATGAATGAGAATTTCATCACAATTTTATTTCAATGGACATTTTTTTTTAACATGAAAATCATTCTTTGTCACCAAGAAGTCTATATAACAGAAAACTTTAACCAACTTTTCTAAAACTCAACTCCTAGTTTAGGGTAACTAAAGGCATTATTGGAAACATTCTTTCCTAAGCAAGTGAAAGTGAAGTGAAAGTCGCTCAGTCGTGTCCAACTCTTTGCGACCCCATAGACTACACAGTCCATGGCATTCTCCAGGCCAGAATACTGGAGTGGGTAGCCTTTCCCTTCTCCAGAGGATCTTCCCAACTCAGGGATCGAACCCAGGTCTCCCACATTGCGCACAGATTCTTTACCAGCTGAGCCACAAGGGAACCCCAAGGTGGTATAAAACTATCATTTGCTTAAAAAAATGGTGAATATTGATTACATAATTTTTCAGTTATCTATAACTATATACTTATTTAAGTACAATGTCAAAGAAATACCCACACAATGTTATGTAACCAAGATTATGAAAAAAAAAACCAGTCATACATTAAAAACATTGGACCAGACAACAATTTACATCTGTCATGTTTAGTTTTAGGTAAACTATATGTTTCTAATCAATTAAACTGAATTACACATGTATTAATTAAATATAAAAATTCAGTAGTGTCAAACTTGTCCCTTTTCAAAATCTAATGCCACCATCTATTAAATTATTTAGCTACTAAGACTACATTTTAAAATATGTAACTAAGGTAACTCTGGCAAAATATGTTTTAAATCTCATATTAAAACTTATTTAATGTAGTTTCTTACAAGCAACAAGTACTTATTGTGCTCCATATTTTTGTTGTTGTTGTTCTTTTCTCTCTATAGGATCCCTCTAGGGATATTCTGATGCATTTTGTAAAAGGCATTGAGAGGTCAACCAGCCAGTGCAATTAACCAGGGCAATCTGTCACTTCTGGTTTGGCTCTCAGACAAAGTCCAAGGCAATTTCCCTGCTTTGTAAATGACTCAAAACAGAATGAGAAGTGGAGAAGAAACCTTGTTGGTTGAGCACCATCACAGAATTGATTCTGTCTGAGACTAATCCCTCATTTTTTGGCTCAGAGTTTAGATATCAAGTGTATATAATGTGGCAATATATGAATTTTTAGAAGCCTATATCAACATGCCATTTATGCATTTTAAAGAAGGGTGTGGAGGACTTAATATCATTTGATATTAACATCAGAAAATTAATTTTAAAAGAAAGGAAATGATCCCTCTAAATATTTATTCCATACTGCAGATATGTTTTAGGATGGGATATTGTAGAGTTAGCAGTTACATGGTTTGTATGTAATTGAAGCACTCACATTGTCAAGTTAATTGATAGAAAATCAGATTTGAGCTAGATACTGAGATATTAGCTAAAAGTGCATAAGCTGTAAATTTAATAACCTTTATACCTAGGTTGGTTCTGCATCACATCGCAAAACAGCAATGACAAAAATCACATGGTCAATTTTCACATAAATAAAAATATTTACTTCTTGAGATTTATATTTCATTAATTAAAAGTAGGAAATATTCAACAACATATATGAATTAAAATAATTAAATAAAATACATAATTGAATGACACAATATGTCACTGTGGTACTTACAAAATAATACTATATTTTCTCCTGGATTTGTATTATTTAATAAATTTCTCATATCTAAAATCATATTTCCTTTATATTATACTTTTATTCATCCAATTTGTATGAATAAGATCAGTATAATCTGATCTGAACAACTATCTGTCATTTTATATAAGGAAACTGAGATATGAGAAATAAAATAATATGAAGTATCAGTATAGTCTGACAGTGAAATTTACTGTTCTATTAAATATTCAATTCAATAATCCATAGCAAAGAAAAAAGTATGTATATATAGCTTAAATTTCCTGTGGAAGGCACAGGAGAGGAAATGAGTAAAGTCACTTAGAATGTAAGGTTTTATTCATGATGTTCACAGAATGATTTGATATTTTTTATAATATCCAGTATTCTGCAAATTAATAATGCATGTGCATAAAAGAAAATTTACATTAGGGGTCTGATTATTCTGAACATCATAAACACAGTTGAAAATGGCACAATTTTTCTGTTTAGGATACATGCTGAGAGAATTCATATACACTGAGAAATAAGATACAAATTAAATATTATATATATATATATACACTAGAGAAAGTATTGGAAAGTAATTTAATCCCCAGCTATAATACAAAATGAAAAAAATATTCGGCTCCTAAGTTTATCTAAACCATTTTATGGGAAAAATATTACAATTGACCTTATAAACAGTTTTCTCAAGGTGAGTATTTTAAAATTCATTTACCTCATGTTTAATTACTTCAATAAAGACTATTTTGGAGAGGAGGGGAGTCATGTAACAGGACTAAACACATGGGAATCTAAAAAATTTTAAAACAGTATGTCAGAAACTGGAGCTCTAAGAAAATAGAGAATTTAATGTGTACACTGAGATGAGACCATATGCATAAGAATTACAGTCACCATCAGGATTGCGTCCTCATCAGACAACAAAAATACTAAGAGGTTTCAGTTCTGTCTTAACTCTCATTATAAAGAGCATTAGAGAAAACACTCAGGGTGATAGTGTTAGTGATAGAAGGTGTTAGTGATAGAAGGACAGGAAAGACTGGCAGGCTGCAGCTCATGGGGTTGCAGAATTGGACCCAACTTAGCAACTGAACAACAAGGGAAAAGAGGCAAGCAGAATCAGGTAGGCCCAAACTGGAATCACTGTGTGTGTGATTAAAACAAATCACCAAGTTTAAATTTCATTTCTTTCTTTTTGTAAAACAAGTTGATTTGCTGGGCTTTATTTATGCTGCTCTTGGTAGGGGCTATTTTGGCCTTATGATATGTACATCTAGATTGATATTAGCCAGGGTAACTTTTGGGGAACACAATATAAATTCTAACTCAAATTGGCTGTAAAAAAATGAAATATAATATCTAACTCAACTGCAAGGCTAAAAGTAGGACCATGATTAAACTAGGGCATATGTGTTTCCTGAGTCAGTGAGCGGCAAGGGCCAACCCCTGCACTAAGAAGTGTAGAATCTCAATGATGTTAACCAAGTCTGTGGCCCTTTCCCTACTCTGACATTCTAAACATCAGGCATTTGTGGGCTCCACAAATAAGAAACACTCAATGTGCTCCTTCACTAGGAAGATTGTGAAGAAACGTTGTTTGTTCAGAAGTCATCCAGGAGTCATCTTGAGAGACATGTAAGTTTCAGATGCAATACTGGGAGAAATTCTAGCAGAAACCCCTGTACCAAGAACCAGCAGTGGTGAGTGTGAGACTTTACCAAAATTCTGATGGCATGTTATTGACATCAGCTACTAGACATGTAATTTAGGCAGTGATATTGACTACAGTGATTCTAACCTAGTTCCATTCCATCAGATATGCCAGGAAAGTACATGGATTAAATGGCAACCCACTCCAGTGTTCTTGCCTGGAGAATCCCAGGGACGGGGGAGCCTGGTGGGCTGCCGTCTATGGGGTCGCATAGAGTTGGCCATGACTGAAGCGACTTAGCAGCAGCAGCAGCAACAGTCTTTAATTAGTGATTATTCTGCTTAAAACAGAGAGAATCCTAGAACACCAACTTATATGGATAGTGAATCTGTTTATTTAGATTAATAATACACTAAGCCATGTTTGAAACCCTGGACTAATTATTGTTACAAAGAGTAAACCATGAGGTAATTTTTTCAGAAAAAAAATCAATAGATTTTTTGAAAAAAAGGAGATAATATTATTATCTTCCAATCAAGAGAGAGAAAAATAAGTTAATAAATAAAAAAAGGAAAGAGTTAAGGGGTATTTAAAAGACAAATAATGGGTTAAGTGTAAAGAATTGTTCTAGGAATGAAGAAGAAATAAAGGGTTTAGAGTTTCTTGAGCCATTCTAATTCCTTAAAACCAGAAGTGAAAGTGAAGTGAAGTCGCTCAGTTGTGTCTGACTCTTTGCGACCCCGTGGACTATAGCCCATCAGGCTCCTCTGTCCATGGGATTCTCCAGGCAAGAATACTGGAGTGGATTGCATTCCTTCTCCAGGGGATATTCCTGATCCAGGGATCGAACCCAGGTCTCCCACATTGCAGGCAGATGCTTTAACCTCTGAGCTACCCGGGAAGCCAAAAACAGTGTATTAAAAGTCCTGAAAAAAGTGCAAATTTCCTTTGCCACCTTCCTCTTTATACTGAGGCTTAACATTAACAGAGGTTATTGGTAAAATTTGTGGAAAATAAATACAGTCTTAATAATGATGACAATGAAGTGATGATGGTAATAATGAAGACAGAAAAGGGAGGAAGGAGACAAGTAAATAACTTACATGAAAAAACATATTTAACTCTTACTTTATATGAGGTTCTGGGAAACTGTCTTGAGGTACCATAATTCAGGTTATACAAAGGACAATTTTTAACAGCTTTATCATTTTTATGCCATGTGTTGTGTTCTGTGCTAAGCCACTTCCGCTGTTTCCAACTCTTTTTTTTTATTATAAGATTCTTATTATATTTTTATTATAAGATTTAACTTTTAAAGTATCCTCTTTTAGGTGGATGATGAAGATTTACAAGATGAACCTCTCCAGATCACAGTTATTGACCATGATACATATAGTGCAAATGATGCCATTGGTAAAGTGTACATTGACATTGATCCATTACTCTACAGTGAGGCTGCAACTGTCATCTCAGGATGGTTTCCAATTTATGATACCATTCACGGTAAGCAGTGCATTTTAAGAAAATAAGTCACAATGTTTTTTAAAAAATTAAATCTTCAAAATTATTTTTGGTCATGCTGGGTCTTTGTTGCTGCGTGGGCTTTTCTCTAGTTGAGGTAAGTGAGGGCTTCTCTGTTGTTACGGAGCATGGGCTCCAGGTGCCCGGGCTTCAGTGGTTGTGGCTCATGGGTTCCAGAGCTCAGGCTCAGCAGTTGTGGTGCATGGACTTGCCCTGGGTGTCATATGGGGTCTTCCTATGGACCATAGCCCGCCAGGCTACTCTGTCCATGTGATTCTCTAGGGAAGAAGAATACTGGAATGGGGTGTGATACCCTCCTCCAGGGGATCTTCCTGACCCAGAGATTGAACCCATGTCTCTTATGTCTCCTGCATTGGCAGGCTGATTCTTTATCACTACCGCTATCTGGGAAGCCCTTTTATACCATAAGATTAACCAATTCATAATATATAATTCAATGATAGCAAATATACATAATCGCAGATCTAGGCATCATCATCACAATACATTATAAGATACTTCTAATCATTCCAAATTTACCAACTAGTTGTTATTCCCTCAACTTCCAAGCCTAGACAACCATTAATACAATTTCTAATACTATTTACTAATTCTGAACATTCCACACACATAGAATTATATAACATTTTTTAACAATGTTTTCAAGTTTCTCCATGTGACTTTTAAGAAAAATAATGATTTATTACTTTTATAGGTTTTCTATTATGATTACACAATTAGCAATAATATGCAGGATAAAATACTAAAGATGTTAAGATTCTTATTAATACTACTGATACCATAACAAGGGAAATTAGCCTAATATTGTCTATTCTATTCAAAATGTTTGCTAATAATCTTTTCTCAGCCAGTTAACACTTAATAGCTTTGACAAGTTTAATACTTTAGAGAGTGGGTTTGCAGAGTTTTACTAATAAATAGTGATTCTTAAAAAGACAGGCACTGTGTCTTAAATTTCACTCCCATAACCCAGAACTATGGTTTTTTCAAAGCAAACACTCAGCAGATTATTATTGTATTACTCGATATACAATATTAATGCAATTACCTTTAATATATACTGTTAATCAACAAGTAGATTTAGAAGGCATAACAGTCACACATTTAGTATGCTGGCTTACTTTCAGAGGAAAAAAAAGTCCTATCTTGGTTTCCATTAGAATAAACCATCAGTAACATTTTAAAAAATAAGATGTTTTTCCCAACCAATAATGACATCCACAGGAGACACTTAGATGTTTCTAGAGTGTCCCACAGAGCAACACTGGCCATGGGATAATAGTCACCTTGGTGAAAGGGAATTCAGTGGTCATTCTCCAGCAAGTGTTTTTCTCAGCATGATGACCACATAATTGTGAGAGAGAAACCCAGAGTGGTGGTACAATTCATCTGGCTCTTCCTGTCACTGACTGCCCATTCAAGTAACTGGCTTTGTCAGGCAAGGGTGACTATTACAAAGTAAACAAGAGGAGGAAAAGGCAGTGAAAATGAGTTGGGCATGATGAGTCTGCACCTGCTTATAGTCTCTTTTCGAAATCATCTACCACTTTTCAAAATTTAATATTGTAACTCTCAATACTATAATAAAACAAAAATAAATACCACAGAACATGGCCAACGTGCTATCTTATTGTTCAAAAATAAATATAAAATGTATGGATGTCACAGTGTGGAACCACTGCTTAGTAGTACTCAATGGTAGTGAAAAAATTGATTGAGCAGGCCAGTAAAATTAGATAAGAGCTATAGTTTTTCTTTTTTAACATTCAACTTATATTTATAGAGTTGTGTAGGAATGCCTATTCATTTTTACATGTTCTATGCATGCTACCAAAAAAGTGTTATATGCAGGTGCAACTTCAACCATGCTTCAAGTAACAGAGATAGCAGAAGCCCTTAATGACAAACTAAAGTTTCTTTAAAAACAAACACTTAAAAAGAAAAATTGCTCTGAGGTTTTAAATTGATTTGTGGTTTTAAATGGCTTCCAGTTTCCCTAACATTAACTGAATCTTGAGTTAATTTGAGTGTGTGCTTAGTCATGTCCAACTCTTTGCAACCCCATGGACCGCAGCCTGTTAGGCTCCTCTGTTCATGGGATCCTCCAGGGAAGACTACTAGAGGAAGCTGCCATTTCCTTCTCCAAACTGAATCTTGAAGACATCTTCAAATGAGACTACTGTAATTTTTTAAAATGTTATTTCCACAGAAAGGGGCTCTTTTAGATATTGTTAATACGAGAAATAATCTTTCATATAAAACTCAGAGGAGTTTCTAAATTTGGAGTTCTTAATTATACAGTTAAGAGTGAATCTTGGAAAAGAAAAGTAATTTATTAAAAGTTCAGCTAAAGAGAACTGTGCCTGTCAATTTTTCAATCTTTACTTCCACTTTTGGAAACAGTAATCAGATGGGGACACACTCTAAATATTCCCCTCCCCTGAGTGTGAACAGAATGTATGACTTGTTTCTAATTAATATATGTATATCAATGCTAAGTCACTTCAGTCGTATCCGACTCTGCGCAACCCCGTAGATGGCAGCCCACCAGGCTCCCCTGTCCCTGGGATTCTCCAGGCAAGAACACTGGAGTGGGTTGCCATTTCCTTCTCCAATACATGAAAGTGAAAAGTAAAAGTGAATTTGCTCAGCCATATCTGACTCTTAGCGACCCATGGACTGCAGCCTACCAGGCTCCTCTGTCCATGGGATTTTCCAGGCAAGAGTACTGGAGTGGGGTGCCATTGCCTTCTCCATATGTATATCAATAGAACAGATAAAACAAAATGTACATGTTGAATATAGGGCTTCCCAGATGGCTCACTAGTAAGAAATCCACCTCCAATGCAGCAGACCCAGGTTGAGTCCCTAAGTGGGAAAGATCCTCTGGAGAAGGAAATGGTAACTTACTCCAGTATGCTTGCCTGGGAAACCCCATGTTCAGAGGGGCCTGGCAGACTAGCGTCCATGGTGTCACAAAAGAATCAGACACGACTTGGCGACTAGACAACAACAACATATATTGGATATACACATTTTATTGGTTCAGTTTCTTTAGTTAAGTCTAGATTGATACACCAGAGCAACTAGAGACATCCACTTCTCATTCCTACCCTTGTAAAAAGTATAGAACTATGGGGGGAAATGACATCTTCTGGTATGGGTTCAACAAAGCAAAGCAAACTCTCAATTTGGCCTATGGAGACTGTAACACAAGCAGCTGCTTCAATACCTTCCTGCCCTAAAGTCGAGTCACTTGTCAAGACACATTCAACAAATGATACAACACAGCTTTTAATTGTACAAAACAGACCTTTGGAAAAACAAACTACAGACACTTGGGAAGAGAGGTCAATTAAATGATAAATTTATCCATTAGTCTTCAACATGAACAGTAACAATGAATCCCTAGGCACATGATGAAAACAAGACCAAAACAGAAAAAAATAACAATAAAGAAAATAGTTTACAGATGAAACTATGGCAAAGAGCTGTTTAACAGTTGAAGAAAGATTACCTCCAATAAGTCAGGTAATAATTTCAAAGATAGTCAAGAAAATACAGTATTTGCAAAAAGACATTACTCTGGATATGGAATCAAACTTCAATGGCTTCTAATTTGAGGGGAACAGATTATGAATGAAAACAATATTATAAAGGGGTAACTCCTTGCACGGCCCTGTGATTGATTATTTTAATATACATTTTAGTATCAGAAATAAGTGGTAAGATATCTCTTAAAGGAAGAAGCAATTGGAAGCCACATTTATTGGATGAATATGAGTGAATACCTTCATAGAGACCTTTATAGAAAAGGATAATTTTATATCTATGAAACAAGAAAAGCTGATTTTAAACAAGAACATGCTATTACCAAGAAGAAATAACAGGGCCTCTCAGAAATAAATAACTTTTAAAATGAATTAAGTGATCATTTTAAGGCTAAATGGAGTAAGAATATTGGAAAATTGAGCCCACGATTTCCCTTTTAACAAGCCATGACAAATAAAAATATTAAGAATATTTTTTAAATGAGACACAGAAAACAGATTATAAAGGTATAGTCTTCCATTTCATGAGAATTTGGCAAAAAAAAAAAAAGAAAGAAAGAAAAATTGACACAAAGAGAGGATCAAGTATATACCCGTATATGGATAAGTAAAAATACATAACCCCTCAGAGAAAAAGCTCAACTATATAGGCAAATTTATTTATTTTATTATATAAATAATGTCATTTATATTTATTTATATTTATATCAAATAAATTTATTTCAGTAAACTCTATAACATCAAGGAAAAAGTGAAACTATTTACTTAATATTTAAGAAACTATAATATTTCTCAGAGAGAGGAACAATTTAAACTTTTACTAAAATTTTTATTTAAATGAAGCTTTAAAACTATTTAAATGCCTGTTAAAAGCAATATTTAATGCAGAAAAAATACAGAGTATTAAACAACTTTATAAATCTCCAAAAGTAGAAATAAAATTAAATAATTTTTAAATTTAAATGTTTTAAAATAAATGATATTTTTTTAAGTTGTGTGTCTTACAAATGTGGTTAACTAATTATTTTTAAAAACCTTTTAATTTCCCCTATTCTGACTTTCATAAAACTAATATCATGGCATCCAGTCCCATCACTTCATGGAAAAGAGATGGGGAAACAGTGAAAACAGTGTCAGACTTTATTTTTCTGGGCTCCAAAATCACTACAGATGGTGACTGCAGCCATGAAATTAAAAGATGCTTACTCCTTGGAAGGAAAGTTATGATCAACCTAGACAGCATATTCAAAAGCAGAGACATTACTTTGCCAACAAAGGTTCATCTAGTCAAGGCTATGGTTTTTCCTGTGGTCATGTATGGATGTGAGAGTTGGACTGTGAAGAAGGCTGAGCGCCGAAGAATTGATGCTTTTGAACTGTGGTGTTGGAGAAGACTCTTGAGAGTCCCTTGGACTGCAAGGAGATCCAACCAGTCTATTCTGAAGGAGATCAGCCCTGGGATTTCTTTGGAAGGAATGATGCTAAAGCTGAAACTCCAGTACTTTGGCCACCTCCTGTGAAGAGTTGACTCATTGGAAAAGACTCTGATGCTGGGAGGGATTGGGGGCAAGAGGAGAAGGGGACGACAGAGGATGAGATGGCTGGATGGCATCACCAACTCGATGGACGTGAGTCTCAGTGAACTCCAGGAGTTGGTGATGGACAGGAAGGCCTGGCGTGCTGCGATTCATGGGTCGCAAAGAGTCGGACATGACTGAGCGACTGATCCGATCTGATCTGATTCTGACTTTCTACACCTCCAATATAACATGAGGCTGCTTCATAGTGGTTCTATTTCAAACAATAAATAGCATATTTGTGAAAGCCTCATAAAGGGTTGAAAAGCACTGAAACCAGTGACTGCATATTCTTTGCCCAGTTGTCATTTCTCTGTATTTGGCTTAAGGTCAGTACCAAGTTTTGATTTCCAAAAAATGTTTGTTTTCATTCATTTCAGTTGTTTGATTACATTTTTAATGACGGATTTTTTTCTGTCACGGAAAAGAGAATTATCATCTTTATTACTGAATCATATCTTGATGGCTCAGAATAGGCCCTAACCCTTTTTACGGCCACACTGCAAGGCATGTGGATTTCCCTGCCCAGGGATGGAACCCATGCCCCTTGCAGTAGAGTTGTACATTCCCAACAAATGGAATACCAGGAAAGTCTCACATTCTAAAAACTTATATTTTGCACCATAGGCAATTTATGAGTCTATTTAAATAAAATAAAAATACCATAAAAATGTTAATTGTAATTCCCATATGAGCTATTGAAAATTATATCCTTAAAAATTACTGTGATATCCTTTTCCTTGGAGACATATAAATTTCCAAGTCTACATGTGACTATGATGGTATTAATAAGGGACATCTTATACAATAATGTGTGGTGAAAATAAAACACAATGAATAAAGTAAAGTCAAAGAAAGACAGCTTTTTAAAAATTCATCACAATTATACTAATTCAATAGATGCCATGAGCTATGGCACAGTCCAACTCTCACATCCATACATGACCACAGGAAAAACCATAGCCTTGACTAGATGAACCTTTGTTGGCAAAGTAATGTCTCTGCTTTTGAATATGCTATCTAGGTTGGTCATAACTTTCCTTCCAAGGAGTAAGCGTCTTTTAATTTCATGGCTGCAGTCACCATCTGCAGTGATTTTGGAGCCCAGAAAAATAAAGTCTGACACTGTTTTCACTGTTTCCCCATCTCTTTCCCATGAAGTGATGGGACCGGATGCCATGATCTTCGTTTTCTGAATGTTGAGCCTTATGCCAACTTTTTCACTCTCCACTTTCACTTTCATCAAGAGGCTTTTGAGTTCCTCTTCAGTTTCTGTCATAAGGGTGGTGTCATCTGCATATCTGAGGTTATTGATATTTCTCCCGGCAATCTTGATTCCAGCTTGTGCTTCTTCCAGTCCAGCGTTTCTCATGATGTACTCTGCATATAAGTTAAATAAGCAGGGAGACAATATACAGCCTTGAAGAACTCCTTTTCCTATTTGGAACCAGTCTGTTGTTCCATGTCCAGTTCTAACTGTTGCTTCCTGACCTGCATACAGGTTTCTCAAGAGGCAGGTCAGGTGGTCTGGTATTCCCATCTCTTTCAGAATTTTCCACAGTTTATTGTGATCTACACAGTCAAAGGCTTTGGCATAGTCAATAAAGCAGAAATAGATGTTTTTCTGGAACTCTCTTGCTTTTTCCAGGATCCAGAGGATGTTGGCAATTTGATCTCTGGTTCCTCTGCCTTTTCTAAAACCAGCCTGAACATCAGGAAGTTCACGGTTCATGTATTGCTGAAGCCTAGCTTGGAGAATTTTGAGCATTACTTTACTAGCATGTGAGATGAGTGCAATTGTGCAATAGTTTGAGCATTCTTTGGCATTGCCTTTCTTTGGGATTGGAATGAAAACTGACCTTTTCCAGTCCTGTGGCCACTGCTGAGTTTTCAAAATTTGCTGGCATATTGAGTGCAGCACTTTCACAGCATCATCTTTCAGGATTTGGAATAGCTCAACTGGAATTCCATCACCTCCACTAGCTTTGTTCACAGTGATGCTTTCTATGGTCCACTTGACTTCACATTCCAGGATGTCTGGCTCTAGGTCAGTGATCACATCATCGTGATTATCTGGGTCGTGAAGATTTTTTTTGTACAGTTCTTCTGTGTATTCTTACAATCTCTTCTTAATATCTTCTGCTTCTGTTAGGTCTATACCATATTATACATGTTTCAATGCCATTCTCCTAAATCATCCCACCCTCTCCCTCTCCCACAGATTCCAAAAGACTGTTTTATACATCAGTGTCTCTTTTGCTGTCTCGTATACAGGGTTATTGTTACCATCTTTCTAAATTCCATATATATGCGTTAGTATACTGTATTGGTGTTTTTCTTTCTGACTTACTTCACTCTGTATAATAGGTTCCAGTTTCATCCACCTCATTAGAACTGATTCAAATGTATTCTTTTTAATGGCTGAGTAATACTCCATTGTGTATATGTACCACTGCTTTCTTATCCATTCATCTGCTGATGGACATCTAGGTTGCTTCCAAGTCCTGGCTATTATAAACAGTGCTGTGATGAACATTGGGGTACACATGTCTCTTTCAATTCTGGTTTCCTCAGTGTGTATGCCCAGCAGTGGGATTGCTGGATCATAAGGCAGTTCTATTTCCAGTTTTTTAAGGAATCTCCACACTGTTCTCCATAGTGGCTGTACTAGTTTGCATTCCCACCAACAGTGCAAGAGGGTTCCCTTTTCTCCACACCCTCTCCAGCATTTATTGCTTGTAGACTTTTGGATCGCAGCCATTCTGACTGGTGTGAAATGGTACCTCATAGTGGTTTTGATTTGCATTTCTCTGATAATGAGTGATGTTGAGCATCTTTTCATGTGTTTGTTAGCCATCTGTATGTCTTCTTTGGAGAAATGTCTATTTAGTTCTTTGGCCCATTTTTTTGATTGGGTCATTTATTTTTCTGGAGTTGAGCTGTAGGAGTTGCTTGTATATTTTTGAGATTAGTTGTTTGTCAGTTGCTTCATTTGCTATTATTTTCTCCCATTCTGAAGGCTGTATTTTCACCTTGCTTATAGTTTCCTTTGATGTGTAGAAGCTTTTAGGTTTAATTAGGTCCCATTAGAGGATCCTGCTGTGATGTATTGTTGATTGTATTTTTGACTATCATCTCTTAGCTAGTCATCTCTTAGATGACTTATCATCTCTTCTGTAAATACATAGGAAAACACACACACGCACATGTATGCACACAATGATGATATATTTTCATTGCCACTACAATTACCCTAGTGCAGTAAAGCAATTATTATGTTATAGACATTTTGTGAATCATAAGGTGATGAATATCATGAGATGAAAAATTTAATCTTTTAAAAATACATGTTTCAAGTACCTACACCACTGTACTTTTTCTTTATTCTTAGGACACTATTTTAATATATGCTAATAAATAATAAATGGATTTATTATTCTCTTAACATAATGCAGTTATAATTGAGAAATATTCTTGGCACATGGAATTGATATTTTTATTATCTAAAATAAATATATTAGAAAATTGTGCCAAATATTATACTGGTTTGTATCTGTTATTGTCCTTTAAAGCAATGTGATTTCAAACTGTTGAGGGATTACTTCTAGCCACTACTTTAGCTCTTTTACCCTGAAAGGACTTCCAGGGAAATAGAAACTGTTTCTCTCCTAATTCCCCCATGGTGTCCATGGCACACGACATGAACTCTATAATCTGCTGTAAAGCAATACCGTATAAATGATGTTTATCTGCATACATTTTTAATGGCCGTTTGGAGCCACCTATTCTGTGGGGAACCCATTTCCCTTTTACCGGGGGATCTTTTTTCATCATGATTAAACAAAGGCACTCTCACCAGCACAGCTGAGATAAAAGGATTCGTTGGGTTTCTATCACATCAGGTGATGACAGATCCCTATCTATTTCAGGAACAAACTTTAGACTAGCCACAGGTGATTTCCTTTCTCTGCTGAATGGCACACTAGACATTATGTTTCCCACAACAGCAATCTCTAGCTTATTATTTAGCTCTGTGACAGGAAAACAAGTAAAAACTCATGATTTTAAAATATGAACAGACATAAAAAAGGGAAAGTTGTGCAGTTCTCTTGAATCTTCAAAGAGTGTTTCAACAAGCATACTAATCTAAATGATTGGTTCTGCAAATACATTTCAATTGCTTTTTCATCTGTCTTACAGAAATAGGGACAGATAGGCTAGATACAGATGGATGGATAGATACATAGATGCAAAGCAATATATAGCTGAGCAAGTACAATAAATATCAATCCATACACTCCACATGAAGCAGACACTGATACTGAAATAATACTCCAGGGGAGGAAAAAAAAAAACTCTTAAAATTAGTTTATGTAGGATTTAATAATTCCTATGCACATTCAAGGATCCAAGAAAAATAGAGGAAATAAATTGTAAAATTCAATCATCAAACTTGACTAGATTCACAATTGCCAGGTTTCTGTGCTTTTTTTTGCTCGTATACTGTAATTTACTCTGCTTCTCAGCTCTTTGAGATGGAGCCAATAGAGGGTAGAGATATTTAATAACCAGATAAAGGCCACAAAGATGGAAAATGTGACTTGTAATAAAATATAAACATCATTTTGCTTACTTGTGAACCAGAGCATCACTCATAATTTATATCTTGTCAGTTGCCTGGCTGGATTACTTATCTTATAAACTAATTATCAAATTCTTATATTGCTTCTAGTAATATGAAATTTTTGTTCTCAAATTACTTCCAGGAGGACATTAATTGTAAAAGATAATGATAAGTATTGCATAACCATAAGTCTGCGAAACAATGCATTTAGGAAATTTAAGCATATTTCTTTATTACAGGAATTATCTAAGATACTCAAATGGTAACATGTCTTGTGAAACACTGACAGCGGCATGAATTCTCCAATCATATTTGTCCATGGCAACACTTCTTTTGTTGTTTTATGAAACATGTCATTTTATTAATAAATCAGTCTTCATTTGTTTTATGATTTTATAAAATACTTGCAAAACTGTATGTAGAACAAACAGAAGAATCGTCGTTCTCTACGCCACTTAATTTTACCTAAAACACGGCTGCAGATACTATACAAAGACAAGCAAGGCATTTGTTGGGTATATGTAATACCACAAAACACATGGTTCAATATAATAAACTAGTGGGAAAAATTAATTTATAATTACATGAGAAAAAGTGAGTTCAAAGCATTTTCTTTAAAAACATATTTATTAATTTGATTAATACAGTTTTACTCTTGAAGAGGCCATGATAAAATTATTCAGTCCTCACATAATTCTACTTCATCGGAAAATAAGTTGGTTGAATGTAAATAGCATGATGATAATCCCATGGAAAATTATAATTCTGAAATGACATGTTTCAGAAATTGTATATTTATTTAGGCATTAATCTATTTAACAATTTATATAATATTAATCAATAGTTTTTGGGTCCTCTATGCTATAGCCTAGCCTTGTGTAATAATGCAAAACAAGACAGAGATATGCAAATAACTATAATAATGATTAAAGAAGATAAATATTGGTCTTATAACTAATAGGTTTAGCAATAACACTTATTTATACAATTATTTCTACTACTGATGATTAAAATAATGGTTAACATTTACTTACTACATTAAACACTTGAAATACATCAAAAGGGTTGAGCAGACTGAATCAAAGGATCTGTATTAGAATCAGATATGCATATTTACTATGTATAGGCATGGGGGATTTATTTCACCTCTCCACACACTATCTCATCTATTATAGAGAACAATAGAGCTGTTTGAGAAATAACTGAGATAAAAACAAAATTGTATATATATATTTACAGAATAGAATATATAGTCTAGAATAATTACATTGATGAACCTATATGCAAGGAAGGAACTGAGATGCAGATATAGAGAATGGACTTACTGATACAGCAGGGCAGGAGAGAGTGGGACGACTGGGAAAAGTAACATCAACATATATACACTATCAGGTATAAGATGGATAACTGGTGAGAAGTTGCTGTTTAGCACAGGGAGACCAGGCTGGCACTCTTGTGATGATGATTAGGAGGGGTAGGGTGGAGGTAGAGGACGAAGGCTAAGGACAGAGGCAATGTATGTATAATTACAGCTTATTTGCATTGTTGTATGGCAGAAACCAACATAATACTGTAAAAAAATTTTTACATTAAATAAAAAACAGAAAAAAAAAAACTGAAACACAATAAAAGGAAAAAAGACAACTGCCCAACTTACAAAATATCTTGTTACTGAATCATTAGGGTAATTCATTTTCTTGATAACTGTATCAGTATTTTCAAACTTCCTCCTGTGGCTACTTTTAACTTAACTCCCCAGAACAGAGTACCATAATGAGGTTAGAGGTATTCCTTAATTTTAAAGTTTGAGGTCTGGACTTCAATTTATGACAGCTGAGTTTGGAAAAGAGCACACACAGGAAGGTTTCTGGCAGGTGATTATTAGGAATGAATATATGGAACATGAAATTCTGGAACCTTATTTCCCTAATGCTTTCAATTGCCAAATAATCACTAAAAAGTTTTTAAGTACTTGAGAAGTACACGTATTTCATCTTCAAGAAAGCAGCATTTTTAGTTCTCAGCACAATTCTGTAAGTATATACAATTATGTTCCTGCTTATAGATAAGAAAATAATGGCTTGTAAAGGTTAGCTAATCTGCCAAGGTTGTAAAATTAACGAATGGCTGATTTAGGATTTATGCCAAGGTAGTCAGGTATCAGGCTTGTACTCAGACCACTACATGTGCTATACAAACTGTGTCTGAGCCATTATTTTAAGGTTCATAGCGAAAAGCACACAATTCCAGAGAAAGGAAAAGTAAACAAAATTTAAAAACTGGCTAATTAATTAAATCACATAAGCTGAAGAAACTCTCTTCATAATATTTGATGTATTTCTTTCTAGATCCATTAGTATCATCAGTCAATGAATATTACTTTTAAAATAGAACTTTTCCAATGATTTTGATTTGAACAATTTTCTTCTCAGAATCTGAACAATTTCATTAGTTTTTAAATAAAAGCAATCATATTTTTATTAGTTATAAAATCTACTTGTGTGCTTTAAAATAATACTTAGAAAATATTTAAGAAAAATAATATGCTGCAAATTAGCCAATTAGATTTATTTCATTACAATTAAATGTCAGATGAGTGATACCATACATATAGCATTACATTTTTTACATAATTAAGTAATTTTATTGTCATTTATCCCATTAATTAATAATAAAATTATATGTTATAGCTCATATTTTACTAAAATATAGCAATGATTACTTAAATTTATGTTTTCAATTTTGAATTACAAACCTGCATTCAAGTTCAGGGTTTTTTTTTCTCCTTTAATACTTCTATAATTATTGACAAATTTCCATTAAAATTCAAGGAAAATTCATTTTAGTAAGCTAAAATAGTGTCCACTTACTTTCACTTATGTAAACCTGTTAATCTCTCATCATTTGACAGATTAAATAATATGATATTGAAACAAAATAAAATTGAAAGGAAACCAATAAAACCAACAGTTAGTTCTTGGAAGGATTAATGAAATCAATAAGCTTCTAGACAGGCCAACTAAGAAAAAGAGAGCAGAAACAAATTACTAATATCAGAAATGAAAAGGCATCATTACTAAAGATACAATGGAAATTAAAAAGGATAACCAAGAAGTAGTATGAACAAGGCTGTGCTCACAAACTCAATAATCTACATAAAATGAACAACAAAAACATTGAAATTTGATCAAAAATTGGATACGTAGCCAGTAAATCAAAAACAAAGCAAAGATATACTCTCTTAACACTAAACAACAAAAACATTGTAATTTGACAAGAAACTGGATACTTACCCACTAAAATCAAAAACAAGACAAGGGTATATTCTCTTACCACTCCTTTCCAACGTAGTACTAGAAGCCCTGACAAATACAAATAGCAAGAAAAGAAAAGAAAATACACAGGTAGAAAAGAAAGACATAAAACTATTCATTCAGATACCATGATGGTCTACATAGAAAATCTGAAAGCCTGGCACTAATGACTAATTATACTGAGGGTATAGGATATAAAATTAATATGCCCAGGTAATCAGTTGCTCAGTCATGTCTGATTCTTTGAGACTCCATGGATGGTAGCCCACAAAGCCCATGGAACTTTCTAAGCAAGAATACTGGAGTGGGTTGCCATTTCCTACCTGAAGGGATCTTCCTGACCCAGGGATCAAACCCATGTCTCTTGCATCTCTTGCACTTGAGAGCAGATTCTTTACTACTTACTGCACCAACTGGGAAGCCCAAGATTAATATACAAAAGTCAACTGCTTTCCAACAGTGAACAAGTGGAATTTGAAATGAAAAAAAAAAAAAAAGAAAGAAAATCCCATTCACATTAATCTGAAAATAAAGTAGTTATAAATCTAACAAATAATCAACAATGTATATATAAGTAAAATTACTAATTTTGATAGGGAAAATCAAAGAAGAATTAAGTGAATAGAAAAATATTTCACGTTCATGAAGAAAAACTCAATATTGTTAAAACCTCAGTTCTTCCCAAAATAACTGTAGTTGAAATGTGAACTCAGTCAAAATCCTAGCAAATTAGTTTGCAGATAATGACACACTGGTTCTAAAGATTACACAAAGAGGTAAAAAATTCAAAATAGGCAACATAATATCAAAGGCTAAGAACAAAGTTGGAGGACTAATGCTACCATCCCACAAGATAAATCTCTGGCAATCAAGACAGTGTGTTATTAGCAAAGAAGATGCAAATCAATTAATGGAACAGAATACAGAGTTTATAAACATATCTCTCTAAATATAGCCAATTGTTTTTTGCAAAGGATGAAAGACAATAAAATAGAGAAAAGACAATTTCTCTTCCATAAATGTAACAATTAGAATCCAGATGTAAAAAAAGATCAATTCAGACATAAACTTTACACATTTCACAAAAATTAACACAGATCAAAAACCTACATGTAGTGCAAAAACATAAAACTCCTAGAACATAAGGGAAAACCCAGATGACATTGAGAATGGTGATATCTTTATACATTTAACCCAAAGGCACAATCCATGAAATGATCAATAAAAGAAGTACTGACTTCTAAGAAGGCTACAAACTCTATGATTCCAACTATATGACATTCTGAAGAGGACAAGACTATGGAGACAATAAACAGATCAGTATTTGCCAGGGGTGAAGCCTAGGAAGAAGGGCATGTAATATAGGCAGCATACAGAAGAATTTTAGGGCAATAAAAATACTCTGGCATTTTAATAATGTATATATGTTATTATAAATTTTCCCCAACACATATAATATACAACTCCAAGAGTGAACCAAAGGCAAACTATGTACTTTAGGTCATTATAATGTGTCAATGTAGGCTCATTTTTGATAATAATTGTTCCATTCTGATAAGAAATGTTGATAATAGGGGAAACTATGCAGGTGTGGGGTCAGAGGTATGGGAAACTGCTCTACCTTATTGCTAAGATTTTAACTTAATATTGCCCTTAAAAAAAGTCTTTAAGGGAAAAAGCAAACAATCAACAAACAAATATGCAGATACAGTTTGGAAGTCCCCTACATGCCATCCTATAAATAACAACGTAGGTTTCAGTATACCTTTCTAGAATTTTAACAGGGAGAATTTCTCAAAACAAACTAAATTTTGACTGAGTTCCTTCAATCTATTCTATAAATCAATTAATCTACTGAGCTAACAATTTTTGATTTTTTTGATTAGTTGACTCTTTTCATAATTCTTACTAAGAGAAATTTGAAGTGTCATAAAATTCAGGAATTGCATCACTTGGAGAATTCCATTAAATTATGTATTTAAATGATACAATATGTGCTCATTTTAAATGGTATATATATTTATTTGTATTTTTATCAAGTATGGATAACTTATGCAAAACATTAAAATATCATTATATCTGAACAATGAGAGTTATCAGAATAAATAATACATAGTTAATTACTGCAGCTGGTGCACTAACACAAATATTAATTAGTTGTCATTATTATGTTTATAACAAAGATTCAGTATATTCATACATCACCGAGCAACAAATAAACATTGAGTCCCTAGCATAGCCCAGATAGTTGGCTATTAATCTAAGTTGATATATTATCTGAAATTCCTTGGATCTCAAACTCGGATTTGTTTCTATTGCATATGTGTGGTCTTGTACCTGAACATAGGAGAGAAACTGTTATCAAAAAGCATTTCATACCCTGTGACATCAAAGTAGAAAATCAAAATAGTTTTGTAAGTCAAATTCATAACCTTAGATTCCCTGTTGGCCTTTGAAGTGTGTCTTTGTACAAATTTACATGTCACTGGTGTGCTAGTCATGCTAATTCTGGTCAAATTTTATGAGAAATATTGCCCAAAATGGCTAATTCTCCTAAGCAAATTTGAAATGAAAAATTCCAGAACAGTTCCAGAGTTTCATTTTTATTTGTTGTCTTTCTCAAAAACTTCTGCTTCTGGTTCATATTTCCTTATCTTCCTTTGTGACATTCAATTACATTTTCTATTACTATCTGTAGTCATGATTCTTAACATTTACTTTGACTGATGCCTTTATCTTGTCTGGAATTCTGATTATACTTTGAACTTTACTTGAAGTTTATGAATATTACTGTCTCAAGAAGACTTGGTCTTGCTTTCAAAACTTTTATTAATATTATTTTTTAGCATCAAATTTAGCAATTCTTTCCTTTCCTACTAATCAGCTCAATTTAGATCACATAATAATTTCTAAATGTAAATATTAATATATACTTAAGTACATTTGATTCATAAAGAACAGTCACTTTACGTTAGGATTATTCTCTGTCTTATTGTTAAATTAATTAGTAAGGGGGCCGATAGCCTGAGGTGGTTGTAATGCCCTGGCAGCCTGTGTAAATAAACTAGAACCTAAAAGCAATCAGTCACTACAAATAAAAGGGGATTTGAGCTATAGCCAACCAATAATTTCCTTATTTTGCACTTTTTTGTTTTATAAACATCTCTCTCCTGAGTTCCTATGTGTTAAGTACTCCTTACAGCTTCTGGTTATGTAATGTCCTATTAAAACAGATTTTTGCTCAAAGAAACTTGAAATACCAATATGCCTCACTTTAACTTTTAACACTATATTTGGTGAACCTTACAAAATAAAAGTTAAATTTTACAAAATTCTGGGCTTTGTTTTAATCTTTAAAAATGTTGACCTCACTGTGGTGACCCAAGGACAAAGGAGCAGATAAAACCAAGCAGGGTCTTGGAAAACAAGAAGAGAAAAACCAGACCCTTATTGTCCTTCCCTCCCCCATGTTATAATTATTAATGGATTTCAGGTCCTCCTGGATGGTATAGCCTGTCTCCCCTCCTACCCCATAGGGAGAAGGTATTTGCCTAACTCTTTCTCCCACCCAGTATATGTGCCTCATTCAATTAGAAAATGACCCATAAGACCCCTTTACTACTCTTCGTACCCTGGGTATAAAAGTGGACTAAGGACCCCTGTTCAATGTTGGTTGTCCCTTGAGCTGGCCTGCTGTTCTAACCACATCACCCACTCTAATAAACTTTATTTCCCCCTCATTCTGTCTCATGTCTGGAAATTCTTTTCCAGCCTGTGCCTGGTCCAAGACACTCACCTTATAACTTATTTTAGCAAAATACTATGTTGAATGAATAATATCACCAAAGTATGCTTACTTGCTTAACAAATATTCTCTTAATGTTTTAAAAATATCAGAATATTCAAACAAGAATTATCTTCCCTTGTTTTGTAGCTCTTTCAAATGATGGGATGATAACAGAGACAGAAGATTCTACGACAGGATATTAGGCATTTTACATAATTTATTTGAGCCTTTATTTTCTCACTTTAAAAATATTTACATTGCCTAACATTACCATTCTTCTTGAAGCCTTAGATAGTATTCTAAGGGGTCCTTTGGGGCCATTTAAAAGATTAACAACTTTTAAGTGTCCTAAAGAAAATGTATTTTTAATGGAAATTTGCTTTAATTAAGATCATGGCATAATTTGAGGCATGCTTAAATGGTGCTGTCCTGGTGAATCTTACATAACTGTTAATTCTTCAAAGAAAGAAAATTAAGTCATGAGGGAAAATGAAGTTATGAGACTAGGACCATGGTTCCTGTTTTCTATTCCTCGAACACTAAAACTGAGCAAGACAACCAGTAAAGGGAGGAGATGAAATTCCAAACCTTGGATCTTAGGCTCTGATTCATATCAGATATTAAATTTTAAAGTCATGAAAAGGACATAGATACCCTCTGAGGTCCATGGGAGGCAGAAGTCTTTACTTATTATATAGATGCATTATGAAAATGTCAGGCTGTCCTTAAAACTTAGAGAAGCCCCTGATAGTAAGTCCTAAGAGTACAGGCATGAAAGAAGAAATGCAGCAAACCAACTTACACATTACTTAGATGAAATTGGGGAAGAAGCTGTCAGTGCAAAAGAAAAAAAAAAATTGCCTTTGGAATATTCTATATACAGTTTAGAAAGTTTAAAACATTCTGAAGAAAGTGGCAATCTCTATTTTAAGAAGATTCTATAGATATAAAAGAAGACCAACCAACTGAAAGAGCAAAGCTTATTTATTTAGAGCTTATAAGATAGTCAACCACTATCATATGCTTGTTGCAGTGATTCAAAGATAGGCAGAGGAATGGGAGCACTTTATAGAAGTGATGGGCTTCAAATATGTCCTTATGGAAGGGTGTTGACATATGAAAGGTATAATTGTGTAACTAGAAGTACTAGAAGAGGGGAAAGCTATGTGATTGGTAAGGGATGCATATTTGACTTTCTCTGATTGGTCTCAGTTAAAAGTGGGGACAAAATTAGGAAGATGTTGGTTATAAACAAGCCCTGACCATTTGGGACCAAATGTTAGAGAATTTATTGTTTACCTCACTTTCTGAATTGTCACTAGAGATAGCAATCTGGCTTCCTTTAGGTTCAACTGATAGCAAGCTGGCTTCCTGAGTTATTTATTATAAAGGGCTGGTTTCTTGGATAACTTGCCCCAGGCAGGGGATCAAAGTTTTATTTTTACATATTGTCTAGCTCTCACCTGTTTGTATATTCAGTCTCTTAATTACATGCAATTAACGCACATGAGTGAAGCTGTATCTTGGTGCAAGAAGTAATCATAAGACCCATCTTGTATAATTTTATATGAAAACAATATTCTTTATAAATGTTTTCCTTATTATTTTCATATTGCTTAAGTAACAGCAGATTTGAATTTTTTTAAGATTATGCTGATCAATCCTGGAATAGAAATTGCACAATCACACCTCACACACAAACACAATGGAAGAAGGAATAAAGAAAAAGCAAAAAGAAGAGTTTGCCCCCTAATATGGTAGTAACAAAGAAAAGCTAGGTTTGAAAAAGAGAAAAGGTGTGAGTTTTTGAATAGAGAACAGATCCAGTTATTTAAGGATTTATTTCAGAACTACATGTTATATAACTAAAACCATTAAGATTTGTTGATTATATTTTGCTAGTGTTCAGTTTAATATTTATGGCATGACTCCTGAAAAATAGTCCATAAGAATGTTAATAAAAACAACAGTTAATATTTAATCTTATGAGAAAATGTGTCAATTCATCTAAGTTATCCACAAAAGAATCTATTTATAATTTTATGATTAAAATAATGTTTTTAATATTTGTAAGTATTCTGATTACAGTAAGTCAGAGTTTATTAAGACACTCAATAGTGTATTAAAAGATAAGCTGTTCATGAGTTTGGAAGTTCTAAGTTTGATCTATGATATTACAATTTATTAAATTGGTAATCTCCATCAGTAAATCTGAAATTAAAAGTTGCAGAATGATAATGATGTCTACTCGGTGTATTGTCCTTAATGAGTACCAAATAAGAAATTCCTTTGTAAAACAGAACATTCACTATAAACATAAGAGATTATTACTATTTCATTATTATTACTATTATCAAATTATATTAACATATATACTTATGTTAACTTTGTGTTTATAATATGGAAACCAAAATCATAAACACAGAGAAAACTTTGACTGCAAGTCAAACATCCTATCTGTTTAAATGACCTGGGTTTAATAAGTACAAAAGTGAGTGAAAGTCACTCAGTCACATCTGACTCTTTGCAATCCCATGGACTGTAGCCTTCCAGGCTCCTCTGTCCATGGAATTCTCCAGTCAAGAACACTGGAGTGGGAAGACATTCCTTTCTTCAGGGGATCTTCCCAACCCAAGGATCAAACCCAGGTCTTCTGCACTGCAGGTGGATTCTTTACCATGAGCCACCAGGGAAACCCTTAATAAGTAAAGTATTTTTGCAATTACAAGAGACCAACCAAACTGTAGAGTGTGTGGAAAGAGACTCTATATAGATTTCTCTTCAAGTAGGACTTCTGTACAGCTTTGGTAAGATTGTTCAGCAGACAACTTCCAGCTTTCAGTACTGCCAGAGGCTTCCTCAGTGATAGAAAGCCACTATTCCCAACAATATACTGTTCCTAGATTAGGGGTTGAGGTGCCATCCTGTGACTGAGCTAGGAAAGAGTATAAATACTGGGTGATTTCAACCCAATTCTGTCAACTCTAAAGGGAAAATTTGTCCGAGGGCTCTCTACCAAAATAGCCAATACTTTGTTAGACCTGCATCTGAGTTTAAACTCTTCCTCTGTCCAAAATTATCCTCTCTTTTTTTTTCAAAGGTGATAATCTCTACTAGGTAGCTTGAACCTGAAAATCTACTTGAACATCTACTGTCAGAGAACCTGACTTGTCACTATTTTCCAAGGTGGTAATATAAAATTTTTGAGTTTAATAATCCAGGGGCAGGCTGGTGTTGAAGGTCCTGTTGCTTGAGATAAATGAAGCACGAACAAGCCTGAGATATACTTGGTTGTTGACAAGTTTATTGGTGACAAATTGGAATAGGGTAAGAATAGCAAGAAGAGATAAGAAAGCCTGCCTCAGAGATCAATGCAAAGAAATAGAGGAAAACAACAGAATGGGAAAGACTAGAGATCTCTTCAAGAAAATTAGAGATAACAAGGGAACATTTCATGCAAAGATGGGCTCGATAAAGGACAGAAATGGTATGGACCTAACAGAAGCAGAAGATATTAAGAAGAGATGGCAAGAATACACAAAGAACTGTACAAAAAAGATCTTCATGACCCAGATAATTACGATGATGTGATCACTGACCTAGAGCCAGACATCCTGGAATGTGAATTCAAGTGGGCCTTAGAAAGCATCACTATGAACAAAGCTAGTGGAGGTGATGGAATTCCAGTTGAGCTATTCCAAATCCTGAAAGATGATGCCGTGAAACTGCTGCACTCAGTATGCCAGCAAATTTGGAAAACTCATCAGTGGCCACAGGACTGGAAAAGGTCAGTTTTCATTCCAATCCCAAAGAAAGGCAATGCCAAAGAATGCTCAAACTACTGCACAATTGCACTCATCTCACACGCTAGTAAAGTAATGCTCAAAATTCTCCAAGCCAGGCTTCAGCAATACGTGAACCATGAACTTCCTGATGTTCAAGCTGGTTTTAGAAAAGGCAGAGGAACCAGAGATCAAATTGCCAACATCCGCTGGATCATGGAAAAAGCAAGAGAGTTCCAGAAAAACATCTATTTCTCCTTTATTGACTATACCAGCCTTTGACTGTGTGGATCACAATAAACTGTGGAAAATTCTTCAAGAGATGGGAATACCAGACCACCTGATCTGCCTTTTGAGAAATCTGTATGCAGGTCAGGAAGCAACAGTTAGAACTGGACATGGAACAACAGGCTGGTTCCAAATAGGAAAAGGATTACGTCAAGGCTATATATTGTCACCCTTTTTATTTAACTTATATGCAGAGTACATCATGAGAAACACTGGGCTGGAAGAAGCACAGGCTGGAATCAAGATTGCCTAGGGAAATATCAATAACCTCAGATATGCAGATGACAGCAACCTTATGGCAGAAAGTGAAGAGGAACTCAAAAGCCTCTTGATGAAAGTGAAAGAGGAGAGTGAAAAAGTTGGCTTAAAGCTCAACATTCAGAAAACGAAGATCATCGCATCCGGTCCCACCACTTCATGGGAAATAGATGGGGAAACAGTGTCAGACTTTATTTTCTGGGCTCCAAAATCACTGCAGATGGTGACTGCAGCCATGAAATTAAAAGACGCTTACTCCTTGGAAGGAAAGTTATGACCAACCTAGATAGCATATTCAAAACAGAGACATTACTTTGCCAACAAAGGTCCATCTAGTCAAGGCTATGGTTTTTCCAGTAGTCATGTATGGATGTGAGAGTTGGACTGTGAAGAAGGCTGAGCGCCGAAGAATTGATGCTTTTGAACTGTGGTGTTGGAGAAGACTCTTGAGAGTCCCTTGGACTGCAAGGAGATCCAACCAGTCCATTCTGAAGGAGATCAGTCCTGGGATTTCTTTGGAAGGAATGATGCTGAAGCTGAAACTCCAGTACTTTGGCCACCTCATGCGAAAAGTTGACTCATTGGAAAAGACTCTGATACTGGGGAAGACTGAAGGCGGGAGGAGAAGGGGACGACAGAGGATGAGATGGCTGGATGGCATCACTGACTCAATCGATGTGAGTCTGAATGAACTCCGGGAGTAGTGATGGACAGGGACGCCTGGCGTGCTGTGATTCATGGGATCACAAAGAGTCAGACACGACTGAGCAACTGATCTGAACTGAACTGAACTGAACTGAATGGTGGATAACATGAAATCTTTCTTCACAAAAGAACATGAGCTCCTCTCAGAAACAGCTTTTGTCTCTCCTCTTGGCTCTTAAGTTTAACTCAGGTTAAACTGCAGTTAACAATCAATCTGAGGGGCTTCCCCGGTGTCTCAGTGGTAAGAATCTGACAGCCAAAGTACGGGACACAGGTTCAATCTCTGGTGTAGGAGGATCCCACATGCCACGGAATGACCAAGCCTGTGTGCCACAACCAGTGAGCCTTGCTCTACAAGAAGCCACAACTACAGAGCCCATGTGCTGCAACTACTGAAGCCCAAGTGTCATAGAGCCTGTGCTCCATAACGAGAGAGGCCACTGTGGTGATAAGCTCATGCACTGCAACTAAAGAGTAGCCCTGACTTGCCACAAGCAGAGAAAAGCCCTTGCTGCAACAAAGACCCAACACAGACAATAAATAAATAAATATAATTTTAAAAATAGTCAATCTGGAGGCCTGATAATGGACATTATCCAAAAACATCTAGAACATCTAGCCAGCACACAGTGGAAAAAGCTGCAACAAAACCCACGGGATTAGATTCTGAAGATTTTTAACAAGAGTGCTGAAAGATAAAAATGGTAAAGGAAAAATCTGTAGATTTTTCAAAGAGTGATGAAATGGTGAAATTGGTGAAATTGGCCCAATTTCCCAAATAATACCTTTCAATACCTCATGAGAACCACAAGAGAGGGCAACTGAAAATACCGAAAGAGTCACAAACTAAACTAACTTGAAATGCTAATACTGGCAACTCTCTGACAAGGAAGTATGTGCTTCAGTTCAGTTCAGTCGCTCAGTCATGTCCGACTCTTTGCGACCCCATGAGCTGCTGCACGCCAGGCCTCCCTGTCCAACACCAACTCCCAGAGCCCACCCAAACTCATGTCCATTGAGTCGGTGATGCCATTCAACCATCTCATCCTCTGTCGTCCCCTTCTCCTCCTGCCCTCAATCTTTTCCAGCATCAGGATCTTTTCAAATGAGTCAGCTCTTTGCATCAGGTGGCCAACGTATTGGAGTTTCAGATTCAACATCAGACCCTCCAAAGAACACCCAGGACTGACCTCCTTTAGGATGGACTGGTTGGATCTCCTTGCAGTCCAAGGGACTCTCAAGAGTCTTTTCCAACACCACAGTTAACAAAAGCATCAATTCTTCGGTGCTTAGCTTTCTTTATAGTCCAACTCTCACATCCATACATGACCACTGGAAAAACCATAGCCTTGACTAGACAGACCTTTGTTGGCAAAGTAATGTCTCTGCTTTTTAATATGCTGTCTAGGTTGGTCATAACTTTCCTTCCAAGGAGTAAGCATCTTTTAATTCCATGGCTGCAATCACCATCTGCAGTGATTTTGGAGCCCCCCAAAATAAAGTCTCTCACTGTTTCCACTGTTCAAGTGAATATACTATTAATGACTAGAGGACCCACCTGAGATTCTTTTCCACTGGAAGATCTAGAAGATCCTCCATACACTGAGGCTATGAAAGGCTCAGGGTGCACCAGTGTCATTAAAAACAGTATCAGGCTCCATTCACCATAGATTAAAGTTTACGGTAGAAGAGACCATAACAGAATATGATGTTTCACTAGCAAGCAGACATAAGGACTGCAGATAAGAGAGGCTAAAATTGGCACTGAGCTGGGAGATCAGGATCTCAATTTCAATAAGGCAGTCAAGGGTATATACAGATGTTATTTAATAATAAAATGATCACAAATGACAGAATACAACTAAAACTGACATAGGTAAAATTGATTGATTGAGATAACTGAAAACCCAAGGAAAGAACATCTTTCTATTTCTGGCACCACTGCATCCAGGAAAAACTACCTTCGTGTTTATCGTTTGCTTTCTCTTATCACTAGCTTTCCTATCCTTTGTGTTGGCAAGAGCCAAGAAAAGACTTCCCCTTCTAACAATGAGATGATTATCACCAGCCCCAAGAAGGCTTCCTATTCTCTCAGAAACACCACTGGAAAATGGAACTCTTTCTTACACTGTTCCAAAAATCAACTAATTATGAGTCTCCTTTGCTGACAGATCTTGCTTCAAGTTCATGTTCATCCATGAACAACTATCTATACGCAGTGTAATGGAACATATATTTTGGCCAATTCTGAGTCAAATGACAACTCCTGGAGCTAGAAAGAGTTGCTTTTTCTAAAACGTTGACTAAGTGGAGGATATGAGTTTTGCCTGAGGAGTTAATAGTATTAGAAGGAGCAGGCAGGCAAAAACAGAGATGCTTAGAAGAACATTCAAATGTTTATTTAAAATAGAGACCTAGCAGCTAAAGCTGCTAATACAATATTGCTATATGTGTGTGCATACTAAATTACTTCAGTTGTGTTCAACTCTGTGCGACCCTATGGACGGTAGCCTGCCAAGCTCCTCTGTCCACAGGATTCTCCAGGTAAAAATACTGGAGTGGGTTGCTGTGCCCTCCTCCAAGGGATCTTACAAAACCAGGGATCAAACCTTCATCTCTTATATCTGCTGCATTGGCAGGTGGGTTCTTTACCACTAGTGCCACCTTGGAAGCCCCATTGCTATACAAATACTATCAAAAATAGAATGTGAGGACCAACAAAGACTGAATAGTTGACTGCATAAGCCATGTATTTGTTATCCACAATCACATATGAAAGAGCAAATTATAGAAATGCATCATGTGTTATAATTCTGTGCTCTATAACTTCAAATAACTTGTGAAACCACAACACATTTATTTCACAACTTCCCCAGTGGTAAAGAATCTGACTGCACCACAAGAAACACAGAAGACACAAGTTTTTATCCCTGGGTTGGAAAGATCCGCTGGAGGAGAAAATGGCAACCCACTCCTGGGTTCTTGCCTGGAAAATCCCATGGACAGAGGAGCATGGTGGGCTTCAGTCTGTTGGGTCGCAGAGTCAGACACAGCTGAGTTTCTGAGCATGCATTATTAACATGAGATTACTTGTGTGTGAAATGATATTTCTCACAATTATCAAAATAACTAATAATATTTACACTGAAATGATTATTAATTTTGTATGTTTTCCTCATTTCAGTCTGTAAATTTAAAAATGGCTCTATTGGCAATACATCTTTATACAGAAAATATTCACTTTTTAGTATGTGAATATTGAATAGAATTTAGTATTTCATTCATAAATAATTTTGTAAAAAATTCGATTTCATTCTAGTCAGTTTAACATTCATGTTTTAAGAGAATATCTTTTATGTAATGAAAATGTGGTCCTTGTAATCACATTCAATATATTTCGCTAATTAAGGATAGCAGTAAAATAGGGATCCAAAGTTTCATCTAACTTTTTCACATTTTTTTTGCAATTAATATTCTAGAACTAAAGTTTGTATCTTTTATGAGAAAAATATGTTTAATCATCCAATATGTTCAAAACAAGTTAGTATAAATACAACAATAATTTGCATAGTGGTACTCCTGGAGTTTTACTTCTCAACTTTGTCAGATTTATAGAACATACTGGGAGAAAACTAAGCATATGCTCTGTTCTCATAAACAAAGCAATTTGGAAGAAAATTGCCATGTTAGAAGAGGACAAAAATATGTATTTTAAGTGCTATGTTTAAAATTCAGGTATAATCATAAAATTCACAAAATAAAATGATGAAAAACATCACAGAGCTAGAATAAATTATGTCTAAATCAATTAAAACACTGGTATTATAGAAATCTGCACAGATTATTAGAGAGTACAATATTGACTACTATACATTTATATGGAAAAGGCAATGGCACCCCACTCCAGTACTCCTGCCTGGAGAATCCCATGGACGGAAGAGCCTGGTAGGCTGCAGTCCATGGGGTCGCTGAGGGTCGGACACGACTGAGCAACTTCACTTTCACTTTTCACTTTCATGCATTGGAGAAGGAAATGGCAACCCACTCCAGTGTTCTTGCCTGGAGAATCCCAGGGACGGGGGAGCCTGGTGGGCTGCCGTCTGTGGGGTCGCACAGAGTCAGACACGACTGAAGTGACTTAGCAGCAGCATACATTTATATAATAATACAGATCTTTTTATGGTTTTAATTATGGCAGTTAAAAGAAAATATAAAATATTATGGACTTATATAGGACAAAATGCCATCAGGTAAATTTTAAATTCTCCACATTTAAAATGTAATCAGCATTATTAAAGGCTTCCTTCACCTATGAAAATCAAAAACATGAAATACAGTAGTGGTAACATTTGAGAGGCTTGAAATTCTATTTATTGCTTTATTTTATATTATAAAGTTTATATAGTAAAAGGTTTAAAAATGGAGATTATTCAACCAAATTGTAGATCTATCAAGCTTCATAAGAATGCAGTTTTCTAAAAAGATATATTTTCCCTTTTAAAATTATAGTTGGTATAGAATTCTTGTTGGCACCTAGAACTAAATAAATTAAAAACTCTGTCTTCATAGTAATTTTAAAATTCAACACTAGAATAATAGTTAAGCTCTTGTCTTTAACATTATTACCCCTTTGCTTGAGCAAAGAGAATCAAGGTTTATGCTATTACATTCAGGTTTTCCAACAGTCAGAGCATATAATCAGTTATTTTTTTTTTTAATTAAACAGGTCTATTTTTAAAATCATACATACAAACATCTGTAAGCAAGACTCTGAGATTGCTATCTGAATGTTCTAAAAAATTATCTTTCTTTAAAATGATTTGTTCATGCCAGAGTCCATACATCTTCAAACAACACAATTTAAAAAATAAATAAATAAATAAATAAAATAAGAGCAGAATAAACATATAATAAATTAGTAAGTCAATGAATGAGTAAGGCAACTTTTCCAAAAATTATTAATTGGAGTTCTGTAGTTGCAAACACCAAAAATCAACTATGCATAATTAAGCAAAAAACAATTTTTTTGTGAATTATCAGCCAGTGTACACATTTCCTGAGAACTGAGCATAAGTCTTAGCAATAGTCAGAAGCTAGTAGTGGTAGATAGATTCTGTTTTAAGCAACAGGAAATGTTCACTCATAGATGATAGTTAGACAGATGGATGAAGAGATAGAGTATAATACATGTATAATCTTCAACAGTTTTTCTCTTGGCCCTGGCATCACTCTGCTAATTATTTAAAATTTTAGAGGATTAAATTATTGTCTAACTTGGGATACATGCCTTTGTTTGGGTGAGGTGGACATTTATCATTCTGTCTTTTTTTGTTGTCCCATTTTGTTTTATAAATTAGGAGATTGAAGCTCAGACAGAAAGGGTATAGTAATCAATATTCAAGGTGTGTATTAATTTTATGGTTACCTTATAAGTTTCCAGACTAGAAATTTGCTTTCAGCTTGAAAGCAAAGCTGAAGATTAAAAGAACTGATGTAGGTAAATTTAAATAAGCTTAAAATGAGGGAAAAACAATCAATTAATATTTATACTTCATAATGAGGCTATATATAGTCACGAGCTGAACATATTACTGAGATAAAATACAGAATTATAACTGAAGAACGTTTTTTAAACAACCCTAGTATATTTTAGGAGAGGCAACCAACTTCATTTTAACCAAGAATATACTTACAAATTAGCCTGTTTTAAGGATAACTTATGGCACTTTGTAATTCATGAGCGAATACTCATTTCTTTCCAGGCTTTTACATTTTCTTTGTCAATTAAGTGAGAAGTATTTTGGATTACATTTATAAATTCTTTTGTCTATAGCTAAAAGTCACAACTTTTCTTAAGGTGTCACAAGAATCTCTCATGCGCTTGACATCTATTGATCTCATCTACTTAATGGTTTTCTTTTCTGCTGTAAATCTATGTCCTGGTCTTATTTCAAAATAGTAATGACTCTCTCAATTTTCTTTTATCTTAAAAATAATCAACTATGACATTTTAACATTGGAGTTGGACAGGAATATAATTAGATATCATTTCACTTACTCTCAAGTAAGTCACCTTGTTTTTTTCAGGTATATATGCACAAACATTCCAGAAACAACCACCAATTATTTGAGCATGGATAAATATCAGTTTAATGTGGACTGGAAACTGATAAGCCCGTACCTGAACCCACAAGTCCCTCCTCACAAATCCTGATATTTAACTACATCATTTATATTAATACAAGCTTCCAATACTCCTTCCCAGATGACAAAGGGAGTAGGGAATAAATATTATGATGAATATTTTCATACTTAATTGGTAGCTAGATCAAAACATATTCCCATCTAACATGGAGATTTTAGAACCAGATAAAATATGTAGGAGACTGAGAGACATTTCTCCAGTCATTAGAACAGAAATTATTCCAAAGTAAGTAGGGAACAGCTACTCAGTGTTCTCTACAGAAGCAAATGATTTTTATTTTTAAAGGGAATCCCACTGAATTAACCTGAGTTTTTGTTTAAATATCTGTAGAATAAAAATTACATGGAGAGAGAACTTAGAGAGATAATGCAGGGAGCTACAGAGATAGCCAAATACCACTATAAGCTCACTTTCCAGTTCCATCATGATGATAAAAGTTAAAGGCACATAGCTGGTTGGCTAGTGAAGGTTAAAGTTGCTCATCCACCCTGTCCAACTTTTGCGACCATGGACTATACAGTCCATGGAATTCTCCAGGCAAGAATACTGGAGTGGGCAGCCTTTCCCTTCTCCAGGATGTTGACTGGAGTTGCTTTCATTTTTTTTTTTTAATGCACTTTGTACGTTATATACAGGAAAATAGTCTTATTCACTGTCATTCAAAATTTACGAATAATGATGCCTGGTGGTTTGAAGACTGTCAGTGTGGTAATACGTCTTCTTGACATTATGCTACTGCTTTATGGTATTCAAAATAATATATTACATATTACATATACAAAAAGATGTTATTTAAGAAGGTAATTCACATTCCAGAATACTGGTAAGTTTACAAGTCACAGACTTAATTTCAATTGTCATCCATTATAACACTGAAAGGAAAAGAGAAGGTAAAGACAGGTAAGAAGAAATCACAGTGAGAAAAAAAGGAATTAAATTTCAGTAGTAATCAATAAGTAATATTAATATAAAATTATGTTGCACATACATATTTTTAACTGTGTGTAAAATATAGTAATTTTTTAATTTATTGCACTTTAAAAGTTTTAATAAAAAACTCTTAAAAAAACACTTTTCTTTTTCTCCTTTCAGGAAAGGTATTCTCATCCGAGTATCTGTGCTCTATGCAATCATACTGACATTACATGGTGATGTTACCAAGGATCAGTGATTTAAAGGTTTCAAAATTCCCCTATAGAACAATAAAAACTGTGAGTAAATATTTCCATCATTAACGCTATTTATTAATATAAGTGTATATGTGTCTTTGTTGACGTGCGAAGCTAAAGATATATATTTGTATAACTTTTCTTCCATGGTATTTGTATACCAATAATTTAACACTGAAAATTTCCACTAATTACAAGCAGTTTATTATTTTTCATTTAAAATTATAAATAATGTTAAAAATAAAAGCTTCTCAAATATACTTGGGAAAAGTCAACTCTGGGCAATTAAAAGGACTGGCAAAAGAGAAGTCCTATGCCAAAATACTACTTTTCTTTATAAATACTAAGTATATTTCTCTATTCTAGATCAAATACTCTTTATTCAAAATGTGTTTAAGTGATTCATACATTCATGCAACTTATTAAATATATCAGTATTTCACATCTGAACATTCATTATTAGAATTAAAAAAAGGATTTGCTAATGAATGATCTCATCATTTCTAGGTATACAAAACAGTATACAAAAGTTTTGCAGGGCTTACAGAAAAAAAATTTTATAAAGAATCTCAACCAAAGCATGCGTTTATATAGCCCTCTCATCTATGAGATTTTATATAGAATCACAGATGATAGATAAAATAATTGATTTATTACTTTTTTATGTTTCAGTCTTTTTTAATAAAACCTCTGCCAGAATTGTTTTTGTTCAACATAATATTTTTTCACTTTAATGACACTGACATCACAAAACAGTCAGCCAAACACTAAAAATTAGAACTAAAACCTAATTCTTCTTTATCAACATTAATCAGGATTCTGTTTATATCTCAATGCATAGTAGTAACTTTTATTAAGGTTTATAACACTAATGTACAGCTTCAGTCTCAGAAGTTGACCAAACGATCTGTATGCAGAATTGCCCTAAGTCTCTGGAAGGCCAAATACCAGTGTGGCTCAGCTGGTAAAGAATCCGCCTGCAATGCGGGAGACCTGGGTTTGACCCCTGGGTTGGGAAGATCCCTGGAGAAGGGAAAGGCTACCCACTCCAGTATTCTGGCCTGGAGAATGCCATGGACTGTATAGTCTATGGGGTCACAAAGAGTTGGACACAACTAAGCAACTTTCATGTCACTTCACACTTAACCCTCAGTTCAGGAGTCCCTGAACCTGGGATAATGCTGGTACTCCTCATGTATTATCATTACAACATCAGAAATTCAAACAAGGTATATCACTAGGATTAATTGTAGATATTTGAATATTCTCCTTTTAAAAGAAGCAAACATTCTAGATGTAATTTGGAGTAAAATATCTTGTAACATTAATATTTTACCAGTCAAAGCAGAAATACTATTTACTACAAGAGTAATAATCCAGTTATTCATTTTCCAAATATTGCTTGAAAAATTGTTATACTGATGCTGATAGTAAAGGTGACTCTTTAGTAGAACTTAAGTATGCTAGGAACTCAGTCAGTTAAGTCACTCAGGGCTGTACGACTGTTTGTGACCCCATGGATGCAGCACACCAGGCTTCCCTGTCCATCACCAACTCCCAAAGCTTATTCAAACTCATGTCCATTGAGTACGTGATGCCATGCAACCATCTCATCCTCTTCTGTCCCCTTCTCCTCCTTCCTTCAATCCTTCCCAACATCAGGATCTTTTCTAATGAGTTAGTTCTTCGCATCAGGTGGCCAATGTATTAGAGTTTTAGCTTTAACACCCGTCCTTCCAATGAATATTCAGAACTGATTTCTTTAGGATTGACTGGTTGGATCTCTTTGCAGTCCAAGGGACTCTCAAGAGTCTTCTCCAACACCACAGTTCGAAAGCATCAATTCTTCAGTGCTCAGCTTTCTTTATAATCCAACTCTCACATCCATACATGACTACTGGAAAATCTGTAGCTTTGACTAGATGGACCTTTGTTGGCAAAGTAAAGTCTTTGCTTTTTAGCATGCTCTCTAGGTTGGTTATAGTTTTTATTCCAAGAAGAAAGTGTCTTTAGATTTCATGTCTGCAGTAGCCATCTGCAGTGGTTTTGGAGCCCCGAAAATAATGTCTCTCACTGTTTCCATTGTTTCGTATCTATTTGCCATGAAGTTATGGGACGAAATGCCATGATCTTAGTTTTCTGAATGTTGAGTTTTAAGCCAACTTTTCCACTCTCCTCCTTCATTTTCATCAAGAGGCTCTTTAGTTCTTCACTTTCTGCCATGAGGCTGGTGTCATTGGCATATCTGAGGTTATTGATATTTCTTGTGGCAATCTTGACTCCAGCTTGTGCTTCATCCAACACAACATTTTTCATGGTGTACTATGCATATAAGTTAAATAAGCAGGGACAGTATACAGCCTTGACGTACTCCTTTCCTGATTTGTAATCAGTCTGTTGTTCCATGTCCAGTTCTAACTATTGCTTCTTGACCTGCATACAGATTTCTTAGGAGGCAGGTCAGGTGGTCTGGTATCCCCATTTCTTTCAGAATTTTCCACAGGTTGTTGTAATCCACACAGTCAAAGGCTTTGGCATAGCCAATAAAGCAGAAATAGATGTTTTTCTGGAACTCTCTTTCTTTTTTGATGATCCAGAGGATCTTGACAATTTGATGTCTGGTTCCTCTGCCTTTTCTAAAACCAGCTTGAACATCTGAAAGTTCACAGTTCACATACTGCTGAAGCCCAGCTTGGAGAATTTTGAGCATTACTTTACTAGTATGTGAGATGAGTGCAATTGTGCAGTAGGTTGAATATTCTTTGGCATTGCCTTTCTTTGGAATGGGAATGAAAACTGACCTTTTTTGGTACTGTGGTCACTGCTGAGTATTCCAAATTTGCTGGCATATTGAGTGCAGCACTTTCATAGCATCATCTTTCAGGATTTGAAATAGCTCAACTGTAACTTCATCACCTCCATTAGCTTTGTTTGTAGTGGTGCTTCCTCAGGTCCACTTGACTTTACATTCCAGGATGTCTGACTCTAGGTGAGTGATCACACTATCATGCTTATCTGGGTATTGAAGATCTTTTTTGTATAGTTCTGTGTATTCTTGTCACCTCTTCTTAATATCTTCTGCTTCTGTTAGGTCCATAACATTTTGTCCTTTATTGTGCCCATCTTTCCATGAAATGTTTCCTTGGTATCTCTAATTTTCTTGAAGAGATCTCTAGACTTTCCCATTCTATTGTTTTCCTCTATTTCTGTGCACTGATCACTGAGGAAGACTTTCTTATCTCTCCTCGCTATTCTTTGGAACTCTGCATTCAAATGGGTATATCTTTTCTTTTCTCTTTTGCCTTTTACTTCTGTTCTTTTCTCAGCTATTTGTAAGGCCTCCTCAGACAACCATTTTACTTTTTTGCATTTCTTTTTCTTGGGGATGGTCTTGATCACTGCCTCCTGTACAATGTCACAAACTTCCATCCATAGTTCTTCAGGCACACTATCTATCAGATCTAATCCCTTGATCTATTTGCACTTCCACTCCACTATATAATCATAAGGAATTTGATTTAGGTCATACCTGAATGGTCTAGTGGTTTTTCCTACTTTCTTCAATTTAAGTCTGAATTTGACAATAAGAAGTTCATGATCTGAGATACAGTCAGTTCCCAGTCTTGTTTTTGCTGACTGTATAGAGCTTCCCCACCTTTGACTGCAAAGAATATAATCAATCTGATTTCAGTATTGGCCATCTGGTGATGTCCTTGTGTAGCATCTTCTCTTTTGTTGTTGGAAGAGGGAGTTTAGTATGACCAGTGCTTTCTCTTGGCAAAACTCTGTTAGCCTTTTCCCTACTTCATTTTGTACTCCAAGGCCAAATCTGCCTGTTATTCCAGGTATCTCTTGACTTCCTACTTTTATATTCCAGTCCCATATAATGAAAAGGGCTTTTTTTAATTTATTTTATTTAGTTCTAGGAGTAGATGTACTTAATCAGTAATCACAAAAAAAAAAAAAAAAAAAAACACAATATAGGTATTTAATAAGTGACAAAAAGAAAGCAGTTTGAATTAAGAGCAAACAATATGGTCCTTTCATAGTATTAGGAAAAATCAGAAGAAACATTTTTGATAAAGTGACTTTGAGTATGAACTCACAAAAAGAAGGATAGTATTCAAGTGAAGGATAAATGGAGCAATACTAAAGTCAAAGGAAATATTAGGTGTAAAAGCCCTGAATCCCGAGCAAGTTTGTTACTCACAAGGAATTTAAAACCGTTAAGAGTACCCTTGCTTTCATAATGAAATGATAGGCTGTCCAGAAAATAGACAGAAGCAAGATAAATACAGAAATTTTAGGGTTTATTAATCTTTAAAATTTATCTTAAGAATAACAAGCTGTCAGAGAATGAAAAGTGAAAGTGTTAGTCACTCAGTTGGGTCTGACCCTTTGTGACCCTATGGACTGTAGCCTGCTGGGCTCCTCTGTCCATGGAATTCTCCAGGCAAGAATACTGGAGAGGGTTGCCATTCCATTCTGCAGGGGATCTTCCTGACCCAGGGATTGAACCTAGGTCTCCTGCATTGTAGGCAGATTCTTACTGCTACACCACTAGCAGCTTGTGTCAGAGAGTACTGTAAAGCAAAGAATTGGTATTTGTCTTATTATCCAAAACCTATCACAATAACGGCTCTATAAACATAATTGATATTGAAAAAGACAAATATATTGAAATATGTTTAGAGGTTGTTAAAATCATGTTGGGAAAACATGGTAAAGCTTGAACTAGTATCAGTGGGAATATATGGACATCTACAGATAAAAGGGAAGACTTGAAAGAGATTGGTGATTTACTAGTTGTAAAAGTAGCATAAGGATCTCTGGATAAAATACAGCCATTTCCCCAGATATTGGTCTCTTCATAAGGACCTGACTGGTTAAAAACAAATTTAGTTTAGACTGGGTCTCAACTAACTTCAAGACACTGAAAGAAGCTATGAAGTGTTAGTTGCCTAAACTGGAATCATAAAAAACAATTGGAATTAGCATTGATATTTTTCAACCAGAGAATTACAGACAGAATTTGAAGATATGGGATAGTTAGGATGGGAAGATCCCTTGGAGGAGCAAATCGCAAGCCACTCCAGTATTCTTGCCTGGAGAGTTACATGGAGAGAACCTGGTGGGCTACAGTCCATAGGGTTGCACAGAGTCGGACATGATTAAAGTGACATAACATGCACACAGTTAGGACTGTCTAGATAAAGAGACACTAAGGTTAAATTCAGAGCAACTACAAATTTTCAAGATCCCAGTTAAGGAGGATGCCAATGAAAATTATTGTTAAAAGGTGCAGGAATTAGGGGATACACCAGGAATGTACATAAACAGGTAATACTGCCAGATATGAGACCCTTGGGCTCTTGCCTTCTTTGCGCAACCCACCTTCCCTGACCTGGAGTAGGTCCGTACCAGTTAGTGCTCACCACATGAAGTATGATCACGGTTGTTATCACACGAGAGTTTGTAGAATATTAGCTCATTCCTAGTGGCTTCTGCTTCTGCAACAGAGAAGTGATTCAGGGTAAAGTGAAAGAAAAAGGACTACCTTCAGATATGGACTGTTTAAAAGAGAGGTGCCAGCAAAGAAGTCAATTATCAATATCCTGTTGATTAAACATGGGAATTAAGATCACTGAGAAAGATTAAATTGATCAAAGGAGAAAGATCATTGGAATCATGAGAATAAAATTAAGTGAGCGAAAAACTGGATGCAACTAAAGACAGTGTTTCAGGGTATTAAAAACAGAAAATAACAAATTTGAGAGTAGGTTATGTTTCTTAGTGGACAGTGACCAGGTGAAATAGTAGTTCCTGCTTGACTGTATCATTTTGAAACATAGAATGGCCTCTTCAAATAATGCGAGGACATCCTCTATCTGCATATTTTTATACTATAAGTTATCTGCAATGATAGATAATACTTGTACAAAATTTATCAGATGACAGTGAGGGTAATAAACAAGCAAAGTAATCAGGGACTATTTTAGAAACCAACATATAGTGCTGAGAGTTCAGTTCACAAGTTGATACTATTAACTTTTATATCATAACTCAAGTAAAATATTAGAAAAACTTTAGCCTTTCAGGACTTTGTGAAAGAGAATGAAGTGCCCAAATCTGAAGATAGAGCCATTCTGCCTGTGATGCAACTGTCTACACCTTCCATGTTTCTCATGTACATACTTTTGTCTACAACAAATGGAGAAGCCCATGGAAGGCATCCTAACCACATTATGCAACCACAGATTCTATAACCAATATCTTTCATCAGTAGAAGACAATGAGAAAATAAGGAGAATAGAATCAGGGGCCCTTAGAATTTGTTAATATGATGCCAAATAGGATGTAAACAAAATGAAAGTTAGCATGCTTAGGAGAATTTCAAAACCATGGGAAGATTTGAGGGAAATCAACTCTGTTGACTATAGTTTTCAAGTAAGTAAGATAAAAATCTTCATGCGCGATGAGTTCACTGAGACCGTGATAGCCGTTGTGTGAAGATGGAGTTTCCCGGAGGAAATGGCAATTACCTGACGATCACAGGGCCCTCGCACCCCTTCCTGTCAGGGGCCGAGACTAAAAAAAAAAAAAATCTTCATGCATGTTTTGAATGTTCAAATATTTATGTAACATTTCAAGTTTAAATTACAAATACTAGTTTTCTGTCAACAGATACTGGAGAACATATGGCTTACACAGCTGGAAATATGGTTCAGCATAACAGAAACCAATTGAGGAAATATCCAAATTATTTTCAATGTTATATGATTCCAAGATTTTCAAGAATTTTAAAATTTGTAAAGTTGAAGAAGAATATTTAATAAGACTAAACATTTCCCATGTCTGAGGTCAGGGGCAGCGGCTGAGAGGAGCTACCCCACGCCCTAGGTCAGTGGCAGTGGCCAAGAGGAGCTACCCCACATCCAAGGAGCAGTAGCTGTGCAGCTACAGGAGGGCTAGGAGGAGCTACTCCACATTCAAGGTCAGGAGGGGCGACCTCATCCAAGATAAAGAGCAGCGGCTGTGCTTTGCTGGAGCAGCCATGAAGAGATAACCCAAGTCCAAGGTAAGAGAAACTGAAGTAAGATGGTAGGTGTTGTGAGAGGGCATCAGAGGACAGACACACTGAAACCATAATCACAGAACACTAGCCAATCTGATCATACAGACCACAGCCTTGTCTAACTCAACGAAACTAAGCCATGTCGTGTGGGGCCACCCAATACAAGCAGGTCATGGTGGAGAAGTCTGACAGAATGTGGTTCACTGGAGAAGGGAATGAAAAACCACTTCGGTATTCTTGCTTTGAGAACCCCATGGACAGTATCAAAAGGCAAAATGATAAGATACTGAAAGAGGAACACCCCAGATCAGTAGGTGCCCAATATCCTACAGGAGATCAGTGGAGAAATAACTCCAGGAAGAATGAAGGGATGGACCCAAAGCAAAAACAATACCCAGTTGTGGATGTGACTGGTGATAGAAGCAAGGTCCTATGCTATAAAGAGCAATATTGCATAGGAATCTGGAATGTTAGGTCCATGAGTCAAGGCAAATTGGAAGTGGTCAAACAGGAGATGGCAAGAATGAATGTCGACATTCTAGGAATTGGCAAACTAAAACGGACTGGAATGGGTGAATTTAACTCAGATGACCATTATATCTACTACTGTGGGCAGGAATCCCTTAGAAGAAATGGCGTAGCCATCATGGTCAACAAAAGAATCTGAAATGCAATACATGGATGCAATCTCAAAAACGACAGAATGATATCTGTTCGTTTCCAAGGCAAACCATTCAATATTATGGTGATCCAAGCCTATACCCCAACCAGTAATGCTGAAGAAGCTGAAGTTGAATGGTTTTATGGAGACCTACAAGACCTTTTAGAACTAACACCCAAAAAGATATCCTTCTCATTATAGGGGACTGGAATGCAAAAGTAGGAAGTCAAGAAACATCTGGAGTAACAGGAAAATTTGGCCTTGAAATATGGAATGAAGCAGGGCAAAGGCTATTAGACTTTTGCCAAGAGAACACACTGGTCATAGAAAAACCCACTTCCAACAACACAGGAGAAGACTCTACCCATGGACATCACCAGATGGTCAACACCGAAATGAGACTGATCATATTCTTTGCAGTCAAAGTTGGAGAAGCTCTATTCAGTCAGCAAAAATAAGACCGGGAGCTGACTGTGGCTCAGAAAATGAACTCCTTATTGCCAAATTCACACTTAAATTGAAAAAAGTAGAGAAAACCACTAGACCATTTAGTTACGACCTAAATCAAACCCCTTATGATTATACAGTGGAAGTGAGAAATAGATTTAAGGGCCTAGATCTATCAGAGAGTGCCTGATGAACTGTGGGCAGAGCTTTGTGACATTGTACAGGAGACAGGGATCAAGACCATCCCCATGGAAAAGAAATGCAAAAGAGCACAATGGCTGTCTGGGGAGGCCTTACAAATAGCTGTGAAAAGATGAGAAGCAAAAAGAAAAGGAGAAAGGAAATATACTCCCATCTGAATGCAGAGTTCCAAAGAATAGCAAGGAGAGATAAGAAAGCCTTCTTCAGCGATCAATGCAAAGAAATAGAAGAAAACAACAGAACGGGAAAGTCTAGAGATCTCTTCAACAAAATTAGAGATACCAAGGGAACATTTCATGCAAAGATAGGATCAATAAAGGACAGAAATTGTATGGACCTAACAAAAGCAGAAGATATTAAGAAGAGATGGCAAGAATACACAGAAGAACCGTACAAAAAAGATCTTCACGATCCAGATAATTATGATGGTGTGATCACTGACGAGCCACACATCCTGGAATGTGAAGCCAAGTGGGCCTTAGAACGCATCACTAAGAACACAGCTAGTGGAGGTGATGGAATTCCAGTGGAGCTATTTCAAATCCTGACAGGTGATGCTGTGAAAGTGCTGCACTCAATATGCCAGCAAATTTGGAAAACTCATCAGTGGCCACAGGACTGGAAAAGGGCAGTTTTCATTCCAATCTCAAAGAAAGGCAATGCCAAAGAAGGCTCAAACTACTGCACAGTTGCAGTCATCTCACATGCTAGTAAATTAATGCTCAAAATTCTCCAAGCCAGGCTTCAGCAATACATGAACCTTGAACTTCCAGATGTTCAAGCTGGTTTTAGGAAAGGCACAGGAACCAGAGATCAAATTGCCAACATCTGCTGGATCATCAAAAAAGATGAGTTCCAGAAAAAACATCTATTTCTGCTTTATTGACTATGCCAAAGCCTTTGAGTGTGGATCACAATAAACTGTGGAAAATTCTGAAAGAGATGGGAATACCAGACCACCTGACCTGCCTCTTGAGAAACCTATATGCAGGTCAGGAAGCAACAGTTAGAACTGGACATGGAACAACAGACTGGTTCTAAATAGGAAAAGGAGTATGTCAAGTATATTGTTACCCTGCTTATTAACTTATATGTAGAGTACATCCATGGGAAATGCTGGGCTGGAAGAAGCACAAGCTGGAATCAAGATTGCGTAGGGAAATATCAACAACCTCAGATATGCAGATGACACCACCTTTATGGCAGAAAGTGAAGAGGAACTAAAGATCCTTTTGATTAAATTGAAGAGGAGAGTGAAAAAGTTGACTTAAAGTTCAACATTCAGAAAACTAAGATCATGGCATCTGGTTCCATCACTTCATGGGAAATAGATGGGGAAACAGTAGAAATAGTGTCAGATTTTATTTTGGGGGGCTCCAAAATCACCACAGATGGCGATTGCAGCCATGAAATTAAAAGATGCTTACTCCTTGGAAGGAAAGTTATGACCAACCTAGATAGCATATTGAAAAGCAGAGACATTACTTTGCCAACAAAGGTTCATCTAGTCAAGGCTATGGTTTTTCCTGTGGTCATGTATGGATGTGAGAGTTGGACTGTGAAGAAGGCTGAGCGCCGAAGAATTGATGCTTTTGAACTGTGGTGTTTGAGAAGACTCTTTAGAGTCCCTTGGACTGCAACGAGATCCAACCAGTCCATTCTGAAGGAGATCAGCCCTGGGATTTCTTTGGAAGGAATGATGCTAAAGCTGAAACTCCAGTACTTTGGTCACCTCATGGGAAGAGTTGACTCATTGGAAAAGACTCTGATGCTGGAAGGGATTGGGGGCAAGAGGAGAAGGGGACGACAGAGGATAAGATGGCTGGATGGCATCACTGACTCGATGGATGTGAGTCTGGGTGAACTCTGGGAGTTGGTGATGGACAGGGAGGCCTGGGGTGCTGCGATTCATGGGGTCACAAAGAGTCGGACAATACTGAGCGACTGATCTGATCTGATCTGATTGGAGAATTGTTTTCCTAATTCTGGATCCCGAGATTAGAGTTTCACCTCTCTAGACACTTCCAAAGTTGCCCCACATCCACCACTTATATCCAGTAATCATTGATAACCAATTTCTATTTAATGCTAGATTCCCTAAGTATTGTTTATAGTAATGTTATAAAACCTTTTCCCTAGATTTTTTTATCAATGTTATTTTCAAGAAATTGTCAATAAAAAACACATTTAAGTGTAAAACTAGTTAATTAAATGATTTATGTATTAGTTCAGCTAGTAGGTTTCATTATGCTTAGAACTTCCTGGTGGGATGTTGGATTCTTCTAGAATATAATTTCCGATTTCATGGTGCCCTTGATTGCCATGGATGTGTATGCTTACAATCTGACAAGTAACTATTTTTTCTTATAATTCCTTTGCATGTGTCTCGAGTAGATTTGTATTTGAAAACAGGCAATTTCTAATACTTTTCCATAGAAATTGTGATATGCATAACAGTAATTTAAATGTCACCATTCATTTATGTTCTATAAATACACTTGAAAACAAGATTGAAATTTCTTAGATCCAATTTGTAAACCATTATGATGGTGGAAGCCCCCTGTTGTAGCTGTAGGTGCTATGAACCCTCTTGTGCAAACCAATATGTATCTTCACTGAGTTCCACTGTGTGGTGGCTAATTTGTTCATTTCTGTAAGCATGTGAGCAATGGTGAAGTCTGTGATCCATGAAATTCTGTTAGCTCAGTTGGGGCCTATGGGTTTTCCTAATTCAACACTTAACAGTCTTGTAAATCTTATTGAAGTTTTAATGTAATTCTCAATTCATCATCAGTCCAATGGCTCAGTTTGTAGCTTTTCATTACTAATTAACTATGCCTCACTTTCATTAGCTGGCAAACTGACCTTCAGTAAAACAGCTAATATCAATGCCTGCTTGTGTCCTGTGGATACTTCTGCCTCCTACCTGTGTCACACATCTACCAAGAGCGAGTCAGGAGCAGGAACCCAGCAAGTGCCTCTAGCTCTCACATCCTCCCACCCCCCTACCCCATCCTGCTCTGCTTGATAGCCTATTTGATAGGTTGCTCTATTTCATAGCCTCTGTTTGATGACAGGATTCATCTGTGTGGTAATCTTCTCTGAGATTTTAAATAAAGAGAACAAGCTCTTATTATGTGATTTTCTCCCAAATAAATCTATAAATTTTCTCCAATGGATTTTGCACAAGAGGGCACAGCAAGGATACATAGATGTCACTGGTTGCTTTCTGTAACTGTTCAGCTTATCTCTTCCTTTTCATGCCTACCCCCTTCAGAAAATGACTTCCCCTTCCTATCCTAAAACTATTCTTCATCTTTCTTTTTCTAAGAGTTAACATTTACTCTCCTACTTTTACTATGACCAAAACGGTGAAGAAATTATAAGAAAAATTAAAGATATGGGAAAAGAAAAAATCAGGAAAACTTAGCCTTTTTTTTAATATAAATTTATTTTACTTGGAGGTTAATTACTTTACAATATTGTATTGGTTTTGCCATACATCAACATGAATCCGCTATAAATATTATTTCCACTATACAGGACTCCTTTATGGAAAAAGTACTTTCTGAGAATACAAGTGATAACAAAGGCATGTGGCATAGAGTCTGGTAAAAAACAAACACTTAAAAATCAGATGAAATAACAGCAATGTATAAAAAATAAGATAAACATATAGCTATACACTGTATTGTTTCATATTTTTAAAAATTTTAAATCCTATTTTATTGTTTTATTTTATGTTTAAATATTTGTTTCACAAATCAGCTTGTATTTATTCTTTGATTATGTATATTCTATTTTTAAAAATAAACTTGCTGTTGTTTCAATCTAGATAAATAATATCTCACAACAGTGTTTAGCAATGGAGAGAGAAATAATCCTAAAAGGGCAAATGTTGTAACTCAAAAGTTAATTACAAGTCACTCAAGCTAAGTAATTCTAATTAATAATAATAATATGACAAAAAATACACTTCCTTTGCAGGCTAATATTAAGACACAAACAAAACACGTTATTCTCTTTTCTGATGCAAGTTTTATTCCATGTCAATAAAATAACTGCTTTATAATCTGTGGGGCTATTTATCAAGAAGAGCACAAGATATACTTGAAGCATACCTCTTCTTTTTTAATGATCTGATAGTAGATCATACTAGTCAACTTTAAGCTTCACACTGGATCTTTCATGCATTGCATTAAAATTGATATTTTGACAACATAAAAGCTTATCTGCATTTTATAGTCACTTAATAATAATATGAGAACCTGACCAGGCCAAGATTTTGCCTTCTTCATGGAGATAAATGTCTTAATAAACCTCCCTTTCATCTTCATCTAAGTTTTACATGTGTGCCTGGTACTTCATTTGAATGCAGAGAACAGTAAAAACTAGTCTATTGATATAATGTCTGAATTTTAAATCTCTAAACCAGGCTAGTTGCTGTAACTAGTAATAAGTAATGCTCTTAAAACAATATATTTTAAAATGAGAATTTAATTAAAGAACTAAAGGAAAACTGAGTTAAATACAGATTTTCTTAAATTATTACATAATGCTAATTATGCATTATTAATAAGCTATGACAACCAACTAAAATCCATAATTAGATTTAGGGGTTGGAGTAATGTAGACATATTAATTGCTTTATATTTAACCACATAGCAAAATAAAAATTATTTTAAGTGGTTTTAAAGGTAGCAGCATAAGCACAGAATATTATAAAAAATTCTTTCTCTACTATCCCAAATTGGTTAAAATATTAGACTATATGAGTAATATGTACCAAATTTTGCTAAAAAGCAATACAGTTTTTCCTCGATGAGGCAGTCCAAATAACTGCCAGTTTGTAGTCATTTGTCAGCAAACACACACACACACACACACACACACACACACACATCCTGTCTAAAAGTAAAATGAGAAGACTGGTAATAAGTGTTTCATGAGACAGTAACCTATGTTGTAAAGTCCTGGATATCAGTGAATCCTCAGCTCCTAGGAATCCTTAGCACACTTACATGATCACTAAATATTTGTTGAACTTACAAATGGATAAGAAGCTGCTCTGTGTGGTAGTTTTGATAATTTACTGATGGGAGAGATAGTAAATTATTTTTAATTACATATGTACATGATTAATTTATCCTAATAAGTAATAACACACACTGTCTGTAATATTTAGCATTAAGATAATTAGATCTTCCCTGGTGGCTCAATGGTAAAGTGTCTGCCTACAATTTGGGAGACCTGGCTTCGACCCCTGGGTTGGGAAGATCCCCCGGAGAAGGAACTGGCAACCCACTCCAGTACTCTTGCCTGTAAAATTCTATGGACGGAGAGCCTGGTAGGCAACAGTCCATGGGGTCACAAAGAGTCGGACACGACTGAGCAACTTCACTTCACAAGTTTATTATAGGCCAGTTTATATAATTTTTAAAGTATCTTAGTTGGAGAAGGCAATGGCACTCCACTCCAGTATTCTTGCCTGGAGAATCCCATGGATGGAGGAGCCTGGTAGGCTGCAGACCATGGGGTCGTGAAGAGTCGGACACAACTGAGAGACTTCACTTTCACTTTTCCCTTTCATGCATTGGAGAAGGAAATGGCAACCCACTCCAGTGTTCTTGCCTGGAGAATCCCAGGGATGGGGGAACCTGGTGGGCCGCCATCTATGGGGTCGCACAGAGTCGGACACGACTGAAGCGACTTAGCAGCAGCAGCAGCAGCAGTTTGTCTTTAATAGTTCAAAAGCTTCAAAAAAGGATTGTCATCACCTACAGAAAGTTTCAGAAGATCATTTTATTATATAGTGATTTTCAGAAATACTGATTGTGTGCAGATACAATAATCCCATTACACAATTATGTAATGATGGAAGAATTGTTTCATTAATGTGAGCAGGCTTAATGAATTAATTATTAAAACATTTACCGGTATAATTTCTTAATGATAATTTTTTTTCTATTTTTCACTCAAGTAATATGGAGCAAGTTTCTGACTCATGTTTCAAAATTCTAGTCTCATTAGACTATAAAAAGTGTATAGGCAGAGCCTCATTCATTTCACAGCACTATTTGTATCTTCTTTTTAATTTTTTGCTGTGATCAATATTAAATGTGAAATACCTTCTTACTCTCTCCTTTCCATAAAACATGGTTATTAATGCCTGGCTTACTATTGCTATATATTACCCAGCTAGGAGTAAAGAAAATTTATTCAATGTTGCTTTAATATTAACTGACAAATTACATATGCTTTAAACCAGTAGTGTTGTTTAATAAACTGTGTTTTTTTTTTTAATTTCATTAACAATTTAGGTTACTATCAGATGCTGTTATTTAGTCTTTTTTTACACTGGAATTGTGAATAAGTGTTTATTTTAATGGTCAACTGACTTTTAACTGTCAGTTTTAGCAGCTATAACATGTACTCAAATTTCTTCTTATACCTGAAGTATCTGTTTCCCTAGTTAGGTGCTGCCCTCTAAAGATGATCTCATATCATTTCCAAGTGGAAATTACTCTTTAAAAATTTCATTATCTTTCTATTCATAACAGGTCATTTTCTGCTTTGAATATAATCATAAGTTTTCAAAAATTTCTATAAATAAAAATCAGTATTTATTTTTCAATGTTTTTCTAATAAAATAGTTTAGCTACTACCATAATACTTAATATAAAATATTAAAAAATTATCTTTTTTGAGAAATGATTACAATACATTGAATCAGTAGTATGATTTATCAGAATACATAAATAATGTTAGAAAATACATAAATACATGTTAAAAGAAGACAAATATTCATGAGAATGAGACAAAGTGCAAATACTTTTGGCATGACAGTGAATATATGGTATTATATAATTTCATTGTTCAAAACATCTTGTTCAACGGTTTTAATTGGGGGATGTATTACTAAGTGAAAGCCACATGAGCTAACTTCACAAAACAAGATTTTCTTTAGGGATACTGCAAATTAATTAAGGGAAAGCATTGTATTTTCTGCTTTTAAAAATGCTAACTTACAGAACAATATCTAAAATATATAATATCATGCTGTTCACAACAGTTATAAGCTGCTCTCTTTGAAGTGCTAAGTTTAAAAAATGTAGATACAGAGAAAAGAGAATCGAAGGAGTAGGGGAGGGTGATATGAACAAAGGAGAGCAACTGTAGAGATGTATAGAAATTAAATTTTTGGTGGCAAGCATGCTGTAGGGTATATATAAGTAGACATATAAAGTACAACATGAAATTTACATTATGTTATATGAACAAATGCTAGTCAATAAAAAATAAATCTAAATTTTAAATATGAAAGAAAAACAAAATTTTGGATTTAATTTTATTAGACATTTCCTGGTAAAGTTTTAACTGTAATAGTTTCAAGAAAATGAATTGGTTGACTTTTCAACTTATGAATAAATATTATCAAAAATCTTATAATATTATAACTTATTTTGAGAAATTTTAATTACTTAGTAAATATTATCCACAAAACATACAACACATTTTAAATTTGGAGGCCCAGGGAAATAGTACCATAAATATGTCTATGATATCATAGGAAAAAAAGCATTTTAAAATTAATTAGAAAGCAAACTAAATTTTAAGATAATGAATATGAATTTCCATATTGGAATGTACGTTATTTGCCTAAAAATTATAAATAACATTGTTTTTCACGAATTCAAACAAATTATTAGTTCTACTAACTGATATGTAGGGTATTTTAGTTAAATTTATCATAGATAATATGGTTTCAAGCATTTAGAACACATATACTATATTAAAAGAACAGTAAACTAAGTGAAAAGAGTCCACATACTCAGTTTCCTTAGAATTAGACTTTTTTGCTAGAATCAAATCTAATATTATTAATCTTATCTGTATAAGTAAACCTAGAAAAAGTATATTTGTAACTTGGTTAAATAAGGAGAAACAATTTTGAAATATTATATCCAAATTCATGTTAAATTCCTTAAACTTAATTTTATCATACCTCATGTGTGTATGTGTGTCTGCAACTGTATTTTTCACAAACATAAAACATGATAGCATAAGCAATTTCATGAACTTGTTCTTTATGACGATATTTAAGGACAGAAATGAAAAAAAAAAAAAAACCTGTAATCTGTGACCAAACAAAATGTGAAGAAAAGTAATTTAAAAATGTATTATAAAATGTTATTTTCATTTAAATATCATCAAGTAACTTAATAAAGTCCCTTTCTCTCTCTTTGTGTCTCTCACTTCTCTATAATATATACCAGATACTACCATTGGAAAACTAAAACATCTCCATAAAAGTGTAGCATTATGATCATTTTATATCAAATGTAATTGAGAAAATTGTTTTGCAATCTATTAGTCAAAAATCTTCCAATAGGTGGTTTGAAAAATACAGTGTATATCAGTCAGTTCAGTTGCTCAGTCATGTCCATCTCTATGAATCGCAGCACGCCAGGCATCCCTGTCCATCACCAATTCCCGGAGTTCACTGAGACTCACGTGCATCGAGTCAGTGATGCCATCCAGCCATCTCATCCTCTGTCCTCCCCTTCTCCTCCTGCCCCCAATCCCTCCTAGCATCAGAGTCTTTTCCAATGAGTCAACTCTTCGCATGAGGTGGCCAAAGTATTGGAGTTTTAGCTTTAGCATCAGTCCTTCCAGTGAACACCCAGGACTGATCTCCTTTAGAATAGACTGGTTGGATCTCCTTGCAGTCCAAGGGACTCTCAAGAGTCTTCTCCAACACCACAGTTCAAAAGCATCAATTCTTCGGCGCTCAGCCTTCTTCACAATCCAACTCTCACATCCATACATGATCACTGGAAAAACCATAGCTTTGACTAGATGGACCTTTGTTGGCAAAGTAATGTCTCTGCTTTTGAATATGCTATCTAGGTTGTACATAACTTTCCTTCCAAGGAGTGAGTGTCTCCTAATTTCATGGCTGCAGTCACCATCTGCATGATTTTGGAGCCCCCAAAACATAAAATCTGACACTTTTCCCACTGTTACCCCATCTACTTCTCATGAACTGATGGGACCAGATGCCATGATCTTCGTTTTCTGAATGTTGAGCTTTAAGCCAACCTTTTCCCTCTCCTCTTTCACTTTCATCAAGAGGCTCTTTAGCTCCTCTTAACTTTCTGCCAAAAGAGTGGTGTCACCTGCATATCTGAGGTTATTGTGATTTCTCCTGGCAATCTTGATTCCAGCTTGTGTTTCTTCCAGTTCAGCGTTTCTCATGATGTAGTCTGCATATAAGTTAAATAAGCAGGGTGATAATATACAGCCTAGAAATACTCCTTCTCCTATTTGGAACCAGTCTGTTGTTCCATGTCCAGTTCTAACTGTTGCTTCCTGACCTGCATATGGGTTTCTCAAGAGGCAGGTCAGGCGGTCTGGTATTCCCATCTCTTTCAGAATTTTCCAGTTTATTGTGATCCACACAGTGAAAGGCTTTGGCATAGTCAGTAAAGCAGAAATAGATGTTTTTCTGGAACTCTCTTGCTCTTTTGATGATCCAGTGGATGTTGGCAATTTGATCTCTGGTTCCTCTGCCTTTCCTAAAACCAGCTTGAACATCTGGAAGTTCACAGTTCACGTATTGCTGAAACCTGGCTTGGAGAATTTTGAACATTACTTTACTAGAGTGTGAGATGAGTACAAGTGTGCAGTAGTTTGAGCATTCTTTGAAATTGCCTTTCTTTGGGATTGGAATGAACACTGACCTTTTCCAGTCCTGTGGCCACTGCTGAGTTTTCCAAATTTGCTGCCATATTGAGTGCAGCACTTTCACAGCATCATCTTTCAGGATTTGAAATAACTCAACTGGAATTCCATCACCTCCACTAGCTTTGTTTGTAGTGATTCTTTCTAAGGCCCACTCGATTCACATTCCTCGATATCTGGCTCTAGGTGAGTGATCACACCATCATGATTATCTGGGTCGTGAAGCTTTTTACAGTTCTTTTGTGTATTCTTGTCACCTCTTCTCAATATCTTCTGCTTCTGTTAGGTGTATACCATTTCTGTCTTTTATCGAGCCCATCTTTGCATGAAATATTCCCTTGGTATCTCTAATTTTCTTGAAGAGATCTCTAGTCTTTCCCATTCTGTTGTTTCCCTCTATTTCTTTGCATTGATTGCTGAGGAAGGCTTTCTTATCTCTCCTTGCTATTCTTTAGAACTCTGCATTCAGATTCTTATATCTTTCCTTTTCTCCTTTGCTGTTCACTTCTCTTCTTGTCACAGCTATTTGTAAGGCTTCCCCAGACAGTCATTTTGCTTTTTTGCATTTCTTGTCCACGGGGATGGTCTTGATCCCTGTCTCCTATACAATGTCATGAACCTCCGTCCACAGATCATCAGGCACTCTATCAGATCTAGTCCCTTAAATCTATTTCTCACTTCCTCTGTATAATCATAAGGGATTTGATTTAGGTCATACCTGAATGATCTACTGGTGTTCCTTACTTTCTTCAATTTAAGTCTGAATTTGGCAATAAGGAGTTCATTTTCTGAGCCACAGTCAGCTCCTGGTCTTGTTTTTGCTGACTGTATATAGCTTCTCCATCTTTGGCTGCAAAGAATATAATCAATCTGATTTTTGTGTTGACCATCTGGTGATGTCCATGTGTAGAGTCTTCTTGTGTTGTTGGAAGAGGGTGTTTGCTATAACCAGTGTTTTCTCTTGGCATAACTCTATTAGCTTTGCCCTGCTTCATTCCATATTTCAAGGCCAAATTTGCCTGTTACTCCAGGTGTTTCTTGACTTCCTACTTTTGCATTCCAGTCCCCTATAATGAAAAGGACATCCATTTATATATATGTTCTAATGTATTGAGCAAATAACATATGAAGCATACATTATTCATTTACCTAACAATAAGTTAGCTAAATATTGTCACCTCTATTTGTTAAGTGCCAGAATTGATACATAAATCTCTAAGTGACTTATTCACATTTATTATCAGTAAACTGAAAGAACTCCATTTTAAAAAATCTACTTACTTTAAGTTCTCCCTGGAGGAAGCAAAAAGTGTTTCTCTCTTGTGTTAAAAATATTTTAAAATATATATTTTTTCCTACATGTTATATAAAACCAGCCATTCAAAAATTAATTTGAGAATGAGTTGGTGCTCTAAGTGTACTGCATATGTGTCTGAATGAGATAGCCCAGTTCTTCTCCTGTTTGAAATTCCTAGCCAAGAAATGTTTTATTAGAAAAGTAAAGTATAAGGTTATTCTTCCCACTCTATGAAGAAGAGTAAATGGCTACTGTACGAAAGCATTAGGGATGAGATTACTTTAGAATCCAGAAAAGAACCTCAGACACCTTGTAATAGATTGGTTCTAAACCTAAGTAGGCAGGAAGCTAAAAACAAACTCAAGATTGATTTAGTTGTAGAACTAGCTGCAAGATAAAAACGAGAAAATAATACTAATTTTTCTAAAGCTTGGCAAAAGGTTATAAGTGTCTTGTACATTACTGAATACTAATCAATTTCACCTGTTTATGAAAAGAGTTTAAAAAACAAGATCATAATAAAATTATTTGGACAGCTGAAATCATTTTATATATACATAATATTTCCTTATGCATTGCCTCAAATTTTAAATTTCTATGAATGCACCATGCTTAGTAACATAATTTGATATTATATATGCTAGTTATAATGCACAATGGCTAGCCTTTCAGCAGGAACTAAACACAGCCCTGCAGTAAAAATACAAGAGGAGCATTATTTTACAATAAAAAAAGGAATAATGCACTATTATTTTAAGGACATTTACTCTGCATGCATTTCTTGAACCATTTCCTTCAAATGACAAATAATTATAATGAGTCTGCAATGTGTCAAGTAGAAAACAGTGACTAAAAAGAGATAAAATATTTTATTCAAAGAGTTCATATTCTAATAAAGAGACAAAGACATCAAAATAAATATATAAAACTGTATTATGTTAGATGACACTATGAAATATATATATTTTAAAATAACAAAGCAAATGGTGATAGCCAGTTTTAGGCTGATTTCAACTTTAAATATGATTAGGGAATGCCTTACTGAGAAGATGAAATTTAAAAAAAAGACTCTGATAAAATAATTGTAAACACATATCTGATAAAGACTCTGACACAATAATAAGATAAACAACACCTAATGAGAAATAAAAAAAAATGGGAAAAAGATATGATTGGACATTTCACTAATGAAGGTATAAAAACTTTTAATGAGGACATGAAAAGATACTTAACATTTCAAATCAAAACTCAATGTTTCACTACAAGAATGGCTATAATAAATAAAAGCAAATGACAGTGAGGATATAAAGAAACGGGAATACGAATCCATTGCTGGTAGGAAAGTAAAATGGTTCAGTCGCTTTGCAAAATGTTGTTTCCTAGAGAATCAAACCCTCTTACACTGTGGTGGGAATGCAAACTAGTATAGCCACTATGGAGAATAGTGTGGAGATTCCTTAAAAAACTAGAAATATAACTGCCATTATGACCCAGCAATCCAACTGCTGGGCATACACACCAAGGAAACCAGAATGGAAAGAGACATGTGTACCTCAATGTTCATCACAGCATTGTTTACAATAGCTAGGACATAGAAGCAACCTAGATGTCCATTGGCAGACAAATGGATAAGAAAGCTGTGGTACATATACACAATGGAATATTATTAAGCTATTAAGAATAATGCATTTGAATCAGATCTGATCAGATGGATGAAACTGGAGCCTATTATACAGAGTGAAGTAAGTCAGAAAGAAAAACACCCATACAGTATATTAACACATATATATGGAATTTAGAAAGATGGTAACAATGACCCTATATACGAGATAGCGAAAGAGACACAGATATGAGGAACAGACTTTTAGACTCTGTGGGAGAAAGTGAGGGTAGGATGATTTGAAAGCACTGAAACATGCATATTATCATATGTAAAATAGATCGCCAGTCCAGGTTTGATGCATGACAGGGTGCTCAGGGCTGGTGCACTGGGATGACCCTAAGGGATGGAATGGAGAGTGAGGTGGGAGGGGGGTTCAGGATGCGGAAAACATGTACACCCATGGATGAATCATGTCAATGTATGGCAAAACCCACTACAATAATGTAAAGTAATTAGCCTCCAATTAAAATAAATAATTAAAAAAAAAAAAAACTACACCCAACCATGGAAAATATCACTCATCCTCAGATGGACACTGCTATAAGCACTCTGAGGCTTGAGATAGCAAGATGAGGAGGCCCAATGCCCCCTACCATTCCAGTTCAGCAGGAAGTGGACAGAGAGAACTTGATGCCCCTATTCCCAAAGAATTGGGCCTCCCATATCATTACACTTCATGCAAAGATGGGCTCAATAAAGGTCAGAAATGGTATGGACCTAACAGAAGCATACAATATTAAGAACAGGTGGCAAGAATACACAGAACTATACAAAAAAACATCTTTTCAACCCATATAATCACGATGGTGAGATCACTCACCTGGAGTCAGACATCCTGGAATGTGAATTCAAGTGGGCCTTAGGAAGCATCACTACGAACAAAGCTAGTGGAGGTGATGGAATTCCAGTTGAGCTATTTCAAATCCTAAAAGATGATTCTGTGAAAGTGCGGCACTCAATATGTCAGCAAATTTGGAAAACTCAGCAGTGGCCACAGGAATGGAAAGGGGCAGTGTTCATTCCCATCCCAAAGAAAGGCAATGCCAAAGAATGCTCAAACTACTGCATACTTTCACTCATCTCACACACTACTAAAGTAATGCTCAAATTCTCCAAGCAAGGCTTCAGCAATACATGGGCCATGAACTTCCAGGTGTTCAAGCTGGTTTTAGAAAAGGCAGAGGAACCAGAGGTCAAATTGGCAACATCTGCTGGATCACTGCAAAAGCAAGAGAGTTCCAGAAAAACATCTATTTCTGCTTTATTGACTATGCCAAAGCCTCTGACTGTGTGGATCACAATAAACTGTGGAAAATTCTGAAAGAGATGGGAATACCAGACCACCTAACCTGCCTCCTGAGAAATCTGTATGCAGGTCAAGAAGCAACAGTTGGAAATAAACAAGGAACAACAGACTAGTTGTTGGAGTATGTCAACAACCACCAACAAAGGCTGTCAAGGCTGCATATTGTCACCCTGCTTATTTAACTTATATGCAGGGTACATCATGAAGAATGCTGGGCTAGAAGAAGCACAGGCTGGAATCAAGATTGCCAGGAGAAATATCAATAACCCCAGATATGCAGATGACACCAACCTTATGGCAGAAAGTGAAGAACTATAGAGCCTCTTGATGAAAGTGAAAAGGGGAGTTAAAAAGTCAGCTTAAAGTCAACATTCAGAAAACTAAGATCATGGCATCTGATCCCATAACTTCATGGCAAATAGATGGGGAAACAGTATAAGTTGTTGCTGACTTTATTTTTGCGGGCTCCAAAATCACTGCAGATCATGATTGCAGCCGTGAAATTAAAAGATGCTTACTCCTTGGGAGGAAAGTTATGACCAACCTAAACAGCATATTAAAAAGCAGAGACATTACTTTGTCAACAAAGGTCATCTAGTCAAGGCTATGGTTTTTCCTGTGGTCATGTATGGATGTGAGAGTTGGACTATAAAGAAAGCTGAGTGCCAAAGAATTGATACTTTTGAACTGTAGTGTTGGAAAAGACTCTTCAGAGTCCCTTGGACTGCAAGGAAATCCAACCAGTCCATCCTAAAGGAGATCAGTCCTGGGTGTTCATTGGAAGGACTGATTTTGAAGCTGAAACTCCAATACTTTGGCCACCTGATATGAAGAGCTGACTCATTTGAAAAGATCCTGATACTGCGAAAGACTGAGGGCAGGAGAAGGGGATGACAGAGGATGAGATGGTTGGATGGCATCACCAACTCAATGGACATGAGTTTGGGTGTTGGTGATGGACACGGAGGCCTAGTATGCTGCAGCACACGGGGTCACAGAGAGTCAGACTTGACTGAGCAACTGAACTGAATTGAACTGATATCCTGAGGGGGAAATGTTAGGTAGTTACAATAGGAAAAAGCAGTCCAAAATAGTGGCAGCTGAAGGAGAAAGAAAGGAAAATCCCACAAAAATGGAACAGGGAAAAAAAAAAGAACACAAACAAACAAACAACAACAAAAAAAACCTACCAAATATTCCAGAAATTACAAACTTAGGAGGCACTAAAGCACTAGTTCACACAAAGTTTAGTGTAGGGATGTTCTTAAAAGCATTGTTCCTAGCAGTCAAAAAGTGGAAACAACCTAAATTTCCATCAAACGCAAAGAGAGAGAGAGAACTGTGCCGAAGCTAAAGGTCCAGTATTTTGGTCATCTGATATGAACAGTGCACTCATTGGAAAAGTCCCTGGTGCTAAGAAAGATAAGAGGGCAGAAGGAGAAGTGGGCATCAGAGGATGAGATGGCTGGATGGCATCACAGATGCAATGGACATGAACTCAGGCGAACTCGGGAGATGGTGAAGGACAGGGTGGCCTGGCGTGCTGCAGTCCATGGGGTCGCAAAGAGCAGGACATGACTAGGTGACAACAACAATCATTCTATTTCCACAAAATGGAATATTATTTAGTAATAGAAAGGAATGAGCTACTGGTATACTGTATATTTATTGAATATCCTAAAATAAATTTCAACTTAAGTCAATAGATAGGTATCTGATATGTATGATATATCAGGATATGGCAGGATTGAGCCCCAAGGCATCCAGTATTAACTGGTTTGGGAAATTGGAAGTAACTAACAACATAGCCTGACAGGGGAAGTTGATGAGAGAGCAAGAAAATTAGAAAGCAGAAGGTTCTAGAAACCAGTAAAGAAGAATGACTGAAATGTCTAAGAAGACATGTGTAAGAATGTCTAAGGCATCTCTAAGACATACTCTAAGAATGTGTAAGAAGAACGAATGAAAGACTATGGCAAATGTTATTGATGTTAATTGAAGTAGAGGCTGAGAAATGAACTTCACATTTAGCAACACTGGTGGTATTGCAAGAGAGGTTTCTTAACAGTGGTAGCAGCAAAAGGTACTGGTAACACATTGAGAGAGAATGGGTACAAACAAATTGGAGGCAGGTAATATACAGTACATCTAAGAGGAATTTTTTTGTTTGCTTTTAAGAGGAGAATAAAAATAGAGTAATAGATGGAGAGGGTAAGTACAGTTAAGAAAGTTGTATTTAATATGGCAGAGAATAGCATATCTATTGATGGGCATGATCAAGCAGAGAGGAAGCCAAGGCAAGAGAAGTGCTGTTTTCATGCTCTGAAATAAGAGTAGGAACAGACATACTCCACATGTGAAAGTGTTAGTTTTTTCATGAGTTTGAGTATCTCAAGTAGAATGACCAAACTGAGAGTGTGATCAATGCAGGTATGTGGGAAAAGGCGCTGGTTTGCAGTGAGGTTCTGGTGGGTGTTCACTTCTAATTATTACTCTTTCTGGATAATGTCAGTTAAAGGTGCTAGAGATTGGTTTTACAACAAAGTAAATATATATAACATTTCTGAACTTTACAGTGAAAATTGGGTAAGATAGCAAATTTTATGATATTTTAACCCTAATTAAAAAGTCAGTATTATCACCCAACTGTGAGAATGTGAAAGTGAAAGTCACTCTGTCGTTTCCAACCCTTTCAACCCCATGGACTATGGAGTCCATAGAATTCTGCAGGCCAGCATACTGGAGAGGGTAGCCTTTCCCTTCTCCATGGGATCTTCCCAACCCAGGGATCAAACCCAAGTTTCCACATTACCAGCTGAGCCACAAGGGAAGCCCTAGAATCCTGGAGAGGGTAGCCTTTCCCTTCTCCATGGGATCTTCCCAACCCAGGGATCAAACCTAAGTTTCCACATTGCAGGCAGATTCTTTACCAGCTGAGCCACAAGGGAAGCCTAGAATCCTGCAGTGGTAGCCTATCCCTTCTCCAGGGGGATCTTCCTGACCCAGGAATTGAACCACGGTCTCTTGCATTGCACGCGGATTCTTTACCAACTGAGCTATGAGGGAAGCAACAGTGAGAATAGAGGAAAGTTATCAGAACTTTAAAGAGAGAGGAGGTTTGAAAGAAAATCACTGAAGAGAGTGAACAATGAACAGATAAGGAAAGAAAAATTTGATTGCTACTCACCATAAGAACTCTACTAATACAAATATATAATGAGATCAGTCAGCCTGTGTTTTCTCCATCTCTACTCAACTACACAGGAAAATGTGCTATGGTGAGGCACTATAATGAAGAGCTAATTAGCTAGACTTGTGATAATGCAAAATAAGTATAATATGGGATAGAATGATATATGGAGGCTGGAGATGTATACAAATGGTAATTATAAATCACTGCAAAAATTTAAACTGGGATATTAGGAGAGTGGATATATCCAAGTGGTGAGGTAAAAGTGGTAGACTCTGCAGTAAACTCGTCCTGGTAGGGTATGAGAACTCTCAAGGTCACTGAGGGAATGAAATATACATGTAAGAGGTTACAGGTGAAGAATAAGATACATAAAGTTGAAACAGTTGAGGTGACATCATTATTTGTAAGGACACAGTTTCAGGAGTGCAAGCTAGAGTGGTGGACCACTGGTTGGAGGAGGAGAAGGATCAAATGACGTGACCACAAGCCAGAACCAGGTAACTGGAAGCTCCCCGCCACCCTCCTACCCAAGCCCATCATTGGAATGTTCATTCTGCTTGCCTTTCCCATTTCCAAAATCTGCCCTAAGGAAAGAAGCTTGAAACAGAAATGTGGTATTGAAGCTACTAGAGTAGTTACATGAATAAACTCAGTTAAACTATATAAACTTTTAAGATTCTAAGGGGTGAGTAGAGAATCTGCTTGTCTCATAGCTATCCAGGACAACCCTCTTAAGTAAGGTCTATCTACCAACCTGGAGCGATTTGCCTTATTCTTTAGCCTCTCCTTCCCCTTCTCTTATTGGGGAGCTTGGTTTCAGGTTATACTCAGAAGCTCAGAGTTGTTGCAAAGCAACTACACCATTAATGAGAGGTAAAGAAACTGAGAGGCCAGGCTGTTGCAAGGGTCAATCAGTAGATGCTAAAATCACCAGCAATTATAAAATGAGTTGTAATGAAAACAATGGCAATGAGAAGGAAATAAAGTTTTTAGGCAGAGGTGCAATATGCTTGTCAGCAGAGAATTCCAAGAGATTTAGGGAGTCTGAAGATGTGTGAATAAAAGATGGAGACTTCTAAAAAATTCATTTAAAAATAGCAATGAGGAACAAGGAGGATTTCCCTCCCCGTTTTACTTTCATAGATAGAAAGTCCCATGGAGAAAAGCATGCTCTGTTTGAACACTCTGCATGAGGACTGTCCTCCAGAAAGAATCAGAATTCAATCACAGAACATGAAGAGACAAGTCTGAGGAATAAACATTTATCCTATAAATGAATGCAAAGCTGCTGTAGTTGCAAAGTATGATCTCAAACACAAACTTTTTTTTTAATCCTTTCCCTGAGCAATTGGTTTTTAATGATTTGAAATGACAAGTTTCTGAGGCTAACATTCCTTACGATCTATGTCCTCTATCCTTGTATTGGTAAACAGAATATTTTAATTATTCTCCCCCCAAAGCCTTTGTGCAAACTGTATCTGTCAACATTTTGGAAGCAATATTGCCTGTGTTCCTCTACTATTTCCTACAAGATATTTATGTCATGTATAAAGAGTAGCAGTTATATCAGTCTCATTATTCAAATAGAATGGTCATAGAATTTAATTAAAATTCTAACACTAACTTGATGTAAAACTGTGGGCAACTCTAAAACTTTTGAGTTAAATGTTCTACAATGTAACTTAGTGATGAGAAAAATAACGCTGACTCTTATACTTCCTTTGTAATAACTACAATACAATAGAAAAGTCAAAAATCTTATTTATATTGTGAGAAAAATATATAAAAAATGGAAAACAATTTCCCCTTATAACAATCTGCTTCACATTCAGTTATCTCAAAAGGACTCAAACTACAAAAATAAGGTTTATAATATAAGCTCTAATGTTCTCTTGGGTAGGAGGCATACATAAAATATATTATATGTTAAAAATATATATGCATATATAAATATATATGTATAAAACATACACATAGAATGTATAGATATATAATTTATATTTTATTTAAATCTCAGTTCAATGGGTTTGTAACAGATGCACTTATAAGTAATCTTATAAGTCTGCCAAGTGACCATTTTTAGGTGAACAGTGATAGGATCAGAGACAAGTTAAAAACTTAAATTCATGGAACATTTTGGAATACTATCCTTCATGTTTGTTTAATTTGAAATTACTTTCTTAAAGTGTAAATTCAGGATGGAAGACAGAAGATGGCTTGTCTCCAATCTTCATGATCTTCATGAGTTATTATAAAACTTTGGAAAAATCAGGGAAAAGGTTAATTTTTTTTACATAGTACTTGAAGAATTTAACTCCCATTTCCAACTTTTTTGTCTATTTTCTAATACATTTTTAACTGAAAAAAATAGGTATTATTACTATCTGATACTAATTTATTTGACTGAAATAGTTCATACAAACTCACTCTACTGAAAAAACAAATAACAAGGGGAAAAAATCAGAATTTAAAACCAAAAGACACATTTTATACTATTTTACTCTTACTTTCACAGATCAGGAAGAATATTACTTCAAAAAAGAGAAAACTGAAACAATTCCTCTCATGTTGGAAATCACATATTTTCTCTATCAACATAATTACTCTCTGGCTTGTAGCTTGTAAGAAAGATGAACTTTTAAACATTCCTAAAATGAAAGCTTGGCTATAAAATTATAAAGCATGTTTGAAGAGCCTTAATCAAGTAATTGTTTAAAGTTTCTAAGGTTATACAAGATTTCTGCTCTGTATAAAATCTGAAAAATGACAAATTAAATGTGGAGCAAAAATTCTAAGGAATGTAACTGACATTTAACAGCCTTGGGTTTTCATTGTCTAGAAAAAAATGATATTAAATTTAATATCAAATGGAATACATAGTCCTTTATAATTAGATGACTTTAATTCAAATACCCAAATAGAACATTTTAAAGTAATAAAACTGTTCTACAGAAATGCAAGATTTTTATTCATCTCAAATTTTCATCTCACAAATTAATGGGACTTCATTTTTTAAAAAAAGGGATATTCTGCATTTTCTTCTATTTATAATGATACATGATTGAAGGAATAAAACTTCATTTTAAATCAACTTTATTATTTTATTTAAAGCTTATTAATTGGATCTACAAAGATACTAGATTAGACAAAACTTTCTATTCTTTGTTCTTCTTCTGTGTTAGCTTCTAATAAGAGAAGTCTCTAAATTCAATTAGTGCCTTCTTGTTACCATGAGTAAGATTTGAACATGTGTAAGAGGACAATGCCCTCGGTTATGCTGAAATAACAAAACGGAATATAAACCTGTGTCCTTGAATCATTTATCACCAACAAACCCAAAGGAGAGCAACTGCTACTGCTTCCATCCTCAGAGATTCATCTTATTAGAGCACGACCTTTAGGAAATTCTGCTCTTTTTTATTAGCTAAAATCCAATTGAGTAGCTTTCTTAACTACGTCTGAAAAATTCCTTCACACTGTCATAGGGCATAACCTAACCATGGAGGCCATACCCTATCATAAATTCAGGTCCTGCCCATACTTGGGGAGTTGACTATATCAGGGCATAGGTATTTGAGGAGCAGGGTGTGGGAGACATAAAACATTAATGAAATGAGCTACAGTTTCTACAGATGCCATACAAAACAATGTACACTGCAAGTTACACTGTATTATTCACTTTCTATCCAATAAATTTACTTTAAAAATGATATAAATGCTTATCATATACCATGAATCACCTAACTTACCAGGATTTTAGCACCTAACAACATAGAAAAGGTCCCTGATCTATTGAAGAGATACCATTTTCACACTAGGAAGTAAACTAGATAAAACAAGTTTTGACATATTTCATGAAGACAATGAGTTAAGAAGAGTTATGAAGCAGTGACTCTAGTTGGGGGTGTTAGAGGAGGTCTCTAAAGAAACACACTTGATACATTAAAAGAGGAAGGAGAAGGACTTCCCTGGAATTCCAGTGGTTAAGTCTTTGCCTTCCAATGCAGGTGGAACAGGTTTAATGCCTGGTCGGGTAATTAAGAACCTACACGGTTCATGGCCAAAAAACCAAAACATAAAACAGAAGTAATATTCTAACAAATAAAATAAAGACTTAAAAAAAATTAAACAAAGAGAAGGGAATTTATTGTGTATATGATAAAAGAGATGAAGAAGGAAAGTAGTATAAGGTAGCAGAGAAATAGGCAAAAACTAGATGATCTTGTAGGCCATGAAAAAATGTTTGCTTTTTATACCTACTGCAAAGGAAAACTATTGGGGGAATTGTGCAAGGAAGGGTTATGATAATGAGAAAATATATATATATATATATATATATATATATGTTTAAAGATAACTTTGGCTGCTGGGAAAATAGTATTTTAAGAACTTAGAAATGGAAACAGGAAGAACAAACGGAAGGATCTATCAAAATTTAGGAGGTTTGAGTTATACTGGTAAATGTTAATATAAGATGGTAGCTGGATTTTGAAAAAAAAAAAAAACAACAACAACAACAAAACAGTAGCTGTATAGCAAACTTTGAACTACACTGAACACAGTAGTTGTTCAGTGTAAAGGTGAAGTGAAGAACAAGTAACTGTATCTGTTGTTCACATAAAGAACTAATTCTATTCAAAAGGCAATTCATTTTGTTAAGTTCACATTTATAATTTCAAGGGCACACTGCTAGAGAAAAGACAATTGATCAACAAGTGAAAATTGAATTTAAAAAACCCAGAGTAAAAGAAAAGCAGCAAAGATTAAGGAGAGGTGGCAAGATTACAGAGAACTATATAAAAATGGTCTTAATGACCTGGATAACCATGATGGTGTGATCACTCACCTAGAGCCAGACATCCTGAAGTGAGAAGCCAAGTGGGCTTAGAAAGCATTACTATGAACAAAGCTAGTGAAGGTGATGGAATTCCAGCTGATCTATTTCAAATCCTTAAAGATGATGCTCTTAAAGAGGTGTACTCAGTATGCCAGCAAATTTGGAAAGTTCAGCAGAAGTCACAGGACTGGAAAAGCCAAGTTTTCATTTCAATCCCAAAGAAAGGAAATGCCAAAGAATGTTCAAACTCCCATACATTTGCACTCATTTCACATGCAGCAAGGTAATGCTCAAAATTCTTCAGCTAGGCTTCAATAGTAAGTGAACAGAGAACTTCCAAATGTATACGTTGGACTCAAACAAGGCAGAGGATTGGCTAGCAAAGGCAGAAAAGGCTATCAAATTGCCAGCCTCCATTTGATCATAGAAAAAGCAAGAGAATTATTAAAAAAAAAAAAAGTAAAGCTACTTCATTGACTACACTAAAGCCTTTGGCAGTGTGGATCCCAATGAACTGAAAATTCTTAAAGGGATGGGAATACCAGATGACCTTACCTGCCTCTTGATAAATCTGTATGCAGGTCAAGAAGCAACAGTTAGAACTGTATATGGAACAATGAACTAGTTCAAAACTGGAAAAGGAGTCCATCAGGGCTGTACACTGTCACTCTGCTTATTTAACTTATATGCAATGTACATCATTAGAAATGCCAGGCTGCATGAATCAGAAGCTGGAATCAAGATTGCCAGAAGAAATATCAATAACCTCAGATATCAACAAACATCCATAGAGTCAAAGTTATTTTTTTTTCAGCATTCATGTATGAATATGAGAGTTAGACCAAAGAAGTCTGAGTGCTGAAGAAGCGATGTTTTGAATCGTGGTACTGGAGAAGACTCTTGAGAGACCCTTGGACAGCAAGGAGATTAAACTAGTCAATTCAAAATAAAATCGACCCTGAATATTCACTGGAAGGACTGATGCTGAAACTTCAAAACTTTGGCTACCTGATGGGAAGAGCTGACTCATTGGAAAAGACCCTGATTCTGGGAAAGATTGAAGGCAGGAGAAGAAGGGGGTGTCAGAGGATGAGATGGTTGGATGGCATCATTGACTCAATGGACATGAGTTTGAGCAAACTCCAGGAGATTCTGAAGGACAGGGAAGCCTAGCATACTGCATCCATGGGGTCACAAAGATTCAAATGCTATTTACCAACTGAACAACAACAACTGAAAATTTACTTTTCAAATGTTTAGTAATAAAAATATATAACATTGTCAGAGATTACATATAAAACTAAGGAAACATGATAACAATTTTTCCTAAAAATTTAATATAAAATGGTCACAATTACCTCAAGAACCATTATAAAGAAATGCTACATAGTACAACTACTGCTCTTGCACCAAACTTGAATGGCTGTTTGATTGTTCCAGTCTGTGTCTTTAAGAGATTTACATGTCAGGGTCTGAAGCTGAGACCTGACTCCTGACAATTTACCAGAGAGTACCTGCTGCCCTTTAGAGAGGGAAGAGAATTAACATGTTTCTAAAATGACCAGGTGAACATCTCAACAGGATCAGGCAACTTCTGATAAAACTTAAATTGATAAAATATTTAAAAAGCTAAACTGATAAACTATTTAATTCCTTTAGAAAAATTATCTGTATGTCTTATTTTCATTTAGTAATTTTGCAGGTAAATATCAAGTATTAATCTCTGCCAAATCTTTACAGATTAGAAAGCATAAATTGTCAATTAATTAGAACACTTGTATATTAGAAACCACTATTCCCATCTCCTCCTCTATAGTAAGTTTCTAAAGGCTTAGAATAAATCATACTCATCTGTACTTCTCAGGTGCTAGAATACTGCAGTTATGGTGAAGAATTTCAGTAATGTCTGATAACAAATGGAAGTGGAGAAGAGAAGGAAGAGATGGTGGGAAGAAAAAGGAAGCAAATAACTAACGCATATCGCTTCTACTAAAGTTGTCTCTTTCCACACATTATGAGTATATCATGCATAGGTAATGGATACCAGTCTCTAGTACCATCATCGATGTGGGAGAGTGAACATACTCTGGCCAGAGACAGAGGGTACAGCGAAGTAGTAGAAAGGCCAGTCCAGTAATCCTATAAGATACCACGGGGACTACGAATGCTACTATATACACGTAGAAATGATTTATTTTGGAATCAATGCCTCTAAACTTCTACCACAAAACACACAGGCACATATATTTAAACAAACACACTACACACATACACACATGCACAATGGTTTTGTTCTACTATTTAGAACAAATTCTTTTAGAATTTAGTAGGGTCATTACACTATTTGGGGAAAAATAATTTATGATCAAGTCTTCCTTCATCATGTAGTCCAAACATAAGCCTCATATCTGATGGTTATCATTTTCTTGTGTCATGAGTAAGTCATTTAACCATCATGAGTTCCAACTTCCTCATGTGTACTAAGTGAACACCATATTTGTGAACTTGTGTAGTTTAAATCCTTGTCCTTTTCTCATCTGCTGCTATTCTCATCTTGAACCAATCTGTCTGAATATGCTGTCTCCAGATGCTGATAGTCTTTGCTAGCCTCATGCTTTGGGAATATTGAAGTAGAAAAATCTAAGCTTTTATCTGCAGGGATGTACTTAAATACATAAAAGATGATTGAGGAATCATTTAGGCTAATATCTAAGGCAACTATTTTATGGGTAAATCAAAGAAAATAAGATTATACATTTCTCTAATACTACACTTTTAAATGTTATTATTAAATTAACTTAGCTTCCAAACAAGGCATGTATACAAAGTGTACTCAAGCACTGAAGCAAATTTTCATAATTTCTGAAAATGAAATCAGATCTACTCTTAAGGGAGGTTTGCTGTTTAAGCCATATTCTTCTGTTATTAAATTATTTAGAGAAGGACTAGTAATTTATTTGAAAATTTAGTTTTTACATATTAGAAGAAATTACATTTGCTATATTACCATTTTACTGAATGATAACCAACTTAGCAAATTCAAAAGTTGATTCACTGTGAAGGACTTTGTTTATGATTATCTTACATTTTATTTGCAAAACAGGAATAAGAGAACTGCAAATTCTAAATATGTGCCTTACATTTCATCCTTTAGTTTGGATGGGATTTTAAAGTTTTTTTGTAAAACAGAAATAATACGTCCAAAGTGTTATCAATATTAACAATTATTCTGTCTATTCTGCCCCAGGTTGTGGTTTAAGCAAAAAGGATACAATAGAAAATACACACACACACACACACACACACACACACCCCTTGCCGCCAATTCTAGCTTGCAGGGAGACCCTGTAGCCACAGGTATGCATACCAATGACCAGGGGCATGCTCAGTTGCTTGTGGCACCACATTCTACCTCCCTGTCTCCTTTCCAGACCTCCACCACCTGCAGCAAGCCCCTCCAGCTGCATCTGCTCACCCCTGGTCTGATTCCCAGCACCAGCCTGCACTGTCCTGAGCATATGGAGAGATGCAGCAGCCACTAAAGTACATCAGGGTCCCCACAACCGCAAGTGAGCCTGCAGCTGGCCCCAGCCCTTGCCCCTAGCTGGGAGCTCAGCTGTAGTTGAATCCAATGGCACAAACCCAGGGACTAGAGAAAGGAGTGAATGCGGGCTCCCAAGCAGTTGTGGAGGCTGTCAACATGCACTCAAACAACTATAGGATCTTTGTGATCACACATGTGGAGGAGAGGCCAGTGAGGTCAGGGCAGCAGGGAGCAAGTGAGCAACAGGAAGGGCTGATGTCAAGGGTCTGCCAGGCAGGGAGGGTTGACTGCAGGCTAGCATCCTGCATGCATCCAGCCACTGAGGCCTGGGCTGCTGCCATGTGGATCCTAGGCCTACTGAGGGCAGAGAGAGCAAAGCAGGACTGGGGACTCAGGTGGTGGGCATCTGCCAACACAAATACCCGTGGGGTGAAAGCTGACGGAATCTGCAAGAGTGGGAGGCAGCTATCCTGGACCTGGTTTCACAGTGGCAATAGCTCTGGGGGTCCTCTGCAGAGCTGGACACTGGAAACCCCAGTTCCTCCTGGGTGGCTGCTGCACTTCCTCCTTTTCCTAGCTTCCTCTGCTTGTCTCAGCTTCGCTGGTGGCTGGGTGGGGTTAGACCAAAGCAGGTCCTTTGAGTGGTGCCTTGGAGAAGCTGGTCTCTCATCTCATCCTCACTTTTTCAGCAAAGGAATCTCTTGTAGTTGGTGAGCTTTCTTTCAGCACTGAGCTCTGCCAGCCTGGGAGCAAGAGAATGCAGGAAACATGAGGTTGTGATTCCTCCATTATTTCTGTGACTTTTCTTGGTGTTTTCTCATTCCACTGGCTTGCTGAAGTCAATTACGTGGGCTCTCCCAAGCATTTTTTGTTCATGAATAGTTGCTTAGTGATTGGTATCCATGAAGGGCTGAGGCTGGGGGTTTCTTTCTTTACCATCTTGGTGACATCACTCCTTAATTGACCTTGGTTTTTTAATCTCTTTGACATAAAATATATTTAATAAACACAGACCTAATAATTTTGCTGCCATGGATAATAATTAAAAGGATATAATAAAACCCAAATGTATTATCGTGTTTTTATTGTATGATAGATATGGCCCTTAAATATGTACAATCATTATGTTTATCTAATTTTACAAATAGAAATAATATTCTCAAGCATTGTCCCTCAATATTTATCTGAGTTACCTAGGTTTAACTATTACAATAATAACCTGCTCTTTGTCTAGGTGTTTTACAAAAGTCTAAGAGATTACCAAATTTGCTTAGTTTTAGTAGTTTATCTTTGACAAACACAAACTGTTCCCAAATATTTCATTTATAAGTTTATTTTGAAAAGCCCCAATACTGCTGATACTTACATAACTCCTCTTTGTTTCATTCTTGCAAAACCCAGAAGGCACTAGAGAATGACTGCAATGAATCACAACATGAATATTTCAGTACTTTGAGAACTTTTTCTCAGCATGCTGTAGAATGTAAAACCAAGTGCTGTTTACACCACGTCAAGGAAAAAAAAAATAGTGAATATAGGATTTTCCAAAGTAAAGCCAGACGATTCCAAATCTTTTCTTAATGAAGAGTTACTATGAGAATATAATGGGGTTAAGGAAGATGATCAAAATGGATCTAACATTTTTTTATAAACAAAGGAAAATCTGGGGGTCATTTAGCAGCTTTAGGAAAGGGAATATCATGACCCCAACTGAAGTGTTAGGGGAGTACTGGGCCATACATTTTTCAGTTAGTCTCACACATGCACATTTCATACCTATTATGTTTGTTAAATAGATTCTATTAACAGACTTGATATTTAATGGGTATTTAAATACCTGTCTAATATAAATACCCATCTAATATAACTACTCACTAGAAAAGGCAGAGGAACCAGAGATCAAGTTGCCAACATCCGCTGGATCATGGAAAAAGCAAGAGAGTTCCAGAAAAACATCTATTTCTGCTTTATTGACTATACCAAAGCCTTTGACTGTGTGGATCACAATCAACTGTGGAAAATTCTGAAGGACATGGGAATACTAGACCACCTGACCTGCCTCTTGAGAAATTTGTATGCAGGTCAGGAAGCAACAGTTAGAACTGGACATGGAACAACAGACTTGTTCCAAATAGGAAAAGGAGTACGTCAAGGCTGTATACTGTCACCCTGTTTATTTAACTTATATGCAGAGTACATCATGAGAAACGCTGGACTGGAAGAAGCACAAGCTGGAATCAAGATTGCCGGGAGAAATATCAATAACCTCAGATATGCAGATGAAACCACCCTTATGGAAGAAAGTGAAGAGGAAATCAAAAGCCTCTCGATGAAAGTGAAAGTGGAGAGTGAAAAAGTGGGCTTAAAGCTCAACATTCAGAAAACGAAGATCATGGCATCCGGTTCTATCATTTCATAGGAAATAGATGGGGAAACAGTGGAAACAGTGTCAGACTTTATTTTTCTGGGCTCCACAATCACTGCAGATGGTGATTGCAGCCATGAAATTAAAAGACACTCAACTCCTTGGAAGGAAAGTTATGACCAACCTCGATAGCATATTCAAAAGCAGAGACATTACTTTGCCTACAAAGGTTCATCTAGTCAAGGCTATGGTTTTTCCTGTGGTCATGTATGGATGTGAGAGTTGGACTGTGAAGAAGGCTGAGCGCTGAAGAATTGATGCTTTTGAACTGTGGTGTTGGAGAAGACTCTTGAGCATCCCTTGGACTGCAAGGAGATCCAACCAGTCCATCCTGAAGGAGATCAGCCCTGGGATTTCTTTGGAAGGAAGGATGCTAAAGCTGAAACTCCAGTACTTTGGCCACCTCATGCGAAGAGTTGACTCACTGGAAAAGACTGATGCTGGGAGGGATTGGGGGCAAGAGGAGAAGGGGACGACAGAGGATGAGATGGCTGGATGGCATCACTGACTCGATGGATGTGAGTCTGAGTGAACTTCGGGAGTTCGTGATGGACAGGGAGGCCTGGCGTGCTGCGATTCATGGGGTCGCAAAGAGTCGGACATGACTGAGTGACTGATCTGATCTGAACATCCTTTTCCTTAAAATTGAAATGACAAAAAATAAATGATAGGCAGAATTCCAAAGAATAGCAAGGAGAGATAAGAAAACCTTTCTCAGTGATTAATGGAAAGAAATAGAGGAAAACAACAGAATGGGAAAGACTAGAGATCTTTTCAAGAAAATTAGAGATATCAAGGGAATATTTCATGCAAAGATGGGCTCAATAAAGGACAGAAATGGTATGCACCTAACAGAAGAAGAAGATATTAAGAACAGGTGGCAAGAATAAACATAACTGTACAAAAAAGATCTTCATGACCCATATAATCATGATGGTGTGATCACTCACCTAGAGCCAGACATCCTGGAATGTGAAGTCAAATGGGCCTTAGGAAACATCACTACAAACAAAGCTAGTGGAGGTGATGGAATTCCAGTTGAGCTATTCCAAATCCTGAAAGATGATGCTGTGAAAGTGCTGGACTCAATATGCCAGCAAATTTGGAAAACTCAGCAGTGGCCACAGGACTGGAAAAGGGCAGTTTTTACTCCAATCCAAAAGAAAGGCAATGCCAAAAAAATGGTCAAACTACTGCACAATTGCACTCATCTCACATGCTAGTAAAGTAATGCTCAGAATTCTCCTAGCCAGGCTTTAGCAATACATGAACCCTGAATTTTCAGATGTTCAAGCTGGTTTTAGAAAAGGCAGAGGAACCAGAGATCAAATTGCCAACATCCGCTGGATCATCGAAAAAGCAAGGAGTTCCAGAAAAACATCTATTTCTGCTTTACTGACTATGCCAAAGCCTTTGACTGTGTCACAATAAACTGTGGAAAATTCTGAAAGAGATGGGAATACCAGACCACCTGACCTGCCTATTGAGAAACCTGTATGCAGGTCAGGAAGCAATAGTTAGAACTGGACATGGAACAACACACTGGTTCCAAAGGAAATGGAGTTATGTCAAAGCTATATACTGTCACCCTGCTTATTTAACTTATATGCAGAGTACATCATGAGAAATGCTGGACTGGAAGAAGCACAAGCTGGAATCAAGATTGCTGGGAGAAATATCAATAACCTCAGATATGCAGATGACACCACCCTTATGGCAGAAAGCAAAGAACAACTAAAGAGCCTCTTGATGTAAGTGAAGGAGAGTGAAAAGTTTGGCTTAAAGCTCAACATTCAGAAAACTAAGATCAGGGCATCCAGTCCCATCACTTCATGGCAAATAGATGTGGAAATAGTGGAAACAGTGTCAGACTTTACTTTTTGGGGCTCCAAAATCACTGCAGATGGTGATTTTAGCCATGAAATTAAAAGATACTTACTCCTTGGAAGGAAATTTATGACCAATGTAGACAACATATTAAAAAGCAGAGACATTACTTTGTCAACAAAGGTCCATCTAGTCTAGGCTATGGTTTTTCCAGGAGTCATGTATGGATGTGAGTGTTGGACTCTGAAGAAAGCTGAGCACCGAAGAATTAATGCTTTTGAACTGTGCTGTTCGAGAAGACTCATGAAAGTCCCATGGACTGCAAGGAGATCCTACCAGTCCATCCTAAAGGAGATCAGTCCTGGGTGTTCATTGAAAGGACTGATGCTGAGGCTGAAATTCCAATACTTTGGCCAGCTGATGCGAAGGGCTGACTCATTTGAAAAGACCCTGATGCTGGGGAAGATTGAGGGCAGGAGGAGGAGGGGACAACAGGGGATGAGATGGTTGGATGGTATCACTGACTCAATGGACATGGGTTTGGGTGGACTACAGGAGTTGGTGATGGACAGGAAGGATTGGCGTGCCTCGGTCCATGGGGTGGCAAAGAGTCAGACACGACTGGGCGACTGAAGTGAACTGAAGTATGATTTTTGAGAACCATGAGAGCTCACTTGTCCTTTTCCTGTTTTTTTTTTTTTTTCTCTTCCTGATTGGAAACCAAGCAAGAAATAGACTGTATTAAAATCATGGGTAACTCTATTACAGCTTAAAATGAGATTGATAAAAAATTAGTAATTCCTTACCAAGAACACCTAAAGAAAATAGAATATCACTTGAGAAAGGTATTCTCTAGAGTACAGTCACAAGTTAAATCTAATAATCATATGTAAGAGCAAGGAAGATACTAAATATATATTAAACACCAAAAATAACAGAACAAAGATCACAAAAGGAAATGCCTAGATTGCAGTAATGATTCCACATTTATCTAAAATAACATGGAATTTCCTTTTCTGAAGATATTCAGAGTAGGTTATATACCAGTCCTAAAATGGTGGAAAGTGGCTACGCATAAAGATCGTTTCTTAGCCAGAGTGCTTCAAATCATCTGTGGCTAAATAAATGGACAGTCTTACTAATAAATTATTTAAGTTATCAACAACAACAAAAGTGTGTATGTGTGTGGGAAAAAGACCCGTTCCTTCTGTGGTCTAGACTGTGGCAACACACTGCAATTTTCACATTGAAGCCAGAGCCACATAGATATCCTAGCTTCACTGAAATCATCAGAGAACAAATATGCAAAAAAATAAGAGAAATACTTAGAGAAAGTGATCCACATTCAATAAGAGATTAGAGACCTATGGTTCTTCTCATCACTGGAAGAGCGCTGAGAAGAGGAAAATCTACCAAACAGGGAGACGATAAAAATGCTGAGTGAAACCCCTCTTACACAAATCCTTCAAAAACATGTTTCTGGGCAGAGAAAGCATAGTCAAGACTGAAGAGAAAGAAAAACTGCACCTTGAACGGAAAGCTGACAGTAGGGTATAGAGCATAAGGAGATTTCTAGAGCACAAAATGGAGACTCAGCAATAGAGACAAAAAGATCTACTGAATCTCATCTTACCTCATATTTCCCAGAGAAGGGAATATTCTGATATCACTGTTAAAAGTATTTGAACCTATTTGTAAACCAAATCAAATTAAACATTAACAAACATCCCAATCCTGTCCAACTAATGATCAGATTGATTCAGTTCTCCACTAAAGTAATCTGGCTCAAGAAAGGGCATGTCATTTTAAAAGGTTAACAATATTACCCGAGTACCACAATACACAGGAATAAGTAAGAACATATACACATGGTCATAAGAAAAGCTGTCAGTAGAAACAGAAACAGAGATTTCCTTGATACTGATGTTCTCAGAAGGTGACTTTAAAGTAATTATAAATAAAAATACCAAAATACATACTAAAAATTGTGAAAAATGTATATTATGATACAGGGAAGTTATCAGAGACAAATAAACTAATACAAAGAATGGAAAAAATGTTAAATATATCATGAATAAAGAATTCACCAATGAATTTTTAAAAATGTACTGAAAGGTGGAAAATTGAAATTGAATTAATAATTTTCAAAAATCTGTTACAAAAATGTTTTTAAAAAATGGCTAAAAAACAAAATTGGAGATCTGTGATGGAATGTAATATAGCTTAATATAAAACTCGGTTGCCAAACAGGAAAAGAGCAATAAAATGGGGCAGAAGAAATAAAGACATAACAATTGAGAGCCTTCAAAAACTGACAAAAGACATCTACAAGTTTGTTGAAGCTGAGGAAACTCAAACAGGATAAATACAAACACTGCCCTGGTGATGGTTCATTTTATGTGTCAACTTGAGTAGGTGAAGATAGTAAAACATTATTTCTGAGTGTGTCTTTGAGAGTGTTCCCAAAAGAGATCAGCATTTGAACCAACAGACTGATGAAAGGAAACTATTTTCCAAAACAGGTGAGCTTCGTCCAATACACTGAGAATCAGAGAACAAAAAGAAAGAGGAAGCGTGAATTTGCTCTCTGCTTGAACTGGGACACCCACCTTTTCCTGCCTGTGGACATCAAGATTCTGGTGCCCTGGTTCTGGTGCCTTAGGATCCAGAAAGGTACTGAAACCACTGGCTCTTCTGGGTCTCAGTGCTTTAGATTTGGACAAGAAATACACTATACACTGTTGATTTCTGGGGGTTTCCAGCTTGCAGTTAGAAAATCATAATACTTCCCAGTTTCCATAATCTTAAATGCAAATAATTCATAATAAATCTCTTTATGTATTTGTATCTTTATATATCTGTCTATATATATATATATATATATAACCTATATGTCTATATCTATCTTTATCTCCAACTGTTTCTCTTCAACTGGACATTCTAATATACCCAGTAATAGTGGTACCTGCAGATGTATACTGTTGCCAAAAATCATTGAACTGATCAATTCAGATATTTGCACTTTATTTCATGTAAATGATACACCTTATTAAGCGGATGATAAACATGAAAGGTAAAATAACATATAAACTCAGTATTATATACTCCAATTTGCTGTCTTGTTTAGCTGTTCAGTCGTGTCCGAATCTTTATGACCCCATGGACTGCAGCACACCAGGCTTCCATGTCCTTTACCATCTCCCTTGTTCAAACTCATGTCCATTGATTCAGTGATGCCATCAAACTATCCTGCCCTCTTTTGTCCATTTCTCCTTCTGCCTTTAATCTTTCCAGCATTAGGGTATTTTCTAATGAGTCAGATCTTTGCACTAGATGGCCAAAGTATTGGAGCTTCAGCTTCAGTATCAGTCCTTCCAATGAATATTTAGGATTAATTTTATATAGGATGGATTGGTTTGATCTCATCACAGGCCAAGAGACTCTTAAGAGTCTTCTCCAACACCAAAGTTCAAAAGAATCAATTATTTAACACAGCCTTCTTTATGGTCCAACTCTCACATCCATACATGACTACTGCAAAAACCGTAGGTTTGACTATACGGGTTTTTGTCAGCAAAGTGATTCTCTGGTTTTTAATATGCTGTCCAGTGTTGTCATAGCTTTTCTTCTAAAGAGCAAGCATCTTTTAATTTCATGGCTGCAGTCACCATCTGCAGTGATTTTGGAGTCCAAGAAAATAAAGTCTCTCACTGTTTCCATTGTTTCCCCATCTATTTGCCATGAAGTGATGGGACTGGATGCCATGATCTTCATTTTTTGAATGCTGAGTTTTAAGCCAGCTTTTTCAATCTCCCCTTTCACTTTCATCAAAAGGCTCTTTAGTTCCTGTTTCTTTATGCCGTAAGTGTGGTATCATCTGCATATCTGAGGTTATTGATGTTTCTCCCACTATCTTTATTCTAGCTTGTGCTTCATTCAGCCTGGCATTTTGCATGATGTACTCTGCATATAAGTTAAATAAGCAAGGTGACAATATACAGCCTTGAGGTACTCCCTTCTCAATTTGGAACCAGTGCATTGTTCCATGTCTGGTTCTAACTGTTGTTTCTACACCTGCACATAGATTTCTCCGGAGGCAGATAATGTGGTCTGGTATTCCCATCACTTGAAGAATTTTCCAGTTTGTTGTGATCCACACAGTCAAAGGCTTTGGCACAGTCAGTGAAGCAGAAGATGCTTTTCTGGAATTCTCCTGCTTTTTCTATGATCCAATGGATGTTGGCAATTTGATCTCTGATTCCTCTGCCTTTTCTAAATTCAGCTTCAACATCTGGAATTTATCGGTTCACTTACTATTGAATCCTAGCTTGGAAAATTTGAGCAATACTTTGCTAGCCTGTGTCATGAGTGCAATTGTGCGTTAGTTTGAACATTCTTTGGCATTGCCTTTCTTTGGGATTGGAATGAAAACTGACCATACTTCCCTTACCATTATGTAATTTCTTAATTCTTAGAAGATAGTTAAGTTCTTCAGAAAAATGACACAGAAAACTTAAATGACACTGAAGGAAAGCAGAGACATTATTTTGCCAACAAAGTTCCATCTAGTAAAAGGTATATTTTCCAAGAGTCATGTGTGGATGTGAGAGTTGAACTATAAAGAGAGCTGAGCGCCAAAGAACTGATGCTTTTGAACTGTGGTGTTGGAGAAGACTCTTGAGAGTCCCTTAGACTGAAAGGAGATCCAACCAGTCCATCCTAAAGAAGATCAGTCCTGAGTGTTCATTGGGAGGACTGATGTTGAAGCAGAAACTCCAATACTTTGGCCACCTGATGTGAAGAACTGACTCATCTGAAAAGACCCTGATGCTGGGAAAGATTGAAGGCAGGAAGAGAAGGGTACAACAGATGAGATGGTTGGATGGCATCACCAAATCAATGCACATGAGCTTGCGTAAACTCTGGGAGCTGGTGATGAACAGGGAGGCCTGGTGTGCTGCAGTCCATGGGGTCACAAAGAGTCAGACACGACTGAGTGACTGAACTGAAGAAAAGGAACTTTAGAAGAAAATGTATAACACAATAGTCAGTGAGATGTGGAACACTCTGATGGGAGCAACTGGCACTTTGGAGTCAATGACAGGCAATACAGCATTTATAAATACATCCTCTAAGGGTGAAGCAGAGGGAAATGTGAATGAGAGAGACACAGCCAATCTATTATTTCTATTTTTTCACAGACATGCTCTGCTAATACACTGAGATATCTGCCCAGCTGAGTCTTCAATGAATTAATACAAAGATTTGTTTGTTTTGTTGGTTGCGTTTTCCTGAATACTAGTATATATCTATCTTCAGAATAAGCAAACATGCACCAGTTTGGTGCATCTGGTTTTCCTGTATGTTTAGATTTGAAGGTCCTGCATGTAGAGTGGTTGCACTATTATAAACTTGATCTTATTTTCCAAACAACACTGTTGAATAAGGTATTTATGAATAGCATAATTTATGTTCTTCCAAAATAAGAATTCAGACAGGTGTTTTTGGAATGCACAATCAATGTACTATACACTTCAAAGTACACGAGTTTATACGTTTTTTGCTAATATACAAAGTGGATATTTTTCTTTTACTTTAATGGAGGCTCAAAAAATCTACAAAGTAGATATTTTTATTGTATTTTCATGAAAGCTATTCACATATCATCATTGCACTATGAAATCAGATTAAAACAAGAACTTCATTTGATGATTATTTTATCCTAGCCTAATCACAAGTGACAAACAGATGCCAAAAGCAGAAGGAATGGCTTGAGCAAAAACTATTGAGATATATCGCTCTACACTGTCCTCCATAATAGCAAGTTTTAGATTATTTTGATTTTGAACAAACATAACTTGACAATTTTGAATAAATGTAACTTACTTGAAAGGCATGGGAGTCTTTCCTGTACCTTTCAAACCAGATCACAATATACCAGTTTTAAGACCATTTTAGATAGCCACAGCCTGAACTGGAAAATACATGTCACGTCAGATCTGTGTATTGAAAAATACAATTTCATGTTGTATTTTTTCCTCCTTTTTGAAAAATCTTTCTATGAGAAATTATAAGAATATTATAAAATTACTAGAGATTAGATGTGACTATTATTATTTATATTTTTTATAAAATTACTAGAGGTAAGATGTGACTGCTAAGTTGCTTCAGTCGTGTCCGACTCTGTGTGATCCCATAGAAGGTAGCCCACCAAGCTCTTCCATCCCTGGGATTCTCCAGGCAAGAATACTGCAGTGGGTTGCCATTTCCTTCTCCAATGCATGCATGCATGCTAAGTCGCTCCAGTCATGTCTGACTCTGCTGCTCCTGCTAAGTTGCTTCAGTCATGTCTGACTCTGCTGCTCCTGCTAAGTCGCTTCAGTCATGTCTTGACTCTGTGCGACCCCAGAGACGGCAGCCCACCAGGCTCCCATCCCTGGGATTCTCCAGGCAAGAACACTGGTGTGCGTTACCATTTCCTTCTCCAATGCATGAAAGTGAAAAGTGAAAGTGAAGTCGCTCAGTCATGTCCGACCCTCAGCAACCCCATGGACTGCAGCCCACCAGGCTCCTCCGTCCATGGGATTTTCCAGGCAAGAGTACTGGAGTGGGGTGCCATTGCCTTCTCCGATGTCTGACTCTGTGTGACCCTGCTGCTAAGTCACTTCAGTCATGTCTTGACTCTGTGCGACCCCAGAGACGGCAGCCCACCAGGCTCCCGTCCCTGGGATTCTCCAGGCAAGAACACTGGAGTGGGTTGCCATTTCCTTCTCCGATGCATGAAAGCGAAAAGTGAAAGAGAAGTCGCTCAGTCATGTCCGACCCTCAGCGACCCCATGGACTGCAGCCCACCAGGCTCCTCCGTCCATAGGATTTTCCAGGCAAGAGAACTGGAGTGGGGTGCCATTGCCTTCTCCACACATATATATTGTTTTGCATAATACCTGGTGGTATATTATCAATTTATTATAGATTTCTCCATACTTAGCATAAAAGAGATATCAAATTTTTTTTCTAGCAAATATCTAAAATAAAACAAAAGCTTTCAACATGTTCTCTTATGTTACTTTCAGCATCTCAGGTCCTGAAAATACTACTATTATTCCAATGAATATTTCAATGGAAATGAACTGCTAACCTCTAGAGTGAAGAGAGTCTGTAAAAGATATTAAACGAAAAAGGGAAATTACCAACTTAGAAGAGAGCAGTTTCAGACAGCCTTATAATAGTATTAGTAATTCTACTGTCAGTGTAAAAGGAATTGCCAGTACAGTGATAATATTGTTTTTTTAAAAGACAGTGAGAACTGCAATATTTCATCTGAAGCATGTCTGTCTGAAACTCAAGTTTAAAATGGAAGGTCATAGATACTATTAGGTACCTATTGGGTTAAAGCCATTTTTGTATTCTATATTTGCTTTCAGTTCTAGATTTATAGATAAGGAATAATCCATTTACTATTTTGCAAATAAATAGCCAGTAAAAGAGAGCAACTATTTTGTTGCTTAGCCAATACATATAACCTTCATTGTCTATTATGCTACTTCTCATAGCCTTCTGGTTGCTTTTACTGAAAGTTCAAAAATTAAAAGGAAAAATAAGAGACTGGAAAAATAAAAAAGGGTTCTGAAACTTGATCGTAATACTTTTTTATTATTCTGCCCCAAAATAAAAAGTTTTAGCAGTCCTTTGAGGTAAGAATCTTAATGGGGAATATATCCATCACTTTTATCTGTGCAAATATACTATGCATTATGGCTATTCTAAGTTGCTGGAGGTTATAAAAAGCAATATGCAGGATAAAGTAAAACTGAGTTTTATTCACATTTTAATTTTGCTCTCTACCTTTTTAATGGTATGAATAACTTCTTTTTCTTCAAGGTTTTTTTTTTTTTTTTTCTATCTAAGAGGATAAACAGCCTAGTAAGAATGCCTCAAAGGCTTTTTGTTTTAGAGATCATAAAGCTAAACATGAAGAAAAGATGTGAAGTAAAGATTAAGAACTTGTTTTACAATGTTTAACATGATGTTGGTTAAGGAATCTTGAAGATAACACTCTAATTCATCTAGAAGTAACAGCAATGAGAAAATGGTTGTACATTTTTGTGATCTAGATGCAGTTAAACACATGATGGTTTATTACATACTTGAGGAGCGTGGTTTATAGAACTTGCTGGTGAGGAATTAATTTAAAAAGCATTGCAGAATAATAAAGTGACTTCTGGCTTTTTACAACTAGTACAAGGAGAAAAACATAGCAAAGCTTACAGCATTGTAACTAACTTTTCTTTCAAAAAAAATAAAATCAAATTAATTGTATGTTAATGACTAGTTCATCTTCATTTTATCTATATTAATTAAGCAATCACATAAACGTACTTCAGAAAAGGATAGTTTCTCTGGCTTTTAGGAAAACAAAAACAAATAAAACTCTCATTTAAAATTTTTCAAAATATTCTGCAGAAAGTTTTCAAGCTATTCTTACGTTACTACTTAAATTTAAGTCTGTTTTAAATAAACTGCTTCTACTGATCCTAGTTTTATTTTTCCTGGATTCAGTATAGTATTTTTCTTATATAATGGTAACATAAGATAAATTAAAACAAGTCAATCTATATCCTAGAGTTTGAGAAGTGTGTGAAAAGTGTGTGTGCGCCTGCTTGTATAATGTTTTGATAATTTCATTTGCTTTTTGAATGAGACAATCTCCCATATATTTTCTAACCAATTATTACAAGCATGAGCTTACATAAACATACACACACATCACTGATACTTCTATATGTAGTTATATAAGAATATATAACAATTTAAAAATTTTAGAAGATTTCTTATAATTAAAAAAAAACTGCATTATGACTGAAAACTTGGATTACAAAGAACTAAAAAAAAAGTCAAGAATTCTAAAACATTGTTTGGCTTGTGCAATGCACTCATTTGTGTGTGTGTGTGTGTGTGTGTGTCTGTCTGTCTGTCTGTCTGTCGATGCATGAAGTAGCAAGAACTATAGGACAGTAAGGTCCACAAAGATTCAGTGGAATCTTCTTAGAATGGATTAAGGATTTAGATAAACTTTAAAGGCAAGTCCTTAATCTTCAGAGTATTCTAAACAAATCCAGTCAGTGCCTTATATGATTCCCCTTATTCAGGTCTACTCTGAGAGTCTTTATACACAGTATTATGCCAACAGATGATACCAACTCAAACTCCAATTTTCCTTATAGAAGTTTAAATTTTAACTGCCATCAAAGCTATATCCTAAATGGATGCCCCTGCATATAAGTTCTGTGTATGATTGGTTGGGGAGGGGGTGTCACAGGGCCTCCCTTATCCATAGAATCATTCTGAAAAGAAAATTAACTTTTCCATCTCTCATTTTTCCTAGTCATAACTGGATATACAGAATACTCTTCTGACAGACTCACTTGATTAGTTGAGATACCACCTGTTGTACCTTGCACAGACAAATGTAATGTCTGAACCTGTGACCAAGTAATACCTAAAACTTATCACTGATCCCCAGTATTATGTGCAGAGAGTCTTAAAAACAGTTTAAATACTATTGTCATTCTTTTAGGATAAGACATGAATAAAAGAAGATTACTTAGGAGGAAAAAGATAATAAATCTTCCCTTGAGAAAATATGTATAAAGTTATATAACAACTATCCTACTTTATTCATCTATTTCATTCATTCAATCTTACTTTTGTTCAACAAATGAGTATTAAGTACTGTATGCCAGGGATCTAAGTTACTGACCCTCTTACATGGTATGTCTTACTTAGAAAAGTCCTTATATATTTTAAGATTCAAAGATTATAAAATTATTAAATTTATCTTTTTAACCCATCTAAAGGTTATCAAGTACATGATATGAGGCAGAAATACAACACTTATTATTTATTAGAGTTTTAATTTTTGTCTATTTGATTTCTATTTTGGTAAATGGATAAGAGTGTTATTCCTAACAATTTGTTACATATCCTGTCATTTCTCCATGTAGTAAGAAATGCAATATTTATTAAACACTAAAGATGATACAGTATTATGGTAATGGGCTCAATTTCCAAAGCCAGATTTTCTAGATTCAGATTTTGATAATATTTATAAGCTGATTTGTTCAGGTTATTTAATTTTTCTGAGCTTTCATTTATTTTAAAAATTATAAAAATAGTTTCGCTATTTAGTTTTCTTTACGTAGTTTACATAGCAGTTAAAATATAAGAGCAAAATCTAATATAAAAGAATCAATTAATTACTTTTATTCCTGGATTCACAAATATTCCTGGTTTATTTTATTGGGTTTATGCTTCTATATATTTTATCTACTTGTCAGTCTTGTATTCAACCCATGACAGTCTTGTATTCAAACCATGACAGTCTTGTATTCAAACCATGAATATTTTTTTTTTATAGACAAGACTTAGTTCCCCACCTTCTTCTGTTCTTCCCCACCCCCCTACCCAGGGGGCAAATTTGTTTGCTATTTAGTCTATTTCCACCCCCAGTAAAACAATTATCAACTCAACTACTACTTTATATTTACATCAGGAAGAAAGTGAAGTCACTCAGTCCTGTCCAATTCTTTGTGACCCCATGGACTGCAGCCTACCAGGCTCCTCCGTCAATGGGATTCTCCAGGCAAGAATACTGGAGTGGGTTGCCATTTCCTTCTCCAGGGGATCTTCCCGACCCAGGGACCAAACCCAGGTCTCCCACATTGCAGGCAGATGCTTTAACCTCTGAGCCACCAGGGAACTATGTACTAATTTTTAACAGAACTCACAATTCTCAGTGTTAGTTTCTGAGATGTAATATGCTTCAAATTAGTCCAGACATGATCTTCTGTCTTTTAATAAAGTTTTGCTCTTTTAACAAATAATACACAATTATTTTACTAATTTTAGTTCAGGCATTTTCTCTTCAAATTAACTATTACAAACATACTGGAAATTCCATGTTTTTGCTTATATGTATTTAAACACGTTATACTTTCTCTTTAGATTTACAGGTTTCCCCATTGCTATCTTAAATCTGTGAATGCAGTGTTTCCTCTGAGCACTTTAGATAATTTAGTATGTGGTAAACACTCTTGGAATTTGTGTAGGGTTTTATTTATACATATCATTTCCTCCATTTCCCAATACAATGCCTATTTTTTCCAGCTTTATTTAACTATGATTCAGTTTTCATATTTGCCTACTTAGGAAAAAAGAATTGCATATGTGCCTCCTAAATCATTTTAAATGTGATGAACAATTCACATGTGTCTACACATGACACACAGCCTGGGTTCCACCATGATCCTCCAGGGAACTGACCACAGCGATATGGTGTAGTAGTTTTCAAAGAAATGTTCTTGTTGTTTATGCACGAAGTTGTGTCCAACTCTTCTGACCCCATGGACTATATAGCCCACCAGGCTCCTCTGTCCATTGGATTTCCAAGACAAGAAAATGAGAGTGGTTGCCATTTCCTTCTCCAGGGGATCTTACCGACCCAAGGATGGAACCTGCATCCCCAGCATCTCCTGCAGTGGCAGGCAGACTCTTTCCCACTGAGCCACCAGGGAAGCCCTTAAAGAAATAGTACTGGTGAAATGAATGAACTTAGACAATCTCAGAAGAAAGTTTATATTACATAAAATGAAATCTCTATGAGAGCTGTGTATTTCTATTGACATAAATTTATCTATAAAATGGAAAGCCATTCATAATAATCAGGAATAAATTGTTCACAGAGACAGAATTTGCAACTTCACCTGGTTTATGAGATTTTTCCTTCCCTTTCAATACCATAAGATTTACAGTGTTAAGAAACTAAAATTAAATTCTGTGGAATTACTGAAAGACTAAAAACATAAAAACTGCAGCTTATGAAGTTGTAAAAATGAGAAAAATAAAAACAACTAAGTCATTGTATAACCACTTTTGCTTTACGTGTGTGTGTGTGTGTGTGTGTTAGTTTTACACCTATGGTGTGTAGATATTTGGTTTCACTAGTTTTTGACAGTGAGTGTAACACTTAAGAGAACTGAATTCATTTGCTTCAAAATTTTAATTAGAGAGATAGATCATTTTGCTTGATAATTTTGTAACCAATCTGTATGTATTTGGAAAATATTACTTTATTTAATCCATAATTTTAAATAATAACTAATGCATTTAAAAATTTAGACAGATGTAAATCATCTTACATTTAAACAAATGTTAATCATTAGAAAATCATCTGCTTAATTCAATGCTGAGCAAAGTCAAAACAGTAAAGACTGCTTTTCTTTTTATATTAGAGTCATCTGTACATTAAACAGCATACTGATATCTTCCCAAAAACAGTATTTTAAAACCATTGGTGCCTCATAAAGATGGAAGCAATTTTTACATCACATTTCTCTTGACAAATACCAGCTGTAGATGAATATCAGTCCTTTTAATGTATATTCTAGATGGTGTGCTTAATAACAAAATCATGCTATAGAATTTACCATGATTGAAGTCCACCAGACTGATCTCCTTAAGATCAAATCTCATAATAGAGAGTCAATGAATTGTGACTGCATTCAAAAGAGCAACTATTGCTATTTTGTGCTTCGTATAAGCTAGAAATTAATGTTACACTTTCTAGTACCCAAACATCCTTCCCTTTTAAATTATATACATGAAGAAATTATGTGCCGTAATTATACCAAGAAGAAGGACTGAAAATAATATACTAGATGTGTATAAGTGCTTTTTTAAAAAAATTTCATTAATGAGAAAAATAAATTTCCCCCTTCACTTTACAAAATATCTGAACACAAAATCCTGAAAAATTTCCTTATTAAAGGGCTAATGCAGTGAACTGAGAAACCACGACATAATTAAAACAAAAACTAAGAGAGAGAAGTGTCACAGATGTATAGGGATCACAAATACACTGAACATCTTCTGTAACTCATTTAATCTCCCTCCTGACTCCTTTTTGGTCTCCCTAGTTGAATAAGGTGCATAAAACATTGTAATATATGAATGAATTCTCAGTCTTAGCAGTTGGATAAATATTCAGGATCTTTTGTTGTGTCTTAAGACTGATGATCCTCCTCTGCTCACTCAGCCTCTAGTAGCTCTTACCAGAACTGTGGAAGCTTCTGCATCAATTTAGCCTTCTCCTTCTGGCCCCTAGATACAGTCCTCATTATCTGTAATGCAGTCTTCTTATCACTTGCTATTCAAATGAAGATCCCAAACTTTCAAGCTTTGGAAAATCCCAGTTCAGAGAAAATAAAAATATCTCTAGCTAAGACCTCGATAGATGCTATTGTTAGGAAAGGGTATGAATCATAACCAAGCCAAGAAAATATTCAGCACTGGTGCTTAGTAGTCAGTGCAGAGAAAGATGTTGCATGTGAAATACAGTTCTGAGAGCCACAGAGGTGCTTCACAAGGATTTCACTCTGTTGAAGACTAATATTTGCATTATTTGAATTTACAGGACTTAAAGTGGGTTAGTCAGAATTCTAATGTTTAGGAATGTTCCCTAAATCTGCTTATTTAACTTATATGTGGAGGACATCATGCAAAATACCAGGCTGGATGAATCACAAGCTGGAATCAAGATTGCTGGGAGAAATGTCAATAACTTTAGATATGTAGATGACATGACCCTAACGGTAGACAGTGAGGAGGAACTAAAGAATCTCTTGATGAAGATGAAAGAGATGAGTGAAAATGCTGGCTTATACCTGTGGCGGATTCATGTTGATATACGACAAAACCAATACAATATTGTAAAGTTAAAAATTAAAATTAAAAAAACAACAACTCAACATCCAAAAAACTGCCATCATGGCATCTGGCCCCACCACTTCATGGCAAACAGACGGGGAAAAAATGGAAACAGTGATGGACTATTTTCTGGGCTCCAAAATCACTGCAGATGGTGACTGCAGCCATGAAATTAAAAGACACTTGCTCCTTGGAAGAAAAACTATGACACACCTAGACAGCATATTAAAAAGCAGAGACATCACTTGGCTGACAAAAGTCTGTATAGTCAAAGCTATGGTTTTTCCAGTAGTCATGTATGGATATGAGAGCTGGACCATAAAAAAAGTTGAGCGCTGAAGAACTGACGCTTTCTAACTGTGGTGCTGGAGAAGACACTCGAGAGTACCTTGGACAGCAGGGAGATCAAATCAGTCAATACAAAAGGAACCCAACCTTGAATACTCGTTGAAAAGACTGATGCTAAAGCTGACGCTCCAATACTTTGATCACCTGATGTAAAGAGCTGACTCACTGGAAAAGACCTTGGTGCTGGAAAAGACTGAGGACAAGAGGAGAAGGGGGTGGCAGAGGATGAGATGGTTAGACGGCATCCCACACTCAATGGACATACTGCTCCTACTGCCAAGTCGCTTCAGTCGTGTCCGACTCTGGGCGACCCTATAGATGGCAGCCTACCAGGCTCCCCCCTCCCTGGGATTCTCCAGGACATACATAAGTCTGAGTCAACTCCAGGAGATAGTCAAAGACAGGGAAACCTGGTGTGCTGTAGTCCCTGAAGTTGAAACAGTTGGACAAGACTTAACAACTGAACAACTCTTTTAAAACATGGACAGAATTAGATATCCTAAATAAAAATATGTGAGTTTAATTTTTGTTTTTATCAATGATAATCATGAGAAATATTTTGTTCAGTGAAATGCAAGTGTAATAGAGAACAAAAAGTCTGAGCATACCACATACAAGATATGTCAAACTTAACATCTAAACATGATCATGGAATTATAAACCTGATTCTAATTGTAACACATACTCTTTCATTGAGCTAGGCATTCGCTATGGCAGAAACAAATGACTGGAAACTTACTCTTTAGTATATTTCAGGGCTGTACCACTGGTAAAAAAAAGTGCTATATTCAATTTTTTTTTCTTTTTTTTTTTCAAAATGGGAAGGTAGGCAGGTAAATGATATCTAGCCCCATCATTTTTTTTTAATAACTCTATTGTGCTATGAGAAAATAAAAATAGTTAAATATCTAGTATTATCAAACATCAAGCTCTATACTATGAACTACAGTGAATAAACTTAAATTTAATCAAACATTCATAAAAAATCAAAAAATAGGTATTTTATTATCCCAATTTATAGATAAGGCAATTAGCAGAGTGAATAGAATTTCAAGGTTACATAGTTTTGCTGGCATTCTAGTTCCTCTTTTAACCATTGCATGATACTACCTTGTATCTGTAGAGGACTAGTTACCTTAAAATTGATTCCAGTGTCTGTAACTTTTTTTTTCTCCACTTGGAGACTTCCTTACTGGGAATGATTTGTCTTGGGCAAATCTCAACCATAAATTATCCTCCAGGGGGCAATCTAACATGACTGTTAGATTTGCATTGGCAGGTGGATTATTTACCACTGAGACACCTCAGGAGTGTACTAAGGTTAAAGGAAGGGATTTTCCTGATGTTTAAATAAATTTTTGAAGAATCAAGAGGCATATCCAAGTCAGTCTGATTTCCAGGTCGGCACTTTCTTAACAGTCTGACACTTTCAGATAGTCTGTCCCCATAATCTCCTAAATACTTGTTCACACTTTCTAAAGAGACATGCAACTGACAGTTGACACGCAAATCCCCCTCACTCACGTCAGTGGTCAGGTTTCTTCAATAGGTGGTTCTCCACCCATATATGCACTAACTCTGTGCTTACTCCTGTACTTTTTGATAGTATTTACCCAGAAGAGGGCTGAAAAATGTTCATATTTTTCTAATCTCACAGTATGTTTTCTTCTCTAATTTTTGTCCGTGTAACTTTAGATATGCATAACAACTATGAATTTTCTTTAACATGTTTTATTTTTCCTCATTACAATCATCTTTTGTTAATGCCAACAAAACTCAAACATTCAAGATGAGCAAATGTAATATGTTTAAAGCTGTGATAAATTATGGATTTAATAATTTTTGTTGTCCCTCTACTTAAATTTCCCACCACTGTCTAAAGCAATGTCTCTCTGTGTCAGTATCTCTTATCTGTTTTTATATTCTATTAAAATAAATCTAAAGTATAGTTAACTTTACATTGAAATGTTGCCTATATCTCTAGTCTTTCTCCTTGTTTTCAACCTCTCAATTTCTTTTCTCCGAGATGTACTCTTTTCTCCAAATTTATTTTTTTTCTTTTTTTTTCCTCCAAATTTAAAAATACATACATCTGGAGACCTGTGTAATTCACATAAATAAGACTTTTCTACCAGTAACCAATCTTCAAAATTATACTTGTAATTACCTGTGAAGCAAGCAAAACTGGTGATATCAGACATAGACATCCATTTCTTGATCTGATAATGTAGAAAAACTGACTGCTCTAATTCTTCAGAAGATACAGTGCAATATATTGAAAGTTGTTGGGAAGTGACAGACTGTTTTTATAGTCAAAAGCTATTGGTGAATTGATATATTTTACAAATTAAATATTGAAGCCTTTAAAAAAATATTCTATCTCAATGATTTATTTTCTAAATTTATATAAGTTTTGGGGTAACTTGGAATTCTTGTACAGTATTCTCTTCAATTAAGTATAGAACCATTACCACACTGTTATCTCATGGCTATGATAGCTCTTTTACAGCAGATGGCAGTACTTCCAATATTATATTTTGTTTAAAAAATTATTAATATTCAAATAATTTAATTCAATAGCATTTGTTACCTGATATATTTATGAATTTGATGTTATTAATACAATAATAATAACGGATAATACATCTTACTGAAATATTTAAGAAATATTTAAAGAAAAAAAATTCCTGTGTATTTAGTGCCTCAACAGACCTACCACTTGTTATGCAAAATGATATGCTAAGACTAGTATTATAAATGGCATTATAAAATTATAGCTCTATAAGTATAAATAAGATAATAATAATCAATAATAATTAACATAATAGAACAAAACCTTTTAAATTTCATTTGGAATAATTCCATACAAATCAATTTCCATATGAATTAAATTTATCATGTTAAGAAACCACATTTTTTTCATATTTTGTTCACTTTAAAATAAGGCAGTCTGTATACATACACATCACCTCTAACGAGAATGCCCTTATAGGAAACTCATTCCGATTAGATAAAATGCAATACCAATAATTAGATGGTTGCAGTAAATAATTTAACTGGGGGCTTTTTAGTAATATATCAAATATCCGAAAACAAGAGCCATGATTAAACATACCTAAACTCCAAAGGTACATACTACTACTTAAATATTCCTCAATTTTACTAACCTGCAGATTAAAACAAGTCAATTTTCCTTTTCAATCTCAGACCACTGTAATATCCCCCAGCATGTTTCTACTGGTTTCTATAGCATCTCTCAGCATCAACATCTGACGCCCACAAGCCAATCTGATCATGTCAGTCTTACATGTACTTCTCCTTTTTGTAGCTTCACATTTTTATTGCCTTCTCCATTACTTTGAGGTAACCTCGTCATAATCAGGGGGGTGCTCTTCTCATGTTGAGTGTGCCTTTGCTATCTGAGCTCCAGAGGAGCTCTGTATTGTATTTAGAAATGAGTACCTTTCTCTTCTGGTGCACACTTTGTCACATTTTAACAAACAAGCAAAAACAACAGTAAGACTTGTAAACTTTCCACCCAAAACTTTATCTGATGGAAATTTCCTTGAAAACAGCATCTTCTGATTTTGCCCATAATTCCTCCATGCACATAATCACAAATTTAGCATTCCCCAAAGCACCCACTCCAGTGTTCTTGCCTGGAGAATCCCAGGGACAGGGCAGCCTGGTGGGCTGCCGTCTATAGGGTCACACAGAGTTGGACACGACTGAGGTGACTTAGCAGCAGCAGCAGCAGCAAAGCATACTTAAAGGACTCATCAGGTTGAAAGTATTCAGTGCATCATAAAGACTTTTCATTTTTATCACATCTTCTTTCCACTCTTGGGATATATATTTATTTCATGCTGACACAGGCATACATTTTTGTCTACCAAAGACAAAACTCAAAGAATTCTTCAAGAGACATACTTCAACATATATAATTAGAAAACTTGAAATTTCCTTTATGTAAAACTGTAACTACAAGGGATTGAAGTAATGGAATAAACACCACTGAGTACCCGTACCCTTCATTCTCCATACTAACTTCTGATCTACACATATTACAATGGCTATGATGGGAATGTTCCAATCAGACAAGACCAATCATTTAAGAAGTGCACTTGCAAGCAAGGCTCCTCAAATCAAACTGAACGGGATACTTATTTTCATGGACATTCAGAAGCCTCCAAAAGACTTCAAATTTCCAAAACGGCTTAACTGAAAGATTCATAATAAAAGATTAGTGCAAAGTTAAAGACACAATAGATACTGAAAATAAGAGACTATAATACTAACACGAATCCCACTACTCCCCTCTATCCTTCTATATTCTGTCTACAAGCCTTCTATCTGAACTCCCTTTCCTCTCTGAAGAAATCGCAAACTGGAAACAGAAGTTTCACAACAGCAGCAGCTGCAAAGCTGCAAACAAAACACCTGCGCCTCCCCCTACTTCACCCTCACAGGGGTCCACCATCGAAGCACTGACAGAAAAAAAATTGTGTCTTATTTTCAATCAACTAGGACACTGGGGGAAAAGAAAGACTGTCCTTGAAACTTTGGTCAAATACCAACTCGAACGCTCCCAATCTAGCCTTGAAGGAAGCCCCATATGAATGTCTCCCAGGGTTAACAGAACTCTGCTACCAGTTGTTCCTTTAAATAATTAAGGAGAAGCTAAAATTAACACTGATGAAAAACCATGCCATATTCTTTTAGTTACTGGGGCTACATTCTTTACTTTAAACCCGGCTCACTTTGGTGATCCTAAGATGGGATCTTAAGAAAACTAGCATATGTTAGCAAAGAGTGAGAATTTTTACCAAAGTCAGTTCTCTCGAATCTCTGGAGTGTCCAGTTGAGAGAAGAAGATAAAATTTCACATTGCCCGGTATTGATTATTGATTCTTCTCTCTCCCAGGGATAAATATTCCATTCCAGGGAAGGCTAAAAATATTTCTTGTTTGTTTCATTTTCTGTCCTGAGAAGGTGGCTTGGCTTTCTGCTAACCTGGGGCACTCAGACTGTCAGTTCTTGCAAATGCAGGCACCTCAACCTTCTGGTTGGGGATCCAAAGACATGACAAGGAAAGAAATGTGGGTTTGGTACCAACTGTAATTAGGTATGGCCTGACAGGAATGTGAATTTTGCTTTATTTGCAGTGTGGGTCCCCTGGACTCCTGTCAGTTCTCAGGTTTAAGTCTTTTTGCCTCTTTGGAAGTGGCTGTACATCTTAAAAAGGTAGTATCTTTTGCACCCTCTTTAAGCACATCTCTCTCATTTACTGGGTCATTCAATTCTGCCAGCAATATTTCTTGGCTGTCCCAGCTAAAGCTGGCCAAATCAGAAGCTGATACTAAAACCTGATTTTTTTCTTTAGGCCTTCTTCTCTAAGAAAAAATGAAACTATTAACCCAGAGGGAAACATTCCAATGGCAAGCAACTCTTAATCTAGAATGTAGGCATTATCTGATTTCTATCTTAGTTGAAGGACTTCTCTCCGATGTAAAGAAGCAAATTGAAGAAAATGCAATTTGGGTTGCAACCCAATTCTTTGAGGAGTTAAAAAACATCTGTCCTACAAATTGCAGACAACTTGTGTAACTTGTCTGAAAAATTGAGACTGGTACAACAGAAAAAACCTGCCTATTTTTTTCTCAATCCTAAACCCTCCCCTTGAATGTACTGTAAAAAATCTGTGCTCCAGAAACAAAAGTCCTTCTCAGAGGAACTTCCATTCTTTCTTTGTGTCTTTGAGATGCAAGTCTTCTCTAGGAACTAAGAGACATTTCTTCAAAGAACAAACTTCAGAAGAAAAAAATCCAGAGAGAAATCTATTCAGAAACTAAGCAAATGAAAAATCTTTGAAGTCTTCTCCACAAATATTAGAAAAAAGGTTTGTATCATCTGAACCGGTAACCATTACTTATTCTACCTGGCAGAAACTCAATTTAAATACAACCGTTCTTTTGTAACCTGGTGACTTTTGCATTACTGGATTTTTTCCATGGCTAAAATATTAAAAGGAAAGCTGTAAGACCTCTGTTTGTGTCTGTGTGTTTATATATGTCTACATTCCTACGTTATAGATGTATATTTTCTCTACCTTCAGTTAGAATTACCAAAATGAATTTATAAAGCACACCACTTCATTGGCTTAAAGAAATTAAAGCACTGATTTAAATATATAATCAAAGTGTCCCTCTAAATGCTCTGCTTGATCAGAAGTATAGTATATGCAGGGTTCCAATCCCCAAACATCAAGCCTAATCTAGGCTTTCCCACTGCAAACAAGACTAACTGTGTACCCTCAGCCAATCAGGTATTTCCTATTTTCCCTTTCTTCGTCTTTATTCTTTGTTCTATAAAAACTTCCTGCCTTATCCTGAATTTTGTAGTTTCCCAAAAGAAGACCATTCACATCAAGAAGTGTTAAATAAAACTGTATCACCTAAGTTTATTTCTTTATTTATAATAGAGATAAAAGCTCAATCTTATGGATTTTCTCTACCTCTTCCTTTCCAAGAGGGCATCTATCTGTATAGGGAAAGGGTTATGCAATCTGTGCCAATGCGGACAGTAAGACTTAAATATATGATTAGTCCACTGGATTCTCTTTGATTCTTGTCGTGGATTATCTCACTTATTCTATTTCTACATTGTCTTTTAATGAGATAGTTGGCTCTGTTTAGCTTTTTAGAAGGCATCATGCAGGGATTTACTGTTGCAGTCACGTGATTTTAATGGAAATATAATCTTTTCCTACAGCCCCCAACAGAGATGGAAGAAAAAGACCCTGGCCTTTGGATTCCCATTTAAATTTTCTAATACATCCCTCCATGCTCAGAAGAAGGTCATGACAGATTTGACTAGGACATGTCCTTCCCTATATTCTCTTTTTTACCTGTCAGATATTATTTTGGTTTTAAGTTTTCTTTTTCCCCACTCTGTATCTCCTATACATTCTATCACATTTATTTCTGCTGTAGAATTTCTTCTATATCTTCTGGAGCTAAAATGACATAATAAATAAAAGGGACAAGAATTTACATGACAAAAGAATGCACATCAAATCAAACTGATATTTAACTGGAGCTCAGGTGTAAACATTGAGTTAAAGTTCTTAGATGATATCACATTATCATTTAATTTTAATGTTGTAACACATTGTTAAAATGTGACTTGTTCCAAATCACTTTTGGCTGAGGTATCAGAACACCATGATAAGTAAATATTTGGCAAGGATCCCCAGACTCAAAACAAGGTGGTACTTAACGTACGTAAGACAAACAATAAAGGTGCAGAAATCTGTTTTGAGACCAGAGTCATCATAAGCCTTCAGGTATAAACGTATATTCTGAAGGGAGAGATCACTTCTTTGGAAAATGTTGTAATTCTGTGACATTTTCTTAATTTCCATGGAAAGGAGAAATATACAATTTATTTTTTTTCTAATTTGTGATGAGAAGGGGCTCAAGGAGACCACTCATAACGTGTGCCCCGTGATTTTGAAGTGATAGACGTGGACATGGGCCAATCACAAACCTAGAAATGCAAGTTGAAGACGATAAAAGACAGGTCTCTAATGACAGAGTAAGAGAAGAGAACTCCATGAACGATGACTAGAATCTCCACAGTCTTTCAAGGAAATCTCTCCAAGAGTTTCCGTGAACCAAGTGTTTTGCTAAGAGGGAACTAGGAGGTCTGTAGCCATTTTTAAAGTTCTTTGTCCTCAAAACCTTCTTGGAAGCATAAGACCAGAAGAGACCTCAGAAAGCAACTACAAGAGGAAGAAACAGAAGAAGGAAGTTGGAGAAACACAATTTTCCATATCACAGAGTGTGTAGTAAAGCAGGAACATAAAATAAGTCACAATTTGCACCTCAAGTTAAAGAGTCAACTTTAAGCATCTGAAAATGCCAGAGGAATAACAGATCACTTACCTTCAATGAAGTCCTGCCTTTGCTACCAGCGAAGGTGAAAATGAAAATGTTAGTTGCTCAATTGTGTTCAACTCCTTGCGACCCTATGGACTGTAGCCCCCCAGGCTCCTCTGTCCATGGGATTCTCCAGGCAAGAATCCTGGAGTGGGTTCTTCTTTTCTTCTCCAAGGGATCTTCCCAACCCAGGGACTGAACCCAGGTCTCCTGCATCATAGGCAGATTCTTTACCATTTGAGCCACCAGGGAAGTGACCTCTCTTTACTAGGCCGATCCCAATTTGCATGCATCCAAAAACAATATGGTTCTGTGTGTGAATGGGGAGGCACACAGACACACACACAGACCCTATTGCTTTCGGATGCATGCAAATGGTGGCAGAGTAAGTGGAGTTCCATGTAGATATAAAGAAGCTCAACATCCTTCTTTCCAATTTGGGTTCCTAAACGTGAAGCAGTCCCAACTAAATAAGAATAATTAACTTTAAATAAAATTTAAGCTATTTAGTGACTCATCTAGAGAGAGAAGAGGTTTTATATACAGACAGAAGAGTGCCAGGAACCACAAAACTACCATCAGTAATCTTGTGTGGCCAGTGCACAGGTCAACTTTTTTGGTATTGGAGGTACTGTCTACTCCCTGGGAGAAACAAGACAGGGAGTGCACAGGGACGGATGACAGCTGGACAGTCAATTTGTACTTTCAACAGCTTACCTGTTATCTGATGTCCACCCAGACCTAACAATCTCAGCTAAGGCTGCCAATTTCTGCATCTTGGAGAAATGAGCAGGCAAAACTCTTAAATGAAAATGGAAATAAAGCAAGAGTAAAATTTCAAAGATTCACTCAAATTAGTCTGCTATGCCCCAAATTTTCCATTCTATGATGTCTTCTCCTGGACACAAATTGGGGAAACCCAAGTTACCTTAGGCATTACTCAGGGTTTGGGGGATTACAAGATCCACACTTAAACACCATGCACATAGCTTCTCCAGAGTCAACTTGGGAGTAGACAGCCTTCTCTATATACTTATATTGCTAAAATTCCTTTCACGTACCTCTAGTTTTAAAACTTTACCATAAAGAAAAACACTAACCTGAGGGGAGGCAGGTCCTCAAGATCTTAAATCTTTAATTGGACTGTGCAACACAGGCTAACCTGAAAAAGAAAAAGAAAAAGCTTACCATGTAGCTTTTGTAGCCTGATCCATTATGTGTTTTCAAGTACTTCAGCTCTAGAAGAAAACCAAAAAGAGATCTTCAGTTACATATACACTTGGCCATGGTGTTGGGAGGATACGGAATATACAAAAGCAGCTAATCTTCACCGGGTATAAATCATAAGCTTAGTTTCCTTCGAAAGGTTTAGTAATGACAACTCGAATTATCAGAATCTCATATATATTTCATGTTTTTCAAAAAAAAACACCCCACTATCACAAATATATACACACATCGAAAAAGCAAGAGAGTTCCAGAAAAACATCTATTTCTGATTTATTGACTATGCCAAAGCCTTTGACTGTGTGGATCACAATAAACTGTGGAAAATTCCGAAAGAGATGGGAATTCAGGGCAGACCACCTGACCTGCCCCTTGAGAACCCTGTATGCAGGTCAGGAAGCAACAGTTAGAACTGGACATGGAACAACAGACTGGTTCCAAATAGGAAAAGGAGTATGTCAAGGCTGTATATTGTCACCCTGCTTATTTAACTTACAGGCAGAGAACATCATGAGAAATGCTCGACTGGAAGAAGCACAAGCTGGAATCAAGATTTCCGGGAGAAATCTCAATAACCTCAGATATGCAGATGACACCACCCTTCTGCCAGAAAGTGAAGAGGAACCAAAAAGCCTCTTGATGAAAGTGAAAGAGGAGAGTGAAAAAGTTGGCTTAAAACTCAACATTCAGAAAACTAAGATCATGGTATCTGGTCCCATCACTTCATGGGAAATAGATGGGGAAACAGTGGAAACAGTGTCAGACTTTATTTTTTTGGGTGCCAAAATCACTGCAGATGGTGACTGCAGCCATGAAATTAAAAGATGCTTACTCCTTGGAAGGAAAGTTATGACCAACCCAGATAGCATATTGAAAAGCAGAGACATTACTTTGCCAACAAAGGTCCGTCTAGTCAAGGCTATGGTTTTTCCAGTGGTCATGTATGGATGTGAGAGATGGACTGTGAAGAAAGCTGAGCACCGAAGAGTTGATGGTTTTGAACTGTGGTATTGGAGAAGACTCTTTAGAGTCCCTTGGACTGCAAGGAGATCCAACCAGTCCATTCTGAAGATCAGCCCCGGGATTTCTTTGGAAGGAATGATACTAAAGCTGAAAGTCCAGTACTTTGGCCACCTCATGTGAAGAGTTGACTCATTGGAAAAGACTCTGATGTTGGGAGGGATTGGGGGCAGGAGGAGAAGGTGACGACAGAGGATGAGATGGCTGGATGGCATCACTGACTCGATGGACTTGAGTCTGAGTGATCTCTGGGAACTGGTGATAGGGAGGCCTGGTGTGCTGTGATTCATGGGGTCGCAAAAAGTCGGACACAACTGAGCAACTGAACTGAACTGAAGCCATATTATGACTCATTTTTCCATAAATGCCAGAACAAAAATCAATTTTATGTGCAGTATTAAATTCTCAAATCAAACTATGTCCCCAAATTACAAATCAACCATTTTTTAAATTTCTATTTTCTATAAATCATCTCCTAAAAGTACATGAGAACTTCATTATATCATAAAAATCACAAGAATGAGTTCAGACATGAGTGTTTACTTAGGCTTATATCACCCTTCCACAGTTACAAATATAGTTACATAGATGGATGTGAGTCTTAAGGACTTTTGACTCCTTCCACATCATATCCAGAGAAAAGAATCACTAGTTGATTCCACATTCTATGCTATTTGGTATTTATTTGGATTATCGTATATGCCCTTCTTCAAGGTTAAGAAATGAGTTGAGAAAAGAGGGGTAAAGCAGCAAAGATCTATGGTCCTAACATTTTACCTTTTATATTTCTCATCATCCTTATTCTTCTTCATGGCAGACACAGTTTTCCATAGCTTTTTTTTTTTTTTCCTGTTCTCAAAGGGAATTTAATCATATAGTCTCTCAAATTGAGGGGAAATAGGAACTTAGCATGTTTCATCAGAAGATAAAAGCAACTGTTCTGTGATTATTAATCAAAGAGAATACAAAATATTACTACTGTTATTTAAAAACTAAAGCTCCAATACTTTGGCCACCTGAAGCAAAGAGCCACCTCACTGGCGAAGGACCAGATGTTGGGAAGACTGAACGCAAAAGAAAAGGGCAGCAGAGGATGAGATGGTTAGAGAGCATCCTTAAGTCCATGGCCGTGAGTTTGAGCAAACTCTGGGAGATAGTGAAGGACAGGGAAGCCTGGTATTCTGCAGTCCATGGAGTTGCAACAAGTCGGATATGACTTTGCAACTGAAAAACAACAACTTTCAAAAACAAATCAGTCAGTTGCAATAAACAAAATGTACTAGTGACTGCTGTTGTTGTTTAGCCACTCAGTCATGTCCAACTCTTTGCGACCCCATGGACTGCAGCCCACCAGCCTCCTTTATCAGTGGGATTCTCCAGGCAAGAATACTAGAGTGGGTTGTCATTTCCTTCTCTAACTAGTGACACATAGTTTCTACCAAATATCTAGTTCATCAAGACCTCCAATGTAAAGTAGTGAAAATGATATATACCACTTCTGGGTCTGCCTTATAGTTCTCTGGCAATCTTTCACATTCTGTCTCTTTTTCCCTATTTCCATAACTAGAAGTGAGGGACTTGAAGGCTTTAAAATTTGTAACCACCACAATGTACAGAGATAGGACCTTTTAATCACTGTGAAGAGGACAGATTCCTGGCTAGAAATAACTGCACTGGAGTGCATGCAAGCAAGACATTTATTTTTATTATAGGAAATTAAGATAAACTGGACTATAAAAATTAACTAGAAATTCACATGGGGTTTAAAATAAGCTGTAATGGGAATATTTAAACAAACAGGGAGACTGGAATGCAGACTGTAGTCAGAGAGATTAGTTGTGTGCTGGAATTGGCTTGGTTGTGTGATTCTGTGCTTCTTTTCATAACTCTACACCCAATAATTTCAAAATATTATCTTTTAATTAGATGGTCTGGGAATATTTATGCCAGAAAATCTGGCAAATAGCATGTACCAAATTTTTTCTCATTATTTTTTCTGTTTTTTTTTTTTTTTTGGATTTGTATGGTTACTTCCCAGGATGCTGGGTGTTAAACTATCAAACCACTAAAGAGTGTTTCATAATTAAATTCATGTATTAAAGATGAGGCATTTAGTGACTGTGACAAGGAACAGTATGTGACTGAGGAAGTGAATAGCTGAAGAAGAAATTAGAGAAATTGATTAGAGGTCTGCATGGTAGAATGATAGCTATACCATCACAATGAAGATTTAAGTGGAAAAGAAAATGGAGAGGCATTTATTTCTTTCAAAGGAAGGCACAATGAATCCAAGGCAGACAGTTAGATTGCTGGAAGGAGTAACGAAGAGTGGGTAAAGTTTTTGGCCCTTTGGCTCAAAGGAACAAAAACTGTTACAAAGAGGTCATGGATTACATAACCAGATGTAAAAATGGGAGCAAATAGGTATAGTTTAGCTTTCACTATGTTAAACCATAATATTAGGTATTTCTATAAATAATATATTAATTTCATTATGAAATATATTTCACCAGATTACAAATAATTTTATGCTTTTTTCCCCTAGATTAATCTGGATTAATTTAATTGCTATATATCTCTGTCCTTTGATAAAAGTACTTAATTTTTCTACTTATTTAATCTTCAAATTTCTAGGTTTTTTGATTTGTCATAGAGTATTAAATGTTATCCATTCAACTACTGATGACAAACATAATTTTAGGAAATAGCTTATAAAACACTTAACAGAAAATAAAAAATGTTATATTCCTTTTCATATCTGTGTTATACTTTCAGAAAGAAAAATGCTTGAAGTTATGTAATATATTTATATGATCTATGGTTCTTGTTTGTGATTCTTATTCTTTATTATTAGGAAATTTTATTTAAATTGTATTTAGAGCCTGTCAATTTATTTATGTAGCTATTTAAAAATTATATGTTTAGTTACAGTAATTTCTTATCCTGTAAATCTTTGGAATTGGAAATTTTCCCCTAAATTTTAACTTATAATGGAAGAAAATTAGTATTCCAATTCAAATTAGTATGGATGAAAACATTTATCATTTGGGATAACAGAAAAAGTTTGCATTCTTCTTTTATTTGTAATACTTGCTAGATAGAATGAATACCTAAAACAACTTTATGACAGCCATAATCTTTCAGGAGAGCAAATTAATGATATAAATTATTATTACTATCAGTTTAATGTCTAAGAGTTAGGAATAGACTTTTTAATATAAGAATCACAATTTCAACACAGAATAAAAGAAAGCTTATGAAAATTTTAATGTATTCTGATGTTTTAAGTGTATAAAGACAGTCAAACATCTAAGTAAACATATATGCTTAAACAATTTTCATTAGTGTTTTCTAACAGCAGAGGGAGATATTGAACTACAAATTAAATATTTTTCAATACACATCTTTTGCAGAATGCTTTGTAGGCAATTAGACTCCTATTTTGAACTTAATTTTCCTGAGAAAATACCTTCTTTATTTTATTAAAACGTCTTTTCCCCAGAATCTGTTTCAAAACCAACAAAGTCCTTTAGAAAACCTGAATATCCATTATGCCAATAGGAATATCACTGATGTTTTACTTAAATAACTCACAGTAAAATATTAAATAACACCCATCTTAAGCATGTTATATGTTGTCAGAACTGGTTGGTGCAATAGAGAATGGCTTTTTTACCCTGAGCCAGACTGGAATGGCTGTCTCTGTTATTTACTAGCTGTGAGACCCTCAGCAAGTTATTTTTCTTTCTTAATATAATTTTCCTTATCTTTAGAATGAGAATAAAAATATTGTCTTTTATAGTGCTGCTGTGGAACTTTTTCAAAAATTGAAATACACTAAGTGCCCAGAGTAGTAATCTCCCATTAAAAATTGTCTATATATTTATTAAATTATTATCATTACTACTTTTAGAATTTGAGAAATATTTATTGAAGTAATGAATACATGAAAAATATGCAATTATGCAATTATTATCATATGAAACTAGATTACCTAAAACATTTCTGATACTCTGCATTTATACTGTATAATAATTTGTGTATGATAAACACAAATGTGTCTGATATGACTTGAATACTAAACATGCAATTTACATGTTTGTGTCCTGTACAATATAGTTATTCTAGTATAACATTTCTCTGTGTTTTAGGTTTTATTATAATAGCTAATTATTCATTTAAAGATTTCAGTAAGTGTGATCAAAATGAAATTATAATTTTAACTAATATATTTGCAAGTTATGGTGTATTAGCCTGGTCACTGTTGGGAAACAAAAGTCATAATAGACCTAAAACACACACACACATATTAATCAGCAAAATGGTCTTTTTCCAAAATTCATGTTCCTTTATGCCAATAAATAGGTATATAACAGCAGACTTCAAGAATCACCAGGCATGTGACCTGATCTTCTATGGAAATATCCAGTGCAAAATAAGAAAATAAATATTTTGGGAGAACTTCTAAAGTATGAGAGAATTATTTTTATAATAGGTTTTTTGGGTTTAGGAGTCTAAAGTTTAATCAAGTATTTTAAAATTAATATAATAAGGCATTTCTCTGATATCAAATCTATTTTATTTTGTCATCATGAAATTTAATTGGAAATAGTTAACTATTCAGTTCAGTAGCTCAGTTGTGTCCGACTCTGCAATGCCAAGAACTACAGCGCACCAGGCTTTCCTATCCATCACCAACTCTTGGAATTTGCTCAAACTCATGTCCATTGAGTTGGTGATGACAGACAACCATCTCTTTTCAACCCCATGGACTGCAGCATGCCAGGCTTCCCTGTCCCTCACCATCTCTCCGAGCTTGCTCAGACTCCTGTCCATTGAGTCGGTGATGCCATCCAACCATCTCATCCTCTGCTGTCCCCTTCTCTTCCCACCTTCAATCTTTCCCAGCATCAGGGTCTTTTCAAATGAGTCAGTTCTTCACATCAGATGGCCCAAGTATTGAAGCTTCAGCTTTAGCATCAGTCCTTCCAGTGAATATTTAGGACTAATTTCCTTTAGGATTGACTGGTTTGAGCTCCTTACTGTCCAAGGGACTCTTAAGAGTCTTCTCCAACACCACAGTTCAAAAGCATTAATTCTTCGGCACTCAGCTTTCTTTATGTTCCACCTCTTACATCCATACATGATTGTTATTATAGTGGTATTTTAAGCGTATTTTCAACTCTTCATTAAAGCATATATTAGAGGAAAAAAAAATACCATCCCAATCACATATATTTCCTAAAAAGGATATTACAAAATGAACGGTGGAAAATGAGATAATACTGGCACCACACAGCTGTATTTTGGAGCAAGGTTACTTTCATGACTTCAAATGGAAGTGTAAGATTGAATTTAATTATAACGAAATTAGTGGCTGCAGTTTTCCTTTGGGTTTTTATCATTCTCAGGACTTCCCTGTAGCTCAAATGGTAAAGAACCCACCTGCAATCCAGGAGACCAGGGTTGGATACCTGAGCTGGGAAGATTCTCTGGAGAAGGGAACGATAATCCACTTCAGTATTCTTGCTTGGAGAATCCCATGGACAGAGAAGCCTGGTGGGCTACAGTCCGTGGGGTTGCAAAGAATCGGACACGGCTGAGCGACTAATATACACACACCGTATCATTCTCATTGGAAAGACTGATGTAGTTTTCATTTAGATGCAACATTATTCTATACAGAATGATTAAAATTTGACTCTTGTTAAGTACTTCATATTGTGAATTGTTTTATTATGTTCTTATACTTTATGAAGAATTTTTCTAATAAGCTCCCATTATAGAAGAATGTTTTCTCCACTAGCAGAACAAACAACCCTAATTTCTACCAGTTAATTCAAATGACAGAGTAAAGAAGAATCAAGTATTCCTCTAGATGCTGCATTCAAAATCAGTCTTAAGCGAGAGCAAGGACTTTGACAGGCAAAATGAGCAAAAGGAAGCAAAACGTATTTCAGTCAGAAGGAACAGCTTAAGCAAATAATAGAGGAAAGAGAGGAAATGAGGGAATCAACTCTAAGTATGATCTACTGCTAGATATACATGGAGGCATGTAAGAAGTGTGGAAGCATTTAGGAGTCAAATTATGTAGAATTTCTAATGCCAGGTTGAGTCCTTAGATTAATAAAATTGTAGAAATTCCCCGGTGGCACAGACAGTAAACAATCTACCTGCAATTCAGGAAACTTGGGTTCAATCCCTATGTCAGGAAGATCTCCTGGAGAAGGAAATGGCTACACACTCCAGTATTCTTGCATGGAAAATTCCACAGAGAGAGAAGCCTGGTGGGCTACAGTCCATGGGGTCACAAAGAGTTGGACATGACTGAGCAACTAACACACAGAAAATCTTAATGACCTGTGCGTGAATTTATTTGCCAGCCATTTGCTCATGAGTCTGAAGATGATAAGGGCAGGTCATTCCCTCTAGCCACTGACACTGTTCAAGGGTACTGTAGTCAGTTTTTGACCCATATGTTTCTACTGCATGGTTTCAAGGAAGAAAATGTAAAAAGTGTAACTTTTGCCTCTGATAGATCAATGTGATATATTTTAATAAAATAAGTAGAATTAAATTATGCTTTGTATGTTATTGAACATATATTCAAATTCATAAAACATTTTAATTACTTTTTGCCAGAAGCCTACTGGAAAATATAAATCTATTTTTATTTCTACATGGATACAAGTTTCCAACTAACACTCTAATTTGCCAACCAATAATCAATTATGTTAAAGTCACAAGGATGTTGTGAATTTACTTGTATTGAAAGCATTTACTTAAAATAGCGTATACTCTTTTTATGTCTCACTTTTTGTAGTGGCCTAACAAATTTCTTTTATATTTTTATCTCTGAGGGAACTATAAAATATTTCAAAATTATGTTAGTACACAAGCAGGAAATGTTAGAAGAAAAATTTCTAAACAACTTAAAAGAGAAGATAGTCATTGACAGAAACAAATAAAAGACTCAAATAGTAAGCATAAGTGTTTGGTAAAAGCTATAGGACAGAGGAGAAGGAGAAATTAATATTTTTTGAGGCATTAAAGAGGTGTTCCCTAAGTTCTTCACGTATGTAACTCTTAGGTATTGGAGGAGTATTTTTAATAGGTGAGAAAAGAGAAGATCGAAGGAAACAGTTAAGTCCCAAAAAGTCTATTTCTAAGCTATCAGAAAATTCAAAGCTAACAACAACAACAAATTCAATTCTTTCATTGAAATTTGTGAGCAGTAGGAAACAGGCTTAGTAAATAAAAAATGTAGCGATGTGTAGCATCTACACATCTACACAAGAAAAATTTGAATTAAAAAAGTATCCTAAGTGTATGCAAGAAGAAATATTAAGACAGCTGAATAAATAGTGTGGATAAAATGAAAAACCAATGTGAGAAAGAATAAACATTTAGGGAGAAACAACAGAATTTCAAAATAAATTGAAAGCTGCATTGGTAAAAATAAAGAGGTTCTAAGGATTGACACTGAGGTCACTGCGAAGATAAACTGATGTTAGTGATAACATCAGAACACAAGATAATGAGTAGTCCTCTGGAAGATTGTGAATTATTTTCTGAAAATATGGTTCACTATATATTAGGATGCATATTTTAATTACAAAGAAAAAGGCACTATTTCAATTTTACACTTTTTTCAAATCTCCTATATATTAAAACTTATAGTAAAAGGAAGATGTGTTTTCAAATATATTTACTAGAAATGTAATAGGTATCTGTAATCTTTCTAGTTAAGAGAATTTAGATCAATTTAAAACACTAAGCATTTACATTCAGTGTATTGTTAAAATTACTATCACTGTATGATGCTATCTCTCTATATAATATATATACATATAAAAATTTACACTCAGTGTATTGTTAAAATTACTATCACCGTATGATGCTACCGTTATATATATAATATATACATATTATATATAAAGTCTATATGTATTTAAATGAATACAAATAAACTCTGTTCTACTTTGCTCATACAATATTAAGTTTAAACAAACAACTAGAATCTTTGCTTAATATTTATATAATAACTATCTGGATATGATATTTAAAGATTTAAAAATAGGCATGATAATATACAGGCTTCCCAGGTGGCGCTAGTGTTAAAGAACCTGCCTGCAGTGCAGGAAACATGCATTTGATCTCCTCCAGGAAGATCCCCTGGAGGAGGGCATGGCAACCCACTGTAAGATTCTTGCCTGGAGAATCCCATGAACAGAGGAGCCAGGGGTGGGGGGGCGGGGCTACAGTCCATGGGGCTTCAAAAAGTCATACACTACTGAAGCAATTTAGCACAGCACATGATAATATACATTAATATATAATCCCTAAATAATAAAAATATATAATGCAATATACATCATATATAAGAAATATACCTCTCTATATATTCCAATCCACATGATCCTGCCTACTAAGTGATATAAACTACCATTTACAATGGTAATTGTTTAATATTAGATGGTTTAATACATAAACGAATACATAAGTGAATTAAATATATGCCCCCTAATTCATTTAAGAAAAAAAAAAAAAAACTAAAATCTATAGGTTATCCAAAGTATTATTAAGTGTATTGGTCAAGATTCAACAGGAGTATCAGTTCAGTTCAGCCGCTCAGGCATGTCTGCTCTTTGCGACCCCATGAATTGCAGCACGCCAGGCCTCCCTGTCCATCACCAACTCCCGGAGTTTACCCAAACTCAAGTCCATTGACTAGGTGATGCCACCCAGCTATCTCATCCTCTGTTGTCCCCTTCTCCTCCTGGCCCAATCCCGCCCAGCATCAGGGTCTTTTCCAATGAGTCAACTCTTTGCATGAGGTAGCCAAAGTATTGGAATTTCAGCCTCAGCATCAGTCCTTCCAATAACACCCAGGTCTGGTCTCCTTTAGGATGGACTGGTTGGATCTCCTTGCAGTCCAAGGGACTCTCAAGTCTTCTCCAACTCCACAGTTCAAAAGCATCAAATCTTCAGCACTCAGATTTCTTCACAATCGAACTATCACATCCATACATGACCACTGGAAAAACCAAGCCTTGATTAGATGGACCTTTGTTGGCAAAGTAATGTCTCTGCTTTTTAATATGCTGTCTAGGTTCGTCATAACTTTCCTTCCAAGGAGTAAGCATCTTTTAATTTCATGGCTGGAATCACCATCTGCAGTTATTTTGGAGCCCAAAAAAATAAAGTCTGACACTGTTTCCACTGTTTCCCCGTCTATTTCCCATGAAGTGATGGGACGAGATGCCATGATCTTAGTTTTCCAAATGTTGAGCTTTAAGCCAACTTCTTCGCTCTTCTCTTTCACTTTCATCAAGAGGCTTTTTAGTTCCTCTTCACTTTCTACCATAAGGTTGCTGTCATCTGCATATCTGAGGTTATTGATATTTCTCCCGGCAATCTTGATTCCAGCTTGTGCTTCTTCCAGTCCAGCATTTCTCATGATGTACTCTGCATATAAGTTAAATAATAGGGTGACAATATACAGCCTTGACACACTGCTTTTCTGATTTGGAACCAGTCTGTTGTTCCATGTCCAGTTCTAACTGTTGCTTCCTGACCTGCATACAGGTTTCTCAAGAGGCAGGTCAAGTGGTCTGGTATTCCCATCTCTTTCAGAATTTTCCAGTGTTTATTGTGATTCACACAGTCAAAGGCTTTGGCATAGTCAATAAAGCAGAAATAGATGTTTTTCTGAAACTCTCTTGCTTTTTCCATGATCCAACAAATGTTGGCAATTTGATCTCTGGTTCCTCTGCCATTTCTAAAACCAGCTTGAACATCTGGAAGTTCGCATTTCACGTATTGCTGAAGCCTTTTTTGGAGAATTTTGAGCATTTTACTTTACTAGCGTGTGAGATGAGTACAATAGTGCGCTAGTTTGAGCATTCTGTGGCATTGCCTTTCTTTGGGATTGGAATGAAAACTGTCCTTTTCCAGTCCTGTGGCCACTGCTGAGATTTCCAAATTTGCTGGCATATTGAGTGCAACACTTTCACAGCATCATCTTTCAGAATTAGAAATAGCTCCCATGGAATTTCATCACCTCCACTAGCTTTGTTCATAGTGATGCTTTCTAAGGCCCACTTGACTTCACATTCCAGGATGTCTGGCTCTAGGTGAGTGATCACACCATCATGATTATCTGGGTCATGAAGCTCTTTTTTGTATATTTCTGTGTATTCTTTCCACCTCTTCCTATTTCTTCTGCTTCTGTTAGGTCCCTACCATTTTTTTCCTTTATTGAGCCTGTCCTTGCATGAAATGTTCCCTTGGTATCTCTAATTTTCTTGAAGAGATCTCTAGTCTTTCCTATTCTGTTGTTTTCCTCTATTTCTTGGCACTGATCGCTGAGGAAGGCTTTCTTATCTCTCCTTGCTATTATTTGGAACTCTGCATTCAGATGCTTGTATCTTTCCTCTTCTCCTTTGCTTTTCACTTCTCTTCTTTTCACAGCTATTTGTAAGGCCTCCCCAGACAGCCATTTTGCTTTTTTGCATTTCTTTTCCATGGGAATGGCCTTGATCCCTGTCTCCTGTACAATGTTAGGAGTATAGAGATCAACGAATTTGTCTAAAGGAGTGATCTCACACAATCTTGGGAGCTAGTCAAGTAGTCACCATATTGCTGATGTTGTCTGTGCATCCAATGCTGCAGCCTGAAGTCCACACAGCAGGCAGTCAGAAATAGAAGATTACAGGCTGAAATCCAGGCAACTGCATGCTGGAGCCCCATAATAACAAGTTAAGAGTTCAATATTTTAGGAATTTAACAAAGAATAGAATAGTACAATCAATCCTCAGGTCAATAAAAAGCAGTATTAAATTACTTATTAAGTTTGCTGTGAGAAGAACTAAGTGATCAGAAATCAATAATAGCACTTCCCTGGTGGCCCAGTGGTTAAGAATCTGCCTTGCAATACAGGGGACACTGGTCAATCCCTGGTCTGAAAGATCCCACATGCTACACGGCAACTAAGCCCAGGTGCCACTGCTCCTGAGGCTCACGCATCCTACAGCCTATGCTCTGTGACGAGAAGCCACTGCAACAAGAAGCCCACATGCTGTAACTAGAAAAAGCCCGCACAGAAACGAAGACCCGGAACAGTCCAAAATTGTAAAAAAAGAAAGAAAGAAACTGATAACACTTAAGCACTTTGTCATGCCTGCTGGGCTTGTTCCCGCAAATCTCAATCCTGCTCATGTTTGTTATTTCGAGAATCCAGGGGTATGGTGGATGTCCACTGACATCATTGGCACATGTTCACCCCTTCAATTACTAAGATACACGTTATCTATTATGGACTGGGGTGGGTGGGATGGAGGGAGACATGAATATTATAAAGGAAATCCTATGTATCTACCTGGGGAACTTTAAGAAATATATGAGGTCCACTCTAAGTCAGGAAGAATACAGAGCTCCTGTGATGTAGAACATGAAACATGACTCTGATCCAAAGACCTTCTGATTGTATACTTCACAAGAGGCTCTTCCCTCAGGCATATCTAGAGTAAGCAGAGAATACTTGATGTAAACCAATTTCCTTTTAAGGCCAGTCTTTATACCTAATCTTAGTTCTCTTTGACATAGAGCTAGAAGAAGAAAGTATAGTTAGCATAATGTAATAGTCAAGGCTATGGTTTTTCCAGTGGTCATGTATGGATGCGAGAGTTGGACTGTGAAGAAAGCTGAGTGCCGAAGAATTGATGCTTTTGAACTGTGGTGATGGAGAAGACTCCTGAGAGTTTCTTGGACTGCAAGGAGATCCAACCAGTCCATTCTAAAGGAGATCGGCCCTGGGTGTTCTTTGGAAAAAATGATGCTAAAGCTGAAACTCCAGTACTTTGGCCACCTCATGCAAAGAGTTGACTCATTGGAAAAGACTCTGACGTTGGGAAGGATTGGGGGCAGGAGGAGAAGGGGATGGCGGAGGATGCGATGGCTGGATGGCATCACCGACTCGATGGACGTGAGTTTGAGTGAATATTCTGGGAGATGGTGATGGACAGGGAGGCCTGACGTGGTGCAATTCATGGGGTCGCAAAGAGCTGGACATGACTGAGCGACTGAACTGAACTGAATATGCTGTAGAACCTATTTATACACACATCTCATCACTCTTACAGTTTTTCAGATACATCTAAATATGTATGAGCCATATATATGTATGAATGTGTTAGTCGCTCAGTTGTTCCAACTCTTGGCGACCCCATGGACTGAAGCCTTCCATGTTTCCCTGTCGGTGGGATTCTCTATGCAAGAATACTGGAGTGGGTAGTCATGCCCTTCTCCAGGATATCTCCCTACCCAGGGATCAAACCCAGGTCTCCAAAATTGCAGACAGATTATTTACTATCTGAGCCACCAGGGGAATCTCCACATATATGTATATGCATGAATAAATATAAATAACTCATCTTTGTGTTTTCCACTTATGCAATGATTTGCCCACAACTGTCAATAAAGTTTACACATTGAATGACATGTTTTAGAAAACTATTTTTTATTTAAAAAGACAAACAAAAGTGTTCTTTTCAAATCTGTTCCTCTTATGTAGATGATTAACACCTGATCTCATTATAAATTATGTCCACTTATTAAAATATTTGTGCTAAGTTGCAATGTTATCTGGAGAAGGCAATGGCAAGCCACTTCAGTACTCTTGCCTGGAAAATCCCATGGGCGGAGGAGCCTGGTAGGCTGCAGTCCATGGGGTCGCTAAGAGTCAGACACGACTGAGGGACTTCACTTTCACTTTTCACTTTCATGCATTGGAGAAGGAAATGGCAACCCACTCCAGTGTTCTTGCCTGGAGAATCCCAGGGACAGGGGAGCCTGGTGGGCTGCCATCCATGGGGTCGCAGAGTCGGACACGACTGAAGCAACTTAGCAGCAGCAGCAGCAGCAATGTTATCTGATGAAAAAAATGAATTCTGAAGCCATAAATGAACTTGGTAAATTAAAAATCTAGATTTTGCCCTTACCAGTTCTGTAACATTGTACAAATAACATTCCTGCTCAAATTTTCTACTGTAATAATAATTGTGGAATTCGTTTGTTCAAAGAGTAAAGGTGTTACTATAATTAGAGTGATCACATTAGTTACAGACATGGGGAGTGCTCAAAATTGTATAAAATGTTACTTGTTATTAATATTAAATACCTAAGGTTAAAAAACTGCATGTGTAGAGAGTAAAATTTGAACAATTTTAGCCTACTTGCCAATTTTTCAGTTGTTAAAAGTTTTTTAAGTACCCACTAGAGGGTGCTGAAAGAGAGAAAAAGCTTTAAACCAAGGGACGTGTTAGTAATGTCTCCTAATTCTTATCAATATTATACCAATATTCAAGATTACTTTTAGATTGAAGATCCTTATTTTCATCCCTCCCCCCATATCAAGGATTTCTACTAATTTCCATGATTTTTAATGTTTTGGTGAAAGCCTGTGTTTCTGTATATAGGAAGAAAGAGCAGGTAAGTGCTATTTTGAATTTCTTCTGTTTTTAAGCTAGATAAACTGTGTTTTTAACATTGCTTTAAGGCTAAAAAAATGTTTAAAGCTGTGAAATTTCTAAAATTTAATGCTCTTAAGTTTGATTACATTACAGGTACATATAAAACTACTTTTTAAAAATGCCTCTGATTATAATTAGCCAAAAAAAAAACTGTAAAATATTTCAAGGAGTATTTGCTTTTCTACAGTCATGTGACTTCAAATTTAATACTATTTGATGCTAAGGGAACTAGAAGTCCTTCTTAGTTCAAATGAGTGTTTTATGAAGATTAGATTTTATTTCCCCTAGAAATCTGATATGATATATCTAAAATTAACTTGATTCTTCCCTCTGTCCTTCCCTTCGTTAAAAAAAAAAATGGCTGTCTGCCAATTTAAACAAGTTATAACTTACTATCGGAGAGGGCAATGGCACCACACTCCATGGTTTGTCTGATTCTTAGGTCTTAATTTTTATTAGAATCTCTTAAGTGCTAATATTTTTTAGTATTTGTTACTTACTCTGTACCAAATTATCCATGTCCTGTTTCGATACAGGAATACATGAAAATTTTAAGTAATACTTCACTTATTTTCCTGAACATAAAGTAAACATAGAAATGTTCAATGGGATATGTATACTTTCAAAATATGTCATAAAAAAGCTGCAATTATTCCAGAAGATATTCCAGATATATAAGAAAAAGTATATGGTAAAAGCATCAAAAGGATAATTAATAAAAAATTTATGTTTATTTTCATATGGGTGTGTAGGTAAATGATCAATGCATTTTTTACATGTATATAGATTGATTCTAAAGGAATAGTTTTCCCTGGCTATCTGAGTAAATTATTTACAACTCAAAAGTTAATTCTCTTAAGTTCTGTAACACTTTGAAAAATATTACATAGCAAAATGTAAAATTTCTTATTTTGTTTTAGAGTTTTTCAGCATGATTTCCGTTAACAAAATAAGCCAACATTATTCAGTGGAGTCTGTCACTAATAATTAATCATTCACTTTCTTGGTAAATATTAATATTCCAGCCATGACATCAATAGTTTAGTGTCCTTTTATATTAACAGTACTGTTACTGAGTTAAAATGCAAAATAAAAAATGAGTCATCTGTTGAACTATATACTTAGATTTTTCAACAAACATGTATACCTTGTCAATTATTTTCTTTCTTTATAGAATATAGATCTAATTGTAACAAAAATTATCTCTCTCTCTCTATATATATATATACATTATATTCAAGGTTATGATAGTCATAGCTTTATCTTATTGAAGTAAAATGAACTAAATGAGACTGACATTTTATAAAAATGCTTGAATATCACAATTACAAATTAAAAGTATTAAATTAAGTTTGCATCCTTCAGCGACACAGCAATATGTGCTAGTAAGAGACAGTGAGGTCCAAATGGTGAGTGGCAATAGGAAGACACCCAAGAATTTAAAATTCCCTGTAGATAGTCCACTAAACCTATCATGCATATTCAATTCAGTGGTATTTATCTACCATTACTATTAATCATCTGAATCCAAAGTAATTTAGTCACACAGGTTGTGTTAAAATACATGTAAGACAACATTTGGGAAGATCCATGGGGATAATTTTTTTTTTCTCAATGTTTACTTTTAGCATTAGATTTTGTTATATGGACATATATTTTAAAATAAATCTGTATATGTTCCTGAGAACAAGGCAGTAAATGTCCTAAGATCGCAGGATAGTGAAAACATACAAAGAAATTATTTGACTTGAATAACTACTCATTTGACTGTTTTCTAAGTGCAATTCTGATACTTGGGGAAAACTATGAAGCAGACACTAGCCTTCCCTCAATGAATCTTTACAATCAATACAATAACACACAGTGTCTACCATTATCCCACTGGACCTGTTCCCTTACACACTCCTCAATATTCATCATAGAAATATCCATCAACAATTTTTAGCTGTTTTTTGTAACCTTTTTTTTTTGTTTTGAAAAAAGTCTTAGTCATCCATTTAAAGTAGGGGATTTTTTTTTTTTTTTTTATGAAGAGAAGACCACTTTTCAGTCCAAGCTTCCAGGAGAAAGTGTTTGTTTTGTTTTTAGTTTTGCCAGGTTAAGCAATGGTATCAAAGAGTTCCTTTGTGCCAACAGATTTCAAATCAAAACAGGAAGTTTTATTGTAAAGCCTGCCAGAATAAGGCAATTTCATTATTAGTTTAAACCTTTTCTCTCAGATCAAATTGAGCATGAAGGAAACTTAAGATTTAAATAACAAATGAACCTTTTTATTAAAGGTTCAGTGCAAAAGGCAAGTTTCCTAAACACTCCTTCATGTGTCAATTTAGAAAGTATATCTATCATACTAATTTTTTCTAAGATGCATAGACTTTTCACTGAGAAGACATTATTCTTCATGAATGTGTGCAAATGTCCTCAAATACCAAGATGTTACTGCTAACATGTGAGAAAAATCTATTCTCCCTCATACAAAGGTCATATTCCTTTAGCTAAATTGCATGTTATTGTCCGAAGTGAAGGTATCCATAATCATTATGTTCTGATTCTAACAGAACCAAAAAAGAAGTAATTACAGTAAAGAGTTTGGGGCCTCTCTTCCAGTGAAATGTGAAAGAGAATCTTAAGTTCAATATCTGGGAATCAAACTCAGAGTTTACTGTATAACATGGCATTGCATAAGATAGATAATTCATTCTTTTACTATTATTTTCTATGAATGACATTTGTGTATATAAGTAAAATTTTTTCAAGTAGACTTTACCTCATTATTATTTTAAAGAAATCTTAATTTGAAATAAGAAAATGTTAATAAAATATATATAATTAGTGTATAAGATCTCTGCGTATCTATACATTTAGATATCATTTGCAAATATTTGTAAGATTCAACCTCAATAGTATTATCATGAATTTGATTGTAATTCCCTGAGAGTACAGAGCAAATAGAGCCCACAATAATATGTTTCTCAAGGATATGTATTGCGTTTTTTCTTTTATGATAATGATATAGGTACTTTAAAAATGTTTGCTTAGAATAATTTCTTTAAATTCTTTCCTCAATGTTTACATTCTTTCTTAAAAGTATGAAATCACCAATACATATTCAAAGTCCATCTGTAGTATTATCATCCCGAAAGATTCAGCAAATTTTATACATTCTAACTTCAGAGTATCGAAATATGCCTCAGTCTACACCAGCGGCTTTGTCAGTGGCTCAGTGGTAAATAATCTGCCTGTCAATGGAGAAGCCTCAAGAGACGTGGGTTCCATCCCTGGGATGGGAAGATCCCCCGGAGGAGGAAATGGCAACCCACTCAAGTATTCTTGAAAGGATAAACCTGTAGACAGAGGAGCCTGGGGAAGGTTACAGCCCATGGGATCACAAAAAGTCAGACACAAATGAGCACACAGGTGCAGACTATACCACACTTGGTACAAAAAGCTTCTCTCTTCAAACCTTCCATTTTCTTAAGTTAAAATAAACCTGACATACATCTTCACTTTACCACTTAAATGTGGCACAAAAAAGGTGGAGAGATGTTCTGAGGTAGAACTAGACCTAAACAGAATTAAAAAATCTTTCACTATTATTTTTATTTTTCCTTTTTCCAGTGAGCAATCTTGGGTATTTTCATTCTCTTTGTTCCATATACATTATCAGTCTGATAAAATATTCTTTCATCTGGTCTTTGTCACATTGCATTTGTAAGATGATCCCCTCCACTACCTATATAAGCAGGGAAGGAGAGGCCTTCTCCAAAGTCCTGACAGTGAATGAACTGCGCTGCCTTACACATGCTGTCACCCTAAAGGAACTAACACAAACTGGCATATTTCCTCTGACTGTTTGGTACTCTTCAATGTGACTAGAATACTTTCATGTTTACTATTTAAGATGCACATTCTAAAGAAGCATAACTTAGAAGATATCATTAAAAATGATTATACCTTAAAATGTTCCAATATGGAGTCAGTAGGGCTAAACTTGGAGAAGGAAATGGCAACCCACTCCAGTGTTTTTGCCTGGAGAATCCCAGGGATGGGGGAGCCTGGTGGGCTGCTGTCTATGGGGTCGCACAGAATCGGACATGACTGAAGCGACTTAGCAGCAGGGGTAAACTACATGGAAAAATTACTAACACTGAGTGTTTATTATGATCACTTAAATTTATCATTAATACTTAGAGCAAGCTATGCTGGGAAAGTACTTTTCCATGTAATCACTGGAAATTACAAATGTTAAATTCCATGGAGGAGGGCATGGCAACCCACTCCAGTGTTCTCGCCTGGAGAATCCCATGGACAGAGGAGCTTAGTGGGCTATGGGCTGGTCCATAGGATCACAAAGAGTTGAACATGACTGAAGCCACTTAGCATGCATGCATGCAACAATAATTAACACACTGGCCATGAGCATTTTGGAAAGGATGGCTGCATTATTGACTGAGTGAAACAACTGAGGAATTACAGTTAACAAAAGATAGGGATCTGTGGATTTAGCTACTAGGCTTTGGTAAAGAATCCGCCTGCAATGCAGGAGACCGCAGTTCAATTCCTGGGTCCAGAAGATCCCCTGGAGAAGGGAGAGGCTACCCACTCCAGTATTCAGACCTAGAAATTCCATGGACTGTGTATTCCATGGGGTCACAAAGAGTCAGACACAGCTAGCTACTTTCACTTCACTTCACTTCATTGTGAATGTGTTAAGTTGTATACTATTAAGTTTGAGGTAATACTAAGTAATGCATTATCAATATTACCCCTTTGAATTAAGTTAAAAGTTAAAGAATTCTTCTCAAACAGAATGCTTACCTTAACCTTTATGTTCCCAACAAAGAGAGTTATTCCAAAGGCTTTTATTCACTTCTTTCCCCTCTGACTATTGTATAGTTAACTAGTAACTTACACATGAAAAAAAATAACATGTTACATATAGGTAAAAGACTAAAGATAAATAACATCAAATATATGCTAGGTATATATTATGAATAAAATCAACACATCCTCCAGCTGGAGAAGATATTCAATTTACAAAAAATTTCGTTCCATTTGTTCTCATATGGCTATTTGAACAGCTTTTCCACCACAGACTGTACTTCAGAGCTTTTCTCCTGTGATTTTACCTCTAAAACCTAAGTGAATGCATTTGGAGAATTATGTCTACAGTGTTGGGAGGGAAGTTATTCTAGTTCCTTATTTTCTCACTGATTCTATTTTTCGTCACCACCTATCTAAAGCATTAGACTGATTTAAGTTAACTTGACCCTCAGCTAGCAGTAGACTGTGGCAAAAAGTAATTCCCTTCTTTTATTCTTTTATTCCCTTTATTATCTCATTCCTTATCTTTACTCTGTATCTCCACACTCTCATCCATATTATAATCTCTTTCTACCTTAAAAAACATGCTATTAAAATAAAAGATGAACTTAATGTATGAGAAACTGTATAATATAGGAAACTGAGAATATTAGAAATTGCCTTAAAATCCTTAGCTTTTAAAACAACTATTCCACAGATGTGAGAACTTTGTGAATCTGAGTGCATAACTGCAGACAATCATTAAATAACAACCTAATCTTATATTTTCCTGTTTTAATAATATAAGCTGCATAACCTCTTTTTTAAAAAGAATAGCTGTTGCTGAAATTGGACCTAATAAAATATAGGTAACCTCTAGAACCTATAGGCAAGAGAGTTTCTAAACATATACTGTTTCAAAATCAATCAACGACAGCATTTAGTGTATTAATTTTGGCTGTGGAAAAAGTTCAGGTTCTTGGAATGTAGGTAAAGAAGAGTGATTTTTAAAACACAGGCATTTGGGGAAATAAAGAATCTTACAGTTGAGAGTTTCATTGGTGATAATTCAGGAACTTTTAAGAGCTGAAGAAACAAGTAACTTATCAAATATTATATTTTAGGAAAAAATGCTCCCAGAGTTAGTATCATAAAAATCAGGTTATTATAATTGCTATATATTGAAATCACTACATGATGAAGATGCTTGTTTCATTTTATCTGGAAAGACAATTTCATATTTTTGAGACTGATAAGTTGTTTTCAACTAAAGAAAACCATGTATAATTAAGATTCTTGCATGCATTTTTAAATGATCATATTTCCATTCCAAATAAATACTATCTATCTAAAAAAAAAAAAAAACTTCATTTCTAGTCTCATAATTGAACACTAGCTGTAGGGAAAGAAATAATGAAGTATAAAATTTAAGAGTCTCAGACATGAGGCTTCAAATTGCTTTTCAAATGGTAAATACAAAACTACAAGTATTTCAGGAAAGCGGTTCATGCTAACATTTTAAGATTTAATTAGTACACAATTTCAACCTAGAGTACCAGTTAAAAAAAAATAAAACTGGAGCTATAGGTATCATGCTTGCAGTTTTTCTGAACATGTGTGCTAACAGTACAATACTGTGCTAGATGAGACTTTAGTGTATGATTTAGTCTGCTGTAGTAGCAAAATATTATTAAACATATGTCATTATTTGCATCAAAATTCACTTGCACTATATTTGGTATTTAAACGGAGAGGAAGACCGTTTGCAGGAGGAGGAGTTGAGTCCCAAGGTGGAGCTGTCTCTTGTGTTAAATGACACTGGCAGATTAAAGCGCTCTGATGGGGAAGGGCTTAAAGGCTGAGTCAAAAGCCAAGAAGTCTCTTTATTTACGCCTACCTCGCAGCCCTTGGCAATCTGACTAACAACAAACTGAGCTAACAAGAAAGACTAGAAAGGGAGGAAGGAGAACAGTGCTGCAGCTTGGATCTACAGCCTAAGAAAGCAAGAGTGATCAATCTCAGCTCTGTTAAACATCTTGTTTGTTTACTGCATGTAGCAGCTTGCAAATGGTTAACTATATGCAAAAAAAGTCAGCATAGCTGTGAAGTATGCCGTGAATTTTAATTGGGGAATAAAAGGACAACTGCTTCAGGATGATCTAGTATGCAGTCTGCTTGAAATGTTTTCAATGAAATGCTCAGCATTTTGTCTTGGACCAGAGGTTTTAACTTTATGAAGCGATGGAACTTGCCAAAAAGTGATATTTGAGAAGAAAGAACACGGTGGTTGGTGTTTTCTTTTTTAATAAAGAAACTGAATTTACTTTGAACATCTCTTCCAGCTGTGCATTACAGATAACGTCAGGAAGTCTCTGCTTTACAGGTAAGATGAATGTTTCCAGGATTTCCTTATACCTATTTTTGCATTATTCTAAAGTGATTGAATATATGTTTGCCTCTCTAAAAAAAGAACTTTGCATTAAAGGATATCCAGTTTCTTTCCTGTTCACTGGCACAAGTTAATGCGGTAGCAGATGCCTGTTTTTCTGTGAGCAGCAGACATCTAGACTAACAGCTGGCTTTAGAGAAGACGTAAAATAATCTGCCACTATTTCTTTTACAGCATGCAGTTTGTTATTGGAAACTAACCTATGTGTGCTCTGTGAAGGAAAGATTACTTCCAAAAACCATTGTTGAATCTCAAATACAAGCAGAATATCAAAAGATTCTTTGTATATTGCACACCACTTTTACTTTTTCCCAACTTGAAAATATGTAAATGGAGATTGTTTTTTACCTCTTTAACACAGTATCTCTATACTATCAACATAGAACCACTTTTAATATTTATGTGTATTTCTGAAAACCTTAGAAACTGTTCCCTACTACCTTTTGAAGAGCATAAAATGCATGTGAGATAAAAATAACAAGAAATTCTCATCTGGAAGTTATTCACTATCTTCTTAAGATGCGTTGTCTGGTGAAAGAAAGAGTATTCTTTCTTGGTCATCTATGGAGAAATATGGAGATTAGCTGTGAAGCTAATCCACAAGTTGAAGACTCCAACCCCAAGCTGCTTGATTCTAAGCATAGCCCTCAGAGTTGTTTAAAACCAAACTATTTCCCTTTGGAAACATTCAGTCAGCTAACTTTCCCTTCATATAGAAAGGCACTACTCAAATGTTTCATGTCTTTGGTTGTCTTCTACCTTTCAGAAACTTCATACTATACATGTTTTCAATAAGACTGTGTATTTTCATGGAATGGAAGTTTACTTTTGAGATTATTGATTCAGTATTGGGATGTATTACCTGACTGTGAATTTTAATTAGATTCAAAATTACTGTTTACATCCTATCCAGACAAATGAAAGCATCTATCATTTCCAAAATTTGAATAGTTACAAGATGTGGTGTTTGTTTATGTTTGAATTTAGTCTAAATTTAAAAAGCACTATTTGAAAGAAGGTAATAAAATTAGATACATTAGAGTTCAAAGTATTTACCACACCACTGCTGTTATTTTAGAGTTAGAATTTCTTTTAATTGCTGTTTCAGATCCATGTATTGAATTTTTAAGGAGTTGGGATATGTGATGTGTTATCCTGAACTGTCATTTTTTTATTTATCAAATCAGAGAGATCTTCAAATATTTTTATAGAGTGAAGTTTGTTTCAGAGTTCATTGTTTGCATCATTAAGCCTTACAATAAAGATCAGCTGCTTAATTATGAGATATTCAGTGCCCTAAAGCCTGGTTCAAGACCTCATTAGGAAGTCATTTATTAGAAGTTTATATGAGGTATTGTTCCTTCTTTTGTAAGAGCCAGAAATGTGTGTCATAGGTCAGTTTTTCTTCTTTAGTTTTTATGATGTTAACCTTATCCACAGAATAATTTAAAAGTAACAGTGAATATTTCACCTCTAGAAATTAAAGTGTGAAATTTGAACGGATACCTTTAAGCATATATATCTGATACTTAGGTTTATACAAACTACCCTAGACAACATAGTTAAAATTCTTTTATAAAGGTTTACTTTACTACATAGACATATGTTTCTCAAGTTTTTTTAAATAAATAATGGAATTAATATCTTAAGCCAAAACCAAAGCAGGTTAAACACAGTTATTAGATGTTATATTGTGATATCCAGTTCAAAAATAGAACTAAAGGAAATGCATACATACAGTCTTTCTATCATTTTTGAATTTCCTACAGGTTTCTCTGCTTCTGGCTATCTCTAGAGGGGTGGGAGGTGGGAGGGAGTTTCCAGAGAGAGGGAACTGATTCATGTTGATATGGTAGAAACCAATGCAATATATTATTGTAAAGCAACTGTCTTCCAATTAAAAATAAATATAAAAAAAGATTCATCTAGTTTAAGCTAAAAAAATGAAAAAGTTAAGGTCTTCTCAAATACATACCTTTGCATCATATCAAGTTATCAATGGTCCATTTAGCCAACACCCCTCACATCTGTTAAAATGCAATTAGTTGGTGATATGAACACAAATTGATATACTTGAAGTTATCCTTGACCTAAATTTTAAATTGTTATCATAATGCAAGTTAAAAGTAAAACAAATCTACTGGTCATATTTGTAAAAAATAAAAGAAAGTGTAGACTCAGCAATGCACTTATGTATTTAAGATAATCAATATCTTGCCTATTAGGAGAAAACCCATCATTTTGAAAATGTCAGCTTCATCTCCTCCCTGCTGCTGGCCACTAAAGCCTATTGCTATTGCATTGTATTTTACAGAATCAGATCCATCACATGACAACATGAAGCTCTGGATTCATCTCTTGTATTCATCTCTCCTTGCCTGTATATCTTCACAGTCCCAATCTCCAATGCCCTCTGCCTCAGCCAGAGGTTCTTGTGACTCTCTTTGCAACTGTGAGGAAAAAGACGGCACGATGCTAATAAATTGTGAAGAGAAAGGTATTAAGAAGTTATCCCAAATAAGTGTGCCACCATCACGACCTTTCCACTTAAGTTTATTAAATAACGGCTTGACAGTACTTCACACAAATGACTTTTCTGGGCTTACCAATGCTATCTCAATACACCTTGGATTTAACAATATTGCAGATATTGAGACTGGTGCATTTAATGGCCTTGGCCTTCTTAAGCAACTTCATATCAATCACAATTCTCTAGAAATTCTTAAAGAGGATACCTTCCATGGACTGGAAAACCTGGAATTCCTACAAGCAGATAACAATTTCATTACAGTGATTGAACCAAGTGCCTTTAGCAAGCTCAACAGACTTAAAGTGTTAATTTTAAATGACAATGCTATCGAGAGTCTTCCTCCAAACATATTTCGATTTGTTCCTCTAACGCATCTAGATCTTCGTGGAAATCAGTTGCAAACATTGCCTTATGTTGGTTTTTTAGAACACATTGGCCGAATATTGGATCTCCAGTTGGAGGACAATAAATGGGCCTGCAATTGTGACTTATTACAGCTAAAACTTTGGTTGGAAAACATGCCCCCACAGTCTGTAATTGGTGATGTTGTATGTAACAGCCCTCCATTTTTCAAAGGAAGCATACTAAGCCGGCTGAAAAAGGAATCAATTTGCCCCACTCCACCAGTATACGAAGAACACGAGGATCCTTCTGGATCATTACATCTGGCAGTAACCTCTTCAATAAGCGACAGTCACATGTCAGCCAAGACCACATCTCTTTTAAAACCACCCACCAAAGCACCAGGTTTAATACCTTATATTACAAAGCCATCCACTCAACTTCCGGGACTCTACTGTCCTATTCCTTGTAATTGCAAAGTACTCTCCCCATCAGGACTTCTAATACACTGTCAGGAGCGCAATATTGAAAGTTTATCAGATCTGAAACCTCCTCCACAAAATCCTAGAAAGCTTATTCTTGCAGGGAATATCATTCATACATTACTGAAGTCTGACTTAGTGGAATACTTCACTTTGGAAATGCTTCACTTGGGAAACAATCGTATTGAGGTTCTTGAAGAAGGATCATTTATGAATTTAACAAGATTACAAAAGCTTTATCTGAATGGTAACCACCTGACCAAATTGAGTGGAGGTATGTTCCTTGGTCTCCACAATCTTGAGTATTTGTATCTTGAATACAATGGTGTTAAGGAAATATTACCTGGAACCTTCAACCCAATGCCTAAACTGAAAGTACTCTATTTAAACAACAACCTCCTACAAGTTTTACCACCACATATTTTTTCAGGGGTTCCTCTTACGAGGATAAACCTTAAAACAAACCAATTTACTCATCTACCTGTAAGTAATATCTTGGATGACCTTGATTTACTGACCCAGATTGACCTTGAGGACAACCCCTGGGATTGTTCCTGTGACCTGGTTGGATTGCAGCAATGGATACAAAAGTTAAGTAAGAACACAGTGACAGATGAAATACTCTGCACCTCTCCAGAGCACTTACACAAAAAGGAATTGAAAGCACTCAATAGCGAACTTCTTTGCCCAGGTTTAGTCAATAACCCATCCCTGCCAACTCAGACTAGTTACATCATTGTCAATACTCCTACAACCACAACTACAGCTGATACTATTTTTAAATCACTTACTGATGCTGTACCACTATCTGTTTTAATACTAGGTCTGCTGATTGTATTCATAACTATTGTGTTCTGTGCTGCAGGGATAGTGGTTCTTGTTCTCCACCGCAGGAGAAGATACAAAAAGAAACAAGCAGACGAGCAGATGAGAGACACCAGTCCTGTGCATCTCCAGTATAGCATGTACGGCCATAAAACAACTCACCATACTACTGAAAGACCCACAGCATCACTCTATGAGCAGCACATGGTGAGCCCCATGGTTCATGTCTATAGGAGCCCATCCTTTGGCCCAAAGCATCTGGAAGAAGAAGAAGAAAGAAATGAGAAAGAGGGAAGTGATGCAAAACATCTCCAAAGAAGTCTTTTAGAACGAGAAAACCACTCCCCACTCACAGGTTCAAATATGAAGTACAAAACCACCGACCAATCCACTGAATTTTTAACCTTCCAGGATGCCAGTTCATTATATAGGAACATTTTAGAGAAAGAAAGGGAACTTCAGCAACTGGGAATCACAGAATACCTAAGGAAAAATATTGCTCAACTTCAGCCTGATACGGAGGTACATTATCCAGGAGCCCATGAAGAGTTAAAGTTGATGGAGACATTACTGTACTCAAGGCCAAGGAAGGTATTAGTGGAACAGACTAAAAATGAGTATTTTGAGCTGAAAGCTAATTTACATGCTGAACCTGATTACTTAGAAGTCCTGGAGCAGCAAACATAGAGAGTTCAAGGGCTTCTGCAGAAATGCTGTGATTCTGTCTTACGTCCAGACCTTGTATATAAGTGCCTTATATGAGTGTGTCATCAATCAGAACTTAAGCACAGCAGCAATCCTATGGGAAAAGAAAAAGAAACTCAGGGATCACTGGGAGAAGCCATTGCATTGTCTTCAGGCAATTTTGTCTATCCCCAATAAAATAAGTCCTTGCATGTAAATCATTCAAGGATTATATTAATATTTTCCCATATAAGTAAAGTGTTTCATAGATGTCCTCTTGCACATCTAAAAGGGTTTAATATTTAACCCTTAATTTCTTGAGTTATATTACCCATGGATTAAATAGAATTGGATTTTTGTCATTTGAAAACTCTAACAGTAAATGTAGTTATAATATGTAAGACATGTATTGTTTATAAAATCATTATATGTACTTACAAAAGTGTAAGTTGTTAGATACACCAACTTTTCTTGCAATAAAGGCAAAAGGAACTGGAACTTTAAAATTAACAAATAGTAATAGAAAAGAAAAAATGGGAAGTTGAATTACATAGGGTATGAGTGGCTCAAAACTTTGAAACTTTGAGAATTAAAAAATGCCACTGAAATGCTTTCTGAATTTAAAAATAAGAATGATTAACAGTTCAGGTGGAATGAGGAAGAAAAAATTTTGGTTTTTCTGCACATTTTGTGTGGACAATCTTCTTGTTAATGCTGCTGTGAACTAAGGTATGTCATTTGTGCTCAAAGTTTAATTCTTACTCTTGGGATATTTTGAAAATGCTACTGATATTCAACTGTAAATATGATTAGTGCATCTATCGTTAGTTTGGATTCTTTCATAGCATTAATCCTTTGTAAATTTGAATAATGAGATAGAAATATGTTTCTTGTGTCAAGTAATAATTCACTGGTGTAAAAAAATAGGAAAAATATTTTATTTTTATTGATGTACACTGATAGATGCCATAAATTAGTAGCAAAAGGCACGTCTAAGGGTAAGTGGTTTAAGTTGCCTCAAGAGTGGGACAATGTAGCTTTATTTTACAAGAAAGTATAGCTAGATTTTTATGAACTATTTATTCTGTACAGTTTTGTATATTTTTGGTTCACAAAGGTAATTATTCTTGGGTGCCTTTCAAGAAAATTAAAAGTACTGCTCACTATAATAAAACTAAAATGAAAACCCTTTTTTATATGTGCTTCTTCAACTAGTCTGATCTGTAATTCAGTCCAGTTAGGATTAACACATGCACATTCATGGAGGCACTTAGGCACAAACACACAAAAACAGGATTTCTATTTGTTGTCACACACACAGAGCATTTTCTTTACCAGGTGTGAGAAGGCCTTTCAGTGTCAGGATGTGATTGTCATGGAGCCCAACTAAATGGCCCATAATTTTCCCTTTCTGGCAAATAATTTTCCTACTTAAAACAAGTACAAATGATTTAATTGTCTTCTTTCTGGTTACAGAATCAATTATACAGAAAATTTTCACAAGGCAAACTATAATTAATCAAGGTATTTTAGTTCTGTGGTGTTCACCATTCAGATGCATGCACAGGGTTAGGAAGGAACATATTTTCTATTAGAAAGGATGTTTTTAATTTACTTTATACTATTTTAGTGATTCATGAATGTTCTATTAAATGAGTTGGTTTTCAACATTCAACTGTCTGTGTCACTAGATAAATATACTTTCTTTCTTTGATTATGAAAGAGAAGACCTCTCTTTTAATAAAAACAGGAGGAGCCTGTGTGGAATGTATGAAGAACAGTTATGGGTCTATTATGACATCATATCACTAGGTTTCTAAAAAATCATTGCATATACTAATATAAAGCAATAACAAATTATGTATTAATAATTAAAAGATTCATTGAAAATCTACATTTCTTCATTAATCTTTAAGGTTGGAAATCAAAACAAGGGAAATCTTTTTTTAAGTAATGTTTACTAAAGGGAAATCTAGGTTCGTATATAGTACTTTATATGTTTATCCACTAAAAGTACTCAGCACAGTAATGAACAGTAAACCCTCCAAAGCATTAATTTAAATGTTACATTCTAAGGAAAAGAACAAAACAAGAGCAGAATTCATGTTACTGCACTTCTGCTCAGTAGAGTATCTGCAAGCATTTCCTGATTCCAATCAAGTGCACAGAAGTATCAGACCTCACTTGCCTGCAGGATCTTTGGAATGGATCCATGAATGCAGACAGAGCCATGTCCTGAGGAACATTCTTCTCTTTTGAGTGAGGTAAATATACTTTTTTTTTTTTAATCTTTACTGTTAATTGCCAAAAGTAATAATATTCACTCAACTTAAAAATCAAAGACAGAACAAAGTTGTCTATGGTGTCATGTAAATATATCTTTCAAATTAGGTATAACCCCTAATTATGTAACATCAACCCTGTACGCTGTTACAAAAAACCTGAAAGAACTTATCCGTCAACCCAATAAAACCCTATGGAGTCTTGATGTTATTTACAATGATGCAGAAATAATTACAGTTTCCAAAGAGTAAGAGATTTTTAAAGCTTAGCTGTTTCTTTCACGATAGAACCTTTCTTATGTAATTTGTTTCCCTACTACAAGTAGTTGAGAGTTGGAAACTCCAGTGATGATCTTTAATTTTTAACAGGTCTTGTGACTTATGATAATCACTCAGAACTTTGGTTATTTTACCTGTATTTCTTATTATTCTCCCTGCCCCCTCACCTACAGAATAATTTTTATTATATTGCCTGGTTTATTACCTACAAGGCTAAAGTGGTCTCTTTCTGCAATTGTTAGATTCAAAATCCCAAATCATAATTCAGTATGCTCAACGTTTACAAATACCTGGGCTTTCTTAAAAGAGACTTTTCATCACTCGAGTTGTTTTGTTTTTTTTTTATTTAACTAAACGTTACTCTTTGTTCACAAATGTCTGAATCTTGGATGTTTGTAGTAACATGATAATAGTGTATAATCATACTGGATCAAATCTTTTCGATTCTGTCAATCTGTTATACATAAATTGTATGAATCTGTATTAATGAATTATTTTCACACAATTACCATTAAAATACTTACTGGGAATTGAAGAGTGTTCTTCAAATATCTTCCATTGATCTCCATACTAGGATGATAATCATAACATATAAAAAAGGAATATATCAGTAACTCTGATTCTCCCTCTTGAATCAATCTTAAACCACAGAGGGACATTTTTCCTTCCTAATCAAATAATAACTAAATGGATCATCTTAGTGGCCTTTAAGCTGCCTGATCCAATTACTTTAAAAGGCTTAAGTTTCAAACCAGGATTGAAAAAAGTGATATGGCTATCCCCTGGTCATTAAAAAGCATATTTTAATATACTGATATATATATTTATGTATATGTAAGTAATTATACATTTATATATGCGTGCTGTTAGTATTTAAGTCACTGCAGTCATGTCCAGCTCTTTGCGACCCTATGGACTGTAGTCCACCAAGCTCCTCTGTCCACGGCATTTTCTAGGCAACAATATTGGAGTGGGTTGCCAGGGATAGAACCTGTGTCTCCTGCACTGCAGGCAGATTCTTTATCACTGAGCCATAGGGGAAGCACCTTTTATAAATGACTACATACAGAGATTTTTGGAAAACTAATAAATAGGTAGATGATGGGTAAATAGTCTCAACATCATATAATTTATTCATAATATTATTCTATGATACCTAGTAGATGTATAATTGAAGGTATTTTTAAAAGAATAATAGTAAATACATTTCAAAGTTGTTGGACAATAAACTGTTTTCTTTAACATAAGCAAATACATATCGAAGGGAAGATCACAGTATTTCCCATTTATAAGACTTTCCACATAATTATCTTTAGCAGAAGCTGTTCTCTACATGAAAAGAGTTATGCATGTGCAGAAAACGCTGACCATTTAGAAAGAGAAGTTTGGATCTCCTGGTAATTGGGAAATGGTTTTAAAATGAATTTAAAGATTCTTCTCTATTTCTTTTCCCTGAACACTTTTATGTCAAATATGAGTGGCCACAGTTTTCTTCTTGAGAAGGTGGGATATCATAAATGGACACTATTTTATAATAAGAAAGGAGACAATTAAAAGAAGTCAAAGTGTTAGTCACTTTATCGTGTCCAACTCTTTGCAACCATGGACTGTAGCCCATCAGGCTTCCCTGTTTATGGAATTCTCCATGCAAGAGTACTAGAGTGGGTGACATGCCCTTCCCCAGGGGATCTTCCTCACCCAGGGATCGAACCCAGGTCTCCCGCATTGCAGAGAGATTGTTTACTGTTTGAGCTACCCCGGAAGGCCAATTACAAGAAGTGACCCTATATCCGGGCAGCCAAGTCAAGAATGATCTCTTTGATGAAGAGAAGACAAGTGATTAAAAATATAGTTATCTTTGTGCCTTTTCAATTCCATACAAACTGAAATACAGATATTTGTCCAAATATTCCCTGAGATTTATAACTACAATAAATAAAATATAGAACTGTTGTTTATTATCAACTTATAAAAGATAACTATATCATTAAAATTACATTAACAAATTTGTTTTATATGGAAATATATTCCATTATTTCTTTTATAGAACACATCTATCTTTTTAAAAATTGAACTTATTTATTACACGCACATCTATTATGTACATAGAAAAGGGGAGATGGTCAGATGTAGCTGCGCTGAGAGTATAAACAAACAGACAAATACTGCTGTTAGTGAATGTTCTTCAGTAAATTAGTGAATACAAATTGAACAATTCAAAACAACAAACTGCACACACATACATACATGATGCATTTCCAAGTAAAATGATTTAAAATTACAAACTTGAAGTAGAGAACTTTTATTTCAGAAATTTGAAACATGGAAAGCAGAAAACCTGAAGTTCCGCAAATAAGTATTGCCTCTTGCATCATGAAGGCACTACCAGTGAGAAAATTACTAGTAAATTAGTACGGTATTTTGAGTTAATTTTTTCATATAAAATCTCCAGGAATTTAATTGTCATGTCATCATATTTGATGTTATAAAGTTCTTGAACAAGTATTATATACAAAATGAATCATTCTGTTGCCAAGATGAACATGCCTGATTTTAAATTTGTGGTGTTATCAGTGATGATTTTATAATTAGTGAGTGGATGTTAAGTGTATTTTTATCCTTTTACTTGGTATTATGACTACTCTAAGGATATACAAGTCTCCATTACTATGTTTTCATGACTCATACTGTTAAAAATTAATATATTGATATATGGTAGTATCTGAAAAGGAACAATAAATTTCAGAGGAACAATGACTATAGAAGGATAAGATCAGTTTAAATGCTATACACGATTTCCTCAATGAAGGCTTTCATGGATATGCCATGGGCCCATTCCTAGACTTCTAAAGTATTTTGGTTTAGGAAATATATATTTGAAGACATTTCATTATGATGCAGGAAACACAATTCCATGTATCAGCACAAGATAAATATCTATAGTTTATCTAATTTTTTCATTTTACAAATACATGAATTAAAATTTTGCCTTACGTTATTTACAGGCTATAGAGAATCACAGAAATGTATGTCTTCCCTTCGTACATTTTTCTGTTTCTGTGTTTAGGTAGGGCACACTTAACACTTCATGGAAGAAAAGATGTAAGTTTGAGTAATTTTAGACACAGGTTATATAATTCTAAATTATTCAAAATGTTATAAAAACACATTGACAATACAGCTAGAAAATTACTGAATACTCATGGCATACTGGACAACAATACTAATTGGACAACACAAACATGTGGCAGGCAGAAACTCATTCAGATCAGATCAGATCAGTCACTCAGTCCTGTCCGACTCTTTGCGACCCCAAGAATCACAGCACACCAGGCCTCCCTGTCCATCACCAACTCCCAGAGTTCACTGAGACTCATGTCCATCGAGTCAGTGATGCCATCCAGCCATCTCATCCTCTGTCGTCCCCTTCTCCTCCTGCCCTCAATCCCTCCCAACATCAGGGTCTTTTCCAATGAGTCAACTCTTCGCATGAGGTGGCCAAAGTACTGGAGTTTCAGCTTTAGCATCATTCCTTCCAAAGAAATCCCAGGGCTGATCTCCTTTAGAATGGACTGGTTGGATCTCCTTGCAGTCCAAGGGACTCTCAAGAGTCTTCTCCAACACCACAGTTCCAAAGCATCAATTCTTTGGCGCTCAGCCTTCTTCACGGTCCAACTCTCACATCCATACATGACCACAGGAAAAACCATAGCCTTGACTAGACGGACCTTTGTTGGCAAAGTAATGTCTCTGCTTTTGAATATGCTATCTAGGTTGGTCATAACTTTCCTTCCAAGGAGTAAGCGTCTTTTAATTTCATGGCTGCAGTCACCATCGCAGTGATTTTGGAGCTCAGAAAAATAAAGTCTGACACTGTTTCCACTGTTTCCCCATCTATTTCCCATGAAGTGATGGGACCAGATGCCATGATCTTCGTTTTCTGAATGTTGAGCTTTAAGCCAACTTTTTCACTTTCCACTTTCACTTTCATCAAGAGGCTTTTGAGTTCCTCTTCACTTTCTGCCATAAGGGTGGTGTCATCTGCATATCTGAGGAATAACCTCAATAAGAGATTTCTCCCAGCAATCTTGATTCCAGCTTGTGTTTCTTCCAGTCCAGCGTTTCTCATGATGTACTCTGCATATAAGTTAAATAAGCAGGGTGACAGTATACAGCCTTGACGAACTCCTTTTCCTATTTGGAACCAGTCTGTTGTTCCATGTCCAGTTCTAACTGTTGCTTCCTAACCTGCATACAAATTTCTCAAGAGGCAGATCAGGTGGTCTGGTATTCCCACCTCTTTCAGAATTTTCCACAGTTCATTGTGATCCACACAGTCAAAGGCTTTGGCATAGTCAAGAAAGCAGAAATAGATGTTTTTCTGGAACTCTCTTGCTTTTTCCATAATCCAGCGGATGTTGGCAATTTGATCTCTGGTTCCTCTGCCTTTTCTAAAACAAGCTTGAACATCAGGAAGTTCACGGTTCACATACTGCTGAAGCCATACTTTTAAATTCAGAATTACTATTAATATTCTTTATGTTTTCAAATATAATTAATCATTTAATTTCTTTCATAATTCTGAGAATCAAACATTGACAAAATAATACAAAATATATAGTTCTCATAGTTCATTGATTTAAAACTTTAAGTCCTATACAAACAGTATGTAATTTAAGTGTTGTTAGAGATTATGGTATCCGATATTTTCACTATTTCATTTTCTAAGACCTCTACGTGAAGTAACTACATCTACCTGCGTGCATGTTAAGTCTCTTCAATCGTATTCAACTATTTGCATCCCTATGTACTATATCCCCCCAGGCTCTTCTATCCATGGGATTCTCCAGGCAAGAATACTGGAGTGGGGTTGCCATGCCTTCCTCCAGGGGAATCCTCCCCACCCAGAGATCGAACCCGTGTCTCTTATGTCTCCAGCACTGGCAAGCAGGTTCATTACCACTAGTACTTTATGATAAAGATCATTATTTCAATGAATTCATTATCTGAATCCTAGAAAAATAGTTTTATAATACTAAGGATTATATTTTTCAAGTAAATTTTCCTTAAAGCAGTTTTAAGTTCAGATCCAAAAATGCAGAGTTCCCATATACCCACTGATCCCACAAAACCCAGCCACCACCACTGTAAACATTTTCTACCAGAGTGGTACAGTTATTATAATTGATTAATCTACATTAAAACATTTTTATCAGCCAAACACCACAGTTTACATTAGGATTCCCTGTAGATGGTGTACATCCTATGGTTCCTGAGAAATGTACAGTGATATATAGTCACTATTATGGTATTATACAGAATGTTTTCACTCCCATATAAATCCTCTTGGCTCTATCTGTTCATCCTTCTCTGGCAACAAATGATCTTTTAACTACTTTCAGAGTTTTGCCTTTTCCAGAGTTTCATATAGTTGAAATCATACAGTATGTATCCTTTTCAGATGGATTTCTTTCACTTAGTAATATGTATTTAAAACTTTCATACTTTTTCATGGCTTGATTCTTCATTTCTTTTCTAATTTGTTTTTATTGAAGGATAATGCTTTACAGAATGTTGCTGTTTCTCATTTCTTTATAGCACTTAATAACACTCAGTTTTCTGGATGTACTGCAGTTTATTTACCCATTCACCTACTGAAGGACATTATGGTTGCTTCCACGTTTGGGAAATTATGAATAAAAAAGTTATAACATCTGTGCCCAGTTTTCATGTAGACAGAGGTTTCTGACTCATTTGTTAGTTGCTCAGTTGTATCCAACTCTTTGCAAACCCACAGACTCTAGCTTCTGTCCGTGACATTCTTCAGGCAAGAACACTGGAGTAGATTGCCATTCCCTTCTCTAGGGGATCTTCTGGACCCAGGGATCAAACTCCAGTCTCCTACATCTCCTGCATTGGAACGTAGGTCCTTTACCAGTAGTGCCACCTTTGACTCATTCGGGTAATACTAAAGAGAAGAAATCTCAGACCACAGGAGTGTGTGTAGCTTTGTAATACTGAACTGTCTTCCAAATGGCTGTACCACTTTGGAGTTCCTCCAGCAAGGAACAGGAATTTCTGTTACTCCACATCCTCACCAGCATGTATTGTTAGTGTTCCAGATTTTAAGAATTCTAACAGATGTGTAGTGGTATCCCATTGTTGTTTTAACTTACATTCCTAATGACATATGATTTGCACCACTTTTTCATGTGCTGTTTTACCATCTGTATATCTTCCTTAATGAAGTGTTTGTTAAGCTTTTCAGCCCTTTATTTTTTTTTAATCATGTGGTCTGTTTCGTTATTATTGAGTTTTAAGAGTTCTTTTGTGTTTTGGATAACAGATGCTTATCAAATGTATCTTTTGCAAATAGTTTTCCTAGTCAATGACTTGTTTTCTCACTCTCTTGACAGTGTAGTTCACAGAGCATACATTTTTAATTTCAATGAAATCCAGCTTATTTATTTCTTTTACAGATTATGCTTTTCATGGTATCTATGAAATCATTACCATAGTCAAGGTCACCTAGATTTTCTTCCACATTACCTAAGAGTTTTTGCTTTATACATTATATTAATGTCCATGATCCATTTCCATTTTGAGTAAAATTATGTGAAAGGTATGAGGTTTGAATTTAGATTTTTTTTTTGCATGCAAATGCTCATTTGTTGAAATAACAAATTTGGGTTTTTTAAATCATACAGAATTTAAAATGGATTGTTGCCTTCTTTATAATTCAGTCTTTATATTTAACCCTTGAGTGCTATTAACATATTACCTCATGTTTAAGAGAAAATAATATATGAGAGTAAAACATCAAATTATAAAGGTTAGTATCACTGGGTCTGAACTTCCTATAGCTACAAGAGTGTTCAATATGAATGTAAAAAAGTGAGTTTAGCAATACTCTTCTTAGCACTGTCCTTTATGAGGGTTGTATTACACCTGGGAGTTTACATAAATGATAAAGATAGCTATAGTTTAGTGTTTGCCTACCAGACATCTGTACCAAGTAGCAGGTGCTCTGTACATACTCTCATTTTTGACCTGCAAGTAACAGTATTATCCTTATTTTAACTATAAAGCCAATGAAGCTCAGAATGTTAAATTGCTCAGAACTACCCACACAGTAGTGGTCAAGTTCAGATTTCTCTTACTTGAAAAATTCCTGCTTCTACCATCATGCTTCTTCTCATAAATTTATATAAACATTTTAAAATGTGATTACCATTTCAGTTGACTGAGGCAAATATTACATTGTTCACAGCTGCAAACATTGTACTCGTTCATCACACTTATTATTTTAGTGTTGAATGTTTGTTTAGCTTCTAATCATACCATAAGCCTATCATCAATATAAATATAACCTTTGGTTTTGCGAGGTCTGAAGTCTCCATATGTTTGTTTACATTTCAACTTCAAAATAAATGTATTGGGAAGTATGTGTATTTCAAACACTATTGAAGTGTTTCAGTTTCAACAATGAATCTACATCCGAATACAAACTTTCAACATCATGTTAATGATACAGATGAGAACACAGAAAAAAAATTTGCCTAATTATTAATTTGACCATGTAGGTAATTAATAATTAAAAAAAAACTAGCTTCAGGATGCAAAGCTTGGTTTTCATTTGTAATATGTATTTCCTAATGCCGTTTAGATTTCTTTTTGATTTCATAATTTGATCTACATAATAACATTATGAATTAGGAAATGTTAATATTGCCATATTGAATGGAGACAAAAACACACATTTGGAAAATGGTAGACCCTAGATTCACCTGAGATTTTCTGAGCACCAGGATCTACGCTCTTAAATCAAAATGGTTTACTAATTCTTAATAGCAATATTTAACTTCTATGCAGAGTACATCATGAGAAACGCTGGGCTGGAAGAAGCACAAGCTGGAATCAAGATTGCTGGGAGAAATATCAATGACCTCAGATATGCAGATGACACCACCTTTATGGCAGAAAGTGAAGAGGAACTAGAAAGCCTCTTGATGAAAGTGAAAGAGGAGAGGGAAAAAGTTGGTTTAAAGCTCAACTTTCAGAAAACGAAGATTATGGCATCCGGTCCCACCACTTCATGGGAAATAGATGGGGAAACAGTGGAAACAGTGTCAGACTTTATTTTTGGGGGCTCCAAAATCACTTCAGATGGTGACTGCAGCCATGAAATTAAAAGACGCTTACTCTTTGGAAGCAAAGTTATGACCAACCTAGATAGTATATTAAAAAGCAGAGACATTACTCTGCCAACAAAGGTCCATCTAGTCAAGGCTATGGGTTTTCCAGTGGTCATGTAGGGATGTGAGAGTTGGATTATGAAGAAAGCTGAGCGTCAAAGAATTGATGCTTTTGAACTGTGGTGTTGGAGAAGACTCTTGAGAGTCCCTTGGACTGCAAGGAGATCCAACCAGTCCATTCTAAAGGAGATCAGCCCTGGGTGTTCTTTGGAAGGAATGATGCTAAAGCTGAAACTCCAGTACTTTGCCCACCTCATGCAAAGAGTTGACTCATTAGAAAAGACTCTGATGCTGGGAGGGACTGGGAACAGGAGGAAGAGGGGACAACAGAGGATGAGATGGCTGGATGGCATCACTGACTCGATGGACGTGTGTTTGAGTGAATATTCTGGGAGATGGTGATGGACAGGGAGGCCTGGCGTGCTGCGATTCATGGGGTTGCCAAGAGTCAGACATGACTGAGAGACTGAACTGAAATGAACTGAATAGCAATAAAAAAAAATTGGTAAAAGTAATACAGCTCTTAGAAAGAAATATAATTTATATCAGTTGGATAATTTCCCCCAACAAATCATATAAAATAGAATTTAAAGTGAACAAATTAAATGTATTTTTAATAACGGTCTTTTGGCTTCTATATCTTTATCGTAAAAAGTAAAGCAAAAATATTTTGATTTATATTTTAACATATATAATATTTAAACATATATTTTAACATTAAATATTATGTATTAACATACATATTTAAACATGAAACATTTTATATAGCATACAAAATTTATATTTAATGTATATGCAAATAATAATATATTCTACTTGTTTAATAATTTCCATATAATTTAAACTAAAATTATATCTACCATTTTGAAGAAATACTGTCATGAATATTGTGGAAGACTGAATAGTGTCCTCCAAAATTCATGTCCACATAGAACATCAGATTATGACTGTATTTGGGAACAGAATCTTTGCTGGGGTAATTGGTTGAGTTCATACTGAATTTTAGGGTAAGTTCTAAATCCAGGAACTAATTTTCTTACAATAAGGCTGTGCACAGGTATACAGAGCACACACATTTAAAAAAAAAAAAAAAACACTACATGACTACAGAGGCAGAAAGTGCAATGATACATGCATCTACTGTCTACGAAATCCGATTGCTGGCCACTACCGGAAGCTGGAACGGTCTATGAAAGACTATGTTGATCACATGAGTAAAGCATTGTATGTATGGATGATTAAAAGTAAAACAGAGTTGCTTTAAAATTTCAGTTTTTAATATTATATTGCAAGAAATTAGTTTTGAGTCTTGCCTAACATTGTCTCTCTATGGTTCACTGACTTTGAGATACATGTATATAGGTAGAACACAAATTTCTGAGTTGCAAATACAGAAAAAGAAAGTCTTTAGAAGTTTAGAAATTTTTAGAAGTTTAAATTTTCCTCCCAAGTCCACTGAAATACAATACTGAAGAATAAGGAACCAGAGCTTACTTTTCAAATGACTTTCTAAAAGCTATGCATTTTCTAAATTATCTGATAGAGTCAGTGTATACATAAAATTCTTTACCATCATCAACCATGCATCAACAGGGTTCAGTATTAAATATACCTGTAAGAAATGTAGTTACTTACCATATTCTGACAGAAACATCAAAATACACAAAGTTTGGAAAGAAAATCGAAATAAAAATATGTAGTAAGTCTTTTTTTATTCAGAAGGAAAAGCCAACACAATTTTTCAACTTATCATGATTTTAAATTAGTGAATGCCTTTTAAATGACATGTTGTTTAAGTACAATTTTGTGTCTTTTAGTTTCAGCTGGAATCATACAGTAAATATGTTTATGATTCATCTCTTTTGTCTATATTCAGATAGAAACCAGGCAATATATTCACAATTTGGAAGGAATATGAGAAATATATGAGAGTAGTATGAAGAAAAAATGTCACATCTCAAGAATGCTAAATGTAGTGAATTAAGAAGGCATGTGCTCTCCAAAAGAAAAAGTATCTGCACTGGTGCTATGAGCCATTGATGCACATAATACCAAAATGCCTGGACATAACCAATTTCTAAATCACAGAAAATTATTTTCTTCCCAGCTCTCATAATGGGTTATATAATCATGGAAAAAGAATTCAACAAAATAAGGAATGTAGACTCATAGTGCCAGTATAGGGTAAAATGTTAATTTCAGCACTTCTAGGAAATAATTATTACAAAATGAAGCAACTAGCAATAATGCACATGCATGTATGTGTTAATGTATGGTGGTTATGGTGGTGGTGGTCTAGTCGCTAAGTCATGTCCGACTCTTACGACCCGATGGACTGTAGCCCCCAGGCTACTCTGTCCATGAGATTTTCCAGGCAAGAATACTGGAGTGGGTTGCCATTTCCTTCTCCAGGGGACCTTCCCAACCCAGGAATCAAACCTGGGTCTCCTGTATTGCAGGCAGATTCTTTCCCAACTGAACTCCAAGGGAGGTCTACAAGTGTTAAAGTATAAAAACAGGTAAAATAATAAATTTTCAAAATTTTATTTATGCAGTTCACAGGTGCAAAAACAGATTACCATGGGTGCCTAAAGAATTCAGGATGAGGTAATGTTCAAATCCATATCTCATAACATATCCGGATGTGGTTAGACTTCAGTTTTACTATAGGGTCATAGTTCACCAAACCATTTCCTGTTGCCTTTGTCAAAATTAGTACTGCCTTTTCTCTACTGCTACTACTCTTCTCTGCAAAATTCCAGATTTAAAGGGGTACATTGTATCTGAGTTTCTTTAGCTGATTTTTTCCTAATACTTTTTTTTTAACCCTAGAGGAACAGAATTCTAAAGGAAAATAATTACACATGACCTTGACCTTTTCACTTGAAAATTAACTTCTCTGATTATCAGTCTTTTTCCTCTGGCCTTTTTAGTAAAATAACATAATTGTGTAATTAGTATTAAAGTCAAAGGAAAGATGAATTGATATAGGACCAGTGTTTCACTGTGGGGCATTTAGCCGTTTCAGAAGCACATTACCCTTTTCTCTAGTGCATGAGTCACACATAGTTACAGCAATAAAACATCAAACAGAATAAAAATAAAAACATTTAATTGTTGGAGCTCTCAAAAATTGTAAAAGACTCAACCTTTTGTGACTCAATTACAAGAAGAGAGGTTATTAACTGATATGTGAAGATACATGTGGCTCTTCTTTGGAGAACAATTATTGTTTAGAAAGATTAGATGGATACAGTATGTGTTTTAGCTGGGAAGAAACATGTATGTAATTCAAAGAGGCTGCAGATTCTGAAGGATACTTCATTTGTCTGTTATGACAATACTAATTAAAGATGAGAAAATTAAAAATATAAAATAAAAAGACAATAGTTAACTGTTTATATTATATAGAAAGTCTCAGGAAAAATGATGAGAGGGTTATTTGCAGTCAATTTTATGGAATTCTAGAGATTTTTAAATTATCTTTTCAAAAAATCATTATTTGGAACAAAACTGTAATTCACTGGATGTTTAAACTGTATAACATAAGGGGGCTAACAATTGATAGTAAGTGATTGTTAGAATAAAAGGAATTTACAATCTTTCATTATTTTGACAAGAAATAACATTTTTGCATTAATTGAATCTATTCCCTCAGACTTAATTTTAGTGCACAGCATCAGTTTTATAACAAAGACAAAAACTTAGCTGCTAATAAAACTGTCATTGACTGTTATGTTTGATCTCCTCTTATCAAGTCGAATATGCTATAAACATAAAAGAAGGTTGGCAAGAAAGAAAGTATAAACAAAGAGATAATTAGCCAGTGAAGATTTTCAAATGAATCATACTTTTTCTAAATAGCTTTGTCAAGATATCTGGTTAGTTTAAGAAAAGAGTATCTAGAAATACTGAGTGGTAAAAGGCAAATTGTATATTTATCCAAGGACAATTAATATTTATAAAACACAAGAAACACATTTTTTGTACAAGAAACACACTGTATCCCTAGAATATTTACACTGAAAATAATATTATAAATTTTTATAAAATAGCAAAGAACATTCTAATCTAATATTAAAAAATATTAAAATTATACCTCATAATTGGAGAGGACCTTATAAAGAAACTGCCATTTTGACTATAACCAGTGCTGTGATTAAAAAAACAAGATTTAATATATCTTTATTCTTTTTAATTTTTAAATCAAAGCAAAACTCTTAGGTAACATATACATTTAGTGCAAGCTAACTTGTCTCACATTTCACTTAAGTGACACTTTCTCACTCACTATTAGATTGCTATTATATTTGTCTAGAGAGGATTTTTCATTTCTTTTTCACTTTAAAGATGCTGGTTGATCAACAGTGACTGAGGTATTGAGTACTTAAGAATGTGTACTTGCGATGGTGTCAAATGGTTATATTACCACTACTGATAATAAGATAAGTGTATGACTGTGCATTTACTCACTTCTTGAGATATTCCTCACATATAATATTGAAGCTATTCTCTCCTGGGTACCTGTAACTCTATGCATCCAATATGAGTGAAAAGAAAGCCTGGGAGAGGCTGCTGGGATGATGGCTAAGTCATCACCCCAGCAAGAGTTGGGGTTCCTGAGCTGAATTTCAACACCAACTTACATTCAAGTAATTTCTTTTAAACTAGAATGACCTGGATTCTATTAAGAACCTAGGATCCTTCTAATGTACCTTCAGATCATGACTAATCTGAGACAATAAATACAGTGCAACAGTTTGTTTCAAAAGGAACATGTCTTTATACAGCAGTAAGGCCAGTTGATCATAGAATATACTTAGTTTAAAATTTTCTGGAAATAAGAAGAGTATTTAATGAAAGAGAATTTATTTTTATGTAGGCATTTACTGACACTGAAGTATAGCCAAGGTTATGGTAGTTTAATTTAAAAGTGTACTTTAAGTATACTAGTTCAACAAGTCCTATTCACTTTACTGAGTGCAAACTATAGGTTGAGGCATTAGGGGGTACAAAATGTTTAAAAAATAACAAGGTATATTCTTCCAATAGCATTTCATTTTATTATAGAGACTTAGTACACCGTCCAAAATACATAACTAGCTATGATCAATTTTACATGAGCAATTAGTCTATATTGTCTTTCAAAACTTCAGGATTACAAAATTTCCCAATCACTTTTTGATCATTAATAGATTTAAAATTAGAATACATATGTTTAAGCAGTCAATCCAATCTTTTCTACATTTCTCAAAACTTAAACTAATAAACAGATTAATGATTAATATTAAATTATCAGAAACTCAGAAGGTCAGTTCAGTTCAGTCACTCAGTTGTGTCCGACTATTTGAGACCCCATGAATTGCAGCACGCCAGGCCTCCCTGTCCATCACCAACTCCCGGAGTTCACTCAGACTCACGTCCATTGAGTCGGTGATGCCATCCAGCCATCTCATCTTCTGTCCTCCCCTCTTCCTACTGTGCCCAATCCCTCCCAGCATAAGAGTCCTTTCCAATAAGTCAACTCTTCGCATGAGGTGGCCAAACTATTGGAGTTTCAGCTCTAGCATCATTCCTTCCAAAGAACACCCAGGACTGATCTCCTTTAGAATGGACTGGTTGGATCTCCTTGCAGTCCAAGGGACTCTCAAGAGTCTTCTCCAACACCACAGTTCAAAAGCATCAATTCTTTGGTGCTCAACTTTCTTCACAGTCCAATTTTCACATCCATACATGACCACTGCAAAAACCATAGCTTTGACTAGACGGACCTTTGTTGGCAAAGTAATGTCTCTGCTTTTCAATACGCTATCTAGGTTGGTCATAACTTTTCTTCCAAGGAGTAAGCGTCTTTTAATTTCATGGCTGCAATCACCATCTGCAGTGATTTTGGAGCCCCCCAAAATAAAGTCTGACACTGTTTCCACCGTTTCCCCATCTATTCCCCATGAAGTGATGGGACCAGATGCTATGATCTTCATTTTCTAAAAGTTGAGCTTTAAGCCAACTTCTTCCCTCTCCTCTTTCACTTTCATCAAGAGGCTTTCTAGTTCCTCTTTACTTTCTGCCATAAGGGTGGTGTCATCTGCATATCTGAGGTTATTGAGATTTCTCCCAGCAATCTTGATTCCTGCTTGTGCTTCTTCCAGCTCAGCATTTCTCATGATTGACTCCGCATAAAAATTTAAATAAGCAGAGTCACAGTATACAGCCTTGATGTACTCCTTTTCCTATTTGGATCCAGTCTGTTGTTCCATGTCCAGTTCTGACTGTTGCTTCCTGACTTGCATATAGGTTTCTTAAGAGGCAGGTCAGGTGGTCTGTTATTCCCATATCTTTCAGAATTTTCCACAGTTTATTGTGATCCACACAGTCAAAGGCTGGTATAGTCAATAAAGGAGAAATAGATGTTTTTCTGGAACTCTCTTGCTTTTTCCATGATCCAGCAGATGTTGGCAATTTGATCTCTGGTTCCTCTGCCTTTTCTAAAACCAGCTTGCACATCTGCAAGTTCACCTTTCACGTACTGCCAAGCCTGGCTTGGAGAATTTTGAGCATTACTTTACTAGCATGTGAGATGACTGCAACTGTGCGGTAGTTTGAGCATTCTTTGGCATTGCCTTTCTTTGGGATTGGAATGAAAACTGACCTTTCCAGTCCTGTGGCCACTGTTGAGTTTTCCAAATTTTCTGGCATTTTGAGCGCAGCACTTTCCCAGCATCATCTTACAGGATTTGAAATAGCTCAACTGGAATTCCATCACCTCCACTAGCTTTGTTCATAATCTCACTAATCTTCATTAGACACCATTAAAATACATTGCCTTACATAGTTGTTTATCTTTCTTGTTATTATCCAACCTCTGTGTTTCTAGATTGCAAAGTCTTTGATGTCGAGAGGTGTATTTTACACTTCCCAATGTTTCCACATTTAAAGAGGAGTATATACATGGTAGGCAGAGAAGGCAATGGCACCCCACTCCAGTACTTTTGCCTGGAAAAAATCCCATGGATGGAGGAGCCTGGTAGGCTGCAGTCCATGGGGTCACTAGAGTCAGACACAACTGAGTGACTTCATTTTCACTTTTCACTTTCATGCATTAGAGAAGGAAACGGCAACCCACTCCAGTGTTCTTGCCTGTAGAATCCCAGAGACAGGGAGGCCTGGTGAGTTGCCGTCTATGGGGTGGCACAGAGTTGGACACAACTGAAGTGACTTAGCAGCAGCAGCAGCACCAGCATATACATGATAGGAACTCAAATATATATTCATAATTTGGTACTTTTTGTTCTTTGTCAAGCTTCAACAACTCTTTGAGAAAACTTTTTTCTTTGGAACATCATCACTGTTGAAATTCTATAATCTACATATTCTTTATTCACTGAGTCCACATTTCCTAATTTACTAGGAAATATTAATCTGATACTACCACTGACACTTTGCAAAGAGTGACAGGAATAGAAATTTGCTCCTGTTACCATGTATATTCTATACTTCAAAACCTAATTATTTGACAATTGTAAATATTCTCTGGGAATTTAATTAGTTCATTAAAAATTATTATAGAGAGAACACTTAACATGAAATTTATCCTCTTCACAGATTATTTTAACTATTATAAAATATTGTTAACTATAACCAAAATACTGTATGATAGATCTCTAGGACTTATCCATCTTGCATAACTAAAACACTACACCTCTTGATTAGCATCTCCCAATTTCCCCCTTCCTCCAACCCCTAGCAACCACCATTCTGCTCTCTGCTTTGTTTCTATTAGTTTGACTGTTTTAGAAACCTCATATAAATGTAATCATAGAGCACTGTATTTCGTGACTGGCTTATTTCCCTTATAATATACTCATGATTCATCCATGTTGTAGCACGTTGCATGATTTACTTTTTTAAAAACTGAAGAATATTCCATCGTGCATGTGTATTATGTTTCCTTCTGCCCTTTCTTCTGTCATGGACAGTTATGCTGCTTCCACATACTGACCATTATGAACATTGCTTCAATGAATATGGAGGCACTAATATTTTTTTCCAAAATCCTGATTTCAATACTTCTGGATAAATATCCAAAAGTTGGATTCCTGAAATATATGGTAGCTCCATGTTTAGTTTTTTAGAAACTTGTACATTAGTGGTAGGAAAACTATATATCTAGATTCAAAAATATATATATGTAAATTGAACACTTTATCTTACATTATACAAGGAAATCAATGTGTAATAAATTAAAAACATTAAGGTAAGTCCTGGAACTGTAGGACTCCTAGAAGAATATGCAGTATAAAAGCTATATGCATTGGTCTTTGCAATGATCTCATAGTACTAATGCCAAAAACACAGTGAACAAAAGCAAATAATAGAAAAGTTCCTTTTCTATCAAACTAGAAAGCTTCTGCAAGCAAAGGAAACAAACAAATGAAAAGACAACCCATAGAATGGGATAAAATAGTTGCAAATCATACATCTTATAAGGGGTTAATTTCAAAACTATATAAGGAAAGAAATTGATTTAAAAATGGGCTAAGGACTTGGATACACATTTCTCCAAAGAAGATGTACAAATGGCCGACGTGTATAGCAAAGTGTGCTCAATATCGCAAATCAGCAAGGAAATTCAAATTACAAACCACTATGAGCTATCAGCTCAAACTTGTCTGAATGGCAATCATCAAAAAGAAAAAATAACAAAGGTTACAAGAGTTGATGAAGACAGTGAGAAATTCAAACACATCCACTACTGATGGAAATTTACAATGATAAAGCCATTTATAGAAAACTAAGCTACCTTACCTAAAAATTGTAGCACCTTGATTATGGCGATCTAAAACCACCTGATGAAAAGAACTGACTCACTGAAAAAGACCCTGACCCTGGGAAAGATTGAAGGAAGGAGGAGAAGGGTACAACAGAGGATGAGATAGTTGGATGGCATCACCAACTCAATGGACATGAGTCTGAGCAAGCTCTGGGAGTTGGTGATACAAATACATATACCAATTTGTATCTGTTAAATTTGTGCAGTCCATGGGGTCGCAAAGAGTCAAACATGACTGAATGACTGACTTGAAGACAATAGGTGGTACTAATGGTAAAGAACCCACCTGACAATATAGGAGATGTAAGAGACATGAGTTTGATTCCTGGGTTGGGAAAATCTCCAAGAGGAAGGCATGGCAACTTACTCCGATATTCTTGCCTGGAGAATCCCATGGTCAGAGGAGCCTGTTGGGCTACAGTCCATAAGGTTGCAAAGACTCAGACATGACTGAAGTGACCCAGCATGCACATACATACAAGACAACACCAGAAAACAAAATTATCTGTAATTTTACTCCTTTCTATAAAATTCTTATGTTGTTTGATGATGTGACTTATTGTCTAGATTTTAGAAGAGAATTGTTGATTTGGTCAATTGATTAAAAATAGTGATACATTAGTTATTAAAAATTTGAGAAATCATATTTATTATATTATATTCTGGTCATATTATAGCATTTACCTTCCCACGTTAAAAACATTAAGGGTTTTGATTTATTAGCATATTACCTTCAAATTATTATATTGACTGCTTGCTAAAGATCATAGAGTATTTCTGAAGACAGCAATCACATCCAGGGTTGTTTTATTTATAAACTAGTTTTGTAAAAACTACAAAATAATCTAAAGATACAAAGTAAGAAAATTTTGAGAAAGTGGTTTAATTGAAGTTCTTTTTAAATGTTTGATTCAGATTTGCCCATTTGAACAAAGATGTCAGTGGAAAAATGCAGTTTAAGCAGATCTATGCTTTAATTAAGCATTCTATATTTCTGATGGCACATCTGCCCTCCATGAAAAGATGTAAAACATTTAAAATAAAGAAAAATATCCCAGAAATTATTAAAGTTACTCTTAAAGTTATTATTCACTGATGTGCTAAGATCAGAGTTAGTGAGAGGTCATACAATCATTGGGAGAAGGCAATGGCAACCCACTCCAGTACTCTCCCCTGGAAAATGTCATGGACAGAGGAGCCTGGTAGGCTGCAGTCCATGGGGTAGCTGAGAGTCGGACACGACTGAGCGACTTCACTTTCACTTTTCACTTTCATGCATTGGAGAAGGAAATGGCAACCCACTCCAGTGTTCTTGCCTGGAGAATCCCAGGGACAGGGGAGCCTGGTGGACTGCCATCTAAGGGGTCGCACAGAGTCAGACACAACTGAAGCAACTTAGCAGCAGCAGGATACAATTATTGACAAAATTTATGGAGACAAAACTGAGAAAAAAAACAAGTTTTAAGAGACTGAATAAAATGTTCAGTTCAGTCCTGTCCGACTCTTAGTGACCCCATGAATTGCAGCACGCTAGGCCTCCCTATCCATCACCAACTCCCGGAATTCACTCAGACTCACGTCCATAGAATCGGTGATGCCATCCAGCCATCTCATCCTCTGTCATCCCCTTCTCTTCCTGCCCCCAATCCCACCCAGCATCAGAATCCTTTCCAATGAGTCAACTCTTTGCATGAGGTGGCCAAAGTACTGGAGTTGCAGCTCTAGCATCATTCCTTCCAAAGAACACCCAGGACTGATCTCCTTTAGAATGGACTGGTTGGATCTCCTTGCAGTCCAAGGGACTCTCAAGAGTCTTCTCCTGTAGGATAGGTATTACTTCAAGTGATCTACAAGCAGTAAACAGAGAATATGATAATTTTCAGCCACAAATAGTTAAGCCACACATGTAAAGCAAAAGTAATTTACTGTATCTTAAATATTGATACTATACAAGCATTAATACTAAATTTTCTTGCTATTAAATAAAAAATCATTGCAATATAAATATCTTTGTTTCTTCTTTTTATTTAGTTATTCTGCATTTAATATTAAAGTTCTAAGAACTATGACTGGAGAATATTTTCATTTATCTCTTAAATTTGTTATAATTTGTCTTCTTAATGTGTAATATCTTCAAGGTTATTTTGGATTGATTTACTTTAGAATACTTTGAATATTTTAATTTTCTAACTGGGTCCAAATATTCTGCATATTTCTCAGTGATGAATTATAATAGGCACTTAAGACATATCTTTATTCAATTTTTTGCAGAACACAATGTGGTTTATTTTGTTTGATTGTTTTTAATTTTTTTAGTAATCATTTGACTTTTTATTTACAGAAGCATCATAAATAATGTGATATGTTCTCAGAAAGAAAATACAAAAGCTTGATAAAGTCGCCTGGATTAAAATATATAATTTAAAGATTGTACCTTTCAAACGTGCCAGTCAGTGAATGTAGAAAGATGCTAAAAATGATTGTACTGAATAAATATTATGATCATTATTTAAGATTCATTGAGCATGATGTATCTCTTTCTGCAATTGATTTGTTTCCTATTAAAGCTGTTTCAATTTCCTTCTTTATGAAAATATCCCATAATAAAAGCACCATATCTGCTGAACACTCTTGATATTATAGGCTGAAATGGTCCTTGTGTTCATCATATCATCATAAGTTATGCTTATGATCTATGCTGACACATGGATCTCAGGATATCATTAACACTCTTGATGGGTGATAATGGCTCTAAAGAGAAGCAGAGCTATCTTCTGGTTTTTAAATTAAATTTTCATAGGAGCAGTTCCTTGTCTGTAAACTGTGTTCTTCTTGTAGGAGATCTATTTTCAAGATTTATTTGACTTAATTTTAGTTTGTTTCATATTTCAGTTGCTTAGCTTTTTATATTTTCTAGTTTTCTTGCTAACTGACAATTCACATCTAGCCCTACTAGTACCTACTTGTGGCACCATTCATGAGTGATCACTTATGATTTAAATAGGTCAAATATACCTGAGATGCTGGCAGCAGTTAACAAAACTATTAAACACAATATGTGACATTTCCAAATTATTTTGGCTCTAACTGGATGTTTAGAGCCAGTAAAAATTTTAACTTCTCAGTTAAAACTCTAAAATCCACACCTTTTCATGTCTTTTAAAATATATTTGCCTAAAAAGTGTTTTTAGATGTTAAGTATTAAAATATAACATGTTCTTAATTAAATGCATTTCCCTTTTATTTTTGAACATGATAATTCTTTAAAAATAAGACATCTTTAATAGTTGGCCACAATCTGTCAAACATTCTCCAGGAGAAATTTGTGGAGTTAGATTTTTTTTTCAAAAGGTGTAATTTCTGGTGTTCTCTAATCTCAGCTTTTTTTTTTTTTTCTGTACTATGAAACTGGCCTTCCCACTACTCTATCTACATCACTATTGTTTCGCACGCTATTTATAATGAACTTTAGAAAAATCTCCTTGGAGGACTGTAGTTCCAAGGGGGTGTGTGTGTGTGTGTTTGGCAAGATTTAATAAACCAAAATAAACAAAGCTCCCTCCTCTTTCCCCAGTCTGATCAGATCTGATCTTTAGACATTTTACACTCAATGTTCTCTCTGCCAGAAAATACTTCCATCTTCCCTTTGAATGGACAACACTAACTCATTTATTAGTTCTAAGTTCAGCCTTGTCTGATGCTACATCTTGGACAAAACTCCTGGGTATATACACTCACTTAGGACTACACATCCCTTTTCAAGCACTAAAATAATTAACTACACTTCTATACTTGTGTATTTTCTTGATTAAAAGCTCTTCTCTAATAAATTATGAGCTCCACAAAGTCAGATCATTTCTTTTCTTGCTGACTATTTCCAGAAGCCAATGCAAAACATGCCATATAATAGGCACTGGATGAACATGTAAAGAATGAAGGAACAAATGAAAAATTTTCAGAAAGCAGATTTCATTAGGCATAGAAACCTGGCAAAAAATGATGTCTAAATTTCAAAATAAAGAATTTTTAACATCCCCAGTTTTCGTATTTCTGAAAAAACAGCTTTGGAACATAATTTATGGCTAAGAGGAACTCCTGTTTCCTCTGTACTGGTCAAGTAATTCTGGTCAATGTGTACTAGGTAGAAACTCAAGCTTCCTTATCTCTAAAAGTGGAATAAAAACACACACTCAATGCTGAATAGGAGGCTACTATGAGTGTTACATGAGCAATGAATGTAAACATCATGTCTGCTGTATAGATAATGTTAAACTTTTAACATTATCACAATGCTTATCAAATGTCAGTACAGGCTGGCTACTATGTTACATGGATAATAATGATTGCCTGCCTTTGATTTTAATAAGGAAGTTACAATTTAATGAATAGTTAAATAGGAATGGGACTGTAAAATACACATAATTTCATTTCTAGGGAAAGAAAAATGTATATATTAATCATGGAGAGTCAGCAAAGAATACAATGAATAAATAACACATATGGCTTCCTCTAAAAGAGTAAAACAGTATTGTTCGGGTACCAAAACGTACCAAACAAAATGTTTCACACAGTAAGAAAACAAGGGTATCTCAGTAAACTATCAGCAACAGAAAAGCAATACTGTTAAGTGGATTGAGCCCCAGTGTCTTTAGGCCATTTAGGCTACGTACACCTATGACAAAGCACTAAGCATGGACCAAATGCTCCTCACATTATCATAGAACGTGGTCAGCATACACATTTTAGAAAAATGTCAACAAAATTTAACAAATCAATAATTAGCTAGTTCACACATATAGAGTGAAGTCCCAGTTTACTATCATTCTCATGGAATTATTCACTAACAGACTGCTATTAGTTTTCTATTACTGCTCAACAAGTTTTTCCCTAAAATAGAAGCTTAAACAATAAATACTTATTATTCACTATTTCTGTGGATCGGGAAATCAGAAGCAGTTTTGGCTATCTGCGTCTCATCACGTGACATCAAGATATTGACTGTGGTGCTGTCCTTTAAGGGTCTGACTGTCACTGGAGGGTCTGCTTCCTACAAAGTTTGTTCCTGCTGATGTTGGCAGAATACATCAGTTTTTTGCAATGTGGCCTTCTCCATGGTGCTATTGAGAGGTCCTCCTGCCATGGCAGCTGGCTTCCACCGAACAAGTGATATAAGAGGGAAAAGTGTACACTGCAATGTCTACTATAACCTCGCCTTGGAAACTGCACATTGCTATTTCCTCAATATCCTTGCAGTTTCATAAGTCAGCCCTAGGTACTATGGGAGGAAAACAAAACTGTGTCAATAATCTGAAGTAATCAGTGGGAGTCGCCAGCATCTTGGATCACTTAGCAATTACAGTTACAACCAAATGCAAGTAGTGACATAATTTTGGAGATTTTGAATTGCATTCTATTAAAGTTGATTTATAAGATTCTATGGGTTATTTTAACATAAACAGTAGAATAAATGATGTGTTTGTATTCATATTTCATAGTCTTAATTTATCAACATCCCATTTCACAATCCACTAAGAATTACCTTCAAAGTTGTAAAATAACAATTTTCACTTCCTTTTTGAAAAAGAAAATGCACTCAAGAGCCTGCCACTCTCAAATGGATTAACCATGTATCATCAACTGTCATCTCTATAACTGAATTTGATAATATAAGGTAGTAAAGGGGATTTATTCTTTGTATTACAGAAAACTCAATATGTTCACAAGATGCCTGTGAAGAATTACAGCATGTGACCCTTCCTAACTTACTCAAACTAATTACCAGCTGAATCTAAAGGTAGATTAATATCTTCCATTAAGAACACATTTTACCCTAATTAATTTATAAATAAGTATACTGTGAGTTATTATAGCATCACTGACTCAGTGGACATGACTTTGAGCAAAATCTGGGAGATAGTGGAGGACAGGCTACAGTCCAAGGAGTCACAAAGAGTCAGATAGGACTTAGCAACTGGAGAATAGCAATATCCTAAAACTGCAGGAGAAGGATAACAGTGAGTGAGACTGCCAGCTCCCAAGCAGTTTAAGTAGCTAGATTCTTGCTATTTTTTTGCTTATTTTCTCTCGAAATTTCAGAAAACCAAAATTCAAATTGATTTAATTTCTTCCTACGAAACAGCCTGAATGTGACAACAGTGAATACTTCAAACTTTGGTTGGTCATGGAGCCTTGAAAAAAATCTCACCTAAACAATCATCCTGTGTACCAGGGTTTTCATCCTCCTGTTGTTCTGAAGTAATGTGCAGCTTTCAATACAACCCTCTTCCATTTCTAGGGAAAAATGTGGCCTTCATGTATTCTTATTGACTTTATCTATGCAATTTTCTTCAAAGGCATTTCATCACTACAGAACCTTTGCAGAATAACAGTATATATACATATATATCAAAGTTAGTCATCTCTTTTAGGATCCATAAATATTACAATGCATGCTTCTGAGTGCAGGCATATTTGTTAAATGGTCCAGTTTCTTTGAGCTAGTGGTCCACTCTAATCCTCTGATGCCACAAGATGCAAAGTATCTGTTACTATTCATCAGTAGCTAACAGGATTTCTGGGTTTCCATTAATCAATTGGAAGAGAGGACTATTTATTCACTTAGATGGCAGGTCCTTTGTGATTACAAGAAGCACACGAAGAAAGGGAACACAATTTCAAGAAAGCAAAGAACAAAGCAAGTAAATGACTGACAAATACCTAATGTGAGGGAAAGCATGTAACATCATCACATCTCAGAAGGCCTCCCAGATTTTTGCTTTTGTAATAACTTCTTTACATAAGGAAATAGAATTATTCTCATGAGACAGTGATATAGTGACTCTACCACTTTCAACTTTCATTTTTAAAGAGCTGCTACATATGTAATTCTTCAAAGTGTTTCCAACATTAAAAAAATAACTGTTCAAAAAGAGAAACCATGAAAGCTTTGCCCTTCCACTTAACATACTACAGATTAACTTCTAGCTACTTCTTTTTCATTTTAGAGTGTCAGAAATTTGTTGAGAGGGTACACACATGTGTACACATTTATCTGGTGACTAAAAATCGAGACGTTTTAAATATTACAAACAACAAGTTAATAATAAAATGGAGAAATAATGATAAAAGTATTTATTATTTTATAAAAATAATCTCTCCAAGTGGGATTTTTTTCAGCTATGTATAGCTGGTTACACGTTCAGAAACCAATTAAGGTAATCCATCACATCAACTGGCTAAAGAAGAAAACATCACATGGTCATGGGATTAGATGTAAAAGAATCATCTGAAAAAAATACAAATTCAATTCATGATAAACAAACTCAGAAATTAGGCAAAGGGAGAACTTCTCCACCTTGATTTAAAAATCAACTAAAAAATATATAACTAACCTCATACTAAATGGTGAACAACTAGAAGAAGGAATAAGTAAAACTGTCTTTTTTCACAGACTACATGATTGTCTATCTACAAAATCTTAATAGAAAACAAACACCAAACAAAACCTATTATTGCAAAGTTTCAGGTTATAAATACAAAGAAGCTAACACTTTTGTATAGAGATATACACAAGCAATGAACAGTAGGAATTTCCAATTTAAAAAACAAAACATCATTTACATTTAGCATAAATAAAAATGTGGGGGATGGGGGGGAGAAAGAAGAAACCAACATGTTGTAAAGCAATTTTCCTCCAATTAAAAAATTCAAAAAACAAAGGAAAGAAGGAAAGGAAGGGCAGAGAGAGGAAGAAAAACTTAGGTATAAATTTCATAAAATATTTGTAATGTCTATATGAGGCAAACAGAAAGCTCTGATGAGAGAAATCAAAGATGATCTAAATAAATGCACAGCTGTAACAGGTTCACACACAAAAAGACAATATTAACATGACAAATTTTTCCATATCTGATCTATAGATCCAATGCAATCTTAAATCAAAATTCCAACAGGTTATCTTGTGAATTATCAAGTGAGTCTACATAAAAGTAAAATGTAAAACTACAAAACTTCTAGAAAATAAGATTAAAGCTAAACTCAGTGAGCTTGTTTTGGTAATGATTTTTTAGAGTGATAACACCTAAAAAGCTCAATCTATGAAAGAAAAAATTAGACACTTTGGATTAGACTTCATTAAAATTTAAAAAAAAAAATGTTCCACAGGACACTGTTAAAAAAAAGAAGAGAGAAGCCAAAGAAAGGGAGACAATCTTTGAAAAACAAATATCTGATCATCAATGTTATTCAAAATATGCAAGTAACTCTTAAAAGTGAATTTTAAAAAATTAAAATGGACAAAGTTCAAAACAAACGCTCAGCAAGGAAGATATATAGATGGCAATAAGCATACAATAAAATATTTACCATTATATATTATTATGGATTACAAACTAAAACAACATTGAAATACTATTATAAACCTATTAGAATGGCCAAAGTCTCAAACACTAGCAAACTCAAATCCTGGTATTCTCATTCGTTGCAGATGGGAAGGCAGAATGGTCCAGCTACTTTGTAAGAAAGTTTGTCAGTTTCATAGACAACTGAACATAGATTTACTGTACAATCCAGAAATAATGTTCCTTGATATTTATTAAAGTGAGGTGACAATTTATGTCCACGCATAAACCAGCACCTGAATTTTTACAGGAGATTTATCCACAACATACACACAGCTTTAAAAAAAAAAAAAAATCAGTATCTCTTCCAACTGAAATATCATAACCGAAACAACAGATGAAACCAACAAGATATAACAGACTTAAAATATAAACAATAATATGTTGAGCATATATTTGTATTTTTCTTTGCAAGAGATATAAAGCAGGAAGAACCAATTCTCTTATTGCTCAACTGACAAAAATTAGAAGGAACCAAGATGTCCTTGTAAGGGGATAAACACACTGTTGTTGGTACATGCTTACAATGGAATATGTTGAAGTGTGTGGATCATCCCCTACATCTCTTAAATGTTTTGGCTGCTCTAATAATTAAATGAGCACAAGGCAACTTAACAGGAGAAAACAAACAAATTTAACTTTGTACATACAAAGGACCCAGAGATAAGGAACCTAAAAAGTGATAAAAGCAGGTTGTTTATATATGTTCCACACAAACAAAAAATTTTCAGATAACAAGACAAAGAAATCTAGGCTTGGGGACTTCTGAAGAAACTAATTTTTTTACACAGACTTTTTGGCCCCAAATTCCTTCTTTTTGGCCATAATGAAGTGTATCTTCCTCCTAGTATAGGGAAGTTATTTGGCACACGAGAGATTTATTATCAGTATTCAGGGGTCAGAGAGGAGGGTCACAGGGTCCTTCTTTATAAGTTGTTTCCCAAGTAATTTTCACTTCAGATAATAAATATGCCAGTTTAGCATATTTGGGAGGTGGCCTGCTCTGAATTCCATCAAATGTTATTCAGCAATAAAGATAAATAAATTATCAAGTCACAAAAAGCCATGAAGGAACTTTAAGCCCATATTTGTAAGTGAAAGAAGGCAATCCAAAAAGGCTACATACAACATAATTTCACTATATGACATTCTGGAAAAAGCAAGACTATAGTGACAGTAAAAAACATCAGTGATCACCAGTGGTTCAGGTGAACAGGAAATGGTATGTCAATGGAGAACAGTTGTTTTTTTTTTTTTTATGCATAGTGAAATTATTCTGTATCATACCATAATGGTAGATGCATCATGAAATAAATTGGCCAAACCAAAACATTACAACATGATAAATCCTGATATCAACTATGAACTTTACTTAAAGTCATGCATTAATACTGGTGCATCACCTGTCACAAATGTACCACACTAACATCATCAGATGGTCAACACCGAAATCAGATTGATTATATTCTTAGCAGCCAAAGATGGAGAAGCTCTATACAGTCAACCAAAACAAGACCAGGAGCTGACTGTGGCTCAGATCATGAACTCCTTATTGCCAAATTCACACTGAAATGAAGAAAAGTACGGAAAACCACTAGACCATTCAGGTATGACCTAAATCAAATCGCTTATGATTATACAGTGGAAGTGAGAAATAGATTTAAGGGCCTAGATCTGATAGATAGAGTGCCTGATGAACTATGGAATGAGGTTCATGACATTGTACAGGAGACAGGTATTAAGACCATTCCCATGGAAAAGAAATACAAAAAAGCAAAATGGCTGTCTGGGGAGGCCTTACAAATAGCTGTGAAAAGAAGAGAAGGGAAAAGAAAAGGAGAAAAGGAAAAATATAAGCATCTGAATGCAGAGTTCCAAAGAATAGCAAGGAGAGATAAGAAAGCCTTCCTCAGCAATCAATGCAAAGAAATAGAGGAAAACAACAGAATGGGAAAGACTAGAGATCTCTTTAAGAATATCAGAGATACCAAGGGGACACTTCATGCAAAGATGGGCTCGATAAAGGACAGAAATGGTATGGACCTAACAGAAGCAGAAGATATTAAGAAGAGATGGCAAGAATACACAGAAGAACTGTACAAAAAAGATCTTCACGACCCAGATAATCACGATGGTTTGATCACTGACCTACAGCCAGACATCCTGGAATGTGAAGTCAAGTGGGCCTTAGAAAGCATCACTATGAACAAAGCTAATGGAGGTGATGGAATTCCAGTTGAGCTCTTTCAAATCCTGAAAGATGATGCTGTGAAAGTGCTGAACTCAATATGCCAGCAAGTTTGGAAAACTCAGCAGTGGCCACAGGACTGGAAAAAGTCAGTTTTCATCCCAATCCCAAAGAAAGGCAATCCCAAAGAATGCTAAAACTACCACACAATTGTACTCATCTCACATGCTAGTAAAGTAATGCTCAAAATTCTCCAAGCCAGGCTTCAGCAGTATGTGAACCATGAACTTCCAGATGTTCAAGCTGGTTTTAGAAAAGGCAGAGGAACCAGAGATCAAATTGCCAACATCTGCTGGATCATCGAAAAAGCAAGAGTTCCAGAAAAACATCTATTTCTGCTTTATTGACTATGCCAAAGCCTTTGACTGTGTGGGTCACAATAAACTGTGGAAAATTCTGAAAGAGATGGGAATACCAGACCACCTGACCTGCCTCTTGAGAAATCTGTATGCAGGTCAGGAAGCAACAGTTAGAACTGGACATGGAGCAACAGACTGGATCCAAATAGGAAAAGGAGTTCGTCAAGGCTGTATATTGTCACCCTGTTTATTTAACTTATACGCAGAGTACATCATGAGAAATGCTGGGCTGGAAGAAGCGCAAGCTGGAATCAAGATTGCTGGGAGAAATATCAATAACCTCAGATATGCAGATGACACCACCCTTATGGCACAAAGTGAGGAGGAAATAAAAAAAGCCTCTTGATGAAAGTGAAAGTGGAAAGTGAAAAAGTTGGCTTAAAGCTCAACATTCAGAAAACGAAGATCATGGCATCTGGTCCCATCACTTCATGGGAAATAGAGGGGGAAACATTGAAAACAGTGTCAGACTTTATTTTTCTGGGCTCCACAATCACTGCAGATGGTGATTGCAGCCATAAAATTAAAAGACACTTACTCTTTGGAAGGAAAGTTATGACCAACCTAGATAGTATATTCAAAAGCAGAGACATTACTTTGCCAACAAAGTTCCGTCTAGTAAGGCTATGGTTTTTCTTGTGGTCATGTATGGATGTGAGAGTTGGACTGTGAAGAAGGCTGAGTGCCAAAGAATTGATGCTTTTGAACTGTGGTGTTGGAGAAGACTCTTGAGAGTCCCTTGGACTTCAAGGAGATCCAACCAGTCCATTCTGAAGGAGATCAGCCCTGGGAGTTCTTTGGAGGCAATGATGCTGAAGCCGAAACTCCAGTTCTTTGGCCACCTCATGCAAAGAGTTGACTCATTGGAAAAGACTCTGATGCTGGGAGGGATTGGGGGCAGGAGGAGAAGGGGATGACAGAGGATGAGATGGCTGTATGGCATCACTGACTCGATGGACGTGAGTCTGAGTGATCTCCGGGAGTTGGTGATGGACAGGGAGGCCTGGCGTGCTGCGATTCATGGGGTCACAAAGAGTCGGACACGACTGAGGACTGAACTGATCTGAACTGAATGCAAGATGTAAATAATAGTAGAAACAATGTGGAGAAAGTGAAGGAGTAGTACGGGAATCTACACTTTCTCCCCAATTTTTCTGTTAACCTGAAACTGCTCCAACAAACATTACATTAATCCATTCAAAAAACACATTTTTATTAGTCTCAATACTAAAACAGAATAATTACATTTGTAGGATTTCATTATAAAAATAGAAGACAGTAAAATCTGTCGATTTTTCTTCAGAAATCTGAGACATTCTGGGCTATTTACACATTGTCTTCCAGAGATAAGGTTTTGTCCTTCATTAGAGATTTTTTTTTAATTCAATGTGATCTTAAACTATTGCCTTAAATTCTACTTTAACTGACATTATTTTTATCATTTTAACTCTTTACAAAAGTATGAAAACTCTGAACCACACTGCAATAGACATATATAATTTCTTAAAAGATGTCATTTTCATCTGAAAGAACACAACCAAGTCTCATATATAAAACTAAAAGATAAACTATAATTTATTGAGTGTAGATTCACATTTTTCTTTTTTAACTCATTAATGGAATCTAATTTTTTTAAAGATATACGTGAACTTATTTCCAAAACAGAAGCAGACTTACAAGTATTGAAAATAAACTTATGGTTACCAAAGAGAAAATCTGGGGGAGGCAGGGAGATGGGATAAAGTAGGAGATTGGGATTAATATACACACACCACTATTTGTAAGACAGAAAACCAGCAATAACCTACAGTATCATACAGAGAACTCTACTCAACACTCTGTGGTAGCCTATATGAAAAAATAATCTGAAAAAGAATGAATATATGTATAACTGAATCATTTTGCAGTATACCTGAAATCAACAAAACATTGTAAATCAACTAAAGTGCAACAACAACAACAAAAAAATCAAGCTCCACTTGCTGCTTGTCAGCTGAGAGCAACCGGCCTGCACTCAAGCAGTCAACAGGTGAAAGTAGAAACCTGCCATCTAATCTCATTTAAATGCCTGACCACCGTTAAAAGGGAAAAAAGTTTAATGATTTTCTTAAATCATGGTAAGTAAGCCATCATTCAAGCTGGTGAGTTATCAAGACCACTTGATAGGAATCAAGGACCACTCCTGTGGAATACAGGTTTTCCTTTCAGAAAACATAGCATTCCTATAAAAACTGGGGTGATCTAAAATGGCTGCTAGGGCCATTTTATAGAGGCATGCTGCCTCTATAAAAATGATTGGCTGGAAGACAAACAACACTCTGCTGTTTTCATAAAAGAAAAAATTTGTTTCAAATTTCTGTTAATGAACACTGGTATTGCTGGAGGTCTTTCCTAAAAGCGAAGAGGCTTAAAAGCAAAGAAACAACAGCAAACCAAGGGGATAGTTGTATTTCAGTGGTTGTGAGACTGTACTCAACTTCTAGTACTGCACAGCCAAGTAGGAATTTACAACCAAGTAAATGGATCAAAAAATTACTAATGAAATAGAAGTGCTAAGAGGGATTCTGGCTAAAAGGACCTAAATAAGATTCTCGCTGAAGGTAAGCCAGCATAATGAGACACCACCTGTGGAATTGTGGAGGGTGAGGAACCTGATCTCAGGTGGAATTTGGGGACAGTTGATCTTGCTAAAATAACCTAGCAGAGTCCTTGTGGAAACCAGGTTTTACAAAGAAACACACAGCTAGTCTAAGAAGAGGTTCAGAAGTGAGTAAGTTTGGTCCAGCAAAGAATTTTTGTCCCTTGGAAGGGTCGCAAAACAGTCTGAATCAACGTAACGACTAAACAACACCTTGCATAGGCCGGCCCTCAGTGCCATTCCAGCCCTCAGTGCCATCCCGGAATCCTGCCCAAAGCGCCAGCATTTCTCAAGCTCTCTGGCGCAGGGTCCCAACGACCCTGGCTGTCGTTAGTATTTAAAGTCCCTCCAACAACCAAATCAGAAACTCAAACAGGAAGAAGAAATGCTCCACCCTTATCCACCAGCAAGAGTCCGAGCTCTTCTTCCCACCTCTACCCTCTATTACCTGAGTCTCCTCTGGGACGAAGCAGAGAACTAATAATGCAGAATTGCAGAACAAATGCCCTGTTAGAACAGAGCCTGGACCACCTAGGCTGGAACCCGGGGATAGGAATACACGTGCCACACAGCCAAAATGGCGCTGGTTCCGAGTCGGGTAGCAGCAACCCTCGCGCATGCGCCTCAGGAGGCTCAACGTCAGCTTCCCAGAATCCTCCTCGAGGGCGTTCTTGATTTCCCAGGACATCCTACTAATTGGCCAGCTAGATTCTCTGTCAGAACCCAGAGGTCTCAGCATCCTCCATGCTATCCTACCTGAACTTCGAGACTCTGAACTCACTACTATTTCAGTTCATACAATTTCCTGAGCTTCCTGCCAACCAAGCAGCTTTTACTTCAATCTCCTGTCCCTGTCCTGGGGCTATTTGCCTACCTCTATCATGATTTGGAGAAGGCAATGGCACCTCACTCCAGTACTTTTGCCTGGAAAATCCCATGGATGGAGGAGCCTGGTAGGCTGCAGTCCATGGGGTCGCTAAGAGTCGGACACGACTGAGCGACTTCACTTTCACTTTTTCACTTTCATGCATTGGAGAAGGAAATGGCAACCCACTCCAGTGATCTTGCCTGGAGAATCCCAGGGGCAGGAGAGCCTGGTGGGCAGACGTCTATGGGGTCACAGAGTCGGACACGACTGAAGTGACTTAGCAGTAGCAGTATCATGATTTAGCAACTGAACAACTGCCACCATTTTATCTCTTATTGGGAGGGTGGGAGGAAGCCTTGGACTGCAAAAGCTGCCCCCTGTTAATATCTAGAATAAAGTGCCCCAGACTTCTGGTAATGAAAGAGACCTGTCCTATAAACTTTTTCCAAACATGTTTTGCACATCATACATTATTAAATCTCCCCTGGGCATAATATTACACGATTTGAAAGTGGGCATTCTGGAGTCACCATAATTGGGTTGTGAAACCTTGCGTCTCCATGTACAAGGATCACTAGTGAACACTGACACCACTTCAGTTGCCATGAAAATACTCCTCACAGATCACTGAATGCAGGGAGTATATTTGGGTAGTTCATCTTCTGCTGCCTCTGTATGTGATATCTCTCCACCACATCAACAACAGATGTCATTATTCTTCAAAAAGACCAACGAGATATTTAATTGTAAATTGACCCCATTGGAGTAAAGCCAACTCCCCTTCAGGAGAGCAGCCCCTCGTTCAGGACTGATGCCTGGTCTGTCAGTTTATATTTCTTTCCCTCAGAGCCTCAGCCCACAGTATCAGGAGGCTTATCAGAAGAGTGCGTGGAATCACCAAGAGACGTAGGTTCCAGAAAAGAAACAGCAGAAGCCGATACTCTGGGGTTCTAATCCAGAGCTCATTCCACCGCCCATGCACTTAGGGAAATATGGTTTCTATCACGTTGGCTGCTGCTGGGAAGGCAACCCCATCCTGATATACTGAAATTAGCTAACAGAGCAGCAGGAATTTACAGTTCTCAGAAAATCATCAGAGGATGCCAGACAATCCTCCAACTCCAAGACTGTTCAATATCACCTTTGGACTTCCTTGTTCCTCTTACTCAGCTGTGGATATCAGAGATCACATCCAGAGTTCACAGATACAAAGGCTTTCTGGTGAACTTTCTTGTGCAAAAGTCCTTCCACACGTGCTTAAAACACACTTGGCGTTAAATTTCCAGGAGTGAGAAAGTTAGCGCTAAAAACTCCATGATGCCATGACCTCCGGAGACACATGGTGCTTTCTGGGTGATATGGGTCCACATTTTTCACCGCAAGATAAAAAAAGTTAAAAGCAGGAGGAACCTACTGTTTCCATGACTAAATAATTTAATTGGTTAGACTTAAAGCTAGGCATTCTGAAAACCATAAATTGATAAAATCAAATTTATAATTATATTTATTATATATGTTTACATGTATATTTATTATAAAGTTTGTGTTCAATAAGAGTATCTAATTATTCACTCCTAATAGCCAACCCAGGACTTGACATAGAGGACGAAACACCTAAATAGGTATTACTGGATGTATGTTTTAGTCAGTTCCTACAAATGTCTCAAGATCTGTTGAAGTTACAATCATTCTATCCTTCACTAAATATCATGAAGTTGCTAATTCATCCTGAAATGTCATATTAATGATCATTATTGAGTAAACATGTCTTCTTTCATTTCCTAATTCAATCCTCTCAAATTTTTTACAATGAAGAGAATGAAAAGGAATAATTAGGTCTCCCACAAACAAAATTTTTTTCTAGTAACAACCCCTAGTCTCTACAAATCAAAGTCCTGAATAATAATTACAAAGCAGGTTTGATTTCATGATTTACCCTAATATTTTTTGTTTGCTCCATTGCCAAAATATTTTTAGTTAGAAGAAAATTGTGATGTACAGAACCATGGAGATATTAAAGTTCTGTAAGACTTTCTATGTAAGCTTGAAAAAAGCATTCTACCTCTAAGAATACAGACATTTTATGGAGTATAGGTATGTTTATCACTTAAAATTTACCAATTGTCTGTAGTCATATCAAAGATAAATATTGTGGGAATTTATTAAATTATTTTAATACTATATGAAAGCACTAGACTTTCTTTTGAGACCTGTTGCCTAAAATAGAAAAAAGATAATAAAAAACATGACGTAAGAAGTGGAATTTTATCCAATTATGGGTTAATAACATTATTGGGAGGGTGTGGTGACAGAAGAACATCTGTTCTAACTAATCTATACAAGTCACTGAGTTAATGTATTTAATTCTATCATCCTTAAGAAGATACCCTAGCACCTGTGCAGTACAGAACAAAGATAAAATATCCAGAGAAAGAGTTAGAGCAGGAACCAAATTGACTGCAAATCAAAACTTCAAAATATCACATTAATTTAGATAAGACATACAAAAGTTAAAGTAATAAACATAATGCAATCTTCAGAATATCACCTGGGAAATAACAAAGACAGATGAAATGGGAGAAGGTAAACTCTATGAAAACCGAAATGAAAGACATAAAAGTGTGTGTTTATAGAACTCAAATTTACAAATACCACATCAAAGAGATGAATGTCAATTTGGCAAAATAAAATAGAAATAAAGAAAAAAATAAATGTTTCAAAAGGTTCCAATGTTTATTAACAGATTTATTTGACTAAACATTTAAAAGAACAAATACTTATGGTCATCCTGAAATCCTTGTCTACATAACACTAAAAACAGTTTTCCCCCTCGCCCAGAAACAAAATCTGCACTGCACCTAATCAGGAAATCTCTGTGTTTTGCAGGATTCAGGTGAAACTGTTCACAGCTGTAGGTGAACTCGGAGGATGACTTGAAGCACAAAACCAACAGATTAACAGTGCAAGTGTTCCAAAATAGGAGAGAAACCTGTCTTACTCTGCTCTGCTCTTAGGATTTTTATCACTTGCAGAAAAATTAAAGGACAAAGAAGAGAAATCAGATGGTAGAAGATCATATTTTAGCAATGAAATTAGCTTCACAAGAGTCCTGTTAGAGGTTTTGGGAGACCACACAGCATACTATTGCACATATTAAGAGAGAAGCACATGTGCTCAGTCGCTTTAGTCATGTCTGACTCATGCACTGTAGCCCACCAGGCTCCACTGTCCATGGGATTCTCCAGGCAAGAATACTGGAGTGGGTTGCCCAGTTCTCCTCCAGGGGATCTTCCCAACCCAGGGATCAAACTCCAGTCTCCTGCATCTTCTGCACCACAGGCAGATTCTTTACCACTAAGCCTAGAAAAGAGGACTATGACATTATTTGGATCATGAACAATTTTGGTTTTTGTTTGTTTGCTTTATAAGCAGTGTAACATATGTCAAAAGAAATGATGTAGTAAGAGTCCCCTGATGGTTTTTATGATTTGTCATCTTCCAAGCTCTCTTCTAATCCAAACTTCTGGAAATACTTACTTTCCTATTTGTTTCTTTTTTTTTTTTTTTTGCTTCAAAACTGTCCTCATTGTTTTAATTTTTCAATAGTATTCCCATAAGAATAAAAAAGATCTAATTCTCAAGTCTATTTAGTGTCAAGTTGGTAAAATCACTAATAACAATTAATTCCTCTTTTAAATGATGGAATTGAAGCCAACAAAAGTAACTTAATTAAGAGTTAAGAGTAGTTAATTATGACTAACTTAATTAAGAGTACATGACCAGGGATTGGGGGCAGGAGGAGAAGGGGATGACAGAGGATGAGATGGCTGGATGGCATCACTGACTCAATGGATGTGAGTCTGGGTGAACTCCGGGAGTTGGTGATGGATAGGGAGGCCTGGCGTGCTGCAATTCATGGGGTCGCAGAGTCAGACACGACTGAGAAACTGAACTGAATTAAGAGTAACTTACCCTAGAAATGAAAAGTGTTCAAATTCAAGTTTGCCTGGGCCCAAAGATCACACTCTTGCCCATGCTTCCAAATAATCCCTTTCTCTTCTCACTCTATCAATGCTTACATCATCTTTCTTTTTTCTCTAGCCCTGATAATGTACTAGTGTAATTCATTCCTGCATGATACTAACTTATAATACATAAAATTCTACCCTTTAATTGAAGAGCAACATGAATTAAAAAGAATATTTGAACACAGTAGTATTCAATAACATATAAACAAAATGCATGTAATGGGCTGCATGTGATGAAACTGAATATTTTGTTGTCTTACAGTCATGACATCAAGCAGGTTAAGCTTCTTATTTAAGCAATTGTCCACATATATTGAGGCTTTCAAGAGCTCTTGGTGAAAAGCAATCTTGAGAGCCTGGGCCCATTCTCTTTTTGAAATCAGAGTAAATAAAAATGAAAAACAGAATTGAGTCATGCCTTCTAGTATCCTTGATGTGTGTGTGTGTATGTGTGTGTATGTGTGTGTTAGTTGCTCACTTGTGTCTGACTCTTTGCTACCCATGGGCTGTATTCTGCTGTCAGGCTCCTCTGTCCATGGAATTCTCCTTGCAATTGAAATTGGTAGCCATTCCTTCCTCCCAGGCAATCTTCCTGTCCCAGGAATTGAACCCACATTTTCTGCATTGTGAGGCAGATTTTTTACCATCTGAGCCACCAGGGAAGCTCAGTATCCTTGATACAAATATTTAAATGAGTTCTTGATACATAGTTAAATGTTATTTATTGAATTTATTGACTGAATGTTTTTAATTACTATCCAGATTTCTAATTATTTCAAATGTATTACTGTATCAAAATTCTAAATCCACGTCCAACCTTATACAAACGCTATACATATCCCAGGAATTGTATTACCATTGTGCATACCATGCATGTTCTAAAACATTGTTATTACTTCTAATTTCTATTTTGCTTCTGAGTCTATAATGATGTAAAACTCCTCAACCACTCCATTTCTTAAATCTTAACTTATGAAATAAAGAACATGTGACCAAAGATCAAATTAAGAAATTCTATTTTTCTTTGACCTCAGGCCCCTAGTATATAATATCAATACTTGTGATGTGAAGACAATGCCTTTATTATGTTAACATGACAATCTTTCTTTGGAAGTCAAGCAGACCTGCTTACTTTGGAGGTCAAAGCCTGTATGACATCTCAAATTACTTAAGATTTACTTAGTACAGTTTTCCTTTTTGTAACATTCCATTATTATGAGTTCTTACTATGAGACAGAAGAAGTGAATTATAGGCTAGAGAATAGCAAACAAACAAAAGAAGAAGATAAAAAGCATTTATAAAATGAAAGTCAAACAAACCCCACCTGTTTTATTGTAGGTTTTATTAGCAAAGGGCACTCAAAATATTTCTTAATCTCTTACCATGTTTTCAATCTTACATTTCAAAATAAAACCTCTGTAAAGGAGTTTTTAAAAGAGGCTTGTAATATCTATTTTCTTATTAAGGAAAATAAATGCATTGCCAAATCAAAATTCAATGATTTCCCTGGCTATGTTCATGTTAGCAAAGGTCTAAAAAAAATGCTAAATTTCACATAAATGTGTAGCTAAATAGGTTACATAAAACAATCACCAATATATGCCAGTTGTCAAAAAGACTAAATACAAACCTTGGTGATAAACTTCAAAGTAAATTGTGAAGTGGTCTAAAATCAAGTCTGCCTCTGTAAATAATCAATCATTGCAGTAACAGCCTGTCTTCCCTAGCAGCAGGATATATAATCAAGAGATAAAAAACTGTCTTGATTAATGTCTATTAATTAGGTACAGACATTAAAAGAAATAAAATGTTACCCACAAATTTTAATAATCATAAATAGATGCCATAGAGAAGTATTTCAAAATTGAAATGTTTATGTTATTATAAACATTTTCAAGGGAATTATTTTAAAACTTAAAAAAATAGTTTCCCATTATGAAAACAATTAATAATACTATATAGAATGAGTAACTCAAGTCTTCCAAAAGATACTATTATGCATACTTGGGAAACACTAAAAAGCCATCTCTGCAATCAAATCATCCTAATGTCTAACAATGAAATAACACCGTATCATTCCATTTCTCTGAAGATAAAATTTCCAGAAAATCAGGTGGGCTCATAATTATCCTGAAATTTGATATCGTATTGAATGATGGCGATTTGATATTTAATATACAGAATCAATCTACTCTATAAATTCTATTCTCATTTTACTTCTATAGCTTTGAATTCTTCAAACTGTCAAATATTTTTCGAACTTTAAATTTCTTTCAAAGGTAAAAATGACTTGATGGTCAGCATCTTCTCTCCTGGGATTTATATGCCATGTGAGAACAATTCTTCCAGGTTTGCTTAATATAAATACTGTTTTACAAAAAAGAAACCATTAAAAGATGAAAGAACCCAAAGGGAAATTCTGAACCAGAGAAATGAGCCTACAGATTTTTCACATTTGTGATTCCTCTGCAAATATTTGTTAAGCTCCTATTAAGCACAAAGTACATTTCCATATGAATGAGATGTAACACTAGTATATATATACTTGTGTTCCAAACAAAGGGAAATCCATTCTTGGTGTTACTAAAACTTTTTTAACCAAGGAACCAAGAACCTATGATAAAGTTTATATCTTTCCCTGAAAATAAATTAAGAGTGAAGAGTCAGGTTATAAATTGGATATTTCAAGACATGTTGCCATGTTGTGAATTCAGATGTATTAATGATTTTGGACTCATAATTGTGGATAATTTTTATTTAAGGAAATCACATTTTTATTCTTAAATATCATCAAATAATTTATTGTTTACATGGAGTGTCTCCTGAGAGTAAAACAAAAATATTGACAGGCAGAAATATGGAAAAGCCCCAAATAAATATTTTTTCTAATTCACAAACCCATAGCAAGGCTTGATATTTCTATATATCTATTTATTTCTCTCTTATCTCTATGTGTGTCTAAATTAAAATTGAAATACTAAAACTTTGCAAAGAAAAAGCATGCTGGGAGATATTAATGGGATATGAAGAGTATACTCTCTGAATTTTCCTCTTTGTCAGTATTTTACAAAGGGCTTACTAACCTAATTCATCCTTATTACACTCCATATCTTAGTTGTATATTTTGCATAATTGCAAGGAAGAAGAGTGTGAAAGTGTTCTGTTTAATTTTGACAAATCAAACTTATATTTTGAATAAAATTATGTATATTGAAAATGTTGCTTTCTATTTTCTTAAACATTAAATCAGACATTGAAAATAGTTTTGTTAATATTTTCTTTAGATATTTATATCTAAAGATATTTATACACTGGTAATCAATATACAGATTTCCCAAGTGGCTCAGTGGTAAAGAATCCACTTGCTAAGCAGGAGGATGCAGGTTCAATCCTAAGGTCAGGAAGATCACCTGGAGGAGGGAATGGCAACCCACTCCAGTATTCTTGCCTGGGGAACTCTGTGGACAGAGGAGCCTGGTAGGCTACTATCCATAGGGTTGCAAGAGTCAGACACAACTTAGCGACTAAACAACTGCAATTAATATACAGTATTTTATTGTTGCAATGTTTTTGACAATTGTTGGTAGCAAACCACATTTCTACTTGTTTCTTCATTAACAGAATTTACTTAGCATATATTAATCAAACTGGAAGTTGTAGTTTCTGTGAAAAAAAATGTAGTAACAGAATCATTAATATAGTTTTCTAAAGCCCTATATTTTCCAGTGTTCCTTAAATGCTTCTCTTTGTTGATGTTGCAGATGTTATTTTCCAGAAAGATTTCATACTTTATTCTTGAGGCGGGAGTATCTATGTAAGTGTGAAGAGCAAAATGCAATCTTGAGTTTAATGTCTTAAACTTCAAAAAGTCAGTTGCATTTAATTAGGATTAATTCTGCTGACTTTGATGTTGCTCTGTTTTACTAATCCACTAAAATACATAATTAAACTATAATTTTCAACTATTAAATGTGGATATGTACCTCTTTTTACATATTTCCCAAATATCTATAAATCTTTGTTCACAGCCAATTGATAACATCCTAAAACACAAAATGTCAAATTCCACGAAGATTTACCTTTACTCAATACTCATCTAACTTTGGTTCCATAAATGAAATTAATAAAAAGAGTAAAAAACAGAAGTTATTTTCTGTCAGTAAATCCTCATTGATATACCTCTGAGAAATCAAGACAGTGAACTAATTCTAATGACTATGCAATTTTGGTTTAAATGTGAAAGAAAGCTTAACTGATGTTTTGGCTAATAGATGACTAAACCTATTTTTGCTATCAGTAATGTTAAAGCATGATTTCCAAAATGTAAGTTCTTAAACCATCAGACAAATATGAAGTGAATTTGTAACAAATACTTTATTTAAATCACTATTAAAGAGATAGCTGTTAAGATACTATAACCAACTCCAAGAGGAACTGAGAAACTAGTATATTTATAGGTCACATAACAAAAAACAAGTTAGAATAATTATTCCAGATTAGATATAAAACTGACAAATTCCCTGTAGAGTCATTCACTTTGGGTTATCTGTACAATTGGGCATAAATTATTTGCATTACTAGTGAAAAATTCATCAAATTCACAAAGTATTATAGCTTCACTCAATCTGAATCATTTATTTAACAGTAACTGTGAGAGAAACTTGGTGCATCTAGCCCGGTCGCTTCAGTCGTGATTGACTCTTTGGGACCCTATGAACTATAGCCCACCAGGATCCTCTGTTCATGGGACACTCAAGGCAAAAATACTGGAGTAGGTTGCCATGCCCTCCTCCAAAGTGTCTTCCCCACCCAGGGATCTAACCCACACCTCTTACATCTTCTACATTGGCACAAGGGTTCTTTACCTCTAGTGCCACCTGGGAATCCCTGTGAGAAGCTCCGTACCTTACCCTAATAATCTTTGTGAAGATTTTGCCCCAAAAGACACTGAAAAGTTGTGCCCCCAATCTTCTTGTCTTATGTCCAAGACTAGGATAATTTTTCAAACTGATTGTTTCATATTTGGCATATAACTCAGAATGAGTGTAAAGTATTGAGTGACTTCGCACAGTCTTATTAATACAATAACATTTCACACTGCTTAAATCTTTATAAAGTAAAAATATAACTTTTTGACACTAAAAGAATGAAATAATAATCCACTGAATGGAGAAATGTCTATTTAGTTCTTTGGCCCATTTTTTGATTGGGTCATTTATTTTTCTGGAATTGAGCTGTAGGAGTTGCTTGTATATTTTTGAGATTAGTTGTTTGTCAGTTGCTTCATTTGCTATTATTTTCTCCCATTCTGAAGGCTGTCTTTTCACCTTGCTTATAGTTTCCTTTGTTGTGTAGAAGCTTTTAAGTTTAATTAGGTCCCATTTGTTTATTTTTGTTTTTATTTCCAATATTCTGGGAGGTGGGTCATAGAGGATCCTGCTGTGATGTATGTCGGAGAATGTTTTGCCTATGTTCTCCTCTAAGAGTTTTATAGTTTCTGGTCTTACATTTAGATCTTTAATCCATTTTGAGTTTATTTTTGTGTATGGTGTTAGAAAGTGTTCTAGTTTCATTCTTTTACAAGTGATTGACCAGTTTTCCCAGCACCACTTGTTAAAAAGATTGTTAAAAAATCCATTGTATATTCTTGCCTCCTTTGTCAAAGATAAGGTGTCCATAGGTGTGTGGATTTATCTCTGGGCTTTCAGTTTTGTTCCATTGATCCATATTTCTGTCTTTGTGCCAGTACCATACTGTCTTGATGACTGTGGCTTTGTAGTAGAGCCTGAAGTCAGGCAGGTTGATTCATCCAGTTCCATTCTTCTTTCTCAAGATTGCTTTGGCTATTTGAGTTGTTTGTTTTTTTTTTTTTTTGTATTTCTATACAAATTGTTAAATTATTTGTTCTAGCTCTGTGAAGAATACCATTGGTAGCTTGATAGGGATTGTATTGAATCTATAAATTGCTTTGGGTAGTACACTCATTTTCACTATATTGATTCTTCCAATCCATGAACATGGTATATTTCTCCATCTATTAGTGTCCTCTTTGATTTCTTTCACCAGAGTTTTATAGTTTTCTGTATATAGGTCTTTAGTTTCTTCAGGTAGATATATTCCTGAGTATTTTATTCTTTTCTTTGCAATGGTGAATTGAATACACCACATTAACAAATTGAAAAATAAAAACCATATGATTATCTCAATAGATGCAGAGAAAGCCTTTGACAAAATTCAACATCCATTTATGATAAAAACTCTCCAGAAAGCAGGAATAGAAGGAACATACCTCAACATAATAAAAGCTATAAATGACAAACCCACGGCAAACATTATCCTCAATGGTGAAAAATTGAAAGCATTTCCTCTAAAGTCAGGAAAAAGACAAGGGTGCCCACTTTCACCATTACTATTCAACATAGTTTTGGAAGTTTTGGCCACAGCAATCAGAGCAGAAAAAGAAATAAAAGGAATCCAAATTGGAAAAGAAGAAGTAAAACTCTCACTATTTGCGGATGACATGATCCTCTACATAGAAAACCCTAAAGAGTCCACCAGAAAATTACTAGAAATAATCAATGACTATAGTAAAGTTGCAGGATATAAAATCAACACACAGAAATCCCTTGCATTCCTATACACTAATAATGAGAAAACAGAAAGAGAAATTAAGGAAACAATTCCATTCACTATTGCAACGGAAAGAATAAAATACTTAGGAATATATCTACCTAAAGAAACTAAAGACCTATATATAGAAAACTATAAAACACTGGTGAAAGAAATCAAAGAGGACACTAATAGATGGAGAAATATACCATGTTCATGGATTGGAAGAATCAATATAGTGAAAATGAGTGTACTACCCAAAGCAATTTATAGATTCAATGCAATCCCTATCAAGCTACCAACAGTATTCTTCACAGAGCTAGAATAAATAATTTAACAATTTGTATGGAAATACAAAAAACCTCGAATAGCCAAAGCGATCTTGAGAAAGAAGAATGGAACTGGAGGAATCAACCTACCTGACTTCAGGCTCTACTACAAAGCCACAGTCATCAAGACAGTATGGTACTGGCACAAAGACAGAAATATTGATCAATGGAATAAAATAGAAAGCCCAGAGATAAATCCTCGCACATATGGACACCTTATCTTTGACAAAGGAGGCAAGAATATACAATGGATTAAGGACAATCTCTTTAACAAGTGGTGCTGGGAAATCTGGTCAACCACTTGTAAAAGAATGAAACTAGACCACTTTCTAACACCATACACAAAAATAAACTCAAAATGGATTAAAGATCTAAACGTAAGACCAGAAACTATAAAACTCCTAGAGGAGAACATAGGCAAAACACTCTCCGACATATATCACAGCAGGATCCTCTATGACCCACCTCCCAGAATATTGGAAATAAAAGCAAAAACAAACAAATGGGACCTAATTAACCTTAAAAGCTTCTGCACATCAAAGGAAACTATTAGCAAGGTGAAAAGACAGCCTTCAGAATGGGAGAAAATAATAGCAAATGAAGCAACTGACAAACACCTAATCTCAAAAATATACAAACAACTCCTACAGCTCAACTCCAGAAAAATAAACGACCCAATCAAAAAATGGGCCAAAGAACTAACTAGACATTTCTCCAAAGAAGACATACAGATGGCCAACAAACACATGAAAAGATGCTCAACATCACTCATTATCAGAGAAATGCAAATCAAAACCACTATGAGGTACCATTTCACACCAGTCAGAATGGCTGCGATCCAAAAGTCTACAAATAATAAATGCTGGAGAGGGTGTGGAGAAAAGGGAACCCTCTTACACTGTTGGTGGGAATGCAAACTAGTACAGCCACTATGGAGAACAGTGTGGAGATTCCTTAAAAAACTGGAAATAGAACTGCCTTATGATCCAGCAATCCCACTGCTGGGCATACACACTGAGGAAACCAGAAGGGAAAGAGACACGTGTACCCCAATGTTCATCACAGCACTGTTAATAATAGCTAGGACATGGAAGCAACCTAGATGTCCATCAGCAGATGAATGGATAAGAAAGCTGTGGTACATATACACAATGGAGTATTACTCAGCCATTAAAAAGAATACATTTGAATCAGTTCTAATGAGGTGGATGAAACTGGAGCCTATTATACAGAGTGAAGTAAGCCAGAAGGAAAAACATAAATACAGTATACTAACGCATATATATGGAATTTAGAAAGATGGTAACAATAACCCGGTGTACGAGACAGCAAAAGAGACACTGATGTATAGAACAGTCTTATGGACTCTGTGGGAGAGGGAGAGGGTGGGAAGATTTGGGAGAATGGCATTGAAACATGTAAAATATCATGTAAGAAACGAGTTGCCAGTCCAGGTTCGATGCACGATACTGGATGCTTGGGGCTAGTGCACTGGGACGACCCAGAGGGATGGTATGGGGAGGGAGGAGGGAGGAGGGTTCAGGATGGGGAAGACATGTATACCTGTGGCGGATTCATTTTGATATTTGGCAAAACTAATACAATTATGTAAAGTTTAAAAATAAAATAAAATTAGAAAAAAAATAAAGTTTAACAATGATAAAAAAATAATAATAATAATTCAGTTTCCTCTATGATCTTATCTATGACTCTCATTTGAGCTTTCCATGTTCTAAAAGCCCAGTTGTCCCAAGTTTATCATTCTTGACAATTTCACAATCATGGGAATTTTATGTTTTAAATGCACAGAAAATTTTAATAAATCGATTACCAGTACCTCAATATTTTAGAAGAACCAGACTAAGAAGGTGAACCAAAAACAGAAAGAAATTTCCAGTAAGCAGCTGAAACAAAGTAGAAGACCAAATGTTTAAAATAAGCAGAAAAAATTCAGGAAGCATAGAAGTCTGAATCTAGCTTTAGAATATCAATCATCAGAAAAACCTCAATGATGATATTTAAACTATATTTCAGTTTTCATACAATTTCAAGTCATCATAGAAACTTAAATTAGGGTCATTGTTCTCTTTTGAAGATAGAAAATCATTCTAAAATATGCTGTAAAAATAATCAAAAGAATCATCTTTATTACAATGTTTCTTGCTGAAAGGCTTAAACTTTTATTAGCTGGAAAGTTTGCTATTTTGATACACTGCATTGCCCAACAATATTAGATCAAGCAGAGTGTACTTTACTAGTTTCAGGGTACATGGATCTCATTATAACTTAAAAATACTTGAATGGACATTTTCATTTCAAGTTCATTTAAAGAAAATGGAAAGTTTCAGGAGCTTTCTAGAACTACCTGCCAAGAAGAAGAGTATTTGACAATTATAGCATAATATAATTTTGCTGCAAAAGATGCTAATTATCTGGTGTTTCTGAGATTGTACATTTTCTAAATTAGCCATTTCATCTGATGTGAAGTAAAGAATAATTTACATATATAAAGGACCTTTAATAGCATAAATTTAAGATAACTTTATGCTATCAGATTGCTTGGACTAGTTAAATTGGCAAGGAATCAGTTTTTTTTCCTACCATTTACAGTAACTGCTTATTTTTTTTTGTATATAACAGAATGTAGCATTAGAACTCTCTATGTGTGTACTGGCTTCCCTGGTGCCTCAGTTGGTAAAGAATCTTCCTGCAATGCACCTGCAATGCGGGAGACAGGGGTTCGATCCCTGTGTTGGGAAATTCCCCTGGGTTAGGAAATAGCAACCCAGACCAGTAGTCTGGCCTGGGTAATTCTATGGAAAGAGGAGCCTGATGAGCTACAGTCCTTGGGGTTTAAAAAGTTGTACACGACTAGAGACTAAACACCACCATGTGTATACCAGTAATACAACATTTAAAACAACTCTTGGATTTATTTTTAATTAATTAGATCTGATTTATGTTGACAATCTATTTAAACATAGCAGTGTAGTCAATAAACTCAATTACAACTTTATAAACATCACTAATTACACAGAAATATGTGTAAAAAATGAATATGCAGGATGTGAAGCAAGATATGCATCAGAAATCTCTCAATTTGTCATTTACCTTATTTAATATTAAAATTAGATTAGCTTGTAGGCATTCTCTGTAGATACTGAAAGAGTAAATGGATGAAATTTTGAAGACCTATTCTTATAATATGTAAAACTATTCAACCAGAAGTAAATAATGGTTCTCTTAATATTAATCACATAAACTATCTTAAAAGGCATACTGAACAGTCTTTGGCAATAGCCGCACATTTGGTGAATAGTGTCTAAGAGACAAAATGAAATAGGAAACACAAACAAAAGTTTTTAATGAAATAAAACCATAACAGTTTCTCAAGAGAAACTCTACAAAGAGACCTCAGAAAAATATTATCCATCAATTCTGATAAAAAAAGAACCTGATGCAATCTTGTGGACACATATCTTTGCTAACAAACAATATAAATAGAGTAACATTTTTGTATGAATGTTCCATATGATATCACTGACCAAAGACCAATGGCTTAACTAAATTTCATCAAAGCAACTCTAAAAGCAGCCACAATAGGATAGTTACACTTCAGTCTTAATGACAGATATCATGGGTCATTATGTAAGTAATTGAGAGTAGTGGTTCCACTTTACAAGCTTCAGGTGCCTCTTCAAGATGACTGATCCTCGCTATCAAAGTTCAGATAAAGAATTAGACAATACAGAGTTTAGGGTTATACTATCTGTTAAAAATCTGGAGTGCAAATGTGATGCAGATTTAAGTCAGGGCCATATATCTTTCCAATTAAGGAAGCAGAGTGCATGAAAACATGAAATGAAGTGCACTCAGAAAATAACTATGGATGGAGCTAAGACATTCTTGAAGAAATGAGTTCTTAAAGTGATAAATAAAGTGATGTTGCCTGGTCTCCAGTATTACAGAGGAAAGGTCAGCTTATTCAAGATGTCATGAAATGATGTACAAATGGATAAAACATAACCAAATTAAATACACCTGAAATTTCCCAGAACATGTTTCCTACCAAGATTTTTGTAGTTTGTTTGGGTTTGGTTTAGCTTTTTAGGACCATTGACAAGATGATAGATAAGGAATATGTACAAGTTGGTTTATTTATAATTCTTTATCATAAAAACAAATTTTAAGAAAATATCATTGAGACCACAAAGTATATAATTATAAATGAATCTCCCTTTATTTCTCACACATTGAGTGCTGGTAGAATGTGAGTGGTAATTAGAAACTAGAATCCACATGACTTTATGTAGTTTAAAATGGCATATTCACAATTTCTGTGGAGGAAAATGGTAGGTATTTAACATTGTGATTATTAAATTAAGGCTTTTAATTGATTGTCATTAAAAATAATCCTTACTGAATCAAGATCAAACCATGAGCCCTGTATTAAAAACTGTTAGAAATGTTTTGCTCATAGTTTTCTCTATTTGTAACTTTGTCATCAGTGATAAAGTATGAGAAATATTTTCTACATCCTAGACAATGAACCTCATTATTTAGAACCTTTAGAGCTGTTGATCTTTTATATATAAAGCAAATGATAATAAATCTCCCAAGCATCAATCTTCATTGTGACTTCAATAAGTTTCTTGACAAAATGCAACTCATAGGAAATAGCCCTACGTTTTCTCATAAGTTACCACCTCTCACAATTGTAAGGACTCATCCCTGAATTTTCTATGGATATGAGAATTTTCTAATAAAATTTAATGTCATTTGAAAACCCAGGTATTCTTCATCTAAATTGCATGTTTACATCTTGCATGTTTTCTCTATGGCATGAGATAGAATATGTGTGTGTGTTATTAAGTTTATTTCAAAATTCCTGTCAACACAGGTACAAGAAAAATGAGTTTCCAGGTTTTCATAAATACAAATGTGATGAAATTAGCATTTCATATGAAAAACATGAACCATGTTTTTATAGGGGCAGTAACTTAGATATCACTCACAAAACATCCAAAATATTTGAAGAATATTCAACTGCTTGTTGTTGTTTAGTCGCTAAGTCATGTCTGACTCTCTTGCGATCCCATCAACTGTAATCAATCCACCAGGCTCCTCTGTCCATAGGATTTCCCAGACAAGAATACTAGAGTGGGTTGCTATTTCCTTCTCCAGGGGATTTTCCTGACCAGGGATCATACCCATGTCTCCTGCATTGACAGGCAGATTCTTTACCAATGAGCCACCTGGTAAGCCCATACTCAGCTATGCATTCATTCAAATTTGTTGTGTAAAGATACTCATGTCATTTAAAAAATGCTGTAATAAGTGAAAAACTGCACGTAAACCAAAATATTCATTATGATTACCATCTTAAAACTGTTATTTCTAAAGTATATCTGGAAACGTATAAACTGAAATTATAAAAATAACTGTGCCTGCATAGTAAAATTGCAAGCATTTTTTCTCTTTTACTTTATGTCTTACTTTCTAAACTAAGCTTAATAAGAATTTATTAATTATTAATAGAAAGGAAATGAATGAATGTGATGCATTTAAGATGTTACCAACAGTTAATCTTTTTTTACTTATAATAATGTATCTCATGCAGAATCATGAGTATAAATGTCCATTAAGATTGCTTTGATGAGTTTCAAAAAAAAAAAGAAAATAATAACAACCAGAAATCAATATGTGTAATTTAGTTTACAAGACCACAGGCTAAACTAGAAGTTAAAATATAATTTCTTCCCATTTTGTACCATGTGGTGCAGTTCTGTATTAACAGGCTTTGCAAGCAAACATGATGAGCTACAATTCTCATTCAGACTGATGCACTGTGGTGTACTTTTTAAGACCGTGGAGTTGACAAGAGTTGAATCCAGACTCTGCCTTTACTACTTTTGTAACCCCATCAAATCACTAAACTTTTCGTCCTACCTCTATTTTTTAATTTATGAAGTGGGAAATATCTCAGAGTTGTGAGGACCACATGAGTGAATACAATAAATCCCACAGCACACTTACTGGCAGGTTATGAGTGCATGGTTTCATCAACTAATATTATTCTTGATTTTTGCTGTTGCTTCTATTATTGCTTTTTAAAAAATCTGCTCTTAGTAAAATAAACCAAAACTTAGTTGTCTTTACTGCAGTATTCAAATGTTCCTCGTAGGACTTCTTTTTAATTGTGACATTCAGATTCCCAAAATAATGAATTCTGTGGGTTACAGGAAAAAATGAAATAAAAAAAAACTAAAAGTAATCATTCATTCAGTAAGATAGTATTGCTCTGCATTTAAAAAGAATGATAAATATGGGTGCTTAATTTTTATGTGTTTTTATAATTCATTTATCAGATAGTTAGATAAGAATTTGAGATTGGAAGTAGGACCTAAAAGCAATTTCTTTTATTAAAATTGAAGATTTAAAAAAAAAATCAAGCCGTAGCTTGAAGAATTGAGGAATGTTTCACAACAGTGAAAACTCTTTGAAGAATGATATTTAACCTAGATAATATGATCTAATTATTACATTAGTTAAAACATGGTAAGTACTTAGAGTGGTTTAAAAATTCTGGTTTAAAATACTATACTCTGTTAATCATTAGCTTAAGTGTAAGGCCCCTTTCTGCTAATTTCTAAATAAAATCTAACAGTTCCAAGAAGGACAGCAATTCCTAAATTATACATATCAAACTTTGACACCCCAGTTTGATTCCTGTTTTGGGGAGATTCCCAGGAGAAGGTATAGGTTACCCACTCCAGTATTCTTGAGCTTCCCTGATGGCTCAGATGGTAAAGAATCAGCCTGCAATGCGGGAGACCTGGGTTTGATCCCTGAATTGGGAAAATCCCCTGGAGGAGAGCATGGCAGCCCACTCCAGTATTCTTGCCAGAATTCCATGGAAAGAGGAACCTGGCGGGCTACAGCCCATAGGGTCACAAAGAATCGGACATGAATGAGTGACTAAGCACAGCAGAGAACATTTAATCTTCACAATAATCACTTATAAGAGAGAAAGTATTATCCTCACTATAAGTATCTGCCTGCAATGCAGGAGACAGGCATTCAATCTTTGGGTCAAGAAGATTCCCTGGAGGAGAAAATGGTAACCCACTCCAGTATTCTTGCAAGAAAAATCCCATGGAGAGGAGCCTGGCGGGCTATAGTTCAAAGGGTCTCAAAGAGTTGGACACGACTTAGACACTAAACGACATAATGACAGGATGTGACTTGCTGGATGTCAAATAATTTATAACTGGCAAAACTGATTTGTTTTTTTTTTGAGGTCTATTTCTGTAGACATATACATAACGAGGAAACAAAATAAAAAATAAAATCTACTATATTTGTGCCAGCAAGCAATTAGAATCAACTTAAGTATCCCATTACTAGAAGAATGGTAATATAAATCATTGGGCATGCATAATAATGGAGTTACTCTGAACTTGTTAAAGATAAAAGCCTGTATCAGTTGCTTTAAGTATCTTTGATGAATCTCCTATTAAAACAGATTGCTGCTAAACAATATAGTAAAATATAAATAAAACTAAAAACGAAAAATATATGTTTACATACAGTTATATACACATTTACATTTCATTATACACACATTTATATATACATATATACACACATTTATATATACATATATACAAATTCATGAAAAATATCTAGAAGAATGCAAGTTGTTAAGCTTGGTAATGAGTTTAGGGTAGGACAAGAAAAGGGTGGTGGAGGTTGGATATCCTTTTTACACTTATGAAAAAAATATATTTTTATGAACTTAAAGAATGACTTATTTTCATTGTATTTTACCAGATTTACTCTTATACTGTTAAGGTGTATACATACGTGGCTTTGCTTATGGCATTCACAGAGAATCTAAATCGAAAGGAAGCAACCGTAATTCAACGTCAGTCTATTCATACTCTGAAGTTGCCAGGTAACTACATAAAGGTAAACAAGAAATGCTATCAGCTAGGTCAGACTGGGAATCAAAGTAAGAATTATTCATAAATCACCGCTTTACTATAAAAGTCATTTTGGGAGGTAAAGCTAAGATTGTGCTTTTAGATTGGCAATGGTATGATGATGGGAGAGAAGATATAATATTGGAACATTTATTTATGAGAATACAACATTTAAAGGGCTTAAAAGTGTTTATTTATTTTATGAATTAGTTTTATTCTTTTGGCATTCATTAGGAAATAAGGTGATCAGATCAGATCAGATCAGTCGCTCAGTAATGTCTGACTCTTTGCAACCCCATCAATCGCAGCATGCCAGGCCTCCCTGTCCATCACCAACTCCCGGAGTTCACTCAGACTCACGTCCATCGAGTCAGTGACGCCATCCAGCCATCTCATCCTCTGTCGTCCCCTTCTTCTCTTGCCCCCAATCCCTCTCAGCATCAGAGTCTTTTCCAATGAGTCAACTCTTTGCATGAGGTGGCCAAAGTACTGGAGTTTCAGCTTCAGCATCATTCCTTCCAAAGAAATCCCAGAACTGATCTCCTTCAGAATGGACTGGTTGGATCTCCTTGCAGCCCAAGGGACCCTCAAAGTCTTATCCAACACCACAGTTCAAAAGCATCAATTCTTCAGCGCTCAGCCTTCTTTACAGTCCAACTCTCACATCCATACATGACCACAGGAAAAACCATAGCCTTGACTAGACGAACCTTTGTTGGAAAAGTAATGTCTCTGCTTTTGAATATGCTATCTAGGTTGGTCATAACTTTCCTTCCAAGGAGTAAGCGTCTTATAATTTCATGGCTGCAGTCATCATCTGTAGTGATTTTGGAGCCCAGAAAAATAAAGTCTGACACTGTTTCCCCCTCTATTTCCTATGAAGTGGTGGGACTGGATACGATGATCTTCGTTTTCTGAATGTTGAGCTTTAAGCCAACTTTTTCACTCTCCACTTTCACTTTCATCAAGAGGCTTTTGAGTTCCTCTTCACTTTCTGCCATAAGGGTATTGTCATCTGCATATCTGAGGTTATTGATATTTCTCCCGGCAATCTTGATTCCAGCTTGTGTTTCTTCCAGTCGAGCGTTTCTCATGATGGACTCTGCATATAAGTTAAATAAGCAGGGTGACAATATACAGCCTTGACGAACTCCTTTTCCTATTTGGAACCAGTCTGTTGTTCCATGTCCAGTTCTAACTGTTGCTTCCTGACCTGCATACAAATTTCTCAACAGGCAGGTCAGGTGGTCTGGTATTCCCATCTCTTTCAGAATTTTCCACAGTTGATTGTGATCCACACAGTCAAAGGCTTTGGCATAGTCAATAAAGCAGAAACAGATGCTTTTCTGGAACTCTCTTGTTTTTTCGATGATCCAGCGGATGTTGGCAATTTGATCTCTGGTTCCTCTGCCTATTCTAAAACCAGCTTGAACATCAGGAAGTTCACAGTTCACATATTGCTGAAGCCTAGCTTGGAGAATTTTGAGCATTACATAAGGTTCCTATGCAATATTGCTCTTTATAGCATCGGACCTTGCTTCTATCACCAGTCACATCCACAGCTGGATGTTCTTTTTGCTTTGGTTTCATCCCTTCATTCTTTCTGGACTTATTTCTCCACTGATCTCCAGTAGCATATTGGGCACCTACTGACCTGGGGAGTTTCTCTTTCAGTGTCCTATCATTTTGCCTTTTCATATTGTTCATGGAGTTCTCAAGGCAAGAATACTGAAGTGGTTTGCCATTCCCTTCTCCAGTGGACTACATTCTGTCAGATCTCTCCACCATGGCCCGCCCATTTTGGATTGCCCCACGGGCATGGCTTAGTTTCATTGAGTTAGACAAGGCTGTGGTCCTAGTGTGATTAGATTGTCTAGTTTTCTGTGAGTATGGTTTCAGTGTGTTTGCCCTCCTATGCCCTCTTACAACACCTACCATCTTACTTGGGTTTCTCTTACCTTGGGCGTGGGGTATCTCTTCACGGCTGCTCCAGCAAAGTGCAGCCAAAGCTCCTTACCTTGGATGAGGGGTATCTCCTCACTGCCGCCCTTCCTGACCTTCAACATGGGATAGCTCCTCTAGGCCCTCCTGCGCCCGTGCAGCCACTGCTCCTTGGACGTGGGGTTGGTCTTCCTGGCCACCACCCCTGGCCTCAGGCGTGGGGTAGCTCCTCTGGCCCTCCACCCCTGGCCTCGGGCTTAGGTGGGCAATAAGGTGATACTTGACCTTATCAATAAGGTGATACTTGACACTGTTAATTTACTTGTAAGATTATAGAAAAGCCCATTAGTATATTTCCTGTTTTTTTTGTTTAACATAGATTCAAATTCAGGAGCTACTGGGCAACCATAACTGTAATCCTACTTACAGTAATTTACATTTTTTACATCAGATAAATTCACTTGTCTTTTCATTCAAATAAAGAGTTTTAAATTAATGTTTTTCTTTAATCTGGATATTTCATAAAGGATTATGAAACTCGAAAAGGTTGAATAACTGTTTTCATTAAAATCATTTAACTCAGCTTACCTAACACATCATGAAGGAAATCAATATCCTCACTCAATTTAATATTCCACTTTCACACAATCCAGTGCTTATACAAGTGCTTATATTTGATTTACATAAAAGAAAAAATGATACTAATTACCAACTACAATATATCCTTATCTGGAAAAGCTGTAGATCTATACTTTTGTCACTATTTTCTCTTAACAAACAATAGCCGTGCAAACCTTACCTTTTGGTTTCGTTTACCTTTCCAAGGAGAGTTTGTAGTGACACTCAAATACTGTCTATATTATCTATTAAATTATGTTTTTTCTCTTGTAGAGTTTTCATTTAAAAAATGTGAATTTATATTTACAAAATATACTTATCTATCATATACTGGTTAAATATGTAAGTTTAGATAAAGAGAATACTCAGAAGCTGACAACAGAATGCACATGATATAAACGGAAAAAATATAAGCTATTACTAACTATATCAATTTTAAAGCATAATTCACCAAAATGATCTTGATTACACTCAAATGCTATTATTAATTTCAGTATATACTTATACATACAATGTATTATATATGACATATGTTTCAATATATTACCTGCTTTCAATTTTGAGATCCACATAGTCAAAGGCTTTGGCATACTCAATAAAGTAGAAGTAAATGTTTTTGTGGAACTCTCTTGCTTTTTCAATGACCCAGTGGAGGTTGGCAATTTGATCTCTGGTTCTTCTGCCTTTTCTAAATCCAGCTTGAATATCTGGAAGTTCATAGTTCACATAGTGTTGAAGCCTGGTTTAGAGAAATTTCAGCATTACTTTCCTAGCATGTAAGATGAGTACAATTGTGTGGTAGTTTGAACCTTCTTTGGCTTAAAGTTCAACATTCAGAAAACAAAGATCATGGAATCCGGCCCCATCACTTCATGGCAAATAGATGGATAAATAGTGGAAACAGTGTCAGACTTTATTTTGGGGGGCTCCAAAATCACTGCAGATGGTGACTGCAGTCATGAAATAAAATGACACTTACTCCTTGGAAGAAAAGTTATGACGAACCTAGACAGCATATTAAAAAGCAGAGACATTACTTTGCCAACAAAGGTCCATCTAGTCAAGGCTATGGTTTTTCCAGTAGTCATGTATGGATATGAGAGTTGGACTATAAAGAAAGCTCATCACTGAAGAATTGATGCTTTTGAACTGTGGTGTTGGAGAAGACTCTTGAGAGTCCCTTGGACTTCAAGGAGATCCAACCAGTCCATCCTAAAGGAGATGAGTCCTGGGTGTTCATTGGAGGGACTGATGTTGAAGCTGAAACTCCAATACTTTGACCACCTGATGCAAAGAGCTGACTCATTGGAAAAGATCCTGATACTGGGAAAGGTTGAAGGTAGGAGGAGAAGGGGATGACAGAGGATGAGATGGTTGGATGGCATCACCAACTCAATGGAAATGAGTTTGAGTAAGCTCCAGGAGTTGGTGATGGCCAGGGAGTCCTAGCGTGCTGCAGTCCATGGAGTCACAAAGAATCAGACACATGTGAGAGACTGAACTGAATTAGACTGACTTTCAATTTTAGTCTATTTGTAAAACATTATTTATTTTACAATATTATCCTTTAATTTGAATTTTAGAAATGCTTAATTTTCATACGTCATCACCCAGTATTGCTATTACCCAAATGCACTTATCATTCTAATAACATTTTAAAAATTAAAACCTTCAGTGTCACTTGTTTCTCCAAAGTTGGCAGACTCAAGATTAGTATTACAGTTCCTCTAAGAAATAAGTAAGGAGTAATATAATCCATAAATACAGATGAAAGGCTTTATGGGCCAAAGCAAAGGCAGCTGTAGAAAAATGTCGGACTCTTCGCGACCCCACGGACTGTAGCCCACCAGGCTCCTCTGTCCATGGGATTTCTCAGGCAAGAATCCTGGAGTGAGTTGCCATCATTCTTCCAGGGAATCTTCCTAATCCAGTGGTAGAACCCACAACTCCTGCTTTTCCTGACACCTGGATATCTCAGAAAAAGGTTGTGGAAAGAAGCAAATGTAGAAAAAAAGAAAGTTGGGACTTTTGAGGAAACAGAAGGCTGATGTGATAGGATAAAGTTTTAAAGAAGAAAATTACAGAATATAGGCTTGGAGAGATATGCATAAGCCAGTAAAACTGGCCTGTAGCCACAATTAGAAGTTTTGATTTTATTTGAAGCCTTTAGAGTCTCTTGAATAGGGGAATGATTTAATCTGAAAAACACCAATTAATTAATCATCTCCGTATGGAAAAGCCCAGTATGACAGGCTTGCACAAATCAAATAGCAACTAATGAGCCCACTACACACTGAAACTAATCAGTTGGTGAATGGGTGATGAATATAAAGGGGGGTGAAGTAACATCTGTGAAAAACAACTGCTCCCTACATTGCTATCTTTTCTCAGACCCTCAGGGCAGTGGATGCTGTCTGATTTGGTGAATCTATTTAGTAGTAGTCTGATCTCAAGATACATATAACTTATCAAGATCCAGAGGTTAGTTCATGTAAATACTCATTTTTTGAAAATAGATACACACACAAAATGATGCCTTCTAAACTTGTCAGTTTTTCTACATTTGGAGGACACAATACTGCCATTCTTGGAGATATAAGTCTAGACTACTCCTACCTTTCCAACTGATGTATGTATCAAGAGGATAAATCCCCTTCACTGCTTCCTTTAGGCTTATGACCAAAGGAATTCTATTTTCTTGCTTCTAGTGGCCCTTTGCCCAGCTTGAGAGTATTTCTCCTCTATACTCCATACCCAAAGCTCCATCTTATCGATGAAAAATCTACTGATATTTCAGTTTTCCTCAGACTGATGGGAGGAGTAACTGCCATACTATCATGGAAGACAGAAATGAAGATAGATAAACAGGAAGAAAGGAAAATTAAATTCCCGTTACTACACTATCTATTGCCAACTGTAGACTTCACCTGCAGCTTTCTTCTCACCCATACTTCCTGTTCTCTGCCTTCTGTTCACTGAATACCCTATTTTGTTCCCTCAGATTCTCTTATAATTTCTACGGTAAAATGCCCAGTGGAGCCAATCATTTTAAAGAGGAAAAGTAGGGGATTTTAGATAGCTTTTTGAAATGCAAATGAGTGTTTATTTCTTTGTATTTGAAAATGCCAATCAAGATTCTCTACACAACCACTGTTTTAGATATACTGTGTCTAGGTTGCAGTCAATTGGCTGGATTCTGCTGGAATCACTGACTCGATGGACGTGAGTCTGAGTGAACTCTGGGAGTTGGTGATGGACAGGGAGACCTGGCATGCTCTGATTCATGGGGTCTCAAAGAGTCGGACATGACTGAGCAACTGAACTGAACTGAAGAGGTAAACATTACTAAGAAGTGCTTCTGCAGAAGGCTTACTAGGACATTCCCTTGTAATCCCTGGAGGCTCAGAGGTAAAGAAACTACCTACAAGGAGGGAGACTTGAGTTCAATCCTTGAATTGGGAAGATCCCCTGGAGGTGGGCATGGCAACCCACTCCAGTATTCTTTTTTTTTTTTTTTTAATTGGAGGCTATTGTGATGGTTTTGTCATATAGTCACATGAATCAGCCATGGGTGTACATGTGTTCCCTATCCTGACTCTCCCTCCCACTTCCTTCCCCAACCCATCTATCAGGGTCATCCCAGTGCACCAGTCCTGAGCACCCTACCTCATTCATCAAATCTGGACTATCTGGCGATCTATTTCACATATGTTAATAAACATGTTTCAATGCTATTCTCTCAAATTATCCCACCCTTGCCTTCTCCCACAGAGTTCAACAGTTTGTTCTTTACATCTGTGTCTCTTTTGCTGTCTCGCATATAGGGTCATGGTTACCATCTTTCTAAATTCCATATATATGTGTTAATACACTGTATTGGTGTTTTTCTTTCTGACCTACTTCACTCTGTATAATAGGCTCCAGTTTCATGCACCTTATTAGAACTGATTCAAATGCATTCTTTTTAATAGCTGAGTAATATTCCACTGTGTATATCTACCACAGCTTTCTTATCCATTTGTCTACTGATGGACATCTAGGTTGCTTCCATGTCCTGGCTATTGTAAACAGTGCTGCGATGAACACTGGGGTACAAGTGTCTCTTTCAATTCTGGTTTCCTCAATGTGTATGCCCAGCAGTGAGATTGCTGAGTCATATGGCAGTTCTGTTTCCAGTTTTTTAAGGAATCTCCACACTGTTCTCCATAGTGGCTGTACTAGTTTGCATTCCCACCAACAGTGTAAGAGGGTTTCTTTTTCTCTGCACCCTCTCCAGCATTTATTGTTTGTAGACTTTTTGATGGCAGCCATTCTGACAGGCATGAAATGGTACTTCATTGTAGTTTTGATTTGCATTTCTCTGATAATGAGTGATGTTGAGCACCTTTTCATGTGTTTTTTAGCCGTTTGTATGTCTTCTTTCGAGAAATGTCTGTTTAGGCCTTTGGCCCATTTTTGATTGGGTCGCTTATTTTTCTGGAATTGAGCTGCAGGAGCTGCTTCTATAATTTTGAGATTAATTCTTTGTCAGCTGCTTCATTTGCTATTATTTTCTTCCATTCTGAAGGCTGTCTTTTCACCTTGCTTATAGTTTCCTTCATTGTGCAAAAGCTTTTAAGTTTAATTAGGTCCCATTTGTTTATTTTTGCTTTTATTTCCATTACTCTGGGAGTTTTGTCATAGAGGATACTGCTCTGATTTATGTCAGAGAGTGTTTTGCCTATGTTTTCCTCTAGGCCACTTCAGTATTCTTGCCTGAAGAATCCTATGGACAGAGAAGACTGGTAGGCTGTGGTCCATAGGATCACAAAGTAAGACGAGACTGAAACAGTCACAAAGAGATGGGCATGACTGAAGCGACTTAGAATACACCCTGTAATCAACACCTGTGCAGTGAGGGGAGAGGAAGAGCCTGGATAGAGAACGAAGTTGATCTGTGAAACAATTCCAACCCTGAACTTGGCTGACCTCTCAGTTCTCTGGAAATGGAGAGACCCTTCCAAACTGTCATGATATTGATCTATAGACAACTTAGCATTTATAAATTCCCCATTGGTCAACCACTGGATGTGGACAACTCCAGGAAAGTGGACTTGACAGAGACCTCCTGAGGCATTTCAGAAGAGAACTGAAAATTAAAGGTAGTTTCATGACAACATTCTCAGTAGCTAAGTTCATAAATTCTTCAGTTCTGAAAAGAGATCTCAACGCTGCATCATTCCATCCACGAGACTGGGAAAAGGTGCCAGGGAAGAGGTGAAAGGCTACCCGTCAGGATGAATTGGGACCATGATCCCTGAGAAGAAAGAAAATTAAAAGGACGTTGATAAGAACAAAGATGTGGCAGGCCTGCATCTACAGAATTAGATGAAACCAGAGACAGCTTTTTTATGAGGCACTTGTTAAAAAAACTTTATATCCATTTTTTCTCACTTCTTGGCTCTTTCACAAATAACTGGCTGTAACAGATAAATCAGAAAACCACAAAAAATACTGCATTCTTGCCTTAGGCATAGGCAAGAAAGGTGGAAAGTATGGGGTATTATTCTATTTTTGTATGTGTTTGGGCCTGGGGAGGAGAAAGATGGCTGGCAACAGAGGAGATGAAAGGAGATCAACTGCCAGGTTTAGAAGAAGAGTCAGTTAATCTCTATGAAGCCTCTGCACATACTCAGTATCCCCAGGAGGTTTGCACTGTCAGAAATATGAAATTTCTTACATGAACAATGCTTGGGTTTTTGTCTCATCTCCACTCTTTTGATCAACTAAAATTTTCAGGAACAAAAGTGTGCTTTATTAATAGAAGCCCCATCTGCTGGATTAAGGGTTATGGGACAGCAACCACTGTCCCTCCAGGTATGCCCTAAATTTTAAGTTAAATCTATGGAAATAAGCCTTGCAACCTTTATAATACATACTGTTATAATAGTTTTAGAATTACAGAGTGCAAAAAAGGAGCCAAGAATCCTAAAAAATCAATGTAGGTAGGACAGAGATGTTGAAATGTTAAAATATAATTCACATAATTGTCAAGAAAATCAAATCGTAACTAATATATATAATATTATATATATATATAAATTGAACAAATATGAAATATTTTAAAATATTAATTGCCTGTTCAAAGAGCATTTGAGAAGCTAAAATTCTTATAGAATTGCAAAATTGGTGGGTTAGAATAAAAAAAAGTGCTGAATGTCAAACAGGCCTATAAACTGCTATCTCTAGAGAGTTATTTACTCCAGTGGACATGAATTATTTTCATCTCTTCTGTACACAAATCACAAATTAACCTGTGAGCTCTCTGAGAGGTTTCAGTTCAGTTCAGTTCAGTAACTTAGTTGTGTCCGACTCTTTGCGATCCCATGAATTGCAGCATGCCAGGCCTCCCTGTCCATCACCAAATCCTGGAGTTCACTCAGACTCATGTCCATCGAGTCAGTGATGCCATCCAGCCATCTCATCCTCTGTCGTCCCCTTCTCCTTCTGCCCTCAATCCCTCCCAGCATCAGAGTCTTTTCCAATGAGTCAACTCTTCGCATGAGGTGGCCAAAGTACTGGAGTTTCAGCTTTAGCATCATTCCTTCCAAAGAACACCCAGGACTGATCTCCTTTAGAATGGACTGGTTGGATCTCCTTGCAGTCCAAGGGACTCTCAAGAGTCTTCTCCAACACCACAGTTCAAAAGCATCAATTCTTCAGTGTTCAGCTTTCTTCACAGTTCACCTCTCACATCCATACATGACTACTGGAAAAACCATAGCCTTGACTAGATGGACCTTTGTTGGCAAAGTAATGTCTCTGCTTTTGACTATGCTATCTAGGTTGGTCATAACTTTCCTTCCAAGGAGTAAGCGTCTTTTAATTTCATGGCTGCAGTCACCATCTGTAGTGATTTTGGAGCCCCCAAAAATAAAGTCTGACACTGTTTCCACTGTTTCCCCATCTATTTCCCATGAAGTGATGGGACCAGATGCCATGATCTTAATTTTCTGAATGTTGAGCTTTAAGCCAACTTTTTCACTCTCCTGTTTCACTTTCATCAAGAGGCTTTTTAGTTCCTCCTCACTCTGTGCCATAAGGGTGGTGTCATGTGCATATCTGAGGTTATTGATATTTCTCCCAGCAATCTTGATTCCAGCTTGTGCTTCTTCCAGCCCATCATTTCTCATGATGTACTCTGCATAGTAGTTAAATAAGCAGGGTGACAATAAACAGCCTTGACATACTGCTTTTCCTATTTGGAACCAGTCTGTTGTTCCATGTCCAGTTCTAACTGTTGCTTCCTGACCTGGAGGTTTAATCAATAGTAAAAGTGAATAGAACTAATATATATATATATTCATCTAAAATCTAGGTAATCCTAAGGAGATTTCAGCCCCTATAAATATTGAAAGACATTGGTCCAACTTTTTGTGTTCAAGTTCACATACTCTTTTAAAAATAAATTTTCCATATAAAAGTGTGGAGGAATGCTGTATTTCAGATTTCAAGATCATCTAGTTAAATGAGGAGTTAGGAAGCAACTTCTGTCTAAAAAAAGAACTACCAAAGTTCTACTTGAGTGATAAAATAGATTAGGAGAATTACATTTTAGAACATACATTCTCTAACTGAGCCTTTGAAAAATCTAGTTAATGATTTGGCCCAAGTATGTTTCCATTAAGGTATCTACACACCTGTTCTCTTGTGCCCAGCAGAGTTTAAAGGTCATTCCACAATTCTGATAGGTGTTTACCAAAGGGAACATGGTTACTGCTCAGTGTTAAACCAGTAGATGAAGAAAAGAGGGCTATGATTGGGAAAGAAAAAAGCCAGGTGTAGGGTGGTACATGGGAAGGAAATAGCACTCAGGCCATCTTTTAAACCAATAAAGAATGAGAAGTAGAGAGCAGGATTGGAAGCAAAAGAAAATGATAATTTGAACATTAATTCATATTTTATGTCATTTTCACTCATTCAGTTCTGCTAATTTTTGACATCTCATATCTTTTCTGCAACAAAAGTCCTTCACAAACCATGTCAACCCAGAAATGAATTTTAGATTTTATAAGATAATCAAGTTGACTGATTCTGACTACATTATCCATTCAAGTATATAAAGTCTGACATATTTAACTTTTGTTTTTAACTTATGCCTACTATCTTAAAATCTATTTTAAGTTCTTTGATTTGAGGAACCATATACTTTTGTAGGTATATCAACACATTAAGAGTAGAATTTAGGTGTAAAAAATGTTTAATTATTGGCAATTAACAGTTTAGTTGCAAAGAGAGAATTACAGAGCCTGAGTGTAATTTATGGAGAAAAATTAGAGTTGAATAGGGAAATAAGACCAGAATGCTCACATGAAGTATAGGACAATGCCAGACTACACATATCTCAAAAATATGTAATCAACAATGCTGATCTCTAAATAGCATTGCTTATTTTTTCTCATGCCTTATTTTCTCAATCTGACTCTTCAATATAAAATAAAATAATTATATAAAACAGTTGTGAGATAAGTTTGATGTTGTCTTTCAATGTCTTTATCTGATTTTTTTGAGACTTCACTGTAGATTCCTTTGCTATCAATAGGATGGTGTGTTTGGGAAATATTTAAACAGAATATAACTAAATGGAAGAAAATACAGCCATATAGTTTGTGAAAATACAAGCATGCATGGTCTTGTCAGCATACATATACATGTATGTAGACCAACACATACATACACAAGGATGTACATACTTGTTTACATAGAATAAACTCAGAGGCTAACAGGTAATAAACTCTCTTGAAAATAGAAAGATCAGAACAGTGTCACTTGTACAAATGATGGCCTTTTCTTTTTTTTCTTCTAAGTGACAAAATGTTCAGTGTGATATCAGAGATTATTCCAAGTCAGCTGGTGAGATAAAATAAAAAAATACACATTTCTAAACACTTACACTATGTGTAAAAGTGTAAAGAATGTAATTTAAAAATGCTTTAAGCTGTGCATTAAGGAATGCTGACAGTATCAAATTAAAGCATTCTGTATTCAAAGTACACTGTAGATATCTAACCACAAAACAGTCAACTCAAATTTTATTGACCTCATCTCAAAATAAATATCACTATTTTTAAAGGGATATTCTAAGCCAGTTTCTTTAGGCTTCCAGCTTTCTTTGTCTTTAGACAAAACCTATTTATTTAGGCTTTTACCATTTCATCTCTATTAATAAGGAATTTTCCTTTTGACTATGTTACACAATATAGCATACAGATCTCTGTGTTTGTTAACACATCTGACCATTACAACAGCCATAAGAGAAAAGTTCCATGAATTCTCGTCAACTATGGGTAGATGACCCCACATAGAATTGATAAATAATTTAAGGGGCTGGGAGGGATTGGGGACAGGAGGAGAAGGGGACGACAGAGGATGAGATGGCTGGATGGCATCACCGACTCGATGGACATGAGTTTGAGTAAACTCTGGGAGTTGGCAATGGACAGGGAGGCCTGGTGTGCTGCGACTTATGGGGTGGCAAAGAATTGGACACGACTGAGCGACTCAACTGAACTGAACTGACTTAAGGTTTTCCCTGGTAGCTCAGCTGGTAAAGAATCGGCCTGCAATGCAGGAGACCCAATTCAATTCCTAGATTGGGAAGATCCCCTGAAGGAGGGCATGGCAACCCACTCCAGTATTCTTGCCTGGGAAATCCCCAAGGACACAGGATCCTGGTGGGCTGGGCTGCATTCGATTGGGTCACAGAGAGATGGACACGACTGAGCTACTAAGCACAAGAAGCCAGTAAGTGAGAGAGAAATTTTTTGAAAAAAGTCAGTCCCTAGGCCTGTTGCTACCATAATTGTTCCAACTCCATATATGTTCTTTTTTGTGCCAATTTGCTAGCTCATTGCTACAGTTATTATTCTATTTCTGTGGAAAATGCCAACATATTGACCAAGTCATTTTTTCATTGTCCACGAATGTCATCCTGTCCTTAATTCTTTCCTGAATTATCATAGAGATCCTTTCAACTGTGATGGTTTCTTATGCTCACCAATACCTGGTTTTCCTCTCTTTGAGAGCACATCAACCAAACTTCCCTATGGTCTTCTGAGTGGTCTGGTCAAATGAAGTGATCTAATTAGTGTTTTGTAAATGAAGGTGATAATTTTGCTGCTGAAGCATTCCATTACGAGTGTGGGATTCCCTGGCAGTTCTTTTTCCCTGCTATGGTGACAGTAAGGCTGTATCCCCATACAGTATAGGCAAAGGGTGATGGATAACACCCTGCTATCCTGAGTTGCTAAATGGTGGCTCATAAAACATACTAGAACAATAAGTAGTTTTGTGTGAAGTCTGAGATTTTGCAGTTGTATATTTCTGCAGCATAATCTAGCTAATTGTAGCATAACTCTCTTATTCCCTTTTCTGTCACTCACCTAGAGAAACCTCTGTTCTGTTTACATATACTCCAGCACTAGATGAGGTTTAAAGAAACGCACACACAGCCTTTGTGTGTGGCCCCTTGTCATCTTTCCTGCTTATTCTTCCATTTGATCACACAGCTGGGTCCACCGTACTGTATCCTGGTTGATACCAACTTTAGCGACATTTCCATTAAAGTCAAACTAAACTTAATGCAGTCAATGACGGACTGTGTGCCAAGTGTACCTCTTGTATAATTGCCTGTGTAATGGCAAAAGTATCAAGTGGCTCTAAGTATTGCTCAGGATCCAAGATTTGAACGATTATCACATACATACAAAGGAATTTATGCAGATGACTATTTAGTACAGAGAGTAACTAGGGACAAGTGTTACACTGTGGCCACAGTTGATTGTGATGTTAAACAAAGAATCCCGGAGTCCTGGAGTTCCCATCATGCACGTTTCTAACCTTAGGTACAACACTGAATGGATACTAGACAATTTACAGAGCCCCTTCGTTCTCATTATTACCAGAAAAAATCTTCTGCTTTCCTGCAATTGACTTTTTCTATTGTCAATTGACTGAATATGCTATAATATGAATTATTATTCCATTCACCCGTTTGTCCTGTTATGAACTGAGTATTTAAATATACACAGTTTCGATACTGAAAAAAAAATGCATTTCCTACTTTATAATCTTAAATCTCAAATAGGTCCTTAAATCTAACCATCTGTTTTATGTCTTTTTTCAATCTTATCTTCTATTCTCTGAAAAAGGCAGCGATATCTTCACTTCTCCTTGTAAAACTACTGCCCTCCCCTGCTCCAGATTCTCACTGATGACTTTTCTTATTTCTATGAAATAAGAAATAGGGGCAATTTGACATAAAATACCTCAGCTTCCTACAGTCATTTCTAGAAATGAGTAAGCTCATATTTCAGGAAACTCTGTTCTTGATAGCTGCAATGAGTGTCCATTTTCCATCTCGTTGCTTTTTCTTTCTCTTCTTTCTCATCCTTAAATATGTGGCCACAGTCTGTGTCCACTCACTATATATATTCACTTAAGAGACAATCTCATTAGCTCTTTACCTTTAAATGTTATCTTTCCATATACTCTGGAGCCCCCCTGTGTGTGTGTCTGTATCACATATCCAGTTTATAATGAACTCCATCTGTATTTCTCCATTTTGATGTATAAGAGATATGTCAATCATAAATTATTGATGATCCTATTCGTCCTCAGTATCTTCATATACATAAAGAATAGTTTCATTCATCAAGTTGTTAAAGACTAAAAATAGTATTGAATATTTTCTTCTCTTTAGGAATCATTTATCTTTCAATCCTGTTTGTTGTTTTGATGACCAAACTACACCCCAAATCCACGTATTTTTTTTTCACTGAAGTATAGTTGATCTACAATGTTGTGCCAATCTCTGCTATATGGCAAAATGACTGTCATATACTCAGTCTATATATTCTGATTTATTTCATGATATTGGATAGAGTTCCTTGTGCTTTACAGTAGGACCTTGTTTATACATTCTAAATGTCATAGTTTGCATCCACCAACTTCAAACTCCCAATCCCTCTCTCTCCCCCGCCACTTCCCCCTTGGCGACCACAAGCCTGTTCTCTATGTCTGTGAGTCTGCTTCTGTTTCGTACAAAGGTTCAATTGTGCCATACTTTAGGTTCCTCATATAACTAATATCATTTTGCATTTGTCTTTTTCTTTCTGACTTACTTTACTTAGTATGATAATCTCTAGTTACATCCATTTTGCTGCTAATGTTTCATTTATTGTTTCATTTTTTAGGGGTAAATAGTATTCCATGAGATGTATGTACTACATCTTCTGTATCTATTCACCTATCAATGGACACTTAGGTTGTTTCCATGTTTTTGTTATTGTGAATAATGCTTCTATGAACATAGAGCATAGGCAAAACATTATCTGACATGAATCATGCAAATATTTTGTTAAGTCAGTTTTCCAAGGCAAAAGAAAAAAAACAAAAATTAAAAAATGGGACCTAATCAACTACAAATTTTTACAGAGCAAGGGAAACCATAAAAAAGACAACCTATGGAATAGGAGAGAATATTTGCAAATGATGTGACTCACAAAGTTTTAATCTTGAAAATATACAAATAGCTCATACAACTCAACATCAATCAATCAATAAATAAACAAAACAGCCAACCCAATTGAAAAATGGGCAGAAGACCTTAATAGACATTTCTCCAAGAAAGACATACAGATGGCCAGTAGGCACATGAAAAGATGCTCAATATCACTAATTAATAGATAAATGCAAGTCAAAACTACGATGAGGCACCACCTCACACCAGTCAGAATGACCATTATTAAAATGTCTACAAATAACAAATGCTGGAGAAAGTGGGGAGAAATGGGTACCCTCTACACTGTTGGTGGGAATATAAATTGGTACAGCTGTTATGGAAAATCTTATGCAGGTTTTTCAGAAAACTAAGAACTGCCATATGATTCAGCAATTGTGCTCCTGGGAAAATTCATCTAAATTTTGCCTTCTTCCTTCCTCTTCTTCCTTTGCATGAGTGTGAACCACCATTATCTTTGGCCACTAGACCATAGCAACAAATTATACCCTACCAATCAGTGTGGTCCCTTCTTATATAAACCATACATTGCATTCAGCGAAGAAGAGTCCTACAACAAAGTGCTTTACAACTAAAATGAAAACTCCTTACTATCAAATATAAAGATCTATATGTTCTGACCCCTGCCTGTCTTTTCAGCTAATTTTTCTACCATGATCACTCTTACTCCATCAGTTTCTTGAGTACATATGTAAATTTCTACATTTATTCTATTTATTTAGAATAAATACATATTATTTAGAATAGTCTTCCTTCAATGTTTGTATTGTTTTGCCCTACGTATTTCTAAGTCTCTGTTCAAAAATGTCATTCTGAAAAAGTATTTCCTGAGCACCCTGTCTAAAACAGCATTCCAAAAACAAACCTCCAAGTCCAAATATCTCATCTCTCTCTCTAGTCTGAGGTTACTTCACTTTTCTTTGGAAAATATATTATTTCCAGAAAGTATACACACACACACACAGAGAATGTCCCAAATCCCTAATCCAGAAGTTTTTCCACTGAACTCTCTTGGTGGCCTTCTATAAATATGAGGACCATAAAATCAAAGGAATTTTATGTGTATATATAATATTGTAGACCTGAAGGAAGGAACATGGGACAAAAGCATTGCACAGCTGAGGGCAATAAAGTAAAGCTTGTGAGCTTTTGAAAAACATATAATAATTTTTCCAGCAGAATCTCAAAGTGCTATGAAAATTTCATGGTGTATGATACCTGATGATGCTTAAGAATATTATCAACCCACTGAGGGCTCTACATGCCAGTAATAATTCATCTGCTCCTTCAGTTTTGTGTATTATCAATTTTCTGGAATAGAATCTGCAAGTAAGTTTCCTTTACTTAAGTACATAGCACATTCTGATTTACCTTTATGGTGATCTCTCAGTGTATCTACATATTTTGCATTAATTATGAGCACCAAATAATTTTGAGTTTGGCAAATGAGTTAGAATATAACTAACAACTATTTAATATAATATAAATAACACTGCAGGGAGGGAAGGGATTGTATGAAAGGAGAAATTAACAATAACACAATAATAGTGGGAGACTTTAATACCCCACTTACACCTATGGATAGATCAACTAAACAGAAAATTAACAAGGAAACACAAACTTTAAACGATACAATAGACCAGCTAGACCTAATTGATATCTATAGGTCATTTCATCCCAAAACAATGAATTTCACCTTTTTCTCAAGCGCACATGGAACCTTCTCCAGGATAGATCACATCCTGGGCCATAAAGCTAGCCTTGGTAAATTCAAAAAAATAGAAATCATTCCAAGCATTTTTTCTGACCACAATGCAGTAAGATTAGATCTCAATTACAGGAGAAAAACTATTAAAAATTCCAACATATGGAGGCTGAACAACACGCTGCTGAATAACCAACAAATCACAGAAGAAATCAAAAAAGAAATCAAAATTTGCATAGAAACGAATGAAAATGAAAACACAACAACCCAAAACCTGTGGGACACGGTAAAAGCAGTCCTAAGGGGAAAGTTCATAGCAATACAGGCACACCTCAAGAAACAAGAAAAAAGTCAAATAAATAACCTAACTCTACACCTAAAGCAACTAGAAAAGGAAGAAATGAAGAACCCCAGGGTTAGTAGAAGGAAAGAAATCTTAAAAATTAGAGCAGAAATAAATGCAAAAGAAACAAAAGAGACCATAGCAAAAATCAACAAAACCAAAAGCTGGTTCTTTGAAAGGATAAATAAAATTGACAAACCAGTAGCCAGACTCATCAAGAAACAAAGGGAGAAAAATCAAATCAACAAAATTAGAAACGAAAATGGAGAGATCACAACAGACAACACAGAAATACAAAGGATCATAAGAGACTACTATCAACAATTATATGCCAATAAAATGGACAACGTGGAAGAAATGGACAAATTCTTAGAAAAGTACAACTTTCCAAAACTGGACCAGGAAGAAATAGAAAATCTTAACAGACCCATCACAAGCATGGAAATTGAAACTGTAATCAAAAATCTTCCAGCAAACAAAAGCCCCGGTCCAGACGGCTTCACAGCTGAATTCTACCAAAAATTTAGAGAAGAGCTAACACCTATCCTGCTCAAACTCTTCCAGAAAATTGCAGAGGAAGGTAAACTTCCAAACTCATTCTATGAGGCCACCATCACCCTAATACCAAAACCTGACAAAGATCCCACAAAAAAAGAAAACTACAGGCCAATATCACTGATGAACATAGATGCAAAAATCCTTAACAAAATTCTAGCAATCAGAATCCAACAACACATTAAAAAGATCATACACCATGATCAAGTGGGCTTTATCCCAGGGATGCAAGGATTCTTCAATATCCGCAAATCAATCAATGTAATACACCACATTAACAAATTGAAAAATAAAAACCATATGATTATCTCAATAGATGCAGAGAAAGCCTTTGACAAAATTCAACATCCATTTATGATAAAAACTCTCCAGAAAGCAGGAATAGAAGGAACATACCTCAACATAATAAAAGCTATATATGACAAACCCACTGCAAACATTATCCTCAATGGTGAAAAATTGAAAGCATTTCCTCTAAAGTCAGGAAAAAGACAAGGGTGCCCACTTTCACCATTACTATTCAACATAGTTTTGGAAGTTTTGGCCACAGCAATCAGAGCAGAAAAAGAAATAAAAGGAATCCAAATTGGAAAAGAAGAAGTAAAACTCTCACTATTTGCAGATGACATGATCCTCTACATAGAAAACCCTAAAGAGTCCACCAGAAAATTACTAGAAATAATCAATGACTACAGTAAAGTTGCAGGATATAAAATCAACACACAGAAATCCCTTGCATTCCTATACACTAATAATGAGAAAACAGAAAGAGAAATTAAGGAAACAATTCCATTCACCATTGCAACGGAAAGAATAAAATACTTAGGAATATATCTACCTAAAGAAACTAAAGACCTATATATAGAAAACTATAAAACACTGGTGAAAGAAATCAAAGAGGACACTAATAGATGGAGAAATATACCATGTTCATGGATTGGAAGAATCAATATAGTGAAAATGAGTATACTACCCAAAGCAATTTATAGATTCAACGCAATCCCTATCAAGCTACCAACAGTATTCTTCACAGAGCTAGAACAAATAATTTCACAATTTGTATGGAAATACAAAAAACCTCGAATAGCCAAAGAGATCTTGAGAAAGAAGAATGGAACTGGAGGAATCAACCTACCTGACTTCAGGCTCTACTACAAAGCCCAGTTATCAAGACAGTATCGTACTGGCACAAAGACAGAAATATTGATCAATGGAATAAAATAGAAAGCCCAGAGATAAATCCACGCACATATAGACACCTTATCTTCGACAAAGGAGGCAAGAATATACAATGGATTAAAGACAATCTCTTTAACAAGTGGTGCTGGGAAATCTGGTCAACCACTTGTAAAAGAATGAAACTGGACCACTTTCTAACACCATACACAAAAATAAACTCAAAATGGATTAAAGATCTAAATGTAAGACCAGAAACTATAAAACTCCTAGAGGAGAACATAGGCAAAACACTCTCCGACATACATCACAGCAGGATCCTCTATGACCCACCTCCCAGAATATTGGAAATAAAAGCAAAAATAAACAAATGGGACCTAATTAACCTTAAAAGCTTCTGCACATCAAAGGAAACTATTAGCAAGGTGAAAAGACAGCCTTCAGAATGGGAGAAAATAATAGCAAATGAAGCAACTGACAAACAACTAATCTCAAAAATATACAAGCAACTCCTACAGCTCAACTCCAGAAAAATAAACGACCCAATCAAAAAATGGGCCAAAGAACTAAATAGACATTTCTCCAAAAAAGACATACAGATGGCTAACAAACACATGAAAAGATGCTCAACATCACTCATTATCAGAGAAATGCAAATCAAAACCACTATGAGGTACCATTTCACACCAGTCAGAATGGCTGCGATCCAAAAGTCTACAAATAATAAATGCTGGAGAGGGTGTGGAGAAAAGGGAACCCTCCTACACTGTTGGTGGGAATGCAAACTAGTACAGCCACTATGGAGAACAGTGTGGAGATTCCTTAAAAAACTGGAAATAGAACTGCCTTATGATCCAGCAACCCCACTGCTAGGCATACACACTGAGGAAACCAGAAGGGAAAGAGACACGTGTACCCCAATGTTCATCGCAGCACTATTTATAATAGCCAAGACATGGAAGCAACCTAGATGTCCATCAGCAGATGAATGGATAAGAAAGCAGTGGTACATATACACAATGGAGTATTACTCAGCCATTAAAAAGAATACATTTGAATCAGTTCTAATGAGGTGGATGAAACTGGAGCCTATTATACAGAGTGAAGTAAGCCAGAAGGAAAAACATAAATACAGTATACTAACGCATATATATGGAATTTAGAAAGATGGTAACAATAACCCTGTGTATGAGACAGCAAAAGAGACACTGATGTATAGAACAGTCTTATGGACTCTGTGGGAGAGGGAGAGGGTGGGAAGATTTGGGAGAATGGCAATGAAACATGTAAAATATCATGTAGGAAACGAGTTGCCAGTCCAGGTTCGATGCATGATGCTGGATGCTTGGGGCTGGTGCACTGGGATGGCCCAGAGGGATGGTATGGGGAGGGAGGAGGGAGGAGGGTTCGGGATGGGGAACACATGTATACCTGTGGCAGATTCATTTTGATATTTGGCAAAACTAATACAATTATGTAAAGTTTAAAAATAAAATAAAATTGGAAGAATAAAAAAAAAAAAAATGGGCAAAAAAAAAAAAAAGTATAATTTGTAACCTAAAATGTATACCACTGAATACAATCCACAGTGTAATAAAATTCTCCTACTGTATTGCCTTAAATAAATTTGAAGGTGCTGAATATTTAATCATTTTCTTCTCACTAAACATATATTTCACTTTTAAAGTTTTATCCATTTAATAAAATTAAACATAATGTGATTTATTCTTTTCTCTCCTTTATTATGTATATCTAACTCTGTATCAACATCTATGTCTCCTTAATTTTCAATAGGGTTTAGTTCCAAGTAAACACGAAATAGAAAGATAGCTAAATTATAGTAGCAAAGAAAATTAAGTTTTGGAAAACAATATGTCAGGATCAAGCTTTTTTTTTTCTTTTGGAGACTATATTGTTATTATTATTATTATCATTATTATTATTGAATAATTGGTTCCTAGTATTTTCTATATTTGGAAAAGAACTGTTATCTCATTAGCATAAAAACAAATGTTGCACATGTAAGTGATATCATATGATATTTGTCTCTCATTGTCTGACTTACTTTACTTAGTATGATGACTTCTAGGTCCATCCACGTTGCTTAAAATTACATTCTTTCATTCATTTTGTATGCCTGAGTAATATCCATTTCATATATACCACATCTTTATCCATTCATCTGTCAAAGGACTATTGGAATCTAAAATAGTGATACAAATAAGCTTGTCTACAAAATAGGAATAGACTTATACAAAACGAACTTATAGCTACTAAGGGTATAGACTGGAAAATTCTGAAAGAGATGGGGATACAAGACCACCTGACCTGCCTCTTAAGAAACCTATATGCAGGTCAGGAAGCCACAGTTAGAACTGGACATGGAAAAAAAAAAAAAGGAAAAAAGAACTGGACATGGGACAGACTGGTTTCAAATAGGAAAAGGAGTATGTCAAGGCTGTATATTGTCACTCTGCTTATTTAATTTATATATAGAGTGCATCATGAGAAACACTGGGCTGGAAGAAGCACAAGCTGGAATCAAGACTGCCAGGAGAAATATCAATAATCTCAGATATGTAGATGACACCACCCTTATGGCAGAAAGTGAAGAGGAACTCAAAAGCCCCTTGATGAAAGTGAAAGAGGAGAGTGAAAAAGTTGGCTTAAGGCTCAACATTCAGAAAACTAAGATCATGGCATCCGGTCCCATCACTTCATGGCAAATAGATGGGGAAACAGTGGTTGATTCTATTTTTCTGGGCTCCAAAATCACTGCATATGCTGATTGCAGCCATGAAATTAAAAGATGCTTACCTCTTGGAGGAAAAGTTATGACCAACCTAGATAGCATATTCAAAAGCAGAGACATTACGTTGCCAACAAAGTTCTGTCTAGTTAATGCTATGGTTTTTCCAGTGGTCATGTGTGGATGTGAGAGTTGGACTATAAACAAAGCTGAGCACCGAAGAATTGATGCTTTTGAACTCTGGTGTTGGAAAAGACTCTTGAGAGTCCCTTGGACTGCAAGGACATCCCACCAGTCCATCCTAAAGGAGATCAATCCTGGGTGTTCTTTGGAAGGAATGATGCTAAAGCTGAAATTCCAGTACTTTGGCCACCTCATGCGAAGAGTTGACTCATTGGAAAAGACTCTGATGCTGAGAGGGATTGGTGGCAGGAGGAGAAGGGGACGACAGAGGATGAGATGGCTGGATGGCATCACTGACTCGATTCACATGAATTGGGTAAACTCCGGGAGTTGGTGATGGACAGGGAGGCCTGGCGTGCTGCAATTTATGTGGTTGCAAAGAGTCGGCCACAACTGAGCAACTGAACTGAACTGAAGGGTATAGAGAGTTACAAGGGGTGATAAATTAAGAATTTGAGGTTAACTAATACGCATTCGTAGTGCTCAGTCACTCAGTTGTGTCCTAATCTTTGTGACTCCATGGATTGTAGCCCACCAGGCTTCTCTGCCCATGGAATATTCCAGACAAGAATATTTGACTGTGTTGCCATTTTCTACTCAAGGAAATATTCCCAACGCAGGGATTGAACCCACGTCATCTGCATTGACAGGCAGATTCTTTACCACTGAGCCACCTGGGAAGCCTTAACATATACACACAAGTATAGGGGAAATAGGTAAACAAGGACCTACTATATAGCACAGGGAACTATAATCAATATCTTATAATAATCTATAATGAAAACAAATATGAAAAGGATATATATGTGTGTGTGTGTGTCTGTGTGTGTGTGTAATGGAATCACTTTGCTGTACACTTGAAACTGACACATTGTAAATTAACTATCAGTTCAGTTAAGCTCAGTGGTGCAGCCGTGTCCAACTCTTTGCGACCCCATGGACTGCAGCAGGCCAGGCCTCCCTGTCCATCACCAACTCCCAGAGTTTACTCAAACTCATGTCCATTAAGTGGTGATGCCATTAAACCATCTCATCTCTGTAGTCTCCTTGTCCTCCTGCCTTCAATTTTTCCCAGCATCAGGGTCTTTTCCTGAGTCAGTTCTTCACATCAGGTGGCCAAAGTATTGAAGTTTCAGCTTCATTATCAGTCCTTCCAATGAATATTCAGGACTGATTTCCTTTAGGATGGACTGGTTGGATCTCCTTGCAGTCCAAGGGACTCTCAGGAGCTTTCTTCAACCCACAGTTCAAAAGCATCAATTCTTTAGCACTCAGGTTTCTTTATAGTCCAACTCTCACATCCATACATGACTACTGGAAAAACCATAGCTTTGACTAGATGGATCTTTTTTGGCAAAGTAATGTCTCTGCTTTTTAACATGCTGTCTAGGTTGGTCACAACTTTTCTTCGAAGGAGCAAGCGTCTTTTGATTTCATGACTTCAGTCACCATCTTCAGTGATTTTGGAGCCCCCCAAAATAAAGTCTCTTACTGCATTGTTTCCCCATCTATTGACATGAAGTGATGGGACCAGATGCCATTATCTTTGTTTTCTGAACATTGAATTATAAGCCAACTTTTTTTCACTCTCCTCTTTCACTTTTATCAAGACGCTCTTTAGTTCTTCTTCACGTTCCTCCATAAAGTTGGTATAATCTGTATATCTGAGGTTATTGATATTTCTCCCAGAAATCTTGATTCCAGCTTGTGCTTCATCTGGCCCGGCATTTCTCATGAAGTACTCTGCATATAAGTTAAATAAGCAGGATGACAATTAACTATACTTTAATATAAACAAGTAAATAAATGGTGCATGTCGTATTTGGATGCACAATGTTTGAAAATACCTAATGAGAGAAAAAGAATCAGAAAAAGTACCTGAAAAATAGTAAATATATGTCAAACTATAAGGAAGGGTAACATGTAGAAATGTAGTCTCTTTCTCTTTCTCTGTGTGTGTGTATGTATATATATATATATATATATATATTTAAATTTCACTTATTTATTTTTGAACTAAACTTAGATTGGTTACAGAAGTCAGCTCTTGATTAAATTGATTCCCACAAAGCCTCAGGTTAAAAAAGACACTATTTTCTATTGGTAATGTATTTCACTAGGTTTTCAAAATTTCTGAATCTTTTGGGCCCTTCATTCATATCCAACATGTTTGCATGCAAATTTTAGAATAGCATTTCAATTTTTTAAATACAGCTAATACCAATTAGATAAATGTTTAATTTTTAAAGCTAAATTGAACATGAAAAAGATAAGATATAATAGAATAATCATTTGTGATCACTTTTAATCATCCTAGTTCATCAGATACACTTCAGTATAAAGTAATCAAAATGATCCGGAGAAGGTGATGGCACCCCACTCCAGTACTCTTGCCTGGAAAATCCCATGGACAGAGGAGCCTGGTGGGCTGCAGTCCATGGGGTCGTGAAGAGTTGGACATGACTGAGTGACTTCCCTTTCACTTTTCACTTTCATTCATTGGATAAGGAAATGGCAACCCACTCCAGTGTTCTTGCCTGGAGAATCCCAGGGACAGGGCAGCCTGGTGGGCTGCCATCTATGGGGTCACACAGAGTCAGATACGACTGAAGTGACTTAGCAGCAGCAGCAATCAAAATGATAATGATAATAATATGAAATTATTTCATGTTTTATGTAGTGGTGGTGGTTTAGCAGCTAAGTTGTGTCTGACTCTTGCGACCACATGGATTCTAGCCTGCCAGGATCCTCTGTCCGTGGGATTCTCCAGGCCAGAATACTGGAGTTGGTTTCCATTTCCTTCATGTTTTATAATAGCTAAATAAATAAATTTAAGGGAAAGTAGAGGAAAACTTTTTGCTATAAGAGTCAAAAGTCCTTATACAAATAATATAAGCAAATTGTGTTGTTATTGTCATTTCAAAAGACACCCCAAATGTTATTACAACCAAGGACGTTTCATGGTAAACATAAACAGGTTTAGTGATAAATGAAACCATTGTGAAAGATGACTACTGATCCAAAGCATTTCTTAACTATCAGTGATTGTCAGAGAAGCATCAATTTATGTCCAGATGTCAGAATTCTAAGTCACTGTTACACTGAACAATATATGAGAAATCAAGAAAAACAATTAAAAGAGATGGTGTATTAGTCACTCAGTCATGTCTGAACCTTTGTGACCCCATGGACTGTAGCCCACCAGGCTCCTCTGTTTATGGAATTCTCTGGGCATGAATACTGGTGTGGACAGCCATTCCATTCTCCAGAAAATCTTCCTGACCCAGAGATCAAACACAGGTCTCCTCTACTGCAGGTAGATTTTTTTTTTACCACTGAGCCTTCAGGGAAACCCAAAAGATATGGTACAAAGACTAAAAATAGCCAAGAGAATCCTAATATTGGAAGTCTGTTCAAAGGAACCAGCAATCTGAAACCCAGATGTTAGGGACATAATTCAAGTTTTTATTGAGTGCTTGAGGCACTGTGCTAAGGACTTCCTCTTTCTTTTACCATTTAATAGGTCTACCATTACCAGAGATCATAATTCTCAATGACAGAGTAGTTAGCCAACCAAGAATCTGGAAAATTAAACTTTTCCTGGCTTGCAGGAAGAGCCAGGATGCAGACCTATGCCTATCTCTATAAAGATTGAGTCCTAAACATGCTAAATTCTTTCCCTGAGGGCTTCTTGGCAAAAACAGCAGGTTCACACGCTCTTGGACATTTCTTTGTGTCATACACATTTATATAATCCCAATATAAGCTGAGATATTCCAGGAAACTTCATTGTAGAGGTAGGTCAATTTATCTGAATGGAAAATTAATCAAACCAAAACACCAACAACAGGAGTAACAACAATAACAAAAATTTTGGAGAGAAATATTCTACTATCTTATGTATTTACTACTTGGAATCATTAGTTTTTGTATATCAACTTTCTTGGAAACAGATCCATCAGGATTCCCAATGTTTAAAGAAAAAGCAGCACAAGAATTTTAGGTCTTTATTTACAAATTCTAGGAAGAAATTAAAAGTTTATGTGTTTCAACACACTGTCAACTAAAAATAAAATAAGGTACAGAAAATGCAATAGCATAATGCCTAAATATTGAGCAATTTGTTGTAACTTTCTTTCTTTTTTTTTTTTTTTTTTACGGACAGGACAATAAAGTACCACACTTCTAGACTCAAAACCAACTATGGAAGAATCCTGACTAAAAACCTGCAAGGATTCGTTAAATGTAGTTGTATAACTGATACAAGTATACATATAAAGCAATGATTTGTAACAATAGTTAAATTGTTTGTAAGAGCAATACACTATGGTAGTTGATAATCTGTAACTGAGTTAAATACTTAGATGTTTAAATACAGGTTCTTCCTATCACTCTGTTATGATGTCACTCTGATGATGTCACTCTGTTATGATGGCGCTGTACATTTGCAAAACTAATAATACAATTGGAAATTGATGCAGTAAATCCATAAGCCTGTTTTTTCCTGAGCATTCATAATCAGTTTTCATCTTCAACTCATTATTTTGTATTACATGTGATTATGAAAATATATTTGAAATAGTTTTTCCTATCACAAATTAATTTGCAAAGAAAACCCATCCCACTCTCACAACTTTACAACTATCAAGATTCTTAGAGAAAAGTATGTGTTCATGCGCAGTTGCTCAGTTGTGTTCAGCTCTTTGTGGCCGCATGGACTGTAGCCCGTCAAGCTCCTCTGTCCATGGGATTTCCCAGACAAGGGATAATGGAATGAGCTGCCATTTCCTCCTCCTGCCATTTCCTCTTCCAGACCAAAGGATGGAACCTGAGTCTCCTGTGTCTCCTGCATTGGCAGGCAGATTCTTTACCACCTGGAAACACCCTTGTGTTGAGTGCATGTTCAATTGTATCTGACTGTTTATAACCCCAAAGATTGTAGCTCACCAGGCTCCTCTGTCCATGGCATTCTTCCAGGCAAGAATACTGGAGTGGGAGGCTGTTTCTTACTCCAGGGGAACCTCTTGATCCAGGGATCAACCCGAGTTTCCTGATGGACGTAATATATTATGTTGCTGGGGGTGTGCTGATGCTCACTTGCACAGGGTGATACTGTAGCTGTGGAAAGCTCTCCATCCCTCCACACTCAAAGTGTCTTTTCCAACTGAGTAAGGATAGTAAGACACTCTCCCAGTGGCTACAGTATTTCAAAGATGAGAGAAATTAGTTTTTGAGATTCTCTCCTCTGTTCCCAAAACCACCACATAATATAAGTCATTTAATTTACTCATAAAGAATGTTAAGCTTCCAGGGATCTGAAAGGATGAGTGAAACATGAGGCTTCCCTGTCACTTATCTAGATTTAAATGAAAGTGAAAGTTGCTCAGTCGTGTCTTACTCTTTGCAACCTCATGGACTATACAGTCCATGGAATTCTCCAAGCAGAATACTGGAGTGGGTAGCCTTTCCTGTCTCCAGGCGATCTTCCCAGCCCAAGGATCGAACCCTGGTCTCTCATATTGCAGGAGGATTCTTTATCAACTGAGCCACAAGGGAAGCCCAGATTTAAATGAAGATGAGGGGAAAAAAAAAACATGTCTCTTTCATTTTAAAGCTCATGTTGTTGATGAAAAAAACACAGTTGCTTTTCTTTCTCTTGTTCCTCCCCAATTTTCTGAATTTGACTCCTCCTTGAAATTGGAGGGGTGGAAAATATCTTTTCCTTCTATACTTTAAAACTGGAGGTGGGGCCTTTGGAAGGTAATTAGTCCAGAACTCGAAGCCCTGATGTGTGGGATTAGTGGTTTAACAAGGGATTCCAGAAAGCTCTTTTGCTGCTTACTCCCAGCTTCACAGGCGGCGCTAGCGGTAAAGAACCTACCTGCCAATGCAGGAGATATAAGAGACATGAGTTCGATCTCTGACTCAGGAAGATCCCCTGGAGGAGGGCATGGAAACCCACTCCAGTATTCTTGCCTGGAGCATCCCATGGACAGAGGAGCCTGGGAAGGGCTATAGTCCACAAAGTCACATAGAGTAAGATACAACTGAAGCGGCAGCACGCACACACACCCCATGAGGACAACAGTCTATAAACCAGGAAACTGGCATCTCACCAGATGCCAATATGCTAGTGCTTTGATCTTGGATTCCCCAGTCTTCAGAACTGTGAGAAATAAATTTTAATTGTGCATGAGCCACCGAGCCTTTTGCATTCTGTGATAGCAGCCAGAACAAACTAAGAATAGTTTAAATTCCTTCTTTCCAAAGATGCAAAACCACTCCCCAGACACCTTTTTTCTAGTTACTAGAGCTATTATGCTAGGAGATCCAACCAGTCCATTCTAAAGGAGATCAGCCCTGGGTGTTCTTTAGAAAGAATGATGCTAAAGCTGAAACTCCAGTACTTTGGCCACCTCATGCAAAGAGTTGACTCATTGCAAAAGACTCTGATGCTGGGAGGGATTGGGTGCAGGAGGAGAAGGGGATAACAGAGGATGAGACGGCTGGATGGCATCACCGACTCGATGGACGTGAGTCTGAATGAACTCCGGGAGTTAGTGATGGACAGGGAAGCCTGGCATGTGCTGCAATTCATGGGGTCACAAAGAGTTGGACACGACTGAGCGATTGAACTGAACTGAACTGAACTGAGAGCTATTATGTACCCCAAAAAAGTGTACAAACATGAACAAAGTTCAAAGGCCAATATATTTAAGTAGGTCTCTCTTGTTTTGAAATTGTTAGTTATCTAAGAACCATCCAAATAGTAAGCATGGCAGTGTACTTTCAGAATTCAATTATATTCTGAAAATTTTATTGATATTTTTAAGAGATTTATTTATAAAGAATAAAAATTTACTAATATACATTGCTGTTTACAACTTTCCAGTTATTGGCTTATAAATGCTTGCTACTCCAGGAACGTATCTCCACATAGCAATGTTCCAAAGAAAGTGAATTAATAAGAGTCAATTTATGATAATTTGTCCTGTCTGGTCCAGAATTATATTTAATCTAGGTTGGAGTAGAATCTGTAGTCTTATTTTTACCTTAAAGGACATAGAGACTTGCCTGGTGATCCAATGGTTAAGAATCTGCCTTGCAATGCAAGAGACTCAATGCAAGGTGAATTCGATCCCTGGTTTGGGAACTAAGATCCCACGTGCTGGAGGGCAATTAAACCCACGAACTGCAACTACTGAATCTTCAAGCCTCAACTAGAGGGTCAGTGAACCAAATGAAAGATCCTGTGTGCTGCAACTAATACCAATGCAGCCAAAAAATTAGTATTTACACACACACATATTATATATGTGTGTGTCTGTCTATGTATATGAACAGAGATTGCCAATTGGCTGGAATACTAGAGATAGACACATAAAGAAAACTGCTCTTCTGAAATGGTTGATAACAAAAAACACATCCTAGCCTACAACAGTATGGTTTGGCAATAAAGTGGTCCTTGATGTTATTCAGTCGCTCAGTTGTGTTTGACTACTGCAGCCCCATGGACTGTAGCGAGCCAGGCTTCCCTGTCCTCCACACTCTCCTGGAGTTTGCTCAAACTTATGTCCATGGAGTTGGTGATGCCATCCAATCTTCTCTTCTTCTTTCATCCTCTTCTCCTTCTGCCTTGTATCTTTCCCAGAATCAGGGTCTTTTCCAATGAGTTGGCTCTTCGCATCAGGTGGCCAAAGTATTTGAGCTTCAGTTTTAGTATCATCTCTTCCAATGAATAATTCAGGATTAATTTCCTTTAGAATTGACTAGCTTGATCTCCTTGTAGTCCAAGGGACTTTCTAGTCTTCTCCAACACTTTAGTTTGAAAGCATCAGTACTTCAGTGTTCAGCCTTTTTTATGGTTGAACTCTCACATGCATACATGACTACTGGAAAAACCATAGCTTTGTCTATATGGATATTTGTTGGCAAAGTAATGTCTCTGTTTTTTAATACGTCATCTAGGTTTGCCATTGCTTTTCTTCCAAGCATCTTTTAATTTCTAGGCTGCAGTCACCATTCACAGTGATTTTGGAAACCAAGAAAATAAAGTCTTTCACTGTTTCCACTGCTTCCCCATCTATATACCATGAAGTGATGGGACTGGATGCCACTATCTTGGTTTTACTGAGTGTTGAGTTTTAAGCCAGCTTTTTCACTCTCCTCTTTCACTTTCATCAAGAGGCTCTTTAGTTCCTCTTTCCTTTCTGACAGAAAGGTGGTGTTATTTGCATATCTGAGGTTATTGATATTTCTCCTGGCAATCTTTATTCCAGCTTGGGATTCATGCAGCCCGACATTTCACATGATGTTCTCTGCATATAAGTTAAATGAACAGGGTGACAATATACAGCCTTGATGCACCCTTTCCCAATTTTGAAACTGTTGTTGTTCCACGTCCAGTTCTAACTGTTGCTTCTTGACCTACATACAGATTTCTAAAACTAGTCCTACTCAAAAATAATTAGTTCAATTATTTATGTTGCATTCCTTATCTTTTATTGGATGAAATTTAACATTGATGCTGCTTAATTTCATAAATTTTAACTTGTTTATGTTTTCTTAAAACTAAATCTCAAGGTTCAAGAGATAAGGATATTGCAGCTCATAGTCCTTACATACAATCTGTGCTGAATCTCCAATGTTGTAGCCTCTCCTTTTAATAGTTATACAAATCTTCTGAGGGATGGAATATTGGCTGTCATAAGCTTTGGAAGAATTTTTTTTATCATAATTGTCTAATCTTACATTTTTTAAAGTAACGGTATGTGTGCATAATTTTCAACATATTTAGCCTTTGTAGAAGTGATTTTGGAGACAAAAAAATAAAAAGATGTAGATTTAAATCCTGCTATAGGACATAATGATCTAAATAATGCCTCAAATGTAACTTTTCTATGTAACTGTCATTTGGCATTTAGAACTTGGAAATCAAACATGGGTATAACCTTGATCAACTCACCATGATTACCTTCTCTTACCTTTACGGCCAAGAAGCACATGGGAAGTTTGAGGGGGTTTTCTGTTTTGTCTTTTTTTTTTTTTGAAAAATCAAAAAACCAAAGACTGAAATCTTAAAACTAAAGGTAAAAGAAAAGCTTCCATCAAGTAAAGCATGAGGTGCTTCCTGGTACGGAAGGGGAAGGAGAAGGGGTGCGGAAATTGCTATAGCTGCTTCCGTCTCTTAGCAACATGCCCTGACTTGAAAGCTGAAATCTTGCAAGCATTCAGAATAGAATACATTTATTTTTCAAATCAGCAGTTCATAACAAATATCTGTCCATAGCCTTTAGGCTGCATCTAAATTATTGATGAGTTTACTAACTTGCTGATCGCAGAGCATTTCTGTTCCCTGGCTTCCAGTATGCATATAATCAATTGCTCCTTCTTGAGAGTAAACACTTTTTTAATTGCCTTTGATACTTCATCAATAGACAATTAAATAAGAAAATAAATAAAAAGACAGAAAAAAGGGAAAATTATTTCTCAAAATCTCTGTGGGATGAATCACATAGCTGGATCAATTTATTATTATTATATTTTCTTTTCCCCAGACGAAACCCAGAGCTGGTGCTACAGATCTCCTTTCTGGGTAGGAAAAAAAAAACTTTAGAAAGAATCATTTGGAAATCACAACAAAATTACATACTTTTAAATCGTGAGATGCAAATTTTAAGGATAGATTGAGTAATAGAGCTCATTTCAGGTAATCATAATAATCATAATAATTAATATTTTCTTAAACAGTTTGCCATAGTACGGCAAGTCTCAAGTTATTCCAGTGATCTAGTTGCAGCATTAGCATTTGGGGCATGCAGCCAATTAGTCACTACTGTGCCTGCATGCCTGCTAGGTCACTTCAATTGTATCTGACTCTTTGCGACCCTATGGACTATAATCTGCCAGGTTCCTCTGTCCATGGGCTTCTCCAGGCAAAAATAGTGCAGTGGGTGGGTTGCCTTGCCCTCCTCTAGATCAAACCTGAATCTTCTACATTGTAGGCAGATTGCTTACCACTGAGTCACCAGGGAAGCCCAGTTACTATTGTATGATCAATTAACTACAAGCCTAATGATATCTGACAAGTTGTTAAAGATATAGGATGTCAAAGAGGTTTGGAATAGAATCTCCCCTATTCCCTAGTTATTGTACATCAGTCAGGAAGAGGATAGGAAGAGGAAAAATCACTGCCTACATTTTCTACCCTTCAAGGTTTCTCAACCTTGGTATTAGAGATTTTTGAACATCATAATGCTTGGTTGTAGTGGGCTTTCCTACGCTTCATAATTTAATATCATCCTTGGCTTCAATTCTTTTCTGCCTAGAGATTACATAATAAAATTGTTGAAAGTACTTGCCATCATACACCTGCCATCATGTGTTTGCAACTCATTTTTATAATCTTCTACTATTTCCAATCACTTTGTCCTCGACTAGGTTTACATTTTATTTTTTCTAGGTGTTTCACATGTTTCAGTTCAGTTCGGTTGTTCAGTCATGTTCGATTCTTTGTGACCCTACAGACTGCAGCACACTGGGCTTCCCAGCCCATCAACTCCCGATCTTGCTCAAACTCATGACCATCAAGTCAGATGATGCCAACCAACCTTCTTATCCTCTGACGTCCCCTTCTCCTCCTGCCATCAATCTTTCCTAGCATCAGTGTCTTTTCTGAGTCGGCTCTTTGCATCAGGTGGCCAAGGAACTGGAGTTTCAGGACTGATTTCCTTTACGATTGACTGGTTTGATCTTCTTTGACTGGTTTCTTCACATATTTTACCTTCTGGTAAATAAAATCCCTTTCTCAGGGATAGAATTAAATACCACCTTTTCTATAAAGTGTGATTTATTCTTTCCTGATACCCCACAGTCTCACCATCATGTTTTTATTAGGTAACTCAATGAGTGGATTTTTTTACTGACTTTTCTAGTGGTGGTGGTGGTTTAGTCACTAAGTCATGTTGGACTCCTGCGACCCCACGAACTGTAGCCCACCAGGCTCCTCTGTCCATGGGATTCTCCAGGCAAGAGTACAGGAGTGGGTTGCCATTTCCTTCTCTGGTGGATCTTCCCGATCTAATCTGTAAAACACAATCTGACACATACGTAGTACTCATTTCATTTAAAATCAATGCCAACACGAATAAATAACTGCAAATGACCCTTAAAGTCACTCAGAGGATATTTTTTGATGTTTAATTTACTGCTAAAAGTAATAAAGAATCATTAGGATTGATGATATGAGTTAAATGATATTATCTGTGTAATTTGAGATGTAGCTGCCTGAAAACTGAAGTATAACTCAGTGAGAAAGCAAGGCAGAAAAATCCAACTGAAGGTTATAACAAAAACCTAGGCAAAATATGATGAAAAATTGAATTGATTCAATGATAGTAGCAATAAAAAGGGATAAATAATACTGTGTACTTTTATTCCAATAATCTAGAAAGTGTAGAAAGTATACATAAGTATGCATTCATGTGTATATGTATGTACTTTCATATGTATATGAAAGTATACATAATTGTACAATTATACAATCATGGAAAATGATGATTAAAGGTTTAGTAAAAGTTTTACATTTTAATAATAGCCAAGTACTGAATTAAATGGGTGACATACTTCATCTCATTTATTCTCTAAGCAATTTTATGTAGTAGGCCATCAGCAATCTCACTTTATAAATAAATGAATTAATATTTGTAAGGGAAAAGTTAGTCAATACTAGAACTGAAATTTAAAAGCAAATCTATTTCTTCATCTGAAATACCTCTTGTAAGACATTCAGTAAGTTTTCAAAAAGCAAATAGACTTTGATTAGATATGAATAGAGTTCAGAAAACAGATAATTCCCTGATTTCTTAATCACCTGTTGTTACACAATATCTTTTCTAAATCATCATTTCTTCTCTCACCCAAATCACATTTTTATACACTAGTATTTCTGATGACTGCTCAATTTGCTGTTTTCACTTTATTGGGAATCTGTTGTCCATTTAGAGTAATGCTTTTCTAGGCCTAGGAAATGAGCAAAGCACTAAAAGTTAACTGAAAATGGTGGTGACTCATAGATGTTTGGAATTTGGGAAGCATATGGAATATATTGTATGAGAAGTAGAAACAAGATGAAATACAGAAAGGAAAATGTACGTATAAAATATGATCATAATATAAATTAAGGTAATGTAAGTGAAAAGTCACTAATGATAAGTATGATAATGAATATTAATTGTCTGTGGCTACTATCAATTATAAGCCAATCATAAAGTTAACATACATCCCAGTTAACTGAAGAAAGTCCCTTTTGATGACTGCTGTACCAGTGCTTAGCTCAGCTTAAACTTTGTATAAAAATTTTCAGCTTTTAATGAGGTGTTATTAAAACCTCATTGCATTAACATAAGCCACCTGGATTTGAGAACCTCCTCTTTAAAGACAGTTTTAACTAGTTAGAGAAAGTTTCTTAGATGTGTTCAGTTCAAACAAACTAATTCCTTCTGGTCTATAATATGAGTGGGTGGGTTTATGTGTTAATTGCTCAGTCGTTGAACCCAGCTGAAGCAACTTAGCATGCATGCATTTTTATAGTAACATTTCATTATTTTGTAATGAAGTTATTTTTGACAGCACAATAATAAACTGAAAAAGAAATGAAAGAGGATAGCATGTTTAATGGAAAACTGCCATCTGAATTCCTATTTCTCAAAGTTGATGCCATGTAGCCTGTATCATAGAGAAATCAGAATATCACAGAGCAGATGAAAAACAGAAAATGCTTCAGCATTTACCTCACTATTTATGGCTTATATTAAAAAGTCTATGCAGATCACAGTAATTTAACATGTAAATCTGAGGAAAGTGTATTTATATGTCATCATGGTAAGCATGGCATCTGGTCCCATCACTTCATGGGAAATAGATGGGGAAACAGTGGAAACAGTGTCAGACTTTATTTTGGGGGGGCTCTAAAATCATTGCAGATTGTGATTGCAGCCATGGAATTAAAGAGACGCTTACTCCTTGGAAGGAAAGTTATGACCAACCTAGATAGCATATTCAAAAGCAGAGACATTACTTTGCCAACAAAGGTCTGTCTAGTTCAGGCTATGGTTTTTCCGGTGGTCATGTATGGATGTGAGAGTTGGACTGTGAAGAAAGCTGAGCGCTGAAGAATTGATGCTTTTGAACTGTGGTGTTGGAGAAGACTCTTGAGAGTCCCTTGGACCGCAAGGAGATCCAACGAGTCCATTCTGAAGGAGATCAGCCCTGGGATTTCTTTGGAGGGAATGATGCCAAAGCTGAAACTCCAGTACTTTGACCACCTCATGCGAAGAGTTGACTCATTGGAGAAGACTCTGATGCTGGGAGGGATTGGGGGCAGGAGGAGAAGGGACGACAGAGGATGAGATGGCTGTATGGCATCACTGACTCGATGGACGTGAGACTGAGTAAACTCCTGGAGTTGGTGATGGACAGGGAGGCCTGGCGTGCTGCGAATCATGGGGTCGCAAAGAGTCGGACACGACTGAGCGACTGAACTGAACTGAACTGATGGGAAGCTTAGTTTTTCATGTAGGCCAAATGAGCTACTTTATTTTCAGTTTGTGATTACAAGCTTTATTTTCATTTTTTGAATGTGTGTGTGTATGTGTGTGTGTGGATGTATTAAAAAAAAAATGGATGCTAATATGCCAGCTGCATTACCAGAATAATATTACAAAGAGTTGAATTATACAAAGCTTACATCTATGTCATGAGAATATTGAAATGAAATTTTTTCTTTACTAATGAGGATTTCATTTTTTCATCTAATCTATGTACTGAAATAAAGTTCATTCTATTGTAAATACGATCTTATAATATTATGAGTGCTATTGTAAATACAGGTAAAAGTCCAACATAAAAAATATAATTATTTGCTTTGAGGTTGATAATGTGAATATGAAATTTAGAAGAGCACAGTATTTTTCTAAAAACAATAGTCTTAATAGAAGCATGTATGAAACAGATATATATTTGGAATTTGTTTTGGTATACACTCAAAATTGTGCTCTAACAAGATGCAACATTTTTCCAATACAATACAAGCAGAAATTGCTTGAATGTATAGATAATTTTACATGAAAACAGAATAAGTCATCACAAAACTTTTTAATAATTTTGAGTATGTAAAAGTATTTAGCTGGTGGTGTGTTCTTTTTTGCCTTGTCACTTGTAATTCCCTAGATTTTAGAACTCTTTGAGCTTTTGAAGACTACATGGCAAACTAACTTCAGAGTAGTAGAGAATTCTCTGATGTTAATTTCTCAGTTGTTGTATGGCAATTCTTCATTGTTCTCTTGCATTTTCCTAAGGAGGAACTGATTTTCATTTGTTCCAGAAGTTTTAGTCAACAATATTTTTTGAGCAAATAGTGTCAGAAGTCAGAGATAATGTCTTCCTCTAAGTAGAGGAAGACTTGTATACAGTCCACTGTAAAATGTTCAGCTTCCATAAGCTCAAGGCTCATCTCTTGTAATTCAACTCACTGTAGATGGCTATCATCTGTTCCTTTTATGTTGTCGTGTGGGAATTGGGATTTGGAGATCAGCTGAAAAGATGATACTCTGGCTACTGCTCTTGCTGTGAGTTGATATATTTGCACATTTTAGTAGGATGTTAAATTTGAGAATACCTTCATTAAAATTTATTCTGAGTTGCCATTCATTTAAGTTAAAGATATTATGTCAATAGAGAGAAGTTAAAGAGGTTGGGGCTTCCCAGTGGTAAGTGGCTCAGTGGTAAAGAGTCTGCCTAACAATTCAGGGTAAGTGGCTCAGTGGTAAAGAGTCTGCCTAACAATTCAGGAGACACAGAAGAAGAGAGTTCATATCCCTGGGTCAGGAAGATTCCCTGGAGGAGGTAATGGCAAGTCACTCCAGTATTCTTGCCTCGGAAATCCCTTGGACAGAGGAGTCTGGCCGGCCACAGTCCATGGGGTCGCAAAGAGTCTGATGTGACTGAGCACTGAGTACTCAGTTAAAGAGGTAAGTACCTTCAATCCAGTGAGATATTTATTTAAAAAAAAAGCAAACCTTAAAGTGATGAGCATATATTTTAAATTCTCAAAAAATAAAAGTAACACATATCAGACATTTAAGGCTGAAATAGATGAAAATACTTGAATATATATCAAAAATGTCACCCTGATTATATTATGTGCATGCTTGCTAAATTGCTTCAGTTGTGTCCAACTCTGTGTCACCCTATGGACTATAGCCCCCCAGGCTCCACTGTCCATGGGGATCCTCTAGGCAAGAATACTGGAGTGGGTTGCCATGCTCTGTTATGTGTTAATCTGTAGATGACCTGTAAAAAACTCTTAACTGCTAACATGCATGTGAAAGTGAAGTTGCTGTCATGTCTGACTCTTTGCAACCTCATGGACTGTAGCCTACCAGGCTCCTCTGTCCATGGAATTTTCCAATCAAGGGTACTGGAGTGGGTTGCCATTTCCTTCTCCAGAGGATCTTCCCAACCCAGGGATCGAACCTGGGTCTTCTGCACTGCAGGCAGACACCTTACCATCTGAGCCATCAGGGAAACCCATACATACATAGATATCTGTATATACATGTTCATGTAGTAAATCACTAGTGATGATTCATGTAAAATTTCAGAGTTGATTATTTTTTAGTATGATTTTTCATTGCCTTGTACTTCAATATTATTCACTATCTAAATCTTTAGATGTATTGAATAATTGATATGCTCTCATATATGATATTATTTGACTAACACACAAACAAACCCTATGCTAAATTATAAACTTAGGCCCTATGCTAAATTACACATCTATGTTAATCTCCATTTCTCTATACATAGATCATATTGACAGTTAGATATTTAGTGGTCAAATTGCTCTATCAAAGATATCAAAATAAATCATACTTTTAAACACACTTTTATAATCTAAATAAAAATAATCATAATTTTATAAAAATAAAGTAATTGATATCACCCATTATAATTTCATTGATTTTTTTAAAAAAGATCACATTAATTTCTAGGAAAAATGCAATCATCAATTCCAATTTCTATTAACTAAGGACATTTAAATCTAAAAGAGTGCTTATTTAACATATTAAACAAAATCATAAGGAAAAGTAAAGAAATATTTAATATTTGATGAAATAAGTAGGAATACCAAAAGCATTTTCCATTGTATTGAAACATGTTTCCTAGAGTCAATTTTATTCATATTATCTCAGAATGACGTCAGCTAGTTATCAGTTCAGTTCAGTTCAATCGTATGCAGTTACAAACTGCCGTCCGTTTGTAGCTTCAACTTTCATATTGAATATTTTCAACATTTACATGAAATATTTAATTTACTATTAAATCAATTATATAATTTATTTAACGTTAATATTTCATATTTTAAGTAAATATTAAACAATACAGACAAGTATATTTTTAGAAATTTAATTATAAATTATCCATTTGGAATTTCAAAACCAATAAGAGTAATTGGTTTTAAAATCTAACTACAGTTCACCAAAGGATATACAGTAAAACAGTTATATATCATCTTCAATGAAAACATGTCATAATGTTATTTTCAGAGTCAGAAGCAATTTTCCAAATCTGGTAGAGAAAACTAGAGGTGCACTCTACACTGTGAATTATTCACCTTTGTGTGAGTAGGTTACATGACGCATTATATAAAGAAGAAACTAGAGTAGTTACTTTTTTAAAAAACTGTCTTGAAATAAAGTGTATTATGTAATTGAGTGTATGCATTTGGAGTTGTAAAATTTGAATCAGTTTTTATAAACATTTTTGTGAATTTAGATAATTTTAAAACAAGATGAATGATGTCTGATTTTTAAAAAAAAGGTACAGGATGTTTATAATACATGTACTTACTAAAAGCATAAACAACTCATGACAAATGTAACCATAAGTCAGTATTATTCCACTTAGCCTAATGATATCCAGAGAAACCAAAGTACAGACTGCATGAACTTTTAGCTCCTTGAAGCATAGATTTCAAAAAAGGAATATTTTAAATCAACAGGAACTAAACTTAAAAAGGAAATTGCATGAAAAGTCAATGGATGATTTGAAGTCACTATTTATTATACAGGTAAAATTATGATGAACATGAGGTAAATAATAAAATCTATGTGCCTTCTTTTTTTTTTTTTTTATGTGCCTTCTTATAGTAGATTCAGACCATTGGCCAATAGGGAGAGAGTTAAAGGGAGAAATAGTCAATGTTGTGTTTTCAATGCTTGATGATTATGATTTTTGTCTTGTCTAAGAAAGTCCCCATAAGTACCTATAGTTTATAGTAATAAATGTCATGATCAATCAACAATATGATCCTTTAAAAATTACATGCTAAAGTATTTTAAGAAGTCTATACTTTACATAAAAAAGCCCATTAACAGTTTCAGTGAATTGAAGATTCCTCAATATATCAGTTACAACTAACAAATAATGTAGTTTTAGGGGTGAAAAAGAAGGACAGTGACTAGAATGTTACTTGACTTGTGTAAAATATTTTTATGATTATGTAATAAAAAATAAATATCTTTTAAGATAGAGCCTGATCGCAGTCAGTGGCATAGAAATTTGAGCAGGCATTGGAACTTTTTGAAAAGGACCAGGCAATCCTACCATATGTGTGTGTACATTCTTCTGATCATCTCCTAAACAAACGCTGTAGCCATTTACCAGATTAATGCGCACTAGGCAAAGGGGAATAACCAGAAAATTTGAGGACTAATGCATATGGTGTCTTAACAGACATTAATAAAAGGCCATCTATAAAATATTATTGTCTACAATTAGAGAGAGGAATTATGAAGGCTAGATACAAAGTAGAGTTCTATTTTAGATACATCTCACACTGAGTCTGAAAGATGTTTTGTGATCAATTTGGGGTTAATTTCTCCCCTTCGTGTATAACTAGTGTTGAAATGCTCAGTAGTTGCCCACACCCTTTTATTGGTCTCCTGACATGAAGGGAATTTCTCAGTGGATAATTTCTGCTCACTAGTCAGTGTTGTGCATCAGAAGCAGTATGGTACCCTAGAAGGTATTGCAATAATAAACAACATCAAAGACATAGTGAGAGCTGCTCTGCAGCAGGTCTGGGATACAGACACTTTCTCTTGATCTAGTGATGCCAGAGGTATTTGTGGTTGGATAAATATGCTGTGTGGTATATCTGTGAAGCCCTCACTAAGAAAATTTCTGTGTAAATCCTTAAGGTATAAAAGCTTGTTTGTGCCTTATGCAGTAGAGAACAGATCTCAGTTTGAAATGAATTCCTGGCCTAATACCAGTCTTTGGAAGATAATAACTGTGGCCTGTGGACACCAAGTGACTGTGCAATCAGACCTTCCTATCATGAGCTGATTAACATAAAACCCTCTAAATCTTAAGTTATCCAGGTGCAGCAGTAATCCACTGTATGACGGAAATGTCAAAAAGAGGATCAGGCACAATCAGTCCCAAAAAGCACAAATAAATTACATGAACATTTGGCACTGATGTCTTGACAAATATTCCTACTGGACAAATATCCCTCTTTCAGTTCAAACATATGGATTATGTGGAAATACCTTTGACCACTTAATCAGGAAGAAAATGTCAAACCTAGTTCACAGAAAGGGTTGAGCAATGTGTTGTCGATGCTAGCTGGGAATATACTGCCACCTATTATGATGGCACCTGTGCCACCCTGTGTGTCTTGAGCATTGTTCAACAAATGGAAGGATATGCTGAATCAGCCACTGACATAGAGGGCCTTATTCAGAGGACAGAAGTTGTAGGTAGGGTTAGCACCTCTCCTGATCACTTCCTGATAATCTCTGCACAGTGTATGCACCCTATCTGTACAGCCTTAGGAGCTCATATCAGAGGTGCTGTTTTTCAATGAGGACACTTCCAAGGGGAAATATTAAGGGTTCCACTGAACTGGAAGAAAGAATCACTGTCTTATCACTTTGGTCTTCTTCCTGTAGTGAAAAGTGAAAGTCACTCAGTTGTGTCTGACTATACAGTCCATGGAATTCTCTAGGCCAGAGGATCCAACCCAGGTCTCCCGCATTGCAGGTGGATTCTTTACCAGCTGAGCCAAAAGGGAAGCCCAAGAATACTGTAGTTTGTAGCCTATCCCTTCTCCAGTGGATCTTCTTGACCCAGGAATTGAACAGGAGTCTCCTGCATTTCAGGTGGATTCTTTGCCAACTGAGCTACTAGGGAAGCCCATAGACTAGTAGGTAAATACCGGAGTTACTACAGTGATGACAAAAGTAATGCTGATTTCAACAACATTTTAGAGTTGTTTCTATACAATAAGAGAAGGTTGTGGCATGCCTGAAATGATCGAGATTCACTGGAGCATTTTTTGATTTTTCCATTTTTTCCATGGGACAAATGGTAGGTGTGAACAGAAATTACAACCACCCAAGCCTGACACCCAGATAGGGAAATGAAGTTTTAAGATATTTTGGAAATGACTTGTATACTGTTGGTGGGAATATAAATGTGTACAGCCACTATGTAAGGGTTCCTTAAAAAAATTAAAAGTAGAACTACCATATTATCCAGAAGTTCCACTTGTGGGTATATATGGAAAAAAAATGAAAACAACTAATTCAGAAAGATACTTGAACCCTAACTTTCAGAACAGAACAATTTACAATAGCCAAGGCATGGAAACAAACCAAATGCCCATTAACAGAGAATTGGTGTAAGAAGATGTTATACACACACATGCACACGTGTGCACACACACACACTGGAATATTACTCAGTCATAGAAATAATGAAATATTGCCATTTTAAGCAACATGAATGGACCTAGAGAATATCATACTAAGTGAAGTAAGTCAGATAGAGAAAAACAAATAGGCTATTACTTATATGTAGAATCTAAAAAATAATGTAGATAAATCTATCTATAAAACAGAAACAGATTTACAGATTAAAAAAAGAAAAAACCTGGTCATCAAAGGGAACAGGGAGTGCGGAGGGATAAATTAGAAGTATGGGGTTAACAGATAAAAACTACATAAATTACATATACAACAAGGATTAGCACAGGGAACTATAGTCAATATCTTATAATAACCTACAGTGGAAAATAATCTGAAAAAATTTATATATATAACTAAATCACTTTGCTGTATACCTGAAATTAACACACTCTTTTAAATCAACTGTACTTTCATAAAAAAGATATTTTGTGGGTTAAGGTCTTGGTCCTCCAGAAAGGCAAGAAACCTTCACTACCCAAAAAGCAAGTTGAGGAAAGAGAGATTTCAACGGCTGGTAAAGACTTGAGATGACTGCTCTCAGTCAAGGCCTCATGACAAGCTGCAGGCAGCAGGGGTCTTTAGCTTGTCCATTTAGTCTTTTTAGAGACTGAGAAAGCCACCACTTGTAATGGATGGAGAATTTAATGACTAAATATGTAGATGAAGTGATATAGGGATGGGGTCTCTCTTTCCCAGAGCATCATTTCAAATGTTCTCCATCCTTCATTTGACTCATAAACATGCATCAGTCAGCTCTTTATAGGTGCAAACTAACAACCTCTTAGCTATTCTTTCTGATCTCAGGTTAATCTAACACAGAAATGTGGCAACCCTTATAAATCTACTTGGTACTCACACTTGGAAGTGAGGCCAACTTTATATGTGATGTGTTCTTATTTGCAGGAAAGATGGAAGTAAAGGAAAAAAGTTGATGAAAAAAAATTGCTTCAGCCTTTCTTTCCCCAGGTGAACAGTACCCTGGTACATTTCTTAAAGCATCTCGTAAGTTTTCTGTGATATTCCAGGCACCTGAATCAGGGGCCAGTTGGATAAAGATCCTTGTATGCTGAATTGTTTTGACAACCCTGTCCCTCCAAACCCCTCTCTGAGTGATTCTTGGAATCACATTTCCATGTAAGTCACCAGTACAGCAGCAGACTTTTTGTTAGGCTCTGGTTCAAGGTATCCCAGACTAATTACTCTGGTAGGGAAAAACCCTGAGATATGAAATACAAACAGGTCAAGAAGCAAATAATATTAAAAGAAAAATTATTTTGTAGTGACATAAAAATGGACTTTCGTACTGAGATATTTATTTGGCCAATATCATATTTTTTAACTAATAATGAACTGAACAACTAATTATTTATCAATTATTACACTACACTATTGTTGGACTTCTCAGATGGCACTAGAGGTAAAGAACCCTCCTGCCAATGCAGGAGACATAAGAGATGCAGATTCAATCCCTGGGTCAGAAAGATCCCCTGGAGAAGGAAATGACAACTCACTCCAGTATTCTTGCCTGGGAAATCCCATAGGCAGAGGAAGATTGCAGTAACAGTCCATCGGGTCTCAAAAGATTCAGGCAGGACTGAGCAACTAAACAACAGCAATAGTTTATTCTTATATCTAAATATATATTGAAGCCATAAAGGGAAAAGGCTGCTCTGAAAATCCTTCTGGAGTACTTTGGCTCTTCATATCTGACCAAGAGTAACTGTACATTTTGAAGGAGTATCCTAAAACATGACAGCTCCACAATCTGTAAGTAACAGCTTTTTTTTTTTTTTAATTTATATTTACCTAGTATTTCTTTTTGCACTCTACTATTAATCTATTTGTCATCTCAAGATACTTAATGAATGGTGCTAGCTGTTCATTTAAATCTGAAGATAAGATAGTATTTTCTTATGAAAATAGCTCTGATATATACATACTACTTTGATAAATTTTCCCTTTTCTATTGTTATAATGGGAAAATATGTGGAATAGATCTCAACATGCTAACTGGTTGATTTATTCATTTAATTTAATAAAATTTGGCAAAAAAGATGTGTAATGAACATCTATATCACATTCATGCTAATGATAGCAAACAATATGCCTGAGACATAGAGACAGCCATCAGTAGCTTAATTTTAAGTAGAAAATATAGCACTTTTAAGGTAAGTGGGATATTTACTCAAAAATCATTTGGCACAGAAATGTTAATATTACAAAAGGACAAAATAAATCAATGAGTGGTTTGTTAAATTTTATCTTTTGAAAAATATGATTTTTTCAAAGAGCTTCTTGAAGCATTCAATTATCTAAACATTATAAAACTGCATTTAAAGCCTGATGCTAAAACCCATAATAGAATAATATTTTAGAAAAAAATAATGTGATACCACAATACAAGAAAGATTGTTGATGCAGAAACTCATTAGGAGGCTGTAACACTCATGAAGGACACAGGCACAGAACACAAGATTTCAAAGGCCTGAGCTATGATGGTTCTGTGTCAGTAGAGATTACGGTATGGATATCAAAAAAAAATTCTCATCAAATTTGTGAAATTCAAAGATACTACTTCAAAGCTATCGGAAATCCTAAAGCTGTCTCAGATATTTAAATCTCACTGAGGAAGAACAGCTCCGGTCATGTTATTAAAACAGTAGAAAAGTCAGAGAGGTAGTTGGTTTCAAACCCTGGTGAATGGAAATTAGATTAATGCATGAGTGAAAGTGAAGTCTCTCAGTTGTGTCCGACTCTTTGTGACTCCATGGACTTTAGCCTACCAGGTTCCTCCATCCATGGCATTTTTCAGGCAAGAATACTGGAGTGGGTTGCAATTTCCTTCTCCAGGAGATCTTCCCAACCCAGGGATTGAACCTGGGTCTCCTGAATTGTAGGCAGACGCTTTACCGTCTGAGCCACCAGGGTGTAACCTTGTAATTTTGGTTATAAAGTGATTGTGTGTGTGTGTGTTAGTCACTCAGTCATGTCCAACTTTTTTTCACCCCATGGACTGTAGCCTGACAGGCTCCTCTGTCTATATAATTCTCTTCCTTCTCGAGGGGATTTTCCTGACTCAGGGATTGAACCCAAGTCCTCCTCATGGCAGGGAGATTCTTTGCAACCTGAGCTGCCAGGGAAGATGTGTAAAATGATTAAACAGTAAAAAATAAAAAAAAATAATAAATAAAATATAGCTGATTTAGAAGTACATGAGATTTACTCAGATTGTATGTTAAATGGCATGGGATGGAAGACTCCTTTTTTCACTTCAAACCATTACCATTTTGGTTAAAAAGTGCCTCTCTGGGTGAGGAGAAAAGGGAACACTTTTACACTGTTGGTGGGAATGCAAACTAGTACAGCCACTATGGAGAACAGTGTGGAGATTCCTTAAAAACCTGGAAATAGAACTGCCATATAACTCAGCAATCCCACTGCTGGGCATACACACTGAGGAAACCAGAATTGAAAGAGACACGTGTACCCCAATGTTTACTGCAGCACTGTTTACAATAGCCAGGACATGGAAGCAACCTAGATGTCCATCAGCAGACTAATGGATAAGAAAACTGTGGTACATATACACAATGGAGCATTACTTAGCCATTAAAAAGAATACACTTGAATCAGTTCTAATGAGGTGGATGAAACTGGAGCATATTATACAGAGTGAAGTAAGCCAGAAAGAAAAACACCAATATAGTATACTAATGCATATATATGGAATTTAGAAAGATGGTAATGATAACCCTATATGCGAAACAGCAAAACAGACACTGATGTATACAACAGTCTTTGGGACTCTGTGGGAGAGGGTGAGAGTGGGATGATCTGAGAGAATAGCATTGAAACATGTATACTATCATATGTGAAACAGATGGCCAGTCCAGGTTCAATGCATGAGACAGGGTGCTCAGGGCTGGTGCACTGGGATGACCCACAGGGAGGGAGGTGGGAGGGGATGGGGAGGGAGGTGGGAGGGAGGTGGAAGGAGATGGGGAGGGAGGTGGGAGGGGGGGTTTAGGATGGGGAACACATGTACACCCATGGCTTATTCATGTCAATGTATGTCAAAAACCACTACAATACTGTGAAGTAATTGGCCTCCAATTGAATAAATTAAAAAAAAATAAAAATAAAAAGTGCCTCTCTCTCTAGAAGCCTTAGCACAGAGAACCAGGAAAACTGACTGCAATCAAGAGAACATGATTTACAGGTCCAGCATATTTTTACAAAGAGCTATTGCATTAGAAGAAGTGAGCTATTTCAAATGTGTTTCGATAGGAAGTCGGCCAGCCAGAATTTTGTAAAGCAAATTGGAGACAAACAAAGAATCCATAGAAGACAACAGATAAAGACTCAGCACTCAATGTACTTTGTTCAGGCGCAAAGGAAATTATGGCATGTGTGCTTTTTAGTGGGAAAAGCCTTGAAATAAGCATTGGACATCCCACTACGTGTGAGTTAGAAAGAAGAAGAATGGGATCTGAATATACAGATTCACACTGATTTCAATAAGGGTGGACTAATATCCAGACACTATTTGAGGCACACTGGACTGTCATCCAGTTTTGAAGCACACCAGTCACCATGAACAGTATTAAAGGCAAAAAGATAGGACACTGAAAGAGGAACTCCCCAGGTTGGTAGGTGGCCAATATGCTACTGAAGATCAGTGGAGAAATAACTCCAGAAAGAATGAAGAGACAGAGCCAAAGCAAAAACAACACCCAGTTTTGGATGTGCCAAGTGATGGAAGTAAATTCTGATGCTATTAAGAACTATATTGCATAGAAATCTGGAATTTTAGGTCCATGAGTCAAGGTAAATTGGAAGTGGTCAAACAGGAGATGGCAAGACTGAACGTCGACATTTTAGGAATCAGTGAACTAAAATGAACTGGAATGGGTGAATTTAACTCAGATAACCATTATATCTACTACTGTGGGCAAGAATCCCTTAGAAGAAATGGAGTATCCATCATAGTCAACAAGAGTCTGAAATGCAGTACCTGGATGCAATTTCAAAAAAGAAAGAATGATTTCTGTTCATTTCCAAGGCAAACCATTCAATATCACAGTAATCCAAGTCTATGCCTCAAGCAGTAATGCTGAAGAATCTGAAGTTGGACTGTTCTATGAAGACCTACAAGAACTTCTAGAACTGACACCCAAAAAAAGATGTCCTTTTCATTATAGGGGACTGGAATGCAAAAGTAGGAAGTCAAGAATCACCTGGAGTAACAGGAAAATTTGACCTTTGAGTACAGAACGAAGCAGGGTAAAGGCTAATAGAGTTTTGCCAAGGAACACACAATTCATAGCAAACACCCTCTTCCAACAACAAAAGAGAAGATTCTACACATGGACATAACCAGATGGTCAACACCGAAATCAGATTGATTATATTCACTGCAGCCAAAGATGGAGAAGCTCTATACAGTCAGCAAAAACAAGACCAGGAGCTGACTGTGGCTCAGATCATGAGCTCCTTATTGCAAAACTCAGAAGAAAATACGGAAAACCACTAGACCATTCAGGTATGACTTAAATCAAACCCCTTATGATTATTCTGTGGAAATGACAAAGATTCAATGGATTAGATCTGGTAGACAGGGTGCCTGAAGAACTATGGACGGAGGTTCATGACATTGTACAGGAGGCAGGGATCAAGACCATCTCTAGGGAAAAGAAATGCGAAAAGGCAAAATGGTTGTCTGAGGAGGCCTTACAAATAGCTATGAAAAGAAGAGAAGTGAAAGGCAAAGGAGAAAAGGAAAGATATACCCATTTGAATGCAGAATTCCAAAGAATAGCAATGAAACAACAAAGCCTTCCTCAGTGATTAATGCACAGAAACAAAGGAAAACAATAGAATGGGAAAGGCTCGAGATCTCTTCAAGAAAACTAGAGATACCAAGGGAACGTTTCATGCAAAGATGCACACAATAAAGGACAGAAATAGTATGGACCTAAAAGAAGCAGAAGATATTAAGAAGAGGGGGCAAGAATACACAGAAGAACTGTACAAAAAAGATCTTCATGACCAAGATAATCATGATGGTATGATCACTCACCTAGAGCCAGACATCCTGGAATGCAATGTCAAGTAGGCCTTAGAAAGCATCCCCATGAACAAAGCTAGTGGAGGTGATGGAATTCCAGTTGAGTTATTTCAATTTCTAAAAGAGGATGTTGTGAAAGTACTGCACTCAATATGCCAGCAAATATGGAAAACTCAGCTTTGGCCATAGGACTGGAAAAGGTCAGTTTTCATTCCAGTCCCAAAGAAAGGCAATGCCAAAGAATGTTCAAACTCCCACACAATTGCACTCATCTCACACACTAGGAAAGTAACACTCAAAATTCTCCAAGCCAAGCTTCAACAGTACATGAACCATGAACTTCCAGATGTTCAAGCTGGATTTTAAAAAGGCAGGGGAATCAGAGGTCAAATTGCCAACATCCACTGGATCATCAAAAACACAAGAGAGTTCTAGAAAAATATCTATTTCTGCTTTATTGACTATGTCAAAGCCTTTGACTGTGTGGATCACAACGAACTATGGAAAATTCTTCAAGAGATGGGAATACCAGACCACTGACCTGCCTCCCGAGAAATCTGTAGGCAGGTCAAGAAGCAACAGTTAGAACTGGATGTGTAACAGCAGACTGGTTCCAAATCAGGAAAGGAGTACATCAAGGCTGTATATTGTCACCCTGCTTATTTGACTTAAATGCTGAGTAAGTACATCATGTGAAATCCCAGGCTGGTTGAAGCACAAGCTGGAATCAAGATTGCTGGGAGAAATATCAATAACTTCAGATATGCAGAAGACACCATTCTTATGGAAGAAAGTGAAGAAGAACTCTTTAAAGAGCCTCTTGATGAAAGTAAAAGAGGAGAGTAAAAAAGTTGGCTTAAAGCTCAACATTCAGAAAACTAAGATCATGGCATCTGGTCCCATCACTTCATGGCAAATAGATGGAGAAACAATGGAAACAGACTTTATTTTTGGGGGGGCTCCAAAATCACTGCCAATGGTGACTGCAGCCATGAAATTAAAAGACACTTGCTCCTTGGAAGAAAAGCTATGACCAAACTAGACAGCATATTAAAAAGCAGAGACATTACTTTGCCAACAAAGGTCTGTCTAGTCAGAGCTATTGTTTTTCCAGTAGTCATGTATGGATGTGAGATTTGGACTATAAAGAAAGCTGAGTGCCAAAGAATTGATACTTTTGAACTGTGGTGTTGGAGAAGACTCTTGAGAGTCTGTTGGCCTGCACGTAGACCCAACCAGTCAATCTTAAAGTAATCTGTCCTGAAAATTCATGGAAGGACTGATGCTGAAGCTGAAAGTCCAATACTTTGGCCACCTTATGCAATAAACTGGCTCTTTGGAAAAGACCTTGACGCTAGGAAAGATGAAGGCAGGAGGCGAAGGGGACGACAGAGGATGAGATGGCTGGATGGCATCATTGACTCAATGGACATGAGTTTGAGTAAGCCCTGGGAGTTTGTGATTGGCAGGTAAGCTTGCATGCTGAAGTCCATGGGGTCACAAAGAATCAGACACAACTGAGTGACTGAACTGGAGTGACTACCTTAGTCTAGGTTCTGACAGAACTAAAAAAAAAATTGATTTTGTGTTGTGACTTGTTTATAAATATTTTACTTTAGCTTCTATGAACTACTGTATCTACCCACTGATAACACACAAAAGTACAATCATGCCTATAAAGTAGATGCCCAGGTGGGCTAAGCCAATAGAAACTATGTAACTTGAAAGTGATACACATGACTGCTGTATCTGTCCTTCAAAATAAGTTAAGTTGTAATCACTGGAGACAGATTCCCTATGACATTAACAGTAAACAATGAACCTAGAAGACTTTAATAATAAAATTTTTGTAATATCTAATAATTATTGAGTAAATTATGTGTACACATTTAAAGTACAAGCTTTTAATATTGCATTGAATTTAATTTATTATAGCAAACTGGGATATGAATTTTCTTATAATACCCACTTTAGAGATGATAAACAAATGAAAAAATGAATGCAAAGTCACAAAGCAAGATACAAAACCTTTTCACTAAATTATTAAAACATGTTCTCAACAAGGGGAGGTTTTCTTTAAGGTAATATGTTTTAATTTTATGATATGAAATTAAATTTTTATGTAAATTTCTTCACTAACATATCTATATTGTGTTATTATTCACTAAGTTGTAAAATATTCAATAGGATTTACAGGTAGTAATGATTTTATAATTATAATAGAACCAATTATATTATAAATTAATCATAGATTCCACAAAATTAAATATAAACAATGGGATTTAATGTCAATAAAAAACATACTGGGAGAGGATTGATTTCAGTCCCTTTTTCTTTTTACTCTTCTTTTGATAAAGAAAGCATAGAGATTGATGATGGGAATAATTTTGAGGTTGAGAGAGGAAAATTATGGCCTAGTTTTGAGAGAAAGAAATCATGGTATGAAATTCAGTACAGCTATTAGTACTGAATTAATAGGATACTGAAGCAGTAACCCCCACTATTTACATATAATGCTGGAAGAGTCCATACTTTATACAGATACATACTGGTCTAAAGCAGCCATGACCTTTGATTTGAGGGCATATGCTTTCAAATTTTTACTGTGAGGTCCACTGATTCCTTCTAATTAATGGAAGACATACAAAGGGACAAACAATTTCTGGAGTCCTTTTTTCCCCAACATTACAGTTTACTAAACTTCACATTGTTAACAAGAATTGTCAAAATGATATTTCTCTGAGGTATTCTACACACTAGGCAGTCATGGTCACAGTTTAACACTCATGATTCCCGTAAAAGAGATGGGAGACAAAAACACTCGCTCTACTTAATGAAAGTAAATAAGGGCAAAATTCTAAAATATCAGGCTATCAACCCATCTGGGTCTGGGGAATTTCAATAAACTGGACACAGAACAAGTCACCTCAGTAAGGATGGTGAGAAATTACCTCAGGGGATTCACAAGAAAAGGCTTAAATTCCACATCTGAGTTCTGTGTAATAATAGTGAATGAGTCGTAGCCTTTGTTTTGGAAAATAGGTTGGTTCCCAGATTACCTAAGGATGTAACAGAGAACTCCATGGGACAGATGGGAATCCTGAAGAAAAAGAGAAAAGAAAAAGAAAAGAAAAAGAAGCCGTACAGTTTCATGGACATTTTGGTGAAACCTTTTATAATGTGAATAGAGGCTTACAGAGACAATGGACTTGGCTAACTAATAGAAATTCTAACCGTTTTCAGTTGTCCAGATGTGGCAAATTTCCAAGGGGCTCCTTAGGATGAAAAATACTGAAGTTTATAAAGAGTGGATAGATCTAGAATACTTTCACATTGCAACTCAAATATTCTTTAATTTTTGTGTATTACAGAAACATCTAAGTTGTTTCATATCAATGGTAGTTATCCAGGTTCTAGAAATTTATTTATTCCTCCTCTATTATAGCTTCACCCTGTTTGCAAAGCCAGCCACACAACTGAATTCTCCACATCTTGCAGTGTGCACTTACCTTAAAAATATGTATGTAATGATGATTTAATACTTATTTTGTTATGCTTTATATGTTTCTAGATGTTAGATTATAATATATAAGAATAAATTCTATTTGCACATTTTCTATTTTTCATTGATTTATTTACACCTATTATATAGCAGGCACATGATGGGAAATTTTATGTGATATTTAAAATTTTAAATGATCTGTTATGCCTCTGTGATTCTATATGACTTTCATTTTAATGCATTTAAATTTTTCATGTTTAATAATTTTGAAGTCTGCGTTCTTGGCTAGATTGTATGTTCCATGTGCTTTATGTGTGCATAGAAGCTGCTATATAAAGATCAATAGATATTTAATAAATAAATGACAAGGCAACCACCATAATTTTATAGAATATAATGTGGCTCTAAAGCAAAGTTTAATACTTGAAATTTATCTGACACCTTAATTTTCTATGTTATCTAATATTTATTTAATAAAATATAAAAGTTCCATGTTACTTCTCCCTTTACTGATTCTTATGCTTTCTAAGCTTTCTATTCTCTATGGAAGGTTTAAGGTTTTCTGTTTTATTCACCTCATTCTAACTCCCTAGAAGATGAGTTATACTCTATGGTTAAGTGGCAAATGTCATTATCCAGGAATCCCTAGCGAAACAAGTAAGTGATTTAAAAATATAAGCGGATTAGTAGCTCTCTTTATGGCTCAATGAAGCTTCTTTCTATTCTTGTTCTTGAATCTTTTCTACGTTGGATCACTCTTTGCTTAATCGCCCTTGCAATAATATGGAACAAGGGGTGGCTTTCATTTGGGAAGTTAATCCCATGCTTGAAATATCTCTTAAAACAAAACTAGCATCAAAATCATGGGGGGACTAAATGGTGGATATGTTTGACATGCTTCTTTTATCTCTGGAAAATATGTTTTTTCCTTTGTTATTTAAAAAAATAGTCTATATTAATCCTCTACATCAACTCAGTAGGAATTTGGGGACTGACTTAAGGATGTAGTCGAGATTTGTATATGGAGGTGAAATGATTCTTCCAATCATGTATTAGGTTGGTGAAAAAGTAATTGCGGTTTTACATTGTTGAACTTTGCCATTTGATATTGGAATATATTTTTAAATAAATGTGGTTATGTTATGCATTATTTTAATGTGCATCTCTTGCTTTGTGTTTTTGTTACTGCATTATTATTTTCTGTTTATTTTATACGTATTTTAGGCTATGGAAATGATGTTAGACAAAATGCACATTCGAGTGATTTTCTTACTTGAGTTCAAAATGGGTCATAAAGCAGTGGAGACAACTTGTAACACCAACTTTGCATTTGGCCTAGAAACTGTTAATGAACATAGAGTGAAGAGTAATTCAAGAAATTTTGCAACGGAAATGAGAGCCTTGAAAATGAGAAGCATAGTGCCCAGCCATCGGAAGCTGACAATGGCCAACTGAGAGTATCATCGAAGTTGATCCTCTTACAACCACCTGAGAAGTTGCCCAAGGACTCAGCTTCAACCATTCTATGGATGTTTGGTATGTGAAGCATATTGGAAAGGTGAAAAAGCTCAATAAATGAGTGCCTTGGGAGATGACCACAAATTGAAAAATTTGTCATTTTGAAGTATCATCTACTCTTATTCTATACAATAATGAATCATTTCTCAATTGGATTGTGATGTGCCACAAGTGGATTTTATATGGCAACACAGAGTGACTAGCTCAGTGGCTGGTCCAAGAAGAAGCTCCAAAGCACTTCCCAAAGCCAAACTTGCACCAAAAAAAACGTGGGGGGGGGTGGTCATAGTCACTGTTTGGTGGTCTGTTGCTGGTCTGATCCACTACAGCTTTCTGAATTCCAGTGAAACCATTGCATCTGAGAAGTCTGCTCAGCAAATTGATGAGATTTACCAAAATTTACAATACCTGCAGCCACCATTAGTCAACAGAAAGGGCCCAGTTCTTCTCTGCAACTATGCCCATCTGTGCATCACACAACGAACATTTCAAAAGTTGAATGAACTGGACTACGAAGTTTTGCCTCATTTGCCACATTCACCTGACTTATCTCCAACCGACTACCACTTATTTAACCATCTCAACAACTTTTTGCAGGGAAAATGCTTCCACAAGTAGCAGGACACAGAAAATGCTTTCCAAGTGTTCGTTGAATTCTGAAGCATGGATTTTTATGCTATAGGAATAAACTTACTTGTCATTGGCAAAAAAAAATGTGTTGATTGTAATGGTTCCTATTTTGATTAATAAAGATGTGATTGAGCCTAGCTATTATGATGTAAAATTCAGGGTATGAAACCATTATTACTTCTACACCAACCTAATAGTTAATTGAGGTTACTTTACTATGGAGGATATATGGACAGTTTTGTTTAAAGACAATCCTATTTAAAACTCCTTCCTGCTTGCATTTCTATAGTGCAGCAATCACAGCACTAAAATACTAAATTCTAAGAAGGCCTTGAAACTTCTATCTAACTTAAATTTTAGCAAAGCAATCCCTTCAGTAGTAGAAACTCGAATTAAAACTGAGTTTGCTTAAAACTAAGAGAGACAGGGTGAGATAGATATATTCATTATTCTGGTCAGCCAAGAAAGAAAGGCAAGATTCTAGTACTAAATGCTGAAGAAGCAGCTTCTTGAGTCTTTGCAATTTTTTTTTTTTTTTTTTTTTTTTAGTTTTAGCAGAAGGAACAGCTTCTTTGGCATCCTGGTTGGTACTGAGACACTGGGAATTATTTCAGGAAGTCCAGGCTAACATCTCTCTCTTCAGCTCTCCCAACAATGTGGGAGTATTGTATATATGTTTTATAAAACTTATTAAATCCCTTTATCATAAAACTAGCTAGAGTATATCTTATTCTCTGCAAGTAAAAGCTGATTTGTACCTCTGACAATATAAGATAACACAAAATTGTGTGAGATAATAGTCTCACACATGGTGATTGCTCAGCAGATAAAGAATCCACCTGCAATGCAGAAGATGCAGGAAACATGGGTTCAGTTTCTGGGTAGGGAAGATTCCCTGGAAATGGCAACCTGCTCCAGTATTCTTGCCTGAAAAATTCCATGGACAGAGGGGCCTGGCAGGCTACAGTCCATGGGGTCACAAAAAGTCAGACATTCCTGAGGAACTGAATATGCATGTATGCATAGTCATATTGACATAAACAATTATACATGGATACAAGATGTGTATCCATCCACACATCTTTCTTGGGAATCTGGTTCTTGAAACTAGGATTAAAAGGTTAATACTGGGCCAGACACATAGTAAACCAAAAACAAATATTCTCTGTTTGCTATTTTGCAGCTTGTCTACATAAGATTTTCAGGCACACCATCACAGCCCCTGGCAGAGTTTTAATTTTTGCTTTTGCAGCTCACAGAATGTGAAGTATATAATTTGTAAATATGCATTTACTTGCATTTCTATGGCCTGTGTCTCCCGTTTGCTGAATTTAAAAAGTACAGTCCCTTTCCCATTCTACTTGCACTTCTATGGCTTGTGGGCTTCCTTTTATGGAATTAAAAAAATACAATCCCTTTCCTTTTCTACCGAAAAATTCATTTTACTGAATTTAAAAAATAAAATCTCTTTCCTATTCCTATTCTAAAATACCTTGGAAAACTTGAGTCTGGTACTTTTAAATTAGGCAATTCCCTAACGCAATATTTCTAGGAATTACATCATAGGCTAACATCATATTTACTATGGTAATATTTGTAAGAACTAGAAAATAAACTATATTATCAGAAGCATAAAGTTATAGTAATACATTTATAAATTATTTTTATAAGCTAATATTACATACTGCATTTTTAAGTGTTTTCACTTTTAGTTCTGCCAAAACTTTTTGTAATAAACAACCTATCTGTCTCATCTATACACGTGGAGATGCTCAGAGTTGACACAATATAATTGAATCAAAGGAAGTAACATACAATCTTTAAGAATAAATTAATCCCCATAATAATATGTTTCTGAGCCCATTACTGCTGACTTAGTGTTTAAATCATTTGTATGACCCTAACTTGCTTTGCTCTTGTATTTCAGTTGCCTGTATAGCTAACCTTATAGAAATGTATTACATAAGATTAAACTGTCATAAACCAGACCTTCACAGATGTTCTTTGCACAAACAGCATAAACAGTAACAATGGCTTTGCATAATATTTAGTACTAACGTTAACACCTAATCAAAATTGCCACCCTGTTTTGTTTTGAAATGCAAAGCTATGTACAGACTGACTCTCTGGTACCAAATTCCCTTCTGGATCCTTTGGGAGAAATAATTGAGTTGAGCCTGGACAGGATAAACCGTGTACAAATGTGATCAGTTCATCAGAGCCCTTTGACATTATTTTTCATGTTTGATGGTGACCAGTCCCCTTGGACATATTACAGGAACTTAAACTGCTTTGAAATAATTTACCTTTTGACTTACACTTCTTAAGTAGAAGATCCTACTGTCTGGTAATTCTATAACAACACTCCCCTTCTGCTTCTAAGTTCCACCTTTAAACTGAACTGAAAGTCTTGTTTTTCTATTGTTTGGCATGATTTATGAAACTCTGCTTGTCTTTATCTTTAATATTGTTTAGATAACTTGGACCTTCCTCTGATTTGGAAAAGATGGCCCATGACACTTTCTTCACACAAATATGTAATCAGTGTCTGAATTGAGGATGTATAAACCAGTCTTTCTTGATATTTTATCTCAGAGGAATAGAGAAACAAATGTAAATAGATTAATGGCCGTCTTCCATTAAGCATAACAGGGTCTAGATGGAGACAAAGTTGTCTTCAAGCATCTTCCTCTCTGGGTCATTAATCACCTCATTTAGTTCTACAGTAACAGAGATACATCCACCAAAAGAAGGCACACTAAACCACGTTCTTACCAGAAGTAGTCCCTGGGGGCAGAGATGAATTTACTTTCCATCAGTGTGTTCCCACAGCATCTTCGTTAATTCCCAGCATGGGGACTGGGTCAAGGATGTTTTCATATCGACTCTATGAGGTATCTTTGGCCACAAGCCAGGGACTGCCTTCTAAGAAATAAAAGATTAAGAAAGGGAAGATTTGCGGTTTATTTTGGTAGACATAGCATGGATTATACACTGATTTTAGTTTAGCTATCAATACTATCAGTAGGAATCATGAGTCATTTTCCCTTATCAATCTGTCTTGAGACATTTAAAAATCATGTCTATTGATGTTCTATAAGATAGATATTTCATGGAATATCTATAACCTAATGTGTTAGGTCTGAAAAAGAAATGTCTAAAAGCTTTCACTTTTTAAGAGCATTGGAAGGACTCAGTTCTTTTATAGATAAATGACAGTGAGATAGTATAAATGATTTATTTACAGGCTTGTTATTAGTCTGGGTTGAACCAGAATTCTAGTCTACAGCCAATAGGACTCACTTGATATATCCACCATATATAAATGTATTTTAGTCACTGTCTCTATGATATAAATATTTAAAATTACTTACAAGCTATTATAACAACACATTCTTCAATGGACAAAATGAAAAATTTTCAGTTGAGTTTAGTAATATTACTCTCCAATCCCAAAGAAAGGCAATGCCAAAGAATGCTCAAACTACCGCACAATTGCACATGCTAGTAAAGTAATGCTCAAAATTCTCCAAGCCAGGCTTCAGCAATATGTGAACTGTGAACTTCCTGATGTTCAAGCTGGTTTTAGAAACAGCAGGGGAACCAGAGATCAAATTGCCAACATCCGCTGGATCATGGAAAAAGCAAGAGAGTTCCAGAAAAGCATCTATTTCTGCTTTATTGACTATGCCAAAGCCTTTGACTGTGTGGATCACAATAAACTGTGGACAATTCTGAAAGAGATGGGAATACCAGACCACCTGATCTGCCTCTTGAGAAATTTGTATGCAGGTCAGGAAGCAACAGTTAGAACTGGACATGGAACAATAGGTTGGTTCCACATAGGAAAAGGAGTTCGTCAAGGCTGTATGTTGTCACCCTGCTTATTTAACTTATATGCAGAGTACATCATGAGAAACACTCGACTGGAAGAAACACAAGCTGGAACCAAGATTGCTGGGAGAAATCTCAATAACCTCAGATATGCAGATGACACCACCCTTATGGCACAAAGTGAAGAGGAACTTAAAAGCCTCTTGATGAAAGTGAAAGTGGAGAATGAAAAAGTTGGCTTAAAGCTCAACATTCAGAAAACTAAGATCATGGCATCCGGTCCCATCACTTCATGGGAAATAGATGGGGAAACAGTGGAAAGTGTCAGACTTTATTTTTTGGGGCTCCAAAATCACTGCGATGGTGACTGCAGCCATGAAATTAAAAGATGCTTACTCCTTGGAAGGAAAGTTATGACCAACCTAGATAGCATATTCAAAAGCAGAGACATTACTTTGCCAACAAAGATTCATCTAGGCAAGGCTATGGTTTTTCCGGTGGTCATGTATGGATGTGAGAGTTGGACTGTGAAGAAAGCTAAGCGCCGAAGAATTGATGCTTTTGAACTGTGGTGTTGGAGAAGACTCTTGCAAGTCCCTTGGACTGCAAGGAGATCCAACCAGTCCATTCTGAAGGAGATCAGCCCTGGGATTTCTTTGGAGGCAATGATGCTAAAGCTGAAACTCTAATACTTTGGCCACCTCATGCGAAGAGTTGACTCATTGGAAAAGACTCTGATGCTGGGAGGGAATGGGGGCAAGAGGAGAAGGGGGCGACAGAGGATGAGATGGCTGGATGGCATCACTGACTCGATGGTCGTGAGTCTGAGTGAACTCCGGGAGTTGGTGATGGACAGGGAGGCCTGGCGTGCTGCGATTCATGGGGTCGCAAAGAGTGGGACACATCTGAGCGACTGATCTGAATATTACTCTTTGTTCCTTTAGATGTGTTGCTTCAAGTTGATTTACCAAAAATTCATTTTCTTTGTCTTCAGAAAAGAACCATTGGCACATTTACATTTATAACAAAAAACTCTCCAAATTACCAATTCTATCAAATTAGAGACTGTTTTCAGACATAAAAGTCTATTTTACAATTTGTAAAACCTCCAAATGACTATTTCATATATCATAAAATATTTTTACTGAAATAACTAGAGCAACATTTTCCCTGAATTTAAGAATTTTGATAATAGACAACTGAAATTCAAAATAATTTAAAGCAATGAGTCCTAATTTGCATTTATTCTCCAATAACATCAAATAAAAAATATAAATTGCTAAATATTCTATCAAGTATAATGCATGGACTTGCATATAAAGAGGATCTACATTTAATACTTTATAAAACATCATTTGCAGTTATTTATTGTTAAAGCTGATTGGCAAAGAATTGTTGGTTTCAAACTGTGGTGCTGGATATGACTCTTGAGAGCCCCTTGGACTGCAAGGAGAGCAAACTAGTCAATCTTAAGGAAAATCAACCCTTAATATTCATTGGAAGGACTGATGCTGAAGCTCCAACACTTTGGCCACCTTATGTGAAGAACTGACTCATTAGAAAAGACCCTGGGATGCTGGGAAGACTGAAGGCAGGAGGAGAAGGGGATGACAGAGGACAGGATATTTGGATGGTATCACTGACTCAATGGACATGAGTTTGAGCAAGCTCTGGGAGATGGTGAAGGACAGGAAATCCTGGCATACTGTTGTCCATGGGGTCACAAAGAGTTGTACACAGCTGAGCAAATGAACAACAACGATTGTTAAAGCTAAATTTGGACACCAAAAATATTTCAAAGGTGTTTAAATAAATATAACTTTATTTCTGTTTATTTTCTTTGTAAAATCATAGATATAATGATAAGATGTTATTTCATTTTTTTAAGCCTGAGTAATAAAGGTCTTCATATCAGATTAACTATTTTCCTCCACAAATATGGCCAGAGAATCTAAGATAGAATTATTCAATAGACAATGTCAACTATCTGTGTCAGAAACTGTAATATGTGTTTACTTATTACAACAATTCTCTTAGATAAGTACAGTAACTTAATTCCCATTTCATATAGAGATCAATGAAATAAAATAGAAAGCCCAGAGATAAATCCATGCACCTACAGACACCTTATCTTTGACAAAGGAAGAAAAAATGTACAATGGAGAAAAGAGAGTCTCTTTAACAAGTGGTGCTGGGAAAACTGGTCAGCCACATGCTAAAGAATGAATCTAGAACACTTTCTAACATTATACACAAAAATAAACTCAAAATGGATTAAATATCTAAATGTAAGACCAGAAATTATTATAAACTCTTAGAGGATAACATAGGCAGAAGACTCTATAATATAAATCACAGCAAGATCCTCTATGACCCACTTCCCAGAGTAATGGAAATAAAAACAAAAATAAACAAATGGGACGTAATTAAACTTAAAAGCTTTTGCACAACGAAGAAAACTATATGCAAGGTGAAAAGGCAGCCTTCAGAATTGGAGAAAATAATCGCAAAAGAAACAACAAAGACAAAGAATTAATCTACAAAATATACAAGCAGCTCATTCAGAGCAATACCAGAAAAATGAACAATCCAATCAAAAAGTGGGCAAAAGAACTAAACAGACATTTCTCCAAAGAAGACATACAGATGGCTAATAAACACAGGAAAAGATGCTCAATATCACTCATTACTAGAGAAATACAAATCAAAACCACAATGATACATGTATCATCTCACACCGGTCAGAATGTATGCCATCAAAACGTCTACAAACAGTTAATGATGGAGAGGTCGTGGAGAAAAGGGAACCTCTTACACTGTTGTTGGGAATGCAAAGTAGTACAGCCACTATGGAAAACAGTGTGGAGATTTCTTAAGGCTGGAAATAGAACTGCCATACAACCCAGCAATCCCACTGCTGGGCATACACACCTAGAAAACCAGAATTGAAAGAGACACATGTACCCCAAGGTTCATTGCAGCACTACTTACAATAGTTAGGATATGGAAGTACCCTAGATATACATCTGCAGATGGATGGATAAGGAAGTTGTGGTACACATATACAATGGATTATTACTCAGCTATAAAAAAGAATGCATTTGTGTCAGTTCTAATGAGGTGGACGAAACAAGCCTATCATACAGAGTGAAGTAAGTGAGAAAGAGAAACACCAGTACAGTGTATTAACACATATATATGGATTTAGAAAGACAGTAATGACGATCCTATATGCAAGACCACAAAAGAGACACAGATATAAAAGTCAGACTTACAGACTCTGAGAGAAGGTGAGGATGGGGTGATTTGGAGAAAAGCATTGAAATATGTAGATTACCATATGTAAAATAGATGACTACTGCAAATTTGATGCATGAAGCAGTGCACTCAAAGCCTGTGCTCTGGAGCAACCCAGAGGGATGGGGTGGTGAGGGGGTGGGACGGAATTCAGGATGGGGGGAGACATATTCACCCGTGGCTGATGCATGGTGATGTATAGCAAATACTATTATAATATTGTAAAGTAATTATCCTCCAATTAAAATAAATAATTTTAAAAAGAAAGAAAAACTATATAAGCCAAAAAAAAAAAAGAAAGATAATTCCCATTTCATAGATGAGGAATTGAGGTTTACAGAGGTGACCGTTCCAGTGTCTCAGTATTACTATTTAATATTTAAATTGATATTAGTCTTATTCCAATATATGTGCACTTATCACTAGAAACTTTTGCTTTTCCATCTTTAAATTTCAAAAGCATTTTAAAATAGTAATATCTAAATATAATAGATATTGACATTGCCTAAAATATCCAATAAAAAAACAGTGATAAAGGAATTGTGGTAAGTAGAATAAATTTATTACTTAGCAGCCATCAAAAATAAAGATCCAATGATATGAGGTCTGAAACTAACTTCAAAACAATTACGACAGGTGAGAGAATATGGATATAGAAGAAACAAGCTTAGTCATGTATCTGATAACTGCTGAAAGCTGAGTAATGAGTACAACAGGTTTATTAAAATAATCTCTGTATTTTGTATAGAGACTTTAAAAACCTATAAATCTTTTAAAACCAGTTTGACTAAAACAGAGTTACTCAGAACATGGAATGACACAGATAAGAAAGGCTTCCTCAGCGATCAGTGCAAAAAAATAGAGGAAAACAATAGAATGGGAAAGACTAGATATCTCTTCAAGAAAATTAGAGATACCAAGGGAACATTTCATGCAAAGATGGGCTCGATAAAGGATAGAAATGGTATGGACCTAACAGAAGCAGAAGATATTAAGAAGAGGTGGCGAGAGTACACAGAAGAACTGTATAAAAAAGATCTTCACGACCAAGATAATCATGATGGTGTGATCACTCACCTAGAGCCAGACATCCTGGAATGCAATGTCAAGTGGGCCTCAGGAAGCATCCCCATGAATAAAGCTAGTGGAGGTGATGGAATTCCAGTTGAATTATTTCAAATCCTAAAAGAGGATGTTGTGAAAGTACTGCACTCAATATGCCAGCAAATTTAGAAAACTCAGCATTAGCCATAGGACTGGAAAAGGTCAGTTTTTATTCCAGTCCCAAAGAATGTTCAAACTACCACACAATTGCACTCATCTCATATGCTAGCAAAGCAATGCTCAAAATTCTCCAATCCCTATAATATATACTTCAGTAAAGGAGAAATACTTAAAAATTATATTTGGCTTACCCTTTTTGAATCTATCTCTGAAAATAAATATACCAAAATGCCAGAGACAAAAATGTTCTTCAGCTGTGGAAATGTTACAAAATGTATATTGTTTTCCTATTCCTTATTAAGTTTTACCCTGAGTATGCATTGTAGCTTTTTTATTTGGAAATATAAGCATAGTTAAAGGACTAACTATAGGCATTTTGATTTAAAGTTCTTAAAAAAAAAAAAAAGGATGTAAATTGATTAAAATACTAAACTCCTATAGATAATCTTGTAAACGATTAGAAGTAAAAGACAATTATTTTACAAAGCTACTATATTCAAAATAATAATTTTGTTTGAAAGTTAAATGTATGCTCAAATTAAGTTGTCATAAATTTTGAATGTGTATGTTTAACATACAATAACTAAATTGTTAATTTTATATAGTTTAAACTTCTTTTGAGTACAGATATACATTTTGAAATGGCATTGAAAATAAAATACCTTTAAACATAATATAATGATGTATCCAAGGTTCAGAATTATAGGGGAAAATATTCATTGATTTTAGAGAGAAGACACATAAGGATTCCTCAACAATATTGTGTGAATATATATTCTTTGTGTATTGGAAGTTCTCTATTTAAAAAGTGATGCTATTTTAAAGAGAAATAAATCATTTTGTTCAGGTAAAACTACCAGTGCTCGTGATACTAGAAAGAAACACACTGTTTTACTAATAATCTATGCCTTTATATTCAAGAAGAACTTATAACTTTTCTTGTTCATTTTTGGTGAATCAAAGGCTGAAAAACAGTAAAGGAACTGTCACTAATTGTCTCTGAAAGTTGACTACTATTGGCCATCTTTTTCTTCCTCTGGTTTAAATCTGAGTCTCTTGGGTGGTTCATATCAAGCTTCCTTATATTCCATTTCTCCTTTGTGTTGTATTCCCTAATAACTGATGCTTTCATAGCCCTATAATTCTGAGGGGCCACTCTAGACAATTTCTTTCAGTGTAACTGGGAATTTTTTCAATGTCCCATTAAAAAATGGCATAATTTCCATGGTTTACATTCTCCATATTAAAAGTTATGAAAACTATATATATATTTTATCTTCTATCCAATATCTTGGTAAAATAGATGCTCTTTTCTCATTCTTTTCTGTGAAAGTCTTAGCGACTGAACTGACTGACTGAAATGTACTTGCCTAATTGAAGGTCCAGTTATCTTAAAATTACGTTATATACAATTAGTTTTATTGATGGCCCACATTTTATCTCAAAATTGATATTTTAGGAAATTATCCCAGTTTAAAAATTAGAGTAATGGCAGACAAAAATTTGGAAAGAATGAAAATATGTAGGTGTAAGGAGAAATTATGCCAGTGTCCTAAAAATTTGAATTTATTGCCTATGGTAAGAAATTGCTGAGCCTGGAGGGATAGACTTCAGCTCTGCACTAGAATTTGACCTTAAATATTTCTCATTTGGCTCTTATAGGTCAGAATTCAGTACTCGGCTGGGGGAGTGGGGAGGAACTATTCTGTTGATCAGTTTTCAAGCAAACTTATATTTAGCTCTGATACCAAATAGCAGAACAAACGCAATTTCCCGAAATCCAAAAATTAAATAAGATGAGACAGATAGTAGGGTTTCCATTTTCTACCAGTTGTAATAATAGTAGAGAGAGCAACATTTGGCAGATGTTGCTTGATGAAATTATAGTACCTTTGAATGAAATATTTAACACAAACTCATGTCATTCCAGAAGCCAGGGTAAGTGGATGGGATTAAAGGTCACTGTTTCTTATTAGTGGTTGACTATCATACAAGCAAATAAATTGTAGTTTTGCCTTCTGAGGAAAGTTTTGTAAACTTAATTTTACAGAAACTTGTGTTTTCTTTCCCATGAAATTCTTGGGTTTGAAGAAGTATATACCTTTTTTATTGAAGGATTTCAATTGATGGAAGATTCATTTGTCCTTGAAGAACAAAAGGAGATAAAGCTTTACTGAACAGTTGCTATTTGTTGGACACTTGACTGTTTTCCTTGCAGAGATAAAATTTTGCTATGGTTATAGGCTCTGGCAGTGCTGTTCACTAAAATTTTCAGGGGGGAAAAAACAAACACCTCAGAAAGTTTGTAAATGTGGCGGTCACTAGCCTCACGTGCTACTGTGGAGCACTTGAAGTGTGGGTACTTTGATTAATATATTGAATATTTAATTTTTATTTATTTAAATTCATATAATCACAAGTGCTAGTGTCCACATATTGGACAACACAGCTCTGAGCCAGACTCAATCTCAAATGTGTTTTCATTTGTTACTTAACTTCTATAGGTCTCCATTTTCTTATCTATAAAATAGGGATAATATGTATAACATTTCTCTGGGTGATTGTATAGATTAAATGAGTTTTTGTGTGATGTGGATGCATAGAAGTATTCACATTTCACAGAAAAGGAAGCTGTGAGCAAGATGAATCATTTCACTTTCCAAGCGTCACAGATGCTACAAGTACAGGGACTTGCATCTGCACTCAAGTAGCATGACTCATTAATTATTCTCTATAGTTTTCCCACATGGACTGACTCATCTGCCAATAGTGATGACTTTTACTACTTTTATCAACTTTAGTGAACTCTACTCCTTTTCCTCTGTGCATATGGGATCCATGAGTGAAATTATCAGGGAAGATAGCTCCCCATCTTCCAATATCTGTAGGAGGAGTAAAAACCCAACTTCCTTGAGTTCTGTGCTCCAAGATGTACAGCTATCTCCTGTCATGAAGATAAGAAAGAATTTACTTTTCCTTTGGGGAAAGTCAGTTAGCAGACACAAATGTCTCACAGAGTTAAGAAACCAGACTTGGTCTATGCTTTCTCCCCTAGTGCTGGAAATGCTATTGCAACAAAATCACTGTCTGTTTGTATTTTCCAACTCCATAGTCTTTAACATCATAATGTATAAATTTACAAGAAAGCATCAGTCCTTAAAGTATTGCATAACATAAAGCATGAATTTAGATAGTGGAATTACATCACCTATAACACTGGCAAACATTAAGAATTTTTTTAACCATTATATTTTGCTCTTTCCACATCAAATTTTTTTGGCCACAATGCTTCCAGGATCTGTGTTCCCCCACCAGAGATTGAACCCATGCCCTTGGCAGTGAGGGTGTGGAGTCCTAACCACTGGACCACCAGGAATTCCCACAAGATGTTCTTTACAGTATCTGCTATAACCATCGTGTCTCTTTTTCACCACAAAACATTCTTTTAAAAAATCACCTTTAGTCACACTTGTTTTGAATTATATCCCTCAGTTTGTCCAGAATACCTTTCAGTTAAGCATAGCTTACTAATCAACGCAAAAGCTTAAGAAAATAATTACTGTTTGCATTCCCTGAAAATTTTACTTTGATAGTTATTAAAATGTCATAAAACATATATGATTCACATAACAAAACAAACAATCTTGGGCATGTTCCAATAAAACACTCTTTATAAAAGCAGGATATGACCCATGGCATATATTGCAAATCCCTGTTCCAGACCTTATCAACTTTTATTAGACAATCCAATAATAACAATATTAACTGACTTTTCTGCCTCCAGACTTCATTTATAAAATAAACTTAAAAGTATTTCATCAGCTAAGGCTGTTTAATAAACAAAAATGACTTTGTTAACCTTGGTGTGTTTAGACACACCAATAAAAAGATATCTAATAAAAATATAAATAATGAATAAAATGTATTTCAGCAGTTAGGGCTGTTTAATTATGAAATTGACTTGCATCAAACATAGTGACTTTGTTAACATCTGTGTGTTAGACATGCTTGGTGTGGCTATTTCAGTTGGTACTTGAGAATAGGATGAGTCTTTTCAAAGATTCAATTCGCTTCTAACAGTTTTAAGAATTCAATGAAATCTTGTGTGGCTCAAAAGTGAGCCTGGGGAAGGAATTAAAATTAGGTGAACACATTTTTAAGACCTCTAATGGCTCAGATGTAAAGAATCCACTCGCAATGCAGGAGACATGGCAGGAGTGGTGAGTTCAATTCCTGGGTCAGGTATATCCCCTTGAGAAGGGAAATGACAACCCACACTAGTATTGGTGCTGGGAAAATCCCATGGACAGAGGATCTTGGTGGACTGCAGTCCATTGGGTTTAAAAACAGTCAGACATGACTTAGCAACTAAACAACAAAAATGAAATTATTAAAATAATCTTAAAGGATTTAGTTTTGAATTTAATTACATCAAATGTTTCCAAATATATATATGAAATATATATTTCATTTTTATGCCTACAGCAAATCAAATTTACTGAAAGAATAAAATAATATTCAACTGCGTGTGACCTAAGAAATCAAAGAATAAGATCATTGAAATATTTAAAATAAAAGCAAATCAATGCTAGAGACCTTTGCAAGCAGGTGATTTAAAAGCATAGCATAAGACCAAGAAGCAGATCTGGAGATAACATTAGAAATGCACATGCCTTAAAATTTGTCTCAAAAATACATAAATTAATAAATGCAACAGGGCATGGGAAACAGGGTATAGTGGTCACAAATATTTATCTTTGTTCCACAATAAGAAAACAAGCAGTTTTTTTTTTTTTTTTTCATAAAACAATATGGGCTACTGAAATTAACCTAAGATAAAATCGAAATCTAAACGTGGGGTAAAAGAAGTTAACAAGAGGTAAATTATTTCTGTTTTAGAACTTCTCCTCACAAATTCCAGTAACTGGAGACACATGACCTGTCACACATGAGGGAAAGGAGACTGTGACCAACCTCAACAACTGGTGTTAAGCCTTTAAAAGAGTACAGACATATCTTTGAGCATATCTTACCTCAAGTCATTAAATCACCCAAAATGATGATCTACATATATGGATATTTGCAGACCCCTAACAGAAATATCATTGTACCTGCCCATTAAGCCTTTAAAGAAATCTACTAATCAACAGCTCTACAAAGACATAAACAGTTTATATCAACATTTGAATACTCCTACATAGTAACATACAGCCAATGGCCATCAATTATTTAAGAAAAGCCTGCAATATAAAAAATGAATATGAAAACGAACTTAAAAAATAAACTTGTGGAAAACAGAATCAATGCAGAGAGTGAAATGTCAAACTTAGTTGAAATTAAAGACGTACTCGTGAGAGAAGAGCCCAAGAACAAAAAAGAGGAAGGAGAAATGAAGAAAAGTTTAAATTAAATTTTCAATATAGAATCCAAATGATATTAATTTCAGAAAGAACAAATGTAAGGGAGGGAAGCAAAAAATTCTCCAAGCTGAAAGGAATATGTTTCAGAACACCTACCGAGTGTCTAGCAATATGTACAAAAGTGGCTTCAGGTCACTGAAAATAAAGAAAAATCTCAAAGAGTCTTGGGTCAGGGGAAGGAGGCAAATAATGTACAAAGAATCTGGAATAATACATTTTAACTACCTGAGAAATTAGAAAGGATGAGTCATTGCTCTCAAAAATTTGAAAAATATAATATTCAATATAGAAATCTAAATTATCAATTAAGATAACGTATCAATTAATTATCTAAATGATTAATTTAGGCTAAGTTATCAAGTAAAAAGGAGAACAGAGAAAAAATGTTAATAGCTAATTTCCAAAATTTAAAAATCATTTGCCTACTTTTTCAGAAAATTGCAAGAAAAAAATGTGATTGACAAAAATAAAGTGCTTCAAAGAAAACAAAGTTATTGTATGAAATATATTTCTCATGTTGGGATTAAATTCATGTGAGATTCAGTGTCAGGATATCAAATCCAAAAAAAATTATTTCTGGGAAAACTAATCAATAAGAAAATGGTTAGTATAAAAAAATAAATCAAAGCTATTATTCTAATATTGGAACAATATGAAAAATACAAGTGTCAAAAGCATGAATTTTAATTTTTTGCCTGGTTCTTCTCAGGTGTTCTGGTCCCCAAATCAATGACTTGCCTAAGAACCTAGTCTAATTTGACCTGCACCCCAGACTCAAGTGCCTGGCAATCATAAGCACGTGATTGACTCTGTAAGCATTTGAGGTTGCATTTTTGCCCCCATGATAAAATTCTAGGAGGCTTCCTAGGTGGCTCTAGTGGTAAAGAACTTGCCTGCCAATACAGGAGACATAAGAGATGCTTGTTTGATCCCTGGGTGGGGAAGATACCCCAGAGAAGGGCTTGGCAACCCACTCCGATATTCTTGCCTGGAAAATCCCATGAACAGAGGAGCCTGGTGGGCCACAATTCATAGGGTCGCAAAGAGTCAGACACAACTGAAATGATTTAGCCTGCATGCACATGATATAATTCTAGAGTAAGACTTAACAAATCCTTGAACAAAGTAGCAGTCTCAGATTTGTACACACATTTGGTGTTCAGCAAATATTTTCTGAGATAGTATTTCTTTCAAGTATTTTGATTTTATATAGATATCTTTGACTTGTCTCATCCCTTGTAGAAATATGAACTATTTTAAAATATTTAATTTAAATAATTAAAAATATTAAGAATAAAATTGTATTATATTTAAAATTATAATGTATGTAAAACCTAGGATATTAAATAAAATCAATACACATGCATGATCTTTTATTATAACTATTTTACAGAGGTAAAATCGCTTTAGGAAAAGCATGATAAACAGAATAGCTGAGAATTTAGCTGAGGAAATTCATAGATTCTGTACCATATTAATTTTTCAGCACCTGAGGCAACCTGTAATCATTTTTATATCAGAGAGTCAGCAAATTGTCATTATACAGTCATTGACATGTGGGTTACTTGCTCAGTCGTGTCCGACTCTTTGCGACCCCACGGACTATAGCCCACCAGGCTCCTCTATTCATGGAATGCTATAGGCAAGAATACTGGAGTGGGTTGCCATTTCCTTCTCCAGGGGATCTTCCTAACCCAGGGATCAAACCTGGGTCTCCTGCATTGCAGGCAAATTCCTTCCCATCTGAGTCACTAGGAAAGCAGTTATTAATATCTTAAGTTACATATTGTAACTTAATGAAATTGTTACATTAATGAAATCAATGAAATTGTTCTTGTTTCAGGATGCTGGAGAAGAAAAACAAACTAGCTTTTAGCAGAATGGGTGGTGAAACAGAAGTTGTTTTTAAAGGTTAATTTTTTTAAGTACAAACCAAAAGGGTTTTGTTATAATACTTTTTGAAATAGCTGAATAATATTCCATTACATATAAACCTGCCACATCTTCTTTATCCATTGTTGATGGATATTTATGTTGCATAAATAAAATTCAATGTCCTGGCTACTGTAAATAGTGCTGCAAGAACATTAGGGTGCATGTGTCTTTTCAAGCTATGTTTTTCTCTGGATACTCAGCCATTAAAAAGAATGAAATAGTGTCATTTGCATCAACATAGCTGGTCCTAGATGGAGGTCATCATAATAAGTGAAGTAAATTCGACAGAGAAAGAAAATATCGTATGATATCACTTACATGTGGAATCTTAAACAAAGATACAAATGAACTTACTTACAAAACAGAAATAGACTCGGAGAATTAGAGAATAAATTTATGGTTACCAGGAGAAAGACGGGGGTGAATAGATTAAGAGTTTGGGATTGACATTTACACACTGCTATACTTAAAAAAAATAACCAATAAGGACCTATTATATAGCACAGGAAACTCTGCTCAATACTCTATAATAACCTAAATGGAAAGGAATTTGAGAAAGAATAGATACATGTACATATACAACTGAATACTTTGCTATACATGTGAAATTATCACTACATTGTTAATCAACTATACTCCATGTAAAAGAAAAATTTAAAAAAAATACAAAATTTATTTTTTAAATGAGTCATAAAGAGAGAAGGTTCTTAGAAAGTGAATAAAAATAGCTTTAAACTTCCATATTAGTGTTTAGATATTTTCATTTCTTAACAGATAAATTGAACCAATTTATTAAATCTTAATATATAAAATATAGATAAATTACCACTTACAATATGTATTATATACTGTACATGAAGATAGCACTCCTATAAATATAGGGATTTGTAAAATCTTAAACATTGCTTTACTGAATATTAATGACTTGAAAGACAGGTTTTTATATTAATGTCAATACAAGTATATTAGTGAGTGGAAAAGAATTTAACATAATTTGCAGTATCAGAAGTCAGAATAAAGAAATACTGCAAATGTTTGTTCTTTCCCTGATAATAAAATATTATAACCCACAGTGGGGTACAGACTTGGATTGCAATGTTCCCTGTATTACTAGGGATATAATAAAACAAGCAGAGTAAACATCTATAGACATTAATTGATGATGCAAAACAGTGTAATCAATCTTTTGCAATAAAAATATGTTTACTAGCTATGCTTATGCAAATATATCAATTATACCTACTGAAATTTTATTTTCTGAGACTTGAGAGTTAGTTAAAAAAATGCTGCTCTATATGATCCTGAAAACTTTCAGTTAAAAAAAAAAACTGTCTTTACTTAATAAATTGAAAACTAAGTTTTTCTCTCTTTTTTGAACTGACTATCCTTAAATTAAAAAACACATTTCTTGATTTCCCTCACCTCCCATATAAGTGATTTTGAAATATGAAAGAGGCAGAACCTCAGTGTAATTTAAACTCCCTGAAAATTCTGTCTTGATGTGAATATCACTTGTTTTGGTTTCAAACTGACATGATTTTCCCCGTTTTAAAAATATGACAATCAATACAATAAAAATACTAATGAATAATTTTGTGATTAATACATACAATCTATAATCTATATTGTATCTTGAGCTTCCCTTGTGGCTCAGTTGGTAAAGAATCTGCTTATAATGCGGGAGAGCTGGGTTCGATCCCTGAGTTGGGAAGATCTCCTGGAGAAGGGAATGGCTACCCACTCCAGTATTCTGGCCTGGAGAATTCCATGGACTGTATAGTCCACGGGGTCACAAACAGTCTGATACAACTGAGTGACATATATATATATATATATATATATGTGTGTGTGTGTGTGTGTGTGTGTGTGTGTGTATATTGATCTTACTGTGGCACTTTTAACCAGCTTGTTTTAACTGTAAAAGCAGGGGAAAAATAATTAGAGGCTGGGGAAACCATGAATGGTTGAAAGTTAGTTTGAAGAAACTTTACTATTTGCTTACTAGTGTTTCTTATCTTTTTCTTATTCTTGCCACCCCCTACTCCAGTGCATCTTCACTTTTTCCTCTTTATGTTTCAGTGGTAAAGAGAATTTTATTTTTTTATTTTTTTAGTTTCCGGGGACGGCGGTGGTGCCGCCCGAAACGGTTGCGCCCGGCCCGCCGGGCCCTGCGCGCTGCCATGTCCATGGTAAAGAGAATTTTAATTGTCTTTACTTTCTATAATGTATTCCTATAGTTCACTGTGAAAAACATGTAGTTTCAATACAGTTTTAAAAGCAATAACTCACTTACTACTGAGGACTAGTGTTGTCTCTCCACTCTGTCTGTGACTCTGTCTCTGTTTCTATGACATTTTTGGCACTGATGATGGTAACAATTGTGATCTCACTTTCTTATGCATTTGTGAAGTTATAACTGTTAATTCAATTCTTCATACCATCAAATACAGAAATGAAACTACCTCCCAGAACTCTTTAATTTCTCCTTCAGAACTCTTATTATTGCTGCTGTGATGTTGTGCTGCTGTGATGGCTTCCCTTGTGGCTCAGCTTATAAAGAATCCACCTGTAATGCGCAAGACCTGGGTACAATCCCTGATTTGATCTCTGGGTTGGAAGATCTGCTGGAGAACAATGTCTGCCCACTTCAGCATTCTGGCCTGGAGAATTCCATGGACTTTACAGTCTATGGGGTCCCAAAGAGTGGACACGACTGAACAACTTTCAAAGTGAGCAGGATATTCAGTTCAGTTCAGTTGTTCAGTCATGTCCGACTCTTTGCGACCCCATGAATCGCAGCACACCAGGCCTCCCTGTCCATCACCAACTCCAAGAGTTCACTCAGACTCATGTCCATCGAGTCGGTGATGCCATCTCATCCTCTGTCGTCCCCTTCTCCTCCTGCCCGCAATTCCTCCCAGCATCAGAGTCTTTTCCAATGAGTCAACTCTTCGCATGAGGTGGCCAAAGTACTGGAGTTTCAGCTTTAGCATCATTCCTTCCAAAGAACACCCAGGGCTGATCTCCTTTAGAATGGACTGGTTGGATCTCCTTGCAGTCCAAGGGACTCTTCAAGAGTCTTCTCCAACACCACAGTTCAAAAGCATCAATTCTTCGGCGCTCAGCTTTCTTCACAGTCCAACTGTCACATCTATACATGACCACTGGAAAAACCATAGCCTTGACTAGACAGGATATTAGTTCCCATTAATTTGGTGGTGGGGGGAGGGGTGGAGGTTGTGAGGAGGCTTTTAATCATTTTTAATTAAAATAATTTGCAATCTTAAACCTAGTTCAGTTAATGTTTGTACTTACTAATTTTATTCCTGCGGGAAGGGAAATCGAACTTAAGTGTTTAATAGTCTTAATCTAATAAGGAATGTTCATATTGTCTAACTCAGATACACTTTAACAGCAGTTAATGTATACTTTGCTTCAAATTTGAGGGCATAAGCCTTGCATCGGTTTATCTTGGTTCTCCTTAGATGTTTTTATGCACAATTCTGAATCAATAATTATTCTTTGCTTATAATATTTTCTTTCTTAAACTGAAGGGAAGTATAATGTTATTTATTTATTGTAATTCATGTTTATTCTACATATATTATTTTGTATTTAGTATATACTATATGCTAAAAAATATGACAGTGTACAATTGTTTCCTCAGTTTTAACTATTTATTTCTGCCCTTGCAAACACTTGGGTTTCCCGGTGGTTCAATGGTAAAAGATTCCACCTGCCAAGGATGAGACTCAGGAAATGCAAGTTTGATCCCTGCGTTGGGAAGATCCTCCAGAGGAGGAAATGACCACCCACTCCAGTATTTTTGCCTGGGAAATTCCATGTACAGAGGAGTCTGGCAGTCTACGGTCCATGGGGTCTCAAAGAGTCAGACAGGATTTAGTGGCAGCTGTATGAACTGTTCCTATCAAATAAAATTCAAAGTGAGAATGAAATGAAATTATAAGATCTTTATCCAGCACCTGTTGGAGACAAATATTAATGTGGTCTGCTAAAATTACTTCATTATAGAGAGATTAAAAAATATACAAATGAGGAGTTAGGAGAAGACTGTGGTTTGAATGGAAATTAGGTACCATGCAGCTATGTTCAGGTTTTCTCTTGGCTCTTTCATCAGCCTGGAGGTCAGTGTTAAGGCTCTCTTACAGAGGAAAAAATGAATCTGGCTATATCAGATCTGATATTTGCATTTCAAACAACAGAAAATGGCCAGTTTATGACATATGCCAAAGAAGAATTAATTGAATATCCTAGAGAATCAATAAAAAACTAGTGAGACCTGGAATGACTTGAGGTAGCTCTGGAGAAAGAGGAAGCAAAAAGCACAGGAGTCCCTCAGAATCCCTTTGTCAGGATGCTACTCACTCAGGAAAAAGAGTCTTAGGGAAGCAGATTAGTTTATGAGTACGTGCCCTGACTCTACTGGAAAGGGAGTGGGGAACTCTTGTAAAATTTGTAGCAGGCATCAGTTATTTCATGTGCCAGTAAGTCTCAGCAGTGTGCTCTTTGAAGGGTGAATCAGTGCTAAGTAAATATCTCCAGCATCTCCAAAGCAACATAACGTCTCCACTGAAATGGGTCAGTAAGGACTGGATTAATTTAAAAATGAAAAATGTTATCCACCTGGTTAAATCCCATACTCTTTCTCAAGATCTGCACTATGAATCAATGCACCAGAGGACTGTGCTTGGTTTTGCTTTGTTTTTCATAGAATTTTCATCTCTCTGTAGAGGTCTGAATACAATACATTGGTAATGATTATGAAACTACAAATATCTATACTTTTATTTTGTGTGTGTGTATGCTTTTCAATTGACTTCTTAGTTTTTAAAATGGTGATAGGTGGCAGACAAGTAAAATACATCAGGTTTTAATTTTTATATGTAAATTCATGGCATGGAAAACCTCAGGGTAGTTCATTGTGCAATAGATGATATATGCAGTGAAACTCAAAAATGCATGTGCATCATTTCTCCAAAATTTTATTTAATTAAAATAAAACTAACATGGCCTATTAATTTTACATATTTTAATCTACCTCTATGTAAATCAGGATAGGCAAGTTCTGCTATAAAAGCAAATTAACCTTGAAATCTCTGTGGTTCAACACATGAACATTTCAGTTTTCAGTCACACCGTATTTCCAATGAGGACAAAAGGGGAGTTCTTCTCCATGTATTTCTCAGAGACCAGGCTTCATTGTTTTGTGATATGATCATCTCAACAAGTACCTCACAATAAGCAGAGTAAGAGGGAAGGAGGAAATTTTTACTGTCTGATCTGTAGTCACCTATAAGTCATATTCAGCTCCTTGGTTGGAATTTGTCACTGGCTTTATAACAGTCCATTCTAAAGGAGATCAGTCCTGGGTATTCTTTGAAAGGACTGATGCTAAAGCTGAAACTCCAATACTTTGGCCACATCATGCGAAGAGTTGACTCATTGGAAAAGACCCTAATGCTGGGAGGGATTGTGGGCAGGAGGAGAAGGGGACGACAGAGGATGAGATGGCTGGATGGCATCACCGACTCGATGGACGTGAGTCTGAGTGAACTCCTGGAGTTGGTGATGGACAGGGAGGCCTGGCGTGCTGCGATTCATGGGGTCGCAAAGAGTCGGACATGACTGAGCGACTGAACTGAACTGATAACTTAACTGCAAGAGAGGCTGGACAGTATGCCCATATTCTTGGAAAGAAAGGAATAATCCGTTATCAGAAGCATCAGCTATCTGTCCATGCTCTCTGTCTTATTATTCCTCCACCTAGGCAGGAGTCTTAAGCAGAACATCGTGGACTAGATCCCTGTATATGTCAATGTTGATGAGATACTCAGGAAGTTGCACTCCACAGAGAGATTGCCCTAATATCTGGGAGAATACTAAATAACCCATAATTTATTAGAAATATTTAAGTACAGACATGCTAAAAATGCACATGTGTGAGGGTTTGATCTATACTTCTGGGGGAGACAGTAGTACAAATCAGTAATGCATATATTGAGACTGTCAGTCAAAAGTCCATATTTCAGAGATTGTCTTCAGACATCTTTTTTCTCTGACCAACACTTGAGGCATAATATTTGTTAGAAATGTGCTTTCCTTGATAAAATTACGAGAAACCAAATTAAGAAGATTGGATAAAGTATTGTAGGGAGAGTCTCTACCTTTTAATGAAATAGCTTTGAAAATGTAGCAAGCCCTTGATTTTCAATCTTTAATGAAATGACTGCATAATAATCAACATACTTGTGGAATTTTGATTGTCTGGTGCTGAATGTGGGGTTACCTAAATGCTTCCTCTAGAATATCTCAAGGTTTGTTTTTAGATGGTGTCAGAGAAACTGAGCCTAAAAAACACTCAGAGTTGAAACTTCACTGAGACCATAGAAAACTTCACTGAGACCATAGGAGAGGAGGTTTGTCTTCGTACTAGGGATGTTTAATCAGTGTGAATATTTATAGCAGCCTTTTGGTATGATGTGATATTACACATGATATCAATATTAAAGTTGTGACAGAGGAGACCGGTTCCTGTTGCTACCTATGACATTGATGCCAAAATAAACAACAACAAATCTTAATAGTTGTGTCTCCAAATTTACTTGGTCACTTTGTAACAAAGATCAGCCAAAAAAAAAAAAAAAAAATCAAAGATCTAAAGGGCAGAACTGGTCAAAAAATCAAAGATCTAAAGGGCAGAACTGGTCAGGAGGGGAGATGCTGCAACACTCATGAATGTGAGATCCATTAGAATGATGATGAAGATAATTTAAGACACTATTTCTGAATAAGGGAAGTGGTGGCTACAGTTTGTTTTAACTGGATGTTCATACCCTTGAGCTTGGGTGGATGAGATGTCATTTGTCTGGAACCCTAGCTAGGTGATACCTTGAGGCTATTCTAAGAACCCCTATATAAGTAAACTCATTTGGCAACAAATATTTCCTAGAAATGAAAAAAGGGGAAGAGAACTTACCAAAAAAAATAGTTGTTGAAAAATCAAAATATATGAAGTAAATAAAATCTCAACTATGGTAAAAGACTGACAGAAAATTTAAAGAAAAATACTAATCATTAATTGGAACTATTTTGCATATAGGGTATGCTTACTACACTCTGTTCATATTTATCCTTTGAGTAGTCTCTTTTTTTTTAAACTGAGCATGGAATCTTCATATCGGAGGAGGGTAGCAATCAAAAAGCTATTTTATCGTAGATTTTGTAAAAAATGAAAATTTCTAAACCTTTTAACTGTATCACATTGTACAGCTGTGTGCTGCCCAGCCTATAATGTTGAATTAAATAAGCTACAATTGAAACATAATTATGCTCTTTCCGTGAAAAGACCGATGCCTGCCAAACCAAGTAGGCACATTCTGATTTGAAGATATAACTAGAAATTACCAGCCCTGAAATTGGCAATAGTCCATGTTTCCAGGTGAGTTTTGAGAGCCCATTACTATTTACTCTTTTTGTTTCAAAATCAGGGACTCTTCCCCTATCCTTTTGGTTTACAGTAAGTCTGTGTGCTTTTAACTGCTTCCTCCTCAAGGTCAAGGATTTTCTTTCAAATTTCTCCTTAGTCTCTCCACCCTTAAAAAAAAAATAATTATTACTCTGTGCCCTGCTTCCCTTTTCCCACTTCTTAGCTTGCCTAAAAGATATACCATAAGTGTTAAAACTAGGCTTCCATCTTTGCTGTCTCCTTCAGATTGACTACCTTTAGGATGGTCTATCCAGAATTTTAATTGATTTTTTTCTAATAACGAACAGAGTTCTTGGCCTTCCCCAATCAATAGAAATTGACTAGAAGCCAGACAAGAAATTCAGGAAAGGTTTTATTGCAGCCCCTGCTGCAGCAGACAGGGAGTGAAAACAAGCAACTTGTTCCCTTGCTCAATGGCTCCCTATGGTGGGGGCAAGCTTGTTCCTTAAACTGGTTGAGGGTAAGGGTATATCAAGGGGTCAACTAGAGGTGTGGTTTAGATTTTCTGCACATGTCCCATATAGTTTCTTTTAATTTTTTTGCTGGAGAAGAGGTTTGTTCAGGTACAAATACTGTAGCAAAGAGTGCCAGGTTCCAGCCTGTCTCATTTCCTAGAATACCACACCATGATTTACTTTCCCAGATAGATTTACAGCAGCCTGAAGACAAATAATAGTACTCAAGTCCCCTACCACTAGATCTCAGCTCAAACCCAGCCTTCATGAAGACTAAATTCTAAATTAGATATTAGCACCCAACATTAGATAGTAAAAGGATTTGGATGCACATAGCTAAACTAAAAGTGTGGTATTTTGCTTCTAATTGTGACAAACAATTTTTTAGACTTTGGCACCATTTATGGCTGCATAAAAGCCCAAATGATTGGGCTTTTATAAAATGAATCAAATGAAATATGCTTGTCATTTGATTAAAGAGATTTTTAAAATTTAAATAGTTTTATATGACACCTTTAGAAACACACAGTGAACTTTTAGAGATAAAATCCAGATAGACATCAGTAATAGATAATTTGTATGAGCTGTCAGAATGTTTGCATTGTCCTTAATATTTTCATTTACTTATTTTTATATCATCCTTTTAGCTGTGATGTTTCATTCTTGAAATATTGGACAGTTTAAATTGTACAGTTTGAAGTACTATTTCTTTTTTTGAAAATGCCTTTCTGAGGGAACTAAATCTATATATTAAAAATGTGAAGTGTGTAATGTTTGAGTTGGAGAAAATGTTCTAGAGTAGACAATTCAAGTTCAGGCACAGGAATAAACATGTAAGTTGTTTGTTAGGCAAACTGTTAAGTTATAGTTACAACTAGGAAATGAAGCTACAGAAATTTGAGGAATAGCATTGTTAAACATTTAAACATGGAAAGAAAAGATAGTTCCAAAATACCTTTCACAGACAGTAAGATTGGAGATAAAAATATAGAGTAAATTAAAAGCAGACTATGTGGTTTCACTACTATTTCCTTGCCTTTTATCCCGGGTGATCATAGGAAAAGACGCTTATAAAAGAAGTTCTGGATCCACTATAAACTTTCTGTTAAAGACATCACTTGTAACTTGTGATTTAAAGCTTCTTGTCTATGGGCACTTTGGACTTGAAAGGTTACTATGAGCAAAAATAATGTCTTTCTTTGGACAGCATGTGTTGCTTCTTTCATGAGATAATAAGAAGTATATAGACATTCCTACCAAATCAGAGGTCTGTTTTTTGTTTTGAACACAAGAAATTTATACTTCAAAATAATGTTTAAACTTAAAAATTATTTAGCCCTTAAATTGGTAAAACTGTGTTCCTCCATATCTTGAATTTTGATATTTATACTTTAACAGTTAAAAAATTTATAGTTTCTTAGTTTCAAATTTCATTCTGTCATTTGAGGAAGTGTGTGGAAAACGAAGAATTAAATATTGACTCTGTTAGGTAGGCTCTTTCAGGCTGCCAAGAATCTGATTGAAATAAAGGCTGTCTCAGTTAAGAATTTTTTATGAGGATTAATAAAGAAAAATAGGTCATCACTTCAGCCGCTCATGCTGAAACTTGAAGGAAGTCAGGAATTTTGCTCCGGACCCAGAATATCTCCAGTGGCCCAGATGGACAAGCTGGCCATCCTCACATTTCTCCAGCAGGCAGAGCACACTGCTCCCTGCTCCAGTAACCTTGCTTATGCTGTGATGGTGACTCAGAGATCCTTTGTCTCAGCTTCTAACTGTGACTGTTCTTGCTAATACCATAAATATCTCTCCACATCACTGCTTCTGCTTCCTTTGACACAGACTCTACTCAATATTCTTTGTTTGTGTTTCCAACAGCTTGAGTCTCCTTCTTTCAACTTCTGTTTTCTTCTCTACCATTGCCTCAACCCAATAAGAAGGATCAAAGTGCATTCCAGCCTGGGTCAGGTCAAAGAATGCTGTTAGGAAGAGTTCTCTCTGATCACACTTAGGCCATTGCTTAGCCCATCGATGATTGTCCTACATTTTCTGATTCGGGCAGCAGTAGCCAGAGCAATGGCAGTATGCAGTGTTAAATAACTGATATCTAAGACGCCCTTTGATCTACAAACTTCTCTGAATGTCAGAAAAATATAGTTCTCAGCTCTCATTACTATACTGGTCCTTGATATAAAGAGAGGAATATACGTACTCTCATAGTTCATTTTAAAAGAGATATATTCTTTTTTAAAGTTATTTATTTTTATTGAAGGATAATGGCTTTACAGAATTTCGTTGTTTTCTGTCAAACCTCAACATGAATCAGCCATAGGTATGCATATATCCCCTCCCTTTTTGAACCTCCGTCCCATCTCCCTCCCCATCCCACCCCCCTAGGTTGATACAGAGCCCTTGTTTGAGTTTCCTGAGCCATACAGCAAATTCCAGTTGGCTACCTATTTTACATATGGTAATGTAAGTTTCCATGTTACTCTTTCCATACATCTCACCCTCTCTTCCCCCCTCCCCATGTCCATAAGTCTATTCTTTATGTTTGTTTCTCCACTGCTGCCCTGTAAATAAATTCTTCAGTATCATTTTTCTAGATTTGGTATATACGCATTAGAATACAATATTTATCTCTCTCTTTCTGACTTACTTCACTCTGTGTAATAGGTTCTAGGTTCATCCTCCTCATTAGAACTGACTCAAATGCATTCCTTTTTAATGGCTGAGTAATATTCCATTTTGTATATATATCACAATTTCTTTATCCATTCATCTGTTGATGGACATCTAGGTTGCTTCCATGTTCTAGCTATTGTAAATAACACTGCAATGAACATTGGGGTACATGTGTCTTTTTCAATTTGGGTTTCCTCAAGGTATATGCCTAGGAGTAGGATTGTTGGGTCATATGGTGGTTTTATTCCTGTTTTTTTAAGGAATCTCTATATCATCTTCCATAGTGGCTGTATCAATTTACTTTCCCACCAACAGTGCAAGAGTGGTCCCTTTTCTCCACACCCTCTCCAGCATTTATTGTTTGTAGACTTTTTAATGATGGCCATTCTGACCAGTGTGAGGTGATATCTCATTGTAGTTTTGATTTGCATTTCTCTAATAATTAGTGATGTTGAGCATCTTTTCATGTGTTTGTTAGCCATCTATATATCTTTGGAGAAATGTCTATTTAGGTCTTTTTCCCACTTTTTGAGTGAGTTGTTTGTTTTTCTGGTATTGAGTTGTATGAGCTGCTTGTATATTTTGGAAATTAATCTTTTGTCAATTGTTTTGTTTGCTATTATTTTCTCCCATTCTGAGAGTTGTCTCTTTGCCTTGCTTATAGTTTCATTTGCTGTGCAAAAGGTTTTAAGTTTAATCAGGTCCCACTTGTTTCCTTTTGTTTTTATTTCCATTACTCTAGGAGATGGGTCATAGAGAGTTAAAAGAGCTAGATATACTTTTTATATGATAATTATTATACTGCATTATTTTCTAATATAGTAAGTTTATATATTTTGAATGTGTGTTACATATTATGTTTCTTTCATAGCAAGCTGCCCTTCAGTTTTTAGAGTATGGAGATAAACACAAATAGTATGTGGGCAAAATGCCCAGAAAATTTAATTTGAGCCTATAAATAGAATATTGCTCTAATAGAGCATTACAAATAAAATATAAATTATTTCTAAAATGTATAATTGTTTAATGTTGATAACAAGGTAAATCATGCTATACTAAGTTTAAGAATGAACATTAATTTTATTAATAAATTTACTCAAGTATTATAAGCACATTATTTATCTGAAGGTGTAAAAAAAATTGCATGTACATCATACTGCATTATAAACAGGGAAATTATGTACTGATAATGTATTATATATTTAGAGGATGTCAAAAGTCTATGCAAGTATATTTATGGATATTAAATTCTGTCTTTAAGACACATATGAAACTATAAAACACATTAATGTACTCTCCAATATTGTAAAAAATGGATGGTGGTTATTTAAATATGTTTGTAAACTCTACCATATGTCAAAAGTCTATGCAATACTTTTATGAGCTTCTTCACCAGCCTAGACCTGTTCATCTCTCTCGCCATCTCAGGCTCTACTTCAGGGATGCTCAGGTGCTATCTGCTTTTCTACATGTCATTTCTTCTCATAGTCATGGTAATAAAAATAATAACCTCAAGTTTTAGCCTCATCCTGATCCAGGTTTTGCAGCTCCTTGTGTCCACTATCAGGGATACAACTGACTTTCATTCCTGACCACTTAATATCTCAGATAATTTATTTAGATATTTGTAGATTACCCACATAGTGATTGTTCCTTGACCTTTGTCTTTGCTATAAAATTGAAGTTTCTCCTTTTTTCATTACCAATGATGAAAAATTTAACTTTCTAGCTTGCTCTTCTCTTCCAGGTTTTCATCTCAACATCAAGATTATTTATTTATCTGAAACTATTTGCTTTTTATGCTGATTTGTCCTCTATTAAATCACAGGAATCTTGAAAACTTTCCTAAGATCTGTCTTTTTCTGATGTTATATGTTGAGAAGTTTTTTTGAATATGCATTATCTATTTATCCAATAGAACTCTGTCAAATATCATCATATTTCGTCCTCTAACCTTCTGCAATACTGACTCTTATTTAGACTAATGACTGTTTTCTTATATATTCTTCTTGGAACACTCTCTTTTCTTCAGCTAAAATTTTCCTGTGCAGAACCTACATCACTTCAGTCTTGAGCTTGGATTTAATAAAATCATCTAAATTTTAAATGATAGGTTATGCTGTCTATATTAATACACATTATTTAGTGACTACACGTAAAATATTCAACTTCTTTACTTGTCATAAGCCAGTATATTTCCTTCAGGTAGCCATAGCTCATCAAAGATGTCCCTATCTTTGATAAATGACAAATTTCAAACTAGTCTAAATCAATCATGCTATTCCCATTTCCCTGAGCAGTGATGGGTTTGGGATACTATGGTGGCCTTTTTTACCAAATCAATGTAACAAGACATATGTTACAGAGATAGATTATTGGGGTGGGTGAAATATATGGCTATCTCATACTTTAAAAAGTAGACCAAATAAGTTAATTATTTTTCTTTCTTTTATTTCTTTGCCTCTGAATATGATCACCGGTGGTTGTAACACCTAGAATTGCTGTATTTGTCAACTATAAGAAGAATAATTAAAAAAATAACACCAATTTACAGAGAAGGAAGAAGGGAAAGTATGGGGTAATCAGAATAAACTGGAAGTAAGTATAAATAAAAAGGAAGACACAATTTTAAAAGATAGATTCTATTAATTAGATACTCAGTGCGACTGTTTATGAAATGGAAGGTTATGGATTATCTCAGGATTTTTTTTTACCTTGTCCCCTATTGAAAAGCAATAGATCAGGGACTTCCCTGGCAGTCTAGTGGTTAAGACTTCACCTTCCAATGCAGCAGGTGTGAGTTTTACTCCTATTCAGGGAACTAAGATTCCACCTGACTCATGGCCAAAAAACAAAAACATAAAACAGAAGCAATATTTTAACAAATTCAATAAATCTTTAAAAATGGTTCACATCAAATTAGAAAAAAATAAAAGATAGTAGTAAATAAGCCTTGTATTAAATGACTGTTAAATCACCTTTTGAACTTAGCTTAAAATAAAATAATACAGCCTATTAAATGCCATTTATGATTACATTATGGTCATCATTAACACATATATTAAACATGAGAAAGTAGGCCTCATTTCTGTCCCATTCTAGTGTTTGAAATGTAAGGCTACTTTCTCATTCTCAAATTTATACTATACTCTTGTGCAGAAAAGGAAAAGCTCATCAATTATTTATGTAAGGACCAGATGTGGAGTTTTCTTGCATGTTTTAGACACAAAAGAAGCATCCTTTTATAAAATAATTGAGAGTCAGTCTGGCTTGGCTGAAAAAAATCCTTTTTTAAAGTGGGAAATCATAAATGGCATATGGATAGGCAGTAATATTTTAAGTACAAAAGGCAATTTGACAGTTATTTAATACAGGGCTTATTTGATACTTTTTTAACTTTGCCATCTACACTACTTTTGCAATGCATTATGTACAGTTTTTAGTTTCAATTTTTCTTTGTGAGTAATAGGAATGAAAAGTACTAGATATTACATCGCCAGCCACCCACATTCTGACTTTGGACATAGCTCCATGGTTAAAAGAAAGATGCTGGTGTTGTCTTTATCATTCCTTATGAAACCATTTGCCTCATTCATCAGCTCCCAATTGGACATATTTTATTTTTTATAAAAGCAATAAAAATGAGCACTCACCATATAAGGGTTTTGGTCTGTTTGGTTTAAGGAGACAGTGTTGTGTGATAGTTATTCTAATGACTCTATTTGGTAGAGGATGGTAAAATAGAGTTTACTATAGTTGTTTTCTCATTCTTTTCATTTAAAATAAACACAAAACACTTGAATGTTAGATTATTAGATCACCAGACATTCAAGTAATTTGCCCTTAAAGGTACTAAGATACCACTTCTTTAATGGTCAAAAGCGATAAGATATACATGTCCCCCCTCAAAATAGAAATTTTATGGACTGGCTTGACAATACTATTAAAGCAGATATTTTCCATGTTCATAGATGTTCATTATATAAACATTTCCATGTTCCATGTCCATTATAATGGTACAATATTTGATTTGTAGATATCTCAAGAGAAGCATAAAATTCTAAGGTGAGAGTACAATAGAAAAATGTAAAATATTCAAATACTACCATTATCAGATGGGATTAGATTTGTTCTCTTTGTTATTGTTATTTGCTTATTTGTTTGTCTTAGTATTTGTATATTTGCAGATTCCTTATGCTACATACACTTATTTTTTCAATGTCCTACTTGTAGAATTCACCACTTGATTTATCATTTTAATTTTGTTTTGTCTGTTTATAAAATAAACTCCTAACAGCTGTAAGAATTGCCAAAGAAAGGCAATGCCAAAGAATGCTCAAACTACCATACAATTGCACTCATCTTACAGGCTAGTAAAGTAATGCTTAAAATACTCCAAGTCAGGCTTCAGCAATACATGAACCATGAAATTCTAGACGTTCAAGCTGGTTTTAGAAAAGGCAGAGGAACCAGAGATCAAATTGCCAACATCCACTGGATCATGGAAAAAGCAAGAGAGTTCCAGAAAAACATCTATTTCTGCTTTATTGACTATGTCAAAGCCTTTGACTGTGTGTATCACAATAAACTGTGGAAAATTCTGAAAGAGATGGGACTACCAGACTACCTTATTCTTCATTTAAGGCTGTTATTTTCAAGAGTTTCTAAGTATTGCAGGTTGGCATTTTTTTTTTTAATTTTTTTAAATTTCATTTTATTTTTAAACTTTACAATATTGTATTGGTTTTGCCAAATATCAAAATGAATCCGCCACAGGTATACATGTGTTCCCCATCCTGAACCCTCCTCCCTCCTCCCTCCCCATACCCTCCCTCTGGGTCGTCCCAGTGCACCAGCCCCAAGCATCCAGTATTGTGCATTGAACCTGGACTGGCAACTCGTTTCATACATGATATTATATATGTTTCAGTGTCATTCTTCCAAATCTCCCCACCCTCTCCCTCTCCCACAGAGTCCATAAGACTGTTCTATACATCAGTGTCTCTTTTGCTGTCTCGTACACAGGGTTATTGTTACCATGTTTCTAAATTCCATATATATGCGTTAGTATACTGTATTGGTGTTTTTCTTTCTGGCTTATTTCACTCTGTATAATAGGCTCCAGTTTCATCCACCTCATTAGAACTGATTCAAATGTATTCTTCTGTTTGAGTTTTTCTGTAGGATGCCAAGTTGGTTCTATTATTATCTTCAATTTACAGTTGTGGACATTTAGGCAGAGAGGTTAAACAAATTGGTCAAAGAGTGAGCAAAATGGTAGAGTCAAGGCTCTTGTTTAACTAATCTGTCTTTAGAATCTGCACTATACTATTGAAAAGCTGCATGAAAATCAATTGAATCGACAATTTTGATATTGTAGAGTTTAAAATGGGTCTAAAACAACCCTTTTTTTACACTTGCATTTATAGTTGATGAACAAATCCTACAATTTCCGATAATCCCTCCTTTAATTGTCTCCCACAAACTGCTACACTAAAAGAATTTGTGCCATGAGAAAATAAAATGAATTCTAACTGTAGTGATGATTCACTTCTACCATCATGAAATTACAGGTAATATAAGAGAGGAAAAAGGAAATGGGGAACACGTGTATACCTGTGGTGGATTCATGTTGATATATGGCAAAACCAATACAATATTGTAAAGTTAAAAAATAAAATAAATAAATAAATAAATAAAAAGAAAATGGTAATCTTAAAACCTCAGTTGATTTTCTTAAAAATTGTTCTGAATGAACAGAATCTGATGGAGTGGGAGTTCAAAATGATGCTTCTAAAAGTAGAAAAACAACACCCAAAAAAAAGAAAAATTCTAAACAACACAAAGTTGGCCTCCATTTTTGGTGGGAATATATGAATGTAGTTCAGTATTAAAATTGTCAAATTCTATTAGAATGCACATACTGCACTGCTGCATATAATCTGCGGAGTACAATGTTTAGATGTTAAAGGCCAGATTTGCAGAAAAAAATTAGTTGTTATGCATTTGTCTTCTAAGCAAAAATACTATTTGCAAAATTGTATTAAAAATAGATCTTAGGGATTTCTTTGGAGGTCCATTGGTTAGGACTCCACATTCCACTGCAGGGGCCCAGAATTCATCCCTGGTCTGGAAACTTTGATCCTGCAAGTCATGTGGCATGGCCTATATAGATAGATAGATATAGATATAGATATACATATTGAATATCCAATACAATAGATATACATATACATATCAATATCTATATAGATATAGATATACATATTGAATATCTAATACAATAGATATACATATACATATCAATATCTATATAGATATAGATATTGAATATCCAATACATCATTGAATACTGTTAATCACATACAATCTCAATTACTCTGAATTCTAATTCTAAAAATCTCTCATCACTTAGAAATTTTTTATACCTCTCATTTAAGAAAAATGAAAATGAAGCAAGAATGTAACTTCATGTTAGTGGCTTAGCTTAATAATGAAAGTCAGTAACATATTGCTCAAAGAACGTAGGTCTAAAACTCAAAAGCTCTGAGAACTTGTTCTGATGGTATTATCTGAGAAAGGCATTTAACTCACCTGAATTTCAAATTCTTCATCTAATGTGGATATTCATTCCAGAGTCTTCTTTTCTAGAAGTTATAAAAAAGTTATAAAGTTAAAAAAGTTATAAAATAGTATGTATATATTTATATAGACTGTAAAAAATTATACTTGTTTAAATTTTTAAACTCATAAACTGAAAAATTAAAGCAAAAGTGTAAATTTTTAATAATATTTTAAATAATTATCTTACTGATTTCAATAAGTTCATATTTATATATTTTTTAATATATTGGTCAAATATTTTCAGTGAATAGAGTATTTAACTCAATAATTTAAACAGACAATTCAATTATAAAAATTTCTATTTCCAGTATTCCTGTAAATCAGGGTTTTTCTTAATCCTTACTATTTAATAATCTCTCATTCTATGAAACAATTTAATTCATTTAATTAGTTAATTAAATTATATTTAATGTAATTGGGAAGGCAAAATGTAAATTGGATATCATCTTTATAATCACTCTTGTTCATTAGTAATCATTTGACATTTAATGGATTGATTGTGTGAGAGAGAAGGAAGTTGGGAGAATTAAGGCATTTCACCTCAACAGAAAAAAATGTCATCAAATATTTTATTAATATATAGCACACAATTTTAAATATTGGGATAAGAAAAAAAACATGGATTTCTAACAGAACTAGTAAAATCTGAATATTTATAAAAAATATTAATGATTTAGTTGACTTCAAGTCCTCTTGATTGATGTTTTAAGTTCATTATCTATATAACTTAATGTGCAATTTTGAAGTATTAACAGGATTATATAGTTCAGAACAGTGGAGATGGAAGCACTTTTCTGGTTTGTGTGGTTCAGACTCTACCTGTGTGGTTCTGCAGTTGTCCTGCTTGAAGAAGACAGATAGTCAAGGATGTTCTGTGGGAGCAGTCATGCTGATGTGAGTGCTTGAAATCATATCATCAGGTGTGATGGAAGCTCTCATAAGGAAGAAGCATTGTATTTATTCTATGTGGCACCAGATAAAAGTCCAAATGAGAGCAAGTTCAGGGTAGGATATCCTGCAATCAGTCCTATCTTGAGCTCAGCTGTATCCATTGGAGGAGTGTAGTAATTCTATGAGTAAAATAAAGAGACTCTGTGTATCTGTCTATTTATGCACAGGAGAAGGACAATTTTTTATAAAGAGTACTGATACAGCAAGAATTAATACTCAGTGGGGACATAAAGAAAGTACTAGCAGTGTCAGGGCAAGTCTATGATGTAAAACAGATGTTTAAATGTTCAAATGACAGTGATGATGAACCCAAACAGCATTGTTGCCCAGTAGACGTTATTTTATACAATAGAAGAATGTCACTGGTACCAAACAGAGTCAACTGAAATGATAAAATGAGGGTTGAGGAAACCAAAAATGTGAACCTTTTCTATAAGCACCAGTTAAGGTGTTGTTTTTCAGTGACTAAATTGTGTCCATTTGTGACTCAGTGGACTGCAGCATGTCAGGCTCCCCTGTCTTTCACTATCTCCTAGAGTTTCCTCAAATTCATGTCCATTGACTCAGTAATGTTACCTAACTATCCCCTCTTCTGGGAAATACCAGAAATGTTTGCAGCAGAGATGCATTTATTTAAAGTTACTCTTTAAGGAATTACCACAAACTTGGTGGCTTAAAACAATAGCCATCTATTATCTTTCAGTTCTGGAGGTTGGAAGTCAAACCTGGGTTGGCCACACTCATGGCAGAAAGTGAAGAGGAACTAAAAAGCCTCTTGATGAAAGTGAAAGAGGAGAGTGAAAAAGTTGGCTTGAAGCTCAACATTCGGAAAACTAAGATCATAGCATCTGGTCCCATCACTTCATGGGAAATAGATGGGGAAACAGTGGAAACAGTGTCAGACTTTATTTTGGGGGGCTCTAAAATCACTGCAGATGGTGACTGCAGCCATGAAATTAAAAGACACTTACTTCTTGGAAGAAAAGTTGTGACCAACCTAGATAGCATATTCTAAAGCAGAGACATTACTTTGCCAACAACGAGACAGCAAAAGAGACACTGATGTATAGAACAGTCTTATGGACTCTGTGGGAGAGGGAGAGGGTGGGAAGATTTGGGAGAATGGCATTGAAACATGTGAAATGTCATGTATGAAACGAGATGCCAGTCCAGGTTCAATGCACGATGCTGGATGCTTGGGGCTGGTGCACTGGGACGACCCGGAGGGATGGTATGGGGAGGGAGGAGGGAGGAGGGTTCAGGATGGGGAACACAAGTATACCTGTGGTGGATTCATTTTGATATTTGGCAAAACTAATACAATTATGTAAGGTTTAAACATAAAATAAAATTAATTAAAAGAAAATTAAAAAAAAAAAATCCATCTAGTCAAGGCTATGGTTTTACTGGTGGTCATATATGGATGTGAGAGTTGGACTGTGAAGAAAGCTGAGCGCCGAAGAATTGATGCTTTTGAACTGTGGTGTTGAAGAAGACTCTTGAAAGTCCCTTGGACTGCAAGGAGATCCAACCAGTCCATTGTAAAGGAGATCAGCCCTGGGTGTTCTTTGGAAAGAATGATGCTAAAGCTGAAACTCCAGTACTTCGGCCACCTCATGTTAAGAGTTGACTCATTGGAAAAGACTCTGATGCTGGGAGGGACTGGGGGCAAGGGGAAGAGGGGACGACAGAGGATGAGATGGATGGATGGCATCACCGACTCGAAGGCCGTGAGTCTGAATGAACTCCAGGAGATGGTGATGGACAGGGAGGCCTGGCATGCTGTGATTCATGGGGTCGCAAAGAGTCGGACACGACTGAGCAACTGAACTGAACTAAACTGAGTCCTTCTTCTGGCTCTCAGGGATAACCCTTTTCCTTTTCTTCTTCAGTTTCTAGAGCCTGACCACTTTCCTTGGCTGTTCATACTCAAAGCTCTACTTCCATCCTCACATCTCCTTTTCTATCTTGCAATCTCTTTCACTTTGCTTTTTCACTTATAAGGATCCTCATGCTTATTTTGGGCCCCTAGATAAGACAGAAGAAGCTCACCATCTCAAGATTCTTAACAACATTTGCAAAGCCCCTTTTTCCATGTAAGATAGGATATTAACAGATTTCTCAGATCAGAACATGGATACATTTGGGAAAAATTTTGTCTGTTAACATAAAGGATACATTTTTTTTAGAGATCTTAAGATGGATTGCCCTATTAGCAAAGGCAGCGAGATCTTATAAATCTGATTCTAAGTTCTTAAAAGAAATAATATTTGGATGGAAAAAAAACAACAAAAAGGGCAGAAACAGTCTCTAAACAATCCACCAATATAAAACTTCCATACATACACTTGCAGAATAAATACACATTATTTCAATTTATTTCTCTAAGTTAATTAAATTTACCTCATGCAAATGATTAAACTATAATGTCCTTATTTTGACCGAAGCTATTTGTTTTAACTATTCTGACTATAAATTCTAGTCAAATTAATTTGCTGATAATTTAAGTGGGTCCAAAATAGTACTTTTAGTCAATCTACTCTCTATGAATAAAAGCCAGAGCTGAACTATTTAAAGCAAAGTTCAAGTAAAAATAAGAAAAAAGGTAAAACCACACTTATTTACTTGTTGAGAAAAGCACAGAGCATATAGAAAAAAATAAATAAAATGCACAGATTAACTTCAAGAATGACTTTGATAAGGGACATGTTACATTTTTAAAGATTAAAAAATAGTTATATATATGTTCTGTTTAAATTAGTATATATGGTAGAAACAATTGTGTGAAATCCACCAGTGAGGTCAGCTATTAAACAATGGTTTGAGCTTCCAGAGGACTTTGTAGGACCTGTTTCTCTATTAGTGACTTGGATTTTAAGAACCATTTTGGAAAAAAAAAAAAAGCTAGGATCATGTGGATCTGAATAATGGATTTATAATAAAATGCCACATGAGCTTGAGGAAATTATTTAATTGATTCAGCCTGTTTTGAGGAAGTGAAATTTCTGGGCCAAGCTATTTAGTAATTGCGTAAATGATCAAGCTGCAAATGTTAACCCAAACCTTCAAACAAAAAGGAGTGTTAAAAAATGTGAGGTACTTGCTACTACAGATGAGCAAAGCCCTCTACGCTTAACTTTTTATCTAAATACCATTGTGTTAAGTCAGTTCAAATCTAATTATACTTTGGTTTCTAGGTATTTTAGGCTGATACAAACTGATCTGAGCGAGGAAGTGGATGCAACTTCTGTCTATATGTCAGTGGTTTCATATCATGAACTCTCATGTGATTTCATCTTTAAAATTTTGAACAGGTGTGTTATATGTGATCTCTAAGATATCATATGTTTAATATTTCCTTATATATCTTAATATCTCATGTATGGAAAAGATTCGATCACATGTGCCTTAGAGATATATGCAGAAACCTGAAAAGAAACCAGATGGATAATACATGGTAACTGATAAATATATATCACAATAAATATTTTTTTAAAAATCCTATAATCTTGGGTTCCTGACGTAACTTTGCTTAAAGAAAAAAGCAAATCAACTTGTCACTGAAACCTCAGAAAGCTGCTTCAGAGATTTATATGAACTACTCTCTATATATTCTCTTTAAAATTCATAGTATTATAAAACACTGATATATTGATTTTCAAAAACATGGACATGAAATATCAGATATTTTTACTTGAAATAAAAATACATTAAAACAAAAACAGTTGTATCATATATCATATTTCTAGTTAATAAGCACATTTTGGGTGGAATAGATACTTGTGTCCAACATTTTTTGTTTCCAATTCTGCTTTTAGGACATTATGTCAGTAACTTGACATTGGCCATTGTAGAAGTATTTATACTATAGTAATGGACAAACACTACAAATCAGAAAGTTTTTTTCCAGTAATATTCACCTAAATATTTTTTTTTTCAGTTCTTTTCTGTGGTATCCCTAAACTTAGGACATAAAGATTTTGGAGAACAGAGGCATAATACTAAATCTCTTTCAACAATTACTGCTTTACATATCTTAGAAGTGAAATTAACCTCAGAAACAACATATATTTTAATTCAATGTTAAAGCTTTTACTCTTTAAAAGAATTAAGAAATGCTTTCACTCACTGTTTTGAATATATTTGAGTACTTTATAAATAACACAAATGAATATGTATTAAATTCCTATTAGGCAATTCATTAAAACAATAGAACAAAACATTCAAAGTCAGTGAGATTCAAGATGGTGACAGAGAAAGAAGTCATTCAGTTGTGTCCGACTCTTTGCAACCCCATGGACTGTAGCCTACCAGGCTCTTCCATCCATGGGATTTTCCAGGCAAGAGTACTGGAGTGGGTTGCCATTTCCTTCTCCAGGAGATCTTTCCAATCCAGGGATTGAACCCGGGTCTCCCTCATTGTAGGCAGACTGCTTTACCATCTGAGCCATCATGGAAGTCCACTTATAAATAACACAATTGAATATGTATTAAATTCCTATTAGCCAATTCATTAAAAAAATAGAACAAAACATTCAAAGTCAATGAGATTCAAGATGGTGACAGAGAATGATCTTGAACTCAACTCCATCTATAACCACTGAGTCAAGCAGCTACATATAGAACAATTTCCTCTTAAGAAAAAAAAAAAAAAAAAGCCTGGCTGGGTGATGACTACATATCAAGCCAATTAGAAGGAAACCATGTCAAAGTGGGTAGGAGAAGCTGGAAGGGAGTCTCACCAAAAACCCACATGCAGAGATTCAAAACTCCACACTTCTCCTGAAGGAGTGAAGGGTTCAAACCCCATATTGGGCATTTAGGACTTGCCCCTGAGAGATGAGCCCACCAAATCTAATGCTGAAAACCAACAAGGCTGATTTCTTGAGACTCACAAGACTAGCAGTCTGGAAGAAGCTCTTAATGGGCTCACCAGCTCAAATGTACCCTGCCCCAGTGTCCAGGTCAGAGGCAACTGATTGTGCATAGACTTTGAGTGAAGGCTCACCTGCCTATATTCAGGTGTGGATCTGAGGAGCAGATCTACTCCTGTGATTGCTGCTGCTGCTAAATCGCTTCAGTCGTGTCTGACTCTGTGCGACCCCATAGACAGCAGCCCACCAGGCTCTTCTGTCCCTGGGATTCTCTAGGCAAGAATACTGCAGTGGGTTGCCATTTCCTTCTCTAATGCATTCATGCATGCTAAGTCACTTCAGTCGTGTCCAACTCTGTGTGACACTATGGACAGCAGTCCTCCAGGCTCCACTGTCCACGGATTTTCCAGGCAAGAGGGAGTAGGTTGCCATTTCCTTCTCCCACTCCTCTGATTAGCAGGTATCTAATTTAACACATACATTTACAAACCTGCTGGAAAACTCTCTGGGACTAGAGACTGGTGGGTGCCAGTTTCATGCTTTCCCTTTGTTAGGGCACCAGCAGCTCCAGGGAGGGAGGTTTAACATGTATCTGGTGTCCCAATATCTGTGGCTGCTGCCCAAGGGATAGATCTGGAGGTTGGAGAAGCTTGCATTTCTGGTCCCACAGGACTGTAATAATTGATGTCACCCAGAAAACAGCTCATTTCCCTGTCGCACATCCCAATTTTTGCTGCTTCTACTAAGAGATACCTCTACATCACCTGGCTCTGGCAGCCAGTGGGGCTTACATTTGTCATCCTGCAAGACTGAGACCAACAGAGTTCTTAACCAGCTATACTTCCAGGGCACAACAAGAGGCAACTGGCTCAGTTTTTCTAAGAAGAAGATCTATTAACTAACCCTCAGGCTTCTAATTAAACACACATTCAGGGGCTGACTGTAATCCTTTTCAGAGACCTTGGATGGCAGGCATTATCCTTACACTCTCTCTAGTTTGTACCCTAGAGTGCCAGCGTCTCCTGGAGGGAAGCTATACACATGTCTGGTACCCTGAGATTCTATGTCTGGTGCCCTGAGTTTCTGTGTCTCATGCCCTGTTTTTCAGCTGCCACCCAGAGGATGCTCCTAGATCACCAGGTTTGGATGGCTGATGGGTTTGCTTGCATTCCCTGGGATTCTGGCAATTGCTATCAGCTCTGGGGAACTGTTCACACAGCAGATGAGGCACATCCCTCAGCCTTTCTGTGAAGACCTCTTTGCCTGTCCCGGAGCTTTAGCTTGATGGGCAGGTCTCAGGTTTGGCTCACATCTATTGGATGACAAGGGCTTCCCTGGTGGCTCAGATGGTAAAGAATCCACCTGCAAGTGGGAGACCTGGGTTCAATCCTTGGGTTGGGAAGATCCTCTGGAGGAAGGCATGGCAACCCACCCACTCCGGTATCCTAGCCTGGAGAATCCTCACAGACAGGGGAGGCTTATGGGCTACAGTTCATGCGGTCAGAAAGGGTCAGACAAGACTGAATGGCTAAGCACAGCACACAGCACATTGGACTGCAAGGTTGCTCTCGAGGGTTTTAGGCTATGATCCTCTCCCTCTGTTTTACTCCAGCTCACCAGCATTATGCATTTGTCCCTGAAAAGAGCTTATACATTTTTGTGACTGCCACCCGGGAGGCACTGCCAGATCCCCTGGCCAGCAGAGCTTATGTTTACAGTCTCACAGAACTGTATATATTTACATGCTATTAAAAGCTGTTGCCTGAGGATCTGTCTCCCAAACAGCATCGATCTAGGTGCTAACGCACTTCCCTTAGGGATACCAACAAGTTTTGGTACACCTTCAACTGTTGCCACTAGTGGCTATTAAAAATATAATATACTGCTTGGAAAAACATAAAACTTTGAAAAAGCATAAAAAACAGCAAAAGGGTGAGGCAGGGTTGAATGACAAGTTTCATCTCCCACATAAGTCCATTCCTTCAAGTCTGGGAGAGGTGGTTGTTTCACCTACTGAAAAAAACAAACAACAAAAAAAGTCAACACAGAGAGTCAAGCAAAATGAAGGAAAAGAGGAATCTGTTCCAAATAAAAGGACAAAATAAAACCTCAGGAAAAAAGTTAGAGTGAAATAGAGGTAAGTAATTTTGAGAAAGACTTCAAAACAATAGTCATAAAGATGCTAACTGAACTGGGGAAAAGAATTGATGAACACAATGAGGACCTCAACAAAGAGAAAATATAACAAAGTGCCAAACAAAAGTCACAGAACTGAAGAATCCAATAACTGAACTGAATATTGCATTAGAGGAGTTCAACAGCAGGCTTGAAGAAGCAGAAGAAAGGATTGGTTAGCTCAAATACAAGGCAGTAGAACTCATCCAATCGGAATAGGAAAGACAAACATGAAGATAACTTTAGGGGCTAACATATTTTAAATAGACATTGTCACTTATTTAACAATTTTTGGCTTGACTTGTCTCCTTGATTAACCATTTAGGGAACAATTCCTTGCATTTATCATGACAGCAAGTTTTTTCCAGAGCTAACAGTTCTCTGGAGATGTTAAATTATCTAGCCAGGTGATAAAGGCAGGTTAGAGAAAAAAAAAATTATATTACCCAGAATGAAACAAATATAAACATCCATACACACAAAATCTAAAAGAAAAAAACAAGTACAAATTCTGGTTTGATATTCTATTGTTCTTATATTCACTATTTGGAGAAAATCATGTTAATGATATGACAATTTCAAAATGATTATTAAGTTCTCTCTGCTCACTTTATATGTTGATATTTTATAAGACTTAGGGAAAGTTTGGGCTTCCTTGATAGCTCAGTTGGTAAAGAATCTGCCTGCAGTGCAGGAGACCCTGGTTCGATTCCTAGGTTGGGAAGATCCACTGGAGAAGGGATAGGGATAGAAGGGATACCCACCCCAGTATTCTTGGGTTTCCTTTGTGGCTCAGCAGTAAAGAATCTGCCCACAATGTGGGAAACCTGAGTTTGATCCCTGAGTTGGAAAGATCCCCTGGAGAAGAGAAAGGCTACCCATTCCAGTATTCTGGCCTGGAGAATTCCATGGACTGTATATTCCATGAGGTCACAAAGACTCAGACACAACTGAGTGACTTCCACTTTCACATTTCCAGGGGCCTATGGGACACATCAAATGAACTAGCATTCACATTATAGGTGTCCCAGAAGAAGAGAGATCAATCCTATTCACCATTGGAACAAAAAGAATTAAACATCTAGGAATAAACTTACCTAAGGAGATGAAAGAGCTGTACACCAAAAATTATAAGACACTAATGAAAGAGATCAAATTGACATAAACAGATGGAGAGATATTCCATGTTCCTGGGTAGGAAGAATCAATATTGTGAAAATGACTATATTACCAAATGCAATCTACAGATTTAATGCAATCCCTATCAAATTACCAATGGCATTTTTCACAGAACTAGAACAAAAAATTTCACAATTCATATGGAAATACAAAAGACCCTGAATAGCCAAAGCAGTCTTGAGAAAGAATGGAGCTGGAGGAGTCAACCTTCCTGACTTCAGGTTATACTCAAAGCTACAGTCATCAAGACAGTATGGTACTGGCACAAAAACAGAAATATAGACCAATGAACAAGAGAGAAAGCCCAGAAATTAACCCATGCACCTATGGGTATCTTATTTTTGACAAAGGAGGCAAGAATATACAATGGAGCAAAGACAGCCTCTTCAATAAATGGTGCTGGGAAAACTGAACAGCTACATGTAAAAGAATGAAATTAGAACACTTCCTAACACCATATACAAAGATAAACTCAAAATGGATTAAAGACCTAAATGTAAGACCAGAAACTATAAAACTCTTAAAAGAAAACATAGGCAGAACACTTGGTGACATAAATCAAAACAAGATCCTCTATGACCTACCTCCTAGAGTAATGGAAATAGAAACAAAAGTAAACAGGTGGGACCTGATTAAACTTTTTGTGCTGCTTTTGCACAGCAAACAAAACAATAAGCAAGGTGAAAAGACACCCCTCAGAATGGGAGAAAATAATAGCAAATGAAACAACTGATGAAGGATTAATTTCCAAAATATACAAGCAGCTCATACAACTCAATAACAGAAAAACAAACAAACCAATGAAAGAGTGGGAAAAAGGCCCAAACAGACATTTCTCCAAAGAAGAGATAGAAATGGCTAACAAACACATGAAAAGATGCTCAACAGCACTCATTATTAGAGAAATGCCAATCAAAACTACAATGAGATATCACCTCACACTGGTCAGAATGGCCCTCATCAAAAAATCTATAAACAATAAATGCTGGGAAGGATGTGGAGAAAAGGGACAACTCTTGCATTGTTGGTGGGAATGTAAATTGATACAGCCACTATGGAAGACGGTATGGAGATTCCTTTAAAACTTAGGAATAAAACCACCATACAGCCACTATGGAGAACAGTGTGGAGATTCCTTAAAAAACTGGAAATAGAACTGCCTTATGACCCAGCAATACCACTGTTGGGCATACACACCAAGGAAACCAGAGTTGAAAGAGACATGCATACCCCAATGTTCATCGCAGCACTGTTTATAATAGCCAGGACATGGAAGCAACCTAGATGTCCATCAGCAGATGAATGGATTAGAAAGCTGTGGTACATATACACAATGGAGTATTACTCAGCCATTAAAAAGAGCACATTTTAATCAGTTCTAATGAGATGGAAGAAACTGGAGCCGATTATACAGAATGAAGTAAGCCAGAAAGAAAAACACCAATACAGTATACTAATGCATATATATGGGATTTAGAAAGATGGTAATGATAACCCTGTATGCGAGACAGCAAAAGAGACACAGATGTATAGAACAGTCTTGTGGACTCTGTGGGAAGGGAGGGGGGGATGATTTGGGAGAATGGCATTGAAACATGTATAATATCATATAAGAAACGAATTGCCAGTCCAGGTTCGATGCAGGGTACAGGATGCTTGGGGCTGGTGCACTGGGATGACCCAGAGGGATGGTATGGGGAGGGTGGTGTGAGGGGGTTTCAGGATTGGGAACACGTGTATACCCGTGGTGGATTCATGTTGATGTATGGCAAAACCAATACAATATTGTAAAGTAATTAGCCTCTAATTAAAATAAATAAATTAAAAAAAATCATATGACCCAGAAATCCCACTCCTAGGCATATACCCTGAGGAAACCGAAACTGAAAGAGACACATGTATCCCATTGCTCATTGCAGCACTAGTTACAATAGCTAGAACATGGAAGCAACTTAGATGTCCATTGACAGATGAATGAACAAAGAAATTGTGGTATATATACACAATGGAATGTTACTCAGCTATAAAAAGGAACACATTGGAGTCAGTTCTAACGAAGTGGGTGAACCTAGAACCTATTATACAGAGTGAAGTGAGTCAGAAAGAGAAAGATAAATACCACGTTCTAACTTGTATATATGGAATCTAGAAAAATGGTACTGAAGTATTCATTTACAGGGCAACAGTGGAGAAACAGACATAGAGAACAGACTTATGGACATGCAGAGAGGGGAGGAGAGATGTATGGAAAGAGTAACATGAAAACTTACATTATGAAACTCAAACAGGGAACCTGTATCAACTGAGAGTGGTGGGGTGGGGAGGGAGACAGGAAGGAGGTTTAAAGGGAAGGGATATATGTATACCTTTGACTTATTCATGTTGAGGCTTGACAGAAAACAGCAAAATTCTGTAAAGCAATTATCCTTCAATAAAAAATAATTAAAAAAAAAGAAGCTGAAATACTCTTTGAATAAAAAATGGCTAAAAATTTTCCCTAATGCTGGGGAAGGAAACAGACATCCAGGTTCATAGAGCACAGGAATTTTCAAAACCAATAAACCCAAAGAAACCCACACCAAGATACATTATAATTAAAAATGTTAAAGTTAAAGACAAGGAAAGAATGTTAAAAGCAGTAAGAAAAAAAAATTGTTAAGAACAAGGGAACTTCTGTAAGACTATCAGCAGATTTTTTTGACAGAAATTTTTGTAGATCAAAAGGGAATGGCACGATATATTCAAAGTATTGGAAAAAAAAAAAAAGACAGTTAAATTCCAACTTGTGCCAAGCGAACAACCTAAGAAACTAAACCAAACCTTTTTCTCTCTGATTATCAACTTCTGAGAAGTTACAAATTAGATTTTAAATATGATTAAGAAAGGATTAGTCATGGGAAATTGATAGCCCATTATTCATCAGTTGAGTTTATTCATCAGAATGCTATTCTCAACAGGGCTTATTATTTGAGGGGAAAACAGTATATTGCTTTTATATCTAGCTTATTACAATATATAATACAATATTTAATATTGTTTAAAAATATATAAGGGAGGTAGGGTTCTGAAACAAACTCAAATGTGGTTTCCCTCAGTCATTCAGTTGTATCTGGCCCGTTGAGACCCCATGGACTGTAGTTTGCCAGGATCCTCTGTCCGTGGAATTCTCCAGGCAAGGATACTGGAGTGGGTTGCCATTTCCATCTCCAGGGGATCTTCCTAACCCAGGGATTGAACCCAGGTCACCTGCATTGGAGGCAAACTCTTTACTGTCTCAGCTACAAGGGAAGCTCTCTCCTGAAGATCAGTTGTGTATAAATGTACTCATGATACTCCAAGACCTGGAATATTACTTATACTTAGGGCTTTGAGAATAAATCAAAATACATTGTCCTTCCTAGAAAGAGAAAGAAATAAATTATTCTATAAAATAATACTTGAACATTTTTAGTCAGGATTGGAAATATATGAAATGCAGGGTTACTTATTGTCACAAATTTGGATTTCAGGTTATATTTTATATCTCTTCCTGGAATGACCTGCATCCAATTACAGGCATAATCATTGGCTGCTATGGAATGGAGGTCAGTCATAGGGGAAAGCGTGGAAGAGGATGAATAAGGCTGATGACATTTGCCTCACAAATGAGGGCAAATGTGAGAAGCTTAAGACACCATTCAAGAAATTTAAAAAAAATCACTTTATTGTACTTTGAGTAGCTCATGGGGAGCAGCATATTGCAGATATTTTATTTTATTTTGACAGTAAAATCTACCAATATCTACATTCTGTAGAACCAATTTGGAGGCCTCTACTACAAATAGACATAAATTATTCCATTTAAACAATAAAAACCATACAAATCGACTAATATTGTCCCTATTATATAGATGAGGAAATTGAATAAATTACCTCTTATTGTTTTTCAGTCACTCAGTCCTGTCTGACTCTATGCAACCCCATGGACTGCAGCACTCCAGGTTTCCTGCCCTTCACCATCTCCTGGAGCTTACTCAAACTCATGACCATGAGTCAGTGATGCCATCCAACCATCTTGTCCTCTGTCATCCCCTTCTCCTCCTGCCCTCAATCTTTCCCAGCATCAGAGTCTTTTCCAAAAAGTTGGCTCTTTGCATCAGGCAGCCAAAGTCTTGGAGCTTCAGCCTCAGCATCACTCCTTCCAATGTATATCAGGGTTGACTACTTTTAGACTGGTTTGATCTCTTGCTGTCCAAGGGACTCTCAAGAGTCTTCTCCAACACCACAGTTTAAAAGCATCAATTCTTTGGCTATCAGCCTTATTTATGGTCCAATTCTCACATCCATACATGAGTTCTGGAAAAACAATATCTTTGACTAGATGGACTTTGGCTGGCAAAGTAATGTCTCTGTTTTTTAATATGCTTGCTAGGTTTATCATAGCTTTTTTCCAAGGAGTAAGTGTCTTTTAATTTTATGACTGCAGTCATCATCTGCAATGATTTTGGAGCCCAAGAAAATAAAGTCTGTCACTGATTCCATTGTTTTCCCCATCTATTTGCCATGAAGTGATGGGACTGGATGCCATGATCTTAGAATTTTGAATGTTGAGTGTTAAGCCAGCTTGTTCATTCTCCTCTTTCACTTCATCAAGAGGCTCTTTAGTTCCTCTTCGCTTTCTGCCATAAATGTGGTGCCATCTGCATATCTAAGGTTATTGATATTTCTCCTGGCAATCTTGATGAAGCTATGCTTCATCCATCCTGGCATTTTTCATGATTTAATCAGCATGTAAGTTAAATAAGCAGGGTGACAGCCTTAGCATACTCCTTTTCCAATTTTGAACCAGTCCATTTTTCCATGTTCGTTCTAGCTGTTGCTTCTTACCTGCCATACAAGTTTTGCAGGAGGCAGGTAAAGTAATATCTGAGGTTACTGATATTCCTCCCAGCAATCTGATTCCTACTTGTGCTTCATCCAGCCTGACATTTCACACGATGTGCTCTGCACATATGTTAAATAATGCACTTCTTTACCAATTTTGAACCAGTCTATTCTTCCGTGTGCAGTTCTAACTGTTGCTTTTTGACTTGCATACAAGTTTTGCAGGAGGGAGGTAGTTGGTCTGGTATTCCCATCTCTTGAAGAATTTTCCACAGTTTGTTGTGATCCACACATTCAAAGGCTCTAGCATAGACAGTGAAGCAGAACCTCTATCATACAGCTAAAATGTGGCAAACCTGGATTCAAACCCAGAACTTCCAGTATCTAAAGTCCATGTTCTTAGCCACTATATATATATATATATAGTATATATTATATGACATAATTAATTGAAGTTACTCATGGACAGTGACCATTCTGACAAAGAAATACTATATGCAACTCTGTAATGGATCTCATTTTAATTTTTAATTCCTCATTTTCTTCCCCATAACAGTAGCATGATAGTTCCAAACGTCTGTACTTTTTGAGTTTCACATACATGCTATGTTAGATTTAACTGGATTTTTAGCAGTTCGAAAAACAGTACTATCTAAATTTTAGAAATCAAATATATTTATTTAATTAATAAAAAGGGAGATACTACCATTATTTGCTCATGGTTATTTAATAAATACTTGAATGAATAGCTTTCAAATTATCACTGTAAGTTATGTGAAATCATTTTTTAATATTAACTTATACCAACTTCTGAATAAATCTTCATATGGAAAATAGGTAGCATGCTAAATATGTGTTCATAGGTCCTCAATAATGTTTTGAAAAGTAAACTAAAAACATAAATGCTTATGAGAAAAATAAGTTTCAGAATTTAGGTTTTTTGTTCAACAACAAATGGAAATGGTTAATTTGTTTATTATGTATGCATGCACTATCCCAACTCTTTGCACAAAACTTCTGAGACAGCTTAAAGCAAAATAAGATTCAATTAAGTAAAAAAATAAATAAATAGAAATGGTAAATCAGGAGAAAGGGAAAAATTACCATGCCTGAAGTTCGCATTTGGCTTTGATCTTAGTGGGAAAGGAAAAAAAGAGAAATTGTATTATTTATGCAGTCTATTTGATCATAAATGGAGGAAGCACACTAGTGCTTTAGGAAATATAAACTTTTTTAAAAACTAAAAAAATGCTCTAAAGTAAAAATTTCACAAACTTTTTTTATATTTTGAACACTGAAGTAATAAATAATATCTTTAAAAATCAACTTTACATAAACTGGAGTGCTAAATATTGTGTTACTGTGTATTGTGAAACTCCTTAACAAAAGCTAAAAGAATAATGAAACATATTTTATTCAAAGTGAAATTGTGAAGAATTAAATGAATGTGCTCAAATTTGATCAAAGCATAAAATGAAAATATTGTGAGTCTTCTAGATACTGAGGGGAAAACTATCCCTGCCTTCCCAGACACAGCAGCTTAAGAATGAAGCAAAAGTTGCCTTCAGGAAGACTCTTTGGATCTGCTCAAACAGGAACAGCTGCGGGCTTCACATAAATTAAAGGAAGAAATATGTAATTTTGTCCCAGAAAATTTCAAAGAGGGTCTTTGGATCATTCAACAAATAGATACTCTTTATATACTAAGCTTCCCAGGTTGCTCAGTGGTCAAGAATTTGCCTGCCAATGCAGGAGATGCAGGAGACTCGGGTTCAATCCCTGGGTCAGGAAGATACCCTGGAGGAGGAAATAGTAACCCAGCCAGTATTCTGGCCAGGAAAATCCCATGGACAGAGGAGTCTGGTGGGTTACAGTCCATAGAGTTGCACAGAGTCAGACATAACTGAGTGCTCAGCAATATGATAGAACATTCCACAATACTGTCTAACAATCTTCTTCAGGACAACAACACTGACAAAGTACAATATAATCACTAGAATCATTTACTGTCTCCAACCATGAAAAGGAAGACAAGGGAAGACAGCATGTTCACCTTACTCTTCTAGGGAGGTTCATCGCTTACTCACACCATTGAGGACTTTGCTTAATATACTTTTCTCTGAGGAGTTATCCCTGACTACAAGACATCTTTGCACCCTCTATACAACCTCATCCCCATCTGTTTGCAAAATTACTTACAGCACTAATCACACAACATATGTCATATATATGTCTATTCTCTATCACACCAACTAAAACATAAGCTCAAGAAACAGAGTTTGTTTTCACTGCTGTATCCCAGTCCTTGGAAGAGTGTATGGCATTAATTACTTTTTCATGAGTGTTTATTGAATGAATTAATTCATGCACCAACTGACCTAAATTTGCCTAGATTATTTTCAGAAAATAAATCAGTGGACTTTTTATGTAACAAAGTAGTAACAGAATTGAAAATTATATTGTCTACTGAAATTATTATGACTTATTTACCACTATATTTTCAAATTTATCATTTATGATACCAAAAACTAAAGAAAGATGATCTTGGAAAATATAAACTATCACTTTCTCCTAGAGGATAACTTTGGGATCTCATCTTCTGTGGTTCCCACAGCAAAAAACAATCAATATTGCTTTGTAGTGACTGATGACAAGAAATCCCATTGGCACAAATTGTGTCCTCGATATTGCCTTAAGCAACTTTTTTTTTTTTTTAATTTGTATATGTGTGTGCATCTCTGTGCATGTGCTGTTCTTTAATTGTGTACTTGGGGAAATTAAGGAAACATCAGTAATTTACTGCATGCATTTGAGCAGTTATAGGAGATAATCAAACTAGAAAGAATATATCAATGTGTAGTTATAAATTTGGATTTTTAAGGAGTAAATCACTAAAATGCATCAATCACTTCATTGCTCTTTTTAAATGGAATAAATCATCCCATTCAAGAACTTTGGATTTTGCACACATTGAGGTCAATTTTCCACCTTAAGCACAAGTAAGTGTGCTATACAAAACAGATAGAAATACTCATCTCCCTGTCCCTTCACAGGAATAACCAGCTTCCAACATTCAGCTGGCTGAATATGTGTTCCAGGGTGTGGTGCCTTTGATGCTGGAGCCTTCTCAAGTGCTCTGTGGGGGTAAGGGAATGAAACTTACTTGCTATCATTTGCATTTGCTTACCTCTCTAAATTTCTCATTGGCTACTCTTACAGCATTTCCTCAAATATTGCTCAAACATTTATTTTGTTCTTAACTGACATCATGTTCATGTGTAGATATTAATATAAGAAATTGTTGAACACATACAGCTTTAGTAAGCATGGTTTTGGACATTAATACTCACCCTCATCATACTCTGATTATGCCTTATCTTCTGAATAATGATATAATGGAAAAATGATTGTTGCCAATCCAGTAAAACCTAGATTTGCCTTCTGGATCTGTTAATCAATTCTTGCATCATCTGGGAAATAACTACCATGTATAAACCTAACACTTTCTCAAAATTAAATCAATATAAGAATGACTATTGTAATTACATGTGTGCTAAGTTGCTTCAGTTGTGTCTGACACTTTGGAGTGGGTTGCCATGGCCTGCTTCAGGGGATCTTCCAGACCCAGGGATCGAACCAGCATCTCCTATGTCTCTAGCATTGGCAGGTGGGTCCTTTATCAGTAGCACTGCCTGGGAAGCCCACCTTACATGAGAGCTATTGTATAAAAAGTGTCATTTTATGCACTTACTATAGTGCCTGGGACCCAGAAGACCATGAAGGATTCCAATTTCCTTCCTATTTGACTTTCTCTCACTTATCCCCACTCCTGTAAGCAGAGTAGTAAAATGAACCATGCCACATGGTAGCATAAAATATGGCAGCTTCATGTTGAGACTCCAAGGATAGGGAGAACTTGGTCTTTGTCATATCGGAATTGCAAGTATCTCTTATCTTTAGCTCAGTAATCTACTCAGTGTAGAGTATAAACACACTCCTTGTTTCAAAGAGCAGTAGAGTAGGTCTGCATTACCCTGATACTATTTAAAGAATAATCAAATTCTCTATGTAAATTACACCCCTAAGGAAAATGGAAAGGGGCTTGGATTTGAATATAAGAGGAAGCAAAGTCCTTCTGAAGGATACAAAGAAGAACTACAAAAAAACAAAATCACAAAATTTCTGTGAAAAAGAAAAAATAAAATCTTTATGTGTTTATTTTTACTAGGGTGCTCAATGGTCATAATTCAATGAAAAAAAAATGATAGAGCTAGTTAAACAGTGATACATGGCATAAGATATTTAGGGTCATTCAAGTTGTCTCAGCTTTCCATTGGAATGGAAATGTAAGTAGTTTGTCTCTTTAAACATTCTATCTAGGGCTTGGATTGTTGGGAATCTGCCTGATATAGTCAGGATAACATATCTAATGTTACACATTATACTTCTAGGGTGTCAGTTTATGTGTTAAACAGAAAGAAAGAAAATAAAAAGAAAGTAGAGAGGAAGAGAAAATACAGATTACATAATGTCTATTGAAGCATTTTTTGGCTTCAAGAATCCTGACAAAATTTCTAAGAATGTGGCCAAATAGTGTAAAAAGTGCTTAAAATATCTTCTTTTAAAAATGTGAAAGCCAAGGTTATATTAAAGATAGAATTGTGTGGATATGGTTTCAAGGATACTTCAAGTACACAAGAGCAATTGTAATATGTCTCCTTGAACAACATAAATATACTAGGAATGCATAGTTTTAAGTATTCTCAAAATATTAACCAAAATATTCTTTGTGTTACTTATATCTGTGTAATTGGGACAGACTTTTCTTTAATTGGAAGGAAAGTACTAATTCTCACTATTGTCTCATACTCATACTGCTTATAAATTAAATGTTATCTTTCCTTTAATTTAGCAGAATTATATTCTTATGTATTACATTAACAATTTACTTTTGAAAAAATATAATTTCAAAATAAAAATGCAAAATAAACAATTTTAGGCGTATCTGTTCATCTTTTCAAATTAGTCAATGAAAAATTTTATATAAATAATGAAAAATATTTATCATTATAAGTAATTTGAAATGATATTATTATGTTTCAAAGAGAGTTATGTGAGTTAGATATCAAAGAAACTTTTACTTTCTTAGAATAAAGGTGTTATATGGATAAAAACAACCAAAAACTATATATAACCTTTGAGAAAATTTCACTTGACTGTCAATGATTCAAGATATAAAAATGAAATTAATTTCCTCGTAGTCAACTGTCCTAAAGCCAAGCTGTCATGTCCTTGAAATCTATTTTGATTGTACAAATTCACGTGACATTTTTGGTTGTTACATTCACCTCCAGTTTCAGACAATTCCCATTTCTCACAGTGTCTCTCATATAAAAGAGGAAAACTACAATGAATATGGCAACAGAGGCTCATTTGTAAACAGATGTTCCACATGAAAAAACAAGGGTTTCCAGAAGTTATAATAACCATACGTTTTCATTTTGATATTAGATAAAAGTGTTCTCTTCAAAAGTGAAAGTATATTTAAATTAAAGCTATGATTTAGGATTAGATATAAATTTCAAGATACTTTGATATATCACCATTAAAAGGCTTGCCTGCTTGCTGCTAAGTTACTTCAGTCATGTCTGACCCTTTGCGACCTCATAGAATGTAGTTCGCCAGGCTTCTCTGTCCATGACATTCTCCAGGCAAGAATATTGAAGTGAATTGCCAAGCCCTCCTCCAGGGGATCTTGCTGACCCAGTGATCTAACCTGTGTCTATTACGTCTCCACATAAGCTGCTGCTACTGCTAAGTCACTTCAGTCGTGTCCGACTCTGTGCAACCCCATAGACGGCAGCCCACCAGGCTCCCCCGTCCCTGGGATTCTCCAGGCAAGAACACTGGAGTGGGTTGCCATTTCCTTCTCCAATGCATGAAAGTGAAAGTGAAAGTGAAGTTACTCAGTCGTGTCTGACCCTCAGTGACCCCATGGACTGCAGCCTAACAGGCTCCTCCATCCATGGGATTATCCAGGCAAGAGTACTGGAGTGGGGTGCCATTGCCTACATTGGCAGGCAGATTCTTTACCATTAGCGCCACCTGGGAAGTTCCATTAAAAGGCTTACCAAAACCTACTTCTCAGATAAAATATTAATGTGGAAATATATATTTGCATAAATTATATACAAGATGCCATGGGTTATATGCACACAATCACAACAAAAAGGATATTTTATTCATGGCACTTGGATTTCAGTATCTGTGTTGTAATGTAGGAATTGGCTTATTTCTTTATTACAAAATATTTTGTTTCTCTTATAGGTGTGAACCCTCATGGTGTGAGTCAGACTCATTTTCAATCAAGTGAATAGGTGAATATCTAAGTAATGGCCATTAGATTACAATGAATATATATAAAGACAGATGCATACACAAACACACCCTGTGAACATAGGCACCATACAGTTAAAAACAATACCTGAAATAAGTATAATACATTCATGATTCACTTTGACTTTCAGTTTTGCATACATGAACATATCTGTGTGAGACAAATACAAGACACACAGATATCAGTACACTCTCTGATAAATAAAGACAGATGACTTAAAATTCCACATTCTTTCTCATTTGTCCAGAAACATTCAGCATACGCCACACCATCCACACACTCAGCTGCTGCTTTGGTTCCATTTCCCTAAGAAAAGAGAAATGTGTTGCCTATCCTCTCTTTCCCCCAGTTTCTATGAGCGACCTGTCCTTGCTGCTTATAAAGAGCACAATTTAAAATGTGGTCTAAGTTAATACTATCTTCCCTAATTATCTTACCTTTGCCATTTTCCACTTTCTTCCCTATTTTCCCCCAAATTTTGCACATATGCTAGTATTTATCTTGTTAAAAATAACAGGCCAAATGATGAAGGTTAATCAATCAGATAACCAAAGTTCACATAACAATAACAAGCCATCTGGGTAATGTGTACACTTGGTATGAAGGGATGAGAATGAAATTTTATCTCTCTGGTCTTTCTCTCAAAACTTAGCTGATTAAATCATGAGAAAAATAGCGGGCAAATCCCAACTGACAGATATTCTGTAAAATACCTATCTAAGATGTTTGAAAATTATCAAGGTCATCATAAACAAGAAACATTTGAGAAATTCAGCCAACAGTTGCTTAAGGAGACATGACAACATAATATAATATGGTACTTTGCAATAGTGGGGAAAAAAAAGACAATAGTTAGAAAACTTAGGAAATCCAGATAAAATATGGACTTTAGTAAATCTATTAGTAGCTATTTATTAATAGTGACAAATGCAACACAGTGATGTAGGATATTAAAAAATGAGGAAACTGGGTGTGGGTATATGAGAGTATCTCTGTTATCTTTGCAATTTTTTCCCTAAATCAAATGACCCAGACAACCACAATGGTGTGATCACTCACCTAGAGCCAGACTTCTTGGAGTGTGAAGTCAAGTGGGCCTTTAGAAGCATCACTACAAACAAAGCTAGTGGATGTGATAGAATGTCAGCTGAGCTATTTCAAATTGTAAAAAATGATGCTGTTAAAATGCTACACTAAATATGCCAGCAAATTTGGAAAACTCAACAGTGGCCATAGGACTGGAAAAGGGCAGTTTTCACTCCAATCCCAAAGAAGGGCAATGCCAAACAATGGTCAAACTACTGCACAATTGCACTCATTTCACATACGAGCAAAGTAATGCTCAAAATTCTCTAAGCCAGGCTTCAACAGTATGTGAACCAAGAACTTCCAGATGTTCAAGGTGGATTTAAAAGGGAGAGGAATCAGAGATCAGATTGCCAACAGCCAATGGATCATAGAAAAACAGTGAGAATTCCAGAAAAACATCTACTTCTGCTTCGTTGACTATGCTAAAGCCTTTGACTGTGTGAATCATAACAAACTGTGGAAATTTTTTTAAGAGATGGGAATACCAGAACACCTTATCTGTCTCCTGAGAAACCTGTATGTAGGTCAAGAAGCAACAGTTAGAACCGGACTTGGAACAACAGACTGGTTCCAAATTGGGAAAGGAGTATGTCAAGGCTGCATATTGTCACCCTCCTTATTTAACTACTATGCAAAGTACATCATTCAAAACGCCAGTCTGGATGAAGCACAAGCTGGAAGCAAGATTGCTGGGAGAAATATCAATAACCTTAGGTATACAGATGACACCACCTTTATGGCAGAAAGTGAAGAGGATCTAAAGAGCCTCTTGATGAAGGTGAAAGAAGTGAGTGATAAAGTTGGTTTAAAATTCAATATTCAAAAAACTAAGACCATGGCATCTGATCCCATCACATCATTCAAATAGATGGGGAAACCGTGATGGACTTTATTTTTGGGGGCTCCAAAATCACTGCAGATGTTGACTCCAGCTACGAAATTAAAAGACACTTATTCCTTGGAAGAAAAGCTATGACAAACCCTGACAGCATATTAAAAAGCAGAGACGTTACTTTTCCAACAAAGGTCCATATAGTCAAAGCTGGGTTTTTTTTCCAGTAGTCATATATGGATGTGAGAGTTGGACCATAAAGAAGGCTGAGTACCAAAGAATTGATGCTTTTGAACTGTGGTGCTTGAGTATACTCTTGAGAGTCCCTTGGACTGAACAGAGATCAAACCAGTCAATTTGAAAGGAAATCAAGACTTAACATTCATTAGAAGGACTGAAGCTGAAGCTGAAGCTGAAACTCCAATGCTTTGGCCACCTGATGTGAAGAACCGACTCATTAGAAAAGACTGTGATGCTTGTAAAGATTGAAAGCAGGAGGAGAAGGGGACTACAGAGGGCTACATGGTTGGATGGCATCACCAACTCAAAGGACAAGAGTCTGAGCAAGCTCGGAGAGATGGTGAGGGACAGGGAAGCCTGGTGTGCTGCTGTCCATGGGGTTGAAAAGAGAAACTGTTATCTTTGCAAATTTTTCCCTAAATAAAAATATCTTCTAGAAAGTAAAAATGAAAACAATAAATGTATTAAATTTAGACAATAACAATACCTCTCTCAATGCAGAGGAGCCCATTTTTACTACATCAAGCTTTTAATCCCACTCCATCATCTCAGGCACACAGCTGGAGTACATTTCCCAGCATCTCTCAGTTCAGTTCAGTCGCTCAGTCATGTCCAAGTCTAGTCACATCTCTGGCAACATAAGTGGCCTTGTGCCTACTTATCACCAATTAAAAGTGAACAGAAATGATGTGTCATTTTAGTTCATAAAAGTTTAAGAAGCAGAAGTGCCTTCTGCATGCTATATTTTCCCATCTATTATCTGAATATTAAGGGATCAGAGTTTCTAAAGGAGGACAGAGTGACTGAATTAAAGGTATGTTCCTATGTTCCCACTGCCTAGAAAGCTCTTTCCTCCTTTCACTCTTATCACTCACTTTCATGCCTTCTACCGGTATTTATTCAACTGTGACTTTTTTTCATTGACACTTCTCCTCACCCCTCAGTATTTTAAAATAAAATTTCCCAACTCCTTTTCTCCTTCCTTGCTTAAAATTTCCCAAATCCACATCACTTTGTATGATGTTATATTCTAAACAAATATTTTGTCTATGACAGTTTATTTACTCTTATATCCCCAGGAACTAGAATATGAGATCACAAAATCTAAAGAACATAAAAACTTGCTAGATGGATTCTATTTTAGATAGAAGTAAGAGATGAAATATATCAAGCCACAAAAGAGATGAAAACAACACTTCTGAAGCTCATTAGAATAATTTTCTACCAGTTGATTAGCTCCTGCTGTAACTTCTCCTTGGGTTTCTTGAAAATTGGAGAATGATTGGTCTTATTGTCTACAGGTGATCTGAAATATCTGTTAAGGTGCAATGTTTAATGAACAACATTATGTGTCTATGACTATTAATATCCTAATCTCTCAGTCTGAAAATGTTCCCCAATAGTTAATGAAGCCTCTGTGGATATCAATTTATTTTTGTCCATTGTACTAATTATTTAAACATTATGAATGATATCTATGTTCATTTTTCTATTTTCATGATGGTTTTAATCATCACAGATTCATCACAGATTCAAAGACATTGTTTTAAAACACACCTTATTTTAAGCAATGTGATAGCATAATTAAAATAAAGATACATGTGTATTTTTATATGAATTATATTTATATATGATGTTATATTACAATGATACATGACTGTATTCATCTTTTACTTGAGTGTAGCATTATATATAAATATATAATAACTGTAGAAATAAACTATATGCAATGCATAAATATATATATTCCTACAGATAATAAATATAATTATATATATATTTACATATACTTGTATATATACATGGACATCCCAGCTGGTGCTAGTGGTAAAGAATCTGCCTGCAAAAGCAGGAGATGTAAGAGATCCAGGTTTGATACCTGGTTCAGGAAGATCCCTTGGAGAAGGGCAAAGCAAACCACTCCAGTATTCTTGCCTGGAGAATCCCATGGACAGAGGAACATGGTGGGCTACAATCCATAGCAAAGGGTCAGACGTGACTGAAGTGACTTAGCATGGCACAGCACATGCATATGTATATTTACATATTACCTTGGTCTCAAGTAAAAGGTAATACGTAATTACAGTCAGATATATGAGAAACACGTGCTGCAATTCATGGGGTCGCAAAGAGTCAGACATGACTGAGCGACTGATCTGATCTGATCTGATCTGATGTCTGCAACATTTTGTGACAGCATATGGATAGGGCACTTATTCATAAATGAAGTCAAAGAAATTCCAAGTGATGACACTTTAACAATCATTGATAGTCTAGAAAATACCAGGGAGATGAATGACTTGGACAGGGTATTCCAGATAGAAGGAATAGTATATATAAAGATTTTAGGACATATAATAATGTGAGGGAACAGACTTCCTTTTCTGGAAGGTATAATTTGGTTACAAAAGTTTAACTCTTGTCTAAAAATAACAAGATGTTTGGCTACAAATGTAGCTGGAACTTGAGGATCTGTACCTCTGGAGACAGGAGGAACACTGAGGTGGGTCTAGTCTGCTACTCTGACTTTTTATTCCAGACATTTTTCAATTAGTCTGTAATGCTCTGCAAGAAGTTCCTGAGTAGAGAGCTGTGTACAAAGCACTAGGTAAGCAGAACTTTCAATCCTGTCATGGATTCAAGGGAAGTCATGGTCAGTAAGGCATTAGGACTTCAGAAGAAAAGGGGAGTCTGAGTTTAGCCCAATATTATGCCTTGCTTTTCACCTTAAGACATATATATTGTAGTCAACACTAGATTTGAGGTAGGAAGTTTTGTAGAAAGTGTTGACCAAGATGTAAGAGGCATTGGCAAATACCTCAGACCTCCATTGGACTGACCAGATTGCTCTACTCTGTGCATAAGGATGAATAAGACCTTACAAAGACAGAAATATAACCTCAAAATTGCTCAACTTTTGACTAGATAAAATGTCCTTTTTGCATATCAGAAACAACAAAAAATCATCTTTGGTGAAACATAAAACCTTCTGAAATACAGTTTTTTTTTTTTTCTTTTTTTTAAAGCTAAGCTCACTAAGAATGATACATAAAGAATCAAGAGAAATATTTTAAAAATAGAAACAAACCTATGTTACTAGTATTGACTTATCAGCATGGACTTTAAAATATCTGTGATTAATATGTTCAAGAAAATAGAAGGCACATTATAAAATGTCAGTAACAGTGGAATCTAAAGGGAAACTTTTTTGAATAAATATTCTAGAACAACAACTGAAAACAGAACTACTATCTGATCCAGTAACCCCACTTTTTGGATACTGTACTTTCATGTTTATTCACAGTAGCCAAGACCTGTAAACAACCTATATTGATGGATGAGTAGGTAAAGAAAATATTATACTATAGAATGTATATATAATGTATGCATATATATACACACATGTATATATAATGTATATATGTATATAGTATATATATAATGTGTGTGTGTATATATATACATAAATTGCAGTATAATATATTATTCAGCTATTAAAAAAAAAAGAAAACCTAGCCATTTGTGACAGCATGAATAGTGAGGAAATTATGTTAAGTAAAATTAGTCAGAAAAAGACTCATGATCCCATTTATATGTAGAATCTAAAAAAGTTGAATTTATAGAAGCAGTGACCAGAGTGGTAGCTGCTGAAGACTAGGGGGTGGGAGAAATGAGATAATAGGCAAAAAGTATGAAGTTTCAGTAATAAGATGAGTAAGTTCTGTGGACCTAATGTATAGCATAATGACTATAGTTAATGATAGAATATTGTTTACCTGAAATTCCTGAGAAAGTAGATCTTCAATGTTTTACTGCAAACCAAAAATGGTAACTGTGAGGTGATAGATATTAATTAAATTTATTGCAGTAATCATTTCACTAATATATACTATATTAGATCATCATATTTTACCTTAATAGTATACAATATGCATTTGTCAATTTTACCTCAATCAAGCTGGAAAAAAAAGCAGCTACTAATATTAAACACACACAAGATATATTAACAGAAATTTAAAAGAGGGAAACAACTGAAAACCATATGGGAAAATAGTAGATATTAATCAAGCTAAAGCAAATAAAGAAAAAGGTGCTTTAATCAAATATAAAATGTTCAACATTTACACACTTTACAAGAATATATCTAAACAAAAATGAACATTGGTCACATCAGAATTGACACTTTTAAGATACAAAGGATATGGAATGGAAAAAAGAATGGAAAAAAAGATTAAACTGAAGAAGATTAAATTTTAACTCTAGATTGAGGGGGGTTCTGTAAAATATCTGATAGGTAATCTTTAAAACCATCATTAATAACCTTTAATCACCATCATTTAAAAGGTCATTTGTTGAGAATTTAGCTAAGCTACTCCTTGGTATTGCTGTTTTGGCTACAACTTTTTTTAGCCAAGCTGCCCATTGCTGTTCAGTCACTAAGTCATGTCAGACTCTTTTGTGTCCCCATGGACTGTAGCCCACCAGGCTCCTCTGTCTATGGGGTTCCCCAGTTAAGAATACTGGAGTGAGTTGCCATTTCCCTCTCCAGGGGATCTTCCCAACCCAAGGATCAAACCCGGTCTCCTGCACTGGCAGGTGGATTCTTTACTACTGAGTTACCAGGGAGCCCCAAGCTGCCCATAAAGAGCCCAAATGAGCTGTCCACCTACTTATACTTGAGTTGCCCTCTGTAGAAGCTTGCAGAGTCACAAGAAAATGTAAGCCCTGATAGCATTTCTTCAACAGCCCTTCATGTCCACAGTTTCCTCTCTCTACCTACAATGCTTTTCCCTACTGTGAATCTTAAGACTCCCTTGAATGGGTGCATGCTAAGTCACTTCAGTCATGTCTGACTCTTTGCGACCCTATGGACTGTAGCCCGCCAGGCTCCTCTATTCATGGAATTCTCCAGGCAAGTATACTGAAGTAAGGTGCCATTTCCTACTTGAGGGGATCTTCCCAACTCAGGGATCAAACTCATGTCTCTTCTGTCTCCTGCACTGGCAGGTGGATTCTTTACCTCTAGCACCACCTTGGAAACCCATGATTCCCTTAGGGCTACCAAAACTTTGCATTTTGGATGTGAATTGACCAATCCAGTCTTAGTCCAGGAGACAAAGCACTTTACTCAGGAACCTTAATAAAGTCATGTGCTCCAGGTCTTCTCTCTGTGTTTGCGCTCTTCCTTGATTCCCCATGTGGCCCCTCAAGGCATGACAGGGAACTATCCCCAGGGCCTGTGAGTAATAAACTTCTCTATTTCAATTTCCCTTGTGGTCGGTTGTTAAACCAATCTCACCATCCAACACTCTGTAATCCACTTAACATGTGTTAATTTGAGAAATTCATAACAGCATCTATAACAAGGAATATCTGAGAAACTGTGACAACAAAGAAGAGCCTAAAGACACACGTCCACAAAATGTGATGAGGTTTCACGAGGAGAGAGAAAATACATTAATGAAAAGCTGAGAAAATCTGAACAGAAGTATGAACCTCAGGCGAAAAAATTCCTTAACCCTCTCTACTGGAGATAAACCAAAAATAAAACTATGTATATGCATTTAAATATGCTGATAGAAAAACAGACATATACATGGACTATGTGGAGATGACTGCCTGTGTGTAGATAGAGAATTGCCTATATAACCCATACAGCCTATGGTTCAAAGCTCATTGACTTATTTGCCAATGTTTAATCCAACATTCAGAAAACTAAGATCATGGCGTCAGTCCCATCACTTTATGGCAAATAGATGGTGAAACAGAGGAAACAGTGTCAGACTTTATGTTTATGGTCTCCAAAATCACTGCAGATGGTGATTGCAGCCATGAAATTAAAAGATGCTTACTCCTTGGGAGGAAAGTTATGACCAACCTAGACAGCATATTAAAAAGCAGAGACATTACTTTGCCAACAACAGTCTGTCTAGTCAAGGCTATGGTTTTTCCAGTGGTCATGTATGGATGTTAGAGTTGGACTATAAAGAAATCTGAGTGCCGAATAATTAATGCTTTTGAACTGTGGTGTTGGAGAAGACACTTGAGAGTCCCTTGGACTGCAAGGAGATCCAACCAGTCCATCCTAAAAGAGATCAGTCCTGGGTGTTCATTAGAGGGACTGATGTTGAAACTGAAACTCCAATACTTTGGCCACCTGATGCAAAGAGCTGACTCATTTGAAAAGACTCTGATGCTGGGAAAGATTGAGGGCAGGAGGAGAAGCGGATGACAGAGGATGAGATGGTTGGATGGCATCACCGACTCAATGAATATGGGTTTGGGTGAACTCCAGGAGTTGGTGATGGACAGGGAGGCCTGGCGTGCTGGGGTTCATGAGGTCAAAGAGTCGGACACGACTGAGTGACTGAATTGAACTGAATCCAAGATAAGCCAAAGGAGGACAAGACCTGAAACTGTGCAGTCCCTAGTGAGAAAGATTTTTCTTTCTGCTGATTTTGTTTTCAGGTTAAATTGTATGACATGAGCTGTTGGTAGGCACATTGTGACATGTAGTATAAGATTTTTTGATATATAAAATCAACACAGAATTTCCAAGAAAATTTCTAGATGTACTTGCTGAACTGTATCAGAACATATATAAAAAGAGAAAAAAGAAAGAGATATCTGCATAGAGAGATGGGGCTGTAGTGGCTCACAGGACCACCTGTGCATTCACATTCACTGTGACAAGGAAGAATGAAGGTGAAAATGACTGTTACTAGGAACAACATTGGAGAAGGAACATTGGAGAAGGAAATGGCAACCCACTCCAGCATTCTTGCCTGGAGAATCCCAGGGACGGAGGAGCCTGGTGGGCTGTCGTCTCTGGGGTCTCACAGAGTCAGACACGACTGAAGCGACTTAGCAGCAGGGACAACTGAGTACATTGAGATTACACGGAGTATAAATGGCAGTGAAATATAAAATAATTTTATCAGGTCGGTATGCACAAGGAGAAGAAAAAGAAATGCACTGTAACATGAATATATATGAAACAGGATAAAAATAAAATTATACACTTATAATAAATATAGAGAGGTTTTGGGAAAGACTTCTTACCCCCTTACATTTGGCCTAAGTGTTGCTATTTAGACCAAATAATTGAATATCAGTTACAGTTTTTCAAATCATCTCTCAGCTGTACACTGAATTTCCCAGTTGTCTCTTTTGATAATATTGATATATCACTGAGCTCTGGCCAGTGAGATGGTAGTGGATCCCATTGTGTAATTTCTGGGTCATTATTTTTAATTTTTTCAATTTTTGACCACACCTCACAGCATGCAAGATCTTAGTTCTTTGAACAGAGATTGAACTGGTGCTCCTTGCAAGGTAAGTGCGGAGTCTTATCCACTGGATCCTCTCTCCATGGGATTTCCCAGGCAAGAATACTGGAGTGGGTTGCCATTTCCATCTTCCCAACTCAGGAACTGAACCTACATCTCCTGCATTGCAGGAGGATTCTTTATTGCTGAGCCAATGGCGAAGTCCTTCACTAACAATTCATTAGTAGGAATATTTTATAAGTGAGAAAATTGAAATTTAGACATTATCTCCGCAAAATCAAAGTTGTCATCTAGCATAAATGACAGAGTTCACATACAAACCCTTTCTGTATCACTTCAAAATCTATAGTTTTCTCTCCATTTTTCAGAATTACTTATTTTGAAGAAAAACAATTATCCTTTTAAAGATGGACAATGATTGGTAAGTGGCAAACAGAAAACTGCTTAAAGTCAATTGTTATTGAGTGGTAATTCATTGATTCAATCCTTTGCAGAAAATCATATGGTTAGACAAAATTCTTTATTTTATCCTGCAGCCAGGAAGAAAAGAGAATGAAATGTTAATTTACTGAAGTGTGAGATGTTCAGTTCAGTATGATATTTTCCTATTTCATTAAAGTCTGGAATTAAGTCTTGGGCAGCCATCTCTAAAGCACTTTACATAAAAATAACTGATGCCCAAGGAACATAAGAAACATGCAGGAAGTCACCAGTTATTACTCTAGTTTTACCTCAATTAGAATGAAACTCAACTCATTAAATACTTTTCCCTAGATAAAAAATCTAAGCCTCACAGAAGTTTAAGAAATTACAAGGCATTCTGAAGCCTGTGTTTATACTGATTGGGGGGATTTTCATTACTATTCACAAAATGACATTAAAAAAAGATGAATATATGAAGCCTGTTTGTAGCATCAGCAATTCCATTTTGAAAGTGTATTTTGTAGAGGGCAAGAAAACCATAAAGTATTGATTGTTGAATATAAATACTTTATGCCAGATAATTAACAATGAATCAAGGTCTCCAAATGGCTTTCACACACAGTAACACATTTATAAAGCTCTACAGTGTCCAGTAGAATTATAGATGTAGGAACATAATTCAATTTTTAAAAGTATAAATTAGATTGCAATTAACTTCCATTAAAATTCTTGAAAGTTATTTTAACTGAACAAAATTGTGCCAGAAAAATGTAATAGGGCTATCAAGTATGCACAAAGCAACTGATTTTTTTTTTCCTGACAGCCTATTAGAGTGAAGATGTTATTGCTGCTATTGTAGAAATGTGTTAAGTGAAAGTGTTAGTAACTCAGTCCTGTCAACTATTTGTGACCCCATGGACTGTAGCCCTCCAGGCTCCTCTGTCCATGGGATTCTCTAGGCAAGAATACTGGAGTGGGTAGTCATTCCCCTCTCCAGAGGATCTTCCTGACCCAGGGATCGAACCTAGGTCTCCTGCATTGTGGACAGATTCTTTACCATATGCGTCACCAGGGAAGCCCAGAAATGTGTAAGGGAATCTTTATTAAGAACATAACACAATTCTACTTTTGTCCAATTTCTATTCCACTATCTCATTATTGCTTCTCCGTTTTTATAATTTTAATGTTAATGTCACTAATTCTATTCTTTTTTAGTAAACATTAAGGCAAACTCCAATACTTTGGCCACCTGATGCAAACAGGTGACTCATTTGAAAAGACCCTGATGCTGGGAAAGATTGAGGGCAGGAGGAGAAGGGGATGACAGAGGATGAGACGGTTGGATGGTATCACCAACTCAATGGACATGGGTTTGGGTAAACTCCGGGAGCTGGTGATGGACAGGGAGGCCTGTTGTGCTGCAGTTCATGGGGTCGCAATGAGTCAGACACGACTGAGCAACTGAACTGAACTGAAGGCAAAAACTGAAAACTATAATGAAACAGACAGATTGTAAAGGTGATCTTCTACTGAGGGATTAAAAATACCACGCTAACTTGTAAAACTATTGCCTGGATCACAGATATTCACATTTAGGAAACATTCTATTTTTCACCCTAATTTTATCTGTTTTTCGAGTATAGAGACACACCCTTTGTTCTATGACTTGGTATTTAAGTCCCAATAAAAATATGACTCCTATAAGGAAACTTTATATAATTGACATAACGAGACATGTTTAGATTAGGACTTACCACAGCGAGTGAACAAATACAATGTCTCTACTCAATACAGTATCTTCTGAAAAGGGGGATATATTTTTCTTTAATAAATAAACTCACATACAGTTTAAACTGCAAACTTTTAAATGTTCCATTATTTTAATAAATATTCATTAAATGCCTTTAAAATATTCTTCTGAGCAACAGGAGTTACAAACATGCTTATTTTGGGTCTCAAGATGTCTAAAATCTTGCAAAGGACACAAATATGCAAAATTGACTGAAATTCAACATCACAAGAGTTGTAAGCGAAGAATCAACAAACTCTAAGCCAAAAAAAAAGAGATAAATCAATGAATTGAATCTACGGAAGTTAGTAAAAACGTCACAGAAATGACGTTTGAACTCAGTTTTGAAAATGTGTTAATGCAGTTAAAAAACATGTGTATAACAAGCCGAGGAAAAAGAGTAAGAAAATCACTCATATGTTGTCAAATTGAATAATGGACTGTCTTATAACTTATCTTGGGATTCGGATGGCAGAAATGTGAGGTGAAAAAGAGATATAATAAAAAAACTAAATTGGTAATCCTTACATTTTTATGACAAAAAAACTTTAGTCTGTCCTATTAATTCAAAATTTTAAAATGATCATCATGCTAGTCAAGAAAAATATTACATGGGTTCCCACTATGTATGATAGAACAAAAAAAGTCCTAAGAATCTACTGAGACCTTACAAACCTTCATTGTTTGGCAGGGTGTATCGAGTATGTGCATGTTCATGTGTGTGGTTGGGTATCTGTTCATGTACTTCAGGCACTTGTCTGCCTGTGAGCAAGTGGGTATGTAGAATAGTATGTGTCACACAATGAATGTGCGATTGTGAGACTAGGCACATGTGCATCTGCAAGTTATACACAGGGAGTATGCATGTGGGTGCCTGTGTCATGTATAGGAGTATATGTGTGTTGGTGACTTGTGTAGATGTTGAGTGTGAACACCACTAATTATCTCTTTGGAAACCATGTTCCTGCAAAACGGAGTAGGATTAAGCCCAATGAGGGAAAGGAAAACCATTCAAGGAATGGAACCTAGGAATCTGTATTTGAGCATATGTGTGTGTACTCAGTTGCTTCAGTCATGTTTGACTCTTTGCAACACTATAGACTGTTGCCTGCCAGGCTCTTCTCTCCATGGGATTTCCCAGGCAAGAATACTGCAATGGGATGCCATTTCCTCTTTCAGGGAATCTTCCTGACCCAGGGATTGAACCCACATCTATTGAACCCACATCTCCTGTATTGTAGGTGGATTCTTTATCACTGAGCTATTGGGGAAGCATACGATATGAATATCAACTACATCTAATTAAAAAGTATGGAGTATAGACTAAAAACATGAAGTAGAGGTATAAGATGATGCAAGTTTGAAACACTGAAATGGTATTGAGAATAAACTGTATAAATATAATCAAAAGTAAGTATGGATAAATGACATCCTATATTTTGCATATTTGATACATGATAAAAATATTTGAAATATCAAAAACCCAGTCATTTGTCATAATAGTTCAGTGGAACACTAGCCTGCTTAAGCGTAAGCCCTCACTCTGCTAGGCTACCATGCACATCTGGCTGTGCTTCTCAAAGTAAGGTGCAAACACGTCTCAGCTCTATGATGTAGTGCCAGCTGAAATGCATAGTCAAGATATGAGGTTAAGGTACAGCTTCCTGAAACATTAATCTTATTTGAAGTTCGGGAAACTTTTGAAAATTCTTGAAATTTTGACCTGAAGTTACAGAAGCTTAGGGAAAAATAAAAAATCATTTATGGAAAAAAACTACATGTTTATTCATTTGAGGTCACAGATATTGAATAGATGATCATATATGTTATTAGACATAGTTAAGCTAGAAGGCAAAATCTAAATAGATGCCCAGTTTTGTGATTGATAGGAAAATGGTTTATCTGTCTGGAACTGTTTGTGAGGTTATTCCAAAAAATCAGAACCATGTCACATAAATAACAGTGTCCACCCTTGAGGGAATTCTTTCATTGTGTGTGTTTGGCCTGATTTATTGCTTCTCAATGGAGAGGCATTGGACTTCTCATAATGAGAGCTCAGGGACTTTTGCCATCCATAGCCTTTTCAGGTCACCAAAATGGATTCAACTCTTGTTCTGGGCCTTCTAGCTTTAATCTTGCTGCTTGGTTCTCACTTTTTCTTATGAGTTAAGACTCTACACAATGGTCTCAACGGTGACTCTGACTCTCCTTCCTTCACTACAGCATCACAGGGAATCACCTTCTGAAAGTGTCTCCTGGATCAACCAGGTTGCAGCACTTTCTATGTAAATACTACGCTCAGTCTGGGCCTGCTCACTGAAGACAAATGGTTGGAGCTTTTATATATAAGTCCTTTAATTTATATTTTATTCAGGCTAAAGTGAAATCGCTCAGTCGTGCCCGACTCTTAGCGACTCCATGGATTGCAGCCTACCAGGCTTCTCCATCCATGGGATTTTCCAGGCAAGAGTACTGGAGTGGGTTGCCATTGCCTTCTCTGAACTCAATACTAACTCCACCCTATTTTTCCCCATTCCTGGAGAAGGGTAGCCCTGAACCAGCGCAGGAAATACTGGCAAGCAACAGAGGCTGTTCCAGTCTGGGACAATAGGACCACTGGATGGACCACAAAAGCCCCATCCCTGGACAACAGGGTCTCCATTCTCTGTTCTCATTTCCCTGTCTGTACAGCAATGACCTGGAGGTGGCCAGCCCAGAAAGACAATGAGGCTTCACAAAACCTTTCGATTACATTGCCAACAATAAATTCAGCTACAGGAGATACACAGCTCTGGAAGGGCTGTGATTTTAATTTTTGCACTATAACTAAAACAACCAATAGCAATAACCAATTTGTAGGGGGAAAAGTGGCCTATATTTTTAAACAATTCTTAAGTAGTAAATGTGAATATAAAGTACTTATGTTTGCTATAACCATCTGTAGGTTTTTAGATACAACAAAAACTATGTTTTCTGATAATATTCTTAGAATTATTATTGTGGGGGTATAATTATCAATAATAATTAAATATTCTAAAGTTATGACTATGCATATATGTATAAACACACAGATATATATGTGCAGAATACATACTTTAAATTTTGCTACATATTTGATACATTCCACTATGATGCAGAGTGAAATCTATTTTTTTAAAACACTAAAACCAGTCTTTGAGTTCTCTAAATAGAATAAAGTACCATATGTAGATGTACTACGTGTATAAATTCTTTCTAAGTCATTGATCTACGGACAGTCACATCTACGTCTAACAGTCATTCAGGGAAGAACTTGCCAAGGAAAGACCATCTTCCTTCAAGCTTCAGTAGCACACGATTCAGCACAAAATGTAGGCCACAAGAATATCATTAAGATTGGACTGTAACATTTACTTTTCTTTTTTAAGCAACAGCCTTTGACTGCCTGCTCTGCTACTCTTCTCTTTCACTCTGACAGTTTGGGTCTTTATTGCCAATCTGCAAGTATTTATCACATAATAGTAAATCTTACTTTTTTCTCCCATTACTCTGCTTCCTATACTGAATTTTTCTCATTTGGGACATAATTATGTTTCTTCCTGACAACTTTAATTTAAAAAAAATATGCTAAATCCTAATTCTATTCAGGACGGACCATGCATGACCTGATGTATTATTTTTCAAGTATATCCACTTGAAAGTAAATTCATTATATTGCAGAGTTATGTTTAAAGAAATATTAGAAAGATGGAAAGAAAAAGAAAAAAGATTAAAACCCTTTATATTGGCATGGATGAATGTCTGTGAACATTAATTATTCCTCTTATATATTCATAATAAAATATCATATTTTATTAGCTGGGTTGAATTAATTTCCTATAGCTAATTTTACATCAATGAATGGATTACTTTTCATTTCTATTGTCATTCCCTTGAATTTCTGTTGATTATTAATTTTCAAGAATTATTTTATGAACAATCATGTAATCAGCTGATGTATATAGGGCTTTCATTTTTTGTTTATAAAATACAAAGATAGGATAAGACATTGTGATATAGAGGGAAAAATCTAGAATAAAAATGAGAATAACTGGGTACACTGCTTTTGTAAAACTACTTGATCATAATCAATAGTCTAAAATTAGTTGGCTAGTTGACAATTACTGTGTGCCTTACACTATAGGTATCAGAGTTTGTTCCCCTGAGATAGAATATAAAGTGGCAGATACTATGGCAAATCTTTCAGATTTCTCAATTTCCACTCTTGGAAGTTGTAAGCAATACTGCCAAACTCAAAGACACTTCATTAGCATTGAGTAAGGTAATATGTGTAAAATTATAGGACACTATGTGGCACATAGTAGGTACCATTTATATTTATCACTCTACATATATTTCTGCTTTTTTAATTTGAATAATTTTGTTGTTTTTGTACTTTTTTCCGAATATAATTGATTTATTTTTTAACCAAACTCATTTGGAAGAAACATTATTTTCATCAATGTATTACGTTAATGTTCTATGGGAAGAATGAGAGGCTTCAAGGGTACCTTTTCAAGGAGATCCAGAAGGGATTTGGCTGAAATAGGTAGAATCCAGGTGATTATATACATACAGGGGAAACTATCTCTGATGGTTTCAAAATATCCAACATAGAATATTTTTTCCAGATAAATTCTATGTACTCTACAACGTGACATTTCCTTTTAACCTTAAAAAACATTAATGATAAAAAGAAATTAGAAAATGCTTGCAAGGTTGGGATTTCTTAAGGAAACCAAATAATAAACTCAAAATAGATTAAAGATCTAAATGTAAGACCAGAAACTATAAAACTTTTAGAGGAAAACTTAGGCAGAACACTCTCTGACATAAATCACAGCAAGATCCTCTATGACCCACCTTCCAGAGTAATGGAAATAAAAACAAAAACAAATAAATGGGACCTAATTAAACTTAAAACCTTTTGCACAATGAAGAAAACTATAAGCAAGGTGAAAAGGCAACCTTCAGAATGGGAGTAAATAATAGCAAATGACACAACTGACAAATAATTAATCTCTAAAATATACAATATTGAGCTCATACTGCTCAATACCTGAAAAATAAACAACCCAATCAAAAAGTGGGCCAAAGAACTAAACAGACATTTCTCCAAAGAAGATATACAGATGGCTAACAAACACATGAAAAGATGTTCAACATCACTCATTATTAGAGAAATTCAAATCAAAACCACAATGAGGTACCATCTCACGCCAGTCAAAATGGCTCCCATCAAAAAGTCTACAAACAATAAATGCTGGAGAGGGTGTGGAGAAAAGGGAACCCTCTTACACTGTTGGTGGGAATGAAAACTAGTACAGCCACTATGGAGAAGAGTGTGGAGATTCCTTAAAAAACTGGAAATAGAACTGCTATATGACCCAGCAATCCCACTGCTAGGCATACACACTGAGGAAACCAGAATTGAAAGAGGTACAGGTAACCCCAATGTCCATTTCAGCACTGTTTACAATATCTAGGACATGAGGCAACATAGATGTCCATTGGTAGATGAATGAATAAGGAACCTGTGGTACATATACACAATGGAATATTACTCAGCTATAAAAAAGACCATATTTTAATCACTTCCAATGAGGTGGATGAAACTGTAGCCTATTACACAGAGTGAAGTAAGTCAGAAAGAGAAACACCAATACATTATATTAATGCATATATATGAAATTTAGAAAGAGTAACAATAACCCTATATGCAAGATAGCAAGAGACTTAGATGTAAAGAACAGACTTTTGGACTCAATGGGAGAAGGTGCTGGTGGGATGATTTGAAAGAATATCATTGAAACATGTATATTACCATATGTAAAATAGATGACCAGTTCAAACTCAATGCATGAAGCAAGACACTCAAAACTGGTGCTCTAGGACAACCCAGGGGGTGGGGATGAGGAGGGAGGTGGGAGGAGAGCTCAGAATGGGGAGAAACATGTTACATCCATGGCTGGTTCATGTCAATGTATGCCATAAACCACCACAATATTGTAAAGTAATTAGTTTCCAATTAAAATAAATGAATTAATTAAAAAAAAAAAGAAAATGCTTGCAAGGTTGGGATTTCTAAATGAAACCAATTAAGGGCTAAATGCTATGCATTTTGTTGCAAATCACATAGATGAATATATGAAAGAAGAAATAGTATATGATATAAATATATATATATATATAAAACATGAAATAGAATATATGAAAAATAGGACTTTTGTTGGTGTTTTTGTTAAATATGTTAAAAAACAATCTCTTTATTTGGGTGATTTCTACCCCTGGATATCTTAGAGTTTTACTGGAAAATATATAAGTACTCATTATCATGGTTAAGCACGTGGTATTAAGGGAAGAGTGTTAGCTAGGAGGCAGAAAAGTGGGTCACTGATTCTTGGCTGTACCATTTGCTGTCATCCCTTGGCCATGCTATTCATTATCTTTTGGCCTCAGTTTACTCTTTTGCAAAATTAGGATAATGACAATATCTATCTCAAAGGATTGTTTTGATGATCAAATGTGGAAATTTGCTCAAAGTCCTTAGAATGATGATTGATACATAACAGGTATTCAAAGTGTCTAATGAGAAATTCTATCTTAACAAAATCCATTCACACACAAAATTCTCATTTAAATACGGCAAACATGGCCATGAATGCCTGCATAGAAAGAAGGCTGACTATAAATATGACCGCAAATAACAATAACAATGGATTTAAGCAATGTAGGATAATGAACATAATATATGTAGTAGCATTTTTATGCCATAAGAAAAAAATAGTAATACTCATTTTTTTGTTAGTTTACTAGCAAAATTATGAGTCTCTAATGCTACCTGATTTTTTTTTTTTTCAGACTTTAAGTCAGTCCTTCAGTGCTGACTTGGATGGAGCCAAGAATGGAATGGCAGTGGTCCTCTTTGAATTCAGAAGCAGATTTTATTGTAGACAACTTAATATGAGTCAACAGGCAGAAGGCAAATAGTGAAAAAGTGAGGTGAAAAAGAGAGAAATACGGTACCCCACACTGGGAAAGGTACTGCTGCTGTTAACTGATTCACCTTCTAAAAATTCACACACAGGCCAATGTAGTGCTATCCCAGGTGAGAGGTGAAGGATCTGCAGTATCTATGGAGTTCCTGCATCAGTGTCCCCAACACCTGTGTGTTGTGGTAATTCCCCAACACCTCCACCTTGCCCCAGTGTGGACATGCCCATTCATCCAGAGAATGTCCTTTGGCAAGTCTTCTGCTTGTTTTGAAATGAAGAACTTTGCTTCTGTCCTTAGATCCAAGCAAGATGAATGTCTTGCAGGTCTCTGTCTCTTGCATTTGCAGGTGAATTCTTTACCAGTGAGCCACCAGGGAAACCTCCATTCTTCAGAGAACACTGCATATCACAAACCCCCAAACAAAGAGTTTTACCCCTCTTTGGGAGTCCATATACAATATTTTTGCAACTTTGGTAACCATTAAGCATCTGGGTGTTTTGTTTCTTTCTTTCTTTTCTTTTTCTTCTTCTTCTTCTTCTTTTTTTTTTTTGAGACGGCTGTGTGAGTGGAACTGAACCCAGGTTGTGGGATTAAGAGCACAGAAGTAAATGAGCAGGAAAAGGAAACCACAGCTCTTCTGTGAAACCAAACAAAGAGTATAAAACTGGCTGCTTTTTTTGGACAGTGCAAGTGAAAAATAATAATCAGAATAACAGGAAAGAAGATACCAGGTTCCAGAGAATGCCTGTGGGAAGAAGAATGGAATTTGTGAGAGGGGGAAATGTGTTACAAGGACTTGGGAACTTGAAAATAGAAAGGAACAAGGTAAAATTTGGATTAGATAGGTGTTGAAAAGAGTTCAATTTTGAATAATAATTGTGGTAGGATGTATGCCTGAGAAGTTTAAAGTTTAATATTGGAAGTGATTAAAAGTGTCTGGGTCAAGAAAAAAATGGAGCATTTAAAGGAAGGAACAATATGGGAAAGAAGTGGGAAAAATATGGGATTTAGCCATCTCTGAGGTTATTGAGTGTCTTGCCCAAAGAACTGTATTTGGAAGTCAAAATTGTATTGAGTAGTTTCAGTAATAAAATAATTTGGAAAGGAATATTCTCTGTAGAGCTGCAAGTTTTAGAAATCAATTTCTGAGATTTAAATGATGCTATATATGAGAAAGCTGGGTTTGGGCAGAGAATTGTGTAGTTGCTTGCCAGAAGAGAATGTAAATCTGGAGTTAGAGGTGAAGTGTACTGAGGATTATTGTAGGAGCCGAAGTTGGAAGGCCTGAGATGGTGGGAACAGGGCTTAGAGCCAAGAAGAAAGTAAGACACAAGCCAGAGCTTAAAGAAGAGTGGACATGAGCCAAGCCCGTTAGGAAGATAGCAGGGCGGAAGTTTCAGTGAGATGGAAAGGGACCTGAGATGGGACCCACATGTGGCATGAGAGACTACAGACTGGAAAGGGGTGGGAAAGCAACAAGCTACTACTATGCAATCCACAGGAGTTTTGTTTTTCCAAGAAGCAGAAATTAAAGATACATGTCACATAAGTTAAAAAAAGGCATACTTTTATTTATTATATAAACTAGACATGCAGTAGCTAAATATAGAAGTCTACTGTTCATTCATCATAGCTTTATTCTCCTTAATATTGGCATGGTTTCCTGTCTTTTCATCATTATTTTTTGTTTGTTTGTTTTTGGAGGGAAACCACTTTTAGCAACTTGAATTCTGTCTTTAAATCAGTACTATTACTGCAGTTAAATTTTTAAAAATGTAAAAAATGTTCTGGATGATAGCTCAATGGAAAATCAGCTCTAGGGGAAAATGTTTTTTTCCAGGAGTGATGTACTGATGTGAAAGTTGAACCATAAAGAAGGCTGAACACCAAAGAATTTATATTTTTGAACTCTGGTGCTAGAGAAGACCCTTGAGAGTCCGTTGGACAGCAAAATCAAACCAGTTAATCCTAGAGGAAATCAACCCTAAATATTCAGTGGAAGGACTGATGCTGAAGCTAAAGCTCCAATACTTTGGCCACATGATGCAAAGAACTGTCTCATTGGAAAAGTCCCGGGTGCTGGAAAAGATTGAGGACAGAAGAAGGGGGCGACAGAGGATGATAGTGGGATGGCATCATTGACTCAATGGACATGAATCTGAGCAAACTCCGGCAGTTAGTGAAGGACAGGGAGGTCAGGCATGCTGCAGTCCATGGGGTCACAAAGAGTCGGGCACAACTGAGCAACTAAACAATAACAAGAGGAAAATGTTGGAATTATTTGATCTTACCATTCATCCTTTCTTAAGGGGAGAATGCATGCCTTAGAAGTTAGACAAACCTGGATGAAAAGCCCAAAAGAAGCCAAGTAACAATATATAAACAGGTATGAGAGAGAGAATGTTAGTCACTCAGTTGTATCCAACTCTTTACTACCCCGTGGATTGTAGCCAGGCTCCTGTGTCTATGGAATTTTCCAGGCAAGAATACTTGAGTGAGTGGGTAGCCGTTTCCTTCTCCAGGGGATCGTCCCAACTCATGGATTGAACTCCAGTCTCCTGCATTGCAGGCAGATACTTTACCATCTGAACCACCAGGGAAGTCCAAAATACTGGAGTGAGTTGTCATTTCCTCCTCTAGGAGATTATCCTGTCCCAGGGATCAAACGAACTCTCATCTCCTGTGTCTCCTGCATTGCAGGTGGGTTTTTCTTACTGCTGAGCCATCAGGGAAACCCATAAATAGGTAATAACCGCTTAAATACTTGTCTCAGTTTTGGAAAAAATTTGATCTGAAAATTGACTGAGTTCATGATACCAGCTTGAGTCTAAGTTACTGGTTCTATGGAAAAGATCTTCAGAACTTTTCTTGAAATATCTGTGTGAGTAGAATGCAGAGAGTCAGATGATCTTATGCATTTCAGAGACAAAAGGAGAGGGTGCATGATCCAGATAGTGGTCTGCTAGTAAAACAATCAATTTAAAACTTGTCTTTCATTGCTAGTGATGGCAGGACTTTAAGGGAGCAGGCAGAGCTAGATCAGGTGTGGGAAATAATGTAGGATCTGAAAATTCCACCATAGGCAATTTGTTCATTCACTTATTTATTCACTTGATAAATATTTATGGAGCCTCCTTAGATGCTGAGCATTTCCTAAGTGCTAAGGATGGATTCCTTGGAATTCAAGACAGAGACAGTCTCTGTTTTGGGGAACTTTGTAATTCTAGCAAAATAAACAAAATACAACAAAAAAAGAAGATACTAAGAATTGGTTCTAGCTATATAGAAAATGATTTGCTAGGGGAAAGACTGATCAACATACTTCTTTGAGAAGGACAGATACTTAGCCTACTCTGAGGGTGTGGAAGTTCAGTTGAGGACTCAGTCCTAAGCCAGAAAGAATGTATGTGGAGAAAATGTTCCAAAGTGAAAATCAGGTTTAAGTGTGTTTCAGAGTAAAAGTTTGATGAGGTTTAGAATGGGAAAGAACCAGGGCAAGAGCAATCCAGTGACTGATGCTTGGGAGAGTATAACAAGACAAGAATTCATAAGAGTAAAATAAGAATGATGCGGACCTAGTGTAAAGAGCACCAATGTTCTACTTTATGAATTAACTGGGAGGCTTTTCTGAGTTTCAAGCCAGTAGACAATATGTACTTCTATTGGCAATAATTTGAGTATTTGATGACTAGCTAACAAATAAAATCATCAAGCTGACAAAAAAGTTTCATTAAAAATGACACAATTCATTTCAGAATATGAGTTAACTCGCAAAACTAATACAATTATGTAAAGTTTAAAAATAAAATAAAATTAAAAAAACAAAAACAAAAAAGAAGCTCAATATCCTGAAAGATTTCAAAAAATTAGAAGAAAACGTCACCATTTCTTAAAATGATAATTTGATAATCTCTTGTTGTTTGCTGTGAAACCCTTGTTCTGCTCTGTTTCTAAAGCTGACCCTTGCACACTAGATTTCCTGAATTCCTAGCAACTAGCTTTCAGTTAAACTCCACCTCTGGGAGGCTCTGACAGGAGATTTGAGGACAGAATATGAGGGGAAGCCAAGGTCCCCTCTCCCTTTCCACTTCAGATAGCATCTCTGACAGTGACTTCACCTCCCCTCAGAGAAGTCTTTGTGTGGATCTGAAATCTACAGGATAGTTAGCGATTCTGAGTTCCGATAATACCCACACCTCTCTCTGAGTCTTGAGTTCTGTGCCTGTATGATTTTAGACTGTTGCTGCTGCTAAATAACTTCAGTCGTGTCCGACTCTGTGCGACCCCATAGACGGCAGCCCACCAGGCTCCCCTGTCCCTGGGATTCTCCAGGCAAGAACTCTGGAGTGGGTTGCCATTTCCTTCTCCAATGCATGAAAGTGAAAAGTGAAAGTGAAGTCGCTCAGTCGTGTCCGACCCTCAGCAACCCCATGGACTGCAGCCTACCAGCCTCCTCTGTCCATAGGATTTTCCAGGCAAGAGTACTGGAGTGGGTTGCCATTGCCTTTAGACTGTTACTGATTTCTATGTCTCACCATCTTTGCCCTTTCATCTTTTTTGCAAATCTTGTAATCTAATTCTCCTGTTAAATTCCCTCTATTGAATTATCCGGCTTGATTTTGTTGTTTTAGTTTTGCTTGTTTTCTGTTGCACCCTGAAAGATTTAAGTTCATTTTCACTATTTGGGTTGTTTCAGTAAGATAGATTAGTGGTTTAGCCAGTCACTTATGCTTGGTATAATGATTTACTTTTAAAGAGCATACACAGTATTGTTAGCATAAGCAAATAATCTGTGTTTTACTTAATTCACTTTTATTTCTAGTGTTTCTAGTGCTAGATATAGTTAGAAATGAACATTTTAGACAGTTCTTTGGAGATCTGAATTTTCACGTGTGGAACTCATTGTTCTGGCTGATTTAGGTCAATAATTTTGTGATGGAGATGAAAGTAGGATGGGAATCAGGCTCTTGTACTATAACTACTGAGGTGTAGAAATACATACTTTCAGATAAATCTCCTGATATTTCATCACAATTGTGTTAGACCAAGTGTCTTCTTTAATATATGAACTAATACGGAAAACGAAACACTTCATGTCTCTCTTGCATCCTTTCATAACATTTTAGTTGTGGATTTTATCACATGTTCTTCTTCTAATCTTTTAAACCAAAGCAGTTAAATGGAAATGGTGTATTGAGTGGATTTGAAATGATAGGGATATTTAATGTGCTGGTTGTAGCATAGAAGTGAAAGATTTTGAAAGGCTAGTAAAAATATTAAAACACAGAGTAAGTATCTAGGTGAGGTAGGGATAGAGAAACCACCCTAGGAGAGAAAGGAAAATTAAGGAACACTTCAGATGATGTACGACCACCCAACATTTGTATTTACATTCATGTAACACTTGTCCTCTCAGGACTTGGGTGCAGGTATCATATATCGTTCAGCTTTTTGTCACCAGCTTCTAGCCTGGGACAGGGTTATGGTGATCACAAATAATCTTTGCTGAATGAATGAACTGCAAAAGAAGTAAGTCAGACAGAGAAATATTGCATGATATTGCTTACATATAGAATCTAAAATACATGATACAAACAAACTTATTTACAAAACAGAAACAGACTCATAAACTTAGAGAATGAATTTATGGTTACTAGGTCCAGTGTTCTTGCCTGGAGAGTCCCAGGGATGGCGGAGCCTGGTAGGCTGCCATCTATGGGGTCCCACAGAGTTGAACACAACTGAAGCAACTTAGCAGCAGCAGCAGCAGCACCAGGGGCAGGGAGGGTAGGAAGAAAGGATAGTTAGAGAGTTCGGGATTGACATGTACACACTGCTCTATTTAAATGGAATAACCAATGAGGACCTACTTGATAGCACAGGGAACTCTGCTCAATATTATGTAACAAAATAATAGGGAAAATAATTTGAAAAAGAATAGATACTAGGATATGTATAAAGGACTCACTTTGCCATATACCTAAACCTATCATAATATTGTTCATTAACTATATTCCAATGTAAAGTAAATTAAAAAAATAAAAATCAGACAATTTCGTATCCTTTCTTCCATTCTTTTATTCTCTCTTCCTTCTCTCATTCAGTTGTAAACTAATTCAAACAAAAGTGTCAGTTGAAAAATATTTATGGTATTACCTAATCAAGTAGCTATAATTTTACTAGGAGACTCTAGAAATGTCTTGAAGGAAAAAAAAAATGAAATTTTAGCATAAACAAAAGATAACATTTTTATTGACTGAAGGAATATATAAAGTCTTTAGTGACAGAAGATTAGACCCCTTGAAAAGTCGTGTCTGCCCTATAACATTTAAATAAGACCTTGCTTGTGAGGGGGCTTCCTTTGTGGTGCTGGTGGTAAAGAACCCACCTGCCAATACACGAGACATAAGAGCCATGGGTTAGATTCCTGGGTCAGGAAGATCCCCTGGAGGAGGGCACGGCAATTCACTCCAGTATTTTTGGCTGGAGAATCCCCATGGACAGAAGAGCATGGCAGGCCACAGTCCACAGAGTCACAAAGAATCAGATATGACTGAAGCAACTTAGCACACACAGATTTGTGAGGACAGTGTAGTTGTTGATATCAAATTCTCTATGAATGGTAAATGACTGGAAAAGTATCACAATGAGCATTAAACTCCCCAAATCTGAGGACATTATTATATTTTAAAAAGCAAGCTTAAATCTGGAAGATTGGGTAATGCAGAATACATAGACAAAAGCCCTTTGGTTTTCTAAAATATTCAAATACTCATCTAATTGATCATTTTTGCTTTCACATGTATTATTATTATAATCTTAGGGTGTTTTCCCTATGACTATCTGGAATTATCCTAACAAAGGCAGAGGAAGTTTTGGTATATAATGTAAATTAATCCATTACTTCACTAGGTAATGGAAGCAGCTGTTTAATGGTCAGAAAATGACTTTAAACTCATAATTACCGCAAAACATTGATTTAGTAAGCCATACATATTCTTATTAATTCATGAATCTAATAGTAAAAACTGAAAGTCTTAGCTTTAACATGAGTTGATCTGCCACAGTCATTTTTAACAAATCATGTAGTTCATTTCATTAACAAGCTTATTTGTCTTTACTGAAGTTTTTCATCATAAGGCTTATATTTTGAAAAATGTGTACATGCTAAATGTGTATGCTTAAATGTATATAAGAAATGCCCTATTTTCTGCAGGCAAGTATTCCTCTCCCATAGTAACATCGTTTTAAATAAATTCAAAGAAATTGAGTAAATCTATTAAAGATGCTTTATTTCTAAACTTTTAATTTTTATTCCACAAAATCATTCTGTTTTTAATAAATGCAATTTCCTCATGGCTCAACAGAGCTATGTTCTTCTTCCAGATTTGTCTTAACATTGCTGTTACATTACTAAAAGAACATTTGACTCTCCATTTATAAAGTCTCCTACTTTTTGGCTCAGGTTCTGAGTTTGTGCATTTTGAAAATAGAAGTACTTTATAGAGTCCTTTGATATCTTTTCATCAAAGAAATGAAGGAAGACCTATTCATTTTTATTTTTACTTTGACTCATATTTTTCAGCATTAGAACTGGGTTAAGCTCCTTGTCATGTTATATAACAGGAATATCTTGTCATATTCTGACATCTTGTCACCTAAACAATGACTCATGGTCCTGGTGAGCTTTCAGTGAAAGGTTCTGGCAATTATCAAATGTCTCAGCTCTTCCTTTGGCATTTTACAAAGCTAAAAATCCATTTGATATATTGTCTGCATTTTTGCAGAAAATATTGCCCTAAACAATCATTCTCAGCCTATCTGAGGGTTTCCATATGCTTATATAGGATAAGCATAATATTACACGTGCTTCTAGTTAAAGTATATTTAAAATCAGAATATGTTTTCCCTGACTAAGGATTCAAAGAATATATTAAAGTGCTGTCTTCTGTAAACAGAAAATACTAAAATACTGAGAAGTGAGAGGGTCAGATACATGGATACCAAGAAGAAGAGAATTCTAGGCAAAAGTGACCATTGCCCAGCCTATCAAAGACAAATAGTGAGGCTCATATGGCTGCAGCAGAGTGAACAAGGTAGGAATGAAGTAAGAGTGTTAGGAGAAGCCAAGAACACATAAGTCATTGTAGGGAGGAAATAAAGACACCATGTACTTCATTCTTAGGGAGATGAGAAGTCATTAGAAGAATTTAGTGGAAGTCTGCTACTCATTTATTCAATGAATATAAACTTCAATAATATAAAAGATAAATCAGCAGCTGCTCTAGATGCTGAGGTAGATCAGTATACACATTAAACTGCTACTTACTTCATATAGCTTGTAGTTTTGGGGTGGGGTGCAAAGATTACTTAGTCAATAGACTGATGCTGAGTAAACATCTCATATATGAAGGTGATACATGCTATGGAGAAAAACAAGACAAGATAAAGTGGCTAGGGAATTAATTCTGTGGTGAGAGGGTGTTGTTTTATGTACATTTGTGGCATGTGACTGGTATTTTTGTACCACTCTACATGATGAATCGGAGAAGGCAATGGCACCCCACTCCAGTACTCTTGCCTGGAAAATCCCATGGAAGGAGGAGCCTGGTAGGCTGCGGTCCATGGGGTCGCTAAGAGTCGGACACGACTGAGCGACTTCACTTTCACTTTTCACTTTCATGCATTGGAGAAGGAAATGGCAACCCACTCCAGTGTTCTTGCCTGGAGAATCCCAGGGATGGGGGAGCCTGGTGGGCTGCCGTCTATGGGGTCACACAGAGTCGGACACAACTGAAGCGACTTAGCAACAGTAGCAGCAGCACATGATGAATAGAAGGGAGACTTTAGGGAGGCATGATTAGAAGCAAAGAAACCAGTTAGATAGTCATTACAATAATGAAGGAAAGAGCTGAGTTTGGTTTTAACACTGGAAGTGAAGGTAGAGATGGCAAAATATGGTGGGATTCAGGACTGATTTCAGAGGGATGTTGGCCAGTATGATGGATAGCTATATGTATATGAGGAAGAGAAAAAGGGAGTCAAGTATGACTCTAAGAATTATACCTAAGCAACTGAAACAGTTGAATTGCATTGAAGTCTGGGTTGAGGAAGGGAAAGTCTAGTGCAGCACATGGAAGTGAGAGTTGGACCATAACGAAGGCTGAGCACTGAAGAATGATGCTTTCGAGTTGTGGTGCTGGAGAAGACTCTTGAAAGTTACTTGGGCAGCAAGGAGATCAAACTAGTCAATCCAAAAGGAAATCAACCCTGAATATTTATTGGAAGGACTGATGCTAAAGTTGAAGCTTCACTACTTTGCCCACCTAATGTGAAGAGCCAGCTCATTGGAAAAGACCCTGATGCTGGGAAAGACTGAGTGCAGGAGGAGAAGAAGACAAAGGATGAGATGGATGGATGGCATCATTGACTCAATGGACACGAGTTAGAGCAAACTCTGGCAGATAGTGAAGGACAGGGAAGCCTGGTGTGCTGCAGTCCATGGGCATTGCAAAGTCGGACACGACTGAGCAACTGAACAACAGCAAGCAGCACATGGAAATTACACTATAGAACTTCAGGCAGAAAGGGACTTAACAGGCCAGAGTGTATCGGAAGGGCTTAAATTTAAGTGCTAGATTGAGCCTCTAGGAATGACTCCTAAAACTATTAGGATATTACCTATTTACAGCTGTTGTGAGGAAATATTCTTTTTTCAATCATCGCTGGAATAAAAAATTCTGCCCCTGTTTTGACCAGCACAACTCTTTTGGTTTCTAGAAGCTGAAGTACAGACATGCTTAGATGCAAAACAGTGATTAGGAAGCCAGATGGAGAAGCCATCGCCAATGCTGTTGACCTACCCTTGCTCTTCCACACTCATGAAGCTGAAGAAGGGCATATTGCAGTCAAGAATATTACACTTTAATAACACTCAGTGGAAACAGAAGCAGCCAACAAGGATTAAAAGATGGCCTGAATTATCAAAATCTGTTTTATACTCAGAGGCCTGACAATCTGGAGCTTCTCACTTTCCCATCTAGAAAAATAAAATGATTGCATGAAGCTGTGATAATCAATACAGACTATTTGTACCATGTGGCTGTCAAGTGCAGTGGAATATGAATATTTGCAACATGTTAAATTTGAGGAGGCTGTTGATACTCTGGAAATTTAATATAGAGCTTACTATATACATCTGCTAATCAAAGAAATGGGAGAAGCCCAGGTAAATATTAGGGAAAGATAATTTATAGACAAGTAAACAAATCCTCATGCCCTTGCTCCCAGCACCCAATCTTAAGAGGTTTTATTTCTGCCTGAACAGGCAGTTTGTGATGTACACAAACTCTTTTATCCTCTTACTTTTATCCCTTACATCTTAGTAAAGTGATGTGACTATAAATATTCATATTTATTAATTTTATTTCATAAAGAAGAGTTAAAACAGGGATAATGATTGCTTTGGGTATGTCTGTGTGCTTCATTTTGTCTCTCTGAACTTTTGTGATATATTGGGAAAGTGAGGCTGTGGGTGGATATTATCCCAGAACCCTAAAATTATGAAATTGAATAGGTAGATGGAACTGAGGGGGAAGAGTATGAGAAATCAATAAAGGAATCCTCAAGTTAAAGTCACTTTTGTTTTATTCTCTAATAGTGTCGATGCTTTCTAAAGCTTTGAATAAGTGTAGAGGAGAAAGGGAAAGCATGTGAAATAAATTATACAGCAACTTAAATATTCAACTACAAATGAATGGTATCATAAAATTCTCTTTGCTATCATTTCCCTCTATGAAAAGTTACCAGCTATTTTACATAATATCTTCCACTTCTTTGTGTAGAAATATTCCAGATCAATGGGCGTAATTCATGGAGAAATGAGAAACTGCAAAGTGCTTTTCTGTTAGATAACTTTCTTCTTAATGTTTTCTTATAGGTTCTATTTTCTCACTGCACACAGTGAATTAAAACATTAATTATAGGTATCTGTTAACATTTTATTTTGGCTAGCAAAGACATTTATAAAGTAAAAGATCCCACTATGTCTGAAATAATTGGTTTGACATGACAGAGAAAAGTATGGTCCTGAGTAACATGCCTGAATTAGGCATCACTCAATATATTAATCCTAATTGGTTCACCTCCTGCTGCTACTTAACAGGCTTCAGACTTTCCTGAATTTCAGCAACTCACAAAAAGTTTAAAAGGATTTTCAAATGTAAATATCCTCCTTTACTTGGCAACTTGTTTCTGGGAAAAATATGTTCATATTTCAGAATTAGACAATAAGGAGAGAAAGCAAGAGCATCTTTGAAAAAATAATTATCAGATAATCCTGCACAAAAGGCATTATCCTGTTACATACACAGGGAGCAGGATGGATGATATCCCTCCTGTTTGACTTTTATGGTTGCAAAGAGCATACTGTATTTTATTTCTATCCTGTATATTATGGAATATTACAAATGTATATAAAGAATCATTCTTCACTATAGACGAATGATAATCTTTACAATAATTTTCTATAATTTTATGTTATGGAGAATTGTAATAGGTAAAAACCAAACTTAGGATTAGAAGGGAGATGATAGAGAGTAAAAGACAAAAATGCCAAACGATGCAGTTTCTTTAGCATATTTTACATTTGCAGTGGATATATGTGTAATATCTGTGAACAAATATACCTAAGAATATCAGAGGTTTATTTGAAATATACTGTAAAAGCAACCATGTTGAAATTATACCAAAGAAAAAAAAAGTCTGTCTATCACATTTTAAAACAGGCAAATTTACTCATTTTTATTCAGGCAAACTCAATATTGGTTTAATGGACGCTTCCTGCAGGCCCACGATGTTGAGAATGAATTGGCCTCTGTTCCTTGATGAGGATCTGCCACTCTACAGGTCTCCATAAAATACATCACAGTACAGCATGTATTAGTGCTCCTGAATCTAATTCCACTTATATTTGACATATTCTAGTTACCTACAAAACAAATGTACTTCATTATTGTCTTTATTATTCAGCTTTTGCTACTATGGTCTGCTAAAAGTTGGAAGTGTAGAATATAAATACAAAATTATTCTAAGAGCTAATCTATATTCTGACAAGTGTTCATAGTACTTTTCAATTCATCCTCAGGGATGCATAGAATCAGTGATTTGTAACTCCCCATTTGTGAACCTATTTTATTCTATGCAGCAGTCTCATCACTTTGCATTTTATGCTTTAATCACTTATTTTTTTCTACTATCATTCTGTGAAGTCCAGTTCTATGAACCAAAGAAATGGTAAAGGCCTCCTTGGAGGAATCACCTTAAATAATTCCTTGTAAACTCATTTTTATTGTCCAGATTCTCAGTTAACAGGCCAAGTGACTATCTAGTTTGTTTAAATGATAACTTTCCAAAATAATTATAAATCAGATACAATAACTAGGGACTCACTGCCTTGGATATAAACTAGGTTGGGACACCCACTAAATAAATAAGGCTGGGTCATGTGTGCCTGCCTGCTGAGTAGCTTCAGTCATGTCTGACTCTTAGCTAAACTTTGGACTGTAGCCCACCAAGGTCCTCTGTCCATGGGGATTCTCCAGGCGAGAATACTGGAGTGGGTTGTCATGCCCTCCTCCAGGGGATCTTCGTCACCCAGGGGATTGAACTGGCCTCTCTGGCTTCTCCTGCATTGGCAGAAACCACCTGGGAAGCCCAGGCTGGTTCACACTATTATCTAAATTGATCTTAAAGAGCAAAGTGCTAGGGTTTCCACTCTTACTGTCTTTTTTCTATGCTGACCGTGGGCAACTCTCTCACAAAACTTGTAAATCTACCATCCTCAGCTATAGCATAAGTGTACCTCTTTCTGCAACGTGTGATACACATGAGAAGTTGGCTATGGTCTAAAGTGCAGGCAATAGCAACTGCAATAGAGGAAATGACCTAAAAACAGGCAAAAGAGTTGGATTGTTTAAATCTTAGGAAGTTAACACATAAATATACATCTCACATTTATAAAAAAGAAACAAAAACAAAAATATGTAACAATAAAAGATAACTTTAACGAGCTGTATTATTTATTTTCCCTCAGAAATGTTCAGAAACTTTGATTTAGCAAAGAACAAAGGCATTACTAAATAATCACTGAAATGTGAAAAGCACATGAAATTGATGTTCTCTTAGCCTGGATATCCCTGTCATGTATATGTTAGCCTGGATGTCCTTAGCCTGGATAATTTCCTTGTCAATTTCCTCAGAAGCTCTGCTTAATAGTCTGTGAAATCTCTGCAGGTAAATTCAGTCTTAAGACTAGCTCTGTTCCTCGACTGTCATCATCACTAGCCCCTCAACATGTCTTGAACATGTATACACATACATGCACACACAAACACACACACTTCAAAATGGCTAAAATCATTCAAAACATCAAGCATAGATACAGAAATTGAGAGTCTCTTGTAATACAGTTGGGCTTATGCATGAGCTAATATCATCAATAAAATTCCAAGTGTTTGCTAAGGGTGGGAAAAGATTAGCAGTCATATCAGTTATTTTGTATAGAATCAATAACCATGACTGTCAAGTAGAAAGATTCTCAATTTAGAGAATAACCCTCTATTTCAGTCAAGCTTAAAAAATGATATATTAGAAGTACCATTTTAAAAGTTGAAGACCATAACTTTAGAACTTTTAAGTCCAATCCAGTAGTCACTAGGCATGTATGTTGCTTTAAACTTATCTTTTAAACAATATTCAGTTCAGTTCAGTTCAGTTCAGTAGCTCAGTCGTGTCCGACTCTTTGTGACCCCATGAATCACAGCACACCAGGCCTCCCTGTCCATCACCAACTCCCGGAGTTCACTCAGACTCACGTCCATCGAGTCAGTGATACCATCCAGCCATCTCATCCCCTTCTCCTCCTGCCCCCAATCCCTCCCAGCATCAGAGTCTTTTCCAATGAGTCAACTCTTTGCATGAGGTGGCCAAAGTACTGGAGTTTCAGCTTTAGCATCATTCCTTCCAAAGAAATCCCAGGGCTGATCTCCTTCAGAATGGACTGGTTTGATCTCCTTGCAGTCCGAAGGACTCAAGAGTCTTCTCCAACACCACAGTTCAAAAGCATCAATTCTTCAGCGTTCAGCTTTCTTCACAGTCCAACTCTCATATCCACACATGACCACAGGAAAAACCATAGCCTTGACTAGACGGACCTTTGTTGGCAAAGTAATGTCTCTGCTTTTGAATATGCTATCTAGGTTGGTCATAACTTTTCTTCCAAGGAGTAAGCATCTTTTAATTTCATGGCTGCAGTCACCATCTGCAGTGATTTTGGAACCCAAAAGAATAAAGTCTGACACTGTTTCCACTGTTTCCCCATCCATTTCCCTATTAAATAATATTTAAAAGTTAATTCTTCCATCACACTAGTCATTTCAATGTTCAATATTTTCATATAACTAGTGGCTGTCATATAGAAAGGCAGAACTATAGAACATTTCCATTATCACAGACAGTTTCATTGGACAGCATTGTTATAGAAAGTTAATTTGAAGAAAAATCATAGAGCAAAACTTCCAAATGCTTTGCATTAAGACTGTGGAGTTGTAAACCCAGAGTTGAACAGAGAGAAATATCAGTTCTAAAATCTAATTGCTAGATATTTAGACTGCATTGATGAGATGCTTGAAGTTGATATAGTTGGAAGATTCTTCATAGTATTAGACAGGTCATGGTTTGTGTTTCTATTTTCTTTGCCATAAAGATCCCCAAGAGGGAAACTGGACATTTCACAATAAGTGGAATTTCCCATCATTTGTGAACTTAGGAAGAAAGAGAGAGGAGACAATAAAACTTTGCAACACCTTATCAAAAAGCCTAACATAACAAATTGTTTGGTAGCATGATATAGCTTTAAAATATAATTTTTCTCACATAAGTAGCAATAGAAGTACTGGGAACATGGAGTCTGTTAGGAAGACAGCAGTCATTTTATGAAAACCAATAAAGATGGTGTATATATATATATATATATATATATATATATATAAAGATTAAAGCAGGTATGAAAAGTATGTAATGATAAACAACTAGCATATATTGAGATCTTAATTTGTACAAGGGCTTCCCTGATAACTCAGCTGGTAAAGAATCCACCTATAATGCAGGAGACTGGGATTTGATCCCTGCCTGGGTTGGGAAGATGCCCTGGAAGATGGCATGGCAACCCTCTCCAGTATTCCTGCCTGGAGAATCCCCACGGATAGAGGAAACTGGAGGGCTCCTGTCCATGGGGTCGCAAAGAGGCAAACACAACTGATCGACTAAGCACGCACAATGTACAAGGTCCAATGTCATTTATATTTTACAATGATCTGCAATATACGCACAATTATTATTTGCATTTTAAACAGAAGAAAGTAGATACTAAAATTTAAGTAACTTACCCATTATAAAACAGTGAGATTAAAACCCAAATATGGCTACAGATTTAGGTCATACCTGAATGGTCTAGTGGTTTTCCCTACTTTCTTCAATTTAAGTCTGAATTTGGCAATAAGGAGTTCATGATCTGAGCCACAGTCAGTTCCTGGTCTTGTTTTTGCTGACTGTATAGAGCTTCTCCATCTTTGGCTGCAAAGAATATAATCAATCTGATGTCAGTGTTGACCATCTGGTAATGTCCATGTATAGAGTCTTCTCTTGTGTTGTTGGAAGAGGGTGTTTGTTATGACCAGTGCATTTTCTTGGCAAAACTATTAGTCTTTGCCCTGCTTCATTTCGTATTCCAAGGCCAAATTTCCCTGTTACTCCAGGTGTTTCTTGACTACCTACTTTTGCATTCCAGTCCCCTATAATGAAAAGGACATCTTTTTTGGCTGTTAGTTCTAAAAGGTCTTCTAGGTCTTCATAGAACCGTTCTTCATAGAACGCTTCTTCAGCGCTACTGATTGGGGCATAGACTTGGATTACTGTGATATTGAATGGTTTGCCTTGGAAATGAACAGATATCATTCTGTCATTTTTGAGATTGCATCCAAGTACTGCATTTCAGACTCTTTTGTTGACCATGATGGCTCCTCCATTTCTTCTGAGGGATTCCTGCCCACAATAGTAGATATAATGGTCATCTGAGTTAAATTCGCCCATTCCAGTCCATTTTAGTTCACTGATTCCTAGAATGTCGACATTCACTCTTGCCATCTCTTGTTTGACCACTTCCAATTTGCCTTGATTCATGGACCTGACATTCCAGGTTCCTATGCAATATTGCTCTTTACAGCATCGGACCTTGCTTCTATCACTAGTCACATCCACAGCTGGGTATTGTTTATGCTTTGGCTCCATCCCTTCATTCTTTCTGGAGTTATTTCTCCACTTATCTCCAAACCACTAGACATTCAGGTATGACCTAAATCAAATCCCTTATGATTATACAGTGGAACTGAGAAATAGATATAAGGGCTTAGATTTGATAGATAGAGTGCCTGATGAACTATGGAATGAGGTTCGTGACATTGTACAGGAGACAGGGATCAAGACCATCCCCATGGAAAAGAAATGCAAAAAAGCAAAATGGCTGTCTGGGGAGGCCTTACAAATAGCTGTGAAAAGAAGAGAAGTGAAAAGCAAAGGAGAAAAGGAAAGATAAAAGCATCTGCATGCAGAGTTCCAAAGAATAGCAAGAAGAGATAAAAAGGCCTTCTTCAGCAATCAATGCAAAGAAATAGAGGGAAACAACAGAATGGGAAAGACTAGAGATCTCTTCAAGAAAATTAGAGATACCAAGGGAACATTTCAGGCAAAGATGGGCTCGATAAAGGACAGAAATGGTATGGACCTAACAGAAGCAGAAGATATTAAGAAGAGGTGGCAAGAATACACAGAAGAACTGTACAAAAAAGATCTCCACAACCCAGATAATCACGATGGTGTGATCACTGACCTAGAGCCAGACATCCTGGAATGTAAAGTCAAGTGGGCCTTAGAAAGTATCACTACGAACAAAGCTAGAGGAGGTGATGGAATTCCAGTGGAGCTATTTCAAATCCTGAAAGATGATGCTGTGAAAGTGCTTCACTCAATATGCCAGCAAATTTGGAAAACTCAGCAGTGGCCACAGGACTGGAAAAGGTCAGTTTTCATTCCAATCCCAAAGAAAGGCAATGCCAAAGAATGCTCAAACTACCACACAATTGCACTCATCTCACATGCTAGTAAAGTAATGCTCAAAATTCTCCAAGCCAGGCTTCAGCAATATGTGAACCGTGAACTTCCTGATGTTCAACCTGGTTTTAGAAAAGGCAGAGGAACCAGAGATCAAATTGCCAACATCCTCTGGATCATGGAAAAAGCAAGAGAGTTCCAGAAAAACATCTATTTCTGTTTTATTGACTATGCCAAAGCCTTTGACTGTGTGGATCACAATAAACTGGAAAATTCTGAAAGAGATGGGAATACCAGACCACCTGACCTGCCTCTTGAAAACCTATATGCAGGTCAGGAAGCAACAGTTAGAACTGGAACAACAGACTGGTTCCAAATAGGAAAAGGAGTACCTCAAGGCTGTATATTATCACCCTGCTTATTTAACTTACATGCAGTTAAAGCATATAAACGCTGGACTGGAAGAAGCACAAGCTGGAATCAAGATTGTCGGGAGAAATATCGATAACCTCAGATATGCAGATGACACCACCCCTATGGCAGAAAGTGAAAAGGAACTAAAAAGCCTCTTGATGAAAGTGAAAGAGGAGAGTGAAAAAGTTGGCTTAAAGCTCAACATTCAGAAAACGAAGATCATGGAATCTGGTCCCACCATTTCATGGGAAATAGATGGGGAAACAGTGGAAACAATGTCAAACTTTATTTTTTGGGGCTCCAAAATTACTGCAGATGGTGACTGCAGCCATGAAACTAAAAGATGTTTATTCCTTGGAAGGAAAGTTATGACCAACCTAGATAGCATATTCAAAAGCAGAAACATTACTTTGCCAACAAAGGTCCGTCTAGTCAAGGCTATGGTTTTTCCTGTGGTCATGTATGGATGTGAGAGTTGGACTGTGAAGAAGGCTGACTGCCGAAGAATTGATGATTTTGAACTGTGGTGTTGGAGAAGAGAGTCCCTGGGACTGCAAGGAGATCCAACCAGTCCATTCTGAAGGAGATCAGCCCTGGGATTTCTTTGGAAGGAATGATGCTGAAGCTAAAACTCCAGTACTTTGGCCACCTCATGCAAAGAGTTGACTCATTGGAAAAGACTCTGATGCTGGGAGGGATTGGGGGCAAGAGGAGAAGGGGACTACGGAGGATGAGATGGCTGGATGGTATCACTGACTCAATGGACGTGAGTCTGAGTGAACTCCGGGAGTTGGTGATGGACAGGGATACCTGGCGTGCTGAGATTCATGGGGTTGCAAAGAGTCAGACACGACTGAGCGACTGAACTGAACTAAACTGATGGCTCCAGAGAAATGATTCATCCAAACTTTACTTACACTTAAATCCTTGTTATGTATTGTTGCTCTATGCTCAAAATATTACTCAAATATAAGCTACACAGCTCTGAGATTTGTTCACCTTTATTCATCTATTTTGGAGAAGGAAATGGCAACCTACTCCAGTATTCTTGCCTTAGAGAATCCAGTGGACAGAGGAGCCTGATGGGCTGCTGTCCATAGGGTTGCACAGAGTCGGACACGACTGAAACGACTTAGCATGCATGCATGCATGCATTGGAGAAGGAACTGGCAACCCACTGCAGTATTCTTGCCTGGAGAATCCCAGGGATAGAGGAGCCTGGTGGGCTGCCATCTATGGGGTCAAAGAGAGTCGGACACGACTGAAGCGACTTAGCAGCAGCAGCAGCAGCAAGATTCATCTATTTATTTATATACATAGTCATCACTGTGTTCTGGACTTCCTTTGTGAGATTATTGGATCTATTTTGTCAACCAAAATATGGTATTTTTGGCACTTTCTAAATCGCATAAATAATAAAAGTTCTCAATTTTCTTATCCATGAATTAACCTACCATCAGTTAACTTCAGTTCAGTTCAGTTGCTCAGTCTTGTCCAACTCCTTATGACCCCATGAACTGCAGTACGCCAGGCCTCCCTGTCCAGCACCAATTCCCAGAGTCGACCCAAACCCATGTCCATTGTGTCAGTGATGCCATCCAACCACCTCATCCTCTGTCGTCCCCTTCTCCTCTTGCCCTCAATCTTTCAAATCATCAGGATCTTTTCAAATGAGTCAGCTCTCTGCATCAGGTGACCAAAATGTTGGATTTTCAGCTTCAACATCAGTCCCTCTAATGAACATCCAGGACTGATCTCCTTTAGGATGGACTAGGTGGATCTCCTTGCAGTCCAAGTGACTCTCATGAGTCTTCTCCAACACCACAGTTCAAAAGCATCAATTCTTCTGTGCTCAGCTTTCTTTACAGTCCAGTTCTCACATCGATACATGATCATGGGAAAAACCATAGCCTTGACTAGATGGACCTTTGTTGGCAAAGTAATGTCTCTGCTTTTTAATATGCTGTCTAGGTGGGTCATAACTTTCCTTCCAAGGAGTAAGCGTCTTTTAATTTTATGGCTGCAATCATCATCTGCAGTTATTTTGTTGCCCAGAAAAATAAAGTCAGCCACTGTTTCCACTGTTTCCCCATCTATTTGCCATGAAGTGATGGGACCAGATGCCATGATCTTAGTTTTCTAAGTGTTGAACCTTAAGGCAACTTTTTCCCTCTCCTCTTTCACTTTCATAAAGCGGCTCTGTAGTACTTCTTCACTTTCTGTCATAAGGGTGGTGTCATCTGCATATCTGAGGTTATTGATATTTCTCCTGGCAATCTTGATTCCAGCTTTTTCTTCCTCCAGCCCAGCATTTCTCATGATGTACTCTGCATATAAGTTAAATAAGCAGGGTGGCAATATACAGCCTTGACGTACTCCTTTTCCTATTTGGAACCAGTCTGTTGTTCCATGTCCAGTTCTAACTGCTCCTTCCTGACCTGGGTATATACAGGTTACTCAAGAGGCAGGTCAGGTGGTCTGGTAACCTTCTATAGTGATTTATAAAACCTAGCACTTATAATTTTATTTGAATTACCTAACATTAAGCTATCATGTCTTAATTTTTGCTTACTCTTCCATCATCATACAAATATATTCCACCATTTAAAAAGTAACTACAGAAATCCAAAGCATATTCTTCATCCTTATGCACACTTTTTTCATTTCTTTAGAGCCAATTGTTTTAACCTCTATATTAAGTATGACTGATATACAAAAAGTTGTACATATTTAATATGTACAACCTGATAAGTTTGGAGATAAACAAAATCATCACCATAATCTACACCATAAACATATCCATCAATTCCAAAATTTCCTCCCACACTCTTTTTTTTAAATTTTATTTTATTTTTAAACTTTACATAATTGTATTAGTTTTGCCAAATATCAAAATAAATCCACCACAGGTGTACATGTGTTCCCCATCCTGAACCCTCCTCCCTCCTCCCTCCCCATACCATCCCTCACTTATTATTAGTTTGTAATCAGAACACTTCACATAAGATCTACATCTTAGAAATGTGGATGATACAATTGCTTTGCATTCTTCTTAGCATCTGAACAACATCCATTCTAGAAATTACTACACTCAGTTTATTATGTACAACATGCACCTACCAAAGAACTGGTGGTTTGATCATCTAAGAAATTAATTTGAACATAATCACCAATTTTAATATCATTTTCACTCAAAACTACCTTAGCCTAATCCTTAGATTTAATTTGAATAACATTAATTTTTAACAAAAATTTTTGTTTTATTATATTTGTTTGGATTCTTGAAGTGTTATTACACTCGTATGAAGTTGATGTAGTTTCGATCTCTTATTCTAACATCTTTTCTCAATCTTAATCTGGCATGTATTTACCAGTAGAACTTTCAAACCTTTAATTAGATTTTGTTTACATGCCATTCTTAGGAATGTTACTGAATTTCCAATTTTAGCCTTAACTTTTACATGCTAAACCTGTCTGATAACATGAGAGGTATTTGTAAAACTTTCACACCATATATATTTTTATACTTTGATAAAATAATATATGTCATCTCGTTTAAAACTATTTTATTTCATTTTCATTCAGATAATAAAATATGTTCCAGGGTTTTAGCATATTTAAAATAAATTTATTCAGAAAATGTATCAAGTGACTTTTCTTGCCCTCTATAAGAAGATAGATAAAGCACTGTTCAAAAATAATGGAAATATATATTAAAAAATCATCCAGTATTGAACACTTGACCATAGTTATGAATTCAGTTGTTACAGTGGATAGAGTCAATATCAGTGGGCAGAGATTATCAAGAAATTGAATCATTATTATATATCAATTATAAATTAAGCTTACTGGTCAGAGAATGTGTAAAATCCAGGGCTATAAGATTCCAGAAATTCTAAAATGGAAAGAATAATATCATACTTAATATACTTATAAATAATCTTTCTTCCAAGAAATAGATATATCAAAGTAAATACTACTAGGATTTAATCTCAAATAATGTATTTTATAATGATTCAAATGTTTACTGTAGGTCTGAACTTTAGAGTACTATTCCTAATTACTTTCTTCATTTTATACATTCATGAAATTCATATTCAGAAACTGTTATTAAAGTACCAGATACACATAAAGTCTGAGATTCAAATCTATACAAATACCTAAGGATTATTTAATGTCATATGAGTTCAGAGCAGTAAAATAAATTTTTTCAATAATTATGGCTTATTAACTCAAAACATACCTGATTAGAAGTCCCATTAAATAGTCTTTTCAAAAATTGTTCAATGAAGGAATGTAAGTTCAATGTGGACAGGATATTTTTGTTTCACTACTATATATCTGATAACTAATATATCATAGCAGTAAGGTATATACTAAAGACATATTTGAATAAATAGGCAAAAAAGGGAAAATTGAGAGTGAAACTATGAAGAGTTGCAAATATTCTATTGGAAAAGAAAAAAAATCACCTTTAAACATTGTATTCTTATATTAAATATATATATATATGGAACATTGTTGCACTTAATGGTTTGAGAGCATGATTTTTAACTCAAAGACATCAAACTTTAATACACTATTCTCCACAGGAATTATGCACTCTGATATTGTTGAATTATTCAAACTGGAAGTCAAAACTTGGATTATATATTTTTATATTGAGCTTTTCTATTTAGAAACAAAAATAATTTCATCTCCAACCTTGGGCATAGTTTTTATTTTTATGCAAGCTGTACATTTATTACCATTCTTGGACTTACAGATTTAAGTACTGATTTTTATAAATATTGATTTTAAAAGGAAATTAATATTAATATATACATAGGATGTTGGGGTAGTTCAACATTATATAAACACTTTATTGCAGTACAGCTTGTTTAGAATTAGATGACTGAGAGGATATCTTATAAAATAATGCAAGTCCTCATTGTAGGTATCAGCAGTTTAGCATATCTGATGGCTTCTCTTTCACTGAAAATATTTTAGAATCACAGAAAGGAATGGATAGAGGTAGTAATTCTGGAAACTGAGACTACTGACTAGTATTCCCATGACAGAATCCAGGAGAAATTTTCAGTAACTAAATTATTGATGGCACTATATAGAAGGAAATCAGAACCATGTGGGGAAGAAACTGCTCGTCCCTACCCCACGCTGTCCCTACTCCCAGAAGAACAAAGAAATGACCCCTCCTACCCCGTTGGGCCTGTTTCCTGAGAATCACAATGGCATTTCTGACATTCTTCTTTTCATTTTATGTAGACAATGGCTATCATGAATCCCTCTTAACATGGCCATAGATTAGCAATTAACCACCACATCTAGACGTACTCTAAACATAGCTAATTTCATATAAATCCAAATGTACAATTATATGTTGAACAGTAACTATGTGTTATGACCATGACACAATAGTCTTTAACCACAGGAAAATGACAGCCATGTTAACACAACAAAGAGATGTATGTGTGGCTTCTATACTACTCTTTCTAGTGAATTCCTGAGAAAGATGTGGGTGATTTTTACCAGAAATACTAAATGAATTATAAAACAAATAAATGGATAATCAAGTAAATAGAAGAACACTCAGTATGGTTGTGGTAAGGCTGTGGCTATGGAACAAGAATGAGAAACAACCATGTTTTAATGACTGGATTGTCCAATAAGTCTTATTTAATTTTCCAGAAAATGATGTTAAATACTGATAATCAATAAACAATGGGCTTTTAATGAACCCTAGTACTAAGATTTGCAGAGAAGGCAATGGCACCCCACTCCAGTACTCTTGCCTGGAAAATCCCATGTATGGAGGAGCCTGGTGGGCTGCAGTCCATGGGATCACAAAGAGTGGGACACGACTGAGCGACTTCACTTTCACTTTTCACTCTCATGCATTGGAGAAGGAAATGGCAACCCATTCCAGTGTTCTTGCCTGGAGAATCCCAGGGACAGAAGATCCTGGTGGACTGCCGTCTCTGGGGTCGCACAGAGTCAGACACGACTGAAGCGACTTAGCAGCAGCAGCAGCAGTACTAAGATTAACATTCAGTTATTTCTTTCACTCAGTTCAATATTTAGGAACAATGTACCCATTTGAGTTTATCCTTTAGGAAATTACCCTTATAAAATGATAAAAGGTGCTCCAGATTTTACCACTGAATAGCTTTTTTCAGTCTTGTTTTTTTTTTTTTTTTTTATTCTTCCAATTTTATTTTATTTTTAAACTTTACATAATTGTATTAGTTTTGCCAAATATCAAAATGAATCCGCCACAGGTATACATGTGTTCCCCATCCCGAACCCTCCTCCCTCCTCCCTCCCTCAGTCTTGTTTTCAAGATGACAGTAATGTCATCTTGAAAGGACAAGGATAGCTCTTCTATATTATATGAAAAAATATATTAGTTAAACACTTTATATGATACTTTCTAATTATTGGCACTTTAAAAAATATCTGGTGATTCCATTCAAAGTATAATTTCCATCTTAATAAAATTATTTTAGGAGTGGCATTCAAAAAGGCAATTAATTGTAGTCTACACTAAATTCAGACTACTTATTGACCTTTATTTGACACCTCTTTGTTATTACATGTATGCTGCTGCTGCTGCTGCTGCTAAATTACTTCAGTCGTGTCCTACGCTGTACGACCCCAGAGACGGCAGGCCACCAGGCTCCCCCGTCCCTGGGGTTCTCCAGGCAAGAACACTGGAGTGGGTTGCCATTTCCTTCTCCAATGCATGAAAGTGAAAAGTGAAAGTGAAGTCGATTAGTGGTGTCCGACTCTTAGCGACCCCATGGACTGCAGCCCACCAGGCTCCTCCATCCATGGGATTCTCCAGGCAAGAGTACTGGAGAGGAGTGCCATTGCCTTCTCTGTATTACATGTATAGGTGACATATAACTTTTGGTTTCAATGAGATACAATACATTATAATATGTGTTGATCTCTGACTTCTAGAAACAATCCTTTCCTCTTCCAAACAAGATAAACAAAATGCAAACACGACAAGATAAAACAAAAATAGGGAATCATATTATCATCCAAAGTAGAAGCTTAGAACACCATTTTTTTGTCTTTCCAATGCCTTTTATTTTGTAATAAAGTATTAAATATAGCTGAAACAAATATCTTTTTATTATAATATCTAAAAAATAATAACCTTATTTATTTCATCAATAATATATCTATAGTCAAAGAGGAAATATCCTCTGTGTGCAGCCTTGCCTGTATATCAAACTAAATATTAACAATAATCCATTTTCTTTACCTAAGAGAAAAAATGCCTTTTTAAGGGAAAGTACACTGGTACAATGACATTACAATGATAATATGACATGTTTAATTGTCTTCAATGAAAAGCCAACAGTATTATTGGAATACAAAATTGAGAGAATTTGTATCTATGCCATTTGAGCCTGTAATACAGGAAAGATTTCAAAAATGTGAGATGGTAAATAGACTGTATTGTTGAAGTGATGAAAAACTGAAAAATTCAGTGGAGTGTCCAAAAATGCCAGCTGGAAAGTAGACAGAAGGACATGAACAGTCTGCATTCAGAAGGCATCCTGATGTGTTGATGTAATTGCCTGATAATGAAATGATCTGCCTGCCTCTACTCACAAAGGACCCTTTGAGTCTTTGAAGTGGGAAGTTTCAGAGATCACATAAACATGGCCTAACACAGAAATTATGTCTTTAAGTGTATTATATTTTCTTCATAAACATGAGTTCAAATAATTCAGTGACCAAGGATTACATATTTATATTATGTACTAAGACTGAAAATTGTTTAATATCTGCTACTTGCTCTGCATTCAAATCAAACTACCCTTAGAGAAACTCTTTGGGAAACCAATAATAACTCAAAACCGAGTAACAACCCTGTCTAGACTCAAGTAAATACATTGTCACCCAATTTCATGAATAGAAAATAGAGTACTTGTTAGAAGCATGTGATAGACACATCAGAGTAAAGCTCTGCCAGAAATGGAAAATGCAGACATAGCTGTCTTGAATTCTTTGAAGAGCTCAGTGAAATATGAAGTGGAGAGAGGGAGAGAAGAAAATGAAACATATAGATTTCAAAATAAGAGAAGTTATAACATAAGCAGGCCTAAATTGAGATGTGACATATCCTCAAATTCTCTCAACATAGAATGAGATACAGATTAGTGTCCTGAACCAATGATCCAGTAACCCTAGGCGAAGGTCTGCTATTAAAATCCTGGTGGCCACTAACAGCTGTGTGACACTGAACATGTTTGTAACATCTCAATATGAAGCACCAAGTACATGTCAGGCCATGGCACCAAGGATAGAGCAGAATAATTCTAATGCCCATGTACCTTACCTATATTTGAGGAGACATCAACAACAAACAAAATGTTACAATGAAATATTTCCAGAGAATTCTAAATTCTGTAAAGAAGAACAAAACTGAGGCAGAGAGTGGCTGGCAGGGTGACAGAAGAAAGCTAGTTTATTATCTGATTAAACGCTGTGTATCCACTGTAATAAAGTGAGAATATGTATCAAAGTATTGCCAGAGGCATCAATACTCTCCCAATAGCCATTCCAGATATGCCAAAATGTCTGAGTATTAAGAAGAAATGACTCACTCCTGACTTCATATTCTTTTGATTTTAATTCCTCTGTAAAAACTGAATTTATTTGAACAACTTCAAAAAGTACTTGCTGTTAATATAACTATTATTAATACATTTTAAATAATAATATTATTAATACTAATGGTATCAAGCACCCAAAATAACCCCAAATACTCTTTGGGATTTTTCCTTTGCAAACAGTTCCAATTTTGTTCTAACCACACCCCAAATCCTACTTTCCCCATGATGTTCCTTTTATAACTTAGCTCCGATATGATGGAAAGACTAATATAGTGTGAGGTGCATTAAATTATTTTCAATTCTCCAAAGAAATTGATTTTAGTATTTGCACCAGTCACTTTAGAAAATTTTAATAAGTCATATTATTTGTATTATTCTACAAAGGGAAAAATGGAGTGAGGGTAATGTTATAATTATACTTGTAGAAATGAAAAGTGATATAATGGCCTTAAACACAGTGGAAATTAAAGTAAAATCCAGTTCATGGCATCCTTGTTACTTTAATTGTGAGACTCTATCTAAAACATCTTTTCCTGACCCATACTAGCATGCAACAATGTTTAGCTATTATTATTTACTAGTATACACTTATTAAAATGTATTTTAGATGACAGTGTTTCAGTTTTGTTTTATACATTAAAAATTCTGTGTTTTAAAGATATATGTTATATGTAAATAAATGATAATTAGAAAATAAATTATTACTTGTCATAGTAACTCCCATCTCAGCATAAAACACACTTTTTTAGAGAAATGTATTTCTATCAGTTCTACATTGCTGTGGTAACTTTCTGGCATAGAAACCAAATAGAATAGTCTATTTCACCTGTTTCCAAAATGAGTATGAAGGGATTTGACTATTTTACAGTTATCTCTTAAACTCTGTCTGAATCTAATATTCCTTAGTTAACCTATCACTCCAACAGCAAAAATATTGGATGAAGCATTCTTAGAAACATCAGGATATCTCTCTCTCAGGATATACCAGTGATCCAATACCACTTGTTTCATCATACATAAAAACAAAATGCAATAGAGGGATGGTATCAGGGTGACCGAGTGGAGGCTTTTATAATGGTATAAACTTGTGGGCTATCTGAACTATGTCATACAGATAGTTTAATCCTGGATGTGAGAGGGTAATCATATTCTACTCTCTTTTTAAACATGGCTCCAAGAATAACGAGAAGAGCTCTTGCCCAAGATCAAGGACATACTTCTGATTATTCAGTGACATTATAATTAACCACTGTGCTCAGACTGATACCCCCAGATGACAAGAGGCACTTTCATTGTCAATGGTTATTGACCATCATGTGTGGTTAGAAGTAAAAGGTTTCATCTACAATGAGATACTGTTCCTACAATGAGGCTGGTGGGAAATGGCATCTCTATGGCTAATCTTGGAAACTCTTACTGATATTATTTATGAGACAACCAGTTTGAAGCTATGTAAAAGTTCTATTTATTGATATGCTCTATTATTCAGTTTCTTGTATTCAAGGAATGAATTGTGCTAAGCCCTGAGATTTCAGAATAATAATATAATTCCTGCACTTAGGATATTTTCGTGTTCCTATGAAGAGCAGATCAAATACACATACAGTGTAATAATGATAAAATTGAAGAGTGAACATATCTCAGTGTTTATATGAAGAAATAACAGTTGACTAGACCAAAATGGATGAAAAATTTTCAGTAACCAGATATTAACAATGAGTCTCACAAAATAAACAGGAGTTTACATGAGAAAGGGGAAAATGGAGTGTTATCTGAAGATGAGGATAGGAGTGAAGACAGTGGCCTGGTGGAGATTTCAGATATAAGAAAGATCTTACCTTGTGGGTAAGGCCACAAGGCTGATAGAGGGAGCCTCAGAAAGTCCCCACTAGCTGATGAAAATTCAGTAATGAGGGTGAAAGAGGAGAGAGAAAAGCTGGCTTAAAACCCAACGTTCAAAAAACTAAGATCTTGGAATCTGTTCCATCGCTTCATGGCAAATAGATGGGGGAAAACTGGAAAAAGAGGCAGATTTTATTTTCATGGTCTTCAAAATCACTGCAGATGGTGACTGCAGCCATGAAATTAAAAGTGCAGCCATGAAATTAAAAGACACTTGCTTCTTGGAATAAAAACTATGACAAACCTAGACAGCGTATTAAAAAACACAGACATCACTTTGCTGACAAAGGTCTGTATAGTTAAAGCTATGGTTTTTCTTGTAGTCACGTACAGATTTGACAGTTGGACCATAAAGAAGGCTGAGCGCTGAGAAACTGATGCTTTCAAATTGTGGTACTGGAGAAGACTCTTAAGAGCCCCTTGGGACACCAAAAAAAATCAAATTAGTCAATCCTAAAGACAATGAACCCTGAATATTTATTGGAAGGAATGATACTGAAGCTAAAGCTCCAATACTTTGGCTACCTGATGGGAACAACTGATTCATTGGAAAAGACCCTGATGCTGGAAAGAATGAGGGCTGCAGAAGAAGGGGGAGACAGGGATGGAGATTGTTGGATGGCATCAGCACTCAATGGACATGAGTTTGAAAAAATTTGGGGATATGGTGAAGGGCAGGGAAGCCTGGCATGCTAACCTTCATGGAGTCGCAAAGAGTCAGACATGACTTAGCAACAACAACAACACACAAAAGCAATTTGGTTAATAAACAATGAAGCAACGATTCTGAAATGATCAGCCTATTTAATATTTTCAAATATGAAAAATTTATTGGATAAAAATCCTTTTGCAAAGATATGAATGAATACTTCAAGAATATTAACAGATAACACTGTTTTTTAATAGTAATAAACACACAATCTAACCCCATATGTTTGAAATACTCCAAAGACGAACACAAAAGCAGCCAGTAAAATGCTTAGCAATAAAAATGAAGAATGTAATGGGTCAAAACAAGACAGCAAAAAAAAAAAAAAAATGAGTTTTGGCATTGGCTACTTTCAAACTGGAAGAAGCACAAGCTGGAATCAAGATTGCTGGGAGAAATATCAATAACCTCAGATATGCAGATGACACCACCCTTATGGCAGAATGTGAAGAAGAACTAAGGAGCCTCTTGATGAAAGTGAAAGAGGAGAGTGAAAAATTGGCTTAAAGCTCAACATTCAGAAAACGAAGATCATGGTATCCAGTCCCATCACTTCATGGCAAATGGGCAAAAAGTGGAAACAGTGGCTGACTTTATTTTTCTGGGCTCCAAAATTATTGCAAATGGTGATTGCAGCCATGAAATTAAAAGATGCTTACTCCTTGGAAGAAAAGTTATGACCAACCTAGACAGCATATTAAAAAGCAGAGACATTACTTTGCCAACAAAGGTCCATCTAGTCAAGGGTATGGCTTTTTCAGTGGTCATGTATGGATGTGAGAGTTGGACTGTGAAGAAAGCTGAGCGCTGAAGAATTGATGCTTTTGAACTGTGGTGTTGGAGAAGACTCTTTTTTTTTTTTTAATTTTATTTTATTTTTAAACTTTACATAATTGTATTAGTTTTGCCAAATATCAAAATTAATCCATCTCACAGTCCCTTGGACTGCAAGGAGATCCAACCAGTCCATCCTAAAGGAGATTAGCCCTGGGTGTTCATTGGAAGGACTGATGTTGAAGCTGAAACTCCAATACTTTGGCCACCTGATGCAAAGAGCTGACTCATTGGAAAAGACCCTGATGCTGGAAAAGATTGAGGGCAGGAGGAGCAGGGGACAACAGAGGATGGGATGGTTGGATGGCATCACCGACTCGATGGACATGGGTTTGGGTTGACTCCGGGAGTTGGTGATGGACAGGGAGGGCTGGCGTGCTGCAGTTCATGGGGTCGCAAAGAATCAGACACAACTGAGCGACTGAACTGAACTGAACTTTAAAACAAAAGAATACATTTCCAATCTCTTTTGGTTATTAGGTTTTGGATATACAATTATATACAAACTGCACTTTTCCAGGAGAAAATTTTAGATGTCTGATGAGGATTTGGGGTTATTATTTTTATCTTTTTCTTTTGATCATTTATATTTTCTATTTGCTCTCAGCATATTTATTATTTCTGGAAATAGTGAGATCTAAAGAGTATGCTGCAATTAGTTAGTTTGTATGGACTGTGATCTCCATAATTGGCCTCCAAGCAGTACTTTTTGTTGTTTTAAACAATGCGGCTAATATAATATGCATGATGAAAATGTTAGTCCTATTGTTTTTGCAGCCTGTGATGTTTTCAAATCTATCAACAAAATAGAAACAAAGCTTGGACTATGCCAGAGTGAGTGCTTAATAATAGTGCCCATATTTTGTTTTTTCCTTCATGGACAGATTTTGTTACTAAACTCAGAACTCTCAGTTTTACAGCATCAACATATGAGACAATGGTCGACAAGATTTGCATTCTAACTAAGACCACATGTACACTGCTAAAGACAATACCTCCCCCGTTTCTTCATCCCCACACAAAAAAGTGACAACATGGAGTACTTAAGTCTGAAAGGAAAGTGGGATTTTTTTAATAAGGTCACTTCCTAAGGAATAATAATATTCTTTCCAAGTAACATTCATATCTTTAAAAGTGAAAAACATTTCTTCTTTCTTGCATTAAAATAACTTATTTTAGGGAAGAAGTGGATAAAATGTCTGGTTAAGCCTTGCCTACTTAATTTGACAATGTCTGTTTTGATTTGGGAACCATTATCCTAAAAAAAAAATTTATACACACACACACACAAATCAAAGGTGGTCCCATCAGAAGAGTTAATGTTATGTGTCCAATAATGTCCTACTAAGCTTTGAAGTCAAACTATATAATAATCATACTATATTCAGAATTTAGGTTGTTTGTTTAAACAACCTGGAAGATATTAGGTGAAGTGAAATAAGCCATATATGTGGAATCTTAAAAAGTTAAGTAAGTAGAGTATAGAATGGTGGTTACCAGTGGTTGCTGCTGCTGCTAAGTCACGTCAGTCGTGTCTGACTCTGTGAGACACCATAGATGGCAGCCCACCAGGCTCCCGTCCCTGGGATTCTCCAGGCAATAATACTGGAGTGGGTTTCCATTTTCTTCACCAGTGCATGAAAGTGAAAAGTGAAAGTGAAGTTGCTCAGTTGAGTCCAACTCTTCACGACCCCATGGACTGTAGCCTACCAGGCTCCTCCGTCCATGGGATTTCCCAGGCAAGAGTACTGGAGTGGGTTGCCATTGCCTTCTCCAGCGGTTAGGAGGTGGGCAAATGGGGGCATGGTCAAAGGGTGTGAAACCGCAGTTATACAGGATGAGTGAGTCTAGAGATCCAATGTACAACATGAAGGCTGCAGTCAATAGTACCGTATTGTATACTGGACATTTCCTATGAGGTTAGATTTCTGGTTCTCTCACCAAACAAAAAATATTATAACTACGTGAGGAGATGATATGTCTTAGGTATGGATCCATGTATATCTCATAGATCCATATATAGGGAATAAGTGCATACATATATATATTATACCAGTAATAATTATAATCAAATTTTATATTGTAATTATAATTATAATATATACTAATTACATACCTATGTAATTCATTTATATCACCTATGATACTAAGTGCTCCATATCAAGTTTCTACTGGATTGAGGTAACATTTTATTTGTTTATTTTTAATTGAAGGATAATTGCTTTACAGTATTGCATTGGTTTTTATTGACATTAACATGAAAGTTCAAGTGGGATGGGACTTGGATAAATCTATGGCTCATTCCTGTTGAGGTAGTATTTTAATTATGAGTCACACATTACGGATAAAATTACTATTTCTTCATAATTACAAAAAACCAAAATGCTATTAATTAGATTTTAAACATTAATAGACCAAAGTGGATATTAGGAAGTATCAAAAGTATAGTAACTGATATGACATAAGCAAAGTCCAATTTATTCTTAAAAGGGTAATTTAATGTATATATGTAGACTTTAGAAAAATGGTACAAATGGACCTATTTCCAGGGATAGAGATGCAGACTTAGAGAACAGATATGTGAACAGGGGCTGGGGGAAGGGAGAGAAGGACAACTTGGGAGATTAGGATCAATATATATATACCACCATGTATAAAATACATAGCTAGCTGGAACCAGCTATAAAGCATAGGAAGCTCATCTTGGTGCTCTGTGATGACCTAGATGGGTGGGATGGGGGGGTAGGAGGGAGGCCCAAGAGGGAGTGTGTATGTGTGTGTGTATGTGTGTGTGTGTGTGTGTGTGTGTGTGTGTGCTAAAGTCATTTCAGTCGTGTCTGACTCTGCAACCCTATGGACTGTAGCCTACCAGGTTTCTCTGTCCATGGGGATTCTCCAGGTGGGAATACTGGAGTGGGTCACCATGTGCCCCTCCAGGGAATCTTCCCAACCTAGGGATCAAACCACATCTCATACATCTCCTGTATTGGTAGGCAGGTTTTTTACCACTAGTGCCACCTGGGAAGCCCATACATATGTAAACATTTAGCTGATTCAGTTTGTTATACAGTAGAAACTAATACAACACTGTAAAGCAACTATTCAATTTGCTATTTAACTATGAATAATAGCAACTAAAAAAAAACGTTTAGGTATCAAAAAAAGAAAAGATGATTTTAATATTTTACATTCTAAGAACATCTACTTTTTTGATCTATAGAATTACAGAATGCAAACTGAAATTTAAAGAAAAACTAGTTCAGCATTAAGCAAATACTGAGTATTCTGAACTAACTTGATCATCTAGATTATGCCAGAAATGCACCCTTAAACTTTCAAGCAGGCAAAATGAAATGGTTTCATTATTCTATATTTAGAGACATATTTTTAAAAAGTAAACAAAATTATCATAAAACTTAATGCTTGAAAATACACTGAAATATTCATTGGCTTACTACTAAGCATTTGGAAAACCTACAGTTATCACATGATAACTAGCTGTATAATTAATATAATATATATAATCATATATATATATATATAATATATATAATCATATAATACTAGCTGTAATTTAGATATTTTTCCTTAAGCTAAAAAAAATATAATGTTTCATTAGGTACAATAATGATCATATCTATGTAAGCAAGATAATTATCAAGACAAAGATTCACAAGATGATTAGCAAAGTTACGTTAATGCTAGTTATGCATAATGCAAAGTTATGTTAATACACATAATTTTTCATATTTTAGTATACTGAAGGAGTTGATAATACATTTAAGATATTTAATATAAAACAGACCATACTCAATCAGTTGTTTCCTCACAAAAGGCATTTTTTGAACTGTTAAAACTAAGATAGTTGTCATGTGATTAATATTGTAAAAATAAATACATCTGTGGTTTTTCATGGAATCAATTGCCTCTCAAAGGTGGTCTATAAAATTAAAAACAAAGAAACAACTAAAAAAAAACTTGAGAACCCTTGCTTTGTATAATAGGAATGTGAAAAAATCAAATAGTTACACATTTTTTAACCAACTCAGCTGCCGTTAAGGTGAGACATGGCACTCATTACACATCTCTACCAGATGCTTTATGTTTCTACATACTAATGAGTAAACGTTTCACAGCCATAGTAGAATGCAATTCAGTTCTCTACAAGAAATTGCCAATAAACTCTGAAGACTACACATATCCAACAGCTACCCAGCTGCTATGTCTTCAGGATTTCCCAATACATTTGATCAGAGGCCAAGCTTTCCAAGGTGCCCTCGTCTGTGACTGACATTTGTGCCCAATTTGTGAGTCTTCCATGGGCAAACTGCATCTGCATCCCAGTTGGTCTGGCTGAGACTTCCTCAGAGCTGTGTTGAAGTCTGATGCTCATCTGCTTAGCTTCCCAATTTGTCCTCCTTTGCCCTTTCGGTGCAAACACTGACAGACTTGGATGATTTATGAAGGCTTTCCCAGCGTACTCCTGCTCTCATTTTTATCTTTTTATAGGTAAGTTCACCATTAAACCTACTGCCCTTCTATTTCTTCTTGGTATCTGTTTTCAATACCCAGATTCTCTGATGCTTAATTTTGGCCAAATTTACCAAGAATGCTTATTAAATTATTTTGTATTGTAGCCTTGAATAAAATGTAGCTGTAAGCAAATTTTATACACTTGCTGAATCATTTTCTGGCAAAAATATATTGATACATTTACACCTTAGAATACTAGAAATACTTACATTCTACTACATTTGAAAATGTGTCTTTTGACATTAATATGGTTTTTAAACTAAATCCTATATAATTTTTTAAAGAGTAGCCATTTTTTCCACAGATTTTTATGAAGCACAGTGTTCATGATACTTCAGTTCTCCATCCCCTCAAACCAGGGAATAGGCTGGGCAGAAATAATCCTGGAAAAAAGCTTTTTTTTTAGTTAGATACTTGGAATTTCATGTCTTGAATCTAAAGTCAGTTTAGTGCAATCACCAGTGCTCCACCAGCAGGAGATACCTGGAACATAGTTACAAAGTCTAGACCCTTCAACTATCACAGTTTTTGAAAATGTTAGAAACATTATAGTCGAATTATAGTGAATTATTCACAATCTTGTCTCAGAATTGTATTAGTCAGGGTTCTTTAGTCTGTATTGCCAAATTTAGGATTTTTGCTGATCTGCTATGTGAGAAATGGAATTCCAGTGTATTTAAATTATGTTTGCTCTATGATAAATATAAACAATAGGTAATGCTTGCAGAATTATAACCACGTTACAGTCAATGTCCAGGGGTTTATCATAAGTAAAAATTTTGGTTAATTTATTTAAAATATATAACTAACTATGTTAAGAAATTAAAGCATAAGCATTTGACTTTTTTTTTTTTTTTACATAAAGCCGTTTCCAGACTATAAAGCATTTGACTTAATAGTATGAGATAATACAAGTCATTAATCAAAATGCAAAAAAATCAGACTGTCTTTAAAATTGACAGGTTTCGAATTACCAGTGCATTTAGTAAAATCTATAGCACAAGAAACTATTTGGGGCAAATCTTTAAGGCTTCTTAGTGATTAGATTTTAAAAGGTTTAGTGATTTAACTTCAGTGTTAGCCTCCGTGGTCAGCATTTATTAAATATATTGAAATGGAAAGTCTCAAGATAGTAAGAAGAAATCCGGAAGTGTTTTTCATTAATCAATTCCTTTATGACAAAGAAAATCAATGATCTTATAATGAAGTTTTTCAAAATGTGATTTCTGTATACTTTGACATGAACAATTTATACCGTACTTTAAAATTCATGTAAAGGAGAAAGTAATACTGTCCTTTAAGATTTCCTGATCACTTTTACTTTGTCCACTGACTTTCATAAAAAAACTACTTTTCATCATTGCTCTGTTCTTAATTTGTTGAGTTCATTATTATAACAGAAGTACACATTTCTGATGTTACAATATTTTTTGGACATTTTTCTAAGGAATTTAATGCAGAAAAATTAAAAAATGTCAATCATGTTTTCTTATGTGATTTTCTTTTTTTTTTAATTTAATTTTATTTTATTTTATTTTTTAACTTTACAATATTGTATTGGTTTTGCCATATATCAAAATGAATCTGCCATAGGTATACATGTGTTCCCATTCTGAACCCTCTGCCCTCCTCCCTCCCCATACCATCCCTCTGGGTCGTCCCAGTGCACCAGCCCCAAGCATCCAGTATCGTGCATCGAACCTGGACTGGCGACTCGTTTCATATATGATATTATACATGTTTCAATGCCATTCTCCCAAATCATCCCACCCTCTCCCTCTCCCACAGAGTCCACAAGGCTGTTCTATACATCAGTGTCTCTTTAGCTGTCTCGTATACAGGGTTATTGTTAACATCTTTCTAAATTCCATATATATGCATTAGTATACTGTATTGGTGTTTTTCTTTCTGGCTTACTTCACTCTGTATAATAGGCTCCAGTTTTGTCCACCTCATCAGAACTTGAAATAGTGTGTATGCTAGATAATGGTGTATAAAACTTTTGCTGAACTTTAGAGATTTTACTTTTTTTTTTTTTTTTTTTTTTGCCTCATAGCTTGGCTTGAGGATCTTATTTCTCTCACCAGGAACAAAACCCAAACCCTGGCAGAGAAGGTGCCAAGTGCTAACCATTAGACTACCAGCGAGTTCCCCAGATTTTAACACTTCTACCCACTCCAGTACTTTTGCCTGGAAAATCCATGGACAGAGGAGCCTGGTAGGCTGCTGTCCATGCGGTCGCTAAGAGTCGGACACGACTGAGCGACTTCACTTTCACTTTTCACTTTCATGCATTGGAGAAGGAAATGGCAACCCACTCCAGTGTTCTTGCCTGAAGAATCCCAGGGACGGGGAAGCCTGGTGGGCTGCCGTCTCTGGGGTCGTACAGAGTTGGACACGACTGAAGCGACTTAGCAGATACAATAATAAAAATATTACTTCAGCAAAAATTATTGTGTTTTCTGAAAAGATTTAGATTAATTTAATACATCTTTAACTTCTGTGCTACACATTTTAAACCATACTTGATGCAGTAATATAAAAGATAAATATTCACTTTTTTATTGAAATCAGCTCTCTTGGCAGAACTCTATTAGCCTTTGCCCTGCTTCATTCTGTACTCCAACAGGCACTCCAATGTGCCTGTTACTCCAGGTGTTTCTTGACTTCCTACTTTTGCATTCCAGGCCCCTATAATGAAAAGGACATCTTTTTGGGGTGTTAGTTCTAGAAGGTCTTGCAGGTCTTCATAGAACTGTTCAACTTCAGTTCTTCAGCATTACTGGTCGGGGTATAGACTTGGATTATTGTGATATTGAATGGTTTGCCTTGGAAACAAACAGATATCATTCTGTCATTTTTGAGATTGAATTCAAGTACTGCATTTCAGAATCTTTTGTTGATTCTGATGGCTATTTCATTTCTTCTAAGTGCTTCCTGTCCAGAGTAGTAGATATAATGGTAATCTGAGTTAAATTTACCCATTCCAGTCCATCTTAGTTCGCTGATTCCTAGAAGGTGGATGTTCAATCTTGTCATCTCCTGTTTGACCACTTCCAATTTGCCTTGATTCACTCATGTAGAACCAGACATCTTGGAATGTGAACTCAAGTGGGCCTTAGGAAGCATCACTACGAACAAAGCTAGTGGAGGTGATGGGATTCCAGTTGAGCTATTTCAAATCCTGAAAGATGATGCTGTGAAAGTGCTGCACTCAATATGCCAGCAAATTTGGAAAACTCAGCAGTGGCCGCAGGACTGGAAAAGGTCAGTTTTCATTCCAATCACAAAGAAAGGCAATGCAAAAGAATGCTCAAACTACTGCACAATTGCACTCATCTCACAGGCTAATAAAGTAATGCTTAAAATTCTCCAAGCCAGGCTTCAGCAATATGTGAACCATGAACTTCCAGATGTTCAAGCTGGTTCTAGAAAAGGCAGAGGAACCAGAGATCAAATTGCCAACATGCACTGGATCATCGAAAAAGCAAGAGAGTTCCAGGAAAATATCTATTTCTGCTTTATTGACTATGCCAAAGCCTTTGACTCTGTGGATCATGATAAACTGTGGAAAATTCTGAAAGAGATGGAAATACCAGACCACCTGACCTGCCTCTTGAGAAATCTGTATGCAGGACAGGAAGCAACAGTTAGAACTGGACATGGAACAACAGACTGGTTCCAAATAGAAAAAGGAGTACCTCAAGGCTGTATATTGTCACCCTACTTATTTAACTTATATACAGAATACATCATGAGAAATGCTGGGCTGGCAGAAGCACAAGCTGGAATCAATGTTGCCAGGAGAAATATCAATAACCTCAGATATGTACATGACACCACCCTTATGGCAGAAAGTGAAGAAGAACTAAAGAGCCACTTTATGAAAGTGAAAAAGGAGAGTGAAAAAGTTGGCCTAAAGCTCAACATTCGGAAAAGTAAGATCATGGCATCATATCCCATCACTTCCTGGCAAATAGATGGGGAAACAGTGGAAACAGTGGCTGACTTTATTTTTCTGGGCTCCAAAATCACTGCAGATGGTGATTGCAGCCATGAAATTAAAAGACGCTTACTCCTTGGAAGGAAAGTTATGACCAACCTAGATAGCATATTCAAAAGCAGAGACATTACATTGCCAACAAAGGTTCATCTAGTCAAGGCTATGGTTTTTCCAGTGGTCATGTATGGATGTGAGAGTTGGACTATAAAGATGAGAACAGAAGAATTGATGCTTTTGACCTGTGGTATTGGAGAAGACTGTTGAGAGTCCCTTGGATTGCAAGGAGATCCAACCAGTCCATCCTAAAGGAGATCAGTCCTGGGTGTTCATTGGAAGGACTGATGTTGAAGCTGACTCCAATACTTTGGCCACCTGATGTGAAGAGCTGATTCATTTGAAAAGACCCTGATGCTGGGAAAGATTGAGGGTAGGAGGAGAAGGGGATGACAGAGGATGAGATGGTTGGATGGCATCACCATCTCAATGGACATAGGTTTGGGTGGACTCTGGGAGTTGGTGCTGGACAGAGAGGCCTGGCGTGCTGCAGTTAATGGGGTTGCAAAGAGCTGGACACAACTGAGTACTGAACTGAATGAATTGAAATGAGTTAAATGGCAATATCTTTGTAAGCTGTTACTGCTTCCTGAGGAGAAAAGTAAATTACTAAATATTAAAATACTCTGATTTAGTAAACTTCACATCTACTTTATGCCTGTGAATACTGTTCAGTTTTCCAGCAATCTTTCATTTATATTTTCAGGCCACTAAGTGAATAATCTAAAAAGTTAATTTATCATTTTGATCATCTGATTTGTCTGCAAAAGGTATTTTGTATGTACCAAACTATTTTAAAATTATGCCTTTTCTACCACTATTTTTCTTTCTTCCATGATAAACTATTTAAATTTAATTTTCTTCATTGTGGACCACAAAATGTTGGACATGGCTGAGCACACATACACATTGTATATGAATTTTTACTTGGCTTAAATATATTCACTATATAGGATTTTGTGAGATGTCTAGCTTATAAGTTTTGCTGTTCCTTTAAGATGATTTTGATGTATTAAGGAATGTTTCCACATTTTCCTTAGAATGTTTAAACTGGAGAAGTAAAAAATACAGGTGTTAATCACAAAAAAGAGAGGGGAAATAGTTAATGCCTTTGTGTGTATGTGCACATTGCAGAATGGTTTTTGTTCTTGATGCAAATTTTAAGGACAGTATTCACTTCTTTATAATCTGCTTTAAGTTTGAATAAAATTTTACCTTTTTTTAAAACTAGGCAGACAGAGAGAGAAGGAAGGAAAGAGAAAGAGCACTCCCTTTATGACTGTGATAAATATAACAAGAAAATGCAGTATCAGATGTCAACCTCAGCCTCCCATTTGCTTACTTGGGACTACAGGGTTATTTTAAGCAGTTGTTTCCCCTGAGATTGGAGTAGTTTGTGGCAGTTGCAATGTAATGTATCTTTCTAGATTATGGCTCTTTAGTTACTCTTTCAAGATTATGAGCCAGCTGGGCTTTCCTCTTGCCAAAGCACCTGGAAAAAGGGCATTATTGGGTTTGGGGAAGCTGGTTCAACATTGAGCCGGGTCCTAGACTCCCAACCCAGCCTGTGTATATCCAGGCTCCTAAAACAAATATTAATCATTCTTTCTTCTCTCGAAGTTATTTCATCAGGATCAGGACTTTATCTTTTATTGGAATACTGGTTTCTAAATCTTGGACAGAAGAATGTCTAATTTTCTATTGAAAAGTGGCTCCACAGTATATCCTAGCAAGTTTGGAATAAATTAAAACATTCTTTAGGCTAGGTTACACTGACAAAGACAATACTATCCATGGCCAAACTTAAGCCAAAAAATGTAAATTATCTTAAATTTTAAAATGTTCAATATTATTTAAAAGATAAAAATACTCTGTATGTAATTTCCTGAAAAACAGTCAGACAGTTTATTTTACTAATTCCACAATGCTAATTACAAAAGAGACTTCAGAATTTATTTTATATTGTGTATCTGTACATATATGAGATAATATGGAGAAGAATATAGTTAGTGTTCAATGTTGTCCTCAAATAGAAAGGATTTTCATATAATTCCTAGGATTTTTATTATTTATGTGATTTTACTGTTGACTCTGTTTTAGGTGTATAGGCTTATTAGGTGTCCTTCAAATCTGTTCTGAACACTGTGCATAAAGATCTATTTACTCATAATTTCTATATTACACTTTCTGTAGATCAAGTAGGGTATTTGAAACTTAAAAAAATGAATTTGCCTTATTTAGCAAGCCTATTTATTTCTAGAAATCAAAAAGAAACAGATCTATATTTATATTGCTTGTTTTCATTTTGAGTAAATAATTTCTGCCTAACTCCCAGAAAATAGTAATTTCTCAGTATGGACCAGTATAGACTTCAACTTTTATGATACCCCATTAATCTCTTCAAGAAAATCAGAGATACCAAAGGAACATTTCATGTGAAGATGGGCTCGATAAAGGACAGAAATGGTATGGACCTAACAGAAGCAGAAGAAATAAAGAAGAGATGGCAAGAATACACAAGAACTGTACAAAAAAGATCTTCACGACTCAGATAATCATGATGGTGTGATCACTGACCTAGAGCCAGACATCCTGGAATGTGAAGTCAAGTGGGCCTTAGAAAGCATCACTACGAACAAAGCTAGTGGAGGTGATGGAATTCCAGTGGAGCTATTCCAAATCCTGAAAGATGATGCTGTGAAAGTGCTGCACTCAATATGCCAGCAAATTTGGAAAACTCAGCAGTGGCCACAGGACTGGAAAAGGTCAGTTTTCATTCCAATCCCAAAGAAAGGCAATGCCAAAGAATGCTCAAACTACCGCACAATTGCACTCATCTCACACGCTAGTAAAGTAATGCTCAAAATTCTCCAAGCCAGGCTTCAGCAATATGTGAACCGTGAACTTCCTGATGTTCAAGCTGGTTTTAGAAAAGGCAGAGGAACCAGAGATCAAATTGCCAACATCTGCTGGATCATGGAAGAACCAAAAGAGTTCCAGAAAAACATCTATTTCTGCTTTATTGACTATGCCAAAGCCTTTGACTGTGTGGATCACAAGAAACCGTGGAAAATTCTGAAAGAGATGGGAATACCAGACCACCTGATCTGCCTCTTGAGAAATTTGTAAGCAGGTCAGGAAGCAACAGTTAGAATTGGACATGGAACAACAGACTGGTTCCATATAGGAAAAGGAGTTCATCAAGGCTGTATATTGTCACCCTGTTTATGTAACTTATATGCAGAGTACATCATGAGAAACGCTGGACTGGAAGAAACACAAGCTGGAATCAAGATTGCTGGGAGAAATATCAATAACCTCAGATATGCAGATGACACCACCCTTATGGCAGAAAGTGAAGAGGAACTAAAAAGCCTCTTGATGAAGGTGAAAGTGGAGAGTGAAAAAGTTGGCTTAAAGCTCAACATTCAGAAAACGAAGATCATGGCATCCGGTCCCATCACTTCATGGGAAATAGATGGGGAAACAGTGGAAACAGTGTCAGACTTTATTTTTTGGGGCTCCAAAATTACTGCAGATGGTGACTGCAGCCATGAAATTAAAAGATGCTTACTCCTTGAAAGGAAAGTTATGACCAACCTAGATAGCATATTCAAAAGCAGAGACATTACTTTGCCAACAAAGGTTCATCTAGTCAAGGCTATGGTTTTTCCTGTGGTCATGTATGGATGTGAGAGTTGGACTGTGAAGAAGGCTGAGTGCTGAAGAATTGATGTTTTTGAACTGTGGTGTTGGAGAAGACTCATGAGAGTCCCTTGGACTGCAAGGAGATCCAACCAGTCCATTCTAAAGGAGATCAGCCCTGGGATTTCTTTGGAAGGAATGATGCTAAAGCTGAAACTCCAATACTTTGGCCACCTCATGTGAAGAGTTAACTCATTGGAAAAGACTCTGATGCTGGGAGGGATTGGGGGCAAGAGGAGAAGGGGACGACAGAGGATGAGATGGCTGGATGGCATCACTGACTCGATGGACATGAGTCTGAGTGAACCCCGGGAGTTGGTGATGGACAGGGAGGCCTGGCGTGCTATGATTCCTGGGGTCGCAAAGAGTCGGACACAACTGAGCGACTGATCTGATCTGATTAATTACTTTTAGGAAAATTTAGGTATATCTAAAAATAGGAGATCGAAGAATTTTAAAACTTAACAGTTAATTTATCCTATTAACATTTACTGTGTATCATATTCCAGGAATCAAGTTAGAAAACACAATGTTGGTCAGCAGGATTTCAAACAAATGAAGGAAATAGGAAGTTTTTTCAAATTTATAGTGCAATAGTTAGATTTGAGTACAGTAGTTAGAAATGCTTTCTAGAAAGAATCATAGCTGAGCTAGGACTTGAAAGAAATGAAGGATACATAGAATTTAGTTAAGTAAAAAATAAGTATAATGAAATTCTATAAATAGGTAAAAAATAAATTACATATGTGAAGGTTTGAGAAATATTATAGAATAAAACTTTTATAGTCTATCCAATTATGAATGATTATATGCGTTAGTAGGTGTGAGAAATGAAGTTGGAGAAAAAAGCAAGACAAGGAAGAGCTTTGCATATTGTATACAGTGTTCTGAATTGTATGCAAATATGGAATGCTTGCATTTGCTTTATTGAATAATCACTTTGGCAGGGTTATGAAGGATCAGAGAGGAGCAGTTCAGCGTTTTAGAACTCCAGGAGGGAATACGGCCAGTGTTTACACTACATACAGTAACACAGTGGAAGGTGGTGATGGTGTCTACAAACTGGGAATCAGTAATAAGCCTGGAAAACTAGGGAATTAGTAAGTGTCAATGACCAAGCAAGTTGCTGACAACTTGGGGTTAAGGATTAAACATGAAGCTGAGTAGATTAATGATGTTCAACATTTGATAGAATGCAAACCAATTTCCTCAACTGAGTCAATAGAGATGACTTTTTCTTTTTTTGGACTGGTGAAATTTGTGGTTTAAAAATAGATCAGGGGATGAGAGGGGGTTGATTGTAGCTTTCTTTTTAAATCACAGGGGCAAAAAGAGTGTTTGTAGTTTATTGCAGTTTTTTTTCAGTCACTCAGTCATGTCCAACTCTGGGACGCCATGGACTACAGCAAGAAGGCTTCCCTGTCTTTCACTATCTACCAGAGTTTGCTCAAACTCATGTCCATTGAGTCATTGATGCCACCCAACCATCTTCTCTGTCACCCCTTTCTCCTCTTGCCCTCAATCTTTCCAAGCATCAGGGTCTTTTCCAATGAATTGGCTTTTTGCCTCAGATGGCCAAAATATTGAAGCTTTAGCTTTAGCATCAGTCACTCCAATGCATATTCAGGATTGATTTCCTTGAGGATTGACTGGTTTGATTTCCTTGATGGCCAAGGAGCTCACAAGAGTCTTCTCCACAGTGGATATATTAATAATAACTGTCCCTTACTCTTCTGTCCCTCTTGCTTTCATTTATGCATAAGCATTTTATCTTGAGACTATTTTTTGTAGTTTCCATGAATATATGTCCCTGTTCCACTGATACTCACTTTGGCCATGAGACTTATTTTTGCCATTGGAATTTTAGTTTATGTAGTACAAACAGAATTTAAATAAGACAAGAAATTTGTGTTGAGTTCTTATACTTCTCCAGCCTGTCTTAGGAAGAGTCATTGGATCAAAATGAGAGAAGGGTAAAGCAGGCCTGAAACATGAAGCAGGCTACCCAGCCAATCTGTAGTCTCATGAATGAGAAATGGGTCTGCTGCTCTATGCCCATGACATTTGTCATATTCTCAGTTCTACTGCAAAACTGAGCAATACACTCACATGAGAAGTCTCTCAGGTTCCCCAAACCAATCATTTTGTATACTATTAGGGAAAAGTCTTATTGAAAAAAAAATTTTTTTCTCTTTAGTATATCATATTAAGAAAACTGGCAGTAGCTGCTAGAATTTTAAGAAATATATACATACATGCATGCGTATAGATATATATATATGTGCAGATACACATATATATACACATGTGTGCATACATATATAATATACAATGAAACACCAATATTTATGAGTGTGACAATATAAAAAATGAATGTTTATAGCAATTGTAATGAATGTGGAAAACTATAAATTAATAAATTCATCAATTATCATATTACTTTAACAAAGATTCACATGTGATAGAAGACAAGATATTGTAGGTAAATTGTTACTATTAAAATCAAAGTTTATCAAAATGTATTTCTTAATACCATTTCATAAAAATACTTGAATAGTTTATTTATACTATCATATCCATTCGGTTTTTAATTCATCCTTCACAAATAACTCAGAAATTCATGTTAAATATTTGTGGTGATTGAGACTAGAAGTAAAAAATGTATATAGAATGACTCTTGTTCTTAGGAGTGCTTTCAATGAATTTTGTGAGCTAAAATGCCCTATATGTAACAAAGTACATGATTAAGTAAAAAATATGTATTATGAACATTAAGTTAGATAGAAATTTCAAGAGAAGAAAGATATCTCTGGTTAGAAATTATGAGAAAATCTCTAAGTAGAGAATTTGAGTTTATAACCTTGGGAACCTTAACATCTATTGCCATGAATTTTATCAGTCCAATTTCTACTCTTATAAAACTGTTTTCAGGCTTCTAATTCACAAATAGCACCCTTTTATATGCATTGCTGCTGCTACTGCTAAGTCGCTTTGCTGCTGCTGCTGCTAAGTCGCTTCAGTCCTGTCCGACTCTGTACGACCCCATAGATGGCAGCCCACCAGGCTCCCCCGTCCCTGGGATTCTCCAGGCAAGAACAATGGAGTGGGTTGCCATTTCCTTCTCCAATGCATGAAAGTGAAAAGTGAAAGTGAAGTCGCTCAGTCGCGTCCGACTCCCAGAGACCCCATGGACTGCAGCCTACCAGGCTCCTCGGTCCATGGGATTTTCCAGGCAAGAGTACTGGAATGGGGTGCCATTGCCTTAGTCGTGTCCTATTGTGAGACCCCATAGACAGCAGCCCACCAGGCTCCCCCGTCCCTGGGATTCTCCAGGCAAGAACACTGTTACTGCTGCTGCTGCTAAGTTGCTTCAGTCGTGTCCGACTCTGTGCGACCCCATAGACGGCAACCCTGTACGCTCCTCTGTCCCTGGGATTTTCCAGGCAAGAATACTGGAGTGGGTTGCCATTTTCCTCTCCAGTGCATGAAAGTGAAAAGTGAAAGTGAAGTCACTCAGTCGTGCCGACTCTTAGCGACCCCATGGACTGCAGCCTCCCAGGATCCTCCATCCATGGGATTTTCCAGGCAAGAGTACTGGAGTGGGTTGCCATGACTTTTATTAAAAGGATGAATTCTTCTGTCTGGGGACTGTTCATTAGCCCCTGTTCAAATATGGTGGCTACCATATTGAATCAAATTTGAAATCTGTTAAGAAATTTGGGAAGTATCATTGTATTTCAATAACAAAAAATTATTCAAGATTTCTGAACATTCTGTTACACCAATATAATGTTTTGAAGTAATGTCTTGAGAAAAATGTCAGTGCTAATTGTCTCCTTATACTTTTCCCACAATAGCTGAGAAATGCCTGAAATTTAAACAGCTCTGTCCAATCTTGTATATTCACTTTTGCTCTATTATCAAGTTTAGAATAGTTCACAGCTAAAGTGGTAAGTATCATGTTTTCTACTCTGGTGGCTCAGAGGGTAAAGGATCCCACCTATAATGCATGATATTTAAACATATTATTGGCTTCATACTACTACTACTAAGTCGCTTCAGTCTTGTCCGACTCTGCAACCCCACAGACGGCAGCCCACCAGGCTCCACCTTCCCTGGGATTCTCCAGGCAAGAACAATGGAGTGGGTTGCTATTTCCTTCTCCAATGCATGAAAGTGAAAAGTGAAAGTGAAGTCGCTCAGTCCTGTCCGGCTCTTCGTGACCCCATGGACTGCAGCCTACCAGGCCCCTCTGTCCATGGGATTTTCCAGGCAAGAGTACTGGAGTGGGTTGCCATTGCTTTCTCCATTGGCTTCATAGATAAATATTTTCATAATAGTATTTGCTAAGGGTAAGCAAATCTTCAAAAAGAATTATATTTAATTGAATAATAGTCCAATTATATATACCTCTAACAGTAATCACTAATATATTTCAGGTTCTATTATATGCCAATCTCTTTTATTTCTCATTTCTGATTTGTATGTCACCACTTCTTGCCTGTCCAGCATGACCCAAGCTCTCTTACTCTGGGCTAGTATATGCCTTTTATATGAAATAAATCTAAGAATCTCCGATTTCATTTGATATTATTCTCCTAAAATGAAAACAGAAACAATTTCACAGAAGTTATCCTTAAGGTAGAAAACTATAGATGATTTGATATTTTTCTCCTGTATTTTTCCAGATTTCCCTAAGCTTCTATAGCAAATATGGCAATTATGTGATTGTAAAAGTCTTTCTATTTTAAAGAAAGAAATAGCCTAGAAACAGTTTAGAATTTTTCTATGGTCCCCTTGTTTTTTTGTCACACTTTTCTCTTTACTGTCTTTTCAATTGCAACCTCTTATTTTTATAAGTCCTCAAAAGTTCTACTACCATTTGTTATCTAGCTATTTTTTTCCCCTAAAGCTGTGATTATTTTGGTAGTTAGAATATCGGTTTATCCATTCATAGGGACGCCAAATGTTCTGCTGCTGAGAAAATTTAACATCCAAATTGCCTTGAGAGCCCAAATTCCAAGTCTTCAGAGATCATTTGCCACCTCCCTCACTTCATCTCCATTCCCAGATAGAAGGAAACTACCAGATCAAGTGCACTTGAACTCGGTTTAGCCTTCCATTTAGCCATAGATTCACTATTGCACATTCTTGAATCAATACCCAATCTTTTAAATTTATTTTTTACCTTTTTATTTTATAATGGTGTTTAGTTTATCAACAATGTTTCATTAGTTTCAGGTATACAGCAAAGTGATTCACATATATAAATATATGTATAATATATATAATAGTAAATTATAATACATACATATATATATATAAACAAACTGCTGTATTTAAAATGGATAACCAACAAGAATCTACCGTATAACACAAGGGATTCTGTTCAATATTATGAATAAATATTCATTTTCACTCATTTTTAGGGCAACTCTCACAGTTCTATGATTCAGCTAAATTGTCGATTCTATGAAGCAGTCACAGCCCTGTGTTTTCCAGCCAAAGTGTAAGTTACCACCTGTTAGACTACACACTGAATCCCCTTGCCCATAGCCCTCATTAGCTTGACCTCATCGTTAGCTCAACTCTGATGGCTCAGTGTCATCAACTGGTGGCATGAACAGCCTGGGGAGTAATGAAACCTACATTATCTTAGATTTCCTGGAATATTCTGAATTGATGAAAACATTTCAAAAGAGCACATCCAATTTGTCAAGATATCTATATAAAATTGAATGTTATAATGCCCATAAAAGCAAAATATACAAACAACTTGGATGTTGTGCTTTATTTATGCTGTGATAAACAGATCATCTTATTTAACAACTTGGGTCAAGATAGCTACTGCATCAATGCTTCATCATAAAATAAATTTTTATTCTGTGTTTTTTCAATATACTGTCATAAAATTTTACATTGAGATTTTTCTTTTAGACCTTGAATATATCACATACAGGAATGTTTTTTCTGCATGCAGTTTTAAACTGTCCAAAATCATGAATATACATTACTTAGTCAGAACATATTTTGGAATAAAACAGATATTCTTTGTTTAGAAATAAGTCATGAAGAGAAGAGTGGATAGATGTTTATATTAATCTTGTTATTGCATACTTTTTGATAAGAGGATGGCAAGGATATATTGGTAACCTCTAATATATTTCTTCAAATTTTAATGATTTGTATAGCAAAAAAGCTGTAACGTACTGACATGTATTACCCATCCTTGTTTGACACTTACCAAGAAGAGAAGTTCAGTTCAGTTCAGTTTAAAATAACGAGTAAAACTCATAATCTAAATTTTATTTTATAGTATATTTAGAGGCATTAGCTGATAAACCATAGACCCCAGTCAATGTCTATATATTGACTATTAAAAAAGAGGCTTATAAGTGATAAGGATCAATCTTTCACTCTCAGGAGGAAGAAGTGGCTATATTTCCCCTATTTCTCTTGCAAAGTGCAACTATAACATAAAACAAATATCAACAAATGCACATTATAGCCTTAGTATCTTGATTTTATCAATGTCAGTGTTCTGGTTATGATAATATTCTTATATAAATTTATTACTTTTGTAAGATATTACCATTGGGAGAAATTAGGTATATGGCATCTGTATTATTTATTGTGTAAGCATAAATACAAATAAAAAATAAGAGGTTTAAGTCTCTTTGTTGATAACCTGCCAGTCTGAGGGAAGGGAGAAGTCTAACTATGGAGGGTTTCTTGTTTCGAGTTATAAAACTACCTTGGTCATAAAGTTATGAAAAAGTTTGTTTTTCTTCTGGATAAATGCAATCAGCTAACAAAGATGCTTAATTCAACTAACAGTTGAATTTGGGATAGACTTTGTGTGTGGCAAATGGTGATGTCAAGACATTTTACTTGTGGACTAGTCATTGTTTATCTTGAGAACATATCCAATGGATTGCATATGCTTGGCTCTACAAAAGGGAGAGATTTCTTACTGTCTCCACAGTCTCTTACCTGATTGCCTTTAATAAACATCATGCTCTTGTTCAATGCTGATACAATGTCAAAACTGCTTTCTTTTTCTGACTACCTTTTCTGGTTTGGGAAAAGGTTTCTTTTTAAAATTTGTTTCCTCAAAACTTACAACTGCCTTCTACAGTTCTCCAAAATATTTTTAAAAAGTTAACTAGAAAATATATTTTTAATTTTTGGAAAATCCCTAAGTTAATTGGAAAATAAACAAAGTTTTAAGTTTATTAATTATACAAGAAAATAATCGTGATTTTGATCAGCCTTAGTAATAAGTAAACTTAGGCAAGTGTGAATTTGAATTTGAAAAGTAATTTTCTAGGCTTTTCACCTAACAGCCTTAATTTTTTATTATTGATTTACTCCTGCTACCTGATGTCTGTTGCAAAGTAAGGAGAATAGAGAATACAAAGGTATATGCTGATGATATATGTTTCTTATTAGTTATGAAAGAAATATGATTATTTTAATTAAAGCCAACATTTCAAAGGAGTTGTTAGTTTATATTTTCATATCTATTCTCACTATTCAAGGATATATTTAGTTTGTTAAAAAAAAAAGAGTAAATGTAAAACTGAGATGTTGACAAACATGACTTAGAAAACACAGTTTTCATTTTTTTTAATATTTCTTTTTCCTAATTACAATTTTTAAAACTTAGATAATCTTTTCATTCCAATTGACTCAACATCTGCTGACTTTGTAGTGTTAAAACATGACCAACAGGGATAAAATTACATGTGCTAGACCTGCCATCATAGAGCTGCTGAAAATCTTCCAACACTTCTTTATCTTGAGAATATTTCTTATGTGGTCAAACTAAAACTAAAAGATTTCATATTCTAAACCATTGCCAATTTGATTTTGTGCATCAAAAACTATATTTACTGAAACTAGAAATTATAAGGGTATATATATGAAGGTATATATAAGGGTATATATATGAAAGGTATACATTGCTGCCACACCACACCAGTAAACAAAGCATATTTCAGCCCTCAGCTACTGCAACCACCCCTAACAGCATATGGAATGGAAAAGTTCAGGATATTGGCCCTGAATAGCTGACGTGCATAACAAAGGAATAATTTCAATAAGCCCAGACTCTAGTATCTGCCCATACACAGAGAAGTAATTCATTGACTTGAGATGCCTGGTTTTCTATCAGTTCAGTTGCTCCGTTGTGTCTGACTCTTTGCCACCCCATAGACTGCAGCATGCCAGGCTTCCCCGTTCATCACCATCTCCTGGAGTTTGCTAAAACTCATGTCCATTGAGTTGGTGATGCCAACCAACCATCTCATTGTCTGTGATGAGATATACATCACATGGCTTTCTTTAATTAGGGGTAATCTTTTGATGTTCCAACTACCTGGTCTTTGTTCCAAAAGTTCCTATGAAACATGTCATTCTTGCCTCTCTGTTCTAGTTGTGGTAGAAGTATAGGACTGTCATGAATAACAGTTCATGATTATGTGACAGGAGCTTGAGATAATCTCAAGAAGTTGCTTCTAATTGTATCAATACATTCTGTGGGAGGATCTCTGTAACCATTATGAACCTATCTAAATGGGATGTGAAGAGAAATTTCTCTTTATAGCAAGATGCTATTTTTAAGCAGGCCAGTACCTAGAAATGTAGAAATGGAAGCCACTTGTTTTTATTAAAAATTTAAAAATCATGGGACCTCAGTTTCTGGTTTGGTGATTTAACTAATCATTAACACCTATCAAAATCCAAGATAACTGACAGTGTCTTTAACTCTTTAGTACTTTATTGGGTAGTAACCAACACAAGAGATTTCTTACAATTCATAATCCTTTAAACTGGGGCCCGTCCTTGTGGTTTATGTCTGTGACCAACAGGCCTTGATGCTCTGTCCTCCCTTATGCTTCTAATCTTTCAAGACCCCCATCTTTGTCTTGAGTGGCTTTACAGTAAAGCTAACCTTCCTTGTGAGACAAAGGTGCATCCCACTGAGTTACAACTTACCATAGAGTTTATATTTATTGCTTCCTTCAGGGAGAAAGAAAGGTGTTCCATCTGTGTTCTCAAGTGACAAAATATGTATCACCCTGAAAATGTCTGGGTCGCAACTTTATCTTTAGGTTCTTAAGAGTAGCTGTCACACACATCTTCTCCAACTTAAACCAGATTACTAAGTTTTTATTTTTTATTTATTTTTTTTATTTTCTTTTTTTAAATTTTATTTTTAAACTTTACAATATTGTATTGGTTCTGCCATATATTGAAATGAATCCGCCACAGGCATACACGTGTTCCCCATCCTGAACCTTCCTCCCTCCTCCCTCCCCATACCATCCCTCTGGGTCGTCCCAGTGCACCAGCCCCAAGCATCCAGTATTGTGCATCGAACCTGGACTGGCGACTCATTTCATATATGATATTATACATATTTCAATGCCATTCTCCCAAATCATCTCACCCTCTCCCTCTCCCACAGAGTCCACAAGACTGTTCTATACATTAGTGTCTCTTTTGCTGTCTCGTACACAGGGTTATTGTTACCATCTTTATAAATTCCATATATATGCGTTAGTATACTGTATTGGTGTTTTTCTTTCTGGCTTACTTCATTCTGTATAATAGGCTACAGTTTCATCCACCTCATTAGAACTGATTCAAATGTATTCTTTTTAATGGCTGAGTAATACTCCATTGTGTATATGTACCACTGCTTTCTTATCCATTCATCTGCTGATGGACATCTAGGTTGCTTCCATGTCCTGGCTATTATAAACAGTGCTGCAATGAACATTGGGGTACACGTGTCTCTTTCAATTCTGGTTTCCTCAGTGTGTATGCCCAGCAGTGGGATTGCTGGATCATAAGGCAGTTCTATTTCCAGTTTTTTAAGGAATCTCCACACTGTTCTCCATAGTGGCTGTACTAGTTTGCATTCCCACCAACAGTGTAAGAGGGTTCCCTTTTCTCCACACCCTCTCCAGCATTTATTACTTGTAGACTTTTGGATCGCAGCCATTCTGACTGGCGTGAAATGGTACCTCATAGTGGTTTTGATTTGCATTTCTCTGATAATGAGTGATGTTGAGCATCTTTTCATGTGTTTGTTAGCCATCTGTATGTCTTCTTTGGAGAAATGTCTAGTTAGTTCTTTGGCCCATTTTTTGATTGGGTCATTTATTTTTCTGGAATTGAGCTGTAGGAGTTGCTTGTATATTTTTGAGATTAGTTGTTTGTCAGTTGCTTCATTTGCTATTATTTTCTCCCATTCTGAAGGCTGTCTTTTCACCTTGCTTACAGTTTCCTTTGTTGTGCAGAAGCTTTTAAGTTTAATTAGGTCCCATTTGTTTATTTTTGCTTTTATTTCCAATATTCTGGGAGGTGGGTCATAGAGGATCCTGCTGTGATGTATGTTGCAGAGTGTTTTGCCTATGTTCTCCTCTAGCAGTTTTATAGTTTCTGGTCTTAAGTTTAGATCTTTAATCCATTTTGAGTTTATTTTTGTGTATGGTGTTAGAAAGTGTTCTAGTTTCATTCTTTTGCAAGTGGTTGACCAGTTTTCCCAGCACCACTTGTTAAAGAGATTGTCTTTTCTCCATTGTATATTCTTGCCTCCTTTGTTAAAGATAAGGTGTCCATATGTGCGTGGATTTATCTCTGGGCTTTCTATTTTATTCCATTGATCAATATTTCTGTCTTTGTGGCAGTACCATACTGTCTGGATGACTGTGTCTTTGTAGTAGAGCCTGAAGTCAGGCAGATTGATTCCTCCAGTTCCCACATTAACAAATTGAAAAACAAAAACCATATGATTATCTCAATAGATGCAGAGAAAGCCTTTGACAAAATCCAACATCCATTTAAGATTACTAAGTTTTTAATCACTCAACAATGCACCTAGTTCTCTGTACACTGGCTGTTCTGAAACACTAGCTATAAAAAGTAATGAATTCTCAAAACAAAATTATGTGCTTTGTCTTTTTTGCTTCAGATAGATCAATGTAAATCTTTTTTTTTTTTCTTATGCTTGTTTGAACTGACTGAAGGTTCTTAGACAAAGCCACAAAAATTAGAATTTTGACATTTTTTTCTACTGAATGTCTAGAACTCCACATTTGGTAGGCATGCAGTCCAAATTCCCAAGCATAACTGACAGTTTAACCAGCTGTTTTGCAATAATTGCAATTTCTCAGAAAGGGATAGTGTAACCCTTACAATGCACCATAATTTAATTCATCCAATGCCACAAATTATAGTATAGCAATAAAAAATCTCAATCTTAATAGAAAGTTTTATATTACGAAAGGTCTGTTGGGCTTGTGATGACAGCATATAGCCACCTAATTTTTAAAAGGGAAATGTATTAGCTATTTGACAAGAAACACATGGGTAGAACCTAAACAAGGACACTAGGGTTCTCTGCACTTTGTTTCTCTTTTTTTGTTGTTTTTGCTTCCCTCTGCAGGTTGCTTTCACTCTATTATGATGCAGACTATTCATTTGTCAATAAAACTGTAAAATTCTTATAATTTCAATTTTAAAGCCAATGGAGAGTTATATTTCCCTCTTCAACTTGTAAAATATCAGAATATGCTTTTTTTGGCTTTGACTGAATCATGCTCACACTGATTGAATTATATCCACCATTTAAATGGAGCTGGATGGGCTTCCCTAAGTGGCTCAAATAGTAAAGAATCTGCCTGCTATGCAGGAGATCAGGGTTTGATCCCTGGGCTGGGAAGATCCCCTGGAGAAAAGAGTGGCTACACATTCCAATGTTCTTGCCTGAAGAATTCCACAGGCTACAGTCTGTGGGGCTGCAAGAAGTTAGACATGACTGGGAGACTAATACTTTCACTTTTTTCACTTTTTTCTATGTTCAAAGGGACATGATTGTCCCCTTTCCTAAGGCACAGGAATCAATAAAACACAACAAACTGTTTCACCAGGTCATTGAATGGATAATAAATTTTTCCAAAGGCAGTGATTAAAACATTAGGTGAATCAAAACAGCGTGTGCTGTCGCTCAGTCATACACAACTCTTGGCCACCCCATGGACCGTGGCCCACCAGGGTCCTCTGTCCATGTGATTTTTCAGCCCAGAATACTGGAGTGGGTTGCCATTTCCTCCTCCAGGAGATCTTCCTTACCTAGGGATCAAATCCACATCTCCTGCATTGATAGGCAGATTCTTCACCACTGAGCCCCTTGGGAAGCCCATCAAAATAGTACATAGGGCAAAAATAAATATGCAAGCATACATGCATGCAGAAATACATACAGAAATAATATTGGTTTTCAGTTATCTTTTAGTAATCTAATAATATGCTATTTCTGAATCTACCATCTTGGCCCTGTTGTCATTCTTGATGACACTTTAAGATTAATTGGTACATCAGGTCATAAAACACACTTGAAACACAGGGAGTATGCTGTTACCCCTCTTTTCTCAAGATTCCTGAACTAACCACATTAGCTCATTGTATGTGCTTAAACACACACAGACCCCTCCTTTTGAAATAATTTGCCCCTGAGAGCTATATTTTAAGAGCTTTACAAGTATCACTTTAAACATGCTATGAGTACAGAAAGCAACTTGTGACAGAAATAACATTTTCATTGCTTCCTGTAAAAATAAATGGATTTTTTTTTTAAAAATGTAAAGTTACAAAAAATGATCCAGCAATCAAGAATGTACCTCTGTCTCTCTGAAAGAAATCATTCTTCTGGCCTCCCTATATAAAATCTATATTTTAATAAGCAGAAACCTCTAATTGATAAAAAGAAAGAATGATTATTTTCTTTGGATGTATTTTAAAAGATGAATTCAGGTTAATTAATCAGTAGATGATATTTAGTAATATACATTTCATGAAAAATGTACAGCGTGAAAAATAAAGTTTATGCATCTAACCCTACATGAGAATCATACTGATTTATACAGTTATTTAGTATTTATGATCTGCCTGCAATGCCGGATTGATGTGATGCAAGTTCCATCCCTGGATCAGGAAGATACCCTGGAGGAGGAAATGGCAACTCACTCCAATATTCTTGCCTGGAAAATTCTGTGGGCAGAGTAGCCTGGCAGACTACAGTCTATGGGGTCACAAAGAGTCAGACTTGACTAAATGACATGAACACACACAAATACAGCTGGGATTGTGCATCAGGGTTATGCAAATAGCTACATCTAACATGGAAAGGGTAAAATTTGATGCTGTATCATAAAACTAACAGCTTCTTAAAAATGTATCAAGCCCATATTACTTATGATGAAAGGCCAAATGAGGTAAAAATTATCATTAAGATATTTCAACCATTATCTTAGCAAAGACAAATTATATCAAATCCAGAAACAGAAATGGAAACATTAGGAAGATTATCATTGAAGTCTCTGTGATGTTTTCTGTGCAAAAGAAAAAAGATAAATAAAGAAACCTAAGCCAGTACATATTCAGACAGAACCCTTAAATCTATTCATGCATTGTTTAGGAAAAGAGCTTTGTGGGTTATGAAATAACACAATTTAATTCCAACAGAGAGACTGATGGGGTTTGTTTGATTAGATTAAAGATTTGCATAAACAAAGTGGTCACCAAAAAGGGCAAAAGGCCATGTAGCTGTAGGTACAATTCCTACATGGATGGACAGACTTTTTTAGTTGACTTAAGAAAGATATTTTACATTAAACTGAAAAACATAAACATTGTGTACATTTTCCACTCCTTTACTCTTCTCATCAATATAAATCACATATATAATCAAAGTTTGAGATGATAGCAAAAACAATTTGAAAGTGTTTATAACATTTGGTAAAAAGATGAGTGTGAGGAACTGGAGAGTGAACCCAAGGTCAATAAATACAGCATCTCTGTGAAATGTGTACAAAAGCAAACATTTGAACCCACAGACATATGGAACCATATGATTTTTTTCTTTCTTTTAGAATCTTCGTTAATCGTATAGTGAATATAAACTGATTCCTTGATGAAATTGTGCAATAAGTTGAAATAAAAACTTTAGCTGCATTAGATTGTATTGTATTAGTGCCTATGATATAAATGACAAATCTACAAAACGTTTATTTTACATTGATACCATTTCTATTATATAACTCTGCCTTGTCACAGATGAGTAAATATTCTAAAATATAATCATATGTTTATGTCAATAATTGGGCTTCTCTGGTGGCTCAGATGGTAAAAAATCCATCTGCAATGCAGGAGACCTGGCTTTGATCCTTGGATTGGAAGATTCTTTGGAGAAGGGAATGGCTACCCACTCTAGTATTCTTGCCTGGAAAATTCCATAGACAGAGGAGCCTAGTGGGCTAAAAACAGTAGTATACAACTGAGTGAATAACACTTTCAAATTTTTCTGTTCTAATAATAAAAATCCAAAATATGCCTCTAGTATATAAGCCAAAGAAATTAAAATTCTAAATTTTAAAAACATAAATAGCCATATTTTCAATCTTCATAATAAAATAATTTCAAAAAGAAATAAAATATGATAAATTTACATATATATATTCATATATAGATAATCATATATCAGCGTGTGTGTGCAATGATTTAAAAATAAAAGTGGAATATAAAAATAACATATATACATATCCTAACTCTTGTGATCAGTTTTGTCCAACTCTTTGCAACCTCATAGACTGTAGCCTGCCAGGCACCTCTGTCCATGGGACTGTCCAGGCAAGAATACTGGAATGGGTTGCCATTTCCTCCTCCAGGGGTTTGTCCCAACCCAGGGATCAAACTCGTGTCTCCTGGGTCTCCTGCATTGGCAGGCAGATCCTTTACTACTGAGCCATCTGGGAAGACTATTCTAATTCTTAGAGCTCCATAATTTATATTTATTGATAATTCTCCTTGCTAGACAAAAGCCTCCTTTTCTCTGAGTATTCTATTGTTATCTCCAGAACTTGCACAGTGTTTAAGACTTCTTTATTAAAGTTACTTTTTAGTTAACTTTATAAGAATATCTTATATTGCTATCAAAAATATCTCTCAAGATGGATGGTGTAAATATATACTCATCTAAAACTTAATTGTCCCTGAGTCAGCATTAAAACTACACAGATGGAATCAAGTTAAGGACCTTGAAATAGGGAAATTATCTTGAATGACTTCTAGGCTTTGGAGGTGACAGAAGGGAACCATGAGCAGGGAAACTTGTATTTTCTATAAGTTGGAAGAGCAAGGGAATAAATCTTCCCCTAGAACTTCCAGAAGAAAGTTCATCCATGTGGACCCCTTGATTTTAGTCTAGAAATCTGTCAGATTCCTGATATCCAGAGCTGTAAGATAATACACTTATGTTATTTTAAACCATTAAATTGTAGTAAGTTGTTATGACAATGATAGAAAATCAATATGCCACCAGTCTTGGGTCACTGTGCAAACAAATCCTTATTATTTGCTTTATACTCTAGTTCATCACTTGTATCTACTGGGTATGCAACCAAGGTTATAATATTCATACATTATTAGCACATGGGTTACATACACAAAACAAAGAGCTTCAAAAGAACTTACCAAGAACCTAAAGACAGAAATACTTTCATAAGTCACTCAATTATTTTTTAACTATCTCTGAATATCAATCTGCCAATTCCATGCAACCACATTCTTTTATGCTAAATTCAGCTCAGTATCACTGCCCAACTCAGCAACCTCAATAACCTCTGAATTCTACATTCATGATTTCATATTTTTTTAGTTTTCAAGTATGACAATAATAATTTTGTAAAAATGATCTATGCGATGCCAGAAAATAAAAGACAGTACACTGAACCGTAAATCCAAAACTTGTTTCGTATTTTTCTGGTTCCATTTTACCATTCATCTTTGCATTGTATGAAAGAAGAAGAAAAAAAAAAAAACTTAGTTCTCACTTCAAGACTTCTATTCTTGGTTTAGTGCTTTTATAGAAAGCACTCATGTGTCTATTCAAACCCTAGAAAATCTGTATAACTAACAATAAATCATAGTGACACAGTATAAAGGAGGTTAACATAAATAGACATTTTTCTCTCAGTTTAGTTTAGTTCAGTCAGTCCTGTCTGACTCTTTGCGACCCCATGGACCACAGCACGTGAGGCCTCCCTATCCAGCACCAACTCCAGATTCCACCCAAACCCATGTCCATTGAGTTGGTGATGCCATCCAACCATCCCATCCTCTGTCATTCCCTTCTCTTCCTGCCCTCAATCTTTCCCAGCATCAGGGTCTTTTCAAATGAATCAGCTCTTCTCATCAGGTGGCCAAAGTATAGGAGTTTCAGCTTCAGCATCAGTCCTTCCAATGAACACCCAGGACTGATCTCCTTTAGGATGGACTGGTTGGATCTTCTTGCAGTCCAAAGGACTCTCAAGAGTCTTCTCCAACACCACATTTCAAAAGCAATTCTTCTGTGCTTAGCTTTCTTTATAGTCCAACTCTCACATCCATAAATGACTACCGGAAAAACCATAGCTTTGACTAGATGGACCTTTGTTGGCAAAGTAATGTCTCTGGATCACAGAAGATTGTGTAAATGTTTCTTATATACCAGAGTCATCTAGGATTCCACCTATAAACTAAGCTAATAATACTGCATTTTTCTGCAGCCTAAGTTGCTTAGTAATAATTGTTTCCACTAACTGATTATCTTCTATCTGTCAGCTACTCCATTAGACACATTTTATATAAACTCAAGAAAACATTGTAAGTTAAGTAATTTGCCCAAGATGGCATGATTATTAAACAGGAGAAATCTTTTCAGATTTCATAATTCATCTATTTTTCTATATTTGATACATAGTATGTCATAATGGCAAACAAAATTTTCTTTTGTAGAATATATAATTTAATTATATTCAACATGCTTAAAGAATAAAGTTATATATCAGCAAGTGAAAATTTGTTAAAATAACAATCATCTTGACAATGTTTATAACAAATTTGATAAAATCCATTTGCAGCACTTTTTTTTACTTTTGAATGGAATTCAATGCAAAGTTTGTATAAATGGAAAAGTGTATTATACATGAAGACTATAGATCCAAAAACTATAGAGATAGACTGTCACATTACAGCCAAAGAAGAATCAACACTACTAAAGTCTTCTAGAAAATGATTGTGTGCATCTGTAGGCAGTTTATCTTTATGCCAAATTTCTCAACTCCTTTTGTTTACTAAGAGTACATTAGAAAATTAAACATCTTGAGAATTGGATGCCAGAGTTTGTGACATACAGCAGCACTTTGACATTCTTTTGGTTTCACAAAGAAACTGGTTATCTGCAATTTAGTAAATACAAGAGCATGGAATCATATTTTACTGTTTATTCAAAAATTTTGCTGTCAACTTTAAAAACATAATTTGAAGCCAGAAGCTTGCTATTAATATTTCAGGGTGTTCATAAGTAGTGAACAGCAAGTTGAAATGATGACATTGAAAATCATTTTTTTAATAGTCTTTCCTAATATTTCCTTCTTCCTATTTGAAATTAAGTTGGTAATAATAATGTCAGGAAAACAGTTTATTGTCATCTATTCCTTCTTTCATTCATCACAAGTCCATTAGGAACTTTCTATGTTTCAACTATTAGGGGGAAAAAAAATTCATAGAAAATGTGTGGATGGCAGTTCTTAAATTTGGTTGCATGTCAGTCTTCTGAAGCTTTTGGAACTATACTTCCTGAAGCTCCATTCAAGGGTTAGTAAATAAACCATCTCTCAGAAGGAGGGTCAAGCAAGTTATTTGAAACATTTTAGAGAAGATAACATTTTCAGCAAATGTTAAGGTTTACTGAATAAAGAAAAACAAACAAAAAAAAAGAAATTAGTACTCTTCTGTTGTTCTCTTGCTAAGTTGTGTCTGATTCTTTGCAACCCCATGAACTTCAGCAGGCCAGGTTTCCCTGTCCTTCCCTGTCTCCTGGAGTTTAGTCAAATTCATGTCCATTGCAAAACATCAGTACTTAAGTGGATGACTGAATAATCAGTACGTAAGTGGGTGACTGAATAATGTGGAACCAGCAGACTGGGAAGAGCAATCAGTTGGGAGAAAAAGTATATGGATGAATGGAATCCCATAAAAATAAGAATGTCAAAAATTTCAGGAATGAGAAGGGTAAAAATATTATATTTTGCAGAGAGTCCAAGAATTGTGAGAATTACTCATAGGCTAAAGGATTTGTAATCTCTGAAATAATAGACTGTATGTTTCAATGCAGTCATTGGGGTAAAATTCTGGACTGAGGAAAAAATAAGGAATGGGAGGCATGTAAGAAGTTCATTAGTGTAGATTTTATCATGATATAGTTTTATGGGTGTAAAAGGGAATCTCATGTTAAGTACGCAACTGATGGCCTCAATTTTTTCCCATGGCAAGAGTACTGGAGTGGGGTGCCATGGCCTTCTAGTATTATTGCTAGTATTTACTAAAATCTTTCATATAAGATGTAGGATATTATATGGGGCTTGCCAGGTAGCTCAAATGGTAAAGAACCTGCCTACAATGTGGGAGACCCACATTTGATACCTGGGTTGGGAAGATCCCCTGGAGAAGGTCATGGCAACCCACTCCAGTACTCTTGCCTAGAGAATTCCATAGATAGAGGAGCCCGGTGGGCTACAGTCCATGTAGTCAAAAAGAGTCTGAAATGACTGAGCAACTAGCTCACACACACATATACACACATATACACACACACACAGGAAATTATACGTGTGATATCATTTGATTATTATGTATGCTGGTAAGTTATGTAAAGATTTAAATTTGTCTAAGAGAATATAACTAAAAAGTGGTACCACAACTCAAACCAATGTCCGTTTTACCCAATTACCCAAAACTAATGTTTTGAACATTACTTTAGATCCATTTTTCACAACTTGAAGTCAAAGATAGCTTTCAGAGTTGTAAGATATACAACTCTGAAATTATATGGAATATTATTCAGCCACTAAAAAGAGGAAAGTCCTACCATTTGCAACAATACTGGTAGACTTTGAAGGTACTGGGGCTTCCCTGATGGCTTAGACAGTAAAGAATCTGCCTGCAATGCAGGAGACCCAAGTTCAATCCCTGGGTAAGAAAGATCCCTTGGAGAAGGGAATGGCAACCCACTTCACTATTCTTGCCTGGAGAATTACATGGGCAGAGAAGCATGACAGGCTAGTACATGGGGTTGCAAAGAGTCAGAATGATCAACACTTGAAGGTATTATGCTTAAGTGAAAAAAAGTCAGAGATAGACAAATATTGTATGACCTAACTTGTACACAGTACCTTAAAAACAAAACAAAAGTCACACAAAACAAAACACAAGCTCACAGAAAATGAAATCAGGCTTGTAGTTATCAGAGGCAGAGGTGGGGTAGGGTATTAGAAGAATGTGGTCAAAAGGCACAAAATTCGTTATAAGTCCTAAGGGATGTACAATATAATATGACAATGTTATATGACATATAAATGTCATATGGAAAACCAGGTAGCTTTAAATAAGGTTTCATGTGCTTGTGAGAAAAGAGATCATTGGATATAAAAAGTACAACTAAAAAAATAATTAAATGTTAGCTTTTAGGATTTCCTTTCAATCTTAAAAAACAGTCTTTCTTTCTTTAATTTGCCTTTTTATTTTTGGGCTGTGCCACAAGGCTTGTGGGATCCTTGTTCCCTGACCAGGGATTGAAGCTTTGTCCCCTGCATTGCCGTCATGAAGTCTTAACCATTGGACCACCAGGGAAGGTCCTTAAGAAGCAGTTTTAAAATTGAATTTCTCTGATCCATTGTTCTTTCCCTATTATTTTAATGATAAATTGAAGTTGATAAAATAGTTGCCAAATGTTTTTCATCTTTTCACTTAAACCTTAGTCTGCCAATGTCAACTGACAAATCACAAACTGAATTAGACATCACATCCCAGTGAATCTGTATCTAGACCTAGAAACTGACTGTTGCTGTGCTGATTGATCTCAGTTAAAACCTGGGTCCCAAATTTCAAAAGGACACTCAACAATGCCTGAAAATATTACTGTAATTCCTCTGTATATTCACTTTCCCTCTTTAAATTAACCATTTTCTTATTTATTCTGCCTCCTAGAGTGTCCCACTTGCTCACCAAGGAACTTGAATGTGGATGGGATTCTTCTCTTTCCCTCAATAAGTCAATGCCCATCTTCCTCTCTACCAATATACTTAGGTCCTACCCTTCTCTTACTATGGATATTGTGAGCCTGCCCTTGTCAATAACCAAACTCTTCACACACGCTCTGGATCCACATCTTTCTCGCCTAATGTCTTTATAATCATGACTCTATAATTATCCTTCTCCCTAGCATCATTAATTATCCACTCCCTCTGTGGATCATTTTCCTAAGTGTGCAAACATAGTCCTCTATTGCCTCTTTTAAAGAAGAAAACTTCTCTGGACTCTGAAACTTCTCTAGTTAGATACTGTATTTTCCCATTTCTTAACAAAACTACTGGAAATAACTGTTTTTAATTTTTTGTTCTCAAAACATCATCTCACATTCTCTTCTCAATCTATTTCCATAAGGCTCCTGTCCCTACAACTCTATGGAGATTTTCTGTTAAAGGTCACTATAGATGTCACATGGTTGAATCCAAATATCACTTCTTGACTCTTCTCTTCGTTGACCTCTTGGCAACATTTGACATAAATGATCATTTTCTCTTACTTGAGACAGCCGTGTATGGGAACTCCACATTCTCTTGACTTTCCTCCTACTTCACAAACCATTTCTTTCTACTCATCAACACTGGCTCAAAATTATCTGATCAAGTTTCAAAGTGTTAGTCATTTCTAAAACTCTGACATGAATATCCTTCTCCTTGCCAAGGAAATACCTTCCGTAGATGACCTCATCCTATCGCACAGCTTCTGATATAATCAATAAGTGCATGACCCCCATGTCTGTATCTTCATTCCAGACATTTCCCTGGAACCACATACATGCATTTTCTAGTTTTTATTTGACAGCTCTATGTGAACATAAAACAGGTATTTTACATATAAGTTGTTCAAAACAGAACTGTCAACCAATCCCCTCCTCACTACCTAAAAATGTTTTCCTCCACTTTTCATCTAAGTAGGCATGAGTAAACTCTGAGTGGGTTAAGTGAAATCTAATAATGATCTGTGATTCTTTATTTCCATACCACTGACATTCAATTCCTTAGTGAATCCTGCTGACTCTATCTCTCAATTATATCCAAAATTTTCAACCATTTCCACTGCCACTACTAGCATCCTAGCTCAAACTCCATCATCCTTGTTTGGACAACACAATAGTTCTTAGTTGCTTTCCAATTAGATGATCTCCTCACAGCACCCAAGATAAACTATTGAATCATAACTAAGACCATATCAGCCTCTGTACATCAAACACATTATGGCTTCCAATTATATCAAGGCAAAACAAAACTCTGACTCATAAAGCTGTACCTGTTCCATATCCTACCTACCTTGTCATTTCTAATCTCATGTTTTCCTCCTTGAGACATTGAACAAAGATGATATTGATAAAAGATTAAAATGGCAAGAAAGGTAGGAGGCAGATCATGTGAAGATGTCTCAAACACATTGACACACTTTTGGTTCATTTCATTTGCCAAAACTATTGCTTTCTCGGGGCCTTTGCACAAGTATTTTTCTTACCTGCATAGCCCTTCCATAATCTTCTCACAGGTAGTTGCTTCTGTTCATTTAGATCTCCGTTTAAGAATGCATCCTACAGCTGACAATGTGTGCATACTCATCCTGATCCTTACCTCCCCCCATGCTGGAATTACTTACATCATTTTAAATGCATAGTAAATAAACAAGCAAAAAAAAAAAAAAAAAGAATGCATCCTTTGAGGCACGTTTGATGAAGATCAATCCTAAAGTTGTCTTCCTGGTGTTGTTTAATATACTGCACCATTTTCATTCTCTACATAAATATTTAAATTATTTTGCTAAAGTATAATGCACATATATATATAAGGGAAAATTATATATATATATATGTATGTGTGTATATAATATATGTTGCTTACATTTTGCATCTTTTCTTAAGAATACAAGTTTATGAAAACCAGGGTGATATTCTTTCCAAGATCAGCACCTTTGTCATTTATTACATGTCTTCTAGTATATAAAGAAAATGACACCTCACCTATTTTTGTAAATAAATTTTTCTTGGAGCACAGCTGCACAAAGCAGTTTATATATTGACTATTGTGGCTTTCATGCTACAGTATCAGTTTTTAAATAGTTGCAAGAGACTGTGTTTCCCACAAACCTAAAATAATTACTATTTGGCTTTTAAAACAAATTTTCCAACTCTTGAACTAGAAGATGGTTAAGAAGTTTATTTGGTGAATTAATAAGAGGTAATGGAGGAAACTTAGACAGCATATTAAAAAGCAGAGACATTACTTTGCCAACAAAAGTCCATCTAGTCGCAGCTATGGTTTTTCCAGTAGTCATGTATGGATGTGAGAGTTGGACTATAAAGAAAGCTGAGCACTGAAGAATTGATGCTTTTGAACTGGTGTTGGAGAAGACTCTTGAGAGTCCCTTGGACTGCAAGGAGATCCAATCAGTCCATCCTAAAGGAAATCAGTCCTGAATATTCACTGGAAGGACTGATGCTGAAGCTGAAACTCCAGTACTTTGGCCACCTGATGCAAAGAACTGGCTCTTTGGAAAAGACCCTGATGCTGGGAAAGATTGAGGGCAGGAGGAGAAGGGGACGACAGAGGATGAGATGGTTGGATGGAATCACTGACTCAATGGACATGAGTTTGAGCAAGTTCTGGCAGTTGGTGGTGGACAGGGAAGCCTGGCGTGCTGTAGGGTCACAAAGAGTCAGACACAACTGAGTGACTGAACTGAATTTGACAGAATAGAGGAAAAGAGTATGTTAGAAATTTTAGCTTTTTAATTGTTATACAGAAAACATGGGAAGACAGACATAAGCTTATGGTTCTAATTCTGAAAATAGTATGAACTGTAATGAATGCCACATTTTACAATGACCTCATTTTGTATTTAAAGTTGGATAGAAGAATGCTTTAAAAGAATATGTTTCACAGATACAGAGAATAGACTTATGGACCTCGGGAGAGGGGAGGAGAGGTTGAGATGTGTGGAGAGAGTAACATGGAAACTTGCATTACCATATGTAAAATAGATAGCCAACAGGAATTTGCAAATGGCTCAGGAAACTCAAACAGGGGCTCTGTATCATCCTAGAGGGGTGGGATGGGGAAGGGATGTGAGGGAGGTTTAAAAGGGAGAGGATATATGTATACCTATGCCTGATTCATGTTGAGGTTCGACAGAAAACAACAACATTCTGTAAAGCAAATATCCTTCAATTAAAAAAAAATAAATTCAGCATAAAAAACAAATTAATTAAAAAAAAGAATATGCTTCAGATTTTAACTGAACAACTTTATCAACCACAACAAAAGTGCAGTGAGTATTTTTTTAAAAAGGCAATTTGAGTCTTTTAATGATCTTTTCAGTTAATATTAATGTTAAATATTGAAAAACCATGTCAGAGAAAGAGTTTAGATAAAATGGCTTGTCCATGACCTCTGCCCATCTCTCAGGTAAAAATTCAACAGTAAAAATGAATTGTCCTTGGAATGTTAGTCTTGTCTCCTTAGTAAAAGTCTTAGTAAAGACTAGTAAAAGTCTTAAAACTAGGTCAAATAAATAAATATGATAAATTTAAATTTGCAATTTAATCTAAACATTATCTTAGAAAAATAGCAAGTTAAATATTATTTTAGATAATTTGATCTATTAAGAGCATCCCTATTTCAAAAGACCCCTAAAAACTAGCAGCTTCTTGGTTTGTTAAAGAGACATCAAGGAACAGAGGATCAGGTGCTTTATTTAATCACATAGAAACATAAAATTGCAGACTGCTAATGGAGACAGATTCAGTCAAATGTAAAAGCAGAAATTTAAACTTCAGATTATTTTTCATTTTACTTAATATTTATTTTATTTTTAACAAGTTGTATGTACTTTAGTTATATAGAATGATGCTTTGATTACTTATACTTTGTGAAAAGGTTACTACAGTTAAACTAATTAACATATCCATCTCCTCACATAGTTATGTTTTTTGATGGGATGGTGATAGAAACTAAGATTTACTTTCTTAGCAAATCTAATGGGATAGTTGGATGGCATTATCAACTCAATGGACATGAGTTTGAGCAAGCTCTGAGAGATAGTGAAGGACAGGGAAGTCTGGCATGTGGCAGTCCATGGGATCACAAAAAGTTGGACATGAGTTAGTAACTAACAGAAGCAACATATTAAGTCACCATGCTGTACTTTATATCTCTAGATTTACTCATCCTACATAACTGAAACTTCGTACTGTTTGATGAATCTCTCCTCATATCCCCCACCTTCTCATCGTTGATAACCAGCTACAGGATGCTATTATGATTTTTAATTTTTTATATTCCACATATAAATGAGATCATGTGGCATTTTTTTCTGTGTCTGGCTTATTTCACTTAGCATAAACTCCTCCAGATTCATCCAAGTTGAACCCAGTGCTATGTTGGTGGAAATGTAAATTGGTATAGGCATTATAAAAACTAGTGTGGCGGTCTCTTAAAAAAAAAACCAAAACAACAAACTATTGTATATCTTCAGAGTATACAAAATACTGTATATCTTCAGAGTATATCCAAGGGAAACAAAGTTAGTACTCTAAGGTGATATCTGCATTTCCATGTTTATCACAACATTATTCAGAATAGCCAAGATATGGAAACAACCTGAGTATGTGTCAGTGGATGAACAGATAAAGCTATTCTTTTCTTGGGATTATAGCCAGATAGTTTGAGACAGAAATTTGCTTGTTCTTTTGACACTGTTGAGTTTTGCTGTATCAAATATGTCGCTACATAGACTACTAATTCTACTTTTAGCAAAGTTATCATTTTTCAAAGACCAGATGTCCTCAATTACACACTACAACAAACTACATACACCTTAATTTGTGGTCTGGCCTCTCTCCAGTTGTTATTCCCTCATTTTTCCTTTCTGACATTTGAAGTCTTCTCAATCTAATCAACTAACTATAATTCCAGAGCCCATGCACAAAGCATGATGACAGTGCTAACCGACACCCATCACTTGTTTACTCAATAAAACTGAGATTCCATGAGTAAAAGGCTTTCATGAGAAGTTTTTCATTTCCAATGACTCTCTTTAAATTAAATAATATACAATTTTATTGATAGTGGAAAATGTATAGTTAGCTTTCATTCTGAAACCGTAAAACTGTAATGCAACCTCAATTTGACCATCTAACTTTGCAAAAGAGCAGAACATATTTTGCAATAAGTTCAGTGTGTATCCATTTAAGTTTATTCATGAAACTGACTTTTTACCTCATCCATAATCTGAAAGTTTTGGATTTTAAGCCATTTTGTATATTACATAAAACTCCAATTTTCTATGATACTCATGATTATTAAAGCAATATGAAAGAGTAAAGCAGTGTTAATTTTCTTAATCTTCATGGCATGATGGGTAAGGAATCAAATATCTCAGAGAAATCTGTGCATAACTGTATCATTAGCCTTGTCCCTTATTATTCTGAGTATTTATGTGTTAGATCCATCTATCACAGTGGTTGGCAAACAAAAGCCACTAAATAAATAATGGTAGAACTAAGAAGGAGCAAAGATATATGTGGACAGCAATAAACACAAATCAGTGGGGAGGTAGTAGATGATGCAAGACAAGATGTGATTTAATAATTGATTTCAAATGTGAGAAATGACTAAATTTACAGAGTTGGAGATAGCAGCAGGTTAAGTTAAATTCCACCTATGCAAAACTGTCGGAGAAGGCAACGGCACCCCACTCCAGTACTCTTGCCTGGAGAATCCCATGGATGGAGGAGCCTTGTAGGCTGCAGTCCATGGGGTTGCACAGAGTCGGACACGACTGAGCGACTTCACTTTCACTTTTCACTTTCATGCATTGGAGAAGGAAATGGCAACCCACTCCAGTGTTCTTGCCTGGAGAATCCCAGGGACGGGGGAGCCTGGTGGGCCGCCGTCTATGGGGTTGCACAGAGTGGGACATGACTGAAGCGACTTAGCAGCAGCAGCAGCATGCAAAACTGTGAAGTAAATTAACTTTGTCTTTTTTTTTTTAACCTTCCTCCAACTCAGTGTGTCCATAGAAACAACTACTAGTAAATAGATTTGTTTGGTAATTGATTTCTCTGTTATCCTACTTGGGTTTGTTCTTTTAAAGCAATATCCAGGAATCCAGAGATATTTTATTTGCTTCCATTAGTACCTAAAATTTCAGACATGGTAGTCCTGGATTTTAATCCCAGGTCTAATTTTTGTGGGCTTATACAACTTTGGACCTATTAACTTTTCTAAAACCTCATCTATCTAACAGTGGTACCTATTTTATAGGTAGTCTGAGGGTCAACCAGTTGATGTATTCAGATCTTACTGTCTGAGAATAGAAAGTGTTCAAGTAGTCATACTTAATATATGTTCTAGAAATAAATATGTACATATAATCTTCAGTTCAGTTCGGTAACTCAGTCGTGTCTGACTCTTTGTGACCCCATGGACTGCAGCATGCCAGGCGTCCTTGTCTATCACCAACTCCCAGGGTTTACTCAAACTCATGTCCATCGAGTCAGTGATGCCATCCAACCATCTCACCCTCTGTCATCCCCTTCTCCACCTGCTTTCTATCTTTCCCAGCATAATGGTCTTTTCAAACGAGTCAGTTCTTCACATCAGGTAGCCAAAGTACTGGAGTTTTGGCTTCAACTTCCAATGAATATTCAGGACTGATTTCCTTTAGGATGGACTACTTGCTTCTCCTTGCAGTCCAAGGGACCCTCAAGAGTCTTCTCCAACACCACAGTTCAAAAGCATCAATTCTTTGGCAGTCAGCTTTCTTTAAAGGCCAAATTGCACACCCATACATGAGTACTAGAAAAATCATAGCTTTGATTAGACAGACCTTTGTTGGCAAAGTAATGTCTCTGCTTTCTAATACACTGTATAGGTTGGTCATAGCTTTTCTTTCAAGGTGCAAGCATCTTTTAATTCCATGTCTTCAGTTACCATCTGCAGTGATTTTTGGAGGCCCCCAAAATAAAGTGTATCACTGTTTCCACTGTTTCCCCGTCTATTTACCATGAAGTCATGGGACCAGATGCCATGATCTCAGTTTTCTAAATGTTAAGTTTTAACCCAGCTTTTTCACTCTACTCTTTCACCTTCATCAAGAGGCTGTTTAGTTCTTCTTCATTTTCTGCCATAAGGGTGATTTCATGAGTGTATCTGAGGTTATTGATTTTCTCCCAGCAATCCTGATTCTAGCTTGTGCTTCATCTAGCCCAGGGTTTCACATGATGTACTCTGCATATAAGTTAAATAAGCAGGGTGATAATATACAGCCTTGATGTACTCCTTTTCTGATTTGGAACCAGTCTGTTGTTCCATGTCCAGTTCTAACTGTTCCTTCCTGACCATCATACAGATCTCTGAGGAGGTAGCTTGGATGGTCTGGTATTCCTATCTCTTTAAGAATTTTCCACAGTTTGTTGTGATCCACACAGTCAAAGGCTTTGGCATAGTCAATAAAGCAGAAGTAGATATTTCTCTGGAACTCTCTTGCTTTTCTGATGATTCAACATATGTTGGCATGTTCAGTTCAGTTCATTTCAGTCACTCAGTCGTGTCCGACTCTTTGTGACCCCATGAATTGCAGCACGCCAGGCCTCCCTGTCCATCACCAACTCCCAGAGTTCACTTAAACTCACGTCCATCGAGTCGGTGATGCCATCCAGCCATCTCATCCTCTGTTGTCCCCTTCTCTCCCTGCCCCCAATACCTCTCAGCATCAGAGTCTTTTCCAATGAGTCAACTCTTCGTATAAGATGGCCAAAGTACTGGAGTTTCAGCTTTAGCATCATTCCTTCCAAAGAAATCCCAGGGCTGATATCCTTCAGAATGGACTGGTTGGATCTTCTTGCAATCCAAGGTACTCTCAAGAGTCTTCTCCAACACCACAGTTCAAAAGCATCAATTCTTTGGCGCTCAGCTTTTTTCACAGTCCAACTCTCACATCCATATATGACTAATGTAGTTTGAGCAATCTTTGGCATTGCCTTTCTTAGGGATTGGAATTAAAACTGACCTTTTCCAGTCCTGGGGCCACTGCTGAGTTTTCCAAGTTTGCTGGCATATTGAGTGCAGCACTTTCACAGCATCATCTTTTAGGATTTGAAATAGCTCAACTGGAATTCCATCACTTCTTCTAGCTTTGTTCATAGTGATGCTTCTTAAGGCCCACTTGACTGCATTCCAGGATGTCTGGCTCTAGGTGAGTGATCACATCATCATGTTTATCTGGGTCATGAAGATCTTTTTTGCATAGTTCTTCTGTGTATTCTTGCCACCTCTTCTTAATATCTTTTGCTTCTGTTATGCCCACAGCATTTCTGTCCCTTAGTGTGCCCATCTTTGCATGAAGTATTCCCTTGGTATCTCTTATTTTCTTGACGGGACCTCTAGTGTTTCCCATTCTATTGTTTTCCTCTATTTCTTAACACTGATCACTGAGGAAGGCTTTCTTATCTCTTCTTGCTCTTCTTTGGAACTCTGTATTCAAAAGGGTATATCTTTCCATTTCTCCTTTGCCTTTAGCACTTCTTTTTTCAGCTATTTGTAAGACCTCTTCAGACAACCATTTTGCTTTTTTGCATTTCTGTTTCTTGGGAATGGTCTTGATCATTGTCTCCTGTACAGTGTCATGAACACCCATCCATAGTTCTTCAGGCACTCTGTCTATCAGATCTATTCCCTTAAATTTATTTGTCACTTCTACTGTATAATTGTAAGGGATTTGATTTAGGTTATACCTGAGTGGTCTGGTGGTTTTCCCCTTTCTCCAATTTAAGTCTGAATTTGGCAATAAGGAGTTCATGATCTGAGCCACAGTCCACTCTCGGTCTTGTTTTTGCTGACTGTATAGAGCTTCTCAATCTTTGGTTGAAAAGAATATAATCAACCTGATTTTGGTATTGACCATCTGGTGATGTCAATATGTAGAGTCCTCTCTTGTGTTTCTGGAAGAGTGTTTGCTATGACCAGTGCATTCTCTTAGCAAAACTCTGTCAGCTTTTGCCCTGCTTCATTCTGTACTCCAAGGCCAAATTTGCCTATTATTCCATGTATCTCCTGACTTCCTGTTTTTGCATTCCAGGAGATGGCAAGAGTGAACATTGACATATTAGGAATCAGTGAACTAAAATGGACTGAAATGGATGAATTTAACTCAGATGACCATTATATCTACTTCTGTGGGCAAGAATCCCTTAGAAGAAATGGAGTAGCCATCATAGTCAACAAAAGATTCCAAAATGCAATACTTGGATGCAGTCTCAAAAATGACAGAATGATTTCTGTTCATTTCCAAGGCAAACAGTATAAACTTAGGATACCTATTAAAACATAACTATCTTGATTCCTCTCTATTTGGGGTTTTCTAAACAATTTCTGAAAAGTAGGATATTTCTGTTGTCAACGTGTCAGTCTAGATGTTGGGACAAAGTTGTTACCTGTCCAAGAGTTGCTCATACTTTAAAAGCAGATAGCACCTAACTCCAAAATGTGATTTTAAAAATTAATTTTAGACACAGATGGAGATTTTTAAGAGATCTATTGAGGAAGATGAGTTGTTTGTTCAGCTGCCCCTGAAATCATACATGTGCATAGATGCCCAAAGACATCTAAAGACTTAGTAATGAGGACTCTCATTCTAGTATAGATAGAATAAATCATGTTTTATAACTCACCACCTAGAACACAGTAGAGAAACATATTGTTTAGAAGAATAAACATAAAACAAGAGAACATTATTATTTTAACTTCATAGTGGAGCTCTTTTTTTCATGACTTTAGAAAGACTCTTGAGCTTCTTCTACCTTGCCTAGAATAAGGGAAGGTGTGTGTGTGTGTGTGTGGAAAATGTCTTTTTGAGGAAGTGAGACCAATTGGAGAACTTGGGCAACTCTTACTCCTCTCACAATCTATAGAGGTAGGGTGGGAATGGTGAGAGCGAATGTGAAGTAGGATGAAGAGATATGTGGATATCTATTAATGCCATTTCTACTAGATGAGTCACAGATTCCACAGGACAGATTCTTGTATAATAGTAAGTCAGTCACAGTCTGGGAATTCCCTCATTGTTCTCTCCTTAAGAAAAAAATGAATGGTCCTTTACTCCCAAAGTTAAAACAAAGGTGATGAAGAAACTGTATTGCTGTATAAAAGGTAATATGAATTAAAAATCTCCATAATATCAGTCAAGGCTATTGAATAGACTATTGTATTTTAAAATTAGCATGTGCATGGAAAACCAACAAGCTAACCTAACATTTCATAAATGTACGAGAACATTTCTACACCAGGAGACAGTGTAGTAACTAAAAATTAGTTCAATTTTGCAATCCCACGTACATTCTTCCCTTCTAATTGAGTAATCATTTATAAGATCAAAATGCATTGTGAGACTATAAACAAATTACGAACACAATGGCACATTAAATTATTGTACTTGTCAAACTAGCCCTAAATTATTCCAATTTTCTTTTGTTCAATGAAACAAAAAGGGGGGAAACTTCTGACATATTTATTATTATGCCAGTTAATGTCTAGAACTCTAACTTGACAATATTCTTGAATTTGGGGGCTTTTATTTTAAATTAATATATATGGAAACCAATGTCATTGGACAAATAAATATTTACCTATGATATTGAGTCTGATATCTTCATAATATTTAGATTTAAATTATAAAACACCAAGAAGTTATACACACTGATTGACCAACATTAGTATCTTAAATAATAATAATATATATACTCATATTCCATATTTATATTAATATATGTGGTCTTACTTTCATCTATGAATACATAACTTACATGTATCCAGAATTTTAAAATGTTTAGATTTTAAAACTCTTTAGGTATAATTGTACATTTAAGAAACTACATTAAGAGCTTTTTGCTTCATCTTTTTTAACCTCACAATATGACAAAAGGCAGTGTGACATTTTTCTGCACCTTAGTACTTTTTTGTCAAGTGGATCATATTCATGTTTAAAGCTTTCTTCATTCAGTCAAGGTACAGTCATCTCTCAGTATTCATGGAGAGCTGTTTCCAGGACACCCATTGGAAATCAAAATCTTTGAATGCTCAAGTCCATCACATAAAATTGTGTAGTGTTTGCATATAACCTACACACATTAGGTCATACACTTTAAAGGATCTTTAGATTATTTGTAATATGCAATGACACCACCCTTATGGCAGAAAGTGAAGAGAAACTAAAAAGCCTCTTGATGAGAGTGAAAGAGGAGAGTGAAAAAGTTGGCTTAAAGCTCAACATTCAGAAAAGGAAGATCATGGCATCCGGTCCCATCACTTCATGGGAAATAGATGGGGAAACAGTGGAAACAGTGTGAGACTTTATTTTTTGGGGCTCCAAAATCACTAAAGATGGTGACTGCAGCCATGAAATTAAAAGACGCTTACTCCTTGGAAGGAAAGTTATGACCAACCTAGAGAGTATATTCAAAAGCAGAGCCATTACTTTGCCAACAAAGGTCCGTCTAGTCAAGGCTATGGTTTTTCCTGTGGTCATGTATGGATGTGAGAGTTGGACTATGAAGAAGGCTGACTGCCGAAGAATTGATGCTTTTGAACTGTGGTGTTGGAGAAGACTCTTGAGAGTCCCTTGGACTGCAAGGAGATCCAACCAGTCCATTCTAAAGGAGATCAGTCCTGGGTGTTCTTTGGAAGGAATGATGCTAAAGCTGAAACTCCAGTACTTTGTTCACCTCATGCAAAGAGTTGACTTATTGGAAAAGACTCTGATGCTGGGAGGGATTGGGGGCAGGAGGAAAACGGGACGACAGAGGATGAGATGGCTGGATGGCATCAATGACTCGATGGACATGAGTTTGCACTCTGGGAGTTGGTGATGGACAGGGAGGCCTGGCGTGCTGCGATTCATGGGGTCGCAAAGAGTCGGACAGGACTGAGCGACTAAACTGAACTGAACTGAACTGAATGCCATGCAAATGCTATGTAAATAGTTGTCAGTGAGTGGGAAATTCAAGTTTTGCCTTTTGGAAATTTCTGGAAAGTTTTTGTTTTGGAATATTTTCTATCTGAATTTGGTTGAATAGCCAAATGAGAACCTGCAGGTCTGAAAGATCAACTTTAATTACCACTCAGCTGAACACACAATTCAAAGCTTAAGTTCCCTGATTGGTTATGTAATAAAATTATAATAAAGGCAATTAGATAAAAAGTACACTGTAAATAAAATTCACCAAAAATAAACTTTTAAGTGCTTTCATAGAAAAGTAAGACCTAACAAGAACAGAAGCCTAAGAACTTGAAAAAAACTGGAAAAGAAAATAAATTGAAAATCATTTTCCTATAGAAAACAGTAAGATAATTTCTGATACTCTTTTACCATTGGCAAAGTTCACATTTTTTATTTTTATTTTTTTATAAGGCAAGTCTTATCTGATGATAAAAACTTAACTAGATTTCCTTGTTATTCTTTGTCTCTGCCAATTTTTGTTTCTTTCATTTCTTTCATCTCAATTTCAAAACTTTTATGTACTGCACTGAATTTTTATTTCATCCACCACTTGATTACAAAAAGGGCTAATTATAAGATAGGATGTTCATCTTTGCCTAATCAGTGCATAACAAAAAATGTGGACCACAATTGGCTCTTGAAATACATTGGGTTTCCTAGGTGGCACAGTGGTAAATTATCTGCCTGATAATGCAAGAAGCACAAGAGACATTCAATCCGAGTTGGCAAATACGTGCAGTAGGAAATGGCAACCCAGTCCAGTATTCTTGCCTGGAAAATTCCATAGACAGAGAAAATTCCATAGACAGAGGAAATTCCTGGCAGGCTACAACCCATAGGGCTGCAGAGTCAGACGTGACTAGTACACACAAACACATACACACACATAGACACACACATACATTTGCTGAATTAACGATAGAAAAATTTTATACATGTATAGTGATACTATGGCCACTTGATGCAAAGAGCTGACTCATTTGAAAAGACTCTGATGCTGGGAAGATTGAGGGCAGGAGAAGGGGATGACAGAGGATGAGATGGTTGGATGGCATCACCGACTCAATGGACATGGGTTTGGGTAGACTCTGGGAATTGGTGATGGACAGGGAGGCCTGGCGTGCTGGGTTCATGGGGTCACAAAGAGTCGGACATGACTGAGCGACTGAACTTAACTGAACTGATAGTGATACCTGGAACATGATTAATGCTCCCCTCCAAATCTCTTCCTTTCCCTCTGTTTTAGAATTTTATATATATACACACACACACACATATATATACATTTTAAAATGTGAAGCTCTTCTTTTCATATGGTATTTACCATACTGACCACTTTGAAAGTGAGAAAACTGAGACACACAAATAATAATTTGGTAAAACAGACAAGCAATGGATGTTGAAACAAATATTTCAACCAAGAAATTAGATTGTAGGAAATACAACTTAATCAGTATATTTAATGTTAATACACATATTTGTTTATGGTGAAATGAATATTTAAATTTATGTGGAGTCACCTGTATTAGGCAGTAGAGAGATCCATTTCCAGTAGTTTTAACACTATTTGCTACGATCTGTATACCAACCAAAGATCCCATAGGAAATAAACTTATAGAAATTGATGGAGGTCATGCTTTAAGAATTTTCCTTTTTCATTTACTGAGGGTGTGGGAAGAATGTTCAGGGATAGTAAATATTACTTGTTAAAACAATACACGTTTGCACAATCATTCTATACTGAAATATGTTGCATAATATTTTTTGCATAATTAGAAATTTTTATTGCTAAAGCATTTTAAACACAAAAGGAATTTCTGAATGATAAATAAGCAGACGTTTCATTTGTAGTCACTTGCTGTGTTACATAAAGTAAAACTATAACCTGTAATCACAACTATTTGCCTTAGCATAGTTTGTTCTCTTTCAAAATTTATTTTTATATGGCAGCTTCCTTACAAAATATCTATTTATCACATTAAAATATAATATGTCTTAATATAATCTTCACAAATAATATTTTAACTTCAGAATGCTTTCTACCATTTATTTAAATTAGCATCCTTGGACTTCCCTTGTGGTCCAGTGGTTAAGAATCCACCTACCAGTGCAGGGGACAAAGGTTCAATCCTTGGTCCAGGAAGATCCCACATACCATGGAACCATTGTACTATAACTACTGAAGCCCATACACCCTAGGACTCACGCTTAACAAGAAAAATTACTGCAATGAGGAGCTTGCACACCAAAAATAGAGAGTAAATTCAGCTCATCTCACTTAGAGAGAGACCCCACACAGCAACAAAGACTTAGAACAGCCAAAAATAAATTAACTAATTAAAAATAATTATAAAAAAGAAACACCTTCACTATTGCATAATGCAAATATACACATCTTACATTTACTCAAGCACTCATAGTTTGGTACTTAATCTGCATTAGAATCATTGTGCCTTCCTTCTGTGTCTTAAAATATAATTTTTGATTTTGAGGATACATTCACCAGGCTAAGAAACACATTTTAAAACACTGTTACTCATCCATATCAATAATAAATAGTGCCGAAACACTGCTTTGTTTTTGTTATTGTGGATTTTAAAGACACAGAAACATTTACAAGCTTGTCCATGCATAAATTTTATTCTACATATTTTTCTCTATTGAACAAAATAGTTCATTCTTTTAACAAATGTTTATTGAGCAATTTGTGCAAAGTTAGAGAAATACTACCAATGATTCAGACCCCCCAGATATAAGGGAGATCTGATAATACCATCAGGTACCTATTGAGATTTGAAGAGATGGGAGCTGAGGTGAGGATAAATTAGAAGGGAGTTTGCATAAGGGGATAAGGGTATGATGAGTATCATTTGTGGCCCTGAAACAAAACACAAAGATGGGAGTAGTTCTTTTCATTAACCCCACTCTTAGAAGTTTCCTATCAGACATACAGACACTCAGCCCAAACCCTTTCACAAGTGAGAACTTGATGTCCAGCTTCAGAGAACATAGTTAGCTTTTGTTTCTTTCCAAGTGCACATTGGGCTTTAAGCCAAAGTCATCTTCTTCTCAGGGTAGATTCCAGCAAATGAAGGCAAATTGGATAACATAGTCATCTCTGCCTTCTTTGGTGTTCCTCTAGTAGGAAATCTTTTCTGTGGAAATTTTCCTTCATATTGCAAGATTTTGTCAAGACTTTTTAACAGTCTGACAGTAACCTCTGCCCAATCATGTCATTCTTCGTTGTTCTCAGGTATTATCCTTCACTAAACCTTTTGGAGTCCTAAATTCATCTCAGCATCTGCTTCTGAGAGAGTCCAACAGACAGAGGCAATTATTTTTTGCGACACTGATTCTACACATAGAAAGGATCCACCTTTTAATGAAAATTCCTTCAAACAATATAATGAAGTAAAGATTTTATACAACCACTAAAAATCACATCTTTTCCAATGGAAAATACATAGTAAAGTAGATAATCTTCTCACTTTTTAAACGTCTCAGTTCAGTTCAGTCGCTCAGTCATGTCTGACTCTTTGCGACCCCATGGATGGCATCACACCAGGCTTCCCTGCCCATCAACTCCCGGAGTTTACTCAAACTCATTTCCATTGAGGCGGTGATGTCATCCAATCATCTCATCCTCTGTTATCCTCTTCTCTTCACGCCTTCAATATTTCCCAGAATAAGGGTCTTTTCAAATGAGTCAGTTCTTCACATCAGGTGGCCAAAATACTGGAGTTTCAGCGTCAATCCTTGCAATGAATATTCAGGGCTGATTTCCTTTAGGATGGACTGGTTGGATCTCTTGCAGTCCAAGAGATGTTTAAGAGTCTTCTCCAACACCCAGTTCAAAAGCATCAATTCTTCGGCACTCAGCATTCTTTATAGTCCAACTCTCACATCCATACGTAACTACTGGAAAAAGCATAGCTTTGACTAGATGGACCTTTGTTGGCAAAGTAATGCCCTCCTTTTTAATATACTGTCTAGGTTGATCATAACATTTCTTCCAAGGAGCAAGAGTCTTTTAATTTCATGGTTGCAGTCACCATTTGCAGTGATTTTGGTGCCCCAAAATATGAAGTCTGTCACTGTTTCCACTGTTTTCCCATCTAATGGTCATGAAGTTGATGGGACCAGATGCCATGATCTTAGTTTTCTGTATGTTGATTTTAAGCCAACTTTTTCTCTCTCCTCTTTAACTTTTATCAAGAAGCTCTTTAGTACTTTACTTCTGCCATAAGGATGGTGTTATCTGCATATCTGAGGTTATCAATATTTCCCGGCAATCTTGATTCCAGCTTGTGCTTCATCCAGTCCAGCGTTTTTCATGATGTACTCAGCATATACGTTAAATGAGCAGGGTGACAATATACAGCCTTGATGTACTCCTTTCCCAATTTGAAACCAGTCTGTTGTACTATGTCCAGTTCTAACTATTGCTTCTTGACCTGCATACAGATTTATCAGGAGGCTGGTCAGGTGGTTGGTATTCCCATATCTTGAAGGATTTTCCAGTTTTTGTGATCCACACAGTCAAAGGTTTTGGCTTTCTTATCTCTCCTTTCTGTTCTTTGGAACTCTGCATTCAAATTGGTATATCTTTCCTTTTTTCCTTGGCCTTTAGCTTCTCTTCCTTTCTCAGCTATTTGAAAGGTCTCCTCAGACAACCGTTTTGTCTTTTTGCATTTCTTTTTCTTAGGATGGTCTTGATCACTGCCTCCTGTACAATGTCATGAACCTCCATCCATAGTTCTTCAGGTACTCTGTCTATCAGATCTATTCTATTCCCTAAATCTATTTGTCACTTCCACTGTATAATCATAGGGGATTTGATGTAGGTCATACCTGAAGGATCTGGTGGTTTTCCATGCTTTCTTCAATTTCAGTCTGAATTTGGCAATAAGGAGTTCATGGTCTGAGCCACAGTCAGCTCCTGGTCTGTTTTGCTGACTGTATAGAGCTTCTCCATCTTGGCCTGCAAAGAATATAATCAATCTGATTTCGGTGTTGACCATCTGGTGATGTCCATGTGTAGAGTCTTCTCTTGTGTTGTTGGAAGAGGGTGTTTGCTATGACCAGTGCTTCTCTTGGAAAAACTCTATTAGCCTTTGCCCTGCTTCATTCTGTACTCCAAGGCCAAATGTGCCTGTTACTCCAGGTGTTTCTTGACTTCCTACTTTTGCATTCCAGTCCCCTATAATGAAAAGGACACCTTTTGGGTGTTAGTTCTAGAAGGTCTTTTAGGTCTTCATAGAACTGTTCAACTTCAACTTCTTCAGGATTACTACTTGGGGAATAGACTAGGATTGCTGTGATCTTGAATGGTTTGCCTTGGAAATGAACAGAGATCATTCTGTCATTTTTGAGATTGCGTCCAAGAACTTCATTTTGGACTCTCTTATTGCCTATGATGGCTACTCCATTTCTTCTAAGGGATTCTTGCCCACAGTAGTAGATGTAATGGTCATCTGAGTTAAATTCACCCATTCCCTTCCATTTTAGTTCACTGATTTCTAAAATTTTGATATTCACTCTTGTCATCTCCTGTTTGACCACTTCCAATTTGCCTTGATTCATAGACCTAACATTTCAGGTTCCTATGCAATGTTGTTCTTTACAGCATCAGACTTTTTTAAAAGTCTAGTTTGGTACAAAACCAACTGCATTTGCTTCTCTCAAATCATTAGATTTATATACACATATAGAAAAGTAATTCTTCTCTCAGGCAGAGGACTAAAATTCCTATGGTTTATATCTGAAAACTCTGTAATATAATAAAGGATCAGGAGATAAAACTCTGAGCTTGATATCCAGAACACTTTTAACAAATGTGTAATATAATACAGTGATAAGAATGTAGTTTAAACAGAACATATTAAGAAATTCAATCATTGTATTATGACTCCATAATACTCTAATGAATGATTGGAAGAATTCCCAAACTTTCTTCCCTAGCTTATTTCTAAGTTACTATATCTTAAATTCCCAGAGAAACTGTAGAGTTTAGAAAAGTAGCAGGGTGGAAAGCTTTGGATTTTTTTTTCTTTCTCTTTCTATGTGTTTGTCTCTACTCCATTTCCTTGTAGAGAACGCATTCATTTATTCCCCCAAGGCGTACTGCAGTTATGAGGGTGCAGGCTCAGGAGATACACCTCCTCCTTCTCCTCACATTTTCCTTGGCTGGAGACAGTCACTAATGGAGTGAACACAGATTACATGTGCCCTCCTTTCTCTCTGTCGTTATATGCTAGCTGATAGCAGGGACAATAAGGCCATGGGTTTGTAAGTCATCATGTAAGCACTATGCTTGTAGCACATGGAGAATTCAGGAAGCAGATAACTTATACTAATATGACAACTTGAACTCAGATAATATAAAAATGTCCAGAGGTAATTTTAATTTACCCTAAGTATGTCTTTCAAGTATGAATTTTTGTTAATCTTGAGGAAAGATCTTCCTTCAGTGGTAAGAACATAAGTGAAATGACAAGGCCACACAAGTAGAAGGAATATCAGGAGTGCCTGCTCCAAAAAATCCTTTATTTGAACCTATTTACTTTGAAAGAAGCCCAAGTCAAGTTACAACTATGATTTTAGAGCAGAGGAACTTGGAATACCATGTCCTAATAGTTTCTATTTTTACCTCCACATCATAGACTTTGAAAAAGAAGAATAGTTCTGGCCAACCTGATTATTATAGAAAATAAAATGAGATGGTACTAGTTCTATGAATTCAGTGGGTTTTTTGTTGTTTGTTTGTTTGCTTGTTTCTTTAATATTGATAGTACTTTACAAATCATTCCATTTATGACAATATTTTTAACCATCAGTAGAGTTTAACTCACTTATTCGAGACAGTCATTTATGTGTTTGTCCTGCTACAAGGATATTTAAATCATTAGGTATTTTATCAAAATCTTAATATCAGGACTCAATGTAATATGGCCTAATGTAATGTAAAACTGATGTAATCTATTGTCTAGAAGGCATGATGAACAGAGAGATTAAAACAAATTATAATTGAAGCTCCAATATCTCTTATTGATTTAATTCTTGAAAAAGAATGAGTCATTCAACAAGTTAGAAATATCAGAAGTTCTCTCACAAAATACTCCTTGGGCGTAGAATTATTCTTCAGAGGTATATAAAAAACTTGAGCACGGCTTCTTTCTAAAGATCAGTTATCATGCACTGAGTATTATGTTACAGTGTTTTCACTAGATAACTAAAATGCATGTGAATTTGTATGTCAGAGTGTCAAAGTGTTAGTCACTGAGTCGTGTCTGACTCTTTGAGACTCCATGGACTGTAGCCCACCAGGCTCCTCTGTCTGTGGGATTTCCCAGACAAGAGTATTGGAGTGGGGTGCTGTTCCCCACAATCCCAGTGCCAGGAAGGCCACAGAGCCAAGTCTTTATAATTCATTTTTTCTAGGTGATTAAAAGACCCTAGGCCACACTCTAATCATCAGGACTAAGTTTACACTTTTAACAGAATTTGGTTTTTGTATGAAGAATGAACACATTTCTTGGAAGCCATCCAAAAAATAATGTTACATCATATAGATATACATTGAGAATGGTTGGATGGCTCAAATCTGGTCAGTTCCTATGGAAACAGTCAACTGTGCCCCATTGGTAAATCAGGCACCCAGAGATCCACCTGCTACCCTTCCACTCTGACTCAAGATGCCTAAACCAATCATAATTTTGCTTTTCTACTTGGTCAGGCTTCCCCACAATCTGCGACCCCAAAACTTGCAATTCTCTTTTGGGTTAAAAAAAATAATAAGAAGAATAATGAAACTTACTATTACAGGTTTTGTAAGGTTATATTTCAAAATAAGTCATGACATATGTCACATAAATATGGAGGAAAAATTAGTAATAGGTATGATGAATTAGAGATTCAAGAACAAAATTGTGTCTCCACTGCTATGGTAATATTTTGTAGTGCAAAACCAGAAGATTATCAACTGTACTAAAATCATGACTACCCTTAATCTATTATGGGTTTATTTTAGCAATTCAGCTTAAGAATACTGACATTTTTTCACTACAAATTCTATTAAAATATCTGACTTGACTTTAGTGGATCAATAGATCTAACATTAGACTTCTGTGCTGGGAATAAAAAGTGATTAGTCAATTCTAATGTTGAATAAAAGTGATTACATCCATCAATTTAATTAAGTCCACTAACAGTATTTTCAGTACCTTGTGAGGGCTAAAATCTCTGAAGTTATGAACCTTCCAACCACTGGCTAAAGAAAAACTGGTTCATCCCAGAAAGAGCATATAGAAATAAGAGTAAAACCTAAATGGTCCTGGTTTTCAACTATGACATATATGGAAACCATTTTAATCTGCATTAAGTTAAAATAAAACAATTTTGTCTGGAAATCTTTTCTACAATATTACATGAGAGAGAGTATATACATTTTAGGTGAAATTAAACTTACTCATGAAAAAAGTAGTAAGCCAGCTAACACTTGTCTCCAAATGGTAGCCATAAACGTGCACATGCTTGGAAGACTTGGTCCCTTGTCATTATCTGGTTGAGTGTTCCTAGTTTACTAGTGGTATGTTGTTGCCAAGCCAGATGGGCACCAAATCCTTTTCAATTGTATTTTGAAAGACAGACAATGAAAGTTTTTGTGGTTTTGCTTTTTAATGTTTCAAAGCAGTATTTCTCAGTGAGTGTGTCTTAAAGTCTTTGAAAGGATAATTTTTGTATCATCACATGTGCATTGTGTGATGTTTCACACCCCTGTTATCTACCCATTAATTGGTAGCTGGTTTTCAGTTTTTAAGGAAAAAAAAAAAAAATGCCTTCAAACAGTTCCAAATGCCCCCAGGAGGATTGAGACTTTCTTTACCAAGGCTTGTGCCCATCTGTTTCCAATGAGTGAAAAATTTGTGGAGTGAAATGAGCCATGTGACCCTGAGAACCCAGACTCAGAGAATTCAGTCTCACAGTTAACATGTTTTGGCCATTTTTCTATCTGAATATTTTTTGTTCATCTTGGAAAATTTGGGCTTGAAAAAAATATAATTGAGAGAATTGAACAGAAGTCATAGGCCATTCAATTCCCAAAGAAAGAGGAAGAAATGTTATGAGGAGCAGCTCTTTGCCACACTTTATAACTTGTCATACAACACGTAGTACCTCACTGGAGACCATAGGGAAGCAGCCTCGCCATACCTGGAACTAGAACAGACAATTGTATTTGGGAATCACCACCACCACCATCAGGGGCTTCCCAGGTAGATCTGTGTTAAAGAATCGCCTGCCAACATGGGAGATGCAGGAGACATGTGTTCAATCCCTGGCATGGGAAGATCCCCTGGAGAAAGAAATGGCAACACACTCCAGTATTCTTGCCTGTTCAATTCCATGGACAGAGGAACCTGGTGGACTGTAGTCCATGGGGCCACAGAGTGTCGGACACGACTGAGCACACACACCCCACCACTGTTGACTGCTTCACAGCTAAAGAAAAAGGCAGATCACCTCCTATGACCATGAGTAAGTGTTGAATTTTTTTTTCTTTAAAATATTAGATGCTAAGTATCTTAGTCTTTGTGGGGGTAAACCTTTCCTTTGACAATTATTCAACTCTGTCATTGTAAAGCAAAGCAGCTATGGGTGGTATATAAGTGATCATATGGTTGGTTTCCAGTAAAAATTTATTTATGGACATTTATACTTGAATTTTAGATATTTTTAACATGTCACAGAATATTATTCTTAAATTTTTAAATGATTTTAAAAGGAGAGATAACATTCTTTAATCTCTGACATAATTTTACAAAAATAGACAATCAGCCAGGTATGTTCCTTGAGTCATTTTGGTGATATCTTACCTTCAATAAAAAATGAGATTTTAAACTTTGTGGGCAAAACAATCTGTGTTTTGATGCTGCTGCTGCTGCTAAATTACTTCAGTCATTTCCGACTCTGTGTGACCCCATAGACGGCAGCCCACCAGGCTCGCCCATCCCTGGGATAAAATATTTGTAACAATTACTGAAAAATACATCATTCTCCAATTAAAATTAGACCATAAGTGAAAAGGGTGTCCCCTCATCATAACCATTTGGATATTAAGAATTATTCATTGTCATTTCTCTGATTAGACAAGCAAGGGAAAAAATATCTTAATGTCTAGTTTGATGGATAAATAAGAATGTTACTCTGTGTGAGTTGATCAATGAAAAATTGTTGTGGTTCTCTATATATATCACGTATTTCCATTAAACAGAAAAGCAGACTGCTGCTGCTGCTGTCACTTCAGTCGTGTCCGACTCTGTGCGACCCCATAGACAGCAGCCTACCAGGCTCCCCCGTCCCTGGGATTCTCCAGGCAAGAACACTGGAGTGGGTTGCCATTTCCTTCTCCAACGCATGAAAGTGAAAAGTGAAAGTGAAGTTACTCAGTCGTGTCCGATCCTGTGACCCCGTGGACTGCAGCCTACCAGGCTCCTCCATCCATGGGATTTTCCAGGCAAGAGTACTGGAGTGGGGTGCCATTGCCTTCTCCTAAATTAATATGCTTACAAAAATATCCACCTGTTAGAATACCCAGGAAAGAAAAGAGATGTCTCACCAGTGTTTTGTCCAAAAATTCAGGTACACATGGTGTCAAGGGTTAATTTTAAGTTAAGTGCTATGTTACATTTGCTAAGACCATGATTGATGGAAACAGCCTCTCTTGCAAGTGTTTAGTCTTTTCAATTTAATTTTTAAAATATTTTTTACTTCTTCTTAGAGAATAACATTAGCTTATAATGACATTGTATTATTTTAAAAGTCTACTTCAAAACTATAAGAATTATGACAAGAAAACTAACTCTCAAGAGGTTAAGAAAATAGACAAGAGAAAGAGTGATAAAGAAAGAGACAGAGACATGATAAATATCCAGACACACATAAACATGTACACACACATAGGTACAAAGACACAAAAGAGGGGGAGGCAGAAAAACACCCAAATGTGGCAAAATATACAACAAAAAAGTGGTGAATGGGGTCACATGAGAGCTGTCTCTACTAATCATGCTGCTTCTCCATAAATTTCAACTGTTTTTAGCATAAAAAAATTGTAAAAATAACTGTGTGGTCATTTTGGCTAGTTTTCCTCTAGTTCTTTTCTATAGTCAGTCATTAGATACTGTCAATTTGGGACTAACATGTCCATCATTATTCCACAAAGTATTCCAATTACTAGGAATTTCTGATGTTTTACCTCATTTTAATCTCTTCTTTTTACTTCTACATGTCAGAGGAATTCTCTTTAAACACTGCATCCAGGTTGAGATGCCAATTTGAATCTCTAGGTCTTCACATGCACTAGCCCCCACTGCCAACCACATTTAACTTCCTGCTCATAAATGCATTATATCATTTCCCTTCATTTCTCTCATATTTTCCTTTCTCCTACAATACGTTCTTCCTAACATCCTTTTGACCTAAATGTTCCTTACCTATACAATCAAGCTTAGCTTGAATTCTAACACTTCAGTGAAGCCTGTCATTAAATTCAAAGATAATTTTTAAGAGGAAAGATTATGACTCTCATTCAAAGGTACAGTGACTACAGAACAAAAGACTTCATATATTTATTATGTCATGTTGGAACCAGTGAGATACACAACTATTTAAAGTAGAATTTAAAGAGCAAATATATAAACACGACGGATATGCTAAAATGAATTTGTTAATACAAATTCACAAAGTGAAATTGAAAGTGTTAGTTGCTCAGTCATGTCCAATTCTCTGCAACCCCATGGACTGTAGCCTGCCAGGCTCCTCTATTCATGGAATTCTAAAGGCAAGAATACTGGAGTGGGTAGCCATTTCCTTCTTCAGGAGATCTTCTTGACTCAGGAATTGAACCTGAATGGTGATTGCAGCCATGAAATTAAAAGACGCTTACTCCTTGGAAGGAAAGTTATGACCAACCTAGATAGCATATTCAAAAGCAGAGACATTACTTTGCCAACAAAGGTCCGTCTAGTCAAGGCTATGGTTTTTCCTGTGGTCATGTATGGATGTGAGAGTTGGACTGTGAAGAAAGCTGAGGGCCGAAGAATTGATGCTTTTGAACTGTGGTGTTGGAGAAGACTCTTGAGAGTCCCTTGGACTACAAGAAGATCCAATTAGTCCATTCTAAAGGAGATCAGTCCTGGGTGTTCTTTGGAAGGACTGATGCTAAAGCTAAAACTCCAATACTTTGGCCACTTCATGCGATGAGTTGACTCATTGGAAAAGACTCTGATCCTGGGAGGGATTGGGGGCAGGAGGAAAAGGGGACAACAAAGGATGAGATGGCTGGATGACATCACTCACTCAATGGACATGAGTTTGGGTAAACTCCGGGAGTTGGTGTTGGACAGGGAGGCCTGGCATCCTGCAATTCATGGAGTCTCAAAGAGTCGGACACGACTGAGTGACTGAACTGAGCTGAACTGAACTCCTGTATTACAGGTAGATTCCTTACCATCTGAGCCACAGGGAACAATACAAAGTCAATATTCTTCATCAGAAGGTATTTTGCATTGTCGGCAATTATCTATGACTTGTAGTGTTGTAAAGGATCTCAAAGACAGTTAATATAATATACCCTATGGAGTCAGATAATGCAGATGATTAAGCTAAACAGAATACCCAGAAATCTACTTCTATATGTGCTATTTGGGAGATTGCTAGAAACATACAATCTCAGGCCTTATCCTAGAACTTCTGAATCAAAACCTGTATCTAAACAAGATTCACAGGTGATTTACATGCACATTAAAGTCTCCAAAGGACTGGCCCATAATAACATAAATGAATACAAGTATAAATGGTGGCTCAGCTGGCAAAGAACCTGCCTGCCAATGCAGGAGATGCAACAGACTCAGGTTCAATCCCTAGGTCTGGAAGATCTCCTAGAGAAGGCAATGGCAACCCACTGCAGCATTCTTGCCTGGGAAATTTCATGGACAGAGGAGCCTGTCTGTCTATAGTACATGAGGTCGCAAAGAGTGAGACCCGACTTAGCATCCACTCAGGCATGAATAAACTGTCTTATATCATTCACTATTTTGGTACTGTCTTAATAAGTTTCTTTATTTCCAAACTCTTAGGAAACCCTTTAAATAAACCGAGGAATTGAGTCAAATAAAAAAAAAAAATTCTCAACGTGCAAAACCTGTTACCACTTTTTTTCATTATAAGAAATTCTTAAATGTCTTTAAAAGTTATGTAAGCTGATGCTCACAGAGATAGGAAAATCAGAGCTGAGCTCATATTGTACTGGAAAAAACATCAGAACTATTGAAATTTTTTATACATTTTAAGTTTTAACGAATATGCTTCAGTACAATTTTATAGAAAAATAAAAGATTAGTATCAGATATTAAGGTAAGATTGACCAAACAGGTAATTTGCTACTTAAAGCTCTCAGAATAGAAGTATCTGTTTACTTATGTGATATTCTCAACAGTACTGTACTCCTGAAGATATTAAGCAGAGTTTTGATATCCCGGTCTTAGTAATTGTGAATTGAGTCAATTTAACACATGAGCAAATATAGTCTAACAAGAAATCAACAAAGCAAAATAGAATTCCTAGACTCAACTATTTTTTTTCAGTTTCTTATTAGGCTTAGGCATAATATTATTAAGTTCATTATATGAAAAACTGTGTTGTAGGGATAAAAATGCAACATTTTCCATACAGTAACATATTATGTGGTTTTTTTCTTGAAAAATTAAATAAATCTTACTATGAAAAATCATTAAGATTAAATATATTTTAGAGTATCAAAGTTTCTCCTAAACTTTCCTTTTTATGTCATTTGTCAATAAAGTTAAAGCTATTTTGTTTCATGTCTTTTTAAAAAAATTCTCATAATTTCTTTCTATTAGAACTTTATTTTTAAGTAGCAGTTCACAAGTTTTGTTTAGCTAGATCTATGGGAACAGCATTTTTAAAAGTTTAAATTTTAAAATATAAGGTTCTATTCTACTCCTTCCTTGTTGCTAAAGGGAAAGGTATCCAGTAATTAAATGGATTAAATGAAAGAACAAAGTTCTTAATTGTTAAGTATTCAATAGCCACCATTCCATTTCTAGAGAGGCTGTTTTTCCAACATTTATTTAATATGGAGGGACATATAGTGCTTAATTTACATATATAAAATTTGTATGTAATTTTATAATAAGTGAAAAACATCTTTCAGTATATAAATAATGATGGAAACTTAGATCAAAATCCCTGATTCCATGATATAGGCAGATTTCTGTAAAGTCTTTGAATTCCAACTAACATAAAATATGTAAATAAGAGGCTTCCAGTTTTCAAACTTTTAGTATTGGGTTGGCCAAAGAGTTCATTTGGATTTTTTTTTTTTTGTAAGATGTTAGGTTAAGGAAACGGAGAAGGCAATGACAACCCACTCCAGTACTCTTGCCTGGAGAATCCCAGGGACGAGGAGCCTGGTAGGCTGCAGTCCATGGGGTTGGTAAGAGTCAGATACAACTGAGTGACTTCACTTTCACTTTTCACTTTCATGCATTGGAGAAGGAAATGGCAACCCACTCCAGTGTTCTTGCCTGGAGAATCCCAGGGACAGGGGAGCCTGGTGGACTGCCGTCTATGGGGTTGCACAGAGTCGGACATGACTGAAGCGACTTAGCAGCAGCAGCAGCAGGTTAGGGAAAAAATTCGAATGAACTTTTTGGGTAACTCAATACTTATTTCTCACCTGCATTGTTTTAGATCCTACCCTTAGGGAAGCTGTTTTCCCATTGTTGTCTTAGTTAAATTGTAGGCTTCTGCTTGTTTTGGTTGGCTATTGAGCAAGAAACCATCTCTCTTGTCCATTCTTGTCTTGATGTCTCATTTTGTGTTTGACAGTTTGATTAGCCTAGCTTTCTGTTTTATAATATTCTGACTCACCAGAAGAGAATGAATATCAAATCTTATGTCTCAAAATGTTATTGTAAAACTGTACATTTCAAAACAATTAGTTTAACTCTGAAGTGAAGTGAAGTCGCTCAGTCGTGTCTGAGTCTTTGCGACCCCATGGACAGTCCATGGGATTTTCTAGGCAAGAATACTGGAGTGGGTTGCTATTTCCTTATTTAAACTTTTAACCTACAATTGTGCAAATCAGTTTTTCCTTAGGCTATACTAAAAGGAATATCTGATGATAGCGATGCTGCTGCTCCTGATTTTTACCCATGGCATTTAAGACACAGCTAAAATACATAGGACCACTTGTGAAAGTACTCAATAAAATGTTGGGATTTTACTTATAACAACTTTTTTTTTTTTTTTACTTATAAATGTTACAGAGGAAAATAAATTGCAAGTTGAAATCACAATCTATCTTCCCCATTTATCTCTGCCAATCTTGTCTCTCCAATCAGTTTTCCTGGTTCAATAATTTGTGCTTCTCTCTCTATTCACTAAAAAAGATATATCCAAATCAAGACAGTGTATTAAACATTGGGAGATTCAATGCATTCACCATAGGGAGAAAAAGCAAATTTAAAATGTATGTAATTTATAGTGTGTTTTCACTTAATTCATTTGACATAGCAGTTCTCTCTCTTTGTCTCTCTCCCTCACTCCAAGCCCCTCCCTTCTTTTTTCCCTCTCCATAATGAGAGAACGTTAAGTATCCCTTGGTCAGTACCCACTGTAATTTTTAACATCAAGTTTCTTAAGTCTGTAATTCTTCAACTGCATTATTCTGTACCCTTCTTCCCTAATGGAAAGGAGGGAGATATACCAAAAAGGATATAAACACGAAATTTATATGATAAGTTTATCTTTTATATTTAACTTCAGATTCAATGGTTTTCTTGATAATGGAAAGAGAAGAATCACATTTATTATGAAGGATATAAACACTTGAAAGGTGAATGATAAGAAGTAAGATGATCCTGGAGTACGGTGCTCTGTAACAACATCATTAACCTTGAGAAGATGCAGAGCTGGGGAGACAATTGCACAGAAAAAATAGATACTCTGAAATGCTAAATAGAAAGTACAAATTATTAAAACAAAACAAGTCTCTTTATTGTATCATAAAAGAAAGAGCTCTACTCCTGAGTACTATTAGGACTTAAGCACAGAAATAGACTTGACTTCTACACTTGAATCTCATCTTTTTCTCTGCTTTCTGAACTTATAATTAGACACATGTGTTGTTTTCAGGTCATCAGAACTAAACATTTCTTTTCCTGGTAAAAATGATATTTGTTACAGAAAAGGTAATTTGGAAAGAAATTCCCAATCTGCACTCAGAGAAATTAAGTTCCCATAAGAGTGTACACACAAGTTTTGGCCCTTATACTTTGTAATCTGTTTTATTTTTCTTCTTGTCTCTTGAGGATCCATCTATTAACCTCCAGAACTGTAGATGGACTAAACAATATCAGCTAAACACTATCACTGTTTATGTGCTTGAGCCATGATAATATTTGATTCAAGCACTGCAAATGGATAAAGTGAATGAATTCAATGGTGACACAAATAAATTGCAAGCTAAAAGATTTGAAAAGTTGCTATGTCCCACCCCAAACTTTTACTTTATTTTGTTAACATTAAAGTCTATAGCAAAAGAACATGATAAATCTAAATACGCTTGTCAATAGATTTTTTCCTGGATATCCTTTCTTACTATGGTTCAGAAAATATCTTGTTTATGTCCCTTTGAAAGACTTGGGCTTAAGTTTGCAAATGTATGAGACAGAGAACAGTTTTAAATGGTGAATCTTTATACTTTGTACATGCTTGCATTTTTGTCATCAGTTACCCTCTAGGCTTATAAAACTTATTTTGTTAAGTAATTAAGATATTTTCCTGTTTGTAAGTGTTATTACACTGAATAGAGGATGTGCATAATACAAAGCTGGTTCATGGAATAGGTCCATTTAAAATAGTTTAGAGTTGTTGAATATATTGATTTTAGAGACATTCTCTTCAAAAATAAAAACTAGAGTTGATGAAATTAGAAGTTCTTTCTCCATCCTTCCATACATTAGCTATTTAAATATATTTACTGAGTATGATCAGTGACTACTCTCTTGGATTCAATAACACTAGGGTATGAAGTATAATGAGAAATAGAGGATCCAAAATTAAATATAATAATACAGTAAATTAGGATTAAATATAATAATTTTTTTTGGAGAAATACCTCATATGCGTTTGCTGCTGCTGCTGTTGCTAAGTCACTTCAGTCATGTCTGACTCTGTACGACCCCATAGACCACAGCCCATCAGGTTCCCCCGTCCCTGGGATTCTCCAGGCAAGAACACTGGAGTGGGTTGCCATTTCCTTTTCCAATGCATGAAAGTGAAAAGTGAAAGTGAAGTTGCTCAGTCGTACCCAACTCTTACCGACCCCATGGACTGCAGCCTACCAGGCTCCTCCATCCATGGGATTTTCCAGGCAAGCGTACTGGAGTGGGGTGCCATTGCCTTCTCTTCATATGCATTTAGCACCTGCAAAAAGGTAAACTTTAGAGATGTAAACAAATTGTCTTGAAATTTTCTCTCACAACAGTTGAAACATTATATGTAAAAGGCCAAATTTAGTTCACTTCACTAAATCATTTAGTTCTTAAAACAATCATTTAAAGTGGTTTGTAATGATGTAATTTTATAAAAGAGGGAAGGTGGATGAAAGAAGATAAGAAGAAGCATTCAACATTCAAACCCAGATCTTCCTGACTTAAAATTCCACTTATATTTTCACACATGGAATTTATCTGATACATCTAGTTATTTGTTAGATCTATCTGTTTATCTATCTATCTATCATCTATTTATTTATCTATCATGGTATCCCAAGTCATGGAGAAATGACTTTTCATCAAAAAGTGGAAGGAACACAATCATGATGAAAGAGCATTTGAATGACATCTTGAAGGATGTATGGTATCACAAAGAGATAAGGAAAGCATGCATTCTAGAAGAAAGCAAGCATAACCTAAGTAAGGGATAAGTTAGTAGAAGGCAAAAGAAACATCAAATACTTGCTCCTCATAATAATCAAAATTTCTGCTTATGCAAGAGGTTCATTGACTCTTAGGAGGCAATATGTCTTTAATATTTCCTATCTGAGAGTTCAGGGGTCTTTTGCAAGTTCCTGGACCCCCCACCACAATGGGCCTTCCCTTATTTTTGTAAATAAAATTTTATTAAAACAGAGCCACACCCATGGGTTTATTTATATCATTGGCTATTTTTTCTGCTACCAAAATAGAATTGGATAGTTATAACAGAGAGTCTTTGTCCCCCAAATTATAAAGTATTTAGAAACTGGCCTTTTACACAAAAAGCTTGTGACCCCTCGTATTGATGATTTCAGTTCTAATCAACAGCTTGGTTTGCCCCAGCACTAAGAACTAACATTTACTGAGTGTAGACCCTTTTTTAGTCACTATATGTTAAGTAATTCAATCTTTGGTTCATTCAACAAAGAGTTCTTGAATTCAAAGCATTATTCTAGGACTGCATAATGGAAAACACGCACACGTATATACACAATTAAAACACTTTGCATAGTAGAGCTTCATTCAAAAGGAAATAGAAGGAAAATAATGAATAAATACATAATCATAAAATATCAGTAACCTATCTACAATGTTGAGTTAGAAATAATCTTTACAGAGGAAACATAACTAAAGTTATCAAAGAGGATGTGAAATATGAAAAGTGATTGAAGGTTTACTACGACAGTATTTGAAGAAGGAAATGGCAACCCACTCCAGTATTCTTGCCTAGAAAATTCCATGGAAAGAGGAACCTGACAGGCTACAGCCCATGGGGTCACAAAACGTCTGACATGACTGAGCGACTAACACTCATGACAGTACTGCAGATGGCTGCTCACATCCTGTTGACATGAAAAGTTATCTCCCAACAGCATTTTCCTCCAGCTACCACAGGAGTTAACGATAAGTGGTGGCAATTTATATCCTTGCCATAAGACTGCCCTTGGCTAACAGGAGCACTCCAACCTCATAGGCCTAGGGTCATGAACTCCTCTTCCTCAGTTCAGTTCAGTTCAGTCACTCGGCGTGTCCAACTCTTTGCAACCTCATGAACCACAGCAAGCCAGGCCTCCCTGTCCATCACCAACTCCTGGAGTCCACCCAAACTCATGTCCATTGAGTTGGTGATGCCATCCAACCATCTAACCTCTGCCGTTCCCTTCTCTTCCTTCCATCACTCTTTTCAAGCATCAGGGTTTTGTCAAATGAATCAACTCTTCCCATGAAGTGGCCAAAGTATTGGAGTTTCAGCTTCAACGTCAGTCCTTCCAATGAAGACCCAGGACTGATTTCCTTTAGGATGGACTGGTTGGATCTCCTTGCAGTCCAAGGGACTCTCAAGAGTCTTCTCCAACACCGTAGTTCAAAAAGCATCAATTCTTCAGCGCTCAGCTTTCTCTATAGTTCAACTCTCACATCCACACATGACCACTGGAAAAACCATAGCCTTGACTAGACGATCTTTGTTGACAAAGTAATGTCTTTGCTTTTTAATATGCTGTCTAGGTTGGTCATAACTTTCATTCAAAGGAGTAAGTGTGGTTTAATTTCATGGCTACAATCACCATCTGCAGTGATTTTGGAGGCCAGAAAAATAAAGTCAGCCACAGTTTCCACTGTTTCCCCATCTATTTGCCATGAAGTGATGGGACCGGATGCCATGATCTTCGTTTTCTGAATGTTGAGTTTTAAGGCAACTTTTTCACTCTCCACTTTCACTTTGATCAAGAGGCTCTTTAGTTCTTCTTCATATTTTGCCATAAGGGTGGTGTCATCTGCATATCTGAGGTTATAAATATTTTTCCAAGCAATCTTAACTCCAGCTTGTGCTTCCTCCAGCCCAGCATTTCTCATGATGTATTCTGTATATAAGTTAAATAAGCAGGGTGACAATATACAGCCTTGATGTACTCCTTTTCCTATTTGAAACCAGTCTGTTGTTCTATGTCCAGTTCTAACTGTTGCTTCCTGACCTGCATACAGGTTTCTCAAGCGGCAGGTCAGGTAGTCTGGTATTTCCATCTCTTTCAGAATTTTCCACAGTTTATTGTTATCCACACACTCAAAGGCTTTGGCATAGACAATAAAGCAGAAATAGATGTTTTTCTGGAACTCTCTTGCTTTTTCCATGATCCAGCAGATTTTGGCAATTTGATCTCTGGTTCCTACGCCTTTTCTAGAACTAGCTTGAACATCTGGAAGTTCATGGTTCGTGTATTGCTGAAGCCTGGCTTGGAGAATTTTGAGCATTACTTTACTAGTGTGTGAGATGAGTGCAATTGTGCGGTAGTTTGAGCATTCTTTGGCATTGCCTTTCTTTGGGATTGGAATGAAAACTGACTTTTCCAGTCCTTTGGCCACTGCTGAGTTTTCCAAATTTGCTGACATATTGAGTGAAGCACTTTCATAGCATCCTTTTCCTCAATCACTGATAAATGATGAGATAATGGACTTTGCCTTAGGACAACCTCTGAAGTATCAATAACATTCCAGGGCCCCCTGTGGGGTCCAACTGTGGCTAGACTTTTCCAACACTACATTTTTGCCTGATTTTCTTCTCTACACTGTTGCATTTCCTTACCACTTTCTCCTGAATGCATTCTGCTGATATATATCTGGCAAAAGAATTAATGTTTCAACCTCTGGTTCTATGAAGTTTTATGTAAGAAAGGTGAAAGGAAAAAGCATAACTAAGCAAATGAACAGTTAGAGGGGTTTTCCATGATATAGTAGGAAATAGTATAACATGGAAAATGGTGCTGGCAATAGAGGAAGGAAGGTTTCAAAAGAATTGAAAGCATTCTAGATTTATTTTTAAATTTGAGCCAAAAGGATTTACTAATTATGTCATGCGGGGAAAAAAAAAAAAAACAAGCAACAAACAAGAAGTAAGATATGAATCCTTAGTTTTAGCTTCAACAAATGACAGAATGGGGCTTCTCTGGTGGCTCAGATGGTAAAGAATCTGCCTGCAGAGCAGGAGACTAGGGTTCAATCCCTGGGTTGGGAAGATCCCCTGAGAGGAATATGACAACCCACTCCAGTGTTCTTGCCTCGAGAATCCCCTGGACAGAGGAGACTGGCAGCTACAGTCTATGGAATCACAAAAAGTCAGACAAACCGAGCAACTGAAACTGACAGAATAGGAGCTATTAACTGATACTGGAAACAATGAAAAAGAAACTGCTTTTGAGGAGAGAGTAGCCTTAAAACGTGCCTGGAAAATCCCATGGATGGAGGACTCTTGAAGGCTGCAGTCCATGGTGTCCCTGGGGGTCCGACACGACTGAGTGACTTCGCTTTCACTTTTCACTTTCATGCATTGGAGAAGGAAATGGCAACACACTCCAGTGTTCTTGCCTGGAGAATTCCAGGGATGGCGGAGCCTGGTGGGCCGCCATCTATGGGGTTGCACAGAGTCGGACACGACTGAAGCGACTTAGCAGCAGCAGCCTTAAAATATTATGGCTGTGTAACAAATTACCCTAAAATTAGTAGTTTCAAACAAAACAAACAAAAAATGCTCACAAAACTGCAATTCCAGCAGGATACAGTAGCAATTGCTTTTATCTGTTAGACTTGGTGTCAACCGAGTAGGGGCTGGAATGATTTGAAGACTCACTCATACCTAGTAATTATTGCTAACTATTGGATAAGACTTTAGCTGGAATTGCCAGATTATTTACCTTTAGTCGGAGACTCCATATGGCTTCTGTTTCCTTTCAATGTGCTGGTGAGGTCTCAAAGTTTGTTGTGCCAGGAAAAGACATGCAGGGGCATATTACCTTTTATAATCTAGTCTTGATTTAGATTATAATCCAGCTTTGTCACTTTTGCCACATTTTACCACTTTGGCTGTCACAAAGCTCTACAGAGATTCGAGAGGAACAATAAATACACCTAGTCTCCAACTCTTGATGATGGGAAGTAGGTATTACTTTAAGAGTGTGTGAAATGATCCTATATATCGGTATGAAATGGGTTATGTACACATGTATTCTCAAATCTCAAGGCACATTTGAGAAATACAATATACTGTGTTCAAGAAATCAGAAGGTTTGGACATGATAAGTTTGAGATGACCATGATACATCTAATCTGAGATTTCAAGAGGACAGAGCATATATGACTGATTTTAGAGAAAATATAACCCACATCCAAAAATTTAGAAAACATCACAATTATGTTTGCATTCCTTGGTTAAACATACTTAGAATGTGTTTTCACAAATGTCCTCTGAAATTTGATTATTAAAATTTACTTCTCTAGTTCTAGATTTGCATTCCAAAGAAGGGCAGTGAAACCAAGTGAGAGGTGTGTCATGAGGAAAATTCTGTATTGTTATTACAAGGGCAGACAGCTTTCCATTTGAAATGGAAAGCACTTCAAAATACATCAAGCTTCTAAGACCTCAGTCTTGAGTGCTGCCGCATTTCATGGTCAAGAACTAGCTATTTTCTATCAATGACAAAGATTTCAAGACCTCATAAGGCATAAAAAAAATTCACTACATTTTAATTCAATGTTTCTCACATCAGAATTGGTTTCTGGAACTATTAGTCTTACAATTAAATGAGGGAGTTTCATCAAAGTCACTGAAAAGCCTAGAGTTTTAAATATTTACTTTGAGTTGAGATTTAAGCAATTAGTCTATATTTTGTCTGGCTTTATTTAAATAATGCCTTCAGAACAAGCCGTTCTTCCCTGTGGCCTGAGTTTTTATGACAGAGCTATGTAGCTGTATACAGCCATGCCCACAAGCAGTACCTTTTTCCGAGGACCACAAGCAATACTCAATTCATTCCTTTATCAATAGGTAACAAGGTTTCTAGGTTCTAGTTCCAGTAATGAGCAATGAATTGTATTGCCTTCTGGTTCTTCTTCTCTAGATATCACAAATACACAACATTTCTTATTAAATTTCTTTAAGATCTGCTATCTATAAACAAGTTTTGAAACCAATTATTGTAGAAGTTTTGTTCTTTACAAGTCCTAGATTTCCTTTAACTAACTTAAAGAAAAGGGGAATATATGGGAAATACAGGATCTATAGTGAAGAAGAGAAAATTGGTTCAGAAAACATATAAACCACAGTTTCACAATTCCTTTTTGGAGACAAATTCTCAAGAGTTTCATTCCATTGTTACCATTTGCTGAATATGTGTGTGTGTGTGTGTGTGTGTATACACACACATACTTCTACTCTTGTCTGTTTATCATTAGGTTTATTGTTCAAGTACCATGGAGGAAAGAGTACTTTGATTATCAGACCCACCAGACGGTATGCAAAGAGAGTTAGGTAACACCACATATGGAAATGAAACACCACCAGGAAAAGAAGACAACAAAAGAAACAGACAATATTAAAACCACTAAAATCCAATAGTTCCTCTGTCTCCTGACAAAAGCTCTTGATTTCCAGAATAAGACTCATTTTAGACAGCTAAACTTAAAATGGATTCAAATTTTTATCCTCCTTTTGGGCACATCTTGATTAGTTTGACATCATACATGTAAACTTTGATGTACAAACACCACATTTTTTTGTTTATATTCTTAAATTTCATAACATTGAATCTTACAACTTAAAATCTGGAACCAGCCCAATGTTCTTGTTATTTTTACAAGAGTTCAGTTGAGTAGAACCAGGGAAGGTATTTGCATAACTAATAATCTATATTTGGATCACATAACTAGCCTTCAAACAAAGGTAAACAACCACTAGCCTGAAGTATAATTTGCTTTTCTGATTAATTCATAAATATCTTCATGGCCCCCCTTCTTTCATACAAAATACGTGAGTGTAGTGTAGGGGAGATTCAATAGGTATACTCTACTATACATATATAGATGTAAATATATCTGTAAATACATAGAGAGATATACAGATATAGCCTAAACAGTCAGTTTTTATCTTGGGTTTTAGTTTAGGATTGTGACAACTGTTTAAAAGTTAAATGTTACCTAAATTCAGAAAATGTTTTTAGATTAGTTTAAACTAAATAAACTGAAATTAGCTGTTTTCCTGAGTTTATTTTATTAAAAAGCATAGTTATTTCTGTACTAGAAAGCTTAAAATACTGATACAGAAAACAAAATTCAGAACTTCATGATTCCCAGTTGAAATATGATCAGAAACATCCCCTCTATTCTGTACAAATTCCAGATGCTCATCAGAGAAAATACACATACCTCTTAGAGATATTTCCCTTATAAAGAGTTTGACACTGACTTTCAACTCAGATATAGACATAATGTTCCTTTTCTCTAACACATTCCAGAATTTAGATATAAAATAGCCTAACAGCTCACAACTGTTATTTTCTGAAGCCACACAAGTTGGCATGAGTCCAGAGTCAAGAGAAAATGCTTGCCTCTTCTACCACCATCCTACCAGGGCTTCTTGAATCCCAGATTGCTCCAGAGGTTGGTTAACAAGCACAACTTGTTTCTGAATCTCAGTGAAGAATGTGTTACTTTGCTCTATCCTTCCTGAAGGGTGCATTCCTTGAAAATCCTCCCTGAGTTGCTTTCTTGGGCATTCATTCTTGAATGGGACCCTAGCTAAATAGTTCCAGATAGCTGTATTTCCTTCCATTTGCCAGGGACTTGTAATGTATTTGGGCCCTGTGGTGCCAATCCAAGGTTGTCAAGTACAGCATAGGCTTAATGCTTCTCCAGAAATCTTGGGATAAGCTTCATCTGTCATACTTCTCAAATCTATACTCTTGATCACTGAGCACAGGCATGACTTCACAGAAGTGCTTCAGCACTTCTCTCACCATCCTTCTCTCTCTAAACCTTTCCACCACACGCTTCAGAATTTCCATTCTGTACTAAACACAACCTGTTCAGGCACAATTCCCTATTTCAGCAACTGGGCTTACTGAAGCCAATCTCTTCCCAATATACCTATAGATTAGGAGATAGAACCTCAGTTCTGTTTACTGAATACTGATGCCCCCAGTAATTTCCCCAGCAACTATAATTTTATTTGGGCTCAAAAACATACATTTCTCCTTTTTTGCCACTTTTTAAAAAACTTTTTTCTAAGTATGAGAATTGATAGAATATTTTGTCATCTTAAACTATTCTTTAGAATTTTTTTTAACTTTTTCTTTTATTTTGGGGTATAGCCAATTAACAAACAATGGTGTGATACTTTCAGGTGAACAATGAAGGGACTCAGCCATAAATATACATGTGTTTGTTCTCCCCCAAACTCCCCTCCCATCCAGGTTGCCACATAATATTGAGCAGAATTCCATGTACTATATATAGTAGGTTCTTGTGGCTAATTCACTTTAAATACAGCAGTCTATACATGTCTGTCTTTCCTGGTAGCTCAGTGCTAAAGAACCTGCCTACAATGTAGGAGACCTGAATTTGGTCCCTACGTCAGAAAGATCCACTGGAGAAGGAAATGGGCATCCATTCGAGTATTCTTGCCTGAGAAATCCCATGGACAGAGGAGACTGGCAGGCTACAATCTATGGTGTTGTGGCCTGTAGGTATGACTTAGAGACTAACAACAACAAAATGCCTGTCCATCCCAAACTCCCTAACTATCCTTCTCTCCATCCTTCTGCCTGGCAACCATAAGTTCATACTCTAAACCTGTGAGTCTGTTTCTAAGTTCATTTGTATAATTTCTTTTTAGATTCCACATACAAGGGATGTCATACAATATTTCTCCTTCTCTGTCTGACTTCCTTCACTCAGTATGACAATCTCTAGGTCCATTCATGTTGCTGCAAATGGTACTATTTCATTCTTTTTGATGGCTAATATTCCATTGTATATATATATTCCACATTTTCCTTATTCGTTTGTCTGTTGATGGACATTTAGGTTGCTTCCATGTCTTGACTATTCATTATCAAACATCATTCAGAAAAATAAGGTCAAGATGGATTAAAGACCTAAATGTGAGACCAGACACTGTAAAACTCCTAGAGGAAAACAGGCGGAACACTCTCTGACATAAATTGCAGCAATATCTTTTTTATCCATCTCCCAGAATAATGGAAACAAAAACAAACAAATGGGACCTATGTAACCTGAAAGCCTTTTGCACAGCAAAGGAAACAATTAAAAAAATGAAAAGACAACCCACAGATTGGGAGAAAATATTTGCAAATGATATGACCGACAAGAGATTAGTCTCCAAAATTTACAACTTCTCCAGGGGTTCTTCCCCACCCGGGGATTGAACCCTGCTCTCCTGCACTGCAGGCAGATCCTTCACGATCTGAGCACCAGCCAGAATGGCTATCATAAAAAAATCCACAGACAGTAAATGCAGGGTATTTGCCTTCACTGTTAGTGGGCTATAAACTGGTTCAAACACTAGTAGGAGTGTATGGAGGTTCCATGAAAAACTGAAAACTAGAGTTAGCATATGATGCTGCAATCCCACTCCTGGGCATATATTTGGAGAAAAACATGATCCAAAAGCATAAATGTACCCCAATGTTCATTGAAGGACTGTTTACAATGGCCACTCTTCTTCTTCATTTCTGGAAGTATTTTGTTTGATTTTCCTTTTAGTAAGGCAGAGAATCTTTGCTTGGATGATATCTTCTCCCCCTCCTACATTCTCCTGCAGATTTGAGTTTTTAAATATAACTCTTTAAATAAATGATTTCTTTATTTCCCCTCTGTTTTATACACAGCCAATAAACAAAGAATTGCCTTAGATTTTGAATGATGGCAATAATCTAAAAAGAAAGGGATATATTTTTTCATTCAATTTTTGTTGCCATGAAGATGCATGTAAATAGAAGAGATAAAGTATTTTTAAAAATAAAAGCAGAAAGAAAGGAAAAAGAAAAATTAATCTAGTCAGAGAAAATTTTCTTAATACAGCAAAATTTAACTAAAGTGGCTATTATGGGATCAAGGGCACAGAAAAGGGTATGGTGAGGTCCATGGTTATCTACCATATTTCCTCACCACTAGCCTCTTGGTTCTTTGTTTTACCTACAGTATAGTAGTCTAATGTAATTAATGACTCCAAAATTAATCATATCAGATCAGATCAGATCAGTCGCTCAGTTGTGTCTGACTCTTTGCGACCCCAAGAATCTCAGCACTCCAGGCCTCCCTGTCCATCACCAACTCCCGGAGTTCACTGAGACTCACGTCCATCGAGTCAGTGATGCCATCCAGCCATCTCATCCTCTGTCGTCCCCTTCTCCTCCTGCCCCCAATCCCTCCCAGCATCAGAGTCTTTTCCAATGAGTCAACTCTTTGCATGAGGTGGCCAAAGTACTGGAGTTTCAGCTTTAGCATCATTCCTTCTAAAGAAATCCCAGGGCTGATCTCCTTCAGAATGGACTGGTTGGATCTCCTTGCAATCCAAGGTACTCTCAAGAGTCTTCTCCAACACCACAGTTCAAAAGCATCAATTCTTCAGCATTCAGCCTTCTTCACAGTCCAACTCTCACATCCATACATGACCACAGGAAAAATCATAGCCTTGACTAGACGAACCTTTGTTGGCAAAGTAATGTCTCTGCTTTTGAATATGCTATCTAGGTTGGTCATAACTTTCCTTCCAAGGAGTAAGCCTCTTTTAATTTCATGGCTGCAGTCACCATCTGCAGTGAGTTTGGAGCCCAGAAAAATAAAGTCTGACACTGTTTCCACTGTTTCCCCACCTATTTCCCATGAAGTTCAAATCCTCTCTTCAGTTCCCTTGACTTAGTTTGTTTTCAACTGAACATTGCTGCACTTCATACTGCTGATCATTGTCTCATTCTAACAATTCTTTTTTTTGGCACATTGTTCTCTTCTGATTTCTTCTCACATTTCAGAATCTCTTTCCAGTGAGTCCCACGAATTTCTTTTCCTTTTCTGCAGTTTGGGTGGGAATTCCCAAGCTCTATTCCTTATTCCTGCTGTCTCTTTCCTTAACTTTTAACTGTAACACTATTCACTCCATTTGCAGAGTGGTCTAAAGCATAACCTTTGGAGTAAGATAGACATGTTTTTGTTTGTTTGTTGTTTGTTTTTTAAATTGGAGTATAATTGCTTTGGAGAAGGTAATAACAACCCACTCCAGTATTCTTGTCTGGAGAATTCCCATGGACAGAGGAGCCTGGCAGACTACAGTCTATGGGGTTGCAAGAGTCGGACATGACTTGGCGACTAAACCATCACCACAATAATTGCTCTGCAGTGTTGTGTTAGCTTCTGCTCTACAACATCATGAATCAGCTATATGTATACATATACCCCCTCTTTTTTGAGCTTTCCTCTCATCCCATGTCTCACCTCTCTAGGTCATTACAGAGCACTGGGCTGAGCTTCCTGTGCTATTCAGTGGCTTGATCAATGGAACAGTATAGAAAGCCCAGTGATAAACCCATACACCTATGGCACCTTATCTTTGACAAAGGAGATAAGAATATACAATGGAGAAAAGACAGCCTTTTCAGTAAGTGGTGCTGGAAAAACTGGACAGCTACATGTGAAAGAATGAAGTCAGAATACCTTATAACACCACACACAAAAATAAACACAAAATGGATTAAAGACCTAAAAGTAAGACTAGACACTCTAAAACTCTCAGAGGAAAACATAGGCAGAACACTCTTTGACATAAATTGCAGCAAGATCCTTTTTGACCTATCTCCTAGAGTAATGAAAACCAAAGCAAACAAATGGGACCTAATTAAAGGAAACCATCAACAAGACAACCCTCAGAATGAGAGAAAAATATTTGCCAAGGAAACAATTGACCAAGGATTAATCTCCAAAATATACAAGTGATTCATGAAGCTCAATATTGAACAAACAATCCAGTCAAAAAATGGGCAAAAGACCTAAACAGACATTTCTCCAAAGAAGATATTCTTGCTTGGTTGCTCAGTCATGTCCAGCTCTGTCTGTCATCCCATGACTGCCAGGCTCCTCTGTCCATAGGATGTTTTCAGGCAAGAGTACTGGAGTGGGTTGCCGTTTCCTACTGATGGCCAACAATCACAAGAAAAAATGCTCAAAATCACTCATTATAAGCAAATCAAAATGAGATATTACCTCACACTGGCCAGAATGGTCATCATCAAGTACTCTACAAATAATAAATGCTGGAGACAGATTTGGTTTTAATTATAAACTTTTAGGCTTAATATTTTTGTAACTTTGGGAAAGTGACCTAACCACTGGGGAGGGGAGGGTTATATTCTGCATTAGTAAAATGGAGCTAAGCATCTCCAGGTTAATACTGACATTTGTACATGAAAACGAATATAAGTAAAACCAAACATAGAACCTATTAACATATTAACATTTTTCTCCTTCTAATTCTATTTCAATTACTAATCCTCCAAATGTTGTAGATTATAAAATTCAGTTTTATTTGAACTATTTCAGTATCTAATTAGTTTTCATCCTCTGTTTTGTTTTCATGTACTGTTTTTCTTTGCATTGTCACGCTCACCTATTATTTCTTTCCCATTCCTTTTAGAAAGTTACTTAAAGCTCATTAATTTCACTGTATAAACATTCTTAATAATATTTACCCAAGTTGAAGAACTTGTTTCTCTCCAAAAAGTGCCTTGTGAATCTAGTGATTAGTATCTCTTTAAAGACATTTTTATTAAATTAAATGACTTTATATTTTAACAGAATAAGAAAAAACCTGCTGAAACATAAGTGTGATAGCACTTGTACAAACACATAGACATTCTAAAGTTTCTCTGAAAATTTTCTTCAATATTCACAGTGTAACTAAAGTTTTTAAAAAGTTAATGTAAGATTGATTTTAGAAAATACATTTCTTTACAATATTTGCATATTAAATAATTTATTAATAAAATAAATACACACTTTTGTTAAAATATTAAAATACATGTTTTTATTTACATTTGAAATTATTAACAGGAAAGCTGCCTTTCAATATATTAAATATAAATACAATTCATTCAGATGCATAGGTCTATAATAATAGACAATTATTCACAAATATTAAGAAAATTCAGCATACTATAGAAATGGTAACTAGTGGGGACTTTTTTTTTTTTCTTAGGGAAAAGAAAACAAGCATGTACTGATAAAGCTCATCAGAAATGGTTTTATTGGCTCTGTGAAGGTATGTGACTACAAAGTCAACAATTAAATTTTGATTTTCAAAAATTTTCATTGCCTATTTTAGAAAAAGAAAGTGACCAAACATAGCATGCAAAAACTCAGGACATCTTATAAACATAGAAACATCAGAAAAATATTATTTCCCTATATAAACAATATATAACCTCATTTTTCTAGATTTAATAATGACAACATAAATGATATGTATAAAATGAGTGAAAAAACTCATGAAAATTTGTAATTGGCAAGTGAAAAGCTTATCCACATGTATTTTAATTTTTAAAGTGTGACAGACTATGTTTATATGTTAAAAGCTAATATATTTTGTTGATATGGAATGAACTGGAATATATAGATTTGGGTAATAATACTGGTCTCTGTCTCAAATGTGAATTCTTTCTCATTTCTGTGAGAAATTTTATAACATTTTTATTAACCCGATTAGTTTTCCTGAATATTGTTTTTAACTAAAACACGTGTTTACAATGACCTATTTTCCTGAGACTTTTAGCCAGCATTTTTTATAGTCACGCTTCTGAGAAATTGCTTGATGACCAAGTCTGGACTACAGATAACTCAATCCTCATGATAGTAATAGGGATCCAGACGTAAAGCTTCATATGCCCATGTGTATTTTCATACAGGAATTTGCATGGGTGAAAGTCATTATAATGAATGTCCATTAAAGGAATGTATTATTTAATTAAATGCATCCCCATTTTTTACTGATTTTATTATTCTTAGGTAGAGCATAAAGCAGCCAGAAAATACAAATAAAATCTCTAATAAAATACATAGGGCATATCAAATGCATTGCTTCAAACAGATGGAATATATCCCCCCAAAATAGTCATGTATTTGTTCCCTCACGCATTGAGCTTCTGTTGTGCTACCACAAGACGTTTATGGTCCTTATTTTTACAAAGCTCGTAATTTAATTGCTGAGACTTGTGACGGAAATTTATATGGTGCTGTGACAGCTGCAATGGATGATAATTTTACAAGCAGATAAAAATACATAGGGGAGCTCCTAGGTGAACTTGGTGGGAAGTGGCAAAGAGTTCTAGAAAAAGGAGAGATATGTATTATTTAAAAAGAAACAGTATGACGGGGATGGCCTTTTCCAACCAGTTAACAGTATTGGGAGAAAAATATTGTAAACCAAGGGACACCATAAGCAAAAGCAATGAGGTGAGAAAGTCCATAAGGTACAGAGAAATGTAAGCAGTTAACATTGAGGAATACAAATATGAATTAAATAGTGTGAATTAAAGAGATGGGGAGGTAGGCAGGAATCAGATCAGGGAAAGCTTTTCATATATTACTGACTCATTAACAATGAACTTATAGTCAACAGCTCTATACCTGATGATGGCGATATACAAATATATTCTCTGTAATGTGCAAATATAGAATAAATGAAAAGTGGCAATATGACTACTCTCTCTCTCTTTATATACACACACACACACACACACACACACACAGGTTCCCCAGTGGCTCAGATGGTAAAGAATCTGTCTGCAGTACAGAAGATCCTAGTTCAATCTCTGGGTCAAGAATATCCTCTAGAGAAAGTCAGACATAGCTGAGCGACTAACAAACACACACACACACATACAAACACAAATGTGAAATTCTTTACAAAAGATAAAGTTAGATGTAATTCATGTATTAAAAACTTTAGGAAAATATGTTAGTATTGTAAAACTTCTCTTGACTTAAACTATCATTTATGATATTGGTATTTTTTGCACTCTTTAAAATCTTTCCCTGAATCCCCATCATCACTTCCCAATAACATTGTTCCATGACTGATTTCATTAAAATAAATTAAAAAACAGTAAAATCTTAAAATGCAAATGATACAATCAATATACAAAAAGACATTTGCCTTGCAGTTCTAGACCATATAAAATGTTCATGAAAGATGGAAGGAGCTGGATTCCATTACTTTAGCAGAGAAACATTTCAAGCTGCCCCATTGTTTTTAATTTTGGTACATTAATAAAAGTTGTGGGATCCAGGAGAGAAATACAGAAATAGAAATATTTATTTTAAAAGGAATTAAAATACTTTATGTTTGCATCAATTTACAAATAAGAAAAATTACACTGTAGAATATAACTAGCCAAGCACTTAGGAAATACCACCCATGCATCTGAGGACCATATGGAAATATGAAAAAGGAAATATTTCATATGTCTTTCTAAATTAAAATTAGTCAATAACCAACCAAATTAAATCCCATTGAAACTGCAATTGCAGATGCCAAATTGTATTTTTCTAATTGATTCAAGATTTACTGGCATGTGACCATGAATAAACAATAAAGAAGAATACATGCATACTTTTATGTTTCTGTGCAACTGTCTGTATCTCTTGTGGGTCTACATCTGTATATGTGTAGATATGAAACTTAGCAATCAGGGATAGTTTAACACTATCTCTATTTCTTGTCATTTAGACTAAAACCAAACTGAAGTTGCCCCAATTCTCCTTTGAGTTATAGATTTCATCACTGACATGTGAAAAACAGAACTCATGATTTCCCACCAATAAAACCCCCAAACTTTCTCCCAAGTCCTAATCTCCCTCACATAAGAAAATCACATGCACCAAGTTCTTCAAGCCAAAAACTAGGAGTCATCTCTTATTCCTTTCTTTATTTACCACCCACTTCTAACCATCATCAAATCTTCTCAATTCTAACTTTACAACATCTCTCCCTATTTTCACCTCTACCAACTTATTTCCAGCTGTTTTTTCCTTCTAAATTATTTCAATAGTATCCTCCATTGGTATCCCAGCTTCTACATTTGCCTCTATAAAATCAATTCTCTGGAAAGAATTTTTAAAATGTGAATCATTACTTGCTGCTTGATATTCTACATTTACTTTCCATTTATAAACTAAATTGTTAAACAGTTTACAAGCTTTTACATAATCTGGCCTTTGCCTATTTCCAACATCATGTGATACCAACTCCTCCTTACCTCTTACACTCTTTTTGGTATTATTTTACTTTAACTCCCCAAATAATGAACTCAACACCTCCCTGGGGCCTAGATTCTACACACTCTGTAAAGTCTGATAACTTCAGATCTTCTCACTTTCTATATTCTTTATGTTTTCCTAACTCAGAGCTATTTTAAATGACACCCATTATCTATATTAAAATTCCCTTTTCTTTCCATAGTCAATAGAGTGCAAATTGCAGGAGAGCAGTGAATTATTTGCCCTCTACTATACTCCTGGATAGCTCAAATGGTAAAGAACCTACCTGCAATACAGGAGACCTGGATTCAATCCCTGGGTTGGGAAGATCCCCTGGAGAAGAGCATGGTAACCCACTCCAGTATTCTTGCCTAGAGAATTCCATGGACAGAGGAGCCTGGTGGGAACCAGTTCATGGATTTGTAAAGAGTTAGATATGACTGAGCAACTTTCACTTTCCAATTTTCATACTCAAAGATGGAGACTAGTCCCTGGCATCTAGGAAGCTTTCACTGAATATGTTTTGAATTCATATCAAACAGTTGTTATAAATGTTCTATAATGTTATATTATAGAACATGTCACATTTAAATCAGTTATAACTAATTAAGGCACAGCAGAAATATTATATAGGGAAGTAATGGTGGCATGCTGTATGTAGATACTATTATCTGTTCATTTGTTTATTTAAGTACTCACAGTTCTTCTGTTTTGGATGAGTTTTAAGTAATATTTGTGATAGGTATCTCTTTTTAATAAATGATATTAGGAGTAATAATTTTGCTGAAAACTTATGGTATAAAACATTAATATTCTCAAAAGAGCTCTTATTGTGAATGGTTCACAGAGAATTCGTTAGTCAGGGCCTAGGGAATAAGTTTACACCAAATATAGACACATACACATATTTGTGTGTATGTGTATGTGCTAAGTTGTATCAGACTCTGAGACACCACGGACTGTAGTCCACCAGGATCCTCTGTCTTTGGGATTTCCCAGGTAGTAACACTCGAGTAGATTGCCATTTCCTTCTCCAAGGTTCTTCATGACCCAGGGATTGACACTATATCTCCTGCATCGGCAGGCTGATTTCTTTACTACTGAGCCCTGAGGGAAGCCCACACATATTTTCAGTGTTATATAAAAGTTCAAAGTAGTATTAAAGGCATTATTTTTATACCTCTGAGATATTACTAATACAGGAGTAGAAAACAGACTACAAATGCAAAGGAATACAAATCGAATGTATGAAATGGGAGAACAAAACTGTACACCTTCTTAAAATCAACTATATGGGGTGAGGATGGGAAATAAACAAAACAGAGCTTATACCAGTAAATAGAATGCTTCAGTAAGTTTCAGAAATTTGAAAACTATGGATGTAGCATCACTGTGAAGAAGCCACAACCCTCTTAATATATTTGGAGAAATCTGAACAAAAGATAGAAACTGATCTATTTATTAATTGGTATAGGAGATGGCCTGCCTCTTTGACGAAAGGCATTGCCACGGACAGAGCTAAAACCTGAAGTTCAAAAGATGGGGTTGTTTACAAGCTTTGGTTTGCAAAAGCATAGTCATAAATTTTAAAACATGATAATTGTTTCAAGCACATTAAGCCACCAATCAGGAGAATATTTTGTCAAAGCATATACCTGATAAAAGATTATATCCTATGCAGAACTCTCAAATTAATTAATTTGAGTGAAAGAAGCCCAATCCAATAAAATAAAATAAAAAAGTGTGATTCCAATATATGTAAAATTGTAGAAAACCCAAATTAATATCTAGTGATAGAATCAAGTCCTTGGTTGCTTGGTAAGGAGGAGCAGGAATGATTACATAAGCTGTCACAGGGTAATTTTTGCAGAAAACTTTTAGAAGTGAGGAATAGATTCAGTACCTTGATTGTGGTGTGTTTACATGTGTAAAAACTTACCAAAAAGCATATATTAACTTTAAATATGTGCCTCATGTGCTATGTACTGTGCTCGGTCGCTTCAGCTGTGTCCAATTCTTTGCAACCCTATAGACTGTAGCCATTGAAGCTGCCCTGTACATGGGATTCTCCAGGCAAGAATACTGGAGTCATTGCCATGTGCTCCTTCCCAACCCAAGGATCGAATCTGCATTTCTCAAGTCTCCTACATTGGCAGGCAGGTTCTTTACCACTAGCACCATCTGGGAAGCCATTTACCATATATGACATATCAATAATACCTCATTGAAACTTTTAAAAAGAAAACAAAGTGAAAAGCAAAAGTGAAATAAAACTTTGTTTGGTCAATTCCAGTCTGTCGATGCCAGAAAAGCTATCAGCTATAACCTACTCCCAAGACAGACTTCATATTTTTCTCTTTGGGGAATACATTCACAGTATTCAGAAAACTTATTTTCCTCCAGATGATTCTGTTACAGATTAAAACAGAAGCCCTCACTGCCAGATTTTTCTCTCTCTTCTTCCCCAAAGCCTGTAGTCAAATTTCCCACTGATAAAATAACCCTCCCTTTTAGCAGATGAAACCAATCCAAGCTACAGATGTTATGTGACTTGCACTACCTATTATGTGTCCCAGGTCAGTAAAGGACCACCAAGCATTTACAGGAAGCAAGCAACATGGAGGGAAAAAAAAAAAAAACCAAAATGGGAAAAAAAAAAATTAAGAACCAGGAGGATAGCAAGCTAATTGTAATATGTTTAACAAAACAAGATTTAAAAAAATTATAATTAATATATCAAAAGGAATTTATGAAGAACTTTATCTAGGAAACAAAGAAAGTGCTACAGAAATTAAATAATCAGACTAAACTCTTAGATGGTAAAGCACTAAATATATTGAAATATAATAACAGCGAAACAAAATGAAAATCATACAATGAAAAAACATTTCTAAGATTACAGAACAAAAAAGATAAATAGAAAAAAATGAGAGAAAAGATGTAAACAATAATTGAAGAAGTCTAAGATTTATGTAATACAAGTCCAAAAGGGAGGTAAAAATGTGGGATAGAGAAAATAATTAAAGAAATAAGGTTGGTAATTTTTCTAGAATGGGGGAAAAATGGAATCTTCTTAAAATGGCTCGGTGACAAGAACTGATGAAAAATGACCTACCCACTACTTGAACACTTCTAGAGATAGAAACAAATGCAAAAAAATAAGAATTAGACCAACATTGGACTTGATGTCAGCAATCAGATGAAAGAGACAATTCAGCACCTCCTTGGATCTTCTGAAGAGGATGATTTAGAGCAAAGTAGATTGTAGTAAATTTTACTCTGTGCATGCAGAATAAAGACTGTTCAGATAGTCATGGTTCAGAATGTTTACCTCCTATAGAATTATCTTAAGAATTTTCTGTACACATTGGGAAAGTAAGGAAGAGAAGCCAGGAGATCTAGGATAGTTGTTAACAAATCCAGAGGAGTAATAAATGGAGATCCAGCCTTTGAGGAAAGGATCTTTCCATGAAGGAAAGAGACTTGGTAGAAAAGAGAGTATGAATGGAAGTATGGGAAAAGAAGAAAGTAGGTTATAATAAGACTTCCCCAGTGGCGGAGCAATAAAGAATCCACCTGCAATGCAGGAGCAGCAGGAGACATGGGTTTGATCCCTGGGTTGAGAAGATCTCCTTGAGGAGGTCATGCAGCCCACTCCGGTATTCTTGCCTGGAGAACCCCATGGACAGAGGAGCCTGGTGGGATATAGTCCATGCGGTTGCAAAGAGGGCAAAGAGTTGGACAGGACTGAAATGACTTAGCATGCAAGCAGGATATAATAGAAAGAACGACATCAGAAAATGCAGAGGAAAAAAAGAATAAGAAAGGTATGATTACACTATGCAATGAATGAAAATATGTCAATATTTAAAGTGAGTGGATGTAGGAGAGATAATTAAACTTTAGTGCTTACTATAAACCAAGAGATCTTATGTTTGACTTACAAAGAAGGGAATTAATATGTCACAAAATTTAGCTAAGTATTAAAAAAAATATTTATATGGTAATGATAACCCAAAGACAGTTTAATATTTTTTAACTTTTAAATCAAACTATAAGCAAAGTACAAAATATTTTGTTGTGTTATAGAATATAACTCTTAATAATGTAACTAGATGTTAGTAATTGTGAAATCAAAGATAGAGCTTAGAGGAGGAAGGGCATGGAATAGGGGAAGAATGAAAAATATTGATAGGTTACTATCCTCATCTTACATTCTGGGGAGTAAAGAGATGGAAAACTTAAGAGGTTTACATATAGTAGATCAGTTTAGAAAAGCAGTCAATGAAAGACCTAAAAACAATATATATCCCAGATGCTGGGAAAGGAGACTTGGAAGAGAAGGTGGTAAAATCTAGTTAAATTTTCACATTTCTTAGGGGTAACGAAACATAATCTATATTTGTTAACCCAAAAATAGAACCATAAACATAATGTTCAGAATATTAAATCTAAATATATTTAAAAAATCTAGAAATAAAAATCTTGAAAAAAAAATCTGAGAGGGATTAAGGATGGAGAAGAAAGAAACAGGACACAACATAAGAGGTTCAATATAAGGAGTTCTAAGGTTTTGATTTGTTACTGTGCTCATTCCTTAACAAGGTTTAAAAATCAATTAATGATAGACATTCTATTTTTAAATTTCAACCAATGATAGGTAAACATTTCATTGTTGTATTTATATCCTAACCAGCCATGGTGCTTTTATAATTCTGCTTGATTTTTTTTTTTTTAATATTCTAGGGTGTCTAGTCATTACTAAGAGCCTAAAGGGAAAGGGGAAGTCGCTCAGTCGTGTCCGACTCTTAGCGACCCCATGGACTGAAGCCCACCAGGCTCTGCCGTCCCTGGGATTCTCCAGGCAAGAGTACTGGAGTGGGTTGCCATTGCCTTCTCCAACTAAGAGCCTAGAATACCAGCTAATCCCTACAATTAGCAGTCAAACCTTCATAGAAGTCACTAAATCACATACAATCCTCCCCTGTCACTCTTCACTCACCACTTCCACCCCCTTCGTGGTCGTGAAACTCTCTTTCCAAAGTTCTTTCCAGAACTAACAGAGTTCACTGACAGTTAGTATTTGGATCTTCAATCCTTGGAGGCCAAAGCAGTAGCAGAAACTATAATGATTACAAAATCCCTACTGTTTTGAGGAAAGTTATGGTAATATTTAATCTATTTATTTGTGCTGGGTTCTATATTTTTCCCAAGCAAATTCCAAAACTATATTTTACATTTTCCAATAGTATCCAGCAGAACTTAGGATTTTTATACAAAAACAGATGTACTGGGGAGCATATACACACAAAAGTAATTTAAAACAACTATTTTTTTTTTAAATCTGTCTCAATGTGGGAAACCTCAGATAATGAATGTTTCTAAACAGTAGTTCTAACTTATTTGTGTTCCCTTGTTATTGACTAATATCATGTGTCTTCTGGGAACTTTAAAAGTCAGGAGTTCAAAAAAGACCACAACCCTGAAATACAACCACAGCTTTTTATTGCGATACAAATGCCAAATGCCGGTATTCAATTTCTTCCATCTACCAACCTCACTGCAGTTATGTGACCTCAGCTTATTTTTATTTATCTTAATTTCACTTTGTTCAGCAGGTGTTTATTTATATCCTAGTTTAAATTCATTCTTCTCAAAGCTATTAACAGAGTGGTTTGTTCATGAGTAAACATGAAATAGATTATTTTCCCTTGGTTAAACTCAGGAGTACTCAAAATGTTTTCTTTGCCAATCAAGGAGACTCCATCCATCCTACCTACGTTAAATAGACCTAAATTAGCTCCCTAGGTAATACTGAAGCATGAAAGAATAGAACCTTTAAATGTAGCCTCTCTCCTCTCCATGAGAGACTGCTCATTATCACAAATGCTATAGAAAGATTCAGAAGATAATCTTACAAGGAAATGTGTAATATTTATTTTTGTTCCACATCACTGTTAAAGATGCATACATAATTTTTACTAAGTAATTTGTAAATACGTATATAGCTCTTAGATAATTTGCTATATTGCTTTTAAAAATACATATGTGTGTGTTTACACACACACACACATATATATATGTTCAAGTGAAAGAAAGAGCTCATCTCTTACTTTAAATCAAAAGTTAGAAAGGATAATTCTTAGTGAGGAAGGCATGTCAAAAACCAAGGTAGAACAAAAGTCAGGCTTCTTGCACAAAACTGTTAGCCAAGCTGTGAATGTAAACTAAAGGTTTTGAAATTTAAAGTGTTACTTCAGTGAGCTCACAAATGCTAAGAAAGCAAAACATCTTTATTGCTGATACGGAGAAAGTGTTAGCAGTCTGGATAGAAGATCAAACCAGCCACAACCTTCCCTTAAGCCAAAGCCTAATTCAGAGCAAGGCCCTAACTCTCTTCAGTTCTATGAAAGTTGAGAGAGGTATGGAAGCTGCAGAAGAAAAGTTTGAAGCTAGCAGAGAATAGGTCATGAGGTTTATGGAGTGAAGTCATCGCTGTAACATAAAAATACAAACTGAAGCAGCAAATGCTGATGTAGAAGGTACAGCAAATTATCCAGAAGGTCTAGTAAAGATAATTAAAGAAGGTGGTTCCACAAATTAACAGATTTTCAATGTAAGCAAAAGGACGTGTTTTATTGAAAGAAGATGTCATCTAGGACTTTCATACTTAGAGAGGAGAAGTCAATACCTGTCTTCAAAGGACAGGCTAGCTCTATTGTTTGGGGCTAAAGCAGTTGGAGACTTGAAGTTGAAACTAGTGCTGATTTAGAAAATCCATTAACAAATATGCTAAATCTATTATTCTGTCCTTGCTCTATAAATGAGACAACATAGCCTTAATGACAGTACATTTTGTTTACAAAGAATTTTTAAAACCTTTACTGAATATTTTAAGCCCACTGTTGAAATTTACTTCTCAGAAAAAAAAAATCCCTTTCATAAGTTTATTGTTCATTGACAATACACCTGGTAACCTAAGACCTCTGACAGAAATGTACAACGAGATTAATGTTTTCATGCCTGCTAACACAGCATCAATTCTGTAGCCCATGGATCAGGGTAATATCAAGTCTTATCTAGGAAATACATTTGTATAGCTAACGCTGCCATAAATAAAGATTCCTTTGATGAATCTGAGCAAAGTCGATTGAAAACCTTCTGAAAAGTATTCATGACTCTAGATGCCACTAAGCACATTCCTAATTCATAAGAAGAGGTCAAAATGTCAACATTAACAGGAGATTGGAAGACATTTATTGCGATTCTCATGGGTGACTTTGAAGGGTTCAAGCGTTCAGTAGAGAAAGTAACTGTAGTGTGATAAAAATAGCAAAAGAACTAGAAGTGGAGCCTAAAGATGTGAGTGTGTTGCTACAATCTCAGGATAAAACTTTCACAGATGAGGTGTTGTTTCTTGTGGATGAGCAATAAAAATGGTTTCTTGAAACAGAACTATTCCTGGTGAAGATGCTGTGAAGATTGTCAAAATTAAAACAAACGAATTATAATATTCCATACACTTAGTTGTTAAAGCATCAGCAGGGTTTGAGAGGACTGACTTCACTTTTGAAGGAAGTTATACTGTGGATAAAATGTTGTCAAACAGTATGGCATGCTATAGAGAAATCTTTCATGAAAGGAACATTCAATTGCTACAGCAAACACAGTTTTCTTAGTTTAAGGAATAGCTACAGCCACCCCAACCTTCAGCAACACCACCCTGATCAGTCAGCAGCCATCAGCATCAAGGCCAGAGACTCCACCATTAAATATATTACAATTCATTAAAGGCTTCAGATAATTGTTATTTTTTTAACAATAAAACATTTTAAATTAAGGTAGTGTGCATTACTTTTTTATATATGATTCTGTGGCACACTTACAGTGTAAACATGACTTTTACATGTACTAGGAACCAAAACATTTGTGTGACTCACATTCTTATAATATTCACTTTATTGTGGTGGTATATAACCAAACCAACAATATGTCCAAAGTATGCAAGAAAATATTAAATAATAGATAGTAGATAAGAATTTCTTAAATATCTTCCCACTTAGGGTCTTTCAATTTTTTCTCAGCTTGGAGTTGTCCATATCTACAATTTTTAGCACAACACCTCCTATAAATTAAGAATACTGTTAATGGAGAATTTCTTAAAATAGTCTCAGATTTCACCCAAGCCACTGCCTCCAGTTCTGCAAATTTTGATGCCATTATATCATTGACATTTCTAGAAAGTTTAAGCAGGTTTTCACAGGACAGCCAGGCTCCTATTATTTCCTCAAGCATCCATACACAATTTTGTTGAGTGAAACATTGAGGAGTTGCATCTGTCCCATTAGGCCACTTGGGATTCTACCAGTCTGTACAGCCATGTCAAAATGGCTGTTTCCCAGTAGCACTGGAAAAATGCCTTTAATCTTAAGACCCATCACATTTCAGAATTGTTATAATGTAACAAAATGTTTGTTTTAGAAACAAAGGCATGTGGTTAAACAAATAGCAGATCTGTGGGACACCAGATGGTATATGCAGAACTAAGAGACATACAAATTCAGCTGTTCCCTTTGATGGTATATGCAGAACTAAGAGACATACAAATTCAGCTGTTCTCTTTTTTTAAAAAAAGGTTGAGCCAGTTAAGCAATATAAATTTGAGATTAAGATTTAGATGATAGGCTTCAAGTTCACAATTACTTCTTTAGATGGTGAAGATATTTTTGAAAAAATTAAGAAGCAACATATTTTACATGGATCATCAACTTCTTCACAGTTCTATACTTACTTAGGTTGTTCATATATCATATTCCCCTATTATTTTCTAACATTAAGACTCCCTTAATGTAAAAAATAAAGCTACAAATCTATGTGGTTTCACTTCATGAATATTTCAAATTTAAAAACTTAACAACAAAATGTTAGTTCACTAATATTCTTACCTGAGGTTTTTCTCCGTTTAACATCTAAATTATATTTAACACAAATATCTGAACTATAAGATGGTATTTACTGATTGCTATATACTGAATTATCCTGAATTGTAGCATCTTAAAATAACAAACTTTTATTATTTCCCAGTTTCTGTGAATTAGGAACCCAGTTGCAGCTTAACTGAATATTTCTAGTTCAAGTTTTTTCATAAAGTTGCATTATAACTTCAGCCAGACCCTTGTTCTCACCTAAAGGCTCAGTTTGTGTGGTCACCAACCTGGCTTGCCATGCAGGCTGCATGTCCGTAGGCTACTTCGAAACATGGCAACTGGTTTCCCTAAGATCAAGTGATCCCAAAGAGAGCAAATGACAGCACCTAAGGCAGTAATCCAAGTCATTCTCAAACCTAATCTTAGAAGTGATATTGTCATTTCTGCCATATTCTATCCATGAACATCACAAAGTGGGGATCTCATTGGAGCCAAATTAGAGGGTGCCCCCAACATACAGCTATATATGACACCTGAGTTAAATATGGATACGTTTCATCATCCATCCTTCTATTTGTTTACTCTATAAATATTTATAAATATGTATTGAGTTTCTTCTAAAAACAAAAACAGTCATTATGTTCATTTGTTCCTGAGATTTCAGAGCTTAATCAAAAAGAATGATAACTGGAAGTCAATGTAGGGGGGAAATATAGAATATTTTGAAAGACGGGTGTCTGTTAATAAGCAGGAAACTAGTATGGACTGACAGAATAATAACAAAGGCATGACAGAATAAAATAGTGTGGCTAATGTTAGCAATTGTAAATAGTTTGTACTACCTGGGTAGGAGTGTGATATGGATAGTCTGGACATAACCTTGAAAAGTAGAGAAGAATTCATAAATGATCTTGTGTACTAACTAGCGGATTTGTCGATTACCATTTCAGCTGTGGGAAACCACGGTAAGGGAAAGTAAAGTGACCACAGTATTGTTCCAGAAAGACTTTATGATCACAATGCCAAGGATTAATTTTGAAGGGCAATGCTATACGCAGGCAAATTATTTATATAAGGCTCCCAGTCAAAGTAGGGTGTGAGTAAATTATTAGTAGAAGTGGCCTCTAGAAGAAAAACAGATTCAAGTATTATTATGAGGTATAATTAATGGGATATAATCCTCAATTAATTTGGTGAAGAGACAGGACACAATCAACGCTGAAATGTATTCAGGTTACTAATAGCTTTGGTAAAAAGTGGCATCATTTAAACTTGGAAAAAACATATTGGAAGAAACATGTTTTGTGACTGCTTAAGTAATATAATTATGAAATATTTAACTTGAGGTATCTGAAGCAGTAAACTAAAATAGTTGAAAGTTCAAAATCTTTCTTCAAAGACTTTGAGGAAACAAATATATGCAATGAAATGCACTGGAGTCTATAATAGAAATGTGACAAGGTTTTTAACTTCTTAAAGTTTACATGCAAATCTTTGCAAGCTTGGAGAAAATGAGCTTTTTGGACACATAAATCTTATAAAAGTAAAACTTTGCTTCAATAGCTAAAAAGATAACTTATTACAAAGGAATCCACTATACACCTTGCCAGGGTTATTTACTGAGAGAATCACTTTGAATTTCCCCACATTCTCTAAAGCTTCCCTGGTGGCTCATTTGGTAAAGAGTCTGCCTGCAGCGTGGGAGACTTGGCTTCCATTCCTGGGTCAGGAAGATCCCCTGGAGAAGGAAATGGCAAACCACTCCAGTATTCTTGCCTGGAAAATCCCATGGACGGAGGAGCCTGGCAGTCTAAAGCCCATGGGGTCCCCAAGAGTCAGACAGGACTGAGCTACTTCACTTTCACTTTCATATTCTCTTAGGACATCCTCCGGCAAGCCCAAACCCTAAGAAGGGTATTACAAAATCTCCTCCACCCCATTTATATCATGGTATATCTACCATGAGCAAGTCTTACCAACTTCAATCCAAATTTTGGATTAAGATTCCTTCCTTTGCCTAACCCCTCATGACTTTTGCTGTAAAATTATTTCTTTGGTCACTGGTAGTCATTTGGGTTACTGGTCACTTTATATATTACTTATACAAATTTTACTTATGGGAATTGTAATGGGTTTGGCAGAATGTTCCATCAAAAATTGACTCATTTATGAATGTGTACCGTGAAGCCAGGGGCTTTAGACAGAAATAGAATAAGTCTCCTAACCTGTAAAATGACACAGTTATCAAGGGGCAGTTTTCTACCTTCATTTTGGAATTCCAGCATAATGTAAACCTAACTTTTATGTGCACTGGGAAACCAAAAACTATGTGTGACTCACTTTATTGCACTCTTTGTTTTGTTTGCAGCAGTCTGGCACTAAACTTGCAATACCTCTAAGGTATCCTTTGTGTGTAGTTCTGGCTTCTATATGAGATCATGTTCCCTCATGTGTATTTCAGTGGCCTCTAGGATACAATAGGATGTAAACAGTTGTGCTGTTTTTCTTCAAATATTCTGTATCACTGGTGAATTTAAGAGAATATGGATTAGAATCAAAAGAGGCTGCTGTTGGCTCCCTTAATTAAAGTCTGCACAAGCTCTCTTCAATTTGGATGGGACTCAGTTCAGTTCAGTTGCTCAGTCGTGTCCAACTCTTCGCGACCCCGTGAATTGCAGCACGCCAGGCCTCCCTGTCCATCACCAATTCCCGGAGTTCACCCAGACTCACGTCCATCCAGTCAGTGATGCCATCCAGCCATCTCATCCTCTGTTGTCCCCTTCTCCTCCTGCCCCCAGTCTCTCTCAGCATCAGGGTCTTTTCACATCAACTCTTTGCATGAGGAGTTTCAGCTTTAGCATCAGTCCTTCCAAAGAAATCCCCGGGCTGATCTCCTTTAGAATGGACTGTTGGATCTCCTTGCAGTCCAAGGGACTCTCAGGAGTCTTCTCCAACACCACAGTTCAAAAGCATCAATTCTTCAGCACTCAGCTTTCTTCACAGTCCAACTGTCACATCCATACATGACCACTGGAAAAACCATAGCCTTGATTAGACGGACCTTTGTTGGCAAAGTAATGTCTCTGCTTTTGAATATGCTATCTAGGTTGGTCATAACTTTCCTTCCAAGGAGTAAGCGTCTTTTAATTTCATGGCTGCAATCATGGGACGAGCTAGCACAATAATATTTTCAGTTCAGTATCAGGTTGGTCAGAAAGTTCTTTCAGGTTTTTTGGTAAGATGTTAGGGAAAAATCTAAACAACATTTGGCCAACCCACTATTGTATTGCCCAGCCTTCTCTAGTGCACTCTACAATTTCGACTGTTTGCTTAGTGGCATTTACAATAACTTTATAGAGGTTCAACAGGAATATCCCAATATGAAGAATATGATCTCTGTTATGGACTGCTGGAATGTTTGATTCCTTTATTTCATGCCGATGAGGTGATTTCAACAACTTTAATAAGTTCAGTAAATACATTTTACCATTTTTGAGTAGACTCTGAATTTTCTCCATATTGATTTCCCAGAGCTTGCTTCTTGGATTTAATTTTTCTATCACAATGTTGCAGAAATGGGTCCTTCGATATTCAGCATTATTCCTTCTTAAGAGAACCCCATGTTATAGACTAAAATTTGCTTTACTTCCTCACCTTTAGTGACACCCACAGTAGAATGTCATCATTGCAAAAAATACGATAGGTCGTAAGGCACTGTGGCATTCTCTCAATACCTTTCTCATCCAACACACACCACACAGTTTAACAAATACTTATGCAATTTGAGGCACTCGTGGAGACATATAGCGAGCACATTGTGATCTTTCCTCTGTCTGTGCAAATTGTTCCTGGCAATATGCATTTACCAAGAGAATGCTGATTCTCTAGCTTAGTTACTCCTTACAGTTCACAAGAGGTTGGGAACTTTTTACTGCCATTGTTAGTCAGATCTAGAGCTGAATTGATGATGGCAGCAAATACTTTAATGGTAATAATTCATCATGTGTCATCAAGGGATTATTATATGAAGATTTATTGTAGGGCATTGCATACATTTATTTAGGTAAAACCTGAAGTCTGTTTAACACACATCTAGTATATGATACTGCTTGAAACTATTTGTCAGAACTTGGCAGCTCCAGAAGACTCCACTGGGTCTTTCTCAAAGGTTGGGACATGTTTCCCTGGTAACTGTCTTCCCTTTTGTGGAGAAACATTTATTCTTAACACACTTCCACAAACACACATGCAGAGACTGATCAGCCAACACTGTCTGGAAACCAATGAAGGACTCCAGCTATATATATTTGAGCCTTGACTTGCACTCCTGTCATGACTCATTCAGAATTATGATGTTGCCATGGATGCTGTGTATGTTGTTCAGACGTCTGCTGAGAACTGAAGGGAACTGCCTCAGCTTAAGAGAGTTATTTCACCAGTGGCATGTCCCCTTCCTAGGAGAGCTCACATCCAGTAATGGACCACTATTACTAGATCATTATTACAAGGTTCCCAAGCCCCATTTGCCTCTCTTCGACTTAGGACAACTCTGAAGCGCCATGCCAGCTTCCAGCTGTCCATATGATCAGTCGAATCCTTATTGTGACCTTGACACAGCCCAGTATTTCCCTCTTCCCAAATCTGCTTTCTTCCCAATAAAATCCCTACATTCTAATCTCCAGTTGGAGTCTTCTTTCTAGGGAACACAGTTTGTCACAGATGTTTCTAGGAATATTTTTTGCTTTATCCATTTGGGATTTTTTCACCAGAAAATTAGTTAATACTAAATAATATTGTCAATTTTTCCTAGTATCTAGTAAACCTCTAAGTTTTGTTCACCTTTTCATTTTGTAATGAGACAGTATCACCAACATATGACATCAGCTATTTCTTCCCTATACTTTCTAAGCATGTCTATAGCCATCATTGGCTATATGTCAATTTAGGCATTATTGACATCTTTTGAGCTATAGTGAAATTTCTCTCCTTGCAACCAAACTGCCTCACTGCCCCAGGCAGCAATGTTTAATATGATGCTAACTCATTCTGTCACAATGGCTGGAATTTCCATACTATGTATACCCAGAATTTCCAATGAGAAATTGGAATAATTTCCTCTACCAATACCAATAATAAATCCTCATTAAGTTAACTGATCACTTCTAAAAATATCTAGGGCCAGAAAATGTAACTCTCCCCCCTAAGAGATGCACCCTGTCTAGCAGCAAATCCATTTGGATTACATATTTTCTCAGGCATCTTTACTTAATGATGATTACTGCTTGCTTGGGATTCTTGTGCTTCACAGCAAGGGGAGAGGGTATTTCCTTATTTAGCCATATTTTGTAAGCCCCCAGGTGCCATCCCCATATGCTGAGGGTGAATCCTGCCAGAGATACAATCTGGTGGAATTTGACTTCACTTAGTCAAATCAGTTGTGACCCACCATTCCTTAGTTTTGATAATATTCTCCTTAATTGCTGTCATTCTAGAGCAGGGGTCCCCAAACCCCAGACCACAGACTGGTACCTACAGTCAGATCAGTGGTGGCATTAGTTTAGAAATGTGCACAATAAATGCACAAATAAATGTGCACAAATAAAAAGTGCACAATATATGTAATGTGCTTGAATCAACCCCAAACCACCCTCCCCCGTCCTCATCCATGGAAAAATTGTCTTCCACAAAACCAGTCTGTGATGCCAAAAGGGTTGCGAACCACCATAGATATACCTCCAGTGAATAGAGGTTTTTGAAGATGTGCTACCTCGTGGTCATTAGTATTCAACATACATCTTTTTTCTTCACTACAAGTCATGCTTCAATTAGGAACAGTAGTATATCATCCAAGTACCAAGGAACATGGACTTTATAGCCAGTCTGCCTGGGTTCAAATCCTGCATCTACTACTCTCTCCAGGTGTATGTAATTCTCAAAAATATGGATGAAAACAGTATCCACCTTAAACATGGGGTTCTAGTGTTAGCATGCATTTAGAATAGTGTCTGGGACAGAGTAAGTACCATACAATGTGAACAGTTACTTATGCTTATCTGGGAAAACACAGTCACCAGGCATCTCCTATTGATGTAACTCCTTGCCCCACCTGCTGGCAGTTAAAAGGGAGTAAGTAAAGCAGGCTCTGGTACCATCATAGCATTCAGTATTTTCACAGAAAAATAGGGATTTCCTCCCTAAGGGACACTGCTTGCCAGATTCTCTCTCACCCTTCCAGCTTTGTTCTTTCTCAATAGCATACATTTCATCTAACAGAAGAACTTGTGCATGCTTGGAGTATGCCTGTGGGCTCCAACCTCTGTACACTTGAGTAGTAATTAAATCAATCAAGTCTTCTTCTGCTATGATTCCAAGTGCTTTCAGAATGTGCAAGCTGCCTCAGGCAGCTTCTCTCCTTCTGCTTTCAATTAAGTTATCTCTGCCCCCACCTGTCCAGTGAATTGAAATAAAAGGTGGCATATTTCTTCCAAGAAATCTCCTTCTTTCTTGTGTCTTGTACTTCTTGGCTGGTGCAAGCTATGCCCTAGACCAGCTCTTCATCAGACTGCAGAAGTGGGGACTCTCACAGGACTCCATGCTTGGCTGCAGACAGGAGTAATAGATTGCCAGCCATTGTGTATAGAGAAGGCTTATTCTCCATTAGCCTTTTAAGACGTAAGGCAGGAGGTCATTTTTACTAATACATATGTTCTGTGCCTAATAAACTAGAACACAGGGACTGAGGCGGATGAAAAATGAGCCCTCTCCATTTTTGGTGGGGAATTTTTTTTTTTTTTTGCAATAAGCTTAAAGGAAGTAATGTCAGGGCAGAATGTGCCAGGCTGTGAGTGAACAGTCAGCAAACCTCAGGACTCACTCATGCTGGAAGCACAGGTATTGGGTGCTAATGGTTTTAGTCATGTTCAGGGGAGTCCCTGCCAAGCTGCAGGGAGTTCTGAGCATACCCCTGAGAACTGCCAGCCCAGCACTGCAAAATTCCAACATAATTACTCTCTATGAATGTAAAAAGTATCTTTTCAAAAAAAAAAAAAAAAAAAAACCTATGTTTTCAGCAAGCCATTTCACCTGGACCTAACATCTGGGTTCCGCTTAGTTTTTAATGTCACAAAGAAGCATCTTCTCTTACTCTCTACAGAAAATGCATAGTGACTAGGCAGCGCACATGCACTCGCATTACAGTCGCGTGAGCACAGTTAGTATGCGCACAGTATATGCACAGGTCAAATGACCCAGAAGGACCAGCCCTTTGGCCCTCTGTCACTTAGTGGTGGAGAGTTATTAAACGAATAATTTTCTCTACCACTAAATATGGATAATATTACTAATATGCTAAGATACTTGAGGTGATTAAGTTTATTTATGTAACCTGAAGTGATTTGTTTTACTGTTATTACCATAGTTACTGTGGCTGTTACTTTGCTTCTCAGCTTGCAAGATTTATGTTTCTTTACCTAATAGTGGTAATAGTTAGCATACATTAAGCTTATACTGTGTAAATTTCTGTGCTACCTGCTATAAGGAGCTTTTTCTCAAATGTTGCAATAGCTGATAAAGTGATTTTTATTCATAATGCCATTTTCAGATTAGTAAACTGAAAGTTTAAGTAACAGCAAGTTCACTGCCCCACAAAAAATCTTTATATCTTGCTATTTCCTTCCTCCTACCTCACTTCCTTTTTAATATGTCTTGCAGTTTTATTTTAACTGAATTCCGTATTTTTCACAAATAAGGAAACTCTTTCTGACTTCCGGTACCAAGTGTAACTGCGCATGCTCAGCAAACATCCAGGGACCGTGCCTGTGGTCAATAGAACATATGGGCTGCGGAAGTCAGCCAGGTTCAGGTAGAACAGAAGGTACCTGGCGGTGTGTGTGAATTGGTTGAGGCTGTTAAGCATCTCAGGACTTTTGCCATGCTTCTGCATTCATTAAATTATCTTTGTTGGATTTCAGGTACCATTAAATATTGTTGATGGTGGTGGCTAGCATTTACTGCTGCTACTACTAAGTCGCTTAGTAGTAGTCGCTACTACTTAGTCGCTTAGTCCGACTCTGTGCGACCCCAGAGATGGCAGCCCACCAGGCTCCCCTCTCCCTGGGATTCTCCAGGCAAGAACACTGGAGTGGGTTGCCATTTCCTTCTCCAATGCATGAAAGTGAAAAGTGAAAGTGAAGTCGCTCAGTCGTGTCCGACTCTAGCGACCCAATGGACTGCAGCCAGGCTCCTCCGTCCATGGGATTTTCCAGGCAAAAGTACTGGAGTGGGGTGCCATTGCCTTCTCCAGGCTAGCATTTAAGAACTGTTAAATACTTATTCAATTATTTAGTTTCATACTTCAAAGTAGAATCACGGTATACTTATTTCCAAAAAAAAAACCTTCCAGTCCCGCAAAGGTTAATGAATTCTTTTTTGGAGTGGGGTGCAGGGGAGATTTGGTTTTAAAATATCTTAGCCTTTCAAATAAGAAGTAGGTTTGTCCTATATTTGAGATAACAGAAACAACTTAAAGGTGTGATAGGTATCATGATAAATACTAGGAATTCAGCCTAGTGTAAGGGCTGTTCATAATTAAAATTAACACAGTACAGTGTTTCAATGTAAGAACTGTTCAAATAAGTGGTCTCTGAGGTAGTGCTGGCAAATGAGGTGAGAAGCAGCTTCTAAAATCTTGCTTTAAGCAGCATTTTCTTGCTTATTAATTTGACAGCTTTCTCTGCTGCTCTCAAGCTAACTACAGCAATTTTAATCAGAGAAGGAACATGTTGTCAAATTGCTGTGAATCCAAGCCCATCAAAGTTGTGGAATGCCTTCTGGATTTAAAAGAACCTTGAGGGGTCAAAGCTCTTACTCCCTATTTACTATGTCTAATACCATCAATTTTGGTGAACATAACCAAGGAATTAAAAGGCTAACAAAGCCTGTCTTCTGTTTTCTATCATCTACTTCACATATTCTGTAGAGTTGTGCCAAAATTATGTCTTCACTCACTGGAGATATCTTATTATTTAAGTGCTGCAAATTTTGGTGGTGTCATATGTAGAGTGGGCTTCCCTAGTGGCTCAGCAGTAAAGAATCCACCTGCAATGCAAGAGACGAGGGTTCAATCCCTTGGTCAGGAAGATCCCCTGGGGGAGGGCATGCAACCCACTCAAGTATTCTTGCCTGGAGAATCTCATGGACAGAGGAGCCTGGCGGGCTATAGTCCATAGGGTTGCAAAGTGTCAGGCATGACTGAAGTGATAGAACACAGCACTGTATATGTAGAATACACTGTGTTTAAATAACAGAATGAGTGATAGAAAAACAAGCATTAACCATACTATTGCTTGAGTCTTTTTTCTATTATTTTTCCTGTTAATATTTTCCTATCTGATGAGTCCTAAAATGACACAGATTATGTAAGAAGTCTTTGCTTTGCACTTCACTGTGTTTAATTGAAATACAAGCATATCAGAATCAAACCATCAGTTTGCATAATTTCATGGTAACCAAATGGTAGGAAATACCTCTGAATTTCCAAACCCAGGTTTCTTTCTTGTATGTATACAGTTAAATTAAGAAAATACTGTTGGGTATCAGAAATACCATATTTCTTTTGACTTTTTTATTTTAAGAAATTACATTCAATTTTTCTTATTCTTTGATCTGTCGTCTTTGAATAGCATCTCTTTCTCCTCCTCATTCCTCACCAATTGTCAGCAGTTCAGCTGAGCTGAAGAGCTGCTAAACTGCCAGATGTCAAGTGGTCAATTATGACAAGTCAATATGAAAGTAACAGTCAAGTCTTTAGCCGCTTATTGTGAAACATCAGCACAATAAACAGGAGGAAGCACTGGCTCCCTCAGTGTTCCACTTTTCCATAGGGAACAGCACTGGGTGAGGGTCTGGTAGGTCAGTTACAGATGTGGGTGTTTTCTTACTGCTGAAGGAGCTCCAGACAAAAGGTTCTTGCCATTTCATTGACTCTGGGGCCCAGAAAAGGGAGGGGGTAGGGGGTGGGGGTAAGGCTTAGGAGGGCAAAAATACGGAGAATGATTCAGAGTGTCTCAAAGGCCAACCCTTAAAGATGGGTCTTGGAAGAGGTGCTTAAGAGAGGCCCCCAGACAGGGGTGTCTCAGTTGCAATTAACATATGCATGAGAGCATAGACAGCCAGGGGTCCAGTGCACTGCCTGTGAACCAGGAATGGTGTGGAACCTGCCAGGTAGAGCCTGTGTAGTTGCTTATGGTCTGGCCTGAAAGATCAACCTAGAATTTGGCCTGGAGTCAGACTCCTCACCAATGTTCTTTGTGGTTGAAAGGTAATAAAGACTTATAGAGTAACTCATGTTCTTAAGATATCTCTATGGAGTGGGTAAGAAGTATTGCTAATGTTCACTAACCCTGAAAAACTGAAGTTTGTTATTATTCACATGTGACCAATAATTTTGTACCATAGGAAAAGGAAAAGAATCTCTTGAGCATCTTAGCAGTTTTCTGTGTGGAAAAGCATACTACCATAAATAAGTTGTGGGCAATTGAAATTTGCTTAAGTATTTCTAAAATATACAAGTTAAACTATAAGGTCTTTAAAAAGATGAACCATGCTATTTATGTGTACCATGGAAGTACATAAGAACATAGGATGCCAAATAATCTTGGCATTTTCACTTTGTGTGGAAAACTACAGTCATATTTAAAGCTCAATGATAGCAAAAGTAAATTCATCCTATATGACTCCATATAGTGTTTCCCTTTTCTTTCATTTATATAAATAGGAAATCTTTACATAGGAAGTATTTAAAATCAAAATCTTTCTTATTTATCTATATTTCATAAATATATAAGAAAAGAAGGGAGAAGAATGGAATATCATATAAATATATTTATATATGATGTGCATTTCATGAACAGATATTTGCATGTAAATAAGATGCCTACAATGCAGGAGACCCAGGTTCAATCCCTGGGTCGGGAAATTCCCCTGGAGAAGGAAATGGCAACCCACTCCAGTATTTTTGCCTGGAAAATCCCATGGATGGAGGAGCCTGGTAGGCTACAGTCCATGGTGTCGCAAAGAGTCGGACACAACTGAGCGACTACACTTCACTTCACTTCATACATATACATGCAGATCCAAAATTGAAAATTTTACATAAATTTTTACTGGCTTATTCTGTTCATTTTTTACTTGTAAAATTCCAATTCTGCTTTTTATGGATAGAATATTAAAAACAAAATATTACGTCCATTTGCTTTGAAAATTGGTTGCCAAATATTTTTTCTGACACTAAGAGTCATATCACTAAGAAGCATACTGTCAAGTTCTTACAAATCTATATCAGTCCAAGCATGTCAGAACCATTATTAGCCCTAATTCAGTTCAGTTCAGTACAGTTCAGTCACTCAGTCGTGTCCGACTCTGTGCAACCCCATGAATACAGCACTCCAGGCCTCCCTGTCCATCACCAACTCCCAGAGTTCACTCAGACTCATGTCCATCAAGTCAGTGATGCCATCCAGCCATCTCATCCTCTGTTGTCCCCTTCTCCTCCTGCCCCCAATCCCTCCCAGCATCAGGGTCTTTTCCAATGAGTCAACTCTTCACATGGGGTGGCCAAAGTATTGGCGTTTCATCCTCAACATCAGTCCTTCCAATGAACACCCAAGAGTGATCTCCTTTAGAATGGACTGGTTGGATCTCCTTGCAGTCCAAGGGACCCTCAAGAGTCTTCTCCAACACCACTGTTGAAAAGCATCAATTCTTTGGCGCTCAGCCTTCTTCACAGTCCAACTCTCACATCCATACGTGACCATAGCCTTGACTAGATGTACCTTTGTTGACAAAGTAATATCTTTGCTTTTCAGTATGCTATCTAGGTAGGTCATAACTTTCTTTCCAAGGATTAAGCATCTTTTAATTTCATGGCTGCAACCCCATGAACAGCATAAAAAGGCAAAAAGATAGGACACTGAAAGATGAACTCTCCAGGTCAGTAGGTGCCCAATATGCTACTGGAGATCAGTGGAGAAATAACCCCAGAAAGAATGAAGAGACAGAGCCAAAGCAAAAACAATATTCAATTGTGGATGTAACTGGTGGTGGAAGTAAAGTCTGATGCTGTAAAGAGCAATATTGCATAGGAACCTGGAATGTCAGGTCCATGAACCAAGGCAAATTGGAAGTGGTCAAACAGGAGATGGCAAGAGTGAACATTGACATTTTAGGAATCAGTGAACTAAAATGGACTGGAATGGGTGAATTTAACTCAGATGACCATTATATCTACTACTGTGGGCAAGAATTCCTTAGAAGAAATAGAATAGCCACCGTAGGAATCAAGAGTCCAAAATGCAGTTCAGTTCAGTTCAGTTGCTCGGTCTTGTCTGACTCTTTGCAACCCCTTGAATCACAGCATGCCAAAATGCAGTACTTGGATGCAATCTCAAAAATGACAGAATGATCTCTGTTCATTTCTAAGGCAAACCAATCAATATCACAGTAATTCAAGCCAATGCCCCGACCAGTAATGCTGAAGAAGCTGAAATTGAACAGTTCTATGAAGACCGACAAGACCTTCTAGAACTAACACCCCAAAAGATGTCCTTTTCATTACAGGGAACTGGAATGCAAAAGTAGAAAGTCAAGAGAGACATGGAGTAACAGGCAAATGTGGTCTTGGTGTACAAAACGAAGCAGATCAAAGGCTAACAGAGTAATACTCCAATACTTTGGCCAGCTGATGCAAGGAACTGACTCACTGGAAAAGACCTTGATGCTGGAAATGATTGAAGGTGGGAGGAGAAGGGGATGACAGTGGATGAGATGGTTAGATGGCATCACTGACTCGATGAACATGAGTTTGAGTAAGCTCCAGGAGTTGGTGATGGACAGGGAAGCCTGGCGTGCTGCACTCCATGGGTTCACAAAGAATCAGACATGACTGAGTGAGCTGAGCTGAACTGAACCCATTCCATTGCTTTATATTGAGCCACACAGTACTGTCCCACATAGTACTGTAGTACAGAAAGTAATCTCAGTCAGTGTTAGTTTTGGAGAATAAAAGAGCTCACAGAATAAAGTGAGTAAACAGAAGGCAAAGGTATTTGACCCAAGGTTAATACTTCCTGAGGGTAAGTCTTCATAGTTGTGTTGGCTGTCATGGTAAACAAAACTCACTCTGTAAAGTACCTTGGAAAGTGCTGTTTACAGATACACAGCAGATAGCTGTAGCCATGAAAATGGGCATCTGTTGCATGGGAAGAAGTTGGCAGTGACGGAAATCACACACATGGATTTTAAGCAGGTATTTTACTTAAGACAACATAGATGAAATTGAACTGATGCCCTCCAGAAAAGTTGTTAAGTCATTTGTAAAGTGGCCTCATTCATGATGAAGATGGTGAAACAAAATATTTATGTCACTACCTTGGATGACTTTTTTTTTTTTTCCTTAAAATGTAACAATAGAAAATAGCTCTATTTCTAAACATAAAATACATTTTTTCATAGAATAGTTAAAGCTGAATTACTGAATACTAAATTAAAAGCAAATAGAAATTTGACCATATACTTCAAGTTTCTCCTGTAAAGGACATGGGGGATTTTCTTATATCCAGGATTGCTTTGTATATTTCCTGATAGATGTCATGTTAAAATAAAATAAGCTTATCAATTTTACTCTCAGAAGGAGGTGTTCAATCACAAAGGCAATACCTACTTAGAGTTTCAGAGAAAGGTACCTTATTTTGTACAAGGAGATATTGACCAACTGATTCATTCATGCCCTTGTTCTTCTGGCTCAGGAATAAAAGATTGTTAGTATTGTTTACACGAGTTTTGAAATAAAAAAGATAAAGGAATCCCTGTTCCTTTATTTTTTTTTCTAGTTCCCTACTTTTGGCTGAACCTCATATAAATGTATTAACCTTATGCAATGCTTTATACCAACAGATTTGAAGAGTCCTTTTACTTTTGATTACACAGGTAAGAGCTTTGTCAGGACATTTTGTTTTTATGCTTTTCCATGTCTACTTGCATGCTTTTTCTTGGCACAGGATCTCCAGAGATGTCTGTTGTCTGGCCAGGAGGTCCGGCAGAATGACTAGCCTCTCAGGCAGCTGATGTTATTGTAGCCACTTTCCCAATTGCCAGCAAATGATATAAATTGTAGGAGACTGAAAAGGTCACCTCTATAACAGTCCTACTTATATCAGCTCAGTGACCACTAACCTGCCTCTCCACAAAGAAGCTCAGGCCCTAAACTCACAAGTGACCAGGCCAGCTGGGGTAGAGGGCTGGGGCTTCAACCCCACTGTAGGTTTTTTTCCTCTGGAAAACAAATTCAAAGCACCGGAAATATATATATGCCTGAATGAAAGATGTTATTTTTAAATGACACACGAACAATATATATAATTTTAAAACATATACAGGTATATTTGCATAAGTGTAGAATATAATACAAATATAATGTCTGTATCAGTCCACTATGGTTCCCTATAATTTTGTTCATCAAAATATGAGTGTAAAAGTAACACCTTCCTTTTTAACTTATTGTAATACCTAGGATTACAAAATGGTTGGATGGCATCACCAACTCAATGGACATGAGTTTGAGCAAACTCCAGAAGATGGTGAAGGACAGTGAAGTCTGGTGTGCTGCAGTTCATGGGTTCACAAAGAGTCAGAGATGACTTAGCAACTGAGCAACAATACCTAGGACTATATAGTATTGCTTTACAGAGTTTAGTTCTCAGTCAACCTGCTTGGCTGTAAATTCCAGTTATTCTTGGCCAAATTGCATAATCTCTCAGTACCTCAGTTTCCACACTGTAAAATGAGCATAATTAGAGGAACAATCAGGTCAGTCAGGTAGTATGTGGGCCATTTTTTACAGGGTCCTGTGGGCTTCCTCCTAGGCCAGCTCTTATTTGCTAGAAGACAAAGAGAAAGAGGGCATTTCCTGGAAGAGGCTTATATGACCAGTGTAGAAGGAGAAAGGTGTCAACATAAAAACTATCTAAAGAATTTATCATTAGTTGTGAGTAACATTGAAGCATACTGGCTAAATTTGATCTCTTTCATGAGTCTGAAATCAGTGAATATGAATTGTGTTTTAGATAGTGTACATATATTAATATAAATTCTCAAAGATAGATGTTAGCTCCATATTCTCCAAATGTTACAATTTGAAGATTTAACAGGCTCTAAATATATATCATAAAACCAATATTGGCATGTTTGCTATCTCTAAACAACCCTTTAGTGTTCAGATAAAGTCATTAAGAAGAGTAATACATGTTTTTGTTTTCAATTGGTGTTTTTTTCAGAGATAAGAAACAGTGCATTATAGCAGGAAAAACGCTTTGAAATTGTATTGTTTTGTATTTAAACCCTCACACATGCACTTAGGAAGTAAGAGAAATAAAAGTTATAATTTAAGTTCTATGAGACTATACACATACATACACAATTAAAACATGAGCCATACTGCTATTCAGTACCTGAATTTGAGTACATTTGATTAAATGTATTAAATCATTTAATATGGAAATATGCTTGAACTTCTTAATTCCTTAATTAAGGAAATTAAGGAAATCTAGGAAGGATAATCAAACTTTATAACACACCTGATAGCCATTATAGAAGAACCAGAAGCTTTTGGATTGGTTATTACTAAAATAAATTGTATGTATATTTAGCAATTATATTAATGAGAAATGGCAACCCACTCCAGTATTCTTGCCTGAAAAATCCCATGGACAGAGGAGACTGGTAGGGTACAGTCCACAGGGTCACAGAGTCAGACAGGACTTAGTGACTTCATGTTCACTTTCACTTTAATGAGAAATACAAAGAAATGCTGAAACAAAAATATAAACAAACAGAATTCTAGAAAGTAGTATATTGTTACAATAGAGGATGATGAGTGTTATGCTAGGGAAAACACAGAAACCTAGAGATACCTAGAGATACATATCATGGAAGTAAATGCAAACCAAGCCTTGAGAAAACCAGGAAAACTAATCTGGCTAATTTTCTTCTTCTACACTTCCTCTTGTGATCCAAAATTCATATAAATAGATCTTATTACAACCTAATCTGGGAGGCCAATTTTAAAGCATGGTGAGGCCACCTGATGATTTTATAAGCACCTAATTCCCTGAAATTAATGCTTCTGTGCTTAAAAATCCTAGAGAGGTTTTTGTGATTTTTTTATCACTTGGATAACTGACTGAAACAGAAGACTTCCTAGAGTAAATAAATGTACCAAGGTGGAAAAGAAAAGTAAATGTGTATATATATAGAGAGATATATTGATATTAATATATATTGATATATACATATATATATTTAATTATGTTCTCATGTGATTGGAAATAAAATTTTTCTTATAAAATTTCAGATTTAGCCTGAGAAGTTAATCTTGATAATTACATTTCAAGCAATTCTTTTAACATTCACTCTTTTGATGGGAACCACAATGTATATATAATGTAGCTGATATTCCTTAATGATGTATCAGTTTCCTATTGCTGTATAATAAAGTACCACAGATGTGACTGCTTATAACACAAAATGCAACCTACAGAATAGGAGGAAATGTTTGCAAATAATACAACTGACAAGAGATTAATCTCCAAAATATAAAAATAGCTCATACAGCTCAATATCAAACAAACAATCAAATCAGAATTTGGGCAGAATATCTAAATAGACATTTCTCCAAAACAGACATCCAGATGGCTAAAAAAAACACATGAAAAGATACTCAACATTGCTAATTATTAGAGAAATGGAGATAAAAACTTACAATGACTTATTACCTCACACCATTTAGATGGGCCATCATTAAAAAGTCTACAAATAATAAATGCTAGAGAGGGTGTGGATAAAAGGGAGCCCTCCTACACTGTTGGTGGGAATGTAAATTGGTATAGCCATTATGAAAAATAGTATGGAGTTCCCTCAAAAATATTCTAAAAGTAGAGTTGTCATATGATTCTGCAACTCCACTCCTGGACATATATACAGAGAAAGCCATAATTCAAAAAGATACTTGCACCCCAATGTTCACACCAGCACTATTTGCAACGGCCAAGATGTGAAAGCAACCTAAAGGTCCATGACGGATGAATGGATAAAGAAGATGTGGTATATACATACACAGAGGGATATCAGTCATAACAAAAAATGAAATAATGCCATTTATAAAAAGGAGGATGGATAAAGACATTATGGATTTGGAGACTGTAGACTTTGATTCTATGCTTTTGTAGTTGTAGGACTCAGGTCACTGTTACCTTGCTGGCTGCGAGCAGGATATCACTCTCATATCCTAGAGACTGCCTCGATCTTCTTGTCATGTAGCTACTTCAGCTCACAAGGCCAACAGGAGAATCTCTGTCACATGAAGCCCCTCTGACTTATTTAAACTGTTTACCTTGTTAGGCTGGGTTCACTCATTCTAATATTTCTTTGTTAATCCAGAGTTAATTAGGGACTTGGAGAAGGCAATGGCACCCTACTCCAGTACTCCTGCCTGGAAAATCCCATGGATGGAGGAGCCTGGTAGGCTGCAGTCCATGGGGTCGCTATGAGTCGGACACTACTGAGCGACTTCACTTTCACTTTTCACTTTTCACTTTCATGCATTAGAGAAGGAAATGGCAACCCACTCCAGTGTTCTTGCCTGGAGAATCCCAGGGACGGGTGGGCTGCCGTCTCTGGGGTTGCACAGAGTCGGACACAACTGAAGTGACTTAGCAGCAATTAGGGACATGAATTGTACCTGCCTTCACTTTTGCTTTCTAATGTTAACATCAGAGTGGCATCTCATTATATTTACATGTCCTACTCAAACTCAAGGAGCGGGTATTATACAAGATGAATAGAACACTAAAAGTCAGGAATCCTGGGGTTCACCTTAGAATTCTCCCCATCACAGTGGAGTTTAGGTGATCTGAAAATGTGATATTTTATTAACACAGTTGCTGATAATTATTTGTTATCCTCATTCCCCAGATTGTTATTCAATGACTACTTAAATCAATTTTCCATGCATAATAATATGTTCAAGTACTCTAACCCACATGCATAAAATTATTTCATGAAATATACATATATGATTTTTAATAGTAATTACAATTGGAGTTCTATAGTGTTTTTTGTTCTGATTCTACATAGCCATATATTATAATCTAACATAGACATTCTGGCTAGAAATTATAATCATAGAATTTTAGAGAAATAAGTGAATTAGGTATCATAGAGAAACACCAAAATTTATCATACTGATAGGAAAACTAGTACCCTTACAGAAAAAAATTAAAGTCCTTTCAGAAGATCTGTCTTATTAATAATAATTAGATTTTGCCCCTTTTTCAACAGCAAAATAATCAAAAAGAGCAAAAACAAATGCTCTTGGGAAAAAAATGACTGTTGTTTTCCTTTCTCTCTTTTTTTATATGTGGTTTGATGAAAAGTTTATTTCAGGCCTAAGGCAAAGTTTAATACAGAAATTAAGTTATTGGTATGAAAATTGTTCCATGTAATCTTGAAGCTTTATGTATTATGAACTACAGTCATTCATTTTAAATAAAAATGTTTAATAAAATAAATGAGTGTCCTATGATATTTTTAAAGACTAAAGCTGAATGTACAATAAGAACATTTAGCATTTCTGTATTCAAAATAAGGTTTTACTACCTGATAGTTTATCAATGCTTTTAATTACTTTCTCTGCTATCATAGAATAGCAGCTTAAGGCAAAACAGAAACATTCTTTGAAAAATGCATCAATACAAGTTATTTGTATTGATATATTTTTGTGAATTTTGGAGGCGTTTATGATCTTTGGTCATATTAAAATTCTTCTGTGGGTCTTAACTTTTCTAAGGTAAGAAACCTAGAGATTCCTTCCAGGGTGGAAAAAATAGTAACAAAAGTGATTTCTTCTAAGGGCAATTTGTATGAAATTGCTTAGTTAGCTGGCCAGTTACATGTTGGCATGGACTTTATATTTATGGAATTACGTTGATCAGATAGGAGTAAGTGATGGATGTTTCTGAGTGAATGCTGTAAAACACACAAACCTTGAAACAGTCATGTCTGTCATTTCATTTCCAGAAGTATAAATATGATTGGAATATACAGCATTTTAACTTACTGTAAATATGTATAAGATATTTTAATGTTCTACAGTTGGTTCACTATTCTAAGTTTTCAAATATCCAATCTGTATTTAGTGTATATTATATATTCCATCACTGTGGCATATTCAAAGAATATTTTCCATTCTAGAGTCAGAACAGGTTCAATTTAGGCTCTCTCAATAGCTAGCTGAACCTAAACTACTATGTATTGTATATCCTTTGAGCTTTAGATTTATCATATGATAAAAGGTGGTCTGATAACAAAGACAGAAATTAACCTAAGACTCATTGGGCTATTTTTCACAGTAAATGAGGTAACTACCTGGAACCTGCCTCCTTTACCTCACCTCACTTCTCTGGCTGACTCCTATTAGTCATAATTCAGCTGTCAGTTCAGATATCAGCTCTTGTGGAAGCGCTTCCATGGCATTATCAGCATCCTATCCTTCTTCAGATGAAATTAATAGTTGTTCCTGCTCTTCACCCTCCTAGTAACAGATCTTTCCTTCAATTATCGCACCATCACTGCATTTCTCTTTCTGTTATGTTGCTAGTACCTCTAAGAGTGCTAGGAATATTATATTTGTTCAATAAAATCTGCTTAATGAAAATAAACATTAATAAAGATAGTGGGTACATATTTAATTTAGTCCTAATAGAACAATCCAGTGAATTGATATACATCATTATCACAAAGTTTGGAAACATAGGCCTAGTGAGATTAAATGATTTTTCTGGATTCCTCATTTGAATAAGAATCCTGTGAGCCCCTAGGCTTTGTATATTTGTGCACTGTTAAATACATTTACTATTTGAAAAATAAAGGAACTCAATAATTATTTTTGAAAAATAAATTAACAATAAATAACAATGATTATATAGTGACCGGCACATAATTATTTACAAATATTAATGTTTCCAAAAAGTCCTCTTCTCACAAGTCTGAAGGCTTAATTTTTTTGTTTGTTTTGTTTTGGTAATTGACCTTGTACTTGAGTTAATTTTTTGTATTTAAAAGTACCACTAGGTAAGAAAGACTTAGATAAAAATAGAATGTTTTTATTAAATAAATTGCATGATAGTCTCCAAATAACAGAGGTATTGATATAGGTGTACATAATACAGATATTGGAGGAGTTAAGTGAGCACTCTAGCTTAAAAAGTGGAAACAAACACACACACACTCACAAAAAAACACTGAAAAATGAGATCTAAATGGCACAAAAGGATAGACATTATAAAAACAAAATTATAAGACTAATACAATAACTGTATATGTAAATATAAACTAAATATATAGATAAATAAATAACAATAGAAATTATACTAACCAATTTTATGTTGGATCTCAGTAACAAACTATTAGATAAATCTACAGAGAAGCTCAGAGAAGGCAATGGCACCCCACTCCAGTACTCTTGCCTGGAAAATCCCATGGACGAAGGAGCCTGGTAGGCTGCAGACCATGGGATGGCTAAGAGTCGGACACGACTGAGCGACTTCACTTTCACTTTTCACTTTCATGCATTGGAGAAGGAAATGGCAACCCACTCCAGTGTTCTTGCCTGGAGAATCCCAGGGACGGGGAAGCCTGGTGGGCTGCCGTCTATGGGATCACACAGAGTCAGACACAACTGAAGCGACTTAGCACCAGCATAGAGAAGCTAAACTAGCAAAGACTGTTCCTAAATATCTATAGAGTTCATATATTAAACATTTCATAATTGTGGTTACTTGCAAGCTCTTCTTTGTAAAGTAGATTACTAAGAGAATATGATTCCAATCTTATTGCTAATATTTCTAACAATTTTATCTAAGTTGCCTATATCAGAAATGAATACAATAAAACAGATACATCCACATTTACCAAACATTTACCAAAGTAAGAACATTTACCAAAGTTCCTTTCAGAATGATGCTATCTGTGTTTCTTCTCTTTTTTAGTTGTTGCTGCTGTTTGCTAAGCTATGTGGGAAACGTTTCTAAGTGTAACTCATGGGAAAAATCTTATTCTAGGATCCTCTATGGAAAACAATTGTTAATACACATAACATGAGAATGGCCTAGTTTCCAGGAGTTTCTAAAAATTCCAGTTAAATATATATTGGATCTTAGCCTAAAATCCTTGGCAACCTTTATTGCTCACAGCTTACAGATATAGTTGCTTGAGTGAATGAAATACTTTTCAGTAGTAATTACCATGAATGGAACAAATAAAGAGTTGGACAGAAATTTTATTCTGGTATAGAAAAGACTTTTCACCATACCTAAAAGGAGATAAACATTTTTAAAATGTACATTAATTTGGTACTAATATCTTCATATTCACAATGATAGCTCCATTTCAAATTATTGATTTGTTTTGTCTTAGATTGTATTTTCTCCTATGGTAAATAAGAAAACACTTTTTGTTTGGTAATAATCTATTACTTTGATCTAAACTCTAATTTTGTCCTCTCTTCTCAAGTTGGTAAAAAAGGAGAACAGCACTGAGGAAAAAACTAGTTTTGCTACAAGCCGTCTGCAAATGACTTATTTATTATAAAAATAATAAGAACTTTATAATAAGTATGATTTTTATAATACATATTTAAATCTCTTGTCTAGTTATAGGACATAAATTACTCAGGAGATAAAAGGAATTTGAAACTCAACAAATATAAAAACAGCCAACTAAATAATATAAAGTACATGGTTATTTTAATGTTTTTCCATAAAATTCATATATATAGCTTTTATGTTATACATTTTTATTCTCCACTTTTTAATGATAACATATTTGTAAAAAACTTCCACATACTTTTACTTCTCACTTTTGGGAATAAGTTAAGATACCACCAATTAGTCCACTGTAAAATTTTCAGTTCATAGAGAAATGTTTGATAAGATCAGGAGGAAGTTCTACTGACTTGATTGCCTTGCTTGATCTCAAGGTCATTAACTAGGTCAAAGGTCTGGATATAATTGGCTGTAATTTAGTCAACAGAATTAGCCTGATGTGAATCTGAAGGGCGATACAATCAAAGAGCTTAGGATAGAGAATAATTTTCTGAAATAGGTCAAACCTCTGAAATTCCCTAGCTTTAATGGAACAAGCTGTGCACAGCAGAAAGGAAATGGCATTTTAAGTACTATTTTTTTTTTTTTTTAACTTAGCACAGTAGTGAATGCTTAGCAAGGAATTGGCAGATGGTCTCATTAAACAAAATGACTGTTAAGGAGTGTCATCACTAATAAAATGCAGTGAGCTACCCACATTCAAACTAGTATACAAAATGCAATTCTGTAATATTGCCATTTTGGTGGTTGTGATGGTTTTGGTACAAATTCTGTTTGTCCTGCAAAGTCATTTCTTATATGTAAATATCACATGATAAATTCTGAAGCAAACTCCTCCATTACAAAAAAAAATATTCAAACTTCATTTACTCTTGATTGGTGAACAATATTTTATACTCTGTGGAAAAAACATATGCAGCATAAACAAAGAAAGTTTGGGGCATGTAATCAAAATACTATGAAATACAGTCCAATTGTAGAATTCAGGCAGACACTCATTTCTTTACTAAATAAGGCCACTGCCCCTGTACTGGGAATACCCTTCATCTCTAATGGTATAGGGTTGTGTTTTAGAGATATGCTCCAGAGTAAACAGGCTTTTTTATATTTAAATGATCTCTTTTGACATTTTTGTATATTTGCTGATTGAAGAATAAATAAAATTTCAGAAAGTTATCTTCTGATTTTATTTGGACAAACAGTGAAAACCTGGTGGTATAGCTGCAGACAATAGATGATAGGATATCTAGAATGTTATCAGCTTAATTCCCCCTAGAAGTGTGCCTAAGCAAGGTTGTTTCAGAGGCAGGGATAGAAGAGTTTTAATCCCACCTAGTATAAACTTGCTATCCACAAGTACAGTTTTGGGATTCCATTTACAAACTGGATGGTCATTTGTGAATCAAGACCATTGTATGGTATGTGGATTCCAGGACGATGGTGCTTAGTAACATTGCTTCAGCCACACTCCACTGAAGTGAATATCAGTGTCACATTAAGCATTGCTGCAATGGCAACCCATTCCAGTACTCTTCCCTGGAAAATCCCATGGAAGTAGGAGCCTGGTAGGCTGCAGTCCATGGGGTCGCTAAGAGGTGGACACGACTGAGCGACTTCACTTTCACTTTTCATTTTCATGCATTGGAGAAGGAAATGGCAACCCACTCCAGTGTTCTTGCCTGGAGAATCCCAGGGACAGAGGAGCCGAGTGGGCTGCCGTCTATGGGGTCACACAGAGTCGGACATGACTGAGGTGACTTAGCAGCAGCTTTTAAGTGTGTGTATATGTGTTTGTGCATGTGCTCACACATGCATCTTCAAACCTCTTAGTAATCTACAAGAAAATTTCAGAAATACTGGAGTATTCTAGAAAAGAGAATAATCTTCTGTTCCAATTAACATCCCACTGGGTTCTATTTAAAGTTGTATATGCACCTCTTGACAGCAAGTTACCTAATATTTCTGTGATGCAATTTATCTTAGTTGCAAAATAGGTTACTCATGATACTTACTCAGCACTGTTATTTGGACGAAACATGTTATTTCAAAAATGACTGAAACATGTTAATATTTCTAGTATTAAACATATTAATATTTCTAAAACATGTTAATATTTCTAAAATCATTTTATTTGTAAAATGAAACATTAATATTTCTAAAATGTCTAAATGCTGCATAATATGCAGCATATAATAATATAACACATCCTTTTATTTTTTATTTTATTTATTTATTTATTTTTGCCACACCACATGGCATGCTGGATCCTAGTTCGCCAACCAATACTCTCTGCAGTGGAAGCACAGAGTACTAACCACTGGACTGCCAGAGAAGTCATTTACATGCTCTTTTTTAAAAAGGACTAAAATAAAGGGAAATACAAAGCTATTTTCAGAAGATTTAGGAAATTTGCTTATTTCCTAGAGAAGCAAGTGACCTGATTTTTGCTTGCTTTAAAGTTTTGGTAGAATTTTCTAACTGTATTCTTAATCATGTCAGAAATAAAAGAGTTAAATTACTTATATTAGACAAATCCTCAAAATTAAAGAAAAAGTTGAAATTCTCATAGCCATTGATTAGATGACTAACTCCTGCACTGGCAAAATACATGATTATCATGCAGTTTACATTCTATTTGTAAAATAGACTAACATGATTTCAGGAATAATTTATTTAATAAGTTACGTTAATAATAAACTATTCTATAGTATCCTTGTCCCTTATAAATAACAATTAAAATGGTTGTTTGTCCCCCTATGGAATATAATATCATCACTCTTTTCTATTCTAAAGGAGATTAGTTCTGGGTGTTCTTTGGAAGGAATGATGTTAAAGCTGAAAATCTCCAGTACTTTGGCCACCTCATGCAAAGAGTTGACTCATTGGAAAAGACCCTGATGCTGGGAGGGATTGAGGGCAGGAGGAAAAGGGGACAACAGAGGATGAGATGGCTGGATGGCATCACCGACTCGATGGACATGAGTTTGAGTGAACTCCAGGAGTTGGAGATGGACAGGGAGGCCTGGCGTGCTGCTATTCATGGGGTCGCAAAGAGTCGGACATGACTGAGCGACTGAACTAAACTGAACTGAACTCCTTTCTAGGAGGTAATTGAATTATATAAAAGTTTGAAGGAAGTCTTAAGTACTAAAAGAAATATAAATTAAATCTCTGTGAAGATGGATGTCAAAAATAAAAATGGCACTGAAATTCATATGAATTAAAGTCAGTAAGACTCTTGAAAGTCCCTTGGACTGTACGGAGATACAACCAATCCATCCTAAAGGAAATTAGTCCTGAATATTCATTGGAAGGACTGATGCTGAAGCTGAAACTCCAATACTTTGGCCACCTGATGTGAAGAACTGACTCATCGGAAAAGACTCTTATGCTGGGAAAGATTGAAGGCAGGAGGACAAGGGGACCACAGACGATGAAATAGTTGGATGGCTTTACCGATTCAATGGACATGAGTTTGAGTAAACTCCAGGAGTTGGTGATGGACAGGGAGGCCTGGCATGCTCCAGTCCATGGAGTCGCAAAGAGTCGGACACGACTGAGCAACTGAACTGAACTGAACTGAAAGTAAATTTTATGTTGCCAAATTAGGTCATCTCTCCAGAAACTAAAGATTATTAATAATGTCTTAAAAAGTTGAATGCTGAAATGCAATGCCTTATGATAAAAAAAAAATTTGTTCATATTCTTATATTCAGCTGGGATAAACATTTTAAAAGCCTTCACAGGTGGCGGTGCTAGTGATAAAACACCTGCTTGGCAATGCAGGAGACATGAGACATGGGTGGGTTCCATCCAGAGTGGGAAAGATCCCCTGGAGGAGGGGACTGCAAAGTACTTTCGTATTCTTGCCTGGAGAATCCCATGGACAGAGGAGGCTGGTGGGCTACAGTTTATAGGGTTGCAAAGAGTTGGACACGACTGAAGCAACTGAGCATGCGCGCACACAAACATTTTAAAATATCTTTCTAATTATTTCTGGGCAGGTCCAAAATCAAGACACATCTTTGTATTTAATTAATCAGGATTTAATTGAAGCATCTCTCCATTTAAATTAATCGTAATAATAATCTGGGGAGAAGTTTTGTTGTGCATTTTAAATGAATTTTATGACGTTTGAAATATATAACTTCACTTTTTTCAAATGTGTATGACTAGGGATATAATACATTAAAAAAAACTCAAAGCATAAAAATAAAACAAAACAAAGCAAAAACTCACCGTCCAGAGTAACATGGAATTAGTGTTATTTATTGGCTGCAGTGGTTTCACTTATTGTGAGCTACCTCTGTCTATCTCATGAGAATATCCAGGTGACAATGACATTTAAATGGGAGTCCATTCGCATTCATTACTGTGTGTGAATGGAAAGGTTACACTCCTTAAAGCAAACCTCTTTGCAGTCTGAGTAACTGAGGAACAATTTACACATCAAAGAGTCAGCTACCCAAATAGATTAGAGCTTTTCAATAAACTTTTATTAAGGAAGAAGTGATCCAATCCTCAAAACAGATGTGAACTCTAGTCTGATCTGGAAAATAATCGAACTCTGCCTGAAAGAGTAAACTAATTTTATCATACTTTTTGAAAACAGTAAAAGTGGGATATAAATAGGGATCCTTATGAGTGAGAATATGTATAATACTCTCACATACCTGAAAACAAAATAGATACTGCTTCTCTAGACACACACCTTCACATTGAGCCAATGACTTGATGTTCATAAAATGAAAATCCTTCCCTGGCTCCCTTTTCACTTCCTCTGTAACAGTGGATATCTAAGATCTCTTAGTCATGCTATCAAGAAGGAATGAACAAAACAAACCCAGATCAGAACCCATTCCCTGGTGAAGTACAGGAGATAAGCTACTTTGTTTCTTGAAGTTCCTTCCCCTCTCAACACTTGAATGCAGAAGAGGAAAAATGATAGTTGCTGTGTTATTTGGGGTAAGGCTGTAGAGAAGGAAAACCAGCCCTTTCTACTCTGCCCTTGAATTCTTATTCATCAGTAAAATTTACGGACCAGAATTGGTGTGTATGTAATTATTGCTTTTCACTTTCTTCCTCTCAGGTTGCCTCACACAAAGAAAGGAAAATTAAAATGATAAGGGTCCCTCAGTTGAGATGCTTTAAGCATATACAGCTGAGATGAAATAAAGCAGATAAAAGAACTTGTACGAAGCTGTAGGTTCAAGAACCAGTTGAACTCACAAGTGCTGTAAGCTTTCCAAGTTTCAATTTCTTCTTAAAGTAGGGCTATTAATCTCTCTCCTATTTGACTCACAGCACTTTGTGAAAGTAAGAATAGGTGATATAGGTGAAAGCTTCTGACATAGAGTATGTGATCATGGATATTTTTCATGGCTACTATTCTTTGCTCTATTTGATTTTTGTATTGTGTTTTTTTTCTAATAATAAGTTCTACAGAAAGAAAATTAATATACATTCTTGAAGTGAATATATGTAAATTTATTTAGCAAAAGTTGTAGAATATGAGATTGAATTGTAAACCTGGGTTTGAACACTGATGTGGACACATTTATTGTATGATTTGGAGCAAATTAATTAATAACATGGAGACTCATTTTCCTCATTTGTAAAATGTGGTTGAGGTAACAAATACATCAATATATTTAAGATGCTTATTATTAAATTTTAATTTTCATTAAGTGTAACTTTAACTCTACCAAGTACACATCAGATGAGAAATTTGAGATCTCAGAAATATCTTTCCCAGAGGCAGAGTTAATGGGTGGTTGAACGAGATTAAAACCAGAATTCTGCTTACATCAAAACCTACACTCTTTTCATTTAAAACATGATATATTTTTTTAAAACACTATATTATTTAAAGGCCATCTAAATTCAAACATAATAGCCTCATTATGGGAAAATTCTCACAACTTCTAAAGATTTAAAATAGCAGATACCATGTTTAGAGAAGTTATGATTATACAAAAAAATCTGGTATTGATTACAACTAGATTCTTATGAACATTAAAAAAAATACTTTTATTGTTTTGGTATTGATTACAATGAAAGTTCAATAAAATACTTTATAAACAGATAAAATTAAGCAATTAAATAGCATGTGGCTTCAGGAACATATTTTATGGGTCGTCAATGCATGTGCCTATATGTGTGTGTTTAAAGGTGACAACATTCTCTGAATTATTTATATGTGTCGGTGAGGCTATGACAGAAGTTATTAAGCAAAAATAGGCTTTCTACACTATAAAATTTAAGCATTCCTTATCTGGGGGCTGCAATTTTCCTCTTAGAATCATTTTTGTGAGACTTATGCTTTTCAGACTAAACTTTTTTTTATGGAAAGTAATAGTGGCTCATGGAGAGGTTGAGGGAACAGGTAAAATTTGTGAGAAGAATTTTCCAGGAGTATGGTTGTCAGAATTAGCAATAAATATATAAAAACATAGAGCAAACATAGTAAATTCAAATTTCAGAGAAGAAACAGATGCTTATTTTAATATAAGTATCCACCCAATATAATGTGGGCATACTTGCATTTTTAATTCACTTTTTCTGAAAATTAAATTTAAATAGGTGTATCAATTGTCCATGGTATGTAGTAAATTATCACACATTTAGAATCTTACAAAATAGTTATTTATCATCCTGTAACTTCTTTAGGTCAAAGTTCCTACTGTGTTACATAATGAAAGCTCATCATCATCACTATATTCTACTGGGGAGAAACAGCTCACAGGTTTGTCCCAAATTCAAAAGGAGGGGAATACACAGGGATTTGTCTCCTTTGAGGTCATTCTATGGGTATCTCAGTTTAGTTCAGTTCAGCCGCATAGTCGTGTCCAGCTCTTTGTGACCCCATGGACATCTACCACACCAGAATAGTATGTGGTTTATTTAGCAGTCTTATAGAGGACAGCATGTGTCTTTTGACAATGTATGGACAACCATATTTAGAGACAGCAAATCTAGATACCTTTCCTTAAGTGGCGTATGTAGAGGAAAGCACAATAGTCAAGGATTTTAGGAGATATATAACTTTCTACTAATTGTCTCTATGTTGCTGTTGTTCTCAAGGTTTATCATATTATGCCCAATTAACAGAGATTCGCAAAAATCAGCATTGGATCTATTCCGTATTTGCTAGTAGCCTTAGAATTATGTGTGCATGCTCAGTCATGCCTGCCCCACTCTTTTGTCCATGGACCTTTCCAGGCAAGAATACTGGAGTGGGTTGACATTTTCTACTCCGGGGGATCTTCCCAACCCAGGGAAGGAACTCACATCTCCTGCATCTCCTGCCTTGGCAGATGGATTCTTTACCATTGGGCCACCTGGCATAGCTTTATAATTACCCTAATGCAATTATCATCATTTAATAAACATTTATTGAGTTCCCACTATGGGGAAGAATTGTGTTATATCCCAGCAATAGAGAGATAGGCAATATCCCACTCATCTCCTAAAAGAAAATATAGTCTAGAAAAAGAGACACATACATATTCAGATCAAAGTGAAAGTGAAAGTCGCTCAGTAGTGTGCGATTTTTTATGACCCCATGAACTATACAGTCCATGCAATTCTCCAGGCCAGAATACTGGAGTGGATAGCCATTCCCTTCTCCAGGGGATGGATTCTTTACCATGTGAGCCACAAGGGAAGCCCAACATTACTGGAGTGGGTAGCCTGTCCCTTCTCTAGTGGATCTTCCTGACCCAGGAATTGAACTGGGGTCTGCTGCATTGCAGGTAGATTCTTTACCAACTGAGCTATCAGAGAAGCCCATTCAGATTAATGCAAATTCTAAATTATAAAACAGAAAGTGATTGATTGAAGCCTATTTCACTGAAATTTTAGTTTGTAAAAAATGCCATAGAGGAGATATGCAACCAAATAAGTTTTGGACATGTCAAGATGTTGCATCCCATATATTCATTCCTTGGCAATATATAATACACATTAACACATGAAGTCTTTGAGATACCCTATATAAAGTGCTTAAATGTGTATAACTTGTGTTTTCATAATAATTTCAGACTGTTGAAAGAGATTTTTATGTAACACATTGTAGCATCCTGTAGCTGTTATACTTCTTACAGCATTCTACCAAAGATTGTTTTGAAATGCAATTCAAAGCAGCAGCAGGCTGGCATTGGGAAGGTAGAAGCTATTGTTACTGTCGGTTTGAAATAGTAGATTACAGTTGCCCTGTATCTATGTGTGGATTCACCATCTAAACATTTGCCCAAGCACCAAATCTTAAAATTTTTCTAACATCCTCCTTTTCCCTTGCTCGAGCTCTGGCTATATGGTTAGCCCTGCCCTTTCTGCTTCCTAAATGTGTCAGTGAATCAAGGGTGTCCTCCTGGTCATTGCGGCTACTTGGGGAAAGCAATTAAAATGTTTTCAGGGACAGAGATGTGTTGTCTGAATCTGTGGGTGGATCTCAGCAAGGGCAAAACAGAGAAGTGATGTCACCACAGGTATGTGAAAGGTTCTCTTCTCCTTATTTTCATTTTACTTTCAACAATTATACAACGATGACATTTTACGTTTGGAAATCTCATGGCAGTACACCTGGACAAAAGAAAGAATGAATGCTATTTACATATTTCAACAATTAACAGCGCTAAATCTCACTAATTGTGCATAATTACAATTTAGTGATTATACTAAGCAAACTATAATTTACAATTTAAGTGATTACTCCGTAATTCATTGCTAAGCTTTGAGACTCAGCAAAAAGATAATAATACCATTGGAGAGCTACCTTTCAAAAGACTCGATGTCAATGTTTTCCTGTAAGCTTGGTTGAACACAAACTTCTTACTTGCACTGCAAGCCGTGGAGAATATTTACGAACTGTTTGTTAGTCTCCAGCTATGACCGCTGCCTACAAGACCTGTCACTGTGCAGTTTTGCCTCTGCCTCAAGGACTACATGACATTTTTGCACAAATCGAGCTCTGCCTATTCAATAGCATTCGTGCTTCTCTAGCGTTTTTTTTTTTTTTTTTAGTTTGTTTCTCCTTCCCTGCTGTCACTTCTCAGCCATCAGCAATGTTTCACAGTGCTTCAACTTGCCAAATAATGGGGTCTTGTGATGTTTTCTCTGCCTGACTTGTTTGGATCACCCTGCTTTAGCTCATCAGTTGGTATGTGGTTTGGCTTCCTGTCAGTCACCCTGTCTTGCAGACTAGCCCCATAAAGCTGGATTGTAATCAGAGTGGCTCCCTTGCCACTGGTCTCTCAGTGGATCACAACCGAAGAATTGTTTGAGTATTTAATTTTAAGTAGAAAATATGAACTGGAAGCCATGGGACAATATGCTGTCTGTTAGCGTGCCAAAGATGAGCTCGCTTGCCTCATTAGCCTCTCAGACTTCATCTTGGAGCACATCACTTGATTGGCATTTTGCTCAACTAATACACTTCCATGATCAATTTTAGCTGAGAGTTTTCAGTTCCCCATCTTAATTGGTATTGGATCTTCCTCATAAGAGCCGGGGTCTCCAGCCTCCAAGACCTTGAACTGATACTTCCCCAACTCTGCAGTGGCATTAGATTAGAAATAAAAGGCACAATAAATGCAATGCCCTTACATCATCCTGTAACCATTCCCCTATCCTCAGGCCATGGGGAAATTGTCTTCCATGAAATCAGTCTCTGGTGCCAAAATAGTTGGGGACCACTGTGATGGAGGATATTATATGACCTAGAATATCTTCAAGGCAGAATGCTAACCTAAAGCATCCCTAAAGCTGTGCATTTACTAAGGCCCATTACTGCTCGGTGATCCTTGAGGAAATGTCTTAGGAATTTGGCAACAACATAGGCAGCTGAAGGAGGTTTAAAAAGAACTGAAAACATTACAAACTAGTCAAGAACATAGCAGGTGGCCCGGTCATCAGTAGGGACTAAGTTTAAAACACTTTGTATGGTAACCTGAAAATACAGACTTATGCAGGAGAAGGTAAATGAAGGCAGATAGTCAAGATAATAGGCATAGCTGGATATCTCACCATTTATTCTCAAGTGATAAATACCATAAAACAAACAAAAAATATGATGACATTAATTGTCTAGATTCATCTGTTCTGACTTTATTGGTGTCTAAACTTGTTTAAGCACTTTGTATTTTTTCAGTCCTGTTGTCTTTTTTCTTTAAATTAATTTTATAAAAAAATTTTATTCTACTTTATATGATTGATAAAGTAATAAATACACACTTAAAAAGAGGGATAAAAGAGAATGCAAAAATTCAGAAGATAAACTACTCAAAGTCTTCTTTCTGATAAACATTATTGATATTTTAGGATTTTATTCCAAACTTTATTTGCTATCGATTTGGGTGATTAAATGGAATATGCTGCTGCTGTTGCTATTTATTTGCTAAGTTGTGTCCGACTCTTTTGCAGCCCCATGGGCTGTAGGCCACTAGGCTTCTCTGTCCATGAGATTTCCCAGGCAAGAATACTGGAGACTGCTGCTATTTCCTTCTCCAGGGGATCTTCCCAATCCAGGATTAACCTGCATCTCCTGCTTGGCAGGCAGATTCTTTACCACTGAGCCATCTGGGAAAGTAAACTTTTTCTATTTTAGCCATTATCTTTAATGATGATAACTGCTTTGCCATTATTATTGGCAGAAAGACTATCTCATCATTTCTCTCTGAGCTTTCCCAAGTATCTTGTCTGTGTTGTATGCCTCTCCTTTTTGAGAAAGCATTTCATTGTCTATAAATAACTCAGAAAACTCTCTGTAGCATTGTCTTCTTAGACAGGTGTAGCTTGTCTTCTTACAAAGAATCATATTTTTGGAAATACAATCAGCAATTAAACCTAGAGGGATGTATGATTATATTTCACTGTGCTATTTCTCTCCCTTTTTGGCATATACATTTTAATCTTTGATTGAAGGATCCACATGCTGGTAAACATCCATATTCAGGAAATTTATCTTGCTATTTTCTTGAGACCCCATTAAAGTTAACCTGTGAATTTTCAAAATGGTTCATTCCTATTTCCTAATTAAAAAGTGAGTTGACCTCAATATTTCAAATGAAAGTTTGAATAAAAGGCAAAAACATCAAAATGAGATACTCATTATACAAAACAAAATAAAAGTTAAATTCTAAAAGCCACCAAAGTCTCGCAATGACCAGAGATTTCACGTCATTTGCTGTGTCTGAAGGAGATTACTGGTATGTAGGCCACAATGAGATCACACATTGACTACTGAGGTTGTCACTGCTGTCAGAGTTAGGTCAGCTCTCTGTGCTGGGCTCACACAATTTGGTGATTGGTATGACATGACTCTACTGTTCTAGATTCTGCTTTTGTTTTGCTTTTTTTTTTTTTGGCCATGTCACATGGCTTGGATCTCAATTCCCTGACAGGGATCAAACCTGGTCCGAAGGCAGTGACAGTGTCAGATTCTAACCACTGGCCCATCAGGGACTCCCCTGTTCTTTTTGATACACTTCCTTTTCCACAATGCAGTGCTCCAGCTGTGATTACAACTGCATCACTTTGGGATTTCTCTACATTATTTTCTTCCTGAAAGTTCTGAAAATGCCAGAAACTAGCTAAGTAAGATTAAAGGGACAAAACATTTAATGAACTAATAAATTTAGGGGAAAAAAAAGAAACCCTGTTATATTCAGCAAAGTTAAACAACTTTCTTAAATTCAGAACTTCTAAGAGTCTTTAATGTGCTAATGTGCTTTCCAAATTTCTATGATACAATGAAGGGTCTCCCATACATATTTGCCCATAAAAGTCTTATTTGAGGCATTTTACAAAATATTTTTTTCCTTGGAATGTTTATGTAGAATCCTGACTTAAATAATTAACTCTAGATCTTCTGGGTATCCTTCTTAACCTAGGCAGTGGTTTTAATTTTCTTTGGAAGATACAGGGATCAGTTTCAGATCAGCTCCTTCAGGGTATTGGGAATTGGATTCAGAATTCTATTACTCTTTTCAGAATGGAGTTATTTCAACAAAACTCAGTTTCTGCTTTGTCCTACCCAGGAAGTATAATCTAGTACCAGATAGGGCACCCATAAACCTATGCAGTGTTGAGTTTCCTTCTACATTCAACCATGAGGCAAACTCCCTCTGAAAGACACTATTTGTCCATGTCTAGAAGAGCTTCTTATTGATTTTCATAAACTTTTGTTAGGCAGTTAAAAGGTTTGGCTAAGTTCACCATGTTAGCATCTGATAAACAAAGAACCCTGTTCTTATCCATTTAACACCACAGAATTCTGTTTCCAGCTTCTATAGATCTATTCAAGGATATTGCAATATTTAAGAGCTATTCTGATTCATGAAGTAAATCAATGACTCCAGAAAGCTTTTCAACATGCCAACATGCAGCCTCCTGGTTTTTACACCTTGTTACTACTCCAGTTTGTTATGCAAGAGGAAGAGAGAACCTGAAGAATGATGTAGGAGACTTACACTGCCCTTCACTGTTCTTGGACTTCCCTAATGACTCAGTGGTAAAGAATCTGCCTGCGATGTGGAAGACATAAGAGACACAGGTTCAATCCCTGGGTTGGGAAGATTCCCTGGAGGAGGAAATGGCAACCCACTCCAGTATTCTTTACCTGGATAATCCCATGGACAGAGGAGCCTGGTGGGCTACAGCCCAAAGAGTCTCAAACAGTTGAACACAACTCAATAACTGAGCACACACCCATATCATTCTGAGAAGGTTCTTTATTTTTTCTGAGTGAAAACACAGAATGTGTAAGCTTAGTCTAGAATCAATGCACTACCTAAGCATGTCCTCTCGTGTATTATTTTCTTTTTCATTTGATTTATCCTTTTGTCTATGTTATTAAATAATGCATTTCTGCTGATAAAATTTATTAGTGTCTGTCCTAAATTCTTTTCTCACATTCGAAAGACTTTATTTTTCATTTAATCATGTGTCATGTCAAATTCTTACTATGGAAAATATGGGGAATACATTTTAACGTACTCCTCTGCATATGAAAGATACAGAAAGGGCTTCATTAGGAAACAAAAGTCAGCTCTACTATCAGTTTCCAACAAAGAAACCAGTCACAATGAAAAGTACTTATAAATAAATCTGTGGACCATTAAGCAGTGTGACCATATTCTATAATACACACTGCTTTCGTCAACAAACAGGTCAAGCTTCCATAAAATTACATGGAAGAAGTTGGTCTTTGATTCTCTGCCTATGTGTATCCTCAGTCACTTAAGTCATGTCTGATTCTTTGCGATCCCATGGACTATCGCCCACCAGGCTCCTTGGTCCATGGGAATATCCAGGCAAGAATACTGGAGTGGGTTGCCATGCCCTCCTCCAGGGCATCTTCCTGATCCAGGAATCGAACCCTGTCTCCTGTGTCCCAGCACTGCAGGCACATTTTTTTACCTCTGAGCCACCAGGGAAGCCCTTTGATTATCTACACATATTGCTTCACTCTTGATTCTTATCCTCTTGTACCCTTTAACTTTTATTAAATATCTTCACAAATTGTATTAGAAGCCAGATTCAAAGCACTACTTATGGCCTTTTCACCACAAAAGTTGCCAACACTCTAATAGAGAAGGTAAAATACTGAGTGACTATACATCTAAGAAGAGAATAGTATCTCTTTATTCCATGGCTGTAGAGGTCAGCTGATATCAGTTCTAATTATTTACCAGTTCTAATATATGTGTATTGTGTGACTGTGAGAAAGTCATGCTCTCATTCTGTTTCTCTTTCTCTCCAGGCAAGAACACTGGAGTGGGTTGCCATTTCCTTCTCTAATGCATGAAAGGGAAAAGTAAAAGCGAAGTCGTTCAGTCGTGTCCAACTCTTTGTGACCCCATGGTCTGCAGTCTACCAGGCTCCACTGTCCATGGGATTTTCCAGGCAAGAGTACTGGAGTGGGTGCCATTGCCTTCTCCACTTAATCAGAGAAATTGGGTCTTATTATCTCAAAATACTCCTCAGCTCAAAAAGCATATTATCATATCAAATATCTTGTCATCACTTTCTCAAGTAAAAACTCTATTTTCTATTAGGTTTTCCTCATTTAATTCTCTAATTTTCTAACTAACAAAACAGTCTTAATGAGATATGATGTAACAGAACAATATTTGAATATAATGAACAAAGATGGAGTTTATAAATTTGATTCAATTCTAGGTCAACAGCTTGCGAGTTGTGTATCACCTGAAAATCATTTTATTTCAAAGCCTCAGTTTTCCCCTATGAAAAATGGCAACAGTTTTAGTATCTTCTTAAAAGATGGACTGGTAGCAATTGTCCAAGAATGCTGTGATTTAAAGAATAAATTTCTGAAGATTTTATGGACTCTGGAATATTATGTCACACACAAAATGTGACCACTGGTTAAGATGCAAAACCTTATGGGTGTGCCCTACAAAAAGAGCAGACAAGGCAGCCATGGAATTGCAATGCTGCTGTTACTAAGTTGCTTCGTCGTGTCCGACTCTGTGCGACCCCATAGACGGAAGCCCACCAGGCTCCCCTGTCCCTGGAATTCTCCAGGCAAGAACACTGGAGTGGGTTGCCATTTCCTTCTCCAATGCCAAGTACTAAATAGCTGTCCCTGTTATGACCAACCTAGATAGCATATTGAAAAGCAGAGACATTACTTTGTCAACAAAGGTCCGTCTAGTCAAGGCTATGGTTTTTCCTGTGGTCATGTATGGATGTGAGACTTGGACTGTGAAGAAGGCTGAGCGCTGAAGAATTGATGCTTTTGAACTGTAGTGTTGGAGAAGACTCTTGAGAGTCCCTTGGACTGCAAGGAGGTCCAACCAGTCCATTCTGAAGGAGATTAGCCCTGGGATTTCTTTGGAGGGAATGATGCTGAAGCTGAAACTCCAGTACTTTGGCCACCTCATGCAAAGAGCTGACTCATTGGAAAAGACTCTGATGCTGGGAGGGATTGGGGGCAGGAGGAGAAGGGGACAACAGAGGATGAGATGGCTGGATGGCATCACTGACTCGATGGACGTGAGTCTGAGTGAACTCTGGGAGTTGGAGATGGACTGGGAGGCCTGGTGTGCTGCGATTCATGGGGTCGCAAAGAATCGGACACGACTGAGCGACTGAACTGAACTGAAGGGGAAAAAAAAATTAATAGATTTTATGTGACTTTAGTGTTTGCAATAGGAAACTTACTTTGATCAGGCACTTTTAGTTTGAGAAATATATATAACCAAGGCAAGTATGATCTAAATACTTTTTGATATAAAAAGGATTATATAGATTTTATTCTCACTGAAGAGAAGCAATCTCATAGAGAAAATAGTCCCAGGTACTATCCTCTGTTGCTTATTACTCAGTAGAAATAATTATAGTCAAATAATGATTATTGTTAAATACTTTCTCCTTAATATTGGAGAGCAGAAAAATTACTGAGAATATAGAGCTTACTTATAACACTTTGCAACCTCCTGGAGCTAGGGTTCCATACAGAGATACTGTTAGCACAGTTGTAACAAGATTGTCATAACCAAGTTATACATCTACAAAAGTAAACTATCATAAATATTTTTACTTGAAATTCACAAGTGAATTTTCCTGAGATTATAATAGCTATCTGAGTAGAGAAAGTAAAATAGTCTGGGATATATGTGAACCAATAACTAAAATTGCTTAAAGTACATTTATGCAATTTTCTTAATTATATGGTTTCTTCAATGTTTGAATTATTCAACACATATATAAAACCAAGTATGTATCACCAGTAAATTATTTTCTATCATATGATATGCTTAATTCTATATAAGAAAATATGTACTATGCTACTTCAAAGAGATTAAGATTTTTTAAAATGTTGATTGTCCATGATTTCAAATACGCACTAGAAGACTCAATGTTGTCAGTTTAAGTATCTGTGCTGCCCTTAGATGACTATAAAAGAGGATTCATTTTTCTGAAAATTCATAAGAACATGTACTTTTATAGGTTTGTCATCAAAATTTCCAAAGCACAACCCACACTGAGCCTTCTGTTTTGGCTTTTCTTCTGGCTTAATGACAAAGTTGGAAAAAATGAAAACAGGAAAGAGGAGGAAGGCAGGCTGACTCTGCTGTCCTCAGCCTGTCTCTCTGCTTAGCAAGCATTTGCTCTATTTTCTAAGAGCAGCTCTGAAGCTACAGATAAGTGAAAAAATACATAAGATGGTGAAAGTCCCATAACTTTGTCTTTTGCTTTTCAATCTCTGATTTAACTTCATCACTTTTGAATCTTTTAATGCAATGGTTTACAATAAATATGAAACAATATATTTTAGTTGAAATAAGGGTAAAACCTTAATATTCCAGGTGCATTGTCTGCATCTGAATTTTATATTGTTCTAACAATATTTTGCACTGAATCCCTAAGATTTCAATATCTCCCACTTCTACAGGTTGTCCATGTGAACTCATACTCTTCAATATTGTTGATCATTTTTATATTTAGTATCTGTATGGCTTTTTGGGTGAGGAGGATGCTGATTATTTATATGTCATTTGAACTAATTGAAGATCTATCCTTTAATTAGCATAGTAGACACTGGAAAGATGACAACCAGTCAAGATATAATATGCACAGGTGAAAGTAAAGGAAATTTATCATTATTTTGCATTTGTTATTTACAATCCTTTCATGGTCAGTGACAGAGAAGGCAATGGCACCCCACGCCAGTACTCTTGCCTGGAAAATCCCATGGATGAAGGAGCCTGGTGGGCTGCAGTCCATGGGGTCTCTAAGAGTCGGACACGACTGAGCGACTTCACTTTCACTTTTCACTTTCATGCATTGGAGAAGGAAATGGCAACCCACTCCAGTGTTCTTGCCTGGAGAATCCCAGGGATGGGGGAGCCTGGTAGGCTGCCGTCTATGGGGTCGCACAGAGTCAGACATGACTGAAGCGACTTAGCAGCAGCAGCAGTATGTTCAGTGAGGTTTCCAGGTTGTTGTTTTTGGCCGCTAAGTCATGTCTGACTCTTGCGACCCCATAGACTGCCAGGCTCCTCAGTCCATGGGACTTCCCAGGCAAGAATATTGGAGTGGGTTACCATTTCGCTCACCAGGGTTTCCAGATACTCTTGCACAATGGCAAGAGCTATCACATTCTGGGCTACCAGTTACAAACACTTACAGGAGATCTAGATTATGGAAGGGATTCAAGTGTTTCCTGCTTTCAGTAGTGTCTTCTTTCTAGGTTTACCTAAATGCATACAAACTCCTCACAGTGCAGTGTTGTGCTGCTTTTAGCTAATTGCTTCATCTAACAGAGATAATAGAGTCTTTTTCTATAGTTTTAAAATTTTAATTCAACATTTTAAAGTAATTATGGGATAACTGCCTAATGGCTAAGTGAAGTGTTCAAATTGCAATCTTTGTTCTTCCTGTTTCAAAATCTTCAAAAACAGATGAGCACTTTATACTATATACAGGGCTTGTACACAGTACTTGTATACTGTATATTGTATACAGGGCTTGAGCTATAATGCTGTATACTTGTAACCTATATAATATAAAAGTATTCACAAAAATCTTCAAAAACAGTTACACAGATATAAACATATATCACTAGTTTATCACACTATAGTAGAATCTAGTTAATGGATTAAAACTATGTAGCAAATATCTACCAATATGACAAAGCAATAAAAGAGCAGAAAAGTTTAATTAAAAAGAATCTAAAGTACTTTTTAAAGACCTACAATGTTTGCTATAATGTCCACATCTCACTTACTTGGCTTTAAAATCCTTTAGATGGCATTACCTGAAAAAAAATACTAATTTTCATAACAATTATTCATAAAGAATGCTTATACATATCTAAAGATTTTCAAAGTTTTACTTCAAACATATTTATTAATATTTTATCAATACCAGTTTTATAATTTATAAAATTATATAAATTATATAAAATTATAAAAATTTATAAAAACCTCAATTATACTTTTGACTATTTAAAATTTACATCTATATATTGATTATTATGGAAATACTTTGACCTCAAAAAGCTTATTTCATCAAAAGGAATAAAAATAAACTAATATTCTTTGAATTCTAGGTCACTTTGAAAAAAAAAGTCCATGATTTCAAACACTAAATCAAAAAATACAGAAGAGCCATTACATAGTATTTTTTGCATGCTGTGCTGTAGTCAAACTTACTGTTAATACTGGATCTAAAAGATTCATTTCCAATTACCTCTCACCAATTTTCTTTTATTGAAGGCCTCCATTGACTGACATATTAAATTATGCATAATCAACTGAAAAGGATCAGTTCAAATTTTGGCACTCAGTCACCATCTGTTCTTTGTATGTTGACATACCTCACATCACTTTCATGTTTGCTTTATAAATGGTGTGACAGTCAGGATTTTCATAATGTTTGTTGTTTCATTTAAACTAATTATAGTGATGATCGTTTTCTGAGAATATAAGGATCCATTCAGAAAACTGCAGAATTTTGAAAATAAAAGCCTTCAATGAGTGGTGACTTAATTCTTAACATTTTTCATGGTAATCATTCCAGGTATATATTTATCCAGGGTATTCATTCAATAACATGCTGCTGCTGCTGCTAAGTCGCTTCAGTCATGTCCAACTCTGTACATCCCCATAGACAGCAGCCCACCAGGCTCCTCCATCCCTGGGATTCTCCAGGCAAGAACACTGGAGCGGGTTGCCATTTCCCTCTCCAACGCATGAAAGTGAAAAGTGAAAGTGAAGTCACTCAGTCGTGTCTGGCTCTTAGAGACCCCATGGACTGCAGTCTACCAGGCTCCTCCATCCATGGGATTCTCCAGACAAGAATACTGGAGTGGGTTGCCATTTCCTTCTCCATCAATAACATGAGACACTGGAAACTAATTTGTATTACAATACAGCTTCCTTCAGAAAAAAATCATCATCAATGGGATCTTCGCTGATGTAAATGTACATAGCTTTAAAATTTAAAACAACAAAAAAATAAAAATAAAAACAAACCTTCAAATAAACCATTTCTTAACAATTATTCTTATTTAGTCGCTAAGTCATGTCTGACACTTTTGCAACCCCATGGACTATAGCCCCCCCGACTCCTCTCTCTATGAGATTTCTCAGGCAAGAATACTGGAGTGGGTTGCCATTGTCTTCTCCAGGGGATCTTTCCAACCCCGGGTTTGAACCTGTGTCTCCTGCATTGGCAGATGCGTTCTTCACCCACTGAGTCACCAGGAAGCCCTAACAATTATTACCATTTTTTAATCCTGGGCAAACAGAGAACATTTAACACACACACACACACACACACACACACACACACACATATTTACAAGTGGAAAATACACCAAGTAATAAAATCAAATATAGTAACTAGCAAATATAGTGCATTAAAAATTATCTTCAAGGTTAGCAGACAATTATTAGGATACATGCACTGGAATAGTAAGTAAATAATTTTTATTGTCTTCATGTACCCTGAGATAGTAATAAAAATGTTAATCAGTCATGTCTGACTCTGCAGCCCATGGATTGTAGCTGCCAGGCTCCTCTGTCCACGGAATTCTCCAGGCAAGAATACTGGAGTGGGTAGCTCTTTCCTCTCCAGGGGATTTTCCTGACCCAGGTATTGAATATGTGTCTCTTGCATTGCAGGCAGATTCTTTACCACCTGAGACACTAAGGAAGCCTGAGATGTCAATAGTATGAACCTACATCTTGGGCATGCAATTTTTATTCTAATCTAAGTTCCAAATACGTTCCCCAAATTTTATGCTAATTTAATTACTATAATCTTTGCTTAAAATAAATACCAGTTCTATAAGATGGAGTGATATCCTGTGAATCATTTTTTTTGTTTACTCATCACCTATATTATTTGTTGAGTGAAAAGAATTCTTTGTTTAACTTTGCAATTATAATTATATATAGCAACTCCTTCATACCAAATAAATTTAAAACATGCTGATTCTATATAAACCATCAAATTCTCCATAAAACAGGACTTTCCATATATCTAAAGATAGCTTCTAGAGAAATTATTTTCTATTACTACTGAGCTCAAAGTTTTCTCTCTTAACACTTGCTTGATTGGTATAGGTAAAATATGAACAAAGATTTCTATTAACCAAAAAAAAAAAAAAAAAGGTTACTTCTGTTAAAATGCTCCCAGAAGAAAGGCGAAAAAAAACACAAGTCACCAGGAAGAAAAATGAGCTCATTTTCTTGGCAAGCAAATGACTATTTGTAACCACGGATTAAATGAAGTAAAATCTCAGTTACATCTCCCCGTCTTTCCCTGAAAGTAAACAGACACAGAACTCTTCTTAAGCTGTTACAAAAGCAAAGGTTACAAAAGTTTCACTTCTTAACCTTGATGTTTGGAATATACACATTTCCTACTGATAGTAACTTTAGAAAGAAAAGAAAAAGCTCTGGATTTCAAGTTTATACTCCAGGATTATGTGACTCAAAATAAAGAGGAAGACAGAAAACTAGCTTCTCAGAGCCAAGTACTTTACTCCGATACTGTTTCTTGTGATCCTTTTAAGAACACTGTATTTTTTTTTTTTTTTTTTCTCTCTCTCTCTTTTGTTTGGAAAAGACATTTCAGGGTCTGGTTTTTAGCTTTTTTTTTTTTTTTAATTAACCATTACTTTTGTAAATTCAGACCATCTCTAGCTCCCCATCTGCAGTGATTTTGGAGCCCCCCAAAATAAAGTCTCTCACTGTTTCCCCATCTATTTGTCATGAAGTGATGGGAGCAGATGCCAAGATCTTAGTTTTCTAATGTTCAGTTTTAAGCCAACATTTTCACTCTCCTTTTTCATTTTCATCAAGAGGCTGTTTAGTTCTTCTTCGCTTTCTGCCATAAGGGTGGTGTCATCTGCATATCTGAGGTTATTGATATTTCTCCTGGCAATCTTGATTCTAGTTTGTGCTTCCTTTAGCCCAGCATTTCGCATGATGCACTCTGTATATAAGTTAAATAAGCAGGGTGACAATATACAGCCTTGACATACTCCTTTTCCTATTTGGAACCAGTCTGTTGTTCCATGACCAGTTCTAACTGTTGCTTCCTGACCTGCATACAGGTTTCTCAACAGGCAGGTCAGGTGGTCTGGTATTCCCATCTCTTTCAGAATTTTTCACAGTTTGTTGTGATCCACACAGTCAAAGGCTTTGGCATAGTCAATAAAGCAGAAGTAGATGTTTTTCTGGAACTCTCTTGCTTTTTTCAATGATCCAATGGATGTTGGCAATTTGACCTCTGGTTGATCTCTTGTTACAATTGACTTGCTGCTGCTGCTGCGAAATCACTTCGGTCGTGTCTGACTCTGTGCGACCCCATAGATGGCAGCCTGCCAGGCTCCCCTGTCCCTGGGATTCTCCAGGCAAGAACACTGGAGTGGGTTGCCATTTCCTTCTCCAATGCATGAAAGTGAAAAGTGAAAGTGAAGTCACTCAGTCGTGTCCGACCCTCAGCGACCCCATGGACTGCAGCCTTCCAGGCTCCTCCATCCATGGGACTCTCCAGGCAAGAGCACTGGAGTGGGGTGCCATAAGTGGGCAAAATTTGTATCTATTTTCCCATCGTGTTTAGTTTTACCACTGCAAGTATAATACCAGGTTTCAATCTTTTCTTCACAAATCTAAAATGTAATAAGTCTGAAATTGCTAGTTGGTGACAAAAGTGATAAAAAAAAGTTGGTGATAAAAACTTTATAAGCTGTTACAAGTTGCCTTCCCCTCTGCTGTATCAGCCTTTTATCTCACTGCAAAATATCCATGTCACAGCCCCCACAGCAAGAAACATTCAGATATGTACTATGCAAACTTTGGAATGGCTGCTTGTCTTTGCCAAATACATCCACTCTTTTTTTTTTTTTCTGTAAAAGTTTGATGTTTATTCAGGATACTACCTTTGATCTACATTTTTCTTACACAGAGTGATTTAATCCAGATACATTTTTCTCTAACAACCATCTATAGAATATCATATCTGTACTCCAGCAATGGATCTTCTTACAGAACATAGAAGACTACATCTCTACCTAGTTATTTTGACATCAATATTAATAATAATGAATTACATATATTATTTGAATAAAATATGTGTTGAGGTATATGACAGTTTCAAAACATTATCCATCAATAAAGCAGTTATTAGAATTTACCTTTGACAGAGGCCCAAGGTTTACATGGGCCTGGGCCTAGTACTATTTTAAATACTGCCTTTCTTGTAGTATATCATTGACTCTCACAACCATCTAATTAGTAGGTAATATTATTGTCCCATTTTATATTAGTTGGAACTTTGGCATGGAAAAATCCAGAAACTTGCCCAAAATGACAGTGGAAGATTTTTGACTTATTAAAAATCACTCTGAAAGCTATTTTACTACAAATTTTGCACTTTACACTTACATTATGCTGGTTGATAAGACTCCTCAATTAAATATAATAAAAAATACACACTCATTTTTTCTCACCAACATCTTGCTATTATCCTATACTTTTTATTAACAACACAGTGAAAAGAATCCTAATGTTAAACATGGCCTTGTGACACTGAGCATACTCTAATAAAGACTATCTATCTTTCTGTTAAAATACCTTAGGCTTTTCTCCTATGGAATCAAAATTACTGATGAAGAGAAAATTTATCAAATCTGCTTTGCATGTTAGAGATATACAATATCCTGCCTACTAAAGAAATCAACTAAAAATTAATAAATTGAAAAATTCTGTATTTTTCGATCACAAAGCAGGTAAATCACCTTATAGGCCAGAATCAAAATGCCAGATTAATCTCCATGTCAAACTCAGCCTCAAAAGAATACATTTTAAAGCCCATGTCATTAGAAATAGAACTCCAAGTTGCTTATCCCTTAAACTACTCATAAATTCTTTAACTTTTGAAATTTGTAATCACCACATAAAAACATAAAACATGAAGAAGATTTAGAGGAGTTTACAGAATGCACGTCTTCTACAACAGAATAATTACAAGGTCTTGAATGAAAACAAAAATTACTCAACATAAAGAAAATATGAGAGAAGAAAAAACTGGCTCATTCTGGGAAGACAATCAATACAAGACAATCACAATGTGGCCTGATGTCAAAATTATTGAATTTGGACTTTAAACCAGTTTTTAAAACCAAGCCCACTGAGGTAAATGGAAGAACAAATAGAAAATCTAAGATATAAAAGAAGAAATAGAAAATAATGCATATGTTTGATATTAAATATATCACTTAAATGATAGCACAAAGATTAAAGAGATGAAAAATCTAGAATCAAATCACATATTAAATATCAGAAGGCTTCATAGCAGAATGTTGGTGACAGACGAAACTGTCATCTTGAGATAAATCAAAAGAAATCATTCAATGTGAATTAACAGAGTGAAAAAAAAAAAAAAAGATTGGAAAAATGGACCAAAGACTAAGAGATATTTTACAACAGCAAAAGTCTGATATATACATAGTTGGAAAATCAGAGAAAGTTAAAGGAAAACAAGAATAAAGAAAAGTATAAAAGGAAATAATAGCTTGATGCCTCCCAATGTAGTATAAGACATAATTTTATAGATATATGAATTTCAGTTGATTTCAAACAGAAAAAATACAAAATAAACCATGACTAGGAACACTATAAGCAGACAGCTAAATAATGAATTTATCTTGAAAGTGATCAGAGAAGGCACTTTTAATCAGAAGAACAATGATTTTTATTACCACGGATTTCTCATCAGAAACTTTGGCAGTCAGAAAAATTGAAAGACATTAAAGTCCTAAAGGTTAATACCCACTTGTAACCTTAAATGCTATATTCAGTAGAAGAAATCCTAAAAACAAAAGATAAAGACTTTTCAGCCAAAACAAACCAGAAAAAAACCCTAAGATAATCTGTCACTAGTAGACCTATACTACCAAATACAGTGAATGAGGCTTTATCAAGCTGAATCATACAGATGAACATTTAGAGTTTCAGGAAATATTGAAGAGTCAATACGTGGTAAACGTTTAGCTAAAAACAATTTTGTCTTACATTTAGTTTGATTAAAATATATCTATGATTATTTAAAAGCAAAAGCAACATTTTATAGATTTATAATAGAAAAATTCAGAATGATAACTGTAGCATAAAGGTAGCTGGGTTAATGGTTTTAAAAGGATTGCAGGTTTTCTACATTTTACATAAAGTAGTATACAAATAACTATAAATAAATTGGAAAACATTAAGCATGTATTTGTGATTTTCTTAAGCAACCAGTAAAATAAATAATACAAAGTCATATAGTTACATATCCATCAGATCAGATCAGATCAGTCGCTCAGTCATGTCCGACTCTTCACGACCCCATGAATCGCAGAACACCAGGCCTCCCTGTCCATCACCAACTCCTGGAGTTCACTCAGACTCACGTTCATTGAGTCAGTGATGCCATCCAGCCATCTCATCCTCTGTCGTCCCCTTATCCTCCTGCCCCCAATCCCTTCCAGCATCAGAGTCTTTTCCAATGAGTCAACTCTTTGCATGAGGTGGCCAAAGTACTGGAGTTTCAGCTTTAGAATCATTCCTTCCAAAGAAATCCCAGGGCTGATCTCCTTTAGAATGGACTGGTTGGATCTCCTTGCGGTCCAAGGGACTCTCAAGAGTCTTCTCCAACACCACAGTTCAAAAGCATCAATTCCTCGGCGCTCGGCCTTCTTCACAGTCCAACTCTCACATCCATACATGACCACAGGAAAAACCATATCCTTGACTAGACGAACCTTTGTTGGCAAAGTAATGTCTCTGCTTTTGAATATGCTATCTAGGTTGGTCATAACTTTCCTTCCAAGGAGTAAGCGTCTTTTAATTTCATGGCTGCAGTCACCATCTGCAGTGATTCTGGAGCCCAGAAAAATAAAGTCTGTCACTGTTTCCACTGTTTCCCCATCTATTTCCCATGAAGTGATGGGACCAGTTGCCATGATCTTCGTTTTCTGAATGTTGAGCTGTAAGCCAACTTTTTCACTCTCCACTTTCACTTTCATCAAGAGGCTTTTGAGTTCCTCTTCACTTTCTGCCATAAGGGTGGTGTCATCTGCATATCTGAGGTTATTGATATTTCTCCCGGCAATCTTGATTCCAGCTTGTGCTTCTTCCAAGACTAGCAGAGGCCACCTAAGGAAAGTATATGTTAAGAATTTTTTTTCTCTTCTTAGCATCATGCATGTTCACTGGTATAATGATTCCTTTAACCTAATTATTAAAAAAAAAAAAAAATCTACCACCATGTCCAAGAGGGAAAGCAAGCAGAAACCCACATGACATTAACACTGCATGATTTCATCATCATCCTCTGATCCTTATAGAGCATTGAATATAGACTCTTTCTTTCTTCCATTATCCCTAACATCATTGCTCCTCACTCTCCTCCCGCCTCCCACACACAAATCACCACCTTGAAAGACTTTGTATTATGGGTGTGCCATGGTGAAAAGATAATGGAGAATGTGTAATAAATTATTCCAAGTAGAAAGTATTATATATTTGCACAGCTGAACTTTTCAATAGCCCATGCAATTTTTATTTTCTAGATGTTTAGAGTTATGGGATAGCCAAATATATATTATTGTATTTACAATTCCATTGTTAGCAATTTTCTCTTATTTGATCCCCATGAGTTTTTCATAGACATTCAAAGGGTATTTGGAATGAGGATTAAAAACTAAAAGCAAACAAATGGCACAACAGTGAGGAAATCACAAAGAACTCAAAATCAGGAAAACAAAGCATGCATTTGCTTTGTAATCTTAATTACCTTCACATCTTAATATGGTTTCCACAAATGTAAAATGAAAGGACTGAATTAGGTGGCAATAAAAGTATTTTATATCTGAAATTTCTTTATTATGATAATAGACACATTTCTGGGGCATAGGCCAAGTGTTTCATGTACATTACTTGATTTAAGCTTCATTACAAACTGCAAAGGAGATAGCATTATCCCTATATTAAGAGTGTTATCTCTCCAAATAGAATCCAGAAAGCTAAACAAAATCATACTTTGAAGCTATGAGTCTTGTTTTAAGAATTTCTGGGTGGTTGGGGTATGCAATGCTGAGTCAAAATGATAATCTGTTAAAGCAGAATGAGTTAAAAATCCATTTGGTGACCTAGTTGATGTTTGTTAAATATTTAACATGAGAATATCATTGTTCTTTATGAGCCTAAACGAAGATTTTTAAAAGGTCTATATCAAATTATCTCTATCTTTCAATATTAAATTTACATATTAAATTTTTGTTGTTTAAAAATATGCTAGACATTACAAGAATGTGTTAGGATCATGTCTAAGTACCCATTAATTGCATAAATCTATAAAGTAACAAAAAGTAGGATCTTCCCTGTAGCTCAGATGGTAAAGAATCTTCCTGCAATGCAGGAGACCTGGGTTTGATCCCTGGGTCAGGAAGATCCTCTGGAAAAGGGAGTGGCAAACCTCTTCGGTATTCTTGCCTGGGGAATTCCAAGGATAGAGGAGCCTGGTGGGCTAGAGTTCATGGGGTTTCAAAGAGCTGGACATGACTGAGTGACTAACACTGCTACTGTTATCTATATCAATCTATAAAGTAACAAATGAGCAAATGACTGCAAAATAGGTAGAGAGTACTTTAATATCATTTTAAACAAAACTCCTTCCTTGCACTGGCCCTGGAATTTGAACCTGAAGTATAATCTTTGGTGGTGATCTTGCTCCTAAAACTCAAACAAGACACTTTATTAATACTTTTTGTAGATACCATTTCTCATATGTATAAAAAGGAAATTCCATTGTTATCCTGACATTATACACATGCTTTAGACATTATGGCCACAGAGTAGATTTGGAGCAACAGTGACTAAGACATTTGACTTATTTTGAGAAAATATTTCATTTTGAAAAATTTGAAAAAATTCATCATTAAGAAGCTAAAGAATAATTTTCAAGGCCTTATGTGTTCTGAAGAAGTTGATGAACATCTTCAACAGAGATGCTGAAGTACAACAACATTTTCTCAAAATAATTGATCCTTGAACCTTGTTTTGAAATGCAACTTCTAGAATTTTTTCATGAGTTATACTTTAGAAATGATGCTTGTGATTCTTTTTCCTTAGCTAATTCAAACACATATGGAACAGAAAAATTCCATTTCAAATTACATAGCAAATCTGCATGAGGTGCATGTACATTTGTTTTTAAATTTACATAATATATGGAACTGTGATCACTCCCAGCTTAAATACTATAAATGAGTCTCAGAAGAGTGATCTATCTATACTAAAACTTATCATATTTCAAAATCAACACCAGGCTATTTTTTCCTTTCAAAAAAGATAAATACAATTTCAGTTAGTTCATTTCAGTCTCTCAGTTGTGTCTGACACTTTGCAACCCCATTAACTGCAACATGAACCCCATGAACCCCAGGCCTCCCTGTCCATCACCAACTCCCAGAGTTTACCCAAACCAATGTCCATTGAGTCGGTGATGCCATCCAAGCATCTCGTTCTCTGTTGTCCCCTTCTCCTCCTGCCCTCAATCTTTCCCAGCATCAGGGTCTTTTCAAATGAGTCAGCTCTTTGCATCAGGTGGCCAAAGTATTGGAGTTTCAGCTTCAACATCAGTCCTTCCAATGAGCACCCAGGACTGATCTCCTTTAGGATGGACTGGTTTGATCTCCTTACAGTCTAAGGGACTCTCAAGAGTCTTCTCCAACTCTATAGTTCAAAAGCATCAATTCTTCAGTGCTCAGCTTCCTTTATAGTCCAACTCTCACATTCATATGTGACCACTGGAAAAACCATAGCCTTGACTAGACGGACCTTTGTTGGCAAAATAATGTCTCTACTTTTGAATATGCTGTCTAGGTTGGTCATAACTTTCCTTCCAAGGAGTAAGTGTCTTTTAATTTCATGGCTGCAATCACCATCTGCAATGATTTTGGAGCCCCCTGAAAAAAAAAAAAATAAAGTCAGCCACTGTTTCCACTCTTTCCCCATCTATTTGCCATGAAGTGATGGGACCAGGTGCCATGATCTAGTTTTCTGAATGTTGAGCTTTAAGCCAATTTTTTCACTCTCCTTTTTCACTTTCATCAAGAGGCCCTTTAGTTCTTCTTCTTTTTCTACCATAAGGGTGATATCATCTGCATATCTGAGGTTATTGATATTTCTTCTAGCAATCTTGATTCCAGCTTGTGCTTCTTCCAGCTCAGCATTTCTCATGATGTACTGTGCAATAAATTAAATAAGCAGGGTGACGATATACAGCCTTGATGAACTCCTTTTCCAATTTGGAACCAGTCTGTTGTTCCTTGTTCAGTTCTAACTGTTGCTTCCGGACCTGCACACAGATTTCTCAACAGGCAGGTCAGGTGGTCTGGTATTCCCATCTCTTGCAGAATTTTCCATAGTTTATTGTGATACATACAGTCAAAGGCTTTGGCATAGTCAATAAAACAGAAATAGATGTTTTTCTGGAACTCTCCTGCTTTTTCAATGATACAGCAGATGTTGGCAATTTGATTTCTGGTTCCTCCCTCTGCCTTTTCTAAATCCAGCTTGACATCTGGAAGTTCACTGTTCACATATTGCTGAAGCCTGGATTGGAGAATTTTGAGCATTACTTTGCTAGTGTGTGAGATGGGTACAACTGTGTGGTAGTTTAAGCATTCTTTGGCATTGCCTTTCTTTGGGATTGAAATGAAAACTGACCTTTTCCAGTCCTGTGACCACTGCTGAGTTTTCCAAATTTGCTGGCATATTGAGGGCAGCCTTTTCACAGCATCATCTTTTAGGATTTGAAATAGCTCAAATGGAATTCCATCACCTCCTCTAGCTTTGTTCATAGTGATGCTTCCTAAGGCCCAGTTGACTTCATATCCCAGGATATTTTGCTCTAGGTGAGTGATCACACCATTGTGATTAACTGGGTTATGAAGATCTTTTTTGTATAATTCTTCTGTGTATTCTTACCACCTCTTCTTAATATCTTCTGCTTCTGTTAGGTCATACCATTTTTATCACTTATTGAGCCCATCTTTGCATGAAATGTTCACTTGGTATCTCTAATTTTCATGAAGAGATCTCTAGTCTTTCCCATTCTATTGTTTTCCTCTATTTCTTTGCACTGATCACTGAGGAAGGCTTTCTTATCTCTGCTTGCTATTCTTTGGAACTCTGAATTCAAATGGGTGTATCTTTCATTTTCTCCTTTGCTTTGTGCTTCTTTTCACAGCTATTTGTAAGGCCTCCTCAGACAGCCATTTTGCTTTTTTGCATTTCTTTTTTAGGCCCAGGAGCTGTGGCGCAGGAGTGGCGGAGAGGAGATACCCCACGTCCAAGGTAAGAGAACACCAAGTAAGATGGTAGGCGCTAACAGAGGGCATCAGAGGGCAGACAGACTGAAACCACAATCACAGACAACTAGCCAATCTGATCACATGGACCACAGCCTTGTCTAACTTAATGAAACTAAGCCATGCCGTGTGGAGACACCTACGATGGACGGGTCATGGTGGAGAGTTCTAACAGAATGTGGTTCACTGTGGGGAGGGAATGGCAAACTACTTCAGTATTATTGCTTTGAGAACCCCATTAACAGTATGAAAAGATATAATTTAACAAGCTTTTAAAGATAACTTATGAATATCTTAGAAGGAAATAATGGAATACTTAGTAACAGTGGGATGATAGTTGTTTTTTTTTTTATTTTTTGAGAATTTCTTAATATTTTGGTGGGAAAAAACATAATGAAAAGAGAAACAAAATTTATTACTGTTTCCTAAAAGATTAATGCCTTATATTTTATCTAGAATATGAAGTTAAGTGGGCCTTAGGAATTAATACTATGAGCAAAGGTAGTGGAGGTGATGAAATTCCAGCTGAGCTATTTCAAATCCTAAAGATGATGCTGTTATGTTAAAGCGCTGCACTTCATATGCCAGCGAATTTGGAAAACTTAGCAGAGGTCACAGGACTGGGAAAAATCATATTTTATTCCAATCCCAAAGAAAGGCAATGTCAAAGACCACTCAGATTGCACTCAATTGTACTCATTTTACAGGTTAGCAAAGTAATGCTCAAAATTCTCCAAGCCAGCTTTCAACAGTACATGAACTGTGAACTTCCATATGTTCAAGCTGGATTTAGAAATGGCAGAGGAACCAGAGATCAAATTTCCAACACTCATTGGATCATTGAAGAAACAAGAGAATTACAAAAAAATCATCTACTTCTGCTTTATTGACATGGTAAAATCTTTGATTGCATGGATCACAACTGTGGAAAATGCTTAAAGTGATGGGACTACCAGACTACCTTACCTGCCTCCTGAGAAACCTGTATGCAGGTCAAGAAGCAACTATCAGAACCGGATATGGAACAAAGGACTGGTTCCAAATTGGGAAAGGAATATGTTAAGGCTCTATACTGTCACCCTGCTTATTTAACTTACATGCAGAGTACCTCATGTGAAATGCTAGGCTGGATGACTCACAAGCTGGAATCAAGATTGCCCGGAGAAATGTCAACAATCTGAGATATGCAGATGATACCACCATTATGGCAGAAAGCCAAGAGGAATTAAAGAGCCTGTAAAAGAAAGGGAAAGAGGAGAATGAAAAAGCTAGTTTAAAACTCAGCATTCAAAAACTAAGGATCATGGCATCTGGTCACATCACTTCATGGTAAATAGATGGGGAAAAAATAGAAACAGTGACAGATTTTATTTTCTTGGGCTCCAAAATCACTGTGGATGGGGACAGTGGCCACAAAATTAAAAGCTTCTTTCTTCTTGGAAGAAAAGTTATCACAAACCTGCTGCTGCTGCTAAGTCACTTCAGTCGTGTCTGACTCTGTGCGACCCCATAGACGGCAGCCCACCAGGCCCCCCAGTCCCTGGGATTCTCCAGGCAGGAACATTGGAGTGGGTTGCCATTTCCTTCTCCAATGCATGAAAGTGAAAAGTGAAAGGGAAGACGCTCAATCGTGTCCAACCTTTAGGGACCCCATGGACTGCAGCCTACCAGGCTCCTCCGTCCATGGGATTTTCCAGGCAAGAGTACTGGAGTGGGTTGCCATTGCCTTCTCCATGACAAACTGAGTTTGTGTATTAAAAAGCAGAGACATCACTTTGCTGACAAAGTCAGTCTAGTCAAAGCTATGGTTTTTCCAATAGTCATGTATGGATGTAAGTAAGAGTTGGAATATAAGGAAGTTCAGTTCAGTTCAGTCGCTCAGTTGTGTCTGACTCTTTGCAACCCCACGAATCACAGCACGCCAGGCCTCCCTGTCCATCACCAACTCCTGGAATTCACTCAGACTCACGTCTATCGAGTCAGTGATGCCATCCAGCCATCTCATCCTCTGTCGTCCCCTTCTCCTCCTTCCCCCAATCCCTCCCAGCATCAGAGTCTTTTCCAGTGAGTCAACTCTTCAAATGAGGTGGCCAAAGTACTGGAGTTTCAGCTTTAGTATCTGTCTTTCCAATGAATGCCCAGGACCGATCTCCTTTAGGATGGACTGGTTGGATCTCCTTGCAGTCCAAGGGACTCTCAAGAGTCTTCTCCAACACCACAGTTCAAAAGCATCAATTCTTTGGCGCTCAGCTTTCTTCACAGTCCAACTCTCACATCCATACATGACCACAGGAAAAACCATAGCCTTGACTAGACGAACCTTTGTTGGCAAAGTAATGTCTCTGCTTTTGAATATGCTATCTAGGTTGGTCATAACTTTCCTTCCAAGGAGTAAGCGTCTTTTAATTTCATGGCTGCAGTCACCATCTGCAGTGATTTTGGAGCCCAGAAAAATAAAGTCTGACACTGTTTCCACTGTTTCCCCACCTATTTCCCATGAAATGATGGGACCAGATGCCATGATCTTCGTTTTCTGAATGTTGAGCTTTAAGCCAACTTTTTCACTCTCTACTTTCACTTTTATCGAGAGGCTTTTTAGTTCGTCTTCACTTTCTGCCGTAAGGGTGGTGTCATCTGCATATCTGGGGTTATTGAGATTTCTCCTGGCAATCTTGATTCCAGCTTGTGCTTCTTCCAGTCCAGCATTTTTCATGAAGTACTCTGCATACAAGTTAAATAAGCAGGGTGACAATATACCGCCTTGATGTACTCCTTTTCCTATTTGGACCCAGTCTGTTGTTCCATGTCTAGTTCTAACTGTTGCTTTCTGACCTGCATACAGAGTTCTCAAGAGGCAGGCTGAGTGCCAAAGAATTGATGTTTTTGAACTGTGGTGCCAGAGAAGGTTCTTGAGAATTCCTTGGACGGCAAAATATCAAACCAGTCAATCCTAAAGTAAGTCAACCCTGAATATTCACTGGAAGGACTGATGATGAAGTTGAAGCTCAAAAACTTTGGCCACCTGATGCAAAGACTCAGTGTTTTGGAAAAGACCTTGATGCTGGGAAAGATTGAGGATGAGAGGAAAATGGGATGAAAGGATTAGATGGTGGAATGGCATCATTGACTCTATGGATGTGAGTTTAAATAAACTCTTAGAGATAGTAAAGGACAGGAAGCCTGGCATGCTGCAGTTCATGGGGTTGCAAAGAGTTGGACATGACTTAGCAATTGTACAAAAAAGTTATTCCTGAGTCATGGGTCATGTATCATGGTTTTTTTCAATTTCAAAAATTTAGCTCAGAATTTTTGAATCTGGAGTCAGCTTGATTAATTAATGCAGCTTCCTTCTCCTCAAGTATAGTAGGTTAGTAACAATTGAATCTGCAAAGAATTCAGTATTTTATATAAATGAATGTAAATTTATTCCCTAGGAGATCAAAATTTTTTCTCTCATTGCAGATATTTATGGGGAAAATAGGTAACAGCCATAGTACAAATGGACTCAGAATTTAAATATAATTTTAATTAATAAAACAATATTTATATCTTGTGCAAATATTTCTCATTATGCCCTAATGTGTACACAGTATGTAAATACACAGGCAATAATTTGCTAATGCCTTTTACGAAATGGAACTTCTGTAAGTTGTTTTAAAAGGAGAACATAGGTCATATTTTGATGACATGACTTCATTATACTTTAATTAATGTTGCATAAATCATGCAAGGTTTGTAAAACAAGTTAATTTAAACCTGGAAGACAATTTTTTATACTGTGCTATAACGTTACTTACTATGAAGTTTAATTAAAACTTACAACTTCACAAGCAATAATCTGTTTAAATACATTTTATGCTGTATGGAGACGACAATGGCACCCCACTCCAGTATTCTTGCCTGGAAAATCCCATGGATGGAGGAGCCTGGTAGGCTGCAGTCCATGGGGTCGCTAAGAATCGGACCTGACTGAGCGACTTCACTTTCACTTTTCACTTTCATGCATTGGAGAATATAAGTCGTCACAAAAAGAAAGTGTTTTGCTGCTGTTTTGCTTTCTTATTCTATTCTTTTAGTGGCAAAATATAAAGAGCTTTCTAAATAGTATATTACCAAAGACTTACTCCACTATGTGCTCTTTGCTTGGTGATAGAATAATAATAGATACACATTAATAGATACTTCTCCAATTAGAAGTTACATATTTTTCAGGTTGTAAACTTCTAGTCAACTGTAGTTTTCCCCTACTGATCTAGTGTAAGGTGATCAAGAAGAGAGATCTCATAAAACTGAAATTTTATGAAGGTGCTTTTAAGATATAATCACAGTGCAGTACCAGAAAGCTAAAGAAACAATGTGATACAGTTATAGGATTAGAAAATAGTTTGTCCACTCTGCTGCCTGATAATTGTGGAAAAGCTGTGGAGTGGGGAGTCCTTAGAGAATGCAGAGGAAAGGAAACAGGAATGAGTTAAGCAGCTTGAGTAATGCTATGAGGGGAGGAATGAAATCATGGCAGTTCTTATATTGGAGAATGCAAAAGCTTTAAGCAATCAGAGTCATAATATTAGGGCCAAGAATAAAATCTGGCATCTACACTAGATCCAGTAGGTATTTGGCATATCTAAGCAGAGGTCTGTGAAATAAAATGTGCAACAGCTCGTCACATATTTTTAACAACAATAAATAAATAAATAAAATGCAAAGCTGTCAGAGAGGGCAAACAGGCCCCTGTGTGAAAGAGCGAACTAAAATTTCCAAGGAAAATTCACATGTTAAAAATTTCAGATAGATTGTTATTATGAGATATTCTTGAGGCCAGTATTCTTGTCTGATAACTGAAATAAATTATTTTTTGAGGCAAATGTGTACATTTTGCTTTACATATAGCTTTCATGTTGGCACTCACTTGCCCAAATATTTTCAAAGATTGGTACTTCCTGAAAAATAAAGTATAGTCTCTTTAACCTGTGTTTGAACCTGGTACCAGTTCACCAATTTCATATTTTAAAAAGTATTTACATTTTCTCCTTTGTGAGTCTTGAATACCAAGCGGAACCTATTAGATACAGTTTACCCAATATTCCTTACGCATTTCCTTTACAGACCATGCAGGATACTCTCCTCTTTACTTATTTTGTGTTAGCTCATCCTTCAGATCCTGTAACACTGAAAAGTCTTCCCTGATTGTTCCCAACTACAGTGGGCTCTTCTCAAAAATTCAACAGTGCTTGTCTAGGCTAGAGAAACTTGTGAGCTTTAAAATCTGCCTTATTTTAATGGTTATATTTTGTGCATCTTTTTCTGATAAAATAATAATACTGTGGTTTATCTAGTATACTGTTGTCAATTATAAAATTTAATTAGAAGATTATAGAGCACTCTCTTCCCTCCAATCTTCCCCCCATACCAACAAGGTGCCAGTATAATAATAATGGATTACAGCTGAGTTTCAAGACAGCCTTCTTCTAAGGAAAAGTGATTATGAGAAGTCCAAAGTCAAGAGCAGAGATAAAAACATTAAACACAGCTGAACTCCTATCCAGATTAACATAAATCCTCACACCAAAGGCATATTTACATTGATTCCTGGTGCTCATACAGCATGTCTAGTTTTCAACAACAATTATAAGTCACAAAAAGCAAAAAAATAAATAAAAACAAAACCTCATTCAGTTTGCAAAAACAAAGCAATTTTCAGAAATAGACATGATGAAGATATCTGAATTATTAGAGAAGCTTAAACAGCTATGATTACTATATTCAGGGCTCTGTGGAGAAAGTAGACAGTGTACAAGAGTAGTTATATACAAGCAAGTATATACAAAATAAAAATGAATCTGTGACCCCTTGTGATTCCCCTCTCCAGGAGATCTTCCTGATGGTACCTGGGTCTCCTGCATTGTGGGCAGATTCTTTACCATCTGAGCCACCAGGGAAGTCCAAGTAATGAGAGGGGAAAGATAAAAAGTTATAGAAAGAATTTTTTAAAAATTCAAAATAAAAACTCAGCTACAAAAAGGAATGCTTTCCATAAGCTCAGCAGTAGGCTTGATACAACCAAGGGAAGAATTAGTGAATATGAAGAAACCTGAATAATTTTATGCAATAGTTTATTTTATATAACATACCAACTTTATTGGTTTAATATAATTTTGTAATATTCTCTAACAGTTTTGATGCCCATATGGTACAAATTGATATATTCTTCTCTATTTCTAATAACTGTTCATTAATGGTGTTTTCTCTCTTTTCCCTCTTCATGACAAGTCTATTAATCTTTTCAAAAGAGCAACATTTAAATTTGGCTTTCTCTATTGCCCTTGCCCTCTGTATCATTAGATTATTCTGTTATCCTTATTTTACTTCTGTTTAATATACTTAGGTTTGATAGGCTTTTCATTTTCTCACTTGTAATGATGGAAGCCAAAATCATTGAATTTTAGTCTGTCTTCTTTAATATGTTCATTGAAGGCTACACATTTTTTTTTTCCTGAACACTGATTTAGCTATATCTCACAATATTTGATATATCATATCTTCCTTACCTCTCAGTTAAAATATTTTCTTGTTTCTAGTATACTCTTGTCTTAAACCCTGGGTTATTTGTGTATGCGTGTGTTAGTCGCTCTGTCACCTCTGACTCTTTGTGACCCCATGGACTATAGCCCACCAGGCTTCTCTGTTAATGGACTCTCCTGACAAGAATACTCGTGTGGGTTGCATTTCCTTCTCCAGGGGATCTTCCCAACCCAGGGACTGAACTGGAATCTATTGAATTGCAGGTGGATTCTTTACCATCTGTGCTACTAGGGAAGCTGGGTTATTTAGACATGTGTTAATTAATTTTCAAAATTTTAGAATTATTCTAGTTTTATTTTTATTATTTAATAGTACTGTTACTGTGGTCAGAGAATATGCTCAAAAATTTTAACCTTTTTGAAACTGTTTGGGATTTGATGTCCCAGGTAGCATTAGTGGTAAAGAACCTGTTTGCCAGTGTAGGAGACATAAAAGACACAGCTTTAATCCCTGGGTCAATTTGATAACTTATTGAGGCACATGAACTGTTGATTGATATTCATATACTTGTTCTTTGGTTATTGAAAGAGAGATGTGTTAAAGTCATCTATTATGGTTCATAACTTGTTTATCCTTTTAAATTGGTTACCATCACTTCACATGTAGTTAAGCAGTCATGCTAACTGTATAAAAATTAGGAGAGCTGTATTTTTCATTCTCATTATCCATTTCATGTTTCCTTTGCACAGATTCAGCATTGCCTCTGGATGAAGTTCTTTACTAAGGTATGACATGAACTTTTTCCTGAAATACCTGCAACACCACATCTGTTTTCCATTGTGTTGTTCCAGTCCTATCACTATGGCAACTGTCTCCAAGGTCAGTGCACACATATACCTTCTGACAACATTATATTGCAGCATCCCTTTTTCCTTTATAATCATGATAGACTTCTCAAAATTATCTTTTTAAAATTTTATTTTCTGGGTTTTAAAAAGCTTCAATATGACCAAGTGGTGGTCTGAAATGTCCAGTTTATTGGGATGGTTGTTAAGACCCCTAGTAAAGATATTTATCATTTAGAAATTAAAATTCTAAGTCAGCAGAGGCTAACAATAAAGAGGATGAAAATAAAGATTTTGCAAGTTTGTAGTTATGCAACGTTAACATTCCCACTTTTACTCTATAATTTGTGGACCCATATATTCTAGAAATACATGGAAGCACTAAATGAGGCTTCTCATATCAAAGTATAGACTAAATTTTATGGTCTAGCTCCTCGAAAGTTGTAAGGTTGAATTCCCAGCTGGATCTCTGAGTCTTCTGGAGACCATTCCACTCATAGTCAAATAAGCCTTTGAGATCATCCCATTGTCTGATGTTCTTTTCTATAAAATGAGTTTGTTGTTCAGAAACAAGATTGTAAGGCATGTGAAGATATTTGGGAATTTCATGAAAGCTACTACTGACCAAGATATAGTGGGCAGAGCTAGTACATCCATCTCCAGGATAAGTGTTTATTTCAGTAAAGATAAATTGTCATATACATCAGTATGGACACAACTCAACATAACTGAATGTCCACTATTTTTATATGGATGGTGTATCAGGCATAGAACCTCAGTCTCAGGGACTTGGCCACTCTGCTTTGCACTACAATATACAGCCCATCACTGCCTAGTGTCAATATAATATGTAGAATTACCTTTAAATCAGGCTCAATGCTTTGCTATTCAATAATCTGAAATGGTCAATAAATAACCCACAGGCCATTAATGTGAGTAGAGGAAAATGTGGTGGTTCATCCAAGAGAATTTTCCCTGTAGCTCAGATGGTAAAGAATCTGTCTGCAATGCAGGAGACCTGGATTCAATCCCTGGGTCAGGAAGATCCTCTGGAGAAGGAATAACAATCCACTCCAGTATTCTTGCCTTGAGAGTCCCATGGACAGAGGAGCCTGGCAGGCTACAGTTCATGGGGTTGCAAACAGTTGGACACAACTGAGTGACTAACACTGCTACTGCTATCCAAGAGGAGGTATACTGGGAAATGAGTCACCAGCTCATACAGTTATTTATGCGTTTAACAGTTATTTATGTGTTTATGCTCATACAGTTATTCAGAGCCTGTTGAAGCTGATCTTCACTTTCCCAACTTTCATTTGATGAATACTGCTGCCCCAGAAAAATTGGGAAGAGGTAAATCAGATAACACTCAATTTATGACAAACATTTTAGTAGTTACAGTCATTAATACTTGTCCCAAGTTCAAGATATTCAAACTGTTAGGTCTCAGTAGCGATCCAGGATCTGTTTCCATGAAAAATGCTATCTGAAGTGTGCATGGATTTGCTCCAAAACCCTACATGCATGCCCTGCTCTTCTATTAGTGCTTGACATATTTCCCGTATATTATCTTGATCTGTGGGAAGATAATTCAAGCAGTCACAAAGGCAAAGTTGCAATGCTCCTTGCCCCATGGCAGAGACCAGTTAGAGAAACTCATTTTCTGTTAACTGAAAGCTAGGAAGCTTCTAGCAGTCTGACATCTTTTTTCAGGAATAGGTGCCAGCAGCACCCCTAAGACTGCATTACCACATTCCATGGGATCCGAGTATCCCTTTTCTAATTCTGATTAGATGATCAAATTTTTACATTCAAGCAGACCACATAATCAACATTAGGTTCACATTTTATCAATAGTTATCTCCTGTAATTTTGCTGGTTACTCATCTTTATTTATTTCCATTAAACTAAAACAAAGGATTTTTATTCTAGAAATTGACTTTCAGAATAATCTAGAAGGTTGAAAATGGGTGCTACTTTGACCTTTCAGGGTTGATTCAAAATATAAAATAAAACAAAGAATTGAAAACAAAAGATTCACAACCAAGAGGACTGCTACTACTCTTGCTGCCAGCTTCCTGTTCATAGTCACACGTTCATAGTCAGTTAACTGCCACCAAGAGGAACCTGTCTTGATGAGGACACTCACTGGTGGCAACAGAAACACACCTCAAGTTCTAGGGTCAGCTTCCGTGAAAGGCAACAATTCTAATGATAATGCGTTCCAGTACACATACCAGTGCCTTCTAGGCAGGTTTGTACAAAGTTCCTTTTTAACAATTTTTTTTTTTGGTAGGGGGAGATTGTACTTAAGATAGTTTCTCTCTATATCAAGTCATATGTAGAAACTAAGGCACTACGTTTTTATGGAAAAAATGTGAGAAGAATAGCTTATTGGAATTTTAAAATGTGTATAAAAGGGATTCTTTGACTCTACTTATAAAGGTGGGATGTACAGGCATTCTGCTTTCTATTAATATGAAAGTGCTGGGGAGGGGCTTACAACTCCGTCTGAGCCTGAATTACTTAAGGAAGTAGTCATGTGATGAGCAAAAGCCTGAGTTATCATGTCCAATAAACATTCACATATTTCCCAGTGGGTGTTCTAGAAACTGTGTTAAATGAAATTGTTCATGCAGAACTGCAAAATATTTTTTTGCCTTCTTGAGTTATCAGTTCAGTTCAATTAAGTTGCTCAGTCATGTCTGACTCTTTGTGACCCCATGAACTGCAGCACACCAGGCTTCCCTGTCCTTCACCAACTCCTGGAGCCTGCTCAAACTCTTGTCCATTGAGTCAGTGATGCCATCCAACCATTTCATCCTCTGTCGTCCCTTTCTCCTCCTGCCTTCAATCTTTCCCAGCATCAGGGTCTTTTCCAATGAGTCAGTTCTTTGCATCTTTACTTTGCAGTAAAGTTCTCTGCAATGAGTCAGTTCTTTACTTTGGCCAAAGTATTGGAGCTTCAGCTTCTGCATCAGTCCTTCCAATGAATACTCAGGGTTGATTTCCTTTATGCTTGATTGGCTGGATCTCCTTGCAGTTCAAGGGACTCTCAAAGTCCTCTCCAGCACCACAGTTCAAAAGCATCAATTCTTTGGTGCTCACCTTTCTTTATAGTCCAAATCTCACATCCATAGATGACTATTGTAAATCCATAGCTTTGATTATATGGACAGTTGTTGGCAAAGTGATGTCTCTGCTTTTTAATATGCTATCTAGGTTGGTCATAGCTTTTCTTCCAAGGAGCAAGCATCTTTTAATTTCATGACTGCACTCACCGTCTGCAGTGATTTTGGAGCCCAAGAAAATAGAAAAATATCTTTACCTAAATGCCTTGCACTAATCTTTTCAAGGGGCTTCTCTGGTGGCTCAGAAGTTAAAGCATCTGCCTGGAATGTGGGAGACCCAGGTTCGATCCCTGGCTTGGGAAGATCCCCTGGAGAAGGCAATGGCAACCCACTCCAGTACTCTTGCCTGGAGAATCCCATGGAGGGAGGAACCTGGTAGGCTACAGTCCATGGGGTCGCAAAGAGTTGGACACGACTGAGTGACTTCACTCACTCACTCACTCACTCACTCCCTGGTGGCTCAAATGGTAAAGAATTTACCTGCAATGTGGGAGAACTGGGTTTGATCCCTGGCTTGGCAAGATCCCCTGGAGGAGGGTATGGCAACCCACTCCAGTATTCTTGCCGGGATAATCCCATGGACAGAGAAGGCTGGCAGGCTACAGTCCATGGAGTTGCAAAGATTTGGACACAAGTGAGTGACTAAGCACGTAGCATAACTTTACAAGGAGCGAATCAGGCAGGACTTAATTTTTCTAAGGCCACAAAGGATGCTGGCCACTCTGTAGAGATTCTTAGTTGTTTTCAATCAGCTGTGGTTAAATAGAGAGCATACTATATTGCCCACTTTAGCTCTATTAATTTCCCTAGAGTATGGGACTTCTTGCCCAATTGCTTGACCCAATAGGAAAGATGCATTTGACCACCATTTATGTGTTGGTTACTTGTGTATATCAGTGAGAACACAGTAAGATCCCGATTGGTAGGGATTGCATACAAACAGTGCCTTAAAAAAAAAAAAAAAATATATATATATATATATACACATAGTGGATTTCACTTTAATTTTTGGTTTTCCAATTTTCAATCAAACCAGGGAAATCTTCCACAATAGATACACTATAGTTTGATTCCTTAACCTCTCATGAGAAATGATTTCATAGAAACACAAAGAAAATATTTCTAGTGTTCTAATAAAAAATAAGCTGTTTTTAAACTATTGTAACTTAAGCTTGAAGCTTAGGTACTTCTCAATAAGTGCAGCAAAGATGGAAGTTCTATATAGAAGTCAACAACAGTTGGAAAAAAGAAAAGAAAATAACCTATAAATCAGGAAAGAACAGTTTTGCTAATTTAGAATTTAAGTGTGATGTACTTGTTTCCTCTGTTCTTTTAAGTGATTTACATTAATCCATGAATGGCTGATGTGCTATTTTTTAGCCTTAATTTTAGAGAATTGACACTGCAGATCATTGACTTGCATGAAAACTTGCCAAACTGGTGGCACTCATGATAATATCTTAAGATTTAGTTCTCATTATGATAAAAGGATATTCTACATTTTTCAAGCCATATACAAATGAAAGTTGAAAGTGCTAATTGCTCACAACTGGATAATGTGTTTCCTATAATTTGTTAGATGGCTAATATAAAACAGGTTCTCTAGTATGTTACATACTATAAAATCTATTAATCTTAATTTATACAAATGTCTTAATTTTAAGTTTTAATTTATAGTGTCAGTTTTCTTTGTTTAACTTTCTCCATGATAAAGAAATACACCATTATCATTTCTTTTTGGTATTGTATCTAGATCTAAAGGTTCATGAAAATATCAAACTCATGCTTTTGTTATGAGTAAAGCATGTGTGTGCTTTACTCCAGTCAACTGACTTACACTAGGTAATTTCTGATTTTTAGAGAACTGAGTAGAAATAAAGTAGAACTTTTAGATATCAATTTTATATTCATAAATTCAACAAAAATATGACTTCTGAAAATAGGAAAACAAATGATTATTTCTAAATAAAATTTTATACCTATGGCTGATACATGTTGATGTTTGGCAGAAACCAAAACTATTCTGTAAAGCAATTATCCTTCAATTAAGAAAATAAATATATTTAAAATTAAAAAAAGAAAGTAAATTTTTTTAATGTTCATTTGAACTAATATAAATTCCTATAGTTTTTTTGCTTAAAATGCATGTTCAATTTTACACTCTCTCAGTTAAAACTTTGTTCTTGATCATACATTCTTAATATTAGAGTCTTATGTTTAGAGGACTGTTCTGACAGGAGAAGGATAAGAAAGAAAGAAAAAATAAGGATAGAGAAAATGAGAGATAGGCAGGAAGCGAGTCAGAATTCCATATTCCCATTGACTCTCCTGTGTTACATTACAGTGTCTGATGCATGCCCTGCTTCCATGTCTAGAAAAAACGTTTTATAATTACTATAAAATGCATTAGCCTCTTTGAACTAGTTTTTGGCTATTTGCAACCTAAAGAATTTGGAGAAGGTGATGGCACCCCACTCCAGTACTCTTGCCTAGAAAATCCCATGGATGGAGGAGCCTGGTAGGCTGCAGTCCATGGGGTCGCGAAGATTCAGACACGACTGAGTGACTTCACTTTCACTTTTCACTTTCATGCATTGGAGAAGGAAATGGCAACACACTCCAGTGTTCTTGCCTGGAGAATCCCAGGGACGGGGAAGCCTGGTGGGCTGCCGTCTATGGCGTTGCACAGAGTCAGACACGACTGAAGCGACTTAGCAGCAGCAGCAGCAACCTAAAGAATTAGAATATGTGTATAATAAGCACTCAAATAATTATTTATATCTGATTTTTGAAATGTCAGCAATATGTGAGAGGACTAGGCAAATGTACTTATGATATGTTACTTATATTCAAAGAGTTCCTATGGGTAAAACTCCAGAAGGAGAAAGAGATGAACCAAAGACAGCATGTATTAGAATACAGAAAAAGTTGAGATGTATTAGCACAAATAGAAAGCTATTGAAGCAAACTTAAGCCCAGTAGTATTTTCCATATGACCTGGGAAGCAGCAAATTCTGTATAAGAACCAAGGAATGAAGAAGATGCTGTATTTGTCTCCTGAGCTGACCTTTCCTAAATGTGGCTTTACTCTGAAATGAATTTCATTATTTCTCCTGGTGTAAATGGCAAGTTCTTATTAAATTATCAACTTTATTATTTACTGAGAAGACAGTATTACCTCCAAAATAAAGTATATAAGAGGAAAAAAAAAAAAAAAAGAAACAGTGGCCCTTTTATTGTGTGTGTGCTCAGTCATGCTTGACTCTTTGCCACCCTATGGACTGTAGCCTGTCAGCCTCCTTTGGCCGTCAGGCTCCTCTGTCCATGGGACTTTTCAGGCAGAAATACTGGAGTGGGTTGCCATTTCCTTATCCAGGGTATCTTCACAACCCAGGCATTGAACCTGTATCTCCTGTGTCTTCTGAATTGCAGGCAGATTCTTTCCCTGTGGAGCCATGAGGGAAGCCTTTCTTTTTTTAAAAAAACCCTTCCTAGGGCTTCCCTGGTGGCTCAAATGGTAAAGAATCTGCCTATAAAGCAGGAGACCCGGGTTTGATCCCTGGTTCAGAAGATTCCAGAGAAGGGCATGGCAACCCACTCCAGTATTTTTGCCTGGAGAATCCCATGGACAGAGGAGCCTGGATGGCTACAATCCATGGGGCCACAAAGAATCAGACACGACTAAGTAACTAACACAGGGTAAGTTAACTCTCTGTGCTTCACTGATCCTGAATTTTCTTACAGAATTAAAAAAAAAAAAAGTCTTTCACACCTATCATTTATCTTCCACTTAAACTTTTAGACTAATGCATGAAGTCAGTCTCAATTAGAGACAGCCATTTTTGTGAGGATATTTTATTGCAGTGGTCCACAAGGCCTTACTGATTAGTAGAGCAAGACAGGAAATGAAACCATAATATAAGAGACTCAGCAGCAAGAGAACATACATTTGATAAAGCATCAATACAAGCTGGAATATATTTACCTTTTTTGGAAAGACTTTCTTGAATTAACATACCTCCAAATAAAGAAATGAATTGGTTAAGAAAAAGTTTAAAATGATTCAGTCAATAATCTCTACTATAGGATCTAAGATAATTTTATAATAATTGACATGATACTCTGAATAAAGAGAATGTTTTAAAATCAGGGTTAGTATCATGTTTTGGGGTCTTCCTTGATGGCTCAGGAGGTAAAGAATCTGCCTGCAAGGCAGGAGACAAAGGAGATGAGGGTTTGATCCCTGTGTTGGGAAGATCCCCTGGAGAAGGAAATGGCAACCCAGTCCAGTATTCTTGACTGGGAAATCACATGGACAGAGGAGCCTTGCGGGCTGCAGTCCATGGGTTGCAAAGAGTTGGGCATGACTGAGCACACATGCACACACACATACACATTTTAAAAGCAGTGTCCACTGATACGATAGATGATAATGTTCGTCTTTCATCTTGGGAAAGATGTTTTTCCTTCAACAAGTCAAAGACTGAATATTGTTCCATCTTACTTTGGGAGCCTAAAGTTTAGAAAAATAGCCACCTTTTGTGCCTAATTTAAAAGTACCTGTGTTCTGCTACTGCTGTTGCTAAGTCGCTTCAGTTGTGTCTGACTCTGTGCTACCCCATGGACAGCAGCCCACCAGGCTCCTCCATTCCTGGGATTCTCTAGGCAAGAATACTGGAGTGGGTTGCCATATTGAACAACAAATGTCTTCTGTTTTGTTAGTTATTCTAACTTCAGTGAGCATACATCTACATACACACATGATCTTTGGGTATCAGAATGTCCGAATTTAAACATTTTTAGCAGGAAATTCTGCTTAGTGAATTGAGACACTATGGTGGCTGTCAGAGGTTCAAATACACATTTCTGAAGCTGTCATAGTTTTGGGCACCTTCCAAAGGCATTAACTTTATGAAAGAAAGTGACTTTATCTGTTTTAAGTATATAATGCATTTTTTTTGTTACACTAATATTTTCATTTTGGAAAATATACGTCTACTTTTGGATATAAAATAAGATATTCTTTGCAGTAAACATGCTAAGTAACTGCCTAAGATTAAAAAACATTCTGAAAAAGATAAATGTCAAATGTTCTAAATTTATTGTTAACCACTTTATCCTCTTTATGCAAATTTTAAAGGTTTTATTAAAATTTACTAAAATGGCATAGTAATATTCTCATCACTTTTAAAGTAAAAATAATTTATAAATTAATGGCATTTAAACTTTTTTTGTATTTTATAGTATTAAAGGAAAATATAAAGTGCAAACAAGTGAAATGCAATTTTTTGTTACATACAAGAATGAAAATCTTTTACCTATCCTGACAATTATTGTTAGCCACTGCAGTATATCTATAAAGTCACTGCCAATACTGAATTATTAAATATTGAACCATTGCTCACAGAAGAAATACAGTTAGGCTCCTGCCAGCTTCTGGTCACATTTTCATAGACTAATCAATATAGAACTTTTTTTTTCCCTATCTGTTACATAACCTTTTAAAATGTGTATTTTTGTTTAATGATGACTTATTTAATATATTACGTTGATTCATAGAAATTAAATTCACAACCAACAGCACAAAAATTCATACATGAATGAAGTTTGTCTAACATATATTTTTCCATATCACCCATCACAGTCTTAAGAACAGCAGCTCTTCAGCAGCTGCACTTGGGGGTCATTTTAAGAAGCAAACCACCAACAAAATCCACAAAATGAGAAAAACGTCATATGCTAAATAGACCATGAACAGTGTGCTTGTTTACAGAATCCCGGCTGCAAGAAGAAGGAGGAACACCTCCTTGCTCAGCCTCTTCTGGGAAGGCGGTCACTGAGTAGCTCCAATATTTTGCACTGCCTTTGACCTCAAGTAACCACCCTAAGGGAAGAACCCTGAGTATGCTAGAGGTAACAAAGAAACTTTAGCAAGCAAGTGATTTCTAAGTACAGAACCCACAAACAGTGAAGATCGGATGTATGCTGCTAAAGTACATTAAGAACACAGACTATAAAGACAAGAAAATATTTTTTATCAACTCCAGCTTTATTTATCAATATAAAATTTCAAACTATGTATCCAAAAGGTCTTGTTGAATTAAGAATGAAGATGTTTAAAAATGCATAGTTTCCACTGCGGCATGTTTATACTCTGTGGTTGGGTTAAGCCAAGTGCATACATTCTTCAACTCAAGGAAGATAGTGACATGACATATTTGTGTGTGTGCATGCGTGCATACTAAGTCACTTCAGTTGTGTCTGACTTTTTGCGACCCTATGAACTGTAGTCTGCCCGGCTCCTCTGTCCATGGGATTCTCCAGGCAAGAATAGTAGAGTGGGTTGCCATGCCCTTCTCCAGGGGATTTTCCTGACCCAGAGATCAAACCAGTCTCTTTCATCTCCTACACTGGCAGGCGGGTTCTTTACTAGTGCCACCAGTGGCACCTGCGAAGCCTAACATAGTATAGGGAAGCAAAACTTGCCATCCCAAACATCTCTGCGACATGTGGATTTTTCCAACTGTGAAAGTCAAGGTCGACAAGTTTCTCCTTGAAATTCTGACCTTCCCTCTAACTGTCCAAAACAATGTAGATAGAAAGCCTGTTCCCAGCACAGAGTTATCATCAGAAATATCTGAAACAATATGGGCTAGGTTAGGTAGAGGAAATTCTGCAGAGACTAGAGATCAGTTTACACTGTTTCCATTGTCTCTGCGTGACCCAGCAGACATTTATTTACCAAATATTTGCATTCTCTCTCCATGGGAACTGCCTTCCTCCCTTTCAAAGTCCCAAATCACTACCCCCAATATCCTGTTTTGTCTTCTGCGGAAGATAATCTTTAAGGTGAAGGTTTTGGCCATTTTGGTGAGTTTTTGTTCTCTTGGGTCTCTCCCGTGTCTATATGTTATTAAATTTTTGTCTGATTTTTTTTTCCTGTTAATCTGTCTCATGTCAATTTTATTTCTTAGAACAGCCAGAAGATCCTAAAAGGGTAGAAGAAAAGTTATTCTCCCCCAGACAGGAGGTATCTGAGAAAACCTGAGAGGACAGAGAAGAAGAGTCTCCTTTAAATGGAAGAAGGGGTGGTCTATATTAAAGGAATATTCAAGAAGTGTAAATTTAATTTACATCTTAAAATATTAAGAGATAGGTATTATAGTCACATGAAATTGAAGGTAATACAGTCAGATGAAATAGCAAAGCAAACAATTGGTGACTAATTCTTGGTGGAATGTATCGTGTACTGGATGGAAAACTGGTATAGCAGGCTTGAAAACAATTTGAAAGTATAAATAATAAGAGCTGGAATTCCTAATTAATATCTATATGTCAATTAGAAATATGAGTTAAAAATGCATCTCAAACCTTTCAACATCTATCTAACCCACAGTTTCTTCCTCCTCAATAGTTCAGCACCTTCTCATCTTTCACAGAAACAATTTAAAATTCCCTCTAATTTAAAGCCTTGCTTCCACTCTTTTCCCTCTCATATATTTTTATTATTGAAATATACCACATATGATTCACACTTTTACAATGCACAGTCCAGTGAGTTTTAGAAAACACAAAGCTGGCCAACTATCAGCACTTTCTAATTCTAGAATGTTGTCATCACCCCAAAATGAAAATCTGTGTCCATTAGCAGGCATTCTCTAACTCTCCTACCCTTCAGTTTCTGCCAAGATAATATGTTTTCTGTCTCCATAAATTGGCCTATTAGAACATCTCATGTAAATGGAATCATATGATATGTGGCCTTTCATGTCTGGCTTCTTTTGAGCTCAGTTCATGCTGTAGTGAATATCAGTAATTCAATCTGTTTGACTACTGCACAGTAATCAATTTCAAGGGGATATCCCATGTTGTTCATTCATCACTTAGTGCACATTTAGGTTGTTTTCTCTTTTTGGCTATTATGAATAACACAACTCTAAACATTAGTAAACACGTTTGTTTGAGGACATAGGTTTTCTATTCTATTGGGTAAATACCTAAGAAGAGAATCGTTGAGTAATATAATATCTCTATGTTTAAATTTTGAGAAACTTCTGCATTTGTGACTTTCAGTTTACCAAAGTGGTAAACAGGTAAGGATCTGAGGCAGCACCTTCATTCCACAATGTTAACCTGCTCGTGACATGAAGCTTCCTTGGAGACTATTTCAGTGGTTAAGTGTAAGCTGTGTTTCATTGCAGCTACCACAAAACTGCTGAAAGACTGCATGGTTGATTTTATAAAGGGCTTGGTTTAGTCAGCCCTGCAGTGCTGAAAGCATGCTTGTTTCTGTAACTGACTACATTGGCTGCCTACCATACTAGGAGGATAAGACTACTGTTTTGTACCTAAACAGGTATGTTACAATGTCAAAATATTCCTAGACACAGAGATGAGATTGAGTGCGTTATTTTTCTATATGCCTTGTTGGATAGAAATTTGCTTATTATGGATACATTCTTTTCTAATCATTCAGTTTGTGTTGCTCTTCATCAGCGATTCCAAAAGAATATTCTTTGCGGGGAGGATACTTTAAGTCTTTTAAGAACTTTTTATTTTGATACTGTTATGTGTTGCCTGAATTTTAGTGTAATACTTTATTCTTTAAAATCTTTATGATCAATGTATTTGGTCTTTTGCATTTAACAGTTCCACAATATGTATGATCAAATCTATACATCACTTATTTAATAATCAAATTGCTAAAAATTTAAATTCATATTTAATAAATCTGTCAAGATTTTAATGTTGGTTCACTAGGCATAAATTTAGCCTTTCACACCTCTTTTAAATATAAAACTGGAAAGAAATAACATTTTATAACATTTTATAACATTACTTTGTCAAAAGATCTCTTATTTCAGGTTCAGTTCAGTTCAGTCACTCAGTCATGTCCAATTATTTGTGACACCATGAACCGCAGCATTCCAGGCCTCCCTGTCCACCAACTCCCGGAGTTCACCCAAACCGATGTCCATTGAGTCTGTGATGCCATCCAACCATCTCATCCTCTGTCATCCCCTTCTCCTCCTGTCCTCAATCATTCCCAGCATCAGGGTTTTTTCAGTGAGTCAACTCTGCATCAGGTGGCCAAAGTATTGGAGTTGCAGCTTCAACATTAGTCCTTCCAATGAACACCCAGGACTGATTTCCTTTAGGATGGATTGGTTGGATCTCCTTGCAGTCCAAGGGACTCTCAAGAGTCTTCTCCAACACCACAGTTCGAAAGCATCAATTCTTTGGCACTCAGATTTCTTTATAGTCCAACTCTCACATCCATACATGACCACTGGAAAAACCATAGCCTTGGCTAGATGGACCTTTGTTGACAAAATAATGTCTCTGCTTTTTAATATGCTGTCTAGGTTGGTCATAACTTTCCTTCCAAGGAGTAAGCATCTTTTAATTTCATGGCTGCAATCACCATCTGCAGTGATTTTGGAGCCCAGAAAAATAAAGTCTGACACTGTTTCCATTATTTCCACATCTATTTGCCATGAAGGGATGGGACCGGATGCCATGATCTTCATTTTCTGAATGTTGAGTTTTAAGCCAACTTTTTCACTCTCCTTTTTCACCTTCATCAAGAGGCTCTTTAGTTCTTCTTCACTTTCTGCCATAAGGGTGGTGTCACCTGCATATCTGAGGTTATTGATATTCTCCTGGCAATCTTGATTCCAGCCTGTGCTTCCTTCAGCCCAGCATTTCTCATGATGTACTCTGCATATAAGTTAAATAAGCAGGGTAACAATATACAGCCTTGATGTACTCCTTTTCCTATTTGGGACCAGTCTGTTGTTCCATGTCCAGTTCTAACTGCTGCTTTCTGACCAGCATACAGGTTTCTCACGAGGCAGGTCAGGTAGTCTGGTATTCCCATCTCTTAGTCTGGATAGTTGACAGATAGAAAACATAGTGACTAATTAGTTATCTATTCAATGTGTCTCAACACTGAGAAATAATGGTTATAAAACTATCATCTCTAGGCTTCAAGGTAGCCCTTCTTATCAACATTACTAATTCTGGTACTGCTGCTGCTAAGTCACTTCAGTTGTGTCCGACTCTGTGCAACCGCATAGACGGCAGCCCACCAGGCTCCTCTGTCCATGGGATTCTCCAGGCAAGAACACTGGAGTGGGTTACTAGGACCCTGAAAACTACCTTTTCCCTTCTCAATGGTTTTCTGTAAGTTTCTGTCAATAGTATCAGAGGTGCGTACTCTTCCCACCTGCATCAGGTGAATTAGTAAGCTCTTCTTTCATGTAGCTACAGCTGGTCCAGCAGTGGTTAGCTCCAGTTTCCAAATTCTTTACATATTCACAAAACCAGCTTCACTGGCTTCTTTCAAGGGACCCACAGCAGCCAATCTGTGCCCTCTCCTTCACTGTTTGAGTTCCATCTCTGCAGGCTCCTCCTCTGAGCTTCCAAGATCACCCCTCTAGCTGGACTATGCCTCCTCTGCAGAGTTCTACTTCTCTGGGGCCCTACCTCGAAACTTTAGATTCTGATAACCACATGTCCTTCTCATTTTCAGCTTAGGGTGAGAGACACTCTCTGTACTTATTATTTCTCTGATAGTTTAGTATCTCCATTTTGCTTTTATAATTCTCCAAGTCCTTCTATTTACCCTATTTTCTATATTAAATACTCTTCATTAAAATAAATCCAATGTGAAAAAAATTAATTATGTAGAACTGTCCTATGTATTGTAGGATATTATAATTTTTGTTATCCCTATAAGGTAATTTCCTTACCACTACCAATACACAGAGATAACCAAAACAGTCCCACACAATCTAAATCTTTCTTCCAGGGGCTTAGATAGAATCACATAATGGTTCAGAGGAAGAAGCAGAAGAGTAGACAGATTTAAGGAAGAATTTAGAGGTTTCTGCCATCAGCCACTAAGTATTATAAAGGTGTGTCAATTCCTGAGAAAGATAATTTAGAATAAGAAATATACTTAAAAAAGGGGAAAATGGTAAACTTTTTAGACGCTGTAATATCCATGGAAAAATTTCAAATGCTGACAACATTTAAATATGTAGTTACAGAAGTCAGAAGTAAGGTCCTCACTGTTAGAAAACATTTAGAATCTGTTGGCATAAAATTAACAGTCAAGCCTTAGGAATACATGCAATCCTCAAGAAAGATCATTAGATAATAAAAGATAGACCTACATTAAGGGAAACATTCATGAATCAGGTAGAGGAGAATTCATCAAGAAAGTTGGAACTTGAAGCCAGAGAGAGAGAGCCAAAACAGACAAAATAAAAACATGTTTAAAAATCTAAGAAAAGAATGTTTAAAGGAGTAAATGATCAAAAGATGTCAAATACTGCTAAGAAATCAAGTAAAATGTAAAAGTTAATCCTTTGGTAGCCTAGAGGGAGCAATTAAAGGGTTGTTTAGTTTGAGTGACTGGACTTGGAGGAGCTGGAAGAGCAACTAGAGGAAATTCAGAAATGAATAGTACAACAATAATAAAGGGTGTTTATGGAAATGGCAACCCACTCCAGTACTCTTGCCTGGAAAATTCCATGGATGGAGGCGCCTGGTAGGCTACAGTCCATGGGATTGCAAAAAGTCGGACACAACTGAGCAATTTCACTGACTGATGCTTTGTTACTATGGCCAACCTCTCTGAATCTGTGAAGTGGTTCAGACATCTTAAATCTTAAAAAGTTGTCTTTCATAACATGAATTGTTATAGTAGATCCAGGATAAATAAGCTGGGATAAAGATTCTCATGACCAATATTCCCAAACACTCTATAATAATCTTCTCACAAAAAAAGATATTAAAAAAATATAAAATTTAAAACAGCAAAAATATGGGCTCTTTAACAACCTAGAGTGATGGGAAGAGGTAGAAGGTGTGAGGGAGGTTCAAGAGAGAGGGGACATATGCATTTCTATGACTGATTCACATTGATGTATGGCAGAAACCAACAAAATATTGTAAAGTAATTATCTTTCAATTAAAAATAAATAAACAAATACATTTTTAAAACTTTAATAAACAATAAAAGTGAAGAAATAAAAAAAGCTACAGTGAAAAAAGTATACTTTTTCAAATATTATATTAAAACTATTGAAAGTTTAATATTCAATTTTCATATCATTGGTGTGGGTGTATTCACGATGAATAGTTTTACTTTAAATATAACTGTAAAAAATAAATAAATATAACACTAATGTTACTAATGATTACAACAGAAAAATTGTACAGCTTGAAATGTAAAGTGAAGTCACTGACATTCATTTAAGTGCATTTTTTTTTATAGTACTGCCTGTAATAAAAATAAAGATGAAATTTTCAATAGACATGCTCCAATAAATATCAGTGAAATTACCTCATAAAAGTTTGCAGAGTGTCTATGACCAAATGTGTGGGTGTAAATTATTCCAGATAATTTTAAAGCTTTAATTACAACTTTGAGATAAGTTATTCTTTCAAAGGAAATATCTCTTGCTCTTTTTAATAGTTTATTTAGATCTAGAAAATATCTTAGATTTTAACGTAATCTAGATCATGACTCCACAATTTAATTTGGCAAAAATATTGCAATGATTCATATACAGAAGGAGTTAAATAATGACTGGATTATAACCACAACTTTTTATGCATTTATATACTGAGACTAGCAGTGTTACCAAAAATGTAACAAAAATGGAGTTGAGTCTTAGACATGTCTGAAATGGGATTATTCTTTTTCTTTTATATTTATAGAGACAGATAATTACTTGGTTCTATATGAAATTCATTTCTTCATCAGAGACTGAATGTTGCTGTTTATATATTCTTATTGGACAGAATATTGCTCCATCTGAATGTAAATATGGACAGAGTTATTAGTAAAGTGTTCAGAAGAAAATTTCTTTTGTTTGTAGCCCTTCTGAATCTGAATAGAAAAGTAGAGTTGATATGATTAAAGCCACACTATTTTCCAAAGTAAGAACTAAAGAGCCTCTTGATGAAAGTGAAAGAGGAGAGTGAAAAAGTTGGCTTAAAACTCAACGTTCAGAAAACAAAGATCATGGCATCTGGCCCCATCACTTCATGGTAAATAGATGGGGAAACAGTGACAGATTTTATTTGGGGGGGCTCACTGCAAGTGGTGACTGCAGCCATGAAATTAAAAGACTCTTGCTCCTTGGAAGAAAAGTTATGACCAACCCAGACTGCGTATTTAAAAGCTGAGACATTACTTTGCCACAAAGGTCCATTTAGTCAAAGCTATGGTTTTTCCAGTAGTCGTGTATGGACGTGAGAATTGGACTATTACAAAAGCTGAGCACTGAAGAATTGATGGTTTTGAACTATGGTGGTGGAGAAGACTCTTGAGAGTCCTTTGACTGCAAGGAGATCCAACTAGTCCATCCTAAAGGAAATCACTCCTGAATATTTATTGGAAGGACTGATGCTGAAGCTGAAACTCCAATACTTTGGCCTCCTGATGCAAAGAACTGACTCATTTGAAAATACCCTGATGCTGGGAAAGATTGAAGGCAGGAGGATAAGGGGACAACAGAGGATGAGCTGGTTGGATGGAATCACTGACTCAGTGGACATCAATTTGAGTAAACTTGGGGTGTTGATGAAGGACAGGGAGGCCTGGGGTGCTGCAGTCCAAGGGGTTGTGAAGAGTCAGAAATGACTGAAAGACTGAACTGTACTGACCGATTTTCTAAAGTAAAAATAACTTTATCTGCCCATGTTGCTATATCAAAAATCAATTCATTAGAAGCACTATAATGATGCAGAAGAGTTTAGATGATATATTGTATTACCATATGATAAGAAATTTTTTTCCTGTTTTTAAAATACTGTATAACTAGAAATCAGATGAGATCATTCTTCCAGAACACTTTTTTTAAGAACGCATTTTGTATTAAGTAGATATTGTCACCCTGCTTATTTAATATATATGCAGAGCACATCATGTGAAATGCCAGATTGGATGAACCATAAGCTGAAATCAAGATTGCTGGGAGAAATATCAACAGTGTCAGATATGCAGATGATACAACTATAAAGGCAGAAAGTGAAAAGGAAATAAAGAGCCTATTTATGAGGATAAAAGAGAAGAGTGAGAAAGCTGGGTTGAAACTCAACATTAAAAAAAAAAAAAACTAAGATCATGGCATCCAGTCCCAACATTTTATGCAAATAGGTGGGGAAAAAGTGGAAGCAGTGACAGATTTTATTTTCTTGGCCTCCAAAATCACTGTAGATAGTGACTGCATCCATGAAATTAGAAACACTTACTTGTTCCTTGGAAGAAAAGCTATGACAAACCTAGACATAATATTAAAAAGCAGAGCCATCACTTTTCCAACAAAGGTTCATACAGTCAAAACTATGATTTTTCCAGTAGTCATGTATGGATGTGAGAGGTGCATCATGAAGAAGACTGAGTGCTGGAGAGCCAATGATTTTGAATTATAGTGCTGGAAAAGACACTTGAGAGTCCCTTGGACTGCAAGGAGATCAAACCAGTCAATCCTAAAGGAAACCAACCCTGAATATTTGTTGGAAGGGTTGATACTGAGGCTGACTCTCCAATACTTTGGCTACCTAATGCAAAGAGCAACTCATGGGAAAATATACTTATGCTGGGAAGTATTGAAGGCAAATATTGAAAGAGAAGGGGGATGGCAGAGGAAAAAATGGTTAGATAGTACGCACATGAATTTGAGCAAACTCCCGGGAGATAGTGAAGGACTGGGAAACCTGGTGTACTGCAGTCCATGGTGTCCTAAAGAGTCAGACACAACTTAGCAACTAAAGAACAAAAGCAAAAAATGTAAATAGCAAAGAGTATGTTCAATGAAAATATGGTCATTATTCCTGGAAATGTGTAGTTAGGAAGGAATATGCATAATATGGTATATTTGAAAGAGTAAATGAGATGTTTATAAAGTGAAATGAGAGGCTTGAGGAATGAGCATGCCTAACTTAATAAGCAATATGGGCTTCCCAGATGGTTCAGTGTAAAGAATTGCCTGCAATACCGGAGACACAAGTTTGATTCCTGGGCCAGGAAGATCCCCTGGAGAAGGAAATGGCAACCCACTGCAGTATTCTTGCCTGGGACATCCCAAGGACTAAGGAGGCTGTCAGGCTATAGTCCATGGGGTCCCAGAGAATCAGTCATGATTAAGTAACTGAATATCACCACTACCACCAATAAGCAATGTAGAATTTAGGTAAAAACTGAAGGGCATATTTTTCTGATAAAACTAAAGAATATTTTCCTGATAATATTATGAGCTTCCTGATAATATGCATTTGAATAAGACCAGCAATAATAAATAAAATTGATTAGTATGTGTGAAAATACATAGGATCAGGCTTCAAATGTTTTGAGAAATTTTCACAATTTCAAAAATTGGCTTCTCTTTACTTATTTAACAGTAAGAAGTGAGATCAAGAGGAGGGCATGAGTTATTACCAAAAATAAGTGAAAACATGCAGTAATATGTTGAGAAGGGAAGCCAGAACAAAAGGAAAATATTCAGATGGAGTTACATTTTTAGAAGACAAATATGAGGTGTATCTGCAAACAGAAATCAATAATGTGGGACCTTGGAACACCAGGTTGAGAAATTAAACCTATTGTTTTTGTTCAGTTTTAATAAGGTATTGGTTCAGGTTGAAATCAGAAATATGACATGGCAAAGAGGAGTTTTAGAATTAATCCAGTGATGACTGAGAAAATAGATTCTATTGCTATTTACAACAAAGGATAATTAAAATATTGATGCCCATGGACTATGAACACTGTGTGGAACAGAAAAGATTAACAAGTAAAAATTGAGTGCATTAAATTTGGAAGTCAATACTGAGAAGCCTTACTAGCTTTTTCATGCATGGGCTCGATAATTGTATACTCAGAGATTGTCAAAGAGCAAATAGGTTAAGAAATTTTAGAAAGAATAGACAGTTGCTTCAAGGGTAATTTTCTAGGAGAGTTGTCAAAATAAATAAGAAAATCATAATCCCACACAAAAAAAACATGTTTGTTTCCTTGGCACATAGATGATATATAAACAATGAAATAGCTACATGTATCTGTCATTCCTGACTGATAACTCGTTCCACTTACTTGACACCTACTCACATCTTAGGTTTTACATTCTATTGGGGCTTTGGCTATATCACTATTCAATTTTGATAATAAATAGAATGTGTATATTTCTCTACATAGTCAAGTGTCTGTAGATTCTTTTCTATATTCTTTGATTTTCATTTTTTATTACTTTATTATTTTAGTTATTATTATTTTTTTTACTTTTCATTGGTGAATAGAAAAAAACGTGGTCATTAAGAAAGTCAAATCAGCTATCTACAGTATTAACTAACTATATCTTTGAGTACTTTAAAAATACAAAAACTCTGATTAACCATACTATTTCTACTCTTTTAAATCTTTGTTTAAAAGAAGTCTACAGAAATTTTATACAGCAAATATACTTAAGAAGATATATAAGTACTCAATTATTGGACTTAATATATTTGGGAGTATATCACAAAATACAGAGGAAACAGAGATTAAATACTCAAATAGCAAAGTCGCTGATATGTAACTTATTGTTAAATGGATTAAAAAACAATAGTTGCATTTTACTCAATTTCAAATACATAAATACTTGTATTTTATTAATGTATTTTTATAATTTACTGTATTTTTATAATTATACTTTTATAGCATTATCAAATTTAATTTGAATATTTTTAAATATTCAAATGATTCAAAAGGGCAACATAATGACATCATTATACATATGCTTTATCAAAATTTACCATATTTTAGTATTTTACTTTAGTCTTTATACACATACACATCTCTTTTTTGAAAATTCAGCCACCATATATATATATGTATATTTATATATATATATATAAATTTAAAAGGATGTTGTAGAATTCATAATATTTAAACTATAAATATTTCAGTATGTGCCGGGGTCCAGCCCCGGCTGATCCAGGGAGTTTGAAGCGGGGACAGCATTGGCGAAGATCAGGATACAATAGCTTCAATTAGATATTAATTACAGATGTAAAGAGTAATAGAATGAGGATAGCTCAGTAGGAAAATTCAGTGGAGAAAAAGAGGCTGAGTAGCTTGGTTTACGCGGGAGACCAATAAAACTTTAAGACAAGAAGCTTGCACCACTTACGTAAGCCGCAGGCGTCCTTCCATTCTCCCGAAGGAGAGGAGACACTGAGGCCTCCCGGGTCGGATCTTAGAAGCCCAGGCATAATTAGTAAGCATGGCGGGTTCCGCGCTCCAGATGGAGACTCAGCCAGAGTTTGAGAGAGAGAGAGACATGGGGAGACCAGTCTTTCGAGGAACTGATCCCAATTCTTTATTTTCCATGGTCTACTTTTATACACTGAGATGTTATGCAAAAGTCATGTGGGGTCAGCAGTCCTGACTTTTATCAAAGTCAGGTGCTTCACACAAATGTATACCGAGGTCTTAGGGGTGTTACATTATCTTCTGGCCAGGGGGCCTGCTGACAATTTATGACCCTCTGCTTGTGACAGTGGTCAGTCAACCAGGACACTTATTTCTCCAGGGGTGATTATTCTTAAAACAGAAGCCACCCAAATAAGGTTACATTCCTATAGGGTGAGGGTGTAGTGGGTTTTAGTTAAGGAAAGAATTTACTTAGCCTAAGGTCTAACGTGATTTATATCAAAGGTTAATACTTATTTCTTCTATATATTCAGTAATGTGTATAAGGGCAGGAGATGTGGAGTCTTAGCAACAAACATTGGCTCAACAAATGAAAAACCCTTCACCAATACAATTTCTAATCAGCCCATTATACTTATACTAATAGCTTTCTAACTTCTCTAAAGAATCTGTTTTTAGAAGGTTTAAAGCATCTCGTGCCTCTCACGGTTGGGAGGCTGTGAGCAATCACATGTGGCCGGACAAGCCTGTCAGGCAGGCTAGAGAACCTTCAGAGGAGTTTGTAGGTTGAAACACTCCTGTCACACCCAGGAATTATTATTAACTGGAGCTCTAAGTTAACTCATTCTCCGAAAGAGGTGGTGGGGGACAGCCCCCCGTAAAGTCAGAGGTGTAGGTGAGAGCACAAAGTAGCAAAGTAGGCAGGCTCTGGTCATGGGGGTAGATGCTCGAGGATTTCCAGGGGGACTCCGGAGGCTCGATCCCACCTTTGCATATGTCAAGCCTCCTTCCTCATGACCTTTGCCACGGGCGGAGTGCCTCACACTGGCCCCCAACAAGTATGTGTTTTCTAAGCATAAGATTATTTTTCTGCATAGATATATATACCGTGTGTGTGTGTGTGTGTGTGTGTGTGTGTGTGTACTCAGTTACTCAGTCCTGTCTGACTCTTTGTGACACATGGAGTTGTAGCCCATCGAGCTTCCCAGGTGGTGCTACTGCTAAAGTACCTGCTTGCCAATGCAGGAGACATATGAGACATTGGTTTGATCCCCAGGTCTGGAAGGTCCCCTGGAGAAGAAAACAGCAAACCACTCCAGTATTCTTGCCTGGAGACTCCCATGGACAGAGGAGCCTGGAGGGCTATAGTCCATAGCATCGCAAAGAGTCAGACGCGAGTGAAGTGACTTAGCGTACAAGCACAGACTGTAGCCTGTCAGGCTCCAGTATCCTTAGGACTTCCCAGGCAAGAATACTGGAGTGGGTTGCCATTTCCTACTCCAGAGGACCTTCCTGACCTAGGGATTGAATCTGTGTCTCTTATGTCACCTGCTTTGGCAGCATTCTTTACCACTGAGCCACCTGGGAAACCTTAAAATATACCATATACCTACTTCATATATGCATTATCATATATAAGGAGATTATCTATAATTCTATTGGAAATTAACAATGATATTGGGATATAATTTAGATTATGTACTCAAATCTGCCTTAAATGCCTTTTATAGCAACAGCTGCTGCTGCTGTTTCTCCTCCTTCTCCTTCATTTCTTCTCGTCCTACTTTTCTAAAGCATAAGCCAAACAGGATATGCCCACTGTGCTTGTTGTTAATCATCTTTAATGTCTTTTGATCTAGATCAGCCCCTCTAGTCATCTATTTCTAAATAGTACTAATTTATTCGAAAGGCTAGACTGAGAACCTTGAAGTATAGTCCATATTCAGCATTTGTCAGATTGTTTCCTCATGACCAAATACAAATTGAAGAGTTTTGTGTGGCAAGGACACTTCTTGAAGCACAAAGACAGGTTTTACCTTTATTGGTGATGATAAATTAGGTCACTTAGACAAGACGTTGAATAACAGGTCTCCATTGATTCTGAACAATCATTTTCCCCCATGTATGACTAAGCGATCTCTCAAATGATACACTTATAATCATGAAATGACATTCCCTCCAACATTCCTTTCAAAGATTTTAGCATCTAGTGATGACTCTGGCTAAAATTAGTTTTATGGGAAGGGATTTCAAAATGGTGATTTTCTAATTCAACATTTTATACATGTATTAGCCAGCAGGGTTTTTTAACTTTTGTTTTTGTTTCTTCTCCTCCCTCTCTCTTAAAACTCACTACGTGCTTATAATATCTTTGACTAGATTGAGTGTTTTATGATAAATTGTCACTATTTTTATCATGTCAGATCTCAAACTTGGACATTTGTAGTTTTTTTCAAACCACCTCCTATGACTGTATGACCATAGCGATTTCATATATTGTTGGTTGAAGAACATTTCCAATGGACATTTAAGTTTCAATTCAAATTAATAGAAATATAGAGTTGACATGAGATTATGTTCACTAATTTTATTACTGAACGGCCCACTACATGTGATCAAGTAGGTAATATTGCAGTCCAACAACTTGCCAGAGATTTTGCAAACAGGAATTAGTATTTGAGGGACAGTCGCCCTAAGTATATATTTAATCTTCTCTGTGCATTTCTGAAACCTTCCTTAATTCATGTTTTCAGTTTAATGTTGAAATATGTTTCTGAAGTTTTCAGTAACAGCAGAAGTATGATTTTTGTAGGCATTAATGGAAGATTTAAAAGTTAATTGCAATGAGCTAAATTGAACAAAGGCTTTGGAATACCACAGCAAACTCCATTGAGAACACACTGTTTTGAGAAGTTTATGTGTATTCGATCAGAAATCAAAACAGTCACTGGAAGCTAAGGAGCTCAAAGAATTTGAATTTCAAAGAAATTTCTGGTTCAGGTCCAAGTGAAGTTTCTCTTTTTTGTTGACCCAGTTATTTTGCTTGAGTTTTTTCCTACAAATATATAATACTCTCCACTCTTTTCCACACACAGTTCTTTAAAATGTAAAATGATTAAATAGAATAGTATGATGCCAACCTTATAAGTGTACTTCACCACAAACTACAAAGTTATCTTATTTTGCCCAAGTTAATCTCTGTGTGTGTGTGTTGTGTCTGTCTGTCTCATAAAAATTGGTTTGGAATTCATGCTCTAGTAAATCTTTTTCTGGCCAGTGGTTTTAAGCTTTCTTTCCCCCTGCCCCCTCCACCTCCTGCAAGGCACCTGGAGAATGTCATTTTCATATATTACCTTATATATGCATTTGAAAAACAAATTAGGTTCTGCTATTTTACATAAACTGTGAAGGAATGGTAGGAAAATCAAGTTTCCAGATTCTGGTACTTAAATTATTTTTCATTAATGTTTTCTAATTTTCTTAGCACATCTGGTTATTTCCCCCAGTAAAGATGCATACTTTGTTGTGATTAGTTTCAGAATTTACATCATTGACTAAATATATGTTTAAAATTGTACTGACCGCTACTTTCACAGTAGTAAATTTAGTTGTCTGTGCTTCTCTCAAAACTTTCAAAGAGTAAATATTTTTGTAAATGATACAAATAATTTTCTCTATTTAATTATTATGTCAAATTTAGTGTTAATTTAATGCTGATTGTAAACCTAAGAATGTTTATAAGATATTATTTTATTGATATTATTTGGTTAGTTCCAAATAAGCCCTATATATAATAAAGTTATATTCTGAATATACCAAAGTATTAGACACATCAATTTTTATTACTAATATTTCTTCACAATATATTGTTTTGAACATTGATATTGATATACCTACAAGTCTTAAATTTCTGAACTGCTGTAAGCCAAAGCAAGTTCTTGGTTACCTGGCATGTTGATAAAAGATTGGCATGAGGTTTTCTGGGCAGGAAGAGAAGGAGTTGACAGAGGATGAGATGGTTGGATGGCATCACTGACTGGAAAAAGGGTTTGAGCAAACTGTGGGAGACAGTGAAGGACAGGGAAGTCTAGCGTATTGCAGTCCTTGGGGTCACAAAGAGCTGGACACAACTTGGCAACTGAACAACAACATCAGCGAGATTTTCAAAGTGGTATTATCACTGGGGCTTCCCAGGTGGCTCAGTGGTAAAGATTCCTCCTGCAGTGCACAAGGATGGGATCAGGTTAATCCCTGGGTCGGGAAGATCTGTACTGCACAAACTTCTACCATATATAATTGACCACTTTAGAAATATTATTGGTCTAGATATAAAAGAGCCAAAATGTGAAACTACAGTAAAAATAAAATAATTGTAAAAGTTATTAAAATGTCCAGAATTCTTGTAGAGTAATTATATAAAAGAGCTTGTGAGAGTGTATCTTAACTTGTGTATTTAATAAAGAGACAAGTCTGTTTCTACATTTTCTGAGTATATTGCCAAAGTTTGTGATTCTTTTCGATTTATAGAAGATAAACACTATCAGGGGAACTTTTAAACATATATTAGAATTATTTATTTTGGGTTAGAAATAGTTAAACCTTATTCACTTTACTAGATATGGCACCTTGATATTAGTTTAGTTGATTTTGCTTGGAAAGTATCTCATATTTCAGTTTCACAGAAACAAAATTTGCTTAATCTCCTTGACTATTTAAAACTATTTCAGAAATTATTTTTTAAACATTAAATATGATTGTGTAAAAATAGAGATTCAATGTACACACAGATATAATTTTTCTCTTTCCTTATATTTCTTGAATATTGTGCAGGAGTGAGACATAATTTGTCTGTTAATAAGCATAATCACCTGACTAGTTTTACCCTGCATAAACTTCATAGCAATGTTTTTTCTGTGTCTCTTGGCTAGTAATATCTTTCATGTTCCAACAAGTCTGGCCATATTTTGCTTTAGCTTTGAATTGAGTCCTAGAAATTTGAAAGCAAAAAAAAAAAAAAATATTTTTTTAAGGAAGAGTATGTAGATTCTTGTCATATAATTTAAAATATTGATGGAACATTTTACATTATTTTTATGTTTTTTCTTTTTATTAAATATTATCAGAAATCTAAGTTATGCTATAAAATCATAACTTTCTTCTAAACCAAGCCTTTTTAAAATTAAAGATGCTCTGGCAATAAAGCATAAGAAGTTGCTAAAATCCTCCAGAAGAATGAGAATAGAAGCCATTTCATTTCTTCTCTAATAGGATCACCCATTGCCAAAAGGATTTTTTATTTTAAGAAAAACAATTTGCCTTTCCTTTAACTTGGATCATAAAGACACATAAAAATATACCCATTACTCTCGTTATTCTTCATGGAGACGCTCCTATTTTATTTTTGCAATGTGTTCCCATCCTTTCCTGATGCCATTTTTTCCAATTTATTTAATTCATTTCTAAAGGAATTTAATGCTAGACACAACTTGCTCATGAGTAGACACTCATTTTTTAGAGTTATGCAAAATCCTGAGTAACTTTTCATATATAATGAAAGGGTGTCCAAGTGTATGGGATTTCTCGTACATACCCTTTTTTTGACTACTCATGTGTTTCTGAATGTTACTGGTTACACAGTTTCAGGAGTTCTTCACGAATTCAATGGCATTCCTATTTCTTTAGTTAATTTCACCTCTTTCTGTGGATCTTCATAATGCTTGCATAGCAGAATTATACATTTTCCTTTAGTAAACATTTTTCAATTTGTAGGAAGACACCTATATCCATGAAGTCAAAAGTAAAATAATATAAAATACTAGCAAAATGATGTGACTTTTAGAAAGGATGTACTGAATATCTCTTTTTCACAGGATATTCATTTATTATTTCTTAGTATTTCAAGTTAATGCATATGTTTCCAATTATAGATAAGTTAGTTAAAGAAAGGCCCACTGGCACAAAGAATATAATGGAAACACTGCTTTATCCAATTGTACTGCAGAGGTTCAGGACAAAAGGTGTCACTTTTGTTGAAGATTATTTTGAGCTAAAGGCAATCAAGACTCTGTGGGTTCAAGAGAAAATATTGCCCCTCCCCAACATATTTAAAAGAATATAAATTGGGGAATGTTTTTTAGAAGAGAACCACTATCAAAGATAGATTTTTACCTGTTGGCACTATCTGTGGAACAGGGCAAACATCTGTTTTTCTTCTTATGGCTCTTTGCCCTTGGGAGCCTGAGGCTTCTATCCAACTCCTTAGCTCGTTCATGCGTGCTCAGTCACTCAGTCGTGTCCCACTCTTTCTTAACCCATGGACACAGCCCACCAGGCTCCTGTAACCATGGGATTTCCCAGCAAGAATACTGTGATGGGGTGCCATTTCCTCCTTCAGGGGATCTTCCTGACCCAGGGATTGAACTTACATTTCCTGTACTGGGAGGCAGATTCTTTAGCACTGACCCACCAGGGAAGCCCCTTCCTTAGCTCAGGATGGGTTATATGCCTCATTTTACTTTTCTGACTCTGAATTTTCATTTATAATATACATCATTCCTGTATGTACAGAATTAATTTGATTTTCTCCTGCTAATCTATTTCAGGTCAATTTAATTCAGACCAGACAGAAGAACCAAAAGTGTAGAACTGTTTCTTTTATCTCAGCAATACTTTCCCACAAGTATCAGCTATGTAATTTGCAGCTCTCAGTGAAAAACAAAAACATTGGAGCCCTTGACCATATAGCATTTAAAATTCTTTAAGAGTGATACAATATAAAGCTTTTATATTCTTCTGGATTTTCTCTCTTGACTGTCATTTTTTTTCTTTTTTCTTTTTTTGCTATTTAATATTTTTTAAATAAAGAAATAATAAAATTTTAAATGTAATAATTTGCTTACTGTTCATCTGCATATTATGTCAATTTTAAATGGAAATATACGAGCATTTACCTGATATGTAGAATCACTGAAATTACACAACTTGCATTTCATAGCTCATACATGCATATGTATTTCTTTCTTGACCAAACAGTGAAAGCACTGTGCAAAAACGAACTCAATTATCTTATTTAATGTATTCACATGTGAGCATTCTATCTATTCCCTGTAATTTTGGCTTACTGATTAGTAAAGAGGAATTTTAAGGAAAAAGAATATGAGTTACCCTATCTTTCTCTAACTTTCTGTGAGAAGCATTTTCAATTTCAATACTTGGTGTGGGAAGTAACATGAGTAAGAAAAATTTTGGTGGATTTATGTGTCTTAGGATGCAATTGTTTTCCTTCTGTATTTTAAGAAAATGTTGGTTCTCACAGAACATATACCTGTTAACAGCTACCCATGTCCATTTTTTTCAGTTATAAACATAGCATACTCATTTTGTACTTACTGGATAATTCACTGAACTATTGTGCATTGTGTGTCCTCTGGAATTTGATGTTCTTGGGGCATCGAAAATGCTATACATAAATAGGTTGAAAGAACACCAGATATGAATATGGGGCCTATCTTTTCTGTCTGTACACTGGTGCACTGGTCCATTGGATTTCACTTCCAAGACACAAGTTAAAAAATAAAATGATCAAGAATTTCAAAGTGATATAGTGATCGAGTACAGAATCCTTTTGAGCTCAGGTTATTTTGCAGTTGCAAATTAAAGCCAGAACCAACTAGTAAATAGCATTGTCTTTTATGTAAGGTCACCTGTTTTCATGAGCTCACACGTTCTTATTTCTTGGGCAGCTGTTTTATTTAGAGAATAATTTTTTTCATTATTATTTTAAGATCAAGATAATTGTGATAATTATCCATGACTTGTGCAGGAGAAAACAGCTTTAAATATTACAATTAAATATTTAGATTTTTATCTCAAGGGGAAGTTAAATGCCATCCCCAAATCATCATCTCTTCCTGGTTCCATTGCATGCAGAGCCTCTTTTGTTTTGCTTTTCTTCTGGGAAACAAACGGCTCTCTGAAATGGACCCAAGAAGCCATTGCGGAAGTGGGACTTATGCATACCTCATCTTGATGGAATCTGACTTTTTGACCACTGATTATCTTAACATAGGCATCCAGAACATTGCTGCCCATTGCTCCAGAAACAAATACTTTACTCAGTCCTTACTCTAAAATAACTTAAGATTCTTTAAGAACAAGTATTTCCTGACTTGCATCAGAATCAATCACAATTTCTGCCAGATAAATTTAACAACATTTAGATTATGTCCTTATCAGCCCCTGACTCCTCTTCCCTAAAACATTCTTTCAGATTTTACTGAATCTGTGTCTCCCAAATTGTATAGCCTAAAATCCTAAACTCAGCTGTTTGGTCTTCGCAGCCTTGATACGGATTGTTGTCCTTCTTTTAATGCAAGGGAAGTAAACATTTGATTCTGAATTCTGAGACCAAAAGAAAAATTTTTTTCTCCTTACATAAACCATCAAAAAATACATATATTTTCAGTCTGTCTCATACCTTGAACTTCAGGGTAATAGGTGCAAAAATTGCTGAGTCTTTCAGGACTTCTGTCATTGAAATTGCCTCATTTTAATTGGCATCCAACCTCTGTTAGATGGGTTTAAGCTGCTATGTCAGTTATGATTCAATGAATGCCTTTCCATCTTCAGTATGTTGCTTACATACTGCTGTTCTTCCTTCATAATTTTCTAACTTTAATTATTCTACTACTGCAATTTTTGTCTTGTTTGAATGCAGGTTTTTTTTTGTTTGTTTGTTTGTTCTGTATTTGTAATATGCCTTCTGGCAATTATCCTGAAGCCAAAATATAAAAATATGAAAAATTTGTAAAGCTAAGTAGCTTTGGGCTTACTTCCTAACATTTCAGTGAATCACTGATGCTTTATTTCTGAGAAAAAAATGTGCTGGCAGCTTTCCTTTTTTGCATTAGAAAGCAAAGCACACAAAAATTCATACTAACAAAGACAATTAGTTTGAATATCTTAAAAGGAAATTTCCAGTGGCACTCAGACTTCAAGTGTTTTCCCTTGCAGTGACACTATGATTTAAGCTACTATAAACTCACATTGCTTTTCTTGAAATTTCTTTAAAGGGATCTTTTCAGTATGATCAAATTATCTGATAGAGATTAAATTAATAGGATCCACATCATTCATATATCACAATATGCAAATGGGGATATCAGTTCTAGTTTTATTAAAGTTTCATCCCTGATTTTTAGTCCAGATATATTTTAAAATATATTGGGAATTTAGTCTTTATCCAGGCTCAATGCTTAGTCTTATAAGTGCAAATATCCGAAGATACTGTAGTCATGGATTTACCAGTTTAGCTGGAGACATATACTACAAACACATTTAACTTTGCTCTCTAAAATTATGTTCTTTTCCTTCAAATCTTTGTAGATTGTCTCCTCTCCTTTATTTATTTATTTATTTTTGCTATCTTATTACTTTAAATTGCAGCTGGTTATATCTAACCTCATTATGACATGATGTTCACATTCTTCTCAATAATAAAGTAACTGAAACCCATATTCCTGACAGAGGTAAGATTGTACGTCAGCATTTCTTTGAGCCCACTGATCCACCAAGAGCAATTACCTAGAACAGTGTGTGTTAGTTCCTTAGTCCTGTCTGACTCTTTGTGACCCCATGGACTGTAGCCCACTGTAAGCTACCATAGGACTGTAGGCTCCTCTGTCCTTAGAATTCCCCAGGCAAAAATATTGGAGTGGGTTCCCTTCTACAGGGGATCTTCCTGACCCAGGGATCGAACCACGGTCTCCTGTATTGCAGGCAGATTCTTTACCATCTGAGCCACCAGAGAAGCCCATACCTAGTACAGTAATAATCCTCAAAAGGCTTGGTTGTGGACAATCTCTTAGAAGGGGCTGTCAGGAAGTGGCAATTGAGGGCATTCATAGCACACATTTGTCCCAAGAGCTCATAGAGTAGAGCTATTTGCAAAGAGCAGTATGAACACAAGAGAAAGATGTGAGGCTCTGTTAGGGGAAGCACACTGACTGAAACCACCCACCCTGGCCAGGCACCATATTAACTATTTGCATGAGTTGTTTTACTACAGGAGGTCCTTGTAAGGAACATGGGACTAATAAGCCTCCACCAACCAGAAGAGTTCAGGAAAGGTCAAAAGGAGACACCACATGTCCGACCACCTCCCAGAATCCTCTGTGGCATCCATCTTGGATGAACAAGGCATGCACACCAGGAAGGAGTCTGAGTCAGAATGATTGGCTAAAGACAACCCAGAAACGAATCCCATCACCATAAAACCGGAGACTGCAAGCCATGTGGCAGGGCTGTTCTCCTGGGATCCCTTACTCTACTGCTCTCCACCTGGATGCCCTTTCCCAATAAAATCTCTTGCTTTGTCAGCACTTGTGTCTCCTTGGACAATTCATTTCTGAGTGTTAGACAAGAGCCCAGTTTCGGGCCCTGGAAGGGGTCCCCCTTCCTGCAACAGCTCCATCAATGAACAGTTTCAGGCAATCTTCCACTGGACAGCACTGGAGTGAAATTTTTCATAGGCATTTAAGATCCAAACAAGGAGTTGATGAAATTCCCTTCCCCAAAAAAGGAGATGGGGAGAATCAGTGTAGCAGTATGGTATGAAAATAGCAAGTTTAACTTTTTTGGAGTTTATATTAAAACATGAGTAATCATGTAGTGGAATTTCTGCTTGATAGTTTGGTAGAACTTGGAGAAATTTTGAAAACGGTAATCAGGCAAATAATGATCAAATTTACTTATTCATAAATCATATTTCTATTTTTTAAAAATTCAAGAAATATAAATTTAGAAAGTAGCTATCAGATTTAGGAAAATTCTCAATTTGGGAACAAAAGTCTCCAAAAACAAAAAACAAAATAAAGCCACCTCCAATACGTCTCTGACAGTAGTTTCACTTAATGAGTTCTATAAATTTACAGTCTTTGTAGGTCTTTGACTAGAGTTGGAAATCTGTGTAAATATGCTGATTTCAATATAAACCAATAACTTTTTAGACTCAGTGATACACAGGAATTTAATTATTACCTAACAAATGGAGTAACTGTTTTCTAAATTTCAGACACCTCATTTCTATTTATATTCATTATATTTATTGCTGTTATAATGCTTCAAAGCAAACATCAGCCTTTGTTAAACACCAAAATAGTTATTGGTTCAATTTTGAATGCAGTTTTCATAGTCAATTACATATTTTCAGAGCCTCATTCAGTCTGAATTAGGATCAGTATTTTAAGAATTCCTTTAATTTTTTTCCAGCACTTTCGGTTTTCTACCTTACACTGATGTTCACACTTAACTACATGAAATGGTAACTATTTACATAGGAAATGTAGTACTTTTAAGGCCTGAAGCCTGTCAATTATACATTTTCTATTAGTGAACACTATATTACTTAATGTAGACAGTTTATTATGATAAAAAATATCATTATAAAAAGCTTTATTTCTAATATAGTGGTAAAGAAGGATATAAGCCATGATGACAGAGCCATTTTGAATCCTATTTTTCAAAAAAGTCAAACATTTAACCATAATGAATACCTACTATGCCCTAGACATAGTAAGTTCTTGACTTTGATAATATAATAAGAAAATGACCCTAAATTCAAGTAGTCTATAATAAACTAGAGGATACAGATAATAAACAGAAATTATATATATATATACATATATAAGTAAAATTTACAATAAGATTGATGCTGTATCTTATCGTTTACTAGAGTTTGATAAACATTAGGAAATTAAGAAATGTTTTTGAATGTATAGATTATGCCTAATACTGTTCTCTAGTTTAAAAACTTCACTTCTTCAGCAATGCTATTACATTTTGGAGAACACTATATAATATAAAATCATCAACTCATGTAATGCATTTTAGAAGATGTCTTAAAAATTATCTTAGAATAAAGGATCTTATAAGGAACCTCATTGTAAAGTTAGAGAGGTGAGGATGGCTAAATATTATTCTAACATAATTTAGCTGTATTTAGCAATGAATCGACCCAGATAACAGAAGATAAAGTAATCTTGGTTCACTAAATTGCTTCTACTACAATTTTTATGATTCTGGATGAGGTAAAACTGAAGTGCTTGAATAGACGACAAGGTCATATTCAGAGATGTCAGGCGTTTGATGTCTTGCATAGAACATTGGTAGAGCTTTGATTGCCACCAGTTTTCTTTGTTTTTGACATCTGCTTCCTGTGGTGTAGAAAGTGGGGACAGATGCAAAAATAAAGGGTAGGACAAATATTAATTGTGACAATCAGTGTTGCTGCAGTTTTGAAACAAGGATTTTTTTTCAAGTCAGCAAATGATCATAGACAATAAATGAATCTTTTAAAAAACAAATTGATAAGACAAAAAAATCCTTGGTGCAGTCATGTAAACTTTCAAAATTTCAAATGAGCAGACATGAAAAGTTTATAAATTGTTAAATCATGATGAATTATTTAGAGTTATAATTCCACTTGTTTTTAAATGAAAAAAGTATGGTTTAATTTAAAAAATGGGGAAAGGGGAATTTATTAGTTGACATGCAAACAACTATAGGGATTACAGAATATGTGTTCCCCAAAAGTGCTCGTTTGACATGTGGATTATTTTGAGCTGACAGCAATAGAGAAACAACTGCCCCACCCTTAACTTCTTAGAACTTACATATACCTCATTTTTTCCCCAAAAAAAGAATTATTGACAACAAAAAATTAATCTAAGTAGAACCGTCTGTGTAGCAGGGCAAATATCTAATTACCAAAATATCTGCTAAACCTTGATTGCCTATAGTCTTATGATGAACTTCCTGTCCTTGAAGCCCCAGGCCCCTATGCCACCTAAGATCAGGATGGCATATAAACCTCATTTTATCTTTCTGTCTCTGAACCTTTCTTGTATATGGAGTCCTTGGCACTCTCACGGATGTAGGGTTCTTGTATATACAAGTTAAAATTTTATTATCTCCTGTTAATCTGCCTATATTAGTCCTTAATCATGTCTCTGACTCTGCAATCCCATGGACTGTGGCCTGCCAGGCTCCTCTGTTCATGGGATTCTCCAAGCAAGAATACTGGAGTGGGCCACCATTCTCTTCTCCAGGGAATCGTCCTGACTCAGGGATCAAACCCAAGTTTCCCTCATTGCAGGCAGATTCTTTACCATCTGAGCAACAGGGAGACCACATTAATATGCCTAATGCCATTTAAACTATTCAATCAGCCCAAAGAAACAAAGAAAGGAAAAGGAGAGAAAAAATCTCCTCATCCTGATGTAACTGTGCTCCTTTACTTTCAACTTTCCTTAAAACAAGGGAGATTATAAAAGCTAATTCTATATTAATCATTGTTAAATAGATAAAAACAATTACTACTGCATTTCACAAAAAAACGATGGAAAACTCTTAAAGAGATGGGAATACCTGACCGCCATATCTGCCTCCTGAGAAACCTATATGCCAGTAAAGAAACAGCAGTTAGAACTGGACATAGAACAATGGACTCATTCAAAATTGAGAAAAGAGTTCATCAAGGCTGTATATTGTCACCCTGTTTATTCAACTTATATACAGAGTACATCATGCAAAATGCATGGATGGGTGAATAACAAGCTGGAATCAAAATTGCTTAGAGAAGTATCAACAACCTCAGATATGAAGAGGATACCACTCTAATGGCTCTAATGGTAGAAAGCAAAGAAGGATTAAAGAGCCTCTTGATGAAGGTGAAAGAGGAGAGTAAAAAAGCTGGCTTAAAACTCAACACTCAAAGAATGAAGATCATGGCATCCAGTCCCATCATTTCATGGTAAATAGATGTGGAAAAAGAGGAAATAAGGACAGACTTTATTTTCTTGGACTCCAAAATTACTGTGGACAGTGACTGCAGCCATGATATTAAAAGTGGCTTGCTCCTTGGAAGAAAAGCTATGACAAATCTAGACAGTATATTAAAAGGTAGAGACATTAGTTTGCCAACTAAGGTCCCTATAATCAAAACTATGGTTTCTCCAGTAATCATGTACAGATGTGAGAGTTGGACCATAAAGAAGGCTGAGCACTGAAAAATTGATGCTTTTGAACTGTGGTGCTGGAAATGACTCTTGAGAGTCCTTCAGATTGCAAGGAGATCAAACCAGTCAATCCTAAAGGAAATCAACCCTGAATATTCATAGAAAGACTGATGCTGAAGCTGAAATTCCTTTACTTTGGCCACCTGATGCAAAGAGCCTACTCATTGAAAAAGACCCTGATGCTGGGAAAGACTGAAGACAGGAGGCGAAGGGGACAACAGAGGATGAGATGATTGGATGGCATTACCAACTCAATGGACATGAGTTTGAGCAAACTCCAGGAGATGGTGAAGGACAGGGAAGCCTGGCTGCAGTCCATGGGCTCTCAAAGAATCAGACAGGACTGAATAACCAAACAACAATGGCTTTTCCGGTAGTTATGATCCAGATCTGAGAGCTGGATCATAAAGAAGGCTGAGTGCCAAAGAACTGATGCTTTTAAACTGTGGTGCTAGAAAAGATTCTTGAGAGTCTGTTGGACAGCAAAGAGATCAAACCAGTCCATCCTAAAGGAAATCAACTCTGAATGTTAATTGGGAGGACTGAAGCTGAAGCTCCAATACTTTGGTCACCTGATGGGAAGAGCCGACTCATTGGAAAAGACCTTGATGCTGGGAAAGATTGAGGAAAGGAGGAGAAGGGGATGACAGAGGATGAGATGGTTGGATGGCATCATTGACTCAATGGACACGAGTCTGAACAAACTCTGGGAAACATTGATGGACAGGGAAGCCTGGCATGCTGTAGTCCATGGGGTAGGAAAGAATCAGACAGGACTTAGTGATCGAACCACAACATTTTTGAGTGTCTGGGTTAATATATCTATTCTTTAAGAATGCAGAGTTTGGATATAGGTAGTGGATCAGACTCATGCAGGTCCCTGTGCAACAGGCAGCCTTAGTGGGGCTTTGCCTTCTAGCAGTTTTGTGACCTTTATTCATTTTTTTAAAAAATCACTATCTCTTGGCTTCTTCATGTGTTAGTAAAGACACTGTTAATCCTATAATGTTGTTGTAGAATCAGAGAGAAAAATGTTTATAAAATGCTTATTGCATACATTATATTCCAAAAAATAAATTAAAAAACCTACCTGGAATAAAGTTGGTGCCCAATAAATGTAAACTGAAGAAAAACATATGTACTATTTTTAGAAATAAAGGGGGAGACACTTTCAGTAAGATAATGAATCCAAGTCCTTGTTATCTTTAAAGTTTCTAAAGTGGCAATACTTTGGTAATTCAAATGTTTACTACTAGAGTATGACAAAGTATAATAATCAGACTAAAATAAAAACTTTAGAAGGGGAAAGTATAATGATATTTTCTGATAACTAAAGTATAACTTTAGTATTGTGGACTCACCCAGAATTATAACTGCATGAACCTATATTTTAAACTATATACATATATATATATATATATTAAACTACACACACACACACACACACATGAGAAACTATATCACAGTATTTTAGTATGCTATTCAGATATTTTTACACTGTTTGTTTTTCTATTTTGGAAAAACATTTAATACAGTTTTCATCCTCCGTGTAGATACAGCAGATAGTAAGGTATGCCCAGTTGTACATTCTTCTTTATAACACCCATCCCCGCCCTGAAGCTTTATCAGAGTAAATTGGGAAATGACTGTTGTACTTCATCAGTTGTAATTTCCATTACATACATTATTCTTGATCCAATAAATCTTATTGCACATTAATCCATAATGCATCATCAATTCAATATTAACATATTTACCCTGCAAAGCAGAGTTAGTCAGCATGAACCTCTAAACATGTATACAACAGAATAGTGAGAAATGATACTTTGTCAAATGACAGTGATACAAAGTAGAATACAAAAGGGGCCTTAATACAGGTCAAATGTCTCAGGAAATTAACATTCTTCACATAGCTAACTACCTTGTGTCAGGCCTTTGGCTCAGTTTTTAAAATGCACAGACTTAGTTTTTTTTTTTTTTTTAATTTTTTTTAAATTTTATTTTATTTTTAAACTTTACATAATTGTATTAGTTTTGCCAAATATCTTATTTGATTTCCCCTAAACACTGTGAACTCAACATTAGAATTACCATTTTACAGACAAAGAACAAAACACCCTAAAGTTAGTAAAGATTAAGATATTCTTTTGAGCTCTATTTCAATATCCCCTGCTTCAATATCCCCTTCAATATCCCAATACATATTACTTAATATTCATAGAATACCTTCAAATATCCATAGTTTCTCATTGCCCTTCCCTTTATCTACTGTCAAACGCTGATTTCAGCCTTTGTAATCTTTTGTTTGGGCTATTCCTGTTAATTCACTGCCTCCAGTTTTAAATATCCCCTTTCACCTTCCCACACATCAGTCAGGTCATGTTAGTTCTTGCTATAAAATCCTTCAGGGATTCCCTGTTGTGTGAGGATGAAGAGAAAGCTACATTTCATGACACAGTAAGTTGTAAGAGTAAGAGCAACTCTTTGAGTTGCCTCCTCCTGTTCCACTCCACTTCTCCCCTGCAACCCCTGCCCTGAAACCTGATGCTCCCTCTTCAGAAAGGTATTTGTAGTTTGTGGTCTAATTGTGCACAGTCATGATTCTGAGCCCATTTGTCCTCAGTTTGGGTTTTCATATTTATTTTTCACAACCCAAGTCAAACATTGCCTCCTCTGTAAAGTATGCCAGATGGAGAGAGTTATCTGTGAGATGGTTGATTACCATGTACCATATAGACTGCAAACCTATGGGGAAACTATTTGGCAAAATATGCTTTGGATAAAAAGAATCATCTTATATTTGAATTTATTATACCACAATGTACTTTTCCAGTTTACTGTTTATTTAATTACTATTTTGAAAAAAAAAAAAAAAGCTTTGAGGAAGAAGCATTTGTTTGAAACAGCTTGCATTATTTCTGACTCTGGATGCTTTTCTATGGGTCACATAATAGCATTTGTTAAAAAAAAAAAAGAATAAAAAGTCACTTGATGATAAGTCAGTAGTTATTCATAAATTGAGGACCTCACTATTATTAGTGTTGGATACTAACAAAAATAACCCATTTAAATATCACTTTGAAAAGTCATACATAAAATGTATTATACAGACAAAACATAGAGCTCAAGAATATATGGAGGAAGCATGAGAGAGAAAACAGTCATTTTAATGTGATATCTTAGGATAAAATTTCCAGTGACGGGATTGTACAAGATTTTTTAAGTACTATATTTCAGAAAATAGGCAGAAGTGAGGATGATGTACTTTAGAAAACTGAGTTAGTTGCTTCATAAAGCAGCTGCCATGATGACTAGACCGTGATATCCAGGATTCACATGAAAAGTTTGAGAAAATTGCTTCATAAAATATGAGTAGAAAAAAGCTATAACTTTATGTTAAAATATTATTTTACATAGTGCTATTTAGTGTGCTCACGTAATAAATGTATTGATCCTGTATTAGAAGTATGCAGTATCTGATTTTTTTATTCAGAATACAAAAATTATTTTTGTTGCCTTTTCTTATGTGCAAAATAGAAAACTGTTTTATAGCATCATATCTTATTTTTGGACATATTCAATACTTTTAATGTCTCTTTTACTTTGTATTACTTTTCAAAATTTATTTTTAATTGGAGGATATTTGTGAGAACATTAGATTCCTTAAAAAACTAGGAATAAAACTACTACATGACACAGAAATTCCACTACTCGGCACATACCCTGAGAAAACCATAAGTGAAAAAAATACATGTACCCCAGTGTTCACAGCACCACTATGTATGATAGCCAGGACATGGAAGCCACCTAGATATCCATCAACAGATAAATGGAGAAGCTGTGGTACATATATATTATGAATAGTACTCAGCCATAAGGAGGAACACATTTGAGTCAGTTCTAGTGAGGTGTTTTAATTTTTATCAATCACTTTTCCTTAGCATGCCACTGATTTCTTAATGAACAGAGAATGCAAACTACATATAGAAAGGCTGTCTCATCAATAAACAGCATTATCACCAGGGTCTTGGGCAGTTCTCAGTTTAGAGTAGGTACTTAATGAAATACTGCTAGAAAAGATCATGAAATCATTGCCTCCTTACCAGCTTCACAATGATTGATGCTCAGTGGGGGGAAAACATTATTGTTTTTCTAGTAGGAATACATTATTTCAATGAGCACTGAATAAATGAATATCATACAATAGGTGAACAGAGGAACTCTAAATTAAATCCAGGTTTGTTTTATGCTAAATCTCACAGTATTTCGATCGCCTCTGGAAAACACACACGCACACACACACACACACACAGAGAAAGAATATCATAGATTATTTCTATCTTTGAGTGGGATTAGTTTAGGGAAAATATTGTGAATATAATAAGGCTGAATTCAATTTTTCCACAGTTCCTGAATAGTGACTTATACACTAAATTTTATTTACCAGTCTAATTTTAGGTCCATAGTTTCTAGCTGAATGGGCATTCCCAGCAGCATATGCTGCTCTTGAGGTAGAAATTAAATGCTTGAGGCTGAATGACTAGTTTTACTCTTCTAGACAGAGCCTACAAAGGACTTATAAAGCAAGAAACTGTTTTACCCCCTGGATATTAACAGCTAAAATGAAGGATCTTTATATAAAGAACTTCATTAAAGTACTCATTTTCTTCAGCCATTACTTCTGTAGGTTAGCCTGTCAGACTACCAAAGAGCTGACACAAACACCAACCCAACCCTATTCTATCCTTCTGGAAATAGGATCCCTTGATTAGACCCAAGTATCCTGTGTCATTCTTTTAAGACTCACAACAGTCTATGTCCAGTGTTTTTCAGTCTAAGAATCAAAAAGTCCCATACTAAACCCTTTGTGTGCTAGAGACAAGTCAAAGAAAGATCTGTGTTGATTCATTATATTAACTCTAGTTAGCTACTAAGAAAGTCCTAATCATTGTTTCCTAAAAGCATTTTATACCTATAATACCCTACTTTTTGTTCAGGTGCCACGTAGTCACATAATCGTGGTTTTTTTTGTTTGTTTGTTTTGTTTTTTTCTAATTTTATTTTATTTTTAAACTTTACATAATTGTATTAGTTTTGCCAACTGAGTTCTCTTTGCAGCTTCAGTTCAGTTCAGTTCAGTTCAGTCGCTCAGTCGTGTCCGACTCTTTGCGACCCCATGAATTGCAGCACTCCAGGCCTCCCTGTCCATCACCAACTCCCGGAGTTCACCCAAACTCATGTCCATTGAGTCAGTGATGCCATCCAGCCATCTCATCCTCTGTCGTCCCCTTTTCCTCCTGCCCCCAATCCCTCCCAGCATCAGAGTCTTTTCCAATGAGTCAACTCTTCGCATGAGGTGGCCAAAGTGCAGCTTAGAAACCTATAAAGATGTCTTCTTCCTTTGAATTCATAATATTAAGTACTTGTCTCCAATGATGTAATTATGCAATACCATATAATTTATCTCCCATTGTTTGATAGTTCACTTCCATATATAATTAATTATAAGACAGTGAAAGGATTGCACTCATTTGATCATCTCTCCTTTTTACTAAGGAATCAGTAAACTATTCTCCATCTGAATCAATACTTTGTCAGAAGTCTTGTATTGTACTCTGTCTTTTGGTTTACACTTGACCTAAGCAATTAACTGCAAAAGACTCCCTCTGCATTTGATTTATGTTTAAATGAAAGTCGCTCAGTCATGTCTGACTCTTTCTGACCCCATGACTACATAGTTCATGGAATTCTCCAGGCCAGAATACTGGGGTGGGCAACCATTCAGTTCTCTCAACCCAGGGATCGAACCCAGGTCTCCCTCATTGCAGGTGGATTCTTTACCAGCTGAGCCACTAGGAAGCCCTGATTTATGTTTACATTGATTATAATACAGAGACCTTCTCTCATTTTCTGTTGCAGGTGGTGTTTCACTGTCTTTTTTGGTAAAATATCACGTTGCCAATTCCTATAAGAGCCTTGATTTATCTGTCTTGTCTTAGGGTCCTCATGATATCAGTCAATCAACCAATGTCTCAGTTTATTCTCAAAGTTCTTGGTATTTTAGAAATACTACCCTTTCTTGATTGGGTTTCCCCAGTGTCTCAGTCAGTAAAGAATTCTCTTGCAATGCAGGAGATCGCCTACAACACAGGAGACCTGGGTTCAATCTCTGAGTCTGGAAAATGCCCTAGAGAAGGAAATGGCAATTCGCTCCAGTATTCTAGGCTGGGAAATTCCAGAGACAGAGGAGCCTGGATGGCCACAGCCTATGGGGTTCCAAGAGTTAGACACGACTTGGTAACTAAGCCACCATCACCAGCACCCTTCCTTGATAATACCTGTGCTGTCAGTTGACTCAGAGCTTGAATTCTTGGTAGGGATTTGAGAGAAAGACACTCTCATAAATTGCTGCATAACATATAAACTTTTTAATAAAAACTCCTGGTTCCTTTTGTCCCAGACTGGCTTCCCCTTACCTAAAGTAATTTTATCTTCCTTCCCAAATGTACAACACATTTAACCTTCGCTCAGGTACACAAAGAGTCCCATCCAGTCACTTCATCTGGCTAAAAATGTATCTTACTCATGAGGTCTTCTTGCTTCCTCTGATATATCGAATAATAGACTAAACTTTCTTTTCCTGTCCTCTCCTTCAAATTTGTATACCAAACACACAATGGTAAAATAGGGACAAAACTTTTCTTTTTATTAGGAGGAAAAAAAAAATTGATGAAAGATACAGCTTAAAGCAATTCTGAAATCCCAAGAGAAGGAAAATGCCATTCATGACTTTACCAATCACCTTTAAAACAATTTCTAATTTATGGTACTGCCACATCAACTGTATTTATATGTGTGGCTTATCTCAGTTTTCTGCACATTAATTTGGATTCCACTTTTTGATATGCTGTTTAAAATGGAGTATTTATTTTGATAAATTTGATAAATCTTGATAATTAAGAAAAAAATGTTGGCATAACTACCCTGAAATGAAAATTGGTATTTATACTAATTAAAAAAAATGATATTGAGATTAGAAGTTCTGAGATGCAGAGATAATTTATGATATATACTCATTTTTGTGAATTTTAAAACTTCTATTTCTGTATCCTCAGGTATAGTTGCTCATTTCTTGGTATTCAGTTGAATCTGGAACTAAATCTTCACAATAAATGAAGAAAATTAATATATAAAATAACATTTTCCTCTTAGAATGAACTTTGCAGACAACACAATTTTATATGTTATATTGTTATTCTGAATTCTTAATGTTTTTGTTTAATATTTTGGTGAAAAGAAAAAATAAATATTCCAATATAAGAAGAAATAAAATAATAAAAGTAATGCTTGGAATTGCTATTTCTAACACCTATCCAGTTAGGAAGAGAAAGACAATTCAATGTGTGCTCCCTGCTAGAAAAGCTAATCTAATAGTTTTGATACAGATGCATGAATATTGAAGTCAATGTGTGTGTGTGCATGCACTCAGTCATGTCTGAGTCTTTGTGACCCCATTCACTGTAGCCCGCCAGGCTCCTCTGTCCATGGGATTTTCCATGCAAGAATCAATACATACAAGTTAAAGAAACATAAAAAATGAGGGTCTTGTGAGATAGATAATTAGATAAACTCAGTATTCTAGGATACATTATCATATTAAGAAGTTTTAAAGAGCAAAATATCTGTTGTCAAGATTTTTGAAATATAAATAATTTTCTTTAAAATCAGAGAAAGACCACTACAGACACAATGCTATGCTATGCTAAGTCACTTCAGTGGTGTTCGACTCTGTGTGACCCCATAGACGGCAGCCACCAGGCTCCCCCATCCCTGGGATTCTTCAGGCAAGAACACTGGAGTGGGTTGCTATTTCCTTCTCCAACAGACACAATGCATTTATATAAATATAATGGCCATTTTTCTTAGTATTTGCTTGGAGTTGCGACAGGGGTAATAGAGACCAGAATTTCTTTTGAATACTTATTTTATGTCCAACTTTTTATTCTTTTTTGATTATAATAGCACTAAAAGATTCACATCATCCAGTTTTCCTAGGTCAGCTTGACTTTGAAGCTCTTTCTCCTATACAAAACTTCAAAATAGGATTTTCTTAAGTGTTCATCACATTATTCCATGGTAGAAAATTAAATGAAAAGCATTAAATTTAGGATCAGATACATTGATACCATGCAGTGATGATGGTTCAGCCAATGAATAGTAGCCAGGTATGCTCAATCTTTGAATTTTTTTTAAAGTTCCCTGGGTAACGGTCTTCAACTATAAAATGGAGATAAAGAATACAATTTCAGGATTAAATATCAGCACAAATACCTGTATATTTTGAATTCTCTGATACAGGTGAGATGATAATTAAAACAGGGAAGTCTGGCATGCTGCAGGCAATGTGATTGCAAAGAGTCAGATACGAATGAACGAATGAACTGAAGTGATGAAACGTTTTGTGCTCCTACAGAGTGCATACTACATGGAGACAGTAGTTTTATGTCAAAAAGTATAAAATGCATTATATTATTTTTAATAAATTCATGAAATGAATTAGGTGGTCCATTTTTAAAGTGTCAGTTCAGTTCAGTCACTCAGTCATGTCCGACTCTTTGTGACCCCATGGACTACAGCATGCCAGGCCTCCCTGTCTATCACCAACTCCTGGGCTTTACTCAAATTCATGTCCATTGAGTCAGTGATGCCATCCAATCATCTCATCCTCTGTCATCCACTTCTCCTCCCAACTTCAATCTTTCCCAGCATCAGGGTCTTTTCAAATGAGTCAATTCTTCGCATCAGGTGGCCAAACTGTTGGAGTTTCAGCTTCAGCATAAGTTCTTCCAATGAATATTGAGGACTGATTTTCTTTAGGACGGACAGGTTGGATCTCCTTGCAGTCTAGGGGACTCTCAAGAGTCTTCTCCTATACCACAGTTCAAAAGCATCAATTTTTCGGTGCTCAGCTTTCTTCATAGTCCAACTCTCACATCCATATATGAACACTGGAAAAACCATAGCTTTCACTAGACAGACCCTTGTTGCCAACGTCTCTACTTTTTAATTAGCTGTCTAGGTTGGTCATAACTTTTCTTTCAAGGAGTAAGCATCTTTTAATTTCATGGCTGCAGTCACCAGCTGCAGTGATTTTAGAGCCCCTCAAAATAAAGTCTCTCACTGTTTCCCCATCTATTTGACATGAAGTGATGGGACCAGATGCCATGATCTTATTTTTCTGAATGTTGAGTTTTAAGCCAACATTTTCACTCTCCTTTCATTATCCTCAAGAGGCTCTTTAGTTGTTCTTCACTTTCTGCCATAAGGGTAATATCATCTGCATATCTGAGGTTAATGATATTTCTCCTGGCAATCTTGATTCCAGTTTGTGCTTCATCTAACCCAGAATTTCTCATGATGTACTCTGCATATAAGTTAAATAAGCATGGAGACAATATACTATACAGCCTTGATGTACTCCTTTTCCTATTTGGAACCAGTCTGTTGTTCCACATTCAGTTCTAACTGTTCCTTCTTGACCTGAACACATATTTCTCAGGAGCCAGTTGAAGTGGTCTGGTATTTCCATCTCTTAAAAAATTTTCCACAGTTTGTTGTGATCCACACAGTCAAATGCTTTGGCATAGTCAATAAAGCAGAAATAGATGTTTTACTGTAACTCTCTTGCTTTTTCAATGATCCAGCAGATGTTAGGAATTTGATCCCTGGTTCCTCTGCCTTTCTAAATCCAGCTTGAACATCTGGAAGATCACAGTTCACATACTGTTAAAGCATGGCTTGGAGAATTTTGAGCATTACTTTGCTAGCTTGTGAAATGAGTGCAGTTGGGTGGTAGTTTGAGCATTCTTTGGCATTGCCTTTCTTTGAGATTGGAAGGAAAACTGACCTTTTCCAATCCCATGGCCACTATTGAGTTTTCCAAATTAGCTGACATATTGAGTCCAGCACTTTCACAGCATCATCGTTTAGGATTTGAAATAGCTCACCTGGAATTCCATCACCTCCAGTAGCTTCATTCATAGTGATGCTTTCTAAGGCCCACTTGACTTCACATTCCAGGATGTCTGGCTTTTGGTTGACTGATCACACCATCATGGTTATCTGGTATTCATGAAGATCTTTTTTGTATAGTTCTTCTGTGTATTCTTGCCACCTCTTCTTAATATCTCCTGCTTCTGTTAGGTCCATACTATTTCTTTCCTTTATTGTGCTCATCTTCCTGGTATCTTAGCTGGTAAAGACTAACACATATTTAGTTAAAATTGTATAAATCTTAATTGTATTGAAAAAAATTGGAGTTTCAGTTACTTTTTTCTTTTTTTTATTGTGTCTCCATATTGCATGGCATATACTTATCCTAAATATTAACTCACTGTTACCTTAAATCCAGATTTAACTGGTCATTGTGCTTTCTTAATTGCTAAATACGGCAATGCTACGCTGTTAAAAAGCACAGCAACTGTCAGAGTGTCCGCTATGATACTGTCAGCAAAATAAAAGAGGAAACCTCCACCACTACTTTGTTTTTCTTCCTCTGGGGAGACATTCCTGAATCACGTGCATTGTGACAGCTTCTATTTTCTGAAATATTATTAAATCCTTATTTAGTCCTTGAGAGTTAAATTGGGCAATTTAAAAATATTTGCACACTTCTTTTTTATTTGAATTGATTAATATCACAAGAGTAATAGCATTTATGAAGAAGATAAAAATAGAGAGGTTCTGAAAAATTATTTGCGTCTTTCTGTTTTTATAGTTCTTAAATTTCATTTTTGGCTGGGTATGTCTTGCTTTAAATTTGTGCTTTCATTTGTGTTTTAAAACAGTGATAGGCCATTTTCCCAAATGAATATTTTACTTGTATTGCGTATGTTTCCAATGTGTCTGCTAAAATGACAATGTTTGAAGCTACCAAAGAAATCTAAATGAAGTCCTCTGGTTATCTGATAGTATTTAAAGTTTGGTTATAACTTAAATTGATTGAATTACCATCTAATTTTGTTAAGCCAAGAACTTTCTCTATTTTACTCTTATAAAAGTTAAATTTCAATCAGTTATCCCAAATGAAACACTTTTTAAAGTTAATCAAAGGTTTTCTCTTTTTTTAACTGCATACTTATTCTGTACAATATTATGTGTTAGCATCTGAAATCCTGCCAATGTGCAGAAGACTTCATATTTTAATAGTTGATTATAAAATATGATCCTCCCTCTTTGTAAATATTCTTCAGTACAATATTTTATCAAAGGAATTTCACCTTGATGCATACATTTTCAATTAATATTAAAGCTTTTATAATACTCCAGAAAACATATACATTTTGGAAGGGTTTTTTTTCCCTTGAGGTGTAAATTTGCCTTTTAAAAACAAAGATAATTTACAGAAAAATATGTGGAAAGCATCAGAATTCAAACAATGCTTTAAAAATAATAAAAGAAATCCATTTTGATTACTTGGAAGCCTTTTTTCCTAACTAAGCCAACTCTTGGCTAGAAAAATGTCTGAAAGAAGATGGACTAACTTCCAGGATTTAAAAGCATTTTCAAATCCTAATTGTCTTGGAACATAAATGCAGTCATAAGAAACAAAATTGGTTTGACAGCAAAGTTTCTTATCTCAGCAAGTCAGGTCAGGCAAACCATAGTAGTTTTTCAGTAAGTAATGTCTCCTTGAAAATGTTTCAATCATGAAAAAAAAATAGTTAAGTATTACTTATCTTTCATATTTTTGTATTATATTTCATGGATTATCTACTGATGTCAATCTTGATCCTACATATTTTTAAGATTTAATTGCTATTTCCAAGATTATTTACTGCATATCTATGTACATACTGTCATTATTTTACAGATGAATTGACTGATTATTGGAGAGGTTAACTAATCTTCTCACTGCAAAAAGGAGTAGGTAAATGATTTACTCTCTCATCTGAAACCCATGAACATTCCATTATGCTACACTGTCCATCATAAAGCAATTTTGTCTTTGATTCACCTATACTTCTAAATACCTGTCATGACTTTATGCAGAGTTTGAAAGTGAAGTAGAAACATGATTGTTTAAAGTGATTCATCCTAGATTTAGGAATATACTAATAAAATAATCCTCAGGCAAACCATTTTAGCTACAAAGAGTATTGGCATGTATTCAACATACTTTGTGATCTTCTGACTGAAGTCCCCACATTCACAGCATAGGCACAGCTAATTTTACTGTTGATCTGATTTGAATTTGAGAGATAGCAAAGGTATATTTTAAACCATCTATTGTAAAAATACAATAAGCCAGTCTGTACCCACTTATAGCAGATACTTCCTTCAGAGAGAATACAGATACATTTTAAAACTTTAAAATTTCAAGTAGTTGTTCCTGATCATTTTCTTTTTTCTGTGATGCTATATAAAGTAGATAACCACATTATGTGGAAAGCAGGGGATCTGGAGCTATACAGACCTAAAAATGTTTCCAGCTACAGGGCCTTGTACAGATTAATCTGCATCATCAGGATTTTTATCTGTAAAATGGAGATAATAATATTGATCTTCTGAATATTATAAAAGGGTTGAGAGAGATCATGGATATAAAACAAGAGTGACAGAGAAAATGCTTATTTAAAGCAATCATTCACAAATTAAACTTAAAAATGTAACATATCAGGTAAGAAAATATTCTATTTCACAAGAGTCCTGATACAAATGGATTGACTCCATGAAGACATTTATTTTTGCCAAAGTGTGTATCAGTAAGTTGTGGACTCTGTGCGAGAGGGAGAGGGTGGGGGGATTTGGGAGAATGGCATTGAAACATGTGTAATATCATGTATGAGACGAGTCGCCAGTCCAGGTTCAATGCATGATGCTGGATGCTTGGGGCTGGTGCACTGGGACAGCCCAGAGGGAGGGTATGGGGAGGGAGGAGGGAGGAGGGCTCAGGATGGGGAGCACGGGTATACCTGTGACGGATTCATTTCAATGTTGGCCAAAACTAATACAATATTGTAAAGTTTAAAAATAAAATAAAATTAAAAAAAAAAAAGAAAAAACAATAGGAAGCTGGAGGAAGAGGTGGATGTGAATGAAAATGAGGAATACGGGGTGGGGGGTGTTTCTTGTGGTGATGGGATTATTCTGTATTGTGATTGTATCACTATTAATATTTGTTGTTGTTTAGTCACTGAGTCACATCTGACTCTTTTACAAACCCATGGACTGTAGCCCAAGAGGATCCCCTGTCCATGGGATTTCCTAGGCAAGAATACTGGAGTGAGTTGCCATTTCCTTTTCCAGGGGATTTTGTTGACCCAGGGATGGAACCCACATCTCCTGCTTGGCAGGCAGATTTTTACCATTAAGTCAACGGGGAAGCCCAAATCACTATTAATACACTGATTGCAATATAGCACCAAAAGTTTTGCATGATGTACATTCACACTCTGCTTTAGCTTACAAGTGCATATGTATGTTCAATTATCTGAAAGTTGTAACATAAGTTTAATCAAACACATGCTTATCATGTGCATGTGAGGCAACCTAGATATTTACCAAGGTATCTTATTCCATTGGTGATAAAGGTGACAAACAGGAATTTAACAATATGGACCACAGAGAAGTGGCTAGTGCTGCTATTTTTATTCTCTGTATGCAGAACAATGTAAGCATGAAGATAGTGAGAAAATCTTATGAGAGGTTTCAAGGCAGTTGCCACTGTCTCTTGATAGTTTCCTGCAAAGCCACAGATTTTGAAGATGGCAGTAAAGAGAAAGAAAATGTCATTCATTATTTCTAAGAATGTTCATACTCAAAAAGCTAAATAAATTAGCAGATATTCTCAACACAGAGTTTATGCTTAAAATAATCTTGCTCTGTATTTATTAAATAGAATAAAATAAATATATGTATATGAATATATCTTCACATTCTCATGTTCATAAAAGCATATATAAATATATATTAGGTTCTATTTTTCTTAAAAATTACTGTGCTCTGTGAAAGATAATAAGAAGTTCAGATCAAATTAATATATCAGAAAAGGAAAACTCTCTCAGAATGTTATTGATGGTTGAGTAGGAATTTAGCATATGGGGAATAACTAGGAAGATTATTTCAGGAAGGAAAATAACAAATTATCCCTTCACTGGGGGAAGAAGATGGAAAGTCGCTCAGTGGTGTCCAACTCTTTGCGACCCTATAGACTATATAGCCTACCAGGCTCCTCCATCCATAGGATTTTCCAGGCAAGAGTACTGGAGTGGGTTGCCATTTCCTTCTCCAGAGGATCTTCCCAACCCAGGGATTGAACCCAGGTCTCCCGCATTGTAGGCAGACACTTTACCATCTGAGCCACCAGGGAAGCCCTGTCAGAAAAGGAAAACTCTCTCAGAATGTTATTGATGCTTGAGTAGGAATTTAGCAGATGGAGAATAACTAGGAAGATTATTTCAGGAAGGAAAATAACAAATCATCCCTTCATTGGGGGAAGAAGATGGAAACATTTTGAAAAGACCAAAGGTTTAATGAGGAATGACTTAGTGGATAAATTTAGAGGTATTGCTCAAGAGCAAATACACACATCACAAAGTCCTAAGTTCCTAAGGCCTTTTGGACTTTAGGTTTGTTTTGGGTACTTTTTCGTTTGGAACAAGAAAATATTGAATAGTTTTGAGAAGACTGATGGTTTAATTATTTTTTTAAATACCATTTAGGTAGAGAATAATTGGAGGGTGATAAAAATGGGCCCGTGGAAAGAAGTCAAGAGATTTTATAGACTTGGCAAGAGATAACAGCAGCTTAGATGGGAGAAGTGGAAAGCATAAAAGGTTGACAGATTCAATTAAATCTCATATTAGAATTAGCAGATCTTGGATACAGGATGAGAACAGATATAGCCAGATATATGGTTAATGAGGTAGATATATCATCATTTATTAATACAGAAATAACGGAGAAAATTCAGGTATGAAGCATAGGGTAGAGTAGGAGTAGGTTAGCAAATCAGTCAGATTTATAACTAATATTAATTTAATTTATAAATGATGTTTATAGCTGTCAGTGAAATATCTCAGTTGAGTTCTAAGATAGAAAACCAAATATAGAAATTTAAAGGTCAGAGATGAACCTCAGACTTGATTTGTGCATTTGGGTAGAAATACAAAAATAAAAAAATATATAAAAATATTGGAGCTAATGATATCACTAGAAGAGGGTAAAAAGCAAGAATAAAAGAGTGCTCACGACTGACTGATGAGGGGTAGTCAGAGTTAGAAGTCAGGCCTAACAGAAAAGACTACAAAATAGACAATAAAGCCCACTGAACGGAGAGGAAGAACATAGGAGAGGAGGGTCAAGGAAGCACTAAATGCTTCCTAGAGGAAGAGCAGTGTGAATGGAACACACTCATCTGACATCTCAGCAAAAGCAGCTTTGTTATAACACGGATGTGAGAACCCGAATAGAGTGTTACAAAGAAAGGAAAAGGGCCATCAGATGCTCAGAACTTGGAAGAATTTTTCTCTGCCATTATGACCTTCTATCCTAAAGGAAATAAACCTTGAATACTCATTGGAAGGGTTGATGCTGAAGTTGAACTCCAATACTGTGGCCACCTGATGTGAAGAGCTGACTCACTGGAAAAAACCCTGATGCTGGGAAGGATAAAAGGCAGGAGGAGAAGGGGATGCCAAAGGATGAGAGAGTTGGATGGCATCACTGACTCAACAGACATGACTTTGAGCAAACTCTGGAAGACTGTGGAGGACAGGGAAACCTGGCATACTGCAGTCCATGGGGTCACAAAGAGTAGGACGCAACTGAGAAACTGAACAACAAAAATGACCGAACAACAAAAATGACCTTCACTAGGCACCTGGGCATCCCTCCTTCTGGTCAAAAACATCATGTCTCAAACTTAATACTAATGAAATGGTGACCACTTCTTCTGAACATGACCAATGTGTCCCCATTCACCAACTTTATATACTATTTTACTGTAAGCTATAAATAACACTCAAGGGCAGGGAAATAATTTGATAGAAAAAATGTTTACTATTCACAAAAGATAATTATTTACTCCATGGAAAAGAAGAATCTACAGAAAAGTTATTAAAAATAAAAGGGAAAAGTTAAATATTATGCAGCTTTAGCAAATGAAGAAACATGAGTAATGATACCACAATGATATAAACTGGAGTGATTTTCAAAAGGTAGTGTTAAGTTTTTAAAAAAGGAGCACAAAAGAATAGATGCATGTACAACTGAATCACTTTGCTGTACACCTGACACTACCATACCATTGTTAATCAACTGTATTCCAATTAAAAAAAAAAAAAGTTTAAAAAAAGTAAAAAATAGTGTAGTACTAAACTTTTTGTCTAAGAGAAAATGAGTAGCAAGAAACATATACGTATGCACATATTTCCATGAAAAAGGTAATTAAGGGATGATAAATAAGAAATTGAGGAGTTTGGTTGGATACAAGGTAAGTTAAGTATCATGGATATATGCAGGATGGAAAGAGATAGAAGGTATGGGAGATGAGAATTTTCTGAGACAATCTTTGCAATAGTTTTGACTTTGAAAACCATAGTATGTTTCACTACTCAACTCCCCCCCACACACACTAAGAAGGATGTAAAAATAGCAAAAGTGGAATATAAACAAAAACAATTGGACCTAACTGTAATTCAAATTCATAGAATAACCATATTTAGTGGGATAGTCAAACAAAATATGTTGACTCCATATCATCAGACTGCATACTAAAAGAGCTATAAACAATGTTGAATTTCAGTAGGTTTATTTTACATATATTTTGTGTTAGTAGTTGTCAATTAATATAATCTGTATCACAGAACTGACAAAATAACAAATCCATTGCCAATAATGAGAGACAGATTAAAAAGAGTCTGATAATCACTTATCTTACTTCCTCAAACCTAGAGGTGATGATGTATACATCTTTTTGCTACATCAGGGTGCCTCACTCTTTTCAGTTACATCTTGCGTAAAAATGAAAGTGAAAGTTGGTCAGTCGTGTCCGACTCTTTGAGACCCCATGGACTATTGAGTGCATGGAATTCTCCAGGCCAGAATACTGGAGTGGGTAGCCTTTCCCTCCTCCAGGGGGTCATCCCAACCCACGGATTGAACCCAGGTCTTCTGCAACACATTTGTAAATATTTTTTTATTGAAATATTTTTAATTACACCTTTTGTATGGTACCTATTTCTTGCTGCCACTGTGACAGCTACATATACTTAAATGCTTATAAATATGTATATTCAATTCTAAGAATGTGCACACATGTTGATAGATAAAGATAAGTAACATGAAAAACTGCAGAAAAAGTAACTGATGTATTTAAATATTCTTAAATAAATTTCATTTAAAAATATTCAGTCTGGTTCAAATGCTTTATTTTCATTAATCACAGGGACCGATTTTGACATTTTTACAGACCAATTTCATACGGAATTCATCCAAAACCTAAAGGTAAAGTGATTTGTTACTTCAGACTCCTTAGAAAGTCTGCTTAAGTAGAGCACTGTCAAAAAACTGAAAAATAGAGCTATAAATTCTTACATGTATAAATTCAGAATGGCATTCCCAAGTTTTATTTGAGCTTTCTATTACAAAACCAGAGAAAGAAAAAAAGATATTGAGCTGAAAATTTTTACTACCTCATGATTAATTATTATAATCATAGAAAAATATTATCTACCTTTTTCTCACAGTATTTTTGCTTTTTTTGTTTCTTTGTTTGAAAACAAGTATGTAGAAGCAATAGGACTATTAAGAGTCATACACACATACATCAAGTCTACACACTATATGTAAGAAACATACTTTTATTTTAACCACTTGTCTTTCCTGCTATCTCTGGAATGTCAAACTATCATTTTACTAGTATTGTGGCTATTAAGTGATGAGGACACAGATGCACTTGTATGCAATTGAACTGTCAATACTTGAAATTTCATTGTGCAATGATATGTTTTTTTTTTTCTTAAGAATGTCTTTTAAACCATTATGCCACTATATAACAATCATAAGAATAAAAAAAATTATTAACATTATATCAATATTTTCTAATGTGGCCACATAGGAACCCACTTTTTATCTTGTCTAGAGTGCATTTAATGCAACATGCCTTCACTTTCACTTTTCACTTTCATGCATTGGAGAAGGAAATGGCAACCCACTCCAGTGTTCTTGCCTGGAGAATCCCAGGGACGGGGGAGACTAGTGGGCTGCTGTCTATGGGGTCACACAGAGTCGGACATGACTAAAGTGACTTAGCAGCAGCCTTTCCTGAACTAAAGTTATCCCTTTTCCTGGCAATATATAAAGCAGAGACTCTAAATATAATAAAAGTCCTTTCTAGGGCTACCACTGAGTAAAATTCTGAAGAACAGGGACATATACATCTCATAGTTCTTTCTTCAACTAGTCACCTTGGTAATCATTCAAGGTAATTGCTGGCATTTTTTAGAATAAGGTACTTACTAACAAACAATAAATAATTCTAGGGACTTCCCTGGTGGTCCAGTGGTTAAGAATCTGCTATGCAATGCAGAGGACATGGGTTTAACCCCTGGTTGGAGAGCTAAGATCCCATATGCCGTGGAACCTCTAAGCCTGTGCCCTCAACTACTGAGTCATGTGCCACAACTAGAAAGTCCTTTTGTTGCCATGAAAGATCCTGCATGATGCAACAAAGAATCCCCCATGCTGCAACTAAGACCTGACTTAGCCAAATAAACAAATATTTTTAAAAAGAACAAAAGGTCTACTACAAAGCCACAGTTACCAAGACAGTATGGTACTGGCACAAAGGCAGAAATATAGATCAATGGAACAAAATAGAAAGCTCAGAGATAAACCCAGGCACCTATGGACACCTTATCTTTGACAAAGGAGGCAAGAATATACAATGGATTAAAGATGATCTCTTTAACAAGTGGTGCTGGGAAAACTGGTCAACCACTTGTAAAAGAATGAAACTAAAGTACTTTCTAACACCATACACAAAAATAAACTCAAAATGGATTAAAGATCTAAACATAAGACCAGAAATTATAAAACTCCTAGAGGAAAACATAGGCAAAACACTCTCCAACATACATCACAGCAGGATCCTCTATGATCCACCTCCCAGAATATTGGAAATAAAAGCAAAAATAAACAAATGGGACCTAATTAAACTTAAAAGCTTCTGCACAACAAAGAAAACTATAAGCAAGGTGAAAAGACTGCCTTCAGAATGGGAGAAAATAATAGCAAATGAAGCAACTGACAAACAACTAAGCTCAAAAATATACAAGCAACTCCTACAGCTCAACTCCAGAAAAATAAATGACCCAATCAAAAAATCGGCCAAAGAACTAAATACACATTTCTCCAAAGAAGACATACAGATGGCTAAGAAACACATGAAAAGATGCTCAACATTACTCATTATCAGAGAAATGCAAATCAAAACCACAATGAGGTACCATTTCATGTCAGTCAGAATGGCTGCAATCCAAAAGTCTACAAGCGATAAATGCTGGAGAGGGTGTGGAGAAAAAGGAACCCTCTTACACTGTTGGTGGGAATGCAAACTAGTACAGCCACTATGGAGAACAGTGTGGAGATTCCTTAAAAAACTGGAAATAGAACTGCCTTATGATCCAGCAATCCCACTACTGGGCATATACACCAAGGAAACCAGAATTGAAAGAGACAAGTGTACCACAATGTTCATCGCAGTACTGTTTATAATACCCAGGACATGGAAGGAACCTAGACGTCCATCAGCAGACAAATGGATAAGAAAGATGTGGTACACAGACACAATAGAGTATTACTCGGCCATTAAGAGAATACATTTGAATCAGTTCTAATGAGGTGGATAAAACTGGAGCCTATTATACAGAGTGAAGTAAGCCAGAAAGAAAAACACCAGTACAGTATACTAACACATATATATGGAATTTAGAAAGATGGTAACGATAACCCTGTATGCGAGACAGCAAAAGAGACACAGATGTATAGAACAGTCTTTTGGACTGTGTGGGAGAGGGAGAGGGTGGGATGATGGGAGAATGGCATTGAAACGTATAATATCATATATGAAATGAATCGCTAGTCCAGGTTCAATGCCTGATACTGGATGCTTGGGCCTGGTGCACTGGGATGACCAAGAGGGATGGTACAAGGGAGGGAGGAGGGAGAGGGGTTCAGGTTGGAGAACACATGTATACCTGTGGTGGATTCATGTTGATGTATGGTAAAACCAATACAATATTGTAAAGTAATTAACCTCCAATTAAAATAAATAAATTTATATTTTTTAAAAAACGAACAAAAGGGCATTTTAAAAATAAATAATTCTAAACATTAAAAACAGGTAAATAGCTCCTTTGCTATTCATGTTAGTTATCTTTGGCAGAGCTATTTACTAAAACATTTTAATAAGTGATAGTATCTGAAGTAGGGCTTCCCTTGTGGCTCAGCAGTAAAGAATCTGTCTGCCAAATGCAGCAGACTTGGGTTTGATCCCGTGTTGAGAAGATCCCTGGAGAACGAAATGGTTACCCCCTCCAGTATTCTTGCCTGGGATATCCATAGACAGAGGAGACTGGCGGGCTGCAGTTCATGTGTCGCAAAAGAGTTGGACATGATTTAGCAACTTGTTGAAGTGTCTGAAGTAATGCTAAAGAAACTTTTAGATAAAATTTTCTATTAGAGCTTGCTAACATATTTCATTGTAGCTAAACTGACAACTTATAATGGTTAGTCACTAAAACTTATTCATCTTCTTTTTAAGAGCACATTTGACAAATTGATATGTTCATTCATGATACAGTTTCCTAATGGTCAAAAAGCTGGGCAACATGGGAAGAGGTGATTCTTAATTCAAATTATGTCATATGAAGTAAGGTAAGGCTGTTTTAAGGATAGTAGAACTCTATTTAATAAAATGAACTAATGTTGCAATTTACTACAAAATACTATCATAAAGTGGAACACATAGAATTTGACTACTGAAACCATCAATTTTCTCTATTTAAGAAGTTGCAAAATGTAATGGATTTTTAAAAGTCATTATATAAAGACTGGATATCAGAAACAATAAAACTAAAATTAGCATTGAAATGAATAATTCAAGAAAATTGAGACCCTCTTCAAATGTGTAATTATGGCAGATACCCCCTATTGCTTACTCTGTCATATGCTCTTCTTTGAAATAGTATCAGTGATTTCCAGCTGACACTTGATTGACTAAACTAACATACAATTCTCAGTAATTTAAAAATACAAATTCTAGAATATGCAAAATAAAACTAATGTGCCCTCAGTTCAGTTCAATACCAGGCCTCCCTGTCCATCACCAACTCCCAGAGGTTACTCAAATTCATGTCCATCGAGTCAGTGATGTCATCCAGCCATCACATCCTCTGTTGTCCCCTTCTCCTACATTCAGTCTTTTCCCAGCATCAGGGTCTTTTCAAATGAGTTAGTTCTTCACATCAGGTGGCAACATATTGGAGTTTCAACTCAAGCATCAGTCCTTCCTGATTTCCTTTAGGATGGATTGGTTAGATCTTCTTGCAGTAAAAGAAACTCTCAAGAGTCTTCTCCAACACAAAAAGCATCAATTCTTTGGCACTCAGCTTTCTTTATATTTCAACTCTCACATCCATACATAACTACTGGAAAAACCATAGCTTTGTCTAGATGGACCTCTGTTGGCAAAATAATTTCTCTGCTTTTTCATATACTATCTAGGTTGGTCATAGCTTTTCTTCCAAGGAGCAAGTGCCTTTTAATTTCATGGCTTAATTTAATTTCATGAAATTCAATTTCATGAAATTTTTAATTTCAACCATGAATGTGCCCTACTTAATGGAAATGTCCTTTAAAAAGTATCTTTTATTTCCCCTTTAAAATAAAAAAAAAAGGTCTGCATATTGTATTGTAGTTATGATGGTTGGGTTTTAATCAGACATTTTAAATAATTAAGGGAAATCATGAGTTGTGGATTTGGGGGAAAAAAGGTCAAGGACACTAGTTATTTTGTGCCTATGAAACAAAAACAAAGTTAGAAAGAGATGGGTACAATTGACCTTTCAGTTCAGTTCAGTTCAGTTCAGTCACTCAGTCGTGTCCAGCTCTTTGTGACCCCATGAATTGCAGCACGCTAGGCCTCCCTGTCTATCACCAACTCCCGGAGTTCACTCAAACTCATGTCCATCGAGTTGGTGATGCCATCCAGCCATCTCATCCTCTGTTGTCCCCTTCTCCTCCTGCCCCCAATCCCTCCCAGCATCAGAGTATTTTCTAATGAATCAACTCTTCACATGAGGTGGCCAAAGTACTGGAGTTTCAGCTTTAGCATCATTCCTTCCAAAGAAATCCCAGGGTTGATCTCCTTTAAATTGGATTTGTTGGATCTCCTTGCAGTCCAAGGGACTCTCAAGAGTCTTCTCCAACACCACAGTTCAAAAGCATGAATTTTTCAGCGCTCAGCTTTCTTCACAGTCCAACTCTCACATCCATACATGACTACTGGAAAAACCATAGCCTTGACTAGACAGACCTTTGTTGGCAAAGTAATGTCTCTGCTTTTCAATATGCTATCTAGGTTGGTCATAACTTCCCTTCCAAGGAGTAAGTGTCTTTTAATTTCATGACTGTAATTACCATCTTCAGTGATTTTGGAGCCCCAAAAAATAAAGTCTGACACCGTTTCCACATCTATTTCCCATGAAGTGATGGGACCAGATGCCATGATCTTAGTTTTCTGAATGTTGAGCTTTAAGCCAATTTTTTCACTCTTCTCTTTCACTTTCATCAAGAGGCTCTTTTGCCAGGGTCCAGCCCCAGCAGGATCCAGCAATACCCTCAGGATGACGGTGTGGGTGATAAGAGAGAAAAAGAGAGAGAGAGAAAGAATGACACGGGGAGACCAAGCTTCAGTGAATGAGGCCCATAACTTTATTTTCAAAAGGAACTTTTATACCTTGACTTGTGCATAGAGGGAAATGAAAGATGCAAAGTGATGCAGAGTCAGCCCAAACATTACATCTGTTCTGTCTTTATCAAAACCAGGATTTTTTCTGCATACCTTTCCCATAAACAATGTTGTGTACATTATCTTCTGGCCTTGGAGGCCTATGGACATTTTATGACCCTTTTTTGATAAAGGCTGCTCAACCAGAAAACTTATTTTCCCTTGAAGTGTTTTTTCTTTATATTTCTAATCTATGTCAGCCTCAGAAAGTGCTAAACAGAGTTACATTCTCACGGAGCAAAGGTGCAGTGAGTTACAACAAAGAAAGAACTTATTAGCTCAAAGGTCTGATGTGGTTAATTCCAAGGCTACTACTTGTTTTTCTTACATTCCAGCTATGTTAACCAATGCACTCCCAGGTGCACAATGGATAAGGGATACGGGAACTTGGCAGCAAGCATTGGCTCAACAATGAAATCTTACACGAGCACTACTCTAATAGTTTTTAATTCTTTGAAAGGCTCTATATTTTTAGAAAGTTTTAGGCTTCCCATGTCTCTCAGGGTTGGGAGGCTGTGAACAATCACATGTGTAGCTGCAAGAGTCTGGATAAACCTGTCAGGCAAGCTAGAAAGCCATCAGAGGAGTTTGAATTGAAACACTCCTATCATTCCCAGGAGACTTATTAACTAAAGCTCTAAGTTGACTCTTTCCAGAGAAAGGTGGTCGGGGATAGCCCCCTGTTAATGTCAGAAGAGTTTGAAAGGCACAAAATAGTAAGACAGACAGATTCTGGTTTTGGGGTAGATGCTCGAGCAGATCCAGGGGGTCCCTCGAGTTCTGATCCACCTTGCTCGTCAGACCTCTTCCACATGACCTTGTCATGGGTGGGATCTCCCGTGGTGGCTCCCGGCACTCTTTAGTTCCTCTTCACTTTCTGCCATAAGGATGGTGTCATCTGCATATATGAGGTTATTGATATTTCTCCCAGCAATCTTGATTCCAGCTTGTGCTTCTTCCAGCCCAGTGTTTCTCATGATGTACTCTGCATATAAGTTAAATAAGCAGGATGACAATATACAGCCTTGACGTACTCCTTTTCCTATTTGGAATCAGTGTGTTGTTCCATGTCCAGTTAGGGCCCTGTATAATTTTGACTTTCCCTAACTGACTTGCCTGATAGCTCAGTTGGTAAGGAATCTGCCTGCAATGCAGGAGACCCTGGTTCAATTCCTGGGTTTGGGAGATCTGCTGAAGAATGGGTAGCCTACCCACTCCAATATTCTTGGGCTTCCCTTGTGGCTCAGCTGGTAAAGAATCTGACTGCAATGCAGGAGATCTGAGTTCAATCCATGAATTGGGAAGATCCCCTGGAGAAGGGAAAGGCTACCCACTCCATTACTCTGGCCTGGAGAATTCCATGGGCTGTATAGTCCACGGGGTCGTAAAAAGTTACACATGACTGAGTGACTTCACTTTCACTCTTCAAAGTTAACCACTAATAGCCTACTGTTGACTGAAAGCCTTCCAGGTAACAGCCAATTAACACATATTTTGTAAGTTATAAGTTCCATGGTGGCTCAGTGGTAAATAATCCACCTGCCAATGCAGAAGACATGGGTTCAGTCTCTGAGTTAGAAAGATCCCCTGAAGAAGGAAATTACAACCCACTCCAGTATTCTTGCCAGGGAAATTCCATGGACAGAGGAGCCTGGAAGGCTACAGTCCATGGAGTTGCAGAAGAATCTGACACAACTTAGTAACTAAACGACAACAGCAACATACATAGGACTGATGCTGAAGCTGAAACTCCAATACTTTGGCCACCTGATGCAAATAATTGACTCACTGGAAAAGACCCTGATGCTGGGAAAGATTGAAGGCAGGAGGAGAAGAGGACAACAGAGCATGAGATGGTTGGATGGCATCACTGACTTGATGGACATGAGTTTGAGCAAGTTCCAGGAGTTGGTGATGGACAGGAAAGCCTGGAGTGCTGCAGTCCATGGGGTTGCAAAGAAACCGACATGATTCAGTGACTGAACTTGAACTTGACATAACTAACTTTTCTTAATTTTTTAAAATATTTCCAGGCTATGGAGTTAGCAAGTTTCCAAAATATTTTCCAATATATGTAATATATATGAAAAAAATCTGTGTATAGGTGGAGCTTCACAATTAAAACCTATGTTTAAAAGTTGCTGATTTGTAACAATTTTTTTTAGGTTCTACATATAAATGATACCATATAATATTTATCTTTCTCTCTTCCTTACTTCACTCAGTCTAACAATCCCTAAGTCCATCCACGTCACTGCAAATGGCATTGACTTTTTTTTTAATAATTGAGTAATATTCCAGTGTATGCATGTATCATATCTTTATCCACTCTGCCTTGATGGACATCTAGATTGCTTCCTTGTCCTGGCTAATGTATGAATATTGATATGAACACTGAGGTACATGTTTCTCCATAGTGGCTGTACCAATGTATATTCCCACCAAGTGTAGAAGGGTTCCTTTTTCTCCACATCCTTTCCAATATTTATTGTTTGTATATTTTTTGATGATGACCATTCTGACTGGTGTGAGGTAATATCTCACTGTAGTTTTGATGTGCACTTCTCCAATAATTAGTGATATTGAGCATTTTTCATGTGCTTCTTAGCCATCTGTATGTATTCTTTGGAGAAATGTCTATTTAGGTCTTCTGTCCATCTTTTTTTTGATTGGGCTGTTTGTTTGTTTTTAATTGAAATGTAATTTAAGTTTTGTTTGTATATCTTGGAGATTAATCCTTGTTGGCCACTTTGTTTGTGAAATTTGTGAATATTGTTTCTTTGGGGAATCTAAAGATATGGTACAAATGAATCTCTTTACAAAACAGAAGTTGAATCAAAGATATAGAAAACAAACTTATGGCTTCTAGAGGGGAATGTGAGGAGGGATAAATTGGAGAATTTGGATTGACATATACTCACTACTCTATATAGAATATATAACTAGCAAGAACCTACTGAATAGCACAGGAACTTCCATCCAGTAGTCTGGAATGACTTATATGAGAATTGAATCTTAAAAGAGTGGATATAAGTATATACATAACCGAGTCACTTTGCTGTACAACAGAAACAACTACAACCTTGTAAATCAACAACACTTCCCCCACAAAAATGAATCTGATGGAAAGGACATTACAAACTCAACCTGTTTCAAAATATTTCAATAGCCTTCCATGGAGGGTCCTTCCTTCCTACCTGGTCTGATCTACACATATAATTTGAGGTACTTTTTTGAGCTATATAATAAAGATAAGAGCATTGTTCATATTAAAAGTAAAAGTTGTTCAACATCAACTGTAAAATATTAAAAATACTTCATTTTCATTTTTCACTCATCTAGGAAATTCTTCATAAAAATATTCTTAACAAGAATCCAGTTAGATTTTGTTGATCCTGTGAGCGGAATTAGTATCAGCTACTTTCTACGTACTATCATTAATGAATAGACTAGCAGTTTGTTGCCCAGATCTTCAAGCCAAACCAAAATAAATATATCATTAAACAGTTACCAGGAAGAACTTATAAAAACTGCCCCTGATCAGGATTTGAAAGAAGTAATTCAATATTATGAGTAAAAAAAACAAAAGCATGATGCTCTAAAATCAAATAAGTGAAAGAGCATGGTGAGAGATGACAAGGCATCATACAATTTTAGCATGACTGGAGCTATTTTATGAAAAGTAATTTCAGATATCCCATCAAAGTATTGTCATTCTGTGGCCTTAATTAGTTCATTTCTGAGTTTCAAATGAGTAGAAAACATTATTAACAGAAAAATCAATAAGATTATTGTTCACCCTTAAATTAGATGCATCTCAAAATCATATTCCATGGAGTGCTGTATGGTGTGTATGCGGATCTATATCTATAGATCTACACTGAGATAGGGATGAGAGGGAGAGGCACATACACACGCACAGAGAGTGTAAACAGTTTAGGAAGAAATATATTTAAAAAATCCTTTAGTCAATGAACGTTTGCTTTTGATTTGGATAGGGTAGTTTAACTTATACCACACCAAAACCCATTTAAAAAATCTGGAAGAAAGAATCTAAGGACTATTTGACAGTCTTAAGAAAGAGCAGATGTTAGAAATTCAAGATGTGCCAGTTCAATAAATATTTCAGGATTTCTCTTTTTTGTTCGAAGTCTCAAAGTGACAGAAATGAAAGGGAGACTGACCTAACCTTGCCAGATTTGCAACCCAGCCTTGACTCAGCACAATTGCTGACTGACATATATTTTTTTAGGAATACCATAAAAAAGTCATTAGGTATACTGAAGAAAAGACCACAAGACCAATAATCAAGAGAAAAATAGATAAAAAAAACAGACTGACAAATGGAACTACTGGAATTGTTGAAAAGGACTTTAAATAAATTTAAATGATTTAAATTGTTTTAATGTTCAGTATAAAAAATGTTAATAGAATAAATACAAACAAAATTTCATAGAGAAATTGGAATCTATACAATTATTTTAGTTAAAATATGCAGAGGAAAAGGTGATCACTTTCAAAGGAGGTACAGAATCAAACTTCTAATAGGAAATGGCATTTTAGTGAGATTGGAAGAGTGAGCAAACAAAAGTAGATGCCAGTAGGAGCAGAATTAATAATGAAATTCAAGATTTTCCAGGCATGTAAAAGAAGTTTGGTACTGAGGTCCCAATGAAATATGTCCCCAAATGATCTCAGAGTCTTATTTTTATTGATGGAAATTAGAGGATTAGAAGGTGATCAAAACTAGTAGCAGATATTTTCAAATTTTGAAAATGGTTGATTTCAGACTCTATAGATTAACAATAATAATTTTCAACAATATTCAAAATGTCTGTTTATAGGCAACTGAAGTAATATTTCAAAGCAAAAATAATTCAAGTCAAGCCAAATTTTGCCAAATCCTTTCTTTTTTTCCCCATTTGAATTATTATTATTTTTTCCCCCTTGAGTTACTAAGTTCCAAGATAAGGGCCATGCTACTGACATAATCGAACTTGATTTCTACAAAGCATTTGATAAAATAACTATACAATTTAAAATTTTAAACTCAATGACAGGATTTCAAAGAAAACAGAGTTAGCTAGCAAATAAATACAAATAATTTGGATAGTTTTGTGTCAATCTGAAATTTTTCCTTAGTCTTTCTCTGTTACCAGTTATATTGTTTTAAAGGATTAAATAAGGACGAATATATTTCAAAGAAGGCATAAATATAGCAGAGCAAAGAAGAGAGAATTTTAAAGTTTTTTTTTCAAAATAATCTCAATAGGCTTGAATAGACATCTTAAATGAAAGCAATATTATTCTACAATATAATAAGTGTAAAATAATGTTTCTAAAGTCTAATTAAAAATCCAGCCATGGCTAATTCAGGTCAATGTATGGCAAAAACCACTAAAATATTGTAAAGAATTAGCCTCCAGTTAAAATAATTAAAAACAATAAAAATAAAATTAAAAAATAAATCAGTAGAAAGATATAGTAATAAAAAAATCCAATCAAACAAAAACTGGTTAATGGGAATATAGCTTGTCCAATAGTTCCTGTAATAATACGTACTCTTTTGGATTGACCAAATGTCAATGTCGTTATAAATCCAAGTGGGAGGGAATATTTTATGAGCTGAATATAATTTTTCTTCATATCAGAATACAACATTTTGAAAAATAATAGTGTGGTTAATTCTTAGCATTCTGTACAAGAGGATTGGTAGTTAATTAGAAAATATTCAAAAGTATTTGACTGAATAATGAATGCAAGAAAGCCACAATGGACAAAAGACAAATAGACAATGGACAAACTGACACACACACACAAAAAAAACTGATGATAAAAAGTGGAATGGTATCAATTAAAGAATACTTTGTCAATTATATTACAAAAGTGTAATGAGCTATGTCGGAGAAGGCAATGGCACCCCACTCCAGTACTCTTGCCTGGAAAATCCCATGGACAGAGGAGCCTGGTAGGCTGTAGTCCATGGGGTCGCTAAGAGTTGGCAAGACTGAGCGACTTCACTTTCACTTTTCACTTTCATGCATTGGAGAAGGAAATGGCAACCCACTCCAGTATTCTTGCCTGGAGAATCCCAGGGACAGAGGAGCCTAGTGGGCTGCCATCTATGGGGTCACACAGAGTCAGACACGACTGAGGTGACTTAGCAGCAGCAGCAGCAATAAGCTATGTAAATTTTCGCTAATCAAGAGAAATAATCATTAAAATGCTTTTGTATTCTGGTTTGGCTGTGTCAATAGATTATTCTCTATCTATAAATCCACACATGTATATCTAAAGCAAAAGGAGGAGGAGAGCAACAGAGGATAAGTTGACTGAATGGCATCATTAACTCAATGAACATAAATTTGAGTAAATTTCAGGAGATAGTGGAGGACAGGGAAGCCTGGCATGCTTCATCCAGGGGATCGCAAAGAGCTGGATGCAGAAAGTGACTGAAAAACAGCAACAATAATATCTAAAGAGCAAGAAGTCAGTACACAATTTTAAAGGTTATGAATTTAGGTAAAAAATGTACATATCTCATAAGAGTATCTTCTTATTTAGAATGATTTAAATAGATCACTAGTAGAAGTAACATTAGAAGCCTATCTGTATGCAAGTCTATTTTACTTATTTCTTCAGTTCAGTACAGTTCAGTTGCTCAGTTGGGTCCGACCCTTTGCGACCCCGTGAATCCCAGCATGCCAGGCCTCCCTGTCCATCACCAACTCCCGGAGTTCACTCAAACTCATGTCCATGGAGTCCGTGATGCCATCCAGCCATCTCATCCTCTGTTGTCCCCTTCTCCTCCTACCCCCAATCTCTCCGAGCATCAGTCTTTTCCAATGAGTCAACGCTTTGCCTGTGGTGGCCAAAGTATTGGAGTTTCAGCTTCAGCATCAGTCCTTCCAATGAACACCCAGGTCTGATCTCCTTTAGGATGGACTGGTTGGACTTCTTTGCAGTCCAAGGGTCTCTCAAGTGTCGTCTCCAACACCACAGTTCAAAAGCATCAATTCTTCGGCACTCAGCCTTCTTTACAGTCCAACTCTCACATCCATACAGGACCACTGGAAAAACCATGGCCTTGACTAGATGGACCTTTGTTGGCAAAGTAATGTCTCTGCTCTTTAATATGCTATCTAGGTTGGTTATAACTTTTCTTCTAAGGAGTAAGTGTCTTTTAATTTCATGGCTGCAGTCACCATTTGCAGTGATTTTGGAGCCCCCACATAAAGTCTGACACTGTTTCCACTGTTTCCCCATCTATTTCCATGAAATGATGGGAACAGATGCCATGATCTTAGTTTTCAATGTTGAGCTTTAAGCAAACGTTTTCACTCTCCTCTTTCACTTTCATCAAGAGGCTTTTTAGTTCTTCAGTTCAGTTCAGTCGCTCAGTCATGTCCGACCCTTTGCAACCCCAGGAATCGCAGCATGTCAGGGCTCCTTGTCCATCATCAACTCCTGGAGTTCACTCAGACTCACGTCCATCGAGCCCGTGATGCCATCCAACCATTTCATACTCTGTTGTCCCCATCTCCTCCTGCCCCAATCCCTCCCAGCATCAGAGTCTTTTCCAATGAGTCAACTCTTCGCATGAGGTGGCCAAAGTACTGGAGTTTCAGCTTTAGCATTATTCCTTCCAAAGAAATCCCAGGGCTGATCTCCTTCAGAATGGACGGGTTGGATCTCCTTGCAGTCCAAGGGACTCTCAAGAGTCTCTCCAACACCACAGTTCAAAAGCCTCAATTCTTTAGTGCTCAGCCTTCTTCACAGTCCAACTCTCACATCCATACATGATCACAGGAAAAACCATAGCCTTGACTAGATGGACCTTTGTTGGCAAAGTAATGTCTCTGCTTTTGAATATGCTATCTAGGTTGGTCATAACTTTCCTTCCAAGGAGTAAGCATCTTTTAATTTCATGGCTGCAGTCACCATCTGCAGTGATTTTGGAGCCCAGAAAATTAAAGTCTGACACTGTTTCCACTGTTTCCCCATCTATTTCCCATGAAATGATGGGACCAGATGCTATGATCTTTGTTTTCTGAATGTTGAGCTTTAAGCCAACTTTTTCACTTTCCACTTTCACTTTCATCAAGAGGCTTTTTAGTTCCTCTTCACTTTCTGCCATAAGGGTGGTGTCATCTGCATATCTGAGGTTATTGATATTTCTCCCAGCAATCTTTATTCCAGCTTGTGTTTCTTCCAGCCCAGCATTTCTCATGATGTACTCTGCATATAAGTTAAACAAGCAGGGTGACAATATACAGCCTTGACGTACTCCTTTTCCTGTTTGGAACCAATCTGTTGTTCCATATCCAGTTCTAACTGTTGCTTCCTGACCTGTATACAGATTTCTCAAGAGGCAGGTCAGGTGGTCTGGTATTCCCATCTCTTTCAGTTTTCCACAGTTTCTTGTGATCCACACAGTCAAAGGCTTTGGCATAGTCAATAAAGCAGAAATAGATGTTTTTCTGGAACTCTCTTGCTTTTTCCATGATCCAGCAGATGTTGCAATTTGATCTCTGGTTCCTCTGCCTTTTCTAAAAGCAGCTTGAACATCAGGAAGTTCATGGTTCACATATTGCTGAAGCCTGGCTTGGAGAATTTTGAGCATTATTTTACTAGCGTGTGAGATGAGTGCAATTGTACAGTAGTTTGAGCATTCTTTGGCATTGTCTTTCTTTGGGATTGGAAAGAAAACTGACCTTTTCCAGTCCTGTGGCCACTGCTGAGTTTTCCAAATTTGCTGGCATATTGAGTTCAGCACTTTCACAGCATCATCTTTCAGGATTTGAAATAGCTCAACTGGAATTCCATCACCTCTAGTAGCTTTGTTCATAGTGATGCTTTCTAAGGCCCACTTGACTTCACATTCCAGGATGTCTGGCTCTAGGTCAGTGATCACACCATCGTGATTATCTGGGTCATGAATATCTTTTTTGTATAGTTCTTTTGTGTATTCTTGCCACCTCTTCTTAATATCTTCTGCTTCTGTTAGATCCATATCATTTCTGTCCTTTATCGAGCTCATTTTTGCATGAAATGTTCCTTTGGTATCTCTGGTTTTCTTGAAGAGATCTCTTGTCTTTCCCATTCAGTTGTTTCCCTCTATTTCTTTGCATTGCTCGCTGAGGAAGGCTTTCTTATCTCTTCTTGCTATTCTTTGGAACTCTGCATTCAGATGTTTATATCTTTCCTTTTCTCCTTTGCTTTTTGCTTCTCTTCTTTTCGAAGCTATTTGTAAGGCCTCCCCAGACAGCCATTTTGCTTTTTTGCATTTCTTTTCCATGGGGATGGTCTTGATCCCTGTCTCCTGTACAACGTCACGAACCTCATTCCATAGCTCATCAGGCACTCTATCTATCAGATCTAGTCCCTTAAATCTATTTCTCACTTTCACTGTATAATCATAAGGGATTTGATTTAGGTCATACCTGAATGGTCTAGTGGTTTTCCCTACTTTCTTCAATTTCAGTCTGAATTTGGCAATAAGGAGTTCATGGTCTGAGCCACAGTCAGCTCCTGGTCTTGTTTTTGCTGACTGTATAGAGCTTCTCCACCTTTTGCTGCAAAGAATATAATCAATCTGATTTTGGTGTTGACCGAACATGGTGATGTCCATGTATAGAGTCTTTTCTTGCGTTGTTGGAAGAGAGTGTTTGTGATGACCAGTGCATTTTCTTGGCAAAACTCTATTAGGCTTTGCCCTGCTTCATTCTGTATTCCAAGGCCAAATTTGCCTGTCACTCCAGGTGTTTCTTGACTTCCTACTTTTGCATTCCAGTCCCCTATAATTTAAAGGACATCTTTTTTGGGTGTTAGTTCTAAAACGTCTTGTAGGTCTCAATAGAACTGTCCAACTTCAGCTTCTTCATGTTACTGGTTGGGGCATAGACTTGGATTACTGTGATATTGAATGGTTTGCTTTGGAAACGAACAGAGATCATTCTGTCGTTTTTGAGATTGCATCCAAGTACTGCATTTCGGACTCTTTTGTTGACCATGATGTCTACTCCATTTCTTCTGAGGGATTCCTGCCCGCAGTAGTAGATATAATGGTTATCTGAGTTAAATTCACCCATTCCAGTCCATTTCAGTTCACTGATTCCTAGAATGTTGACATTCACTCTTGCCATCTCTTGTTTGACCACTTCCAATTTGCCTTGATTCATGGACCTGACATTCCAGGTTCCTATGCAATATTGCTCTTTACAGCATTGGACCTTGCTTCTATCACCAGTCACATCCACAGCTGGGTATTGTTTTTGCTTTGGCTCCATCCCTTCATTCTTTCTGGAGTTATTTCTCCACTGATCTCCAGTAGCATATTGGGCACCTACTGACCTGGGGAGTTTCTCTTTCAGTGTCCTATCATTTTGCCTTTTCATATTGTTCATGGAGTTCTCAAGGCAAGTATACTGAAGTGGTTGCCATTCCCTTCTCCAGTGGGCCACATTCTGTCTGATCTCTCCACCATGACCCACCCATCTTGGGTTGCCCCACGAGCATGGCTTAGTTTCCTTGAGTTAGACAAGGCTGTGGTCCTAGTGTGATTAGATTGACTAGTTTTCTGTGAGTATGGTTTCAGTGTGTCTGCCCTCTGATGCCCTCTTGCAACACCTACCGTCTTACTTGGGTTTCTCTTACCTTGGGCGTGGGGTATCTCTTCACGGCTGCTCCAGCAAAGCGTAGCCACTGCTCCTTACCTTGGACAAGGGGTATCTCCTCACCGCCGCCCTTCCTGACCTTCAATGTGGGATAGCTCCTCTAGGCCCTCCTGTGCCCATGCAGCCACAATGTGGGGTTGGTCCTCCTGGCCACCGCCCCTGGCCTCGGGCATGGGGTTGCTCCTCCCAGCCCCCGCCCCTGGCCTCAGACATGGGGTAGCTCCTCCCGCCCGCCTCTCCTGGCCTCAGGCTTAAGGGCATAGGGTATCTCCTCCTGGCCACCGCCCCTGACCTCAGACGTGGGGTAACTCCTCTTGTTGCCGCCCCTGACCTCGGATGCTGGGTATCTCCTCTCGGCTGCCCCCACCCCGACCTCGGAAGTGGGGTAGCTCCTCTAGGCCGTTCCTGCGCCTTCACAGTCTGGCACTCTCGGCTGCTGCCCCTGACCTTGCACGTGGGGTAGCTCCTCTCCGCTGTGCTTAGCGCGCCCGTCGCAGCCGCCTGCGCTTTAGCGCGCCTGTTGCAGCCGTCTGCACTTTGCAGACTGGTTCCAAATAGGAAGAGGAGTACGTCAAGGCTGTATATTGTCACCCTGTTTATTTAACTTATATGCAGAGTACATCATGAGAAACACTGGGCTGGAAGAAACACAAGCTGGAATCAAGATTGCTGGGAGAAATATTAATATGGCAGAAAGTGAAGAAATATCAATTATGGCAGAAAGTGAAGAGGAACTAAAAAGCTTCTTGATGAAGGTGAAAATGGAGAGTGAAAAGGTTGGCTTAAAGCTCAACATTCAGAAAACGAAGATCATGGCATCCGTTCCCATCACTTCATGGGAAATAGATGGGGAAACAGTGGAAACAGTGTCAGACTTTATTTTTCTTGGCTCCAAAATCACTGCAGATGGTGACTGCAGCCATGAAATTAAAAGATGCTTACTCCTTAGAAGAAAAGTTATGACCAACCTAGACAGCATATTCAAAAGCAGAGACATTACTTTGCCAACAAAAGTCCATCTAGTCAAGGCTATGGTTTTTCCCGTGGTCATGTATGGATGTGAGAGTTGGACTGTGAAGAAGGCTGAGCGCCGAAGAATTGATGCTTTTGAACTGTGGTGTTGGAGAAGACTCTTGAGAGTCCCTTGGACTGCAAGGAGATCCAACCAGTCCATTCTGAAGGAGATCAACCCTGGGATTTCTTTGGAAGGAATGATGCTAAAGCTGAAACTCCAGTACTTTGGCCACCTCATGCAAAGAGTTGACTCATTGGAAAAGACTCTGATGCTGGGAGGGACTGGGGGCAGGAGGAGAGGGGGATGACAGAGGATGAGATGGCTGGATGGCATCACTGACTCGATGGACACGAGTTTCAGTGAACCCCGGGAGTTGGTGATGTACAGGGAGGCCTGGCATGCTTCGATTCATGGGGTCGCAAAGAGTCGGACATGACTGAGCAACTGATCTGATCTGATCTGAACTAAATTATTCCTTGTCTGTTTTCATTTTTTGTGACTAAATCCATCTCTACCATTCACATCAAACATTTTGTTCTCCAAATTTTAATAAGCTGTGCCCATTTCACACAGCTATTGGTAATACACAGTGTTGTATAGCTATACAACACTGAATTTAAGCATTGATAAATACTTCAGATAACTGATATCCTCAGTGTTGTGACTGGGGAAATCGAGTCTCAGCAAAGTGAATTATCTTGCACAGAATCCATAGCTAGTTGTCAGCACAACTGATGTTATAAACCACAACAAAAGAGTCAAATTAGTTTCTTCCCATGCATTCTGCTTCCCTTATTTTATATATGTCAATCTTTTCTTCCAAGGAAACTCGAAAGCTCTTCAAGGGTAGAATTAATAACAGTGTGTAACAAGGTGCTGAGCACACAGTAGGCATAGATGCATGTAGATTTTTTTGGCCCTGAGTTGCAATTCAGCTAACTTTAAAAAACTAAGCCAATAGGAAATTATATTCAGTTCCAGAGAAAATAGTACTATAAGCTATCTTAAAAAAAAAAAAGTCTTAGAGATTCCAATATATTTTATTATAACATGGCAGTGAATCGATAATAAGAAAATATATTTTTTCTTTAATGTAATGATATACATTCACTTATTGATTTTTTTGAAACAGAAAATGACTTTGAATTAGATTTTAAATATTTTCTCATAGAACAAGCTCTCACTTTATCCTAAAATTACATATTTTATATATGTGTGTGTGTGTGTGTGTGTGTGTTTAGTAACAGATATAGTGCTAGACATGTGTGAATGTATATATGATTAATTATCCAAGCATAGAGATGGATAGGTAAACCATGGATGAGATGATGAGTAAGAGAAAAAGAAAGAGAGAGATGTAGAGAAAGAGAGACTTTGTTGGTAATTGTATTTATTTAGTTCTCTGCAGCAAAAGGATCAGACCCGCATCTGGGAAATGGGTCACATTTTATTACTACCAAGAGTCAGCACATTCCTAGGAAAGTAAGAACTAAACAGTTGAAAACACACAACACTGCTCTTTGGGAGGGTGCTAAGTATAGAAAAGCCGCCACATGAAAATTCAAAAAGTTCCCTTTCACACATTAAAATGAATTACTCTTCATTTAATACTATCTTTGTTTTAAATGTAATTTAATGTGTTGAATTATTACCAACAATTCCAAATGTATAGAGAAGTGATGATGTTTTTGGCTTTTTTTTTTTTGCGTTGTCATTACACATATTTATTTTCCAACTTCTATCTTGCTTTTTACAAATTTATCTAATTTTATTTATGTCATTATTTCCAGGAAAGCATATCATTATAAAATGAAAGTTCAGTAATCTAGTATGTGTGTTTTGTATGTCATATTGTTATTATCATCATTATCATCATCTAAGGAGGATCTATTATAGGAAATGTCTTTTGGAGATTCTTAGAGATGCTTCTAAGAGATTGACATGAGGAGGAAGAGGGAGGTCCACAGATCCTGCTGTCAACCTGCTGAGAGTAGATAACATGAGTGATGGGCCTGGTCAAGCCTGACAAGATCAATGAGTGGGAAATAATACACAGATGGAGTTAAAACCCACAGCATATGTTTTGAAGCTGCTTTAATTCAGAATGAAAGGTGGAAGTGAAGTGGATCTCAGACAAAGCAGAAGTTAGGAATGAACTAACAGGAGCTTTTAAAGCCTTGATAACTTGGAGGGGAAAGAAAATTCAGAGAGCTAAAGACAGAGCACGAAAAGCAAATAGACTGTTGATCTGAATTTCAATGTAAATGCAAAACATTGCCTGTTTTTGCAAATAAGAATCACTAATCTTTAGTTCTTATTATGGGATATAATAGCTGAGTATAAATGAGTGCAAAAAGCTTACTAATGTCTTCTTAAAAGTTGAATAGAAAAATTATTTTCCAAGAAGTCCTGTCTTCCCAAGAAAGGAGCTGTGTGTCTATCACAGCAGTACTTTTGAAAAAATAGTAAGTAAATAACACCAAAAGCTCAGGAGAAGCTACTCAGAATGACTGTTTAATCCCATGCTGGTCCCCCAAATGTTCAATCAGTTCTGTATCTAAAAGTGTATCCAATTGTTATTATTGAAGTTTCTTCTTTTTCACTATTCACTCTAGTCATAAGGTTTTATGTTTTACATAATGTTTTATTACAGCACTAAACTTGCTTCTTAAAATACTTTGAGAGTATGTGATATGATGTTCATAATTGATTTTTTAAAACTGATTTTAGCTTTCTACTGTAAATTAAAAACCTTTCTCAGGTTAAGATGATCTGTAACAAAATACAAATTCTACTCTGATACTGAAGTTGGTGGTGAAAGTAACTCAGGGAAGACTGATAGTTATTGGTTTGTTGATAAGAAAAAAATATCTGGGGCCAAATTTGGGATTAAATGTGCTTCAATTAAAACCTGTATTTATGAAGGGTTAATAAGAGAGTTTGCATATTTACAAAAATTGCCAAGAAAGTAACACCAAGTCTTGAATAGACAAATTTAAATTTTATTTTTCATAAGTACATAGCTGGTTGACAAAAAGCTCTTTCTGTGGCTCTAAAGGTTGAATTTAAAAGTATATTGATTCCAAATCCAAAAAAGGAAAAATAATGTGGTTCTCTTCCATTACATTTCTAAGTGCTCAAATTCTTATTTAGAGTTGTAACTTATTTTCTTGCAGAAATTGGACTAGAAATGGGAAAACTCATAATTTCCATTTTTTAATATCAGAAATGGCCTAAAAAAGTCTCAATGCTTTTCATTTTGAAGGCAGAGTAGCAATCAGTCAAACTATAATAAAACTTTTAAACTCTCTTTAAAAAAATATTCTCCCATAAAAGTGTCTGCTTTGAATGTCATAGTATGAAAATAGCACTACAATGTCCTCTGGTCATATAAAATAATTTTTTATAACATGTAGTTTAATTGATCATCTGACAAAATGTTTACGACTATGGAAACTTATAAGTGAACATTAATTCTGTTTTAATATATTTGTTATCACCCAATGGGCATGAATCTGAGCAAACTCTGGAAGATAGTGAAGGTCAGAGGAGCCTGGAGTGCTTCAGTCCAGAGGGGGTCATAAAGAGTCGGACACAACTTAGTGATTGAACAACAACTTATATTTGATGTTACTCATTTCTGATACAGAATTAGGATTAGTGGCTATTCTCAACTTAGTGAACAATAGGATATGATTCAGTACATATTTATTCTGCTTTTTTAAATTATTTTTGGAGTTGCTTGACTGTGTCATAAATTTCTTGAACCATACGAGTTCTCATCTCTCATGCCCACTCTATAATAAATATGAGCATAATGTCCTTAGCCATTTGCTTACCTCCATATCCCTTTTACTTGCCACATTCTTGTGTCAAAGTTAACAAAAATAAATTTTTGATGGAATGTTATCTGTGCTTTAACTTGATTATTTAGGGAAGATAACATTCATCCATGGGGTTTTCCAGGCAAGAGTACTGGAGTGGGCTGCCCTTTCCTTCTCCAGGGGATCTTCCCAACCCAGGGATCGAACCTGGGTCTCCTACATTGCAGACGACGCTTTACCATTTGAGCCACCAGGAAAGCCCTTTCAAAACTTACCTCTGACTCAAATAAAAAGTCTATAGTCAGTTGAAATCTTAAAACTATCAACAGAGGCCTGGGTGAGATGGAACTCCAGATCAGTGTAAAAAAGGTTTAATTTTCTAAACTGGTATAAAAGATAGATGAGATACTTGCCTTGACAGAACTTACAATTTATATTAAAAATAGATGTTGGAAAATATAAATATACTGAGGGTTAATAAATTATGCTAAAGTGACTTAAGTAAACATTAGAAAATATGCACTGTTAGTAAGTTATTTTCTTTAACTGCTTAAAGCTGTCTGTTATCAATTGAAGAACTTTTCAAGTTGAAATGAACTACTACAATTTATGAACCTTACTTTAACCTGGAAGACTATAGGAAGGATAGCTCAGCGAAGAAAGCCTTTTACTGATTTAGCAAAAAGGAAATTTTTTTTAGTTCCTTTTTATTTTATTTTTTTAATTTATTTATTTTAATTGGAGGCTAATTACTTAAAATACTGTAGTAAAAAATATCAAAAAGGAAAAGTGTCAAAGGGTTGATTAGTAATTTAAATATTATTAATGAATTTAAAAGCATAGAGGGTTGAACAAAGTATGAGGATACTAAGTAATCCATTTGGTGGTGAAATGTGTCCCAGAGAAATGTTAAAAGATGGATTTGTAAATATGAGTAAAATTTAGCTAGGTTAATACAGAAGTAAGTAGTAAGAGTCTTCAGAACAACAGAACTACAAATCAAAATGCTAGAAATGGGAGAGGATTTAGCTGAAACTGAGCCACATGTCCTATACAGAGCAAACCAATTTCTTTGAGGAATTACCATTTGTGTTACGGGTTGGAGTTTTTTTGTTTGTTTGTTTTGTTTTTTTCACTACAAGAGCATTAAGGCATCCTGGTCCCTTCCTGTTCAGTTCATGGTTTATCATTTGCTTTTGTTTTTGTTTTTACTCAGTTTCTTGTTAATACTTTAACTTCCTCATACCATAATTTTTCTATTGTATTCACACGGAAAAATCCATCTGGGACCAGTTCAAATATTTGCCTTTGTTTCATTCATGCCTCTAACTGCTAAGAACAACAGTAAACACTGCAGTTCTGCTCCTCAGTGACGTGATGCTTATTCTTCAGCCTTTTGTCTTTCCTTCAATATATCAATAGTCAACTCATTTTGCTTCCTGTGGAGTGGATTTTTAAAGCCGTTCCATTGTATTTTTAGACTTTCTAGGAAGCATTCCTGCAGAAGGCAATGGCAACCCACTTCAGTACTCTTGTCTGGAAAATCCCATGGATGGAGGAGCCTGGTGGGCTACAGTCCATGGGGTCTCTAAGAGTGGGACGTGACTGAGGGACTTCACTTTCACTTTTCACTTCCATGTGTTGGAGAAGGAAATGGCAACCCACTCCAGTGTTCTTGCCTGGAGAATCCCAGGGATGGGGAGCCTGGTGGGCTGCCAACTATGGGGTCGCACAGAGTTGGACATGACTGAAATGACTTAGCAGCAGCAGCAGCAGGAAGCATACCACCACTTCCAATTTTAACCTCCTTTTCAACTTCACTGAGAAAATAAAAGTTATTAGACATTAATGGCCTGACATTTCCACCTTTAATCTTTTTAGTCTACACAAGTAGTTTACTGATTTGTACACACTCCACAATGGGAATGAGTTCATCTTTGTCAAAGCCAATTTTTCTGACCTATGATTGCTATCATATTAACACACACACACAAAAATACTATCTCAAACAGAATCAATGATTTTTCAATTATTTCTACTCTATACCATCTCTAACCTATTTCTATCTACCACTTTCTTTCATGCAGCATTTAAATATGTTCAGGTTTACCTATCAAGGAATGAACTTAGGAAAAATCTTTCTGGAACCATGAATTCCTTAAGATCTATATTTCCTTGAGTTATGTCTCTTACTGCCCCTCCAACTCATAAGTGAAACCAACACATCAAATCTGGTTTCGATCACCTTAATTTCTCCAATAACCATTAGAAAAAAAAATAACACAGCAAAATTATTTTGCTGTTAATTGCATTGTATACTTTATGATTGTCACTACCTTTTTGTTTCTCATCTGAAAATGTTGACGACTTTCTCTTCTTGAGATATCATTCTCCTTTAGCTTCCACTATCTTGTACTCTTTATGATTGCTTTTCTGTTCACATGCACAACTTAATCTTTTTTTTTCTTATTTATCATATATTTTAAGATTGATGCTGATCCTGGGTCCTCTTTATATACGTTTACTGAGTAATGTCATCAATTCCACAGATTTGTTACTCATTTTTAAAAAGTTTAATTATTAATTGGGGTGTAATTGTGTCACAATGTTGTGTTAGTTTCTGCTGTACAACAATCTGAATCACACAGAGCTGAGCACTTTGTGGTATACAGCAGCTTTTTGCTAGCTATCTATTTTACATAAGGTCATGTATACATGTCAGTGCTATGCTCTCAGTTCATCTGTCCTCTCTTTTTCCCACTGTGTTCCCAAGTCCATTCTCTACATCTGTTTCTCTATTCTTGCCCTGCAAATGGGTTCATTGGTAAAATTTTTCTAGATTCCATGTGTATGCATTGATCTTTCTCTTTCTTACTTAACTTTACTCTGTATGACAGACTCTGTGTCCATCCACATCATTACAAATGACCTAATTTTGTTTCTTTCTCATTTTCCATTTTTAAAACACATTTTCATAATTTAATTTGCAATGATTTTTGTAAGTAAATTTAATCATGTTTTATGTTTGTAAACGTTCCCAGTACCTATGATACATGCTTAGAATGTGGCTGTGAATGGGGAAATAAATATTTAGGGCAGAGAATATGCTATAAAGATGTTTGGAATCTGTAAACAAATTAATATATACACAGAATTAGCATTATTTCAGTTTTTCTATGTCTTTTCAGAAAAAAAAAAAGAAAATATAAAAACTAAATAATACTTCCCTCCCCCCAACAGTTCCTACATCATCATCATGGCTACATCTTCAAGCTACTAACAAATATCAGAGAGTTGGACACGACTGAAGTGACTGAGCATGCACACATGCACATCATATATGATCCCCATATCTGTTAACATCATGATAAAGGTGAAAGAATCTGGAGCCAAAAACTAGGTGTGTGACCTTGGTTAAGGTATCTAACCTTGCTGAATTTCTCTCTAGAAGGATAGGACCACATGGTCCCCAGGGTAGTTTCAAGTTGAAAATATTTTGATAGTCTATTCCTTACCACTTTCACAATGCTCTTCTATGCATATTGTTTACTTTATGATTCTTCATACTTACATCCACACTGCAGGGGTGCTGAAGAGCTTCTAAGACCTGGCAAAGCAACAAGTGGATGCAGGTCTCGGAGTCCATTAACCTCAGCTGAGGAGGTTTATTCTCAGATGCAAGGTTCTGTCCAGACACTTCATTATCTCCTTTTTTTTACTGTCAGCTGCCAGGATGCTTTTGTAGTCATTTGCATAATTTAAACTGCTGTCACTGACAATCTAAATGTTGCTTTACTCCATCAGTTGACTCTAATATCTAAGCAGGCAAACCTTTTAAGATTAGTCTCAAATTAACAATACTCTAATTCTATCAAAAGTATGCTAATTTGCAGTGTTGACTTTGAACTCATTATTTTTGAGAAAACTAAAAGAAGGAAGAAAGCCTAACTACCTGATCACAAATGCCCCCAGCATATCTTGAAATACATAGGTAATGTTGCTTTGATGATTAACTTTATTTCTTAGGATCTTCATCTCAGCCTTAGATATAACAATAATTTAAGGTGTCATATTTGTAGTTTTCTTTGGGTCATCTTGAAATTATACTTTAAAATAATCTTTAAGATACAAGCATATTAAGAAGAAGCACATATCAAAGGTACATCTTGTGCTATGCACTAAAGTAATTTACCTGAATGCAGGCCACCTTGCCCCCAAAGGCTGGATAAATCACCTTCAGTCTATTTTAATTCTTGTTCTTCTCAATCTCACTTCTTTTCTTTCTATAGCCTGGCTTCATCTCTGGAATCCATTAAGAATTTTATATCCCATTTACCAGTACCTGCTTCTTTTCACATAATCTAAATTAACCCAACTCCACTTGACAATAGAGCTTCTAAGAAAAAGTTCGGTTCATCATTAAAAACTGACCCAAAGGAATGGAAAAAGAGGCTTTTATATAATAAAACACTGAGCTCTTGCAATCACAACTTTTATTAACTGGCATACCCTAAGAGTCTAAGCAAACACATTTGAGAAATTGATTTCCTTGGGTAATATTTCTGGATGTCCTAAGTAATAAACTTTGATGAACAGTTAAGTTGAAAAAAGACAGAAATAAACTTTTAATGTGTTGCTGCTCCCATCATCTTTTTTTTTTTTTTTTGCTTTTAAAAATTATACAGAGGGGTCAAGAAGATAACTTTGCTATAAAATCAAAATTTATAAAAAAATTCTTTGCAAGTTGGGTTACCTATATGTGCATGTATGTGTGTTAAGTTGCTTTAGTCATGTCTGATTGTTTGCAACCCCATGGATCATAGACCATCAGACTCCTCTGTCAATGGAATTTTCCCAGAAAGAATACTGGAGTGAGTTGCCATTTCCTACTCCAGTAGGATCTTCCTGATCCAGGGATTGAACCTGGGTCTCCTGTGTCTCCTGCATTGCAGGTGGATTCTTTACCACTGAGCCACAGGAGAAGTCCTTGAGGGTGTGTGAGTGTGTGAGGTTTCCTTAGTTTGTGTTTCCCTTTTAATTATTTTTTTTGTTCCAATCAAAATGTAGACTACAAGACCCTTCTTATGGATTTCTCTTTATCTTGGGCTTATCTATACAGTAAGAATCATAATGCATGTGTGCTATGTTGTGTCCGACTCTGTGAGACCCTATGGACTGTAGCCAACCAGGCTTCTCTGTCCATGGGATTCTCCAGGCAAGAATACCAGGTTGGACTGCCATACCATCCCAAAGGGAATCTTCCCAACTCAGGGCCTGAACCCATGTCTTTTACATTTCCTGCATAGTATGGCACCCTAATGCGCTTCCCCAGGGGTTCAGCATTAAAGAATTGGCCTCCAATGCAAGAGATGCAGGTTGGATCCCTAGGTTGGGAAGATTCCCTGCAGAAGGAAATAGTAACCCACTCCAGTATTCTTGCCTGGGGAATTCCAGGGACAAAGGAGCCTTGTGACTGTGGCCTATGAGTCACAAAGAGTCGGGCGTGGCTGAAGCAACTAAGCATACAGCATAGATGGCACCCTAATATGCTGTTTATTTTGGTGCTTGGGAGAAGACATGTAGTTGTTCAAGTTTCTCATATTCTTGACTGTTTTTTCTGATACTCAGTTTATTTAGGGACTGAGAAAATTAAAGAGCTTTGCAATTTTTTCTTTAGTATATAAATATTTCCTTACATTTTACAATTTACAAAACAATTTTAGATACCTTATTCTTATCACATGATCAGGAAATCCTGACATTTTGGAATTTGTAAAAAATAAAATCTAGAAGCTCTGAGTAGTCATGTATATGTGCAAATACAATCATACAAGAATTTGTAATAAATTTCATTAGATAAGAAAAGATTAATTTATCATTTGAAGAAAAGAGTAAAACTCTAAATTAATCTGTTATCAAATATCATACTGTTTGTATTTAGGGAACAATATTTATTTTTTCAATATTTATTTTACTTTAAAACTATATTTAAATTCTGTCTTTATCCTTGTTATTTCTTAACTTTCTTTGGTTAAAGAGTGAAAAACAAGCTTGAGAAGGGCCTTGTAGATGAAATGTAGAAAAAATACACTCTCATTACTTGTGTAGTTTCAAAGGTGTGTCATTTCCACCTATCTTTCAAAGATAAATTACAAGTAGTTTAATTAACACAATGTAAAATTTTAGTTTTGAGTACCGAGTAATTAAAATAAAATATAACCTTTAAAAACTGTGAAACAATATACTGTATCAGTTCAGTTCAGTCACTCAGTCATGTCTGACTCTTTGTGATCCCATGAACTGCAGCACGCCAGGCCTCCCTATCCATCACCAACTCCCGGAGTTTACTCAAACTCATGTCCATTGAGTCGGTGATGCCATCCAACCATCTCATCCTCTGTCATCCCCTTCTCCTGCCCTCAATCATTCCCAGCATCAGGGTCTTTTCAAATGAGTCAGCTCTTCACATCAGGTGGCCAAAGTATTGGAGTTTCAGCTTCAGCATCAGTCCTTTCAATGAATATTCAGGACTGATTTCATTTAGAATGGACTGGTTGGATCTCCTTGCTGTCCAAGGGACTCTTAAGAGTCTTTTCCAACACCACAGTTCAAAAGCATCAATTCTTCTGAGCTCAGCTTTCTTCACAGTCCAACTCTCACATCCATACATGACCACTAGAAAAACCATAGCTTTGACTAGACGGACCTTTGTTAGCAAAGTAATGTCTCTGCTTTTTAATAGCTATCTAGGTTGGTCATAACTTTTCTTCCAAGGAGTAAGCGTCTTTTAATTTCATGGCTGCAGTCACCATTTGCAGTGATTTTGGAGCCCTAAAAAATAAATAAACAGCCCTGTCACTGTTTCCACTGTTTCCCCATCTATTTCCCATGAAGTAATGGGACCAGATGCCACGATCTTCGTTTTCTGAATGTTGAGCTTTAAGCCAACTTTTTCACTCTCCTCTTTCACATTCATCAAGAGGCTTTTTAGTTCCTCTTCACTCTCTGCCATAAGGGTGGTGTCATCTGCATATCTGAGGTTATTGATATTTCCCCTGGCAAGTTTGATTCCAGGCTGTGCTTCATCCAGCCCAGCATTTCGCATGATGTACTCTGCATATAAGTTAAATAAGCAGCATGACAATATACAGCTTTTATGTGCTCCTTTCCCGATTTGGAACCATTCTGTTGTTCCATGTCCAGTTCTAACTGTTGCTTCTTGATCTGCATATAGATTTATCTGTATACCTGTAACTAATATAATAATATACATCAACTTCAGCTATGTTGTTTAATTGCTAAGTGGTGTCGAACTCTTTTGCAAACCCATGGACTGCAGCATGCCAGACTCCTTTGTCCATGGGATGTCCCAGGCAGGAATATTTGAGAGGATTGTCATTTCTTTCTCCCGGGTATCTTCCTGACCCAGGGACTGAATCCATGTATCCTGCATTGGCAGGTAGGTTCTTTACCACTAAGCCACAAGGGCAACCCCAACTATAATTATATAAATACATAAATAAATTACATAGAAGTATATTTATTTTAAATTTGTTAAATTTTATAGTTTGGAATACTATGTTGTTACAAGAAAGTTGAATTTTTGGTTTCAATTAACTTTTTCTTTGCAAGTATGTAGTGCAAAACTTGTGGGTATCAACAGAGTAATTTTCAAGAATCCAGAAAATTCAGTAATAATATATTACCCTAATGAAGATGCTGATAAGAATTAGATTTCCACATTATTATTAGTAGTCCTATTTATAGATGACCTTTTCTGAAATGGTTTTAAAAATGTGAAAAATCATCAAACATTAAAGATAAGAAAAGCAATAAGTGGATAGAGTGACAGAATTTGGGATAAATTTCCTATTTCTCTTAATTTCTAAGACCTCAGAAATAAGTGCAAATTGTTTAGGATTTGGAGTGTCATATGAAATATATGTTGCATTGAGGGTATATGTAATTTTGAACTAATGTAAACAAGTTATGTTATGTGGAACTGAGTTTGGGGGGTAGGTAATTGTAAACATTGAAAACAGTGTTTGTTTGATTAGAGTTTACTGCTAGGTCCACAGCTTTTCTATAAATTTGTAATAAATGCTAGGCTCAGAACAAATTTTTTCACGATTGGGATATTCACTGAACATTTATTAGCATGCAAATAAAAACATTACACTACCTAGTCTGTAGGCTTGAGTCATTTCCATGTCTCTTTTCATGGTTACCTTTCCTGGAAATTTTAACGAAGGCCACAGTAGACAATAGACCAGACGTTGGATTGTGCAACCACTATAGCCAGTACCAGGCAACCAAAAGCTCCAAGGTCTTAGTAGTTATGGAACTGTCAGAATTTTAGATTGGGGACTTATCCCTAGGGGTGACCTGGGTGGAGAATATTTAAAATAGATTAGCCAACCCATATCTTTAAATAATTTTAATGTTCCAATGGGCTTTCCAGGTGATGCTAGTGTTAAAGAAACTGCTGCCAGTGCAGGAGATGTAAGAGACATTGGTTCGATCCCTGGGTTGGGAAGATCCCCTGGAGGAGGGCTTGGCAACCCTCTCCAGTATTCTTGCCTGAAAAATCCCAAGGATAGAGGAGCCTGGAAGGCTATGGTCCATACGGTCACAAAGAGTCTAACTTGTCTGAAGAGAGGTAGCATACACAGAATATTCCAATAATATTTATAATAGTCATCATAATAAAGGCTGCTATTTCCTTCTATAAAAACATTTTTGACATGTTTTGACTAGTAAATAAATGTTGATAGAATTACCAGTTACAGAGCCTCTTATAGTGACTATCTGTGCAATGTGCACTTTTAAATATAATGCCAGCAGTCCCCTACTGATTATGCATCCTTGCTTAGAATGTCATCAGCATCTGGGTTATAGTGTAACTTTAAAAGCACATGTACAATTAAACATCATACATTCTGGAATATTTTAAAGTAAATTGATATTCAAAGAACTAGAAGATAAAGACAATTTAACAAATTATGATCCTAAGGAAAAGAGGATGATAACTTGAAAACAAGGGTTGTCTTTCTCTCATACATGTCTTTATAAGTATTAGAAATATCTTCTTTTTGAATTTGAATATGTTTATGTGTCTATCTTTTCCCTACAATCACTTGTTTTCTTATATGACAACAACAAAAAGATGTCACATTAAAGTCTATGACACTTGGAGCTACGTATACAATTTTGCTATTGTGCCTTCATGCACTTATGTATAGAGGGCAATTGTCCATGTTCTACCATTGTTCCTCATTCAATAAAGATTTGGTGCAAATAGAAAATAAATAAAAGCTATTAACTAAATAACAAAGCTTTTATTTTATGGGAATGATATAAGTAGATGCATGAAAGGGTCCCTGATTAGATAAATGTTAGAAATTTGATCTATTTCATATTATTCAACATCAACCTACTGTTTGCAAAGCACTGTGATAAATGAGTTGGCATACAAAATAATAGAAAGAGCCAAACTAGTTTCATTAGTCACTTAAAAGAAGACTTCTAAAGATATTCAGGTTCCTAGATCTTGCTGACCACAGGTCAGCAAACATTTTCTGTAAAGCGCCAGATAATGAAAGTCTTCTACACTGTGGGCCACATGATTTCTTTTGCAAATTCTTCCTGTTGCCACTGTTACAGAAAGCAACCATAGACAACAGGGAAGATGGATGTGCCTGTGTTTCAATAAAACTTTATCTGCAAAAACAATGTGTGGTCTGGATTTAGTTGAAAAGCTATAGTTTGCCTTATTCTAGACCAGCTGAATCAATCCAAGGGGCCCTTTGAATAAAGACTTTTTAATAAGCTACACAGGTGACTCTCATGATTGGACATATTTGGAGAACATCAGGATAAAATATGCATATTGAATATGGCATGTGTCTTAAAGTTGGCCTCAGTTTTGGCACAGGACTTAAACAATATGAAGATGTTATGCAACATGAAGATGCTGTTTATGAAATTGCCAGTTAGAGAGGCTCCAAAGGGACTAAGCAGAATAGGTAAGGGAGTTCTGTACTATCTTGGTACATGAACATTTTTAGGTCTTAATTCATTTGGGTGGACTACAAAGCATTTAAGCTCATTAGAAAGGCAATTACAGAGAGAAAGGAGTTTCACAAACACCATATATTTTACTTAAAGTAGTGCATTCCTTTGGCAGTATTAAGCACTATAATCAAGCATGAAGGTCACTCTAGCTTTCTGGTTTCCTTTAAAAATCTGAAATATTTGACACTTTCTAGATTGCATTTGCAAAAGGCAAAACTTATCTGGAGCTGAATATTGCACCCCACTTAAGTGGGGAATGTTTTATTTTATTGAAGTAATCCTCACTTGGCGTACATAACTTATTTGGGTTACCTAAATGTCCTGGTAGGTATTTAATTTTAGACACTTTCTTTCTAATCATTGCATACACATGTCAGTCATCAGGAAGAGAAGAGAGAATTCAAGAGGAGCTTCTTTAGGAGATATGCAAATTGCCTGCTAATAGGTGGAAAGATTTAAAGGTTACTAACTGTAAAACCCATTTCCAGAAAGCACCTATTTATCAATTTAAATCAGTTATACATCAGCATAATTCAATCACTGTAATGTATGCACACTTGATATTACATTTTCCTACTATACATATTCCACAGTAATTTGATAAAGACTAAATAAAACAAAACTGAACCAACACTTTCCCAGGGCAGGTTAAACAAACTCTGCATTAAACTTACATAAATATGGAAATCCCTCTGTCCTTTAGATGTGTCAAGTTTTTCAATGAAACTAATAAAAAGATTAACTTTGAAGATATTTGAAGCATATTGTATATGTTATATTTTTAAGTTAAAATGAGATGAAGAAGCTTTGGGATCCAAGGCCATGAAAGACAAACCTCAAAAATATGAAGTAATGAATTTTAGAAATAATAAACAAATTCAAAATGTCAGTGCATGAAAATATATATATTTTTTATATTTGACTTGATGGTCTCAGAGTTTTCCCCACTTTTGTGATATTTTAAGTTCTGCTCTTTAGTCTTATCAGGAATTTCTTTTACTTCTTCAAGCCTATCTAGTTCAATAATTAATAACACTATTTTTATATGAAAGCAATATTTAAGAAAATGTTAGTACTTATTGTTAATATGGTCCCCAAACATCAGAAAAATATCTGTAGGCAGACTTTTCCCTAAGATATAGCCTAAGCTATAGTCTCTATTTGATAAAGGTAAATGTTGTGGCATTTTTTGGTGTGTGTTTGTGGGGGGGTAATCTAAATTGTTCAACAAATTCAGAGACAATACATTTCTGTCTGTATTAATATAATATAATATTTCCTCCAGATTGGGGTCCTCTTCGGCACATCTTCAGAAATAAAATTATATCTGTAGAACAAATCTATATCCATGGTTTGGTGTTAAGTAGAAACACAGTAGGAAGTTGCTTATGTGGTTTAATTTGTCTTATGCTATTCATGATGGTTTCCAGGATTAAATTAATAGTCCAACATTAGATATTTGTTTATTCAAAGTTTATTTGTTTATTCAAGCCACTGACTTCCCTGGTGGTTCAGATGGTAAAGCATCTGCCTACAGTGCAGGAGACCAGGGTTCAATCCCTGGGTCGGGAAAATCCTCTGGAGAAGGAAATGGCAACCCACTCCAGTACTCTTGCCTGGAAAATCCCATGGATGGAGTAGCCTAGTAGGCTACAGTCCATGGGATGGCAAAGAGTCAGACACGACTGAGCGACCTCACTTTTTCACTTTATTCAAGGTTAAGATATTGCTGCCATTTAAAGTTTCCTATTTATGTGGAACCATACTTGAAAGAGCAGTTATGGTAATCTTTTTCAACTATTAAAAATGTAGTGAGCCTGATGGAACTTCTCACAAATTTTGCCACCTACCTAAACTCAGTGTTTTATACTACATTTCAGTGGGCTAAAAAATGGGCTAGAGTTGGAAAGTTTATATTTTCTTTGCAGGCACAGATGAGTAAAGTACAGCAATGAAAAGATAAAGGACACCTGGATTTAAGATGAGTAAATTGGACATTACTAAATAGAATGTGAAATAATGAGGTTCCAGTGACTGAAACTGCATGTAGTGAGTCAAAAGCCTGAACAAAGGAAATTGTTTTCTTTCTCCCTTTCCTTCTTTATCGCTTGCTCTTCTTTGCCTCTTCTCTACCCACATGCCTTACAATGATGTACCCTCTTAACCCTTGCTTTTCTCTTAACTCTTCTAGCTCTTAGAGCTTACACGAGACAATCTTTCACCTTTCATTTACTTTCCTTTTGTAGTCATTGTAGTCCCATGAATTCTGTTTTATATTTTAATCTTCCAAGACAGAGAGAAGTCTTGACTTTATGCTTATTCCCTTTAAGATTATATGTTAATTTCCTCAAAAAAAAGAATACAGTTAAATAAAACTCCAAGCAACAAGAACTACAAATGTGAAAAAGTTAACCATGCCCTTCCAACATTCACTTAAAAACACCAGAGTGGAGGGGTTTACCTCGTGGTCCACTGGCTAAGATTCCAAGTTCCCAATGAAGGAGCCGGGGTTTGATCCCTGGTCACGGAACTAGATTCCACATGCTTCAACTAAAGATCCGGTGTGCCCCAAGGCCTTGAATAGCCAAATAAAAATAAATAATTAACACACACATGCACACACACATCAGAGCTTAAAGTTAAGGAATAAATCATTCAATGAGAAAAACTAAAATTTACATAGAACTTACCATGTCTGAAGTACTATTCTAAGTGAGTAATAATCTCATTTACACTTTGAAAGGGTTCTATATAATAGGTACAATTATCATCATCTTTTATAGATGGAAAAATGAGACACAGAGTGTTGAGGGAATTTACGTTAATTCCCACAACTGGGGTTGAATGCATGCAGTCTGGTTGGAGGGTCTTTGCTGTTTAGGATGACACAATGGTGCCTCATGGGAAGGAAGATATGCTAAATATAGTACAGCGAAGAACAAACTCACTGAAATTTGAAAATCCTTATAGGCAAAGGAATCAAGACACATCAGCAGGCCTGCACTTCACATTTGTGGAGCTCAGGAAATAATACAAATGCAGACTACCATTTCCAAATTCAATTGTTATAAATCAAGATGACAAAATACTACTGGTTTCACCCATAATCTTAACAAATATATATTTCAATGACATAGAAGGCCAGGTTCCCAGAATTAAAGTCTCATGCCTCCATTGTGTGGCCTCGGAAGGGCCACCCCAAAACTCCCAGCCCCTGAGACTCACCCTAAAGCTCTCAGCCTGAGATCTAAGACTCAAGTCTTCTTCAAAATTCTAACTCATGGATCTTTCTAACAGAACAGCAAGCATCTTTTAAGCATAGGTGATCATCCTACCTTATACATAATAGCTCTGTTCATAACCTGCAGAGAGTTCTCCCTTGACTAACACTTAGTACTAGAATTTTATATGTCAGAGATATTATCTGATACTAGGAAGATGGAGGTAGGAGAGAGAGAGACACCTATATGCCCTGAAGTTGGGCTTGTGGTGACTGGGCAGGAAGTTGCAGACCAGGAGTGTGTTCTATGAGCAAAATCAATAGCTCTAGGAGTACCTTCTCATGGATCATCCCTACATCTGATCCATTGAAGATATGCACAGTTCTCTCCTTTGATTCTAAGAGTTCAGTTCAGTTCAGTTGCTCAGTTGTGTCCAACTCTTTGAGACCCCATGAATCAAAGCATGCCAGGCCTCCCTGTCCATCACCAATTCCCAGAGTTCACTCAAACTCATGTCCATCGAGTAAGTGATGCCATCCAGCCATCTCATCCTCTGTTGTCCCCTTCTCCTCCTGCCCCCAATCATTCCCAGCATCAGGGTCTTTTCCAATGAGTCAACTCTTCACATGAGGTGGCCAAAGTATTAGAGTTTCAGCTTCAGCATCAGTCCTTCCAATGAACACCCAGGACCGATATTCTTTAGGATGGACTGGTTGGATCTCCTTGCAGTCCAAGGGACTCTCAAGAGTCTTCTCCAACACCACAGTTCAAAAGCATCAATTCTTCGGTGCTCAGCTTTCTTCACAGTCCAACTCTCACATCCATACATGACCACTGGAAAAACCATAGCCTTGACTAGACAGACCTTTGTTGGCAAAGTAATGTCTCTGCTTTTGAATATGCTATCTAGGTTGGTCATAACTTTCCTTCCAAGGTGTAAGTGTCTTTTAATTTCATGGCTGCAATCACCATCTGCAGTGATTTTGGAGCCCCCCAAAATAAAGTCTGAAACTGTTTCCCCATCTATTTCCCATGAAGTGATGGGACTCTTGATGAAAGTGAAAGAGGAGAGTGAAAAAGTTGGCTTAAAGCTCAACATTCAGAAAACTAAGATCATGGCATCTGGTCCCACTACTTCATGGGAAATAGATGGGGGAACAGTGGAAACAGTGTCAGACTTTATTTTTGGGGGGCTCCAAAATCACTGTAGATGGTGGTTGTGGCCATGAAATTAAAAGACATTTACTCCTTAGAAGGAAAGTTATGACCAACCTAGATAGCATATTCAAAAGCAGAGACATTACTTTTCCACCAAAGTTCCATATAGTCAAGGCTATATTTTTTCCAGTGGTCATGTATGGATGTGAGAGTTGGACTGTGAAGAAAGCTGAACACCGAAGAATTGATGCTTTTGAACTGTGGTGTTGGAGAAGACTCTTGAGAGTCCCTTGGACTGCAAGGAGATCCAGCCATTCTATCCTAAAGGAGATCAGTCCTTGGTGTTCTTTGGAAGGACTGATGCTGAAGCTGAAACTCCAATACTCTGGCCAGCCCAGGCGAAGAGTTGACTCATTGGAAAAGACCCTGATGCTGGGAGGGATTGGGGGCAAGAGGAGAAGGGGACGACAGAGGACGAGATGGCTGGATGGCATCACTGACTCGATGTATGTGAGTTTGAGTGAACTCCAGGAGTTGGTAATGGACAGGGAGGCCTGGTGTGCTGCAATTCATGGGGTCACAAAAAGTTGGACACTACTGAGTGACTGAACTGAACTGATGGGACCAGCTGCCATGATTCTAAGAGTAGTACTATACAAGTAGTTTGAAAACATTACATCCATAAAAGTGAGAGACAGTGACAAATGAAACTAAAAAACATCACTTAAAATAGTATTAAGGAACTTCCCTGGTGGTTAGGAATCTACCTTTCAATGTAGGGGATATGTATTTGACCCCTGGTCAGGGAACTTAGATGCCACATGCCTTGGGGCAACTAAGCCTGAGCGCCACAACTACTGAGACTGCATATTGCAACTATTGAGCTTGTGTGCCACAACAAAGACCCAGAATAGCCAAAAAATATATAAATGCTATATTTATAAAATATATATTTATGTTTATAAACTATGAATCATGCCATGTAGGGCCACCAAGAGGGATGAGTCATGGTGGAGAGTCCTGACAAAACGTGATCCACTGGAGAAGAGAATGGCAAACCACTTCAGTATTCTTGTCTTGAGATCCCCATGAGCCCTATGAAAAGGCAAAAAGACAGGACACTGAAAAATGAAATCCCCAAGTCGGCAGGTGCACAATGTGCTACTGGAGATTGTGGAGAAATAACTCCAGAAAGAATGAACAGACAGAGCCAAAGCAAAAATAACACCCAGTTTTCGATATGACTGGTGAAGGAAGCAAAGTCTGATGCTGTAAAGAGCAATATTGCACAGGAACCTGGAATGTTAGGTCCATGAATCAAGGCAAATTGGAAGTGGTCAAACAGAAGATGGCAAGACTGAACGTTGACATTCTAGGAATCAGTGAACCAAAGTGGACTGGAATGGGTGAATTTAACTCAGATGGCCATTACATCTACTACTGTGGGCAACAATCCCTTAGAAGAAATGGAGTAGCCATCACAGTCAAAAAAAGAGTCCAAAATGAAGTACTTGGATGCAATCTCAAAAACGACAGAATGACCTCTGTTTATTTCCAAGGCAAACCATTCAATATCACGGTAATCCAAGTCTATGCCCTGACCAGTAATGCAGGAGAAGCTGAAGTTGAATGGTTCTATGAAGACCTACAAGACCTTTTAGAAATAACACCCCCCAAAAATGTCCGTTTTTATTATAGGGGACTGGAATGAAAAAGTAGGAAGTAAAGAAACACCTGGAGTAACAGGCAAATTTGGCCTTGTAATATGGGATGAAGCAGAGCAAAGGCTAATAAAGTTTTGCCAAGAGAAGCACTGGTCATAGCAAACACCATATTCCAACAACACAAGAGAAAACTCTACATGTGGCCATCACTGGATGGTCAATACCGAAGTCAGATTGATTATATTCTTTGCAGCCAAAGATGGAGAAGCTCTATACAATCAGCAAAAACAAGACTGGGAATTGATTGTGGCTCAGATCATGAATTCCTTATTGCCAAATTCAGACTTAAATTGAAGAAAGTAGGGAAAACCCGGAGAAGGCAATGGCACCCCACTCCAGTACTCTTGCCTGGAAAATCCCATGGACGGAGTGGCCTGGTGGGCTGCAGTCCATGGGGTCGCTAGGAGTCGGACACGACTGAGCGAATTCATTTTATTTTTTCACTTTCATGCATTGGAGAAGGAAATGGCAACCCACTCCAGTGTTTTTGCCTGGAGAATCCCAGGGACGGGGGAGCCTGGTGGGCTGCAGTCTATGGGGTCGCACAGAGACAGATATGACTGAAGCAACTTAGCAGCAGCAGCAGCAGCAGGGAAAACCACTAGAGCATTCAGGTATGACCTAAATCAAATCCCTTATGACTATACAGTGGAAGTGACAAATAGACTCAAGGGATTAGATCTGATAGACAGATTGCCTGATGAATTATGGATGGAAGTTCATGACATTATAGGAGAGAGGGATCCAGACCATCCCCAAGAAAAAGAAATGAAAAAAGGCAAAATGGTGGTCTGAGGAGGCCTTACAGATAGCTGAGAAAAGAGAAGTGAAAGGAAAAGGAGAAAAGGAAAGATATATTCATTTGAATGCAGAGTTCCAAAGAATAGCAAGGAGAGATAAGAAAGTCTTCCTCAGTGGTGAATGCAAAAAAATAGAGGAAAACAATAAAATAAGAAGAAAATTAGAGACACCAAGGGAATATTTCATGAAAAGATGGGCACAATAAAGGACAGAAATGATATGGACCTAATAGAAGTAGACAATATTAACAAGAGGTGGCAAGAATAAACAGAAAAAATATACAAAAAAGATCTTCACAAGCCAGATAATCACGATGATGTGATCACTCACCCAGAGCCAATTATCCTGGAATGTGAAGTCAAGTGGGCCTTAGGAAGCTTCCTAAGCTACAAACAAAGCTAGTGAAGGTGATGGAATTCAAGTTGAGCTGTTTCAAATCCTAAAAGATGATGCTGTGAAAAGGCTGTACTCAATATGCCAGCACATTTGGAAAACTCAGCAGTGGCCACAGGACTGGAAACGGTCAGTTTTCCTTCCAATCCCAAAGAAAGGCAATGCCAAAGAATGCTCAAACTACCATAGACTGCACTCATCTCACACGCTAGTAAAGTAATGCTCAAAATTCTCCAAGCCAGGCTTCAACAGATGTTCAAGCTGGATTTTGAAATGGCAGAGGAACCAGATGACAAATTGCCAACATCCGTTGGATCACTGAGGAAGCAAGAGAGTTCCAGAAAAACATCTACTTCTGTTTTATTGACTATGCCAAAGCCTTTGACTGTGCAGATCACAAGAAACTGTGGAAAATTCTGAAAGAGATGGGAATACCAGACCACCTGACCTGCCTCTTGAGAAACCTATATGCAGGTCAGGAAGCAACAGTTAGGACTGGACATGGAACAACACACTGGTTCCAAACAGGGAAAGGAGTATGTCAAGGCATATATTTTCACCCTGCTTATTTAACTTATATGCAGAGTACATCATGAGAAACGCAGGGCTGGATGAAGCACAAGCTGGAATCAGGACTGCCAGGAGAAATATCAATAACCTCAGATATACAGATTATACCACCTTTATGGCAGAAAGTGAAGAAGAACTAAAGATCCTCTTGATGAAAGTGACAGAGGAGAGTATAAAAGTTGGCTTAAAACTCAACATTCAGAAAGCAAACATCATGGCATCTGGTCCCATCACTTCAAGACAGTGGAAACAGTGACAGACTTTATATGCTGGGGCTCAAAAATCACTGCAAATGGTGATTTTGGACATGAAATTAAAAGACACTTGCTCCTTGAAAGAAAAGTTATGACCAATCTAGACAGCATATTAAAAAGCAGAGACATTATTTTGCCAACAAAGGTCCGTCTAGTCAAAGCTATGGTGTTTCCACCAGTCATGTCTGGTGTTTCCAGAGTCAGCCTCAGCTGAGCTCTGAAGAAATGATGCTTTTGAACTTTCATGTTGGAGAAGATACTTAAGAGTCCCTTGGACTGTGAGGAGATCCAAACAGTCCATCCTAAAGGAAATCAGTCCTGAATATTCCTCGGAAGGACTGATGCTGAAGTTGAAACTCCAGTTACTCTGGCCACCTGATGCAAAGAACTGACTCATTTGAAAAGACCCTGTTCCTGGGAAAGATTGAAGTGGGGAGGAGAAGGGATCAACAGAGGATGAGATTGTTGGATGGCATCACTGACTCAATGGACATGAGTTTAAGTAAACTCCAGGAGTAGGTGATGGACAGGGAGACCTGGCGTGCTGCAGTCCGTGGAGTTGCAAAGAGTCGGACACGAGAGCGCCTGAAATGATTGAACTGATACATAAAATAGTATTAAGTCAAATCTGGTGAATATCAAAAGATGTTGGCAACAATCTAGAAAGAAATCCTTAGAAAGAATGAAAAAAGGAAAAAAGTATGTAGTGATTATCTGACATAGGAGTGAATAGAGAAAAATGTGGACATCAAGGTAAATATGGAAATTTCCATGAATGAAATATTTGTAACTTATTTTAGTGTTATCTTTTGGACAATGGAAAAAACAATATTTCAACAACATGAAACCATATAATAATTGAAGGGAAAAATAGTAATATGGCCTGGATATTCCCACAATATAGCACTGAAAGAGGAAGACTGGATAGAATTTCTACTGAATTTATATATCTGACATGTGCTAAAAATGAGGTTAAGTTTTGGGAAGAATGAAAATCTAACCCTAATGAGGATGCTTTTATAGAAACTCTGGACATTGTGGAAGTCAGTAAAATCCCAGGAAATTTGGAGTCTGGGCTTATCTAGGATGACTTTTGTTAAAATATTAATTTATTAAACAAATGAACAAATAAGGAAAATTATCTAATATTTATTAGTTTTTGTTTGTTTTATTAGAGATAGCACTGCCTATTATGTTTGTTCTACATTGTGCCATGCTGTCTTACATAATTATTGACTTTATATTCAGAAGAACTCTGTGAAGTATGTAATTATTTATTTTTAATGACAAAGGGATTGAAGTACAGAAAAACCCAATTTTTCAAGTCAGCTACTAGAAGCTTCACAGACTCCATGATTCTGAGATCATCTTTCATAGTACACTGCCACCAAAGACATGGATAAGAGTGTGGATGAGGTAACTATGCTTTCCAAATCAAAATCAAACACAGGCGGGCTTATTGGTGTCTAATCTAGCATAACCTTCATAACCGCTGGGTACTGATATGTGAGAAGTGATATCTAGAATCTGTAGCTTATAAGAGGAGCTAGCCAACTAAGAGAACTGATAACAAAAATATGTTGTTCAGTTGCTCAGTCATGCCTGACTCATTGGGACCCCATGGCCTGCAGCACACCAGTCATCCCTGTCCTTCATCATCTCCTGGAGTTTGCTCAAACTCATGTCCATTTGGTCAGTGATGCCATCCAGCCATCTAGTCCTCTGTCATCTCCTTCTCCTCCTGTCTACAACCTTTCTCATCATCAGGTTCTTTTTTAATGAATCAGCTCTTCACATCAGGTGGCCAAAGCATTGGAGTTTCAACTCAGCATCAGTCCTTCCAATGAATATTCAGGACTGATTTCCTTTAGGATTCACTGGTTTGAGCTACTTGAAGTCTGAGGGACTCTGAAGAGTCTTCTCCAAAACCACACCTCATAAGCATCAGTTCTTCAGCTCTCAACCTTATTTATGGTTCATCTCTCACATCCATACATGACTATTGGAAAAACTATAGCTTTGACTACAGGGACCTCTGTCGGCAAAGTAATGTATTTGCTTTTTAATATGCTGTCTAGGCTCAGATGGTAAAGAATCCACCTGTAATGCGGGAGACCTCGGTTCAACCACCAGGCTGAGAAGATGCTTGGAGAAGGGAACACTTGATGTTGTCCCAGATGTCCCTTAAACAAAAAGATGAAGATCCTATAGAAACTTTAGTCCTTTAATGTATTTTCAAGTTGGTGGTTTAATCTGTTCTTATGTAATTCTTATGTATTAGTTACTTAATCGTGTCCGACTCTTGATGACTCCATGGACTCTAGCCTACTAGGCTCAGTTGCCCATGGAATTCTCCAGGTAAGAATACTGGAGTGGTAGCCATCCCCTTCTCCAGGGGAATCTTCCCAGCCCATGGATCAAACCCAGCTCTCCCATACTTCAGGCAGATTCTTCACCAGCTGAGCCATCAGGGAAGCCCCAAATAATGCTTTGACCTCGATGTTATCCTATTTCAAATCTTGCTATCAGTTCAGTTCAGTCACTCAGTCATGTTCGACTCTTTGTGACCCCATGAAATGCAGCACACCAGGCTTCCCTGTCCATCACCAACTCCTGGAGTTCATTCAGACTCAGGTCCATCAAGTCAGTGATGCCATCCAGCCATCTCATCCTCTGTCCTCCCCTTCTCCTCCTGCCCCCAATCCCTCCCAGCATCAGAGTCTTTTCTAATGAGTCAACTCTTCACGTGAGGTGGCCAAAGTACTGGAGTTTCAGCTTTAGCATCATTCCTTCCAAAGAAATCCCAGGGCTGATCTCCTTCTGAATGGAGTGGTTGGATCTCCTTGCAGTCCAAGGGACTCTCAAGAGTCTTCTCCAACACCACAGTTCAAAAGCATCAATTCTTTGGCGCTCAGCTATCTTCACAGTCCAACTCTCACATCCATACATGACCACTGGAAAAACCATAGCCTTGACTAGACAGACCTTTGTTGTCAAAGTAATGTCTCTGCTTTTCAATATACTATCTAGGTTGGTCATAACTTTTCTTCCAATGAGTAAGCGTCTTTTAATTTCATGGCTGAAATCACCATCTGCAGTGATTTTCGAGTCCAAAAAATAAAGTCAGTCACTGTTTCCACTGTTTCCCCATCTATTTCCCATGAAGTGATGGGACCAGATGTCATGATCTTCGTTTTCTGAATGTTGAGCTTTAAGCCAACTTTTTCACTCTCCACTTTCACTTTCATCAAGAGGCTTTTGAGTTCCTCTTCACTTTCTGCCATAAGGGGGGTGTCATCTGCATATCTGAGGTTTGATTTTTCTCCTGGCAATCTTGATTCTAGCTTGTGCTTCTTCCAGCCCAGCGTTTCTCATGATGTACTCTGCATAGAAGTTAAATAAGCAGGGTGACAATATACAGCCTTAATGTACTCCTTTTCCTATTTGGAACCAGCCTGTTGTTCCATGTCCAGTTCTAACTGTTGCTTCCTGACCTGCATATAGGTTTCTCAAGAGGCAGGTCAGATGGTCTGGTATTCCCATCTCTTTCAGAATTTTCCAGTTTATTGTGATCCACACAGTCAAAGGCTTTGGCATAGTCAATAAACCAGAAATAGATGTTTTTCTGGAACTCTCTTGCTTTTTCCACAATCCAACAGATGCTGGCAATTTGATCTCTGGTTCCTCTGCCTTTTCTAAAACCAGCTTGAACATTTGCTATATAAGATACTAAATTCCAACTAGAGTTAAATCACTCACACTTGTTTTCTATGTTATTTGCTACCACATGAGCCATATGAGGAAAATATGACATCCAACACCATCCCATGGAAAACTGGTAACTGAGTACAGTCACACTATTGAATATATTAAGAATAATAAAAGTTTAGCCTTATAAGTTACCATAAAAGCAGTGGTTTAATGTTGCTCATAGCCATGTAGGTATATCTACAATTGATGATAAAATTTAGAGTCCATCCTAAATTTTAAAATAGTCCTAAGTATTCATGTTAATCTTATTATTGTTGAATAACCATATTATTTCTGATATACAAATAGGAACTAGAGTCTCATTATCTATTTCTATATCTACCTCTCCATCTATTTATATCTATGCTATGCTATGCTATGCTAAGTCACTTTAGTCGGGTCCGACTCTGTGTGACCCCCTAGACGGTAGCCTACCAGGCTCCCCCATCCCTGGGATTCTCCAGGCAAGAACACTGGAGTGGGTTGCCATTTCCTTCTCCAATGCATGAAAGTGAAAAGTGAAAGTGAAGTCTTTCAGTCATGTCCGCCTCTTAGCGACCCCATGGACTGCAGCCTACCAGGCTCCTCCGTCCATGGGATTTTCCAGGCAAGAGTACTGGAGTGGGGTGCCATTGCCTTCTCCACTATTTATATCTACCGATCTGAAATAATATACTGGCAAATAAGATAGCAAATAAATGCACTTTGAGAAGAACTCTTAAATTATATTCACTTGTCTTTGCAGAGTCCAAATTCCACAATCACTTACACTAAAATGAATAATTTATTATTATTTATTAGTGCCAATTACACATATTTTACTTGTAAGATATTATTAGCACTGTTACAATGTATTTTCAACCACATCCATTATGCAATAATGTATCTTGGCTACATAAATCAAGATAAGAGCTTCTTTTTATGACTCTCTGGAGGTATGAAACAAAAGATTAAGACTATTAGGAAGGCTAAAAATAGCTGACTCACATATTTCTGTCATCAAGGATGAAAATTGCATGTTTTCAATATCGGAAACAAATGGTCAAATCACTAATTCCAGAGTATTTTACTCTTAAATTACTGTTCAAAAGTAACTGTGATTTTAAGATCAGTATCTTGCCAAAAAATACTCTGTATTTGATAAAGACTATAAGCAAAGAAATATTAACAGAGAGGATGACATTTTCACTCATTTAAATTAGCTCGAGTGTGGTATTTAGATCTATGTGAGTTTATGCATTTTTGTTTGTGCATATACAAATATTTTGGGGCCTCCCCAGTGGCTCAGTAGGAAAGAATCTAATCTACCAATGTAGGAGATCTGGGTTCTATCCCTGAGTTGGGAAGATGCCCTGGAGAAGGAAATGGCAACCCACTCCAGTATTCTTGCCTGGGAAATTCCATGAACAGAGGAGCCTGGCTGGTTACAGTCCATGGGTTCTCAAAGATTTGGATACGACTTAGCTACTAAACAATAAGAACATAAAAATATTTCAGTAAGAATGACTCTCTTTTGTGTGTGTGTGTGTGTGTGTGTGTGTGTGTGTGTTGAAGGTGTATGTGAGTAAGGGGGTGTGTGTCATCCAAAACACCCTATAATTGACTGACACTTCACAGAGATTTTAACTTTGACGATTCTTTGCTGTATAGTCACTCTGAAACAAAAACTGTTTTTCATAGTTTTATAAACATTTTAAGGGGATTTGTTTTATGACTGATATGTAGTACCCTTGATATTCTACCTCTTATCTCCACTGGCTTCTCCAGAAAGCAAAATTCAAAACCCTTTTAAATGAACCCCAAACACTTCAAGTTTAATCCCATCATCACCATGTTTCTTCCAATTAAATCCTAAAGCTTTCATAAAAAAAAAAAAAAAAAAAAAGGAGTAATCCAGCCAGTTAATTCTTGGTTTTGACTACAGTGGATGTGGGGCACCAGACTGGCATGAGTCTTATTGGAAATTCCTGATATATCTGGGTAATTGAACTGGGGACCTTTCCAAGCAAATGCTCTTCTACGAAACAGGATAGTATTACAGTCTAGGGAGATGTAAATGCAGATCATCAACCTTCAGAGATTTCTCTTGGCTGAAAGCATAGATGTAATTAGACATTCAACAGTTTTTCTTCTTCAAACTAATCTGTTTACCTCCCTGTGGGTGGGCTTAAAACCAAATCTAAAACCTGAAATCATTTTATCATCAATGCTGACTGTCAGAGGCTCTGTCTACATGAAGCCAAAATAGCCAGATGGAAAGTGAAAAGCAACATCCATCATCTAAACATTTCCCTTTCCCATTGCCAAGCCTGTAGATACTTGGAAACAACGTCACGGTTGACTGGATGTTTTACTTTTAATCTAGAGGTTTTGGTATTGTGTAGATACAATCTCAGCATGTAACTTCCTGTACAAAATTCCCAGATCGGCACAATGCTAGATACATTAGAAAAATAACACACACACACACATATTACATTGAACTGTATTATCTTAAACCATGAATAATGCATTATGTTCAGTACTATAGCAGATATTGTGCTGAATAACCACAATTGAAAACAAAAAATAATCACATACATGCACATATTAGTGTCCTAAAGTGTAAGTGTTAGTCGCCCAGTCGTGCTCAACTCTTTGTGACCCCATGGACTGCAGCCCACCAGGCTCTTCTGTCCGTGAGATTTTCCAGGCAAGAATACTGGAGTGGGTTGTCATTTCCTTCTCCAGGGGATCTTCTCGACTCAGGGATTGAACCCAGGTCTCCTGCATTGCAGGCAGATTCTTGGTGGTTCAGTCAGTAAAGAATCTGCCTGCAATGCAGGAGACACAGGGTTCCATCTCTGGGTTGGCAAGATCCGCTGGAGGAGGGAATGGCTAACAACTCCAGTATTCTTGCCTGGAGAATTCCATGGACAGAGGAGCCTGGTGGGCTATAGTCCATGTGGTCCAAAGAGTCAGACACAACTGTGTGACTTACACATTTTCACACTTTTTTTTTTTTTTAAACCAACTGAGCCACCACTATGCCATTGACCTGCAAAGTCCCAAATATTCATTATACGGTCTTTCAGAGAGAAGACTTTATTACTCTTATTACATAATATATTTAGAGAAGCAAACTGGAATGCAGTGTAAATGTCATCTATGCTGCATACTGCTGCTATGTGTGCTTTGGATGGGTGCATTGAGTCCATAGGACCGGAAGGGGATTCAGTCCAGATCACTTAGAACCAGTCAGGTTAAAGACTAAATAATACTTAATATGAAGAGAATAGGGCTTCCCAGGTGGTGCTAGTGGTAAAGAACCTGCCTGTCAATGCAGGAGACAAGAAATGCAGGTTCGATCCCTGTGTAGGGAACATCCCCTGGAGGAGGGCACGGCAACTCACTCCAGTATTTTTGCCTGGAGAATCCCCACAGACAGGGAAGTCTGGTGGGCTGCAATCCATGGGGTTGCAGAAAGGCAGACAGGACTGAAGCGACTTAACACACAACAGGGGAAGAGAATAACAGCAAAATGAGGCATACAGTTATTTTTTTTCAAAGAGCTATGTTTTCAATGTGATTTTATACTGTATTTTTAGCATCTACAAGAAAAAATCTGGTGGGCAATACGACAAAATTTGAGCACTAGGAAACTGATGATGGGATAATTATATCAATGAGGCATATGCTTTTGACATAAAATCAATGGTGATATATGGAATTGTTTGAAGGCTGGTGGTAGAGGCATTTTGGAAAGTGTTTTAACATCTCATTAGTTCAAAGATAACCCTATTTAATTGGAATTTGATGCCAATGGTTTTAAAAACAAAGTAATTACAACATGAATGATGACACCTTAACTAATTTATCTTGAAAAACCAAATGCTAATATTTTAGATGTTAATAAAATTTTTATCAAACAATGATGGTCATAGGGTCTAATAACTGCTTGAGATTTGAAGGCATGGTTGGCTTTGGGAAAACTGTGTACATGTTTGTGCCAGGTTTCCTGTTTGAAAACAAGGGCATGATAACAGTTCTTCATCCATAATCTCATTGGCTGAATTAAATGACTCGTTCCAAGAAAAGCACTTAAATAATAAATTGGTTTTATTGTTTAATTGAAGCATAAATGTGTTGTACTTCAAAACAGAATTCAAGCAAATATTTTCCTGTTTATCACTTTGTTTCAACAATATTTTGAGAGCTAAAAAACTGCTTCTTCTGCAGAGAATATGTGGAGTTTTATAAGCCTCAGTCCTGCATATTTTATCCAGCATGAGATTCAGAGAAAAACTAAGGGAAGAAAGTGGTACCTGAAAATAGATATGGTGTGTTTATTCTTCCTACCTGTTCACCCCATTCTCCTAGCTTTGGCCATGTCTTTATTCTCTGTGGTTTATACAAGATGTAAAATATAGAATAATTTAAAGTAGTAAGAAAAACAAATAAAAGATAAATACAATTCTGTCATTCAGACTTGGACATAGTGCAACTTAAGATGTGATTTTTAATGCTATTTTCTCCTCTTTAAAAATGTAGGCACATATACAAAATACACACTCAACACAAAATTAGACTGATAAGTGAAGTGTTAGTTGTTCAGTCATGTCCAACTCTTTGCCCCTCAGGCTCCTCTGTCCATGGGATTCTTCAGGTAAGAATGAATGCTGAGCGTGTTGCCATAGAATATCCAAACAAACTCCACAATTTTACTTACTTTGGTAAATACTTATATATTCCAGTTCGGATAAACACAGTATAACATTCACAATACTAGTTAGTTATAACTCATGGTATCTATTCACCATAATGAAAGTTTCATTTATAATGAATGGACACATTCATAGAAAATTATGTTGGCACCCTGAAATTTACCTCAAACCACATGCATTTATAATAATTTAATTGCTATTTTTTTAGATAGAGCAACTTCAATTGTGAAATTATCACTATCCTGTAACATTGGAATACAAGGGTAAATACATAAATAAATAAATTGTATAGATATAAGTCAATGTATAATATTTTCATAAATAGTTGCAAGCTTGTAAACTCTTAGTGTATTACTTTGTTATTGTTTGCATGCTATATTACAGGCCAAAATAATTAATTAAAAAAGGTTATTTCTGTATCTTTATACTGAGTATTCACTGCACTTCTATTACAGGACTGATGTCATGGCATAATTCCTGCTTGTAAACTCTTAGTGTATTACTTTGTTATTGTTTGCATGCTATATTACAGGCCAAAATAATTAATTAAAAAAGGTTATTTCTGTATCTTTATACTGAGTATTCACTGCACTTCTATTACAGGACTGATGTCATGGCATAATTCCTATTTTGTTGTTCATTTCCAAGGCTCAGCATACTATAAACCAATTCTCAGGTTGCATTATGTGGTGATTGATTGAGATCTGAGAGTTTTAGGGGACAAGTTTGTTTATTGGGAAGATACAAAATGAAAATATTATATGATTTGAACTTCATAGTAGAAGTTAGTCATCAAACTGCACAGCTGCTTTTCCTAGCTTTATCCACAAACTAGGAAGAAAAAAAATTGGCTTCAGAGAAGGAGGAGAGAAAGTAAGAAACTGAGATGCTATTTATGAAGCTGAAAACCTCCATGGTGAGGACTTCCTCCCATTTTTAAGACAGAGATTGGGAACACATGTATACCTGTGGCGGATTCATTTTGATATTTGGCAAAACTAATACAATTATGTAAAGTTTAAAAATAAAATAAAATTGGAAGAATAAAAAAAAAATAAATAAATTCCAAAAAAAAAAAAAGAGAATATGAGGATTGGTATTCCGTGTGTTTCTTATAGAAGGTTTTTTGGTTTATTTTGTTTATTTGTTTGTTGTTTTAATATATATGTTTGAATGAATGCAACATGGGTCCTGAAATTTCTGTCTATTTTATTCATAACTCTATCACCTCTACCTAGAACAGTGATTGGCACACAATAGACAGCAAATACGAATACCTTCAAAACTGGCTTCTACCTTTTGATTTAGATGGCTCTTTAGCTCCCTCATTTCATCTGTGTTCTAACTAAAGGAAAGTAGAGAAAATCTCTCTTCCATTCAAAGATGCTGGAATCTCAATATCTTTTCAGTTGCAGTCATCAGTCAGGACTTCGCCCCATGACTATTCTTCCAGTAGAGTGTGAAATGTTATTTATTTGGAGATTAGCTAAAATGTGAAAGTTCTAATACTAACAAAGAAAAAAAAAGGAAATAATTAACATTCCACGCCACAATAATTTTTCTTTTAAAAATTCAGCTATAAAACAAATATTAATCCTATCTTTCTTATGGAGTGGTCACTAAAGGAACTGGGCATGGTTATTTCAAAAGTGTGTGATGAAACAATGTCATTTCGACTTAATCATAAAATATTTAAATAAGTAATATAATTTATTAATAAGTAGCTATTTTCTGTTTTATTTTTATATATAATTCAGAGATACAGTATTTTTTCTAGGAAATCATTATTATAAACACTAAAAAATCATTAAGTCTTCTTGGTTCATTGTATTGCATTCTCATAAAATTTATATTCTTGGAAATGTGAGTGTCTTTGAGGTGATAAATATCTTCCAAATGCTAAAAACCTTAAACTCTCCTATTTTTTCATCAAAGAAATCTGTGATAAAATTAATTATTTGAAGGTACTTGACTAAATTCCATACAATATAAATGATAAAAGGAAAATAGTAAATGTAAAATAGATTAGTCAAGAATTAAGAGACACAGTAGGAGGGATGAACTAATAGTTTGGGATTAACCAATCCACACTATTACATATCAGATCAGATCAGATCAGATCAGTCGTTCAGTCGTTCTGACTCTTTGCATATAAAATAGGTAAAAAATAAGGACCAACTGTATAGCAAGGGAATGACATTCAATATCTTATAATAACTTTTTATGGAAAAGCATCTGAAAAAACAGATATAATTCGAAAAAGAATCACTTTGCTATATACCTGAAAGTAACAGAACATTGTAAATCAACTATACTTCAGATTAAAAAAGAATTGAGTGTGTGTGTGTGTGTGTGTGTGTGTGTGTGTATATATATATATATATATATATATAAAGCAGTTTGTCTGGAAGGAAATTAAGGCCTGCTCATCAGAACTCTGCAATTTAGAAAAACATTATTTTTGTAGGGGCTTATAATTGTGCATATGCATAAAACATATTTTCCTATTATAAAAAAGTCTGTTTTACAACTAAAAGGAAATATTGCTCTGTAGGCAATTTAACAGTTGAGTCTAGTAAATTTAAATAATGAGTCAACTCAACTCAAACAAAATAACTATTAACAAGTTCTACTGAAGTGAAGAGATCAAATAAGGATTCTGGATTTAATGCAATCAGTTAATTTTTACCATACCAAACTTCTTTACTATACACCAATAGAGAAAAGTGGTGAAATATAATGCTGATTTGTGGAATTTGCAATTTTATAGAATTTAGAAAAAGATATACTTGGGATATATCTCATGATATAAATAAAGACAGAAAAGAAAGTTTACAGAGTAGGGCTGAACAGACAGTGAAAAAATACACACAAGAGGAAAAGCCACCTAATTAAAATAACAATGAGTGATGAGACTGTCAATACATGCTAGTTTTTCATAAATTCTTTTCTGCATTAGGAATTCTTATTCCAGAATTTTAATTGCTTTCTATTTTTATAATAATTGAAAACATTTAAATAAGTTTGCAGCATGCATATTTTAAAGTGACACTGAAATCAGTTCCCTGTATAAGAGTTGTGTGTATTTAAAATATACAATTTCCTATTTATTTATACATACATATATATATATATATCTGAATCACTTGCTGTACACCTAAAACTAACACAACATTGTATATCAACTGTACTTCAATAATTTTTTTAAAGTGGAAAAATAGAATTAAAAAATCTTTTCAAAGACAAAGAGAAAATTTTTTATATACTAGGAGAAAATGTGATCCCCAAAACTGAGGCGGTTTAGGTAATGAACAAGGACACTCTTGACAGTTTTGCTGAAATAACCAGTGCTGATTGGGTCTGTCCCCGGCTAAGATATAAAGTCACCTTCATTTTATTCTAGTCTTCATGTTTTCTCTTTGGAAAATTTTCCTAAAGTAACAATCTTGTTCTTCTATAGACAGAAGTCAAAGGCGAGTGAGATTCTTCTAGACGTGAAACTCTTCTAGGCCTTATTTGGTCACTGGCAAATCTGTAATGAGCATATATATATACCCTGCCCACCTTTTGCCCATGGTAGAAACTCCTGGTAATTTTTCACCTTTGCCAATGATGAGAAAGATAAATCTGCCTAATTTAGGGGTGTCATATTAACTCACTTGTTCACAGTGATATATGTTATAATCTCTAGCTCAAGTTCTTGTGAATAATTAAGTTGACAGTTTTATCTCCCTTTTTTTTTTATCAGCTATTTTCAAATCCCAGTGTGGAATATACAGAGCCTGAGAGAGAGGAGTGATGATATTTACTCTCACTCTGGTATAATCGAATTGCTTATAAATTGACTTTGAACAATATCAGCACTATCTGAAAGCACATCATTACACACAATGCATAATATGTGTGAGAGTAAATATATGCCCCCACTATATATGTATATGTATCAGTTCAGCTCAGTTGCTCTGTCGTGTCTGATTCTTTGTGACCCCAAGGACTGCAGCACACCAGGCTTCCCTGTCCATCACCAACTCCTGGAGCTCACTCATGTCCATCAAGTCAGTGATGCCATCCAACCATCTCATCCTCTGTTGTCTCTTTCTCTTCCTGCCATCAATCTTTCCCAGCATCAGGGTCTTTTCAAATGAGTCAATTCTTCACATCAGTAGTAACAAAGTAAAAATAATCACCAGTAATTTAGTAGTATACTACATTACCTTTAAATATGTCTTAATAGATGCCATAGGTTTATTCCATATACTTTCTTCTTTTAAGGATTCTGCCTCCATACCATGATTTTTCTATATCATAGCATCGGCAAATTGGTGTTTTTTTTTTTGGAGGGAGGGTCAGAAATTATCTTACTTAAATCTATGAATGTTTCTTACTTCATTAGGTTCTCTCTGCAAGTGTCACAACCTCAGAGAAACCTTCCTCGACTGCTATATAAAAAAATGTCCTGCTTATAAGAGCATCACTTCCTAAACCCTTGACTTTTTTAGTTTTCTATATTACACAAATAATTTTGTGAAGTCATGATATAGTTTATGTGCATTTTTAACCTTCCTTACTACAGAGATCTGTCTTACACTTGCACTGATTTATGCTCAGGGATAAGAAAAGCATCTGGTATATTTTGGATACTTAATGTGTTGAATGAAAAACAGGACTACATGCTGTGGGACAGCTATGGACAGAAATGGAAGTAACACACTACATTTACAAGAGAGAAACTGTACCATGCATGTTTTTGCTTAAATTCAATTTCTTTTTTTCTAAATCCAAAATATATTTACTTATTTTTAAAAAAATACAGAAGTGATTTAAGAGGCTTGAAACAGTTTTCTGCTTACCAAACAGCTTAATCTTGTGGAGCACATAATTCCATTTCATTATAATGAAGTAACTTGTACCCTAGAAAAGTTAAAGTAACTTCAATTTTTCCTGCTAATGCAAAACTGAACACTACCATAGATAACTTTAGTCTATAGATTTACAGGGAAAACCTAGAGGTTTCCTCCTTAAATAATGTAGAATAGAAATTCAAATAAAAAGATCTTGCAGAAGAGATGAAGATGAGGGCAAGGCTCATTACTGCTATGTAACAGTACATAACTTTTATACAACACTAATAAATTTCAAAGAATGTTCACCTTATATGGGAGGGATTTTGCTTGTTTGTTTGCTTTATTTGTTTTGTTTTCTTTTAACATTCAGTGACATAAATGATTCACTCAATGACTCAGAAATTAAATGGATTGCAACCCAGGTCTTTGGGTCTCTCTCTCCCCATCTTTTATTTTTTTAAACATAAATATTTCCTTCTTCATAAAAATAATTGAGTTCCTATTATACATTGTACCAGATAGAAGTGAGTCTTCACCGAGTTCCTAGTACGGTGTCGGAGACTGGTGTGTAAATGAACGTGGGGTATATGTGAGTGCACGCATGCCAATTTGCTTTGGCTGTGTCTGACTTTTCGCAACCCTATGGACTGTAGTCCACCAGGCTCCTCTGTCTATGGGATTCTCCAGGCATGAACACTGGAGTGGGTTGTCATGCCCTCTTCCAGGGGATCTTTTGGACCCAGGGATCAAACCCATGTCTCTTATGTGTCCTGCATTGGCAGGCAGTGCCTGGTGATGAGCTCACAAATGGAAAACATAGAGTAAAGTGCTGTGGGAGCCATGAGGAGGGAGGACCTAATGCTGACTAGGAAGAAAAGACAGGCGTAATGGGGTGGGTGACATTTGACCTGTGTCCTGAAAGAACTCAAAGGTGTTATCATTAATATTTTGTTTATTTTTACCAGTGAGCATCAATGAGATGATTAAGATAGCATACTTGGATTATAGACTATATTATGGGGAAACTTTTTTCCCTCTCTGAAAAGCTATAAGTAGATGGTTACATCCTTCCACTTCTGTCCATTGATATTTTCTGGCAGTTTCCTTCCCTGGTTGTATTTCATGTAAGATGATTCCATTTCCCAGTGGTTTTTGTTTGCTTGATCACATTCTATGAGTTCATGAAGCCCCTAACTCCTTTCATATATCACATTATCAATTTATTAATTCATTTTTTCAAAAACTTCACTATTCTGAATCATGGGATACAGTGGTGATGATGGCCAAGTCTTTGTTCTAATGGAATTAAATGTTTCTGCACCCTGGACTCTGCTCAGCCAAGAAGTTCCTCTCTGTTCATGAGACATCTTCTGGACACTTACTCACTCCTGCATTTGTAGCCAGCTGGCAACCTGAGTGGGGTGAAGTGTCCAAGATGGTAATAGTTATCATTAAGAGTGTTTTAACTCGGATATCTGTTAGGACTGGGACTGGGCTGGGCTTCTCTCTCTCCAGCATTCTTTTTTCTTTGGAATCTGTACATGTACCTGACCTTTAATTCTCAAGGAGATCTTCTCTCTCAATATTGCTTTGGCTATCTTTTTGTCTTTTGTGTCTCCATACAAATTTTAAGATTTTTTTAATCTAGTTCTGTTAAAAAAAAAAAGCCATGGTATCTCATTACAGTAAGAGGGGCAGATATTCTTGTGAACTAAATAAATTTAATAATTCAGTTCTAAGTCCTTTAGTTCTCCTCAAGAAAAAAAAAAAAAGGTTAAATGATGGTATGGTTTTATTATGAAAAACAAAATGTGTGCTAATAACTTAGGATGTAGTTAAACTGAAAATGTTATAATAGTAGAACTTCATCTGTATATAATTTGTGGTAAAATAAAGACACTAACAAAATTAAAATGAACTAAACTCAAAAAGAATAGTTGGGATTCAAAAGTCTGCTTTATATCAAGTTCAATTTTACACAAGCACAAGCTGACATCATTGAGTAAAAAAAAGAGCAAAAGATTTTTTAAAGGTTGAGCAGTCATCAGAATAATTTAAATATAATTAATTGCAAGTAAAAAAAGAAAACATTTATCGTATCTTAAGAACTCAAATACAGTCATCAAACAGAATTTTGAGATTATCCTAAACCTTTGTCATGACTGAAACAACAGTGTGAACAAACAGGTAGCAGTAAGTCAAGAAACAAAAATCAATTGATAAGGCAAGGTTGTAATATTTAACACACCATTTTCTAAACTATTAAGGCCAAAGGACATTCCTAATAACTACTGTGGACTAATAACTGACTAATTATAGAACTAGGAACTCTGTATTTAAGCATACACACGTTCCTGTTAAAGAAACTTACTTTAAATTTTACTTGCTAACAACTTAGTATTATTTTTAGCTAAATGATTCTGACAGTAGAGTAAATAAAGAGGGTATAAGAACTGGGATTTGGTTCAGTTCAGTTGTTCGGTCATGCCTGACTCTGTGAACACATGGCTAACAGAACACCAGGCTTCCCTGTCCATCACCAACTCTGGGATCTTGCCCAAACTCACGTCCATCTAATCTGTGGTACCATGCAATCATCACATCCTCTCTCGTCCCCTCTCCTCCTTCCTTCAGTCTTTACCATCATCAGGGTCTTTTCTAATGAGTCAGTGCTTCACACTAGGTGGCCAAAGTATTGCTGTTTCATCTTAAGGATCAGTCCTTCCAATGAATATTAGGACTGATTTCCTTCAGGATTGACTGGTTTGACCTCCTTGCAGACCAAGAGACTCTCAAGAATCTTCTCCAACACCACTGTTCAAAAGCATCAATTCTTTGGCACTCAGCCTTCTTTATGGTCCAACTCTCACATCTATACATGACCACTGGAAAATCCATAGCTTTGACTGTATGGACCTTTGTCAGCAAAGTGATGCCTCTGCTTTTTAATATGCTTTCTAGTTTTGTCATAGCTTTTCTTCCAAGGAGCACAGGACTTTTGATTTTGTGGCTCCAGTTGTTACCTGCAGTGATTTTGGAGCCCAAGGAAATAAGGTCTGTCACTGTTTCCATTGTTTCCCCATCTTTTTGTCATGAAGTGAAGGAACCGGATACCATGATCTTCGTTTTTTGAATGTTGAGTTTTAAACCAGCTTTTTCACTCTCATCTTTCAATTTCACCACCAGGGTCTTTAGCTCCTCTTCACTTTCTGCTGTAAGGGTGGTGTCATCTGCTTTAGAACATATCTGATATACTTTAATCTTAGTACAGCAGTAGCTCTACAAAAGCAACCTTCATATTCAGTTAAAGCAGTTATGCTCTCAGGCCATGGGCTTCTGTTCAGTCTCTCTCATGTCTGACTCTGCAACCCCATGGACTGTGGCCCACCAGACTCCTCTGTCCATAGGATTTCTAAGGCAAGGATACTGGAGTGGGTTGCCATTTCCTTTTCAGGGGATCTTTTGGACCCAGGGATCAAATCCACATCTCCTGCATTTGGCAAGCAGATTCTTTACTACTGAGCCACTTGGGAAGCCCTCCTCAGGAGGAGGACAGACTATAAAATGGGATACATAAGCAAGCCCTCTAGATATTTTGTGCTTATAGGTATTTATTCCTCATAGAGTCACTATTTGAATTACCTAAATGGGAAATTTCAGTGATTTTTTTCAAACAAATTTTACTCTAGGCTGACTAGCGAAAAATGACACCCAAGAGGAGAAAAGCTATGATTTCTTGTTTTTTAAAAACTCAGAATTTACTAACATAATTATCAGTGAAAGGCACAGCATATCTTTTTCTGTAGAAAACATGAAAAATGTAGTTCCATTTGTTATGTATAATCTAAGGAATGATACATAAAAATGTCAGTAGTCACCCTTTTGACACTAAAGCATAATCGTATAATAGTTATTATTTTAACCTTTTCCTTTGGGATTGACTTTTTAATGTTTGGTCTGCCTTCTCACATGTAAGTAACCCTGATAAAAGCAAATTTAAAATATAAAAAGGTCACTATCATATTGTGCTCATTTGTGCTATATTGGTCATTTAAAGGTATAATATTTCAACCTGATAACTGAAATTGTAAAAAGGAATTTAAAATGTTATTAATCTATTTCTGTAACAAAGCACAAAGAAGAAAAAATAATATATATTTATTAATACATGTAGTCCTATGTCTTTTACTATGTAGAATTAGAATGTTATTTTTATTGATATAAAGAAGCAAATTCTAATAAAATATATTTTAAAAAACCTAAATAGCATTAATGAAAACTCCTAAAGACTACCCATATTGTAACTTCTCCATATATATAACATATAATATATACATGACATATCCTCAGAGTAAGATTTGTATTACTGTATGATGAAATTAGTCCTTTTAATTTACTATGTTAATAATGTATTAAATACTAATTTTAATTTTTTGTAAGGGATATAGTGCTAAATAAATTATTTTTCATTTCAATTTGTATTTAGCAAATTCAGTTTAGTCTAAGAGCTTATATATATAAAATTAAGATCATCAAATAAATTATTTTTCCATGATTTTTAATTATTTTCAATGACTAGTTTCTATTTCACCTCTTTTATTAACCTATGCAGGAATATAAGAATCAAACAACAGTAGATTTTGAGACTATCATTACTTAGTTTCAGTTCAGAAGAGATCATCACTTTAGCTCCAGGTGTTTACTTTATATCACCGAGAGTTCTGCATAGTGCGGTGAATCATCAAAATTCATGGATTATGCAGTTGTGAATTCTATTCGCTAAACTTTATTTGTAACCCCAAATCTTTTTTTGGCCATGCATGGACATGTGCATCCCCTGATGAGATCAAACAAGCCAAGATTACCCCTTCTTATTTCAGATCTTACAAGTGCCCACAAGATCTATTTAATGCCACATATTTTTGTGTCTTATGGTATGTGTGAGTGTGCAGTTTTGCTAATCAAAATGGTCACAAAGTGTAGTACTGAAATGCTGCCAAGCCAAAGAAGACTATGTCATGCTTATGAAGAAAATGTCTGTTAGATAAGCATACAGTGTTGGTAGCCATGGGCTAAATGTTACTGAATCATATATATGGAAGTCTACACTTGGGTTTCCCAGGTGGCTTAGTGGTAAAGAATCTGTCTGCCAATGTAGGAGATGCAGGTTTAATCCCTGGGTGAGGAAGATTTTCCAGAGAAGGAAATGCAACTCATGAACAGTATGTTTGCTCGGGAAATCCCATGGATAAAGGAGCCTGGGGTCACAAGAGTCAGACACAACTTAGCAACTAAGCAACAACAGCAATAATACCCTAATATGTTTCCAAACCTCTAGTTTTGAAAAGTAATTAAACAAAGAGGTCACTAGACTTAGGTAATTTTCACAGGCAAACCTAAGCAACAATCAGTGCACTCAAATTGAAGAAAATGAAACTTCAGAACCACCTATTTCACTAGCTAACTAGGCTTTCCATATAAGTCAACTGCTTGAACTATGCCCAGTCAGATACTATCTTTGCTTTGCTTCCACATCTTGTCTAAAAAACCCCTCCCCCTAGTTCCTGTGGTAGAGGACTCCTAACCATTGTGGCTTTGGTGCTACCAGATTCAAACCAATATACACCCAAATAAATACTTGGAAATTTTAAGTTTGCCTCAGTTCACCTTCCAACAAGTCTTTTCCATTAAAATCTTTCCTCAAAGAGCTTTCAGAAGAATCTATCTTGAATACATATCTGACAACGTCACTTTCTTGTTTAAATTCTTTGAGTGAGTCCCCATTACCTCTATGCTGCTGCTGCTGCTAAGTTGCTTCAGTCCTGTCCGACTCTGTGTGACCCCATAGACGGCAGCCCACCAGGCTCCTCCATCCCTGAGATTCTCCAGGCAAGAACACTGGAGTGGGTTGCCATGTCCTTCTCCAATGCATGAAAGTGAAAAGTGAAAGTGATGTCGCTGAGTCTTGTCCAACTCTTAGCGACCCCATGGACTGTGGCCCACCAGGCTCCTCCGTCCATGGGATTTTCCAGGCAAGAATGTTGGAGTGGGGTGCCATAAAAATCTATATAACAGGAATTTTTACCCCTTGATCTTGCTTCTGCATAACTCCCTGTCCATATCATTCATATGTCTCTGAATTTGTGATTCAACAATACAATACAGTCTTTTAATTTTCCTCACATACCCTGTGGCCTATTATGTAAATGCATTTCCTTGTCCTGTTTACCTTTCTTCATAATGTTCATGTACTGCTTCAATTCTTTCCTATGCTGCCCTCAATACTTTCAGGAAAATTTATTTTGATGTATTTTTTTGGTGTCTCTGTACTCAATGTGAAATGTGTTAGAAACATTTCATTTTCTTTTTTGCATTCATATGTCTATTTTTGGATTTGCTTTTCTATTAGATGCCTTATTCATCTTCACATCCTTCAGTTCAGTTCAGTTCAGTCGCTCAGTCGTGTCCGACTCTTTACAACCCCATGAATTGCAGCACGCCAGGCCTCCCTGTCCATTACCAACTCTTGGAGTTCACCCAAACTCATGTCCATCAAATCGGTGATGCCATCCAGCCATCTCATCCTCTGTCATCCCCTTCTCCTCCTGCCCCCAATCCCTCCCAGCATCAGAGTCTTTTCCAATGGGTCAACTTTTAGCATGAGGTGCCAAAGTATTGGGGTTTCAGCTTTAGCCTCAGTACTTCCAAAGAACATCTTTAGACCTACCTAGATACCTCTGTGTTGGATCTAGACTCTCAGCAACATGAAAGTGAACCTTCGCAAGGACCTAATTCAGCTGAATTACTTAGTTCCAGAAATATATATTCCTAAGATCTACCCCCAAAGTTGCTAATTTAGTCATGTCTATGTAGGCTTTTTAAAACAAGCCTAAAAGGTTAATCATGGAGCACATATTAAGAAACATTAGCTTAGATGTTCTATTAGTCTCTTTTATATCTAATAGATCATCCTATTGATAAGAAAATTAAAAAAAAATTCACATAGTAATAATTTCATTAAATCCTATTCTGAATAATTGGTATCATTTTATAAATGATATAGTAATGATGGGGTGTTCCCAGGTGGCTCAATGGTAAAGAATCAGCTTGTTAATGCAAGAGATGCAGGCTCCATCCCTGATTTAGGAAGATCCCCTGGAGAAGGGAATGGCAAGCCATACAATATTCTTGCCTGGAAAATTCCATAGACAAAGGAGCCTGGCAAGCTACAGTCCATGTGGTTGCAAAGAGTTAGACATGACTAAGAGACTAGAAACTAACAACAACATAGTAATGATGAGGTCATATGTCTTTGTACTGCATTGAAAATGAAAGTTAAAGTCGCTCTGTCATGTCCAACTCTTTGGGACCCCGTGAACTATACAGTCCATGCAATTCTCCAGGACAGAATACTTAGCCTTGCCCATTTCCAGGGTATCTTCCCAACTCAAGGATCAAACCCAGGTCTCCCACATTGCAGGTGGATTCTTTACCAGCTAGGCCACAAGGGAAGCTCAAGAATACTGGAGTGGATAGCCTATCTCTTCTCCAGTGAATTGTCCCAACTCAGGAATCAAATTGGGGTCTCCTGCATTGCAGGTGTATTCTTTACCAACTGAATTATCAGGAAAGCCCTTGTAGGGCATTAAGAGAATTAAAAGTTTAGAATGAATGTTCAAGGATAAGATAAGCATTCTTGTGGTTTGTGATTGTTGTTTGTTGTTCTTCATAATTTCTTTATGCAGAAAGCACTACTACATTCCCCTACTTGTACATCTCTCTTTGACTTTCAAACAGTAACAAAGATGGAAAGAACATGTGAAAATGCATCTTTGTAAAGAAAGTTATGACCAACCTAGATAGCATATTAAAAAGCAGAGATATTACTTTGCCAACAAAGGTCCATCTAGTCAAGGCTATGGTTTTTCCAGTGGTCATGTATGGATGTGAGAGTTGGATTGTGAAGAAAGCTGAGGGCCAAAGAATTGATGCTTTTGAACTGTGGTGCTGGAGAAGACTCTTGGGTGTCCCTTGGACTGCAAGGAGATCCAACCAGTCCATCCTAAAAGAGATCAGTCCTGAGTGTTCATTGGAAGGACTGATGCTGAAGCTGCAACTCCAATACTTTGGCCACCTCATGTGAAGAGTTGACTCATTGGAAAAGACTCTGCTGCTGGGAGGGATTGGGGGCAGGAGTGGAAGGGGATGACAGAGGATCAGATGGCTGGATGGCATCACTGACTGGATGGACATGAGTTTGGGTGAACTCCAAGAGTTGGTAATGGACAGGGAGGCCTGGCGTGCTGCAATTCATGGGGTCGCAAAGAGTCGGACACGACTGAGCGACTGAACTGAACTGAACTGAACTGAAAGAACCTTTAAGCACTGATTAAATTAAAAAAAAAAAAGGAAGTGCCAGCTCCCGGAAGCATTTTAAAGAATAGAGGAACACATGTGTGAAATCACATGTACCAGAAATCTTCATTAAAATATCTTCAAAGACAATTTTTCATTTTCCCAGGGAACCATATTATTTTAACAAGTGTCAGGAAATTTAAACTCATTTTTAACCTAAAATTATCTGACTAAAGCTGAACTATTTTTTTCATTTCTATGATTTTATAACCAGAGAAGACAGAAATCTGCTGTTCACTGTGGGTATATACTAAACTCTCCCTTTAGAAATGGATTTTTATTACACTGTTACTCAGATTATTAATCTCCAAAATTATTTTTATAAATTCTATAATAAAATTTATTTTGACATCTTGGAAGTCTATCTGTAAAGTAATTTATACTAGTCTTTTTGCTTGCCAGTGCAGATGCTTTTAATTTTATGGCTTCTTTCTCTCTAGAAGGAAAAGGACTGTAACCTTTTGGGGACTCGCAGATTTTTGGTTGTTATTTGCAAGGCTAATTTAATGCTATTGCCATTCTCTGAGACAATTTGTTTAAATGACAGCTGCTTTTATAAAAGCTGCTTTTAATTCCATTTATACATGATTTTCATAGCCATAGCTGACCTCTAAAAAGTGGGAAATAAACAGCAGAGTGGAAAATAAAAGATATAGTTTGGGTTACTATTGTGTTATTTTAGCAATGTAGACATGCTGCTAGATGGACATTTCAAGGCCCTTTCAAGATTAGAAAAAGAACATAGTTTGCCAAATCAAAGGTATGGCTGAACAACAAATCTTGGTTGCTTGTTGCATTTTTGCCAAAGAAGTGACCTTACCAAGAATGTATATTTTTTTAGTTCAGAAACAGAAGCTATTGTTATCAATCAATAAGTTAATAAAAACCAAAGGATTCCAACTAGTTTCATGGCATTTTATGGAAGAACAGTATATATGCAAAAATTTATTCGACAACCTATTGCAGTTATATTTTCTAAAAACGTTCAATGAAATGCTTTATCTCCATCAGATACTTGAAAAAAAAAAGGTCCATCAAATAGCCTTAGGGATATATACAAAGACTGTGCTGTTCAAAGTCTATAAATAATTTAAACAAGGTTAATTCTAGGATATTTAAAGAGACAGTTTATGATATGAAGACACCAAGCATGAAGAGCAAGATCTCAGAGTCTTCTATACAATTGTTTAAATGTATCCTGTTTACCTGAATAATTAATTCTCTTTTGGAAATGTGCAATATTTCCTGTTAAATCACACTGAACAACTGTGTCTGTGTGTGTGTTCGGTCTTTTGCAGGTTTAAAAACTCAGAGAAACAGTAGGTTAAAATTTTGTGAAGACTCTTAGTACCTAACAGACTTCTGTTGGATGACTGAAACACTTCAGGGAGGTCAGGGTGTGAAAATCCCACTGTTGGTTCCGGTGTCTGCATCTCGAGACACTGCAGAGAAGCATGGACAATGAGCCATCCTACATGGTTTAGACATGTGCTGTCCCAAGAGTGGAGTGAGGCACGAACCATTTCCTAAACTGCTGTCAAGCTGTTAATCCCTCCTTCTTGGGAGTGTATGATTTCAGAAATGGTAGACTCTACAATTTAAAAGTGAAACAAAGGAAGAAAAAAGTCAAAGAACATTATTTTCCCAGTATTCTTTTCCCCTGGAGAATGAAATGGCAACCCGCTGCAGTATTCTTTCCTAGAAAATCCCATGGGCAGAGGACCCTGGTGGGCTACAGTCCATGGGGTTGCAAAGAGTTGGACAGCAACTGAGCACATTCTTCTGTTTGTGGGCGTTCTAAGAGTGGTGTCCAACTGCGACCCTATGGACTGTAGCCCGCCAGGCTCTTCTATCCATGGAATTCTCCAGGCAAGAATACTGGAATGGGTTTCCATGCCCTCCTCCAAGGGATCTTCCCAACCCAGGGATCAAAACATGGGTCTTTTTCATCTCCTGCATTGTTGGGTGTTTTTTTTGTTTGTTTGTTTGTTTTGTTTTTTACCACTAGAGTCACCTAGGAAGCCCAATTTTCTTGTTATGTTCACTTATTTCACAATCTTTTATATCACTATTTTTATACTTTCTAAATATTTCACACCATTTACTTTTTTTTATTCCTCTTGGACATTTTCTATTCATGGTAAATATTTTGAAGGTTTTCTTGTGCCGGAATATTGATAACTGTTATGTTAGAAATAATAACAATAATTCTTAGGAGGAGCTGACTTGCCACCCAGTGTAGCAGAATCTCCAGGGACTTCTTTCAAATTACATGTATACATTCTTCCTTTTCTCCCTTCATTTTTTGATGGCAGTGTAAAGAGAAGTTACTGACAGAAGTGGACTGTGTGTAAAGAGTGTGCAGGCAGAGGAAGCATTGAGAACTATGGATGTGAGTGAGCACGGAGTGAGTACTTCCTCTACTTAGACAGCTCGGGTATAGTGCAGGGCTGCAGCCAGCTACAAAGAAAGGAGCAGGAGGGCCCCTGTGGCAGGTATAATACGGGTATCTTGGAAAATGTCGTGCTAACTGTGCTTGTGACATGCTTTCTGCAGAGAGGCAAGTGTTTTCTAACTGGTCAGTAGGGCAGAAAAATCCTTGCAAAGGACTGAAATCTACAGAAACACCTCACCCATCTATGTCTGAAATTACAAGTTCCATTCTGAACAGCACTGTTTTAATTTAGCTGTACATAACTGGAAAACATTTTGTGTTGTTTCTAAGACAGCACTGGTTATTGAGCTCTTTCTCGGGAACTGCAAAGTTTACTCAGTAACTCACAATCTCTTAAAGTGCCATAAAACACGAAGCAAGCTTTTATGGAGCAAATGGATCCTAGATGAATGGATTGTACTTGAGATTAGTGTATAACACAAAGGTGAGTCCCCCAAAAAACTTCCTAAACTGTTGGTTTAATATCCATTAAGAGATAGTAAAGTGCTTCTGATGTGAAGAATAAAGGGAACTTCAGAGTTTTAACAACACCCACACTTTTCTGTGTAATGTTCATGGCAGAATTTGAGTCCTTCTTTATGTAACACTTGCTGAAGAAGAAAGGTATTTGGATTTTGTTAAATCAAATTTTAGTTTTAGTTGTAGTTTGAGTTAGAAAACATAGTTTTAGATTATAATGCAGAAAAAATGTACTCTGAGTTTAGGCATGAAAGTAATTAAGTTAGTCTCTCTTTGTTCATTGCTCTTTCAATGGTTCAGAAGTTAGAGTTTACAAACTACCTTAGTAACAGTATACATGAAGCTAAAATATCAAGAAATATATAACTTTTGAAAGAAACTTTTTTATAAGGAATTTCCACCCTGTATATGCAGACTTTTCAGACTCTAAATAACATGATTTTGTGTTGATTGCAGGTATTAATTTCTTTTAGTTTTGTCCACCCAAATCTTTAAATAACGCTTTTTTCACTCAGTCCCTAATTTCCCATCTCCCGTCACCCCACCTTCTATCCTTACTCAAATAGAAAAGTGATTATATATATCAATTAAAAATAATTGATTAAATCTATTTTACAGGGTAAATTTATAAGTATTGAAATTCTAACTATGCTTACTTTTAGTATAAGAAACACAATAATACTTTGCACCTAACACTGTAGTAAGGCCTTTATGTACTGTAACCCACTTAATATTAAAAACAACACTTTAAAGTAAGTACAAAAATATTCCACCCATTTTATTGGTGGCTTCTGGAAGTTAAATTTGCCCACATTTACACAGGGAAAAGAAAATGAAATTAAATATCCATACCTGCATATGTAACTAGTATGTGCTTATCATCATTATCATTATTTAGTACAATTTGTTCTTGTATAATTGTACTTTACTCATTGACTTCAATAGCATTTTGACATTTTAAAAATGTTAACTGCATTAAATAAAAGTGAATTCATCATTTGCTTGGCTCGCTTTAACATCTTTAGACACAATTTCAACAACCCCTGAGGCAGAATTTAATGAACTATATTTGCTGCCTGCAGTGCCGGCAGTAGTCAGGGTTTTATCAGTTAATCTGCTAGGAGCCGCAACCAGTGCATGTCTCTTTGGGAGCTCCAGATTGGTCAGGGATATATTTAAGTACATTTGGAAAACTTGCCATTTTCTGACATAATGTCAAGAAACCACCCAGTGCTTTTAGAATAAAATTCAAATTTCGCATCCTAGCTCACAAGGACCTTAACCTGATGAGTTCTAATCCATTTTTTTCCACTATCCTCCTTTTATCTGAAACACTTGTGTCTACTTGTTATTTTTGAGCCTGCAGTTTTCATTTTTACATTTCCACGTTTACCTTTAAGAAATGTTTTTTTAACTGTTCCGTGCAGTCCTCATTTACCTTCAAGAACAGCATGTAAAGATGCTTGTTCTGTAAACTGTCTCCTGATCTAAGATTGAAAATTTAACTTTTTCTTTGTTTCCATGATACATTATTAGGAGAATAATGTAGTCACTATTACACTGCAATTTATTTGTTTCCATCTTTTTCCACATATATTTCTCCCTTACTAGGCGATGGACTTCTCTGAGTAAAAAAGGTCCAGATATTTGATACTCATTGAGATTTAATTTGTTTAATAATATGAAATCAGGAATTTGTTCATGACCTCTCACATACAAATTTATTTTACAATTGATTCTAAAAAATTTCCCCGTTATTTGTAAATGCCACCTTTAAACATAGGCATCTTAAGGTTTGACATACCTATGGTAATAAATTATATTTGCAATGCTTTTATTGAACAATTGCAGCTTAAGTGATTAAAAGGGGAGTATTTATTAGTATTCAGTATTTGTGTAATTTGTCACTTACTGTATGGGAGTCTCAGTTTTTAATATGTAAAAAAGGGATAATAATTGTTAATAATTCTATGTGTTTCATAGGCTTGTCTGAAGGGTTAAATGATGTGTTTAAAGAACATATTACAATATCTTTCATATCTTAAGCACTAAAAAATAGCATGAAACTGTCAGATTGTAAACTCTGGGAGGATAAGGATTTCTCATACTTGTATCCCCAATTCTCTATTACAGTTTCAGACACAGAATCACGGCTCAATAAATTTACTCTGTTGAACAAATGAATTAATTTCAAATACATTAATCTTCCCTAATATTTCTAAAAATGTCACATTTAACTTGGTTTTGAATGTAAGGTAGGAAAAGGAGAAGGAGGCAAACTGAATTTTCAATGAAAGGAACAAGATTATGGCTACAATCATTATCATCACCATCAATTATCATGATCAGGAATATCAGGTACCAGGTTAATGAGAAGATAGGGGAGATGGATAAATGAGTATATAATATAGAGTTATTTAGGAGCCACTATGTGTAGCTTTGCATATGGTAAAGTCACAAGTTAGAGTCATTCATTGGTTATTAATGGATTGATCAAGAGTCTAATAAGAGGAAGATTTAAGAGTGAGCTCTGTAGATATATATATATATATACACACACACACATATACATATATATACACATACACACATGCATACCAAAGTAGATTATAAAGAAGAGACAGTTTGCCTAATAAATAATGACCACAGAGTAAGCACTAGGTTTGAGATATCTGTGTGAGACAACCAAGTGAAAATGTCCAACCATCAATTACACTTATTCTGGAGATTTCAGATACAGATGCAAAATTAAATAATAGAAGTTAATTGACAAAAATGAACTTGTTGAGAAGGGGAATAATAACAGAAAACTAGCAAAAATGTATATTTTAAAGTGCTGAGGTCAAAGGGTAGAGTGTGTTTTCTCAAGAGCAGTGGGAGGAGAGATTGACCAATACAATTCTAAGCCACAGAGGAATTAGGAAGACTGCGTGTTTTTGACAGTTTTTCCTCTTACGCATATTTTAAAATATTTTCATGGGAGTAGGCATTAAATATTATTAATATATGCCCTATTCCTTCATTGGTGGTCATGCTTTAGTCATTATGTTGTGTCTGACTCTTAAAACCCTATGGACTGTAGCCTGCCAGGCTCCTCTGTCCTTGGGATTTTTCAGGCAAGAATACTGGAGTAGGTTCCCGTTTCCTTCTCCATTCCTTCATTAACAAAATGCAAAGTCCCTGGTTAATGATTCTGAAGGAACAAACAATTCAACATGTCATTAAGATATAAGAGACACTTATAGGCACTACCCTGATTCTTTAATGCTTTTGAGTTACCAGACAGAATATGAGTTTTTAACTTTCACACCAAAAAAGTCTGTAAGAGAAAGGACAGTTATTTTCATTTTCCCCAGATTTAATGGTGAATCAAGTAATTTATATTTCCCATTCAAATGATATTTTTGCTAACTTTTTTTAATCTTATTAACATATTTTGTTCAATAATGATATTAATGCCCTTTACTGTTATAGTAGGGCAACAAATAGATTTAGTTATGGAACAACTCAAATATGTAACAAAAATTTATCTTCAAATTCTATCATTGATCTAATTTATCAGGTTTAGAAGTGCATGTCATTGCGAATTAACACCATTTTCAGATTCTTTTGATTAGGGACTTAGTGTTGAATGACCCGCTTTCTCTTGGATCCATGCTCAGTTTTTCAGATTTTCTCTCCTGCAATCCTGACCACAGCAATATACCTGGTGCAGGTTTGAAGACTGCCTAGTGACACTTGGTGGAAATGGATGAGGATCACTTTAAATACTCATGTACAGTTTCTTATGCTATCCATAACATCCTCTGTTAGGTGACAAGGTCTGATTTGAGCATTAGCATAGGGGTGCAGCTGCTTCAAAAGAGCCTTTGAATCTATTGTGCTGGCTGGGTCTATGGATCTCAGTATTTTCTTCTCTTCATAAAGTTACTGAATTATTTTACTCTTGTTTTACACTATCCCTTTCTAGGTCAGCCAAATTTTTAGGAGTCATTTGTCTCATCGCCAGGGTTTGTGTAAATTTCTGGACCCCACTATTATATGCCTTGACCATGGAACTCTGGAGCATAGCCTCAGATGATTTGTCAGTCAGTGCTATGAAATATATGCTGAGCCAGATGCAGACTGCAGCACAGATCTAAAAGCAGAACATCTCCTAGGGCTTTTCAGCTTCCCTCAGCTTTGACTATGTCTACCCTCAGTGCTTCTTGTTTATGTTCCAGGTTGAAAAAAAAAAAAAAAATTAAACACAGTAATTCCATGCAACTTTCCATCTTAAAAGGAGAAAAAAATCCATCAGTATAAACAACTAAAGGAAAGAATAAAAATGGATCTGTCCCTGAGGGGGAGGGCAGATATAGTGTATGGGTGTCCTGGAAAGAGAGATTAGTAAAAATGTCAAAGGCAGGGAGCTCTGAACCGACCTTCATTTCTGAAGTAAGTATTGAATATGAAGAGAATTTGGCAAGCAGCTGAGGGACTTAGGTTATTCCAGGAAAAATAAACAATTTCAGGCCAGACTCAGAGAGAAGCAAAGGATTGGATCTGTATGAGAAAAGAATTTAACTGGCTGAAGGGTAGTGACTGTGAAGAAGTAGAATATAATATGGTATAGATGGAAAAAGAAAACAGGCTCTAAAATTTCCTTAGTGCCAGACAGGAATTTGGTAATTTTTCCATACACAGCTAGTAACAGGTGAAGGTTATTGAGTGGGGCTGGAGTCTGATCAGAATGTTGTTCCAAGTGATTCTGTTTGGACACAGGAACTGTTTAGAAGTACTGAGCCGATGGGGGTCCACTTCCTTTTACTTAGTTTACTTTTCAAGAACTAATTTGTAAGCTTGTGTTTGTAAATCATTAATCTGCCTCACACAAAACTAGTCATAGACTCATTGTGAAATAGTTAGGACTTTGTTTTGGCTACTTATTGCTTTCTCTTTTGCTCAGTCATTGCCCACTGATTTCAAACATTAAGATCACTCTTCTCTTATTCTCATCTAATGGAAACTTCCTGTTCTATTTTTAATTCCACTGTGTTCAAAATCAGTGATTTCAGACAAGACATGTATGGTAACTGTTTTCTATATTATTTTTATAAGAATGGCTTTAGAGATAGCAGTTTTAGAGTCAGCAAGAGCAAAAAGCCTGGGCAGAGATGTCACAGCCTCTCATAGAAAATAGGTAGCCAAGTGATTTGCCTACATGCTTAGCCAACATGTTTTACTGTGATTAATTTAGGAAACATTCCAAAGTTTAATTCTGATTAATACAACACATATATAATGCATATGCATATTTTATTGGGTCTAATTTTCTAAATTAATGAAATAATTCTCTCCCTCTCTGTCATAAACACACACACATACATACATACATGCACATTGATTTAAAGGTTCATTGTCCACAATAACTGCTTGATTGTGAAAATACTGTTGAAGATAAAATCATTTATGGTAGTCTCTTTATACTCTCAATATAATAATTGATAATACTAGACATTGTGATTACACCTCTCATTTAAAATTATTACAAAGGATAGATTATCAATTAGTAAAGAATGACAGAATGCCTTATTTTCAAGTGTAATTTTCAGTTGTGAATTACATTATATTTTTTCTTTTAGAATCAGATGAACAGTCATTAAATTTTATTAAGTTAAATAACACTCTATCAGATTCTACTAATTGTTTTCTTGATTCCTGCTTTCTTCCTTCCTTTTGATTACCCTGTTCCATACTAACTCAATCACTTCAACTGTCAAAGAAATAAATAAGGAGGTGGTTTTAGCAACAACTTCATTAGTTATGAATGGTTCTATTAAATTTTTACACATTGAAAAATTAGGTTCATCAGTTTAACAGTATTGCCTAATTAGTTCAATTCATGCTTGCTATAAACTACTCTGAAATATAAAGCACAGTGTTAAACTTTTGACAAAATTAAAATGTATTACCATGGTTGTACTTCTACACTAGTTGCATTTACAAAATATATACAATGTGTTTTTTTGTAATTTATATATATAGAAGAAATACATGCAGAAACAAACTATACACACATATAAACAAGAGTTTGTCACAAAATATGAAATAAAAGAGAACACAGCAATAGAAGTTGAAATTGATATATCTATGGGAGTAAATGTGTAAATACAGCACTTAGCATTTCCATAAAAATATACAGAAAGTGACAAAAGAGTAAAAGAAATGTAATGCCAAACATCAGGCCTGAATACGGCTGCTTTGCACTCAGTTGATCCAGTTTTACTTAGAGATCTATTTTTGAGGATTGGGAAGAGTAAATTGGGCACATATTTGTCTTGCCTGCACATAGGTAATCTTAAATGACTAGTTTTACAGATTGTTTTAATATATATAATTTATGGAAAAGGAAATATGTTATATTGCATACACACACACACATATACACACGTTAAATGAAGTGAATGCCTCTATATCCACCATCCAGCTTAAGAAGGAAAAAATAAACAACAAAAAAATGTAATCAAGATCCATACAGTTTCCTTTAGGATCAAATCTCATCAGTGTGGATAAGCACTATTCTGACTTTTGTGTTTAACATTCATCGTTTCTCATTTGAATTATATAATTACATATATATTCTGTGTTATAAATCTATGCCAATATGGAATTATGATGTTTGTATTATATCTCATATGTGTTCTCTTGTATAAATAACAATATAATTTTTGAGTTCTTATCATGAATAATCTTCTATAACTCATTTTCCATTGAAATTGTATGTTTCTGAATTCATTCATGTTTATTTCTCTGGGGGCAGTTTTTTAATTCAATTGTTGGGTAGAAATTTATTGTGTGAATTTACCATAATATATTTATTCATTCTTCTGTTTGTGCACATTTGGATTATTTTTAAATGTTCCCCTCTGTATATACTGTTATATAGATAATTTTGTACATGTCTTCTGTTATGCATGTGAAGAAATTTATGATATGTAGCAGAACTCAGCAATTCACTCCTCTCTCTCTCTATATATAGGAACTCCTGAGCCATAGGGTACATCAATCTTTTTTTTTTTTTGGGTACATCAATCTTTTGTTGCTGTTTTATCAAGTATCACCAAGGTCTCTGTGAACCAATGTACAACATAATTTACAATCAATCCAGAATCATATTCTAAACTGGTTATTATTCCTTTAATTTCTGACCAGAATGTAGAAAAAGATTTTACTTTTGATTTGATTTTGTGTATCCTTAAAAGTACAGATTATGTTGCACTTCTTTTCATTGGTTTATTTATACTCTCATTGCACTTCTTAGAAATGTGTGTATGTATTTTTCAACTATTTTTCCTATGAAGTATTTTGTCTTTCTTATTGATTATAAGAGTTATTTATTTATTATAGGATCACTTACTAGCTATTTACCAAAACATATTTATTTTTTTCTCTTGGATCAATTCTTAGGCTCTCTTGCAACCATACTGCTGAGTTCTAGTCATTGGAATGTGAATGGAAATGACATGCGTCACACAGGACAGATAGCTACCATCTTTTGATGTACACTCACTGGGAGTGCTTTCCACATCTGAAATTTGTAGTAGGGACCTGAACACAGCCTTGGAGCACTGAAGATTCTGTCCTGAATAATTGTGTGAAACAAATTTCCTCGATCCATGCACCTATCCTTGTCTTCCCTCAACAGTGCCTGTTGTTGCTGTTGTTTAGCCACCCTGTCATGTTAGACTCTCTGCAACTCCGTGGACTCATGCACACCAGGCCTCCCTGCCCCTCACCATCTCCCAGAATTTGCACAAGTTCATGTTCAGTGCACTGATGATGCCTTCCAGCCATCTCATCTTTTAATGCACTCTTCTCCTTCTGCCCATGATCCATCCCAGAATCAGAGACTTTTCCAATGAGTCATCTGTTCGTATCAGATGACCAAAATACTAGAGCTTCAGCTTCAGCATCACTCCTTGCATTGAGTATTCAGGGTTGATCTCCCTTAAGACTGAATGGTTTTATCTCCATGCTGTTCAAGGGACTTTGAGGAGTGTTCTCCAGCACCACAATATGGAGGCATCAATTCTTTGGCTTTCTTTCTTGTTTACCTACCAGCTCTCACAACCACATATGACAACTGGGAAGACCACAGCCTCGACTATATGGACCTTTGTTGGCATAGTAATGCCTGCTTTTCAACACACTGCCTAGGTCTGTCACTGCTTTCCTTTCAAAACACTTGTCTTCTGATTTCATGGCTGCAGTCACTGTCTACATGATTTTGGAGCCCAGAAGGAGGAAAGCTGTCGCTACTTCTACCTTTTCCTCTTCTATTTGCAAGCAGTAATGGGGCCAGATGTCATTCAGTTCAATACAGTTCAGTTGCTATATCATGTCCGACTCTTTGCAACCCCATAGACTGCATCATGCCAGGCTTCCCTGTCCATCATCAACTCCTGGAGCTTGCTCAAACTCATGTCCATCCAGTCAGTGATGCCATCCAATCAGCTCATCCTCTGTGCTCCCCTTCTCCTCCTGCCTTCCATCTTTCCCATATCAGGGTATTTTCCAATGAGTTGGTTCCTCACATCAAGTAGCCAAAGTACCGGAGTTTCAGCTTCAGCATCAGTCCTTCCAATGAATATTTAGGACTGATTTCCTTTAGGATGGACTGATTGAATTGTTTTGCAGTCCAAGGGACTCTCAAGAGTCATCTCCAACACAAAAGTTCAAAAGCATCAATTCTTCAGTGCTCAGCTTTCTTTATAGTCCAACTCTCACATCCAAACATGACTACTGGAAAAACAATAGCTTTGACTAGATAGACCCTTGTTGGCAAAGTAACGTCTCTGCTTCTTAACATACTGTCTAGATTGGTCATAACTTTTCTTCCAAGGAACATGCGCCTTTTAATTTCATGGCTGCAGTCATCATCTGCAATGATTTTGGAGCCCCCAAAATAAAGTCTCTCACTGTTTCCCCCTCTATTTGCAATGAAGTGATGAGACCAGATGCCATGATCTTAGTTTTCTGAGTGTTGAGCTTTAAGCCAACTTTTTCACTCTCCTCTTTCACTTTCATCAAGAGGCTTTTAGTTATTTGCTTTCTGCCATAAGGGTGGTGTCCTCTGCGTATCTGAGGTAATTGATATTTTTCCTGGCAATCTTAATTCCAGCTTGTGCTTCTTCCACCCCTGCATTTCTCATGATGTACTCTGCATATAAGTTAGATAAGCAGGGTGACAATATACAGCCTTGACATACTCCTTTTCCTATTTGGAACCAGTCTGTTGTTCCATGTCCAGCTTTAAGTGTTGCTTCCTGACCTGCATACAGATTTCTCAAAAGGCAGGTCAGGTGGTCTAGTATTCCCATCTCTTTAAGAATTTTCCACAGTTTGTTGTGGTCCACACAGTCAAATGCTGTGGTATAGTCAATAAAGCAGAAGTAGATGTTTTTCTGGAACTATCTTGCTTTTTCCATGATCCAGCGTATGTTGGCAATTTGATCTCTGGTTCCTCTGCCTTTTCTAAATCCAGCTTGAATATCTGGAATTTCACGGTTCACGTATTGTTGAAGCCTGGCTTGGAGAATTTTGAGCATTACTTTGCTAGTGTGTGAGATGAGCGCAATTCTGAGGTAGTTTGAGCATTCTTTGGCATTGCCTTTCCTTGGGATTGGAAGGAAAACTGACCGTTTCCAGTCCCGAGGCCACTGCTGAGTTTTCCAAATTTGCTGGCATATTGAGTGCAACACTTTCACAGCAGCATCTTTTAGGATTTGAAATAGCTCAACTGGAATCCTATTACCTCCAGTAGTTTTGTTCATAGTGATGCTCCCTAAAGCCCCCTTGACTTCACATTCCAGAATGTCTGGCTCTAGGTGAGTGATCATACCATCATGATTTATCTGGGTTATGAAGATCTTTTTTGTTTAGTTCTTCTGTGTATTCTTGCCACCTCTTCTTAATATCCTCTGCTTCTGTTAGGTCTATACCATTTCTTTCCTTCATTGTGCCCATCTTTGCATGAAATATTCCCTTGGTATGTCTAATTTTCTTGAAGAGATCTGTAGTCTTTTCCTTTCTGTTGTTTTCATCTATTTCTTTGCATTGTTCACTGAGGAAGGCTTTCTTAACTTATCTGAGTTAAATTCTCCCATTCTAATACATTTTAGTTCACTGATTCCTAAAATGCCCATGTTCACTCTTACCATCTCCTGCCTGACCTCTTGCAATTTTCCTTGATTCATGGACCTAACATTCCAGGTTCCTATGCAATACTGCTCTTTACAGCATCAAACTTTACTTCCATTGCCAGTCACATTCACAGTTGGATAACGTTTTCGCTTTGGCTCTGTCTCTTCATTCTTTCTGAGTTATTTCTCCACTTTTCTCCAGTAGCATATTGGGTACCTACTTTCAGTAGGTGTCATCTTTCAGTGTCATATCTTTTTGCTTGTTCATGTGGTTCTCAAGGCAAGAATACTGAAGTGGTTTGCCATTCCCTTCTCCATTGGACCATGTTTTGTCAGAACTTTCCACCAAGACCTGTCCATATTGGGTGGCCCTACATGGCATGGCTCATAGTTTCATTGAGTTAGACAAGGCTGTGGTCCATGTGATCTGTTTGATTAGTTTTCTATGACTGTAGTTTCATTCTGTCTGCTCTTGAGGGATAAGGATAAGAGGCTTATGGAATCTAATTGATGGGAGAGACTGATTGTGGGGGAAACTGGGTCTTGTTCTGATGGGCAGGGCCATGCTCAGTAAATCTTTAATCCAAGTTTTTGCTGATGGGTAGGCCTGTGTTCCCTCACTGTTGTTGACCTGAAACCAAACTATGGCGAAGGGAATGAAGTTAATGGCTAACTCCTTCAAAATATCCAGTACAGGCACTGCCACATTCTGTACCCCTAACCCTGCAGCAGACCACCACTGACCCACGCTTTTGCCAGAGACTCCTGGACACTCACAGGCAAGTCTTGGTCAGTCTCTTGTAGTGTCACTGATCCTTTCTCCTGGGTCCTGATGTGTACAAGGTTTTGTCTGTGCCCTCCAAGAGTCTGTTTCCCAGTCCTGTGTAAGTTCTGGAAGCTCTATGGTGGGGTTAATGATGACATCCTCCAAGAGGGCTTATGCCATACCCAGATCTACTGCACCCAGAGCCCCTGCAGCAGGCCACTGCTGACCCTTGCCTTCACAGGAGACTCTCCAACACTAAAAGATGAGTCTGGCTCAGTCTCTGTGGGGTCTTCTGCTGCACACAAGATTTTGTTTCAGCCCTCCTAGCATCTCTGGTGGGTATCAGGTTTGATTTCAAATGCGATTTCACCCCCTCCTACCATCTCACTGGGGCTTCTCCCCTGCCCTTGGATGTGGGATATATTTTTTTGGTGGGATCCAACATTCTCCTGTCACTGGTTATTCAGCAGGGAATCATAATTTTAGATGCCATTGTGTTAGTTTTCTTTCTTTTTGTTTTTTTTTAATATTTAGTCTTAAGCTGGCTCTTTCACTTTCCTCCTTCATCTTTATCAGAGGTTCTTTAGTTCACAGTGCATGCCCCCTCCCCCTAAACACACACACACACATTGCTAACTGAAACCAAAGCCAAGACCACTCTGCTTGTAGTGAGAATTTTTTCCAATGTATTTCTGAATGTTTATCTGTTTTTACTGCCTAATATTCATTCTCCTGATTGGTGTATGGTAGAATATAATAATCTGTTTATTAATTTCACATATATTCATCCAAGTGTTGTTTTCTTTGATTAAACAAAACTTGATTTTAACATAGATTCATTATATCTTTCATTAAGGCATATTTTTTTTTTTTTTTGGCTTTTAAAAGCATTGACTTGCTATGGTAATAAATATATGCCTCATATTTCCTTCCAAAAAGGTTAATAGTTTTTTTTCCTATAAGAGCCTTTTAAATATTATGTAAAGATGATAAATAATTGTTTTCATATAGATAATTTGTCAGAACTCAAGTTTCCAGCCAAGAAATTTGTTCCCCAGTGATATCCCTTTGCTGCTGCTGCTAAGTCACATCAGTCGTGTCCGACTCTGTGCGACCCCATAGACGGCAGCCCACCAGGCTCCCCCTTCCCTGGAATTCTCCAGGCAAGAACACTGGAGTAGGTTGCTGTTTCCTTCTCCAGTGCATGAAAGTGAAAAGTGAGAGTGAAGTTGCTCAGTCATGTCCGACTCTTCGCGACCCCATGGACTGCAGCCTACCTGGCTCCTCCATCCATGGGGTTTTCCAGGCAAGAGCACTGGAGTGGGGTACTATCGCCTTCTCCGGATATCCCTTTATAATATATCAAATTTTACTACATGTGTAGGTCAGTATCTAGGTCTCTCTCTAGCGTTGCTCTCACAATGTCTTTTTTTTTTTAATAAAGTTTATTTTTAAAAATTTTATTATTGGAGTATAATTGCTTTACAATGTGATGTTAGTTTCTGATGTACAACAAAGTAAATCCATCATGGTGGTAGATTAGTCACTAAGTCATGTCCACCTTTTGTGACTGCATGGACAGTAGCCTGCCAGGCTCCTCTGTCCTCAGGATCTCCAGACAAGAATAGTGCAGTGGGTTGCCACTCCCTTCTCCGGGGGATCTTCTCAACCCAGGAATAGAACCTGGATTTCCTGCATTGCAGGTAGATTCTTTACCAACTGATCTTTGAGGAAAGCCCAAATCAGCCATATATATGCATATACTCCTCCCTTTTGAGCCTCCTCCCACTCTTCCATCCCACCTGTCTAGGTCATCAGAAAGCACAGAGTTGAGCTCCCTGTGCTATATGGTAGCTATCCGTGTTACACATGGTGGTGTATATACGTCAAAGCTACTCTCTCAGTTTATCCCACCTTCCCCTTCCTGGCTTTGTCCACATGTCCATTCTCCATGATTGCATCTCTATTCCTATTCTGCAAATAAGTTCAACTGTACCATTTTTCTAGATTCCATATATATACATTAATATGCAATATTTGTTTATCTCTTTCTGACTGACTTCAATCTGTCAGTGGTCCTTTCGCATCACTGCAAAAACCTAATTTTGCTTCTTTTTATGGCTGTGAGCAATATTTCATTTTATGTATGTACCACATTTTCTTTATCCAGTGCTCTGTTGATGGGCATTTATGTTGCTTCTATGTCCTAGCTATGGTAAATAATGCTGCACTGAACACTGAGGTACATGTGTCTTTTTGAACTATGGTTTTCTCAGGGTATATACCCAGCAATGAGACTGTTGGGTCATATGGTAGTTCTATTTTTAGCTTTTTATGGAACTTCCACAGTGTTCTCCAAACAATTTACATTCCCACCAACAGTGCAAGAGGGTTCCCTTTTCTCTACATCCTCTCTAGCATTTATTGTTTATATATATTTTTTGATGATGGCTATTCTGACAGTTGTGAGGTGATATCTCAATGTGGTTTTGACTTGTGTTTCTCTTACAATTAGTGATGCTGAGAATCTTTTCATCTGTTTGTTAGCCATCTATGTGTCTTCTTTAGAGAAAAGTCTCTTTTGGTCTTCTGCCCATCTTTTACTTTTATTTTTCTATTGAGCTGCATGAGCTATTTATATATTTTAGAGACTATTCCTTTGTCATTTGCAAATATTTTCTCCCATTCTTGGTTTTCATTTCATCTCATTTATAGTCTCCTTTGCTATGCAAAAGGTTTTAAGTTTAATTAGGTCCCTATAGATGTTTATCCAAATAGAGGATTTTCCTGCATCTTATAAGGAGTGCATAGGGATTTTCATGGACAGAGCCATCATTTCTTCAGAGAACATGGCTTTGCACATTTTAAATCCTCTTGGTGAGTGGTTGACTGATGTCTTAGTGTTCTGTCATACAGTGGATAAAGAGCTGGAAATCATCACCTAGCTGTCTTAACTGTAAAACAGATTTATTGTGACAACTAAGAAATACCTTCTTTTAATGGCAACCTTGTGGATCCAGCAGGATGAGTTATTGGTAAAATGAATAGATCAATGAATAAACTTTTCAGATGAGTTTGTACTTTAACACACACTGGAGTAGTGGTAAATGCTGTCCTAAGAGTATCAATTAAATTTTGTTGGATTGTTATTCCTTCTAATATCAAATAATTTTAAAAAGATAATCTCATTAAATGTTTTTGATTTGGTTGCCATCATGATAGTTAATCTAAAAGATGAACCTCCAAATCCAATGACCCACACTTCCCAATATGCATGTCGTTTTATAGGCCCCTCAATCTTGACTGGCCCTGTGTATACAATATAGTATACACTGGCCCTGTGTATACAAAACCAGCAATACTGGTTTTGATCTATCTGATTATAAGATTATGAGAAACCTTGTTACTTCTGCCTGAATCTCTTGAAATCTTTGCTTTGGGGAAAGCAGGTCACTGTGTAAGAAATGAGTATCTTGAGAATATCGTGTTTTGAAGAATTCAACATGGATGTTTGCATAAAGAGAGAAATGCTTCATCAGTTTACTACAAACCATGCAGTCTATTATTTTAAAATTCAATTCATAAATGGAATGTGTAATATTCATTTGTGTATATGTACATGTATATTTTATTCACATATGTATATTGTATACATTCTTTATATATGAATCATGTACAATAAAAAGCTTAAGTAGCTCCTTCATAATTAAATAAGAATAAAAATATCAAATTGAATTGTGAAAACTTCTGTTTAAATATGATAGACATTGCAAAATATGACATGTACATTTCAATGACTACATTATAAATGTTTATAAAATAAACTGGAAATAATCTTGGAATGCTATGATTTTGTGAAAATAAATTTAGCCTGTTGGAAATTCTCATTTTTTCTTTGTTTATTTCAAGCTTAAATATGAGCTCTCTGGCGTGCAACAGAAACAACTGAGGGAAACAGGGTAAGGGTTAGGTCATCCTCAGCCATCATGTTCTGAATTCTTTGCTTGTTTTACTTCCAACATTGACTTCGCCTTTTGTTTTTTTTTCTCTATTCTGAATAAGCTCATTATTTCTATTGAGTGGATTTTCCACTCTGTAATACCAATTTAATAAAAAAAAATATAGATTCAATTCATGTAAATATCTGCTAAAAATTCTCAGGTAAATTTTCTCGAAAATATTTTAGTTCCATTTACAAGTTAAATAATGTATAAATACAAATAAATATTTGATAAAACTATACATTTAATGCTCCCTTTCTATATTTATTTTAGTACTGGGAAAAATAATACAAAACAATTCAATTAAAATAATACATTTATAAAAAAGAAAATGGAAGAATTGTAAAGGGTTTTACATTGCTAAACTCCTAGATCAACATTTCTGAAACATTATCAGTAGATGATTCAAAAGGAAATTTTGAATTTTTTACAGTTATGTCACCATTGTCTGATATATAATTTTGATTTGAAACTTGCATAGCAGAAAAAGTATCATCAATTATCATCCTAATCACACTGATTTAATAAAAAAGTTTAACATGTCCTTTCTCTTTTAATAAAGTAGCAATATTATTTCAAAACTTACATTACAATTTAGCACAGGGAACCTTACTCAATGCTCTGTGGTGACCTAAATAGGGAGGAAGTCCAAAAACGAAGTGATATGTATACATATGGCTGACTCACTTTGCTGTACAGCAGAAACTAACACAATATCATAAAGCAACTATACTCCAATATGTTTTTTTAACAAACTCACAGTACTTACTTAAAAGACATTTTTAAACATATTGTTGATTACATGAAAGTATTTAACTATAAAATAAGGAATTTGAGTGATGTTATTTACTTAGAGGAAGGAAATGAAAAATAAAGCTACTTAGTAGCATTTTTCTCACAATTCAGACTTGCTGGGCATGTTGATTTTGTTGTTGTTACTAAAAAGTGGTTTGTAACAAGATTTTAATGAAGTTGTTGCATGCTCTACTCCATTTCCAATCGGAAACATGTGGTCTTATTTAGAACATCCTCTTTTTCCTTAGGTCATTTGGCAAACTTCAAGTGTTTGCTTTTAATCAAGAAAATGAGGCACATTTGTTAAATCTTTTGATTAATCAGATTTTGACTAATATCCTTGAGCAATTAAGATTCTTAATCCTTAAGCCTAGCTGAATTTGGGATGTTAAAAAAAAAAAAAAACTTTTATATGATCCAGATTATTTTATGGAAGAAAAATATCAGAATGATAAAAAATTTTTAGTAAAAGAAAGCATAAAAGAGAAAGGAAGATAATAATAGCTGTGTATGCTCAGCTGGTTCAGTCATGTCTGACCCTTTGCAGCGCTATGGACTGTAGCCCGCCAGGCTCCTCTGTCCATGGGATTCTCCAGGCAAGAACCCTGGAGGGGGTTGCCACGCCCTCCTCCAAGGGATAAAACCCAAGTGTCTTATGTTTCCTGTATTAGCAGGCAGGGTTCTTTACTACTAGCACCACCTGGGAAGGCCAATAATAAGTATAACAAATATATTATTAAAAATTCTGACTTAAGACTACAACTCTTAAAAATATATGAACAGGGCACTCAAAGCTGGTGCACTGGGACAACCCTGAGGGAGAGGGTGGGGAGGGAGGTGGAAGTGGGGTTCAGGATGGGGGACACATGTACACCCATGGCTGATTCATGTCAATGTATGGGAAAAACCACTACAATATTGTAAAGTAATTAGCCTCCAATTAAAATTAATTATTAAAAAAACATGATATTTCAGAAAAATACATGTGCATACTTATATGTGTGTTTATATTCATAGAGCTTATGTAAGACAATACAATGTGATAAACTTTAAGTCACAAGGAAGGAAGGTTATAAAGTGACTATTTTAAAGAAATATAATTTAAAATATTTGAAAGGGAAAGTAAGCCTTTTAGAAGTAGCATAAATAATCATCTTAATATCTTGATTTCAGTTATAGAAAATAGTGAGGATTGATGTTTATCATTTTATTTTTTGTATACATATGCTGGCAAATACATTTTTATACAATTTAAATATTATAAAGATAAAAATGTCTTTAATATTGAAAGGCATGATCAAATAATTCTTTCTTATATATTTAGAAAGATTTGCTTGATATTTCACAATGAAATATATTTACAGGAAATAAAAATTTTGAAAAAAGGAAGACCTATATATTTTGTAAAATTATGATGATCTATTCATATCTATATGCATATATATATATAGTACTATATGTATATTCCCATGGTATATCTCATAGATATAGACTATAAATATATATCACATGACATACAGTATATATCATCACAGAGTCATTGTTATTCAGTCACTAAGTCATGTCTAACTCTTTGTGACCCCATGTACTGCAGCATTTCAGGCTTCCCTATCCTTCATTATGTCTCAGAATTTGTTCAAAATCATGTCCATTACTTTGGTGATGCCATCCAACCATCCTCATCCACTGTTGCTTCTGTTGTTCCCTTCTGCTCCTGCATTCAATCTTTTCCAGCATCAGGGTCTTTTCTAATGAGTTAACTCTTCACATCAGGTGACAAGTATTAGAGCTTCAGCTTCATCATCAGTGTCTCCAATGAATATCCAGGCTTGGTTTCCTAAAGGATTGACTGGCTTCATCTCCTTGCACTCCAAAGGACTCTCAAGAGTCTGCTACACCACAGTTCAAAACCATCAGTTCTTTGGCACTCAGCCTTCTTTATAGTCCAGCTCTGATATTATACATGACTACTGGAAAAATCATAGCTTTGATTATACAGACCTTTGTTGTTGATGTCTCTGCTTTTTAATATGCTGTCTAGGTTGGTCATAGCTTTCCCTCCAAGGAACAAGTGTCTTTTAATTTCATGGCTGCAGTCACAGTCTGAAGAAAATTTGGAGTCCGAAAATATCAAATATGTCACTGTTTCCACTTTCTCCTTCTATTTGCCATGAAGAAATCAGATCGGATGCCATGATCTTATGAAAAATGCATTATTGTCCAAAAACTACCATAATTTATCTTTACAAATATTGTCCTATGTTTACTGGGTTCAAGCCTCTATGATAGATCTTCAGGATGCACAATGATAATAAAAAGCAGCCTTTGCCATGAAGATATGCAGATGGGAGATGGGCACATGTAGATAGTCTCAACACCTTTGGTAATTAGGAAATGTAAATGAAAACCACATTGAGATATTACTACATCTTTACTAAAATGGCTAAGTTCATAGTATCTTTATCTTTTATGACAACACTCTGGAAATGTCCATCAACAGGTGAATGGATAAATACATTGTTTTATAGCCATACAATGAAATACTCTTCAGCAACAAAATACTTGTAAAAACATGGCTGCGTCTGAAAATAAGTATGTTACATGAAAGCCAGACCAAAAGAGTGGGTACTGTATGTTTCCATTTTTATAAAATTCTAGAAAGTGCAAACTAACCTACAGTGACAGAGAAAATCAAGGGTCGCTTGAGATGAAGCTGGTGTTTAGGAATGAGAGGGAGGGAGTATACAGAAGCACAAGAAAAAAGTTTGGAATGGTGGTATATCCATGATGATTGTGGTGATGATATCATGGATACATGCATATGTATGTATGTGAAAGCTATCAGTTGTACACTTGCAATATGTACAGTTATTGTATGTCAATTATACCTCAATAAAAAAGCTTAGTTTAAAAACTAAGGTAAATAAAAAATAAATGTAAAAAGCAACTTGCCCTTACAAATCATATATTCTATTGAAATCTGATGGTTGTAATAATATAATTTCTTTGTAGTTGTGTATATTACTACAGATTTTAAATCAGCATCTTCTTCCTCAATTGTATTCACTTCCTCCAGGTCACATAGCTAGAACATGGCATCGGTACTACTACAATCCACATAGACTAACTCTGACAACAAAGTGCATTCTATTCAATCTGGTGATTCAAGTGCAAAAGCGACTGCATAGTAATTGTTTCCCTCAGGGTAGATGTGAATACAACATTGAAAAGAAGGTATAGAAAATGTTGGCTGATAAATACCTATGTGAAGATAAACATCATGTGAGGATGTATGTCCATGTGAGGATACATGCCTATGTTAGGATGTACATCATTGTCTATAAGATTCTGAATGTTCATCCAATAGCTTTGCCTGCATTTTCTATTTCATACTATCAAGAAAAACCCAGTTTTAAATGTGTTTGAAAGAACAGTGATTTCTTTCAAATATGACAATATTATATCCTTCAATGGAAATGAATTTGAGCAAGCTCTGGGAAGAGGTAATGGACAGGGAAGCATGGTGTCCTTCAGTCCATGGGGTCGCAAAGAGTCAGACGTGACTGAGTGACTGAACAACAACAATTACCCTACTCTCCAATGTCTCAAACTAGATGAGTGAGTTCAGAGTTATACTTAGTCCTTGGAAGGAAAGTTATGACCAACCTAGACAGCATATTAAAAAGCAGAGACATTACTTTGCCAACAAAGGTCCATCTAGTCAAGGCTATGGTTTTTCCAGTGGTCATGTATGGATGTGAGAGTTGGACTATAAAGAAAGCTGAGCACTGAGGAATTGATGCTTTTGAACTGTGGTGTTGGAGAAGACTCTTGATAGTCCCTTGGACTGCAAGGAGATCCAACCAGTCCATCCTAAAGGAAATCAGTCCTGGGTGTTCATTGGAAGGACTGATGCTGAAGCTCAAACTCCAATACTTTGGCCACCTGATGTGAAGAGCTGACTCATTTGAAAAGACCCCGATGCTGGGAAACATTGAGGGCAGGAGGAGAAGGGGACGACAGAGGAGGAGATGGATGGCATCATCGACTCGATGCACATGGGTTTAGGCAGACTCCAGGAGTTTGTGATGGACAGGGAGGTCTGCCGTGCTGCAATTCATGGGGTTGCAAAGAGTCAGACACAACTGAGCAACTAAACTGAACTGAACTGAAGTTTGCAAAAAATTTTTGGAAAATAAAAAGGAAACCAAGAAGAGCTTTGTATACTATTTCCATACACAAGTTTTAGCCTTCCTATCAGCTTCTTGACATTATTACAAAATGATACATCACATGTTTTCTTTAAATTAATTCTTCAGAGAATATTTATCTTTGTGATGAATGTTTTTCTTAAAAATAGTAGCCTGGAGTGAAATTTAACTTCAAATTTTGGTTTTATTATTCTTAGATTTTTAATCAGTTCAGTTCAGTCGTTCAGTTGTGTCCAACTCTGTAATTCCATGAACTGCAGCATCCCAGGCCTCCCTGTCCATGACCAACTCCTGGAGTTTACTCAAATTCATGTCCATTGAGTCGGTGATGCCATCCAACCATCTCATCCTCTGTCATCCCCTTCTCCTCCTGCCTTCAATCTTTCCCAGCATCAGGGTCTTTTCCAATGAGTCAGCTCCTCACATCAGGTGGCCAAAGTATTGGAGTTTCAGTTTCAACATCAGTCCTTCCAATGAACCATCAGGATTGATTTCCTTTAGGATGAACTGGTTGGATCTCCTTGCAGTCCAAGGGACTATCAAGAGTCTTCTCCAACACTACAGTTCAAAAGCATCAATTCTTCAGCACTCAGCTTTCTTTATAGTCCAACTCTCACATCTATACATGACTACTGGAAAAACCATAGCCTTGACTAGATGGACCTTTCAGGTTAGCACAAATCCCAATAGCATTGAACATTAAGTTTTCTCTTGCTAACACTCAATAAATCATATAATTATTCAGTAAAATATAAGGATGTTCTTAAAGGGGGTAGAGCTGACATGTTCAGTACATTATGTCTCCTATTTCTTGGCTTATAGAACATAAATGCTTCTGTTGATGTTAACTAAATACATTTTTCTCCCAGGCCTGGCAGTCCTAAAATATTTGACATAAAGTTTTTGCCTTTTCTGTAGTTAAAATTTACAGGAAAAAAATCAAATTTTTCTATAATTCACAGTCCATATTTAGGAAGAAGAGAGCTTAAAAACATCCCATACAGTAAAATTCTGTAAACATCTCTATGTAAATATTGTATATTTATCACTTAATTAAACTGTTGTGAACATTTCCTGCTCAATGAATTCATGCTTAAGCAATAAATGTTTTCTATTATGAACAGAAATAATGAAACATTTAAAGTGATAGTTTTTAAATATAAATCTTTATTTTATATATCATATTATGGTATATCTGGTCTTGATCATTTCAAAATACTTCAATGAAAACTGACATTATCTTGAAGGACTAAAGAGAAGAAGTTTGGAAACCTCTTGACAATATCATTCACTTCTACAGCACAGGTAGTACTAAAATCCATGTATTCTTTATAATTTATTAAGAGACTTCGAGAAATAAAATAATGTTTAGAGATCTAGATCCTCATGTTCATTTTAATTTTACTAAAATAGTGTGTATCTTCAAGCTATGGATGTGGAAACAAAATCCTCCAGAAATATAGATTAGAATTTAGTTGTGACTGAAATAAGATTCCCTTAAAAAACCTTTATATATTTTGATGCTATAATGATTGAGATATACATAATATTCTAAAGGAAATGATACATGCAAGGTAATTAGCACATTAAATTATACCTCACTTTATCCCTTAATACAAAGAAGTTTATCAGATTCATACTGGAGAACAGTTTTTAATAAACAGTTTAATAAATAATGGGGTCTTTGAATACTGATATCCAAGAAAGAGAAGCGAATGGAGAAGAAAAATGGCAAAGAACAGAAAGTGTGAGGGAATACAAATTATGGTGTTTGCCTTCAAATTTACATCAGGGTCAGAGTAACCACACACTCAGAGGATCACTTGAGTATGTGACCTTCTCTGATGCTTTTTCAAAGTAGTCCTAGCTCAGTTGTATTGTTATGAATCAAACATTCACAGCAATAAGTATGTGAACATTCTTGTCAAGGGAAGGATATCCAGGACTGTATTACACTGTGAGAAGAAAAGCAATGAGTAAATTAATAAATTTTTTCATGATGAAACAATATAAGGTCTCTGTATTTATGTGTATTTGCAAAAGCTGTGCATTTCACAAATCCAGGGGTTGCCATTCATGAACTCCTGCAGTATATTAATATAATCTATAAGGGGCTCTGTTCAAGTACATGTTAAGTAAGCAGATAGATGTATTACTCCACAAAGATTTATAGTCAACTAATTATTTTCTTATCTCATCAAAAATTTCTGAGTTGTTGTTGCTCTGTTTTTGTTTCATGTAAACTTGGGCACTACGCTAGCCCAGAGTTTCCCTGGTGACTCAGACAGTAAAGAATCTGCTTCATATTCAAGAGACCCAGGTTCGATCCCTGGGTCAGGAAGATTCCTTGGAGAAGGGAATGGCTACCCATTCCAGTATCCTTGCCTGGAGAATCCCATGATGGAGTAGCCTGGTGGGCTACAGTCCATGGGGAAGCAGAGTCATACATGGCTGAGAGGTTAGACCAAGCCGCTTTAATGTATCAAAAAAGGAGTCTGCCCCTCCTTCTTTCTTCTTGCACCCTCAAAGTTGGGAAAAGATGGAAGAAAAGATAAGATGAAAGAGGCATAGGATATTCTTTGCAAATGTAGAACTGAGATCCTATCCTCTTGTACCTGTCAGTTTCTCTGGCCTTCTAGATGAGGCTCTAAGGTCCTTTCCACATGTCCACCTCAAATTCTTCCACCGGAAAAAAACCTCTCTCGCTTTAATTCTCTATCACACTTGATCTCTGATTTGGCTTTCTGCCACCAGTGGGAGAAAACACTATCCTTTAAAATGACTCCTACAATTAGGTTTGACTTACCTATGAGCTTCCCATAGGTAGCTCAGTGGTAAAGAATCTGCCTGCCAATGCAGGAGACAAGAGTTCCATCCTGGGTTAGGAAGATCCCTTGGAGAGGAAACGGCAACCCACTCTAGTATTCTTCCTGGAGAGTCCCATGGACATAGGAGTCTGGCGGGCTACAGTCCATGGGGTCACAAAGAGTTGGACATGACTGAAGTGACTTAGCACTCACACACATGTAATCTACTGATGTAAAATTCAACCGAGTCATATCATGTAACCTAATTACTAAATAGGGTGGGAAATCTTGGGCCATTTTAGAATCCTAGAAAGGTAGAAATCTGCCTACTGAGGTGTGGAAGGTTGACATTAGAAAAACAAATCATTTTTAACTATTTAGGTTGTTTTCTATAAGACATAGGGTAAAGAAGTACAGAGTGTTGAGACTTTGTATGGCAGACTTGATGTTACATGGATAAGTAAAATTATTTAAAGTCATAGAATTTTCTGGTATGGAAAATTGATGGAGAACTATAAATTAATGGTAAGTATAAGCTGGATTTACATGGATTGGCAAGGATGCTGCTTAAACAAAATGAACAGGAAATATGAACACGTGGTAGTGGGAAAGTGTCATTTTTAGGCAGAAATTAGACAATATGTCCCAAGTATAAAAGATGGAATGTCCCAGAGCTAGGATAGTGAGATCAGAACATTCCAGACTTTGGTTAACATTTATTCTAAAGCAATAGACATTGAGGTCAGAATATTAAAAAGTCAGCTTCTCTGATCATGTTAGCTTCCCAGTTCATGTCAAAATTTTCTTAAGACATTTTCCAAATTCATAAAAATGTCCACGCATAAATATATTTTAAAAAAACACAAAATGTTTTTTGTGAGGAATAGAGTAGAATAAACTGCCTCTTAGTCATGAGTGTGATAATCTGATAGTTCTTCCTCTACTTCCTATTTCTTCCTTAGAAACAATATATAACACAATCCTATTAGAAGTTATAATTGTCTTTTACATGTAGGAAAAAATCAAAAGAAATACAATCTTAAAATCCAAGTTAATATAGAATGTTTTAGGTTAGCTTATAAAAAAGTCTCTGAGTAAAAAAAGTATTAGAAACAAGCAGGCTTTTAGGCAGTTTATATAATTGAATAAATACTGTTCTTGAAACAAAGGCATCTAAATTTCTGGGCAGGCGAATCATACTATTTATATTCTTCCATCAACTATGATTATTATCATAGCTTTAGTTCAAAGTAGTTTTGTACTAAATAGAGAAAAGTTTTATGTCATATTTAAATACTTTAGTGTCCCTTACCTAGCTGAGCATAACAAATAGACATTGTTTTGAAAGTTTATGTTTCCTAAGAACATGATTTATGTTATCAAGCACAGAAATCACAAACACTGTGACTTCCACCTTGACAGAACATTAATCAAGAGATGAAACTATATTAAAGCAAAGTTCCAGATGGGCAGGAAAGTAACAGTATAAGCTATTTTCTATCACACAATCATTTTATGATCCATTTTTACATGAAAACAGTGGAAAAAAGGAGATGTACTGTTCTTCAAATCACAAAGTAAAAAACAAGATAAATTAGTTATAAAATATGTTAAGTCACCTTAGGCTCTTTCCAGAATCACACTACAGAAGCAAATCTAGCTTAATTCTAGCTAAGTTATTTCTTGTAGGAAAAAGAGTGAAGATTGTCATCTTTTATTGAAAATGTGTGTGTGTGTGTGTGTGTATAATCAAATTGTATTGATAGGTTACCCCTATTCTGAAACTTTTGGTTATTACAGCTAAAATAGATATCATGTTGTAACAATACACTGTCATTTTAATGTGGTTACTACTTACAAAGTAAAATAGAAAAACACATACGCCATAAACTGAATGCATATCCTCAAGATCCTTATGTTGAAATCCTTATGCCCAATGTGATGAGACTAGGAGGTGGACGCTTTGAAATGTTGATTAGGTCATGAAGTGGAGGCCTGATGTCCACCCTTACAAGAGATCTCAGAGAACTTCTTTACACCTTCTGATGTATAAGGATGCAGTGAGAAAACAGTCAGCTATCCATGAACCAAGAAGCAGGCCCTCACCAAATGTGCCAGTGCCTTGACACTGGACTTCTCAGTTTCCAGGACTGTAAGAGTTACATTGCGGCTGTTTATAAGCCACCCAGTCTATGCTATTCTGTTCCTGTGGCCTGAATGGACTGAGATGATACATTTTTCTGAATTATATTAGAATAAGTATCAGAAAATCATTTAAAGATCAAATATTTGGCTAACTTAAGTTTCCTGTTTTGTGCCAAATAAAGAGAATGAGGATGAAGAAAAAACACACAATTTACCCTTCTATTGGAGACCATCTTGGCAAGTAATCATTTTTGTAATCTTGTTGGAGAGAATTTTAATGGGATAGTATTCCTAGTGTTGCTTCTTTCTAGAAATGGTGGTCTTCTCCCACCCTCCCACTTACCTTCATGTCCAGATGGCTATAACATAGATCACACTTCCTCACATGACCCCTTTTTTCTGGCTTCAGTGTTGGTGTATGGATAAGAGATGGACACTAACACAGTCCCTTAGAACAGACCCTCAAATTGCAATTGAGGAAAAGTCCCTAGATATGAAATTTTTAAGATGACAATAGTTTGGACTGCCTCTGTTCTTAGAAAACAAAACTAACACGCTGAAAGAAGTAAGAGGCAAATTAAAAGAGAAATTCCAGAACAGAAACTGGGCACTAGCTATATCCAGTCTTTACTTATAATTGACCCTGAAGCCCAACTTCTTTTGTGGTTTTTTAATATTGTTTGCACTTCAGTGTATTCAATATCTCAATATTCTTTCAATAAATTTCTCTTTGGTCTTGTTTAAGTTGTAACCAAAATAACCCAATCTGGGCAGGCTTTCTCTCATAGCTTCAAAGACGACATGTATACATGTGTATATTTTTGTTTGTGATGTCTGTCTGGGCTCATGTGTCTCTTTGTGTATTATTTGTTTTATGACCATAACCCACATATTCTTCCAGTCCTGCCACTTTGTCACCACTGGCAGGATATTCATTCATTGCTGTTATTTAGTCACTAAGCTGTGTCCAAATCTTTTGTGAACCCATGAACTATAGCCCACCCAAACTCCTCTGTCCATGGAATTTCCAAGGCAAAACTACTGGTTTGGGTTGTAATTTCCTTCTCTGGGGATCTTCCTGACCCAGGGATCAAACACACATCTCCTGGCTTGCAGGCAGATTCTTTACCACTGAATCCTTCACATAATCAGCAATCAGTTCAGTTCAGTTGAGTCACTCAGTCATGTCCGACTCTTTGCGACCCCATGAATAGCAGCACGCCAGGCCTTCCTGTCCATCACCAACTCCCGGAGTTCACTCAGACTCGCGTCCATCGAGTCAGTGATACCATCCAGCCATCTCTTCCTCTGTTGTTCCCTTCTCCTCCTGCCCCCAATCCGTCCTAGCATCAGAGTCTTTTCCAATGAGTCAACTCTTTGCACGAGGTGGCCAAAGTACTGGCGTTTCAGCTTTAGCATAATTCCTTCCAAAGAAATCCCAGGGCTGATCTCCTTCAGAATGGACGGGTTGGATCTCCTTGCAGTCCAAGGGACTCTCAAGAGTCTTCTCCAACACCACAGTTCAAAAGCATCAGTTCTTCAGCATTCAGCCTTCTTCACAGTCCAACTCTCACATCCATACATGACCACAGGAAAAACCATAGCCTTAACTAGACGGACCTTTGTTGGAAAAGTAATGTCTCTGCTTTTGAATATGCTACCTAGGTTGGTCATAACTTTCCTTCCAAGGAGTACGCTAAGTCACATCAGTCGTGTCCGATTCTGTGCGACCCCAGAGATGGCAGCCCACCAGGCTCCCCTGTCCCTGGGATTCTCCAGGCAAGAACACTGGAGTGGGTTGCCATTTCCTTCTCCATCCAAGGAGTAAGCGTCTTTTAATTTCATGGCTGCAGTCACCATCTGCAGTGATTTTGGAGTCCCCAAAAATAAAGTCTGACACGGTTTCCACTGTTTCCCCATCTATTTCCCATGAAGTGATGGGACCGGATGCCATGATCTTCGTTTTCTGAATGTTGAGCTTTAAGCCAACTTTTTCACTCTCCACTTTCACTTTCATCAAGAGGCTTTTGAGTTCCTCTTTACTTTCTGCCATAAGGGTGGTGTCATCTGCATATCTGAGGTTATTGATATTTCTCCCAGCAATCTTGATTCCAGCTTGTGCTTCTTCCAGTCCAGCGTTTCTCTTGATGTACTCTGCATATAGGTTAAATAAGCAGGGTGACAATATACAGCCTTCACATACTCCTTTTCCTATTTGGAACCAGTCTGTTGTTCCATGTCCAGTTCTAACTGTTGCTTCCTGACCTGCATACAAATTTCTCAAGAGGCAGATCAGGTGGTCTGGTATTCCCATCTCTTTCAGAATTTTCCACAGTTGATTGTGATCCACACAGTCAAAAGCTTTGGCATAGTCAATAAAGCAGAAATAGACGTTTTTCTCGAACTCTCTTGCTTTTTTGATGATCCAGCAGATGTTGGCAATTTGATCTCTGGTTCCTCTGCCTTTTCTAAAACCAGCTTGAACATCAGGAAGTTCACAGTTCACATATTACGGAAGCCTGGCTTGGAGAATTTTGAGCATTACTTTACTAGCATGTGAGATGAGTGCAATTGTGTGGTAGTTTGAACATTCTTTGACATTGCCTTTCTTTGGGATTGGAATGAAGACTGACCTTTTCCAGTCCTGTGGCCACTGCTGAGTTTTCCAAATTTGCTGGCATACTGAGTGTAGCACTTTTACAGCATCATCTTTCAGGATTTGAAATAGCTCCACTGGAATTCCATCACCTCCACTAGCTTTGTTCGTAGTGATGTTTTCTAAGGCCCACTTGACTTCACATTCCAGGATGTCTGGCTCTAGGTCTGTGATCACACCATCGTGATTATCTGGGTTGTGAAGATCTTCTTTGTACAGTTCTTCTGTGTATTCTTGCCATCTCTTCTTAATATCTTCTGCTTCTGTTAGGTCCATACCATTTCTGTCCTTTATCGAGCCCATCTTTGCATGAAATATTCCCTTGGTATCTCTAATTTTCTTGGAGAGATCTCTAGGCTTTCCCATTCTGTTGTTTCCCTCTATTTCTTTGCATTGATCGCTGAAGAAGGCTTTCTTATCTCCTCTTGCTATTCTTTGGAACTCTGCATTCAGATGTTTATATCTTTCCTTTTCTCCTTTGCTTTTCACTTCTCTTCTTTTCACAGCTATTTGTAAGGCCTCTCCAGACAGCCATTTTGCTTTTTTGCATTTCTTTTCCATAGGGACGGTCTTGATCTCTGTCTCCTGTACAATGTCACGAACCTCATTCCATAGTTCATCAGGCACTCTATGAGATCTAGGCCCTTAAATCTATATCTCACTTTCACTGCATAATCATAAGGGATTTGATTTAGGCCATACCTGAATGGTCTAGTGTTTTCCCTACTTTCTTCAATTTAAGTCTGAATTTGGCAATAAGGATTTCATGGTCTGAGCCACAGTCAGCTCCTGGTCTTGTTTTTGCTGACTGTATAGAGTTTCTCCATCTTTGGCTGCAAAAAATATAATCAATCTGATTTCAGTGTTGACCATCTGGTGATGTCCATGTATAGAGTCTTCTCTTGTGTTGTTGGAAGAGGGTGTTTGTTATGACCAGTGCGTTCTCCTGGCAAAACTCTATTAGGCTTTGCCCTGCTTCATTCCGTATTCCAAGGCCAAATTTGCCTGTTACTCCAGGTGTTTCTTGACTTCCTACTTTTGCATTCCAGTCCCCTATAATGAAAAGGATATCTTTTTTGGATGTTAGTTCTAAAAGGTCTTGTAGGTCTTCATAGAACTGTTCAACTTCAGCTTCTTCAGCATTACTTGTTGGGGCATGGACTTGGATTACTGTGATATTGAATGGTTTGCCTTGGAAACGAACAGAGATCATTCTGTCGTTTTTGAGATTGCATCCAAGTACTGCATTTCGGACCCTTTTGTTGACCATGATGGCTACTCCATTTCTTCTGAGGGATTCCTGCCCACAGTAGTAGATAAATCAACAATAAACAATGACAAATATAAGCAAAGAAAGAATTTCAGATAATGCTAAGTGGTAAAAAGAACTCTCACAGAAACCTGATAGAAAGTTACATAGTCATTGAGGATGAAGGAAATTGTTAGATAGGAAGGATAATATGTCCTCTCTGAGGAGTTATCATTGGAGCTGGGATGTGAAGAACAGGAAGAACAATGCAGGAGAAGAACAGAGCTGGCACAAAAGCTCTGTTTTCAGAAGAGACCTGATAAGTTTCTTGAGGAACTGAATATTCATCAAATCAAGACTCTAATGATTGGGTGTCGTGAACAAGGCAAACAGAAGTAGTAAATGGGGTTGGGAGAGCCCTTTAGCGATAGGAAGTCATCACAGGGATTTTAGCTCCATTGTGACTTGGTGTGATTTATATTTTCCAAGTACTACACTGATTATGAAAGTCAGACTTGTAGCATGAAATGAATAGAATGAGAGAAATCAGTCAGGAAGCTATTGTAGTAGTCTCGATGAGAAGTAAAGGTGGTTTGGAGTAGATTGATATCAAGAAGGAAAGACATGGGTAGATTTGGGATATAGTGGAAATGAGAAGGCACTTGCAATAAGTTAAGCAGAACTTCCATAAATTGAATATGTGGAGGAGCCTAACAAAAACATATTATTTAAAAATAATGTAATGATTTTTTTTAGCCACCAAGAGGATGCTATTTTAATTTTCTGGGATAGGGAAGAAGGGGTGATAATAGTCTGATGCATATCAGTGTCATCATTTTATGGCCCCACCTTCATTACCTCATTTGCCCTTCACTGACTCCTTACAGTCTGTTCTCCAAACAGAGTCACACTGAAGGTTAGGACTTCAACCTATGAATTTGCAGGGGCAGAATTCAGTCCATACAGTGCAGGAACCAAAAGGAAAAATAAAATGAAACTCCTAAAAATTTCCAAAACACTATGGTAATTTGATCATTATGTTCACCAGATTCATATCAATGTTGAATGCAGAGGAAAAATAATAGCCTAAGAAAAAGTCAGTAATTATGAAAATATGAACAAAATCACACAAATAAATAAGGACTCCAAGAAGTTCCTAGACTTATAATGCCTTTTTTTCTCCTTTATACAACATTTCCAAAAATGATGCAGAAACAGAATTTCTTTTAAAATTATAAACACTGAATGGAATGTGTTCTATAGAACTCAGTTTGGGAGACCTGGTATCAGAAAAATATCATGTGGATACAGATAATATATATCTTGCATATATATTAGCGTCTATACTTAATATCTGTACTTCAAAAGATTTTATTCCTAGTTTGAATCATAAACTATGTTTACTCAAGAGGTTTTGGGCTTCACTGACATAACAAAATTTACTTCTATTCTTATTAGTTGTATCAATCAGCTATTATTGCAATAATGTTGTATAGAAAGAAACTTTGAAATCTCTATGATTTATATTAAAAATTAACTTTTGTAGTTCAATCCTCTGAAGGGTTGGATGATGGACTTTTTTTTTTTTTTTGCCACTTTTGAAATTGGCAAAAATGAAGATTCATCCAGTTAAGAATGAGCTGAGAACCTCACCACCTTTGACTACAACCTCAATTCATAGCAGTGGTGCACATCTGAGACCCCTGGTGCTTCTACTCACTGAGGAGTCCTAATGTTCAATCACTGAATGGAGCTAAGGTAATTAATTGAATCTCTTAAGCATTGTGTTTATTTTGTTTTCTTAAGAATACAATCCACTTTATGATTTTTTTGTTTAACCTGCTTTACACTGTATTTGGAGAAATTGTTCTCTAGCATCAAACCTCTTCACCTACTATATTGTCTGCTTGTCTAGTAACATAGTATATTTTTGACTATAAGAGAAAAATGACAGTGAAGAGACTGATAAGTCAGTCATTGATCTGGCCCCAAAGACAGGTAAGTTCAGGCGTTTTCTTCTCCAAATGATGTTTTTCTTTTCTTTTTTTTTTTTTTTTAAGACAAATTATGTCCAGGATCCCCATTTTAAAAACTTTCTCAGGACTCTTTCCTACATCTTATTTTTGGGTCCATGAAAACTACTTTACTTTCACTCCCTCCCCATAATCAGGAGGTTTTGTCTAGACACTGACTGGGAACTGGTCTTTGACTAAGCTCTGGAGAGGTGAAATATAACATATATCATCCATAAGACATAATGTAGCTCTCTTGGAATCTTTTTCAATGGAAATTCATGATACCTCTGGGCCAACTGTCTATTTTCTTTGCTTTCTCACTTTATTATCAACTCCTGAGCAAATCTTTCTTAACTGGGAAAATGTTTTCCAAGGATAATCTAGAATTAAAGATCACATACAACTGAGGAAATTTAATAAGAAATCTCTGCTTTTTCTAAAACCAGCTTGAATATCTGGAAGTTCATGGTTCACATACTGCTGAAGGCAGGCTTGGAGAATTTTGAGCATTACTTTACTAGCGTGTGAGATGAGTGCAATTGTGCAGTAGTTTGAACATTCTTTTTATTTTTTCCGAACATTCTTTGGCACTGCCTTTCTTTGGGATTGGAATGAAAAGTGACCTTTTCCAGTCCTGTGGCCACTGTTGAGTTTTCCAAATTTGTTGGCATACTGAGTGCAGCACTTTCATAGCATCACCTTTTAGATGTTCCAGATGTTCAAGCTGTCTATAGAAAAGGCAGAGGAAGCAGAGATCAAATTGCCAACATCTGCTGGATCATCGAGAAAGCAAGAGAGTTACAGAAAAAAAACATCTACTTCTGCTGTATTGACTATGCCAAAACCTTACTATGTGGATCACAATAAACTATGGAAAAGTCTTCAAGACATGGGAATACCAGACCACCTGACTTGCCTCTTGAGAAATTTGTATGCAGATCAGGAAGCAAGAGTTAGAACTGGACATGGAACAACAGACTGCTTCCAAATAGGAAAAGGAGTACGTCAAGGCTGTATATTGTCACCCTCCTTATTTTACTTATATGCAGAGTACATCATGCAAAGTACCGGGCTGGATGAAGCACAAGCTGCAATCAAGATTGCCAGGAGAAATACCAATAACCTCAGACACATAGATGACACCACCCTTATGGCAGAAAGCGAAGAAGAACTAAAGAGCCTCTTGATGAAAGTGAAAGAGGAGAGTGGAAAAGTTGGCTTAAACTCAACATTTGGAAAACAAAGATCATGGTATCCAGTCCAATCACTTCATGGCAAATAGATGGAGAAACAGTGGAAACAGTGGCAGACTTTATTTTTTGGGGCTTCAAAATCACTTCAGATGGTGACTATAGCCATGAAATGAAAAGACACTTACTCCTTGGAAGCAAAGCTATGACCAACCTAGACAGTTTATTGAAAAACTGAGACATTACTTTGTCAACAAAGGTCCATCTAGCCAAGGCTATGGTTTTTCCAGTGGTCATGAATGGATGTGAGAGTTGCAGTATAAAGAAAGCTGAGCACTGAAGAATTGATGCTTTTGAACTGTGGTGTTGTAGCAGACTCTTGAGAGTCCCTTGGACTGCAAGGAGATCTAACCAGTCCATCCTTAAGGTAACCAGTCCTGAATATTCATTGGAAGGACTAATGTTGAAGCTGAAACTCCAATACTTTAGCCACCTGATGGGAATAACTGACTCATTGGAAAAGACCCTGATGCTGGGAAAGATTGAAGGTGGGAGGAGAAGGGGACAACAGAGGATGAGATGGTTGGATGGTATCACCGACCTAATGGACATGAGTTTGAGTAAACTCCAGGAGTTGGTGATGAACAGGGAGGCCTGGCCTGCTGCAGTTCATGGGGTCACAAAGAGTTGGACATGACTACAGACTGAACTGAACTGAACTGAATCAGAAAACTAGAAGGTAAATCTCAGAGATTGTCTAAAATTAACAGATATCATATACGTATGTTGCTGCTGCTGCTAAGTCGCTTCAGTCGTGTCCGACTCTGTGTGACCCCATAGAGGGCAGCCCACCAGGCTCCCCCATCCCTGGGATTCTCCAGGCAAGAACACTGGAATGGGTTGCCATTTCCTTCTCCAATGCATGAAAGTGAAAATTGACAGTGAAGTCGCTCAGTCGTGTCCGACTCCTAGCAACCCCATGGACTGCAGCCTACCAGGCTCCTCTGTCCATGGGATTCTCCAGGCAAGAGTACTGGAGTTGGGTGCCATTGCCTTCTCCACATATACGTATATATGTATATAAAATTAAGTAACATGAAGAAGAAAAATGAGAGCATGAAGCACGCATTTGCTAGTTTCAGAGGCATAAAAGAAATGTTACTTGTCAAGTCAAGATTCAAAGAGTTACACAAAGCTTCATGATGGCCTAATTTGACTCCATATTTCCCTGCTGTACCATTACTGTGGGAGAATTGAAATGACCTGTCTGTGACCACATAGAGCTCTGTCATCCCAGAGATCTGTGTTGCCTTGCTATGATTTCAACCTCACTATCCCAAGCCTAGAATTTCAAGAGGAATACATGACTCTTCACATCACACAGACATAATACCATTGAAAGCGTATTATAAAACAGGCCTTCAGAACTCCATACCTTCCTATACTTAATCAAGAATGGGAGGTGGGAGGTGTTAAAATGGGTCAAAAAATATAAACTTCCAGGTATAAAATAAATAAGTCAAGACGATATAATGTGAAACATGCTGTCTATGGTTAATTATACTATTGCATATTTGAAAGCCAATGGCACCCCACTCTAGTCCTCTTGCCTGGAAAATCCCACGGATGGAGGAGCCTGGTGGGCTGCAGTCCATGGGGTCCCTAAGAGTCAGGCACGACTGAGCGACTTCACTTTCACTTTTCACTTTCATGCATTGGAGAAGGAAATGGCAACCCACTCCAGTGTTCTTGCCTGGAGAGTCCCAGAGATGGGGGAGCCTGGTGGGCTGCCGTCTACGGGATCGCACAGAGTCAGACACGACTGAAGCGACTTAGCAGCAGCAGAAGACTAGTTATTAAAATTCTCATCAAAAGAAAAGCTTGTAACCATGTATGATAATAAATGTTATCTAGAATTATTGTGGTGATCATTTTGCAATATATGCAAATATTAAATCATTATACTATACAACTGAAAGCAATATAATGTTCTATGCCAATTATACCTAAACTTAAAAAAGGATGTCATATATATGTAGATTCAAGTATATAATAAGCTATCCTATGAACAATGCATAATAAAATGCTCATTTACTTTCTCTTAAACAGTCATTATAGGAAGTGCATTATCCATCACATAGTAAAAAAAGATATGAAAAAGAAAAGTGGTCAACAAACTGAGAAGCCTTCTTCCATCTTCTAGTTTTCTCATTCTTTTCTGCCTAAATAGGCAAAATAATCAGTATTTTTTTTTTAAATTTTCTAACATATAGAAAATAATGGCCTAAGTCAGCTGAAGTAAGTTTCTTATTTCAATGAGACTCCATACAAGGCCCAAACTAGCTCAACATTTTATATCAAGACAAAAACTGAGTGAAGATGACAATTTGCATATCAGTAATCCCAGAGATTAAGAATTTAAGCATTACTTCTAACAGATGTCAACGATAGTCCACAATTCTTCAGTTATACTTTGTAGCTTTGGTCATGGAATGAAGTTAGCATATAAATGAAACAAAATTATTCTAAGATGGAAAATATTCAAGATTTAAAATGGAAATTTAAGTAGCATTTTAATAGCCCTTTATTAACAAATGACATCAAGAATTTTATAACATGATAACAGTACTAAACTAGTATGAAAAGTTATTTCCAACTTTTTTACAAAATGATGCTTCACATTCATTGTAAATTGGGGGGAAGAGTCCTAAAACAGAAGATTGTTCAAGAGAATTTTGATGTGAAGAGAATCTTATGATCTCCAGGAGGAAGTACAAAAAATGTTAAGTATGTTGAGAATATAGAAGGTGGAGATCTGAAACCCAGAGAAATGAGTAGCTTTTTCTCCCCTTGCATTCAGGGAAAATTGCTTATGAAAACCCTGAATATTTGCTCTGCTGATTCTTCTAAAGTTTCTCTTGACTGAAAAAAGCTCTTGGTGTGAGAGTTAGTTTTACATGTTAACTTAATTAGATTAAGGAATTCCCAGATAACTGGTGAAAGTATTTCTGGGTATTTCTCTGAGGGCATTTCTTAACAAAACAAGCATTTGAATCAATAAGCTGAGTTAAGAGGTGAACTCTCATCATTGTGAGTGGGGACCATTCAATCCATTGAGGTCCCTAATAGAACAAAATTAAAGGAGAAGGGCAGATTCTCTCTTCCCCCTAGTTGGGACATCCATCTTCTCCTGCCCTCCACAATCAAAGATTCTTTTTTTTGGGCCTTTAACTCAGACTGAATTCTATCACTGGCTTTCCTGGTTCTCTAGATTGCAGACAGCATATCATGAAACTTTTTAGGCTCCATAATCATGTGAACCAAATTCCAAAAAAAAATCTCTTCTATCCTGCTGATCTTCTATTCCAGAGAACCTTGACTAATACGTTTGGCAAAATTAAAAAAAAAAAAATAATAATGGTCTATTCATCCCATTTAATTTACCAGATAATTATATATAATATGTAATATATATACTTGTATGTGTATATACTCACATAAAATAGTCACATGATCACTCATACGCACACTTCCTAAAATATCCAACTTCACAATATCACATAGCCAAGTTCCCACAGTAGAATATATGAAGATAAATTATTATTAGGTCAATGTAATAATTTAAAATCACAGTATCCCATTTAGTAAATTTTAAGTTCTCTTTATTTAGCAAAGCTTTTCTACTATGAATAAGGAATTACTTTAGATACTGGGTTATAAGAGTTAAATATATATATACTAATATATATATTTACTAAGAAAGCTTTTCCCTCTACGAACCTTAATTTTTAGTGAACAATCTTCTCAAATAAAATCTATTTTCATCTCTAATAATCATTTTACTGCATTATAATTAATGTTAAGAAGTGTCTTGCCACTTTTGAAATTGGGGAACTGAAGCTTACTTTTTTAAGGAATAGAAAATAAGTGCCTACAAAGGTTCCTGACTTACATCTCTTAAAACTACACATATTTCCTTTTTTCCCTCATTAATCCACAGTTTTCAAAAATAATGTTGTAGTAAATCTGTCCAGCAATAGAATCCCAAGGAAGAAAAAAATAAATAAAAATAAACTATTTTTTAATTTCCTACTAGCAGAATTTTTATTTTATTTTTTGAGGTAACATTGGCTTATAACTATATATTTCACGCATATGTTATATTTTTACTTCTGTATACATGACATGCTGACCACCAAAAACTCAGTTTCCATCCATCACCATATAGTTGAACCTCTTTACCCGTTTCAACCTGCCCCTACTCCCTCCACTCAGAATCACTTCTCTGTTCTCTGTCTCTACATGTTTGTCTTCGATTTGGTTTGTTCATTTATTTTGTTTCTAGAATTTCTGCAACACAAGCTTACTGGATTCACTCCTGTTCCTTGAAGGCATCTCAGATAGCAAGCATACACTAATTTACCCACTCCTACCACTATCCTGCTGTTGGAGGGAATACATAGCTTTCCCCTATATAAAGGAGAACCTGCTGCTTGATACTTCAGAGAATAAAATCTCATAATGGGACTAGTTTTTTTCTGTTTCTCTTCTGGGCTCCAGGCTGGCTCTGAAAGACACAGGCAGAGCCATAATCCACATGAATCCATAAGGATGGATTTCTCCTGCACATTCTTCACTGTTTGCACCACTCTGCCACTTACTTTTCTCTGCAGACATACACTGCATTTGTTAGTTGGCGTTTTATTTCATAAGCTCAACTGAGACTAATCTACCAAAAGTCTTGGGCATAGGAGATTGAGTGTCTCTTCTCTATCTTCTACCACTGTTTCAGTTTGGTCAGTATACCTGCTGTGCATGCTCATGTTCGACTCTTTGTGACCTCCATGGACTATAGCCTGTCAAGCTCCTCTGTCCATGAAAATTTCCAGGCGAGAGTACTGGAGTCGGTTGTCATTTCCTACACCAAGGAATCTTCCCTACCCAAGGGTCAAACTTGCATCTCTTGTGTCTTCTTCAGAGAGATTTACACACAGATTCTTTATCACTGTGCCACCTGAGAAGCCCTCAAGTATATCTGTTCTGCACTTTTAATTCTTCCTTAGGTGTTCTAGTCTTAAGGACAAGGTGTAAGGTATAGGTGTGCCTGCCATGCTAAGTCACTTCAGTCCAGTTCCACTCTGTGCAACCCTATGGACTAGAGCCTGCCCAGGCTCTTCTGTCCATGGGATTCTCCAGGCAAGAATACTGGAGTGGGTTGCCATACCCTCCTCCAGAGAAGGTATAGGCAGTTAGAAGCAAATGACACACACACCAAAGATGCTCTCTAATCTAACTTTATTTATAATGAAAGGTGTTACAAATCTGTTTTGGGAGCTTTATTCACCAATTGCTTCAAAACAAAGGCAAGAAAGAGCAGTGCTTTAAATCAGCTTTGTAAACCCACTACTTCTAGTAGGTGTACCTGCAAAGAACATATGGATATGTTTTTCATGAAGTCAGAGTACATGGATTCTTTGGTATTGAGGAGTTTCTTTGACTTTGTTAATGTCTCTTGTAGAATAGCTTCTGAGTACATTTAAAGATAAGTTGGTGGATTTATTAATCTTACACTTTATGCTTCATTTGTCAAACTAATGTCTAAATCATTAGAGGATATGTTGGTTTTGGGTCTAAAGCACATAGGGCATAGGAAGTCCAAGTAGGTCTTACAATAAAATCAGTGTGGTCTTTTTTTTCCCCCATTTTTTCTGAGTGCATACTTGCCCAGCATGGGCTAATATGTTTACTATTCTTGGGAAAGCAGAGAACAATTATTTTCACAGATATGCAACAAATTTTATAAATTTTACAAAATATATTAAAAGTGGACAAGGAAATATGACTAACATTTAAGAGAAAATAATGAAAAGAACTATGATATACTATATTGCATATATATGAATATACATTTATAGATGTGTATATAATATATATGGTGATAAAATATGGCAATATAAAAAAGTTTAAGAAAAACTTATGCTTGGAATGTCTTAATCTTTCAGAAGGAATGTGGCCACTTTAGGCACTAGACACTATTTTTTTTGTTGAGCATAAGAGAGAAGTATAAATAATAGTCTTAGCTCTAATTGACAGATGATGAATGATAGATAAATGATGATTTGGGGAAGTATCCTACGAAGTAGAAGAAGCAGGCACTACATCAAAAAATCTGAAGCTTTATGAGCCAAACTAGATAATTTTAGAAATGGGGGGAAGGGAATTAAAATATATTTAAATTGATTGTTGTTAAAGATAAGTCATTTGAAAAAAGAGGTGTTAGAGTTTATTAACTCTAGAAAAGAACCAGTAGCCAATGGAAACACTGGGGAAAGAAATAGAGACATCTAAGGAAACAGAACTCAAGAATTCAGTTTCAGTGGGAACTGGGATCCTGGAAACCACAGAGAATGTTCCTCTCAAAATTATATGGATTCCAAAGAGTCATTAGGCAAGCCATTTTAAAGACTGGGAAAACTATAAGAAATGGTTACATAAGATGTGGACAGATATGAAAGGGAAAGCAATCTAATCAGTCAGAAATATTCAAGAATTCATGAATTTCTTATTTCTTTATTTACTTCATTGAATAATCTCCAAGGTAGCTTAGCTATTGTGGAGAGAGATGCAGGCATTGAAGAAATGTGTTTCTAATATTTGGGAAATTAGAAAACTAGAGGAAGACGCAAGCAAAATGACTCAAGCAAGGAGAACTGGGAGGGCCACAATAGGTATAAGCCTAGATTATAGACAATGGAGTGAAGAAAGAAAAATTCCATGAAATCGGATTATGCAGAGTGGGAAATTAGTTGGGAATTCTAAGGAGTGGTTACTCCCGAAAGACTCAAGTATAAATTATAGTTCTTATTATCATGTAAACTATACATTTACTTGGAGGACTTGATAGACAAATGCATTAATCCCTATGCAGAGACAAAAAGAGAACAGTTTAATGCCCAAGATTTGGAAAAACAAAGATATAGAACAGAGGGACAAAGAAAAAGGAGAAGAAGTAGGGGGAGGGAAAGGAGGAGGAGATGAGGAGAAGTAGGAGGAGGGAATGGGGAGGATGATCAGGGGAAGGAGGAGCAGGAGAAGAAGAAGGAGGTGGGGCAGGAGAAGGAATAAAAACAATGTATACATTTAGAGAGAGAATGAAGTTACTAAAATTTTAGGGGCCTTAGGAAATTGAACTGACCATACCTTAATGATATCAAGGGCTTGTTTGAAGAACATATTATTGGCATTGTCCAGCTTATAAAGTTATGAGCTTTTTCAGTTTATTTTCTGCTTTTAATGTGATGTAATGACCAACCTAGATAGCATATTCAAAAGCAGAGACATTACTTTGCCAACAAAGGTTCGTCTAGTCAAGGCTATGGTTTTTCCTGTGGTCATGTATGGATGTGAGAGTTGGACTGTGAAGAAGGCTGAGCACTGAAGAATTGATGCTTTTGAACTGTGGTGTTGGAGAAGATTCTTGAGAGTCCCTTGGACTGCAAGGAGATCCAACCAGTCCATTCTAAAGGAGATCAGCCCTGGGATTTCTTGGGAAGGATTGATGCTGAAGCTGAAACTCCAGTACTTTGTCCACCTCATGCGAAGAGTTGACTCATTGGAAAATACTCTGATGCTGGGAGGGATTGGGGGCGAGAGGAGAAGGGGACGACAGAGGATGAGATGGCTGGATGGCATCACTGACTCGATGAACCTGAGTCTGAGTGAACTCCGGGAGTTGGTGATGGACAGGGAGGCCTGGCGTGCTGCGATTCATGGGGTCGTAAAAAGTCGGGACACGACTGAGCAACTGATCTGATCTGAATGACTCTAATAAAGAGATTAGAGGCTTTAAAACTGATTAGGAAACATGAGAATAAGAAGTGGCAGTTTATAATCTCTTCATTGTGAAAATATCAATCATCTACATGGTAGTGTTGGTTTAATTGCTAAGTCATGCCTGACTTGAGAACCTATGGACTGTAGCCCACCAGGCTCTTCTGTTCATTTTTCTAGGCAAGAATACTGGAGTGGGTCGCCATTTTGATCTCCAGGGGATCTTCCCAACCAGGGATTGAACGCAGGTCTCCTGCACTGCAGGCAGATTCTTTACTGACTCAGCTACCAGGGAAGCCTGGTAGAAGGGGATCTAACTCAGCACATCTGCTCAGGAATTACTTCAGTGGCATCTTTGGGAGGAAATTTTGCACTAGATGAAGCAAATGAGTTTTTGCCAGTATGTCTTCAAGAGTGTTTGATTACAGAAATAAATTCATGGGCAAAGTTCCCAATTTGTGCAGCCTACTTTAATGTTTTGATGAATCTATCCTCCTCCAGTGAAGTGGACATAAGCAAGATGTCATCAGTATCCTGGACAATTTTATCATTTGGTTTATATTTCCTAAGCTAATAACCATTAAAATAGCAGAAATGAAATCTGCAGTCATTTAGAAAAGGGGTTCTGGGATATCAGTATCAAGGACCAAACACAAGTAAACATGAATTCTTACTATATCTGGGATTTGCAAATGTCAAGTGTGTTGGGTTGCAAACTTAGGACACTTTATTTACACAATAGATACTAAAAATATTATGGCTTGAAAAAGATGTTCTTGAATCAATTTTATTTATCAAATTTATTTATGCACTCTTCTGATCCATTTCAGAGCTTTGGGGAAAAGTATTCACTAGTATTTCTTTATTAGTAGTTCCAGGTCAAAGCTCAAAGGAGCTATTTATGAATGTGAGAGCAGGGCTATACTCATGAATGACATTCTTCAACTGTGAGGCAGACAGCCACATTCATGACTGATTCTAGATTTAAAGGTACAGTTTACGGAAATAAAGGAAGAAAGTCTAGGAATGTGTTTTTCCCAGAGCTCATTTACAAAGAGGAATTTACTCCTCTGATTAGTAAATTAATATAGTTTGTTTCTTTTATCAGTTGGATTGAGCTTATCTTTAAAAGGACTTGCCTTGTGGCTCAGTGGTAAAGAACCTGCCTACCAATGCAGAAGCTGCTGCTGCTGCTGCTAAGTCACTTCAGTTGTGTCCAACTCTGTGTGACCCCATAGATGGCAGCCCACCAGGCTCCCCCATCCCTGGGATTCTACAGGCAAGAACACTGGAGTGGGTTGCCATTTCCTTCTCCAATGCATGAAAGTGCAAAGTGAAAGGTAAGTCGCTCAGTCGTGTCCGACTCTCAGCGACCCCATGGACTGCAGCCTACCAGGCTCCTCAGTCCACAGGATTTTCCAGGCAAGAGTACTGGAGTGGGGTGCCATCGCCTTCTCTGACCAATGCAGAAGACACAGATTCAATTCTTGGGTCAGGAAGACCCCTTGGAGAAGGAAATGGCAACTCACTCTAGTATTCTTGCCTGGGAACTTGTCCTCAGTTTTCTATTCCAGGTTTTAACTGAATGTAAGGTGTAGGTAGGAGTTACCCTAGGAGTTCAGTTCAGTTCAGTTCAGTCACTCAGTTAGTCTATGCTAATCATGTTCTGGTCTAACCTAGATTTATTAGCAATTGTGATGATGTTTTGTGGTCCATTCACTGGTGTTTTGTTCTTTTATTTCTCAGTAGATTCTGAATCCAAATGAGTAAGAGTCTCAGATGGTAAATAATTTTCCTGAAATGCAGGAAACTAGGGTTCAGTTCCTTGGTTAGGGAAGATACGCTGGAGAAGGGAATGGTTACCAACTCCAGTATGGATTCAGAATGGCTACCAACTGTTGCCTGGAAAACTCCATGGACAGAGGAGAATGGTGAGCTACAATCCATGGGATTGCAATTAATTGAATCCTTAAAATCCCAATGAGAGAATATTTATTTCATTATTTTGAGCAAGGATATGGCATTTCCTTCATGTCATTATATTAATGTAAGCCATCTAAAATAAATATATGTAAAACATTTATACTACCAATCCTTCCATATAGTGATTATATACCAGCATGGTAAGTGGATAGATAGACAGATGGATAAAAGGAACAAAAAAGAAAAAAAATGTCTCTTTTTTAAATACTCAGGTAACTTAACCAATTTAACATTAAGAGATCATACCAAGTTAAGGTTTGGAGTTTCTATAGTGAGCTTTGATTTTAGTTAAGTCAGAGAGGAGAGATTAGATAAAAAAGAAGGTCAAAGTGGATTTGTGATAAGCAAGTATGAAGCCAATGAGAGTGGGCAATCTGATAGAGGATTAGAAGGAGACTAGAATTGTCAACATGCTTCAGAAAAGGTCAATAGCCAAAATTGTTTTACTAGGTATATTTTAAAAGACCAGGAAAATAAATCTGATTCCACTCACCACTTGCCATCCACTTTCTATGATGGTCATACAAATTAATGTACTTTAGCATCCTTGTCTCAACTCTTATTTGTATAATTATTGTCTTCATTAATTGATTGAATAAATTTGTTAAAATAATTTTCTATTAATTTGTACTTAGTGGAGTGTTCAGTTGTGTCTGACTCTTGGCAACCCCATGGACTGTAACCCACCAATCTCTGTCCATGAGATTTTCCAGGCAGGAATACTGGAGTGGGTTGCCATTTCCTTCTCCAGGGGATCTTCACAAGCCAGGGATCAAGCCTGGGTCTCCTGCATTACAGGCAGACGCTTTACCATCTGAGCCACCAGGGAAGCAAAAAAAAAAAAAGCACATAAATCTAGTCAAATCAGACATCCAAATAAAACTATGTTAAAAAAAATGGACATAAAATAATATTTTTCAGGAATAATTTATAATTTTGTTTTACCCTAGTTCATAAAATGGTTGAAAACAAAGCAATCTTAGAAATAACTTGCTGCTTTTATGTTCTATCTTTTAATTTTGAAAATCTGAGTAAATATTTATATTTGGGAATATATAAATTAATTTTGCTAGTAAATACAAACCACTTTAGATTTTCATTAGAAAATTCAGTCATCAGGTTTTTAACTTTGAAATTCTATATTTCCATTTTAATATTAGCTATACGTAGAATGAATCTCTTTAATTATTGCTATAATAGATTATTTTTAAGGCTATATATTCACTTGAAAAGGAAATTGTTATGGAAAGTTCACTAACTTCAAAATCATTCAAGTAATGGGTAATATTCTTTGTAAGGTTGTACTATGCGTGGATTGTTATAAATATTTGATTTACTTTAGTGGGACAAATGTTTAAATATGCCTTTTTTCCAGGAAGCCACTAAAGTGTTCCTGGCTAATTGGGAAAAAATTGCAGGGAAGCTGGAGTAGCAGATGGAAAAACAGTTGGCTAAGCCTATTGCCCATCCTACACAGTTGCCAAAACCCTTGAAAGTAATAGTCCGTTTTGGAAACATTTTTTTGGAAGAACAAATGTTTGCTACAGAAACTTAACATTATGGCTATTAGGAAATACTCAAATAAAACAATTTCTTAGCAGAAATAAATATTTTACTTGAGAAATTCTACCAGTGTAAATATGCCATTTCAAGGGAAAAAAAAGTTATTGTAGACAGAACATAAAACACATAAAAAATGGAGAACTAGTATTTGTTATTCATTTCATTTACCTTTCAATGTTGTTAATCTTATGATTGATATTTTAGGAGATATTTAAATTGGGAAAAGTTCATTTGAATAAGAAAAGAATGGGTATGCTTCTACTATGTTTAGTTTCTTGACTTTAGCTGTAAAAGAAGTTGAAAATCATAAAAATAAGCTAAAAAATAAGGCAAAATCAACAACCTTCAAGAATAACAAGTAAAGGGCTATATTTTAATTCTGAATGTTTATATATATTTCTTTATTATCTGATTGGATTTTCTTAGAATTTGTCTCAAATATGCATGTTTCAACGTATTTCTCTAGGGCATAACAGGGAGAATTTTTAGTTAAAACTAGTTCAACAATCTTGATGAGCATATTAAAATGACTCAAATAACTGGTATTTCTGTGGGTCCTTTTTACATAAAGAGGGATGCTTTTAATGACTTTATCTTTGTGTTAGGTTACATCTTATACAGACCTCTTACTCTTTTATGAGAAGTATAAATATGTGGAATTTTGAAGGTAATGAAGGGATTTAAAACCAATCTATTTCAATCTACTTACTAATTACAGAGGAGCAAATTGAGTTCTAGAAAGGTTAAGCTATTTGCCCAAATCATATAACAAATTAGTCACAAAGCCAGGATAAGACTTCCAATCTCCTAATTCTTACAGCAGAATTTTAAAATTAAAGCTGTATTTTCTCATTTGGCTCTTCTTTATGTCATTTTCTCTATATGCCAGGGGATCAGGGTCAAATTTCATGGGATGAGACATAAAAATTTAATGTGTACTAGTTCATTTATTTTCCTTATCATTATCTATTTTATGTATAAACTGAACGAGAGTTAATGATAATGGTGATATTATCTACCAATTTTCTTATTTAGCACTGCTAAAGAAAAACAATGATGCTCTTGGTTTTAATAAAAATGTAATTTTTTAAATATTGTTCTCCATGTTATATAGCCATAGAAATAAGTGATTCTGTAAGTTTAAGATTCTGTCCAATCAAGTGTTAATTTTGCCAAGGAGAGATCTAGCTTTCCCCCCTCAGCTCCTAGGATGTGACTTCTAAGACAGCGGACTGTTTAATCTGGTGATTGTCTTTGTTTACCATAGAGTTTGGGGGCAAACTGAATGTTCTTTGCTACTCATGTGATTAAGGCGGGGCTTTGGACTCTGTGGCGGCAGTCCATGGGATCACAAAGAGTCGGGCATGACTGAGGGACCAACACTTACTTACTTGGACCTTGTAGTGTCACCTTGGTTCTGGAGGAACTGGAGACTAAGTTTGTCATGCAGGTTGTCTAGCATATTTTTGTGACTATCAATAAAAACTCTGGACTCAAAACTCAGGTGATCTTCCCTGGTTGGCAGTGCTCCATACTTATAACCACATATCATTGTGGGGAGAAGCAAGGACAGTTTGCATGGATGCACTGGGAGCTTCCATGAACTAGAAGCTCATACTTAGAACTTTTCTGGACCCTGCCTTTTAATCAGTATCCTTTCACTGTAATACATCATCACCACAAGAGCTTTGCAGAATTCAGTGACACTTTTTAGAAAGCTATCAAACTTGAGGATAGTCTGGGAACCTCTGAACTTGAACTTTATGTCAGAAGTGAGAGTGGTCTTGTGAACTGCTGCACTGTTCAGTGTGCGAATACGTGTGCCAAGCTGCTTCAGTCGTGTCTGACAATTTGAAACCTCATGGATGGAATCGACCAGACTGCTCTGTCTATGGGATTCTTCAGGCAAGAATACTGGAGTGGGTTGCCATCCCCTCCTCCAGGGGATCTTCCTGATCCAGGGATTGAACCCCCACCTCTTACATCTCCTGCATTGGCAGGCAGGTTCTTTACCTCTAGTGCCACCTGGCCCTAAATATAAGATACCCAACTATCTTCAAATGAAAAGTCTATCTATAGGAATAAATCTATAAATATAGACAAGAAATAAATATTTAAGAGTGTTAAGCAAGAATAGTTTAAACTGAATTTCATCAGTATCTGATTCATTGAAAGACACTAATGAAATTCAAATAGGCTTGGTAGTGCTCTAGCAAAAATTCCATGATTGGCAAATAAAACTATGTATTATATAGTATATTAGAAATTTGGACCTCTATGTTCCTTTGATGTCTCTTTTAAGAAATAGATAATTAAAATGGATGTGTTCATAGGAGCAGAGGGTCAATCAAGAAAATTATTCATCACCATTTTAAACATTTAACCACATTTAAATATATCCCCAGGGACAGTGGCAATATCTAAAAAATATTTAGAATTCATGCAGTTACAGTTGAATGCTCCCAAAATCTTTATGACTAGCTCAAATTTCCCTTAGATCAGCTATAATAAGGTTCATCTTTTTGGTTATTTTTTAGAGATTGATTTATGCTGCTTAACTAATTTGAACAGTCCTATGGCAAATTAACAATTGGGAAACATACAATGATATGTAAATTTAACACACATGTTGATAATTAAGTACATTTGCACATGAACATCAGTGCACAAAATTATAGAACTGGTAAGAAATTCTCCTTAATAATTTGTGCTTAAAATTTATTTAAAAAGTGTTTTATTACTATGGAATAGTTCACATATTCTTTTTGAATTATATACCAAAAATGCATCTCTAGAGTTTAGAATAAGTATCTCTTCTTGAATTAATTCATGAATAATTGTCCCAAATTCAATTTGAACTGATCCATCTAAAAATAGCTTTTTATTTTTCAAATACTTATCAAGCATTTGTAAAGATTTCTACAAAAATAAGGGCTGTTTTTGCATAAATTCAAGTTTATTGTCAAATCCAAAAATATGACTTTTTATCACATAAAACTCATATGGTATAAATGACACATATTAATGTGTATCTATATACACAGAAAAATAGATTGATAGATATATGCAAGTCTAACTTGATATATACAGGTAGATATAGCTATAACGAAAATATACACATGTAAAACTTTTTTTGGAGAAGGAAATGGCAACCCACTCCAGTATTCTTGCCAGGAGATCCCACAGACAGAGGATCCTGGCATGCTACAGTCCATCAGATCACAAGAGTCTGACACAACTTCGCAACTAAACAACAATAATACTTTCTTTTAGTAGTTTTTACCCATCTCTAGGCTTTGTTTGTCCTCATTCTCATGCCTGCTTTTCTGAGCTTTCCTACCTACTACAGTGGTGTGATTTTGGCCTGTCTGAGCTTGTTAAGACTTGTGAAAAATCTGCTTGAAAGATCAGACTTTTGTAAGTGAATCATTTTTTAAAAGCATACCCAAACTCCTTTATGTGATTAGTTTTCTCTTCTAGTTCATTAAACTATATGCAAAAGCAAGAGATAAACATGGAGAGATGCAATTAATAAAATATTTTTTGAAACAATTATTTTGGATATGCATTACTGTGAAGTTATCTTTATTTTTTTTTAATTTTATTTTTAAATTTTACAATATTGTGATAGTTTTGCCAAATATCGAAATGAATCTGCCACAGGTATACCCGCGTTCCCCATCCTGAACCCTCCTCCCTCCTCCCTCCCCATACCATCCCTCTGGGTCGTCCCAGTGCACAGCCCCAAGCATCCAGTACCGTGCATCGAACCTGGACTGGCGACTCGTTTCATACATGATATTATACATGTTTCAATGCTATTCTCCCAAATCTCCCCACCCTCTCCCTCTCCCACAGAGTCCATAAGACTGATCTATACATCAGTGTCTCTTTTGCAGTCTCATACACAGGGTTATTGTTACCATCTTTCTAAATTCCATATATATGTGTTAGTATACTGTATTGGTGTTTTTCTTTCTGGCTTACTTCACTCTGTATAATAGGTTCCAGTTTTATCCATCTCATTAGGACTGATTCAAATGTATTCTTTTTAATGGCTGAGTAATACTCCATTGTGTATATGTACTACAGCTTTCTTATCCATTCATCTGCTGATGGGCATCTAGGTTGCTTCCATGTCCTGGCTATTATAAACAGTGCTGCGATGAACATTGGGGTACACGTGTCTCTTTCCCTTCTGGTTTGCTCAGTGTGTATGCCCAGCAGTGGGATTACTGGATCATAAGGCAGTTCTATTTCCAGTTTTTTAAAGAATCTCCACACTGTTCTCCATAGTGGATGTACTAGTTTGCATTCCCACCAACAGTGTAAGAGAGTTCCCTTTTCTCCACACCCTCTCCAGCATTTATTGCTTGTAGACTTTTGGATCGCAGCCATTCTGACTGGCATGAAATGGTATCTTATAGTGGTTTTGATTTGCATTTCTCTGATAATGAGTGATGTTGAGCATCTTTTCATGTGTTTGTTAGTCATCTTTAAATACAGATAATGCCTGCTTATTTAAATTATATGCAGAGTACATCATGAGAAACGCTGGGCTGGAAGAAGCACAAGCTGGAATCAAGATTGCCAGGAGAAATATCAATAACCTCAGATATGCAGATGACACCACCCTTATGGCAGAAAGTGAAGAGGAACTTAAAAGCCTCTTGATGAAGGTGAATGAGAAGAGTGAAAAAGTTGGGTTAAAGCTCAACATTCAGAAAATGAAGATCATGGAATCTGGTCCCATCACTTCATGAGAAATAGATGGGGAAACAGTGGAAACAGTGTCAGACTTTATTTTTGGGGGCTCCAAAATCACTGTGGATGGTGACTGTAGCCATGAAATTAAAAGACGTTTACTCCTTGGAAGGAAAGTTATGACCAACCTAGATAGCATATTCAAAAGCAGAGACATTACTTTGCCAACAAAGTCTGTCTAGTCAAGGCTATGGTTTTTCCAGTGGTCATGTATGGATGTGAGAGTTGGACTGTGAAGATAGCTGAGCGATGAAGAATTGAAGCTTTTGAACTGTGGTGTTGGAGAAGACTCTTGAGAGTCCCTTGGACTGCAAGGAGATCCAACCAGTCCATTCTAAGGGAGATCAGCCCTGGGTGTTCTTTGGAAGGAATGATGCTAAAGCTGAAGCTCCAGTACTTTGGCCACCTCATGTGAAGAGCTGACTCATTGGAAAAGACTCTGATGCTGGGAGGGATTGGGGGCTGGAGGAAAAGGGGACAACAGAGGATGAAATCTGTTGCTGGATGGAATCACCGACTCAATGGACGTGAATCTGAGTGAACTCCAGGAGATTGTGATGGACAGGGAGGCCTGGCATGCTGCAATTCATGCGGTTACAAAGGACAGGACTGAGCGACTGAACTGAACTGAATGCAACTTCCTTTGAATAAGCTTTTCTCTGTTCTTGGATGACTGAGATAGATTTGCTAATATTAAACTGGGGAATGCATATTTTTTCATGAGATGATGCCTAATAAATAATGGTGAAGGGTAGAGAATTAAAAAAAAAAATATTTCCCTGATACCATGCACATATTGCAGTTGGGCCCTGCAGCAGATGATATTCCAAATCTCTGAGCAAAGGTAAGAGTGACTTTTATAATAATGTTTTTGAAAGATTTTTTGATTAAATGTACTTACATCTATTATTTCAGCATTCATGAATCTGCACTTGGCTTTGGGCTCTTGGTTTCTCTGTCAGTTTCCTGAAGTCAAATTTTGAAGCTAAAATTTACCATGGAAGTGCCAGGAAGGTAGGATGTTGTAAATTTAAAATAAGACATGTTTTACAAAATGCAACTTGAATTATTTCAAAGGATTTGTTTTTTTTTTCCCCTTAACCTTGCCATATATATATACATATATATATATATCAATCAGACATTTTAAAGATATAGTGGTTTCCAGAACAAATAATACAAAATTTAAAGTAATTAGTACTTTATTTAGGATATACTAAATATTGTTTTTCTCCCCCAAATCCATTGCATAGGCAAAATGGATTGCAGTATTCTGGGGCCTCTGGCCAACCTCCTGAATCAGAACTCTTGAGTGTGGAATGAGAATATAAATGTTTAAAGAAACTCTCTTGGTGGTTTTTATACACATTCAACCATAAGAACAAGTGTTGAGCATTCAGTAATTAAAATAAGGGTCATGTTGTGTGACATCCTGTGGTGAGTGTCTGCAATATGGGCTGGTTTTGTTCAGCTCCATTCAAATACAGGTGCTCAGAATTTTTTTCCTTCGTGCTATCGAGCCACTAAATGTTCCATTCAATCTCAGTGTTTTAGTGTTCTCAGCTAAGGAAGAGAGAGGATCACCTACAGTCTGTCTTTGCAAGTGTGCAGCGCTTGAAGAGATATATGGACACGGTTTTTCTTGGATTGTAAAAGGTGATTTACTAGGTGCTTTGAAGGAGGGTACACATGGAAAAACAATTAAGGTGGATTTTCAGCACATGTGATATGTAGTAATTCCTTAAATGGAATACCACGTGTATAGTGTGTTTCTACATGACTCCAACCAAGGATTGAAGAGGTCTTGACAAGATAACTTAGGCTAGATGTCCCAATCCCAAATTAAAGACACATTGACAGCCTTCCAAAGGACCTTCTAGATATGATTTTGTTTACCAGATAGCTTTACCTCAGGTAGAGAATGCCAAAGTACTGTTCTGAAATCTTCAATGACTCCAGATAACACCCCTTAACTTGAGCATTTAATATTTTCCACAATAGAATTAAACAAAAATTAATATTAATCTATCTTCCATTTTCTCTTATAAAAATCTTCTATCTCAGCCAAGCTGGTCTTTTCACTGTCCCTCTATATTCAAACTGATATCACCCAAAGCTTTTTTCTTAGGCTACCTCCTATTCTATCTAAGATTCAAGTTCAGCTTTCAAATGTCAAGGAGCTTACTTCCTTATTTTTCCTTCTATGAATTTTACAGCTTCAAGTCCTACGTTCTTTAATCCATTTTGAGTTGATATTTCAATACAATGTAAGACAGTGGTCCAATTTTATTATTTTGCATGATGGCTGTCCAGTTTCCCAACACCATTAACTGAAGAGACAGTCCTTTCTCTATTATATGTTCTTGGTTCCATTGCCATAAATTAATTGTACCCCCAAAATTAATTGTCCATATAACCATATACCATCTTCTTGATGGTAGAAACTCCCCAAGTGTACCCAGACACAATGTCCTTCATGTTAGAGGGTTGTTTGTGGTCAACTATGACAAACGTCTGCTTGATGTAAGAAATCTCCTCAACTTTACTCATCCTTTTCAAAGAGCTTCAGACTGTGTACTTCCAATAACAAGAGGTTCAGTTACTAATAATAGAGAATCTCATGCCATTGTGTGACAGTTTTTATTCTTTGGAAGTTCTGAAATTTAAATAAATTTTCAATTTTATATTTTTCACCATTCATTTTTGCATCTGTATTAATCAACAAACCCCTCTCCACGTGATTCAAATGTAACAAAGTGAGAAGGATGACTCAGCAGAAGATTACCAAAGTCATCTAATTCAGATGTGGGTTTTTTTGTTTGTTTATTTTTCCCCTGGAATTTCACTGCTTTTGTTTAGCCTTTTTGTTATTAAAGGGAAACATTATTTTGAAGGTTGACTTGTTCAATTAAAAAATATTCTTTAGCATGTTTTCTTCCTTGTGCATAATCATATGATTTCTTTATCAGGTGTTCAATCATGACTGTATCATATATTTTTTTTAATACAGTCAGTATACTAACAATACCTAGAAGATTTTATTTAAAGCTTACAGTAGTTAAAAAAGAAAACATGTACATAAATGACTATAGAGCACAAAGGCAAATCTATATTACAGAATATATATTTCTTCTTTCTGTCCCTACAAATATTTAAACAGAATAAAATAATTTTTGTTTTGATAAAATATTATACTTTCTTTTTTAAGAAACTATATTATCAAATGACAAATATATTATATTTAAAATTTTAAACCCTATTCAATAATAAGCCAATGAATAATAAAAATATTTCAGAAAGCAATTTTTCACAATTAACAATGAACTATATATTATTCAAAAAGAGTTCTCGTCATGGGAAAGAATGGATAATTGACTCTGAACTGATGTGAACTTTCAGAGTCAGTATTTTATAGCCAATTCAGTTATCCCAAAGGATTATGTGATCTCATTTGACATGCACTGAGACTGAATGATGAATGTAACATGCAATTTATCTAATTTTAGCACAATAATTTCTTGGAATTTAATAAAAAACATTCTTGTGTATAACTTGAAATAAAACTGACTTTAGTGAATGAACCCCATTAAATCAAATTGGGTTGAAAGATGGTTAAGAAAAGTTGTAAAACTGACTATTCTAGCAGTTCTATATGTTTACTTGTAACATGAATGAATTAAATTTTAGAAAACTATTGATTCTGATTATATAGTTATGATTTTTAAATTGACTTTTCAATAATAAAGTATTAGGGTGAGATATTTATTTACTACATGTTTTCTAAAAATGCTTTCCATTGACTGTATATGGATATATTCTTACAATTTTTAATCAGCAGAGACAAACAGATTGTCCTCTTTACAACTTTTTTTAAACAATTTTTTGTTCCAGAAGTAATCTGAATTTTATGGCCAATTACTGTTAACAAGCCATTTCATGAATAATAGTCATATAAACACATATTTAGAAAAATAAAAGATGTTTTGTAAGGTGTGTTTTACAGAAATAGAATGCTTTATATCTGTTTTCTGCAACCTGCTTTTATTTTTTTATTTTTTTTAAATTTTAATTTATTTTTTAACTTTACACTATTGTATTGGTTTTGCCATATATCAAAATGAATCCGCCACAGGTGCAACCTGCTTTTAAAAACTAAAACATATCTTTGAACTTATATGCAAACTAAATTTTCATACAAATAAATGAATGAACACATCTTGTTGCAAAAGGAGAAGTTTAAAAAGTGAAAGAACAAAATATGAAATAATTTCAGATCCTCTGAAAAAATGGTGACATTGCAACCCTATATTCATATATAATATATATATATACACTTCAAGTGGTAATTTTTTGAAAGTTATTCAAATATGCTTAGGCTCAAGAAACTTTTAAATTAATATCCCATTAGCTATTAATTACTAAATACTTTTTCATTATTGTTCTGGAAACACCCAAACTGCTTTGGCGGAAACTTGGTCTTGGAGATGGTAGTAAAATCTGGCTATTTTAGAGCTGCACTGATTTAGGCTTATATCTTCAGGTTTAGAAATGAAGAGAAAATAATTAACCATGTGTGAGTTCAAACCATTGCTGAAAGTACCTAATAACTAAGAATTAGGACTGCAATTTATAATGTTGACTTGAGAAGTTCCAGTTCTCCCATAATGTGATTATTATCCCTGATCATAAACTATAATCCCTTTAAAAATTAAATATAAATAGAAACAAATAAGGAAAAGCAGTGGCTGCACTTTGAAAGACAGAAATGTGAGTTTACCATAAACTGGGAAATGGAGTCATGGGAGGCTCTCCCATGTGTAAACCAAGCAAATTATCATACATTTCATAAGGTACATGCTCTTTACATTAAATTCCACCTGGTCAAATATTTGAAATTTGCTTTTACCATCTGTAAGCTTCAGATAAATGTATAGTAGAAAATGTCAACACAAAACAATTTCATTTAAGGCTTTCCTGTGGCCAAGAAAAGACATTTATTCCAAGTTTTTGTTCTTTAAAATGGATAATTTTTATATTGAAAGGCATCAGTTCTAGCAGCAACCTCTGACACTTCTTTTTTTTTTTTTTAAATATAAAATTACAATTATAACCTACTTATTGTCCTGGAGGAGGGCATGGCAACCCACTTCAGCATTCTTCCCTGGAGAATCCCGATGAAGAGAGGAGCCTGGAGGGCTACAGTCCATGGGGTCACAAAGAGTCTGACACAACTGAGCGACTAAGCACACAGATCATTTTTAAAATAAAATTATGATCGCAACCTATTTATTTTCCTTTTTTTAATTATAAAATTATGATTAAAACCTACTTATTGTCCTCTGCTTGACTGGAGGAAAAAAAAAAAGTTCTAAATAAAGTGCAACAGATGGCTATTATAATGGGTTTAATATGATATACAAATAAAGGGCCAGGCAGACCATGTTGTCTTCTATTGCATGTTTTCAACAGGGCCCTAAACCTCATGGAAGTGTGTTGCAAGAACCCAGTGAAAGTTACTAATGGAGTTGCAGTTCTAAAACCATTTATACTAAGACTGCTTACAATATCCTACATTCAATTAACAGCTATTTTTTCGGAGGACATAGGTACACTGTATGTTTGAGAATAGCTGATGGATAACATTTACTTAGAATATTTTTATAAATATTTATATTTATTTACAGTGGTTATATTTTTCCAGTTTATATTTGCTTGTTATTGTTAGGTTAAAAAGGTGCAATCTTGTGATTTATTGACAAAGTCAGTAGTCTTAAATCTTAACTATGCATTCTTCTAGAGATGCTGGAACCTTACAATAAAGGATATTTTACAGATCAATAGAGTTTAGCAAGAAATCTTACATCTCAAGGTTTTAAGTTATAAAAATACAGTTGGGCAATTTTCTTCAAAAATGCATCTGGCCAGGACATAAGAAATACTGTGTCATTATATTTTTGAAAGGGCTTTTTCTTCCTGATGATTGAGATAATAAGACACTATTATAGCCTCAACATTTGATCATCACTTTTTATCAAAAATAAGTCTGAGTTGTATCAGGAAAAGAAAATTAAGGAAGCAGGCTTTGATATGGATATTATAACTTCCTGAAAAAAACACTGTAATTTATTTCCATAAGATAATGCCATGTGAAATTGAAGCAGGAAAATTACAAGTCAAAAATATCCCTTCTAGCAATCCACTCCCAAATGAGTAGAAATTTAAGATCAGATTATTCAAAGACTTGGAAATTTTGTTATAGAAAACTGTTAGAAATTTTATGTAAGTAATCATTTGCTTTATTTGAAAATTTAACACTTACATTGATTTTGTAAATAATTGCAATTACTAATAAAATGCATGTAATATATTTAAGCAGAGTACTTTGAAAGTACAAAAACATTTTCAAGGCATTTCCTTCCATTTTCTTCCCTGAATACACATATCTCTTTCATTTCACTTTTTTAAAATCAAACTAAGGACATCTAAGTTCTAAAAAAAATCTATCTTTTTTTTTTTTTCCAGAGGCCAGGTTTAATTGTTTTTGTGAAAATAATATAAATAGGACAGACTTCTCAATGCATGTTTTTCAAATAATTATTAATAATTAATTTGGAGAATGTGAGCAAAATGCATGGAGTATATTTTAAGGTCCAATGAAGCAATTATCTAATACTTTTTGAACATGATGCAAAATCTTGATAGTATACTATAGAGTAATTAATGTTTTTTGTATAGCACCCAATCTCTAATTTCTTAGGTTGGATTACTTCTATCTTATTAAAGTGGAAATTCAAAGTGAAAATATTTTACTTTTTTTTAACTGTTTTTTCATTTCCCAAAATATGTTCTTTTGGGATAAAAGCTGACCACAAGTTTTGCTTACCAATTCTTATGTTTATATGCACTTTGCATGGTTTTATCAATGATGAAAAGATAGGTTTTTTTTTTACTATTATTGTTTGTTTGCTTTGCCATAAATGTTACTTATTTAACATAATAAAATCATACTATATTTGTCCAAATCATAAAGATTTGGACAAATTCAGCAATAGTAGTTTACACCAACAGATTTTCAGGCATACATAATAACTTTCTGGCTTCTATAAAAAGGCAGATATGTCTAGTATGATTAAAGTGGTTTTGAAAAATGAACTGATGAACACAGAGCGGTAGACAATAACATGCTGATTGAAAATGACAATGAAGCTAAAAGCAATAAACTCTATGTTGTTCAGGATAAGTGTATTTCAGCAAGGTCTTGGCTAACAGTAGTACCTCTGTAATTAGGCTTAGTGGGATCTCTACCAAGGAAACATCATTATGTCATCTTTCCTAAAATCCCATTCAATAATATTGTGTTTTCACACAAAAGAAAGAAATCCAATAGACTGAAATATTTGGAATGTTGATGAAGTTTGAGGACTGATTTTTCTAATTACTGCTGCTGCTGCTAAGTCACTTCAGTCGTGTCTGACTCCATGTGACCCCATAGACGGCAGCCCACCAGGCTCCACTGTCCCTGGGATTCTCCAGGCAAGAGTACTGGAGTGGGTTGCCATTGCCTTCTCCACTAATTACTGCAATGCTTATCGTTTTTAATAAGAAAAGTTTTAGACTTTGCTTGACCATAACTGTAATCAGCCGGATCAGTTTTCTCTGTCATTAAAAAGTTCAGTAGTGACTAGTCAAATACATAGTCAATTAGTTTAAATCAATTATACATTATTTTTCTGGACGTTTATATTTTACTGTGCAAACCAGGGTAACTATAACCTTGATGATATAAGAAGATGAACTGAACAGTATAGTTACTTATAAATGAGTAAGTTTAGTTTTGCAAAAGCTTGCAACTTAAAGTATATAAAGGTTATTGTTATATTTAGAATTTGCAATTTGGCAAGTTCCCTGGCCCTGTATATAGAACCAGAATAGTTTCAAGAAAAATCCATTGGGGAGACTTTAAATATAGTTAGAATGCATCTTTATTGATATATAGATACTCAGAAAAATATTTTCTTTCTTCTCTTTTTATTATCCATCTTTTTAAATCTTTGGAAGAATTTTATAGGATTGATTTTGAAACAATAAGACTAATTTTCATGGTTCAAGTTCAGCATAATTTTTTTAAATTCAGCTCCTGAAGAAATGAGCTCGACAAAGACAAAATAAAAATTAAATAAATAAATCGAACAGCTCCTTCTCAAAAAACTATTGCTTTTTAAATGCTTTTGATATATTTAGTAAAAAATATTCATTCTAGTCACTAATATTCAAACTAAAATAAACATGCTCTTTGAAGTGATAAGGATCATTACAGCAACTGCTTTTTCAGATAAACTATTTCATATAGATCTGAAAATACAACAAACAAAACAAACAGAGCAAAAGAGCAACAGTAATTATTGATGTGTCAGCCAGTTCAGAGATGGATAAACTTTTTCTGTAAAGCACAGGGTAGTATGATGCTTCAGGTTCTGTGGGCCAGTCTCTGTACAGTGTAAGCTACTTGCATGCAAACAGTCATAGATAATCCATTATAAATGGCCTTGGCTTTGTTCCAACAAAACTTATTAGAAAAAAAAATTGATACATTTGTCCTGTGGCCATATTTTGCCAAATCCTATACATATCTATTAATCAGAAATAAATAATACCTCAAGGATTTAAGTTACTAAATTGCATTTGTTTCAGTTGACAATTATACCCTTTTCCTACCAATTTCTTTCAAGTTTTTTTTTTTTTTTTTAACTGCAGAAAGTCAAGAGTAGCTCACCTTTTAATAAAACTCAATTACTTGTGCTCTTGATTCTCCAGTCTACCTAACCAATTCAGCATAAGCAGTTACCAAATTCCTTATCTTTTGAAGAATATTATCCCTCCAAACACCATTTAATTTATCAAATAATTAGATGGTGAAGAATCTGCCTGGAATACAGGAGACCTGGATTTAACCCCTGGGTCAGGAAGATCCCCTGGAGAAGGAAATGGCAACCCTCTCCAGTATTCTTGCCTGGAGAATTCCATGGACAAAGGAGCCTGGTGGGCTACAGTCTATGGGGTCACAAACACTTGGACACAACTGAATGACTAACACACACACACACCATTTTATTTATGATTCACCACATAAACATAAAAAGAGAGCAGCTTATTTTTGGAGAGTCATAAAAAAATTCTCAAAAAATTCTTTTAAACTGTATGCCTTTTTTGACTTTCCAATAAACTTGTTTTTCTCAAACTCATACCAATTTCTCCATCTAAATGTTTTAAAATCTATAATAGTATATCAGTTTTCTGTTTCATAGTCCCACAACTTTGATCCATTTATGTTCGACTCTTTTATTAATAGCTATTTCTCTTTTATTTTGTTTCTACATTTCTAAACAATTTGTTTACACCAATATGATTAATAAGTTTATGATCTTACCTATTTGCTTGCTTTGTGGCGATTTAGCTACTTTAAATTATTCACATGGCTTATCCTTTCCATATCTTACCCTATATGTTTATAAAAATTCTGCTTATATTAGAGACATTATGCATAGTATTTTATAGATATTTGATGTTTATATTATTATATACAGTCCATTCGTATATTTTTCAACATGTGTTTTTGTTCCTGAATGATCATATACATTTCTAAATACTCTGAATCAATTCCTCTGTCTTTTCCTACCAGTGCTTTTGTTCTGCTCTTTTCTGCTATGATTGTTTTCATGCTGATTCTTTTCCTTCTCCAGCAACTAGTTTTTTGCTCTCACAGATTGGCTTTATTTTAATCTGTGCACTGAATTTCACTGTAAAAATTCCTTTTTATTCTACAGATTTTCTTTTCTTTCTTGATTATATATTTCTCCTTTCACAAAAATTAACTCCCTACAATGCTGAGGTTCAAATTCTAGTTGCTTCCTAGAAAAAGGTATAGGTGGACAATTTTACTTCTTTTCCTTCATTCTATAAATGTTTTATTAAACTTTCAAAGAAGATTAATAATATTTTAATTATTTCAAAATGTATTTTACTCAGAAATTTGATAAACTACTTGATTGTCTTCTATAATCCAATTCTGTATTTGAGAATACTAATGACATTTTATTTTAATTCCAATTATTATGAAAAATATTTTTTTCCAAGGAAACTCTTTGACCATTTTAGAATTACATATATTGGAGTATGTCATTCCAGTCATCATTCATTATTATGAGCCTCTTCATTCTAAAAATGATATTTCTATGTATTATTTCTTTGATAACTCTGTATTGTTCTTTCTGAAATTCCTAATTTCCTATTTATCTTTTATTATAGCAATCTATTAAGCATTTTTTGGCGATCTGGGAGTTTTCCACATTTTTACTTTCCATTCTCAACACTGAATTTGTTTCCTTCTGTCATGATAACAAAATACAAGCACTATATCATGTTTCTTGATAAATCTTAGCTGCTCATATTATATTCATACTTAAAAATTCTATATTAGAAACTTTATTATTATTATTTTTTTTACTAAAAAGTATTCTTTAGGTTGCTATGCCAAATCTAGGCGTAGGAGGAAAATGTAAATACTTCACCTTTTTGAAAGGCTTTTATTTATTTATTTTTTTTACAGTGATACAAGTGGGAGAGTGAGAGGGTGGGAAGATTTGGGAGAATGGCATTGAAATATGTATAATATCATGTATGAAACGGGTCGCCAGTCCAGGTTCGATGCACAACACTGGATGCTTGGGGCTGGTGCACTGGGACGACCCAGAGGGATGGTATGGGGAGGGAGGAGGGAGGAGGAGGGTTCAGGATGGGGAATACATGTATACCTGTGGTGGATTCATTTCGATATTTGGCAAAACTAATAGAATATTTTAAAGTTTAAAAATAAAATAAAATTAAAGAAATATGCACCAATTGATATAATGAATATAATGTGTTTTTTTTACTGTTAATATGATAGGTTTTCAAATATTGATTAAACCTTGTATCACTATATTAGAAACTTTAAATGCTTAACCATATTCAGTTTTCCTTACTTTTCAAGTCTGGAAAGATTCTCATTTCCTTTGAAGATGTGTGACACCATTTGATTAGATCTTTCTAATGGGTATTGGCAAGGGCTGCTGTGTTTTCCCTTTGTTTATGACACTTAGTTATTGATAAAGAACTTCTCAGCACTGTCATTTCCTACCCAGGTGGTGAAAAATCATGTGTACAGGTGGTGCAGTTATAGAATGACAGAACCTCAATCAACATGGGTATTCTGTGCCCTTGAGTGTCATCCATACCCAGACTGAGTTTTCAAGCAATGCTACTATTACTACTACTATCAGCACCACAACAATATTAAATAATAATAACAAAGTAAATATATACATTTTCATTTGCTTAAGCCACATTAATCTTTTCTGTTTGTTTACAACAGTGTTATCCAGTCTCTCGAGTGATTCGAATTTTATATTGTTTATCTCACCTGGGTGCAGTCCCTGGGTTGGGAAGATCCCTTGGAGAAGGGAACAGCTACCCACTCCAGAATTCTGGCCTGGAGAATTCCATGGACTGTATAGTCCATGGGGTTGCAAAGAGTAGGACACGACTGAACAGCTTTCACTTTCACCAGAGAAGCCGTGTTGTTAGCCATTATGTTAGTAATACTTAAAAAGGGAAAATAGTAACTGCTCTCATTCACACAAATATCACTCTAAATTTCTGAAGCAGTCCCTCTCTATATCTTTACATTGTCATATTCTGGATAAGCCTATTTTTCAGGATGAAAGACAATACTAAAACAAAAAATAACTATGATTCATTGAAGGCTTATGTATCTACTTTGAAAAATATCTTATATGCAATTCATCAAGTAATTTTTTTCAGTCAGGTAGAATTTCTGCCACTTTATGTATCAGAGTTAAGTAATTTATGCAAGATTAAAGAGTTAGTAAGTATAAGATAAACACAAGTCTGTACAATTCCAAGACTTTCAATCTTTGCAATATGTCAGAGCTAGTGAAAACACCACTAATGGTAAGTGATGTAACAGAGGAATACTTTCTGTAAGAACAACTTGGTGAACCATATTGTCAATTATTTTACTTAAAATGTTCAAAGTCTTATGGACACATGTTGATATACCAGGAGTTGAAAAAGAGCATCACTTGTTGGCAAAATAAAAGTTACCTGTTAAATATGCAAAAGCTTAAGACTGAAGATTTGAAATAAACAGTGAGTTGAATATTTGTTATAAATGTTAACTAAAGAAATCACTGAAGTGATAATAGAGTATTAGTTAATATTTTCCTGAAATAGGAAACTTTAGTCTTCCATCATATTTAACAAGGTATTCATCAAGAGATCACAAAAATAAGGAAATTGTTATTCTATATAATAAGCAAAAACATATAAACACACACAACCATACAGACACACATGAAAATAAATGTTTCATTCTCACAGAATTCAGGTATTATGACATTATAACCATTGCAGCTTTATTCTGTTTACCTTAAATATTTTGCAAAACTACACAGACATAAACTTTGATAACATCAGGAAATTTTGCTAATATATACTTTTTATAAAGATAATACATTCCTTTTTAAAATTCACTTGAATAGTAAGGCAAACTTTATTTATTGGTATCACTTTACTTAACTAATTATTAACTTATTTTTTTCCTATTTGGACAATGATTATAATAGTGCTTATAAGCAAATACTTTCTCCTTTGTTTTGTTAAAAGTGAAGAGATAGTGTCAGGAAATTTAAGAAAAAAGGGACAATTATACTGAAAGGAAATCAAACTCTGCTATTGTTTGATGAAATGACACCCTAATCACCCAACCATCTCTTCCTTTGACATCTAGAAGTCTTCATTGTATGCTCAGTGATGAATGGTTTGCTCAGAATGAACATTTTAAGCTGCTGAAAGTAAAGGCATCTGCCATTTTTATGCTTATGTGGCCTTACACAAAACCCCTTCTGTTGTTTGCCTGACAGAGGAGCATACATCTCCTCTTTCAGCAGAAAGCCTCTGTTGAGAGTTTAAACTTCAAGTCTCTTTGCCAAACAATGCCTCATCCATGATCAAAGAAAAGCAAGGGTTTGACATTCAAGTTCATTCTCAGCATACATAGCTGATATTGAAAAGGAAAAAAAAAAAACTTTAATTCTGAAGAAATAATTTGATTAGTATCTGGAAATTGGCATTTCGCCAAAAACTATGTTGTCACTGTCTAACAATGCAAAAAAGCAGGCTTTATTTTGACCTTCCGTTTAATAATTTTCTGCCATTCCTGCTTTCTCATGACTTTATCAAACATACAGCTTCTTCATTATCTCTAAGGATGTTTCTTTGAGGATAACTTTTCTTCAAGGTATCCCTTCAACTCATTTAAAATTACTCTATGGGTAGTTATTTTATAACTTTCTTAAATTCTTCATTTGTTAGAATTAGATTTAACCACCATGGCTCCACTGAAATTGCTCATGTGAAGGGTGACATCACTCTAGGTAGTCAAAGCCAAGGGGTATGTTTGTGGTCTTTATACACATATTACGAGCATGTGAAACACTGCATATATTTTACCATATTAGAACCTGTATCACATTTTATTATATTATCTATTCATATCTATTTCCCTGGAGCAAGCCCAAGTATTACCTCTTTTAATCTCTTATCAAAAATACCCAGCAAAATTCCTGGTGCACACTTGGAACACACTGGAACACCAAAAACATTTAACACAAGAACATATGGTGAGATGAGGTATAATAGAACCTCTTAATATTATTGATTCTCCCTGATGATTGGGCATTGCAAACTTTACATCCCAATGCCTCCAAAGTTAGGTGTGTCCTGTGATGGATTCTAGCCAGTGAATAATTAGTAGAAATGTTGAGGGTCAATTTGGGGCAAGGCTTTCAATTGCCATTGCCTGTGGTGTTTCTCCTTGCCCCTGTATGCATAGAGAGAATAAGCTACAGGAACAAAGGAGCCAGAACTGCTGCCAAATAGAGGACAATGACCCTGAAGTTTCACACATCTCATAAGACACAGGGATTCAGCAAGAAAAACCTGCTTTATTATGCCAAGATAAGGAAAGAACACTTCAGGGACAAAAAACCACTCACTATTCAAATATTGTAAGTCTGCAGAACAAGAGATAGAGTCAAGTTCCCTAGACCAGATATTCCTAGCATGTGATCCGTAAATCCCCAGTTGTCAACTGGGCACTCACGGGGGTATGAGGTCAAAACTATTTTCCTTCCAATAGTCAGAAATTATTTTTGTTTCCACTGTTGACATTTATACTGACTATGCATGAATAGTTGAAGGTAAAACTGCTGGCAGGCAGCTTAGCAGGTATAAGGCCATGAAACTAAACTCTTGTACTAGCCATTGTATTATTTTTTCTTCAGCTGTCCAGGGGGTAAATTCTTGCTTCACTGAAGAGAGGTCTTAGAGAAAATCTATTAAGCAGAAAACATGTTAACTATTATTCTTTTATTTAGTTTCATTAATTCCTGATCCCTGGGTAAACAATGTTTGATTTTTTGTGTGTCAAAAGGAGAAGTCTGGATAAACCTTTTCACTGACAAGAAGAGAACTTGTGAGTTGAACAGCAGCATTTTCACAAATCATAATTTTTTACTGGACTAGACAATGGACAAAATGTGACTTGCACATTTGCACATTTCTCAATAATGAATAAAGTGAGCTTATCCCTTCAAGAAAAACAACGTAGAGTAACAGGTAATTAAAAGCATGCATGTGAGCGCATTTTTTTCTAAAAGAGGATCAAAAGCTAGGTTATATAATATACGAAAACAGGAGCATTTTCTCCACCCAATTTAAGCTTCACATTGAAAGGATAAAATGGCAAATCTTTCAGAGTATTTTTAGATTAAAGAACAATAAGGGAATAAACTTGACTAGCTCATTACTTTAAGAACAAAGCTACAAAAATGCATTCAGGGAGGTAGAAAATAAGCCTAAAGCCACTAATTACTGGAAGAAGAAAGCCCTTTATAGTTAAGACTATATTCTTTATACAGAAAATCCTGAATTGTTAAAAGTTTCCTTAATGAATGAAACATATGTTTTGAAATCCTAGTTTGTGTGTGGGGTGTGTGTGTGTGCATTTGCACATGAATATCTATGGAGAGGGAAATCAACATGATTTTGTCCAGAAATATCTCTAATATTTTATTATAGAATGCAGAGAATGTTGCAATACTTCTATTAAAGAATATAATGAAATCAACAAGCAAAATTTAAGAATAATACTAAAAAAGGATGAAAAACTTTAATTGTTGGACATCAGTTAGTTAAATTGTGGCAGGATATTAGATATACGTCATACACACTACATAGTTATTAATAGTCTGTGGGAAGATCAGACACTGAGTTAGTGAAGAGACATCTATTTAAACAGACCAGTGACTGAAAGACTATTTTAAAGGTCATTAAAAACTATGTCAACAGATCCTATTCCCCAAGCTAATTACGATAAGCAGACAGCATTATATCATTTGTTTATGAGGCTGTTTCTCATTTTATAAGGATACATTGGTATGGCTATGTTTGCTTCTATTTATCTTTAAGACAATATTCCATAGGCATGAAAAAAGAGGAAAAAGTAGTATTTTCTCCAATCTCAGGAGAGAAAATAGCTCCCAGTCCTTTCCCTGATGTGTTTACCTGCAGTGCCATCACACAGGGACCTATGAATGAAGAGTTGCCAGTCATATTGGCTTAAAGGATTGAAAATGTCCTTTTAAAATTGAAGGAAAGGCTACCCACACCAGTATTCTGGCCTGGAGAATTCCATGGACTGTATAGCCCACGGGGTCACAAAGAGTCAGACACGACTGAGTGACCTTCACTTTCACTTCTTTATGTTAATCCCCATCTCTACATGGCATCTAAAAATGGGCTTCTATGAATGATACCTTTATCATACAGAATCCAAGGGTCAGTATTCCAGGATAAACAGTAACAGGAAGAGAAAGTGAGAACATTTAAAAAGAAAATCTCGTACTGTCTTCATCTTCACAGGTGTGACCAGAACACCTGCAACTGGGAAATGAGTCAAAAGAAGGTTATTGCTAGAGACTGAAAAATCAGAATTTACAAACCAAAACAATGTAAACTGAGAACCTTCTGCTACAAAGGTCTCACATCCTTTACCCAATTGGACAAAATATTTTCCATCTTTGATATAGGCTATGAGATCAGGACAATACTGCAATCATAAGGTAAATGACAGCCTAGATCCTGAGTATGTAAGCTAAAAGAGTCCAGCAATCCAACAGAATTTCCCTTTCTTTTTAGGAAATGTTTCCATATTCCAGTGATGATGTAGCAATGTGGGATTTTAGATTCAGTGCCCTGCCCTTTGGTTAGAAGTATGAGAACTGACTCGGGTATTTGTAGTAATGAATACCTCTGGATTAAAGGATTGGACCAGTGATGAAATTTTACCCCCCCTTTTTTTGTTGTTGTTGTTACTTGGAGGTAACTTTGCTGTCACTTAGAATATAAACATTACAAAGACAAAATATTAGACTGCTGCTGCTGCTAAGTCGCTTCAGTCGTGTCCGACTCTGTGCGACCCGATAGATGGGAACCCACCAGGCTCCCCCATCTCTGGGATTCTCCAGGTAAGAATACTGGAGTGGGTTGCCATTTCCTTCTCCAACGCATGAAAGTAAAAAGTGAAAGTGAAGTTGCTCAGTCATGTCCGACTCTTAGTGACCCCATGGACAGCAACCTATCAGGTTCCTCCATCCATGGGATTTTCCAGGCAAGAGTACTGGAGGGGGTTGCCATTTCCTTCTCCAAGAATCAGCCATAATTATACATACATTATGGGCAGGAGAAGGGGAAAACAGAGGATGAGATGGTTGGATGGCATCATCAATTCCATGAACATGACTGAGCAAACTCCAAGAGATAATGAAGGACAGGGATGCCTGGTGTGCTGCCATCCATGGGGTCGCAAAGAGTTGGACACAAATGAGAAACTGAACAACAATGTACATATATCCACTCCCTCTTGAGTCTCCCTCGCCTCCCCCCATCTCATTCCTCTAGGTCATCAGAGAGTGCCAGGCTGGGCTTCGTGTGTTATAAAGCAACTTCTCACCAGCTATCTATTTTGCACATGATAGTGTATATATGTCAATGCTACTTTCTTCATTTATCCCACTCTCTCCTTCCCTCACTGTGTCCATAGGTCCATTCTGTACATCTGTATCTCCATTCCTTCCCTGCAATAGGTCCATCAATATCATTTTTCTGGATTCTATATATATGTATCACTATACAATATTTGTTTTTCTCTTTCTGATTTAGTTCACCCTGTATTACAGGCTCTAGATTCATCCACTTCACCAAAGCTGACTCAATTTCATTCTTTTTTAGGGCTAATATTCCATTGTGCATAGTACCATACCTTCTTTATCCATTCATCTGTAGATGGATATCTAGGTTGCTCTGATGTTTTGGCTATTGTAAATAGAGCTTCAGTGAACATTGGAGTACATGTTTCTTTTAGAATTTTGACTTTTTCAGGGTGCCTAGTAGTGGGATTGCTGGGTCATATGGTAGATTTTTTCCTTGATGTTTAAGGAATCTCCATACTGTTCTCCATAATGGCCGTATCAATTTACATTCCCACCAACAGGGTAGGAAGGTTCCTTTTACTCCACATCCTCTCCAGCATTTATTGTTTGTAGATTTTTTGATGATGGCCATTCTGTCTGGAGTGAGGTGACACCTCATTGTAGTTTTGATTTGAATTTTTTTAATAATTAGTGATGCTGAACATCTTTTCATGTGTTTATTGGCCATCTGTATGTCTTCTTTGGAGAAATGTCTGTTAGGTCTTCTGTCCATGTTTTTTTTTTTTTTTTTTCTATTTGGCTTTGTTTTTCTAATATTGAGCTGTATGAGCTGCTTATATATTTTGGAGATTAATCCTTTGTCAGTTGTTTTGTTTGCAATTATTTTCCCCCATTATAAGGGCTGTCTTTTAATCTTGTTTCTGGTTTCCTTTGTTGTGCAAAAACTATTAAGTTTAATTAGGTCCCATTTATTTTTGTTTTTATTTCCATTATTCTAGGAGGTGAGTCAAAGAGGATCTTTCTCTGATTTATGTCAAAGAGTGTACTGCCTATGTTTTCTTCTAAGACCAGATGTTTTTTGATTCTTCATTTTGAAAGACTTTATAGTACATCAAAAAGATTCTGGTTATCTGGAATTCTTTGGTAACAATTTAATTATTAATTTTATAATAAATGGATTGCCCCTTTGAGTGTCCACTCCATGATGGTATTGATTTGGCAAGCAAGTGAGTATATTTCACTGAGAATAGAGGTAGCTGTGCCTTTCACAGAAAGGCTGTAGCAGAGAGTATAGTAAGATGCCTCAGCATTTTTGGTTATACATGAATGTTAAATGAAAAACTTAGATGTATATAACGTTTTGAACCTTACACTAAGCATACGTCCCAGAATGCTATTAATTTTGTCTACGGTCTAACATCAGGGAAGAGAAGTAAGAACTTGAGATATTCATGATCAGATGCAATTTTTCATCTTCAAATTCAGTAGAAGAATATGTCATCCCATCTCACTCCTTCCAAGGTAAAGAGAAGCTCTGTTTCCATTGCAACTAATATGGGAGGAAAGTTAATCCTAAGCTGTGTCCCATAATAGACTCATTATGCTAAAACCATACAGTATAGGCATATGGAATAGGAGTAAGTTTCAGCTGCTTATTTAATATATAAATATCTATATAATAAGCAGAAAACATAATATTTATATCAGAGGCAAAAAGAGCAAAAGATATGTGTACCATTTTTTTTCATGCAGTCTTTAAAAGCATGCAAAATTAAATAACATCATTTATGGATTAAGGACTCTGTGGGAGAGGGAAAGGGTGGGATGATTTGGGAGAATGGCATTGAAACATGTATAATATCATATATGAAAGGAGTCGCCAGTCCAGGTTTGATGCACGATACTGGATGCTTGGGGCTGGTGCACTGGGACGACCCAGAGGGATGGTATGGGGAGGGAGGAGGGAGGAGGGTTCGGGATGGGGAATACATGTATACCTGTGGCAGATTCATTTTGATATATGGCAAAACCAATACAATATTGTAAAGTTAAATAAAATAAAATTTAAAAAAATTGCTAATTCAAACTTTTGGAAAAGTTTCAAGGCAAGTGTTTGCTTTTGCAGCACAGGGATTGGTGGGTGAGGTCTGTGTGTGTTCTTTTCATGTTCCAAAGCTGTGACCTTCCTTTCATGTTGTTTTTGGTTGGTGTTGATTTGATGAATCATCTTGCTTCTGAATGTGGACTGTTGGGTTTCTAAGTTAAAATTCAATGTATTTGAGATCCTAGATGATCCAAACAAGGCCTCATCAATCAGATTTCTAAATGAAGAAATCATTACTTCTAGAAAACCTAAGATTCTATCCCCTTTCTAGACTTTGATGTAATTTAACCTCCACATTTTCTAAAGGAAAATTCAAGAAACAGGCAAAGAAATAACACTGGAGTTTGATATCAGGAACTATCTGAGCAAGCATCGAAGCTCATTCAGGAATCTGTGTCCTATTTTTACCATTTAGAAGTAAAACCAACCATAGCAGCTAATAACCTTTCAAGTCTGTTGCTGCTTATAAAGCACTCTCAGGAACAATAAGCAGAAACTCTCCAGACTTGAGGATGATAGGATTTATTTTATCTGAAATTATTACAATATATGGGTTAGGTGCGCTTTTGGTTTGGAATCTGTGGTGGCTTCATTTTAGGTGGTGTCTACAGGTGAAGATGGAGAAGGAAATGGCAACCCACTCCAGTATTCTTGCGTGGAGAATTCCATGGACAGAGGAACCTGGCAGGCTATAAGTCCATGGGGTCCCAAAGGGTATGACACAACTGGCTGACTAACACATGCACAGGATTAAAAATGATTTGGAAAATCAAAGAAATATCTGGTAAAACTCAAGGAGAAAAGGAATATGATAGAGAAGGTAAAGAATACAAAAGATATTCAAAATAAAAATTTTATTTAAAAAGATTTTAATTGAATTATAACATAAATTATTATATTAGTTTCAGGTATACAATGTAGTGATCCAGTATTTTTACACATTATGAAATGATAACTAGCATAAGTCCAGTTACAATCCACTAACATATGAAGTTATTACAATATTATTCACTATATTCCTTATGCTGTATATTATATCCTCAAGGCTTATTTATAACTGGAAGTTAGTACCTCTTAATCCTCTTCACCTATTCAATGTGTCCACCAACTCCACTTCCTTCAGGAAGCCACCAGCTTGTTCTTTATCAGATCAGATCAGATCAGTCGCTCAGTCATGTCTGACTCTTTGCGACCCCATGATTTGCAGCACGCTAGGCCTCCCTATCCATCACCAACTCCCAGAGTTCACCCAGACTCACGTCCATCGAGTCAGTGATGCCATCCAGCCATCTCACCCTCTGTCGTCCCCTTCTCCTCCTGCCCCAATCCCTCCCAGCAGCAGAGTCTTTTCCACTCTTCGCATGAGGTGGCCAAAGTACTGGAGTTTCAGCTTTAACATCATTCCTTCCAAAGAAATCCCAGGGCTGATCTCCTTCAGAACGGACTGGTTGGATCTCCTTGCAGTCCAAGGGACTCTCAAGAGTCTTCTCCAACAACATGAATTCTTTGGAGCTCAGCCTTCTTCACAGTCCAACTCTCACATCCATACATGACCACAGGAAAAACCATAGCCTTGACTGGACGAACCTTTGTTGGCTTTATATCTATGAGTTTGTTTCTGTTTTGTTCATGTTTTTGTTTTTTTTAGATTCTACATGTAAGTGAAATCATATGGTATTTGTTTTTCCTCGTCTGACTTATTTCACTTAGCATGATATCTTCCAGGTCCATCCAAGTGTTTGAAAATAGCAAGATTTCATGTTTTCTTATGTGTGTGTGTGTGTGTTAGTCACTCAGTCATGTCCAACTCTTTGCAACCCTATGGACTATAGCTCACCAGGCTACTCTGTCCCTGGGATTCTCCAGGCAAGAATACTGGACTGAATATTCCCTTCTCTCCCCTCTCCAGGGCATCTTCCCAACCCAGGGAATGAATCCAGCTCTTCTGCACTGCAGACAGATTCTTTATCCATTTATCTATTGGTGGACATTTAGACTGCTTCCATATCTTGCCTATTGTAAATAGCATTGCAAAGAACATAAGGTTACACTTATCTTTTCAAAGTAGTGGTTATTTTTTCTTTGGATAAATACTCAGAAGTAGAATTACTGAATCATGTGGTAGCAATGTTTTCAGATTTTTTTTAAGAAACCTGCATATTTGTTTTCCATAGTGGCTGCACCAACTTACATTTTCTTCAACAATGCAGGAGGATTCCTTCTTCTCTATGTCCTCTCCAACACTTGCTCCTTCTTAATTTTTTGATAATAGCCATTTGGACACAATTCTATACATAGAAAATCCTAAAGATGCTTCCAGAAAACTACTAGAATTCATCATTAAATTTGGTAAAGTTGCAGAATATAAAATAATTCCTGGATATTTGAAATGCTACTAGTTATTATGGTGATACAGTCAGAATACAGAATTGCCAAATTTCATTAAAATGTATATTTTAAGCAGATATATTGATACTTTTCAATAACTGCCTTTATAAAAATACTAAACAAAAATTATCTTTAATGATTATCCTAGACATTTTGTATGTTAGTAACCAAGAAGGAATAAAATCCCTGTAAGAATCCCAAAATGCTAAACAGAAAAATATAGAATATAGTAATAAAATATTACAAAATGAAGAAATGACACTATGTTGAAAAGTGGAAAGATTTTTTTTTTTTCCTAAAAGAGATGATGGGTGTGGCATGTGAGGTTTGGGGACAATCCACATTAGATGAATGCATTAGAATTAGGATTGGCTGAATGATAATGTTAGGTAGTTAGCATAGGAAAAAGGAGTCCAAAATGGTGGTGGCTAATAGACAAAGAAGGGAAAAGCCCATGAAAATAGAACAAAGGAAGGTCCGAGGACTGGAGTGAGGACCTCAGGTACAACAAACAGCCCTTCTGGCTAGCCCAGTTTACACAGGACAGTCTCAGGAGGAGGAGACAAAATATATAAAAAGAGGAGCCAAAATTGAGCCTCTCTCTTCTTTTGGGTCACCCCTTACACCTTGGGGATGTGGTTTCCTTTGCTTGCCAAGTAACACTGAGTGTATCTGAACTGTAATATTGGTCTGCCATTTCAAATTTTTGCTGCAGCAAGACAGAACTGAGGAACTTACACACTCCCCTGACAAAGTGAACAAGGAAAGTCAGTACTGTGGGTCCACCACAAGATGGAGTGTTGTGTGATGTAATTATGCAAATTACATCATATTACCTATGCCATCGGAGAAGACAATGGCACCCCACTCCAGTACTCTTGCCTATATTCTATTGGCTAGAAGCAAATTGCAGGTCCTGAATACTTAAGGAGAAGGATCACACAAAAACTGTGAATAACCAGAGGTGGGGTAAGAGGGGGCACCCTCCATTTTGTCTGACAAATGACATTATATGCAATTATTTTTACCTATTTATTGAAAAAGCAAATTGCTGTGGAATTCCCTGGCAGACCAGTGGTTAGGACTTTGTGCTTTCACGGCCAAGGGCTCCAGTTTGATCCCTGGTCAGGGAGCTAAACCCAGTGATGTGGCCAAAAATACTAAATTTCCAGAAGTACATGCTTTACTGTGGAACTTAATCTTCTCTTAGAAGTAGCCATAATTAAATGTGAGAAAATTTAGAAGTCTATTTTCACATTAAATGTATTTGATTTTCTGAATTCATGAAAGCCAGTTGGATTAAACTTTTGTAGGGAATGTTAAGGCAAAGAATATATACCTTCAGCAAAATAATGCATTATGATTTTTCATATTAAAAATTATGAATGATTATATGATAATCTGGTTTTTTTTTTTTTTGGTTGACAGCCTATTAAACACTTACTTGTTAATAAATTTCTTATCTCTGGAAAAGTGCATTTTTTAACTGCAATTTCATTTCTGAAGCTATTTCATAAATACTTTGGGGGATACACATTCATATATAGATGAAGATATAGAAGTATAGATGTAGGTACAGATATATTAATCCTAAATTTTTATAGCCACTAAAGTGTATAATAGGACCATTTTTTATTTTGATAACTGAAATATAAATCTAACTCAATTTGAAGTTACAGAATAACTGTCAAAAGGAAACAAATTAGAGCATCATTATATTTGCTCTTAATTCATATGATTCTTTTATTCTTTATAACACTCTCCATTGCTTTCTAATGTTTATCCCCGAACATATACTCAAATATATATCAATTTTAAAAATGAAAGGCTATAGCTCAAATACAGAATAGGGGACAGGTACTTATTTCTTTGCAATTAATAATACATATATTTTGAATTTCCATTGTGATTATCCCCATTTTTTATACATGTTAAAAATTCTTATCACTTTCTCATTAATTTATACACGCTGGTTTGGTTTGTGGATGTGCCAGTTCTCATGCAATAATTGACCAAAATTTGCCTCTTGCTTTATGTTTCATAGTTTCTATTACTGAGAAATCTTTCTTAAAATCAGAATGTCAGGTGGTGGAACAATCAAGAAATTTTCTGTAAAACATCCTAATAATGTCCAACAAGAACACTGAAGTTCCACTCTGACTCAAAGTTTAGACCAATAATTTTGTTCCCTAGTGAGCCTTTGCCCTCAGATTTTTAATAGTTAATTTTATTTGTGAAAGTGAAGTCGCTCCGTCGTGTCCAACTCTTTACGACCCCATGTACTGTAGCCTATCAGACTCCTCCATCCATGGGATTTTCCAGGCAAGAGTGCTCGAGTGGATTGCCATTTCCTTCTCCAGGGGATCTTCTGACCCAGGAATCAAACCCGGGTCTCCCACATTGCAGGCAGATGCTTTACTGTCTGCGCCACCAAGGAAGCTGTAATTTTATTTGTACTACATTGCTATATTTCATATCTTAATTTATGAATATTAGATATAATTAATCTGTGTTAAGGATTTCCCAGATAGCTCAGTGGTAAAGAATCCGCCTGCCAATGCAGGAGGCTTGGATTCCATCCCTGATCTGGTAGGATCCCTTGGAGAAGGAAATACAACCCCCTCTAGTGATCTTGAAATCCAATTGACAGAGGAGCCTGGTGGACTATAGTCCATGGGATCGCAAAGAGTTAAACATGATTTAGTGCCTGAACAACAGTAATGATCTGTATTAAACAAAATCATTACAGTCATTAACATTTGGGAAGTAGAATTAGAAGAAATATTACTTGTAAAACCTTCTACTCTATCAGTGGTAAATTACTGGTACTTCTGAATGGAAAAGTGTTAATGCAAATATCCAGCCTATTTGCTTTTCCTTAAAATATCTAGAATACAATTGACTGTCTTATAACTTTATAGTATCAATATGGCTATAATGGAAATATATTTTTAAAAATCTAAAAATTCTAATTAGCAATAGAATGTATACAGGGAAATTTACTTTTTTATTTTCAAATAGTGGTTCACAAAAATTGAATAGCTAATCATACATCTTTATCTGTCTAAATATGTGTTGTTGTTTTTTAATTACTTTTACATTCATATTATTCTGATCCTGATTTATATGTATGGATTTCTGGACTCATAAAACTAAACCAGAATTTGAGAAGAAATATGTTAAAGAGCAAAGGTTTCTCTAATGTCATGATTAACCTTGTAAAATAGAAATAATCTCTTGAGCCCGGCTTGAGCTGCCATATGGGGGGAGAGTGATTTATCTTTTCTGTCAGATGGTATGCCAGCAAAGAAATACTTCTGCTGACCTTATAATTATAGCAATCAGTGCCTACCATTCTATTTTTTAAACTAGTTTGTTTATCTCAATAGATTCCTATAAAGAAGAAATCACAATCTAGGGCATATTGAGATAACATTTTATATAAATCTTATACAAAGGGATCCAAAAATATAAAAATATACCTATATATTTAGACTTCTACTGTATATTTCAATATATGGTTGGACTCATATATGACATCTATTATTTTTACATATAAACCAAAATTATGTCTACTGCTGGAATTATAAAATGCAATTCAGTAACAAAATATGAATCCATGTGAAATGATAGGAGGACCCATATTTTTATGGTTAAATGTTAGTGACATCTGCTTTTAAAATGTCTCTCAGAGAAAACTTTGCTCTTTTATGCTTTGCGGTATGGAAGTCTGCTGCCTCAGCAGCAGCAACAACAAAATTAACCAGTGTGTAATGAAATTTTTAAAAATCTAAAGAAAACAAACCTCTGTCTATAACCTCCATATAGTTCTATTCATTTTTCCTCAAATAATTATAAATATATGTATAAATACATAACAATTTTGATTTTAATAGGCAAATCTCTCAGCTGTTCATCTATTTTGCCTATTATTTTTGAATGCCCCATTAATATGTATGTTCTTAATTTTTAGTTTTGTTTTTCTATAATTTACCCTATCTTTTTTGGAAATACACAGCCTATATATACTTCATAAATGATAGTATGAAATAGTTTACATCTCACTCCAACTGAAGGCAGATTTGATTTCAGAGATTTTGGAAATGACTGAACATAGAAGCACATATTAAATATCTCAGATACTAGGATCACAGAAATAATAAATTGGGAGAAAAAGGCCACAGAACTGGAAAAGGTCAGTTTTCATTCCAATCCCAAAGAAAGGCAATGCCAAAGTATGCTCAAGCTACCACACAATTGCACTCATCTCACACACTAGTAAAGTAATGCTCAAAATTCTTCAAGTTAGGCTTCAACAGTACATGAACCATGAACTTCCAGATGTTCTAGCAGGATTTAGAAAAGGCAGAAGAACCAGAGATCAAATTGCCAACATCCACTGGATCATTGAAAAAGCAAGAGAGTTCCAGAAAAACATCTATATCTGCTTTATTGACTATGCCAAAGCTTTTGACTGTGTGGATCACAACAAACTAGAAAATTCTTCAAGAGATGGGAATAGCAAACCATATGACTTTCTTCCTGAGAAATCTGTATGCAGGTAAGGAAGCAACAGTTAGAACCAGACATGGAACAAGACAGGTTCCAAATAGGAAAAGGAGTATGTGAAGGCTGTAGACTATCACCCTGCTTATTTAACTTATATGCAGAGTACATCATGAGAAACGCTGGGCTGGAAGAAGCACAAGCTGGAATCAAGATTGCCGGGAGAAATATCAATAACCTCAGATATGCAGATGACACGACCCTTATGGCAGAAAGTGAAGAACAACTAAGTAGCCTCTTGATGAAAGTGAAAGAGGAGAGTGAAAATGTTGGCTTAAAGCTGAACATTCAGAAAACAAAGATCATGGCATATGGTCCCATCAGTTCACGGCAAATAGATGGGGAAACAGTGGAAACGGTGAGAAACTTTATTACTGGGGGCTTCAAAATCATTGCAGATGGTGACTGCAGCCATGAAATTAGAAAACACTTACTCCTTGGAAGAAAAGTTATGACCAACCTAGTCAGTCAGTCAGTTCAGTCTCTCAATTGTGTCAGACTCTGCGTCCTATGAACTGCAGCATGCCAGCCCTCCCTGTCCATCACCAACTCCCGGAGTCCACCCAAACCCATGTCCATCGAGTCGGTGATGCCATCAACCATCTCATCCTCTGTCATCCCCTTCTCCTCTTGCCCTCAATCTTTCCCAGCATCAGGGTCTTTTCAAATGAGTCAGCCAACCTAGACAGCCTATTAAAAAGCAGAGATGATCCTTTGCTAACAAATGTCCGTCTAGTTAAACCTATGGTTTCTCCAGTAGTCATGTATGGATGTGAGAGTTGGACTATAAATAAAGCTGAGTGCCAAAGAATTGATGCTTTTGAACTGTGGTGTGGAGAAGACTCTTTGCATCAAGCAAAATTGTCTGTAAGACAAAATAACTACCTATAAAGTGGGAGAATATGACTGAAGCTCATTTGCCCATACCAGAAAAAGTCTTGCCAGTTGTAGCTTGAATTGCAGAAGTATACTTTTATGGGAATAAACATGTATTTTGATTTGATAAGGTAACTACCATAAAGCAATGCATACACACATGCACACATACATAAACACATATATGCTTACACTTTCTTAAATTCATCTGATTGTTCAAGGATACATGAACAAAGATGTTCAAAGTAGCATTAATTTTAATAGCAAAAATGGAATGACTCAAATGCTGACAAATAGGAAAATAGATAAATAAATTTTAATTATGAAATACTATAGTTGATCAAGGAAACAGACTAGCATAAACTATTGTGAATCTCCTAAGTGCTAAGCATAATTTTTTTTATTTTTTCAACAAAAACTTTGAGTTACTATTATTATATGCCAAGCAATCTTCTAGATATTCAGGATATACCAGAGAACTAAACAAGGGTTTCCCAGGTGGCATAGTGGTAAAGAAACAACTTGCCAACGCAGGAGACATAAGAAATATGGGTTCCATCCCCAGGTTGGGAAGATTCCCTGGAGAAGGAAATGGCAACTCACTCCAGTATTCTTGCCAGGGAATTCCATGGACAGAGGAGCCTGGTGGGCTACAGTCCATGGTGCTGCAAAGAGTGAGACATGACTGAAGCAACTTAGCATAGCACACAGAGAACAAACCATGCAACAACAACTGCTTTTCTTGAGCTGTAGACCAAAATGTAGCTCCAGAGGAATAAGGAAATGTTGCTAATGAATGCAAAGTTTAATTATTTTTAAATTTTTTCATTAGTGTACATATAATTACGCAAATGTGCTGTGCTTAGTCGCTCAGTCACATTTGACTCTTTGTGACCCTATGGACTGTAGCTCACCAGCCTTCCCTGTCCATGGGATTCTCCGGGCAAGAATACGGAGTCAGTTGCCATGCCTTCCTCCACAGGATGTTTCCAACACAGGGGTCCAATCCAGGTCTCCCACATTGCAGGTGGATTGTTTATTGTCTGAGCCACCAAGGAAGCCCAATGATGCAAATAGTGTATATTTATTTCAAGTGTGTTCCTCGAAATAAATATATAAGACGAACCATACAAAAATAAAAATTTAAGACAATGAGATAAATATAATTTTTAAATATGTATTTTATTTATTACTTACATTGACTGATGTATCTATAGTTATGATGATATTATTAGAGATATTAATATATATATTAGAGATATTAATAGAGAGATAGAACTGTATGCACCACAGTTTTATAACTGCTGATTAAGTACATTTTAGCCTAGTGATTCAAAGATCTGTTTATAAATAAATCTTTCTATTTGAATTTAATTATCTCAGAAAACTAGATGACTTGATTAATAAAAAGGTTATACTCCAGCTTACATTAAAAGCAAGTTTCCTTTACAGTTTTATTTGATATTTTATACTTATGATACAGAATATCTTAATATTTTAATTTTCATATCCACATATGCACACACATACACATCTATTACTCTTAACTGCATAACTTTTTTACAGTGAGTGGGAAAATTACACATTTTATCTTTTCAAGACTCTTCATGCCAGTCAGCATGAATTATCTTGGCATTGTATTTTTCCAAATTTCTTAAACACAATTAGGTTTTCAGAAAATATATTCAGATCACTATTAAAATGAATTGTAAAACATTTTATTATAATATATCATATGATAAATTATATATTCATATATGAAGGAGATCCAGAATAGTTAATTGTTTATATAGAATGATTATGGAAATGTACATAATGTTCTGTACTATATGTCTTGCTAGATTTATTTAGAAGGCACGAATTATCTAAATTGTAACAATTATAAAAATGCATTTATCTTTCTCCCAAATATGAGCTTAGGTATCAACTCATGTGGTCTACAAAGCAAATATATGCTCTTTTAAAAAGCTTTACTCATTTTAGAACATGTGCAGAATCCTAATGTCTGAAAAAATTGTCATGCTTATTACCCATTTTGTTCTATTAACGGCACTATTGCAATAGGAATAAAATATACAGTCATGCTTAAATTAAAGCCCATTAAGGATTCAATTTGCTGCGGAGTTTAATTTACCTAGAAGCATTAAGTGAATTTTGGATTAAAATCCAATTATCTTGATATTATACAGTCTTATGTAAGATTAGAATTCTCTAATTCTTGATTTAAAGCTTTTGAATAAAACTTCCTCTTAATAGAAAAGTGTTTGCAATATCCAACTGTAAAATCTTGAAGTTACTTTTTATTTAAGAAATTGTGTGATCCTTATCTCTAGACTGAAAATTCAGGTTTAAAGAAAGGAGAATGTTTCAAAGGAGAAACAAAAAAATAAGAAAAGAAAAGAAAGCCTGCTGTTTATTCACCTTTGCTTAAGATCAAAACTCAGTAGGTACATGAAAATTATTCAAATGAAAATTACATTTTTCTTTTACATTTGTATGTAAAAGAGAGAAAAGTTATTCTGTTGGAAAATAGGATAATTAGTTTAAAATGCTGCTTATAACTTTAGTTTTACTGAATAGGAGTTACCTTGCATTTTAAAAGGTAAAAATTGTTAGCTTTCTGTATCAATACATAGAACAGGCTGTAAAGAGGGTGTTATCTGGAGTGGTGTCACATGGCCATTCCTTTCTTCATCAACCCTTAACCTTAAGATCTCGGCAAGTGATTCAAAAGGAGACAACCATTCTATGAGGTGATGAGACAAATAAATTAAATTGTGGTATAAAAGACCTCAGAAGAGCCTCAGTCACTAAAAACACCACAATATACACACTTTTTGAATGCTAAGTCACTTCAGTCATGTCCAACTCTTTGTGACCCTATGGAGTGTAGCCTCTGCTCTCAATGGACTTCTCAAGGCAAGAATACTGGAATGGGTTACCCTGCCTTCCTCCAGAGCATCTTCCCCAACCAGGGATGGAACCCGTGTCTCTTCTGTCTCCTGCATTGGCAGGCAGGTTTTTTACCACCAGTGTCATCTTAATAATTCATTTGTATCTTCAAATTTTCAACAGTGAAGTTTGTTTTTTTCAAGCTGAAAAATTATTTTTTAAGACCTGTCCTCCAAATGCAATTTTATTAATAATCACAACACATTACTCAAGTTAAAGAACTTTAAAATATTAGCTGTCTCTAAAGTTATCATCTGACACATAAGAAAAAATAATTATCTCACATTGTTAATAAGAGAGGATATAGAGACTGGGTGCATGATAAGTCGCTTGCTATGTCCAACTCTCTGTGATCCCATGAACTATATATCCTGCCAGGCTCCTCTGTCCATGGAATTTTCCCAGCAAGAACACTGGAGTGGGTTGCCATTTCTTCCTCCAGGGAATCTTCCCAACCCAGAGATCAAACCCTCATCTCTTTACATCTAGGACCACTGGGTAGCTATAAATAGAGCAGGAGTAAGAGTATTGGACCTCTAACATTCCACAAGAAAAAAGAAATCCTGAGAGTTTATATAAGTATTTTTTAAACCAAATTAAACATGTAATGCTGATTCTGTGTTTCAAAATTTAAAGTCTCACATCAAAATGAGATGAAATGAGATGTAGACATGCTGAACTGGTAGAAGACATAAATTTTTACTCAACCCTCAATTACTTGAGGTCTCCTAAAATAAACAGCAAACACCCTCTTCCAACAACACAAGAGAAGACTCTACACATGGAAATCACCAGATGGTCAATACCGACTCAGATTGATTATATTCTTAGCAGCCAAAGATAGAGAAGCTCTGTAAAGTCAGCAAAAACAAGACCAAGAGCTGACTGTGGCTCAGATCATGAACTCCTTATTGCCAAATTTAGATTTAAATTGAACTAGGGAAAACCACTAGACCATTCAGGTATGACCTAAATCAAATCTCTTATGATTATACAGAGGAAGCAAGAAGTAGATTCAAGGGATTAGATCTGATAGACAGCATGCCTGAAGAACTATGGATGGAGGTTCCTGATATTTTACAGGAGGCAGTGATCAAGACCATCCCCAAGAAAAAGAAATGCAAAAAAGGCAAAATGGATGTATGATGCCTTAAATAGCTATAAAAAGAAGAGAAGGGAAAGGCAAAGGAGTAAAGGAAAGATATACCCTTTTGAATGCAGAGTTCCAAAGAATAGCAAGGAGAGATAAGAAAGCCTTCCTCAGTGATCAATGCAAAGAAATAGAGGAAAACAATAGAATGGGAAAGACTAGAGATCTCTTCAAGAAAATTAGAGATACCAAGGGAACATTTCATGCAAAGATGGACACAATAAAGGACAGAAATGGTATGGACCTAATAGAAGCAGATGATATTGAGAAGAGGTGGCAAGAATACACAGAAGAACTATACAAAAAAGATCTTCATGAGCCAGATAATCATGGTGTGATCACTCACCTAGAGCCAAACATCCTGGAATGTAAAGTCAAATGAGCCTTATGAAGCATCACTAGGAACAAAGCTAGTGGAGGTAATGGGATTCCAGATGAGCTATTTCAAATCCTAAAAGATGATGCTGTGAAAGTGTTGCACTCTATATGCCAGCAAATTTGGAAAACTCAGCAGTGGCCACAGGACTGGAAAAGGTCAGTCTTCATTCCAATCCCAAAGAAAGGCAATGCCAAAGAATGTTCAAACTACTGCACAATTGTACTCATCTCACACACTAGCAAACTAATGCTCAAAATTCTCCAAGCCAGGCTTCAACAGTAGGTGAACCGTGAACTTCCAGATGTTCAAGCTGGTTTTAGAAGAGGCAGAGGAACCAAAGATCAAATTGCCAACATCTGTTGGATCATCAAAAAAGCAAGAGAGTTCCAGAAAAACATATATTTCTATTTTATTGACTATGCCAAAGCCTTTGACTGTGTGGACCACAAAAAACTGGAAAATTCTTGAAGAGATGGGAATGCCAGACCACCTGATCTTCCTCCTGAGAAATCTGTATGCAGGTCAAGAAGTAACCATTAGAACTGAACATGGAACAACATATTGTTTCCAAATTGGGAAAGGAATACATCAAGGCTGTATACTGTCACCCTGTTTATTTAACTTATATGCAGAGTACATCATGAGAAACGCTGAGCTGGAAGAAGCACAAGCTGGAATCAAGATTGCCGGAGAAATATCAATAACCTCAGATATGCAAATGACACCACCCTTATGGCAAAAAGTGAAGAGGAACTAAAAAGCCTCTTGATGAAAGTGAAAGAGGAGAGTGAAAAAGTTGGCTTAAAGCTCAACATTCAGAAAACTAATATCATGGTGTCTGGTCCCATCAGTTCATGGCAAATAGATAGGGAAACAGTGGAAACCGTGACAAACTTTATTTTAGGGGGCTCCAAAATCACTGCGGTTGGTGACTGAAGCCATGAAATTAAAAGACGCTTGCTCCTTGGAAGAAAAGTTATGACCAACCTAGACCACATATTAAAAAATAGAGACATTAGTTTGCCAACAAAGGCCTGTCTAATCAAAGCTGTTTTTTCCAGTAGTCATGTATGCACGTGAGATTTGGACTATAAAGAAAACTGAGCGATGAAGAATTAATGCTTTTGAACTGCACAGTTGGAGAAGTCCTTAGAGATCCTTGGCCTGCAAGGAGATCCAATATGTGCATCCTAAAGGAGATCAGTCCTTTCTGTTCATTGGAAGGACTGATGCTGAAGCTGAAACTCCAATACTTTGGTCACCTGATGCGAAGAGCTGACTCATTTGAAAAGACTCTGATGCTAGGAAAGATTGAAGGCAGGAGGAGAAAGGGACAACAGAAGATGAGATGGCTGGATGGTATCACTGACTCAACGGACATGAGTTTGAGTAAACTCTGGGAGTTGGTAATGAACAGGGATTCCAGGCATGCTGCAGTCCACGAGGTCACAAAGAGCTGGACATGACTGAGCATGTGAACTGAACTGATGATAAATAAAAACATTTATACATAAAAAGAGGTGACTATTAAACACTGGTATAAGTACTATTTAAAACATTTCTGTCTGAGAATATATTTTAAGATAAGACTTGTGTTATATCCTGATAAGAATATAAATTAATTCATCTAATTGCTGTCCCAGTGACATGAAGGGTTTTTTTTTTTTTTTCTAACAGAATAAATTAAATAGTATTATATTGATTCGTGTTATTTTGTTTTCAACACTTTTTATAGGTTGACATAGGGCAAATTACATATTAGGCTAGAATTTAGAGAAGGCAGATGTTCAATAACAATATTCTCCTAATTTAGTGTTTGTGATTAATTGCTTAGTCAGTCACCCATGTCCAACTCTTTGAGACCCCATGGGCTATAGCCCACCAGGCTCCACTGTCTAGGGATTCTCCAGGCAAGAATTAGTCAAGTCAAACTATGGGACTACTAGTACACAATATAGAATACTAATGTCCAATCTACAGATAATACAAATTACTTTTTGGGAGAAAGACTGTTTCTTAATATAAGACTTCAGTTATAAATTGTGCATTTATCATACACACATATATATGGGCTTCCCTGGTAGCTCAGCTTGTAAAGAATCTGTCTGCAATGCAGAAGACCCCAGTTTGACTCCTGGGTCAGGAAGTTCCTCTGGAGAAGGGTTAAGCTACCCATTCCAGTATTTTGGGGCTTCCCTGGTGGCTCAGATGGTGAGGAATCCATCTGCATTACAGGAGACCTGGGTGTGACCCGTGGGTTTGGAAGATCCCCTGGAAGAGGGCATGGCAACCCACTCCAGTATTCTTGCCTGGAGAATCTCTATGAACAGAGGATTCTGGAGGGCTACAGTCATGGGGTTGCAAAGAGTGGGACACAACTGAGTGACTAAACGCAGCATATCATACACACATATTTATACATAATCAATCAAATTATAGATGACAAATGCCAAAACAAAAGTCTAAATTTCTAAATTACAAAGCAAACCAGGACACAATATAGTCCCTTCCTGGTCTGCCCTCACTCCAAGATTCACAAATAAATACACACACAGATTTACCAACTATAGGGATCAACTTCATGCTTGCAAACAATAATTGCCATGTCACAACTTATTCCAGCAAAAAAGTCCTTTTGCAGACAGATTTGGCTCAGATGCCACTGAGATGATAGAGGTTGTACCTTGACTTGTAATTTTTTTGAAAAGTGATTTTGACAAACTTTTATACAAGTGTTCTAACCATAGAGAATTTATATAATAATCACAAAATTGTGTGCAATTCTAGTTACTTGACCCAATCAGCTAGGTCAACACATCCTCAATTGCTACTTACAAGGACAAAAAAAAAGAGTCACTGAAAATATTAAAATATTAATCTTACCTAAATTTATTTTTGGAAGAGAGACACTTTTTTTGAAGAGATATATTTTCTCTGCCTCTGATTATGACTATCTGAGGATCCATTAATTCAGATAGAAAACATACTTGCTGATATATTTAAAAGCTTGAGACTTTATTTATTTTTATAAAATTATTTAATCCCTGGCAAAAATGAATGTTTAACTCAGACCCATACTGGAGGTAAGCTTGCTGAGGAAGTTTCCTTCATACCTAAACTCCCAGTTAGTGAATAATTAATTCTCTCACTCAGAATTTAGTACAAAATAATTCTATCTCAAAATAAGCCACTGAAAAATCTGTGTAGTACACATGAAGTGATATAAAGTGGACAGGAAATTTATTTTTATATTTTTTATAATCTTCAAGCACATGACTGGATACTTTATACAAAATTTACAAGTAATCTCTATAGGATTGTGCATTCATAACTTTTTGTTATTAGCTCACAGGTTTTCAAATTTACTGATTCTACTAATCAGTTGACAATTTTAATCATTAAATTTCCAACTTCCCTGAAATTATTCTTTATGTCTAATTATTGGCAGACATTTATCAGTATTTTAAAAACATTATTCTTTAACAAAATAATTTGTCAAGATTTCAGGGTAAGGTCAATATAAAAATTCAGTCATATGTCCATTTATGCATGCTGTGGCTTTAGTCGTGTCTAACTCTGTGCAACCCTGTGGATTGTAGCACCCCAGGCTCCTCTGTCCATGGGGATTCTCCAGGCAAGAATACTGGAGTGGGTTGTTACGCCCTCCTCCAGAGGATCTTCCCATCCCAAGGACTGAACTTGTGTCTCTTATGTCTCCTGCATTGGCAGGTATGTTCTTTACCACTTGTGCGACCTGGGAAGCCCTCATATGTTATAGTGCATTTAATTTAACATTTTGATATTGAAGCAGAAAAGTGCCATTTATAAAAGTACATTCACACAATTATTAAGCACAAAAATACAAAACGTGAGATTTGTGTGCTAAAAACAGAAAGGTGCTCATAGAAGAAATCAAAGGCTACCTAATTAAATGGAAAAATATAGCATTTTCATGTATTGGAAGACTTAATATTGTCAAGACATCAATTATCCCTAAAATGATCTATAGGCTCCATGTATTTTAAGTCAAAATCTTAGCAGGGATTTTTAAATATAACATGACAAGCTTATTTCAACTTTACATAATTACTTTAAAAGGAGGAATAAAATGGAAGACTCACTACTTAACATACATACTTAGCTACTTTAATCATGTAACATACATGGTTTGTATGTCACATGTATATAATTAGTTATATTAAATGTATGTTTATGTATGTAACATATATTTGTATGCTGTATGATACACATTTGTAACATACATAGAAAGCTACTGTAATCATGACATTGTTATAGTAAAGAAATCATAGATTACCAATGAATGAAACACAAGAGTCTAGAACTAAACCCAATGCAGCCAACTGATTTTTGCAAAAGCTACTTTTTCAGAGGTTAAATGTTTGTAATAAATGTTGCTGTGATAATCAGATGCCCCTTTGCAAAAAAAAAAAAAAAATTAAATTTTACATCACATATAAAAATTAACTCAAAATAGATCATGAGCCAAACTAAAAATTAAAACCATAAGTCTTACCAAATAAAACACTGGAGAAATTTGGGATCTTGGGTCAGACAAAGCATTTATGATTTTATCTATATTGGGAACTTCTGTTCTGTGAATACATTATTAAGAGAATTAAAAATTAATCCACAGATTTGGGAAAATATTTGCAAATTATGTCTGAAAGAGGACTTGTATCCAGGATATATAGATATAGACATAGACAAACTCTCAACAAGCAAAGACCAAACAGCACAGTAACAAAACTGGATAAATAATTGGAAAGGGACACTTCACCAATGAAGAATCAGAGATGGCAAATAAGCACAGGAAAATATGTCCAGCACTCTTAGTCACTGATGCAAACTAAAAGCACAACTGGATTTTACACCTATTAAATGGGATATGCACCTACTATAATGATTAAAATAATGATAAACTACCAAATATTACAGATGCTGTCTGAAAACTGGGACTGTCATTCACTGCTGATAGAAATGTAAAACATTACAATAAACTTGGATAATAGATTGGCAATTTCTTATAAAAATAAACGTATACTTTAGAAAATAACAAGCAAACACACTCTGGTATTTAGTCAAATAAAATGAAAATCTATATTTACACACAAAAAACTTATTAATATGAATAATGAGTTAAATTCACCCATTCCCGTACATTTTAGTTCGCTGATTCCTAAAATGTTGATGTTCATTCTTGCCATCTCCTGTTTGATCACTTCCAATTTGCCTTGATTCATGGACATAACATTCCAGGTTCCTATGCAATATTGCTCTTTACAACATTGGACCTTGCTTCTATCACCAGTCACATTCACAACTAGGTGTTGGTTTTGCTTTGGCTCTGTCTCTTCATTCTTTTTGGTGTTATTTCTCCACTGATCTCCAGGAGCATACTGGGTACGTACCAGCCTGGGGAGTTCATCTTTCAGTGTCCTATCTTTTTGACTTTTCATAGGGTTCATGGGGTTCTCAAGGCAAGAATACTGAAGTGGTTTGCCATTCCTTTATCCAATGGACCACATTTTGTCAGAACTCTCCACCATGACCCATCCGCCCTGGGTGGCCCCACACGGCATGGCTTAGTTTCATTGAGTTAGACAAGGCTGTGGTCCATGTGATTAGATTGGTTAGTCTTCTGTGATTGTGGTTATAGTCTGTCTGCCTTCTGATGCTCTCTCTCTGTGCCTACCATCGTACTGGGACATGGGGTATCTTTTCTTGGCTGCAAAGCACATCCGCTGCTCCTGACCTTGGATGTGGGGTGTCTCCTCTCAGGTACTCAGCACTGCAGCGCTTGGCAACCACCACTTTCCACTCAATCCAAGTCTATGTCCCAACCAGTAATGCTGAAGAAGCTGAAGTTCAACAGTTCTATGAAGACTTACAACACCTTTTAGAACTAAAACTCAAAAAAGATATCCTTTTCATTATAAGGCACTGGAATGTAAGAGTAGGAAGTCAAGAAACACCTGGAGTAACAGGCAAATTTGGCCCTGGAGTACAGAATGAAGCAGGGTAAAGGTTAATAGACTTTTGCCAAGAGAATGCACTGGTCATAGCAAACACCCTCTTCCAACAACACAAGAGAAGACACTACACATGGATGTCATGAGATGGCCAACACCGAAATCAGATTGATTATATTCTTTGCAGCCAAAGATGGAGAAGCTCCATACAGTCAGCAAAAATAAGACCAGGGGTTGACTGTGGCTCAGAGCATGAACTCCTCCTGGCCAAGTTCAGACTTAAATTTAAGAAAGTAGGGAAAACCACTAGAACATTCAAGTGTGACCTAAATCAAATCCCTAACAATTATATAGTGGAAAGGAGAAATAGATTTAAGGGACTATATCTGATAGACAGAGTGCTGGAATCAAGATAGCTGGGAAAAATATTTATAACCTCAGATATGCAGATGACACCACACATGGCAGACAGCAAAAAGAACTAAAGAGCCTCTTGAGGAAAGTGAAAGAGGAGAGTGTAAAAGTTGGCTTAAAGCTCAACATTCAGACAACAAAGATCATGGCATCCCATCACTTCATGGCAAATAGATGGGGAAACAGTGGAAACAGTGTCAGAATTTATTTTTTTTGGGATCCAAAATCACTGCAGATGGTGATTGCAGCCATGAAATTAAAAGAGGCTTACTCCTTGGAAGGAGTGCTATAACCAACCTAGACTGCATATTAAAAAGCAGAGACATTACTTTGCCAACAAAGGTCCATCTAGTCAAGGCTATGGTTTTTCCAGTAGTCATGTATCAATGTGAAAATTGGACTATAAACAAAGCTGAATGCTGAAGAATTGATGCTTTTGAACTGTGGTGCTGGAGAAGACTCTTCAGAGATCCTTGGACTTCAAGGAGACCCAACCTGTTCATCCTAAAGGAGATCAGTCCTGACTTTTCATTGGAAGGATTGATTTTGAAGCTGAAACTCCAACACTTTGGCCACCTAATGTGAAGAGCTGACTCATTTGAAAAGACCCTGACCCTGGGAAAGATTGAAGGCAGGAGGAGAAGGGGACGGCAGAGGATGAGATGGTTGGATGACACCACCAACTCAATGGACGTGAGTTTGAGTGAACTCTGGGAGATGGTGATGGACAGGGAGGCCTGGCATGCTGCAGTCAATGGGGTCGCAAAGAGGTGGACATGACTGAATGACTGAATTGAAGTGAATATGAATAACGGTTTGTTTGTAACTGCCACAGTCTGGAAATTACCCAAATATTCCTCAAGTGGAGAATGGATAAACAAACCATGATAAATTCATTTAATGGAATAACATTCAATGATACAAAGAAAAAGACATCATTACTTCTAACAGTATGGATGGATCTAAAATGTCTTAAGCTGCAGGAAAGGTGAGGTTCCAAGAATATATACTATATGAGATTCTATATATATCATAATCTTGAGAAGACAGAACTATAGGGACATAAAATAGTTTAGTGGCTACAACTGCCCTAAAGGGAGAAGTTGACAAATAAAGGAAAGGGTAATAAAACATTAAAAATACCAAGGGAACATTTTATGCAAAGATGGACACAATAAAGGACAGAAATGGTATGGACCTAATAGAAGCAGAAGATATTAAGAAGAGATGGCAAGAATACACATAGAGTGAAGTAAAGTCACTTCAGTCGTGTCCGACTCTGTGCGACCCCATAGACGGCAGCCCAACAGGCTCCCCCATCCCTGGGATTCTCCAGGCAAGAACACTGGAGTGGGTCGCCATTTCCTTCTCCAATGCATGAAAGTGAAAAGTGAAAGTGAAGTCGCTCAGTCATGTCCGACTCTCCGCGACTCCATGGACTGCACATAAGCATTATCCAAAAAAATTTCAAGACCCAGATAACCATGATGGTGTGATCTCTCACCTAGAGTCAGACATCCTGGAATGCAAAGTCAAGTGGGCCTTAGGAAGCATCACTAGGAACAAAGCTAGTGGAGGTGATGGAATTTCAGTTGAGCTATTTCAAATCCTAAAAGATGATGCTGTGAAAGTTCCAGTAATCATGTATGGATGTGAGAATTGAACCATAGAGAAACCTGAGTATCAAAGAATTGATGCTTTTGAACTGTGGTATTAGAGAAGACTCTTGAGAGTCCTTTGGTCTGCAAGGAGATCCAACCCATCCATCCTAATGGAGATCAGTCTTGACTATTCACTGGAAGGACTGATGCTGAAGCTGAAACTCCAATACTCTGGCCACCTGATGCAAAGAACTGACTCCTTGGAAAAGATCCAGATGCTGGGAAAGATGGAAGGCAGGAGGAGATGGGGATGACAGAGGATGAGACAGTTGAATGGTATCACTGACTCAATGGATATGAGTTTGAGCAGGGTCTGGAAGTTGGTGATGGACAAATAAGCCTGGGATGATACAGTCCATGGGGTCACAATGAGTCAGACACAACTGAATGACTGAATTGAACTGAATAAAGCAGGTCTATATTTGATCATAATGGTGGTTACATGAGTATACACACTTGCCAAAATTCTTAAAGCTGCATATTCAAACTGTGAATTTACTGCATATAATTTAAAATTTTTGGTTTCAGAATATATTATAAAACAATAGTCATGAAAACAGTATGGTGCTGGCCAAAAATAAAATATGTATCTATGGAATAGAATCGAAAGTCTAGAAATAAACCCATACACCTAAAATTTGAACAATAACACCAGAAAATAAATGGAAATACCATAAAAATAAACCCCCACCATAAAACATTCTTAAAATAAATAGAACTGAATGACTAGAACAACAAGAAAATTGTTCATCAAACTAAAGAGGGTCTCAGTCTACTTCAACTACTTTATTCAGGAAGTGATAGAACAAAAGAGAATATTGTTTCTCTCACAGTATTAAAAATGTGTTATCTTTTGAATATTTACATTTTGTAAAGTTATTCTGGTAACAGCACTAAAAGAACAAAAATCAAAAAATAAACAAAAGCTAAAGGAAATTCTATCACAATCAACTTTATGGTATTCAGAGAACATAATTAGTATTATACATGTTTTTTCCTTATTTTATGCTTAATTTGGCAATATAATTTACAATTTTAATAATTTTTTCATAATTTAAGCATACTTTATATGCCTAACTCAATTATATTTGCTAGCACAGAAGTACAGCTTAATGCTCCCTGTGTATTGTATCTCTTATTTTAATCATAATCAAAGCAAAAATTTCATCTCTGCTAATTGATGGCATTATTTTCTTTCTCCCTCATGAAAACTAAATGGTATTTTATAACGATTTATCATAAGTTTAGTGCAATTTGTCAACAAAGAGTTGCATCATATAGTGCAAGATATTTTGTAATTATTGGAAAATACACAGGAATTTCTTGGTTTTTAGATTATTGCTGTTATGTCACATGATCATGATTGCTTAATTTTGTACATATTCAGTATCTTAAGGTAAAATATACAGTACATAAATGCTTGCTGTTAATAATATATAGTTTACATTTTTTTCTAAAATTTCTATTTGATAATATCCTGTAAATAGTTGACTGTATTTGGAATACAAATGACAAAAACTTGTACTAAAAATAGAAAATCATAATATCTATCATTTCCTTGTTGAAAATTGCATAAATTTTTATGTAATTTCTTGTATATTTGTATATTTTTGTATATATGTATATTATATATGTATTTTTGTATAAATGTATATACTATGTAATTTCTTGTATAGATGTATATTTTTGTCAGTTGTCATTTAGTGAAGATTAGTTTACTAAAAGATATTTCATATACTCCATGAAATAAATCACTGCAGATGGTGACTGCAGCCATGAATTTAACAGATGCTTATTCCTTGGAACAAAAGTATGACTAACCTAGATAGCATATTAAAAAGCAGAGACATTACTTTGCCAACAAAGATCCGTCTAGTCTAGACCTATGGTTTTTCCAGTGGTCATGTATGGATGTGAGAGTTGGACTGTGAAGAAAGCTGAGCGCTGAAGAATTGATGCTTTTGAACTGTGGTGTTGGAGAAGACTCTTGAGAGTCCCTTGGACTGCAAGGAAATCCAACCAGTCCTTTCTGAAGGCGATCAGCCCTGGGATTTCTTTGGAAGGAATGATGCTAAAGCTGAAACTCCAGTACTTTGACCACCTGATGGGAAGAGTTGACTCATTGGAAAAGACTCCAATGGTGGGAGCAATTAGGGGCAGGAGGAGAAGGGGAGGACAGAGGATGAGATGGCTGGATGGCACCACTGACTTGATGGACATGAGTCTGAGTGAACTCCAGGAGTTGGTGATGGACAGGGAGGCCTGGCGTGCTGCGATTCATGGGGTTGCAAAGAGTCGACCACGACTGAGCGACTGAACTGAACTGATGAAATAATTTAATGGTACACATATTGGCTGTAATACACTAGCTGCTGCTGCTGCTAAGTTGCTTCAGTCATGTCCGACTCTGTGTGACCGCTTAGACGGCAGCCCACCAGGCTCCTCAGTCCCTGGGATTCTCCAGGCAAGAACACTGGAGTGGGTTGCCATTTCCTTCTCCAACACATGAAAGTGAAAAGGGAAAGTGAAGTCGCTCAGTTGTGTCCCACTCTTAGCCACCCCATGGACTTCAGCCCACCAGGCTTCTCTGTCCATGGGATTTTCCAGGCAAGAGTATTAGAGTGGGGTGCCATTCCGTTCTCCCATAATACACTAGAGTGGGCTACAAATAAAAAAGTTGGTACCAACACTCTGTATATTATGAAATTACTATTACTCCTTTGAGATATAGGTTTTCTTGGAAATTCATTTTTCTTATCACGCTATAACCTTTCTGGGGCATTAATTTTCTCTCCAATGCAAGAGCAACATTTCCATGACTTTTTATGGGGGAAGGAATATTACTTAGGAAATTGCTTATATGGGGATTTCTACCGAAGAAGCACATTTTAACCAGCTGTCACTGCCCCACATTATCTAATGCATATGCATGTTTAATACATCAAAAATTCAAACAATTTATGAATACTTTAGGAACTTGAAGAATAATCACAATAGCAATTTTAATATATTAAATATTAAATATATTAAATATATTTTAAACTATTCAAATTAATAGTTATTTCTATACCTATCCTAGTTTTCTACTTATTTTCTTATTTTTCATCTATTTTTTAACTTGGAGCATGCTGTTCTTTAGAGGCTGGATAAAGTTGTATTCAAAGGTTTAATTTTTATTGGGTCTAGCTAATCCAAGATCATATTTTTTCAGAGATCTTAAGTTCCCAGAGTGGTTTCTTTCTTTCCAGGGGAGCCATGCTGTCTCTTGGTATCCCTTAATTTTTTTTGTTTCATGAAAATTAAAGAATTTCAGATATTTTGTGAGTTCAATCAACATTTAAGCCAGTTCCTTGATGTTAATGACTGCTTTACTTAAAACAGATTAGTGAATATCAGTTACAAACTGAGACCATAAGCTCCCATATCCTCTAGTCTGTCACATTTGTAGAGTGCACAATGCATTTCATTTGTGATTTACTTCACTTTTATTGGCGGCTGCTAACCCATGATGTGTTATTTTACCTCTTCCTCAAGTACTGATGTTTAGTGTGGAAAGAGTTGTTTTTTACTATTTTCACAAGGGTAATATATGTATTTGAACAGAGTAGTTTTATGAAGTATGTCACAGCAGGTTAGACTGTGAGCAGTCAGAATATATTCATGAGTTTGTAGTTCTACTTCTGATAATGGATGTTTACTTTGACAATAAATGACAAGATTTCAAACTTTTAAGACACATTTTAATAGAGCAAAAAGCTAACAAATCTTTCAAAGAGCGGTTTATAAATAATAGCTATTTGTTCTTATGTAATTTCATATAATAATCATTGAATTAATTCACAATATTAAATAAATAGAGAATTGATACTTATTTTATGACAGAGTATATCAATGTTCCTCAAATCAGTATTTTTTCAAGTTGAATCAAGTATACACCTTTGCTGAGCCTTATTCTAAAATAAAGAACAATGTTGTATTGTTTAAAAATACGTATCTCTTTAAACTGAACTTATAATTATGAATATATCATTGTTCACAAAATAACTTGTTGGAATATTTGGGTATCCTTTTCAATCCATCAAAATAATCAGAGTGATTATAACAATTTCCCTCACCATTCCTAACTGTCACCACAGTGGAAAACAAAGGAAAAGTTGTTAGTCCATTCAAAAACACTTTAATGAATTATAGTTATTTCATTTTTCATGAAGTATAGTTAGTGTGCATCAATACAGGGAATTAAAATATCTACTGTGTACTATTTAAAAGTAGCTATGAACTTTACTAATCTGAGAAACAACCCATTCCACTTTGTATTATAAGAACTACGTTCTCATTTTCTTTATTGCATGCAGAATGACAACGTGAAGACATACAGATATAATATAGCATTATCTATTAAATTCATAATAAAAAACCCTAACTTTAGTTTTGAAACATTCAAGGGTATAGTAGGAAATTTTTATTTTTTTAGAATATGTGGATATCCTCTAAGTGTTAATGCTGGCAAAAATCTTTAAACAATCAAGATCAGCCCATAGTTTCTTGCAACAAAGTAGAGGAAAATATTAAAACAGTTACTTAAAAAATTAAATCAGTAATATCTAATAATTTTCAGCTGTTTTGTAGTAAAGGAATTCAGGCTTAGATTTATCGAAATTAGAGTTTTATGAGATACTCTAATGAGGGCCAATGATGTCATGCTGATCAAACATTTAGTTGAATTATCATAAAATTGAAAAGTAGAAATACTGAGTTTGTATCTGCACAAACACACAACACAAAAACCAAAACTGCCTAAAACAATAGGCTAAATAAACAAAGGCAAAGATTACTAGAATAAATGTATACACTTAGCTCAAAAAAAAAAAGTGTCAAAAAATACAAAACCCATTTGTGTACAGTGTGTGAGAGATAAGATTTAACAAAGTATCTTATAACTTATGAAGACTTGAGTCTGGTATGTGACTATAGTGGAGGTAATGGAATTCCAGCTGAGCTATTTCAAATCCTAAAAGATGATGCTGTGAAAGTGCTGCACTCAATATACCAACAAATTTGGAAACTCAACAGTGACCACAGGACTGGAAAAGTTCAGTTTTCATTCCAATCCCAAAGAAGTACAGTGCCAAAGAATGTTCAAACTATGGTATGATTGTGTTCATGTTAGCAAAGTAATGCTCAAAATCCTTCAACCTAAGCTTGAACAGTATGTGAAACAAGAAAATTCACTTGTACAAGCTGGAAAAGGCAGGAGGAGGAAGCAGAGATCAAATAGCCAACATCCACTGGATCATAGAAAAAGCAAAAAAAAAAAAAGAAAAAACCTGAAAAACATCTGCTTCTATCGACTGTGCTAAAATCTTTGACTATATGAATCTCAACAAACCGCAGAAAATTGTTTAAGAGATGGGAATATCAGTCCATCTTACCTACCTCCTGAGAAACCTGTAAGCAGATCAAGAAGCAACAGTTAAAAACAGACATGGAGAAACAGACTGGTTCAAAATTGGGATAGGAGTACATCAAGGCTATATATTGCCACCTTGCTTTGTCAACTTTTATGCAGAGTTCATCTTTGAAATGCTGGGCTGGATGAATCACAGGCTACAATCAAGATTGCCAGGAGAAATATCAATAACCTCAGATATGCAGATGACACCACCCTTATGGCAGAAAGTGAGAGGAACTAAAAAGCCTCTTGATGAAAATGAAAGAGGAGAGTGAAAAAGTTGGCTTAAAGCTCAACATTCAAGAAACTAAGATCATGGCATCTGGTCTCATCACCTCATGGCAAATAGAAGGGGGAAAAAATGGAAACAGTGACAGATTTTATTTACTTGGGCTCCAAAATCACTGCAGATGGTGACTTCAGCCATAAAATAAAAAGACACCTGCTCCTTGGAAGGAAAACTATGACAAACCTAGACAGGGTATTAAAAAGCAGAGACATCACTTTGCCGACCAAGGTCTGTATAGTCAAAGCTATGGTATTTTCTAGTAGTCACATAGGGATGTTAGAGTTAGACCATAAAGAAGGCTGAGCACCGAAGAATTGATGCTTTTGAATTGTGGTGGTGGAGAAGACTCTTGAGAGTCCCTTGTATAGCAAAGAGATCAATCAATATTAAGAGAAATCAACCCTGAATATTCACTGGAAGGATTGATGAAGCTCTAATACTTTGGCCACCTGATTCAAAGAGCTGACTCATTGGAAAAGACCCTGATGCTATGAAAAATTGAAGGCAGGGAGAGAAGGGGATGACAGAGTTTGAGATGGTTGGATGGCATCACTGACTCAATGGATATAAGTTTGAGCAAATTTCAGAAAATGGTGAAGGCAGGAAAACCTGGCATGTTGTAGTCCATGTGGTTGCAAGGAATTCGACATGACTTAGCAACTGAAGGACAAATCAAGTCAATATGAACTCTAATTCTTTACATGGATCTCTCACTTGGCATATATGCCAGTCATAATTCAATGAAGGTGGACAATTCTATGCCTGGTTTTGTTGCATAACATAAATTTTCACGTCATGATGAAATCTGCAATCTTCAGGATGAAAGAACTCAACACAGTATTAGGTTTGCTATGATTTAAGTAGATCCATTGGAGAAGGCAATGGCACCCCACTCCAGTACTCTTGCCTGGAAAATCCCATGGACAGAGGAGCCTGGAAGGCTGCAGTCCATGGGGTCGCTGAGGGTCGGACACGACTGAACAACTTCACTTTCATTTTTCACTTTCATGCATTGGAGAAGGAAATGGCAACCCACTCCAGTGTTCTTGCCTGGAGAATCCCAGGGATGGGGGAGCCTGGTAGGCTGCCGTCTATGGGGTCGCACAGAGTCAGACACGACTGAAGCGACTTAGCAGCAGCAGCAGCAAGTAGATCCATACAGCATCCTAGCTCTAATAGGGCTACTTTAGAAACTAGTTACTACACTACCAGCATTGGTTATTTTATCTTTAATTCTAGGTTATGAGGTTGAACTGGGAAAATAAGCATATTAGGACTAGATTGAGTTTAAGTTCATATACTTTTTCCAAAATAAATCCTCTTAGGATATACGAATTCCTGAAGATAATTTTTTTATATATATTTAATGCTTTGTTTAATTTCAAACACAGCTAAGTACCAGCGCCAACACTGACTATTTATCTGACAAAAAATTCGTGTCCAGAATATATAAAGAAGTGTTAAAATTCACTTACAAGAAGACAAGCAATTCAATTAAAAGAAGCGGGGGGTGGGGGGGGACCATTAAATAAGACATTTCTCAGAAGAAGAGATGTGAATGGCCAGTTAGCATGTGAAAGATGTTGAGCATCATTAACCATCAGGGAATGCACATTAAAAACAAAATATTTCATTTACAGATAATATTTTTTTTTCATTTCTTACATGATATTTTATGTGTTTCAATGCCATTCTCCCAAATCTCTCCACCCTCTCCCTCTCCCACAGAGTCCATAAGACTGTTCTATACATCAGTGTCTCTTTTGCTGTCTCGTACACCGGGTTATTGTTACCATCTATCCTGAAGATAATTTCTTATCAAAATAAATATATGTGTAATAGCCAAACTCTGGTTGCCCTTTTATATACATGTGTGTGTGTACATTTGTGTATATATAATTTGGCACACCCAACCACTCAGAATTTATTGGCATACTACAATAAACATTCCTTTTTAAATCTCCTTCTCATAGTCCCCTCAGACTCAACTCATATTTTCTGTGCTTGTTAGAGATTGGTTCCAAGCTCTGCATTGAACTCAATCTTGCTCCAGGTGTCATGTATATCTTTCAACCTTTGGCTAATCGAGGCAAGATATTCCCAAGGCAAAAGGCAAAAATTCAAGAGGACATGCCCAGTAATATATTCAATAATCTAGCATTTACTTCTCTGTTACTGATTCCATTGGCTAAAATAGACCACATGTCTCATAAAGATGATATATATGGTATATAAGCAAATACAAGTATGATGAGTGTTACAATATATATAGAGTCAGAAAGGGTAATTTAGGTGCAAATACTGTTCAAGGACTGGGACTGGCTATTTAGGGATGAAAGTCATGACCAACCTAGATAGCATATTCAAAAGCAGAGACATTACTTTGCCAACAAAGGTCCGTCTAGTCAAGGCTATGGTTTTTCCAGTGGTCATGTATGGATGTGAGAGTTGGACTGTGAAGAAAGCTGAGTGCTGAAGAATTGATGCTTTTGAACTGTGGTGCTGGAGAAAACTCTTGAGAGTCCCTTGGACTGCAAGGAGATCCAACTGGTCCATCCTAAAGGAGACCAATCCTGGGTGTTCATGGGAAGGACTGATGTTGAGGCTAAAGCTCCAATACTTCGGCCACCTCACGCGAAGAGTTGACTCATTGGAAAAGACCCTGATGCTGGGAGGGATTGGGGGCAGGAGGAGAAGGGGACGACAGGGGATGAGATGGCTGGATGGCATCACTGACTCGATGCACATGAGTTTGGATGAATTCCGGGAGTTGGTGATGGACAGGGAGGCCTGCTGTGATTTATGGGGTCACAAAGAGTCAGACACTACTGAGCGACTGAACTGACCGATTTGATTAACTGAAGATTAAACTTGAAGGATAAAGGGTTAGTTGTATGGAGATGGGATAAAGAAACAGATTACAAGTTTTAGGTGATTGAATTGCTACTGAGAAGGCCAATAATAGAAAGAGCATAACATTAAACAAAACCACAAATGTTAGAATATTGACAAGATTAGAGAGGAGACTTAGCTGATGGCAAAAGACAGATTGGAAATTGAGGATATTGAGTGTCCAATAGGCGACATTTGGGACTAAAGATAGAACGATACTAAAGATAGTTGATTTTAAAAAGAGAATTGGCTCCAGTTTCATCCACCTCATTAGAACTGATTAAAATGTATTCTTTTTAATGGCTGAGTAATACTCCGTAGTGCACTGGGAGGACCCAGAGGGATGGTATGGGGAGGGAGGAGGGAGGAGGGTTCAGGATGGGGAACACATGTATACCTGTGGTGGATTCATTTTGATATTTGGCAAAACTAATACAATTAAGTAAAGTTTAAAAATAAAACAAAATTTAAAAAAAAATAAAAAAATAAAGCATCAAAAAAGAACAAATAAAAAAATAAAAAGAGAATTGGAATAATAATGATTGAAATTTAAAAATCAATGTTCTGCCTCTAAAGTAGAGGCCAAAAATAGCTATGTAATTGTGGGCAGTGGGGAGCAGTCTCAGTAGGCTTTTAGAATAGTTCGATCAAATAATGCTTGCTGGTTTGGACTGGTTATTAGCAGGAGAAATGAACAAACGTAGACTTAAATAATGGTAGCAATTAGGAGTAGGTAAAATCTATCGAGTTTTTAGTATACATCAGACATTGTGACAAGTGTTTCATTCCTTGCCTACGTAAAATTCACCAAATTCTTATCAAGTAATTAATCTTCTATCTCTAATTCAAGTTGAAAATCTCAAGAACACAATACATTTGTGGACAAGTGAAGGGTGAACACCAACATTCATTATATTTACCAATAGTTCATATTGACTCAGTTTCCAGAAGTACCTTCTAAAAACATTGACATCAAAGTTATGTATCAAAATGGACTTCTTCCAGCTACTAGTACCTCATACCACAGTTGCCCCTTCATTGACTTTAGCTCTGAATTATTTATGTGTTCATTTCAATTGTATCTCTGAAAATGCTGCTTTATTTTGCTAAAGCAGATCTTCAATAATGGCTCTTTTCCCTTTCATTGCACCTTGAGAAGTGCTGCTCATTGATTGGTGGACTAAGAAACACAAAAGCCATTTAAATTCAAGAACTGAGAGACTGATTTTCCATAAATGCCTGATTTACAGAAGACCAAAATTTCTCTCTCAATCAATGAGCATCCATCCAGAACCTCTCCCCATCCTCAAGCCAATGGACTTGCTGCTTGCGCTCTGGGTTGTCTCCCCTTACTTTATACTCTTTACTCATAAAACAGTGTACCCCATCAATGAACTTACCTGTAGTTTTCCACAGTTTGTATGTCCTGTACTGCAGTTCCTCTTCTTTTGCCAAATAAACACAGTTTTTATAACCCAAGATTGCTTCAGTTTATCCCTTTTTTATTTCCAGTTTAAGTGTATATTAATTAAATTAAAAAATTTAAAATTCATGTTAACAAGCTGTTCCTAAATCACAGACTTTTTCTAAAATAGGCATATCTATTTACTGGCATACAAATTCAATCATATGAATGACAGATTACTTAGGAAATTATTTTGAATCTCACTCCGTGAGAATGAATGAACCAGGTTTTCTTACTCTTAAAAACTAAGTTACTAGCCTTGGAAAGAACATGCATCTAATCAACTTAACCAAGCAAACACAATTTTGCCTTCTTTTTACCAACAAAGAGAAGGAACAAAATTAGAGTTAGTGTAACATTTAGTATCATGAATTGATGAATAATGATAATTATTTTTAATAATTTCTTCCCACTTAAAAATTTTCCTTGCTTCCCCAAGGTCCCCAGCTAACACATACTCTGTAATTTAACTGAGGACAAGGCTAAGAGAATGTCTGATTACACTGGATTTATCATTTAGAATGCTTACTTTTGTAAATAATAAATTACACACAAACAGATTAAGCATTAAAATAAATTTTTTGACTTACTCATCTGAGGGGTCAGAAGTAGCACTAGCTTCAGGCAGGACTCACTCCATTCTTTGGCTTTGTTCTGAGATTCTCTTAGCTGCTCTCCCCTTCCCTTTTCAGCATCTTGCTCAGGTTGTCTTCCCTTATTGTCACTAGATGGTTGTCAGCAACAGACAGAATGCTTTATCATTCATACCTATGAGGACAAAAAGCAAAGCTCGAAATAGCTGCTAAAAACCAACCAACAAAGAAACCCTTCAGCTTATCTTTGATGGGGCAATTAACTAATTACTGAGGAAAGAACAATGTGATAACCCTTGCAAACACAGGCCTGATGTGAAGGAAAGTTTCTTAACTTATATGTTTTAACATTATTTTAATCAATTTTATTGAATTTTTTGAAAAAGCTTATACACACACACACACACTGATAAGTTACAGTGCTTTTCTATTAAGAAAGTAAAATTTGAGGCAAAATGAGATCCCTCACTTACATAAAATTAAGTATACGCTAGGCAGTCTGCTGTTTTAAAAGTTTGTTTTTCCTAGAATGGGAAAAAAATTAGGATATAAAATTCTAATATCTTATTAATTTTGTCAACTTTATACAAGACCTCTGTCTAACTGATTCAAAGTCTTACAGGACCCATTACTTCCTCTTAAAATATATGTATATGTTAGATACTTTTTCTCTGTTAGATCACAAAATTGCTAAACTACGAGTGTTATCAGTTACCTTTCACTGGCACTCAGTTTAATATTTGAATGATAATAATTTAGGTTACATTTCAACCTTGACTGGTGCTGGTTAGTGAGGAATTCAGGAAAAACATGCAAGATTTCAGATGCAATTTTATCTTGGCTGTTCTAGGTTGTAAATCAGTAATAGGGTAGTGAAGGGTCCCTGAGCGAAGGTCGACAGGGAAAACTAAACAAGACTCACCTAACTGTAAGCTTCCTCCCGCTCAAGTTGCCTTCGGCTTCTCCTGTGGGTGCCTTGAACCTGGAGGCTGTGTGTTGGGAATTGCATTCCTGCAGCTATTTATAGATACAGGTTTGCTCTTTCCATCTTTGCTTCTTCCCTCAGGAGCTTTAAGGATTCTTTGGCTTTAAATGATGTCTGAGATTTGATTTGAAATATTAGTTTTTAAAATCTTTGTTCTAACATTGTCTCTTCTGGGTCTGACCAAAAGTTCATAGGTTAAAGCAGAAGGTTATATAACTCCCTGTTAGATTTTTTAACCCTAATTGAAAATTAGAATCACCTGGGAGCTTTTGAAACTCCTTTTGCCTTAGCCCCACTCTCCAGTGTTCTGCATTAATTGGTTTCAGGTGGGGTCAGAACAAAATAGTTCTTAAAAGCGTTCAGGTGATTCTAATGGGCGGCCAGGTTAAGAAAGTACCTAATTCTTACAGCAGGACTTTCGAACTCTACCACCAGTGCAGTGTCTAGAAATTGAGATGCTCTTTAGTTGCCCTGTTCTTCCTGGACTCCTAGAAATCTTAAGAAATTTAAGGCAAAGTGGTAATTTCTACTCATTGCAGTCTGTATCTGACCTATCAAAGTTGTCACAAATTATAGAAAAGAAAAGTCGCTCAGTTGTGTCTGACTCTTTGCGACCCCATAGACAGTAGCCTACCAGACTCCTTCATCCATGGTATTTTCTCAAATTATTAAGAAGTATATCTAATATTAGCCTAACTAAGTCTACTTCCAACTAGATGTCTCATGGTTCTCTCTGGCTCTAGATTCACACAACCAAAGCCTATCTGCAAAGGTATAATTTATTTTTCTTCCTGTGTTTGTATATTTAACCAAGACGAATAGAGAGTTTGGTGGTTGATTTTTTTCCATGTAATCATAGTTTATAATTTTACATGGTCCAGTATTACTGAAAATTATTTGAAATGATATTGTACAGTATGCATTGTAATGAAATTGTTCCTTTTATTAGATGCATTGTGTCAGTTTTTGCTGGTACACATTTTTAAAAATGGCTTCAACATTGATTTTTTTTCCTTCTGCCATACTCAAAATATATAAGCAGCTTAAAAGTTCCTTAAAGGATAATAACATATATTTTCAAGTTGACTCTAGGCAAAGTTGAGTGTTATAATTTTATAATTTCCATTAGAAGAAACACTATAAATGACATTTTGTTTAATTAGTCTTATTATTCTTATTTATCATCATGTTTATATTTTATTTGCAAACTGGTCATTTACAAAGCTGCAAGCAAGTATTGTCTGCTTCTCTTCTTAACTAATTAACTTTTGAAATTTTGTTATTTAAAAAACTAAAATTCTCTATTTTTATTTTTATAAATTATGTTGTCTAAACTTCCTATTTTAATACATTTTAAAATTTTTATGTTTTTCATTTCAGCCTTTTCACTTTGTTAATTCTATTGAAATTTTTGTTACTATAATATTTGGAAAGCTTTCTAAAAACTCATTGTGAGACAAAATGAAAAAAGCTTAATTGTATGTGATATAATTTATGAATTCTTTTTTTTTGTCCCACTGAATTTTTGTTGTATAATTTAAGGATGACAACCCACTCCAGTGTTATTGCCTGGAGAATTCCATGGATAAAGGAGCCTGGCGGGCTACAGTCCACGGGGTTGCAAAGAGTTGGACTCTACTGAGTGACTAACACTTTCACTCTCATTAGATAGATCCCCAAATCATTTGATAATAGTATATTTTTCTCTCCAATGTTTTTATTTAAATTAAAAAAACAAAATTTGCCTTAGATTTAGAGTAAAACAATAAAGTTCCTATTAATTTTTAATATTTAACATACTTTATATATCCTTAAATATTACTTTGTCTATTTTATTTCCTAATTTTATTCAATTTTATTGCAGGACTTTTTCTTTCTTTTAATTTTAGCCTATCAAAATAATTTTGTGCAATTATTCTTTTGAAGTTGTCAAAGATTACTTTGATCAGTGATTTTATTTTTCATTTAGTGTAACAAAGGATGAAGCTAGAGAAACTCTTTTAGAAAGTGGAAATAAACTTTTTGTCAGTGTAAATATTCCATATTGCCACAATGTCTTTAACTTTTCTTCTCTTTATGCACATTTTAGTGACAGAATGGAGGGAAACACCAGAAATTGCTATTTATACTAGAAATCTACATGCTTTTTACAGAGTTTGTCCAATAGTTACAATGTAAGGTGAAAACTCAACAACTTTCTTGATAATTTGCATAAAATACAAAATAAATTATGCCAGATTTGCACCCAAAATTTTAAAAACTGAGTTGTATATTTTTTAGGGAGAATCATTTACTCCTTAAACTCTAATAGTTCTTAACTTATAGGATACTATTTAGGAATGATTTCATCCTGAAGGATGGAACTTGGTAGCACTGAGTTCATGGATTCTTAACATGGTATTCTCTCTCTTCCTACACTTAGCTTCCTAGTCATGCTTCTGTAACCAAACATCTAATTATTTATAATATGCCACAAATATTATAAAGTTTTACATATAAATATATAGGTAAATTTTTGTGATGTTTTATACACAATTATTAGATAAAAAGTGGTTTCAGGAAGATGAAATCTGGAGGATTTTATTTTAAATGTGAAAGTTTCAACCATAAAACACATAAGGCCAAGGGAAGTTTTCAAAAATTTATTATGCTTATAAAGATGAAGAGATGAAATATTCAGAAAATATTTTGGCATTTTCCTTTTTTATTTTAAGGGACAAATTGTGATCTATTAATTCTATAGGTGAAGTTTAATAATTTAGATGATAGAATTTTCTATGATTATTAAATATAAAGGAGAGAAAATGAAATATAAATTGAAGCAATAAAGTTTAAATCTTAAAAATATTTTCCTCTACAAATTTGGTAATAAAAGCTAATAGGACAAATATGGGCAAAATATAAAAGGTTAATCTATCATAAAAATTCCTACCTATTACAAAGTTACTTCCTATGATCAATAAAAATCTAAACAGAGAAAAACTTTAATAGCAAAAATCCTTTGATATTATTTGGAATTCTTTAGCAATAATATAAATTTTATCAGTGTCTTGGATTTCTAAAAGTTGTCAACCAGGAGGGAAAGTATATATGACTTTTACATCTAAAATAAATGCAAATATTTAAAAATATTTTTAATTGGAGGATAATTGCTTTATAATGTTGTGTTGGTTTCTGCCAAGAGCAATGTGAATCAAGCATAAGTATACATATATTCCCTGCTTCTTGAACCTCCGTCCCAGCTCCCAACCCACTCCTCTAGGTCTTCACAGAGCACCAAGCTGAGCTCTCTGTGTTATACATAAAGGCAAATGTTAAATCAGAGTCAATAGACACACATTTTAAGTTTGTTTTGGCTTACCTCAGGAGCTTTTTCCCTGTATTTGTTCTGGTTCTGTAGAATCTATGTTTTCTGTAATGTTTATATTAGTATGAACTGAAAGCCGTTTATTATATTCATCAAGATCTTCCCTTCTATTACATTGACATCAATTAACAGTAGACAGAAAACTCATGCATTAGTAAACTCATGCATTTCATAAAAACTGTGGCCATTGTCAGGATTCAGAATTATTCTTTTTTTTTTTTCTTTGACTGCACTTCACAGCACGTGGATATTTCCCAAACAGGGATCGAAACCCATGCCACAGTGAAAACCCAGACTCTTCACCACTGAACCACCAGGGAAGCACCCAGGATTCCAAAATTATTAGTACCAGTTCACCACCTCCTCATATGGCCAAATCAACCATATCCAATTTCATTATATAAACTTCTCATGCTAGTTTTGGTATAATAATATGTAAAATAAGAGTACTTGGTCATGAGTTGGCATCCAGTTAAAATTTTTAACTGAATTTTTTGTTAGTAATATTTACATTTCTTCATAGGTGAGAGCCAAAGGAATCAAATAGTAGCTTGTGCTATTTGTATACAGATATATAAGAAAAGAGAAACTGTATATGAAACATTTATAAGAGAATCATATTTTTTTAGAGAGAAACGAGTTATGGGGGATAATTAGTCAGCAATTCAAGTACATTTTCCTGAGCTTATTCTTATTTTGGGGCAAAAGTATTCTGTGTAGTTAAAGCTTGTTATGTGATTTCATTGCTTGCCTAACATAATTGGGAATTATTTTGTAGGATGTTATGTGCTTCTGCAGAAAGTTTAAGGTTTTGAGCAAGTACACTAGTTATACATTTCATGGATTTTCAGATTTGCCATGAAAAATATAGTATTTAAAATCTCCTATTTCAATATATTAAGTTTTTCTGGGAATTCATAAAATATAAATGCATGCAGCATTAGGAATCTATGTGATTACCACTTCTCAATGCATTTATAACCTGTTCTGCCAGCCAAAAATTGAAATAAATTAACCTCTTTAATCCTACTTGAGTTGCAGGGAGCAATTGGAAGGGTATGTAGTAGAATAAAAATTAGTTTGAGATACTTAACAATAGACCAGTATGTTATATTATCCCAAATAATAGATTTCTGTATTTATGAATACGACATAAAATAAAAACATAGGATCATCTCTAATAAACATATCCTTGGCACTAATGGGCATAGGCCCCTGTGTGTATATTCATTCACATTCCTAATGAATTAAAAGGAAGGATAACTTGTTATAAGAAATTCACAGAAAACCAAATCCCCAGTGGGCTGTTGAATCTCAATATTTCTATCTTTGCACAGGTTTTCTCTGTGACACAGTGAAAGTATAATACAGCTTTTTGCTAAGACAGCAAATTTATCTTTTATCAGAGAAAACTGCAATCTTTTAAAAATGTTATTTAAGGAAATAGGAGATTTTATAAGGGGTAATTAATATGTAAATATAAAACCCAAATACATGTGAAGGAATATAACCTCCAATTATGTGTCTTTCAAAGGAGAAACAAGATGAAGAAAGCAAGTGAGTAATCTAATTAAAATTCATCAGGATAGAGATACTTAAGAATAAAGATTCAGATACCAGAAATTACTCACCTAGATGCAGTACCAGGTTTAAACCACAGTACATTTTGGCAGATATAGTAACATCCTTGGTCTCAAAAACATCTGTCAATAATCTAGCACAAATACCTGGAGTGTGAAGTCAAGTGGGCCTTAGGAAACATCACTACAAATAAAGCTACTGGAGGTGCTGGAATTCCAGATGAGCTAGTTTAAATCCTAAAGGATGATGCTGTTCAAATGCTGCAGTCAATATGCCAGCAAATTTGGAAAATTTAGAATCAAGATTGCTGGTAGAAATATGAATAACCTCAGATATGCAGATGACACCACTCTTATGGCAGAAAGTTAAGATGAGCTAAAGAGCCTCTTGATGAAAGTGAAAGAGGGGAGTGAAAATGCTGGCTTAATTCAACATTTGAAAAACGAAGATCATGGCATCTAGTCCCATTACTTCATGGCAACTAGATGCGGAAACAGTGGAATCAGTTACAGACTTTATTTGCTTGGGCTCCAAAATCACTGCAGATGGTGACTGCAGCCATGAAATTAAAAGACACCTGCTCCTTGGAAGAAAAGTTATGACCAACCTAAACATCATATTGAAAGCAGAGATGTTACTTTGCTGGCAATGGTCCATCTAGTCAAAGCTATGGTTTTTGCAGTAGTCATGTATGGATGTGAGAGTTGAACCATAAAGAAAGCTGAGTGCTGAAGAATTGATGTTTTTGAACTGTGGTGTTGGAGAAGACTCTTGAGAGTGCCTTGGACAGCAAGGAGATCCAACCAGTCCATCCTAAAGGAGATCAGTCCTGATGCTGAAGCTGAAGCTCCAATACTTTCCCATCTGACTCATTGGAAAAGAACCTGATGCTGGAAAAGATTGAAGGCAGGAGGCATAGGGGTTGAAAGAGGATGAGATGGTTGGATGGCATTATGGACTCAGTGGACAGGAGTTTGAGCAAGCTCCAGGATTTGAAGATGGACAGGGAAGCCTGGCGTGCTGCAGGTCATAGGGTCACCAAGAATTGGACTGGACTGAGCGACTGAACTTTGAACTGACCTGAATGTCTAAGCACTTCTCCCATCACTGACTAAAGGTAAAAGAGTTAAAGAGCTCTGAATTGAGACCACAGGTTCTCTCTGCACGGAGAGCCTGTTCTGTGAAGTGGACAGATATCTAGAGAGATGTCAGAATATAAAATATGATTCAGGCAATAGCTGTACTTTTGGTCACTGTGGCTGGAGTTGGAAAAATGTAATGTCCATCTATTCCCTTTTCTTTCTTTCTTTTTCTGGAGGTCTTTTGAAATGAACTGATTGCATTTTCTGTTTCAATTCAGATTTGGTTTCATTTTAGCAAGGCTCAATTTGAGTGCTTGCAGTTTTCTTCAAGACTAATTAAATTGCTGAGGAAATAGATGTCTGGGTCAAATAACATAATATGCCTGGTTAACATGTGTTTTGCAGATTTTAAGCCTAGAGGAAAAACTTAAAATAAACACCAGCCCTCTAAAGATTTGGCAGTGAGATATTTTTGAGAGAAGCCCTTACCTAGCATTCTAGCATCAGACCAATTCCAGATCAAAAAGAAATGTCCTCACTGCATATATCCTTAGGTAACTCCCTTTTTAAAGGTTTCTCCAACATTTAAATCATAGAATTAATCACAGAGTTCAGTTACATAACTATACATTTTGCAACCCACTTATATCTGAATTTACACACCAGGAAGTTACATTAGTCAAAGTTGAATGTTTTATTGGTTCTTTACAGAGTCGTTTTTATTTGAGATTGTTTTTAATGAATGAGAAGAGTTTGGTTACATCTGCTTTAAAAATATTGCACAGTAAATGCTTATTGCAGCAATATGCCATATGTTTTCCTCTTGGACGTTGGTCTTCTTTTTGTGTGTGTGTTTTAAAGGGGATCCAAGGTAACTTGATAAAGATGGCCTCAGTTCTGTTTGTGATATTACTGCAATCTATCTTTGTGCAGTGGTCAGTGGCCTCTTGTTAGTCACACGTTCTTTACATTTCCTTCAACTTTGAAAACTGATCCTGATAGTCACTGGTATTTTTTTTTTAATATGAGTTTACTATTATGGTTTTTCCAGTAGTCATATATGGATATGAGAGTTGGATTATAAAGAAAGCTGAGATCTGAAGGATCGATGCTTTTGAACTGTGCTGTTGGAGAAGACTCTTGAGAGTCCCTTGGACTGCAAGGAGATCCAACCAGTCCATCCTAATGGAAATCTGTCCTGAATACTCATTGGAAGGACTGATGTTGAAGTTGAAACTGCAATACTTTGGCCACCTGATGCAAAGAACTGACTCATTTGAAAAGACCCTGATGATGGGAAAGATTGAAGGTAGGAAGAGAAGGGGCCGACAGAGGATGAGATGGTTGGATGGCATCACCAACTCAATGGACGTGAGTTTGAGTAAACTCTAGGAGTTGGTGATGGACAGGGAGGCCTGGTGTGCTGCAGTCCACAGGGTCACAAATAGTCGGACACGACTGTGTGACTGAACTGAACTGAACTGCTTAATGTTGTTCAGTCACTCAGTCGCAATTGACTCTGTGACCTCATGGACTGCAGCATGCCAGGCTTCCCTAACCTTTACTATCTCTTGGAGTTGGCTCAAACTCATGTCCATTGAGTCAATCATGCCATCCAACCATCTCATTCTCTGCACTCCCTTCTCCTCCTGCTCTAAATATTTCTCTGCATCAGGCTCTTTTCCAATGAGTTGGCTCTTCCCATCAGGTACCAAAATATTGGAGCCTCAGCTTCAGCATCATTCTTTTCAATGAATATTCAGGTTGATTTACTTTAGGATTGACTAGTTTGATCTCCTTATAAAGCAAGATGATTACCTGGCCACCAGGTAATTGTAAAAATGGCATTAAATCTTGAACTAATATCTGGTCAATAGTTATCAAAACTCAGCTAACATAAATACATTTATGGAGGATTAAGTTAATGATATGCAGTAATTCATTTCACAGTCTACTCTTTTTGAAGCAATCCTGGAACAGACCCAATCCATGAAAGAACATCCATGCATTCAAGGTATAATAAAAATAAGAAACATAGTATTTTTAATATAAACATGTTCATATTAAAGAAACATTTTAGCAAGCTTTTTAATTTTTTCTTAGTCAATAGTAAAAAAAAATACAGAATATCTTAGTGTTAGTGAAAATGTGAAAAAAATGAAGTGTCATAAAATAATACTGGATGTGAAAAGAAAAATATTTATTGGCTATATAATAGACAAAACATGGAAGCAACCTAAATGTCCATCAACAGCGGAATGGATAAAGATGTGGTACATATATACAATGGAATGTTAGTCAGCCATTAAGAATTGAAATAATGCCATTTGTAGCAAAATGGATGGACCTAGACAGTGTCAACCATACTGAGTGATGTAAGTCAGACAGAGAAGAAGTATCCCTTATATGTGGGATTTTTTTAAAAAGGTACAAATGAACTTATTATGAAACAGAAAGATTTTCACAGACTTAGAAAATGAGTTTATGGTTGTAGGGGAAGAGAAAATTAGGGACTTTGGGAAGGAACACACTGCTACATTTAAAATGGATAATCAACAAGGACCTATTGTACAGCACATAGAATTCAGCTCAATATTATATGGCACCCTGGATGGGAGGGGGTTATCGGGAAGAATGGATACATGTATATGTGTGGCTGAGTCCCTTTGCTGTTCATCTGAAAATACCACAATATTGTTAATTGGCTATACCCCAATACAATATTAAAGGTTTAAAGTTTGGGAAAAAATAATCAATAGATGTCAAAAATATAATCTTATAGAAAATCAAAAATTATAGATTACATAAATAAAACAAAAATAAAAATGCAAATTAAGCAAAAATCAAGACCGTGTAATGGAGAGGAGCATATCATTTAAAAGCAAATAAGTCATAAATAAAAATAGTAATGTAATTAATATAATAAAGGTATCTCCATATTTTTTAAACAATGGTGATGACTCTAGGTTCTAAAATTTGTTTTGATGTATTTTTGTGTCCCCACTCAAGGCATTCTATAGCATCCTTACATTATTATATATGATGTTATTAGGTTCCTGAGATAAAAAATCCTGGCATCTATTATTATAGCAATTTAAAGCCTATAGAAGACTTTTGAGAGTCCCTTGGACAGCAAGGAGATCAAACCAGTCAATCCTAAAGGAAATCAGTCATGAATATTCATTGGAAGGATTGATGCTGAAGCTCAAGCTCCAATACTTTGGCCACCTGATGTGAAGAGTTGACTCATTTGAAAAGACCCTGATTCTGGGAAAGATTGAAGACAGGAGGAAAAGGGGACAGCAGAGGATGAGATGGTTGAATGGCATCACCAACTCAATGGACATGAGTTTGAGCAAACTTCTGGAGTCGGTGATGGACAGGGAAGCCTGGGGTACTGGAGTCCATAGGGTCACAGAGAGTTGGACATGACTGAATGACTGAACTGAACTGAAGCCTGGAATTAAAGAGCTCACTGTAATAATTTATTTTTATTGAATAATATCTGCATTGACATTTTCCATAGGGATGAAATTTATAAGGAAGAGCTATATGGGGCTAGTTATTAATGTGAAACTAAGAATAATTTCCTGGGGATTGTTCACAATATTATGTTAAATTATGTCATGTACTATTTCTTCTTTAGACAGATGAGAGAAATATCTTTGGTTTTCAACTTATCTTTGTTTAATAAAATAATTAGTGAATAAAATGAATGAATAAGTGAATTAGTAAATAAAATGAATGAATAAAATCTGTTCTCAGCATCATTCAAATCTATGCCAAAAAAAAAAAAAATCACTGTAATCTTCTCAAATGTAAATGATAGTCAAAAATAAGTCTCACTTTTATTATGACTTGCACTTGGTCTTTAGACTTATTTATCTTTCTTCCTCTTGTTTTTCTTAGTCATTCAATTTTTACTTTATCAGAAATTGCACAAAATACTTATAAAATGTTTTTACTTTTTTATGGATTAAACTAATAAATATTACTATGATGCTATAATGAAAGATTTCTTAATTCCATGGACACTGTGTTGCAGGCAATTCTGAATTCACATATCTGCCTTATTCGTTCAACGGAAATAATGATACTTTTTCTCTGTCCTCATCTTAATATCTGATTTCAGTAAACAGTTTAATTTTTTCTGTAATCCCACAGGACCTGACTCCATTTCAGTAATAACTGAAAATGCTATCTAATTACAATGGATAATCAGGAGGGCAGAGGGCAGAGGCATAGGGGAGATCAGCCTTAATGATTTCCCTAGTTCTGATATATTGATCTCCTCCTTGAAATTTAAACCACGTTAGTTTTTTTTTTTTTTTTTAATCATTCACTGAAACTCCTAGATAGAAACTATGGCAGTGCTCCAAAAGCCACAAAAATGAATAGATGCAGGACATATAATTTCACTGGGATAACAGATTAGAGTTACAGGCACACCTCAGAGATATTATGGGTTTAGTTCCACAACACCACAATAAAGCAAATATTTCAATAAAGTGAGTCACATTACTTTTTTGGTTTCCCAGTACACATACAAGTTATATTTGTACCATACTGTAGTCTATTATATGTGCAATAACATTAAGTCTAAAAAACATATATCCCTTAATTAAAAAATACTTTACTGCTAAGAAATTCTAACCATCATCTGAGCCTGCAGGGAGTCTTAATAGTAATGTCAAAGAGCACCAACCACAGATCACCAAAAACACATACAATAATACTGAAAAAGTTTGAAACATTGCAAGAATTACCAAAATGTGACCCAGAGACACAAGCAGAGCAAACACCGTTAGAAAAATGGTGCCCATAGACTCTCTCAACACAAGGTTAATGCAAACCCTCAATTTGTAAAAAACTCAAGTTGACAATTTCTGTGAGGTGCAATAAAGCTGAGCACAATAAAACAAGAGCAGCCTATTTATCCTACAGTAACATTTTTTTCAGATTTTTTCTTTTATTTTTTAAACTTTTTATATTATATTGAGTTATAGCTAATACTATAGTGCACTTGAGTTTAATCTTATTATTATCACAAATATTCAAACATTTTATACCTACTGTGCACCAAGCCTGGAACCACAAGACATTCGGTTTAGTTTTTCCACTAATCACTCTAAACTTTGTAGCTTGAAGGAAGGGAACCACAATATTGCTTTCCCTAAGAAAAAAAATCAAGTACTTTTGGAGTCACTGGTGTTTTCCAAGAAACTTTGCAATAATCATGGCACCTAGTTAGCATAACTTTTCACAAATCACTAAGAGTTGCCAGTCTGGATATTTATGGGAGAAAGGCAGCTGTAAAGAATAAACAAAGTGGGGGACTAGCACTCCACTTACACTAATGAAGGGTTTTAACACTCCACTTACACCAATGGATAGACCACCCAGACAGAAAACTAATAAAGAAACACAATCCTTAAATGACACACTAGACCAGATAGACTTAATTGATATTTATACGATATTCCATCTGAGAGCAGAAGAATACACTTTCTTCCCAACCATATAGAGAACATTCTCTAGGATAGATCAAATCTTGGGAAAAGCCTAAGTAAACTTAATAAATTGAAATCATATCAAGCATCTTTCCTAACTACAATGCTATCAGATTAAAAATAAATTAATTACAGGAAAAAAAACTGTAAAAAACACCAATGTGTAAAGGGTAAATAATATGCTACCAAATAACCAGTGTATCACTGAAGAAATCAAAGAGGTAATAAAAAAAATTCATAGCAACAAATGACAATGAAAACATGATGATTGACAACCTATGAAATGCAGCAAAAGGCATTCTAAGAGGAAAGTTTATAACAATAATATCTTACCTTAAGAAACAAGAAAAATCTCAAGTAAACAACCTAACCACATACCTAAAGCAACTGAAGAAAGAAGAACAAACACAATCCAAAGTTAATAGAAGGAAAGAAATCATAAAGAGCAGAACAGAAATTAATGAATTAGAAATGAAGAAAACAATAGCAGAGATCAATAAAACAGAAAGCAGGTTCTTTAAGAACATAAACAAAATTGATAAACCTTTAGCCAGACTGATAAGAAAAAAAGAATAAGGGGATTCAATTTAATAAAATTAGAAATAAAAAAGAAGTTGCAACTGACATCACATAAATAAAAATAATCATAAAATACTACCAGAAATAACTATGTGCCAATAAAATGGACAACCTACAAGAAATGAACAAATTCTTAGAAAAGCACCAACTTCCAAGACAGAACCAGAAAGAAATAGAAAATATGAACAGAGGCATCATAAGTAATGAAATTTAAGCTGATTTAAAATCTTCCAACAAACAAAAGTTCAGGACCAGATGCAAATAGGCAAATGCTCTCAAACATTTAGAGAAGAGTTAATAACTATCCTTCTCAAGCTCTTCCAAAAGATTGCAGAGGGAGAAACACTTCCAAGCTCATTCTACAAGGCCACCATCACTCTGATATCAAAACTGAACAAAGATATCACAAAAAAGAAAATCACAGATTAACATCACCTGATGCGAAGAGCTGACTCATTTGAAAAGACCCTGATGTTGGGAAAGATTGGAGGCAGGAGGAGAAGGGGACAACAGAGGATAAGATGGTTGGATGGCACCACCGACTCAATGGACATGAGTTTGAGTAAACTCCAGGAGTTGGTGATGGACAGGGCGGCCTGTGTCGTTAGACACGACTGAGTGACTGAACTGAACTGAATATCACTGATGAACATAGACAAAAATATTCTCAACAAAATACTAGCAAATGGAATTTTGCAACAGATTAAAAGGATCATACACCATGATCAAGTGGGGTTTATCCCAGGATGCAAGGATCTTTCAATATATGCAAATCAATCAATGTGATACACTATATTAAGAAATTAAAGAATAAAAAACAAATAATCTCAATAGATGTATAAAAAGGTTTTGACAAAATTAAACACCCATTTATGATAACAAAAGCAGGCATAGAGAGAACCTACCTCAACATACTGGGCTTCCCAGGTGGCTCAGTGGATAAAGAATCCACTTGCAATGCAGGAGACACAGGGGACACAGGTTCAATCCATAGGTCGGGAAGACCCCCTGGAGAAGAGCATGGTGACCCACTCTAGTATTCTTACCTGGAGATTCCCATAAGCAGAGGAACCTCATGGGCTACAGTCCATAGGGTTGCAAAGAGTCAGACACAACTGAACTGACTGATCATGCACATATGTACCCACATAATAAAAGCCATATATGAAAAGCTGAAAGCACTTTCTCTAAGATCAGGAACAAGATAAAGGTAGCAAGAGTTGACAGCTCAATATCAAAATACAAAACATCCCAATAAAAAAACTGGGTTGAAAATTTAAGCAGATATTTCTCCAAAGAAGACTTACAGATGGCCAAAAGGCACATGAAAAGATGCTCTACATCATACATTATTAAAGAAATGCAGATTAAAACTACAATGAAGTATCATCTCATACCAGCAAGAATGGCCATCATCAAAAAATGTACAAACAATTTCTGCTGGAGAGGGTGTAGAGAAAAAGGAACCTGCTTGCACTGTTAGTATGAATGTAAGTTGATACAGCCACTATGCAGAACAGTATGGAGGTTCCTTAAAGAGCTGAATATAGAACTACCATATGACCCAGCAATCCCACTCCTGGCCATATACCCAGATAAAATTATAATTCAAAACTTACATGGACCCTAATGTTCATTGCAGCACTATTTACAATATCCAGGATATGGAAGCAACATAAATGTCCATCAGCAGAGGAATGGATAAAGAAAATGTGGTGCATATAAAGGAGAGGGTGGGACGAATTGAGAGAGCAGCACTGAAATAAATACATTACCATGTGTAAAATAGATAGCTAGTGTGAAGTTGCTGCATAACATGGGGAGTTCAGCCCGGTGCTCTCTGTGATGACCTAGACGGGTGGAATGGGAGGATTGCGAAGGAGGCTCAAGACAGAGGGTATACAGTGTATACTTATGACTGATTCATATTGAACAGCAGAACCAACACAGCACTGTAAAGCAATTATCCTCCAATTAAAAGTAAATAAAAGTAAATTAAAAAGAAGATGTGGTATATGCACATAATGGTATATTACTCAGCCATGAAAGGTACAAAACTGTCATTTGCAGAGACGTGGATGGACCTAGAGACCATCATACAGAGTAAAGTAAGTCTGAAAGAGAAAAACACATATTGTATATTAATGCATGTATATGGAATCTAAAAAAATAATGTAGATGAATTTATTTGCAAAGAAGAAATAGAGACACAGACATAGAGAGCAGAAGTGTGGATAACAAGGGGGTGGAGGGAGGTGGGATAAATTAGGAGATTGGGACTAACATATACATACTACTATATATAAAATAGATAACTCATGAGAACCTACTGTATACCACAGGGACTATACTCGGTACTCTGTGGTGACCTAAAAGGGAAGGAAATCCAAAAAAGAGGAGATGTATGTATATATATATATGGTTGATTCACTTTGCTGTATAGAAGAAATTAACAGTGTAAAGCAACCATACTTAAAAAAAAGGGAGCATATAAATGTATATTTAGAAGAGTAAATGACATTGTCAACACGGTTTCAGTTCCCTAAGGTGCTCAGAAGTCTTAACCCTGGTAATTTATGTCAATAAATAAAACACATGTGAACCAGAAATCAGAAGATACTCTTAACCTCCCAAATCCTATCATGCTGTGACACACATTCAGCCTCTTTAAGTGGAGGAGTTTAGGAATTTTTTTCTGGGATTTGTGCAAATTTTCTATTATAAAACAGTGAGTATCTCAAATGAGTTGCCTAAAAATATTTAAAAGACCACTATATTTAAATACATACACATATTTTTATGTGTGCAAGTACACACCTGTGTGTATATGAGTCTGCACATTTTACACTATGCAAATTGAAAACAATATTAAATTTCTCTGCAATCTTAGCTCCCAAGCAAAGTTATTACTCATTCCGTCCTCTGGAATGATTACTGGACCATGACACATTTTCCTATTACCGACTGTGTTTGGTAGTTTATTGCTGACAATAGCTATCTACTCTGCTCCACCAACCTCCCCTGATAGTTTAATTACTTTCTTTTGTTACTATACACAGTTGAAACTTTTGAGATAAATAGCAATTAAAATATACAAATATGTTCAGTGGTAATCACCAGCTTTTTGTCTGACAAGACAAATAATGAGACTTTGGCACCACTAAATGAGTTTACGTTCCATTAGATTTAAATTACAATAGAAACATTTTTTCCAGTGCTAGTTTAAAAAAGTTTTAAAATTCAAGTGAGTTCAGCAGCAACTCATCTCACTTGTGAATGATGAAAATATGTCATTATTATTGTCACTGAAAAGTGACAAAAGCTAGGTTTTCTCAGGATCATGTGAAGTGGAAATTTGGCTGTGTCTAGGTTTAAATAGTCAATACATTAAAACTTATTTTTATTTTATCTTTTTGGCATTTCAGACAAATGTCTAATGCTGTATTTACAGATATTTGATTTTTATTCATTAATAATTGTAGACAAATGAAAGGCATCATGAAATGCCAACATTTTGATCTTTAATGAAGAAGGGGTGCAGAGCTAATTTTAAAGCATATGTAGATATTTTTGTAATGAGATAAGGCAATTCTTGGCAAAATATGCCTCTGAAAAATATATGACTATCATCTTGTGTTAGATTATCAACTGGGCCATCTCCCTTTCATCTCACTGTCCAATCATACCCAGTCCTACCTCAGAGGCCAAACTAGACCCAGCTGTTCTGTCAAAAGTATATTTGGGACTTCCCTGGCGATCCAGTGATTGAGAATCCATCTGCCAGTGCAGAGGACATGGTTTGATTCCTGATAGGGGAAGATCCCACATGCCATGGAGCAAATAAGCCTGTGTGCAACAGCTATTGAGCCTGCACTCTAGAGCCCACCAACTGTGACCACTGAGCCCACATACTACACTACTGAAGTCCAGGTGCCCTAGAACGCATGCTCCATAAGAAGAGAGGACACCACAATGAGAAGCCGACGCACCACAACTAGAGAATAGCCAATCCCCACTCACTGAAACTAGAGAAAGGCCATGTGTAGCAGGAAAGACCCAGTACAGCCTTAAGTAAATAAATAAATTAAACACACTTGTGACCATCAACCATTTCCTTCTTTTTTTCCATTATTTAACCATTCGTTTATACATTGTGTATATGTTTGAAGATATATCATTGTTTTCAAGCTTTATGTCAAATTCTTATGTTTATTTCATATGCATGTGACTTATCCTTTCTGTAGGAATATATATTTTTGGCCATGACTGAATGCAAAATTCTCTGTTTTAGAACAATCATTTAATGTATTATCCATGGTGTGTATGCAGAAATAGTTAATCGGTTTGATTTTTTTGTAAGGGAGATGAGTGATGAATTTTAAAACATGAATCAATTGCCATAGGAGAAGGATGGATCATTCTTTACATATAGAATGTCAAGTGTATTTATCAGATCAATATATATCTAGTTTGATCAACCAGTTTACTAAGCTGAAACCAGGAAATTTAGCAGTACTATATTCAGAGAAGCACCAAAATAATAAGTGCACAAAAAAAAAACCACCCTGTGTTCAATACAATAGGGCTGAGAATATAGTGCTATGGAAACATATAGAAAAAGATCTTTGTGAAAGTTGTTCCTTACTATCTTTTTGAGGGTCAATGAAAAAAGACTGAAGTGTGACATAATGATTTTGAAAGAATATATTTTTCCCTTACTACTATATTTATTACATCCACCTTCAATTTTGAAATTCTTATATTTCCAGGTAATGGAGCTTTCTTGAGCCTTTTTTTTAAATTTTATTTTATGAGCAATGGCTCTGTTCTGAGTGATATATATATATAGGGTTGAAATTAAGCTGCTGCTGCTGCTGCTAAGTCGCTTCAGTTGTATCCGATTCTGTGTGACCCCATAGACGGCAGCCCAGCAGGCTCCCTCGTCCCTGGGATTCTCCAGACAAGAACACTGGAGTTGGTTGCCATTTCCTTCTCCAGTGCATGAAAGTGAAAAGTGAAAGTAAAGTCGCTTAGTCGTGTCCGACTCTTAGCGATCCCATGGACTGCAGCCCACCCGGTTCCTCCATCCATGGGATTTTCCAGGCAAGGGTACTGGAGTGGGGTGCCATTGCCTTCTCTGTCTAAAGAGATGAATGAGTCCCAGTTGGAAACCAGTCAATCAGACCCCAGAGGCTGCCTCATAATGTCTACATATCTTTCCTATTCTCCTTTTACTTTGCTTGCCATGTTTCATTGCTCTGGGTGTGTAGCACAGGTTTCTGTTTCCATTTATCAATGGTAAGCTTATCCCATGTTGTATAACTTCACTTCTGGGGGAATTTATTCATGAGTGATTCTACCCTTAGCATTTCCTACCGACTTGCCTTACAATGAATTCCAAATGAGCTGGAGAAGCTAAAGATGGATGCAGAGAATGGGATATAAATCACCATTCTGGATATTCTTGTCAAAAAATTCTATCACAATTTTTCTGTCACTCAGGCTAACATGTTCCCCAAATCTCTAGTTAATAATATTCTGTTAATCACTCACTATCAATTTTCTTTCCTATTTTGTATCCTCTCTTCTTGTTTATAGCTGTACTCAGGTCATTTGAAGTTTTTTGTTCCATTAGACTTTTTCCTAAAGGAAAACTGATGCAGCATCATCACTGTACTTTCTCTTCTACACCCACCTCCATAAATAATTACTTCATCTTTTAAAATTTGTTTATCTTTGAATTGGAAATGTGTACCTTTTGACCACCTTCATCGTATTTTCCCTCCCTCCATCCCCTGCCTATGATACCCTGTAATCTCTCATCTCTTTTCTATCAGTTTGTTTTTGAAGTGTAGTTGACCTACAACACTATATTATTTCCTATGGAGTTGGTGATGGACAGGGAGGCCTGGCGTGCTGCAGTCCACGGGGTCGCAAAGAGTCGGACACGACTGAGCAACTGAACTGAATTGAACAGATTACATAATATTGTGGTTTGATATATTTCTATGCATCTCAAAATGACTACCATAGTCATCTATATATCACCTTTAACCAATTACTGGTTTACTTTTTTCAAAATAGCAGTCTTGAATAATACAAATATATCACACTTTTTATAATATTTCAAGTTTCAAATTTCCTAAAAATCAATCCTGATAGCATTAGTCTGAAAAGACTCCTCCTTATGTGCTGAATTAGTTCTGCATTATTACTGACCAATATATCTTGCTTTTAAGGGACATCCTGGATGGAGCAGTGGTAAAGAATCTGCCTGTCAGTGCAGGAGACACAAGTGACACAGATTCGACCCCTGGAGTAGGAAATGTCAACCCACTCCAGTATTCTTGCTGGAAAATGCCATGGTCAGAGAATCCTGGAGGGCTACACTCCATGGGATCACAAAGATTTGGACACAACTGAGTGCGGCAGTGGCACCCCACTCCAGTACTCTTGCCTGGAAAACCCCACGGACAGAGGAGCCTGGTAAGCTGCAGTCCATGGGGTCGCTGAGTTTGACATGACTAAGCGACTCACTTTCATTTTCACTTTCATGCATTGGAGAAAAAAATGGCAACCCACTCCAGTGTTCTTGCCTGGAGAATCCCAGGGACAGGGGAGCCTGGTGGGCTACCATCTAGGGGGTCACACAGAGTCAGACACGACTGAAGTGGCTTGGCAGCAAGGGCATGGTTTAGAAAGTAAGTCAGTGAGGGGAGAGAATAGAACCTAGTTTTCCAGAGAGAGGAAATTGTATGAGTAAAAGTGAATGGTAGAATGAACTTGAAATTTCTGGATAGGGTGGGTAAATCACACACATAGATATAAAAGCGTATGCTGGTGGAATCTTTAGGGTTTTCTATGTAGAGGATCGTGTCCTCTGCAAATAGTGAGAGTTTTACTTCTTCTTTTCCAATTTGGATTCCTTTTATTTCTTTTTCTGCTCTGATTGCTGTGGCCAAAACTATGTTGAATATTAATGGTGAAAGTGGGCACCCTTGTCTTGTTCCTGACTTTAGAGGAAATGCTTTCAATTTTTCACCATTGAGGATAATGTTTGCTGTGGGTTTGTCATATATAGCTTTTATTATGTTGAGGTATGTTCCTTCTATTCCTGCTTTCTGGAGAGTTTTTATCATAAATGGGTGTTGAATTTTGTCAAAGGCTTTCTCTGCATCTATTGAGATAATCATATGGTTTTTATTTTTCAATTTGTTAATGTGGTGTATTACATTGATTGATTTGTGGATATTGAAGAATCCTTGCATCCCTGGGATAAAGCCCACTTGATCATGGTATATGATCTTTTTAATGTGTTGTTGGATTCTGATTGCTAGAATTTTGTTAAGGATTTTTTCATCTATGTTCATCAGTGATATTGGCCTGTAGTTTTCTTTTTTTGTGGGATCTTTGTCAGGTTTTGGTATTAGGGTGATGGTGGCCTCATAGAATGAGTTTGGAAGTTTACCTTCCTCTGCAATTTTCTGGAAGAGTGTGAGCAGGATAGGTGTCAGCTCTTCTCTAAATTTTTGGTAGAATTCAGCTGTGAAGCCGTCTGGACTGGGGCTTTTGTTTGCTGGAAGATTTTTGATTACAGTTTCAATTTCCATGCTTGTGATGGGTCTGTTAAGATTTTCTATTTCTTCCTGGTCGAGTTTTGGAAAGTTGTACTTTTCTAAGAATTTGTCCATTTCTTCCACGTTGTCCATTTTATTGGCATATAATTGTTGATAGTAGTCTCTTATGATCCTTTGTATTTCTGTGTTGTCTGTTGTGATCTCTCCATTTTCGTTTCTGATTTTGTTGATTTGATTTTTCTCCCTTTGTTTCATCACAGCAGGATCCTCTATGACCCACCTCCCAGAATATTGGAAATAAAAGCAAAAATAAACAAATGGGACCTAATTAACCTTAAAAGCTTCTGCACATCAAAGGAAACTATTAGCAAGGTGAAAAGACAGCCTTCAGAATGGGAGAAAATAATAGCAAATGAAGCAACTGACAAACAACTAATCTCAAAAATATACAAGCAACTTCTACAGCTCAACTCCAGAAAAATAAACGACCCAATCAAAAAATGGGCCAAAGAACTAAATAGACATAAATACACACTAAATAGACTAAATACACACACACACACACGATATGTTGTTGTTTAGTCACTAGGTTGTCTCCGACTCTTTTGTAACCCCATGGACTGTAGCCTGTCAAGGTCCTATGTCCATGGGACTTCCCAGAGGAGAATATTGGAGTGGGTTGCCACCTGGGTCAGTGGTAAAGAATCTGACTGTAATGCAGGAAATGCAGGGAACAGGGGTTCAATCCCTGGGTCTGGAAGATCCCCTGGAGAAGGAAATGGCAACCCACTCCAGTATCCTTGCCTGAAGAATCCCATGGACTGAGGAGTCTGATGGAGTAGAGCATAGGGCTACAAAGACTCAGACATGACTGATGCAACTGAGCATGCATATTTATATGCATACATTAGAAATAAAAATATATCTGTATGTATAAAGAAATAATATATATATAAAGATATCCATATGTATTTTTAATACACATATTACACCCTAAAACACACTATGTATTTTTCCAGAAAAATTATAAATTATGAGACATTGAGCACCATATTTCCAAGGCTCAAAATCATTCCTTCAAGTAAGTTTATGCACAAAGTAATCAAAGTGTATGTTAAAATTGAAATACATTGGTCTTAAATTTCCTCTATCCACAAATCTATAATGCCATAAATCCCAATAATTAGATTCTAGTCCATATATCTTATAATATCTTCCACTAACTTCTTTAAATTCTATTAGATTAATAAATAATGAGAATTCAGGCATACATTGACATAGATTTTTCTCTTGGCTCCAGTCAACTACACAGTATATAGTTACATTAAGCTTGCTTTTACCAAGAGTAAAGGAATCTAATTTAGTATGTGACCTAATCAGTAGACATGGGGTTTCCCTGGTATCTCAGTGGTAAAAAACCCACCTGTCAATGTAGGACACACAGGTTTGCTCCCTGGGTCAGGAAGATCCCCTGGAGAAAGAAATGACAACCCCCTCCAGTATTCTTGCCTGGAAAATCCCATGGACAGAGGAAGCTGAGTGACTACAGTCTATGGGGTTACAAAAAGTGTCAAACTGGACTTGACTAAACAAAAACAATATCAATCAATAGACATCAATGGAACAATTACCAATATGGGAAATCTGTCTGGAAAATATCAGGATAATAAAGGAATACTTCTATTGGCTTATATAAGAATATTAAGCAGATTTCTTTATTTAAGATCTAGAATGTCTAAATTCGCTGATATATTCCATTGTTGGCCTAAAAGAGTGACTCTCAAATGAGGTTAGACTGATGAGTATACAGCTAGGATTCTGAAGACTGTTCAACAAACAAAGTTTCCTCAATGTGTATGATCCAGGATATGTGTAGCTTCTGAAGCTAGGGGATCAGTTAGGGGAATATTAATATGTCAAGCCATTATGGTATTAATTTATGATTAATATACTATACTTGATATAATACACTGCTGCTACCATCTTGAAATCTTAACAACTTTTTAACAGGGTCTACATTTTTATCCTGTAATGTCCCACTTGAATTATATACGCTTCCCTGCTTCTTAATTTTGTAGCTTAAACGTAAAATACTATATTTGGCACAGCTTTAATTTTTAGGGCTGGCTTGAGATAATGATTAATTTATAATCTTCCCTTCAAGAAAAAATATATTGGTGGAAAGTTGTGAAATATTAATCACTAATTAGTTTTGTACCATAAGTCTTATGGAACAAAAATAATTAGTGACTAATCCATCAGAGACTACAACGTATATGGGAAGGAATTTCATGTGCAGAGTCTCAAAAACTTATGCATATTTTGATTTTACTAAAGCTCAAAAACATTCCTTTTAGGAAAGAATAAATGAGGATGTATGTATAGAGATAGCTGCTTCACAAAATGCAAGTCTTTTATTTTTAACCACAGGAAGAATTTTATAATGGCACATTGTTCCAAATTCTATATCTTGTAATACTGAAGGCATTTCCTACTCTGTGTCTTTCTTACACCAAATAGTGCTCACACCATGCACATCTTTTTATGTCCTAATTGAAGCTATACTCTAGAGAAAGAAAATGACTGGAAACTCTTGTTTTATAGAGGCAGAGCCTATAAAGCAAAGTGCTTGGATAAAATGGAAATACTGAAAATGTACATACAATGCTCTGCTAGTCTTAAGCAAATAGATCTTAAAAATAGGAAGAATGGCAGTATTTATTTTATCCATATTTTTTTAGTACCAGGAAAAGACAACACCAATTTTGAAAATCCGAAGGCTACGTTTGCATGAATTCTGCCCAGGACTTTCTTCTTTTGTTTTTTCGCCATATGCATTTCATTTAGAAGCAATGACTGCCATATGTTTTTGATTCACTTACACTCAGCTCATAAAAGTACTGTGTTTTAGGAGGTATTTGATGTCCACAGAATTTCTGAACAACTTTATAAGCCATTTTATTTAAACCAGGAAGTTATATTTTGCTAGCATATGAAATGAAATATCAAATGGTTCATATTTGAAAAATCTCATAAATCTCTGAATGTATCACACACACACACACACACATATATATAGCAGAATGACTTTGTAAATATATTTACTTTCTTTTGTCTGTTAATTTGTTCACATATTCCTAGTGAAGTAGAGAATTGAAGAAGTTGTTTAGAAAGTTTAAGGCTCAGTTTGTTTTTTTTTTAACTGAATTATACAGTAAATTCATTTCTTTTTTTTTAGTGTTTATTTTATATTTAACCCAAATTTCATCTAGATTCTATTCAAGTTGTGTGTAAACAGTCTTCCATTTTTATGGCATAATTTATATTTTTGAAAATAAGAAATGAATGTAAACTTTTAGATTCAAGTTCATTGGTTTTGTGATAAATGAGAACTCCAGAAAACTAAAGCATGTGCCTATGTGTGCATGTGCTTAGTCAGTCAGTCATGTTCAACTCTGTGTGACCCCACGGACTATAGCCTACCAGGCTCCTCTGTCCATGGAATTTTCCAGGCAAGAATACTGGAGTGGTTTACCATTTCCTTCTCCAGGGGATCTTCCGGTCCCAGGGACTAAACCTGTATTTCTGGGTCTGCTGCATAGGTAAGCAGAATCTTTACCACCATGCCAACTGGGAAGCCTAAAGCATGTGCCTTGCTGCTGCTGCTGCTAAGTCGCTTCAGTCGTGTCCGACTCTGTGCAACCCCATAGACGGCAGCCCAACAGGCTCCTCCATCCCTGGGATTCTCCAGGCAAGAATACTGGAGTGGGTTGCCATTTCCTTCTCCAAGGCATGAAAGTGAAAAGTGAAAGTGAAGTCGCTCAGTTGTGCCCGACTCTTGGCGACCCCATGGACTGCAGCCTACCAGGTTCCTCTGTCCATGGGATTTTCCAGGCAAGAGTACTGGAGTGGGGTGCCACTGCCTTCTCCAATTTGACTTCTAGACAGTCAAATTACCAACAGAGTTTGATTTTAATAGCAAGACAATGCTACGGTGTATGCTATATCTACAATATACTGACATTGAAAATATCCCCTAAAATAAATTTTCGGTGAACTTTATACAAACCCAGGTCTTGTCTTTCCACTCAAAAACTACAGATGATGTTTATCATGCTGACTTCACAGTAATGGGGGAAGTTGCTCTTTTGCTACAGTTGCTCTTTTTGGTATAGATTTTATTTCTGTTGCTATTTTTATTCTTTAAATAATGCAAAAATTGATATACATACATTATTTCTAAGAGATATGTGCTTATTTAATTTGATAACATTTTCACTGAAGTGGATTTTTATGCATTTAACTAATCTGAAAAACGCTTAAAACATAAAACTTTACTATATCATGTCTTGCTTTTACTCTGTGCAAAATATGATGAAAAAATGTTGCTTTTTCAAAAATAATAACATTACTTTTAGGGTATTATTTTATTAAAAATAAACAAGAATTAAAATAACACATATCAAAAATACAATATTGTTTTTATCATGAGTTTTGCCTCCAAAGAGCAGATACTTAAAAAAATTAAATTGTACACTGCAATCTTTCAAAACTGTAGTCATATTTTATAATACTTTGCTGTTATTAGAGACATGAGCTCATTAACTTTTAAATTAGTTTATGATTAAAAATAAAATGTGTGCTCTTTTTGAAGAAATGGAATTTCAGTAATTGAGTACAAACATAGATATGTCATGACATAACTACATTTTAGATATAGAAAAATTTTAGAGATATGGATCCTTCATGCTTCAAGAAAAAGTTTAATTATTAAAACAGATGCTTAAAGTAATTAATTTTAGCATTTTAAAATATATTGATTGTAAATAGTTTCATAACTCTCATTTTTTATTTTTGATCTCCATATTTATGTGAAATCTTGGCCTTAGTTTCTGATCTTATTCTATATACAGGCTTCTAAGACAAAAAAACTGAGAAAAATCTAGTTTACTTGTTCACATACATAAATTTTCAGAGATGCTGACAATTTTCCTCATTAAATATCATTTTCTAGCTAAAACTTCATACATGGAACAAAAAAAGGACTAACTATCCTCAAAATAAAATATTCTATCCAAGTGCATTGGAAAAATATTCATCACGATTTGAGTTCTCATAGATCAGTCTTTCTTTCCTGGGGTGCAATTTACTGTATATGAAATTCAGGCCCATCTATGTTTCTCTTATCAGACATGGGGGACAAGGGAAACTGATGTGAATATGATATTCATGCTGCCTGGCTGGACTATAATAATCCTTCGTTTCTACCTCAGAAGTTTCTGTCTTCTGCCAGCATCCATGAAACTGTGGCAAGTTAACTTGTTTGGTTTTAGGCAGGAAGAAAAAAAAAAATATATATATATATATATGTATATATATCTCACCTGTTACAGTTCTGAACAGTATATATTAAGCCCTTGCTGTTTAATGTGAAATATGTTATATACTGGAAAAATGTATTATGAATATATTGCAACTATCACAGTACAGTATGTCGAGTAAGGAAAAAAAAGAGAGAGAGAAACCCATTAACTAAAGAGCCTCCTGATGAAAGTGAAAGGGTAGAGTGAAGAAGTTGGTTTAAAACTCAACATTCACAAAACTAAGATAATGGCATATGGTCCCATTACATCATGGCAAATAGATTGGGAAACAGTGGAAACAGTGGCAGATTTATTTTGGGGGGCTCCAAAATTACTGCAGATGGTGACTGCAGCCATGAAATTAAAAGATGCTTACTCCTTGAAAGGAAAGTTATGACTAACCTAGATAGCATATTAACAAGCAGAGACATTACTTTGCCAACAAATGTCCGTCTGGTCGAGGCTATGGTTTTTCCAGTAGTCATGTATGGATGTGAGAGTTGGACTATAAAGAAAACTGAGCACCAAAAAATTGATGCTTTCTGAACTGTGGTGTTGGAAAAGACTCTTGAGAGTCCCTTGGACTGCAAGGAGATCCAACTAGTCCATCCTAAAGGAGATCAATCCTGAGTGTTCATTGGAAGGACTGATGCTGAAGCTGAAACCCCAATACTTTGGCCACCTTATACAAAGAGCTAACTCATTGGAAAAGACCTTGGTGGTGGGAAAGATTGAGGGCAGGAGAAGGGGAAGAAAGGATGAGGTGTTTGGATGGCATCACCGACTCAATGGACATGAGCTTGGGTAAACTCTGGGAGGTCATGATGGACAGGGAGGCCTGGCGTGCTGTGGTCCATGGGGTTGCAAAGAATCGGACATGACTGAGTGACTGAACTGAACTGAACAATACATTGTTATTAATGCTATGAATGAAGCAAGAAAAATTCTGAGACAGAAAATCAGGGCATATGTGGGGATGAGAGCTTATGAAAGATTGTTAGGGATGACTCTCTAAGAATCAGACTTGGAAGGTAAAAAAGATGAATTTTAAAAAGAAACTAGTCATCTGAAGAGTGGATTGAGAGCAACACAAGAGGAATTATCACATGTAGTGTTTCAAATGGAAACACTGCTGTATGCTATGGAAGCATACAGATAGCAGTCTAGATAGAATATAATGAACAGGAGAAAAAACAGTGGGACAAGCATTGACTGGATGGAGGTGTTAAGGAAAAAAATAATTCATTTTGTAAAAATGGTAAGAAAGACTTTTTTAAGACTTCTGCAATAGAGATATTGCAGAACCTCTAAGCGAAATTGCATTCAACTCTCAATATATTAATGGCAACTGAGGATTTATAGCCAAGGAGCAGAGTGAAGGAGTCAGTGGATTGGAAAATCATTAAGAGAACAAATCAGGGGTAGGAGAAATCTTGCTAAGCTCACCTAATCAGAGTATTGATATAAAACATCAAAAAGATCTAGGATGAGGAACTTGATCAGATTAGTAAAGGACATTTCACTAAAGGCACTTAGCAGAGTTATTGCTAAAGTTAAGCTAGGTGGATGGAAGACAAGATGCAGGGAGAGAAGGCATTCAGAGTCCAGGCTTAGTACATAAGAGACCTTAGAAGAACAAGACTGAAATTCGGTCAAGGGTAGAGTCTGTCAGCGGGGCAGGATGTGGATCACGCAGAAAATTTTAGGCCACAGAGAATAATTTACACTCTACTCAAAATATGAATGGTAGCCATTGATACATCTTTATCCAAAGAAGTACAAGATCAATGTTTTGTTTTGTTTTGTTTTTTAAGTACACTTATTTATTTATTTTTGGTTGTCCTGGGTCTTTGATGCTGCATATTGTCTTTCTCTAGTTTGTGTGTGGGGGCTTCTCATTGTGGTGCTTCTCTTGTTTTGGAGCATAGGCCCTAGAGTAACTGGACTTCAGTAATTGTGTGTGGGGTTCAGTGGTTGCAGATCACAGGCTCTAGAGCATGGACTCAGTAGTTGTGGTTAATGAGCTTAGTTGCTCTACAGCATGTGGGATCTTCCCAGACCAGGGATCAAACCCATGTCCCCTGAGTTGGCAGGTGGATTCTTAACAACCGGAACACCAGGAAAGTCCCAAGATCATCTTTATTCAAGGGGATGACTTGTGCTCTGTGTAAAATGGCAGGACTTGATGTGGGTGATATTTAGACCTAATTATCAAAGCATCAAACTAAACTATCAAAACTTAACTATTTTTATGATTTTTTTAGAAGTTACACCAACATATACCTTTCCTATTTCTTTTTTATAAAAGTTAAAATATAAAGTGGAAACTATATTGAATATCCATCATCCAAGTGTTCATGTTTATACCTTTCCATTATGTCACAGAAATATGTTCTTTTGATGTTGAATGTTGTAAAATCAGTGATCAGCATTACTATATATTTAGTTTAAAAATAGGAAAACAAAGAAATACCCAAATATAATTCAGAAAGTCATATTGTTAAACAAATTTGTATGGACATCTATTAAGTACCCAAGTAAATTTATGTACTGTCATTTTTGATAGAGCAAAATGAATTCAAGTAAATTAAGTATCCTAATTATGTTATCTAATTAGCATGATGATGAAATTGAAAATTCCTCACTGACATATTGTGTATATAAATAGTGATCTTGCTTTAGGGTAATAGAAGTAGCCAGACACAAGATTTATGACCTGTGTGATGGAATAGACTCTAAGAAGCAATACCAAACCATTTCATAATAGTACAATTACTACTACATCTATATAAACATAAGAAATGATTTTTCTCTTCATTGAATTTATTCAAAAAGCTTGAGATAAATGTATGCTTTAATTCAAGAATTTCAATGTATTTGAAGGCAGGAGAAAGGCTATTTCATTATTCAGTTACCTTGAAACACTGAAGGAGGTTGATGAATAAGGAAAGGAATAAGTAATATTACCATAACATGACATGCCATGGAATTGCTCTTTTAAGTATCAGAATTATTAATGGAATTTATAGTGAAACATCTATGCCAGCAGGGATATATTACAAGTAAACAAAAGAGAAGATATGAAATTCAGTTTTCCTGTCTTTAATTTGTTTTATGTATAAATTGACGTTGATTTTGACTATTTCTTTTTTAATATTCCAGCACTCAGGGGACGGAGGGCATTGGATTGGGAAGGGTCTTTTTTTTAAACCCTTCACAACATGTGACGTTTACCACTTTGTCCTTATTTGGAATCACTCACCTTGAGACCTGCAAACTTGAAAACAGTTGTCTCACAATCTCAGCAAATGTAATTTTCTCAGAGAACTCTGCTAAAGAAATAGCTTCACCTATGATTGTGTAGAAAAAGAAAGCACATGACAAATTATTAATCTCCTGAGCTGTAAAGTTATCTACAAGAAAGGAAATGGAAAAGATAGAAAGCCTCTCCTCTTGAGAAAAAACAAAGAATGCCCATGTTCTATTCTCTCTGTATATACTTAGCTAACCAGGAAGGGTTATTGGGATCTTTATGTACTTGGCTTCTGTCAGACATTTGATAGAATTTTTAAGTTATGTAGAAATCTAAAATTCTTAATATAGGGCAATTTAATATGAAGCCAATTCAAAGAGAATCTTTTTTTTTTTTTTTTTTCCTGCAAAGAGAATTGACAGGAGAAGCATAAAGAAAGAAGGACTCTGTCTGCACTGGAAATGTCAGGAAAATGTTTTTGGCCATGGCATATTAAAGGGAACCCAAGAAAGAGACATTAGGAAGAAAAGAAGAGGTACAAAACTATAAAATGAGTGGGAAACTCCCACAAATGGACATGAAAATTAGTATGTGTGAGTATATGGACGAATGTTCCTTAGTGATTTAAAAATATGTGAAAATCCTACCATGATGGTTAGCTCAATGAGAATCCAGAAATGACCTAAAATATTATTCACTTTTACATACCTCTTGTTTCAAAGCAGAATTTTCTGCATTGTTGTTAACATGTTAAGTACATTTTTACACAGGTATATTGAGCATCTAGTATTTGAATGACTTTATTCTAGAAGTTGTGAATTTAGAAAAAAATGTGATACTCTCCTGTTATCAAATAGTGCAAGAGAAAATACTATATTATTTATACATAATAATTTTTAAATGTATGGTTATAAATCATAGGGTAGACTATATTATAATACTATAAAATAACTACAAAGTAAAATGACAATGATGTTTATTCAAATGATTGCAAAGACTCAGGCAGAGTGTGAAATCAAAGGGTGTATAAGAATAAGAACTACTAATATTCCACACAAACTTTGGGAAACTGACTAACCCACATAAAGGACAGAACATTTTCAAAGCTCAAAAGTATATAGGGTAAAAGTAGTGCTTCAGGAACTAGAAATAATTTATCAAGAGAAACGTTTAAATTATTATGAAGGACAAGATGAGAGATACCTACAGGCAAAATCCAGCTCAGGGAAACTTACAATATACAGCTGAATCTTTAACTGTGTTATTATTGACAGTAAAAATAATTGAGTTGGTCTTATTTGTGAGGTAGGGGAAAACCTTATTTCATAACTGTAAAGATTATTTAAAAACAGTTGTAATACAAATGAATTGAAATGGGCCAAATTAATTTGATTTACAGTCCAAGAAAACAGAACACTTAACATTTCTACAAGTTTTTAATGAAGGTTCATAAACCTGTGGTCCATCAACAGCAAAAATGAAAAACACCCATTAAATGTTTTTAAAGAGGCTTATTCGATCACAGACAATACAATTTTTTTCCTTCAAAAGCTCAAAAGAAACTTTTCAATTCTTTGATATGTACTTTAATAACTTTCCATATAGCATGTAAAAGTGAAGATTAAGATTGATACTTCTGTTTGCAGTAATCTACTACAAAAAAGAAATTTAAAAAATGATTGCTTTCTTTAGTACTCATTTCATAGGCACAAACACAAATTTATTGCCACCAATGCAAATACGTCCAGATGTTTACAGAATGATATGGCTTTCAACATGTACCTTAATCATAAAAAAATCTCAGGATATAAATCCATGTTTACTATAGGATTGGGAAGCAGTGGCAGAATTTTATAAAATATAAATTTTTATAAAATATGTGTTTCTTAGTACACAAGTGCTTTCTTTCTTGCTTTGATATTCTTTTCCTTCTAAAATATTACTTGGAAGGACATGCAAATCCCTTCTTTTGTAACAAACTAAAGAAAATTCTATAAATATTTTAATCTGTTTCACATTAGAGTATTTATCAGTGTTTTAATGGGGCAAGAGGCAAAAATAAATTCCATTTAAACCCTACAGCCCTGATTCTTCAGATATGGAAAGTAGATTGAGTCATCAAATCATTTCTTTTTATTCTCCTTTACATATTCTTTTAATGTAAAACAGGAGAGAAAGGAGATGTTTCCTGAATAAAAGCTAAATATTATTCCAGCATATTTTAAAAGATATTTATATCAAAGAGAAAGGAAATAAGAGCAGAGGGGAGGGAGTGAGAAAGAGAGGAAAGAAAAGAGGAAGGGAAGGAGGAAAGAAGGAAGGAATGAAGGAATGGTAGACAGAAAAGAGAGAAGAGAGGGACATAGGGACAGAAGGAAGTAGCAGCTATGTTAGATATCATTATGCTCAAACATAATAAATTCCGAGTAGAGTGGTTCTAAGTGTGTGCTATTATTACAAAATGTTCACTAAGGACAACTTTGTGTATATGAGAACTAAAAGTACATAGGAAATAAAGTTAACAAAAAGAGTTTGGAGATAGCAAATGAGGTTTAAAGATCAACTGTTTATTGGAATCAGAGAAGTCTAGAAAACAAAAAAGAACCATAAGTAATGATTGTTTACTTTAATTGTAAGTTGTGGATAGAGAGGAGAGAACAAAAAGGAATGATCCTCAGCTATTTCTGCTGAAAAACAGGACTTTCTCCTGGCTGACAACATCTGTATATTTTCAACCTTTAAGTAATGGAAACCTGGCAGCATAGATGAAGTTATGATGATAGAAAAAATAAAAGGAATAAAATTAGAAAGATCAAATAAAGATTTGATTGTTGGAGAAAAATAGGAACATTTTACTGGTTGTAGAAATATTGATAAAATAAGTTAAACCCTGTGAGGTAATAGTACAATTAATAGTCTTTGAAAATAAAGGGGAAATTAAAAGTATTAGTAACCTAACCTAGAATAATTTTTCAATCTGGGTTATTCCAAATTTCTTTTTTATTAATATTATCTTATTATTTTTGGCAGTAGTAATGAGGCAACATGGAGGGAATATATGTAAACCACCTAAAACTCGATCCATGGACACACAAAATTCTATAGATTTTAGTTTTTATCCTTTTCTTTCTTCCCAAAGGTGTGAATAGGTTTCTATGGCAATTTTTTTGTCCTGAACGTCTTTTTTTATTATCTAATTTTTCAGCTTTAAAGAATTGTGTTGGTTTCTGCCAAACATCAACATGAATAAGTCATAGGTACACATATGCCCCCCGTACTTGAACCTCCTCCCTTCACCTTTCTCCCCATCCCACCCCTCTAGGTTGTTACAGAGCCCCAGTTTGAATCCCTGAGGCATACAGTAAATTCCATTGGCTATCTATTTAGTTGTTGTTCAGTCACTCAGTTGGGTCTCTTTGCGACCCCATGGACTACAGCACGCCAGACTTCCCTGTCCTTCACCATCTCCTGGAGCTTGCTCAAAGTCATGTCCGTTGAGTCAGGGATGCCATCCAGTCATCTTGTCCTCTGTCATCCCTCTCTGGAATGAGTCTTGTCTTCGCATCAGGTGGCCGAAGTATTGGAGCTTCAGCTTCAATATCAGTCCTTCCAAAGATTTCTTTTAAGATTGACTGGTTTGATCTCTTTGCAAATCAAGGGACTCTCAAGAGTCTTCTCCAACACCACACTTCAAAAGAATCAGTTCTTCAGTGCTCAGCCTTCTTTATGGGACAACTCTCACATCCATACATGACTACTGTAAAACCATAACTTTGACTCTATGGACCTTTGTTGGAAAATTACTGTCTCTGCTTTTTAATTATGCTGTCTAGGTTTGTTATAGCTGGTGTTAATGAAAGTTTCAGGCTTCCCTAGTGGCTCAAATGATAAAGAACCTGCCTGCAATTTGGGAGACAGAGGTTCAATCCCTGGGTGGGGAAGATTCCCCGAAAGAGGGTATGGCAACCCACTCCAGCATTCTTGCCTGGAGAACCCCATGGACAGAGGAACCTATCCAACTACAGTCCAAAGGGTCACAAAGAGTCAGGCATAACTGAGGGGCCTTAGCATGCATGGAGGCAAACATATTGACAATGGCAATAATAGCAATTGCAGCAACAAGCACTCTACTTGATTCTAGTATGTATGCTTTAAGAAAAAAAGGTTAAAAATGCCTGTCAATTAATTCTCTTCTTGTTATTTTTTGATATATATGAAACAGATTTTTGTGAAGTACTTATTTGAGAAGTATTTTTTTTTCCTATTCTAGTTTTTATTTATTTTTTTTCCTATTCTATTTTTTTTTTTTTTTTGACCATGCTACATTACCTATGGGATCTTAATTTCCAGACCAGGAATTGAATGTTGTCTCCCTGCAGTGGAAGTGCAGAGTCCTAACCACTGGTCAACCAGGGAATTTCCTCCTATTATTCTTAATAAAATTTTGAAATGTTGGTTGATTTAGTTTTTGCTTCTGTCCATGTAGAGATGGACAGTTTCTCATTAAATACAGTTTTATTTTGTTTACCCCCACCAATTAGCTATATTTTTGTTCAAGAATGATAACTTTTTATTGCTTTCTTTGTTACTATTTTAGAATTATTTAACATGGAATCATGAAAAAATTCTGTAAAATTTTGTAAAGTTTTATGCCATAGTGTAAATTTAAATGCCTTAATTGAACTTCTTCATCCTTTATGGGCTTAAATTATATGACACTTTTCTCTGAAGATTCTAGTGTCAGATACTACACATCTTACATTCATTTTAAAACTTTTTTCATCCTGAAACTGATTGACATTTAACTTTGTCTTATTCCTTTCCTTCCATAATTGCAATAGAGGAAGATAATGCTTGAAATTAGTATGAGGTAAAATATGTTCAAGAATGAAAACAAGAATGCAAAAGTATTGAAAAATCTTTACAAATATAGATATAAGGTAAATGAAATAACTATATCCTAAGTCCTTACTAAGTTATGGACTAGAAATAGTATCCTAAGGATCTACCAAGTTCTTTTAGGAAGAGTAAAAAAGAAATACCTTCAGGAAATGCTTAATTAAGTTACTTGGAATTTCCTGATCTTTTTTCTTTATTTTTCCAACCTTTAAAAAATTGAAGTATAGTTAATTTATAAAGTTGTGTTAGAATAGTTTGAAAGTTCCTTTAAAAAAGTATATAGCTTGGGATTTACTTGTAATATTTCTCTAAATATTCCATTTTAAAAATATGGCTTGTATGCATTCAGCATATCTTCAGTAATTAATGGGTTAAAAAATCTTGGAATGCAGATTTGATTCTTTAAGTTTTTACTATATCAAAATGCTTTATAAAATCACAATGTTTAAAGTTTTTTAATGAATAAAAACAAAATCACATGAAGAATACAGGTCATTCCTGAGACTGGAAATATGTAATCAGAGAATCCAAAGTTAGATAATAGCACGAGTAGCTAAAGTTAGGGAGGAAGCTATGGCACCCCACTCCAGTACTCCTGCCTGGAAAATCCCATGGATGGAGGAGCCTTGGTGGGCTGCAAGTCCATGGGTTTGCTAAGAATCGGACACGACTGAGCGACTTCACTTTCACTTTCCACTTTCATGCATTGGAGAAGGAAATGGCAACCCACTCCAGTGTTCTTGCCTGGAGAATCCCAGGGACAGGGGAGCCTGGTGGGCTGCTGTCTGTGGGGTTGCACAGAGTCGGACACGACTGAAACGACTTTGCAGCAACAGCAGCTAAATTTATACACATGATTTTTGTATATGCTCTTTATAATCTGTGTTATACCATAGGATATAATTTATATTTCTTAGTAAGGGATGTTTTTCTTAAATCAAGATTGTATAAGGATTTCTGCATCAAAAATGTCTAGATTTATTTATACATAGCTGTGTGATAACATTTAAATCAAAGAAAAGGATGTGCTGTTGCATCACTAAAAGTATTACTGCCATTTATTAACGTGAAAATTGCTCAGTGGTGTCTGACTCTTTGCCATCCCATGGACTATACAGCTCATAGAATGCTCCAGGCCAGAATACTGGAGTGGGTAGCCTTTCCCTGCTCCTGGGGATCTTCCCAACCCAGGGATTGAATCCAGGTATCTCACATTGCAGGTGGATTATTTACCAGCTGAGCCACCAGGGAAGCCCACCATTTATTAAAAATCTATATACATGATCAAGCTGAGTATTACTCAATATTGAGAGTGGTAGAAAAATGTCCAAATGCCTTCTGGAAATATGTTCATTTTAGAAAAAATCAATGTTACTAAGTAAATGAACCAGGAAAATAACAATATAAATGACAAAACTGTTTTGTAGGATAAATAATTTTTAAAATTTTACATTTTTTATTAAGTCTTATAACTAATAAGGGAAACGAACAAGAAGTAACTGTACAAAAAGCATTTATACATAATAACATTTCTGGGGATAATAAAAGTGATTCAAACACAGCCTTGTAACCATAACTTACAGCTATTTATTTATTAAAATCTACTTCAGTAATTGTTCTGGCTAAGTTCTTTCATTACAGAAACTCGTTTCCCATTTTCTTGATTACTCTATTGAGAAAGCTGCATGTTTGTTTCCTTGCTAGTCTTGGCATTCAGATCATTCGATATCAACTAAGTTCAAACTTGAAATCAAATATTAAACTCCAGGATAATCTGTATAATATCAACAAATAATTGGAAAAAAATATTCTATTGATTGGAATATACTGATTGGATCGGTATATTGGAATATACTGATTTGCAAATTTTCCTGGATGTTTAAAAATTTTTAATTTATTCAGGTAAAAAAAAAACAAACTATAATCATGTTCTTTACGTCCTTTAAAGAAAATAGGTAGGTGAGTTATAGTGAGGTGTGAAAACTCGTCAAAGTTAAAACTAACAAAGTTTAAACCATACATGTTAGTACTTTGCCCAGTCTATACTGCCATTCTCTATCCCAAACAGGAGAACACTCTCACAGTCTTTTGGAACCTAAACTGAGATGTCATCCAGCTGAAGAGGATGAATGGGGACTGCAGGGGCATCAGGGGCGGGCCTCCACAAACTGAGGCAGGTAAGCCGAGGCCAAGATCAGAAACCCAGAGCTGTTTAGGCAGTGGAGAGCAGCTGTAGTGTATCAGGTAAAGTGATTTTACTAAGTCCAGAAGGATCAGTGCCCTCAGTCATTCAGTTCTGTTTGAACATTTGACTCCAGCCAACCTGTCCCCACTTTACCTTGTTTTCCTGTAGTCTTAATAATTTTTGGATAAGTGTTTCCTGCACCATTATGTCAGACACTAAAAATAGACTCACAGCCCTAGCATTAAAGCAAAACATCTGTTGCAAAGAATAAAGTTGTTTCTTTTTGCCCCAGAAATAGAGTTAAGATCTGTAGTAAGAGGATCTTAGAAGTTGTTTCTGTTTTTTTTTTTTTTTTTTCCCATGATTTTTTTCATGAAAGAAGAGAAAACAGTAATAATATCCTAGTTGGATAAACCGTATGCTGCTGCTGCTGCTGCAAAGTCTCTTCAGTCGTGTCCGACTCTGTGTGACCCCATAGATGGCAGCCCACCCGGCTCCCTGGTCCCTGGGATTCTCCAGGCAAGAACACTGGAGTGGGTTGCCATTTCCTTCTCCAGTGCATGAAAGTGAAAAGTGAAAGGGAAGTTGCTCAGTCGTGTCCGACTCTTTGCGACCCCATGGATTGAAGCCCAACAGGCTCCTCTGTCCATGGGACTTTCCAGGCAAGAGTACTGGACTGGGTACTCTTTTGGGTACTCCATTGCCTTTTCTGGGATAAACTGTATATGTACCTATAAATAACAAATCAATGGATTATATAAAATTAGATCTTAAATGGTTCCCATATTTTAAATTAATATATGGATTCTTTGAAGATTTTATTAAACAGCACCTAGAAAAATGTCTGGCAATGACTAATAAGGTTTGAATGTTTCCACGTAATAACCCACTTACTCCTAATTTCTCAAAGAAAGGTCTATTCCTGACATAAATTACACCCATTGGAAAAATATTAAAGAAAACTGTCTAACTTTGTAGCTGAGAAACTATCACGAATGTAGGTGGGAAAAATCAGTTCACATATACGATACATAACATCAGCAAGAATCCATAAACCTCAGATTTTTAAAAGGAACTGCTTTAGAACAATTAGCATTGGGACTTCCCTCTTGGTCCAGTGGCCAAGACTGCACTCCAAGTGCAGGAGGCCTGGGTTCGATTCCTGGTCAGGAAACTAGATCCCACATGCCACAACCAAGACCTGGTTCAGCCAAATAAATAATTTTTTTTAATTAGCATTAATTTCTGAGTCTGAATGTTTTCCCCAATCTTTCCTACTGGCTTTAATAATCTGACTTCTTAAAATGTAAATTCAACCAATTCATTCATTTTCAGAATGGTTTCAAAGTTATTTACTCTGGATAAATAAATCAGTCCCAGTAGAGTTCAAACATTGTGCCTTAGTCTTTCTTTAAGCTTCTCCAGTTTGTAAACTAGAAAATACAATTTCTGTACATCAGTGCACCAGGAGGGAGTTGACAGCCTCTTCATGAATGGCCACATATACATTAGTGAATAGCCACATATTATTAGTTTTAGAAGAAGAGACTACACACTGGTCCAGTGTCTCCTCTCTGCTTCACTGTTGGTTCCTGATGTTGACATGGCAGCTCTTCAAACCTTCCAGCATGGGAAAGTCTTGAATATGAGGACTGATTGAGACCTGCAAACCTTCATGATATTGCTGACTCTTCTCAGATTTTAAGGGTGCTGCTCATCACCCAAGATCATTACTCTCTTTCCAAATAATATGTTGGCAGGGAGACGTGTATGGCTTGCTATTTAGAAAAATATACACCTATGCATTTAATTTGCAATATAATTATTGACAGAATATGTTATGTTATATTGTTTCAGGACTGGGATATAGTAAGGAACACAAGATAGTCAGGGAATTATATGTAGTTTTCAATAAACAGAGAGAGAATAGAAGCAAAACTATACCAATGTACAAGTAAAAAATTGATGAGTGCTATGCTGAGTCGGAGAAGGCAATGGCATCCCACTCCAGTACTCTTGCCTGGAAAATCCCATGGATGGAGGAGCCTGGTAGGCTGCAGTCCATGGGGTCACTAGGAGTCGGACACGACTGAGCGAATTCACTTTCACTTTTCACTTTCATGCATTGGAGAAGGAAATGGCAACCCACTCCAGTGTTCTTACCTGGAGAATCCCAGGGACAGAGGAGCCTGGTGGGCTGCTGTCTCTGGGGTCGCACAGAGTCAGACACGACTGAAGCAACTTAGCAGCAGCAGCAGCATGCTGAGTAATAAAAACACTAATTTCATACAGATAATGTGCTTCAGTTATGTCTGACTCTGTGCAGCTCCATGGACTGTATCTCACGAGGCTCCTCTGTCCATGGGATTTCCTAGGCATGAATACTGGAGTGGATTCCCATTTCCTTTTCCAGGGGATATTTCCAACCCAGGGATTGAACTGGCATCTCCTGATTGGCAGGCAAATTCTTTGCTGCTGAGCCATTGGGAAAGCCCTCATACAGATAAGGTGTATACTTATATTAAGAGACAAGAGAGTACTTTCTTAAACAGAAACTTGGATATAAATGAAAATCTACTCATCTGGCATTCAAGGAAAACATTCTAAGCACAAGGACCAGTGATCACAGAGAACAAACTTGTTGAAGTGTCTCAGCACCACTGAGAAACCAAAATGTCCAGGGAAGCTGAAACATTACAAGTGCATCACACAATTCTTGTCTCCCTCTCCCATTTTTCTGCATGGCCCACCTTTTATAGAGACAATGCTGTGGCTTTGCACAGGTTGTAACTCTGTCTCAGCCTTCTGCCTTGGCTCCACCAACAACTCTAGCTTTCTTTTCAGGGGTATTTTGATAAAGTGGTTTGGACCCCTGCAGGAAATGTTGGTCTTCATGCATATGCATGTGGCACCAGAGAACTGAAATTCAGAGGAAGGAGAACCTGCACTGTACTTTACCTTTTGTCTTTCTTCACTTTAAAAAAAGAAAGAAAGAAAGAAAACGAAAGATAAAGAAAAGAAAATCCTCTTCTCATCTCTCTATCTTTCTACTTCTATTCCCCTTTTTTCTCTAAGCTTTAACTCATCCAGACACTGGGAAGAAAAATAGATTCTGTGATTTGAAAATATGTCTTAGTCCTTTTAAAAAAAAAAATACTTGATGCTATATCATAAAATAATTACTTTAGAACTTGATAAGGTTTCCTCACCATTCAAGTTTAGGGTGTCATATGAAAAGAAAAGACAACATGCCCTTCCATATTACAAGTTAGTTGCCGATCTCAGATTAATAATCTACATTTCTTCCTGCCTGAATGAGGTAGATATGGTAGACATACTCTGCCATGAGTATAGACTGTAAAGGTGTTCCAGTCATTGCCATCTCTCATCATCAGGGACTTGCATCCCAGCATGGAAAGTGCATAAGGAGGAGAGGCTGAGGTCAAGGACATGAGGAGTAAAACTATGAAAGAATTCAGATAGCTGGAAGATCCTATTAGAAGATAAGCAGCGATATTTTACTTCTGAGAATTTAGGAAATTCTTGGGATTTCACTTGCTCTGGGAAACACAGGACTCTTCTTAAATTTTGTCCCTAATTTTGAATTGTAGCAGAATGTTTCAACCAATAGGTTAAGCAATATATGCATTATAGGTACTGGGTTCCTTGAGGGCTCATATGGTAAAGAATCTGCCTGCAATGCAGGAGACCTGTGTTCCATCCCTAGGTTGGGAAGAATCCCAGGAGAAAGGAGTGTGACCCACTCCAGTATTCTTGTCTGGAGAGTTCCATGGACAGAGGAGCCTGGCAGGCAGGCCATGGGGTCACTGAGTCAGACCTAGTCATACATGAGAGTCTTTCACTTTCATGTATTATATACTTTATCCTACTCTCTACAATTTTAACACTATTGTTTTCTGTATTTTACACTTGATGAACATGAGAATGAATTGTTCCACATCCTAGTTATCACTTTATTATTCTAATTTTATGTATGCTGATGTATTTTTAGGACAAATCAAGTAAATATTCATAAAAAAGAGTAGAGGTAGAATACATTAGGTATAGAACAGAATATTGCATTAAAGATATATTTTACCTTAGATTATATTAGTTGATCAGTGCTCTATTATTAACCTGATGTCACGTGGTATTTCTTCCTCATCCTTTTGCAACAACAGATGTGTAGAAAAAAAGAAAAAAATTTCCTGAAGTCATGGGTTTCACTATAAAGGGCAACATAGAAGAGCCAGAACTTGAGATTAAAGTTTTATGGTAGGATATCATATGCATAATTCAAATTCTTCAATCCAATTTTGGGTAGGCTTTTCTAGCATTATGTTTGAACAGTTATCTAAAGTATGCTGCTGCTGCTGCATCACTTCAGTTGTGTCCGACTCTGTGCGACCCCATAGAGGGCAGCCAACCAGGCTTCCTGTCCCTGGGATTCTCCAGGCAAGAACACTGGATCGGGTTGCCATTTCCTTCTCCAATACATGAAAGTGAAAAGTGAAAGTGAAGTCGCTCAGTCATGTCAGACTCTAGCGACCCCAGGGACTGCAGCCTAGGAGGCTCTTCTGTCCATGGGATTTTCCAGGCAGGAGTACTGGAGTGGGGTGCCATTGCCTTCTCCATCTAATGTATAGATGTGCTGTACTCAGTAGCTCAGTTGCATGTGTCTCTTTGTAACCCCCTGTGACCCCAAAGGAACACACCAGGCTCCTTTGTCTGTGGAATTTTCCAGGCAATACTGGAGTGGGTTGCCATTTCCTACTCCAGGGGATCTTCCTGACCCAGGGATCAAACCTAGGTCTCTTGCATCTCCTGCATTAGGAGGCAGGTTCATTACCACTGAGCTACCTGGGCAGGCTCATTGTAGACAGATCATTACAGAAAGGGGGCTGGCATTCGCTTGCAGGTGAGTAAGCTCACCGGCTTATGGGTAGCTCATTACATTGGTTAATTTCAATGAGCCATCATTAGCTTTGCTCTTAAAAGCGAAACTATCAGAAACTTCCCTTTCCCAAAACTATCCAACCAAGATATTCTAATCATAATCCTTTATTTCAAGAAATGGCAGTAATATGACAAGCCAGGCATCCATCACCACCCTGGTGGGTCTTTATGTGGATAAAACTTGCCTTTAAGCTGCAGCTAGCTCTTTAATCTATAACGGTTCAGAATTGTACATCTTTACTCTGTTTTTAGACTTTTCACTAGAAGAGATATCCACCCTGAGTCCCTTATTTTATTAACCTATTTGGCCAGATAGATCAGAGCTTTAGAAATAATAAGACCAGGGTTTCTATTACTTATATAATGACATGATTCTCCTACAGCTCTTGTGATTTCCTACAGAGATTAGAACACTTGTATTTCACAGTTGGCACTGTGCAAGTTTAAAGCACTGTGTTACCCTATTATGAAATTTGAGAAAAAAATTCTTAAAAATAAATAGCAATGTATCTATAAATCTAATTTTCTATAAATACTGCAAACAAATAACACCATGGTTTGTACTTTTTAAATAAAATCTAAGTTTTCAGTAACTACTTCTCTTTATTACTGATTTTTTTTCCTGCAATCATCCCAGAATCTCACAATTGAGTCACATTTCAAGGCCTTTTACTTCATTATTTTTTCTCTCCTTTTTCTATTTCTTTTATTAAGACAGCAGAGATCTGTTTGGAGCCCCCCTGCCTGGCACTGCTGCAGGGATTTAAACTTTGGAAAGTTCAAAGAAAACAGGTATTATAAGGAGAAGCCTCGGATTTATATAGATTCTTTTGAAGAGCTCAATGTACAAGAAACCTCTCCCATGGTCAGGGTTAAGGTTACAAAGTATAAAACATGCAATCTCTATATTCTCGTCAGCCTCTCATTTTTCTGTACGATTCCAAAAACACCTTATTGAAAATGGGGTGCAATTATCAGCCACAGTTCCACCAGAAAGGAAACAGATTTCCACATAGATTTTTTTTTCAAGAGTCTATGACAAAAAAAAAAAAATATATATATATATATATATATATATATACATATATATATTTACAGAAATAAAGGTAGAGTTAAGGGAAATAATAACAAGGGGTACTGAGTTCCTCAGATACTGATATGCCTTTACTGGCCTTACACCAAAACAAATCAAAACAACAGCAAAGAAAGAAAAGAAAGAAAAGAAAAGAAAAAAATCCTGCAGGAGTAAATCATGCTACTGAAGCCCAGTAGCCCAGTAGTACAGAATCAGAGAGTCAACCAAGCAATGCTATAAGGTGAGTGGACGCTGCCATAACCCAAGAACACTCCCCACAGCAAGGAGAGTGGATGAGAGGTGTCCCTCCTCCTTCCCTCTCATCTCTCCTAAGGCCTCTTGTTTATCCCAGCTAACTGGAAGGTAGCCCATACCTGCACGAGTGATGTAGTCACAGAGGTCGACCTCTTAGGCACAAAGAAAGGTAGAAAACAAGTGTGGAAGAGTGCAAAAGTAAAAGACTCAACTGTGCCTTTTACCATTTAGGTTTTTGTTGCTTTCATTTTCTCAAACTAAGAATATTTAACAGAAGGCAAACATAATTTTAATGTTATTACACACCATGAGATAATGTAAATTAAGTCATAAAGCCACCTCTAAAATATAAAATGTAAGATTAGCCAGCTCCAGAATGTTTTATACCAAGCAAGAGAGAATTGGTGGGAAAGGGGAATGAATTACTGAAATAATAAATATAAGATATTTATTATGCGGTATATGATATGTATAGCTGTTGCTATATGAGCAGATATACACCAAATGAAACATAGAAACTCAGGTATAAATGAAGAAACTATACTCCTTTCATTTCACTTAATTGAGTTTACAATTTTCTGTGTTCAGTTATTTACATATTTGAAACTGGAATTTATCTACACCATCCAAAGGAGTGTTTGGAGTTTCTGAGAATGTTGCACATACAGAGTTGGTGAGAATGTTCATTCAGGTTTTTATATAAGATTTTATGGGAAAAACCTGAATGAATGTTTTGGCCATCCAATAATAACACCATTTCAATCCACTGTTTCCCCAAGCCTTCAGACTCCTTCTGTACTGGTATTACCCCTCAACCTCATTGATCATAGGCCAGTGTTGAATCTAGATTTCAATTAACCAATGAAGCCAGGAAGTGACTCCAAAAATTCATGCTTCCATATTAAATTCCAAATGCACAACTTAATAGTTTGACTTTCTCCAACCTTATCTTGTCTTTCTTTGTATAATTCTTTTAGAATCCGTTTCTACTATTACTTCCTAAGATTACCTGATACAACAAGTTGGAAAGATCTATCAAATCTTTTAGTGTAGACATCTCTTCTTTGGAAGCCAAATTTAAAATTCTCACTCTGGATCACGTTGGAGCTTAAATCTTATTAAACTACCTGAATCCAGTGATGAGAAAGAAACGTTGTTCTTAAAGAGAATAATATTCTTGCAAGTAAATTGACCATGATGAAATCATTTAAAGTCTTTATTGAAAGGAAGAATGGACTTGGGATTCAGGTATTAAGCTTCTACAACATCCTCTGTGTCAAGGTCCTTTTTCCCCTCTCTACTTTGTGAGACTTGTTCTCCAGGTGGCTCAATGGTAAAGAATCCACTTGCCATTGCAGGAAATGCAAGAGACATGGGTTTGATCCCTGGGTTGGGAAGATACCCTGGAGTAGGAATTGGCAACCCCCTCCAGTATTCTTGGTTGGAGAATTCCATGGACAGAGGAGCCTGGCAGTCTACAGTCCATAGGGTTGCAAAGAGTCAGACATATATTTGTTGGTAATTTGTAAGTCTGTCTTTTTTTTTTTCTTTTTTAAAATTTTATTTTATTTTTAAACTTTACAATATTGTATTGGTTCTGCCATATATCGAAATGAATCTGCCACAGGTATACATGTGTTCCCCATCCTGAACCCTCCTCTCTCCTCCCTCCCCATACCATCCCTCTGGGTCATCCCAGTGCACCAGCCCCAAGCATCCAGTATTGTGCATCGAATCTGGACTGGCGACTCGTTTCATATATGATATTATACATATTTCAATGCCATTCTCCAAAATCATCCCACCCTTTCCCTCTCCCACAGAGTCCATAAGACTGATCTATACATCAGTGTCTCTTTTGCTGTCTCGTATACAGGGTTATGTTACCATCTTTCTAAATTCCATATATATGTGTTAGTATACTGTATTGGTGTTTTTCTTTCTGGCTTACTTCACTCTGTATAATAGGCTCCAGTTTCATCCACCTCATTAGAACTGATTCAAATGTATTCTTTTTAATGGCTGAGTAATACTGCATTGTGTATATGTACCATAGCTTTCTTATCCACTCATCTGCTGATGGACATCTAGGTTGCTTCCATGTCCTGGCTATTATAAAGAGTGCTGCAATGAACATTGGGGTACATGTGTCTCTTTCAATTCTGGTTTCCTCAGTGTGTATGCCCAGCAGTGGGATTGCTGGATCATAAGGCAGTTCTATTTCCAGTTTTTTAAGGAATCTCCACACTGTTCTCCATAGTGGCTGTACTAGTTTGCATTCCCACCAACAGTGTAAGAGGGTTCCCTTTTCTCCACACCCTCTCCAGCATTTATTACTTGTAGACTTTTGGATCGCAGCCATTCTGACTGGTGTGAAATGGTACCTCATAGTGGTTTTGATTTGCATTTCTCTGATAATGAGTGATGTTGAGCATCTTTTCATGTGTTTGTTAGCCATCTGTATGTCTTCTTTGGAGAAATGTTTATTTAGTTCTTTGGCCCATTTTTTGATTGGGTCGTTTATTTTTCTGGAGTTGAGCTGTAGGAGTTGCTTGTATATTTTTGAGATTAGTTGTTTGTCAGTTGCTTCATTTGCTATTATTTTCTCCCATTCTGAAGGCTGTCTTTTCACCTTGCTTATAGTTTCCTTTGTTGTGCAGAAGCTTTTAACTTTAATTAGATCCCATTTGTTTATTTTTGCTTTTGTTTCCAATAATCATAGAGGATCCTGCTGTGATGTATGTTGGAGAGTGTTTTGCCTATGTTCTCCTCTAGGAGTTTTATAGTTTCTGGTCTTACGTTTAGATCTTTAATCCATTTTGAGTTTATTTTTGTGTATGGTGTTAGAAAGTGGCCTAGTTTCATTCTTTTACAAGTGCTTGACCAGTTTTCTCAGCCCCACTTGTTAAAGAGATTGTCTTTAATCCATTGTATATTCTTACCTCCTTTGTCAAAGATAAGGTATCCATATGTGCATCCTCCATACTTTCAGGCCTGCTGAAGGAATATTCCAAGGTCTTTGTTCTTTTGAAATCAGACTCTGATATTGAAATTTTTTGCTGAAATCGTGCTTGCCATTTGAATACACAAACAAAAATAAATGCCTGAATGAATTCTTTTATTTATAGGCATAATTCTCCAAGAAACTTATGACATAAAAGCAATTTTTCTTCTTAATAGTCAGAATTAATTATATCAGCTAACAGAATAAATTCAAAAAGTGACCACACAGTAGGATAAATCTCCAGCTCAGTGGAACCTTTACTGTGTCCCTTGGAAATTGAGTTGAGTTTCTGGAAATGAAGGTCTCCAAATCAAGAAAAGCATAAGTTTGTGGGGACAGAAAGCACAGATAATACAGGTGACTCATGTAAGTGATGGTTAGAGAGATTGATTCTATCCTCCTTTTAGATAGTATATTCTAGCTACTAAGTAAATAGTGTCTCATGACTACCCTGGCATAGTTTGATTCCTATGCCATATCCTAGAAGACAGCACTTAAGTCTCAAAGTATAGACCTCTCTAGTTGCCATCTTAGCTGAGCCTTCAGTGAGCTATTACACCATTCATTCTATCAGGCCATTTGCCTCTTTGTTTTGGGGAACAAAGGGAGATCAGTGATTTCTGTGATCAAGAGCTCACTGTCTTACTGAATTTGAAGTACAATCAGTGACTTAAACTGAGCATATCTGTTGAATAAAATATCTACATATCAGGCATTTTGTGAATAATAATGATACTTACAAATAGAAACTTTTCAAACAAGGAAGAAAAAAATTCTATAGCAGGAACATGCGTTAATTTCTATAAGAATATATTGTTTCCACTTCCAGTGTGGAAAAGTGGTTAATTTAATAAACCAGACACTAGGAAGCTGGATGGTATCACCAAAGGATTGTGTGAAATTGAGTACTTAGTGTTTGTCTTAATACTGATGGGGTTGACAGATTTAACACATCAGAATGTAGAATACCCAGTCAAATTTGAATTGCAGACACGCACCATGTATTTTTTTAGTATAAATATGTCCAATGCAATATCTGGACTATATTTATACTACGAAATATTGTTTATTTAAAACTCAAATTTAAATCACCATCTTATATTTATCTGACAACTCTGTCTGCTATACGATTGGATATTCTAAAGTTCCTGTAGTAAGATCAGCATTGGTGATAGGGTACTGGCTTCAGAGACCATTAACAGCACTTACCAGTGTCAAAATGGACATTATATTAATGAGGCCCATGGGATAAATACCAGAATTACATATGATAGAGAGTAGTTGTCATCCATGGGCAGGTCATTCTGTTTGAGATTGGTGACATAATTCATGGGACCTACTGAAAAAAAAATGAGTACTTAGGGCTTCTATTCAAAAATTCCTATGAATTTCAAGATAGTCTCAAAAGAACTTTAAACCAAGTGTAGACCCTTCTGAATGCAGGGCTGGTGTGGCTATATGGGTATCACATATAACGAAGCTGGTGCTGTTCCTGCCTGCATGGCTTTAAAGATTATCTGTTAAGAGTGAATGTTCTTGGCCCATCATTAATGTTAGACAAAATAATAAGTACATTTTATTACCATTTCCATATGTCCATCCACCTAGTCCGTACCCAGAGCTTCTTTGATCAGATCTCCCAGTATTTTTCTCTGCTGTCTTCTAAGCAAGCTGGTCAGGCTATTTGTCACTGCCTGACAGTCAGTATACCCACTAGTCACAGAGATGCCAAGGATCAAACCCGTGGCCTCATTTATGCAAAGCATGCACTCTACCACTGAACTACATCCCCAATCTGTCCTATCTCTTCTTTTATACTAATTTGATGAGTAAGTATACTACTCCTAGTTCTCTCCATGGAAGGACTTCTCTTTACCACTGCCCTTTAGTGCCAACCATGAAAGAAGCTATAAAATGGCAGCTGTTCTTTTCAGCTAATGCCCACTTATTACACTTACCTACTAGTTAACCATCACCAAGGACTTTTTAGACTATGCCTGTTGGTCATAAGAAATCCTCAATGAGACCCAGGATTTGAGCTAAAGAAGAGGAACAGAGGCAAGTGACATGGGAGTCCAACCTGTATATTCATATATAATTTACTAGGACTTCAAAATATTTTTGAGTCTGGGCCCTTATGGACACTTACATCATACAGTAGGTTGCAGTTGGCCCTGCCAAACGTTAAGAATTGGTAGATGTGCAGCTTGAGTTTCAGTCACTTACTATCTTTATGACCATCTAGCAGCATAACAGGAAGTTTATTGAAGAGAAGTGTTCTTGGCTATAAAAGTCATTACCTTGCTCTAGAACTCTAAGATTTCATACTGTGATTCTCCTTTCAGGCATTTCCAATGGCTCTACATTGCATCTTGTCCATTATTCATGCTTCAAGCATCATCAAATACACTGGGTCATATGAACCAAGTGACAGATCTGCTTTCCCTACAGCCTTGATATACTACAGAGATTCTGATTCTCACTCAAATCAACTACTTGTAGAGTTATCCATTAAATGAGTCTTGGTTTCAATCACAAATGGGGTATGCTCTGTCTCCAAACTCCAAAGAGCTTCACCAAGTATTGTGTCTTGTTCTGGGACACTGGAACTGAGAGGTGCAAAAAACTGTCATTTATCATAAAGAGCATATTCTAGCACAGCACAACCGCTGGACTCCTAAAGACTTCCATTGCCAATGGCTATTAAACCTCTGCTAAGTTTATCTGTCAACTTCTGACACACGTTCATCTAGATAACTTAGAAGATTTGACACTTCCCATTCACTGCATTCAATTAACATGATGTGATCAATATATTAGACTAATGAAAAATCCTGTGAAATGCCAAGATGATCAAACTCCCTGCAAACAAAGCTGTAATAGAGAATAAAGGAATTAATAACCTTGAGGCAAGACAATGAATGTGTTCTACAGCCCATTTGAGGTGACCATTAATTGGTTTTGATTCTTCCTCCTGATGCATAGCAAGTAGCTATTCACTAATTCACTACTAACATACCAGAGTTTGTTAGTAACAGCACTTTTACTGTTACACTCCAGTAAAAGTTGCCATACCTCAAATAGCAGCTGCCATTGCAGCTAATATTTGATTAGGTTCAGAAAAATCCTTCTGGCTTGTGCAGAGAACATACTGGCAATTGAACAGGAGGTATGGCAGGCAGTTATAGTAGTAACTCTCAAGTGTTTGTTAGTGTTACTAATCACCATAAGATCTCACGGGTTGTTATTGCTACTGATTTACTATGTTGATGAAGCAAAGAGAATTTATTAGGCTCTTATGTAGCCCTTTTTACCCTAATACATCTTACTCTTCAGAATAGGGGGCCAAGAGGGTTCCAGGTGGTGCTAGTGGTAAACAATCTCCCTGCCAATACAGTAGTCACAAGAGACATGGATTCAATCCTTGGGTGGGGAAGGTCCGTTAGAGAAGAAAATGGCACCCCACTCCAGTATTCTTGCTGGGGGAATCCCATGGACAGAGGATCCTGGGGGTTATGGTCAATAGGGTTGCAAAGAGTTGGACACGACTGAGCACACATATGTACAGGGTTTTAGAATTTGCAAAAATTCCAAGTACTTAAATTTCAGCCCAGGGGAAATAACAAGAGTTTTATTGGTGGTCCCTTTGGTCCAATTGTAAAAATAAATAAGGCAAAATCTTTATCAAGTGTTCTTCTTGAGCTTCCACTCTAACTGGAGAATTGTGATTGTGTTTCTTGTTCCTTGGTACTAGCGTGAGCAAAAGCTATCAAACACACCATTGAAAGCCTTGGCATTTTTCTTTCTCTATAGTGATATGCTGTAAATGCCTGCATGTTCCCTGGTACAAGAAGACTCTTTCTTGAGGGGACCTGGCATCAACTACAAACAATAGGCTATGGATTTTTGAACAGACCTAGTTTTAAGGACTATTGTTCCATGGAAGGAATGCTTTGACAAACCTAGACAGGATATTAAAAAGCAGAGACAACAAGTTGCCAACAAAGGTCAGCATAGACGAAACTATGCTTTTTTTAGTAGTCATGTATGAATGTGTGAGTTGAACCATATAGAAGGCTGAGTGCCGAAGAACTGATGCTTTCAAATCATGGTGCTGGAAAAGTCCCTTGGATTGCAAGATCAAACCAATCAATTCTAAAGGAAATAAACTTTGAATATTCATTGGAAGGACTGAGGTTGAAGCTGAAGCTCCAATACTTTGGCCACCTGATGTGAAGAGTCAACTCATTGGAAAAGACCCTGATGCTAGGAAAGACTGAAAGGCAAAGGAGAAGGAGGTGGCAGAGGATGAGATGTTGCAATAGCATCATTGACTTAATGAACATGAATTTCAGCAAACTCTACGAGGCAGTATAGGACAGAGGACCCTGGTGTTCTGCAGCCTGTGGGGGTCACAAAAAGTCAGACACAAAATAGCAAATGAAAGACAATTATAAGATCTGGAGACTGAGGTAACGATCACTATTTTCCAGTGCCATAAGTGCTCACCAGCTCTTGAGCTGTTTATACAAATCAAGATGCACCATAGTTGGCTCTATCTCTCTTCTAGGAAAACCATGCTCTATTTAGTCATCAGAGTCCAGAAGGTCAAGTTATTCTGACAGACACTCAGGTCTTGCTACCCAATATACATATTAGTTTTGCTGCCACCTAGTCCCTGTCATTTCTCATCTCACCTTACCATTGATCATTAAGTGGTACATTATACCCCTATTGACAACCACAACAGGCAGAGAACAGCCACCATCAAGATTCTCAGAGATGTGGGTATGTCTTTTTTCAACTGATTTCTTACTGCCTTGAATAGTGTTTTGTAGACACTTAAAGAAAGGCAATGCCAAAAAATGCTCAATCTACCGCACAATTACACTCATCTCACACGGTAGTAAAGTAATGCTCAAAATTCTCCAAGCCAGGCTTCAGCAATACGTGAACCATGAACTTCCAGATGTTCAAGCTAGTTTTAGAAAAGGCAGAGGAACCAGAGATCAAATTGCCAACATCTGCTGGATCATCAAAAAAGCAAAAGAGTTCCAGAAAAACATCTATTTCTGCTTTATTGACTATGCCAAAGCCTTTAACTGTGTGGATCACAACAAACTGTGGAAAATTCTGAAGAGATGGGAATACCTGACCACCTGACCTGCCTCTTAAGAAACCTATATGCAGGTCAGGAAGCAACAGGTAGAACTGGACATGGAACAACAGACTGGTTCCAATAGGAAAAGGAGTATGTCAAGGCTGTATATTGTCACCCTGCTTATTTAACTTATATGCAGAGTACATCATGAGAAACGCTGGGCTGGAAGAAACACAAGTTGGAATCAAGATTGCCGGGAGAAATATCAATAACCTCACATATGCAGATGACACCACCGTTATGGAAGAAAGTGAAGAGGAACTAAAAACCCTCTTGATGAAAGTGAAAGAGGAGAGTCAAAAAGTTGGCTTAAGGCTCAACATTCAGAAAATGAAGATCATGGCATCTGGTCCCATCACTTAATGGGAAATAGATGGGGAAACAGTGTCATGCTTTATTTTTTTAGTCTCCAAAATCACTGTAGATGGTGACTGCAGCCATGAAATTAAAAGACGCATACTCCTTGGAAGGAAAGTTCTGACCAACCTAGATAGCATATTGAAAAGCAGAGACATTACATTGCCAACAAAGGTCCGTCTAGAAAGGCTATGGTTTTTCCGGCGGTCATGTATGGATGTGAGAATTGGACTGTGAAGAAAGCTGAGCATCAAAGAATTGATGCTTTTTAACTGTGGTGTTGGAGAAGATTCTTGAGAGTCCCTTGGACTGCAAGGAGATCCAACCAGTCCATTCTAAAGGAGATCAGTCCTGAGTGTTCCTTGGAAGGACTGATGCTAAAGCTGAAACTTCAATACTTTGGCCACCTCATGCAAAGAGTTGACTCATTGAAAAAAACTTTGATGCTGGGAGGGATTGGGAGCAGGAGGAGAAGGGGACAACAGAGGATGAGATGGCTGGATGGCATCACCGACTCGATGAACATGAGTTTGAGTGAACTCTGGGAGTTGGTGATGGACAGGGAGGCTTGGTGTGCTACAATTCATGGGGACGCAAAGAGTCAGACACGACTGGGTAACTGAACTGAACTGAAAGAGAATGTAATTGGAGGGTAGATTATCTGGTCTTACATAATATATAAATTCTAGCATTCCCATCTCCTCCTGTTTCAGACATCTTTCTCTAAGTTGTGTCCATTTTCTTCACTTACTGGAAAGATTCATTGGACCCAGTACAGATATCACATATGGCTACTAGCTCTGTCCAAGACTAAGGGAACAGACTTTTTATAGATTTGGGCTCAAGGAAATATCAGTAGTCTAGCATCTTTTTTCCAAAAATTTTATGGCAAACTAAACTTTCAATTTTCAGTGAGAAAACTATCCAGAGAGATCTAGTTTAAAAGGTTGGACATGAAAATTTGTTTGAGTTTTATGAATACATAGCAAGTGAGGTTATGTTGATGTGGTTCAGGAAATAATTCCAGCAGAGGCTCAGTCAGCTGTCTGTATGAGAAGGGGAAAGGAAAAAAAAAAAGGCAAAATAAGTTTCCAAGGAAGGAACTTACTAAACAAATCCTCATGTCAAAGACCTAACTAAGTGAACATGAGTTTAAAGCACTATTCCAAGCTATACAAAGACACAGATTGCTAATCAGAAAAGCTAATCAAAAGCCATGTTATAACAGTGATGCAAAACAGCAAAGGAACACAGGCTTTTATCATAAGTATCCAACTGACAATGGCTTATAAATTTAGTCTAGAACAAAAATCAGAGATGTGGATATGTCCTGCTGCAGTGGATTTCTTACTGCCTTAAACAGTGTTTTATAGACATTTAAAGAGAATATAAATGGAGGATAAGTTATCTGATCTTACATAATATGTGAATTATTACAAACAAAAATAACATTTTCTGGACACTACATGTTGCTGATAATGAAAAATCTAAAGCCAAGCTATTTCAGCAACTAAGTTGGCAATAATAGTGCAACGCTAATATATTTTTGCATATCTAAGAAAGTTAGAAATTACCAAAATACTTTCTGATCTTTAATTGTACCTTTACATGCATTTCTCCAAAAGAAACTTAAGCAAAAATATTATCAAATTATTATTTCTTTCCAAAATTATGATATGTACATTTTTATAAGTTATATTGATATTTAGTTGATATATGGATACATGCTAAGCTATTAAAGAAAAACAAAAGACTTCTCACTAAATTTCAGCTCTACTATTTTCCACTGTCTATGAAGGAAAAGTCTCTCACTGTTTCCATTGTTTCCCCATCTATTTGCCATGAAGTGATGGGACCAGATGCCATGATCTTTGTTTTCTGAATGTTGAGTTTTAAACCAGCTTTTTCTGCTCTTCTCTTTCACTTTCATCAAGAGGTTCTTCTTCGCTTTCTGCCATAAGGGTGGTGTCATCTGTATATCTGAGGTTATTAATATTTCTCCTGGAAATCTTGACTCCAGCTTCTGCTTCATCCAGCCTGGCGTTTCACATGATGTACTCTGTGTATAAGTTAGATAAACGGGGTGACAATACACAGCCTTGACGTATAAAAGTCAACATTCAGAAAACTAAGATCATGGCATCCAGTCCCATCACTTCATTGCAAATATATGGGTAACAATGGAAACAGTGAGAGGTTATTTTTGGGGCTCCCAAATCACTACAGATGGTGACTGCAGCCATGAAATTAAAAGACGTTTGCTCCTTGGAAAAAAACCTATGACCAAACTAGTCAGCATATTAAAAAGCAGAGACATTACTTTGTCAACAAAGGTCCATCTAGTCAAAGCTATGGTTTTTATAGTAGTCATGTAGGGATGTGAGAGTTGGAGTATAAAGAAAACTGAGCACCAAAGAATTGATGCTTCTGAACTGTGGTGTTGGAGAAGACTCTTGAGAGTCCCTTGGACAGCAAAAAGATCCAACCAGTCCATCTTAAAGAGAATCAGTCCTCAATATTCAATGGAAGGACTGATGCTGAAACTGAAAATACAGTATTTTGCCCATCTGATGCAAAAAACTGACTCATTTGAAAAGACCCTGATGCTGTGAAAGATTGAAGGCAGGAGGAGAAGGGGACGACAGAGGATGAGATGGTTGGATGGCATCACTGACTCGGTGGACATGCGCTTGAGTAAGCTCCAGGAGTTGGTGATGGGCAGGGAAGCCTGGTGTGCTGCAGTCCATGGGGTCGCACAGACTGAGTGACTGAACTGAACTGAACTGATGAAGAAAAAAAAAAAAAAAAATATATATATATATATAATTAACTTAATTCTCAATTTTAATAAATGATTAAATGTATACTACACTAACAAATACCAATAGTACTACTTAGTTTCCAGACAATTTAAGGAAAATGGGTAGCAAGATAATATGGGATTTTTTTTTAATCATCCCAAGTTTTTAAAAGATATTAACAAATAATATTTGTAATTTGAGTTTTCAATATCTCTTTTATTTTGAGATATGTTATGTTTTCATGCATAATTAGTTTTAAAAAATGGTTTTCATTTTCATCAACATAAAAACCTAAAGCCTAGAAATTTAAATTTCTAATTAAAAACAATAAATATTTAAGTTAAATATTTAAGATGATCAGTTCGTATGTCTTAATGTAGACAGCATATGTAACTTCTTTTTGGTCTTAGAGTGTTTTTGTGGGCTGGTATGTTTCTGAATATTTTATTATGTTTTTTTTTTCCTATTACATATCAAGTGTGGCATTCTGAACAAACTTGAGAACTAGGCTATGTCAGGTAACTATCACATGCATAATTAATGATTGATAGACTTTAACAAATAATGTGGGCACTTGAGGAAAATATTTACATATTTCATCACTTAACTTCATTGCACTTCATGCATTCTGGATAATTTTCATTGATCTATCTTTTTAATTAGTTTTTAAGCTTTATCTAATTTTCTGTTGAAATCCTCCTCAGCATTATTTAAATTCCAAAGATGATATTTTCATTTCTATGAGTTCTCCTGGGATCTTTTACTGGTCTGTTCTTAAGTGTCTGATTCTTTGCTAATTTTTAAAAGTTTGTAAATATATTTTATCACTATATGAGAAGTATACACACACATGCACACACATACTTAAAAATCGTACCCAATACTCTACTATATAAGACTTTTCAGATCTGTTCCTTCTTGTCAGTTATGTATTTTGCCTTATTTCATTTTATGATAGATTGTTCACTGACAAATCATTGATTGCTTATGTACCTGAATTTTCAGGTAGAATCTATAGGGGTCTGGAAGAGGAAGGTGTCAGGAATAATTCTTTTTTTTTTTTTTTGCATCGAACCTGGACTGGCGACTCGTTTCATACATGATATTATACATGTTTCAATGCTATTCTCCCAAATCTCCCCACCCTCTCCCTCTCCCACAGAGTCCATAAGACTGATCTATGCATCGGTGTCTCTTTTGCTGTCTCGTACACAGGGTTATTGTTACCATCTTTCTAAATTCCATATATATGTGTTAGTATACTGTATTGGTGTTTTTCTTTCTGGCTTACTTCACTCTGTATAATTGTAGCCTGACTCACTTTTTACAAGGGGCAGTGCCATTTACTATGACAAGAAGAAGCAGGTACTAGGGTCACTGCAAAATAAGGATATCAAAATTTAAATTTTTGGATAAATTATGAAAAATTAAATTTATTATTATTATTAAGATTAATTAATTTATTTTAATTGGAGGATAACTACAATATTGTGACGGTTTTGCCATACATCAACATGAATCAGCCACAGGTATACATGTGCCCCCCTGCAATCCTGAACCTCCCTTCCACCTCCCTCCCCTGCCTATACCTCTGGATTGTCCCAGAGCACTGGCTTTGGGTGCCCTGCTTTTTGCACTGACTTTGCACTGGTCATCTATTTTACATATGGTAATGTACATGTTTCAATACCATTCTCTCAAATGATCCCACCCTTGCCTTTTCCCATATAGTCCAAAAGTCTGTTCTTTACATCTGTGTCTTCTTTGCTGCCCTGCATGTAGGATCATTGGTACCAGCTTTCTAAATTCTATATATATTCATTAATATACAGTATTTATCTTTCTCTTTCTGACTTCACATTGTATAACAGGCTCCAAGTTCATCCACCTCATTAGAAGTGACTCAAATGTGTTCCTTTTTGTAGTTGAGTACTCCATTGTGTATATGTACCACAACTTCCTATCCATTCATTTGCCAATGGACATCTTAAGCAATTCTGTGTACTGATTTGAGCTCGTGTGAATGTTTGTCTTGAGACTAGTTTTTTGGATACTGAATGAGTTACCTTTATTTCAGATTCTTACAAGGAACCTGTACTAATTGAAGTGATTTACATATGCTGCGGTCCTTTTTACTTAAAAGAAACTAATATCTGTAACCTGAAGTAGGGAATGAATATAAAATAAATTATTCTTTGTCAGTGTGTGTTTCTAGCAGGAGTATAATAGTCAGATATAAATTTTGAAGTATGCTTTGGAGTTAGGTAAAACTAGTGTTCAGTTTGACAAGTGTTTTAACAGTCTGAAAATGCATTTTAAAGGTCAGGATGAGGGCTACTTATATGAGTAAAAATCTATGAAAAGCATTTAAAAATAAAACAGTAAAGTTTTATTAACTGAGAGATATTGAGGGATGAAGTCTTTTATCTTTTCAACAGTTGGGGAATCTCACTGTACTTAAACTAGCTAGAGTGGATTATGTTCTCTGCAACTGAACCCAAAAGGTCACAACTCTCAAAGCGGGGATGCATGTAATAAAATGCTTATGTTCAGGAAAGTGGTTGTAACAGGAAATCTGTTGTCATTAAGTTATATACAAGAAGTATTTGAAGCCAGGGGACATAAGCAAGGGTACATGGTGCCTGAGAACAACCGTGCATTAGTCAGGGTTCTCCAGAAGATAAGAACCAATAGGATATAAAGAGTTGAATAAAAGGAAATATGGGCTTTCCTGGTGGCTCAGATGGTAAGGAATCTGCCTGCAATGCAGGAGACCCAGGCTTGATCCCTGGATCAGGAAGATCCCCTGGAGAAGGGAATGGAAGCCCACTCCAGTATCCTTGCCTGGCGAATCCCATGGACTGAGGAGCCTGGCTGGCTGCAGTCTGTGGTGTTGCGTGGACTGAGCAACTAAAGGACATGCAAGAGGATATCATGGAAACTTACTCAGGTGATTGTGGAGGACAAATCCCACTATTTGTCCTCTACAAGATGGGGAATCAGACAATCTGATGGTATAATTCAGTCCAAGTGCAAAGGGCTGAGAATTTGGGAAAGGGTAAATCCAAAAGACAAAGAAATCCGAAGATCCGAGAACCAGGAGCTCACAAGTCAGTGGGTAGGAGAACATGTCCTGTCCCAGCTCAAGAAGAGAGACACCTGGCCCTTCCTCTGTCTTTACATTCTATTAGGGTCCTCAAAGGATTGGTGAGGTGGATCTATTTACTCACTCTACTAATGCAAATGCTAGTCTCCCACACAGACACATCCAGAAACAATGTTTTTCCGGTTATCTGGGGCATCCCTTAGCCTATATAAAAGCATTATCATACCACTTAAATATAGAAATTATATAAGAGGTATAAAAAATATAACAAGAATTCATTTTTATAAGCAGAGGAAAATAAAATGTTGCAAACACTCATGGCAGCAACAGCAACTTAGATAACAGGAAAATCAAACTAGATGAATATCAACCATGAACATTTTGTGTGTATGAGAGCCTTCTTCTGGGCAGAAGGACAGTGAGCAGCAGCACCACTTTAAGCACAGGGAGATATGTTATAAGCGAACTTAAGTAAGCTGTTGATATTCCTCCCACCTTAAAGGCTTCAATTTTATGCTAGGATACACTTTGCAAGAACCCGAAGTAAAAGGCAGATGTGAGAGCCAGTAAAAATCAGGAGAAGTATGGTGCAATTCCAGGGAAGAGCCATGGAAAAAAAAAAAGAAAAGATAGGTCTTTTAATACAAGCTTAACTTTCTGTAAAGTTTACAAATTTGTATCTTTAAGTTGTGAAGTAAATTCCACACAAATCTTCATCTATTTTGAGATTTCTTACTATTTTGATTACTTATTTATGAAGTAAAAAAAAAAAAATAGAGAACGAGAACTTTCACATTACTTAGGTTAAAAGATAAATCATTTATTAAACAAATTTTGTACATGATGAATCCTCTTTTGAATATCTTCAGTTAGGAATTGTTCAGAGTATATAACTCAGAGAATATGACATGATATTTAGGCTCGAGTTTGTCAAGTGACTCAGCCATATAGAAGAGAGGCTAATGATTTCTTGCTTAAGCATGCAGTAAAATTACTAGGGATGTGAAACTCAAAGACAACAAATAAAAACATTTCCTGACAGCAAAATAAATGACTAATGCACTTGAAAATAAATATATACTTATTTAATTTGCTCTAGGTTTAGCTGTGTTGCACTCAGTAGCAAGCTTTCACAGAGCAATGAAGTTGCAGTGCACACAGATGGCCCAACTTCTCAGAGGCATAGACATGTGTATCCATGAGTGGAAATGGATCAGCACTTTCTTCTAATTACTTTCATGAGAATTTCTGAGTTTGTTATTTTCCATCTAGAATAGTAATGTGCATTCATATTTTTCTTAAACTTCTGTGATTGTATTATTTGGATTATTATGAATCATAATTATTTTCCTAGGAGACAGTAAAATCAGTTTAATATTATATAAGCTATTTAATCTTTACTGTTATCCTGCAAGGTAGCTATGAAAATTTTATTTTATATATACAGATATATTAGCCAATCAAACCAGAAAAATCAAATAAATTGCTTAATATTTAACTCATAAGTTGTTAACCAACTTTTCAAAATCAAAGTTTTGATTACAAAGTTATGCTGTGTTTTTCTACTAAACCTGTCATGAATATATTACTTACTATTTTTCTTGTTCTTCATCCACATTTTTCCCAAGTTTTTGGAAACAAAGGGCAACCACAAACATATTCCAATGCCCCCATTCTATCATTATTTCACTGTTTTCATATAGCAATGCTACTTCCAGTCTATGCTCTATCTGAACTACAATAAATATTTTGCAGTTTGCATATTTTCATGTGTCTCTGCTCATGTTTTGGGAGATAATGAATATCTTTCAAATGTTTTACATCTATTAGAAATTCTTCCCAATAAGAGATTAATACTTATACATTCTTTTGGTCTTTCAACATTATAATTTGTTCTTAAAAAATAATAATAACAATAAAATAATAACAATAACAACAATAGAGCATTAATACTATGAAGAGTTACAATAATATGTATTGAATATTTAATGTATTTTTGGAACTGGGTTAGACCCTCTTACATAGCCCCTTTTATATAATTGTATCATTAAGTCAATGTTATAACACACTTTATAGAGATGGTAAAACTTAAGTTTGTCTGGATTAAGCATTGTTGTTAGGAGTACAAAGCATGTAAGTGATGCAACATTTTTCTTTTTTAACTTTAGAACTTAATTTTAATTAGTTCTAATTTAATTTTAAATTTTAATTTTAGTTAGAGATTCTAATTTTAGAACAAACTCCTAAGCATCATACTACACAAATTTCCATATTTCTGGACACCTCATAATCACAAGTATTTTCTGAAACATTTTATTTGCTGCATATTCATTTGTTTAAAGCAAATCAGGAGGTAATTGCTTATTTGTATTATTTTGAATCTTTTTTTTAAAAGATCATGTAATCTTCAATAGCTATTTAACAATCTGAAGTGAACTGAAGGAAGAAGTCCTTCATGAGCAGAGATTTCTTCATCTCATGCAGTGCATCAAAGTCACATCACCACACCACAAACAATGTCATCAACACCAGACCCATCATAACTATTATCACCACTGCCCCCATCATATTGTTAATCAACTATACTACCAATATAAAATAAAATTTTTTAAAATGAAATTCATGGTTACTTTATTATTCACACTCTTTGACAATAAATCTTGAATTTCTAAATTGATGATTTACAGAGCTATGCTCTTAATAAAATTTGTTGCCTACTTGTTTTGTGATGAAGGAGAAAGAAGATAATGTTTCAGGGAGAAAAAAAAGTATTATTTTCAAATTTCATAAGATAGTTTGTCTTTTGTCTTCATTACCATTTGATTCTGAGAAATATCTTAGAAAATTATATTCATTTCTCTTTTGGAGCCTAGGAGAAGCAAGACATGAAGGAAAAATAATAGAAAAGACAGAACAATTCTTTATTTTCTTTATTATAATGGCTAAACATAATGGGAAAGCATATTTTTGGAAAGATAATTTCATTAAGATAGTCCCACTTAAATGAGTGAATTGATATAGTTAACAATAATGTATTGCCTCAGAGTTAACCTGCACAAGTGTTATTCTCATTATTAAACATTGCATCTTTATTCTATACTTTTAATTCATGATTTCCTTGTATAGTAAATGGATGTAAATAGGTAAAAAGTAAAATCCAATGATCTGTAACTGTATCTCCTCTCCATTTCTCTCCTCCCATGCTCTTTCCAAAGTCTCATCTTCTTTGCTAATAGGTTTCATGTACTGGTCCTGGAATAAAGATTGCTGCTTAGGTCATAGGTGGCCATGTGTGACAGGTTCTGCAGAAAACCTTTCTCTACTGACAGAGGTGTGGAGCTTTGGTGATAGCAGGGGAATATAACAACATCTGATGGTGCTCTATTGACACAGAGAGTCCTGGCAACAGAGGACATGGTGTAGCAATTAGATGAAGACAGAGATCAGAATTATTTTTTAATTGTAGTTAACTTACAATGGTGTGTTAATTTCTGTGTTATAGCAAAGTGACTCACTTATACATCTATTTAGATTATTTTTAATCTATTTTCTATTATGGTTTATCACAGGATAGCGAATATAGTTTACTGTACAATACAGCAGGACCTTGTTGCTTACCCATCCTATATATAATAGAGTGCATCTACTAATCCCAAACTCCCAATCCACCCCCACCCCCACCTCCCACTTGGCAACCACAAGTGGTGTTCTCTGCGTCAGTGAGATAGGTTCACGTGTCATATTTTATAAGTTACACCACACTGCATTTGTCTTTCTGACCTACTTCATTTAGGATGATAATCCCCAGGTCCATGTATTACTGCACACAGCATTATGTCATTCTTTTATGGCTAAATAATAATCCATGTATATATGTAGCATATTTTGTTTATCCAGTCATCTGTCAATGGACATTTAGTTTGTTTCCATGTCTTGGCTGTTTTGAATAGTGCTGCTATGAACATAGAGGTACATGTTTCTTCTTTAATTTTATCTCGATATATGCCCTCAAATTTGGAACATTTCATGAATTTTTGTCATCTTTGTGCAGGAACCATGCTAATCTTCTCTGTATCACCCCAATTTTAGCATATATGTGCTGTTGAAATGAGCAAGAGAATTGGATTTAAAGAAGTGTTTTACCATGGACTCCAAAATAACTAAGCTCACTGAGGTTAAATAAAAGACAAGTGGTTCATAATTAATCATTGTTATGAATATGAATATGACTATGAATAACAGTGACGGCTGAGTCACTCTTGTTAATACTCTGTAACTAACTAAACAATTAATTAAAAGAATTTGGAAAATATTGTAAGCAAGGTGGAAATTATAGTAGATAATCGACACTCATTAAACACTAGGTCTCCCAGTTTCCCATTTTTTAGTGAAAAATAATAGCCTTCAATAGCATCAACAACTACAAAATTACAAAGTATCATGTTTGTCACTAGAAGCTTATTCATAGAAGCTTGTGAGGCAGTCAGAGATACAAGGCTGATGCACAGATCCGAAAGCCTTTACAATTGGGAATGCAAAATGACTATATGCCACAAATGTCTATTGAAAAGAATTTGTATTGATACATGGTGCTCCCCAGGTGGTGCTAGTGGTAAACAACCCACCTGCCAGTGCAGGCGACTTAAGAGATGCTGGTTTGATCCCTGGGTTGAGAAGACCCCCCTGGAGAAGGGAATGGCTACTCACTCCAGTATTCTTGCCTGGAGAATCCCATGGACAGAGGAGCCTGGTGGGCTGCAGTCCATGGGGGTCATGAAGAGTCGGACATGACTGAAGTGACTTAGTATGCATGCATTGATACATGATCTTTACCTAGAGATCTTTAGATCCTTAAATTTTCAGCAAAGTCAATGATTAGATTAAAACTTTATTTTAAAAAATATCTCATCACTTATTTTAAAAGTTTCTATGTCACACTATTTATAGGAAATCATGTCGTTAAGATAATGCTTCATTTCAAAACATACTGGAGCCCATGGGGCTTTATATGACATGTTTAAGGAATGTATAATTTTCATCATCCCCACACTATAATGTGCAACATTATTTGCCTTTGAGAAGAATTAATGAAAACATAACTTGACATTATGATTATGGACATCTGTCTTTGTTTATATTCATCTCGGCTTAATGCAGAAATGTCAAAGAAAGTATGTAGGGTGAATACTGTGTATCTTTCAGTTTTACTCTCATTGCTCAGCACAAAGAGATGAAAAAGGCATTGTGCTTCTTGTGTGGTAGGAATTTAGCTAATGGATATATAAAGCAAACAAAGCTGGAAGGAAAAGTTTTATTGCTCCATCCTGGACCATATGGATTTTTGTGGCTTTTGTTTTTACTTTATTGGATGTTGTTGTTGTTGTTGTTTAAAGGATGCTTAATTTGAAAGATCTGGAACCTCACTAAAATTTGGATTCATACCAACACAAAACTTGGTCTTAAAACATACTAAAACTTTGCTTATTCTCTTGCCAAGGAAAAGGAGTCACACATGTTTGGATATCTCTGTAGAAATCCAAAGGACTGACAATAAGGAGGAAAATACTTTCTGCTTAAGCTATTGCAAATTTTTCCCTTTACAACAGGAAAAAAAAGAAAATATTTGATGATAAACATGACTACATAATATTAACTATTTTTACTAATATTTAATAGCTAATACTGTTTTAACCAAGGCTACTAATGATATAAATATCCCAGGATTCATATTTTGTTTTAGTCAGATTTAACTACCCAATAGTTGTTTTCTTGATATATGGACTTACAGAATCAAATTGCCTTTTTACTAGCTCCTTTTATTCCAGGTAAATCTAAAATGCAGAATGTTATTTATACTAGTTTATATTAGTGACAGGACTTCCCAGGTGGCATGAGTGGTAAAGAACTGCCTGACAATGCAGGACACAAAAGAGACTCAGGTTCGATCCATGCGATGGGAAGATCCCCTGGAGGAGGGAATGGCAACCCACTCCAGTATTCTTGAGTGGAGAATCCAATTGAAAGAGGATCCAATTGAAAGAGGAGTCCATAGGGTTGCAAAGAGTCAGACACGGCTGAAGTGACTTAGCATGCATGCATGCACATTATTAGAGACATTTCAATTTAGAATATGTAATCAAAATGTATTTATATGGACCAGCAATTCTTTCTTTTTTATAGATATTAATGACATAAATTTTTTAACCAATAATTATGACAAGAATGTGATGGAGGCAGATTTTTTATTTTAAAAAATAAAATATATAAAAATATAACATATTTTAAATTTTTGAAATTTATATTGAAATTCAAATAAACTCTTTAAGGTGGCTGTGTTTCATGTAATATTTATTCTTAATACATATAATATTTATATTTTAGAAAAAACTTATTAAGTTAATAATCAATATTATGGATTATTACCTGTGCAAAAAAAGATATTAGCTTCCTTGTGTCATATCCAAGCATGCATCTTTCTTCCATTTACCCTACCAATACTGTTTGCCACAGAATTTATTTGCTTCCTGTTTATGTTTCTATCTATGGACATATGGTTAATGGCTGAGAAATGTTAATCAACCCTAAAAGCAGAAAGGAAGTATTAGCCTCACCTGGCAGCTTCACAGTTGAATTATTAGTTCCAAGGTTTATCCCTAGAATTTGAATCAGTCAACATTCTAACAAAATTTCCCTGGTGTACTTCTGAAGATTCTGACTCCATAAATCTTTAGTGAGACTTGAGACATTTTGCTTCTAAACATATTTCAAATGATATCAGCGCCTCTGACCCTCCAACGACCCTTTGCAGCATGATGTCTGGAATCATGGTTAGCAAGCTCTGGGAGTTGGTGATGGACAGGGAAGCCTGGCTGCTGAAGTCCATGGGGTCACAAAGAGTCGGGCATGACTGAGCAACTGAACTGAACTGAACTTCATTAACTGTATATATATTTTTTTCCTACAGTTAACACTAACACCGGTTTTTAAAAATAAATATCATTTATTCAGCCCTTTACTTTCTGACAGGACTTAGCTTTCTCTTTACAGTCAAACACACCAAATAATAGATGTCCCTTTTTCTTTGTATGTCCTAATATTTTATTTTTGTTTAGAAAGCAGAAAATCTTTCATTCTGCTATGCATTATTTGTTAGTTAAATGCTATCATTTTTGGTCTCAAATAGAACCTCCCCAAAAAGTAACAAAATCATATGATATATATAAAACATATATGTATAGATAAATATTTCAAACAACCTCAGATTATGATAGGCAACATAATGGCTATATATATATATATATATATACACACACACATATGTTTGTATATATTAACTTTGGGAAATATAATTTGGTTACTTCTCCATTTATCAAATCTCAGATGCTATCAATCTTTCATGCTAGATGACTTACATTCAGTTCAGTTTAGTAGCTTAGTCGTGTCTGACATCTGACTCTTTGTGACCCCATGGACTATAGCAAGCCAGGATTCTCTGTCCATCACCAACACCTGAAGCTTGCTCAAATTCATGTCCATTGAGTCAGTGATGCCTTCCAACCATCTCATCCTCTGTCGTCCCCTTCTCCTCCTGCCTGCAATCTTTCCCAGCATCAGGGTGTTTTATAATGAGTCCATTTTCTGCATTAGGTGGCCAAAGTATTGGAACTTCAGCTTCAGCATCAGTCTTTCCAATGAATATTCAGGAGTGATTTCCTTTAGGATGGACTGGTTGGATCTCCTTGCTGTCCAAGGGACTCTCAAGAGTCTTCTCAAACACCACAGTTCAAAAGTTTCAATTTTTCAGCACTCAGCTTTCTTTATAGTCCAACTCTCACATCCATACAAGACTACTGGAAAAACTGTAGCTTTGACTAGACTGACCTTTGTCAGCAAAGTAATGTCTCTGCTTTTCAATATGCTGTCTAGGTTTGTCATAGCATTTCTTTCAAGGAGCAAGCATCTTTTATTTCATGGCTACAGTCATTATCTGCAGTGATTTTGGAGCACAGGAAAATAAAGTCTCTCACAGTTTCCACTGTTTCCCCATCTAGTTGCCATGCAGTGATGGGACTGGATGCCATGATCTTAGTTTTCTGAATGTTGAGTTTTAACCCAACTTTTTCACCCTCCTCTTTCACTTTCATCAAGAGGCTGTTTTGTTCTTCTTCACTTTCTGCCATAAGAGTGGTGTCATCTGCGTATCTGAGGTTATTGATATTTCTGGCAAAAACTTGATTGTGCTTCATCCAGCCTGAAGTTTGCATGATGTACTAGACATATAAGTTAAATAACCAGGGTGACAATATAAAACCTTGAGGGACTCCTTTCCCAGTTTGCAACCAGTCAATTGTTTCATGTTCAGTTCTAACTGTTGCTTCTTGATCTACATACAGATATCTCAGGAGGCAGGTCTGGTGGTGGTACACCCATCTCTTTGAGAATTTTTCAGTTTGTTGGTATCCACACAGTCAAAGCTTTGGGGTATTCAATAAAGCAGAAGTAGATGTTTTCCTGGAATTCTCTTGCTTTTTCAATGTTCCAACGGATGTTGGCAATTTGAAAATCTGGTTCCTCTGCCTTTTCTAAATCCAGCTTGAACATCTGGAAGTTCATGGTTTACATACTGTTGAAGCCTGGCTTGGAGAATTTTGAGCATTATTTTGCTAGCATGTGAGATGAGTGCAATTGTGTGGTAGCTTGAACATTCTTTGGCATTGCCCTTCTTTGGAGTTGGAATGAAAATTGATTTTTTCCTGTCCTGTGGCCACGGCTGAATTTGTCAAATTTGCTGGTATAGTGAGTGCAGCACTTTCACAACATCATCATTTAGGACTTGAAATAGCTCAGCTGGAATTCCATCACCTCCACTAGCTTTGTTCCTGGTGATTCTTTCTAAGGCCCCCTGAACTTCGCATTCCAGGATGTCTGACTCTAGGTGAGTGATTACACCACTGTGATTATCTAGGTCATTAAAATCTTTTTGTATAATTCTTCTGTGTATTCTTTTCACCTTTTCTTAGTATCTCCTGCTTCTGTTAGGTCCATGCCATTTCTATCCTTTATTGTGTCCATCTTTGCCTGAAATATTCCCTTGGTATCTCTAATTTTCTTGAAGAGATCTCTAGTCTTTCCCATTCCTTTGTTTTCCTCGTTTCTTTGCATTGATCACTGAGGAACACTTTCTTATTTTTCCTTGTTTTTTTTTTTTTTGAACTCTACATTCAAATGGGTATATTTTTCTTTTTATCCTTTGCCTTTACCTTCTCTTCTTTCCTCAGTTATTTGTAAGGCCTCCTCAGACAACCATTTTGCCTTTTTGCATTTCTTTTTCTTGGGGATGGTCTTGATTACTGCCTCCTGTACAATGTCATGAACCTCCGTCCATAGATCTTCAGGCACTCTGTTTATCAGATCTAATCCCTTGAATCTATTTGTCACTTCCACTGTATAATAATAAGGGATTTGATTTAGGTCATACCTGAATGGTCTAGTGGTTTTTCCTACTTTCTTCAATTGAAGTCTGAATTTGGCAATAAGGAGTTCATGATCTAAGCCACAGTCATCTCTCCATCTTGTTTTTGCTGACTTCTCCATCTTTGACTGCAAAAAATTTAATCAATCGGATTTAGGTATTGACCATCTGGTGATGTCCATGTGTAGTTTTCTCTTGTGTTGTTGAATGAAGGTGTTTTCTATGACCAGTGTGTTTTCTTGGTAAAACTCTGTTAGCCTTTGCCCTGCTTCATTTTGTGCTCTAAGGCCAAGTTTGCCTGTTACTTCAGATATCTCTTGACTTCCAACTTTTGCATTCCAGTCCCGTATGATGAACAGAACATCTTTTATGGGAGTTAGTTCTAGAAGGTCTTCTAGGTCTTCATAGAACTGTTCAACTTCAGCTTCTTCAACACTGCTGGTTGGGGCATAGACTTGAATTATTGTGATACTGAATGGTTTCCCTTGGAAACGAACAGAGATCATTCTGTCGTTTTTGAGATTGCATCCAAGTACTTCATTTCAGACTCTTTTGTTGACTATGAGAGCTACTCCATTTCTTCTAAGGGATTCTTGCCAACAGTAGTATATATAATGGTCATTTGAATTAAATTCACCCATTCCAGTCCATTTTAGTTCACTGATTCCTAAAATGTAAATGTTCACTCTTGTTATCTCCTGCTTGACCACTTCTAATTTACCTTGATTCATGGACCTAACATCCCAGGTTCCTATGCAATATTGCTCTTTACAGAATTAGACTTTATTTCCATCACCAGTCACATCCACAACTGGGTGTTATTTTCTCTTTATTCTTTCTGGAGTTATTTCTTTACTCTTGTCCAGTAACATATTGGGCATATACGGACCTGGGAGTTCATCTTTCAGTGTCATATCCTTGCCTTTTCATACTGTTTTTGGGGTTCTCAAGCAAGAATACTGAAGTGGTTTTCCATTATCTTCTCCAGTGGACCAAGTTTGTCAGAACTCTCCACCATGACCTGTCCTTCTTGGGTGGCCCTATAGGGCATGGCTCATAATTTCATTGAGTTAGACAAGGCTGTGGTTCATGTGATCAGTTTTATTAGTTTTATGTGATTGTGGTCTTCATTCTGTCTGAAGGATAAGGATAAGAGGTTTATGCAAGCTTCCTGATGAGAGAGACTGACTGTGGGGAAACTGAGTCTTGTTCTGATGGGTGGGGCCATGCTCAGTACACCTTTAATCCAATTTTCTGTTGATGGGTGGGACTGTGTCCCCTCCCTGTCTTTTGACCTGAGGCCAAACTATGGTGCAGTAATGAAGATAATTACCTAATTCAAAAGGTCCCATGCACCAACTGCCTCACTCAGTGCCCCTGACCCTGCAGCAGGCCAGGGACAATCCACGCCTCTGCTGATGAGTTATGTTAGGGAACTTTGTAATCTTAATGATAATTCAATCTTCTCAATTTAAAACGAGAATAATAATATTTTATTTTTTGAATTGTGGTGTTGGAGAAGACTCTTGAGTGTCCCTTGGACAGGAAGGAGATCCCACCAGTCCATCCTAAAGGAAATCAGTCCTGAATATTTATTGGAAGGATTGATGCTGAAGCTGAAACTTCTATACTTTGGCCACCTGATGTGAAGAACTGACTCATTGGAAAAGACCCTGATGTTGGGAAAAGATTGAAGGTGGGAGGAGAAGGTGATGACAGATGAGATAGTTGGGTTGCATCACCGGCTCAGTGGACATGAGTTTGAGTAAATTCCAGGAGTTGGTGATGGACAGGGAAGCCTGGCATGCTGCAGTCCATGGGGTCACAAAAAGTCAGACATGACTGAGAGACTGAACTGAACTGATAATGTATTATTAAGGTAATAAAAAATCCATACTTAAAAGGAGTGCTTGACAGATTAATAATACTTAGAAGTTCTAAAGAATATTCAGAAGTTGCAAAGTGTAGACTTTTCTTAATATTGTTCAGAAGAATGGGTTTCTTGGTATGTTTTATTTAATTTTTAAATTTTTTAATGGAGTATAGTTGATTTATAGTATCTTGTGTTAGTTTCTGCTATACAGCAAAGTGAATCTGTTAGGCATATACATATATCCACAGTGTTTAAAGATTTTTTTCCCCATATAAGTGATTACAGAGCATTGAGTAGAGTTTCCTGTGCTATACATTGTGTGTGTGTTTGTGTGTGTGTGTGTGTGTGAGCATGTGTGCATGTGCACACTCAGTCAGGTCCGACTCTTTGCAAACCCATAGACTATAGTCCACCAGGCTCCTCTGTCCATGGGATTCTCTAGGAAAGAATACTGGACTGGGTAGCCATTCCCTTTTCCAGGGGATCCTCCAGACCCAAGGCTTGAACCCAAGTCTCCATCACAGGCAGATTCTTTACCATCTGAGCCACAGGGAAACACATGCTACACAGTCGTAGGTCTTTTTAGATATCTATTTTATACATAGTGGTATGTATATGTCAATCCCAATCACCTAATTTGTCTCTCTCCCCTTTTCTCCTTTGGTAACCATAAGTTTGTTCTCTACATCTTTTACTCTATTCTTGTTTTGTATTTTTACTTGTACCTTTTTTGTTTTAGATTCTGCATATTATCAATATCATATGGTTTTGTCTTTCTCTGCCAGACTTTACTCAATATGATCATCTCTAAGTCCATCCATGTCTCTGCAAATGACATTGTTTCATTCTTTGTATAGCTCAGTAATAATCCATTGTATATATGTACCACATCTTCTTTATCCATTCCTCTGTCAGTGGACACTTAGGCTTCTTCCACATCTTGGCTATTGTAGACAGTGCTATAATAAACACTGGGGTGCAAGTATCCTTTTGGATTATTGAATTCTCCATATGTATGCCCAGGAGTGGGGTTGTTGGATCATATGGTAGTTCTATATTTATTTTCTTAAGGAAATTTTATACTGTTCTGCATAACGGTTGTACCAATTTATATACCCACCTATAGTGTAGGAGGGTTCCATTTTATCCACACACTCTGCAAATTTGTTGTGTGTAGACTTTTTAATGATGGCCAATTATCTCACAGCAGCTTGAGTTACATTACTCTGATATTTACTGATGCTGAACATCTTTTCATGTGCTTTTTAGCCATCTGTGTATCTTATGTGGAGAAATGTCTATTTAGATCTCCTGTCCATTAAAAAAAAAAAAAACAACAACTTTACCATTGATCTGCATGAGCTGTTTTGGAGATTAATTTCTTGTCAGTTTCTTCATTTGCAAATATTGTCTCCCATTCTATGGGTTGTCTTTTGATTTTGTTTACAATTTATTTTGCTGTGCAGAAACTTTTAAGTTTAATTAGGTCCCATTTGTTTATCATTGTTTTTATTTTCATTACTCAAGGGGGTGGATCAAAAACATATTGCTGTGATTAATGTCAAAGAGTTCTACCTATGTTTTCCTCTAAGAGTTTTATACTGTCCATCATTACATTTAAGGATTTGGTCCATTTAGAGTTTATTTTTGTATATGGTGTTAGAGTGCTCTAGTTTCATTTTTTTATATGCAGTTGTCCAGTTCTCCCAGCAGCATTTATTTAAAAGACTCTCTTTTCTTCATTGTATTTTCTTGACTCCTCTGTTGTTGATCATAGATATATGAATTTATTTCTGGGCTTTCTATCCTGTTTCATTGATCTATATTTCTGTTTTTGTGCCAATGCCATACTGTTTTGATCACTGTAATCTTATATTATAGAAGTGAAGTCAGGCAGTCTGCTTCCTCAGTTTCATTTTTCTTTCTCAGGATTGCTTGGCTATTTGGAGCCTCTTATGTTTCCTTATAAATTTAATTTTTTTTTTGTTCTAGTTCTGTGAAAAATGCTGTTGGTATTTTGATAGCAATAATATTAATAGGAGCAAATACACTATAATAAGACCAGTCTGAGTAGGGAATAGCAAAAAGGAAATATGTAATATGTCTTGATTCTTATTTTTTGGTATTTTTTTTTCTTTTTAACTCATGAAGTTACACTGGTAATGTGGCCAGAGTATCAACAGTGACAAGAGGCAGGTTAAATGTGTGTTAGTCTTTTTACTGACAATATGAGTTTATCTGAAAGCTGCATTAATAATCAGCTATTTTTTATTCATGGCAGTGGTAACTGAGATGCAATTTAATGTATGCTGACTCTATTAAGTAGATTAGTTTCACTTAATATTAACCCATATTAACCATTTTTCAAACTCATATCCTAGTTTTCTACTTTTGGATTATTTTTAATACCTAAAAAAGTAATACTGTAAATATTATTATGTGTAATCAAAATTTAAGTTTTAGCCTGAAATCATCTTCATCCTTTATATAAATATCCAGCACCATCTATTAAACTGTTGTCTCTCAGCTCTAAATCTGCTATTTTATACTCATCTTTGTGATGCAGAAACTAAAATCCTGCAAAATGCTTTTCTGTTTTGGGTGCCAGCTACCACCCAACGAGGCATTGCCAACAGTGAGCACTTGAAAGAATCTGCAAGGTTGGAGAAGGAATAAAGAGCTTTTACTTTTTACTTTTTCATATGCTTACAGCTATTTTATATTACATTTTAGTTGCTTACTGTTACTTCTGTTCCAATTTTTACTGCCACATAACAAACAACCTCCAAAATGTAACATTCTGTAGGTATAGAACTCCCATTTTAAAAAATATAATAGACTAGTCGTAGTTCAAGGGCTCAGTATGGGCTTGACTTGGGGTGTCTTGTGCCACTGAAGTTAGCTATTGACTAAAATTGAAGTCATGCAATCATCACCTGGCATAATCGATCCTTCATACAGGATGATTCATTTCATTGCTAGCAGCTGATGCTGGCTGTCAACTGGTAGCTCAGTTAGGCTGCTGCTGCTGCTGCTGCTAAGTCATTTCAATCGTGTCTGACTCTTTGCGAACCCATAGACGGCAGCCCACCAGGCTCCCCCATCCCTGGGATTCTCCAGGCAAAAACACTGGAGTGGGTTGCCATTTCCTTCTCCAATGCGTGAAAGTGAAAAGCCAAACTGAAGTTGTTCAGTCGTGTCCGACTCTTAGTGACCCCATGGACTGGAGCCTACCAGGCTCCTCCGTCCATGGGATTTTCCAGGCAAGAGTACTTGGAGTGGGGTGCCATTGCCTTCTCCGTCAGTTAGGCTACTTACTATTAATCCAATACATACAAATGGGTTCTACACCACAGTAGTGTCAGGGCAGATAGATTTTTTACATAGCGAGAGATTGTCCCACAAGTGTTCCATGAGAAACAGAGGAAACTTTTCAGACATAAACTCAAATTACACAACATCACTTGTGATGCATTTTCTTGGCTAGCATTATGATAGTGAATTAAAGGAAGGGGACATAACCCTCACCTCTCTGTTGAAGAACCATCTGAAAAGCCTGGAACCAGGGCCATGGAGCCCCTTCTCAAAGCACAGATACAACTTCTGACAGATCTGAGCTTCAGTTCTTTAAGGCTGCCCTTTCAAACTTCAAACTTTTAAGAATCCCAACTTCTTCCCTTTGTTCTGCATTTTCTAAGGAACACTTTAGTCTTTTTAATTTTCTTTTACAGTTACCTAAATAAAACCTTGCATCAAATTAAGAATTGTTAATACTAAATTTTCTAATTAAAATAACCGCTGTGGTTTTTGCCTGCACTTTGACACAGAAATTCACACAGAAAATAAATATTTTGAGACAAATGAAAGCTGACCAGACCAATAATTAGAAGAAAAAAAAAAAAAAACTAATGAAATATTTCAAACTATTTTTGAAGAGTTTAATCATATGTGGATATATTGATACTTCAAAGGAAATTTATTTTATATGAATTATATCATTTTATCAAGGACTAACTACTCACTTGTTTTTGCTGTGCCCAGTACCTTGATCCTCAAAGGATTTATATATTAAAGTTTGATGCAGAATACTAGGAGGTAAAATATAGAAGTTTTAGGACATTTCATAGCAATTCATTTACTTAAATAGCTGAAAGTTTTTTTTGATAAAAATGTATCCAAATGAATACATTCACTGTGATCACATAAAAATTTTATTATATTGTTGAAAAAAGAATATTGCTATATTTATGATACATATATGGGCATAGGTAAGTATATATAATTTATATACTCAAATATAGTGATAACTATTTCAGTAAAGATTAATTTCCTTCAAAATTTTGAAGCACATATTTTTTATGGTTCAGCTGTTTAATGAAATTGTTTTACCATTCCTTAAAACATATAAACCCATAATATCTCTGAAATTCATCACTATCAGTACATTTTTTTCTTATTTTGGCACTTTCATGATTTTAAATCCTTTTTCCTTCCAGAGTTTAAAATTCTTGGTAAGCATTTGTCCTTGAGTAGATAGATCTTTAGTGTTAACCTCAAACTCTAAATGTCTCAATTCCTTCATTAGTAGCAGAGAAATATCATTTTCCTTATTTAATATTAAAAATGTCTGAAAAAATAAAATATCTGTTAGGTTTCTTTGATTTTATATATCCTAAGGAGATAATGGATTTAAATATGATGAGACAGAAGGAGTAAAAGTATTAACAGAGCTACCAACTAAGAGCAAGCTGTAAGAACGCGCCAAAGTACTTGCGTTAGAATCCTGGTTTTTCTCCTTACTAACTCTGTAATACACACTGAGTGAGTTACTTCACCACTTTGTCCTTCGTTTTTTTTCAGCTTCAAAATGGCCACTAACTCATACAGTCATTAAGAAGATTAAGTGTGTTAATATACTCAAAGTACTTAGAAATATTTGGCACATGGTAAGAGCTATAAAAGTGTTAGCTATCATTGTGTCAACTACAAAGAAAGATTTACTTCTGAGAAATAGCACACCTTACTTAAATTTTTTATGATGCAATCACTAAGGTTACTTAAGGCTGTAATACATTTTCTCAAAGAAATTCTAAATGGGTTTTAAGAACAAGGGAAAAGGTACCTTGAAAAATCTTCATTTTGAAACATTTCTAAGAGTTAAGCACAATTCACATATCTGACCCAAGTAAATGTGCACCACACAAAAATGATGTAGTTTTTAAATTATTATTCATTAAGTGTATTAAAAATATTTACGTTAAACACATGTTGTTAATAAAGTTACTATTAGTTATAAACTGGACATAATGTAACCTGTGGAAAAGTTTAACTAAGTCAGTAACAGCTAAATATTACATATAGAAATGTTTTGAAAAGTAGTATTATGATAAAAATATTGAGAAATACATCTATAAATAAGAAATGTATTATTTTCTCAGAGACGAATCGTTAGGTAACACCAACCTATCAAAGTAGCCAATAGCTTATTAATAAGAAAAAAGCATGAAAAATACTTTCTCACTTAGAGAGAAAATAGAAATTATATTATTACAAATCCATCCTAGGATTATGTTGCTATTTTTCACAGCATTTGCATAGCTTGAATATCAAAAAATAAATCAATTGAGCAAAAATTACAGCACTTTATTGAAATGTGAATTTTCATAATTTATTCAAGTTAATGGTCCCACTTTTGACATTGTGTGATTCTAAAATCATTAGAATTCTAGTTGATAAGCTAAACAGGCTAATTCTGGCCCTCAAAACAATAAATCAGATAGTTATATGACTTCTGTATACAAGAAAGATAATCATTCCTGAAGCAAATGTTGCTTTATATGAAAAAAAGCAAAAGAAAGTTCAACAACAAATGATAATGCATAAGGTAAAATACTTCCAAATTTATGATACTTTCAAATTGTGGTGTGGATCTTGAGAGTCCTTTGGACAGCAAGGAGATCAAACCTTTTTTTTTTTTTTAATTTTATTTTATTTTTAAACTTTACATGATTGTATTAGTTTTGCCAAATATCAAAATGAATCCATCACAGGTTTAATCATAAGAGATTATCAACTTTGAAAATTCATTGGAAGGACTGATGCTGACGCTGAAACCACGATACTTTGGCCACATGATGCAAAGAGCCACTTACTGGAAAAACTCTGATGCTGGGAAAGATTGAAGGCAAAGGAGAAGAGGGTGGCAGAGGATGAGATGGTTAGATAAAATCACTGACTCATCAATGGACATGAATTTGAGAAAACTCTGGGAGATAGTGAAGGGCAGGGAAGCCTGGAGTGTGCAGTCCACAGTCCACGGGGTTGCAAAGAGTTGGACACGACTTAATGACTGAACAATAACAACAACAAGATAAAGTTCAGTATAAGTTAAATAAATGATAAAAATATTTTATAAAATGAAAAAGTATATATATATTTGCTTAATTTGAGTGCAGTTCATAAATTTTAGTTGGTTAAAAAACAACTTTATGGAAGAGTTAGCTAGTCCCGGTGTTTTCTTTAATACATGAGTGAAATTTTTAAAAATTAGAGACCAATTTTACATAAAGTATCTTCCTATGTTTGTATTACTTTGACAGTATAAGACATGAAACTACTTCAGTTATATAAGATAGAACTTACTAAAAGCCTTAATATTTACATATCTTCCAGTAATATATGATTTTACATATAATCCCAGAGAGGTCAAATTTCTTTCACAGAGTTACAAAGAAAGAAAATATATGCCTAAATATTTGTATCTTAGGGTTTCCCCAATGGCTCAGCAGGTGAAGAATCCATCTGCAATGCAGGAGACCTGGGTTTGATCCGTACGTTGGGAAGATCCCCTGCAGAAGGAAAAGGCAACCCATACCAGAATTCTTAACTGAAAAATTCCATGGACAGAGGAGCCTGGTGGGCTACAGTCCATGGGGTCGCAGAGAAGAACATGACTGAATGACTAAGCACCCCTAGCACCAGTTGTATCTTAAGTCTAGCTCCCCATTTAGTTCTATTTCTTGGTGCCTCAAGTAGCCAGTACAGCAGTAAATATACATCACATAAACATATACATATATATATATTAAATATTTAAATATATAGAAGTTTGTAATAAATCATAGTAGAATTCCATTTTAATGAATATTTTCATAAGGTCCATTTTGAAGCGATGCATTTGTAACAATTTTGTGAAGTTTCACTCTCTGAAATTTGAAAAATGTAAAAACAAACTCCTATAAATTAGAATGATTCATAATTTGAACTATTCAATAGAAAAATTATGATTTAAAAAATTTGAGTTAATATCTTAATTGTGGCTGAAATAGCACTGAATTTCAAATATGCTTAATAAAATTTCATAGCTTTTCACTTTGATTGGTAAAGAGTTTATTCATTTAAAATCTGTCATCTATTATCATTTATCTCATTTTATTAAGCATGATCATAAGTTTAAATATTCATACATAAATATATGCAAAATATCATGAAATACTTTGCAAGAGAAAGTTATGTAACCATAGCCATTGTTCAGTTTGTATTTGTTAATTTTTTAGTCATTTATTTATTCAATCAACAAAATCTTTATTAATGCTTATGTGTGCATGCTATATTTAGCAATGGATATAAAAAAGATCTTCATGACCCAGATAATCACGATGTTGTGATCATTGACCTAGAGCCAGACATCCTGGAATGTGAAGTCAAGTGGGCCTTAGAAAGCATCACTATGAACAAAGCTAGTGGAGGTGATGGAATTCCAGTTGAGCTATTCCAAATCCTGAAAGATGATGCTGTGAAAGTGCTGCACTCAATATGCCAGCAAATTTGGAAAACTCAGCAATGGCCACAGGACTGGAAAAGGTCAGTTTTCATTCCAATTCCAAAGAAAGGCAATGCCAAAGAATGCTCAAACTACCGCACAATTTCACTCATCTCACATGCTAGTAAAGTAATGCTCAAAATTCTCCAAGCCAGGCTTCAGCAATATGTGAACCGTGAACTTCCTGATGTTCAAGCTGGTTTTAGAAAAGACAGAGGAACCAGAGATCAAATTGCCAACATCCACTGGATCATCAAAAAAGCAAGAGAGTTCCAGAAAACATCTATTTCTTGCTTTACTGACTATGTCAAAGCCTTTGACTGTGTGGATCACAATAAACTGTGGAAAATTCTGAAAGAGAGATGGGAATCCCAGACCACCTGACCTGCCTCTTGAGAAATTTGTATGCAGGTCAGGAAGCAAGAGTTAGAACTGGACATGGAACAACAGACTGGTTCCAAATAGGAAAAGGAGTATGTCAAGGCTGTATATTGTCACCCTGTTTATTTAACTTATATGCAGAGTACATCATGAGAAACGCTGGGCTGGAAGAAGCACAAGCTGGAATCAAGATTGCTGGGAGAAATATCAATAACTTCAGATATGCAGATGACACCACCCTTATGGCAGAAAGTGAAGAGGAACTCAAAAGCCTCTTGATGAAAGTGAAAGTGGAGAATGAAAAGTTGGCTTAAAGCTCAACATTCAGAAAACGAAGATCATGGCATCTGGTCCCACCACTTCATGGGAAATAGATGGGGAAACAATGGAAACAGTGTCAGACTTTATTTTTCTGGACTCCAAAATCACTACAGATGGTGACTGCAGCCATGAAATTAAAAGACGCTTACTCCTTGGAAGGGAAGTTATGACCAACCTAGATAGCATATTGGAAAGCACAGACATTACTTTGCCAACAAAGGTCCGTCTAGTCAAGGCTATGGTTTTTCTTGTGGTCATGTATGGATGTGAGAGTTGGACTGTGAAGAAGGCTGAGCACTGAAGAATTGATGCTTTTGAACTGTGGTGTTGGAGAAGACTCTTGAGAGTCCTTTGGACTGCAAGGAGATCCAACCAGTCCATTCTGAAGGAGATCAGCCCTGGGATTTCTTTGGAAGGAATGATGCTAAAGCTGAAACTCCAGTACTTTGGCCACCTCATGTGAAGAGTTGACTCATTTGAAAAGACTCTGATGCTGGGAGGGATTGGGAGCAGGAGGAGAAGGGGACGACAGAGGATGAGATGGCTGGATGGCATCACTGACTCGATGGACGTGAGTCTGAGTGAACTCCGGGAGTTGGTGATGGACAGGGAGGCCTGTCGTGCTGCGATTCATGGGATCACAAGGAGTCGGACACGACTGAGCGACTGATCTGATCTGATAAAAAAGATTATTGATTCCAATTATAGCTGGTTATAGAAAAAACTATCAGCAATCTCCAAATAAGGCTCAGAATTTCTGTCATAGTTAAGAAATAATTTTGTTACCTCTTTAGCTAACATAAAGCAAAAAGCACTTGTGATGGAATTCAAAATGGACCCAAATATCTTCCCCAAAAGAGTAGTAAAACACTGAGTGGACCTCTTCTCTTTCAGAACACCAGCCATGAATTATCTACGGGTGCTTTGTGGGAGCCAATAGACTTTCTTCTCATATACCAAATTATGAAATGTCAGCACTACTTCTGTGCTGCAATATCAGACTGATGTATATTCTCACCTATGGACAGATGACTGGAAACATTAATAATATTTTAATAAAACCAATGGAACACTTTGTTTCTCTTCAGTTTCTAGCATTCTATTTCATTGTTATTAAAATGAATAAGAGAATCTATTCTAGGAAGCCCTTACCCTTCTTTCAAAATGCTTTTAAATGAGAAGAATAAACAAACATTATAACATAAAAATCACATAAAGTCAAAATCATATAAACAGACATAAAATTATCAGCTCAGCTCTGTGATAAGAGCATATAAATTATGTTCAATCACAAGTTCAAGAGAATGAAATAGAGGAGTGGTAGAGTTTATTCTTAAATAATCTCATTGTTAACTAGTAAAGAAAGGAGAATATGGAAGAAGGAAAACTGCAATTTTATTCCTATGTTCCCATCAGACAGATTGTGAGAATGAATATGTCCTGCAAAGCTTTGCCTTCTTTCTATTCAAGACCAGGCCCTCAAAAGATGCAAGTCACACATTCAAACTTCTTATATTCCCAGGAAGAATTTAGGGAAAATAGATTAACTTAATTTTGAAAATTAGCTTTAATATATTGCAGGGACTAAGGGGAGAGAATGAGAACATTAAGAACCTCAAGAAAGAAAAATTAATCTTGACATATGTGAAATGGTATGGGAGTTCAGAGGAGGTATTACCTGTTCACTGGATAACAACATAAGTCAAAGTGAATGAAAATGAGAGAGATTGCTTGGCAATGTATTTTCTTTCTTTTGTCACTTTAAATCTATTATTTAGAATCAAATTATTTGCAAAGTAAGTGCCTTCACACTTTCATGTCTGCTCTTTTTCTTTCCTCAGTCCTTCTACAACACCAAAGCCCTTCTCTTTACTTACGTAATTACAAATCACTCTTACAAAAAAGCCTTAGAACTTTCCCCAACATTTCCATCGTCCAGTGATTTAGAAGATAAAGAAGATTTAACAATGGGTTATCTTAAACAAGGAGCCAGCAAAGTAGAAGGAAAAGCAAGAAAATAGTGGAAGCATAGTAAAACTCATTCTTCAAGAATAAATAGTCAGCTAACCACAATGAAAGTGAGTGTGCACTAAATTGAGAACTGAAATATTAAAATGAATGCTGGGAATAATAACCTAGTTTAACTAACTGGATTACTAACACTGAAGTGGATCAGTGAGTTGGGAATACTACTTTGATGACACTGGTAAAAATGGGTAACAAAGAAATGGCCCTTAGAGGGTGGTATGAAATGAAAGAAGACTATCTTTTTTTTTTTTGCATGCTAAATTGCTTCAGTCCTGTCTGACTCTTTGCAGCCTATGGACTGTGGAACCTACCAGGCGCCTCTGTCTCTGGGATTCTCTAGTCAAGAATATTGGAGTGGGTAGCCATTCCCTTCTTTAGGGGATCTTCCTGACCCAAGAACCCACGTTTAACTGTGGCTCCTGCTTTGCAAGCAGATTTTTTACCACTAGCACCAGTTGGGAAGCCAGATGTCTTCTTTTTAAAAGGATGCTTCTACAAAAGTTTAGTTTTCTTCCATAAAGAGATTATTCTTTAACCAGGGGGACAGGGCAGTAACTTGAGACATTTGAGCAACTTGCCTACCTAAGGAAGTAAGACGTGATGAAATCTACACAAAGGTGGAGTGGCTGATGTTAGGTTGGAGACAGCGCTATTATATTAAAAGGGGACAGAGGTGGAGGCAGATTTGTTGTAGTAGGATTAGAAAATTCCATACTGATTTTTTTTTTTATTTTTAGTGAAATCAAAATTAAGCTCATAAGCTAAAAGTGAGGAAGTGATGCACCTTTTTTGAAGAATGTTTGAAAAATTTGTTTAAGAGAAAAAGAAATCATTAGAGATATGCAGTAGATTTCCAGGAAGCGCCAAGGACCCACTTGAATTTAAGTGGGTGGGCCTCCCAGGTGGCCCAACGCTAAAGAATCCTCCTGCCAATGCAAGAGCTGAGGACATGCAGGTTCAATCCCTGATTCAGGAAGATCCCCTGGAGAAGGGAATGACTACCCACTCCAGTATTCTTGCCTGGAGAATCCCCATGGATAGAGGGACCTGGCGGGCTACAGTCCATGGGGTCGCAAAGAGTTGGACATGACTGAGCAACTAAGGAAACAGCACACACAGCTAAAAGCAGAAAATAATAAATTTTTTGTGAAAATTAAAGCACAATTACTGCCATAAAAATTTGTAATGATAAGACTGAAAATAAACAACACAAAATAAGTTTAAGTCTTTTTCACATTCAGTATGAAGTAAATGAAATCTTTTAACATGAAAGGAAATGATAAAGATAGAAGTGGGACATAATTTTTTAAAACCAAAAGCACTGAAGAATAAATAACAAAGGGAAAATTGCCCTCATATTAGAGTGCCAAAATAAGAAAACTCAATAGATAGGGGGGTGAGACAGAAATGATTGAATAAATAATAGGAAAAAAGTCCTTGAATAAAATATAGACAGATGTTGTCACATTATAAGAGCCCACGGAGATGTACTGACTTTAAAAAATGAAGCATAATAACAAGTCTTGTGAAATTTCAGAAGGCATGAGTAAAATAGTTTTTAGTATGGGTTTAAAAAACGACCCCTGAGAAAGGATAACCAGAGGCCAATAGACCTCTTAGCAAAATAGAGTAGTAAGGAAGAAACATACAGATGACAGCAAAGATAACATTAAGCTTTTTATTTCTATTATTATGATACTGTCATTGTATTTTATTATTTTTATGAATAATAACTTAAATTTTTGAATAGTTTTTGAGTTACAGAAAAACTGATCAGAGTTCCTGTGTATCTCAACCCTTTCTCCTGTACCTATCTTACATTAGTAAGGTATATTTGTGCAATTTTTGAAACTTTATTGATATTGATACACTGTTATTAACTAAAACCCTTGCTTTATTCAGTTCTCCTAAGTTTTTATTTAGTGTTCTTTTTCTGTGCCAGGATTCTACCTAGGATACCACAGTACATTCAGTTGTCAAGCCACTGTCATCTCTTACCTGTATTACAGCATCAGCTTCAGAACAGCTTACTTTACTTTCATCACTTGTTATCTCTGTTCTCATAGTCTAATAATCATTGCTTTTATTATCCACTATCTCTACCCTTTGCTAAAAAAGTAGTATGGCAACGGGTCTGTTTTGTTCATCACTGTAACTCCATCATTTTGAAGAGCGTGTAGCACATAGGCATTCAGTAACCATTAGTCTTACTCCTTTCAATAAGAAATACCCTTATTTTGAATATTCTTCAAATTCATGGATATCTGTAATGTAATTTGACAATATTGGCTCTAAACTTTCATAGCCATCACTCTCTGTTCAACATATTCAGCCAATGCAATTTTGTTATCTTTAATCTACAAACTTGTGTTATCTTTAAAACTCCTCTGCATACAATTTTATTCTCTGTTTGGTGTAGCCATCATTAAGTCTAATCTGCAGATTTATATTCAGCCAAGTTTTCTCCACTGCTTCAAATTAATTCTATCTTCTCTTCTATTTTTAGTCAACTCAGCCTGGTTCAAAATATTGCTTTGATCTGGGGCCTAAATGTTTTAAAAAGTTAAGTTAGATATGGATACCTTAATAAAGCTTTTCTTAATTTTTATTATTTACATGTAAAATGTAAGCATTTTAGAGCAGTAGGGCCTTATGTCATTCACGCGTGTTTCACGCATTGCAGTTTGAAAACTAGTGGAAGAATTTAACACAACAGTAAAATTCTTAGACTATAGGGACCAACTGAGACGGCCCCACTTGATAAATGGCATTCGGTAAAGCACAAACTTGGTGTATTAATCTTGATACATTATTTCCTTGAAATGCAATGTGCCATACATTGTGTACTGCTATGATTAATGTCAGAAATTTTTGGTATGCTCACACTTTGCAAGGCTGATAGACATTCCAGTAGTGTGAATGAAATGTATGTTACTCATTGTCAATGAAATTTTTGAAAATAAAATGTTTTTGACAGAGTACAATAAAAGAGAAAATGAGCAGATACCATAGATTGTATAATCAGTACAAAGAAGGTTCTTGCTAGAATCCGAAATACATTATACAAACTCTAATGTAATGACAATCTCGAGTCATTTGTCTTGAAAGCCATGATACAAAAGGTGTACGTCAACACACATGTGTTAGAAAAGAGACATTTGGATGATAAAGTAATAGATTTTTCTTCAAAGTAAGAACTAATTACTGATAAGCTACATAAAATTTATTTTTAATATGAAAAGATAACAGTTAAATATAAGACATGGCAGCAGACAGCAAGTTGCAAAGTATTTGGTTCAATGACTTATGTGATAGTTTTTTGATTGACTATAGTAGAAGCCATTTTCTTGTGTGCTTGAAAGATAGTACAGTCTTTCCCTTGTAAACTTATGTTATCAGATTAAGCCCTCTGTTTTCAATAATAGTATATTTAAATATCTTACAAAGTAACATAATGACATTAATTTTAAAAACAGTGGAGCCAAAAGGTTGCTACTATGCTATTTCTTGGTTGCCTGTGTTTCTACATTTTAACATATATTAATCTTATCCAAAATATTTCCTGTAATTTTCTTTTATCAACCTCAATCAAAGCTATGTGGCTCATAAGTAGACAGTGTTACTATATGCCTTTCTCGAGATAACATTGATTTTAAAGTTTCTATAACAAAATAACACACATTAGATGGAGATGGCAATGGCACCCCACTCCAGTACTCTTGCCTAGAAAATCCCATGGATGGAGGAGCCTGGTAGGCTGCAGTCCATGGGGTTGCTAAGAGTCGGACACGACTGAGCGACTTCACTTTCACTTTTCACTTTCATGCATTGGAGAAGGAAATGGCAACCCACTCCAGTGTTCTTGCCTGGAGAATCCCAGGGACGGGGGAGCCTGGTGGGCTGCCATTTATGGGGCCGCATAGAGTTGGACATGACTGAAGCGACTTAGTAGTAGCAGCAGATAAATGATAGTTAAAATTTATTGTTTGAAAAGTGTCAGCAGGACCACCCTCCCTCTAAAGGAATCAGGAAAGAAATTTTTCCATGTCCTGGTGGCTTCAGTCATTCGTGGTTTTGTAGATACATCACTCCAATCTTCCTGTTCTCCTTGTGTGTCTTCACATCATCTTCCCTCTGAATGTGACTGTGTCCAAATATCTCCATTTTATAAGTACACTATTCATATTGGATTTAGCACTCATTCTAATGACCTCATCTTAGCCTGGTTAAATGCACAAACAAATAATCTAATTCCAAATAAGTTCAAATTTGGAGGAACTGTAGAACTGCACTCATCTCACACGCTAATAAAGTATTGCTCAAAATTCTTCAAGCCAGGCTTCACCAATACGTGAACCGTGAACTTCCAGATGTTCAAGCTGGTTTTAGAAAAGGCAGAGGAACCAGAGATCAAATTGCCAACATCTGCTGGATCATCGAAAAAGCAAGAGAGTTCCAGAAAAAAAACATCTATTTCTGCTTTATTGACTGTGGCAAAGCATTTGACTGTGTGGATCACAATAAACTGTGGAAAATTCTGAAAGAGATAGGAATACCAGACCACCTGATCTGCCTCTTGAGAAACCTATATGCAGGTCAGGAAGCAATAGTTAGAACTGGACACGAAACAACAGACTGGTTCCAAATACGAAAAGGAGTATGTCAAGGCTGTATATTGTCACCCTGTTTATTTAACTTATATGCAGAGTATATCATGAGAAACACTGGGCTGGAAGAAACACAAGCTGGAATCAAGACTGCCAGGAGAAATATCAATAACCTCAGATATGCAGATGACACCACCCTTATGGCAGAAAGTGAAGAGGAACTAAAAAGCCTTTTGATGAAAGTGAAAGTGGAGAGTGAAAAAGTTGGCTTAAAGCTCAACATTCAAAAAATGAAGATCATGGCATCTGGTCCCATCACTTCATGGGAAATACATGGGGAAACAGTGGAAACAGTGTCAAACTTTATTTTTGGGGGGCTCCAAAATCACTGCAGATGGTGACTGCAGCCATGAAATTAAAAGACACTTACTCCTTGGAAGGAAAGTTCTGACCAACCTAGATAGCATATTCAAAAGCAGAGACATTACTTTGCCAACAAAGGTCCATCTAGTCAAGGCTATGGTTTTTCCAGTGGTCATGTATGGATGTGAGAGTTGAACTGTGAAGAAAGCTGAGCCAAAGAATTGATGCTTTTGAACTGTGGTGTTGGAGAAGACTCTTGAGAGTCCCTTGGACTGCAAGGAAATCCAACCAGTCCATTCTAAAGGAGCTCAATCCTGGGTGTTCTTTGGAAGGAATGATGCTAAAACTGAAACTCTATTACTTTTGCCACCTCATGCGAAGAGCTGACTCATTGGAAAAGACTCTGATGCTGGGAGGGATTGGGGGCAGGAGGAGAAGGGGCCGACAGAGGATGAAATGGCTGGATGGCATCACCGACTAGATGGGTGTGAGTTTGAGTGAACTCCGGGAATTGGTGATGGCCAGGGAGGCCTGGCGTGCTGAGATTCATGGAGTCGCAAAGAGTCGGACACGACTGAACGACTGAACTGAACTGAACTGAATTAAAACGTCAACATGTGTTTTTGAAGGGACATAATTCACCTATAATGTTGTACAAGTTGGATTTCACTTCTTCCACTTAACATTTGTGTGAACGTAAGCAAACTTATACAATCTGTCTGTACCTCTATTTCCTTATATGCATAGCAGAGTTGTTACAGATATATAGAATGTATATATATTTCTAATATAGAGAAAGTACTTAGACTAAACACATACTAAAATATTGAGTGTTATTATTCTTGTACAATACAAGGTCTGTTCATATTCCAAGGGTTTTTCACCTCTTTTTGCCCATCACCATAGAAATACATGACTTTAATATTGTCTATGTTTCTCACATTGTACATTTTATACTCTTGACTCATTTATTTTATAACTGGAAGTCACATTTCTTAATCTCCATCAATTTTTCTCATCCCCCACGCCTCTCTCCTCTGGCAACCACCAGTTTGTACTCTACATTAATGATTCTATTTCTGTTTTCTTATGTTTGCTCGTTCATTTTGCTTTTTAAGCTAAGTTCAGCTATGCATATATGCATATGCACGCTAGGCCTCCCTGTCCATCACCAACTGCCGGAGTTCACTCAGACTCAAGTCCATCGAGTTGGTGATGCCATTCAGCCATCTCATCCTCTGTCCCCCCCTTCTCCTCATGCTCCCAATCCCTCCCAGCATCAGAGTCTTTTCCAATGAGTCAACTCTTCACATGAGGTGGTGAAAGTACTGGAGTTTCAGCTTTAGCATCATTCCTTCCAAAGAACACCTAGGACTGATCTCCTTTAGAATGGACTGCTTGGATCCCCTTGCCGTCCAAGGGACTCTCAAGAGTCTTCTCCAACACCACAGTTCAAAAGCAGCAATTCTTCGGTGCTCAGCTTTCTTCACAGTCCAACTCTCACATCCATACATGACCACTGGAAAAAACCACGGCCTTGACTAGACGGACCTTTGTTGGCAAAGTAATGTCTCTGCTTTTGAATATGCTATCTAGGTTGGTCAGAACTTTCCTTCCAAGGAGTAAGTGTCTTTTAATTTCATGGCTGCAGTCACCATCTGCAGTGATTTTGGAGCCCAGAAAAATAAAGTCTGACACTGTTTCCACTGTTTCCCCATGTATTTCCCATGAAGTGATGGGACCAGATGCCATGATCTTCATTTTTTGAATGTTGAGCTTTAAGCCAACTTTTTCACTCTCCTCTTTTACTTTCATCAAGAGGCTTTTTCGTTCCTCTTCACTTTCTGCCATAAGATTGGTGTCATCTGCATATCTGAGGTTAATGATATTTCTCCCAGAAATTCCATATATAAATGGGATCATAAAGTATTTGTCTTTATCTCTCTGACTTATTTCACTTCACACATTACCCTCTAAGTCCTTCCATGTTGTGGCAAATGGCATGATTACTTTTTTTTTTTTTTGACTATTATTCCATTGCATGTATATACCACATCCTTATCCATTTATCTATTATAAATAGTGCTCCAATGAACATAGAAGTGTATATATTCATTAGTTTATTTGTTTTTTTTAAGTACATATCCAAGAGTAAAATTTCTGATTGTATCAAAGTTCTTTTTTTAATTTTTTTAGGAAATTCCGTACAGTTTTCCATAAAGGATGAACCAATTTACATTCCTACCAGCAGGGCACAAGGATTCCTTTTTCTCCACATCCTTATCAACACCTGTTAATTGTTGTCTTTTGAATAACAGCCATTTTGACAGGTGCAAGGTGATAACTTTTCATGGTTTTGACTTGCATTTCCCTGATGATTAAAGATGTTGAGTGTCTTTTCAGGCGCCTGTTGGCCATTTGCATGTCTTTTTGAAAAAAATGTCTATTCAGATTCTCTGCTCATTTTTCTTACCTGAGTTTTTGTTGCTGTTTTTTTTTTTTTTATGTTGAGTTGTATGCATTATTTTTATATCTTCAACATTCACTCCTTATCTCATATAACTGTAGCAAATATCTTCACCCATTCAGTAGGCAGCCTTTTTGTTTGGTTGACAATTTTAACTGGATAAAACCTTTTAGTTTGATGTAGTCTCATTTGTTTCTTTTTTCTTCTATTTCCCGTTCCTGAGGGAAGGTATCCAAAAAGTATTGCTAAGACCAATATCAAAGAGCTCCCTTTCTATGTTTTCTTCTAGTGCTTTTATGTTTTTAAGAACTACAAATAATTCTTTAATAAATTTTGCGTTTATTTTTGTATATGGCATGAGAAAATTGTCCAGTTTGATTGTTCTCCATGTTACTGTCCAGTTTCCAAAACAAATTGAAAGACTGTCATTTCTCCATTGCATATTCTCACCTCCTTTGTTGTAGAATGATTGCTCGTGTAAGTGGGGTTCATTTCTGGGCTCTGTATTCTGTTCTCTGATCTATGTGTCTATTTTGTGCTAGCAGCATATTGTTTTGATTACTGTTCCTTTGTTGTATAATTTCAAATCAGAGAGCATGATACCCCCAGCTTTATTCTTCTTACTCAAGATTGTATTAGCCGCTCAGGAGCTTTTGTATTTCCACACAAATTTTAGAATTATTTGTTCTAGTTATTATTCTCTTTGTTGATATAACAATGCAAAGATTAGGTAATTTTATCAAATAAATGTTTTATCTAAACAGGAAAGTAGGGTCTGAAATACAAATCTATTCACAGAAACTAGTTCATTAAAATTCCATATATTTCCTTTAATTAATATGGACTCTAGATAACATGACTTTGTGCTCTAAATATGGATGTGCCTAATGCCAATTATGGCAGTTTACATATAAAGACAGTTCAATGCAAACAGACAAGTTTATAATTAAACTTATAAATCAGTAAATAATGAAGAAAATCTTTCTAATTTGTAGTGTAATCATGATAAAACTGTCTTTAGTTTTATTTTAATAAAAATAAAATAAAAATTATGAATTCCTAATCTAGTCCTATGTGCTGACATGATCTTCACTGGTGAGGCTTAATTTATTTCTACTTCAGGCCAGACAGTAGAGGTGGGGATTATTAATAATTATGATGATAAATATTATTTTAAATATTTCTAAACAGAATTCCTTAGCTGTACACATATAAGTTAAACCATACTTTTGAAGGAAAACAAACCATACATTGAGTGTACATTGCTGGTATGCTGTTGCTACACGTGAATCATGTTATTCTTTTGTATATTCTGGTTAAGTGCAGTTACTTCCTTTTTGTTTCTTATAATAATGCAGAAATAAATAGATAGGCAGATTAAGTCATGCCAAGAAAGAAGTAAACAAAGGTAATAATGAGTTAAGATTACTTATGCATAAACACATCTTTTAAAATTCAACTTGATCTCTCTCTGAAACGAAATATTGCATATGCATTTATGCACTTTTTTTTATGCTCTGTCCTATTCATTGACAATGTTGTCCATAAGCATAGCTCATATATAAGATATATTTTCTTCAAAAAATAAAGTTAACAGTTAAATATACATGATATATTTAGGACATAATTTAAATAAATATGTCTTCTTGCTTTGGGTAAATATTGAGAATCAATAAATTAAAAAGGTATATATTGGAGATTTGTGAGCACAGAAACCAGTAAAGCAGTATAAATAATAAAGATATTAAATCAAAACAAAAGCAAAATTTTAGATAATTTGGGCTACACAAAAATTTAACTTTCCTCTGAATTAAATGATTTTTAGTATATAACAGGCTAACCAAATGGGAAGGCTTCCTAGGTGGCTCAATGGTAAAGAATCTGCCTGCCAATGAAGGAGACACAGGAGGCATGGATTCAATTCCTGGTTTGAGAAGATCCCCTGGAGGAGAAAATGGCAATCCACTCCAGTATTATTGCCTGGAGAATCCCATGGACAGAGGAGCCTGGTAGGCTATAGCCTATAGGGTTGCAAAGATTTGGACAGGACTCAGCAACTGAGCATACATGCATGCAACCAAATGGGAAAGGTTAATTGAAAAGGTACTTACTGTATACCAAATTAAAAATTTGGAAAATGACTAGTATATATCTCATGACTGATAATTACCTAAATTGATATAGTCAATTCTATTTTGAAAAACAGCAAAACAACAAAAAACAACAGATTGACTTATGGTTTAAAGACATTGGACATAAAGATATAATCATATATAGCTAATACATAGATAGATATTTATCATTTGTGTAGTGTTTTCATTTCAGAAGTTACTAATGGCATCAGTTCAGCACTGATTTATTATTCTTATTTTAGCAACATGTGTTGTGACATTTCCTTTAAAATTACCGTAGAGAATATAAAATGTAAATTTAAAAATATTCAGTATAGCAAAGTGTGCAAATGTTTACATGTTTTTGATGTTTATTTTTATGATAAGCAATAAGTTCATCAGACTGTTGATTATCCACTGCAACAAATATACATCAGAATAGATTATTTTAATCTATTTATTAATGACATCCATATGTCAAATGAGTAGTTATGAAAAGATAGTCTATTTTTCATTTCATATCATTTTTGGAGTGTATTGTTTGTTAGTTATTAAAATACATGAGTAAATTCATGTGTTTTAGATTTAACAATCATGAGACTACATTTTGCTCACATTTAAAGAAAAAGGGATAAAGTTTCACCAATATTTTTCTAAGTGGAGAAAGTAGTAGATTCCATTTCATCCTCTGTATGAAATGTATTCTTGTTACAGTGTTTAAATGGGTCATGCACTTTGCATTAAAGTGTAATTCATGGACCGTGACTACCAGCGTCACATATTCATTTCTATGATATGCAAAATGCCATGCCTCATCTCAGATCAATTGATTCAGAATCTACATTTTAACAAGAGGTGCAGTGACTCCAACGCACATTAAAATTTGAGAAGCACCAGGATATGCAATAACTGAAACTGTTGCTCTTATAACAACAGCAATGTCATTTTCTACACTCTTCATTTTTGATTAATCCTTCTTGTGGTGAAAATGATAAATGGGATTTGCAATTTGTTTGTGATCCTTGGAATATTTTTAACATTAAAATATATTAATAAAAAACCTATGTTTGGCTTTCTTTACCTTCACATTTTTCTCAATATATAGAAAAGCATTAACTGCTTACATTATAACAATAAACTAGTGTGTGACCAAAATAGTGTAAAAATAACTAACAACAATATCGAATTTGAGAAGAAGTGATTGGAAAAATTGTCCTAAGGTTTTTATATTGTATGAGAAGATGGTAAAGTTAGTAATTGCATTAATATTTTGATCATTTAAGTACACATACTGAAATTTCTGGGTTAACCAATAAATAACATAAATAGATTTTCATGAAGTTAAAAGAAACCACACAGAATATATTTGAAAGAAAATCAACCAACTCAAAAGAAGAAAAGATAAGAAAGGAGGGGAATAAACAAATGGAAAATAAGTACCAAATCAGAACCAAAAGATAAAATAGTTGTTAACCATAAATGTCAGTAATTTAAATAAATGGGCATTAATACAGGATGAAAATAATTTAGAACTTTTAAAAAAAGAACTTTATAAAATCTAGCTATTTTAAAGAGACACCAAAAAATAAATAAGTAAAAATGAAATAGCTTGGAAGATTCATAGCACTAAGCATATAAAATGAAGAAACTATTACAGTATTAAAGTTTTTGAGGAAAGATGGTCATTAGAAAGTAAAAAAAAAAAAAAACAAAACTGTATAATTCAGCAGGTTGCTTTGTTGCTAAGTCGCTTCAGTCATGTCCAACTCTGTGCGACCCCATAGATGGTAGCCCACCAGGCTCCCCTGTTCCTGGGATTCTCCAGGCAAGAACACTGGAGTGAGTTGCCATTTCCTTCTCCAATGCATGAAAATGAAAAGCAAAGTTACTCAGTCATGTCCGACTCTTCGCGAGCCCATGGACTGAAGCCTACCAGGCTCCTCTGCCCATGGGATTTTCCAGGCAAGAGTACTGGAGTGGGGTGCCATTGCCTTCTCCAATTCAGCAGGTATATGGCTACAAATATAAAATTTTAGCCTCCTAATATATGCATAATTTTAGCATAACTTCAAATACACATAATTCAGAGCATATGTGAGTATATAAGATATATTGTCATATATATATATGTATATATATATATAAAATCTAGGTTAACAAATAAAATAATATAAATAGATTTTATATTATTATATTATGCCTTCCATGGAGAAAGGTATATATGGCAATGCCCTCCAGTATTCTTGCCAAGGAAATCCCATGAACAGAGGAGCATGGAGGACTACAGTCCATGGGATAGTGAAGAGTAAGACATGGCTGAACAACTAACACACATGCACTTGCGCATGCCAAATAAGAATGGGAAAATGTGTGAAAATGATAACCACAAATAGTTATTGCTCTATGTCTTGGATCATGTGAATTAAGTCATTCAGTCGTATGCCTGCCAGGCTCCTCTGTCCGTGGGATTCTCCAGGCAAGAATACTGGAGTGGGCTGCCATTTCCTTCTCCAGGGGATCTTCCTGACCCAGGAATTGAACCTGAGTCTCCTCCATTGCAGGCAGATTCCTTACCGACTGAGCTGCGAAGGAAGGCCTCATATTGAATAACTTTGTTTTATTATTTAATGGGTGAAATGTAAAATAGCAGTAAGGACATATTCAGTTAGTCATATTTGGCATATTCAGCTAATATTTGGCATATTCAGTTAGTAAGTTTGATCTAATGGAAGCATACAGAATGATATGCTACAGAAATAAGACTACATAAAACTTTCAAAATATTCCCAAAGCATTTATGAACATTGAGTTCACATGATTTGTTATAAAAAAATAAGAAAATCAATCAACTCAAAATAAGAAAAGATAAAGGAGGAGGAGAAGAAACAAATAGAAAATAAGTACCAAAGAAAAAGCAAAAGATAAAAGGATCATTAACAGTAAATGTCAGTAAACAATGGTTATAAAAAAATCACAATCAAATTTTAAGGAATTATCATTATAAAAAACGCATTTTCTGATCACAGTGCAATTAAATCACACATTAAATTAGAAAATTTCATTCACTAAACAATAAGCACTTCTAAATAGTTCATAGTCAAAGGAAAAATCAAACTAGATAGTAGAATTATGGAAATAAAGTTTAACATACAAAATGTAAGATATATCATTAAATGTTTGCTTTAGGTAAGCAAATATATCATCTATCACTTCCTGCAAATGTGCATCTTTCTTAGACATGGCTGCTTTGCTACCCTGTGACTTCGGCTGGTTGATTCCAAGACAATTTCTGAATTTGTACTTTTTTCTGCCTTTTTAAAATAAGGATGGAAAAATCACTCTTTCCTAGTTCTGTATATCCTCAGTGAATAATGAACAATGGTTTGTATGGTTTTGGAGCTTCCCTGATGGCTCAGACAGTAAAGAATCTGCCTGCAATGTGGGAGACCCAGGTTCGATCCCTGGGTCAGGAAGATCCCTGGAGAAGGAAATGGCAACCAACTCCAGTATTCTTGCTTGGAAAATCTCATGGATGGAGAAGCCTGGCGGGCTACATACAGTCCACAGGGTCACAAAGAGTCGGACATGACTTCACATGATACTTTGTATGTTTTAATGGAGGTATAATTGATAAAGTTGTATAAGCTGAAGGTGTACAAGGTATTGGTTCCATACATTGATATATTTCAATGTGATTACCATTATGGCTCTAGCTGTTAATACCTCTATCATATATATATATATATATATATATATATATTTTTTTTTTTTTTTTTTTTCCCCTTATGGTGAGCACATTCAGATCCAATGCTCTGTGTAGACAGAGCTACACTGGGTCATACCACCAGTTGCAAACTCCCTTGGCACAGCAACAGTAAGTAAACTCCCTTGGCAAACTCCCTTGGCACGGCAACCATGAGTAAATATAGAGGATTCCAGCCGGAGGAATCCAGGAGCTGAGTCCTCCAGAGGTTTGGGAAGTTAGCTGGGACAGGATCTAGTGAGGCCTCAGAAATGTCTGCTCCAGGCCTATAGGCATGAGGAGCAGAATAAAAGTCTGTTAGCCACCAAATCTCCAAACAAAGAATGTGAAAGAGAAGTGCATTTTTATTTAAATAAGATATGATAATAAGGCAGTAAGAAGTACAGATAGTAAGTCTGCTGCTAGCATATGACAGCATTACTGTACCTCTTAGGCAAAGCACTCAATACGTGTTTACTCTTTTAATATACGAGAGATACCCACCTGTGGGTTGAAAGAGCTGCAACTTAATGTGAACTGGTAGATAACATGAAATATTGTATTTACAATAATCATAGTTTGCTAAGAGTTTGCACTGAAAAAAAAAAACTTGCCTGTGCTGCATATTACTTTGTTACTAACCCAATGTAACTAGAATGGGGACATAATCAATATATTTTCCTCTACAGGCCTATTTTGAGATCAATGCATCTTGCAACATACAGAAATATTTCACAGCTTATTAAGAACAAATGTTGATCTGCATTTACCAACTACAATAAAGAACCCTCAATGCTGATTGGCTTTTATAGATCCTGAATATTTCACATCTGAAGATTTTACTCTGGTCACTAATCCAAGTCATTAGACAAACAGCCAAAATTGAATGGGAACCTTTATAGAAGGAAAGCATAAAAACAGTGAAGGTAGCAATAAAACAAGCCTTGATATGAACAATTCTACTCTCTCAGGACCCCATGGAATTAAAAGTAACTGACCAATTTCACATCTAAATTGAATCTTTGGTGAGAAGATCCTATTGGGATTGGAAACTCTAACTGATACCCAGAGGCACACTGAGCTCTGGTATTAAATAACTTCCTGCCAACTGTTACGTAACATAAATATGTAACCCATTTGTGGGGCCAAATGGAAACAGATTATTTTACCTTCATTCTAAGGGAAAAAGGTATGCCCCTTCAACCTTACATAATTATTTTGCAAGTGGGCTTGTTTGAACCAAATTCAAGGTGAGACAATCTCTCAGGAGTTCTACTATGATAGCAAAATTACAATGTCAATTACAAAAAATATATTATCTAATAAAATTGGCCATTTTTTATGGTCACATATTACACACCAGTTATTTACCTACTATTTTCTCCTAGCTACTGGTAAAGCATTGCCTTTATCTACAAGACTTGGTCCCATTAAAAGAAAGTTGGGGAAATTCAAATTAGTAACAAGCTATCTGCCATAATGCTGGAAAACTACTGCTAGCCTATAGCACTGAAAGCTCTAAGCACTGGACTTGAACTTAGGTGTAGTTCCAAGCCATAATGGACACTACCTGAGTTTGACAAAAATATACTTTACTCAGACTCATAGACCATAACTAATTGTGTACTACAGGATTAGGTCATGAGCTATGTAATACTGGACTATAAACAGGCATCATGTAAAGTACTGTCTTATGAAAACACATTTAGCAATTTAACAATAAACCTCTTGTTTATGTATTCATACATTCATAGGAAGTCATTCCATAAAGTAAGAAACAAATCCACCAAACACGGCTTCTTCTCCAATGGAAAGCACAAAAGTGTAAGCTCCACTTACCATAAGTACTTAGAAATGGCATATGCCATATTTCCCTTAGACTTGTCTAAACTTACAAATCCAGGAGTCAGGGTGTAGGGAAGAAGGAGAATTTGAGAAGGAGAGTCCAAAACTCTCCCTTAATCAAATAGCACACATTTTTAGGAGACTGCTGCATTGCTCGCCATTTTTACTGAAATATCGTTTTGACTTCAGCATATGAATGGACTGGCTCATACAGCTTCTATTAAGATTACCAGGATATGAGACCATAGAGACTGAGTTTGACTTGGATGGTACTGAGGTCTTGTACTAATTTGTAGGGTCAGCTCTATCGAACAATTAATTTACCAACCCCTCAAATTAAAAATAGCCAACTATTTAATTACAAAGATAAACATGATTAAATATTTTAGTTGAAATCAATCAACACTAAAACATAGGATAAATATCTTCTTTCACTATTAACAATTATTAATCCCTTCAGTTCAGTTCAGTCGCTGTTATGTCTGACTCTTTGCGACGCCATGAATTGCAGCATGCCAGGCCTCCCTGTCCATCACCAGCTCCCGGAGTTCACTCCGACTCACGTCCATCGGATCAGTGATGCCATCCAACCATCTCATCCTCTGTCATCCCCTTCTCCTCCTGCCCCCAATCCCTCCCAGCATCAGAGTCTTTTCCAATGAGTCAACTCTTCACATGAGGTGGCCAAAGTACTGGAGTTAGAGCTTTAGCATCATTCCTTCCAAAGAAATCCCAGGGCTGATCTCCTTTAGAATGGACTGGTTGGATCTCCTTGCAGTCCAAGGGACTCTCAAGAGTCTTCTCCAACACCACAGTTCAAAAGCATCAATTCTTTGTCACTCTACGCTTTCTTCACAGTTCAACTCTCACATCCATACATGACCACTGGAAAAACCATAGCCTTGACTAGATGGACCTTTGTTGGCAAAGTAACGTCTCTGCTTTTCAATATACTATCTAGGTTGGTCATAACTTTTCTTCCAAGGAGTAAGCGTCTTTTAATTTCATGGCTGCAATCACCATCTCCAGTGATTTTGGAGCCCCCAAAAATAAAGTCTGACATTGTTTCCACTGTTTCCCCATCTATTTCCCATGAAGTGATGTGACCGGATGCTATGATCTTAGTTTTCTGAATGTTGAGCTTTAAGCCAACTTTTTCACTCTCCTCTTTTACTTTCATCAAAAGGCTTTTTAGTTCCTCTTCACTTTCTGCCATAAGGGTGGTGTCATCTGCATATCTGAGGTTATTGATATTTCTCCCAGCAATCTTGATTCCAGCTTGTGCTTCTTCCAGCCCAGTGTTTCTCATGATGTACTCTGCATATAAGTTAAATAAGCAGGGTGACAATATACAGCCTTGACGTACTCCTTTTCCTATTTGGAACCAGTCTGTTGTTAATCCCTTAGGAAAGCTATCTTTAAAATAACTTACACACATATCTAGATAACTGTGCAAGAATTTGAGAAATAACTAGTCACTTTTTCAGCCACCAATTATTTAAAAGTTTTACTGTGTGTCTGCTACTATATAGACGCGAATAATAAAAAATGCTAGTGAAAATATAAAGAACATTTCCTAAAGGAACTTATTTTCCAGTTGTAATTCAAGATTTAGATAATGTAAATAACCAAAACAATAAATTAGCTAGTGAGGCAAAGAAAGACAAATCAGTGAAAAAGAATAGACTGTGTGTCCTAATAACTTCACATAATTTGTAATTCAAATTGTAATCTTGAATTACAACTGGATAATAAGTTCCTTTAGGAAATGTTCTTTATTTTTTCACTACCATTGTTTATTATTAGCCTCTATACAGTAGCAGACACACAGTAGGGTCTTTTAACTGTTCCCTATACTTTATTTATGTTTTTCCTGTGAATTTCTTTTCATTTTCCTTAAGGTAATAAAGAGTTTGATTCCATTTTTGTTGTTTCACTGCTGATAGCTCTCAAGCATCACCACTGTACCTTTCTCTTCTGCATCATATTTGAGCAAATTATAAGCTTCAATGTTCCCTCCTTTGGTTCCTGCAGAATGTCCAAATCATGAAAGTTCTGCCTATTTGCATGGATGCTTTTTGCCCCAGCTAACTTCTATAAAACTTCAAACTAACCATATATTCTCAGAGAAAGCTCTTTTTGAACCAGTTTAAGATACTACTTGTTCCACCCCGAAAGCCTCATTTCTTCCTACATACCTATCCCCTTGGTATGTCAACAGAATCAACATTTGAACAAAATTTTGATATGGGTTAGAGGGCTCTTCCCACCGTCCACAACATATGATCTCAACTGCAAAAGAATTATGTTATGTGATTTAAATATAAGCTCAACATTTTGATTCCTAATATTCATAGGTGTAAACTATATTTCAAACTGTATTTTATTAGCATTTAAAGGATATTCTGGTTTTACTTTTCATACAAGTGGTATAGTGGATGATTTATCATCATCATTGTTGAAAAATCTTTGATGTGCCTTATCTCTGCATGTCCACTCTGTTCTGTGCTCTGATGGACTGATCTTATAGACTATGTCAACATTCTTTCTCCACTAGGGCTTCAAATTGACTTTGACCAGTGGGAGGTGCTTGTGTGAGAAATCAGGACGGAAAAAAAAGTTTAGGATGCTAATTAGTATTGAGATCAGATCAGTCGCTCAGTCGTGTCTGACTCTTTGTGACCCCATGAATTGCAGCACGCCAGGCCCCCCTGTCCATCACCAACTCCTGGAGTTTACTCAGACTCACGTCCATCGAGTCAGTGATGCCATCCAGCCAACTCATCCTCTGTGGTCCCCTTCTCCTCCTGCCCCCAATCCCTCCCAGCATCAGAGTCTTTTCCAATGAGTCAACTCTTCACATAAGGTGGCCAAAGTACTGGAGTTTCAGCTTTAGCATCATTCCTTCCAAAGAAATCCCAGGGCTGATCTCCTTCAGAATGGACTGGTTGGATCTCCTTGCAGTTCAAGGGACTCTCAAGAGTCTTCTCCAACACCACAGTTCAAAAGCATCAATTCTTTGGCGCTCAGCCTTGTTCACAGTCCAACTCTCACATCCATACATGACCACAGGAAAAACCATAGCCTTAACTAGACGGACCTTTGTTGGCCAAGTAATGTCTTTACTTTTGAATATGCTATCTAGGTTGGTCAGAACTTTCCTTCCAAGGAGTAAGCGTCTTTTAATTTCATGGCTGCAGTCACCATCTGCAGTAATTTTGGAGCCCAGAAAAATAAAGTCTGACACTGTTTCCACTGTTTCCCCATCTATTTCCCATGAGTTGGTGGGACTGGATGCCATGATCTTAGTTTTCTGAATGTTGAGCTTTAAGCCAACTTTTTCATTCTCCACTTTCACTTTCATCAAGAGGCTTTTTTGTTCCTCTTCACTTTCTGCCATAAGGATGGTGTCATCTGCATATCTGAGGTTATTGATATTTCTCCAGCAATCTTGATTCCAGCTTGTGTTTTATCCAGTCCAGTGTTTCTCGTGATGTACTCTGCAAATAAGTTAAATAAGCAGGGTGACAATATACAGCCTTGACGAACTCCTTTTCCTATTTGGAACCAGTCTGTTGCTCCATGTCCAGTTCTAACTGTTGCTTCCTGACGTGCATACAAATTTCTCAAGAGGCAGGTCAGGTGGTCTGGTATTCCCATCTCTTTCAAAATTTTCCACAGTTTATTGTGATCCACACAGTCAAAGGCTTGGCATAGTCAATAAAGCAGAAATAGTTGTTTTTCTGGAACTCTCTTGCTTTTTCCATGATCCAACAGATGTTGGCAATTTGATCTCTGGTTCCTCTGCCTTTTCTAAAACCAGCTTGAACATCAGGAAGTTCACAGTTCACATATTGCTGAAGCCTGGCTTGGAGAATTTTGAGCTTTACTTTATTAGCGTGTGAGATGAGTGCAATTGTGCGGTAGGTTGAGCATTCTTTGGCATTGCCTTTCTTTGGAATTGGAATGAAAACTGACCTTTTCCAGTCCTGTGGCCACTGCTGAGTTTTCCAAATTTGCTGGCATATTGAGTGCAGCACTTTCACAGCATCATCTTTCAGGATTTGGAATAGCTCAACTGGAATTCTATCACCTCCATTAGCTTTGTTCGTAGTGATGCTTTCTAAGGCCCACTTGACTTCACATTCCAGGATGTCTGGCTCTAGGTCAGTGATCACACCATCGTGATCATCTTGGTCGTGAAGATCTTTTCTGTATAGTTCTTCTTGTATTCTTGCCATCTCTTCTTAATATCTTCTGCTTCTGTTAGGTCCATACAATTTCTGTCCTTTATCAAGCCCATCTTTGCATTAAATGTTCCTTTGGTATCTCTGATTTTCTTGAAGAGATCTCTAGTCTTTCCCATTCTGTTGTTTTTCTCTATTTCTTTGCATTGATCGCTGAGGAAGTCTTTCTTATTTCTTCTTGCTATTCTTTGGAACTCTGCATTCAGATGTTTATATCTTTCCTTTTCTCCTTTGCTTTTCACTTCTCTTCTTTTCACAGCTATATATAAGGCCTCCCCAGACAGCCATTTTGCTTTTTTGCATTTCTTTTCCATGGGATGGTCTTGATCCCTGTCTCCTGTACAATGTCACGAACCTCCCTCCATCGTTCATCAGACACTCTACCTATCAGATCTAGGTCCTTAAATCTATTTCTCACTTCCACTGTATAATCATAAGGGATTTGATTTAGGTCATACCTGAATGGTCTAGTGGTTTTCCCTACTTTCTTCAATTTACGTCTGAATTTGGCAATAAGGAGTTCATGGTCTGAGCCACAGTCAGCTCCTAGTCTTGTTTTTGTTGACTGTATAGAGCTTCTCCATCTTTGGCTGCAAAGAATATAATCATTCTGATTTCGGTGTTGACCATCTGGTGATGTCCATGTATAGAGTCTTCTCCTGTGTTGTTGGAAGAGTGTGTATGTTATGACCAGTGCATTTTCTTGGCAAAACTCTATTAGTCTTTGCCCTGCTTGATTCCGTATTCCAAGGCCAAATTTGCCTGTCACTCCAGGTATTTCTTGACTTCCTACTTTTGCATTCCAGTCCCCTATAATGAAAAGGACATCTTTTTTGGGTGTTAATTCTGAAAGATCTTGTAGGTCTTCATAGAACCGTTCAACTTCAGCTTCTTCAGCGTTACTGGTTGGGGCATAGACTTGGATTACTGTGATATTGAATGGGTTGCCTTGGAAACAAACAGAGATCATTCTTTCGTTTTTGAGATTGCATCCAAGTACTGCATTTCATACTCTTTTGTTGACCATGCTGGCTACTCCATTTCTTCTGAGGGATTCCTGCCCGCAGTAGTAGATATAATGGTCATTTGAGTTAAATTCACCCTCACCTATCTTGTTTATTGCAAAGCACCTGTGAGTGACTGCATCCTCTATCGTCCTGGGGACCTTCTCGATAAAACTACTTCTCTGAGTTAACATTCCCTCTACTTCATGTTTGGAGAAGGCAATGGCACCCCACTCCAGCACTCTTGCCTGGAAAATCCCATGGACGGAGGAGCCTGGTAGACTGCAGGCCATGGGGTAGCAAAGACTGAGCAACTTCATTTTCATTTTTCACTTTCATGCATTGGAGTAGGAAATGGCAACCCACTCCAGTGTTCTTGCCTGGATAATCCCAGGGACGGTGTAGCCTGGTGGGCTGCCGTCTATGGGGTCGCACAGAGTCAGACACAACTGAAATGACTTAGCAGCAGCAACAGCAGCAGCAGCAGCTCCTTCATGTTTGGATAATTTCCAGCTGCACTTAAACTTTTCTGGATTCCCTAAGTTCTGCCCACATTTTTAAATTAGTCTCTTTATTAAACTTTCATCAAAATCCAGTATGAATCCACAATCTCTTTCCTGCTGAGCCCTTACAGATATGTTCCAATTATTTTTTTCACAGTCAGCCATCAGAAGAGAAATCCTTCTCCTGGCTGTGAGCTCTAAGATACAAAAGTAGTACTAATGTATGTTACTTGTCTTTAAAAAAATAAGAACATATTTTAAATTATTTAAAATATTTTAAGCTAGCTATATTCCAACATTAGTTTTAAGAACATATTTCCAAATTGATGTAATTATACCACTTATTCATTATATTTCAGCCATATTTTAACTGTGTTCCCTAGTATTCTTTTTATGATGTTATTTCATTTCATATTGTATCTTGGGTCAATACTGAATGACCCAGATTTGCTAGCACTGGGGTCAAATTTCTGTAGTGGTGATTTATTTGTTTTATTAGGAAAAAAAATTTATGACTATATACCCTAAGATTTTAAAGTATGCCCAAATTAGCAGTATTATAGGACTCAGAATTCTAAACCTGCACTTATTATTAATATTTTTCAGTCCCTTTCTATTAAAATATGAACTGAATTGTTTAAATGTTTTATTTTGCAATGCACAGTCTTCATGCAAATCCAATCCAAGATTCTTTCATGGTATTTAGGGATAAAATTGGACATTCCACTAATACAACAACACTGATAGGATTGAGTTTTTTCCCAGTTGCACATTACTTCAGCTTTGGGATATGTCCAGGTTTTTCATTTCATTCAAACAGTATGTTATAGTAATCATATGAGAAAAATTGACAAATTAAACTTACACAAAATTTTTCATCTTATGTATACATTTAATTCCAGCACATAGTGAAAATGATGTCTTAGACTTACTTTTGCTAGGAAACATGAAATAGATAAGAACATTGGGGAAGGAAAAAACCCCAGATTCAATACAAAATGGTAATTTTCAAATGAAATTTAAAATAGCTCATATAGAAATTATGATTTCTAATATGTAATATAATATATAGCACTATTTTAGTTCTATGAAAAAAATTCACATCTAAAGCTTTACTAAACAAACTCAAACCACTGATATAAAACAAAAGGCATAGTAGCATATGTTTGTTACAGATACTAAAATGTAAAAGGAACAGGGATTTTTTTTTTTTTTTTAGGAAGAGGGATTTGATACTACAATATTGTGTGGCTAAAAATATGGAAGACCAGATAGGGTACATCCCAGGGATTACAAGGAAATTGGCTGTAAAAATATTATACCTGAAGCATTAATGATATTTGACCAAGTCTACAAAGTAAGTGATTTGCCTGATATCTGTTAACACAATGATGTGATTCTGGTTGTAGGAAGAAAACTGAGAACATGGTCAGCAATTATAAGATTGTCAATCATGAATGCTATCCCAGATGAATGTTAAAATCAAAATAAATGATCTATGATCTCTAATGCTGATGGTTCAGCAATCCCTAACCAGATGAGGGGAATATAGTGTTTGACAACTGTTTTAAATCTTTAACATTCAGTTGGCTACTCACTCATGTTATCTCTCGGCACAGAAAGATAAACAGGGTTAACTCGTCTTCATGAGGTAATACACTAGAGATTAATTTTATAGTTAAACAACTTTGGGACGAGTGTTAAGTTTCTTTTATATATCAAGAGTAATTATAGGAGCTATAACTGTTTCTAAAGTCAAATGCCAAAAGTAGTAATGTTTTCAGATGATTCACTACTGTAGATACTCCAGGCATCTAACATCTAACTGTGAACTATTGAACTCTGGTCTATCTCAATTAAACAATATTTTTCAGTTAGACATAAATAATAATTAAAAATAAAACTTTCATATTCAAGGTATTAACATATTTCAAAATAGTATTCCTTTAATGTTTATATAACAGTCTTTGTCTGTAACAGCTTTAAACTTCCATAAGCAAAACATAATATCCACTTTTTTTATGGACTCTTCTGTGAAAAAACATATATTCAAACATTGCTTAACAGGGCTTTTTTCCTTAAGGCACTATTTCTCCACACTTTTTATTGATTTGGAGTATGTTCTACAATGACCTGGAACAGAAAAGCAAAAGCACTCTTACATGAGTGGGTTGGTAGTGTTACACAAATTGCTTGGACAATATCCATCAGCAAGACTATTTCAGGGGAAGAAATCTTCATGTTCACAGCTCTAAATCTGTAGATAATATAAATTTCAAGGGCAAAAAAAATTAAAAGGATAGGCAATAGAGATTTCAAGGAGATTTTTAAACGGACAGTTTAGAGATAAGGCAGCTGGGAAGAAAAAGGAAGCAAATGTTAAATTACTATTAGTGAGAATTTCCAAAAGGTATGTGTATGTCATATGTCCACAATTGTTTTAGAATCACTATGAGGTATTTCAGTACCTACCTTTACTTATCCTAAAACTTCTTTCAGATAATAATAACAAAACAGTAACAGATGAAGGAAGTCTAATGAAGTCAGTTCCTCAGACTTTGGGTTACTCATTGTATAACTCTTCATCCTATTCATAGCACCAATTGTCTTGCTGTTCACAGTGTCCACACTGTTTGCTGAACCCAGGGTAGGCAAGGCATGAGCTAAGAGGCTGGAAGGAGACTTGAGGAGCCAAAGGAACTTCAAACACATTTATTCTCTCCTGGATGGCACAGCAGCCATAACATAGCCTCTCTTCTGTCTGATGCAGCAGCCCTAGAAGCAGCCACAACATAACCATAACATAGCCATAACATAGAAATGACATAACCTCATCTAACATAACCATGATGCCACACTAATATAGCCCCAGAGCCATAGCAGCCAGGGCTTTCATGGAGAAGCTGTTACAGGCATACTGCACAAAGCAGCTCCTGACCCATTGAGTACCTCATGACAAAGTGAGTATCTTGTGACCAAGTAAGTACCTCCTGACACACATGTGCAATGCAATAAGTGACCTCGACTATTAAATAAACATTATTTACAAAATGTGAGGTGACAGAAAGAGGCTCTGGGGCAAGAGAATCTGGTCATGCCATCTTGGCTAATTTGCTCTCTCTCACAATCATCATACCTCATTCAGTTCAGTTGCTCAGTCGTGTCCGACTCTTTGTGACCCCATGAATCACAGCACGCCAGGCCTCCCCGTCCATCACCAACTCCTGGAGTTCACTCAGACTAACATCCATCGAGTCAGTGATGCCATCCAGCCATCTCATCCTCTGACGTCCCCTTCTCCTCCTGCCCCCAATCCCTCCCAGCATCAGAGTCTTTTCCAGTGAGACAATGCTTCGCATGAGGTGGCCAAAGTACTGGAGTTTCAGCTTCAGCATCATTCCCTCCAAAGAAATCCCAGGGCTGATCTCCTTCAGAATGGACTGGTTGGATCTCCTTGCAGTCCAAAGGACTCTCAAGAGTCTTCTCCAACACCACAGTTCAAAAGCATCAATTCTTCAGCGCTCAGCCTTCTTCACAGTCCAACTCTCACATCCATACATGACCACAGGAAAAACCATAGCCTTGACTAGACGGACCTTTGTTGGCAAAGTAATGTCTCTACTTTTGAATATGCTATCTATGTTGGACATAACTTTCCTTCCAAGGAGTAAGCGTCTTTTAATTTCATAATGCAATCACCATCTGCAGTGATTTGGGGGCCCAAAAAAGTAAAGTCTGACACTGTTTCCACTGTTTCCCCATCTATTTCCCATGAAGTGATGGGACCAGATGCCATGATCTTCGTTTTCTGAATGTTGAGATTTAAGCCAACTTTTTCACTCTCCACTTTCACTTTCATCAAGAGGCTTTTTAGTTCCTCTTCACTTTCTGCCATAAGGGTGGTGTCATCTGCATGTCTGAGGTTATTGATATTTCTCCCGGCAATCTTGATTCCATAACACTTTTATCTAAGCTCCATTTAGCAACACAGAGCTTAATCTGGAATCAAAACCTCAAATAAATTGCAAATAAACTGCTATATATGACATCCATCTACATGCATAATTTATACATTTGGTTTACTTGTACACTATTTTCCAAAAAAAAAAAAAAAAATCTATCAAATGATGGTTTGGGGGTAAAAATCCCAAACTTTTACAAGATTCTATTAAGACAGAATTCCAACTCAAAATGAAATATTATATTTAGATAAAATATAAATATATACATTAATCAATAAATGTAATGAAGAAAGACATAAAGCAAAAAATAAACTAAAAACATTGTGTGAAGTGACAAATTATATTAACTTTTTAACAGTCTTATTTTCATACACAATTTATTTTTTCTTAATTGCTTTGGCTTTTGTAAAATTAGGTACAGCAGGCCATATATGAAGTTGAAAGTATGATGTCATATATTAAAAAGTTAATATAATTTGTCACTTCACACAATGGTTTTTCCTGTGGTCATGTATGGATGTGAGAGTTGGACTGTGAAGAAGGCTGAGTGCCGAAGAATTGATGATTTTGAACTGTGATGTTGGAGAAGACTCTTGAGAGTCCTTTGGACTGCAAGGAGATCCAACCAGTCCATTCTGAAGGAGATCAGCCCTGGGATTTCTTTAGAAGGAATGATGCTAAAGCTGAAACTCCAGTACTTTGGCCACCTCATGCGAAGACTTGACACATTGGAAAAGTCTCTGATGCTGGGAGGGATTGGGGGCAGGAGGAGAAGGGGACGACAGAGGATGAGATGGCTGGATGGCATCACTGACTCGATGGAAGTGAGTCTGAGTGAACTCCGGGAGTTGGTGATGGACAGGGAGGCATGGCGTGCTGCGACTCATGGGGTCGCAAAGAGTCGGACACAACTGAGTGACTGATCTGATCTGATCTGATGATAAAAATCTAATAAATCAACTATAAACCACTTTCACTATAAGAATAAGATATTAGCTGCATATAAAATTATCACAGGGCTTTCCTGGTGGCTCAGTGATAAAGAATCCACCTGCTAATGCAGGAGATCCGAGTTGGATCCCTAAGTCAGGAAGATCCTCTGAAGAAGGAAATGAAAACCCATTTCAGTATTCTTCCTGGGAAATCCCATGGACAGAGGAGGCTAATGGAGTATAGTCCATGGGGTCACAAAGAACATGACACGACCTAGTGACTAAACAACAAACAGAATTATCACAACATTTAATAAATTTGGGAGGTTATAGAATTTTAGTCTAAGCACACTTTTTTTCTCATAAGAAACCTATACAACTCTGGTTTAAAACATTGTCTCATTATAGACTCACAAATTTCCACTGAAGCACCAATATAGAAAATGAAACCTAGCAGTTGGTTTACAACCTAATGCTGGCATCTAGGTCAAAGAGCTCCTACTACCCAGCAAATTAAGTCATATTGAGAATAATGTTCACTGTCCTCACACCCTCTCAAAGAGAGGAAAATTTCTTTAAATAAAAAGGGTAGGAACTTTGACCTTCCTTGAGTATCTGCTTCTAGTACCAGAGATGCATAGTATTTCTCAGATATAAAACTATCCACAAAATAGCAGGGATCTATGAAGTAGTCAGGAATCTCTCTATTCTTCCTTCACGTCATTTTTTTTCTTAATTATATCTATAAATTGACTGCATGGAAATTAGGCAAGTAGACGAAAGAACCACAAGTAGATGAATGAATGTCTAACAGAAAAAATGCTAGAAGTGTGGCTGCTCGGTTTTTTCAAGAGATTATTTTTCTTGTATAAAATTCTGTCAAAATTTCAGAGAGCCAAACAGTATGAAGAGGAGATGATACAATTTCAGTCTATTAGTATTATCCTAAAGATGGATGCTAAGACATTGGACAATGTACTGTGTTAAAGTGAAAATTTAATAAAACGCTATTGGTGTGTGATATTTTAACATATATTTTCATGTTTTAATAAGATGATATAAGAATAAACACTAAGACAAAAAAATTGAAAAACAGTGAATTGAGAATTACATTCTTATACCACTGAAATCAAGTATAATTCCTTCCCTAAGCTATTAGTCTCTGTTAAGTCTGGATCTGAAAATTCCCTTTGAAAAGTTACCTAAGTAATATTAGTCTGTTATTCATTTTTCTTAATCTCAAGAATTCAACTCTTTTCCCGGTTCATTTTGGCCATATATGTGCGGAAGCCTAAACTCTGCTTACACGCATCACACATCAGTCCTGAAGATCTGCCTGTCTCCTTAGCCAGGGAATGGGCACTTCATGCTGCAACTCCTCTCTGTATTTCACGAAGATCACAGGATTGGCAATTCATAAGCTGCTTTATCTCTCCCAAAAGCTTTTCATAGCATTCATAGGCATGCATTAACTCTCCAAGGAACATGCTCCATGCCCAGTTCTAACTGCTGCTTCTTGACCTGCAAACAGATTTTTCAAGAGGCAGGAAAGGTGGCCTGGTACTGCCATCTCGAAGAATTTTCCATAGTTTGTTGTGATCCACACTGTCAAAGGCTTTGGTGTAGTCAATGAAGCAGAAGTTTCTCTGGAACTCTCTTGCTTTTCATATGATCCAACAGATACCGGCAACTTGAGCTCTGGCTCCTCTGCCGTTTCTAAATCCAGCTTGAACATCTGGAAGTTCTTGGTTTACGTACTGTTGAAGCAAGGCTTGGAGAATTTTGAGCATTATTTTGCTAGTATGTGAGATGAGTGCAATTGTGTGGTGGTTTGAACATTCCTTGGCATTGCCTTTCTTTGGGATTGGAATGAAAACTGACCTTCCAGTCCTGTGGCCACTGCTGAGTTTTCCAAATATGATGAGATATTGAGTGCAGCATTTTAACAGCATCATCTTTTAGGATTTGAAATAGCTCTGCTGGAATTGTTTTGTTCAATACCACCCAAAAGAATATTTCCTTAAAGATGAATTTAACCTTTATATTTCAGCAACCAGAAATATAAAGGTTATGTTTACATATTTGCAACAAGAAATTTGGCTAGTAGATTTATAATAATAAATGGATTTGTCCATTTATTAAAGTACTAATATTTCAGAAATATGAGTCAAATTTCTTACATTCAGGCAGAATGTTCGGTTTAGCTCTTCCTTTAAAAGAAATTTTCTTTTTTTTTTTAATTTAATTTTATTTTTAAACTTTACATAATCGTATTAGTTTTGCCAAATATCAAAATGAATCCGCCACAGGTATACATGTGTTCCCCATCCTGAACCCTCCTCCCTCCCCCCCCGATACCCTCCCTCTGGGTCGTCCCAGTGCACCAAATCTGAACTGCTACATAAATACTACTTACAAAATGTGAGGCAAAAGCAAGAGGCTATGGGGCGAGGGAACCTGACAGGCCATCTTAGCTAATTTGCTCTTCCCCCAAATTCATTATACCTAATTAACAGAACACTTTTATCAAAACTCCATTTAACAACACAGAAGCTTAATCTGGAATTAAAAACTCAGATAAACATAAGTAAACTGCTATTTGACATGAAAATTTTATACCTACTTAACAGACATCATAGAAATGCCTAGGCATAAGAAAATATTACATGAACAATTCCTAAAGAAACAGGATTTTTTTAGGTTTGAGGAAGTGAGGAAAACAACAAAATGTCTGAGAAGCAAGAAAAAAGGACATTATGGTAGATATATACATATATATATATACACACACACATATTTAGAGAGAAAGGAAAGTTATACTATGCTTTGCATTTTACTATAAAATCTTTGGATTTAATTCAGGTAGAAAGAATTTATCCATGTTTTAATAAGGGATATGATTATATTTACATTTTAGGAAACATCACTCCATCTTCCATGGAGAAGGAATGAAAGCAGGGGGTGTGCTATCAAAACAACTGCATCGTTATGCACAAATACAGTAGGATATTAGGCCAGGAAAATGGCAGGGAATATAGAGAACACATTTGAAGATAAGACTTACATGCCTTATGGAAAGTCTCTTTGTTTCTATAAAAAAATAAATAAATAAAAGGAATTTAGTATGGGGCTTGGAGAAAGTACTGACCTGCTTCTTGAGAAACCTGTATGCAGGTCAGGAAACAACAGTTAGAACTGGACATGGAACAAAAGACTGGTTCCAAATAGGAAAAGGAGTATGTCAAGGCTGTTTGTCACCCTGCTTAAATTTAACTTCTATGCAGAGTACATCATGAGAAACGCTGGGCTGGAGGAAGCACAAGCTGGAATCAAGATTGCTGGGAGAAATATCAATAATCTCAGATATGCAGATGACACCACCCTTATGGCAGAAAGTGAAGAAGAACTAAGAAAGTGAAGAAGAAAGAAGTTCTTTCATCACTCTCCTCTTGATGAAAGTGAAAGAAGAGAGTGGAAAAGTTGGCTTAAAGCTCAACATTCAGAAAACTAAGGTCGTGGCACCTGGCCCCATCACTTCATGGGAAATAGATGGGGAAACAGTGGAAACAGTGGCTGACTTTATTTTTCTGGGCTCCAAAATCACTGCAATTGTGATTGCAGCCATGAAATTAAAAGACACTTACTCCTTGGAAGGAAAGTTATGACCAAACTAGACAGCATATAAAAAAGCATAGACATTACTTTGCCAACAAAGGTCCATCTAGTCAAGGCTATGGTTTTTCCAGTGGTCATGTATGGATGTGAGAGTTGAACTGTGAAGAAAGCGTAGAGTGACAAAGAATTGATGCTTTTGAACTGTGGTGTTGGAGAAGACTCTTGAGAGTCCCTTGGACTGCAAGGAGATCCAACCAGTCCATCCTAAAGGAGATCAGTCCTGGGTGTTCACTGGAAGGACTGATGTTGAAGCTGAAACTCCAATACTTTGGCCACCTGATGTGAAGAGCTGACTCATTTGAAAAGACCCTGATGCTGGGAAAGATTGAGGGCAGGAGGAGAAGGGGATGACAGAGGATGAGATGGCTGGATGGCATCACTGACTCAATGGACATGGGTTTGGATGAACTGCAGGAGTTGGTGATGGACAGGGAGGCCTGGCGTGCTGTGGTTCATGGGGTCGCAAAGAGTCAGATATGACTGAGCAACTGAACTGAACTGAAAGTACTGAGCTAGATATATAAATTAAGAAATTGGAAACATATTGGTGTTTACTGTCATGGAAACAGTTGAGACTATCTAGATAGAAAGTGCTAATAAATGTTTAATACAAACCTGATTTTTTTTAGTTTATGAATTTCCAAATCTAATGAAAAGCCAATAAACACATGCTAGCATATAAACAATATTTTGCTACACATTTTATCCATTAGTTTAAATGTACAGACTGAATTTTTTCCAATACTATATTGACACAAACCTAATTATATTAAGTGCTTCTTTTCTGGGAATCTAAAACAATTTTGTAGCTTTAGAATAAAGCATTCACTGTTAAGATACTCTTGACTTCTCCCTCTCCCATTGTACTTCGGGCCATCTTATTTATCAACAGAATCTATAGTTTATCTTGAAAATGTTTTCACATATGGAGTAATTCTCACGACTTCCATTACTTTTGTTTTGGGCAAAGCTGCTGTGAATTTTCACCTGCATTATTATAGTAGTCATCTAAGAGGTCTTCCTGCTTTCACTCTTGCCATTTTTCAATCTATTTAAAAGAAAGAAACCTAATTGATCCTACTATGTATTTTTGCTTATAATTTTTCACTGAGATTAAGATGAGCTATTATGCTTGTGCTTTTGTAAACTTTTTAAAATTTTAAAAAACTTTCTCCAAGTCCAGTCAATGAATTATAAAACTGGAACATTCTCTGTTTCTAATTCCAGAACCTGAACAAGTAAAAAGTACTCTAACTAAGAAGTGGTTTTTAATCCAAGTTCAAAATAAAAGTCAACCTTGACACTGCTTAAAAATCTTGTCTGTCATACCCTATCTTCAAAAAACAAAATCGATACCTCAGAGGTGATAAATAGGAGACTTTTTAAACAAAAAGGAAAAAAAAAAGTTCCCATGTGAAACTGGTGTGTAGCCAGAGTTAAGAACCATGAAAACAGAACATCAAAATATAATTCAGCCAAAATAAACCTTTAGAAAAAATGTTATATTCATCTTAAAGTGTAGAAGATAATAGGAAACTAAAGAAAATATTTTGCCATCTGATAGATGTATAACCTTACAAAAATCATTTCACTAGTTTCTGAAAAAGCAAACAAATTTCTAACTAAAAATTAAGTAGGCAAAAAGATAGGAAATCAGCAAGCTTGTAAACAAATTACTTAGAAACAGAAACAATACTGCAAGGAATTATTTTTAAACATGACTAACACATACTTTGTATAAATTCACCAAAAATGTTTACATAATAAAATGTGCAATGTCATTAAAGTATTGTGAATTCAAATGACCTTTTTTCTAAAGTTTCAAGTTACCACTGAACAACAACAAAAAATTGCATGAAAAATGTGATCACTGCAGCAAAAAGTATTCATTTTCTCAACATAATTTAATTAGGTGCTTATTTTTCATCAGTTTTGGAAATATGAAATATGTATAAAACATTAACCTTATGCTTAAAACTTAAATATCAGAGGGGAGAAAACAGGCCCATAGAAAATTAACATTAAATAATATGTAATAAAGGATACAAAGAAAGTTTGAATCTGATGTGATATGAGTGCAAAGCAGTGAGTGGAGTCAGTATGGAATAGAGGTTAAATGAGTAACATTTGGGATTTCACATATCTGAATTTTTATCTCGTTTCCATTTGGGCGAGTCAGTTACATACAAGTAAATGACCTCCCCTTACTTAAACTTAACGCTGCTATTTTTGGCTGGTCACAAGTACTAACTATGTGATGTTGCACTTTCCAGATCATTTGATCTTTGGTGTCACTAAGTTATGAGTGACAATGAGACAAACGAAACAGTAACATAAGTGTTTTCTGATGCACAGCCTGAAATAGGAACATGTGAGCACTATGCCTTTCCCTCTTCCCAATGGCGAGGAAGAGAAATAGCCCATTGGTCTCAGAGATCGTGGCTTCCCTTGAGGTTCAGCTGGTAAAGAATCCACCTGCATTGTGGGAGACCTGGGTTCGATCCCTTGATTGAGAAAATCCCCTGGAGAAGGGAAAGGCTACCCACTCCAGTATTCTGACCTGGAGGATTCCTTGGACTGTATAGTCCATGAGGTCACAGAGTTGGACACGACTTAGCGACTTTCACTCAGAGATGGAATCCATATGTAATGCCAGCAGATTAGCTCTACCTGGGCTTCCCTGGTATCACAGTCAGTAAACAATTGGTCTGCAATGCTGGAGACCTAGCTTCGATCCCTGGGCTGGGAAGATCCCCTGGAGGAGGGCATGGCAACCCCTCCAGTATTCTTGCCTGGAGAATCCCCATGTATACAAATCAATGTCAATTTTTCACTAAAACTGCAAAACGATTTTAGAAAACTTATCATCCAGAGAAAGTTTAAATGTGTTAAGAAGCTAGATTTATCCACAAATAGGATAATTTGAAGTTGGGTACAATAGTTTTTCCAGTAATATTCACCACCAGTGAAGATGAATAATCTGGGAAACAAAACTTCTCAACTCATCTGAAAAAATGATGTCTGATTGGTATGACAAAAACTTCTGGGTATTTTTATCATTTTACACTTAAATGTGGCCACAGAGTAGGCTGTACTTATGTTGGTTTTGGTTTTAAGGTAGCTATTATATCTTTTTCCCAAGAACTTTAGACTAAAAAACATAGCTTGCTTGGAAAATATAAACAACCAAGTTTAGTTCATACAAAAGCTGGCTAGTCATAGTAATACAGAACCACAGTGAAAATAAACAAGTCAGTTGGTATACAAAGTTTAGAGTCTTCATCCTTTTCTTCTGCCTCTTTTTAGGGTAGGAATTTGTAGTGCCAAAGAGACTCTAACAGTCATCCAAAGACGAGTTTTGCACAAGGCTTTGGTGTGTCAGTGAAACTGGAGTAAAATATTCATGGTGTGGCATCATCTGAACTATTACCACAATTTGTTACAGCTTTAAACAAAGCCTTTCCAGCCTCCATAACCGTCATCTACATGTAATCTAGGGAAACTATTAGCTGACAGGTCAATTCATTCTTTAATAAATTAATAATTGCAAACATTATAAATACTATGTATAATATATTATCCAATTATTATATATATTCTATAGTACTTGTGTGTATATATATATATATATAATATGTATAATCTCCAATTGTTTTTCTCTATTATACATTGTGATATCTCCTCTTACAGATGTTAGTTTGCAATAGTTGTTAACATACTGTATAGTATACAAAGTTGAGGAAGAATTTATATATCATTTGGAAAAAATAAATTCATCTACCATCATGATTTTCCAACCTAGTAAATATTTAGCAAAAAATGTTGATGTAATGTTAGTGTTATTTAAGAAAATAATTTCTGAAGTCAGACTTCCTGCTGTCAAATTCTAAATTGTATCTTAGTCAAGTTATTTAAGCTCTGTTTTCAATTTCTATATATTTCACTTTATTTTCTTCTTTGAATTCATTAATAGCATCAAGAAATAAAAATTTCTTAGATCTTTCAGTTCTGATTTCTGACATCTTCAGAGAAAATGGTTTGTATCCATGTTACTTTCATTAGAAAGCATATGGAAAAAATAAAAGTAATTTACTTCTAAATTTAAGTTCTCAGGAGTATATTGTTGACCAGTTTATTCCAGGAATCTTGAAATAACTAATTAATTTTGAATAAAATTTGGTCTACTTTTAATAAATTTAAGATTAAACTCAATTTGTGATTTGCAAATTGAGGCAAAATAGGAACTGAAGAAAATTCAAAGGTGAAAAGTCACAATGAAATGTGAGTATGAGCTTGCAGCATAAAGTCTTCAGTTCATAATCAAAATTTTCAGTACAATGACCCTAGGTCAGGGAATTACAGCACCCAAGTATCCATACAATATGTTCCCATGTGAGATCCTGTCAATAAAAAGCCATAAGGGAAAGAACAAGACCCAACCAATTATCAACAGATAGATACATATTTTAAAGAAGTAAAGTGTCATGCATAGTCAGATGGGATTTTTAAAGAAATAAAACATAGCATGGCTCGAATAATTTATAAAATAGAAACAAAAATATTCATGAGGATTATTAGGTGGTAGGTTAAATTCAGGCTTCCCTGGTGGCTCAGTGGTAAAGAATCCTTGTGCCAATGCAGAAGACCCAGGTTCCATCACTAGCCTGGGAAAATCCCCTGGAAAAGGAAATGGCAACCCTCTTCAGTATTCTTACCTGGAAAATTCCTTGGACAGAGGAGCCTGGCGGCTATAGTCTGTCGGATCCCAAAGAGTCAGACACAATTGAGAGACTGAGCACACACATACACATATGTTAAATATAAGGTAATGCAGTGTTTAATGATGTGTGTTACAATTCACATGGACTATGAGAAAAATGGCAAAAAGATACATATTTCTCTCTGAATTGGTCATAGAAGGCTTATCGTGTAATGTGACATTGAATTTGATACAGAATAGAGACACAAGATATTAAAAGAAGAGGGAGCAACAAATTCAAAAATTTGGTTATGGGCCAACAATGCATGCTATGAAGTAAGAAATATTTGAGTATGCACCATTTGTTGTTATAATATATGCTATATTGTGTTGTGTGTGAGAGAGAGAGAGACAAGAACCCATTACACAGAACAAAAACCTATAAAATGTATTTAAAGTTATACATCTTTAGACTGTCTCAGTGAACTAAATAAAGCACAAATGTTTTGCATAGATTGCATTTAAATTCCCTATCAATTCTAAGATTTCCTATTTAATAAGCAAATTTGAAATGTTGATAATGGTATATTAAATAAAACTTTTTTAAAAAACCTTTGCTAAATTACATGAAAGAAAGTAAACTGATGAATAAAATTGACCATAAATTTTCTAGAGATTTTAGAACATGAGTCCAGGTAAACATTAAGGAACTAGTACTCGACTTAAATCTTATCTCGTAAACAAGCTCATTTTGCACTGAACTAGATAGACCATCCATGATTTTATCTAAATAAGAGGATCTTTGGCTTGTTACTGGTCTCCCACATCACCTCTCTATTGCCATTTCATTTACTATTTGAATACTTCATATTGAACATTTATATGTTTTTTAATAAAGCTTTTACTTTAGAAAAAATGTAGAAATTTTGGTGTAATTTTAAAGACAGTGTTGATCAACTGTTGGGAATTCTGATAGATTTTTGTAATAGAAAAATATGTAGAATATACACATGAATATATTACTACATGTAAATATATTTCTTCTATATATTAAAAACAGAATAAAGAAAGGTAACAGCAACAGAAAAATGCATTATAACATGAAGGTATATCAAAACTAGGAGTTAGATAGCACCCAAGTTTTGAAGGAGAAGGAAATGGCAACCCACTCCAGTACTCTTGCCTGGAAACTCCCATGGATGGAGAAGCATGGTAGGCTGCAGTCCATGGGGTCGCTAAGGGTTAGACATGACTGAATGACTTCACTTTCACTTTTCACTTTCATGCACTGGAGAAGGAAATGGCAACCCACTCCAGTGTTCTTGCCTGGAGAATCCCAGGGACTAGGGAGCCTGGTGGGCTGCCGTCTATGGGGTCGCACAGAGTCGGACACGACTGAAGCGACTTAGCAGCAGCAAGTTTTGAAAAGAGAACTTGAGTGTGTTTTAAATAAAATCTCAGTGAAAAGCATAAACAGTCTCACTATTGAACTCCAGGACTCTGAAAGCAGAATATATTCTAAAATCTATAATGTTTGATAGGTTTCTCTATGTAGATGCTAAGTTAGGGGTTAATTCTTGATTCATTTAATTTAGGTACTTTCTGACAGTTTTCTTATCTATAACCTTATATGATTTGTACTGGCAGAAGAGTCACTCAGATTATTTTACAAAACATATTAAGTTTATGAAAATAAAAATAAAATCCAAAGAAAATACTGTTTAAAAACATTGATTACCTGGACTGTTGTGAAAAAATACATATTTGTGGATGGCAAGCTGGAAAGAAACCTGCAGTTGTGGTTTTACAACAGCCATTCTTTAAAGTACTAAAATAATACTTGCTTTTTATATGATCTTCATGCACTGTCTGAGATAAAACCAGGCTCATAGTCCACATTTCTCTCACTGTCACAATTCAAGGAGTTTTTTTTTTTTTCAAGTCTTTTTTATGTTTAATATTATATATATAACACACACATACATATAAAATCTCACATCCTTTTTCGATAATTATATTGGAATAATTCCAGGTGGCACAAGTAGTAAAGAACCGGCCTGCCAATGCAGGAGACATATGAGATGTAGATTTGATATCTGGGTTGGGAAGAGCTCTTGGAGGAGGGCATGGCAACCCATTCCAGTATTCTTGCCTGGAGAATCCCATGGAGAAGGAAGCCTGGTGGGCTACTTCACCAAGAGTCAGAGACAACTGAAGCGATGTAGCACACGTGCAATATGATAGTACAAGAACAGTATTTGATTCTGTGCATTTTACACTTTTTTATATTCTCTGTATGACCTAAGCTTTCTATAAAAATGTTTGAAAATAGACCAGTTTGACTTATGCTTTCAGCCCCAGCAGGAAAATGTTTGGAAGTAATCATTCCCATTCTTATAACAAGAAAAAAACTGAAAATGGATGAGTTTTGTTGGTTGCATCAGAAAACTGAGGTGGTGGGACAAATCCCCACCATGAATTCTGGAGAGACAGGTCTGCTTCTGAGAACAGGAACAAGTGGGGATATAAACTGGTATTTTAAAGGGTAATGCTATTGCATTGCTGGATGTTGATTGTGGACTAATCTGAGACTGATAAACTACAGGGGGCCTTAGTCTTAGGGGGAGCTCAACATTTTGGGGGATTTTACTTCCAGGAACCCCACTATTTTCTTAGGGTGAAGATACAAGGAAGACAAAATTCAAGTGAAAGTGCAGCTTGAAGAGACAAAGCCAGCATCAGAACCAGACTCAGATATGACCCAGATGCTGGAATCATTAGAAAGAGAATTTAAAATAATATGTTGAGCCCAAACATAAAAACTAGAAATGCAAGAATAGTCAGTGTAAGCACAAAGATGAAAACCCAAAGAATCAAGATGAAAGACTAAACATCAAAAACACTGTAAGAGAAATGAAGACTGCTTTTATGGGCTTGTTAGCAGAGTGGACATAAAATGAAATCATATAAAATGCTAAATTAGAACAAGAGAAGGAAGAAAGAAGATTAAAAAAAAAAAAAAAAAGAAATGCACTGAATGTAAAACAGTTCATGACAGACATGAACCCACAACTAAAAAATAAATATTAAACGGGAATCATCCAAATGCATCAACTAAAAAACAAAGATTTTCAAAGTGGATAAAAAACAAGAACAAACTCTATGTTGTCTAAAAGGAACCCCCTTTATATATAAAGACACAGGTTAAAATTAAGGGACACAGAAAGCTGTTGAAGTGAGGCATTTGGTTGTTTGTTGCTTAGTCGCTCAGTTGAGTCTGACTCCTTTGTAACCCCATGCATTGTAGCCCCATGGCTTGTACTCAGGCTCCTCCATCCACCGGATTTGCCAAGCAAGAATACTGGAGTGGATTGCCATTTCCTTCTCTAGGGGATCTTCTTGATCTAGGGATCAAACCTGAGCCTCATGCTTGCCAGGTGGATTCTTTACCACCAAGCCACCTGGGAAGCCCTTAAATAGGGCATTACATAGTAATACAGGATTCAACCCTCCAAGGAGACCTAACAATTGTGTATAAGCAATAGTGCACCAAAATGAATGAAGAAAACTAGGTTAAAATTGCAAGGAGAAATAGACAAATTCACTATTATATGTGAAGGACATACTGTATTTAGATATTTAGTTGAACATTAGTTCATATCGATACCTCTGCCTGCCTGTCTGTAATCTATTTCAACAAAGATAAACTTGGTTCCCATCATTGTTTAAATGTTGAATTCCAATACACATGGAAAATATTATCAGAATTGTTGATCCCTTACCCTGTATGAAATAACTTTACCAAATAGAGCACAGTGCTTTTCTAATTTCTTTTGCATTTAGTCTCATAAACCCACTCATTTCAAAATTCACTCATATTTTCCCACACACTTTTCAAAGAGGTTATTTGCTACACTTATAATATCCCTTTATTATTTTGTCTCATTCTACATTACATTCTTGGATTTTTTTTTATTTATATGCATTGAAGTCATTCTGTGTGCTATAAATTTCTATGGGTTTTATCCAGTGAATAGTGTTAGGTTTGCATCATTTCAGTAACACAAAGAATAATATTCTGTCTTTAAAACAAGCCTATGCATCATATACTTAGCTCCTGGCAACCTCTGATCTTTTTTGTTACTGTTATTAAAATAACTTTTTTTCTTAGTTGATCTTTTAAATCATTTTTTAATTTTAATTTTAAATTAGAGGTAAGTACTTTACCTTGTGATAGTCTGTGATACCCTGTGATAGTTTCTGCCATACATCAACATGAACTGGCCATAGGTATACATATGTTCCCTCCCTCTTAAATCTCCCTCCCACCTCCCTCCCCATCCCACCTCTCTAGGTTATCACAAAGCACCAGCTTTGGGTTCCCTACATCATATAGCAAATTCCCACTGGCCATCCATCTTACATACGGCAGTGTATATGTTTCCATGTTACTCTCCCAAATTATTCCACCCTCTCCTTCCCTACTGTGTCCAAAAATCTGTTCTTTGTGTCTGTGTGTGTCTTTGTTGCCCTCAAGTAAGATCATCAGTACTATCCTTCTAGATTCCATACATATGCATTAATATATAATATTTGTCTCTCTCTTTCTGACTTACTTCACTCTGTATAATAGGCTCTAGGTTCATCCACCTCATTAGAACTGACTCAAAAATGTATTTGTTTTTATAGATAAATAATATTCTATTGTGTATATGTACCACAACTTCTTTATTTATTCATCTGTCGATAGGCATCTAGGTGGCTTCCATGTCTTAGCTATTATAAATAGTGCTGCAATGAACATTGGATAGCATGTGTCATTTTCAACTGTAGTACCCTCAGGGTATATGCCCAGTAGTGGGATTTCTGGTTCATATGGTAGTTTTATTCTTAGTGTTTTAATGAATGTCCATGCCTGTTCTGCATAGTAGCTATATCAATTTGCATACCCATCAACAGTGCAAGAGGGTTCCCTTTTCTCCACACCCTCTCCAACACCTCATCTTTTTGATAAACTTTTTCTATTATCTTTTCTCAGATTTTGCTTACTTGGAATAAATCATTATGTAGCTTTTCAGATTGGATTGTTTCACTTGGCAATATTTATTTAACATTCATCCATATCTTTAGCTCTTCCTTTTCATTGCTGAGTAATGCTCCATTGCATGAGTATACCTCACCTAGTTTATACATTCACTTTGTTGATTCCAAATTTAGCGATTATGAACGTTCACAACAGAACAGCAGAACATAGAGCTGCTAAAAACACTCGTGCAGCTTTTGGTTTTTTTTTGGGGGGGTGCAAACACAAGTTTTCATATCAGTTGGGTAAACACCTAGGGAAACAATTGCTGGTTCATGAGGAAAAGTGATGATTAGATTTATAAGAAATTGACACATAGTCTTCCAAATTGCCAATACTATCGTGCATTCCCACCAGTAAAGAATGTGAGTTCCTGTTGATTTGAATACTTACCGACAATTGGTATAGTCAGTTAGTTTTACTTTTGTATTTGATCCATTCTAACAGGTGTGTAGTGATTTCTCATGTTAGTTTTTAATTCCACAAACAAATACATACACACATACACATGCACAAACTCAAGGGGAAGGAGTTATCAAACTGCCTGAATATTAGTGTGTGTGTAGCGGGGGGAGAGTCACTAGGGGCCATCCAGGAGGATATGTTACCACAATAGCATGTTTAGTAAGAATGAGTTCTTGATAATACCACACAGAATTATAATTAATTTTTGGTTAAACACTGTCCTGCCTGGCAGAGTGAGAAAGTAAAATAGTAAAACTTTCAGAATGCCAATATAAGTATGATATATAAAACCATGTTTTTCTATAACCCACCTAAAATTTCTCTAATCTAAAGAAATAAGAATGCATGTGCACAAATATCTAATTATAATAATGACCATTACATGTTCTAAAGATTAACAAAAAGGAAACATAATGAATTCTCATAAAAATTTATTGATTAAATCATAATTATGCACTATAACTTATTGCTGCCATTTTAAATTATATTTGCAATAATATTTAATGATATAAGAGTAAAAACAAATGACAAAGCAGTTACATGATGTATGGCCCTGTTTTCATTATCATCTGCCTATGTATCTATACTGAAGAAGGATATGACAACCCTCTCCAGTATTCTTGCCTGGAGAAGCCTGTGGACAGAGGAGCCTAGAGGGCTACAGTCCATGGGGTCGCAAAGAGTCAGACATGACTGAGCAACTGAACTAACCGAGTATATCTATAAAACCATCTATTTTCTATTTGCATACATATAAAATGTTCATCTCTGGGTTCTAGGATTATAGCTGAATTTTTTCTACTTCTGTTTTATCTAATTAAAATTTATACTTGAAAATAAATCAATGAGAAACAGAATAAAGCTTATTTTATTTCTTAGGAAGTTACAACACTTTAAAAAGTAACAAATGGGAGCAAATGCATTTTTGGGGAAATATCTTCCTTCTTAAAGAAAGAAAGACAGTGGAAGGGAGGTTGGATTTAACTCTCCTTCATACTTCTAAGCCTGGTAAAATTCAAACCACATAATATTTGTTGGGTTTACTTTTGTGTGTGCTGTTTATGTGTTCCAAACAAGGGCAGTGATTAGTGTTTTCACAACAATATTTTCATTTTTCTATCACTTTGGTAACATAAATGGTAAACATAAATTAAACATCATAAATGTTTAATAATAGATTGCATATTTTACTACTCTTTTACTAAAATATTTTTGCTGAGTTCTTAAAACATAAACCTATTCTAAACTTAACTGAATAAAAGTAGATTTTTACATATTTATACTTTCTCTAACAAAACATCTGTCCTCATGCCATGATGGGGTTCCCATAAATGAAGATGTTGAGAACTACTGAATTAGTGGACAGTGTAAAAATTATGTACATTTGTCCTTGCTCTTTGTTTCTTGTAAAAATATTTTGTTGTCTAAGTGCAAGTCAAAGTGCAAGTCAAAGGACAGACCTTGAAAATGTCACTCAATAGTTATAATTGTGTAAGGAAAGTGAAGACAATGAAATCAGATTGAAGATCTCCATTTCTTTTACCAGCTCTATCCTTGACTCAGGACCTAATTTGACCAGGTGAGTCACAATTACAACTTGGAAACAGAGTTAATCTTATAGACCCCACCTCAACAGAGCTGTTGTTAGTATTTATTTAATGAAACAGCATGTAGAAAAAGAGCTAAACTGAGAGCAAATTACTCTGATTTCTTCCAGGTATTGCCATAGTTTATGTGCAATCAGTAAGCACTCTTTGCTAGAATTATAGAAATTATCTGTAAACTTATAAGCATAGCTATTTATAAAATGTCAAATTCAATTAGGACTATTTAATGTTTTTCAGATGTACAAAAAGTTACCAAACATAAATACAAGAGTAGGAATACATAATTTTAGTTAATTAAATTGACTATTAAATGGACAGGAATGTCCTGTTTTTTATTATAATAATCATGCTTTTGAAAATACTTTCATGACAATTTTATGTACATTTCACAATGTTTGGACATATACATTTCCCAAATTTGACAGTTTAAAAACTTTAAAAAATGATGAGCTGCCAACATAGTCCCGCCATCAGTGGCTCTCTTTCCGATGAATTTCTGACACTTGTTCTACAACAACTATATATATTCTCAGTGATTTTTATCTTCTACCCCCTGCTTTTTTAAATAAGTCTCAACTATCTTTTCAATTTTTATGGTCTCTCAATTTATTTTCTTGTGTGTGTGTGTATGTGTGTGTGTCTGTTTCCTGGAAGACTGGGATTTATCACAAAAATATAATATGTATTGCCACAAATAGTGGGCTTTAGAGTATTTTCATCTTATTTGATGATAAAGCTTATACTAAATAGAAATTTCATACTTCAATTATCAACACAATATCTTTACTTATTTATGCTATTAACATATAAAAGCTGAGTTCTTATTTCATAAGAATTCAACATATTTAATATGAAGTTATTTCCCTTATTTCTATTTATAAAAACATGCATTTTATTAAATTTAGTACTACAACAATGAAGCTAGTCCAAGTCCTTTATTTCTTTTGATCGTAACCTCTAAGATCAAGATTAACTATGCTAAAGATTGACATGGTTTTTCCAAAAATGTGTCTCATTAGTTGGTTGCAGGAGAGTCTGCCAGGTTACAAAGGGAGGAGATATTTCCTAGCTTTAATATGCATTTAAATAAGAAAATCTTCCCAGAGTTAACTTGAAAGCAGAAATCACTAAAAGTCCTTCACTTTTGAGATTCAATTATACTGAAGTACTTTAGGTCGGTGGAAAAGGAAATGGCAACCCACTGCAGTACTCTTGCCTAGAGAATTCTGTGGACAGAGGAGCCTGGTGGGCTGCTGTCCATAGGGTCACAAAGAGTCAGACACAACTGAAGTGACTTAGCATGCATGCATGCACTGGAGAAGGAAATGGCAACCCACTCCAGTGTTCTTGCCTGGAGAATCCCAGGGACAGAGGAGCCTGGTGGGCTGCCGTCTGTGGGGTCGCACAGAGTCGGACACGACTGAAGTGACTTAGCAGCAACAGCTGCAGCGCTTTAGGTTGGAAGTTATATGATAATGATATTTGAAGAAAATGTTTGTGTAGCATGTAGATGAGTAAATCAAAACCAGCTGAGAAAGAAACATGTTTAAGGGACTATTTTCTTATCATGATAAATATATAGTCTTCCAACCACTCACTATGTTTACCCTAACTAAAGTGATTGTAAAAAGGACTTTGCACATTTTAAAAAGTCTCTACATTCATTTGCCATATATTCATACGGAAACAGTTTGCAGGGACTTAGAAGTCCTATTGTCAAATTAGTAACATCTACCATAAAGTGTAGTTAAATGACAGAATATGCAGATAACTAATATATATTTTAAAGAATATCTGGGAACACACAGAATAGATACAACTATGCTTTTGTCCTGAAGTAGTTAATCATATTAAATTTTATTTCAGGAGTCACAGCTACCTTCTGTACTTTTTTCAGAACCAAGATATCACAATGATTGTAAGTATCAATTTAGATTCTTTTTAAAATAAATGAATTTCTTCGTATAGCATGGTAGCGCCTAGTGTGACATGTTTTATGCAATTGGTCTTTTTACATGTTTATGCATGAAAAACTATATTAGACAAAACTCTTACTACTCTTAAAGCAAGTTTTATCAAGGAGAGAGTCTCTACCCAGCTATGTTCTGTGGACTCAATCAAAGCATAACGGTACAGTAAGTAAATGAAAAACATTGCAAGATGTGGTTCAGGGATAAACAATAGAATGCATGCTTATCTCAGGGTTTCCAGATGTAATTTTCCAGGAGAAACTAAAATACAAAACTTTGTGTTAAATGATCTGATTTTTAAGAGTGTATAGTCTCTGTAAAGCCTATCTGCAGTCCATGTGTTATTTATCAGAACTAAATTTATTCAGACAAATCTAAGATTCTGTCAGTTAAGAGTGTATCATGTAGTGCATAATGGGTAAATGAAATTATTAGCAAACTAATTTGTAATATTTTAATTCTTTCATAAAAAAGAGAATCTTCACATAGGCAATTAAGGGATGATACTGGGTTCATATAATTAGCTCCTTTTAACTTTCTACATTGACATCCCCCCAAAGTGGCTCTTACTCATGTCCCAAGATGAGAGTAAAGCTCCAGTCATTGCATGAAGTTTCAGATAGTGAGTCAGAAAAAGGTATGTAGATTTTAATGCTTCTCTGCAGAAATTTGAATGGACCACATGCTACATTTGCTTTCCTTTAAGGTGACTCACATACTGCTGAAGCCTGGCTTGGAGAATTTTGAGCATTATTTTACTAGCGTGTGAGATGAGTAGTTTGAGCATTCTTTGGCATTGCCTTTCTTTGGGATTGGAATGAAAACTGACCTTTTCCAGTCCTGTGGCCACTGCTGAGTTTTCCAAATGTGCTGGCCTATTGAGTACAGCACTTTCACAGCATCATCTTTCAGGATTTGGAATAGCTCAACTGGAATTCTATCACCTCCACTAGCTTTGTTCGTAGTGATGCTTTCTAAGGCCAACTTGACTTCACATTCCAGGATGTCTGGCTCTAGGTCAGTGATCACACCATCGTGATTATCTGGGTCGTGAAGATCTTTTTTGTATAGTTCTTCTGCGTAATCTTGCCATCTCTTCTTAACATCTTTTGCTTCTGTTAGGTCCATACCATTTCTGTCCTTTATCGAGCCCATCTTTGCATCAAATGTTCCCTTGGTATCCCGGTTTTAGAAAGGGCAGAGGAACCAGAGATCAAATTGCCAACATCTGCTGGATCATCAAAAAAGCAAGAGAGTTCCAGAAAAACATCTATTTCTGCTTTTTTGACTATGCCAAAACCTTTGACTGTGTGGATCACAATAAATTGTGGAAAATTCTGAAAGAGATAGGAATACCAGACCACCTGATCTGCCTCTTGAGAAATTTGTATGCAGGTCAGGAAGCAAAGTTAGAACTGGACAGGGAACAACAGACTGGTTCCAAATAGGAAAAATAGTATGTCAAGGCTGTATATTATCACCCTGCTTATTTACTTATATGCAGAGTACATCATGAGAAACGCTGGGCTGGAAGAAGCACAAACTGGAATCAAGATTGCCGGGAGAAATATCAATAACCTCAGATATGCAGATGACACCACCCTTATGGCAGAAAGTGAAGAGGAACTAAAAAGGTGAAAGAGGAGAGTGAAAAAGTTGGCTTAAAACTCAACATTCAGAAAACGAAGATCATGGCATCTGGTCCCACCACTTCATGGGAAATAGATGGGGAAACGGTGGAAACAGTGTCAGACTTTATTTTGAGGGGCTCCAAAATCACTGCAGATGGTGATTGCAGCCATGAAATTAAAAGACACTTACTCCTTGGAAGAAAAGTTATGACCAAACTAGATAGCATATTTAAAAGCAGAGACATTACTTTGCCAACAAAGGTACATCTAGTCAAGGCTATGGTTTTTCCTGTGGTCATGTATGGATGTGAGAGTTGGACTGTGAAGAAGGCTGAGTGCCGAAGAATCGATGCTTTTGAACTGTGGTGTTGGAGAAGACTCTTGAGAGTCCCTTGGACTGCAAGGAGATCCAACCAGTCCATTCTGAAGGAGATCAGCCCTGGGATTTCTTTGGAGGGAATGATGCTAAAGCTGAAACTCCAGTACTTTGGCCACCTCATGTGAAGAGTTGACTCATTGGAAAAGTCTCTGATGCTGGGCGGGATTGGGGGCAGGAGGAGAAGGGGACGACAGAGGATGAGATGGCTGGATGGCATCACTGACTCGATGGACGTGAGTCTGGGTGAACTCCGGGAGTTGGTGATGGACAGGGAGGCCTGGCGTGCTGCGATTCATGGGGTCACAAAGAGTTGGACACGACTGAGTGACTGAACTGAACTGAACTGACGGTGACTCAGTGGGTAAAGAATCCACCTGGAATTCAGGAGACATGGAAAGACATGAACTCGATCACCAGCTTGGGAAGATCCCCTGGAGGACTTGGCAACCCACTTCAGTATTCTTGCCTGGAGAATCCGATGGACAGAGGAGCCTGATGAACTACAGTCCATAAGGTCACACAGAGTCAGACACGGCTTGAAGTGACTGAGCACAAGCACACACCCTAGTAGAAGAGTCGTGTGGTCTTATAATGTACAAGGTGGAAGGAGAGGGTTATCTTACTTTATGTGCTTGTTAACTCAAATTTTAAAAATCATGAGTTTTATTATTAAAGAAGAGGCACTCTATACTGTGGCAAACAACTGAAGACTGCCACAGGATGTTCTTAACATAGATGTAAAATAATAGGTTGAAACAAACCAAAAAAAATAGGTTGAGAAGCATGATTAGCTTGGACAAAATTCTGCTACTTCCAGTTTGTAGCCTATGTGACTATAGACAAATAACATATTAGCATTAGTTTTCTTTTCTGTAAAATGCACATAATAGTGATATGTACTCTTATGGTAATTCTAAGGATCAAATAAATTCTTAGAATAGTGCATATATCACATTCTAAATGTAAGCAAATAATAGCCATTGTTTTAACATTGTTTTAACAATTATTTTAACACTGTTTTAACAATATGGTGAAAAAGGACTACACAGCTACAGAAAAAAAAATTCTGATATGACTCTAATTAAAATGGCCTAATCCATAAAAGTATAAGAGCTATAGATAAGTGTCAATTGCTCAGTCTTGTCTGAGTGTGTGCCCCTGTGGAGCCCACCAGGCTCCCCTCTCTATGGAATTCTTTAGGCAAGAATACTAGAGTGGGTACTCATTTGCTTCTCCAGGGGATCTTTCTGATCCAGGGATTGAACCCAGGGCTCATGCACTAAAGGCAAATTCTTTACTGTCTGAACCATGAGGGAAGGCCAATCTTAAGAAAGCCATCTCTATTCCATTGGCCTGAAAAATGACTAATAAATTTAAAAAGCTGAGCACTAAAGGATCTATGCTTTTGAACTGTGGTGTTGCAGAAGACTCTTGAGAGTCCCTTGGACTGCAAGGAGATCCAACCTGTCAATCCTAAAGGAAATCAGTCCCGAGTATTTATTGGAAGGGCTGATGCTGAAGCTAAAAGTCTAATACTTTGGCCACCTGATGCAAACAATTGATTCATTGGAAAAGACCCTGATGCTGGGAAAGATTGAAGGCAGGAGAAGGGGACAAGAGAGGATGAGATGGTTGGATAGCATCACCAACTAGATAGACATGAGTTTGAGCAAGTTCTGGGAGTTGATAATGGACAGGGAAGCCTGTTGTGCTACAGTACATGGGGGTCACAAAGAGTAAGACAGGACTGAGCGACTGAATTGAACTGAATAAATAACTTACGTTTTGCCAAATTTCTTAGAAATTAGGGTTGCTTTAAAAAATAGATATATTTTAGTTTTTATAAAAATAAATATATTTTATTCTTTACCTTAAAGAAACTTAAAATAGAACAATCTTAAGGCAAGAAGGACATGACCTTTGGAAAAACTGAATAGAATTTATAAATTCTCCCATTTTATAGGTTATAACATTGAGGCAGAGGGTTTTAAATAATTTCCTCCCTGGCTCATAACTAGAAGATGTTAAAGGAAGAATACCAATTAGTCTGAATTTCTGAAAGCACAATTTTAGGATAAATTTTTCAAGGGAAAAGAATATTCAGTAGACACGGGAGGTGAATTGGACATCACACAGCTGTTTCCTTTGCTTTTGCCGTTTTTCGTTTTGGATTTTATAGCTCCAGTTTTTATGCTGTTGCTCTGTGAGGCATTTGGAGTAGTAGAAAGATCACAGAGCTTAGAGTGGCAACTTTGTTCAGATCCTGATCTTGCTCTATAATCTCTATCTATTTATCTATGTACCGTTGAAGCCTTGCTTGAAAGATTTATTCAGCAGTACGTGAACCAAGAAATTCCAGATGTTCAAGCTAGATTTAGAAAAAACAGAGGAACCAGAGATAAAATTGCCAACATCCACTGGATTATCAACAAAGCAAGAGAGTTCCAGAGAAATATCTACTTCTGCTTTATAGACTATGCCAAAGCCTTTGGCTGTGTGGATCACAACAAACTGTGGAAAATTCTTCAAGAGATGGTAATACCATACCACCTCACCTGCCTCCTGAGAAATCTGTATGCAGGTCAGGAAGTAACAGTTAGAACTGGACATGGAATAACAGACTGGTTCCAAATCGGGAAAGGAGTATGTCAAGGCTGTATAGTATCACCCTGTTTATTTAATTTATATGCAGAGTACATCATGTGAAATGCTAGGCTGGAGGAAGCACAAGCTGGAATCAAGATTTCCAGGAGAAATATCAATAACCTCAGATATGCAGATGACATCACTGTTATGATAGAAAGTGAAGAAGAACAAAAGACACTCTTGATGAAAGTGAAAGAGGAGAGTGAAAAAGCTGGCTTAAATCTCAACATTTGGAAAACCAAGATCATGGCATCTGGTCCCATCACTTCATGGCAAATGATGGGGAAGCAATGGAAACAGTGGCTGACTTTATTTTTTGGGGGATTCCAAAATCACTGTAGATGGTGACTGCACCCATGAAATTAAAAGACATTTGTTCCTTGGAAGAAAAGCTATGACCAATCTAGACGGCATATTAAAAAAGCAGAGACATTAGTTTGCCAGCAAAGGTCCATCTAGTCAAAGCTATGGTTTTTCTAGTAGTCAGATATGGATGTGAGAGTTGGACTATAAAAAAAAGCTGAGTGCAGAAGAATTAATGCTTTTGAACTGTGGTGTTGGAAAAGATTATTGAGAGTCTCTTGGATTGCAAGGAGAATCAACCCTTCAGTCATAAAGGAAATCAATCCTGAATATTCATTTAAAGGACTGATATTGAAGCTGAAGCTCCAATACTTTGGCCACCTGAGGTGAAGAACCGACTCATTTGATAAGACCCTGACACTGGGAAAATTGAAGGTGGGAGGAAAAGGGGACGACAGAGGATGAGATGCTTGGATGGCATCACCAACTCAATGGACATGAGTTTGAGTAAACTCTGGGAGTTGGTGATTGCCAGGGAAGCCTGATGTGCTGCAGTCCATTGGGTCACAAAAATTCGGACAGTGACTGAACTGACTGATTTAGCTATCTGAAGGCTACAGTTCAAACTCTGAGGTAGACTGTATGTAGTCCCATCCAGGGTTCTAGATCTGGTTCTGATACAAGTAAGCTGGGTAGCTCTGGACAATCTCTCTGCCTCTCTGAGTTTCCAGGGATAGTTGAGTTGGATGATTTCTGAATTCCTTTCTAACACTTACCTTTCAGTGTGAAGAATTTTAACATTTCTGGGTACAGTATTTTTTTTTCCTGACCAGCAAGCTGACAGTTTCTACTCAAAAGGGATACTATAAATCTCAGCAACTTGGCTTATTTATTTCTATTTTTCTATAACTTTTCCTGGATAACTTTGAAAGCAGTTGAGAAGTAGTTGCTGGCTTCAAAAACACTCTGGAAGACTAAATAGAGGAAAAGGAATGTATGTGAGGCATCAGAACAGTCTATTGGTTGGTGACCGTGGATGAGAGAAATTTACAAGTATGTTTTCCTTCAATCATATAACCTTAAGCTTAGAGGTCAAGTTTTGTTATTTCTTTTTCTGAGGCAAAAATAAATAAAATGTACAATGAATGCTTAAACATTTTCAGAAATGCTAGTCAATTAATTTTCCACGAAGATTTAAAGCATTTCTTATCCTTAAGAGGCAAATGAAAAGACAACTCAGAGTAACTTAGATGAACATAAGCTGGAAGTGATTATTCTTAGTGGTGAATATTATTCAGACATGGCTGCTTCAAAGACATTAATAACTAATTTATTTGTCTTGTAAATAAATAATTTCACTCATAACATTTAGAAAGTTGCTTCTTATTTTGTTTTCTATTGTGGCAAACTCTAAAGCTATGTGCATGTATAACTAAAGATGTATACAAGATTAAAGCTAATTTAGCTTTTTTCTCTCCATAGACGTCTTATAAAGAGAATCCATCAGTCAAAACATTACATTCTTTCCTCTGCTTTGTTCAAACCATGATGCTTATAATAAACCTATCCTCAAGCTATTTTCCATTCTCTTACTGTACCCACTGTTATATATAATGGCATGCTTATGCCTATATTTAACCCTCCTACTGTTCATTGTTAAAATTAGTCATTATGGTACTTGATTGCATCTCATATCTTTGCATGTTTTAAACTTGCTTAACAAACACAGCAGGCAAGTCCTGGAGGTTATAAGACAAGAAAAGTATGTTTTAAAGCAACAAAATCCCAATGATGATTTATCGAAGTAGAAAAAAATAAAGATGCAAGAACAAGATGTAATAGATTGCTCCCAAAATTGTCAGATTATTGTCATTTTTTCATAGAATCACAAAAGGCTTACTGCTGCTTAGTTCCTTTAACTTATTTGTCTTGTAAATAAATAAGTTCACTCATAACATTTAGAAAGTTGCTTCTTCTTTTGTCTTCTGTTGTGGCAAAACTCTAAAGCTGTGTGCATGTATGACTAAACATGCAGACAATAATGAAAATAATTTAGCTTTTTTCTCTACATAGCCTAATATATACATCTAATTAACTAATGCCAGTAAGCAAGCTTTGATTTGTTAGATAATGTTATTAAAATAGTAAAAAGAAGAAATGGCATTTAAAAAGTCCAAAAATATAGCATGAAATTGAAAAGCATAATAATTAACACAAGCATGCTGCCATATTTCTTTCTTTTTTTTTTAATGATTAGGAAAAGTGTGATGGAGACTACCACGCTAGAAGAAGCACATAATTTTAAGTGCCTATTTTATTTCCTTCATACAAAGAAAAATGGATGTGGTGGTTACTTGAATTTTTTTTTTAACGTGTCAATTTAGGAGGAAACCTATATTGTTTAGTAGCTATGTCATATCCAACTCTTTTGCAACCCCATGGGCTGTAGCCTGCCAGACTCTTCTGTCCATGAGATTTCCCTTTGAAGAATACTGGGGTGGGTTGCCATTTCCTTCTCCAGGGCATCTTCCTGCCTGATGGACTGAACCAATGTCTCCTGCATTGGCAGGCGGATCCATTACCACTGAGCCACCAGATGAAGCTGTAGTATCCATTTATTCAAACACTAAATCAGATGTTGCTATATTTTTAGATATGTTTAACATCTACAATCAGTTGACTTAAAGTGCAGAAAATCACCTGGATAGTGTGATATCCAATCAGTTTTAAAAACAAAACTGAGGTTTCCCTGAAGAAGAAGAAATTCTGTAACAACAGCTGACTTAGAGTATTCAGCCTGCCAGATTTTGTTTTACAGGCTTAATTTTCCAGCCTTTATAATATGAACTTTCTCATAATCTCTCTCTCTCTCTCTCTCTCACCACAGACACACATATACACACACACAGAAATATTCACACACACACACATATATATATATGCTTATACATATTATAAATTTCAAAGATTTTGAAATTTTAGCAAAGCAAAAATATCAAACTCAATATAGATGACGAAGGAACAGTGATAGCTTCTTTGCTGCATAGTTCCTCAATACCCACTGCTTCGTGCTATGCCAGGAGGGACCTAGAATAGCGAGAAGGTATAGGAAGTAAATTTAGGGCTACAGTGAGTTTTGGTAAATCAGAGTTTTCAAGACAATATCCTTCTTTCTTTTCAGGGTGGTCACTATGCTTTCAATAAAATCTCCTAAATTTCATCCATTAAGGTTTTTTTTTTCAATCTCATTATATGTCTGGTGGGTAGAAAAATGGCTTCTCAAAGATATCCATGTTGCTGACCTAAGTAAAGATGTAACCTGAGGCAAACTTAAAGATATGAGTTTATTCAAGAATGGCAGAGAAAGCAGAATTTGGAACATGCAAACTGGAACAAGTTACAGATGAAAACACTGAGGGTTTGAGGTAGGCTGTATTTATTGTCAAGAAATGTGAAGGGGAGAAAGATCCTGTTGAAATAAAAACTAATGGAGATCAACTTTGAAAATGCCTCAAGAAGACAAAGAAAGTTTAATGCAGCTCACTTTGCAAGAACACTCTGACCTGGATCATTTCTTTCTCATCTCTGGAGACTGTAAGCAAAATTTCCAAGGTTGATATGAGGGCAACTCCCAACAAACTCACCATTATTTAAGAAAATTCCAACATTGTCAGTTTTCTGTAGATCAGGCATTCATGGGAAATCAGTCTCTCATCCTTAAGTTTTGTTTTTCTGAGGACAGATGCGTAAGAGTTTTCATTTTATATTTTCCAAGTCCATTTTAGACTGAAGTTCTTTCACAATGTCAAATGCTTAGAATCTGTGGATGTTATGTGCTAAAGAATGAGATTAGGTTAGGAATCCTGAGATAAAGAATTTATTCTGGATTATCCAGTGAGTCCCAAATGCCATGACAAGTGTGTTTTTAAGAGATATGCAAATAGAGATTTCACACAGACACACACAGAAGAAAACCCACTGTGAATATGGAGGTTGAGGTTGGAGAGATGAGTTTACAAACCCAAGAATTCTAGGACAGTGACTAAATGAGATCCCAGAGAAAGCATAAGGATGGACATGCTGGATTTTGGACATCTGGCCCTCAGAACCATAAGAAAATGAATGTCTTTTGCTTTAAATTGTCATATTTGTGGTCACTTGTTATAGCATCTTCAATGGCACCCCATTCCAGTACTCTTGCCTGGAAAATCCCATGGATGGAGGAGCCTGGTGGGCTGCAGTCCATGGGGTCGCTGAGGGTCAGACACGACTGAGCAACTTCACTTTCACTTCTCACTTTCCTCCATTGAAGAAGGAAATGGCAACCCACTCCAGTGTTCTTGCCTGGAGAATCCCAGGGACGGGGGAGCCTGGTGGGCTGCCGTCTATGGGGTCGCACAGAGTCAGACACGACTGAAATGACTTAGCAGTAGCAGGAATCTAATACAATATCTCGTGATTTTAGGGGCTAAGGGTGTTTACTAAGAAAGAAAGTAGGTATATTCTGCTAGATTCTTTAATAGAGGGAAATTACCTGTGCAAGTCTGAGCTATAAAGATTATAGTCTAATTAGAGTATTCCACCTACCCCCAAAACATCATGGTAGGTTATAATATGTATTCTGGACACTATAAGGTTTTATTAATGAAGTGAAGCTCAGGTGAAGGTGGGGCCCTTTCTCATGGTATAACAGTGTTTCAACAGAATCCTTTAAGCCATCAAAAATGGTCTCAATAAAGCACCCTCAATTTAAGGTCACTTTTCCTCCTAACAGAGGTAAAAAATGAGTCTGAGCATTGCTCTGAATTGAAAACAGCTCTAAGCCATCCACCATCACAGGGTCAAGAGCAGGCCTGTGTACTGAGATAAGGCCTTTAATAGATCCTCTGTCTCTATCATCAAATGAGAAGAAAGATTTCCAAGAAACAACCTTCTCTGCTTCCCAACACACAAAACCTTGTCACTATTAGAGTGAAAGTTACTGGTGCTCACTGATGGTTTCTGTTGTAGGTTATATCAGGTGCCAGAGAAACCCCAACTCCCACATCTACTGCAGTGCTATCTCCATAATGCTCTGTGCATTCCGGATTCTCTGCCCCCCAACCCCCAATGTTTTTCAGCTTCTCAATTGAAACTACTTCACTGAACAGGTCACTTATGCTTCATGTTTGTTATTTATGTCTCTCACATTAGAATATAAACTTTACAAGGCAGTTATCTTCAATCTTTTTTTTTTTTTAATTAATGTTTTTCCCAAAGACCAGAAATATGACTGGCTCATGCTAGGGGCTCAATAAATATTTGTTATAGGAATGAATGAGAGAGTGAGTAATCAAAACGTCTGGCTACTATTTTTCCCTTGCAAAGGAAAATAAACTAGTTTTTAAGAATGCTTATCTGGATTCAAAACCAGGTTTTTGCTTAACTAATTGCAGGTTTTAGAAAGAATAACAATTAGATTATTGTGGAATTTAATTAGAATTGAAACATTTTTGAAATACTATAAAATATTTTCAAATATGGTATGTTGCATCTTCAGTTGGAGTGAGAACAAAATGAAGCATAAACAACTTATTCACTATACATTAGTCATGCTGGCATGTCAATCAAGAAAACGCAACTTTCAAATTTCACTTCTTTACTTTCTAATAATTTATCATCTTATCTCCTACAATAATGATTTTATTTTTCTCTTCAAGACACACATTCCACATACTTTTGCAGTCTTTGCTTTATTTAGATTTTTCCATACTTTGCTATTTAGCAATGGATTCCCATGTTTATAGTACAGATTATAGTTACAAAGAAGTTGGGGGAGAGAAGCAGTCTTACTTTTTTTAAAGTCAACTGTTTATTTCCTTTTGCAATAGAACATTCCAATAGCCCTTCTTAATAATTTCATAAAAATATAACCATCAGGTTATTATGGCAAAAGGCCACCTCTCCATGAACTACAGCAAATAAAATCCTAGATGAAGGATTTCCATTTGAAAACTCTAGTCACTGTTTAGTCTTGTCTTTCTCTTTTCACATTTGATGATTTATCTCAACATATGTGTAGCCCCTCCCAGCTACTTGATGCTCAGATGAATCATGACAAAATCTAGGACTAGAATAACTAGGCAAGTTGATTCTGGGACACACATTCAGGGCAAGTCACAGAGGCCACAACCCTCACTGTCAGAAGTACAGCAGTGAAGCCTGACTGGGTTCTACTGGAGATCCCCCTCCCCTTGGCTACTGCTATCTCTTTGCTTATAATTTCCCTAGAATTGATCATAGACAATATGACTAGTCTTTCTAATGGACAACTGAATCCTTTTGTCAGGGACGTCTTGTTAGCACAATAAGAAACAAATTGCATCAGATGGAAGCCAAAATAAAATAGACGAACCCAGGGGTCTTGGAATCTTACATACTTTTTTTTTTTTTTTTTAGTGAGAGAAAGAAAAGATCTGTTTATCATTAAACAGCAGTATTTTTTTTTTTTTTTATTAAACAGATTTTAGACTCCCCTCTTACAGGGTTAAATGGAGGCTGACATAAGAAAGAATAAGCAGTAATCATGACCTTCCTGATTGAGCAGCTTACTAGGTGACTTCCAGTTGACTCATTAGATTTAATACAACTAACTACAGGTTACCATCAGAATTATTATGTGTACCAAGGTCCTCTAAATACAACTTACTAATTCTTTGAACAAAAGACAAACTATTTTTGTGGTCAGTCCTTGTCTATAACCTAGGGGATATCAATAATTCTAAAGAAAAATAAGTGATAATATTCTCTTGTCTCACTCATTCATGACATTTTTATTTGTGACATCAGAAACTTTTTAGAATCAAATAAATTTTAAACATTCTCCCCTATCATAAACACGCCTGATTGTTTTTCAATGACGTGTTATCCCCAAGTATCTTTGAAATGTACTTTCCTGAACATTGTAAACATTCCGAACTTTTAGTGCCAAAATGATTGAAATTTCTACCTACCTACATCCAGCATCGTTAAGTGTTTGTACCCCCATAGGAGCTAGGACAAATTCTGGCAACAGTTTTGATGCTACGGTGCACAGCATTTTTCATGACTTTTTTTTTTTAATTTTGCATTGGGGTATAGCGGTTTAACAAACAACATTGTGAAGGTTCAGGTGAACAGTGAAAGAACTCAGCGATACATATATATGCATCCATTCTCTCCCAAACTCCGCTCCCATCTAGGCTGCCACATAATATTGAGCAGAGCTTCGTGTGCTATACAGTAGGTGTATGGAACATTTCATGACTCAATTTTATGATTCAATTATAGGCAGACACTGTGTCAAAGGTTAAAAGCTCAAGATTCTTTTTCCACCAGAAAGATAACAATAGTGATTCTTATACTGGATATAAAGGATGGCCTGAACAAGAAATCTACAAATATATAAAAAGAGGATTTCAAGTTCAGTGATACATTCAAACCTACTGCTACCATGAGGAATTCTGACAATTCGAATTCTCACTTTATTCTTGGCAACAGTCCCTTTCATCACCTACCACAGAATTAGAGATTTTGATCTCGACTCAAACTGTTTCACAGAGCTGTGCCTCTTCTGTCATTAAGAAAATACTTTCTATAGACATTCTATCCATCTTTCCTGTTTCCTCTAACTTAACTTTTTTTGCCAGACTTTTCTTCAAGTTTATGCTTTTGATTCTGACATACAATTTTGTTACATCTTGTGGCCTAGGAATCCCATACCCTTAACTGGAATTGTAAAGGTAGAAAAAAAGCTCAACAATCATTGTCAGCTTTTGGTGAACTATTACAAGTAGGTCTTATTGTCAAGCTCAGCCTCTGCTAGCAAGGATAATATACATAGTTGTACCACTGTAAGCAGAATTTCTAAAAATTTCATTGTTCAGTGGAAAGTCATGGAAAATTGTTTTTCTAATATATAATATAAAATATCTAAGATTTCAAAGGAACTAAATATATTGCAATGCTGTTATGAAATATTAAACATTTGTCATATGGCAATGTATGTATTTCTTTTTTACAGACAAAGAATGATCTAGTGGCACATCTAATAAATAGTGTAATTTCAAAGGGTAGAAGTATTAGAAGAGATTAAATAATATTTGGACAAAGCTGTGACAACTGAAATGCAATATAAATATATATGCAATTTCTATGGCTGATAAATTCACAGGTACAGTTAAAACTAAGGTGGTGAGTTTCCCAAGTACATAATGAATGAAATGCCGAATTTCAGTTTGAAGTCAGTGAAAATAAAGGTTTTGCTTTATTTAATATCCAAAATTTTGGTATTCTTAATTTTATTCATGGATTTCATGAGAATTCATGGGTTCTAGTTTTAAAATCTATGTTTAAATGATCTGTGTCCTCCATATTCAATTGTATATTCTACCAAATGCCTTATTCTACTATTCAAGATTTGGTCTATGTCAGAATCTCATGACAAATGAAGAGAAAATTATATGCCCTGACTCAAAAATGGTCTCAAACAAGTTTTTCTCCATTTTACTGCCACAGTTCTTTATTTTTGGTTTAATTACTATGTAAATGTCTTAACAAAACATTACATTGATTGGTAATCTCCTCCAGTTTAACTTCTGAAGCCAGAATAATAGTTTAAATATACAAATCTGATCATGTAATCTAGGCAGTGTCCTTTCCTTACCTTCCTCAATTCCTCAAAAATGTGGTTACTTACTTTTTCTATCAGTCAGTTCAGTCAGTTCAGTCACTCAGTCGTATCTGACTCTTTGCAACCCCATGAATCGCAGCACACCAGGCCTCCCTGTCCATCACTAACTCCTGGAGTTCACTCAGACTCACGTCCATCGAGTCAGTGATGCCATCCAACCATCTCATCCTCTGTCATCCCCTTCTCCTCCTGCCCCCAATCCCTCCCAGCATCAGGGTCTTTTCCAATGAGTCAACTCTTCGCATGAAGTGGCTAAAGTATTGGAGTTTCAGCTTGAGCATCAGTCCTTCCAATGAACACCCAGGACTGATCTCCTTTAGAACGGACTGGCTGGATCTTCTTGCAGTCCAAGGGACTCTCAAGAGTCTTCTCCAACACCACAGTTCAAAAGCATCAATTCTTGGGCACTCAACTTTCTTCACAGTCCAACTCTCACATCCATACATGGCCACTGGAAAAACCACACCCTTGACTAGACAGGCCTTTGTTGGCAAAGTAACATTTCTACTTTTTAATATGCTATCTAGGTTGGTCAATACACTCAAATGTGGAGCAGCATAAATTTATTAATGTCTCATTAAATTTATATTTATGATCTTATTTATTCCCACTATTAAGAACTGAGTGTATAGTGAGTGCTTATATCTGTGTATATGGTATGTATAAGAGAAGGGAAAATTAAGATTTAATGAATACTGTAATTGTTCTCTGTGAATTTTTTTGTGTTTGTTTCCCAGAAAATGTTTTCTTTAAGCTTTTTACAAGGGAATGAGTTAATCTGCATGCTTCTCAACATTTTCAGGTTATAATAGTAGCACTTTAAATATTACTGCTGGAAGGCATTAAGGTGTGTCCTTGCAATGACAAAACACATCATGAAGCAATTTACATCGTAAGTGACTGCAGCTGAATGAAAGCAGAGATTTAAAGAAAAAAGTAATTTAGATCCATTGGGTTTATGTTTGTTTGTTTTTGTTTGAGCAGAGTAAACACCCCATGACTTATTTCGTACTATTAAAAAATAGACCTTTTCCATGCCAAGCAAATCTGGCAGGGTGAAAATCCACCCTGCTTGAAAGATAAATTCAAGTAATAGCTGCACAGAGAGTGATGATTTATGCACATTTTAGCACTCCTTGTAACAGCATTCCCTGTGCCCGGACCACTCCTGTCTTCACTTAGGCAATTTGCACCTTTTCGTGCTAGAGTGCACGTTAACGTTCTACATTAAAGCTGATTATTAACAAAAGCACTGGGATACATAAAATAGAGTGCTATTTTAACTCGCTGCAAAAATTTTGTACCTTAAAGTAAATGACAGAATTAAATATAACACAGAAACAGCTACTTGCCTGTCTTTGTCCATTTGGGCTACTGTGACAAAATACCACTGACTGGGTAGCTTATACACATAAGATGTGTATTTCACACAGTTTTGGAGGCTGGAAGTTTCAAGAGAGGGTACCAGCAGGATCAAGTTCTGCTGATGATCATTTTCTGGGTTATCTTTATTGCTTACTTCTTGCTGTGTCTCCACAAGATGGAAGGGCTACAGAGCAATGTGGAGACTCAATTACAAGGACGCTATTTCCTATCATTTGGCCTCTACCTTCATGACCTAATCACTTTCAAAAGGTTTGGTCTCCTTACATCATCATTTTGGAGATTAAAATTCAACAGAATTTTGGAGAGATTCAAATATTCAGACCAAAGCACTTAAAGATAGGAACATTAATTCATGTGAAGGACAACAAGGAATTGTTAACACTAATGTGTGGTGTTTTTACTTTTCAGTCCTGGGTGTTCTTTGGAAGGAATGATGCTAAAGCTGAAACTCCAGTACTGTGGCCACCTTATGCAAAGAGTTGACTCATTGGAAAAAACTCTGATGCTGGGAGGGATTGGGGGCAGGAGGAAAAGGGGACGCCAGAGGACGAGATGGCTGGATGGCATCACCGACTCGATGGACGTGAGTTTGAGTGGACTGTGGGAGTTGTGATGGATAGGGAGGCTTGGCGCGCTGCAATTCATGGGGTTGCAAAGAGTCGGACACGACTGGGTGACAGAAATGAACTGAACTGAACTGCAGGGAAGGAAGCACCTATCACAAGGCACTATTACAAAATCTATCAGAATTTCATATTTTTATTAAAATGTTTCACTGGAATGTTTACAAAGCCACTTGTAAACATCAATAAAGGTAAATAATACCATACTGGAATTATCTCAAAGTATTATGACATCGGAGAAGGCAATGGCAACCCACTCCAGTACTCTTGCCTGGAGTATCCCATGGACGGAGGAGCCTGGTAGGCTACAGTCCATGGGGTCGCTAAGAGTCGGACACGACTGAGCGACTTCACTTTCATTTTTCACCTTCATGCATTGGAGAAGGAAATGGCAACCCACTCCAGTATTCTTGCCTGGAGAATCCCAGGAACAGAGGAGCCTGGTGGGCTGCCATCTATGGGGTTGCACAGAGTCCGACACGACTGATGCAACTTAGCAGCAGCAGCAGCAGCATTATGACATAGATTTTTAGAACATTAAGTATACTTAAATATTTTGGGGAGAAACATTGAATATTGAAATAAAGAAAGAATTCAGACTTAAATCGAAGAAAGTAGGGAAAACCACTATACCATTCAGGTATGACCTAAGTCAAATCCCTTATGATTGTACAGTGAAGTGACAAATAGATTCAAGGGATTAGATCAGATAAACAGAGTTCCTGAAGAACTATGGGCAGAGGTTTGTGAGGTTGTACAGGAGGCAGTGATCAAGAACATTACCAAGAAAAGCAAATGCAAAATGGTTAAATGGTTGTCTGAGGAGGCCTTAGAAATAGCTGAGAAAAGAAGAGAAGCTAAAAACAAAGGAAAAAGGAAAAATATACCCATCTGAATGCACAATTCCAAAGAATAATAAGGAGAGATAAGAAAGCCTTCCTCAGTGATCAATGCAAAGAAATAGAAAAAAACAATAGAATGGGAAAGATTAGAGATCTCTTCAAGAAAATTAGAGCTACCAAGGGAATATTTCATGCAAACATGGGCACAATAAAGAAAGAAATGGTATGGACCTAACAGAAGTAGAAGATATTAAGAAGAGGTGGTAAGAATACACATAAGAACTATATAAAAAAGATACTCATGACTCAGATAATCATGATGGTTACTCACCTAGAGCCAGATATCCTGGAATGTGAGGTCAAGTGGGCCTTAGAAGCATCACTATGACCAAAGCTACTGGAGGTAATGAAATTCTAGTTGAGCTATTTCAAATCCTAAAAGATGATGTTGTGAATGTGCTGCACTCAATATGCCAGCAAATTTGGAAAACTCAGCAGTGGCCACAGGACTGGAAATGGTCAGTTTTCATTTCAATCCCAAAGAAAGGCAATGCCAAAGAATGCTCAAACTATGGCACAATTCCACTCATCTCACACTCTATCAAAGTAATGCTCAAAATTATCTAAGCCAGGCTTCACCATGAAATTCCAGATGTTCAAGCTGGATTTAGAAAAGCCAGAGGAGCCAGAGATCAAATTGCCAACATCAGCTGGATCATCAAAAAAGCAAGAGAGTTCCAGAAAAACATCTACTTCTGTTTTACTGACTTGCCAAAGCCTTTGACTGTGTGGATCACAATAAACTGTGGAAAATTTTTCAAGATATGGGAATACCAGACCACCTGACCTGCCTCTTGAGAAATCTGTATGCAGGTCAAGAAGCATCAATTAGAACTGGACATGGAACAACAGACTGGTTCCAAATTGGGAAAGGAGTACATCAAGGTTGTATATTGTCACCCTGCTTATTTAACTTATATGCAGAGTACATCATGCAAAACGCCAGGCTGGATGAAGCACAAGCTGGAATCAAGATTGCTGGGAGAAATACCAATAACCTCAGATTTGCAGATGACACCACCCTTATGGCAGAAAGTAAAGAAGAACTGAAGAGCCACTTGATGAAAGTGAAAGAGGAGGGTGAAAAAGTTGGCTTAAAACCCAACATTCAGGAAACTAAGAAAATAGCATCTGGTCCCATCACTTCATGGCAAATAAATGGGGAAACAATGGAAACAGTGACTGACTTTATTTTCTTGGACTTCAGCATCACTGCAGATGGTTACTCCAGCCATGAAATTAAAAGATGCTTGCTCCTTTTAGAAGAAAATCTATGACCCACCTAGACAGCATATTAAAAAGCAGAGACATTACTTTGCCAACAAAGGTCCCTCAAATCAAAGCTATGGTTTTTCCAGTAGTCATGTATGGATGTGAGATTTGGACTATAGAAAAAGCTGAGCACCAAAGAATCGATGCTTTTGAACTGTGGTGTTGAAGAGGACTGTTCAGAGTCCCTTGGACTCTAAGGAGATCACACCAGTTCATCATAAAGGAAATCTATCCTGAATATTCATTGGAAGAATTGATGCTAAAGCTGAAGCTCTAATACTTTGGCTACCTGATGCAAAAAATTGACTCATTGGAAAAGTCATGATGCTTTTGGAAATAATTGAGGGCAGGAGGAGACAGGTATGACAGAGGATGAGTTGGTCAGATGGCATCGCCGACTTGACAGATAAGAGTTTGAGCAAGCCCTGGGAGTTGGTGATGGACAAGGAATCCTGGTGTGCTGCAGTCCATGGGGTCACAAAGAGTTGGACATGACTGAGTGACTGAACTGAACTGATGATATAGAGTTTGAAACTGGCATAAATTTTAAGAATAGCATGAATGTTTTAGTGCATATAAGTCCCTTCAGTCATGGCCAACTCTTCCCGAGTCTATGGACTGTAGCCTGCAGGCTCCTCGGTCCATGGGATTCTCCAGGCTAGAATACTGCAGTGGCTTGCCATGTTCTTCTCCAGGGGATTTTCCTGACCCAGGGGTCAAACCCAAGTCTCTAACATCTCCTGCCTTGGCAGGTGGGTTTATTACTACTAAGGCCACCTGGGAACCCCCAAATATTTGAGTATGTTTTGACTTTGCACTGGAAGCAGATGAAGTGGACCATATTCAATTGCCCCTAATTTTTCTTCTCTGTTACTATTTGGGATACATCCATGAAAAATGTTTGAGAAACTTCTCAAAGGAATTCTAAATTTAAGAAAATACCTTGTAGGCAATGCAGTGAGCAAAATTAACCACTTTGTAAATACAGGTCTATCTAGAGTGCTTGGTTATAACAAAAGAATCGAATTTAAGTACCTCAGACCATTGCCCTAAGGAATTGTGACTTGTCATTTGATTGTTTGCAGCATGAATCTAACCACAGCATTTTTCTTCACTCACACACACTCATTCTCTCTCTCTCTCTCTCTGCAAATAGATGCAGAATTTAAATTGACTTGATAGTTTCATTAGGGATTCCATGCAGACAAGTACTACAAATAAATAAAAAATAGCTCCTTTCTTTATTAAGAAAAACTTTTTCTTTTAAATTATTCTATAATTGGACAATTTTTTTCAATTTAGTTAGTAAAAACATGGTAGGAAAACATTTGTGGAGGAAACATATAGTTCATAAATCTGTAATACACTGAAAATACTGATATACCCTCTTCTCTCTAGAATAGAGAGTAACTGGGAAAATCTCTATTCTTCATTCCCTTTGTTATAAATACTCATTTAATTCCATATGAATGAATATTTCAATCAAATTTTCCCTAAAAATTGCCAGATTTAGTGCTATTTTATGTTTACAAATACAATTATTTGTGTGTGCATATGTTTTGTGTATATACTGTATATGTATATTATACACATGTGTATATATGTATATATATTTATATATAGTCACTCTGAAGGCTTTAGTAGAAGATTGTTAACCCCATTAACTAGAAAATGAGAAAAGATATGGTGCCGCAATTAGATATGGAATTTAATGCTATAATAGTATAAAATTAATTATGTGATCTTAAAAATAGCAAGTGAGGAACCAATGAAAAAAGGTAAATTTTATGCAACAAACCATTATAGTAGACTACTAAATTTACTTAGATTTTATAATAACAATGAGAGTATCACCTAAGATAAATTAATTTTTAGAGTTCCACAATTTAAAAAAAATTACAAATACTCAATGTATTAAAAAAACCTAATGAACAAAATAAATTGTTTCAAGTAGACTATAAGTAGACTGTATTATAGGAGTTTGTAAAAACAAGTATTGTTTTCAGAAATATTTCATTTTTTCAGAAATTTTTTTCAGAAATATTTCATTAATTAGGAACTGCTAAATTATTTAGCAAATATTTATTATTTAACATATATTTTATGAAACATCACTTATCTGCCAGGAATATGCGAAAGAGATTCAGTAGTACACAAGATAAATGTTTTTGAAACTCATGGGAATAAAAATATTTAAAGAAGCCAAACCTAAATAGTACAAATAATATGATTCTATAATAGATATTTGCTGGAATACTCTGTATGACCATAGATACTTAAGGTGATCAGGGAATGCATCTCTGAGAAAATGATACCCAAATTAAAATTGAGGGATATAACATTTCCAGCCATGAAATGAGTGAAGAGAAGCACATTATAGATAGAAGGGAGAGCTAGTGCAAAAGATCAGTAAGTGTGGAAATGCTAAAGGTAAATAAGTATATTAGAAGTAGAAAACTAAAGTTTGGTCTGTTCACTGGGGACTTGTGAGCATATTAATCTACTAGGATAATTGTAATAAGAATAATTAGAATAATCATGGTATATAAACATATACATATATACTTATTACACATATATACATATTTCTTTATATATGTTATTCATATATTTGTATGTTACATATGTATATATATGCATATATACATATATATCTTGAGGGATAGGAAGTTAAATTATATAAACTCATATGGTTCAAGGAGATTAAAAAGAAGAGAGATATATTTTTAGTTTTGTGAGGAAATTTCTTACTATTTTCCATAATGGCTATACAAATTTACACTCCCATCAGCAGTGCAAAAGGGTTCCATTTTCTCCATATCCTCACCAACTTTTGTCACTATTTATCTTTTTGATAATAACCATTATAACAGGTGATATATCATTGTGGTTTTAATTTGTGTTTTCCTGATGATTAGTGGTCTTGAGCACCTTTTCATATACCTGTTGGCCATTAGGTATATCACATTTGGAAAAAAAAAATGTTTATTAATGTCTTTTCTCCAGTGAAGAAGTAAAATTAGTATCTCGAACAGATATTTGTGCTCCCATGTAATTTTAGAATTATTCACAATAACTGAGTTATGGAAACAACGTAAATTTATGTCAAAAGATGAATGGATAAAGAAATTGTGGTGTATGAGTACAATTGAATAATATTGAGCCTTAAGAAAAGGCTCATCACTTGTAATAATATGAATGAAACTAGAGAGAATCATGCCAAGTGAAATAAGCCAGAGAGAAAGAAAATACTGTGTGATTTCACTTGTATGTGAAATCTAAAAATACTGAAGCAGAGAGTAGACGAGTGGTTACTAGCAGTGGGGAGATGAGGAAAATGGGGAGATGGTTCAGTTCAGTTCAGTTCAGACGCTCAGTCGTGTCCGACTGTTTGCGACCTCATGAATTGCAGCATGCCAGGCCTCCCTGTCCATCACCAACTGCCGGAGTTCACTCAGACTCACGTCCATCGAGTCAGTGATGCCATCCAGCCATCTCATCCTCTGTCGTCCCCTTCTCCTCCTCCCCCCAATCCCTCCCAGCATCAGGGTCTTTTCCAATGAGTCAACTCTTCGCATCAAGTGGCCAAAGTATTGGAGTTTCAGCTTCAGGATCAGTCCTTCCAAAAAAAACCCAGGACTGATCTCCTTTGGTATGGACTGGTTGGATCTCCTTGCAGTCCAAGAGACTCTCAAGAGTCTTCTCCAGAGTGAGTCAGCCATCTGGAGCACCGCCACGGGCTTTGGGCGGAGCTAGGGCGCGCAAGCGCCCTGAAAAAAAAAAAAAAAAAGAGTCTTCTCCAACACCACAGTTCAAAAGGATCAGTTCTTCAGCGCTCAGCTTTATTCACAGTCCAACTCTCATATCCATACATGACCACTGGAAAAACCATAGCCTTGACTAGACAGACCTTTGTTGGCAAAGTAATGTCTCTGCTTTTTAATATGCCATCTAGGTTGGTCATAACTTTCCTTCCAAGGACTAAGCATCTTTTAATTTCATGGCTGCAATCACCATCTGCAGTGATTTTGGAGCCCACGAAAACAAAGTCTGACACTGTTTCCCCATCTATTTCCCATGAAGTGATGGGACCAGATGCCATGATCTTCATTTTCTGAATGTTGAGCTTTAAGCAAACCTTTTCACTCTCCTCTTTCACTTTCATCAAGAGACTTTTTAGTTCCTCTTCACTTTCTGTCATAAGGGTGGTGTCATCTGCATATCTGAGGTTATTGATATTTCTCCCAGCAATCTTGATTCCAGCTTGTGCTTCTTCCAGCCATTGGTTAGAGGGTACAAAGTTACAGTTGTAGGGGATTAAAAAAAAATGGAGATACAATGCATAGCAAGATGACTAGAGTTAATAATGCCAGGAATTTGCTAAGGGAGTAGATTACAGGTGCTCTCAGTTCAGTTCAGTTGCTCAGTCATGTCCAACTCTTTGTGACCCGGTGGATTGCAGCACACCAGGCCTCTCTGTCCATCACCAACTCCCAGAGTTTACTCAAACTCATCTCCATTGAGTCGGTGATGCCATCCAACCATCTCATCCTCTGTCATCCCTTTCTCCTCCTGCCTTCAACCTTTCCCAGGATCAGGGTCTTTTCAAATGAGTCTGTTTCATATCAGGTGGCCAAAGTACTAGAGTTTCAGCTTCAGCATCAGTCCTTCCAATGAATATTCAGGACTGATTTCCTTTAGGATGGACTGGTTCGATCCTCTTGAAATCCAAGCAAGTCTCAAGAATATTTTCCAACACCTCAGTTCAAAAGCATTACTATCTCTGTGAGATAGCTATATTAATTGTGTTGAATACAGAAATCATTTCACTAAACACACACACACACACACACGATCATTCATGTTGTACATCTAAATATATGCAATTTTATTAAATAATTAATGAAGAGAAGAAATAATTAGAGGAAAAAAATAAGAAAAATCAAAGACAGAAAATAGTTCAAGCTCAGACGGTAAAGAATCTGCCTGCAAGGCAGGAGATCCAGGTTCAGCCCTGGGTCCAGAAGATCCCCTGGAGGAGGGAATGGCAACCCACTCCAGTAATCTTGCCTGCAGAATCCCCATGGACAGAGGAGCCTGGTGGGCTACAGTCCATGGGATCACAAAGAGTTAGACATGACTGAGTGACTAACACAGACACACACACACAGACACACACACACACAAGAGCTCAATTACAGTGTATATTGATATACATGCCTGTGCCATATATTTCAAATTTTTTAAAAACTGAAAAAAAGTAAAGATTTTGATATGGTCAGCACAGGAGTTAATCCTGATGCAAGCAGAATACTAAATATTGAACACTGACACAGGCATTTCTCCAATGATGCCCACTTCTTTTAAGGTGCTGAGAAGACCAGGGATTTTTTTATTTTGAGGCTTGTCTTTCTTTGTTGCCATTTTATCTATGAAATCATTATTTTCATTACATAGCTTTGCAATTGTGATGTATTTTTCATAAATGCATTATATTTACTTTTTTTTGGATAAACAGTCTTCTGATAATTTTAAATACATTTCCAGAAATCAGTGAAAGAGATTAAGTTTGGATTTTCAAGTCGTGCTCTGTCCACTTATACAGTTTAACATTTATCTGAAAGCCCAGAAACAGGTATCAAAGCCCAACAACAGGTTTGAGAGCACCTCCTCTTGAGGATATTGGTTGTTACATTGCTCTGCAGATGTCGTATAATTAATATGTATCAGAGGATGAGGCACAAACATATCAACAAAATTTATATTTTACAGGTGGGATTGGTTAATGACATGAAAGAGTTAATTGATCTTTTTCCTCAGATCTTTTCCTTATTAATCTTTTCCTTATTAATTATCAGACAAATAGGAGCATTAGAGAATAAAGACTATGATATTATATTTTTTTGTAAATAAGGAAATTACTCTTGATAGTATATGCACTATTTTATTTTAGCATAAAAATCAGAAAATGGACAGTATAAGCCCAAAGATATTTTTCCAGAATTTTCTTCTCTTTTCCTGTCCTTCTGTCTTTGCTATATTTCCTAAATTTAGATGTCATAAAGAGTTCTTCTGCATGTTTAAATAACAAAGAATGTTATTTTCCGTCTTAGTGAGGCAGGCTCATTGGTGCTCTAATTCTTCCCAGGTCCCACTTTGTACATTAAGTTGGCACTTCAAGTAAAATGTACAACATGCACCCAGGCTCTGCGTCTACTGCTACATGTGGTTCTTCAAAGACAGCACCTCACATGTTGATCCTTTTGCCATTCTGAGTCTGTCCCAGAATTCTCTCTATTGGTCCCTTTGAACCTTCTTTGAAGTGCCACATGTAACTAAAGCAAGTCCTGGGATGCATCAGCACATTATGAATTCCAGCTGCAAGCCAGTTTCCTGCTGAAGCTTAGGGTTGGAAAGAGATCACCATATGCCATCCATCTCGTTAAAATAAGCTCAAGAAGGAAATTGTGAGAGGGAAGAATGAGAGGTGAGTCAAAATAGCTTGTTTACAGCTAATAAATGAGATTATTTTCATAATCAGTTGAATTTAGTATTAGCTACTATGATATTTATATGGAAAATTTCTAACAAACAGGAATGACTATTTATCTTTACCCTTCATCAATATGTTTTCTCTCTTTTTTAAAAAAAATATCTGTTTGCCATAATTTTGCTATATATTTGGAAACAGGTCTAAAATATGCATTCATTTTTTAGAAGTTTCATCATGTGTTGGTTTCTGTCATGTGTTGGTTTCATCATGTGTTGGTTTCTGTCATACAACATACAACATACAACATATTCTGTCATACAACAACACAAATCAACCATAATTATACATATACCCCCTCCCTCGTGAGCCTCTCTATTTTCCTCCCATTCCACCCCTCTAGGTCATCACAGACTGTGCTCCCTGTGTTATACAGCAACTTCTCACCAACTATCCATTTTACACATGATACTACATTTATATTGATGTGACTTTCTCCATCTGTCCCACTCACTCCCTCAGTCACTATGTCCACAAGTCAATTCTCTACATTTGTGTCTTGGTTTCCTCTTTGCAAATAGGTTCATAAATATAGTTTTTATAGATTCCATATATATGTATTAATATATTTGGGGTTTTTTTCTTTCTGGTTTACTTCACTATGTATAATAGGCTCTAGGTTCATCCACTTCACTAGAACTGACTCAAACTCATTGTTTTTATGTCTGAGTAATATTCCATTGCAGATATTTTCCACATCTTCTATATACATTCATCATCAGTTGATGGACTTCTAGGTTGCTTCCATGTTCTGGTTATTGTAAATAATGCTGCAGTGAACATTGGGGTACATGTGTCTTTTAGAATTCTGGTTTTCTCAGGGTATACATGCAGTAGTTGGGTTGCTGGGTCATGTGGTTTTATTCCTAGTTTCTTAAGGCATCTCCATATCATTCTACATAATGGCTGCATCAGTTTACATTCCCACCAACAGCACAGGAGGGTTCCCTTTTCTCCACATCCTCTCCAGCATTTATTGTTTGTAGATTTTTTGATGATGGCCATTCTGACTGGTGCGAGGTGATACCTCATTAGAGTTTTTATTTGCGTTTCTCTAATATCTAGTGATGTTGAGCGTCTTGTCAAGTGTTTACTGACCATCTTATGCATTTTTTAAAATCACTGTCTAGTGGTAAAGAACCTACCTGCCAATGCAGGCAATGTATGAGACACAGGTTTGATCCTTGGGTCAGGAAGATTCCCTGCAGGAGGGCATGGAAACCCACTCTAGTGTCCTTGCATGAAGAGTCCCATGGACAGAAGAGCCTGGTGGGTTAGAGTCCATAGGGTCACAAAGAGCTGGACATGACTGAAGCCACTTAGCGCAGCACACAGGCTGACAACAGCAAATACAACAAAAATCTGTAGATTGCGTATTTAAAGGGAAATACCCAAACGTTACAACTTTAATACCTCCTGATATTTGTGCAGTCAGCAAATAGACTTGTCCTGAATGTGATGAAAGGGCCAATTTTCAGTACTGAGCTCATAAAGGACTCACATATTGTGTCCTATTTGTCCAAAGCTCATAAAATTATGGTTAGTGTCTTAGAAAATTATGGTTAGTTAAACAATTATACATTGTTTAATTCAAGGTGTCTGTATTCTAGTCATACAAAAATGTTACTGAAAAAACTATATTTTCTTTTACTAAATATTTATTTTGATCACATGAATTTCATTTAAATTCCTTCTATCACTTTTAATAGCATTTTATTGAGGGGAAAATGGATGTACACTTAATATCTTTCTTATAATTCAGTGTTATCTTTCTTATAATTTAGTGTTGGTGTTCACAACTATTTCCATTTGCTCTTCTTTCCTGTTTGTTCAGCACATAGCCCTTCAAAATAAATTCACTTACATTTTATTCATTACTATTTCTTTGTTGTTTCAGATGTTCACACAAGTCTGGACCATCTCAAATCTCCATTTTATATATCGTATATATCTTATTGTTGGAGGAAACATTAATAGAATCAAGATCCTGTGAACTGATAATTGATTTTGACAACAAAGTTTCAGCCTCTTTAATCTTTGTGGTTAGCCTTAATAAGGTCTTATCTCTTTTCTATCATATTGAGAATTCCTATGATCTAAATCCTGTTTTTGAGGGTGCATTCCCTGGGTCTTGTGCATTCTGCATTCATGACATACTTCATTCCCCAGTTCTGGAAAATAAGTCTTCCAGGAGCTGTTTGAGGTAGTTTGATTGAGATCATGAATGCCTGAAAAATGTCTTTATTCTATACATCTACCTGACTCATAGTATAGATGGGTTTATAATTTTAAATTGTAAAATATGTTTCCTTCAGATTTTTTGTGATTAAAAAATAAATAATATAAAATTGACTATATTATCCATTTTAAGTATACACTTTATTGTACAATTCTTAACAATTGTAGTAGTGTACAATTCTTAACAATTGTACAGTTCTTAACAATTAAGAATTTTCTTGTGTTAAGTAAATTCAAGATTATTATGAAACCAATCTCCAGAACTCTTTCATCTCGCAAATTGGAAACTATTAAAGAATAACTCCTTTTTTCTCCTTTCTCCTAGTTATTGGCAACGACATTCTACATTCTGCTTATCATAATTTAACTACTGTAGCTAATTATGAGATAACTCATATAAATGCAGTTATAAAGTATTTGTCTGTCTGTGAATAGCATATTTAACTTAGTATAATGTCCTCAAGATTCATCCATGTTGTTGCTTGTGACAGGATTTCCTTTCTTGTTAAGGCTGAATTATATTTCATCATATATATTACATTTTTTTTCATTCATTCTTACACCAAAAGACTCTTGAATTGCTTTCACCTCTTGCTTACTGTGAATAGTGCTGTTATGAAAAGAGGTATGCAAATACCTCTTCAGGACCTTGGTTTTAATTATTTTGGATATATATACAGAAGTGGAATTACTGAATCACTGGAAGTTCTATTTTAATTTTTGGGGAAAACTCCATGTTGTTTTGCATTCTTTTACAACCCCATCACAGTGAACAAGGGTTCTAGTTTCTCCATATCCTTGAGAATGCTTGTTGTTTTCTCTCTTTGCCTCTCCCACCCACAGCAGTCATCCAAAGTGTGTAAGGTGCTGTTTTGTTGTGTGTTTAATTTGTATTTCTCTGATAATTAGTGATGCTGATCATCTTCTCAAGCACTTGCTGGCAATTTGCATACTATCTTTGGAAAAATATCTATTTAAGTCTTCTGCCCATTTTTAAAAATCAGGTCATTTGATATTTTGTTGTTGAGATGTAGGATTATATATATATATATATATATATATATATATATATATATATATACGCACCCTTTAGTAGATATATAAGGGTTAAATATTTTTTCCAATTCCTACATTGCATTTCACTCTGTTGACTGTGTCCTTTTAAGTATAAAGTTTTAAAATTAGTGCAGTCCCATTGATTTATGGGGCTCTGATTTTGCCATCATATCCAAGAAATCATTGTGAAGTCCAGTTTCATGAAGCTTTTCCCTATGCTTTCTTATAGATTTATAATTTCAGGTCTTATATTTAGGTCTATAATATATTTAAATTTTGTGTATATAGTGTAAGATAAGGATCTGATTTCAGCCTTCTGTTTGTATATATCCAGCTGTTCCTAACAGTATTTGTTGAAGAGACTTTCACTTTTCCCTGTCTTTATGCCAGTAATACATTGTTTTGATGACTGTAACTTTGTTATACATTTTGAATTTACAAAGTTTTAGTATGCCAACTTGGTTCTTTTCAAAAATTGCTCTGCTTTTTAGAGTCTCTTGAAATTCTTCACAAGTTTTAATATTGTTTTTTCTATTCTTGCAAAAATGGCATTGAAAGTTTCATAGGGCTTGTGTTGAATCTGTAGATTGTTTTAGGTATATGGATTTCTTAAGAATAAGTCCTTCTATCCCTGCACAAAGCTTGTCTTTCCATATATTTCTGTCTTCTTGTATTTCTTAAGTGATATTTTGCAGCTTTAAGGGTACAAATCCTTCACCTACTTAGGTTTTTCCAAAGTATTTTATTCCTTTTGATGTTAAATGGAATTATCTTAATTTCCTTTTCAGACTGTTAATTGTTAGTGTACAGAAATGCAACCAATTTTTATGTACTGATTTTTTATTTGGTAACTTTGCTCAATTTGTTTATTGCTCTAACAGTTTTTCTCTGTGTGTGGAATCTTCAGAATTTTCAACATACAGCCTATAAGCAGAGAAAATTTTACTTCTTTCTTTCCAATTTGAATGCCTTTTATTTATTTGTCTTACTTAATTACTCTGGCTAGACCTTCCAATATTATGTTGAATAGAAGTGAAGAGAGTGGGCATCTTACCTTGTTCCTAACTTAGGAAAAATGCTTTCTTTCACCATTAAGTATGATATTAGCTGTGGGCTCTTTAGAAAAGTCTGTATTATACTGAGGTAGTGCCCCTCTATTTTTAATTTTTTGTTTTGCTTTGCTTTACTAAATTTTAATCATAAAAAGTTGTTGAATCTTGTGAATTTTTTTTTGCGTCATTTTAGATGATCATATGCTTTTGGCATTCATTTTGTTAATGCTATATATAACACTGATTGATTTGCTTATGTTGAACTATATTTGTATCCTTGTATACTTAGGAATGGGAGAAGGCAATGGCACCCCACTCCAGTACTCTTGCCTGGAAAATCCCATGGACGGAGGAGCCTAGAAGGCTGCAGTCCATGGGGTCGCTAAGAGTCGGACACGACTGAGCGACTTCACTTTCCCTTTTCACTTTCATGCATTGGAGAAGGAAATGGCAACCCACTCCAGTGTTCTTGCCTGGAGAATCCCATGGACAGGGAAGCCTGGTGGGCTGCCGTCTATGGGGTCGCACAGAGTTGGACACAACTGAAGCAACTTAGCAGCAGCAGTAGCAGCATACTTAGGAATGGTATCAATCCTTTTTATGTGCTATTGTATTCTGTTTGCTGGTATTCCATTAAAGATTTTTGCATCAATATTCATCAGGTACATTTGTCTATAGTTTCCTCTTTCAGTGTATTTGGCTTGGTATGAGGTTAATGTTGACCTCCGAGAATCAGTGTGAAAGTGTTATGTCTTCAAATTTTGGAAGAGTTTCAGGAGGATTGGTATTAATTCTTCTTTAAATAGTATAATTCTCCTGTGAAGTCATTCGGTCCTGAGATTTTGTTAGATGTTTTTGACGACTGATTCAATCCCCTTACTCATTATTGATCTGCTCAGATTTTCTAACTTTTCCTGATTTAATCTGCATAGGTTGTGTATTCTTAGGAAGTTATCTATTTCTTCTAGGGTATTCAATTTATTGGTGTATAATTGTTTGTAGTATCTGTTGTAATCCTTTTCATTTCTGTGACATTGGTTGTAATGTCCCCTTTTTAACTTCTGATTTTTGCTATTTTAATCTATTCTGTTTTTTTCTTACTTAAACTAGATTCTACACAGAGAAAAACTGTTAGAGCAATAAACAAATTGAACAAAGTTACCAAATAAAAAATCAGTACATAAAAATTAGCTGCATTTCTGTACACTAACAATTAACAGTCTGAAAAGGAAATTAAGATAATTCCATTTAACATCAAAAGGAATAAAATACTTTGGGACTTATTATTGCTATTGCATTGTTTTCTGTATGCCTTGTAGTTGTTTTTTTTTTTCCCCCTCTAACTATCTTCTGTTTTTTCTCTTGATATTTTTAAATTATATGCTTTGATTTCCTTCTCATTTTCTTTTATGTGGAGTCTATAAATATTTTCTCTGTGGTTACTATTGCATTTACATAAAATAATTTTAAAGTTGGTTTACCAACTTTTCAAAAATATACTTAATTTTATTGGTTTTTCTATCATTTTTTTATCTCAATTTATCTCTGCACTAATCTTTATCATTTCCCTTTATATTTTATAGAATGTAAAATCAGGTTGTTGATTTGAAATCTTGTATCTATTTTTAGTGTTTGAATGTATAGCTACAAATTTTCCGTTAGTACTGTTTTGCTGAATCTCCTGAAACTCGGCATGCTCTGTTTTTCTTTTCATTTGTTTCAAAGTATTTTCTAATTAGGGCCTTTTCTTTGATGTCTTGATGCTTTGGTATTTTCCAGTTGTGACTTCTTTGATGCTTTGGTGTAGTTTAATTTCCATTTATTTATGGATTTTCCACTTTTTCTCCTGTTATTGATATCTAGATTAATTCCATTGTCATCAAAGAAGGTATTTTTTAATGATTTCAGTCTTGTGGAATTTGTTAAGAATGTTTTTGTGGCCTAACATGTAATCTATCATGAAGAATATTCTATGTTCACTTGAGAAGAATGTATATTCTAATGTTTTGAGGTTGTGTGTTCTGTATGTGTCTGTCCAGGTCCAATATTTTATTAATATAATGCTTGTTATTCAAGTTCCCTATTTTCTTAATTTTCTGTCATTTTTTTCATTCAGTATTGAATTACCCTTCTATTATTTTATTTCTGTTTTTTTCTCCCTTCAATTCTGTAAATTTTCCTGTATGTAATATTTAGGAACCCTGAGGATTGGTACCTAAATATGTATAATTCTTATATCTTCTTGGTTAATCAGCACCTTTCTTAGTGCATAATGTAGACCTGATGTCTCAAAAATTACCACAAAACTATCTTTCTTAAAAAAAAAGTGAGTCTTTATAGATAGAAAAGAGATTCTATTTTTTGTTGTTGTTTTGTTATTTTGTTTTGCTTTATCCACCCAGCCTAATTCTTTTGTTTGGGAGGTCTATTCTCTTAATATTTAAAATTACAACTCTTTAGGAAGGACTTATTATTGCTATTGCATTGTTTTCTGTATGCCTTGTAGCTGTTTTTTTTCCCCCTCTATCTTCTGGGTTTTTTTCTTGATACTTTTTAATTATATGTGTTGATTTCCTTCTCATTTCCTTTTATGTATAGTCTATAAATATTTTCTCTGTGGTTACTATTGCAATTACATAAAATAATTTTAAATTATAGCATTCCACCTTAAACTGACAACATCTCTAATTATATATAAAAATCAGTTTCTGGAGTTTTATTTTGTTCCTTTGATTAAGATATATTTTCTGTTTCTTTGCATATTTTGTAATATTTTTTTTTTTATTTTTTGCTAGAATTTGAGCACTAAAAAAAAAAAAAGGCTACCTTTCCCAGGATTTGCATACTAATAGTTCAGATTCTTTACCATCTGAGCCACAAGGGAAGTCCACTGATAAGGCAAGGCTTTCACCACTGGGCTGAAGGTTTTAGGGTTTCTCAAACCTTTTCTATGGAGAAGGCAATGGCAACTCACTCCAGTACTCTTGCCTGGAAAATCCCATGGACGGAGGAGCCTGGTAGGCCGCAGTCCATGGGGTCGCAGAGGGTCGGACACGACTGAGCGACTTCACTTTCCCTTTTCACTTTCATGCATTGGAGAAGGAAATGGCAACCCATTCCAGTGTTCTTGCCTGGAGAATCCCACGGACGGGGGAGCCTGGTGGGCTGCCGTCTATGGGGTCGCACAGAGTCGGACAAGACTGAGGCGACTTAGCAGCAGCAGCAGCAGCAAACCTTTTCTAACCTCTTTCTCCCCCTAGTGTTTGGCTTCAGAACTGCAGCTTTAATATGCTGCTCATTTCTGTTTATAGTAGATTTCTTACTAGGACTCTGATCCCATCGACGCTGAGTCAGGTGAGACAGAAACTAGTCCCCCCACCAGCTCCAGACAAACCAGGATATTGGAGTCACGATGAAACTTTCTCTTCCCAATGGAGTAGCCCTCAGTTCAGTTCAGTTCAGTCGCTCAGTCGTGTCCGACTCTTTGCGACCCCATGAATCGCAGCACGCAAGGCCTCCCTGTCCATCACCAATTCCCGGAGTTCACTCAGACTCACGTCCATAGAGTCAGTGATGCCATCCAGCCATCTCATCCTCTGTCGTCCCCTTCTCCTTCTGCCCCCAATCCCTCCCAGCATCAGAGTCTTTTCCAATGAGTCAGCTCTTCGCATGAGGGGGCCAAAATACTGGAGTTTCAGCTTTAGCATCATTCCTTCCAAAGAAATCCCAGGGCTGATCTTCAGAATGGACTGGTTGGATCTCCTTGCAGTCCAAGGGACTCTCAAGAGTCTTCTCCAACACCACAGTTCAAAAGCATCAATTCTTCGGCGTTCAGCCTTCTTCACAGTCCAACTCTCACATCCATACATGACCACAGGAGGGAGGATTTTGTTACCTGTTGCTTTGCACTATGCCATGAAGATGTGTGCCAAATGCCGTGAATTTCCATATCTTTTTCACTAGAATCTTTTCTTGGTTTCATAATAGCCTGAGTATTGAACATTTTCAACTAGTCTCTAGAGTTCTCACAGAGGTATTCCGGTCCATATATTGTTAACTCAATGTCTGTCTAGAGAAAGGAGGAATCTACAGATTTATAGTCAGCAATCTTGCGGGTGTCAAGCTTCCGTTTGGTTTTAAAGGTGTTGCTCCAATGTTTTCTTGCTCTCCATACTGTTGCAGAAAGCTCTGAAATCATCTTGATTCATGTTATATTTTTTCTAAGGTTACTTCTTTTTTCTCTTTGTAGGTTTTTGACTTTTCTTAAGTAAGATGTTTTTCTCTTAGTCACTTTTTATCCATTGTGCTTGAATGATTTTGGCCTTAAAAAAATTATTTTATTATATTTAAAAGAATTTCTCATTCATAGGTACTATCTTGCCCCTTGTTTTCTCTCCTTCCTCTTTTTTATTTTCTGTATTCTCTTTATCTGGAATCATTATATTCCTTTAAAATTGTATCTATTACATAGCTCCTCTCATTTATATATTTTCTCCTTATTTTTCATTCATATCATTTTTTGCTCTGTTTTCTAGAAGATATTTTAAGTGCGTCTTCCATTATCTTTCAATGCTTCTAATTATATTTTCTTTTTTCACTTTTACTACAATGTTTTAAACTCAAAGAGATCACCCCCAGAATAATCTTTCTTATATCATCTCCTTCTTGCATTCTTGTTATAAAGATACAAAATCTTTTCTTAGAACTAGGGGTATTAATAGTAAATTTTATATTAAAAAGTGTGGGGCTTTTTAAAGTTTTTCTTTCTTTATATAGTTTCTTTCCTCCAGATTGGTTTTTCTGCATTATTTTTCCTCTCTCACTCTTTGTTTTTATACTCCTCCTTCCATGTTTTTCACATTCCTGTTAATAACCATTTAGACATGTGTTGTAATTAGTAGGGGGAGATATTTTGACTGAAAATTCTGAAAGCATGGGTTTGGAAAAGGGGGTCTCTGATATTGTGCTTAATTAAAAATGAAATAATAAGGTCATTATGAAAATATCAGTAGCTTTAGCTTTTTTACCTTAAACTTATCTAGTCAACTTTATTTGTGAGGTTGAGGATATTCGTGCCTTCACTCTGAGAACTGGGAAGGAGAAGGATACTGGTTATAATATTTTTATGCAATTTTTCACAATATCACTTGTTTTCTATAGAGTAACTCCTCTCAGTTGTCCAAGATCTTAACCTTTCCAAAGAATCCCTCTACTAATCTCTCAGAAAGTAAACTTCCAAAATGTTGCAGTGGGATATAGCCATCCAATGTCATAGACTGTGAAGGCAATATTGAATCTAACTGCTTTTTAATCAACTTTAGCACAAGTCTCCTACCTTAATTGCCTCCCCTTAAGCTCCAATAAAATAGATAGCTGATTATATAAATTCTGGAAATTTCTGAGAATTTCTTTATTGTGAATTGGGCTTGCAGCTTTGTCCACCATTATCATAATACTCAGTTATCTGTGTATCTTGGCTTAGCGGGTGGCTCAGTCCATAAAGAATCCACCTGCAATGCAGGATACACTGGTTTAATTCCTGGATTGGGCAGATGCCCTGAAGAATGAAATGGCAGTCCACTTTACTATTCCTGCCTGGGAAATCCCATGGACAGAGGAGCCTGGCAAGCTAACCTCCATGGAGGTCAAAAGAATCACACACACTACTTAGAGACTAAGTATGGATACACCACCACCATCTGTGTATCCATTGTCTTCACTCATTTTCTTGCTATCATACCCTCTCTTGTTCTCTCTTTTACTATAGTTTTAATATACTTGCCATACCATAATTTGTGTTTTATAAAAAGATTAAAAGTAGCTACATGATGGATTAACACATGATCTTAAGTGTATCAATCAATAGATCCTGTATTCCATTCCCAGTCACAACTAAGAAAACATTTGGGTAAATCATTCTGATTACCACTTTACCTTTCTGCTTATTAAGGTATGGAGGCCACCTTGCCTTTCATATTTAAGTGCCGCCAGACATCCTGGAATGCAAAGTCAAGTGGGCCTTAGGAAATATCACTACAAACAAAGCTAGATGGAGGAGGTGATGGAATTCCAGTTGAGCTATTTCAAATCCTAAAAGATGATGCTGTGAAAGTGCTGCACTCAGTATGTCAGCAAATTTGGAAAACTCATCAGTGGCCATAGGACTGGAAAAGGTAAGTGTTCATTCTAATCCCTAAGAAAGGCAATGACAAAGAATGCTCAAACTACCACACAATTGCATTCATCTCAGACGCTAGTAAAGAAATGTTCAAAATTCTCCAAGCCAGGCTTTAGCAATACATGAACCATGAACTTCCAGATGTTCAAGTTGGTTTTAGAAAAGGCAGAGGAACCAGAGATCAAATTACCAACATCCATTGGATCATGGAAAAAACAAGAGAGTTCCAGAGAAACATCTATTTATGCTTTATTGACTATGCCAAAGCCTTTGACTGTGTGGATCACAACAAACTGTGGAAAATTCAGAAAAAGATAGGAATACCAGACCACCTGATCTGTCTCTTGAAAAATCTGTATGCAGGTCAGGAAACAACAGTTAGAACTGGACATGGAACAACAGACTGGTTCCAAATAGGAAAAGGAGTACATCAAGGCTGTATATTGTCACCCTGCTTTTTTAACTTATATGCAGAGTACATCATGAGAAATGCTGGCCTGGAGGAAGCACAAGCTGGAATCAAGATTGCCGGGAGAAATATCAATAACCTCAGATATGTAGATGACACCACCCTTATGGCAGAAAGTGAAGAAGAACTGAAGAGCCTCTTGATGAAAGTGAAAGAGGAGAGTGAAAAAGTTGGCTTAAAGCTCAACATTCAGAAAACGAAGACCATGGCATCTAGTCCCATCACTTCATGGCAAATAGATGGGGAAACAGTGGAAAGAGTGGCTGACTTTGTTTTTTGGGGGGGGCTCCAAAATCACTGCAGATGGTGACTGCAGCCATGAAATTAAAAGATGCTTACACTTTGGAAGGAAAGTTATGACCAACCTAGATAGCATATTGAAAAGCAGAGACATTACTTTGCCAACAAATGTTCATCTAGTCAAGGCCATGGTTTTTCCAGTGGTCATGTATGGATGTGAGAGTTGGACTATAAAGGAAGCTGAGCACTGAAGATTTGATGCTTTTGAACTGTGGTGTTGGAGAAGACTCTTGAGAGTCCTTTGGACTGCAAGGAGATCCAACCAGTCCATCCTAAAGGAGATCAGTCCTGGATGTTCATTGGAGGGACTGATATTGAAGCTGAAACTCCAATACTTTGGCCACCTGATGAGAAGCACTAACTCATTGGAAAAGACCCTGATGCTGGGAAAGATTGAAGGTAGGGGGAGAAGGTGACGACAGAGGATGAGATGGTTGGATGGCATCACCGACTTAATGCACATGAGTTTGGGTAAACTCCAGGAGTTGGTCATGGATAGGGAGGCCTGGTGTGCTGTGATTCATGGGGTCCAAAGAGTCGGACATGACTGAGTGACTGAATTGAACTGATATGGCTTCTACCACAATGTGGTTTCATTAGTTTGTCTGAGATGTGACTAAGACAATGGAAATGGAGCTATGGTGAAGGGTTAGAATTCCTCTTATAAGACAATTCTCTCAGATAAAGACATTATTATGACTTTGTTATTGTTGTACAGTCACTAAGTCATGTCCAACTCGTTGTGACCCCGCAGACTGTAGCACACCAGGCTTCCCTGTCCTTCACTATCTCCCAGAGTTTGTTTAAAAACAAGACAACTGATGCATAAGACCAGGAAATAGATCTGATTCTGCTGGCAAACAAAAGGCTCAGAGAGACTTATTCAGTCTTTCTCATTTAACCTGATAACCCCATTCTAATTCTCAATGTAATATGATCTCCCATTTAATACTATAATGTCCACATAACTGTTATGGTGAAGCTGAAAAATCAATCTAGACTTTAAATCAACAATCTGAAGGAGCAGCTTCTGTATCTGACTTTTTACTATGTGAGCCTTATGGCTGAACCATCAGAGTAAGTCAGAGAGACTTTGTGATTAAGTGACCATTCTTCAACTGAAAATTTAAAGTCATGAGTTTGTAATTTTCTTCCTTAAAGCTCCTGTGTGTGTTATCAATCACAGTCCATACCCACAGACTTCATATTCCAACTTTTCTTGAAGAAATGGTTTATTGCAGAAGCCACACAATTTATCACAGTGTTGGCTTTATTATACCTTTATATCAGGTGACCACAGGTGAAAATGTAAGTGCTTCAGTCACCACCATCAGCACATAGTAACATCTAGCAGTAGCCATTTACCCAAGTTAAGAAGATTCTTGCTGTTTTCAAAATCACCCAACTCTGAGAAACAATTTCGGACTATTTCCTTGAATGTCTGTTTCTTGCAGTAGCTCTGTACAATTACACTGTCATGTGTGGTTCAGTATAATCCATTGAGTTAAAGAATACACTTTTTTGAAGGAGCAAATGATTTTTATTATGTGTGTAATAGTTAACCTAAAAATTAGAGATCTGAGTATAGGAACAGACCCCGAATTGAACATTCAGGACATTTTTCCATTGCTAAACTGAAGAAGAGCTGAGAGTCAGAGGAGTTTGCTTTGAGTAAGAAGCTGACGAAAATAAAACCTACCAGTTGAGATAAGAAGATGCCACTATAGCTCCTACACTCAAAATCATATTTTCTGTGACCTGATTCACATCAGCAAAACTCATACCTTTTGCTTCCCTCACTCCCTCCATGAATCAGTTACAAATCAACTTCTCACCCCAAAGAACCTCCTCCATAGAAAAGAAATTATATCCAGAATCCTAGCATGCTGGATGGGAATTGACAGGAATCTTGAGCAAATGGTATAAGTGATCTGCTTCATCTAATCACTAAAGGAAAATGAATCTAGAAAAAAAAAAAAGGTTAAAAGAAAACAGAAGATTGAGTCTGGTTTACAAATGGTTCAGTGTGATTTGTCAGTACCACATCAAAGGGAGCTTCTCTGTTGTTACAGCCCTGGAAGTGAGGAATGTGGAAGAAAGATACAATAGGTGGCAGGAAGAATTATATTTTATTTTTTATGCTTGAAGGGATAAACACCCTCTTCCTGTATTGAATACGATGGTCAGGCCTTATGACAGAAATTTGGAAAACTGGAAGCAAGAGGTGTAACCTTTCTGAATGAGACACAAGTCTGAACATATGCATGATCCATGTTAATGCTTTTAAAAGGGTATTAGGACACTACATGAAAGGTGCATTCTTAATGTTGCAACTGCAGTCACCACCATATATCTTGATATTCTCTCAGGAGTGATTCTCTGTGTCTAAGTTCAAGAAATAATTTTTTAAATGCTTATTGTGCATACTAAGAAGTTACTTCAGTTGTGTTTGGCCCTTTGCAACCCTATGGACTATAGCCTGCCAGGCTGTCTGTTCATAAGAATCTCCAGGCAGTACTGGAGTGGGTTCCCATGCCCTTTTCCAGGGTATCTTCCTGACTCAGAGATTGAATCTTAAGTCTCTTTCATTGCTTATACTTTTGGCTAAAAACTATATTCACCTTAGCATAATATTTCAGATGTCAGCACGCTGGGAGAAGAAGTGGTACACAACATTTACTAATAGCTAACATGGTGAATATTCACTATGGGCCACACACTGTCCTAAATGCTTCACATATTTTAGCTCGACTAAAATGCCTCCCGTTCTGTAATTATCCTGATGTAACCATCCTGTAGAGCATGGTGGACCTCCCACACAACCAAAATATGGTTCAGATGTTGACACTGTTGACACTATACACATATTATAGGGATATGAAAAACTTCATTAAAACTGTAACTGAAGTCTCTGGGGAGAGCAGGGTAGGTGTCTCATGCAGATCCAAAGTGGCCTCAGAAAGCAGGGAGAGGAGACAGTTTCAGTGTTTTTATTATTGCTAGGATGTTGGGGATGAGAATTCCCCTACAGGGGCAGAGGGATGCATAGTTTGAGCCTTCCACTAGTGCCAGAGGATGGAAAAGAGTGTTTTTCTTATCAGCTTGTATCCACGTGAGGCACAAGAGACAGAGCTAAAAGGAGTTCATATAGGACTTCCCTGGTGGTCTACTGGTTAAAAATCCACCTTGCAATGCAGGGGATACTTGTTCAATCTCTGGTCAGGAAGATCCCACAGGCTGCGGGGCAACTAAGACTAAGTCCATGAGCCTCAAATACTGATTTTGCATTCTGGAGCCCACAAGCTACAACTTCTGAAGCTAGTTTGCCCTAGAGCCCATGCTCCACAAGATAAACCACTGCAATGAGAAGCTCACACACTACAAATAGAGAGTCGTCCCTGCTCTCCACAACTAGAGAAAGCCAGCACACAGAGACGAAGACCTAACACAGTTAAAAAAAAAAACTGTGCAAATAGGGTCAACTGTTGGCCAAGGAATCTAGTGCTAAGTTTGGCCACGTGTTTCCCTTGGGTCCTATCTTTTATTATATATACTTGGTAAAACAGAATCACTCCCCTGAACTTCATCACATGTCTGGTGTCACTGCTGTTGGTTAAGTGTATGAACATTGATGTTCATTCAGATGAGATAGTTAAGAGGTCTGGGAGAGGGTTACCCCTTCTCACCATGAAATCTGGCAAAGAACAAAGATGAGGGTGGGCCATTCTCTTCCCATAGGATGAATATGCCAGAGGGCACAGGGTTAGCTCCATTCAGCTGTGTCAGATCTGTACATCACTATTTCCATGACCCATGACAGCATGAGTAGTTCACAGCCTATGAGAACCTCTATTTCCAAGAGAGCCCATATGTGACCATGATATATACCTCTCTCAGACTCAACAGTACCTGTGTGTCTGAAAAAGAGAGGGAAAACAGGGAGAGATATTTGAGAATGAATGAGAGAGAGGGAGAGAAAATATGAATGAGAAAGTGATAGAGAGATCAGCAGATAATTAAATGGAACTAATACTCATTAGCAGAAAAGACAATGGCACCCTACTCCAGCACTCTTGCCTGGAAAATCCCATGGACGGAGGAGCCTGGTGGGCCGCAGTCCATGGGGTCGCTAGGAGTCGGACAGGACTGAGTGACTTCACTTTCACTTTTCACTTTCATGCATTGGAGAAGGAAATGGCAACTCACTCCAGTGTTCTTGCCTGGAGAATCCCAGGGACAGGGGAGCCTGGTGGGCTGCTGTCTATGGGGTTGCACAGAGTCGGACACAACTGAAGCGACTTAGCAGCAGCAGCAATACTCATTAGGGCTTCCCTTGTGGCTCAGACGGTAAAGCGTCTGCCTATAATGCGGGAGACCCGGTTCGATCCCTGGGTCGGGAAGCTCCCCTGGATAAGGAAATGGCAACCTACTCCAGTATTCTTGCCTGGAAAATCCCATAGACGGAGGATCCCGGTAGGCTACAGTCCATAGGGTTGCAAAGAGTCAGACACGACTGAGTGACTTCACTTCACTTCTTCAGTACTCATTAGATTCTGTAAGGTCACCTAAGGAGAATATACACAGCAAAGAGTTAAAGAAAGGGTTACAGGGAGAGATAAAAAGCCTTTTCAGGGAGAAAACTGGAAGATACCACAAGGAGAACAAAAATGGGGGAAGATGATTCAATAAAAACAAACTTGGGAAGTAAAAAGCAGTGGAGTGGTAAGAACTGAATGATGTAAAAGTAAGAAGAAAACAAATGATAGTTTATAAAATATTATTTAGTACTGGGAGATTTAGAAAGATAAAGTTTAACATTAGTAAGAATAAATTTATTAGGAGTAGTGGATGGGGAAAGACTTCAATTTAAGAAGCAAATGATTAAAATTCAGTTTGAAAAGAAAAAAAGTCAAATTATATTTGATGAGGATATGAGTTTGAATGAGAAATTGCTTACATTTCTTTATATCCTTTGGCATAGGCAATGGCACCCCACTCCAGTACTCTTGCCTGGAAAATCCCATGGATGGAGGGGCCTGGTAGGCTGCAGTCCGTGGGGTCGCTAAGAGTCAGACACGACTGAGCGACTTCACTTTCACTTTTCACTTTCATGCATTGGAGAAGGAAATGGCAACCCACTCCAGTGTTCTTGCCTGGAGAATCCCAGGGACGGGGAGCCTGGTGGGCTGCTGTCACTGGGGTCGCACAGAGTCAGACACGACTGAAGTGACTTAGCATAGCATAGCATAGCATAGTACTTATAAAAATTGAACAAATAATTCATAGTCACTTTAGATATTTAGAACAAAGGAATTAAACGTTACCTTAAATTCTTTACTGAATTCCATATTAATAATTTCTGTATGTATGCCTTTTCTGATATATATTCATGGGAACCTAATATATGTTCTGCTATGAGATCAGATAGTTCTATTAATTACAAGATTTTGAGGACATTATTATTTTAACAGGAGTCATTTTATCACATTGGATAAAATGGATCCATTAATGTGTTAATGCAGATCCATTAATATTTGTCAGATTAAGTCTATATTTTTGATTTTTAAAATATGGCTCTATTAGTTCTTCCTTTTTAATTTTTTTCAGTTATAACTAAAAAATAAAATAAAATAAAAAAGAACATATTTGGTGTACATACTAGCAAATTTGCCTCATTATTTAACAGAATTAAAGTTATGAGATACTTTTTATGTATAGTATATTCACATACATAAATAGCAAATATGTCTTGAAGTAAAATTTGTTTTCCTATGAGAAATTTATAAATGGTTTTCAGCTAAAAATAAAAACCCAGAAAATAAAATTATTCTTGGAGAAGAAATTAAATAGACATAGCTAGGTCTCTGAAGGAGTAAGAATTTTGATTCAATAAAGAAATAAAAAGATTAGGCTTATACAGAAAAAAGGATTTTCTTTCACTGAAGGTGAGGACAAGGAACAAACATGTAAGCAGATCCAGATTAAATTATTTATGTGAAGACTCTGCCTTGAGAGAGTACACCAGAAACCTACATTCTATGTAAATCGCAGGTACAATTAGCATAGAGGCTTGAGGAAAATGAGAGAAAATGAAAAATTTTACCTCAGGTACACGGGGCATAAAGGTCAAAAGAAGCCAGAAGATTGGCAGTTAAAATGAAGTAAGGCAAGATGGGAAAGTTGACACTTGAAACCTCCCAAATTTATACAATGGAATGGTATTTGTTTCCTTGAATCATTTTGAGGACCTAGATTTAAAAGCATTGTTTCAGTTTGAGGGTCATGAAGTAGGACAGCTTTTAGTTTTTTAGTATAGGGTAAGGTCTAGAAAGTAGGCAAAGTGAAATAGGATATAATCTAAGACAAAAGGAAGAGAAAATGGAGGAACTAAAAGGTTCTTATATTGGGAAAAGGCAGGAAAAGAGATGTTTTCATTCAGAAATACAGAAAAATAAGTATGCGGAGGGGAAAAAAAATCATGCTCTTCCAGATGCAGGATCAATTAATATGTTACAGAACTCAAAAGAATATAAAAGAAATCACTGCAGGTCAAAATAAAGGATTTGAGTATTGAGCAACACTTCTGTTTCTGCAACTGAAAAAATGGATGAATTAATTCCCTAGGAGCTCTTGTCATTCTAGGCATGAGTTGATCTTGTGACCCAGGTAAATGGACTCCACTTAGAAGAAAAACTGAAGACCTTTTGGCAGTCATTCAGAACGGTCATTTCAAAATGGAAACCACGCGGTCAAACTCATAATCAGATTTCCCTTTGCCGAAAACCCGGGCTCTGTTTAGCCTGAAGGTAGAGAATCTGGTTAGAAGCTAAGAGATGGTGTGGTATTTCCCACAGTTTTATAGTGCTTTAAATCTTCCACAAGCACATGACCAGTCTTCCTGTCTAGGCATTTGCCACAGTTTGAAGCTGCCTGAGGCAAGATCTGCGAATTGAACTCAAAACCTCCAAAGAACAAAAAAAAAGCTCAGTCTTTCATGAATAAACCTCTAGCTGCTGAATATAAAACCCTGGAGAACTTCACTCAAGGGACAGAAATAAACCCCCATCTCTCTCCAAATTAATACTGGTTTTCATTAAGGGAATCAGTAAAATAAGAGCTATTTAGTACACTTAATCGCATTGTGTTATGCATTCCTGACTTGTGTAAAGCAGGTAATAAAACCAACTTTATAGTTTTTTGTAAAAATTAAATGAGAAATATGTGTGTACATTTTAAAGATCTTAGCACCCGTAGTAAGAACTTAAGAAGTGGAATTTTTATTACCACATGCATGCACACACACACACACACACACACAGACCAACAACTAAACTCTGAGTTACAGGCAGAAATAACTCTGTGTCTTTATTGATACTTATATCACCAGAACAGTGACTTTCGTGGAAACTGATTCAGTCTGGAATAGTTTGATGATTTCTTACAATGGTAATGCTTGTAGAAATGATAAGAAAAACAGCATCCAAATAAATCACAGGATTTCAGCCTTTGTGAATGGAGGTACTTAGGCCTCTTAGTAAGGTTTATTATAAATTTTCCATAAAAAAGTCTGTAACATTTGTAATTAAAGTCAAATTTGCTTGCTAAGTCACTTCAGTCATGTCCAACTCTTTGCAATCCTATGGACTGTAGTCTGCCAGGCTTCTCTGTCCAAGGGATTCTCCAGGCAAGAATACTGGAGTGGGTTGCCATGCCCTCCTCCAGGGTATCTTCCCAACGCAGGGATCGAAGTCAGGTCTCCTGTGGCTCATGTGTTGCAGGCGGATTCTTTACTGCTGAGCCACTGGGGTCAAATTTGAGCAAATGTAAATATGAAAAATAAATTTGTTTTTTTCAAGTAAGGGTTCAGACATAAGAAAATGACATTGGAGACAGACCTAAGATAAGCAGAGAGTGGTTTCCAGGGATGAGAACTGAAGAACTTTTATCATTCATAATCAATTAAAATAATGACCATTTCTATAAATTACATCCAACTGAATTCTTCCATGAACAGAGGAGCCTGGCAGGCTACAGTCCATAGGGTCTCAAAGAGTTGGACACGACTGAGTGACTTAACACAGAACACAAGGTCCTTTTCCAACTTTTTAGACAGTAAGAGAATCATGAATATTTATACTTTGTTTCAGACATTAAAAAATACATAGTGTTTCCATCTCAGTATGTTCTATCACCTACAACGTTTTACTAATATACATAGTAAAGGACCTAGATAAAGGTTCTTTCCTATTATTATTCTTTGTCAATTGAAGAAATCCTGCTAGAGTATGACTGTCAGAATTATGGTTTATAGGGTGAGAAAATGCAAGAAGCTCTCTCTAAAGTATTTCAATATTTTATAATTTATAGCAATACAATTCAACTCAGTTCAGTCACTCAGTCGTGTACGACTCATTGTGACCCCATGAACCACAGCACGCCAGCCTCCCTGTTCATCACCAACTCCCAGAGCTTACCCAAACTCATGTCCATCAAGTCAGTGATGCCACAAGCCATCTCATCCTCTGTCATCCCCTTCTCCTCCTGCCCCCAATCCTTCCCAGCATCAGGGTCTTTTCCAATGAGTCAGCTCTTCGCGTGAGGTGGCCAAAGTATTAGTTTCAGCTTCAGCATCAGTCCTTCCAATGAACACCCAGGACTGATCTCCTTTAGGACGGACTTGTTGGATCTCTTTGCAGTCCAAGGGACTCTCAAGAGTCTTATCCAACACCACAGTTCAAAGGCATCAATTCTTTGGTGCTCAGCTTTCTTCAGAGTCCAACTCTTACATCCATACATGACCACTGGAAAAACCATGGCCTTGACTAGATGGACCTTTGTTGGCAAAGTAATGTCTCTGCTTTTGAATATGCTATCTAGGTTGGTCATAACTTTCCTTCCAAGGAGTAAATGTCTTTCAATTTCATGGCTGCAATCACCATCTGCAGTGATTTTGGAGTCCAAAAAAATAAAGTCTGACACTGTTTCCACTGTTTCCCCATCTATTTTCCATGAAGTGATGGGACTAGATGCCATGATCTTCATTTTCTGAATGCTGAGCTTTAAGCCAACCTTTTCACTCTCCTCTTTCACTTTCATCAAGAGGCTCTTTAGTTCCTCTTTACTTTCTGCCATAAGAGTGGTGTTATCTGCATATCTGAGGTTATTGATATTTCTCCCAGCAATTTTGATTCCAGCTTGTGCTTCTTCCAGCCCAGTGTTTCTCATGATGTACTCTGCATATAGGTTAAATAAGCAGGGTGACAATATACAGCCTTAACGTACTCCTTTTCTTATTGGAACCAGTCTGTTGTTCCATGTCCAGTTCTAACAGTTGCTTCCTGACCTGCATACTATTAGATCACCTATAACTTAATGAGAAAATAGTACCAAAAGCAGATACTCTTTGAAGTTGTAAACAAGCTTTAAGATCTATCACTTCCTGGAATGGCAAGTTTTACTGAGCATCACTTGGAAGACTTAGAATAGCAGAGTCAGTCAAATATGATGAAAATGGTGGAGGAAGAAATCATACAAGGTAGTTTGTTTAAGGGTATCAGAAACAGAAGACCTATAATGCTGGAGCAGCATAACTAAACAATTTCAGTCAAGTCAATGCTTTGAGACTTAATTGTTGTTTAGTTGCTAAGTCTTGTTCGACTCTTTTTGTAACCTCATGGACTGTAGCCCACCAGGCTCCTCTGTCCATGAAATTTCACAGGCAAGAATGCTGGAATGGGTTGCCATTTCCTTTTCCAAGGGATCTTCCTGAGCCAGGAATCAAACCTGCATCTCCTGCATTGCTGGCAGACTCTTTACCACTGAGCCACTTGGGAAACTAGTATTAGAAAATGACAAGCCTTCCTATTATCATCCTAGAACTGTTTTCAGCTCCAGGAAATGATCTTTCCATCTGCTTTCAAATGAACATCTCTGTTAAAAAATAACTTGCATAAAATGAATAAAAATAATTTAAAAACCTCCACTAAATCATAATTTTGTTGACTTAATATAAATTATCATTTCCTTTCTGCTCTTGTATACATAAATATCACTATATTATATAGCTACCTTGTGACCAGACTTACATGAAGGGCATTTCACATACTGTATATAATATTTGCATGTTAATTAATTCTGAGAGATAGCACTTTAGACACTAGCTTAGCTTCATTTCATTATGATGCTAACTCCATAAGGAATGTAAATTTTCTCATCTATTTAAATCTATCATGCTTAAAATTGAGTCTAGAATACTGGAATATGGAAATAACTATGTTGATTTATGAAGGTACTTAACAGAGACCAGAATGTATCTTTCTATCTTTATATATCTATATTCTTCCTAATGCAAAAGGAATTAAAGGTATCTACAATTGAAACCAAAGCAATAAAATTTTTTTAAAAATCAGTTTTATTTGGACAGTTAAAAAAACTAGTTTGAAGGGATATGAAACTATGTAGTGAAGATAGTACCCTAAAATACCATATCCTGTGACATTTGATACAAAATGAATAACCAAACATATTATTAAAAATGTTTCCACTTCTGTATAATTTAGTTAATATGATGTGAAGTGAAAGTCACTCAATCTTGTCTGACTCTTCACAACCCCAAGGACTATACAGTCCATGGAATTCTCTAGGCCAAAGTACTGGAGTGGGTAGCCATTCCCTTCTCCATGGGATCTTCCCAACCCAGGAATCGAACCTAGGTCTCTGGCATTGCAGGTGGGTTTTTTACCACCTGAGTCACTAGTCTATTTCAATTCTAGAATGTTATGATGCTCTGAAAATGCAGGATTCAAAGAGTATCAAGATATTGTGGCAAAAGTCTAGTAATGACATAAACTGCCATAGGCTAAGGAAAAGTCTCTGGATATCAGAGGACAGTGTACACCTGAAGGCTGCAGAATCAAGAACTAAAAACTGGCTTGTTTTGCTCTCAGATAATGGAGTTTCACAGAGTTGATCTAAAACATGTTTTTTAATATAAAATATTTTATTTTTATTATTTAGATGATTGCATGTGTGCTCACTCAATCAATCAGTCATGTCCGACTCTTTGCAACCCCATGGACTGTAGACCACCAGGCTCCTCTCTCCATAGAATTTTCCAGGCAAGAAAACTGGAGTGGGTTGCCATTTCCTGCCCCAGGGGATCAACTCAACTCAGGTACTGAACCCATGTCTCCTGTGTCTCCTGCACTGGCAAGCATATTCTTTACCATTGGAACACCTAGAGAGTCCTCTCATGATTACATATTTCAAATATATAAGTAAACATGTTAAACAATGAAACAGACATTTGCATACCAACAATATATCTTAATAAAATATTATCACTATATCATAAGTATTTAAGATTTAATGTTTTAACTAAATGAAATTTTATAGATATATTTGAAGTTCCCTATATGCCTATACACTTTCTGATATATCTCCCTTTTATTTTAGAAGTAACCACTGTCACAATTTCAGATATATCATTCTACTGTATGTTCTTTTATAATTTAGTATCATTGGTTCCATAAAAACTTTTTTCAACTAATACATTTAAAGGTAAAATATGGTTATACATATATTGTTCTGAAGGATTTTTTCATTCAAATTTATGTGTTGAATTTACCCCTATTAAATTAAATGTGCTCTGGTTAATGTCCATTAGAATATTGTACAAAAGTACTGTAACATGCATTTTCCTGCAAATCAGCATTTATATTTCCTTCTTTGCACTATTAAAAATTGTACAAAAGCTATATTTTCTCTCTTATTGTACATATGTGTAAGAGTTTCCCCAGAGCATATAGTCTAATCAACCTAACACCTAAAATCTACTGATAGAAAAATTCTTGGGTCTTTATGGAGTTTATCTTCCTCCTCTGCTATGCCAGTGTCTTACCTCTAACATTCTATACAAATATTGTTCATCTGTTATTTGGTTTGTTCTTGGGCTGTGCCATGCAGTTTGCAAGATCCCCAAGTGAGGATCACACATACCCCCCGTACCCACTGCAGTGGAAGCACAGGATCGTAACCACTGAGCTACTAAGTGGACTTCCTTGTTCATCTGTTCTGATTAGCAGGATGACAGTCATGTGGTAGACCAATGCTCTGTTCTTCAGGATGTGCAGAGGATCCAGGTCTTTATCATATTATGACAGAGAGGGAAAGCTTTAATAATAACCTAGGTCACAAGTACACCTTTAAATTGCTGTTCATTCTAAGAGAATGAGAATTGTTTTTCCATTTCTTTTGCAATATGGGCAGTCACGAATTTTTCACTCAGTCAGTAGGCACATACCATGTACCTCAGACTTTATCAGCTATAGAAAATAACCCAGTTTGGACACAGGGTCTGCAACTAGCTGATTATCTGTTTGAACATATAGAGTGCACTTCATCCTTCAGGATCATTCTAGTTTTTGCAGGGATCAGGACCAGTGACAGAAATGAAGACATCATGGATTCAACCACTCTTGCATCCTTTATCATTTAAAGGTAGGATCTATTTTCTGCCATTCCTCAGGCAAGTATTGCTTTTATTTAATATCATGATCGGGAGAGGGAATCCATTGTAAAACTTCACTTAGCCATTTCACAGCATTAGCTCTTAATCAACAGAACAAAGATCCAAACCACAATGTGTGAATTATCTGGTGTGTTTATTCTAAATATGACTCTGGGGGCTGTGTTCTGTAGATTCAATATACCTACTCTGCTCTAGACGAGCACAACACTTCATTTATTACCTGCCTGCCATATAACCACACTCTATAATGATAAATATGCTTCCTAGGTCAGAAATCAATATGGGAATATGACACACGCAAAATATATTAAGATATATCATGTAATCTGAAGCTGGATAATTAACCACAGGGACAATTTGCAGTCCCACTATATCCATTGCTAGTCAGATTCAAGCCAGAACATCATCTGTCATCTAACCTTCACAAATCTTCCATCTGATTAAGAGCCCACTTATTTCTAAAGATTAATATCATTTTAGAGTCAGCATCTCATAATCCCTAAGGGTTCTTTTCCTTTCTCTAATGTTCAGTCACCTATATACATGGTAGCAGGACAAATGTATGGTGTGCAGCAGCAGTTGTATTATAGAACACTTCCTTAAACATACTCTAATTGTAATAATTACTATTTTAATTATTTACCAATTTGTATGTGAAGCAACAACTTGGTAAGCTTTTCTATGCCTTATATATCTCTTGACCCTGTGACCAATTAGCAACACTCACAGATGCCTTATAGGTTAGATAAGCTCATGTGTTTGTAACCATGGCTTATTTTGATAATTGCAATCATCTTTGCTTTTGATGGTTAACAGCTATTACCTTGCCTAACTTCTCTGGTATCCCTTTATTTCCATTGATCACAGGAAACTTAATTCATTGCATCGTCATCCAACATTGTCTATTGTCAACAAAAGTCAGTGACCACAGAGGTAACTGTGCATCTTTTCAAAAAGTCTTGAAAGCCTTTCTAAATATTCACTTTATTAAATTGTCACCAAAGTCTTTACTTTGAGTGTGCCACTTATTTCCTGCTGAGACACTTACTTCTACTTATATAAATTGATGAAAGCAAACACCCATATTGGGGGATATGTTTTCATTTATAGGTTATCTTCAATATTATTTGTTTATATTTCTGTAACTGTGATAGTTTGGTATCTATATCACTATAAGAATGGAAGTAATGAAGGGTCATGGATTTGGATCTTGAAGAACATTGGTTTGTGGGGCAGCCACCCCATGGGCAGTCCTCAGAAATTGTTATTCAGGGTAAACTAGTTCCTTCAAAGAGTGAGGAAAATAGTTTGTCTGGCAAGGGAATTTCAGGCTTGAGGCACCTTAAGGTTCACAGACTGATCTGATTCTTTTCAATAGTTCTCATTTCATGTCTCCAAGAAGCCCTCCTTCCTTGCCATTGCCTTATATGAACTTAAGAGTCCTGGTGGAATTGGGCATATTATTGATGTTATGACTCAGAAATCCTCAAAGACCCTAATATTGGTTCTTAATCTGTCCTTTAAATACAGGAGATAAAGCAACCAACAAGGCTTTTAAATTTTTACTTGTATTATAAATTAGATATTTTTAGTCATCAATTTTTTTCTTTGCTCATGAAGTATTTTCTATGGTTACAAGATAACAGTGTCCTAATCTCCCACATAAAAAGGTTTACTCATTCATGCCACAAATATATAAGCAACTGAACTCAGAAGCTCTCTTAAAAAAAAAAAAAAAAAAGGACTATTACTGAAACTATTTCAATACAAGTCTTCAATTGGTAACTTTCCCAGTATGAAACAGATGTCAAAATCAAACTGAACGAGTAGGTAAAAGTTAAGAAAATATTTACAAAGGCAGGACTTGGACGGTCCATATAAGAATTTCGCAATACCCTATGCACAGAAAGAGCAGGGCATCTTTGCTTCCACTAGGGCAAAGAAGGGAGCAGTTACTGAGACCTGGGTCGAATGGCTGTATAGATGGGCCTGCCCAACTGAAACTAAAACATTGTTTGCTAGCCTTGGACAGGAAACATAGTAAATTCATAGAAGATCCTGGAAACAGGGAGCAAGGGCACTAAATACCCTGAAACTTTTAATTAATAATTTCTATTTTGTTTTTATTTGTCAGATGTTTCTCCATTTTTTTTTTTTTCCTTTGAACATCCTTGGTATTTGTAATTTAGATTACTTTTGAAAATTGATATTTTAAAGTGAATTTCTATCCCAATACTTTTCTCAATAGTTTTCATAGAATTATGTTCTCCCAAGTGGTCTAAAATTTTGGCTTGCAGGATTATTTGAAGAGAACTTTTTATTTTCGTTTTATTCTGTCTTTGTCTCTCTCTCTCCACCATTGTGTTTGTCTCTTCCTGTGTGAAGTTTTATTTTCCTGTTGAAGTCGTTTTTACCTCCATTTAGTACACTAAGCCTCAAATTGAGAAATAGATCTTATAATTAATTGTGATTCAGGTTCATTACTCCAACATGAGCCTGGTGAAATGCAGATATATCCTCAGTGCAAGTGAGGTATTTGGATTTGAAAATCTTGTGTCTGTGTCTTTCTTCTTCATTAGGCATAGAGGTCACCAAGGCACATGATGATATTTGAAAAGAGGGAAGTGTGGCAGGAGCTTTTCAGCCTTTTATCACAATATAGCCTATTTTGGAGTCTCCAGCAGATTCAAGCTTCAAGCAGTGAGTCTGGCTTCAATCCCTTTTCTGCTATGGGAGGCAAACCAGTGCCATATAGCACAATCTTAGATCATTGATCTGTTTGCTTAAAATATCATTTCTGCCTTTGGGCAGTGAGGAAGGGAGTGGATTGTTCTCTCATCTCCAGATATTTTCCTTTTTCTATAGCTCAATTGAGGAGAAGGTAATGGCACCCTACTCCAGTACTCTTTTGCCTGGAAAACCCCATGGATGGAGGAGCCTGGTAGGCTTCAGTCCATGGGGTCGCTAAGAGTCAGACACAACTGAGCAACTTCACTTTCAGTTTTCATTTTCATGCATTGGATAAGGAAATGGAAAACCACTCCAATGTTCTAGCCTGGAGAATCCCAGGGACAGGGGAGCCTGCTGGGCTGCCGTCTATGGGGTCGCACACAATCAGACACGACTGAAGCAAATTAGCAGCAGCAGCAGCAGCAGCAGCAACAGCATAGCTCAACTGTCTTAGGGATTTTACTCCATTGTATTTGTTTAGTTAATGTCACGTGTTGAAACAGAGGGAATTATTACCAGAGCATAAATTCACCATATCCTCTTGACTGTATCAGCAAACAATTCGTTGATGTTAATTCAGTTTTCTCTTCAAAATATTGAAATAAAATTCAACAGTGTCTGTATGCTCATATTAAAATTTAACATTTATTAAAATTATTTGGGCTTCCCTGGTGGCTCAGATGGTAAAGAATCTGCCTGCAATGCAGGAGATCCGTACTATTTATTAAGTATTTTAATACTGAATAACCTATGTATTAGCTTCCTATTTCTACTATTTAAAATTACTACAGACATAATGGCTTAAAATAACACAGAGTAATTTTTTTACAAATCTCATGTCTGAATCCAGAATGGGTCTCACTGATACAAAGTCATCTCTAAGGTCTGTATGACTGTATTTCCTTCAGTATGCTCTAAGGAAGAATTTGTTGACTTATCTTTTTCAGCATCTACAGGCAAGAATACACAGAACTGTACAAAAAAGAACTTCATGACCCAGATAATCACGATGGTGTGATCACTGACCTAAAGCCAGACATCCTGGAATGTGAAGTCAAGTGGGCCTTAGAAAGCATCACTACGAACAAAGCTAGTGGAGGTGATAGAATTCCAGTTGAGCTATTCCAAACCCTGAAAGATGATTCTGTGAAAGTGCTGCACTCAATATGCCAGCAAATTTGGAAAACTCAGCAGTGGCCACAGGACTGGAAATGGTCAGTTTTAATTCCAATCCCAAAGAAAGGCAATGCCAAAAAATGCTCAAACTACCGTATAATTGCATTCATCTCACACGCTAGTAAAGTAATGCTTAAAATTCTCCAAGCCAGGCTTCAGCAATATGTGAACCATGAACTTCCTGATGTTCAAGCTGGTTTTAGAAAAGGCAGAGGAACCAGAAATCAAATTGCCAACATCCACTGGATCATCGAAAAAAGCAAGAGAGTTCCAGAAAAACATCTATTTATGCTTTATTGACTATGCCAAAGCCTTTGACTGTGTGGATCACAATAAACTGTGGAAAATTCTGAAAGAGATGGGAATACCAGACCACCTGACCTGCCTCTTGAGAAATTTGTATGCAGTTCAGGAAGCAACAGTTAGAACTGGGCATGGAACAACAGACTGGTTCCAAATAGGAAAAGGAGTACATCAAAGCTGTATATTGTCACCCTGCTTATTTAACTTATATGCAGAGTACATCATAAGAAATGCTGGACTGGAAGAAACACAAGCTAGAATCAAGATTGCCGGGGGAAGTATCAATAACCTCAGATATGCAGATGACACCACCTTTATGGCAGAAAGTGAAGAGGAACTAAAAAGCCTCTTGATGAAAGTGAAAGTGGAGAGTGAAAAAGTTGACTTAAAGCTCAACATTCAGAAAACGAAGATCATGGCATGTGGTCCCATCACTTCATGGGAAATAGATGGGGAAACAGTGGAAACAGTGTCAGACTTTATTTTTCTGGGCTCCAAAATCAGTGCAGATGGTGACTGCAGCCATGGAAGTAAAAGACACTTACTCCTTGGAAGGAAAGTTATGACCAACCTAGATAGCATATTCAAAAGCAGAGACATTACTTTGCCAACAAAGATCTGTCTAGTCAAGGCTATGGTTTTTCCTGTGGTCATGTATGGATGTGAGCGTTGGACTGTGAAGAAGGCTGAGTGCCGAAGAATTGATGCTTTTGAACTGTGGTGTTGGAGAAGACTCTTGAGAGTCCCTTGGACTGCAAGGAGATCCAACCAGTCCATTCTAAAGGAGATCAGCCCTGGGATTTCTTTGGAAGGAATGATGCTAAAGCTGAAACTCCAGTACTTTGGCCACCTCATGCGAAGAGTTGACTCATTGGAAAAGACTCTGATGCTCGGAGGGATTGGGGGCAAGAGGAGAAGGGGACGACAGAGGATGAGATGGCTGGATGGCATCACTGACTAGATAGACATGAGTCTGAGTGAACTCCGGGAGTTGGTGATGGAGAGGGAGGCCTGGCATGCTGCGATTCATGGAGTCGCAAAGAGTCGGACATGACTGTGCGACTCATCTGATCTGATCTGATCTGACAGGCCACCTACATTCCTTGACTGTCACCCCATTCCTTCATCTTTAATACCAGCAAGATCAGGCTGAATCATTTTCTCTGAGTTTTTTTTTTTTTTTCTGCCTTCTCTCTGATTCTATTTTACTTCTTTCCAAATTTATGAACCCTTGTGATTATACTGAGACCATTGGGATAATCCAAGGTAATCCTATTTTAAAAAATCAGTAGATTAGCAAATTTAATGCCATCTGCAACCTTAATCCCCCTCTGCCATGTAATATAACATTGCCAGAGTTTCTGGAGGTAAGACATGAATATATTTGAGAGGTCATTATTTTGCCTACTACACAAGCTTTGTGTAGTAAGAACTAACTAGCTTAAAATATTTTTATAGGAAAAGTTAAAGGGCATTGATATGAAATCTGATTTGGTGTAACAATTTTTAACTAGGAACTTCTCATATAGAAATGTAAACAAAAATACTTCTAAGCAAGTTAATCACAAATTACTCATAGCCTTCATATCAAGTGAACCTTTTTAATATTTTTTCATGTTTATAGGGAGAGTAGAAATGCGGTCTGCCAAACCATAGTTTCTTGCCCTAGAATAACATTTTTAGCAGCAATTTCTCAGAAAGCTACTACTTGTAAATCTAAATCACAGAAGGGCACAATGATCTCCTTGACTTTAGCAATAATTTGTAGAATCACAAAATTGCTGCAACAAATCAAAGTTTTTCACAGAGAACCTCCCTAATTTGTTGATTGGGCTTCTCTGGTGGCTCAGACTGTAAGCAATCCACCTGCAATGCAAGAGACCTGCGTTTGATCCCTCGGTTGGGAAGATCCCCTGGAGGAGGGAATGGCAACCCATTCCAGTATTCTTGCCTGGAGAATCCCCATGGACAGAGGAGCCTAGCAGGCTAAGTCCATGGGGTCGCAAAGTGTCAGTCATGACTGAGTGGCTGAACTGAACTGTACAGGGCAAGTCACATATCTTTTACCACTTTCACTTTCAAGAAAGCTTTTTTCGTCTTAAATTATACAGAGTTTGATTTCACTTTATCTCTGTGTCAATCTTTTTTGTATTTATCCTTCTTGGAGTTTGTTGAGCTTCTTGGGTGAGTAGATTAAAGTTTTCATCAACAACAACAACAAAAGAGAATAGCCTGTCAAGAAAAGCTGTGAACCTTACCTTAATGAAGATGTTCTTTACACATTTAATCCACAGTTTAGTTTCCATAACATAATAGTACAAACCTAAATTGTAATGATGCATTTATTAACATGATTACCGAATGTATACATTGAAGGACCTCCTAACAGAATGTAATTTTTATGAAAGCAATAATTTTGCTTCAGTTCAGTTCAGTCTCTCAGTCGTGTCTAACTCTTTGCGACTCCATGAATCGCAGCACGCCAGGCCTCCCTGTCTATCACCAACTCCTGGAGTTCACTCAAAGTCATGCCCATCAAGTTGGTGATGCCATCCAGCCATCTCATCCTCTGTCGTCCCCTTCTCCTCCTGCCCCCAGTCCCTCCCAGCATCAGAGTCTATTCCAATGAGTCAACTCTTCGCATGAGGTGGCCAAAGTACTGGAGTTTCAGCTTTAGCATCAGTCCTTCCAAAGAACACCGAGGACTGATCTCCTTTAGAATGGACTGGTTGGCTCTCCTTACAGTCCAAAGGACTCTCAAGAGTCTTCTCCAACACCACAGATCAAAAGCATCAATTCTTTGGCACTCAGCTTTCTTCACAGTCCAACTCTCACATCCATAAATGAATATTGGAAAAACCATAGCCTTGACTAGATGGACCTTGTTGGCTTTTTAATATGCTATCTAGGTTGGTCATAACTTTCCTAATATATCTCAATAAACATGACACATTGCGACACTTAATAAATATGTAATATATTTTTAGAGTATATACCAGGTTTTTAGATTACAAATAATCATTTATTGTTTGTTCAATAAAAGGAAAATAATCCTTTGATTTCATTTAATTTCTTACATAACATTGCAAATCCAATCTAGAGTTTTGATTAGACTTTTGTCCGTGTTTAAAGAAAATAAAACAGATATCCATCAGAAAATTTTCAATGAATTTAAAGCATTCTTGCTTCTGAACATTTATTGTAGAATATGTTCATAAAACTTCTACTAAAAAACACTGATTCTTTAGAAAGATTAAAGTATATAAATAAATAAATGAAAATATACTTAGAAATATTCAACATATGGCTTTTCTGACGTTAGATTTGTCAGCTAGAGCTAACCTTCTATCCTCCAAACTGTAGAATCTGCTAGTTTTATCCCAAAATCTGTTTCCCCTTTTTCCATAGTACCGCATTTATTCAGTACATAAACTATTCAAAATACACAATATATGCCTCTTATCTTTTTGTTGTAACCTGTGTCTATATTCTGGCAAGAGATGTAAGTGAAATTAATGTGTGCAATTTCCTGGTTGTTTCTTTAGTAGGTAGGATTCTGCCTTTTGACTTCTCTTTTTTGCCTTCCTGTTGGTGCTATAAAAACCAGGTGGTCAGCCATCTTGTACTAGGTAAGTAAGAGACATTCCATAGAGACGGCGAAGTCATATACAGAGGGAGCTGGATACCAGATGACTTCATGAAGCTGCTCACACTTTTACATGTCAGAGAATTTATTTTCCTTTAAAAAATTTTTCTCATATTTGGTCTCAATCACACTCAGTTAATGTCATATCTAAATTTATCCATCCCCAATTGCAATGTTTAGATTTTAACAATAAAGATATACTGATTTGGTGCTGGGTAAGTTATATGTAATGAAGTAGGACAATATAGTTTTAAAATACAGGTATATATTTTATTATATATTTCCCTCAAAGTAATTAAGATGATCCTAAGCTTGGCTTTACTAATATCTCTGTATAATTGATCACTAGAGTACTAAAGTTGGTCTTTTGCAAATATGAACATTTCAAAAAATCTAACGTGCTCTATTAAGTATCTTGGGATTTCCTAATTCATCAACTCAATTTAGCAGGTTAATAAAAATTTCAACTCTAGCCAATAAATTTCATTGGATCTTAATGCTACTAAGTAAATTTGGAAAATGTACTATGAAAATACCTCTTTTATTAAAGGATGAACATCTTGAATGTGCTGCAGTAGACAGAGGCATCTGATCTGTGTGCACTTAATTTCACCTTCAATGAAAACATGGTTAAATATGTGACTTAATATCTAGTATCTTTTTGTTGTTGTTGTTGTTGTTTTTATCCTTTTCACAAAACAAAACAATGCAAGGATTTCTTGGTATAACTTCCTGAGAGGAAAAGGACATTCTCCTAGGCATTTTGAAAGGTATAAAATAAAATAGTATTTTTATTTTTATAGTGGTGAAGTTATTCTTAAAATTTATAAATATGGAAATAAAGATTTACTCTGGATGTTGAATGGCAAAATAATGTATAACAAGTAAGAGAAGAAGTATTCAGATAATTTTAAAAGAATACCATTTCTAGCCAAGAAAAATATTACACTAAACATGTTATATTAAAAATAAATGTATCAAAAAGAAATTAACAGACTTTACATAGAATAGAGTCGCCACTGGAAGAAGAGATTTAAAGATAGCAAAGCGTCAAAAAAACTATTGTTGGTGGGTCAACAAAACTATTAACTAATGTAGGATTGCTGTGATCTTCAAAGCATATATATCATGATAAATCCAAGACTTCTGTGATCATAAATTGCCAGAGATAATTTCAAGTGAATCAATTTTTAGCATTTAATTTTTTCTATATTTTTTCTAAAAGAAATTTGAGTATTGCTTTTTTAATTCTTATTTCCCAACATCTCTTTCAAAATCATCCTTTTTCTTTGAAAACCAAACCAAAACCAAAACAAAAAAAAGCATAATATACTCATACAAAAGTTAACATAATGCATTTCTGGAGATTTCTATGACACACAAAACACCAATTTGCTTCTCAATAAGTTGTCTATTACAATAAAGAAATAAATATTTAGGGGATAGTAATTGATTACATAAAAATGAGAAAATCACGTAAGACTCTATATATTAGTTAGTGGATAGCTATATTATACAGAGTTCAGAAGTAATGTGCTTGTTATTCAGGGTCATATTAAAATTTGTATTAGAGTTGAAAAATGAAGTGTTATTTTCTGACAGAAAATAAGTCTGATCCAAACACAATCTCTTTGACTATGGAGGCTGTCCTTGTCAATCAGTTCTTATGATGGGCACTTTCTGAATATTGAACAAAATAAATATGCTGCTCAGTCGTGTCTGACTCTTTGCGACCCCAAGGACTATTCAGTCCATGGAATTCCCCAGGCCAGAATACTGGAGTGGGTAGCCTCTCCCTTCTCCAGGGGATCTTCCCAAGCCAGGGATTAAACACATGTTTCCTGCATTGCAGGCTAATTCTTTACCAACTGAGCTATCAGGGAAGCCCCATTCTAAAATTTTAATTAAAATTTATTTAATGCTTATAATATACAGTACTCCAGAAATTACATCTTTGCAATTTTATATTGTAAAAAATTTTAGTCATCAACTTAGAGATGTGTTAGGGATTTTATTGTTATTCACAATTCTACTGTGGAGTATAAAAGTAAAAATTCATGAAGACTATCAAATTAAAACACTAAAGTTATGTGAAAAGACCTAACCTAGAAGCTGGAAATTGTGCTTTATTGTGCTCAGTTGCTCAGTTACATCCAACTCTGCGACCCCATGAACTATAGCCTGCCAGACTCCTCTGTCCATGGAATGTTCTGTAGAATACTGGAATGCGTTGCCATTTCCCACTCCAGGGGCTCTCCCAACCCAGGGATTGAACATGCAACTCTTGTGTCACCTGCACTGGCAGGTAGATTCTTTACCACTGCACTACCTGGGAATCCCCTATAGCCTTATTGTGGGCTATAGCCTGGGAAGTCAGTCTTTTTTTCAGTTCTGCAGGACTAGTCTCAAGAGATAAGGGAGGAGGCAGGAAATGAAGACGTCTTAGGAAAACAAAAAACGGTAGCTGAACATCAAAATACTGCTGCTAGTCAAAACAAAACAAAAACAAAGCTTCAGTCATCTCAAGTTAATGATTTGAGTGCTTTCCTATTTATGGGAAGAAGTAAGCATCTGAGCTTATTGAAAGTATTACCTTGATATGTACCTTAACTATATAGGGCCATTATTCTGCATTTCTCCGTTCTTAACTCCATCAGGGTGCACCTTAGGAAGCAACTGCAATGGCTGATGGTAGATGGTCACAATGCACTGACATGGCAGGTAACCTTCTTTGCCCTTTTACCATGTTGATGTTCCTGTGATGAATTAATAGTAGTACCTGTTTGTCATGCGTTATGATTTACTCTAACAGAACTCAGCAGCTTGAATGTAAGCAGGGAAGAAACAGAAGAATGTGAACATTCATGTTTGTACTTTTATCACAGAGGACAATGAAGTAAGGAGCAAGTGAGATCAACATATTGTAACTAAAATGATTAACCACTCCTCATACATAATCTAGGAAGATGGATAAGATGAAATTTTGGGCTCAGGGGATGTATTTCTGATGTTATTACCTAATGTTCACAGTAAGGAGAGAGGAAAATGATTAAAGAGCCAATTTTAACTTTTAAAGGAAGATCCCCTGCAGTAGAAAATGGCAACCCACTCCAGTATTCCTGCCTGGAAAATTTCATGGACAGCGGAGACTGGCAGGCTACAGTATATGGCATTGAGAGGTTGGACACAATTGAGCAACCGAGCACACATTTGTATTGAGGTTCTCTGGGAAGAGATGGAGTTGCTAAAAACATAGTTAATTTATACAGTGGTGTGACAATTTAATATCATTTGGTAATTAATTGCCTGCAATTGTCATTAAGGCACTGGAATCCTTTTAATTGTCTTTTAGTTACAGGGCTGGGAAAATTTTAATCAGTGCATGGTCTTTCAACAGTATAGGAGTTTAACATCATAGGATAAATCTTGTCATAGGAAAACCATTTTATTGGGACAAAATTATAGCTTTCTTTGAAAATCGTATGCCTTATGGGTGATAAAACATTAAGCTGATGGATGTAATGTCTTAGATTTCACCTCATTATTAGAATATAACAAAGATCATCCACCTGCTGTATAAGACTAGAAACATATGGAAATTTAAGGTACTGGTGGTCCCATTTGAAAACTTGTGAATTTAAGAGAGAACCTCAAGAGACCATCTGAACCATATAGATTGATGATTTCTTTAGGAAGAAGCAAATGGATATAGCTATTGTGATCCAAACGAACACTGGAGAAAGCAGACCTGCAATTGTAAAATATATGGTTTTATTTTTTAGTATATTGTAAGGAAGACAGACAGATACTAAAATAGCTCCCTTAAGAGGTTCCTTATAAGGAATTCTTACAATCCAATAATACAAAATATATACAACCTTTTTAAAAAATGGCAAGTGACTTAAATAGTTTGGCAAATAAGTCATATACATTGGACAAAGACACACACAAAAAGATGTTCATGATCATTACATTAAGAGAATGCAGATATGCAATAATGACATGACATTTCACATATATTTAGTGGATATGAGCATGCTCACATGCAATAGAAAAGACAGACAATACAAGTGCTACTGAGAGTGTGCAGAAACGGGAATGCTCCTGCACTATTGCTGAAGATACAAAATGCTTCAACTTATTTGGAAACTAGTTTTTTAGTTTCTCAAAATGGCAAAGATAGTGTTACCATATGACCTAAAAAATTCACTCTTTTAAGCATAAATGAAAGAGATATTAAAGCATATGTCGATGGCACCCCACTCCAGTACTCTTGCTTGGAAAATCCCATGTATGGAGGAGCTGGGTAGGCTGCAGTCCGTGGAGTCGCTCAGAGTCGGACAGGACTGAGCGACTTCACCTTCACTTTTCACCTTCATGCATTGGAGAAGGAAATGGCAACCCACTCCAGTGTTCTTGCCTGGAGAATCCCAGGGACAGGGGAGCCTGGTGGGCTGCCATCTATGGGGTCGCACAGAGTCGGACACGACTGAAGCGACCTAGCAGCAGCAGCAGCAGCATTCATTGTATTAATATACTAAAAGTGAAAGCAACACCAAACCATTGAATGAATAAACACACCATGGTTACCCATACAATGAAATATTACTCAGCAAGAAGAAATGAATTTCTGATACATGCTTCAACATAAATGAATCTTGAAAACATGCAATGTGAGAGCAAATAGTAAGAAAAGATTACACACTACCTGATTCAATTTTAATGAAATGTCCAACACATTCAACTCTATTGAGATAGAAAGGAGATTATTGTTTGCCTAAGGGCTGGGAAAGTCAGTGGTAGGGTGGAGCTAGGGGGAAGAAAAACAGGAGCTACAGTATATAAAGTTTTTGGAAGGCTGATGAAAATATTCTAGACTTATTTTCTGATAATGGTTTTATAACTTTGTGAATTTAATTAAAAAAACATAACTGTCATTTCAAATAATGCAAACTATTCTCTGAAAAAATTAAACATTTATATTTAATATTTGAAATGTCGTTGCTCCTTTTCAATTCTAAGATACTCTTCAGGAAATAAAGTTTGTCTCTATCAAGTTTCTCCAATTGGCCGCTATAATTCTAAATTGTCAATAGTGAGATTATGTGATTTAAATAACAGTTATCCACAGCAGGTTAAAGTATAAATGCATTTATAAATTAACCATTGGTTCTGGAAAGGGTTAAGACTAAAACTTAGACTGAAATAGATACATTTAGGTTATTTTGAAACTCTTCTTGGTATTTTCAACTTCTTGCCCAAATAATTTTCACTTTGTGTCAGAAAGAGAGCATCGCTAAATAGAGAGCTCTCTTAGATTTAAATATTTACGGACAAAACAAAACATGACTATGGACAGTCTATAAATTTTTGTTAAGTGACCTGAGGTAGCTTAACTGAGGAATGCTGGTATAAGATTTTTCATTCATTAAATTTGGCTTGAAGAGTGGGCTTATTGGAGTTCGTCTGTCTTTCTTGTTACATACTTTCCTCTCATAACAAATAATAAAAAGGACAAAGACAGAGAGAAACAATAAGAGTGTCCTGACACAAAGGGATTTTCACATCTGATCTGATAAAGGAATTGTAAAAGTTTTTTTGTTTGCTTTTTTTTTGTTTAACTTAATTCCTTTTCATGTAGATATGTTTGTTATTTTGACCCAAGATTATAAAATTCATTTAGTGTTTGAGATTTACTATAAAAAAATGAAACTTGGATGCAACAAAATTAATTAACTGTCATCACAGTGTTTCAAGAGGCACTCAAGCCAGAAAGCCAAGAGAAGTACGGTTTCTGTGTTAAAAGTTCTTGGGCTTTAACAAGAATAAAGAGCTTGATTAGGTCTCTGTGGGCCTCCCAGATTGTTAAGTCATGGCTTTCAAAAAATACTTACACAACTTGACAAGGTTTGAACAATCTTGGAGTTAATCATCTGATACTATAGATAGAAAAGTTGAACATGTTGATGCTTATTTAAACAAGGCTTGGGGAAGTTTCTAAAATGAGCGATAAAGTCAGAAATTTTTATCTACCTGGACAAGAATTTCCAGAATAGTAGAGTCACAAATCATGTTGATGAAGATAGAAGAATGACATTTATAAGGATAGCTAGAGAATAAATCCGGAGAAGGCAATGACACCCCACTCCATTACTCTTGCCTGGAAAATCCCATGGACGGAGGACCCTGGTGGGCCGCAGTTCATGGAGTCGCTGAGTCGGACACGAATGAGCGACTTCACTTTCACTTTTCACTTTCATGCATTGGAGAAGGAAATGGCAACCCACTCCAGTGTTCTTGCCTGGAGAATCCCAGGGACGGGGGAGCCTGGTGGGCTGCCGTCTATGGGGTCGCACAGAGTCGGACACGACTGAAGCGACTTAGCAGCAGCAGCAGCAGCAGAGAATAAATCATGTTATCATTAGAGGTAAGCTGAGCAAAGTACCTAGTTTCAATTTATATAGAGAGAGAAGAGTTGGGAAAACTGAAAGTTAAAGAAACACAGACTATAATAAATATACAGATATTTTTGAGAAGCATGATCAAGTAAGGTAGAAAATAAATCAATTGAGTAAATTCTATCAAAACTTTCCACTAAATTATAGAATCTTTGAGACTAGAGGCTTTTTTGTTAACTTTGAAAACTGACTGCAGTTAGCATATACACAGTATACACATATTATAAACACATTGGATAAACAAAGCTCAGCTTACTTCATAGGAATGTGAGATGTACCTGGTAAACTGAAGAAGCAGTAAGATTCTCCACATAAGTCATCATGAGGTGAGTTCCATAAAAACGTATTAATTGGATGACATAAAAACTTGAAGACAAACTACAAATGCCCATTTTAGAAAGTGTCTTAGAATGCTTTATGGATACTTCCCAGGTTTTCTCTTTAAGAACAATAAATTCTTCACCTTAGGCATTGAAGCCAAATTTGCATTACTATTTATAAATTCTTCAAAATCAAATTGTAATTTATAGGTAAACCATTTTGCTATAAAAACATTAATAAACAGAAGCCTAAATTAAATAGAATTTGGAGACCAGAGGGGTAGGTCCCAAGCCTTCTGACAATAGCCAATCCCAAGAGAAAGAAAGTCTCCTTTTTTCTGGCGAGAACTCAGCCAATGAAAAGTCATGGACTCTCTGTTTATATGGCCCTCCCAAATTCCTTTTCCTCTCTGTAAAAACATTCTCCTTCCCTTGCCCCACGGGGAACTTGCATTTGACTCAACATGGTTGTAGACCCCAAATTTCAATAATCTGCTGATCCTGAATAAATCTGTCTTTACTGGACAAATATTGGCAGTATATTTGTTTCAGGTCAATAGCACTATCCTTGACCTGGATGTATGACAAAGCTAAATGGCACTATAATTGGTATGTAAAAATCCCATCTAACCCATTCTGAAAGAATTCCCAAATTTTTACTTTGGAAATCCACAACCAATAAAACTCTAAAACCTCTCTCATTTTTTGATTATTATCTTTTCCCTTCACTTCTTTCACACATCGATGGAACTAATTTGATTCACATTGCCAATGGATTAAGCTGAGATAATGCCATCAAAAACATGGAAAACAGTGAGGCAGAGATACTGAATAAACAAAGCATTCAGAGCACAGCTGCAAATATGTGACAGCTATCTCAACAGAGCAGTGACACAGTGAGAGGTCAAGATCTGTCTTGCATGCGGAAGTCAGGAAAACAACAACAAAAAGGAAAACTAGTTTCATAGAAATGGTGAGAGTTGTATAACAATAAGTACAGGGAATAGGCATTTGAAGCTAATAATTTGTCATAGTCATATTAAAATCTCAGAGATAAGCACTGTACAATAAAAGTTACTCTGAAACATACAGGGAGCTTGTATATGAAACAAAAGAAATATTTAAATTATCTCTGTTCTTGAGCAAAGTTGTTCCATTATCTCTAATACAGCAAACTCTAAAATGTATTTTCTGCTTCATTGCAATTCACTGCAAATGGCCCAGATCAACATTCTGAAATTTTAAGTAGATTCCTTAGCCTTCTAATAGGATTTAGTTGTATGACTTCAGTGTCCAAATTTCTGCCTCAGTGAACAATAGCTCAGAGTTAAAATATTAAATAGACTAAGTATTAAACATGTAGTTTCTCCAAGGACATGTATTACAATACAAAGTGCTTTCTGGAAGAAAAAAATGAAGAAATGAAGAGAGAGTGCCTGCTGGGTCATCAGTTTCAGTATTTTGACCTCTCCAGAGCAAAGTGTTTGTTTAAATAGGTTAGCCCATTGTTTGTCTTATAAATATAATACTTTGACAGATTGATCTTCTGATGTTCATGGAGTAATATGTAAAGATAGATTCCTTTCTTCCTCCAGGTATTCAATATATACTGTGAGTATATTCAGCTTTAAAATGCTGTCAGGCATACATACCTTGGAAAGGACAGAAAATTAAGCTATGGTCTCAAAATACAGGTTTGTTGAATTCGCTGGAAATATACTAGCATCTGGCCATGGAGAAGCCATAGATTTTGGCATCAGGGTGACTTTGCTCAAACATTTATAAAAATATTTAAACTTTTTGAATCTCGATGATCTTAGCTGTTAGGTATAAGAATCTATACTCTCTCTTTTGTGAAATTTAATTCTAGATAATATGTAGAATTGAATAAAGTGATTGGGACAGGTTGGAAGACCACTAAGGTCAATCCTCATCATTAATCTTACTCTTATAGGTCAGAGAATGAGGAAATAATATTAAAGTAAACCTCAATAAAAAAATTCTATTAATAATATCTGGACAAAAATTTCCCCAAAAAATAATCCAAATGAGATATAATCATTCTAAAAAAAAAAAAGTACAATGTGGTCCAAAAGCAAATGCTAAAAGAAAATAAAAATTGTATAATAATCTACTAAATGGAGAAAATAGATACAGGGAAAAAAAAGAGTCCTAACAGATTTAAAGTAATGTTTGAAAAGATACAAGCAATCACTTCTTGGAGGAGGGCATGAAAACCCACTCCAGTATTCTTGCGTGGAGAACCCCATGGACAGAGGAGCCTGGTGGACTACAGTCCATAGGATCACAAAGAGTTGGGCATGATTGAAGCAACTTAGCATGCATGCAAACAATCACTTCTTATTAAATCTAGAAATACTGTCTTTTAACTTAGCAACTTATGACCATTTTCCATTGTAAAATCTGAGTATTATAAGTTAAAATGTAAATATTAAAAATTTAAAAAATTAAATTGACAACTGCTTGACAATTCCTTTGCCATAAAACCCCAATAGGTGTAATTGGGGTAGCCAGAAAAAAAATTGGTTTTATGGCAAAACGGCCCCCTAGAGTGGGTCCATCTTCCCGCTCAAACTAAAAAAGTAGTGGCTTCTTATCCAGGATTGATAGCTACTTTGATATTAAAGGAAAAAAGCAGAGCATTGAATTATTTGGTAAACAGCCATCAGAAATTGTAATTCCATATAATAAGGAACAACTTGATGCTCTTCTAATGTTTGATGAAAATTGACAGATTGCTATAGAAAACTGTTTTGGTCAAATTTTTGCATCATTTACCCTCCAATGTTTTGTTAAATTTTGTATCTAGACACCCAGTTATTTTCCCTGTTAGATACAGTTCCCTCTTCCAGATGCCAAAAATTTTGTATAAAATTTCAAATAAAACATAACACGGGCATCCCTTATTATCCCCAGGGACAAGCTATAGCAGATAGAGCACACCAAACATTAAAAACACAAATTCAAAAAATTAAAGGAAGGGGAATTTAAGTATAGTTCCCCCCATCAGATCTTACAACATGCTCTCTTTGTAATAAATAACCTAAATGCTGATTCATCTGAAACAACAAGATACAAAGCCATTGGTAAAATGGAAGGACCTCCTCTCTGGACAATGGAAGGGTCCTGACCCATTATTAACTAGCAGTCGAGGATGTGCTTGTATTTTTCCACAGGACGCAGATTCTCCAATTTAGATCCCAGACAGGCTGATTCGCCATGTTGCAGTCCCCCAGACATCTGGTTCCCCCATTGTTTCTATCACAAAAGAAGAGGGGCACTCCTCTGCCCCTGCTGCCGCAGCACAGAACAGCCGTGCGTTGGGAGCTGCAGGCCGGACCAGCCTGGCTGCCAGGGCCCAGAGCACAGTGCTCGCAGCTGGTAGCCCCACCAGCATCTGAGCTCGCTTGGCCGCCGCTGAGCCCGAGTCTGGTTCAGCGAGGGAGCAGGGGCGGCGCCCTCCGGCAGGCGAGGCAAGATAAACATCTGAGATCCCAGCGAGACTGACGAGGCTGCTGCAGCGCGAACTCCAACCAGAAAATAATTCTACTTATTCTGTTTTGGCTTGTCTACCCTCTCCTTATGTTTTTCTCTTTACCAATGATTCTGGAAAACTTAATGTACATATGACTTTCACTGGTGGACCTAATGTAGTGACTTGTGAGCAATGCATATGCTCTCATCTTGTTTACACCCTCAATATAATGTTTGCTCCTTTGTAGAGTTACAACGTCCACCTTATCTTATGATGTAACCACTTATTGATGTAATTATGGTCTTGCTGTGTTACAACAACTGCAGGATTTAATGCGACAATGGAGATTTGTGGGCTTACTTATTTTAGGAATATCAGCTTTAATAGCAGCAATTACTTCTGTTACTGTGGCAGCAATATCATTGACTCAACAAAAGCATACTGCCCAATATGTTGATCCATGTCTAAAAATGTTTCTCTAACTCTAGCAATACAGGAAGTTATAGATAGAAAATTAGAGATGAGAGTAGACACTTTGAAAGAGGCAATAATACATATTGGGACTGAGTTACAGGCTTTAAAAGTGAAAATGGCTCTGTCATGCCACGCTGATTACCGGTGGATATGCGTGACATTTTTGAAGGTAAACAAGACAGATTATGAATGGGAAAAAATCAAAAATCATATTTCAGGTGTTTGGAACAGTTCTAACCTTGGCCTGGACTTCGGGAAACTTCATAATCAAATAGACCTTGGAACACTCTCGACTGGATTTTACCACCGCTGGAGCAGCTAATGACTCTTTTCACACCTTCTCTAACTTTATTTCTGGAAAAAACATTCTGTCTAATCTTCTCCTAATCATTCTTCCTTGTATTGTCAGGATTCTTTGACAGAACATTCAGAATCTCGCGACTGAGATGCATCTGGCTGTTTTAAGAAATAAAAAAGGGGGAGATGCCAGGAGCCAGCGTGAGGAACTCTGCCCAGGGCAAAGGTCACAAGGAAGGAGGCTCGGCATACGCAAAGGCAGGATCGAGCCTCAGGAGTCCCCCTGGAAATTCTCGAGCATCTACCCCCAAAACCAGAGTCTGCCTACTTTACTGCTTTGTGCTCTCACCTACACTTCTGACTTTATGGGGGGCTGTCCCCCACCACTTCTCTCTGAAAAAGAGTTAAATTACAGCTCCAGTTAATAAAGTTCCTGGGCGTGACAAGAGTGTTTTAGTTCACAACTGTGAGAGGCATGAGATGTTCTAAACTGTCTGAATACAGACTCCTTTGAACAGTTAAAAGATTGATTAGAAATTGTATTGGTGAAGGGTTTTTCACTTGTTGGGCCAATGCTTGCTGCTAAGTCTCCATATCCCTTACCTACTGTGTCCCTGGCAGTGTATTGATTGATATAATTGGTGTATAGAAATGAAGGTAGTAGTTTTAATGTTTGTAACCTTGGACCCTTGAGTTAATTCTTTTTCTTGTTATAGCCCACCACACCTTTGCCCTGTAGGAATGCAACTTTATCTAATGCTTTTGGAGGGTGGCACCTGACTAATCACCTTTAGAGAAAATAAGTTTTCTGAAGAAAGGGTATTAAAATGTTAACAGGCCTCCGGGCCAGAAGATGATGCAAATCACCTAAACTTTTGCATATGATAAGTTTGCAGGAAGAAAGCCTGGCTTACTGCATGACTCTACCCCTTCCCCCATTATCCTCTATGCATAACTTAAGGTATAAAAACTACTTTGGAAAATAAAGTGCGGGCCTTGTTCACCGAAACTTGGTCTCACCGTGTCATTCTTTCTCTTACCTTCTGGCTGAATTATTCAGCCTCTTTTCTCCACTGCATTTCCTCACTGAGCTATCCTTATTTAACCACTCTTTATATCCTTAATTAACATTTAATTAAGCAATTGTTTCCTGATCCTCGCCGACACGGTCCCCGCTTCGAATTCCCTGGATCCACCGGGGCTGGACCCCGGCAATCATGTCCATGCATTTTTAAAACTTATCCATCCTTAGTGTTGCCTCTTCCAAGATGGCCTTTCAGATACATTAGAATTTACATTGGGCTTTATCTATATTTTGTTTAGAGCATTTTGTTCTACTTCATCCACTTCAACCATGTGCACAATATTCTCCTGTACTGATCTGTAAACTCTTGGAGGAAGGGAACAAATTAAACCAGATTAATCACAATTCCTCCAAGTTGCCTTGAATGATGACTTACATATAGCTTCACATACTGCAAGAACTAGAACTCTTCATGATCACTCTTGGCCTTTTTCTATAGCTTGTGTTAACTTTCCAGATTCAGTCCTCCCTAGAACTCACTCCTGTGAGTTCCTCCTGGGTATTTTTATTTCTTTCTTCTGCATTTGCATCTTGGTCATAGCCATTCTGAGGGGAATGCTAAAGCTCCCAGAGAGTCCCCTGGCTCCTTATGTAAATCAACTCATTACTTTTCTCAAACTTTGGGTTTTATTTCATAATGTAACTTCTTTTCAGTTGCAACATTTTATATATGTATACAATAAAACAAATTTATAAAATTAAGTAGCTTGAAGGAGTTAGTAATTTATTCCCATATTCTGGGAACAACAGTCAGCTTTTACCGAATGGTATATTCTACATGCCATATCTGTTTATGATTCCAGCTATTCTATAATCCAAACAATCTATGCAAGACCCACAAACATATCATTTGAAATGCAATCCAGATGGTGTCTTGACATCTTAAAATATTACAAAGAGTCATCATCCAGGCCATGATCAAATATCATAGAAATAGAAACACTTAAACGAAACAATTGCTTTTAAGCTAAAGTAAAATAGCTATAATGCATAATAAACTATTCTAACTTTGCAATGTTAATTTGCAATTGCTTTAAAATAAAAAAATTTAGTTTTTTAAAACTGACTAGAATTTCAGTGTACATCATTTATTCATAATATATATCATGATGTTTAACTTATTTAAGTGATGGGATATCAAGTTTAGTAAAACTAATCTCCTATTTTATTATTTTGATATGGATTTAACCATTGAAATCCAAATTATGAACTCATTTGAAATTAAACAATATTTAATTCTATTCTCTCCCTTTTTTTTAATTCAAGTAACAATAGATAGCATCATTATTAAATAAAAAATCTGCAAGTATTATATTAGATTTTCCACTATTTGTCAGTTATATATTTGTGTTACTGAAAAGCTTTGAACCACTGAATTCTGGAAAATTGTATAATCATCTCTAATAATATGTTCCTATCAAGATAATTTAATTTTCATTATGCAAAAACAATTGCAATCAGCAATAAGCCAATTTAAGAACTTTAATTTTTACTTAAATTAAGTTAATTATACATATATAAATTTACCTTAAAGATTTTAAGGTAAAAATGATGTCCTTTCATGTTGCTTTTATGAATTTAGAAAAAGATTGTATGTCCTGAACCAAACTAAAGATTATGAAGGAGAAAAGTAGTGTAGAACTGTAGTAATTTAAAAGAAGTAGGATGAGACACAGGCATTTACCTTTAAAGCATGTAATATAATCTGTGCAATTATTCTAATGAATTTAGTAAACAACTTAATTTCTTGTGTGTTACAATAACTAAAGCTGCAATTAAATTGAACTGAAAAGTTCTAAGAGAAGAATGCTCTAAATAAACACTAGTTTCTCTCATTATGCAATATAAGTCAGTGCCAACAAGATGACTATTGAATGATCAAGTTTTGCATATCACATAATTATTTTTTGGTCATTTTAATTTTATATAGTTGTCTTTTCATTTTCTTTAAAAAGAATTGCATCTTTCCCCTTATCTGTCTCTGTCTTTCAATACAATTTAGGCAACTATGGGAGAATGTGTGCATGAAACATCTATAAAGAAGTTTGATTTGGTCAGATAGTCAAGCATGCCATTAAAAAGATACCAGAAACCCACAGTCTAGAAAAACTTGCAACTTTACAATGAGCTCATGATTCTCTGAAAAATATAATGAGCCCACATAATTTCAGTGTACTCTTCAGTCCATAGGGTGTTGCCTAATAACTTTTAAAAAGTTAATACTCTAATTTTAAGAACATAAAACATTCATTAAATATTAATTCTCATCATCGAGAGAAATCGAGGTCAGACACATGAAAGATATTTTTCTGAATGATAATCAGATTAGAGAAATTAAAAATACATATATTCTTAATTCTCATCACTACATCACTTATTTGTAAATTCAAAATTTGCTCTTTTTTCCTTGTGAGACAAGCATAACTTTCCGAAATGAATTATCACAGGCCATATTATTGTAACCATAGTGATCATGGAAATGACTAACGGTTTCAAATCCTGTGACCTGGTAATTTGGTGGATTTCTGTGTGCTATTTTTGCTATTTTGGCCAAATGAAAGTAAATGTTAGAATTTACAAGTATCATACAAGTACCATTTGTTTCCTGAGTAGTAAAGTGTGGTAAGGGTAACCTTTCACAACTTGCCTCTCTTTAAGACTCAAATAGACCCCACAGACCTCTTCCCAGAATTAATCAATATCCCATAAGAAGCTCTTCAAGGCATGAAGCCCGTAATGAAAGATCACCAGGCTCAAGGCCTAATTGTCCACTGTACTGGCCCTTGTAATAGTCCCGTTTTACTGGTGAGAAACCTGAAGACGAGGGGTGGAGATGTGGCCAGGATCTCCCAGGAATAAAGAGCATTGTTACTAGTGGACACACAGTTGTTCCTAACCCTCACACTTACTAACATTCATTTCCATTGGACATTTTTTTTTACTGTAATTGATTTATGCAGTGCATTCTTTAGTATTTCAGTTGATAAAGTTAGCAATACCTTGATGACTTCACTTGATAAGAAAAATTATCTACCAGGACAGTAATTCTCAGGGTTCTACTGAGAGTCCTTTTTATTCCTGACAAATTATCAAGGATGACTTGGATGATATAAAGTTCCCTAGCGGTTCTACTGTACTGCAATATGTGGATGATTTGCTTCTCTCTCCGTCTTAAGACTCTTTACAGGAAGACAGCATTTACTTGTTAAAGCTTTTAAATTTAAAGAGATTTAAGGTTGAAAAAGAAAAAATATAGTTTTCCCAAATCCAGGTTTAATATTTAGGACATCTGGTATCAGAGCAAGAGTTACACCTGGGTCTAGATAGATTTCAAGGTGTCCTTAGTGAGTCAGTCAGTTCAGTCGCTCAGTCGTGTCTGATACTTTGCGACCCCATGAATTGCAGCATGAGAGGCCTCCCTGTCCATCCCAACTCCCAGAGCTTACTCAAACTCATGTCCATCGAGTCGGTGATGCCATCCAGCCATCTCATCCTCTGTCATCCCCTTCTCCTCCTGCTTCCAACCCCACTCCAGCATGAGGATCTTTTCCAATGAGTCAACTCTTCACATCAGGTGGCCAAAGTATTGGAGTTTCAACTTCAACATCAGTCCTTCCAATGAACACCCATGACTGATATTAGGATGGACTGGCTGGATCTCCTTGCAGTCCAAGGGATTCTCAAGAGTCTTCTCCAATACCACAGTTCAAAGGCATCAATTCTTCGGTGCTCAGCTTTCTTTATAGTCCAACTCTCACATCCATACATGACTACTGGAAAAACTGTAGCCTTGACTAGACAGACCTTTGTTGACAAAGTAATGTCTCTGCTTTTTAATAAGCTGTTTAGTTTGGTCATAACTTTCCTTCCAAAAAATGTCTTTTAATTTCATGGCTGCAGGCACGATCTGCACTGATTTTGGGCCCCCAAAAAATAAAGTCTGCCACTGTTTCCACTGTTTCCCCATCTATTTCCCATGAAGTGATAGGACCAGATGCCATGATCCTAGTTTTCCGAATGTTGAGCTTTAAGCCAACTTTGTCACTCTCCTCTTTCACTTGCATCGAGAGGCTTTTTAGTTCCTTTTCACTTTCTGCCATAAGGGTGGTGTCATCTGCATATCTAAGGTTATTGATATTTCTCCCAGCAATCTTGATTCCAGCTTGTGCTTCTTCCAGGCCAGCATTTCTCATGATGTACTCTGCATAGAAGTTAAATAAGAGGGTGACTATATACAGCCTTGGTGTACTCCTTTTCCTATTTGGAACCAGTCGGTTGTTCCATGTCCAGTTCTAACTGTTGCTTCCTGACCTGCATATAGGTTTCTTAAGAGGCAGGTCAGGTGGTCTGGTATTCCCATCTCTTTCAGAATTTTCCACAGTTTATTGTGATCCACACAGTCAAAGGCTTTGGCATAGTCAATAAAGCAGAAATAACTCTCTCGCTTTTTCAATGATCCAGCGGATGTTGGCAATTTGATCTCTGGTTCCTCTGCCTTTTCTAAAACTAGCTTGAACATCTGGAAGTTCATGGTTCATGTATTGCTGAAACCTGACTTGGAGAATTTTGAGCATTACTTTATATTAGCACGTGAGATGAGTGCAATTGTGCGGTAGTTTGAGCATTCTTTGGCATTGTCTTTCTTTGGAATTGGAATGAAAACTGGCCTTTTTCAGTCCTGTGGCTACTGCTGAGTTTTCCAAATTTGCTGGCATATTGAGTGCGGCACTTTCACAGCATCATCTTTCAGGATTTGAAATAGCTCAACTGGAATTCCATCACCTCCACTAGCTTTGTCCGTAGTGACATACTGAAACCATAATCACACTGAAACCATAATCAATGTGCCCTAAGTTTCCCCAAACTCAAAACTAAGTGCCAACCATGAGGTTTTTCTAAGATAGTTGGTTATTGCTTAAGTTGGATTCCAAATTTCTCCCTTATAACCAAACCTCTTTATGTTTTACTGAGCAATAACCCCCAGACCCAACTCTATGGGAAGAACCAGATAACATAATCTTCAGGGCTTTAAAACTGATTTTGATGAACTCAACTACCCTTGGGATTCACAATGATCAGATTCCCCTTTTCCTTATTTGCAAAGGAAGGGAATGCCTTGGAGTTTGGACCAAAATACAGGAAACATTATCAATTGATAGCATAGTAAAGCCAACAAGTGAACCCTAAAGCACAGGAATATACCCCTTTCCTTAGAGCCTTTACAGCTACTGCCCTTTTGGTTAAATCCACAAAGAAAAATTGTTGCAGGATCTCCTGTAACCATTGTTTATACCTCACACAGAAGAAGCTTTCCTGAATTTCATCATATTCAACATTTCTTAGTCAGCTAACTCACTCCTGTGAAGTCATTTTAACTGCTTCTCACATAACTCTTCTACACTGTAACAAACTTGACCCTGATACTCTTCTTCCCTTAATGAAGTCCCCCAAGACTGCCTTCCATTGAGAGATCACCTCTTGACTCCTTGCGATGATCTACAGGAAATTCCACTGGGTAAGGCTGACTTCTCAAGGTTTACTAAAAGTTCTTATTTAAGAGTGGACAATGGCAAACAGTATGTTGGGTATGCCATTACAACTCATTTTGATGTTGTTAAGGCAGAATATTTACCTGTGGTTACTTCAGCCCAACAGACTAAATCAGATGCTCTTAAAAAGGCTTGGACTTTAGCCAAAGGCAGAGCTTTTCATATTTATACTCATGGTAGATACACTTTTGGAATAGTTCATGATTTTGGAATATTATGAAACAAGGCTTTCTTACTTTCAGTGGAAATAAATTTAAAAATGCCTTGTATATTCAGGAATTATTGGCTGCAATACATTGACATGCAACTTTATCATTTAGATTATGAGGCATTCTAAACTTGACTTTTGGAAACTAAGGGAAATCACTTTGCTGAGATTTCCACAAGAAATGCTGCCCTTAAAGGAACCTGCAACAGTTAATCCTCTGTAATGGTCAAAAGGGATATTTCCCCACATGAAATCTTAGAAAAACTGTCTAGCAAAGTGTAACATTGGCCTCAGGAAAAAAAAAAAAAAAAAAGGAAGTTCAACAGTTATTGGTTTGATAAAAAGAGAATACTCTGTTGGTAGAGTTGCAGTAGTTTGACTGTGCTTACCACTTCCAATTCTCTGGTTTAGTGAAACACACCAATGGCATAATTAAGATGCAACTGACAAAATTTGTAGTGGCTCTCCAAATACTTTGGCCAAAATCATTGCCATGTGTTCTTCTAAAACTCAGACCCATTATTTTTGGAACTCATAAACTTTTACTATTTGAGATAGTCACAGCATGCCCAATGCACTTGGTTCCTGAGTATTTTGACCTACAATCAATAAAAGAGATATTCTAATATTTGAAAGTCTAACTGTTTATTTTAAAAATTATGTTTTGGAAGAGTCGTCTTTTCACAGTGTACTCTCAGAAGACAAAAACACTAAGCATTGCATCTTGCAACCTAGAGATTGTGTCTGTTAGAAAAAGAGCTCTAACAGAAGAAGGATCAGAAGAACTCTCTTGATCCTTAAAGGAAAGGCCTCCATTGGGTACTACTAACCAACTCTTGTGCAACAAAATTCCAAGAATAGACTCTTGGATTCATGTGACACTAAAGCTTGACTGAACTTGCACACCATTTGTTGACCCCAAAATAAGCAATTCTCAGAATTGAAGCACATGACATCTGATGATACAGATTCTGGATGAGAAGATATTTGGACCTGGCCTATTGGAAATTTGTTAACAAAATTCTGATGATGACATAACACTTCAGATGATCTCCAATGTGTATGACCTTGATAATATATGAACTTTAAATAAAAAAATGCCTGAGTGTTCTCCCTTCTACTTAATTACATGTGACCTCAATAGGCTTTCAATCTCTGCACTTTCCCTCTGTTGTGAGGAACTACCCCCAAAAAATTATTTCCTGAGGGATCAAAACCACTGAAATTTGAAAATCTTATTGTCGCTCAGCAATGCTTTCAGAAAAAGATCTTGTTCAAAAGGTGAAAATGTTAATTATAACAGTAATGGGGGAAAAAAATACCTCAATTAATCAGGAGACCAGAAGAAGTAGTTTTCATGCCCTGTGATGACAGTAGAGCCCAGCAGGAAGAGCCCTCTCCTGGTACAACTCAATCAATGGAAAGCCATGGACTCTGTTAACTAAAGCCCTCCCAATCTCCTTTTCATCTCTATAAAAGAATTATCATTCACTTGCTGTGCAGGACATGCATGTGGATTGCCATGGTTGCAGACACTCAATCACAATTCTCTACTGATCCCAAATAAACCTTTTTTTTTTTTTTAATTTTTCTGGAAAAATAACTGGTGTCTATTTGTTTTAGGTCAACAACACCAATTAAACTTTGACAAGTAATATAATTAACCAAATAGTTCAAGATAGAAGCAAAATCTATTTATGGCTAGAATAAGAATGGACATTTCCTCAGTAACCTAGCATACTGCTGTTTTTAAAAAAAGAATGGAAATGAGTTAATTTACAACTCAAAGTTTTGTGAGTTTTTTGAATAAAGGATCAGATAGTAAATATGTTAAGTTTTGAGGTCTATATGGTCTTTTTTGGCCACCACTCAAATCTGCCATTGAAGCATGAAAGCAGACATCAAGATTAGTAAATAACAGTAAATAAATGTATGTGACTCCCATTCACCACCCACTTCTTTTTGTACCAAAACTGGTTGAAGGCAGGACTTGGATAGCAGAGCCATTGTTTGTCAGCCTATAAGGATGATTAAAGATGTATGGAAAATAAAACTTGAATAAAGTGGTACTTATATTTACATCTTCTTAATTTCATGACATTAAAATGACTTACTGAACAGAGACAATACACTCTAACTTCTCTCTTGTCAGGCAAAAATACATGTATATAAATTGAGGCAATATAAAGTACACAGTTACTATGGCCACACACTCCAGAATCAGGTTGCACAGGATTGTACCCTCTTTTCTAGACATTACTTGTGACTTCAGTAAAATATTGTCATCAAACTTGCTTGCTGAAAACTGTGACCTAATGCTAGTGACATAAAATGAGAAACAAAGAATATTTGGAGGGGGATACAAAATAATACCAATTTTTGCAAAAATATTGCTGATTATTCCAAATGTCAAAACCATATAAGAAATTCTGTATCTGTGTTTGAAATATAATTGTGACATATTGTGACAATAAAAGTGACATTTCAATGTCAATTTAATATATCTTAACAATAATTTCTGCCTTAATATGTTTACCAAGAAGAAAACAAATGTTTTCTAAATTAGCCATATGGAACTTAATAACAGAGTCACTTAGACATAGTACGCATGAGTTAAAACCAAAAATATTCTTAAGGAAAATTTAACATATCATTAAAGTTTTTTAAATCAAAGACAAAGTGACCCAGAAAGTATTTTGTCTATGTTCTGAACACAGAAGAGGCTTTAGTTGACAAAATTTGCTTTTATGCTAATAATACAAAAGGATATGAATGAGAATGCATAATTTTTTTAAATGGTTATATAAACATGTCAGTTATACATCGTAAACTGTATGGAATGTAACTCACTTTATGAATAAATTTATCCATGCTACAGAAAAATAGCCTGATATTTAAAAGCAGACTAATACGTAGAAAAAAATATGTCAAATCTATCTTCTTTGATGTATCAGGATGCTGAACATGTGACAAAAAATGGAACAGAATATGGCTTTCCTTGTCTGTATTTGTCAAATCTTTCTGATAAAATTCTATGTGACAAATCTTACTTCTAAGAGTAATATCAGAAGAAATATCCATTCTGCTGAAAACATGAACATACACAGCTTTCCATCAAAAGAGTTGAGATTGATTCATGTATTTTTAAACTCTTCCATTTCTTTTAATCATTAATGATATTTTTGTTTAAGATAAAGATACTCTGTCCTTACCTTGCAGTTTCTTCTTCAGTTAGATGTACAACCTATATTTTTTATAACATGTGTTTAGGTAAACATAGGTGTAATATTAACAAAAAATCCAAATGTATTACCAGATTAATATGTTGTAATGGGAGGTTATAAAATGTGTCAACTTACAATTTTGTGTTACTTAATGACACATTTAAAAATTTTTATTATTGAGTTTACCACTTTTAACTTATCTCTGTTTTGGACAGTTCAAATTTATTTTGTCTAAACTCATTGTGTGTTTGTGAGTGTGTGTGTGTGTTTTACACAACATGGAAGGCTTTTACAGTAAGGAAGTCAGGACAAGGAAAAAAGTCATCATGAAAGAGAAAATGAACATTTATTGGAAGAAAGTAAAAGTTTGGGTAACAGTGGATTTTCTGTAGCTGAGTGATGATGTTTTACATTGGCCTGGCTTGTTATTGGGCAAGAAGGAAGTCTTCTTTCCTCCTGCAGGGGAGGGATAGTAGTTGTACTTCTTGTTTTGTAGTAGGAGGTACATCTCTTTCTGTTGGGGTCAGTAACTGATGTCTTCCTGTTGAGGAAACTGATATTTTCCTGTTTCAGTAATTGACCATGTGTGGTAGGACATAAGAGCTCCCTCTACAGGTCTTCACAGGTCCCAATTGTTGAGGTTTCCTTTTTATTAATTTTCACAGGGCATTCCCTAAAAATACAACTTGTCATTTCTACACAGGCCTGGGGTTTAAAAGGGTACAAATTATTATTTCAATAGAGTGGAAATGGCAAACAAAATTTCAGAGTGGCATTAAGAAATTTTCAAAATTAACTAAGATAAAACAAGCAGAAGTCGTTAACTTATGAATAATCATAAACAGGGGAATAATTTTCTATTCTTAGAAAAATTGATCTAAATAAACGATGATATGTAGTCAACTGAGGGAAAATACAGCCTAAAGTAGTTTCAACATAGTTCTGTGCTATATGTGCTAAAATATTCTGAATCTAAGAGATTGCGTATTGTAGAAAATGAAGGATTTTTAAACACAGAAGCATTAAAAGTAAAAACTACATAGATATTTTACTTGAAATTTTAGGAATTTACCTTCATGGAGTCAACATGCTGACTTAAAAGAAAATAAATATAAAATATAAGTAGTGCAATGCAATGTAATGTGTTATTGAGAGTATACATGACAAAGATTAATTTCATATTTATAAACACACTGTACAACCAAAATTGACTTTTGTTGCACTTGAAGATGAAAGTTCCTTGCACGCTTTGAAATTTTAGACAAACTGCATTATGAAAATTTTCACTTTAAAGATTCATATATTTAAGTATAAATTAATAATTCATAGAAACTTTCATTTTAAAAACACTGATAATAAGCCATCAATGTATATAATTACATTCAGAGAAATTATTTGAATCTCTTTTATTTGCAATGTAGATTTTATTTTATGCTAGTTTATGTTTATATTTTAGCTTTGTGGAGGTATATGTGACACAACAAAAATTGCACAAATTTAATATATGCACTTTGATGATTTAATACTTCATAGGTTTAATATATGTTGAGTGAAGCAATTTACTGGAGACAATTTTGTTTCATTTTATTTTAACTCTGTCCCTTATTTAGCTTCACTAGTCTCTTCTAACACTTAAGGTCCTATTATAAGTGTCTCCAAATAAACAAGAAGCTCCTAGACCATGACATTTAATCCTTTCTACCACCCTGAAAAGGGTAGATTACAATAATTATGCAGTATAAGCATGAAAATATTATTTGATTGCATGAGTACTAGATGAAAATTCTTACAAGAAAGAAATTGAGATTATATAATTTTCAAAAGTAATTTTCCCTTTCTATACCCAGAAAATCAGGATATACAGAATGTTTAAAATAAATATATATTCACTGAAAAGGAATGAAACAAAAATTCATAGTTAACCACACATGAAACAAAAATTCATAGTTAACTACACAGAACACAGATCTCTTTGACTTTATATAAATTAATAGTGCTATTTTGAAATAGGCCAATACAGTTTGTGACCCAGACAGCAACCTTTCTATGGAATCTTTTGAAAAATAGCTTGTTGATCATAAAGTAGTATTATTAGCCTTCTGATATTAACAAAATCCTTATTGTATCTACCAAGACTTCAGAATAATAATAAAAAAAAACAACTGGAAAGAATCTGTCTGCAAATTTAAAATTATAAGAAAAAATTAAAATTATAATTATAAAAGTTATAGTAATATATTAAAATTTTAAAGTTATAATTAAAAGAATAAAGCAGAAGACCCAGGTTGGATCCCTGAGTCAGGAAGATAGAAAGATCTCCTAAAGGAGGGAATAGCTACCTACTCCATTATTCTTTCTTGGATAATTCTATGGACAGAGGAGCTCGGCAGGCTACAGTCCATGCAGTGGCAAAGAGTCAGACATGAGTGAGTGACTAACACACACACACACACATAATGTGTAAGCCAATGTATATTTTCAGAAAACATGAAAAAAAATTACACATTTTAGTTGATAAAAAAGTATTAACAGGAAAATATGCTTAAGGTACCAGTGCTATGCTATGCTAAGTCACTTGAGTCGTGTCCGACTCCGTGCGACCCCATGGACGGCAGCCCACCAGGTTCCCCCATCCCTGGGATTCTCCAGGCAAGAACACTGGAGTGGGTTGCCATTTCCTTCTCCAATGTATGAAAGTGAAAAGTGAAAGTGAAGTCGCTCAGTCGTGTCTGACTCTTAGCGACCCCATGGATTGCAGCCTACCAGGCTCCTCCGTCCCTGGGATTCTCCAGGCAAGAACACTGGAGTGGGTTGCCATTTCCTTCTCCAATGTATGAAAGTGAAAAGTGAAAAGTGAAAGTGAAGTCGCTCAGTCGTGTCCGACTCTTAGCGACCCCATGGATTGCAGCCTACCAGGCTCCTCCGTCCATGGGATTTTCCAGGCAAGAGTACTGGAGTGGGGTGCCGTTGCCTTCTCCGGAGGTACCAGTAGCATATGTGAATAATTATTTAACATTATTACTTCAATCATATGCATTTAGGCATATCCTATATGCACATTTGAAATATTCTAAATTTGTTATACTCTATACAAGGGGTTATAGGAAGATGAGAAAAAAAAAAAGAATGATTTGGAATTATAAGTTCAAAAATTTTCAAATGAAGAAACCTTGATGACAGAATTGCATAGTATTTAGAAGAACACAGAAAATATTCCCATATCTGACATTAAATGAGGTTCAGAAAATATGTGAAATTTTAATGAAAAGCAGTAAGATATCATATTGTGATGTTTCTACAGCTCTATTCAAATTAAGCCAAATTAATATTAATAATAATATTGGAAGAAAAGTTATGACAAACCTTCAGTTCAGTTCAGTCACTCAGTCATGTCTGACTCTTTGCGACCCCATGACCCACAGCACACCAGGCCTTCCTGTCCATCACTAACTCCTGAAGTTTCCAACAACACAAGGGAAGACTCTATACATGGACATCACCAGATGGCCAACACCGAAATCAGATTGATTATATTCTTTGCAGTCAAAGATGGAGAATCTCTACACAGTCAGCAAAAACAAGACTGATTAAATATCAGAGATATTACTTTGCCAACAAAGATCTATCTAGTCAAAGCTATGGTTTTTCCAGTAGTCATGTATGGATGTGAGAGTTGGACTATAAAGAAAGCTGAGCACTGAAGAATTGGTGCTTTTGAACTGTGGTGTTGGAGAATATTCTTGAGAGTTCCTTGGACTGCAAGGAGATCTAACTAGTCCATCCTAAAGGAAATCAGTCCTGAATATTCATTGAAAGGACTGATGCTGAAGCTCAAACTCTAATACTTTGGCCACTGATGCAAAGAACTGACTCATTGGAAAAAACCCTGATGATGGAAAAGATTGAAGGTGGGAGAAGGGGACGACAGAGGATGAGATGGTTGGATGGTATCACCAACCCAATGGACATGACTTTTGAATAAACTCTGGGAGTTGGTTATGGACAGGGAGGCCTGGCATGCTGCAGTCCATGGAGTTGCAGAGTTGGTCACAACTGAGCAACTGAACTGAACTGAACTGTGTTTTTAAATTTCTGTTTGTTACGTGAAAAGAAGAAAGCATTTGGTTCATTATGCTTGCATAACTTCTTAGATAAAATTCAGAAGTAATAAAGCTGTAAAAATTCAATAGGAGGGACTTTCTGATGAATGTTCTGTGATGAAACCACTATGATTTCATTTGCTCTTCTGTTAGATTTTAACCTCTTTCCCTGATTTTCTGGTTACTTGGATGCAGATAATGGAATTTATATAAAGACAATAGAAGACAGCTGCATGCAAATGAAAAAGAAAATAGAAATTTCAAGTGGAAGAAATAAGAGATTACATCATATTTGAATATAGGACATTATTCAGAGGACATAAATCCAGATTAGCTTTCCTTGCTTAAAGTATTAGACGAGGATAAGGATTAACACTTATAACATCTGAATAAAGTTGGTTTCTTTTATGCAGTGTTTCAGTAGCTTGAAAAAATATATTAAAATTTCCTATAATAAAACATATTCTTTAATATTGAAAATATGCTAAATAATATTTTCTTACAAATAAAATATTTCCTTTTTTTTTTTCTTTTTTATAGGTAAATTACTTTCTTGGTTCAATAAGATCTTCCTTGTTGCCAGTTAGCAAACAAGCAGTGTGTTTTCTATATATTATTTAATCTTATCTAGCACATAAAGTTGGAGAGCTAGATTTCTTCCTCAACTTACGTTAAAAGAAAAATGTTGACAAACTGATTTTTGCAGTGAAAATTACATCTAAATCATAGAGAAACTGGAGTTGCAATCTATGCATCTATTTTCATAGAAAAGCTAAAGTCTAAATCTATAATCTCTTGATCTTTACAACTATTTTGGCTTCTGTCAATCCTGCTTAGGAATGCACACTGACCTGATTTTCTTAGTTGATTATCTTAATTTCTAATGCTAACATATATCACATATCCAAACTTGACCTAGTTTCATTTGGCATAGAAGGAACATGGTAGATTTATATCAGAGTAAAACAACTTGATATGCTATCATGAGTTTTATTTGTTCTCCATTTTATTATCATAAATAGTTTTAAATAAGAGGATAAGGAATTTAGAAGAGAAGGCATGAGACAGAATTCTAATAATGTTAACAAGATAATATGACCTAGTGATAGAGCATGTTCTTACACAATTTGTAGTTGGATAATAGAGATAATTGAATTTCATCATTCCATAGAGAAGGGAAAATCTTCAATATTTCTTCCTCACATAATCTCAGAAGCCACTGAATCAATTTCATGGTACTGGTAATTATATTCTTCCATCGTCATTTTTAGAAGTATAGTGATAATAATAATGATGCATTAGTTATTAAAGTAGCAAAATTAATAGTTTGAACTGTGAAGTGCTTGTGTTTATGATATAAACCCATCTCTATTACAACATTTCCTCTTTTCATATTACCAGATCAGATGTAAAAACTTATATTATTTGTGTAAAGGACACTATTATTTGTCTAACATTTAGAAAGTATATGACAAGTCTTTGAGTAGCTAACTAAATATTGGGAAATTTCAAAGAGCAGTCATTTAAATAATCATGTTTAAGTGTTTATAGAGAAATTTAACGTGCTTAGAACAAAGTAAAATAACCTATATAGCAGAGGCCAAGATTAAGACAAAATGTCAAAGAGAATTCATCTATTAAAAAAATTAGTTTGCTAATTATTTAATAGGAGGAAACATCAAGTAAATTTTTAAAGAAGTAAAATAAAGATAAACTATTCAAATAAATAGTTTTACTTAAACTTTTAAGTAAAACCTTATTAAAAAATTATTCAATGAGTAAATCTGATATTCTCCCATAAGGTAAACAAAGAACATTAAACAAAAAGTCACAGCATTCAAATAATTTGATATCTCTAACTGTCAATTTCCTCTATATGAAATGTGGGTGATAAAATTAACGTTTACATAAAATTCCTTGAAAAGCATCACTTGCTATTAAAATAAAATGTTTTACTTTTCCTGTTACTTTTTACTTCACCTACTTTGTACAACATTAAATTCCCAGCCTTTCAACGGACATGTAAACCAAAAAACAAGGTGTGCTAGTACAAAGTCATTTTAATATAAAACACACATTTTAATATAAAACACAACATCATATAAAACACAAATTGTATATTACGAGGTTCTTCTGCCTACTGAGTCTGAATACTTTCAATATGCCAAACAAATTCACCTCATTTGGAATCATGGTCTCTCATTCACTTTACTCCTCAGTAAGACTTCTCTGTAAAACTTTTTCAGTTTAGACTTCCATTGTCTTCAGTATAAAGGTCTTTATTAATGTCCAGAAAAACACTCTGTTTCATGGCTAATGTGAGCCCTTTAGCACTTCCACCACCTCCAGTGCAATACTGTAGGAGCAGTATGGGATATTTTCAGTTCTTCCTTTCTGGGTAATCATCCAAGCCACACATCCAAACAAATGTTTCTTTTTTTCTCTACTTAAAATCACTGTATTTTCTACATGTTTTCCACAAAATCTGCCTCCACCTCATGTTCACCCTGGGTCTTCCAAAGACCACATGTTTCAGAGAATCCCCCAACCGGTGCTCCCTTGTATATTTGTGTATTACTTAACAATTTTTTCCTACTCATTAAAATAAAAGATTGAAGATGGAGAGGTATGTCAGTGGTAGTAAGACATTATAATAAATACAGACATAAATATGAGACATTAAGGAAAAAATTCTGGGTTTATTTATTTCAACATTTTTTCACTGTAAATATAACTGTCAAATAGGAGCATTGGAAAGTATATTTTATGATTCATTAAATTAATTTCACAATCACTTTGATAGAAGAAAAAATAGTAAATAGATATGAAAAATGATTATTCCACTCTTTGGTTACATATTGACATACAACAAACAACTATACAACACAGTGACTTAAAACAACCACTAAACTAATTTATCTTGCTCACATTTCTGACAACATGATAAACCACTAAATTAATCTCCTCATTAAGTAATCAAATAGCAAGTCATGTTTGAAATGTAATATTCTGTGGGGTTCTTTAAACAGTTTAATAGGAAAGAGTCCAAACACCTTAATTTAAGGGTTTTATTTTGTTTGTTTGACAACAGGACTCAATGTTTCCCTTATGAATAAACACAATGCAAAGTACAAGTCAGTTCAGTACAGTTCAGTTGCTCAGCTGTGTCTGACTCTTAGAGACCCCATGAATCGCAGCGCGCCAGGCCTCCCTGTCCATCACCAACTCCCGGGGTTCACTCAGACTCACGTCCATCGAGTCAGTGATGGACTCATCCTCTGTCTCATCCTCTGTCGTCCCCTTCTCCTCCTGCCCCCAATCCCTCCCAGCATCAGAGTCTTTTCCAATGAGTCAACTCTGCATGAGGTGGCCAAAGTACTGGAGTTTCAGCTTCAGCATCATTCCCTCCAAAGAAATCCCAGGGCTGATCTCCTTCAGAATGGACTGGTTGGATCTCCTTACAGTCCAAGGGACTCTCAAGAGTCTTCTCCAACACCACAGTTCAAAACATCAATTCTTCGTCGCTCAGCCTTCTTCACAGTCCAACTCTCACATCCATACATGACCACAGGAAAAACCATAGCCTTGACTAGACGGACCTTTGTTGGCAAAGTAATGTCTCTGCTTTTGAATATGCTATCTAGGTTGGTCATAACTTTCCTTCCAAGGAGTAAGCGTCTTTTAATTTCATTGCTGCAGTTACCATCTTCAGTGATTTTGGAGCCCCCCAAAATAAAGTCTGCCACTGTTTCCACTGTTTCCCCATCTATTTCCCATGAAGTGATGGGACCAGATGCCATGATCTTCGTTTTCTGAATGTTGAGCTTTAAGCCAACTTTTTCACTCTTCACTTTCACTTTCATCAAGAGGCTTTTGAGTTCCTCTTCACTTTCTGCCAGAAGGGTGGTGTCATCTGCGTATCTGAGGTTATTGATATTTCTCCCAGCAATCTTGATTGCAGCTTGTGCTTCTTCCAGCCCAGCGTTTCTCATGATGTACTCTGCATATAAGTTAAATAAGCAGGATGACGGTCTACAGCCTTGACATACTCCTTTCCTGATTTGGAACCAGTCTGTTGTTCCATGTCCAGTTCTAACTGCTGCTTCCTGACCTGCATATAGATTTCTCAAGAGGCAGGTCAGCTGGTGTGTTATTCCCATCTCTTGAAGAATTTTCCACAGTTTATTGTGATCCACACAGTCAAAGGCTTTGGCATAGTCAAAAAGCAAAAATAGATGCTTTTCTGGAACTCTCTTGCTTTGTCCATGATCCAGCGGATGTTGGCAATTTGATCTCTGGTTCCTCTGCCTTTTCTAAAACCAGCTTGAACATCTGGAAATTCACAGTTCAGGTACTGCTGAAGCCTGGCTTTGAGAATTTTGAGCATTACTTTACTAGTGTGTGAGATGAGTGCAATTGTGCAGTAGTTTGAGCATTCTTTGGCATTGTCTTTCTTTGGGATTGGAATGAAAACTGGCCTTTTCCAGTCCTGTGGCCACTGCTGAGTTTTCCAAATTTGCAGGCATATTGAGTGCAGCACTTTCACAGCATCATCTTTCAGGATTTGAAATAGCTCAATTGGAATTCCATCACCTCCACTAGCTTTGTTCATAGTGATGCTTTCTAAGGCCCACTTGACTTCTATTCCAGGATGTCTGGCTCTAGGTGAGTGATCACACTATCGTGATTATCTTGGTTGTGAAGATCTTTTTTCTACAGTCTTCTGTGTATTCCTGCCACCTCTTCTTAATATCTACTGCTTTTGTTAGGTCCATACCATTTCTGTCTTTTATTGAGCCCATCTTTGCATGAAATGTTCCCTTCGTATCTCTAATTTTCTTGAGGAGGTCTCTAGTCTTTCCCATTCTATTGTTTTCCTCTATGTCTTTGCATTGATCACTGAGGAAGGCTTTCTTATCTCTCCTTGCTATTGTTTGGAACTCTGCATTCAGATGCTTATATCTTTCCTTTTCTCCTTTGCTTTTCGCTTCTCTTCTTTTCACAGCTATTTGTAAGGCCTCCCCAGACAGCCATTTTGCTTTTTTGCATTTCTTTTCCTTGGGGATGGTCTTGATCCCTGTCTCCTGTACAATGTCACGAACCTCCGTCCATAGTTCATCAGGCACTCTATCTATCAGATCTAGTCCCTTAAATCTATTTCTCACTTCCACTGTATAATCATAAGGGATTTGATTTAGGTCATACCTGAGTGGTCTAGTGGTTTTCCCTACTTTCTTCAATTTCAGTCTGAATTTGGCAATAAGGACTTCATGATCTGAGCCACAGTCACCTCCTAGTTTTGTTTTTGTTGACTGTATAGAGCTTCTCCATCTTTGGCTGCAAAGAATATAATCAATCTGATTTTGGTGTTGACCATCTGATGAGGTCCATGTGTAGAGTTTTCTCTTGTGTTGTTGGAAGAGGGTGTTTGCTATGACCAGTGCATTTTCTTGGCAAAATTCTATTAGTCTTTGCCCTGCTTCATTCCGTATTCCAAGGCCAAATTTTCCTGTTACTTCAGGTGTTTCTTGACTTCCTACTTTTGCATTCCAGTCCCCTATAATGAAAAGGATATCTTTTTTGGTGTTAGTTCTAAAAGGTCTTGTAGGTCTTCATAGAACCGTTCAACTTCAGCTTCTTCAGTGTTACTGGTTGGGGCATAGACTTGGATTACAATTAAGTAAATATATATTTAAATACTCTGGTATTCTTGCCTTGAGAATCCCATGTCGGGCTACAGTCCATAGGGTCGCAAAGAATAGGACATGACTGGAGCAACAGAGCATGCACAAGTATATATTTATTCTAAATAGTATTTTATTTATGAAGATATTACCTGGAATACTTAATTTTTCATAATCCGTTAATCACTTCATTTCTGTAAAACAATATTTTTTTTCTATTAACATTACCTACTGCTATGGTCTAAATAATCTGGTTGATGGCAAAGTACTGGCATAATATTTCTCTGTTTTTAAGGCCTTTTTCATCTCCAACTTTTATTTTAGAACTTTTGAAAACTACAGTTAACTACCTTCTTAGCTTTTTTAGAGACAATACAACCTATGGTAGATTTAGCATAAATAACATTTTAGTGAATGTATTGTCATCAGATTTGACTCTAGACTTAGGCACGACTGTGACTTTTTGTCTTCCTTCCAGCCCCCTAGCTTCATTTTCGATAGTTCTCCCATTGTTTGACACTTTCTTCTTCTGAGGTATCAGTGTCCTTATTTCTTTTTCAGTTAGTCACAATCTTTTATTCAGTATTAATAAAAGTTGACAGATCAATTCACACTGATTTGTAAATAGTTGTATTGTTTAACATGCCTGTTACCTATCATCATTTTAAGGGATCCACTCCATACTACATCATCCATGTAAAGTATTTTCTTCTTGTTTAGTTGCTAAGTTGTGTCCAACTCTCTTGACACCCCATGGACCGTAGCCTGCCAGGTTTCCTTGTCCATGGGGTTTCCCAGGCCAGAATACTGGAATGGGTTGCCATTTCCTTCTCCAGGGGATATTCCCAACCCTGGGATTTAATCCAAGTATCATGCACCACAGGTGGATTCTTTACCACTGAACTACTAGGGGAGTCCCTGGAGGAGGAACTGGCATGCTCCAGTATTCTTGCCTGAAAAATTTCATGGACAGAGGAGCCTGGAAGGCTACTGTGAGGGGTCACAAAGCATTGGACATGACTGAGCAACTGATCATGCATGCAAGGTTAAATGAGGTCATAAGTGAGAAGCCATAATCTACATAATCTAATAGGACAGATGTCCTTTCAAGAAAAGGAAAAGACACCAAGAGCACACACAGACACGCACACACACACACACAAACATATACAGGAAAATGACATGTGAGAACACAAGGGTAGATATCTACCTAAGCTACTGAGATCCCTCACCAGTAACTGCCATTATTTCCATCTTGAACTTCCAGCCTCCACAGTTGTGAGAAAATAAGATTCTATTGTCTAAGTCATCAGTTTTTGGTATCCTATTATGGCATTTTAAGCTTATTTACTAAAACAGAGTGAGTCTATGAATGAGGAAGCATTTTTTACATTTCGAGGTATAATGTGACTTACCTAAAATATCAATAAGCATCTACTTCCTTTCTGGTTCTGCAGAAATCCATCAGTCTACATTATGTGTTAAAATACTCAACTTTCATTGCACGTTCTCACAGTATAGTTTTATGTATACACATTATAAAAAAAAAGTGAAAAATAGTGTACAATAGTGGACATCTATGAAAAACAACCCAAAAATGGAAGCATGAGTTGAAAAGTTATTATAAGAACTACAATAGGACAGTTGAGGGAAAGGGAGTGATTTTGTGTTATTTTGGCTTATTTACCTAAGTTTTATGTACATATCATCTTCCCTTCATATAATTTACTACTAAAGATAGAAAACCTGGCTACAATAATCATTTTTCTAAACCAGTATAACAATATTCTTTCTTATTTTTACTTGGAAATCCTTGAAATAGATTTTCACATCTAACTTGCATTTGTATTAGTTCGACCTCAATATTGAAATGATTTTGTTTTCCTAATGGAAAATATCAGATAAATAATAGGGGAATCAAATGGGAAATGTTCTCTTTTTTGCAAATAGGGCCAAAAATTAAAATGCATTACGGATTAGCCAATTGTTTAGGTCTATATAAAATGAACACAGTGTTATTCACAGAACTATGATATAAAATGTCTTGTTTCAGAGTGGTAATAAACGAAATGTCTAGTGAAAATGTTGCCATCAAAGAAGTTATTTAAAATAAGAGTATCAAACTTTTCTTCTAAATGTCAAGATCAGCCAAGTTTATTTTTAAAGCCTTTTCTAGTATTCTAAAATTATTCCATAATAATGGTTTTTAAAAAATAAAGTTCTTTAATTTATTTGTATAAATTCATAACCTTGCCCCCCCAAACTGAAAGTTAAACTGCATAAAATAGGTGCAATTTCAAATTTAGTAATTCAGTTGTTAATTTCAGCCTGGGAAAATATGCACTTAAGATATTGAAATAGAAACAATAATTTGGTACAATATTTTTTTTTCCTTTGAGCACCACACATAGGATATGCAAGGATCTTTTCTTTGACTTTGTTTTGCTTTCTGTGGAATTCTATTTAAAGCCAGTGTGATCTTTATGTTCAGATCAGTCTTGCAGGGCTGCTGAACAAAATGAATAATGAACCCAGTGGGATCTGACTAGCTATGTCTCAGTTTGTCATGCCGAAAATTAACTGCAAATGGGGAATCTGCAATAAAACTGCAACTTTAGAGTGTTAATTTCTACCAGTAGGAATTGACAACCATCAAATATGGTATATGCTATTCAGGATGTGAATTTAAGTTTGGCTGGTTCATAGCTTTCTTTAAAACAATTTTAAAGGATTTTACACATTCTGAAATACCATGTAAGCAGACAAAAGGTGGGTAAATTTATTCAGCAGACTATAACAAACACTGTTTCTATAACTTGCCGAACAAACGTAGGTTGTGTATTTACTGAAGCATCTGGATGAGAACTGAAAATGTGAATGTTTATCCATGCTATATCAGTATCCCAGATGATTTCTGTCTTATACAGAGATGAAAACTGAGTATATTTGATGCAAATTTTGTTTTCAACTGACTGATTTAGGGTTGTTTAAATAGTAACTATATGCATGAGTTTATGTAAATTTAATCATTTAACCTGACTTATCCAATATTTAGTTCTCTGTACCGCAGAATTCAAAATTATATTTTCAGTGAAAATGCCATCATAGAATATAAATTATATGCATAGACATATTCATTATAAGAAGATACCAAAAATAAATACAATATTATCAGAAAATAGTTTACAGACAAAAGAGACAGATACTGCCAATTCATCCATAAATATTACTTTCTACTAATTTCAACAAACACTTATATATTTGCTTTCTTATTAGAACATTATATTTTTAAATGCAATATATAAATTATTTTTCAAAACATCAAGAAAATAACATACTATTAATAGAAAAACAAGCAGCTTCTTCATTTCATACCACACTTAAGTCACAGTTATTATTAGAAACCATCACACCTAGCAAAGTATTATTAACATATGTCCTACTTTGGTAATCTGACATTGAAAATAGTTCATGAGTATTTATTGTTTTAAAAGAAGCCTATTGCAAATGCATTTTTGTGTATATGCATGTTTAGGGTATCTGGTAGAGCTATAAAATGAAGTAGTTATTTTTCTTTTGGAAAATTTTATATTGCTTCCCAGCTTTTATGTAAAGCTTGGAAAACATTTGCTATGCTCTATGTGCCCCAGCACACACCCAGAGTTTCTTGGCAAAGGGTGGAATACTTACTGATTCCAAGGGTTCAAAGAAACCTGTGACCAATCATTAGGTGAGTTAGAGGCTACTAGCTACACATGACAAAGAAAACAGACTTTATAGAATTAGTCCGGGAAAGTCACTAAATAAGCAAAGAGCAACAGCAGCAACAATAATAACAACAAAAATAATAACAAATGGCAAAAACAAGCCCTGAGGGGAATCTGATTTTCAAAGTGATCTAATTCTAATTTTACAATGGAAAAGAATAATTTTACAGTAATAAATGAGAAAATCCAGATTTAATGAACAAATTCCTAGAAAGACAAAAACTCCTGAAACTGACTCAAGAAGTAATATACCATTTGGATAGACTTGTAACTAGTAAAGAAGATGAAAGAATAATTTTAAAACTTTCTGAAAGAAGAGTCCAGGGTTATACTGTTTCAATGGTAATTTCTACAAGATTACTTAGAAATACTGCCAATACTTTATAAAATTTTCCCAATAATATAACAGGAGAGTGTATTTTCTGACTCATCCTATGAGCCAGGATTATCTGAATACCAGAACCAGACAATGACAAGAAAAGAAAACTACAGAAAAAAATGCCACCAATGAACAGGTGAAAAAGTAAGTTCTTAACAAACTACCAGCAAAGCAATTCCAGAAACATATAAAAACAATTATATCTCATGACCAATTTGTATCTCTTCTAGGAATTAAAAGTTAATTTAACATATGAAAATCAGTCAATTAATAGAATAAATGCAAACATGTGATCATTTCAATGCATTCAAAAACATTTGACAATATCAAACAAATTATTATGATAAATAATTTAACAAACTAGGAATATAAGGGATTTTCATTAACTGGCTAAAAGATATCCTTCAAAATCCACAGTCAACATCTACTTAATGGTGATAAACTGAAAATGTTCCCCTCGATATCAGGAACAAGCAAAGAGTCATCTATTCTTTACATTTCTATTCAACATTGTATCTAAGGTACTAGCTAGAGCAGCTGGGAAAGATAGAGGAATAAGAGCCTTCTAATTACAAAGGAAGAAGTAAATCTATCTCTAATTTTAGATGACATAATCATGTATGTAGAAAATTGGAAGGAATTCACTGGAAAACTTTCAGAATTAGTGAACAAGTTCACCACAGTTGGTCACAATGTTAATATATAAATATCATATTTTTCTATCTATTGGTAATAAACATTTTGAAAACAAAATAAAGAAAACAGTTCCATTTATAGTAAGGTCAATCATATTAAAATGCTAAGAATAAATTTAACTAGCTATATAAGACTTACTATGCATCAAAAAGTTGGAATCATTTTTGTAAGAAATTACAAATCTAAATAAATAGAACTCGTGTTAGTGGATCAAAAGACTTAGTATTACTATATTTGCAATATTCTACAAATAAATTTACAGAAGCAACACAATTCCTTTTAAAAACTCAGCAGCTGATTTTGCATAAATTAGTAAACTAACCGTAAAATTTAACTTAAATGCAAAGCACCTAGAATATTGAAGCAGTTTGAAAAAACAAAAACACAAAGTTGAATGACTCATACATGTTATTTCAAAATATATTACAAAGTTATAGCAATCAGAAAAAGTGTAGTATTGGCATATCAATAGACATACATAAATCAGTGGAATAGAGCTGAGAGTTTAAAAACAAATCTTTACATTTATGATTGATTGATTATATCAAAGATGTCAAGACAACTCATTAGGGAAGCACAATCTTTTCAAAAAGAGCTCAGAGACAATTTCATTTCCACTATGAAAATAATGAAATTGATTCTGCCTAATACCATATGCTAAAATTATCTTAAAAGGGAATAAAAATTTTAGAGTTAAAACTTTAAATCTTGTAGAATAAAACATACAGATATATTTCCATGATCTTAGGTTTCATGATGCTTTCTGAGATAGGACATCAAAAGCACAAGTGATATATGTGTGTACACACACACACACACACACACACACACACACACACACAATAGACCAGTTAGGCTTCATCAGAATGAAATTATTTTATGTTTTAAAGGATATCATTAAAAAAAGTTAAAGGGCAAACCACAGAATGGGAGAAAGTATTTGTAAGTCCTATGTCTGAGAAAGGAATTGTATACAGACTACACAAAGAACTCTTGTATCTCAAAAATAAAAAGAAATAAAAAATTAAAATGATATAGGTATCTGAATACTCATAAACTACTGGTGAAAATGTAAATTTATGCAGTCACTTTAGTAAACAGTTTGGTAATTCATCAGTAAGTTTTGTGTTACTGTATGACCCAGTATTTCCACTCTGAAGTATATACCCAAGATAATTGAAATCAGATATTTACCCAATAACAAATTTTTATCATAAAATGGCAATTTAAATAAGAAATAGAGGAGAAGTTCATTTATCTGAGGAAACTTCCTTTTAACTCACTTTCCCTGGTGTTGGTAGATAAACTACTCCTACTGTTTCCTAACATACCACAAGAGCCATTCAGCATCTTATTTCTGGTGATACCATCTCTAAAAGGAAGTTTTCTTACATTACCTGGGATCCGATTTCCTATTTCAGTCCACTCGTAGGGGTATCTGTGACAAGATCATCAAGTTCCAATTCACTCTTCATTCTTGAAGAGTGCCAAATGTATACTGTATTCAAATTCTGGAGGGATGTGCCCTAACATTAGGCTGAATGGTGTTCCCAAATTTAAATTATCAGTGAAATTGAGGATACTAGTCAATATTACAAAATACATCAGAAAACTCATACCACTTGAAATGAGAGTGACAAATATAACAATCAGGAAATTTTCACACTATGGAATCTGGATGCATATTTCATAATATAAAATAAGTATTAAAAATGATTGAAGGCCTAGCGAGGCAACAAATACATTACAACTTAATACCCTTTAAAATACTCAATTTTTGAAAAATCAATGAAACAGTTATGAAGAGACACTTTTCCAAAACACACAGCAATTCCCAACTTTGAAACAAAAATTAATTATATTACTAAACAACATTGTCCTAATTATAAATATATTAATTAGAAATCAAAACTACAGAATGTCTGTCAAAATATTAGTGTAAAATAAATTTAAAATTTTAAATATCTTTGAGAGAAAAAAATCAAAGGATATATTCATTAATTTATATAATGTTCAATTTCTTGTGAGCTCAGGAAGTGCCAAGTACTATTAAAATTCTTTTAAATTCACTATAATATTTGATCCTCATAACTCTGTGAGCCATATTAGAATTATACTTATGTATGCATTGATACAAAAATAATCAATAGAAAGATAAAATCTGAAGGTGATATGAACATAAAATAACCCTGGGTGTTTAAATATGAATGTAGCTAGTTTAATGGCACTCCATTCCAGTACTCTTGCCTGGAAAATCCCAGGGATGGAGGAGCCTGGTGGGCTGCAGTCCATGGAGTCGCTAAAAGTAGGACACGACTCAGCGACTTCACTTTCACTTTTTACTTTCATTCATTGGAGAAGGAAATGGCAACCCACTCCAGTGTTCTTGCCTGGAGAATCCCAGGGACGGGGGAGCCTGATGGGCTGCCATCTATGGGGTCACATAGAGTCGGACATGACTGAAGTGACATAGCAGCAGCAGCTAGTTTAATTAGAGTTAAGTAAAAATCCAGTATCATGATTAGTGATTCGACTGAGATGGAACACAAGTACACATTGTTCCTAGTATGTGTTTGGCACTAACTCTTTTACATTCATTAACACATTTTTGCCCATAACCCTGTAAGCTACCTTAGGATATTTTTAGCTGCTGGCAATAGGAAAAATGAGAAAAACAAACTTCAAACTGGCTTAAACAAGAACAAAATTGATTTCATCACAAACCTGAAAATCCAGATACTTCAGATTTGGCATAATCCAGGCTCTCAACTCTATTTAAGATTGAGTGTATTTTGTCCTTTTCCACATCAGCTGGATATCAAAATATTTACTGGTGAACCTAGCATCACATCTCCTAAAAAAGAGAAGAGAAAAAGCAGACTTTGGTGGAGAGCTTTCCAAGAAGTTGCAGGAGGTTCTTTTTCATTCTGGAATAATCAACAATCTTCCCAGTTTGATTTCTTCACTTAAACTCTATTAGATGCTCCATTTTCAACTAATGGAGATCATCAGATTAACAAGGGAGATCATCAGATTATCCTTTAGCCAATAATCTGTATTACCTTGGGGGTGAGAATGAGCAAGTTGCCTTTATTGACCATGGTTTTGGTATTGAAGACTCAACCTGAAGTTTGGTTAGAAAAGTGGTAAGAGTAACTGAATGCTCTGTAGGAATTCAAAACTGCCCTTTACAGATATTTATTTTTGTAAATAAATTTCAAAATTCAGTCTGTGCACACTAAAATTTCTTTGTTCACCACATACATGCAGAATACTTTCTAACCACCAGTGTTTCCCCATAGAAGGCTGATGAAGCCTTACTTCATCTGAGAGCTATTGTTCGGATTTTATTATATTATAATAAAGGGGATGACAGAGGATGAGATGGTTGGATGGCACCAACTCAATAGACATGAGTTTGGGTAAACTCCGGGAGTTGATGATGGACAGGGAGGCCTGGCGTGCTGAGTTCATGGGGTCCCAAAAGTTGGACATGACTGAGTGACTGAACTGAACAGAACTGATACCCACTCCCATAATTTACATTTCCAGATAACAGGATTAGCCAGAAGGTTTTTTCCAGAGACTGTCCTCAAGCAGGATACATTATTGTTATATAATCCCAAGGAATGTAGAGGGAAAAAAAAAACAAACAAAAACATTTGTCCTTTCTTCCTCCTTGAGAATTCCAGACCCCTCTCTCCTTGGGGACCCCCAGACTTCTTATCAACCTGCCTAGGAATTGATTCTCTCAAAAGGAGCGTTGTTACAGTGTGAATGTTTGTGTCCCTCAAAATTCTTCTGTTGAAATTCTATACTCCATTGAGATGGTATTAGAAGATAGGGGTTTGGAGAAGTGATTATGTCATAACAGTAGAACTATGAATAAGATTAATGCCCTTATAAAAGGCCCCAAGAAAGCTCTTTAGCCCTTTCTGCCATGTGAGAACACAACAAAAAGTCCTCAACCATGAAAAGAATGTGCACTCAACAAATGCTAGCATCCTGATCTCAGAATTTCAGTCTCCAGAATGGTGATAAATACATTTCTGTTGTTTATAAGCTACCTAGTCTAAGACATATATTAACAGAATCAAGGTCTCACAAGTGATTCTATAATATTTCTCCTCAAAAGGAACCTTGTTCATTTTCTTGGTATAGAGTAATTGTTGGACAATAATTCACCTGTATGTATCTATTCATCTATTCAAATGCTTTTTTGATAGTAAACATTTTTACTTTTAATATTTTCTTGCAAAATCAGCCCCTCCTTTAGTATATTAGATCCAGATTTGAGAACTGGTTCACAATTAGAAATTAAACTGCAAATTGCCAGTTTTTCTTAAATTGACTTCTCTCAGCCTCTTCATCATTCATCATGGATTTTGGTTAATTGTGTAAATATAGCAATACTTTATTGGCACCACACATATCCATCCTATCACTTGGTTTTGGGCATTTCAGACTGTTTCTGGATGTCAGGGCAATTTGCTGCCCATAATGATAATGGCATACACTTTTATTTTGATATTTAATGCTACTTGTTTTCTATGTTTTGTAATATCCCCTTTACCCCAATAGTAACAAGATACTCAGTACTATCAAAGCATCTCTTGCCATCAGCCTACTTCTGAACTTCTCAAATTGGAATTGGTACATTCCAAATTTGTTTTTGTAAATGTACTTTCCCACAGAGTATAATTAGCAAGTGGATTTTCTGAATATATATAATCATAACATGACCGGTTTTCCAAGGCTTATGATCTCTTTCTTCAGTATTTTTCATTTAAATCCTGTCCTGTCTACTTTATTTCATGTGGGGCATGATTTTTTTCAATATTTCAAAAGCCACTCAAGTTTAGCCCTGCCTCCCAGGACTTTGCCAGAGTTTTTAATCATATATCAATGGAGAATGCTCCCATATAGGTAAACGACATTACTCAGCTTTGTGTCCTGTCATTCTTGATCTAAAATCTTTATTTTTTTAAATTTAATTTTATTTTTTAACCTTACAATATGGTATTGGTTTTGCTATATATCAAAATGAATCCGCCACAGGTATACATGTGTTCCCCATCCTGAACCCTCCTCCCTCCTCCCTCCCCATACCATCCCTCTGGGTCCTCCCAGTGCACCAGCCCCAAGCATCCAGTATGGTGCATCGAACCTGGACTGGAGACTCGTTTCATATATGATATTATACATATTTCAATGCCATTCTCCCAAATCATCCCACCCTCTCCCTCTACCACAGAGTCCAAAAGACTGTTCTATACATCAGTGTCTCTTTTGCTGTCTCGTATACAGGGTTATTATTACCATCTTTCAAAATTCCATATATATGTGTTAGTATACTGTATTGGTGTTTTTCTTTCTGACTTACTTCACTCTGTATAATAGGTTCCAGTTTGACCCACCTCATTAGAACTGATTCAAATGTATTATTTTTAATGGCTGAGTAATACTCCATTGTGTATATGTACCACAGCTTTCTTATCCATTCACCTGCTGATAAATTCCAGTCGCTTGGCTCTTTGCAAGTTCATTTGTTTCATAAATCACACAGCGTCTTTGACATATATTGTTAGTTGTGTGCTTAGTCACTCAGTTGTGTCTGACTCTTTGCGACCCCATGGACTGTACCCCACCAGGCTCCTCTGTCCACAGAATTCTCCAGGGAAGAATACTGGAGTGGGTTGCCATTTCCTCCTCTAATATTGATAGCTACATCTTCTTTTACAAAAGTTAGCTCTTCCAAAGCTTGATTATGTTTTGATATAACCTACTGTCCAGGAGGAATGACAAAAGCAAACCCTGAGGCTGGAGGATAATTGGAGGCTGAATGCTTTCATGTCAAGCAAAGACCACGTATTGTTTTCAAGCATGAGGGAAGAGGTGGTTTATAAATTCTAACAGAAAGGAGCAAATCCTTCTGCAGATTCAGAGGGTTTAGGAGAGTATTGGGATTCAGATTTTCCAAATGTGTCAACTCATATGCCCTATCCCAAATCTCAGGGTTCTACTCTTTCTCAAGCATGGCACTGACCTTGGTATAAATATTTGCTGGAGTTAAAAAAGTCAATCTTTTCTGGAGCTCTGCCACCCTGATAATTAAGTCATGGGACTGATTCTCAGTTGTTTCTACCCTCTGGTTTCAGGAAATAATTATATTTTTATGAGGGTTTAACCTATTGCCTTTGCTGTTTAGTTGCTAAGCTGTGTCTGACTCTTTTGTAACCCCATAGACTGTAGCCCACCAAGCTCCTCTGTCCATGGGATTTCCCAGGTGAGAATATTGGAGTGGGTTGCCATTTCCTTCTCCAAAGTATCTTCCTGGACCAGATCAAACTTGCGTCTCCTGCATTGCAGGCAGATTCTTACCACTGAACATTAAAGCCCCCGTATTTCCTTTAGTTGGTGATTAATCATTGTTAGACTTTGATACTTTATCTCATGAAAATTTTAACAGTTGAACCGGGACAGGATGCCAGAAGCTGAGTACATGAACTGACATTGCAGGGTTTACTTTGCCTCCCAGATAATTGGTTATCCAGTTGTGAGATTGCATTTTAGAGTCAGATTTCTGGATGACTCCTGGTACCAACTTTCATTGGCCAGTGACCTCAGGAGGCATGCTATGGGAAAGGTATTTGCATGCGGGAGGTTTACTGGGGGAATGTTTTGTGATCCCACATCTGTGAAGGTTATCCTGCACTGAAGCAAGAGGGTGGGGCTCTTATTATTATTAACAGACACAGACTGCTCACCAGGCAAATTCATCTGCAAGCTCTCAGCAAGCAAAACTCCAAGCAGCTGGGAAAATAAGGGGACATCAGGCCCACCTCCCACTAAGGTTCCTTTGACATATGAAAGTATTTTATATGTATTTAATATGCATTAATATTATGCATTAATATGTAATAATTATTTTTAATGTGGAAAAGAAGATGTGGTACATATGTACAATGGAATATTACTCAGTCATGAAAAGGAATGGATTTGAGATGTAGTGGTGTGGATGAACCTAGAGCCTGTTATACAGAGTGAACTAAGTCAGAAAGAGAAAAACAAATACTGTATATTAATACACACACACACACACACACATATATATATATATATATATATATGGAATCAAGAAAAGTAGTACTAATGAACTTATTTTCAGAGAAGGAACGGAGACATAAATATAGAGAACAACTTGTGGACACTATGGAGGAAGGAAAGGGTAGGACAGATTGAGAAAGTAGCATTGACACATATACAGTATCATGTGTAAAATAGGAAGCTGTTATATATAACACAGGGAGCCCTGTCTGGTGTTCAGTGACAATCTAGAAGGGGAGATTGGGCAGGGGATTCAAGAGGGAAGGGACATATATATGATTATGACTGATTCATGCTGTCATATGGCAGAAGCCAGAGAAGCATTGTAAAGAAATTGTCCTCCAACTAGAAAAAGAATAATGATAAGATAAGCAAGAGTAATAATAATGATAAAGAATAATAATAAAATATTGCATATTTGAAACTTGCAAAAATAATATTAGGATTAAAGTCATTATATTTTATAAATAATTGTCAGTTTCAAATATAAACATGATATAAAAGATGAGGTCATTAATGCTCTCATATTTCTTCCTGATTTTGCTAAGTCCCCTCTTCTCACTTTCAATATTGTTAATTATATTAATATTATTTTACTACAAAATTTGTAACATTTCTGTTCTACTATGCCCACAATTGTTCAATAATATTTATTTACATTAATGGCATTGCCTTATAACTTATCATTTTACCTAGGTATTTTTCAAGAAGTGCTTATGAGTGATATGTTCTTAAGTTTAATCATACTTTCTTATGTTTGTCCCTTGACATAATGCCTGATATTCTGGAGGGTTTATATTACATTTCTGTATAATCAGTTTTTTTCTTTAGCACTTCATAAGCATTGCTCTGTGGTTTTGGCACTCAATTTACTTTCTTTTTTTTTTTTTTCAATTTACTTTCAAGAAATGTACTGCCAATCTGATTTCCCTCCTTCTCATGCTATTTGCATTATATTCCCTGGATGACTGAACAATAGTTTCTTCATTCTTTAATACCAGTATAGTCCATGGGGTCGCAAAGAGTCGGACACAACCGAGCAACTTTCACTGTCACTTTATTAAAATTTAAATGCAGTTTTATATTTCCTATTTTACACACTAGCAGAAAGAAATCAATTATAATCCTATGAGCTATATATAGAGGATATATTCTTATGTTTAAAATTTATTTTACATATGTGTTTGTGTACATATACATATATACGTGTGTGTGTACATGGAATTGCAGGCATAAGTAATATATTTGCTTACAGTTGGCTGGATTTTAACAGCGATGCAAAAAAAAAAAAAAAGATTAAATTCAAACTCTATGCAGAGGTCAGCAGTAACTTACCAATTTTAAATTTTGAATTTAGTGTTTTTAGTGTTTGAGGTATTATTGTCACTTATATACATATGTAAACAGAGTTGTTTGCTGTTGATTAGATTGCAGAGTTTTAAAACCTTCTGATAGTTTATGTCTATTTGAATAGAATTCAGTATTAGTAACATAATAAAATATTTAATGAGTCAGAAATTGCAGAATTTTAAGTTTTTCTAAATTATATAGTTTGTCCATATATATTGACATTTCAGTCATTTACTTAAAAAATCATGCTGTAATAAAAAAATTCTAAATTTTATGGTCATACCTATGCTTCTAAAGAATTGAGTCAGAAAATAAAGGGACTGGTATTTATCTTGTTGGTAGACACACACAAAAATGCTATACCAGAAATATTCACACTTATAACCAAAAAGAAATATGCACTTTGTTGGAAATTCAGTACGAGTTTTCAATGTCACAGTGTATCATGTTGTTATGCCACTTTGAATTCTGTTTTACTTTTAGATCATCTCACAGAATAAAAAAAAATGTATTTTAAATCATTCACTCTTTACCCTTATTCAGTTTCAGTTATAATGAGTAAATAAAGTATATTTTAATATAATAATTATTATATATGTATATGTATATCTATCTGCTTTATTCCCCCATAGAATCACCATAATGATCAGGTAGATTAGGTAGAATGCAATATACAATACATCTATTCATAACTATTTCAGCGTCCAGAGGTATTTATAGACTCGAGATATGAAGAATATGAAGTAAAATTCTTTTAGTTTCAAACCATTGAGTTCTTTGGGGAAATCAAATTAATTATGCATTATATTAATTTACTGTTAGCATTTACTGCAGCCCATGGAGTTAGGCACAACTTAGTGACTAAACAACAATTTACTCTTTATGCATAAACAATAGCTGGACTGCCATGTTCCTAGCTAAGGCTGAACCCTCTCCTTGAATCTAATTCCCTCATACATTCTCAAGGACATGCTACTAATATATCGATTCTCCTGCTTTGCAGCTACCAATTTTCTTTTTTGTTATTCCTACCATCATAGAAATAAACTGTTTCTTCCATCTTAAAAGAATCCTTGTTTTTATCCTAGCTTCTGTTCCATTTATCTCCTCTTTACAGAAATTTTTCTTATAAGAGTAGAAGAGAATTGTTGGCTTCATGTTCGCCACTTCCGCTGGTTTTTGCCCACAAACTTTACTAAAATATCTCTTTCCAAAGTCACCAGCGAATTTTGTGTTGGCAATTTCAATGATCAAATTGCAGTAATCATACTTTATCTACTTAGGGTTATTACATATAGTATAATACTCTATTTTTCTTGAAATGCTTCTTTCACCTAAATTCTTAGACACCATTCTCAACCTTAAATTTGGGAGTGCCCCTGGACTGTTCAACATTATTATTTTTTATTATCTAACCTAAGTCTCTAAACTATCTCACATAGCTTGATGATTTGAATATATAAATTCTAAATCCTGGATTTTGAATCTTCAGTCTGGTTCTCTCATGATCTCCAAGTCCAAACATTCTATGCCTACTTGACATTTCCAACTATATATCTGCTAGTCATTGAAAACTTAGCCTGTTCAAACTTCATGGGGTAATTTTTTTGTACGTTTGTTATTGTTTGCTCAGTACCTAGAAAACTACCTGGTACATAGTAATGGGCAAAGGTATTTATTCAGTGAATGCATGTGTATTTTAACTGGCTTAAAAACAACCAAATGATGCATATCTGGGTGAAATATTATGCTTTTTTTATTCTTGAACAACATTCTTAATATATTGGTCCTATTTATTTCTGTACTGGTTATTGACTAGTTTGCATAATGAAATATACCATTTGTAAAATGGGGAGTATCCGATTTGCAAAGGAAATAATGTTTCTGAAATATTTTCTAATATATATTATCTTTTTCTTACTTGACAGAACTTATGTATAATCTTCCTAACACTAATTTTGTAAAAGCAAAGTTTTAGCATATAAGTATTTGCTGCTATTTTAGTGAGGAATGGGCATTTCAGAAATAAACATCCAAATAAAACTTTAATTGGAAAGTAAAGGTTTTGACACTAAAATTCAATTTTTATACTGTGCCAGAAGCAATGTTTCTATAAAGAACAAACTATGAGACCAATGCTATTGATGTCACATAAACAAAGAATTTTCGGCACTGAATTTTTGTTGTTTAACCATGACTTTGGTTTCTCACTACATGCATTCCAACTAAGTTTCAAGTATTTGCTGAATACAGAATACGGTTTTTGTTTGAAAATAGGACGCAATTTAGATTTGAGGAATGAGTTTTGAAGAGTCAACTATTACTTACATACATACATATATATATATCAGTTCAGTTCAGTTCAGTCGCTCAGTCGAGTCCAACTCTTTGCGACCCCATGAATCGCAGCACGCCAGGCCTCCCTGTCCATCACCAACTCCCAGAGTTCACCCACTCATGTCCATCGAGTCAGTGATGCCATCCAGCCATCTCATCCTCTGTTGTCCCCTTCTCCTCTTGCCCCCAATCCCCCCCACCATCAGTCTTTTCCAATGAGTCAACTCTTTGCATGAGGTGGCCAAAGTACTGGAGTTTCAGCTTTAGCATCATTCCTTCCAAAGAAGTCCCAGGGCTGATATCCTTCAAAATGGACTGGTTGGATCTCCTTGCAGTCAAAGGGACTCTCAAGAGTCTTCTCCAACACCACAGTTCAAAAGCGTCAATTCTTTGGTGCTCAGCCTTCTTCACAGTCCAACTCTGACATCCACACATGATTACAGGAAAAACCATAGCCTTGACTAGACAGATCTTTGTTGGCAAAGTAATGTCTCTGCTTTTGAATATGCTATCTAGGTTGGTCATAACTTTCCTTCCAAGGAGTAAGTGTCTTTTAATTTCATGGCTGCAGTCACCATCTGCAGTGATTTTGGAGCCCCAAAAAATAAAGTCTGACACTGTTTCCACTGTTTCTCTATCTATCTCCCATAAAATGATGGGACTGGATGCCATGATCTTCATTTTCTGAATGTTGAGCTTTAAGCCAACTTTTTCACTCTCCACTTTCACTTTCATCAAGAGGCTTTTGAGTTCCTCTTCACTTTCTGCCATAAGGATGGTGTCATCTGCATATCTGAGGTGTTTGATATTTCTCCCAGCAATCTTGATTCCAGCTTGTGTTTCTTCCAGTCCAGCGTTTCTCATGATGTACTCTGCATATAAGTTAAATAAACAGGGTGACAATATACAGCCTTGACATACTTCTTTTCCTATTTGGAACCAGTCTGTTGTTCCATGTCCAGTTCTAACTGTTGCTTCCTGACCTGCATACAGATTTCTCAAGAGGCAGGTTATGTGTCTGGTATTCCATCTCTTTCAGAATTTCCCACAGTTTATTGTGATCCACACAGTCAAAGGCTTTGGCATAGTCAATAAAGCAGAAATAGATGTTTTTCTGGAACTCTTGCTTTTTCCATGATCCAGCGGATGTTGGCAATTTGATATCTGGTTCCTCTGCCTTTTCTAAAACTAGCAAACATCAGGAAGTTCACGGTTCACGTATTGCTGAAGCCTGGCTTGGAGAATTTGAGCATTACGTTACTAGCATATGAGATGAGTGCAACTGTGCGTTAGTTTGAGCATTTCTTCATTGCCTTTCTTTGGGACTGGAATGAAAACTGACCTTTTCCAGTCCTGTGGGCACTGCTGAGTTTTCCAAATTTGCTGGCATATTGAGTGCAGCACATTCACAGCATCATATTTCAGGATTTGAAATAGCTCAACTGGAATTTCATCACCTCCACCAGCTTTTTTCGTAGTGATGCTTTCTAAGGCCCACTTGACTTCACATTCCAGGATGTCTGGCTCTAGGTCAGCGATCACACCATCATGATTATCTGGGTTGTGAAAATCTTTTTTGTACAGTTCTTCTGTGTATTCTTGCTGTCTCTTCTTAATATCTTCTGCTTCTGTTACGTCCATACCATTTCTGGCCTTTATCGAGCCCATCTTTACATGAAATGTTCCCTTGGTATCTCTAATTTTCTAGATGTCTAGTCTTTCCCATTCTGTTGTTTTCCTCTATGTCTTTGCATTGATCGCTGAGGAAGGCTTTCTTATCTCTTCTTGCTATTCTTTGGAACTCTGCATTCAGATGCTTATATCTATCCTTTTTTCCTTTGCTTTTTGCTTCTCTTCTTTTCACAGCTATTTGTAAGGCCTCCCCAGACAGCCGGGGAGGCCTTACAAATAGCTGTGAAAAGAAGAGAAGCAAAAAGCAAAGGAGAAAAGGAAATATACATATATATATATATATATATATATATATATATTTGGTATTTGTTCCTGCAGCAGAGCCACTCAACTTGTTACACTTTTGAATAATAATGGGCTTCTCTCCAGTATTGTTCATAAATTTCCCCTGTGTTGTTGTTGTTGTTCAGTTTCTCTCTTCTGTCTGACTCTTTGCTATCCCATGAACTGTAGCACAGCAGGCTTCCCTGTTCTTCACTATCTCCTGGAGTTTGTTCAACTCATTTACATTGAACCAGTGATACCATCCAACCATCTCATCCTCTGTTGTCCACTACTCTTGCCTTCAATTTTTTTTCCAGCATCAGGGTCTTTTCCAATGAATTAGCTCTTTATATCTGGTGACCAAAGTATTGGAGCTTTAGTTTCAACATCAGTCTTTCCAATCAATATTCAGGGAAGATTTCTTTTAGGATTGACTGGTTTGATCTCCTTGCTGTCCAAAGGACTCTCAAGAGTCTTCTCCATCTGGCACCACAGTTTCAAAGTATTAATTCTTCGGTTCTCTGCCTTCTTTATGCTCCAATTCTCACATCTGTACATGACAACTGGAAAAATAATAGCTTTGACCATATGGACACTTGCTGGCAAAGTTATGCATCTGCTTTTTAATACACTGTCTAGGTTTGTGATGTCTACTCTTCCAAGGAATAAGCGTCTTTTAATTTCATAGCTGCAGTCACCATCTGCAGTGATGCTGAAGCCCAAGAAAATAAATTCTCTCACCGTTTCCATTTTTTCCTCATCTATTTGCCATGAAGCATTGGGACCAGACACCATGAATTAGTTTTTTGAATGTTGAGTCTAAGCCAGCTTTTTCACTCTCCTCTTTCAACTTCAGCAAGAGGCTCTTTAGTTCCTTCTTACTTTCTACCATTAGGGTGTGTTTGCATTTTTGAGGTTATTGATATTTCTCCCAGCAATTGTGGTTCCAGTTTGTGATTCATCCAGCCTGGTATTTCACAAGATGTAATCTGCATATGTATGGATGTGAGAGTTGGACTGTAAAGAAAGCTGAGCACTGAAGAATTGAAGCTTTTGAACCGTGGTGTTGGAGAAGACTCTTGAGAGTTCATTGCACAGTAAGGAGATCCAAACAGTCCATCCTAAAGGAAATCAGTCCTGAATACTCGTTGGAAGGACTGATGATGAAACTCCAATACTCTGGTCACCTGATGTGAAGAACTGACTCATTGGAAAAGACTCTGATGCTGGGAAAGATTGAATGCAGGAGGAGAAGTGGACGACAGAGGATGAGATGGTTGGATGGCAGCACCAACGCAATGGACATGAGTTTGAGTAAATCCTGGGAGTTGGTGATGGACAGGGAGGCCTCGCATGCTGCAGTCCATGGGGTTGCAGAGCCGGACACAACTGAGGGACTGAACTGAACTGAACTCTGCATATAGGTTAACTAAGCAGGGTGACAGTTTACAGCCTTGATGTATACTGCTTTCCCAATTTTGAACCAGTTCGTTGTACCATGTCTTGTTCTAACTGTTGTTTCTTGACATGCATACAGGTTTCTCAGGAGGCTAGTAAGGTAGTCTGATATTCCCATCTCTTTAAGAATTTTCCAGTTTGTTGTGATCCATACAGTCAAAGACTTTAGCATAGTCAGTGAAGAAAAAGTAGACATTTTTCTGGAAATCTCTTGTTTTTTCTATGATCCAGCACATGTTGGCAACTTGATCTCTGTTTCCTCTGCCTTTCTAAGCCCAGCTTGTACATCTGGAAGTTTTCTTTTCAAGTACTATTGAAGCCTAGCTTGAACATTTCCTGCATTACTGTCTTTTACCAGAATCAAAGGCATTTATTTACTTCCATGTTACACCCAGTCACCCACTGATACCACAACCTTCAGTGCCCTCTAGGGTGTGCTATGGCTCTACTGTCCCTTCTCCCCACCCACATCTCGCCCCGTTAGTATCTTCTAAGTTCTTTAACACAGGACCTTTCTAAGTTACATTCTACTTTAGTCCAAATAATCTAATATATGTTAAGGCTTAAGGATTTAATTGTGCTTTCTGTACACCAATAAAATTTTACTAGGATTTCCTTGATTCAAAACCCTGAATTTTGAATGGCATTAGTTTCTTCAGGCTCAGAAGAAGACAGAAGGAAAAAGAGAAGTATATTCAGCAGGGAAATCATTATCTATTAAAATCATACAAATATATATATATATATATATATAATACAACATTTCTTTGTATAATACACAAGTACCACATAAATATACTCTGGTAAAAGTTTCAGTGACTGTCTGTAATCTTATTTAACTTTAAAAAAATGGGTGTACACATACACATATTTTCAGGGCTAAAACATATGTTCATTATATGACTTTCAGCAGAATCCATCATTTCCTTTTGCTGAACTGACTGGCATACTTAGTTTAGAAATATTAGTGTAGTATCTCATCCTCATTTCTGAAGTAGTCTGAAGAATATTTGTTAAATAAAGCAGGCAAGATTTATGTCTGATTTTCCCTTGCAAATGCAGTATATTTTGATAAATTTAATAAATGGAGAGAGTATGACTCGTTCATAAAAATGAGATTTAAATATTAAATGTACAGATTATATCCCATTGCTAGAATTCTTATAAGATTCCTCTTCTTACTCAGGTTGAAATCTCTTGTTAGAATTCTAGGCATTAAAATAAAAGATGCAAAAGGAAGGAGTTCTATAGGTATCATAAGACTGTTCCTCAAAGCTGTTTGTGCTCAGACACTTAGGTCATTTCTAGTGGTGACTTCATAATTACGATATCCACAATTGTGAATTGACTCATTTCATATATATATGTATATGCATATATGTTTAAGCATGTATTTATATACACATATCAATATTTTCGGCTTCTTATGTGGTGCAATGGTAAAGAATCCTTCTGCCCACACAGGAAATACAAGAGATGTGGCTTTCATCACTGGGTCAGGACGATCCCCTGGAGTAGAAAATGGCAACCCATACCAATATTCTTGACTAGAAAATTTCATGTACAGAAGAGCCTGGTGGGCTCTAGTCCATGACATTGCATAGCGTTGGACACAACTGATCACACAAGCACATGGACATGGACATGGACATGGATACACTTCCCTGGTGACTCAGATGGTAAAGCGTCTGTCTACAATGTGAGAGACCTGGGTTCGACCCCTGGGTTGGGAAGATTTCCTGGAGAAGGAAATGGCAACCCACTCCAGTACTCTTGCCTTGAAAATCCCATGGAAGGAGGAGCTTGGTGCAGGCTACTATCTGTGGGGTCACAAAGAGTCAGGCACGACTGAGTGACTTCACTTTCACAATATATATTAATATATCCATGAGTGTATTATATGTGTATAAGTAAACATATAAATGTGTGTATATATGTGTGTGTGTGTGTCTATAAAGAGAGAGCAGGTGGAATGAATCTTTTATATTGACCGAGGAACTACTGCTAGTTTAAACCTCTTAGGTTAGAGGAGTCAACTATGATGGATAAGATGTAGTCAGTTTCTCAGGGGAAAAAAATCTGAATTTGGAATTAATTGAAAGATTTTATTAGCCTTGATAAATCTATCTTCTGTTTATCAGTTACTTCTGTCCCCCATGTCTGTCCATAACATGGATGAAAGTAAAGAACAAGATTTTATAAAGTATAGGCAAATATATTTGCCAGCCATCCTCACACTTAAGCAAATTACAATAATCATAGTGACCATTCATCTGTTTACTATCAAAAATAATTTGAGAATAGATAATACCTTACAACAACGCATTAAAAACTTAAAATGTTAAAGGTATTTGACACTATTCCCAGAGAAAATGTCTTATGATTTGGGAATATCAACTACTGTGACTTATCAAGCTAAACTAATCAAAAGTAGTTTAGAAGGTAGGGAAATCTTTGTAATTAATAGTATATGAAAATGCTGATCATTCTAAATAACAAACTTCAGAAAGTATATAAATTATCCTTATTTTTTTAGCACAGTATAAACATTTACAGCAAAGGAAAGAAAATATACACTTTTAAAATTCCCTCCTTTTATTTTTTCATTTACTTGGATCTTCAGAGTAAAGATAAAAATCAGACTATTGCTAGATTACATTCCATCTTATTAAAATGACACTCTGTTTTACATTATTTTCTATTCATGCAGTAAGTGAATTTTTAATAGGTACAGAATCTGGTAAGATACAGCAGTGGGATAATTACATTACAGTGTTTTTATTAACAAGGTTCTTTATTTGTTTGTAAACTGAAGAGTCTAAGCCAGTGGTTTTAAATTAAAGGGGTGATTTTGTCCCCAGGGGACCTAAAAAATGTTTGGAGACATTTTGGTTGTTATGACTTCCTCTAGTGGGTTGAGGCCAGGGATACTGCTCACTATCCAACAATGCTCAGAACAACCTCACAATCAAAGAACTAATTGACATAAAAGTTCAATAGTGCTGAGATTGATAAATCATGGTCTAGGCAAATGTAAGCAGCAATTGCAACTGAATATACCACTCCTTGTTTAAAAAAAGGGGGAGCCAGCTTTTCTCCTTAAATCAAATATGGTGATTAAGAAAAGAGTGATTTTAACAATACATTTCCCTGTCCTGAGCTAATTTATGGATAATATTAAATTCACTTCAAAATTTATAATTGCTCCTTATAACATGTATTGATACTTTATAGTTGCCAGAACTAAATTTATTTAATACTCATTATTTAAAAGAGAAATACTTATTTTGTGTTCCTGGAAAAATACTAATTTAAATAATGATGAAATTGAGAGAATGTAAAATGTGTGGAATTGACAATATAGAGATCAATAACTTACTAAATGCATTTCAGTTGAATATTGTAGACAATTCTAAACTGATATTAATGGAAAATAGAAGTGTTTGACCAAATAAAGTATTTTGGTTTCAAGTCTCTGTATCATTTCCTTAGACTAATGTTCTATCAACATTTCACTAATGGCTGATAAATGCTAAAATATAATACTAACAAATGGGCATATGCAATGACACAGAATAAATATCATTAATAAAAAAAAATATTCTTTCTTACATACAGTTTTGAAGTCACTGAATAATCCCTTATGACAAAAGGTAGAGAAAATATTTGTCATATACTATACCTAAGTTGGAGAAGGCAATGGCAACCCACTCCAGTACTCTTGCCTGGAAAATCCTATGGATGGAGGAGCCTGGTAGGCTGCAGTCCATGGGGTCGCGAAGAGTCAGACGTGACTGAGCGACTTCACTTTGACTTTTCACTTTCATGCATTGGAGAAGGAAATGCCAACCCACTCCAGTGTTCTTGCCTGGAGAATCCCAGGGACGGCAGCCCACCCCTGGTGGGCTGCTGTCTATGGGGTCACACAGAGTCAGACACGACTGAAGCGACTTAGCAGCAGTAGCATACCTAAGTAATTAATTATAGCAATGTTTAGACTTTTCAAAACGTGACTTAGATTTAAGTGGCTGCAATCAGAAGCAGGTATACTTTCTCTTCAAGAAAATGTAAGGCAACATTTGCTATATATGAATAATAAACTTCTGGTGAGCATAAAGATAAAAGCATTAACCATATCCACACAAATAGATTTAATTATATAGCTTTACTATTACTTAAAATTATTTTTAATTAAATTTATTTTAAATAGAGGCTAATTACTTTACAATATTGTATTGGTTTTGCCATACATCAACATGAATCCACCACAGGTGTACACATGTTCCCCATCCTGAACCCCCCTCCCACCTCCGTCCCCATACCATCCCTCTGGGTCCTCCCAGTGCACCAGCCCCAAGCATCCAGTATGGTGCATCGAACCTGGACTGGAGACTCGTTTCATATATGATATTATACATATTCCAGTGCCATTCTCCCAAATCATCCCACCCTCTCCCTCTCCCACAGAGTCCAAAAGACTGTTCTATACATTTGTGTCTCTTTTGCTGTCTCGCATACAGGGTTATTGTTACCATCTTTCTAAATTCCATATATATGTGTTAGTATACTGTATTGGTGTTTTTCTTTCTGGCTTACTTCACTCTGTAAAATTATTTTTAAATGCATTAAGTAGCTTTTGAAAAATAAATAAACACTGTATATTTATATCTTTACTCGATTATAAAGTACATTCTACTAAATTAGTTCTTTTTATATATTAAGCTTTAGGAATCTAAACTTTAATATAAAGGAATACTTTTAAATAAGACTTTTAAACATCTTAGATACTAGTATTCATAAGTAATTTGCTAATAAATAAATTATACTATCAAATATGAGATTTTTCCATATCTTAATAATATTCCATGTGTTTATTTATAAAAATAAAACAAAATTCTTCAGAATTTTGTGTGTTTGTGCTTGAATTTATGTGCACGTTTCTGTGTGTTGAATAGTCATCTGATGAACTCGATATGTTTGTGTGTGTGCATGTATATATGAGTGTAAGAAGGAGTGTTTGTGTCTGGGTGTGAAAACAGCTTTGTGATGGGTTCAATTTACTTGAGATGACCTTTTAGAGTATAATTTTCAATGTAGTTCATTGACACTTAAATGTATACTAAGAACTAATTTGATTAAATAGCTTCATGACCTAATATATAAAATAAAATCATTCCTCTTAGAGATCTTCATTTTTCTAGCATACCTTTCTTCTTTGTGGATGCATACATTCTTCATAGCTACAATTATGTAGGCTGGATTATTTTGAAGTTAATGCATAGAGACATTATGCCACCTGAATTTCTCAGTTTTAGAGATCCCTGTCTCTCAGTTTCAGTGTCATGCTTCTAACTCTATTCACTTTTTTTTTCCTTCTTGAAGTAAAGGAAGGTATCTGAACCTTTCACTGAGTGAGAACAGCTTTACTTCATGAAGCTGAAAGATGAAGGAAAAAAGTAGTATTTTCTTTTGTTTTCAGGTCTTAGAGATAATTATTCTCAATTGATTTATTTCAAACTGATTTTTAAATCTTTTGTATATGTTTAAACATATTCTACTGAAAATATATATGGCAAGGGATGTTAATTTAACTTCGATCATTAGAATGGAAGATAAAATTATATGTTATTAGGAAACCCTTATATTTAATAGCATTTTATAGCTTTTTACTCAAATTGATATTTTAGGCTTAATAATATCTATTTTTTCTAGTTACATATTTTACAGAGTGATTTTTCTGTACATAATATCCCATATATTTATTTTTACTAAAAGAAGTTGTGAAGGGAAATCATTTTTAGTACCAGAATTATAAATGTATAAGAATTTCCCAGTAAATGCAAAAAAAGCTAGGTATTAATGAAAAAAAATAAGCTAGAAAAATATTTCCAGTAGAAAAATCAACCTTTGATTTAGAAAATCACAAACTCTTATATAACTTTGGACCTTTTATTTCAGAACTATACAATGGAACTTAACAGTTGCTTAATTCTATGTTGTAAGCAAACATTTGCATTTGATTATATGGAAACTCACACAATAAATAGATACTTAAGAACACAATTCCTAGAAGACTTGTAGCAAAATAGTTTCAAAATTTTACCACTTACTTCCAGTAATGCGCAATTAATATCAGATGTTTTAACCAAGCCCTTCTTCACAGGTGCTATTCTTCTGCAATTGTACTGCTGTCATTCCAATTCAAACATGCTACACCTATGGCTCACTGTGGAAACCTCGCGCTCTTCCCTCCTTACGCGACCCTAGTATTTGTATTCTGACTTTTCCAGAATGCAAATTTAGGTAGTTTCTTGAAGCCAATTGATGTGAAAACCCAGGGTCTCATAAAAGGAAACTCAAAATTAGTAGTTTTCCCCAGTGTCTTTTGGTACCTCCTAGCTTAAACACACAAACACACACACACACATATACACATATTTACTTCTATGTATCTACTATCTACCTGGTGGCCCAAATGGCAAAGGATCTACCTGCAATGTGGGAGGCTCAGGTTCAATCTCTGAATTGGGAAGATCTCCTGAAGAAGAGAATGGTAACCCACGTCAGTATTCTTGCCTGGATAATTGCCATGGACAGAGGAGCCTGACACGCTACAGTCCATGGGGTCGCAAAGAGCTGGACAGGACTGAAAGTCTAACAATTTCACCTTTCACATCTACTATCTATCATCTATCACAGTCAATAAGTTTCTTCTCTAATGGGTATAATTATGGTTTGAGAGACAGGTCTTCAGAATATCTTAACACACACACACGCACACACACACACACATACCTATGCAATGAGTACAAATTATTAGCTGGTGATTAAAAAAAAGCAAGAGAGTTCCAGAAAAACATCTATTTCTGCTTTATTGACTATGCCAAAGCCTTTGACTGTGTGGATCACAATAAACTGTGGAAAATTCTGAAAGAGATGGGAATACCAGACCACCTGACCTGCCTCTTGAGAAATCTGTATGCAGGTCAGGAAGCAACAGTTAGAACTGGACATGGAACAACAGACTGGCTCCAAATAGGAAAAGGAGTACGTCAAGGCTGTATACTGTCACCCTGCTTTTTTAACTTATATGCAGAGTACATCATGAGAAACACTGGGCTGGATGAAGCACAAGCTGGAATCAAGACTGCCAGGAGAAATGTCTGTAAACTCAGCTATGCAGATGACACCACCCTTATGGCAGAAAGGGAAGAAGAACTAATGAGCCTCTTGACAAAAGTGAAAGAGGGGAGTGAAAAAGTTGGCTTAAAGCTCAACATTCAGAAAACTTAAGATCATGGCATCTGTTTCCATTACTTCATGGCAAATAGATGGGGAAACAGTGGCTGACTTTATTTTTTGAAGGACTCCAAAATCACTGCAGGTGGTGATTGCAGCCATGAAATTAAGATGCTTACTCCTTGGAAGGAAAGTTATGACCAACCTAGATAGCATATTGAAAAGCAGAGACATTACTTTGCCAACAAAAGTCCATCTAGTCAACGCAATGGTTTTTCCTGTGGTCATGTATGGATGTGAGAGTTGGATTGTGAAGAAAGATGAGCACCAAAGAATTGATGCTTTTGCACTGTGGTGTTGGAGAAGACTCTTGAGAGTCCCTTGGACTGCAAGGAGATCCAACCAGTCCATTCTGAAGGAGATCAGTCCTGGGTGTTCATTGGAAGGACTGCTGCTAAAGCTGAAACTCCAATACTTTGTCCACCTGATGCAAAGAGCTGACTCATTTGAAAAGACCATTATGCTGGGAAGATTGGGGGCAGGAGGAGAAGGGGATGACAGAGGATGAGATGGTTGGATGACATCACTGATTCAATGGACAAGAGTTTGGGGAGAATCTGGGTATTGGTGATGTAGAGGGAGGCCTTGTGTGCTGCAGTTCATGGGGTCACAAAGAGTCGGACACAACTGAGCGACTGAAGTGAACTGAATTGAACTGAATATTTGCTCAAAGGCAAAAAAAAAAAAAAAAAACCTAAAAATTTTTGAAGAGGCTCTATCCTCAAGATATGTGCACCATTCATACAGTGGAAGAGAGAAGATTTGGATAGAACAGCCATTTAAATATTTAAAGCTCAGAATATATGTATATTAAGTAAACCCAATAGAAATTTTAACAATGCTCTGCAAATTTAAAAATGTCTTTATAAATATTGTATGAATTATTCTGAGTCACATGAAGCTACATGAAGAGTCCCATTTCAAGCAAACATACTGACACACAGCTTTCTGCTCTCCTTATTTTATCTTACTAGTTATCAGAAGAAATACTTCAATTCTCCCCATTTAATAACAATATATATTTATTTTTAATAAAATATTTATAAAAATATATAGTCATGCTACTCTGAGTCTATATACTAATATTATTTGTTTATTCTAGTAAATATTGAATCAGATATATTTTTAAGAGAGCTGATAACTTATTTCCCCAAAATGTTTACATGAGAGTTGGAGGTATGAGATACAAAAAAGAGGTTAGGTCAATAGAAGCTATATTGAAATGCTGGAATTTCATGCCTTTCTCCAAGATGAAGGGAAAATGACCAGGTATGGTATGAAGTAGAGAAAGAGAGTAGTCCACTCACTTTTATGGTGAGGGAATCCTGCCCAGCATTATGGATACCTGAACGTTCCCAATACTTCACAGCTTCAAGGGTAATACTTTTCAATTTTGCTTGTACATCAGACACACAATTGAGGGTTTTAAAAATTACAAGTGCTTTCATAATTTTTCAAAAAGCATTCCTCACTATTGCCAGTGAATTATAAAGAGTGGCCGAAATATATCAATAGAACTTACTGTTTGAGTTACTATATCAAGCAAATAATATATTTTTTAAAACTTAGTTTTAAAAATTAAATGTTGCTTTCTTTAGTGTCTAAATCTACAAAACATTTTACAATATTTATGTCATGTGTCATAATTATAAAGATTTTTTCATAAAAAATTGTGACTTAACCTAGAGAAAGTATATAACCACTTAATTGCTGGCTATATGAAAAAATATGTTAATTTTATTCCACAATTTAAGACCTTTAATCTTTGAAATATTTCTATTCCTTGATTCAATTAGAAGTTAGAATTTCAGATTTAATTTTAAAGATATTTTATCAATTTCTTTACAGCTATCTAGTGCTGAAGGCATACTAGATAAATTGAGTGCTTTTTAAACTTTAGTTCTCATTGCTTCCTTTTATCTATGAAGCAGTATGAAGTTATCTTGTCCAGATAATTGAGAGGGCATGTATGTGTATTTGAATTTACTTTACTTTCTTAACTTTTAATCCGTATATGTTATTTATAGAGCATTCATATATCTACTTTTTAAAGTTTAAATTTTAGGTTGACTACAAAAACGTACTATCACCATTGTTCATCCCAGATTACAGTTCTTTCATTTACTCTTATATATCAATCCATACAAATACATGTGGCAAACATACAAAACAAAATATGAACAAAAATATTGTCCTAAGTGTAAAATCAATCATCCATCCAGCTTAATAATGATTTCAACTCCTTCTAGTTTTCCATTCTTAGAGAACAAAAGCTATCTCTTCAGTAAATCTTGGGCTTCCCTGGTGACTCAGCTGGTAAAGAATCTGCCTGCAGTGAGGGAGACCTGGGTTCAGTCCCTGGGTTGGTAAGGTTCCCTGGAGAAGTCTGAGAACTAAGCATGATTTTTATTGATACGTAAAACATGTGTTTAGGGAAAATAGAATGGAATATATTCACTGAATTAAATTAAATGAAAACCTGCTTCTTGAACTTATGAATCCTTGAGGCCAGTGGTGTGCCAAGGGGCAAACTGCAACAGTGGCCTGCCTCAAGATCAGTTAGGAAGAGTTTTGCTCTCCAGAATGTATAAGTAATAATGAAACAGACTAAAATTCAGCCCTCTGCTTATTATTCTATTTATCAGCAATTCATAATAATAATAATATCAGTGAATATTTTCATTGCTTGCACTTCTTTTCTGAACATTATTATTGATCATTTTATTTCATAATTATTACTGAAAATAATTTTATAATCTGCAGAGGGGAATGTGTGAAAAGTATTTGCTGGTCAGGAAAGGCAGTTTATGAACTCTGTTTCCTTTCTTTTGTTCACACAAATTCCCAATTACCTATCTTGAATTTTCTACCCATCAAAACCCAGAGTTTCTAAATTTGAATGTCTCCTCAGATTTAAAACATCCTCTAATTTGGTTAATGCACTGGGCTCTCTTGTTCACCTAAATATAGATGCCATTTTGGGGCAGTATCATTCATTCTCTATTTGTACAATATATCTTGTCTTACTTATGTTTGTGTCAGTCTTTTTTCACCATAACTGTGAACCATGGCTGACCAGGACTATATAAATCACAGTCTCTGTAATACCCATGGAATAACATTATTTTACACATTTGGATGTTAATTTAACAAGTGTTTATTGAGAAAACTGTATGTTGCAGAGTTTCCATGGTAAAAAGACAAAAATAAAATGATTTCTGTCCAGAAAACTTAAACAATAGTGCTGGAAATACCAAATATTTTGAGAGATACTCCAAATACTTTGTTAGACGTTCTTTCCCCAACTCTGGGAGGTAGCCAGCAGTGTATCATGTTTGAAAGTTAGACAACGCAAAGAAATGACTGTATTACCTGTCCATGGTGTCATACTAGACATGCATGAGTAATGCATACACTATGTCCACCATACAAGCAATGGACATAATGAGTAAGCAACCCAGCTTCTATCCTGCTGCTGCTGCTCCTAAGTCGCTTCAGTTGTGTCCGACTTAGTGCGACCACATAGACGGCAGCCCTCCAGGCTCCCCTGTCCATGGGGTTTTCCAGGCAAGAACACTGGAGTGGGTTGCCATTGCCTTCTCCGCTTCTATCCTAGATACATATTATTGTAATAGCTAAAGTAGTGACATATGTGGAAAAACAAAATATATTTTTTTCTATAGTTGAGCATATAGTATTTATTTGCATTTGAGGAAATATTTTGAACATGACTCACTTGAAATAAATGAAACATAGTCTTATCTTTATTATTTAGTCCCTATATTATCTTCTGTGATTTTCAGAATGTTAGAATTTTTTTCAAATAAGACAATGTTTAATATAGAGCTTCCTTGGAAATGTATATTTGAATGCCTGATTTCTTTGAACTCTAATCAAGAGAGACTTATGTTTTCTTTTTAAAAATAAGAGGATTACTATTGGCTTACTGTTTTAAAATGTGCTAGGTTACTAATTTTGAATAATTAAGAAAACTTTATAAAATATTTTAAAGAAAGATTCAGTTAAGTTTAGTTCGGTCACTCAGTTGTGTCCGATTCTTTGCAACTCCTGGAGTTCACCTAAACTCATCTTGTCCTCTGTCGTCCCCTTCTCCTCCTGCCCCCAATTTCTCCCAGCATCAGGGTCTTTTCCAATGAGTCAACTCTTTGCATGAGGTAGCCAAAGTATTGGAGTTTCAGCCTCAGCATTAGTCCTTTCAATGAACACCCAGGACTGGTCTCCTTCAGCATGGACTGGTTGTATCTCCTTGCAGTCCAAGGGACTTTCAAGAGTCTTCTCCCACACCACAGTTCAAAAGCATCAATTCTTCGGTGCTCAGTTTTCTTCACAGTCCAACTCTCACATCCATACATGACCACTGGAAAAACCATTGCCTTTACTAGATGGACCTTTGTTGGCAAAGTAATGCCTCTGGTTTTGAATATGCTATCTAGGTTGGTCATAACTTTCCTTCCAAGGAGTAAGTGTCTTTTAATTTCATGGCTGCAATCACCTTCTGCAGTGATTTTGGAGACCAAAAAAAATAAAGTCTGACAGTGTTTCCACTGTTTCCCCATCTATTTCCCATGAAGTGATGGGATCAGATGTCATGATCTTCATTTTTTGAATGTTGAGCTTTAAGCCAACTTTTTCACTCTCCTCTTTCACTTTCATCAAGAGGCTTTTTAGTTCCTCTTCACTTTCTGCCGTAAGGGTGGTGTCATCTGCATATCTGAGGTTATTGATATTTCTCTCGGCAATCTTGATTCCAGCTTGTGCTTCTTCCAGCCCAGTGCTTCTCATGATATATTCTGCATAGAAGCTAAGTAAGCAGGGTGACAATATACTGCCTTGACGTACTCCTTTTCCAATTTGGAATCAGTCTGTTGTTCCATGTCCAGTTCTAACTGTTGCTTCCTGACCTGCATATAGGTTTCTCAAGAGGCAGGTCAGGTGGTCTGGTATTCGATCAATATAAATGGAAAAATAATCATAGGTATTTAACTTGCCTTTGCATGTCTTCACTTGTGCTTCCTGCTAAATGATGTTTTACACAGTTTAGAAGTTCTAAAAATACAGTTGCTGAAGGAACACAGGGAATAGAACATCCTCAAACATGAATGGTTGGACTCCATGCCTGAAAATGTAAATGAATTTAACTGGATTCAAATCAAGCCACAGTACAACATAAACTATTTTTTTATTAAATACCTTTTGAAATGTGCTAAGCGTATCTACTTAGGTTCTTTAAGATACCATTGGCAAAAATACAAATTCTTTTAATATCACAATAAAGTATGATATATTTCATCAGTAAAAACATGGATTTCGAGCTATTCCATTTTAAAGCATTGTCTACATAGTTTCCCCTTAATATAAAAATGATTTCAACAAGAGGTAGGGAACAGAGAGAAAATGCATTAGACTTTTAAATCAATATGACTTTTTTTTCTGAAAAAGGAATTTTTTTTTTACTTTACTTTACTTTCAAATGCCTAGAAAAGTAATTCATAAATTCTTGCTGCTAATATTAAATAGAATTTTGACTATATTTTCTACTAAATAATTTAGATCTTATTATTTTTGCTGTAAAAACTTTGGAACTCTTGGGTTCCGTACTTTTTAAGATTGTTCAACTATTAAAACACACAGAAATTTGAAGTTGAGCATATCAAAATTATGTCTTTTTTTTTTTTTTTTTTTGCCAAAAAATGCTATCCTAATGGGAGCACACTTTCACATTCAGTGAACAAGGATAAGTGTATATATCCATTCCAGAGACTTTGTCAGCCAAATATGTGTTTCTCAACACAAACAAACTTTGTGCTACTGAAGAATATGAGTCCTAATGTTCTTAATTATAATAAATTCATTTTATTTATATATCAAGGATATAATTTACACTGAATAAAAATATTTTTTCCTAAATGCTAGTAATAAAAACTTATTTTGATATTCAGAAGTCATCTATATCAAGTATTTTAAAAGCATTCTTAGGGAATCTTTTCACAAAATATTATTAGTAAAACTTATTGTTAAATATTTAGCTGTTCTATCAGATTGCATTTCACTGAGTCAAGTAGCAAAGAGAGAGAGAGATGGAGAAAAAGAAAGGAGGAGGAGCACTAAATATTCTGAAGGAGATATTTGCTTAATGTTGTAGTCTCCTTTGTTATTAAAAACAAGAATAATAATATTCTAATTCTTTCCTAACTCTAATTAGCATACTTGCTAACACAGTCTTCCCAGCTAGAGTCATGCAAAAACATGTTGGTTGTTCATTGTTTAGTCACTAAATCCTGTCCTACTTTTTTGCAAACACCAGGTTCCTCTGTCTATGGGATTTCCCAGGCAAGAATACTGGAGTGGGTTGTCATTTCCTTCTCCAGAGGGTCTTCCTGATCTGGGAATCAAACTCTTGTCTCCTGCATTGGCAGGCAGATTCTTTACCACTGAGGCAACAGGGAAGCTAGAGAGACCATAATTAATTAAAAAAAATTATTTATTGTGTGACATTCTATATAATTCATGTTAAACCATTCATTCATCAAAATTATATAGTCACATTGAGTTAAAAATATGTTGAAATGTATGTCTGGGCACATACACAGCATGTGCTAATTTTTATAAATGTGTATTTTAGAAGAAAATGTTGAATAACTAATAAAAAGTGGAATTTACCAAATTTTGATTGCTAAAGTTTGTATTGCTAATCTTTCTGATTGCTAATATTTGTATTGCTAATGTTGTTGGATGGCATCATCATGGACTCAATGGACATGAGTTTGAGCAAACTCCAGGCAATAGTGAAGGACAGGGAAGCCTGGTGTGCTGCAGTCCATGGGGTCGCAAAGAGTCGGACAGGACAGAACAACAACAACGTTTGTAATTACCTTAAACTTAAATGACCTTCTGTCTATATTTAAACCTTGTATTCTTCTTATATTCCTAGTTATGTTGCTTTTTAGAGACAATGCCTGTCATTATAATTCTTCTCTGATCACTGAGAGTTTCACATTAGCATTTCAGTTTACCACTTAACTAAAATTTTTTTTTTTCAATTTTCTTGTATCGAGCAGATTTCTATCTACACAGAAAACAACTAAGAAAGCTTGATGGAAAATGTACTGTTTCCTGTCATCAAGGAACCACTGAAGCAACCTGAATTTAATAGGACAAAATTCTGGAGAAAGTGGCACCACAGAAAAATGAGTTGACATTCTGCAGTGGCCTTTTCCCATAGGGCATTTGCTGACTCTGAGCAAATTAAGAAGGTGAAGATCCAGGCAAAAGTTCTGGACAGAACATACCTATAAAGATTCAGAGAAACTAGTAATGCGTGCACCTGTCCATGCATGTACAGTCACCAAGAACCTGAATATTTTCTTTTTAATTACTCAAAGGCTCACCTAATTTTGATTCATTTAATTGGTCATATTTCCAAATATGGTTATGGTTATGTGGGATAATAAAATATCCCCTAATAATACATTTAATACATGTTTTAATTTCTTCTAAATTACTTCCTCATTGTAGATTACCAGGTCATGTTTGTTTCCAAAGGATTTTAAATTACCACACAACTTCTTTGATTATCAGTTTCTTGACAGGAAAGTAAAAATTCCAATGTTAGTGAAATATTTTATAAACAACTCTATGTAAATGAATGTTATCATTATTATTGGTAGTATTACTATTGAGAGAGGAGTACATTTTATAGGTACATTTCTAGCCAGGTGAACAAACAAATTAATTTTTAATCTGTCATATATTTTGAATACTTCTTATTATACTTGTATCTATCAAATCATATATCTTAAAGAAACTAAAATTCAGTTTGCCTAAATACAGATCACAATTACCAGTTTAACAATTATTGTGTTAATGATAAAACAATTCAAAATAGTCTTTCACCAAAATAGACTACTTATGATTCACTCTTATAGCATGGTAATACTGAGTCCCTGAATGAAAACTTGATTTGACAGGATGATTAACAGAAACAAATTAAGTAGGTAGAATTAGAATACTATGTCCTTTCCAGCCAAGTGTATGGCAGAAGCCAAGTAAAAAGTCAGCTTAAAATTCCAAAGTTTTTCTGGTAGCTCAGCTGGTAAAGAATCTGCCTGTAATGTGTAAGACCTCAGTTTGATCCCTGGGTTGGGAAGATCCCTTGGAGAAGGGAACAGCTGCCCACTCCAGTATACTGGAGAGAATACCATGGGCTATATAGATCATGGAGTCACAAAGTCAGTCACACTGATCAACTTCTCTTCACTTCCAATTCCAAATGGCAGGACTATTGACACAAAAGTGAAATTATAAGATCATATGGGCAGGTAAACAGTAGAATAGCGTTAGAATCCAGTAACAGTCAAATGGAAATATCCATGGATATTATAGTTAAAGGGATATCACCTGTGCTATTATCTTCAATACCTCCACCATAGTTTGGCCTCAGGTCAAATGACAGGGAGGGAACACAGCACTACACAACAACAGAAAATTGGATTAAAGATTTACTGAGCATGGCCCTGCCCATCAAAACAAGGCCCAGTTTCCCCTTCAGTCAGTCTCTCCCATCAGGGAGCTTCCATAGCCCTCTTATCCTTATCCATCAGAGGGCAGACAGAATGAAAACCGCAATCACAGAACTAACCAAACTAATCACATGGACCACAGCCTTGTCTAACTCAATGAAATTATGAGCCATGCTGTGTAGGTCCACCTAAGATGGATGGGACATGGTAGAGAGATCTGACAAAACTTGGTCCACTAGAGAAGGGAATGGAAAACCAATTCAGTATTCTTGCCTTGAGAACCCCATGAACAGTATGAAAGCAAAAAGATAGGACACTGAAAGATGAACTCCCCAGGTCGGTAGGTGCCCAATATGCTACTGGAAATGGGTGGAGAAATAACTCCAGAAAGAATGAAGAGATGGAGCCAAAGCAAATACAACACCCAGTTGTGGATGTGACTGCTGATCAAAGTAAAGTCTGATGCTGTAAAGAGCAATTTTGCATAGGAACCTGGAATGTTAGGTCCATGAATCAAGATAAATTAGAAGTGGTGAAGTATGAGATGGCAAGAATGAACATTGACATTTTAGGAATCAGTGAACTAAAATGGACTGGAATGGGTGAATTTAACTCAGATGACCATTATATCTACTACTGTGGGCTGGAATCCCTTAGAAGAAATGGAGTATCCATTGGTGTCAAGAAAAGAGTCCGTAATGAAGTACTTGGATGGAATCTCAAAAATGATAGATGATCTTTGTACATTTCCAACGAAAACCATTCAAATCACAATAATCAAGGCCCTGACCAGTAATGCTGGAGAAGCAGAAATTGAATGGTTCTATGAAGACCTACAAGACCTTCTAGATCTAACACCCAAAAGATGTCCTTATAGGGGACTGGAATGCAAAAGTAGGAAGTCAAGAGATACCGGGAGAAACAGGGAAATTTGGCCTTTGAGTATAAAATTAAGCAGGGCAGGGCTACCAGAGTTTTGCCAAGAGAGCACATGGGTCATAGCAAACACCCTCTTCCAACAACACAAGAGAAGAGAAGACTCTATACGTGAACATCACCAGATGGTCAATACCAAAATCAGATTTATTATATTCTTTGCAGGCAAAGATGGAGAAGCTCTAAACAGTCAGAAGAAACAAGATGGAGAGCTGACTGTGGCTCAGATGATGAACTCCTTATTGCCAAATTCAGACTGAAATTGAAGAAAGTGAGGAAAACCATTAGACCATTCAGGTATGACCTAAATAAAATCCCTTATGATTAAACAGTGGAATTGACAAATAGATTCAAAGGATTAGACCAGATAGACCGAGTGCCTGAAGAACTATGGATGGAACTCTGTGACATTGAACAGGAGGCAGTGATCAAGATCATCCCCAAGAAAAAAAAATGCAAAAAGGCAAATGGTTGTCTGAGGAAGCCTTACAAATAGGTGAGAAAAGAAGAGAGGCTAAAGGCAAATGAGAAAAGGAAAAATATATCCATTTGAATGTAGAGTTCCAGAGAATAGTACAAAGAGATAAGACAGCCTTCCTCAGTGACCAATGCAAAGAAATAGAGGAAAACAAAAGAATGGGAAAAACTAGAGGTCTCTTCAAGAATATTAGAGATACCAAGGGAACATTTCATGCAAAGATGGGCTCGATAAAGGACAGAAATTATATGGACCTAACTGAAGAAGATATTAAGAAGAGGTGGCAAAAATACATAGAAAGTTATACAAAAAAAAACTTCATGACCCAAATAACCATGATGGTGTGGTCACTCACCTAGAGCCAGACATCCTGGAATATGAAATCAAGTGGGCCTTAGGAAGCATCGCTATGAACAAAACAAGCGGAGGTGATGGAATTCCCATTGAGCTATTTCAAATCCTGAAAGATGATACTGTGAAAGTGCTGCACTCAATATGCCAGCATATTTGGAAAAGTCAGCAGTGGCCACAGGACTGGAAAAGGCCAGTTTTCATTCCAATCCCAAAGAAAGGCAATGCCAAAGAAAGTTCAAACTGCCACACAATTGCACTCATCTCACAAGCTAGCAAAGTAATTTTCCAATTTCTCCAAGCTAGGCTTCAACAGTACATGAATTGTGAACCTACAGATGTTCGAGCTGGATTTAGAAGAGGCAGAGGAACCAGAGATCAAATTGCCAACTTCCGTTGGATCATCGAAAAAGCAAGAGTTCCATAAGAACATCTACTTCTGCTTTACTGACTATGCCAAAGCCTTTGACTGTGTGGATCACAACAAACTGTGGAAAATTACTCAAGAGATGGGAAACCAGACCACCTTACCTGCCTCTGAGAAATCTGTATGCAGGTCAAGAAGCAAGTCAGAACTGGACATGGAACAACAGACTGGTTCCAAATCAGGAAAGGAGTACATCAAGGCTGCATATTGTCACCCTGCTTATTAAACTTATATGCAGAGTACACCATGCGAAATGCCGGGCTGGATGAAAAACAAACTGGAATCAAGATTGCCTAGAGAAATATAAACAACCTCAGATACACAGATGACACCACCCTTGTGGCAGAAAATGAAGAAGTAAAAAGCCACTTGATGAAAGTGAAAGAGGAGAGTGAAAATGCTGGCTTAAAACTCAACATTCAGAAAACTAAGATCATGGCATCCGGTCCAAACACTTTATGGCAAATAGATGGGGAAACAATGGAAACAGTGACAGACTTTATTTTTCGGGGGCTCCAAAATTGCTGCAGATGGTGACTGAAGCCATAAAATTAAAAGACCCTTGCTCCTTGAATGAAAAGCTATGATAAACTTAGACAGCATATTAAAAAGCAGAGACATTACTTTGCCAACAAAGATTCATCTAATCAAAGCTATAGTTTTTCCAAGAGTCAGGTATGGATGTGAGATGTACACTATAAAGAAAGCTGAGTTCCTAAGAATTGCTGCTTTTGAACTGTGGTGTTCGATAAGACCCTTGAGAGTCTCTTGGTTTGCAAGGAGATCCAACCAGTCCATCCTAAAGGAAATCAGTCCTGATATTCATTGGAAGGACTGATGATAAAGCTGAAACTCCCAGAGTATGGCCACCTGATGCGAACTGACTTACTGGAAAAGACCCTGAGGTTGGGATAGATTGAAGGCAGGAGGAGACAGGGATGACAGAGGATGAGATGGTTGGATGGCATCACAGACTCAATGGACATGAGTTTGAGTAAACTCCTTGATTTGGTGATGGACAGGGCAGCCTGGCGTGCTACAGTCCATGCGGTTACAAACAGTTGGACATGACTGAACAATTGAACTGAACTGAACTGATTCACCAGCTAAGTTGTATAAGCATTAATTTTAAACTCACTTTTATACATTTTTATAATTAAAGTTACTTTAACTGTAATAGTGAATATATTCCTTTAAAATAATGAGCAATAAATATTATAAATATTTTTAATATTTATAATGATATTATAACCAAAATTTATTAATTGTATACAAAGATTGATAAGCATAGTTTCTGATTATAAAAAAGGTAATAAGTGAACAGATTCTGATATTATTATTAAAGTTTTTTTTCTTCTGGAGTTAATTAGCTATCAGCATTTTGAAAAATAAACACCTATATGTGCATAGAATGCTATAATTTATTTATTCAATAACTACAGAATTATATAGAAAGTTTATAACTAATAAACTGTTTATAGGAAGACGCATATTACAAATAGGTGTTGTAGCTATGAATGTGGAAGTCAGCAATGTGAATGTAGATTCAGGAGCAAATTTAAGAATAATTGTCATCCAAACATTAAATTAAATTATTCTTCACACACAGAAAATGTTCTGAATTCAGGGCTGATTTTAAGAAATGTACCATATTACTATGCAGACTTTAAAAACCTCCCAATACTATAAGTACTTGCAAAATCTTGTCTGGATGTCAATTTTAGGTGACAGTTTTCAGCTTTAGCAGTCAGACAAGTTTGCCAGTGTCCCAAAATTTTACTGTGCAGAATCATACAGAAATGAAATATGTTTCCAAAATTATTCTAGCTCTCAAACAATTGGGAAGACTTAAGGTAAAAATCAGTAAAAGTCAACTATAGCCTGACAGACAAAATATATAGAAATAAAGATTTGGAAGGGACATAACAAAACAGAGAGGATTCATTGTTGAGCTTTTTTATTTCTTAGAAAAAGGAAACTGCAATGAAAATTTCCAAAAAATATTCTTCCTTAAGATATGAGTTTTATTTTAACTACATTTCTTTAATAGCTTATTAGCCTACATTTGCTTTACATTTAGGAATATAAACAATCTGTCATAATATGTACACAGACGAGGAAAACATCACTATCTCATTAAGTGGGTGGGATAATTAAAAAAAAATTATACTTAATGTTCACATTTTAGTTAACTGGAAATTCACAGAAAATCTACAAAAAAGCAATACACTTATTGAAAATAAGTCCCATCTCTAACTATTAAAGATAACAGAAGTATTAACTCTGTAAAGCCAAAGTATGAGTGAGTGCATGCTAAGTCGCTTCATTCGTGTCCAAGTCTTTGCAACCCCATCGACCATAGCCAGCCAGACTCCTCGGTCCATGTGATTCTTCAGGCAGGAATACTGGAGTGGGTTGCCAGTCTCTACCTCCAGGGGTTCTTCCTGAGCCAAGGATTAAACCTGTTTCCCTTATGTCTCCTGCATTGTCAGGTGGGTTCTTTATCACTAGCGCCACCTGAGAAGCTCAAAGTATAACTATTAAGAAAAAGGTTGTGACTCACACACAATGTTAGAGACAATAGTTTGAAATATCCTTACAATTGACCAATTGATTTGAGTGAGTTGGCTTAGCTTTGTCATAAAATTATTTATCTGATGCTTGAACTGTGTTGTTGGAGACTGTTGAGAGTCCCTTGGACTGAAAGGAGATCAAATGAGTCAATCCTAAAGGAAATCAGTCCTGAATATTCATTTGAAGGACTGATGCTGAAACTGGAACTGCTATATTTTGATCACCTGATGGGAAGAACTGACTCATTGGAAAAGCCCCTGAGGCTGGGCAAGATTGAAGGCAGGGGGAAAAGGGGATGGCAGAGGATGAGATGGTTGGATGGCATCACCATCTTGATGAACATGAATTTAAACAGGCTCTGGGAGTTGATGATGGACAGGGAAGCCTGGCGTGCTGCAGTCCATGAGGTCGCAAAGAGTTAGACACAACTGAGTGATTAAACTGAACTGAAATTTTATTTCATTAAACTGAATAAACTATGGTATGCAGCCTAAATCCATGATTATTTTTGTGCATTAGGCAGTATTTTCCTACTAAGAAAGGTTTTACTCTTCTCTCAAAACACATATAAAGATAGAAATCCTCCATGAAATATTCTGAAAGGGTTTGTTTGAAATTGTATAGTATATAAATTTTTTATTCTATGGTGGAAAATATAACTTCAACTTTTAAGAATTAAAAGACTCTTTTTAGAAGTAATTTTACTAAAAAAAGATTGCAAATTACCTTTTAACTATAGAATGTTATTTCCTATACTCTCAATCCTGGCTAGTACTGGTATACAAGATATCATTTCCCAAAATCATATGGCCCATGTATGGCTCTAGATCTTACAATTAACTAAGCTCTGAAATGAAGTGTTAGTAGCTCAGTCGTGTCCAACTCTGTTGAGACCCTATAGACCATAGCCTGCCATTCTCCTCTATCCATGGAATTCTCCAGGCAGGAATTACTGGAGTGGGTTGCCATTTCCTTCTCCAGGAGATCTTCCCAACTCAGGGATTAAACCCGGGTCTCCTGTGTTGGAGGCAGATTCTCTAACACTGAGCTACCTGAGAAGCTCTAACCAAGCTCTGAAAGTGAAAATGAAAGTGAAGTCACTCAGTAGTGTCTGACTCTTTGCGACCCATGGACTGTAGCCTACCAGGCTTCTCAGTCCATGGGATTTTCCAGGCAAGAGTACTGGAGTGGGTTTCCATTTCCTTCTCCAGGGGGTCTTCCCGACCCAGGGATCAAACCCGGGTCTCCCACATTGTAGGCAGGTGCTTAGAGTCAAATTCTGCTTGATTCTAAATTAAGAGCCTTGTATTACAATATTCAACTGCTTTGTATACGTGCTTAATTTATTTTGAATGTATCACATTATAGTCATTACAAAGCATATTTATTCCTTTTATTTCCCTATGACAAATTATAGTCATTATAGTAATGGCTGAGCATGGATTTCTTTTTAAATTTTGTTTTGCTATGTAAAAACAAGTGTTTCCTTATATGACAAATTTTAACACATATAATTTTGGAGAAGGCAATGGCAACCCACTCCAGTACTCTTGCCTGGAAAATTCCATGGATGGAGGAGCTGGTAGGCTGCAGTCCATGGGGTCACTAAGAGTCAGAAAGGACTGAGAGTCTTCACTTTGACTTTTCACTTTCATGCATTGGAGAAGGAAATGGCAACCCACTTCAGTGTTCTTGCCTGGAGAATCCCAGGGACAGGGGAGCTTCATGGGCTGCCGTCTATGGGGTCGCACAGAGTCAGACACTACTGAAGCGACTTAGCAGCAGTAGCAGCAGCAACACATATAATTTATTATATGTAATACTTATAACATGTTCAGCAACATTTTACTCTAATTAAAGTGTCATTATTAAAATGCAATTTAAGATGTAACCATCAGGCCAGTCTGACATTTTGTGGTCCTAAGTTATGCTAAAATTATTATATGTATATTCACTGAAGGCCCAAAAAGGAGCCATATGCAGGTAAATAAGTATCTCGGATTTGTATTTCAATTTCCATTGATTGCAGTATATTTAAAATATTATGCTTCTTAAAAATCAAAAGTTGATTAGAGTAATTTCCAGTTACTAGCCTATTATATTTGAGTTATATCGTTCACATGTTAACATCATGCACAGGATCACTAATTTATATATGGTTTGCAAGTATTTTAAATAGAATTTAAAAAGAAGTTATGGAGAAAACGCCAATTCATCAAGAATTTTACCATGTGTTACAGAGAAATGCTAACATTCTGTGCGGGAAGGTGTGTTGGGCAAGAGAGAGAGAAAGAGAAAGTGAAGGAATAAAGTAGTACATGTATAGATTTAGTATTGAATATGAAATGTTATAAATATTTAAATTTTATGTACTGTATTACTATTTGAATATTTTTCATCATGGGTACAAGTTAATTTTACCAAAGAATAAATATTCTTTGTAATTTCACTAACACAGTAAATTAATTTGTTAGTATGTGTAAACATCACACGTACAAGACACAGCTTTATAATGGCCACTTTATCATTACTACCTGAAGCTACATGGAATACATTGCTGGTCTAGCAGTTAGAATGAGAAATGAAGAAATGGGAAATGTAAAAAGAAGAAATAGAAAAATCACACACACATACACATATTTCTTAAAGAAAATGAAGATCTTTCTTCTCGCTTTTCCATTGTGATTTGGTAAGAAAGGAGACCCTGTAAACTCAGATCATGTGAATACATAAGCCAAGAAGACACTTCATATCCTTAAAACAGAAGTCCTCAGAGTCTATTCTGTGTTATCCATATGTTCTTCCAACCTGATTCTAGGCAAAAGAGCCTCGAACCCAAACTACTTGCTGTTCAGATTCTGAAACTGAGTGTAGAATTTCATGCTCCAGTGGAAGGCAGCTTGATTATCCTTATCCAACCCATGTCTTCATTAGTGAGGACTACAAAGAGACATTTTTACATGTACATGAATCCAGGATATCCATAGACATAGGGACATGAAATTATTTTTTTCATTCAAAATGCAAAGACTAGTGACACTCCTTATATGATATTCAGTTATCTAGTTCTGGGGAAAAGAAATGTATAGTAGAGAAAGTTTCCCGTTTGTATTATACTCATATCACTGCATGCACACATGAGTGCACACACACCCACACACTCACAGAGCACATCTCTGTAGAGTGCATGTGTAATATTATAAAATTGAAGATTTATTTTTAATGTGTCAAAGCATATTGATGTTAGATTAGATAATTCTATATTGTCACTGCTACAGTTCTGCCAAAATTGATAAAGTATCTGCTTCTGTTTTGGTCAGAAATGTCCTGATACCAAAGCAACTTGATCTGTTTCGGCACAGGTTTATTTGTTAGAATATTTTGACATAACCTATTTTTGGTCTGTTGACTTTCTGTGTGTGTGTCTGTTTGTGTGTGTTCATCTCTCAGTCGTGTCCGACTCTTTGTGACCCCATGGACTCTACCCTACCAGGCTCATCTGTCTGAATTCTCCAGGCAAGAATACTAGAGTGGGTAGCCATTCCCTTCTCTAGGGGATCTTCCCAACCAAGGGATCAAACTCATGTCTCCTGCACTGGTAGATCGATTCTTACCACTGAGCCATCAGGAAACCCCAGTCTGTTCACACCAGAATCATTATTTTTCATAAAATTTCCCAAGAGATGCAGTGACTTGTGATCTATTTAAATATAAAAATATTAAATTTAAATGTGCGTTTTATCCCTCATTTTTTAAAATGTTAGCAACATAATTTTTATTTTTAATTCCTTTAAATTCAGGATATTTTTATATTTTATATGGCACTCTACATATCATTTGGAGAAGGCAATGACACCTCACTCCAGTACTCTTGCCTGGAAAATCCCATGGACGGAGGAGCCTGGTAGGCTGCAGTCCATGGGGTCGCTAAGAGTCGGACACGACTGAGCGACTTCACTTTCACTTTTCACTTTCATGCATTGGAGAAGGAAACGGCAACCCACTCCAGTGTTCTTGCCTGGAGAATCCCAGGGACAGGGGAGCCTGGTGGGCTGCCGTCACTGGGGTCGCACAGAGTTGGACACGACTGAAGCGACTTAGCAGCACATATCATTATTTCTCTTACTATAAAACACAGTTGAATTTTGTGCTTGAAAATGTTAGCAAGATACTCATACATACACAAATCATGTGCAAAAGCTTTGCATTTCGCTGAAAATTGAACAGGTGCCACTTACAGTGAAACATTAAGTACAGCAACAGAAAGCATGAATAGTTAGTGTGTTTTAATAGAGGGGATATGGTCTACATATATATTGTTATATAAATTGCCCCCAAATTTAGAGGCTAAAGCAACAATTTTATTATATTTAATGCTGATTATGGCTAGATTCATTTTCATTGGAAGGACTGATACTGAAGCTGAAGCTCTAATACTTTTGGCCAGTAAAGAACTGACTAATTAGAAAAGACCCTGATGCTGAGAATGATTGAAGGCAGGAGAGAAAGGGATAACAGAGGATAGTTCCAGGAGTTGGTGATGAACAGGGAAGCATGGCCTGCTGCAGTCCATGGGGTCACAAAGTGTCAGACACCACTGAGCAACTAAATTGAACTGATGGCTAAACTCAGCAGGGGTCAGTCGTGAGATTTTTTTTTTTTTGCTCTGTGTGGCATTGACTAAAGACATTCACTGGTAATCAGCTGGCAGATGGACTAGCCTGATAAGTTCAAAACTGCTCCTCTTACTTCTCTGAAACCTTATTAGAGAAGACAGGAAAGTTCAATTAGTTAGTATTCTCCTATCAGAGTGCTTACATGTGAAATTTTCAGCATGGTAAACACAGGATTCCTGGGTCTCTTACATGGTTGCCCAGGGCTCCCAAAGAGAGTGTTTCAATGATTATTGCTCTGTTAAATCCTGAGCTTGGAAACTGGTACAGAATCACTTCTTTCCCAGGATAGCTCAAGTTTGCTGACTGAGGGAGGCAGGGATGTAAAGTCTTAGATGTTTGGTCCTACTCTGACAGCTCCCGTGGGCACACTCAAACTGTAGCTTTCCACCAAGTTGGCTAAGCCCTTGTAGGGCCTGGATCATACTTTCGCTTCTTTCCCTGCCCATTTCTGCTTTCTCCTTTTTCCTTTCACAGGTGTGGATATTGAGCAAACATCTTCCATCTCCCTATGAAGTATCTTTTCAGAGATCTTAACCTGCAGGAAATACCAACTTACACTTTGGAACTCTTTTCTAGCAACAAAAAACTGGGAATGATACTATTAAGTAAAGTTAATTGTCAGTGCCATAAAAATCTAGAAAGCATCAATAACCAATTCCTGAATACTCCAGATATTTTTCATAAAATTTTTTAAAATTTAATTAATCAGTTGTGTCAGAGAAGTCATAAATAAACTGAGAGAAATTTTCAGTGTTGGACTGATTGATGCCAAGTCATAAAGATGGTAATTAATATCTAAAATATATGAAAATAAGTCCAAGTAAGGAAGTATGGGATAAAGATGATATTTTTAAATACAGCTCAAGAAATATAGAAGGCATAATCACAATTCTAAGAAAATAATCTTCTGGTTTGTGAAAACTTTTATTTATTATTCTATAAAACCATTTCTGGATATGTATTCCTAGAAAAACTCATATAAAGTTCATAAGCAGATATGTAGAAAGATTCTTCTCATATTATATTTACAAAGACAGGGAGCTAGAGGCAATGTATGTGTCATTACTAGGAAAATAGGTAAGAGGAATAAGGCTGCCTCATACACTGGAATAACTTGTGGCTGTCAGAATAATGAAGTAAACATACATATAGCAACTTGGACGTGTCTTACAATATATGGTGCTTGATGTAAAAGTAAGAAACAGAATGAAATCTTAAATAAAATTTATAAATTAAAAATAAACATATTATTTAAAATGAATATATATGCAAAGACTTAATTAAAACATAAAAAAGTATCAACCCATCAGCAGGAAAATTGCCCAGGGATGGGAAATATGAGAGGCTTTGCTTTGTTCATTGTGATTGCAATGAACAGAGTACAAGTAATTCAGTCGCATCAAAATACAAATCTAGTATACCCACCAACCAACAAAATCACACAAACTATTTTTTTTTTTACTAGAAAATATAGAAAAGGAAAATGATATTCTGGATCACTCCCATTTAAATATTTAGAATTCCATTCACTGAAATTTTGACAAAGAGTTTAATTCATGTTACCAAAACCTGATTAAGGAGACAATGTTTTCCATTCATCTTACTTTTGCTCTTGAATCTTTTTTTTTTCCAACATTTGAACCATTTTTAGAATGTATGTTTAATATGTTAGTTTTCAGGTAAACACTCAGGCATGAAATTGAATCATGTTTTCCTCCAGAATTTTTTTTCCATACCACTAACTGTGCTTCTGTCAACACTGGCACAACGCTATTGGTTACAAAAAGGAACTGTGGGATTAGGAAACTTGAATAATTTAAAACATAAACAAAAGTAATATTATTTTTAAAAATATAGTGTTGAAGAAATACAGTACATTTTTTTCTGAAAAAAAAAAACTATTTCAAATAAATGAGCAAATGTATAAAATATTTTAAAAGTTGTAATGGAAAATTGTGTGCATGCGTCCTAAGTCACTTCAGTGGTGTGTGATCCGGCAATCCTATGGACTGTCACCCGCCAGGCTCTTCTTTCTATGGGATTCTCCAGGCAAGAATACTGGAGTGGATTGCAACATTCTTCATAAGGAGATCTTTCTGATTCAGGAATCAAACTCACATCTCATGTCTCCTAAACTGGCAGATGGGTTCTTCACCACTGGCACCATCTGTGAAGCCCAGAAAACGCTGTACTTTCAATTAGTAGTTGTTTAGTTGCTAAGTTGTGTCTGACTCTTTGTGACCCTATGAACTGTAACTTGCCAGGCTCCTCATCCATGGGATTTATATAAATTCATTTTAAAACTTTCTTATAATAATTCATGATATATGATGCAAAGAAAATGTGTGCATGTATATGTATATTATCCCATTTACTTATACATTTGTAATTAGTTTGCAACATAATTTGCACTAAACTTATAGTCTTGTCTTTAAAATACTGATAATGAAGAGGATATAACAAACATTACAAAGACTATAAAACTCCATGCATCTATTATTAGTAAAATAACATCATTAATAATACAATAATAGAATAATAATATATGCTAAGTATTAAATAAAATTATTAAATCATAATGTGGAAAACAGTCTAAGTTATGACACAAAAATTTTAAGCACAGCTCTAGTAATGAAGAATGGTGGTATGTATGTCTTCAGGGAGTTTTCCATGTGGGTTTATAATAGAGTGGGAAAATTGCTAATTGTTTAACAAAAAATATTTGAGTGCTTTTCTCCGGCTGTTGTATTTCCAGCCTACAACAAGGTTTGTATTATTTTAAAATGTCAATCAAATAACTGAATTCCAAATTTACAGGTAGTTTTCTGATTTTTTTAATGAAATCTGGTTAGACTGTGTGCATTCATGTTAAATTTTTTAAAAACTAAATTGCATTTTTCAAGAAGAGAATACAGGAGACATCAATTGGGACAGTGATAGAAAATCTTGATTTCTATAATGCTATTTATTTTAAAAGAAAGAATTTTTCCAATAAGTTTTTCTCACATTCTGAAAGAAGAATTTTCTATTTTTAGATATGCTGGTATATTTAACAACTTAAATGTCAAGATTATAAAATTAAATTCAGAGATGCCCACTGGTAATGAAAATACAGCTCTTCTCAGTAAGCTCTATTGGCTTAAAATAAAAGGCAATATAAACTGCCTGAACTTACATACTAATACAATAACAAATATATTTAATATTGATGTGGATTTTCAAAGGGTGTTTCAGGCTTTTTTCATTTTGTTTTTAAACAGGAGAATTAGGGATTATGCATTAAGTATGTGTTCATATATAATGAAGTGAGTTCATCGCATCAGGATTTTCAGGCCTAAATCCCATACTTAAGAAAGAGCGTTCCAATTTAATCCATTTGAAATGTTGAATCAAAATATATAATTAAATCTACACAGGGTGAGGGATGAATACTGTATATTTTGGATGTCACTTTTTAAATTCATTAGAGCCATCCTTCACTTTCAATCATGACTCAATTTGATGACATCTATGTCATCTTTTCTTACGTCGTGGGAATGCGCATTTGGAGGCATGTTGATTAACATGCTAGCATGAATAAACATCGCCAAACTAGACTTAATATATCAAGACATCTACCTGAAATATTGGCATAAAATTATTCAGTTGATGCATATAAAGGTCAAGCAAAATTTCATGGATGCATAAAAGAAATTTGTATAGCAGGAGAGAATCAATGGGAATTCTTAGCATTTAAATGATTGGAAACAGACAATGTACAATACATCTTATTAGATTAAGTTATGTTAAATATAGCAAACAATTTTATAACTTAAAAGTCAAAATCTAAAAGTATCCTAATTGGGTATATGCTAAATTATTTTATTATCAAAGTTCACTACTTCCTTTCCAGTTTATTTGTATACTAAAATTAACGAAATCATGCTTACAGTCTAGCAATTATAACTGTAACTGGATTATAGGCTAAATTTTCTAATGTAATTTACAGTGTTATTTCATATTCAGATCATCTTGTCCACTTCAGTCCCATCAGACTCTGTGACCCCATGGACTGTATCGCGAGCCTCCTCTGTCCATGGGACTTTTCCATGCAAGAATACTAGAGCAGGTTGCCATGCCCTCCTCCAGGGGATCTTCCCAACCCAGGGATCAAATCGTCTTCGTCTTCTGTGTCTCCTGCATTGACAGGTGGATTCTTTACCACTGAGCCACCATGGAAGCCCCTCAGAGTATCTTAATCAACTAGAAATAGCACATCTGTCTTACATTGTTCTAGTGACTGGTAATGGAAGATGATGGTAAATATACTGTATTTCTTTTTTATGTTTCATTCCATAGTTCCTGTTTATGCTTTAGTAACCTGCTAAATCCTCTGGTAGTCTAACCTGTGTTGCCTCAAAGTGTTTGCATATGGGTGGAAATTAGAAAACATAAGGAAAGTAATTATGCTTTTAAATTTTTTCTTCTACCTCCCTCTCTTCCTCACTTCTGCAAGCCTCCCTCTACTAAAGGCTATAGTTCTTGTCACGAAATGTCCCTTGCAAATGCTACTGCTATCTTTGTGTTCCAGTAAACGTTCCTTCTCTTTGCCCCTCCATGCAACTAGCTCAGAGAAGCATCAACATTATTCTTAACCATTGCTGCAAATTTTGATATAGTCTTTCCATTAAATTCCCCTTATGTGATTATGCCACCTGTTTACAGCCAAAAAAACAAACAAACAAAAACAAAAGCAAAACAAAGAAACCAAAAACACCACACTAATTTATAATGTAGCTCAGAAACAGCCACTGAACATGGGATTCTAAGCTCAGGTTATTCACATATTTAAGGCAAAGAAAGATTGCTTTCTTGTTGAAGGAAATGAAATACTGGAATTCTAAGAAAGACAGAATTATAAGGTATCAATGTACAGTTCTTCATACAAGGGATGAAGGGCAGGTCTAGAGCAAGGCGTTGTGTCTCTCGTAGCTGTAGAACATAAGTGCCAAGGTTACCATAGTGACTTTAAGCTTGTCTGATTACTAAATGGCTTCTAACAAATCTCACTGTTTATAGAACAAATGAGTAATTTGAAGGGCTTTCATGCCCAATAGAGAGTATGACTGGAAAATCAGAAATCCTTTTTGGCAACTTTAGAGCAAGTTCCTCATCTCATGCTTATGCTTATGCTCAGTCGCTTGATGGTGGTGGTAGTTTAGTCACTAAGTCGAATCTGACTCTTGCGATCCCATGGACTGTAGCCTGTCAGGCTCCTCTGTCCATAGGATTCTCCAGGCAAGAATACTGGAGTGGGTTGCCATTTCCTTCTCCAGGGAGCCTCCCAACCCAGGGATCGAACCTGGATCTCCTGCATTGCAGGCAGATGATTTACCAACTGAGCTATGAGGAAAGTCAAGTGTGTTCAACTCTTTGCAACCCCTTGGATTGTTGCCTGCCAGGTTCCTGTCCATAGATTTTCCCAGCAAGAATACTGGAGTGGGTTGTCATTTCCTCTTCCAGCTCTCATATCATATTTATACAAAAAGAAAAGTTGAATACTGAGCCCACAACATGATTGAATTCAGAGTTTCAGTATCAGGTAAAGGCATTCAAGGCAGAAATCCAGACAACAAAATCCAGAATAATATTTGGAGACTTTTGCACTTATGGATGAATTGAGAACTTCAAATCTTCAAATCTTTCTCCTTTGCCAACAGAGGCAACCATCTATCTCAGCTTAAAGGACTTGCCTTCTCTTGTATAAACTCTTTAGAATGACTCCACCAAATGCATGATTAAGAAATAATATTTGTCTTCAGAACCCATAACAGATCACTCCTCATGTTCTCCATAAATGTAACAAAAGTAACATTCTAGCATAACCCAGATGGAGAAGCATAAGGCCTTATCCAGGAGGGCATAGCGTGACCGTAAACATTTAACAAGGTGTCACCAATTTATGTGGGTAAGGGTGTATACAATATGCAAATACATTCTGAGAATGTTATATCAAGGAAGATGAAATAGATTAGACTTGATTGTTGTAAGTGTACTGATGGAGAACTTACCCAGATATAAAATGTGATTGGGAGGAATATTAATATTCTGCTAACTTGGTTAATGAGACTCAGTGATGGTCTAGAGACTAGAAAGTTGAAATGCTGGAACTTCCTTGGCATACCATATGGGAAGGAATTTGAAAGCTCAGGGAAATAAAAATGTTAGAATGAAAATTATTACGTGCAACCCATTTAGCTAGTACAAATTGGTGACTAGGGGAGTTACCTTATATATTAACATGCCTTGCTGTTCTGGACACCTAAGCAAATGAGGGTACAGAGTCAATAAAATAAGGCTTGGAAAATGTTCCAGTATCAGGAACCTTCATTTTTGGTAATACTTAGGGAAGGAATTTAGAGTTCCTTTCCTATATATTGAAACATGGATATGTTTCAATCATCTTTGAATGTAAGGAATCTAACGTACTAAATACACACAAAAACATCTGTGTGTCATGTATCTATATTTATGTTCATCTTGATTAATCTAACAAAGTGTGTATTGCTCTATAGCAGAAAAACCTTTTCTTATATGTTATCTATTTTGTAACCATCATTGCTTCAGTTCCTATTAATTTCATGCATGATGACACTGAAGTGCACTGATATCAGAAGAAATTAAATGACCCGTATTAGTATATGTGTAATTGATATTTAGCACCTATTTTGACTTAAACACTAGGATAGATAATAGGAAAAGAGAGGTAAGCATGCTCTCTATTTAATGACAATTTAAAAAATATTCAAACTCCCATTCAGATAACAGCTGAGTTGATGAAACTGGTAATAAAGCTTATAGAATAAAGACAATGGAGATTTGAAAAAGGACTTCTAGAGAAATTAAGATATAAGTGGTGGCTAATTTACAATAAAATAACAAAGTGAACACATTCCACTTATCACTTCACCATTAGTAACCCTTCTTATGTTATACTTGAACATCTTTTCAAATTTTCACTTAATTTGAATTAAGGGAATTACTTTCATTTTTATATATAGATAGACAAATGGGGCTTCCCAGGTGGCGCTAGTGTTAAAGAACCTGACTGCCAATGCAGGAGACATAAGGGAGAGAGGTCCCATCCTTGCATCAGGAAGATTCCCTGGAGGAGGCCACCAGAACCCACTCCAGTATTCTCTCCTCGAGAATCCCATGGACAGAGGAGCCTAGCAGGCTACAGTCCATAGGGTCACAAAGAGTGGGCCATGACTGAAGTGACTAAGCACTCACGCATGCATGCACAGATACATAGATAGATAGAGACATAGATAGATGCAAATATAGATATACAGGTATTTGATTATGTCATCCTTTGTAAAAATTTATTATTTCTTATCTCAAGAGCTTGTATCTTATTGTTTGATAACATAGATTTTGTATTTGATCATCATTATAATATGTTCTGCACAATCATGTAGCATAACTAGGTGATACCATTCTGTTTCTTTTTTTTTTCAAAATTTTATGTCATACTTCATTTAAAACCTTGATTAATCTGAAGCTCTAAGTTTCAAAAATATTATTTTCATTTTAATGAGTAAAGGGATATCTAAACATCCTCACCTGAAACACTTTTGTAATCCATTAGGTTTTATAAATAACTCCTCAGATCCCTTGTGATTAAAGAAAATATTTAAACTTTAACTCGAAGTGAATTGGTGCTTTGGCATATTCTGATGGTTTCTTTTGAATATAAATCAGCTATGTAAAACTATGTGAATGGAAAGCAAACATATTCTAGCACTATATTTTAGTCTTTATTCTTTAAGGACAGTTCCTATTATAATTGAAAATATTCTTCAGAAGTGAAACAGTCCTATGAGTTCAATAGCTCATGTAAATTTATAATGAATTATCTTCATTGTCTAAAAAAATGTGTCAGTATGTTCTTGAAGGAAGCAAACACTTTAACTTGCTATATTTGCATTGCTTGTATAATCCCTTCTCATCAGTTAATGGGATTAAAATAAAATTAAAACTTAACTGAAGGAAAGATTTTGTTGAAAGTTCAGGCTGTAATTTAGCAACAGGAGTTGCTGAAGTAGGTAGTTAAGATGCTACATAGTTTTGGGTTTTTAAAATTTTTTTTGTTTAACTGGAAGAAATATTGAGGTTATTCAGTCATTTCCCTCTTTTTCTATTTCTGTAAGTGTGAAACAAAATGACTCCATTGCTCATTTTATAACACACAAGCAGTTTATATAATATTTATGATTGCAATCCAGGTATTCCTATTTATTCAACCCTTTGTCTCATTAGGTTTTTAAGAAAAGTTGTTTCTTCACATTTTACCTAGAATATTACATTCTTCCAGCCTTGTCACTATCAAATTACTACATTGTAGCTGAACTAGGAGTTATAAAAGAGAACTAAATTAAAATTAAACTCTAATGTTTTGCTGCTGCTGCTGCTGCTAAATTGCTTCAGTCATGTCCAACTCTGTGCGACCCCATAGTCGGCAGCCCACCAGGCTCCTCCATCCCTGAGATTCTCCAGGCAAGAACACTGGAGTGGGTTGCCATTTCCTTCTCCAATGCATGAAAGTGAAAGTGAAGTAGCTCAGTCGTGTCCAACTCCTGGAGACCCCATGGACTGCAGCCTGCCAGGCTCCTCCGTCCATGGGATTTTCCAGGCAAGAGTACTGGAGTGGGGTGCCATTGCCTTCTCCCACAGTAAACCATAATTGTGTAAAATAACCTAATTTGTATACTTCTCCTAAGTAAAGTCTACATTACCCTCTCCTTATCTCACTTTTTTCCTCCTAAGCAACCTGACCCCTACTCCAAATGCAGGTGTCAGATTCCTAAAAAGTCTGGAGGAAAGCTAGTTCCTTCCTTTTTGAGTGGAGGAACAAAACTGAACATTGACCCATTTCCATCATGCCCATAATTCCCCTAACACTGCATTGTCAATCATCAGCCACATTGTCAGAAATGTGCCAAAGACTCCAGAGCCACTCATGTAACACTGCACTACAGGACATACTGTTTAAGTCACATCTTAAATCTGATATCTCAGAACCCTAACCTGAAATCCATTTTGTACTTAGCTGTCTATGAGTGACAAGGCTAATTGGCTCACTCTCTTGTATAAGGTTACTTTGCAGTAGTCAGATGATGGATTTCTGAAATGTCAAGCTGACAAAGTTAGTTCTTTATTTTTTTACCTTCTCATAGGTCTTGAAGGTATTCTTAAAAATTCATATAAAGGGGCACAAATCTCACTGTATGAACATCAGCATGGTGGGTGCCCCACAGTTTTAATCTACTTGAGATATCCTGAATTAGGATATATCAAAATGATCTAAAATTTTGACAAGATACATAGGATGCTAAAATAATCACACGAACACTCAAAATACCAGTAAAAATGTTATTTTAAACACATCACAAACTTACAAACCAGACTCTATCATATGCTTGTGTCATGTTTACTGAATTCAGTCTGTATGAAGAGACACATTATTAAATTCTGTTCCTCTCACAGTTTTCAAATCTGTATAGCCATTTCACTGAAAATTTAGATTCATAAACACTATTAGAGAACAATAAGAAGCAAGCATAATGATAAAAAGAAAAAAAGTCTAAGTTCATTCAGCTATAGCTAAATACTGTAGGCTGGATGATTTATAAACAAAAATATATTTTTCACAGTTCAGGAAGAGGCTTATGTCAAGATCAAGGCATTGCCACTTTTGATATCTGGTAAGAGTCTTCTCCCTGGTTCATAGAGGACTGTTTTTTCAGTGCGTCCACACGTGTTCTCACTAAGTCAGGGGAGCTCTCTATGGTTATATTTATAAATAGCATTAATCTCATTCATAAAGGCTCCACCTTCATGATCTAAAAACCAACCAAAGTTCTCACCTCCTGATACCATCACACTAAGGATTAGGTTTCAATGTGTAAATTCTGAGGAGACAAAAATATTTTGTCTATAGCACCAAAGAAAAACAAGAAAACAAATACTTTAAATGCACAAATCTCAATATAACATCTTCTTAACAAGAGTCACCATGCTGTGCATCATGTTCTAAAAACTTGTCTTGCATAACTAGGACTTTTTACTACTAACTATCACCACACTATTTCTCCTCCTGGGGCCATGATAGGCCACTCTATTTTCTTAAATAGAAATAGTCAAATATTTGAGATACCAGGAAGAAGTGAGATAATTCAGTACCTGTCTTTCTATGTCTAACATTTCACTTGGCATAATGTTCTTCAGATCCATTCATGTTGTTGTAAATGAAAGAATTAGCTCCTTTTGTAAGGCTGAATAATATTCTATTGTATGTATATTGATTTTTCTTTATTCACTCATCCACTGAAAAATATTTAGATTATTTCCATATCTTGACTATTTTGAATTATTGTAAATTTATTCTATATATGGAATGTGTAGAATTATTTAATATTTTATAACAGCAATATACTGCAAAACATCAGGCAAATATTTATCCTTATGGATATTATATGCAGAGTACATCATGCAAAATGACAGGCTGAATGAAGTCCAAGCTAGAATCAAAACTGCAGGGAGAAATATCAAAAACCTCAGATACACAGATGACACCACTCATGGCAGAAAGCGAAGAGGAACCAAAGAGCCTCTTGATAAAAGTGAAAGAGAAGAGTGAAAAAGTTGGCTTAAAGCTCAACATTCAGAAAACTAAGATCATGACATCTGGTCCCATCAGCTCATGGCAAATAGATGGAGAAATAGTGGAAACAGTGACAGACTTTAGTTTTTGGAGATCTAAAATCACTGCAGATATGACTGCAGCCTTGAAATTAAAAAACGCTTGCTCCTTGGAAGAAAAGCTATGACTAACCTGGCATATTAAAAAGCAGAGATATTACTTTGCCAACAAAGGCCCATCTAGGCAAAGCTATGGTTTTTCCAGTAGTCATGTATGGATATGAGAGCTGGACTATAAAGAAAGCTGAGCACCAAAGAATTGATGCTTTTGAACTGTGGTGTTGGACAAGCCTCTTGTGAGTTCCTTGAACAGCAAGATCCAACCAGTCCTTCCTAAAAGAAATCAGTCCTGACTATTCAATGGAAGGACTAATGCTGAAGCTGAAACCCCAATACTTTGGCCACCTGATGCGAGCAACTGACTCATTGGAAAAGACCTGATGCTGGGAAAGATTGAAGGCAGGAGGAGAAGGGGATGATAGAAGATGAGATAGTTGAATGGCATCACTGACTGAATGGACTTGAGTTTGAGCAAGCTCTGGGAGTTGGTGATGGACATGGAAGCCTGGCCTGCTGCAGTCCCTGGGCTTGCAGAGTTGGACACGACTGAGTGACTAAACAGAACTCACTGATGGACATTAGTTTCCATCACCTATGCAATTAGACAATAGACATAATTTATATGGAATGACTTTGCAGCTGTAAATGTCCCTATGTTTTTAGTTTTATTATCTTGTCTGTTTATTCTTGCTTATAGCTTTATAATTAGTTTTGATGTGTGGAGGTAATATTAAAATCTCCACATTTTTGTTTTTCTTCGAGTGTGTCTCAATCATTTTAGGTCTTTTGCATTTACAACTAGCTGGTCAATACCCTTACCCTCCTACTCAGACAAAATCTCTACTGGGATCTTTATTGTAATCTCATGAATCTATAGTTTAATCCTAGATAGTGTATTAAAAAGCAGAGACTACTTTGCTGACAAAGGTCCATATAGTCAAAGTTATGGTGTTTTTCAGTAGTCATGTAGGGATATGAGAGTTGGGCCATAAAGAAAACTGAGTGCCAAAGAATTGATACTTTCAAATTGTGGTGCTGGAGAAGACTTTTGAGAGTCCTTTGGACTGCAAGGAGATCAAAACAGTCAATCCTAAAGGAAATCAGCCATGAATATTCATTTGAAGGACTGATGATGAAGCTGAGGCTCCAATTCTTTGGCTATCTGATGTGAAAAGTCAGCTCATTAGAAAAGACCCTGATGCTGGGAAAGATTGAAAGCAAAAGGAGAAGTGGGCAGCAGAGGATGAGATGGTTTGATAGCATCACCAACTCAATGGACATGAATTTGAGCAAACTCCAGGAGACAGTGGAAGACAGAAGAGCCTGGCATGCTGCAGTCCAGGGTGTCACAAAGAGTTATACATGATTTAGTGACTGAACAACACAAACAACAACACATATTTTAATTTGGGGGGAACTGACAAAGTAGGACTATTGAGTTTCTCTATCTATGCATGTTTTATACACTTTATTAAAGTTCTGAATTTCTCTCAGCAGTGTTTTCAAATTTTCACCATAGAGGTCTTATACATTTTTGTGTTAATTTTGTTTGTAGGTTGTTGATTTTTCTGTCATTGTTCCATTGCAAATGAGTGGTATTTTTTTCTGTCAGTTTCAAACATTTAGAAATACAATTGATTTTCACATATTGCTCTTCTAGTCACCATGTTAAATTCACTTATTCTTTTAAAATGAGAATGGGTTTTCTTTTTCTTATAATTTTGTTTATATAGAAACATAGTTGATTAACAATGTTATTTTCAGATGTATAGCAAAGTGATTCAGTTATAGATAAAATATATCTAGTTTTTTTCAAACTCTTTTCCTATTTAGGTTTTATAGAGTATTGAACTGCATTCTCTGTGCTATACAGTAGGTCACTGCTGAATTTTAAATATAGCAGTGTGTACAAGTCAATCCCAACTTATCTATCCTTACCCTTGATCAACCCTTCCACCCTGTAAACTCTGTTTGTTTTCTAGGTATGTGAGTCTGTTTCTGATTGTACAAACGTTCATTTGTATATTTTTTCTTTTTATTAGGTTCCACATATAAGTGATATAATATATTTGTCTTTCTTAGTTGAACTTACTTTACTTAATATGACAATTTCTAGGTCTATCTATGTTGCTGCAAATGGCATTATTTCATTTTTAATAGCTGAGTAGTATTCCATCATATATATGCACCACATCTTCATGCATTCATCTTTTGATGGATATTTAGGTTGCCTCCATGTCTTGGTTATTGCAAACAGTACTGCAATGAACTTTGGGTGTATATATCCTCTCCAACTATGTGTTTCTCTGCACATATGCCCAGAAGTGGGACTAGTAGATCATATGATAGCTCTAATTGTAGATTTTAAGGAAATTTCACATTGTTCTCCATAGTGGCTGTACCAATTTACACTGCCACCAACAGCGTAGGAAGGTTCCCTTTTCTCCACACCCTCCCTGACATTTATTGTTTGCAGATTTTTTGTGATTGCCATTCTGACTAGTGTGAGGTGATATTATAGTTTTGATTTTCATTTCTCTAATAATAAACAATGTTGATTATTTTTTCTTGTGCTTCTTGACAATTTGTATGTCTTCTTTGGAGAAATGTCTATTTAGATCTTCTGTCCACTTTTTTGATTGTGTTGTTTACTTTTTGATAATGAGTCCCATGAGCTGTTTGAAGACTAATCCCTTGTCAATCACATCATTTGCAAAGCTTCTGCCATTCTGTGGGTTGTCTTTTGATCTGGCTTATGATTTCCTTTGCTGTGGAAGAGTTTTGTGTTTAATTAGGTCCCATTTGTTTATTTTTGTTTTTATTTCCATTATTCTTTGCTGTAATTTATATCAGAGTGTTCTGCTTATGTTTTCTTCTTAGAGCTTTATAGTATCCAGTCTTACATTTAGGTATTTTGAGTTTACTTTCATATATGGTGTTAAAGAATACTCTCTTTTATTCTTTTTTGTGTGTAGCTGTCCAGTTTACCCATCACCATATTGAAGAGACTGTCTTTCTTCTTTTGTTTATTCCTGCCTCCTTTGTCATGGATTAACTGATCATAACTACATCAGTTATTTCTTGGCTTTCTATCCTGTTCCATTGACATATATTTCTGTTTTTCTGCCATTACCATACTCTTTTGATGACGCTATCTTTGTTGTAAAGTCTGAAGTCAGGAAACATGATTCTTCTGGCTTGGTTTTTCTTTCTTAAGATTGCTTTGGCTATTTGGGTTCTTTTTTGTCTCCATATAAATTTTTAAGATTTAATGTAGAGGAAATTATTCTATATATGGAATGCACTATGTTAATATTTTGTAACAATAATATAATGTAAAACCTCAGGCAAAATATTCATCCTTATGGTCATTAGTGTCCTTATCCCTAAAACTTTAATATACATGATTTATATTAAATGACTTTTCATCTGAAAATGTCCCTATGCTTTTAAACATATCATTTAATGAATATTATCTGATAAATGGTGGCTCAGACAGTAAAGAATCTGCCTGGAATGCAGAAAACCAGGATTCAATCCCTGGGTCAGGAAGATCCCCTGGAAAATGGGATAGCTACCCACTCCAGTGTTCTTGCCTGGAGAATCCCAGGGATGGGGGAGCCTGGTGGGCTGCCGTCTATGGGGTCGCACAGAGTGGGACACGACTGAAGTGACTTAGCAGTAGGATTCAAGTCTGTCCTCTAAAACTTAACTTGAATTAATTACCTTACTTAAAAAGTCATTTGCAATTATGCATTATTTCCTTTTCCATACCAATTTTAAAATTATACAAATAAAATATATGTATGATGCAAAGAATTTTTGAATATGATGATATGATCTGATGGGGTAAGTTACACACACATTTTAATTGACTTGTTACCTAAATCTTTAGGAAGTTAGATTGATATATCCTTGGAAATATGGATTTGGTTTCTTGTTTTAGCCCAGACACTTCAAGAAAAGCTATTGATTAATATGTTTTAGTTCTTAATAATTTGCTATTGTTTTGCTTTATTTTTATCATTTTTGCCATTGTTTATTTTTGTTTATTTTCCTTCTATTTTATATTTTTACAGATATTTTCAATATTAAAGTCAAGTTGACTCAACAACTACATCTTTGGGTTTTATATTTCATGTTATTAAAATATTATGAAAAGTTATAAAGATAAACAATCTTGTATTTTTTTTTAATTCCCTCTTGAATAATTGGTTCAATGGTCAATTCTTTACATATCGTGTTATTCTGGCTTGAAAGAACTGTATATTTTTCTAAATATCTCTCCTTTCCTACTTTACTATAAAAGTAGAATAAATTTATACTTATAGTATTTGCTTTTTGTTTTTAGTGTTTTGTGGAGATATGTTTGGTATCAAAAAAATCACATCCCCGCCTGTGGTCAAGCCAAGGACATAAACTAAGTCACTGGACTTTTAGCTTCATGATTTTTGTGCTGTAGAGTATTTTCATTTGAGTTTGCTTTGGAACAACGAGTGAAAAAGCACTTTTCCAATATTGAGCAAATTTTTCTATCCCAAAGAACATTATAACAAGAAATTATATTTTTGCTTCCAGCTTCTTAGGGAAGGAAAGAAACTGGTGAGAGAAAAAAGAGACAAACATTTTACAAAAGTTATAGAACACAATATTTGACAATTAAGCCTTAAATCTTGAGTGCAAAGAATTAGATTCTCAAACTTCCTTGATCAGGATGGTAAAAGTTCTGGTGGTTCTAAGTTTGTATGAAGGACGCCATTGACAATCTCATACAGGTAATGTGTCTCAAATCACTAGTCTTGCAACATGTTAGTGGCATATAGTAAGAAAAATATAACATTTCTTGACTCAATCTTACCTGTATCACATGTTTATGGTAACAAATAGTCATAAATGACCGTTTCTAAAGCATCATGATTGTTTATTCCACAACAACAATTATCAAGTCTAAGTTACCTAATTAATTATTGAGTAGAACCAGATACTATTGAACAGGCCTCTCTATAATAAACCAGATAGTATTGAACAGGCCTCTCTCTATGAATTTACTTTTTTAAGAAAATGGTTATCTAAGGAAGCTGAGCTTACTAATTAGTTTCCCATTAGCAGTTTGATTTGACTGTTTCTTAGTCTTCCTCTTTTTAGTGTATGCTCTTAAAGTGCATTTATTGGTTTCTCAGTTTGTTGTATTCAGTCTCCAACTTCCTATGTTTACTAAATTACACTCAGTTTTAGAATAAGCTTTATCTTTTTTTTTGTTGTTATTTGAGAACTCCATTACTCTATAAATGATAGTATCTTGTCTCATTATAAACTGTTATTTGTATTATATATCCAGTAATCAGAGCATGATGGGGAAGCTACTTCTGGCTAAAATACTGACTAGTGCAATCAAATAGAAATATAACACTTTTTGTCAGTTCCCCCTGAGCCTCCGCCGCCGCCGCCCCTCTGCCAGCGCTCCGGCGCCACCTCGGGCCGGCGGTCCTCCGCGGGAGGGAGCGAGGCGGCGGGCGGCCGGGCGAGCGGCTGACGGGGGCGGCGGGGCGGCCGGCGGATCCTGCAGCGCTCGGCGGCGGCGCGTTGTTTCCATGGGGTTGGCCCGCCGCGCCCCAAAGAAGTTAAAAAAAAAAAAAAGAAATATAACAGATTCAAATATGTAATTTTAAATTTGCTAGTAGCCATGTTAAAAAGCTAAAGAGAAGTGAAATTTATTTTAGGTATATTTTTTTTTACCTCATTATTCAAAATACTATCTTTTCAAAATTTAATCAGTATAAAATAATTCATTTTATTCATGAGAGTTTACATTCCTTATTTTTTGTCCTGTCTTCAAAATCCAATGTGTGATTTATAGTTAAGTACATTTCAATTAAAATACTCACATTTTAAATGCCTGAAAAGCATGTGACTAGTGATTGACATATCACTCACTACAGGTCCTAAATAATGATAAAACTCTAAGTGATTACAACACATTCATTTCAATGCTCAAGATGATGTGCACCCAACTGTTACTCCTTTGAAGCTTTCCTCAGCATTGCATGAAATTAAATAGAAAATCTTGTTGGTAAAGTCTAGATAACTACTGCAGATTATTAGTGCCGAGTTTTGTAATGATGGCAGGCACAGAGAGAAACAGGTCATCATCTAGTTCCCTTTCATAACATTCCTTCTGAACCTCTTCTTTTTTTTCTTAGAGTATCATAGCCATGAGTTGATACAAATATGTTCCCCTCTTTTATTCCACAGGGCACTTTTAACGTCACTCTTCTCTTATCCTCTTTGTTCTGTTCTGGCTACAAGCTGCGTTCAAAGGAAGTACACACTTTTAAAGAGATGCTGCTTTCCATGAGCACCCCTCTGGAAATTAAATCCTTTTCTTTTCTACTTTTGTCATAAGAAATTCAAGTGAATAAAAATCTCTGTAAAGAGGGAATTTAAAAAATTTGTTCAACTAACTTTTGATGAGATGTTTTCTTTCTTTTGATGAGCTATTTTAGTTATTTCCCAGAATAGTTTGAGAATGTAGTAATATTAATTGTTTCAAATGAAATACTTCTATTTTAATTAAGTAAACTACTCCAGGTTGTTTTTTTGTTTTCTTAAATAAGAATACTAATTTTGAAAACTACGCCCAACTATGTTTTACAGTGAATTAATATTGCAGCCTACATTATTATACATTTTAAAGTTTAAATAAAGACTTTTACATGTAACTTACCATTTTAATTACAGTACTAGAATTTCTTGTCAAATAAAAATAAAATATATTCCATGATGCCCTGAAAGGTAGATCTTTAACAATGCTTAAACTGCACAGCGATTAGCATCAGGGGATACTCCCTCCAAAATGTGGAAGTATTTTCATTTCATAGACTTTAATTTATGAGCTAAATTTTATTTTCAAAGCAATATCAACAAGGTCATTTTTTTAACCTAAATATCTCAACAGATGAATGGTGTATATGTATATGTGTGTGTGTATATATATATATATATACACACACACATTATATTGTTGTTGTTTAATCTTTAATCACTAGGTCATGTTCATACTATTTTGCAACCCCATGGACTGTAGCCCTGCAGGCTCTTCTGTCCATGGGATTTCCCAGGCAACAATACTGGCATGAGTTGCTATTTCCTTCTCCAGGGTATCTTCCTGACCGAGGGGTCAAACACGCATCTCCTGCATTGACAGGCAGGTTCTTTACCACTGAGCCACCAGGAAATCCTTCATATTGATACATACATATATATAAAATAATAAATATAATATTTCATTACATTTATAAAAAATATCATTAACCTTTAAATAAGGAAATTCTACCATTTGCGATACATGGATAAACTTGGAGGATCTTAGCTTAATTAAAATAAGCAAAATGTATAAAGACAAATACTACATAATCTCACTTATATATGTTAAGTAGTAACATATACATATCTATACATATATCTATACATATCTATACATATCTATACATAATATCTATGTATATCTATACATAATCTCTCTTACATATGTTAAGTAACATACACATATCTACCACCCTTATGGCAGAAAGTGAAGAGGAACTAAAAAGCCTCTTGATGAAAGTGAAAGTGGAGAGTGAAAAAGTTAGCTTAAAGTTCAACATTCAGAAAACGAAGATCATGGCATCACTTCATAGGAAATAGATGGGGAAACAGTGGAAACATGTCAGACTTTATTTTTCTGGGCTCCAAAATACTGCAGATGGTGACTGCAGCCATGAAATTAAAAGACGCTTACTCCTTGGAAGGAGGGTTATGACCAACCTAGATAGCATATTCAAAAGCAGAGACATTACTTTGCCAACAAAGGTCCATCTAGTCAAGGCTATGGTTTTTCCTGTGGTCATGTATGGATGTGAGAGTTGGACTGTGAAGAAGGCTGAGTGCCAAAGAATTGATGCTTTTGAACTGTGGTGTTGGAGAAGATTCTTGAGAGTCTCTTGGACTGCAAGGAGATCCAACCAGTCCATTTTGAAGGAGATCAGCCCTGGGATTTCTTTGGGAAGAATGATGCTAAAGCTGAAACTCCAGTACTTTGGCCACCTCATGTGAAGAGTTGACTCATTGGAAAAGACTCTGATGCTGGGAGGGATTGGGGGCAGGAGGAGTAGGGGACGCCAGAGGATGAGATGGCTGGATGGCATCACTGACTCGATGGACGAGAGTCTGAGTGAACTCCGGGAGTCGGTAATGGACAGGGAGGCCTGGCGTGCTGCGATTCATGGGGTCGCAAAAGTCGGACACGACTGAGCGACTGAACTGAACTGATACATATCTAGACATATAATCTGCATTGTTCTTTTATAGGCAAAATTCATTACCAGATCTTTATAGAAAAAGAGAAGCCACCTATTAATTGTTCTGCCTAATAATTCTAGAGAGCTATAACTTCCAACCTAGTTAAGAATATTAAATTTAAATAGTAGTCTTTAAGACAACTACAGTAATATATATGATATATTATTTGGCCACCTTAATGAACATCTTTTAAAGAGTGAAGTAAAGGTCACTTTAATTTTTTTCAAGACAATATTAAAGCAAAATCCACATTCAATTAGGGGCAAGTTGGAAGATAAAATTTGTTCCTATCAAACAAACAAAATGAAAAAGTTTGTGCTGAAATACTATTTGAAAAATACTGAAAATATAAAATTGCCAAAATTCAACTTAACCAAAGAAATAATGAACCTATGTTGCTAAATATGGGAACAGCAATCTGTGCAAGACACTGAATGATTGATTCCCTAATTTCTAATACATGCGTAAGTGTGAGTTAACATATTTTGTAGTGAAAATACTAAAACACCTTTCAATTTTTGAATATTTGCAACATTTTCAATTTCTGAATATTTATTTCAAATAAATGTTTATTTATTTAAAACTCCCAGAGTTTACTCAAATTTATGTCCATTGAGTTGGTGATGCCATCCAACCATCTCATCTACTGTTGTCCCCTTCTCCTCTTGCCTTCAATCTTTCCCAGCATCAGGGTCTTTCAAAATGAGTCAGTTCTTTGTATCAGGTGGCCAAAGAATTGGAGTTTCAGCTTCAACATCACTCCTTCCAATGAATATTCAGGACTGATTTCATTTAGGATGGACTGGTTGGATCTCCTTGCCATCCAAGGGACTCTCAAGAGGCCTGTCCAACACCACGGTTCAAAAGCATCGATTCTTCGGTGCTCAGCTTTCTTTATAGTTCAACTCTCACATCCATACATGACTACTGGAAAAACCATAGCTTTGACTAGATGGACCTTTGTTGGCAAAGTAATGTCTCTGCTTTTTAATATGCTGTCTAGTTTGGTTGTAACTTTTCTTCCAAGGAGCAAGCGTCTTTTAATTTCATGGCTGCAGTTACCATCTGCAGTGATTTTGGAGCCCAGAAAAATAAAGTCTGACACTGTTTCCACTGTTTCCCCATCTATTTCCCATGAAGTGGTGCGACCGGATGCCATGATCTTAGTTTTCTGAATGTTGAGTTTTAAGCCAATTTTTTTACTCTCCTCTTTCACTTTCATCAAATAAACACATAAAAGAGTACTAATAAGTGCATCAACATTTATGAGCTTTGCAGAGAGTAAAACTATAGAAATACCTTCTCAAAATTATGATCTTGTGAGAATTTTAATTTCACGATTATATATCTAGCTATTATAAAAATGAATTATTTCTGAAAAACTACAGAAGATATATGGGAAATCAATGAACAGTTATATTGTTAAAAGAAAATAGCTGTATAAACCTTTATATAACTCTTCATGATTTATACAGACATATTGCTCAAAGAGTACACTGAATACTGAAATTAGCATGTATTGTGGAATATAAGTTAGAGATTAGAAAATATTCAAAACACTTCATATTTAATGGCCTATGAGATATATTATTCTAAAATGAATGTACATTTTTAGGATATTGATTAAAGATTTTGTTTGTAACAGGTTCCATTACTAAGCTAACTTTCTATGAGGCAGGAAGAATTCTGTACTGCCATTTTAGAAAAACAAATGACATGATACCTGTTTTGAAATTTTCACCATTATTAATCTCATTTTTATACTTAAAACCAAATGTCTGCATGTTAAGAATTTCAATAATTTGTTGCATTGCAAAGAACAGCCAATGGCACCCCGCTCCAGTACTTTTGCCTAGAAAATCCCATGGACAGAGGAGCCTGGTAGGCTGCAGTCCATGGGGTCGCTAGAGTAGGACACGACTGAGCGACTTCACTTTCATTTTTCACTTTCATGCATTGGAGAAGGAAACGGCAACCCACTCCAGTATTCTTGCCTGGAGAATCCCCGGGACGGGGAAGCCTGGTGGGCTGCTGTCTATGGGGTCGCACAGAGTCGGACACGACTGAAGTGACTTAGCAGTAGCAGTAGCAGTAAAGAACAGCCAAATGCATTCTTTTACAAAGCAGAAGTAGATAGATTTATTATAATAAAAATAAAGATTTATTAAAACAAAAAATACCAATAGTAGTTATTAGTTTTATCATTATACTTCAGCTACAGCTATTCTATGAAGTGTGACCTCATCATCATACTTTAAGATCTAACATTATTTAGAGGGAAAAATTAAAAGAAGTTTCCAAAAATCAACAAAGAAATTCTATTGTTATTTAGCACTATAAGATATTTAATGGTGTGGTGGACAGACTTCAAAGGCCCTCATATTACCAGCCTTTTGCTTTTAGGCTTTCATGTAATCCCTTTCCCTCCACTGTGAGAAAGATCTGTGACTTACTTCTAACCAAAAAAATAAGGCAAAGGTAGGCCACCTATGTGCCTGCATTATACATGACTGTTTTGTTAGCTGACTCATTCTAATTTCTACTTTGCATGGGTGGGTTTAAAGAAGCACACTTCCAGGATTCCTACACCCATAAAAATATGAATTCACCATTTCCTTTCTCTAAGATAATGGAGATATAGATTCTTTCCTGGTTGAATCACCGTATTATAACCCAACCCTGGAAAGCGCCTTGATTTCAGCCTTGTGAGAGTCAGCACTGACCCATCTAATCCACCCTTTGATTCATTACTGTAGTAACTGTGAAATAATGAATGTTTTCAGTAAGTAAAACTAACATAGTTGGTCTAAAATAAAAACAACAAGTAAGTTTCTAGAAAAATCTTACATCATTGCTTGTCTGGTAAGAAAGAGGTGTATCACTCAGGTATTCCATAAGAAGGATTCCCTGAGGAGATACCAAAAGCTGTAGATCTAATGTAAAAAAAGAGAAAGCACAGCAAGTAGTTCAGGAGTCTAAAGTTAGCTACAAGATAGCTCATAGAATAGACAGTGATACTGTTGTTAGGGCCAAACTTTCCAAGTTTTTAAATTAGATTTTGCATAACTAATGATTAGAAGCCTTGATCCAAAATTTTTGAGGCAAGGTGCATCAATACCAGAAGGACAAAGATCTTTCACTAGCTCTTTTATGCTTATGATGGAAAAGAAGCAATACTTCTAGTTAATAATGGTGATGTGAGACAGTCTTTCAATCTAGATCAGTGTTTCTCAAGCTATGATCCCTGGAAAAGCAGCATCAGTATCACTGGGGAACTTGTTAGAGAAGTAAATTATCAAGTCTCTCCTCAGATCTACTGAATCAGAAGATATGGAGTTAATGAGTCCTGGAAACTTGTGTTTGTCAGAGTCTCCAGATGATTTTGATGTTACTAAAGTCTGAAAACCAAAGCTAATACATTTCTGTTACATTGAATACATACAGGCTCAACAAAAGTTGGAGAAAATATCAAGCCTTGGTTTTTCCTTCTCTAATCTAGAGCTCTATAGATAACTAAGCAATCTTTGTGAATAGAAATACCAATGAAACCAGAGAAGGTGGAGGAAAAGGAAGCTAGAAGGAAAAGGTTGAGATGAAGGTGACCTAAGAGCAGCCATGAAGAACAAACACACGCATGTTTTGCTCCATAGATAGAAACATAAACAGATGTGTGCTTGATCAGAAGAATTAAATGTGTGACAGTGACCCTATAGCAAGAAAGCAACCATAAGTTAGTCAAATGATATCCAGTAATTTTAACTGTTCCCAGTTCTATATTTCCCAACCTCTTACTGTACCAGATAAAACACTAAAAAGAACCAAATATTTATACCCTGATAAAGGATGAAAAATCCACAAAAAATCATATTTTGTAAAATGAAGAATTGATAAGCTCTTTTAAAATTAATAACTGAAAGAAAATGACCTAGAAAGCTGTTCAAGTAGTACTTCAGAAAAAAGACAAAAAAATAACATTGAAATAAATTACATTGAAAGAGTTATTGAAAATAATGTATTATAGAAAACATGACACTACAAATAAATACAGAAAGCTAACATAACTCATTAAGAAATCATACATTTATATAGCTTGTAAATATATTGACAAAAACTCTTGACATGATTAGAACTTGTTAGATAGATTTGAGGGAACATTTCATGCAAAGACGAGCATAATAAAGGACAGAAATGGTATGGACCTAACAGAAGCAGAAAATATTAAAAAGAGGTGGCAAGAATACATAGAATAACTATACAAAATAGATCTCGACGACCCAGATAATCATGATGGTGTCATCATTCACCTAGAAACATACATCCTGGAATGCAAAGAAAAGTGGGCACTAGGAAGCATCACTACAAACAAAGCTAGTGAGGTGATGAAATTCCAGTTGAGCTATTTCAAATCCTAAAAGATGATGCTGTGAAAGTGCTGCACTCAATTTCCAGCAAATTTGGAAACTCAGCAGTGGCCACAGGACGGGAAAAGGTCAGTTTTTATTCCATCCCAAAGAAAGGCAATGCCAAAGAATGCCCAGACTACCACACAATTACACTCATATCACATGCTAGGAGAGTAATGCTCAAAATCCTCCAAGCCAGGCTTCAACAGTACATGAACCAGAAATTTCCAGATATTCAAGCTGCATTTAGAAAAGGCAGAGGAACCAGAGATCAAATTGCCAACATCCACTGGATCATCAAAAAAGTGAGAGTTCTAGAAAAACATCTATTTCTGCTTTATTGACTATACCAAAGCCTCTGCCTGTGTGGACCACAACAAACTCTGGAAAATTCTTCAAGAGACGGGAATACCAGACCACTGATATGTCTCTTGAGAAATCTGTATGAAGGTCAGGATGCAACAGTTAGAACTGGACATGGAACAACAGACTGGTTCCAAATAGGGAAAGGATTACATCAAGGCTGTATATTGTCACCCTGCTTATTTAACTTATATGCAGAGTACATCATGAGAAACTCTGGGCTGGAGGAAGGACAAGCTGGAATCAAGATTGCAGGGAGAAATATCAATAACTTCAGATATACAGATGACACCACCCTTATGGCAGAAAATGAAGAAGAACTAAAGAGCCTCTTGATGAAAGTGAAAGAGGAGAGTGAAAAATTTGGCTTAAAATTCAACATTCAGAAAACTAAGATCATGGCATCCAGTCCCATCACTTCATGGCAAAGAGATGGGGAAACAGTGGAAACAATGAGAGACTTTATTTTGGGGGGCTCCAAAATCACTGAAGACGGTGATTACAGCCATGAAATTAAAAGACGCTTGCTCCTTGGAATGGAAGTTACGACCAACCTAGACAGCATATTAATACCAGAGACATTACTTTGCCAACAAAGGTCCATCTAGTCAAAGCTATGGTTTTTCCAGTAGTCATGTATGGATGTGAGAGTTGGACTGTAAAGAAAACTGAGCACTGAAGAATTGATGCTTTTGAACTGTGGTGTTGGAGAAGACTCTTGAGAGTCCCTTGGATGGCAAGGAGATCCAATCAGTCCATCCTAAGGGAAATAAGTCCTGAATATTCAATGGAAGGACTGATGCTGAAGCTGAAACTCTCAATACTTTGGCCACCTGATGCGAAGAGCTGACTTATTTGAAAAGACCCTGATGCTGGGAATGATTGAAGGCAGTAGGAGGAGTGGACATTAGAGGATGAGATAGTTGGATGGCATCACTGACTCAATGGACATGAGTTTGAGTAACTCTGGGAGTTGGAGATGGACAGGGATGCCTGGCGTGCTGCAGTCCATGGGGTCACAAAGAGATGGACACGACTGGGCAACTGAACTGAACTGAGATAGTCTTTAGACCATCTCAAATAAATAGACAAAAATATAGTTATTACACACTGATTGACTATGATAAATTCATAAAATGAGCCACTTAAAAATATCACTGTCCCAGAGCTATATTTAATTTCTCTACTTTCTGTCTAGAATACTTCATTTGTATCAGCTCTGTCTCCACTTGCTTACAAAACTGTATCCCTTCACAAGAACATTTTCCTTCCAAAATTCATTGTAACTGCTATTTATCAATGTCACTATTTCCTTTTTGTTGCTACCTCCAGTCAGCATTTCTCAGTATCTAGTCTCCCTTCTTCTGATTTGTCTTCTTTGACACAACTGCTCTTGGCTTGCTGAAATAATTCTCTTTCATTACTGGCTGTTCATTTTTCTCCTTTCTGCTTCTATTCCTCTTCTAAAATCTAACTATTGGCCTGATAATAGGTATCATCCTAGGGTCCATTTGACTAATTATCTATGTTTTTCCTATTCAACCTCATCCAGAATTTATTCTTTAAATACCAACTAAAACGTATGCTGATGAGTCCCTTATTTCTTTCTGTAAACATGGCATCTCTCCAGAAATACAAGCCAATATGTAAAACTGACAACTTGACGAATTCAAATATATACTTTTGAAATTTTTTTCTTTTTTTTCATTGTAGTTTTCAATAAAACAAAATATGAATGTGCTTTTATGTGTAGGCTGGGGTTTGGAGGAGTTCTACCAGATCTCTCTAATCCAAATAACTGTGGTGAGGAAAAGTGCTCTTTGAGCTAGAATGGTCATTTAAAGCTTAATCACTTTTATACCTGATAGCTAGTTTTATTTCAAATGAATTATTCAAAATTACAGCACAAAGATACACAGATATTGATACCAAATAAAAAAACAAAGTTTAACTTTTAAAAAAAATTCTACCTATTACAACTGAAAAGCCAGGCTTGAGCAAAATCACTGCAACTTATAAGCAAAGCTAAAGAACTTTTATAAAAGTTGGATTCTAAAAAGGCCAGAAACAGGACAAAAGCCTCAGAGAAGGGCACAGTAGGAAGAAGAAAAAACATTTGTGAACATGAATCAGGTTTGTTCTGGCTTCATTTTTCAAGGTATAGCTTAGATCTTTTAAATAAATAGAAAGATATAAAGCAAAAATTATAAAAGTTGTATTAGTTTTAAAATGTGTAAGATCTCCATAAGACTATCAGAGAGTTATTTTTAAAACACAACATACATTTCATCATTAAAACTGAAGATATATAATGCATATTTTGAGTTTTCATTTAATCAGTTGGAACTGAACCCTGAACCCAGACAATGGAACTATCAGAGGAAGAATGGGTAGTATACTGGAGTTCAGAGATCATAGTTTGAAATCCTTTGCCTCTGATAACACTAAAATGACTGAAGAGCTGAAACACAGAAAAATAAAAGTACTACTACAATTTTCATAAATTCAAAAATACATATTATAAGAAAGGAAATGGAAAAAAGATCCAAATTCAAATATCTCAAAATTTTTAAGAACAATATGGTGGCATCGTGGATAAATGGTATTCACTTTTACTCTGTTTTTTCCTGAAATACGAATTTGACAGGTTCACAGTATGGCTTGCTTGAAAACTGACCATGCAGAAAGTTTCAGAGAACAAAGAAAATTTAATTTACTAGGCTTTATCAAAACTCTGATTTTCCTCTTGACTATAAGGAAAAAAACAGCAGTATGCTTAAACTGTCCCTTTTTACTTTAGGGAATATTTTCTTATGTCCAATAAAAGTGAAAAAAAAAGAAAAACAAGAGCAAAAGGATAAACTCCAAATGCAAAATGTACATGCATTTTAATTTCCCATTTTCTAGCCTTGTTTTGTAGTTACTGACATGGAAATTTAAGAAGCCATAAATACTGAAGATAATGGAATGAACCACTTTGTTACTAATCAGTCTATTGTCCTTTTGAAAATTTCTCTTTCTCTCTCTCTATATATGTATATATCGAAGCATAGCTGATTTATAATAGTATATTAGTTTCAGATGTACAACAGTGATTCAATATTTTTGGACCATTCTAAAAATCTTTATTGAATTTGTTACAGTACCACTTTTTTTTTTTTTTTTAATGCTTTCATTTTTTTTGGCCACAAGGCAAGTGAGATCTTAGCTCCCTAGTCAGGGATCAAACCCCCATCACCTGCACTGGAAAGCAAAGTCCTAACCACTGAACTTCCAGGGAAGTCCTTGATCCAATATTTTAAAAGATTATCTCAAGTTATCACAAAAGTGACTATTTCTCTGCACTGTACAATATCATTTTGCTTACCTATTTTATTCACAGTAGGTTTTTTCTCTTAATCCCATGCCACTATTTCGGCCCTCCCTCCTTCCCTCTTCCCACTGGTAACCATTAGGTTGTTTTCTGTATCTATGAGTCTGTTTCTGTTTTGTCATATACATTTGATTGTTTTATTTTTTATATTCCACATATAAATGATAACACAGTATTTGTCTTTCTCTCTCTGATTTAACTCAGCATGAGGCCCTGTAGGTCCACCCATAGTCTATTAAGACTTGACATTGTGATGAATAGCATCCACTGTAGACATCCTTATTACCAGTATGATTAACTAGCATTTGCCAAGATCATCAGAAACATGATTTCTTCTTTTTAGAAATTTATAAGCAAAAGTCCTATTGGATTTGAATTACTTACTTCTGAGTAGTTCAATACTTATTTTGTTCATGTCAATGATCATATTATATTTGCAGAAAAGTGAGATCAGAAGTAGGGTCACTTCCTCTCAGCCTTTTAGCCTGCTTTGCCTCAGATTCAACTCATTATAAAATTTCTGTTGTGCAAATTATTTTCAGTGCCATCTCTTTCCAAGTACCAAAGGGCCTCTTAGTAATTGAATGATTATTAGTCTATAACTATAAATAAAATTAAGATATAACATTATATTAGTATTTTTTCAAATCAGATTATGTTAAAATAATAAAATAAGATACCTCTGTTTAAGTTATGTACAATCATTATATTCTTTTACACCAATAGTCAAGTTTTTTAGCAGTGTGCCTATAAATTGGTTCCTTTTTATATGATGTAAATAAATTTCTTTAAAGATGTAGTTGAAAAAATAGAACATAAAAATGACAAAATATATCAAAAATATACTCAACTCATCAAAAATCAACTCATCTTTGTTTATTTGATTCATGAACATTTAGAATATATATTATTCTGATTGGTACAGGATCTATTTATGGTTTCACATAGCCAGGATTTGCTACATTTTCCTGATTAATAGCATTATATTTTGGGAAATAAAGTTAATTTACAATCAAGTATACTAAAGTAAAACAGAATAACATAAGGTAGAATAGTACACATATCTAAGATTCAAAATAACTAACAATTTCAATAAGTAGCTCTTTAATTTACCTTATATCTTTAAAAATTCAAATAAAGAGCTAAAATATTTTTAAATTTACAAAGCAAATATTCACCTGTATAATATTTTTATGAATCATTCAAAAGTAAATTTCAGACACTGAGACATTTATTTCTAAATGTTTCCTGTATATGTTCCTTAGATTGGAGAATTTTCTTATATAACAATACAATTTCAAAATCAGAACACAAAATTGAAACCAGAGCTATCCTTAAGTTGCATTAAGACCCAAGGGAAATATTTTTATGATACCCCTTCCTATATATACAATTTATTTTAAAATGTATTATAAAAAATATGGGCTCATATTCTTGTCTGGAGGATCCCATAAACAAAGGAGCCTGGAGGGCTATAGTCCAGAGAGTCGCAAAGAGTCAGACATGACTGAAGGGACTTAGCACATGGTGATTTAATGGTGACTTGGAATCATAGGTAGAGAAGAGTATTTATTTACTACTGTCCAAAATCTGCATGTGGAGATTTTTCATATTGTCAAAATACCATCTCTTCCTGGTCAGGTCTAGGAAACATTGCTTCACCTTTTTGTCAAAAATGTTACCCCTGGCTCATTTATTGTCTTCCAATATAAAAGAATGGGGTACTGACTGTTTTTACCCAATGCCTTAGGCCTATAGACAAATATGCATTGACTAATAGAGATATTCTTGCCTCTGCTGCTTCAAAACACCTTTTACTGTATTGCTGGCTGCATCATTACTCATGATACAACAACTCATGTAATGCAACATTCATGAATATGGCTTCCAGGGACTCTTTGAAAGGTTGTTAGCAAAAGTCATTTCTACACCCTTAAGTCATGAAATACTTCAATCAGCCCGCCTAAACAGTCCCAGCTCCTGGACATGTTTTTTTTTGTTTTCGTTTTTCTTATATGAGTTACTTTCCATGGTTCCTTGACAGCTGACCACTTCTAAATTACAACATGCCTCAGGGCTCACCACTGTAATATTTTCTATTAGCTCTAAACATAAAATCATTTAGTGTCTCACTAATTTCATCAATTTGTATTCATATACCCACTGCCCAGAACTCTAAATCCCAGGCTTGTAAAACCTATGTACCTAATGCTTTCTGTTGACTAGCTAATAAACATGAAAATTAACATTAGAAATCCAGCATTTCCTAATCACCTCTGACAAAGTAAAACACAGCAAAGCACAAAACTCAAAACTAGCCCCTTTCACTGTTACCATCCATCCTTTATTAAGCCCACACAACATCCCCCACCTAAATAATCACAACAGTAATCCAATTGATCCTTCTGCTTCTGTCCTGTATAAAAAGCAGTGAAAATGGGCCACTCAACGAACATGTCAGATTTTATCAGTTCTCTGCATGAACTCCTCTAAATAATTGCCCATCTTACTAACAACAACAACAAAGTCCTTTCTTTGGATCATAAAACTCAGCTTGAGTTAGATCATCTTCACCTCTAGCAGCTCTTCTGTTTACTCACTCAGACACAGCAACACTGGACTCTTTGCTCTTCTGAAGGGGAACAACTATCTTTTCTCTTCAGGTCTTTGCTTTTCTCTATGCCATGAATGCTTCCTCTGTAGATATCTTCATTTATCGTTCACTGATGTCACTACCAAACTTTCATCTTATTAGTAAATACTTCCCTATATGCGCTATGTAAACATTTCCCTAGAACACAATATATTGTTTACCTGACTTAATTGCCCTCATAGCACTTTACCTTCTTGGCCATATTAATATGTTTATTTATTTATTTATTGAGATTCTGTCCTGATTAGAATAGTAGATTCATGAAGGTAGCACCCTGGATACCTAGCTCACAGTGGGCATCTCATAAACAATGCTAAATGAATAGATGGACAAATAAGTGGTTCCTTCATCTTCTAATTCTGCTAGTCCACAGAAAATAATGAATACCTATGAAATATATTAAGAAAAGTTCCATGGAAATAAAAATAAGTAAGAAGACAAATATATCAGAAAAAAATAATATAACACTTGCTAAGTTTAAATCCACAATTGTTGAATGCCACTATACTTACATGTCTTCTGAAATATGGTTTAAAAAATATTCTTGGATCTAATTACAACAGAACCTGGTAAATGTCTTAGTATCCTTAGACTGCCACAACAAATACCATAAACTGGGTTGCTTAAACGACAAATATTTATGTCTCACAGCTCTGAAGGCTGGAAGTTGTAAATGAGGGTGCCAGCATGGCTGGGTATAATGAGAACCCTATTCTTGACTTCTTTAAAAGTCTGAGAGCAAGCTCTCTCTAGTCTGATACAAGTGCAGTTGCTCAGTTGTGTCCGACTCTTTGTGACCCCATGAATTTCAGCATGCCAGGCCTCCCTGTCCATCACCAACTCCCAGAGTTCACTCAAACTCATGTCCATTGAGTCGGTGATACCATCCAGCCATCTCATCCTATGTCATCCCCTTCTCCTCCTGCCCCCAATCCCTCCCAGCATCAGAGTCTTTTCCAATGAGTCAACACTTCGCATGAGGTGGCCAAAGTACTGGAGTTTCAACATTGGCATTATTCCTTCCAAAGAACACCCAGGACTGATCTCCTTTAGAATGGACTGGTTGGATCTCCTTGCAGTCCAAGGGACTCTCAAGAGTCTTCTCCAACACCACAGTTCAAAAGCATCAATTCTTTGGCACTCAGCTTTCTTCACAGTCCAAATCTCACAGTCATACAAGACCACTGGAAAAACCATAGCCTTGACTAGACAGACCTTTGTTGGCCAAGTAATGTCTCTGCTTTTGAATATGCTATCTAGGTTGGTCATAACCCTCCTTCCAAGGAGTAAGTGTCTTTTAATTTCATGGCTGCAGTCACCATCTGCAGTGATTTTCCAGCCCCCAAAAATAAAGTCTGACACTGTTTCCACTGTTTCCCCATTTATTTCCCAGGAGTGACCGGACCAGATGCCATGTTCTTAGTTTTCTGAATGTTGAGTTTTAAAGCAACTTTTTCACTCTCCTCTTTCATTTTCTTCAAGAGGCTTTTTAGTTCCTCTTCACTTTCTGCCATAAGGGTGGTGTCATCTGCATATCTGAGGTTATTGATATTTCTCCAGCAATCTTGATTCCAGCTTGTGCTTCTTCCAGCCCAGCATTTCTCATGATGTACTCTGCATAGAAGTTAAATAAGCAGGGTGACAATATACAGCCTTGACGTACTCCTTTTCCTATTTGGAACGAGTCTGTTTTTCCATGTCCAGTTGTGACTGTTGCTTCCTGACCTGCATACAGGTTTCTTAAGAGGCAGGTCAGGTGGTCTGGTATTCCCATCTCTTTCAGAATTTTCCACAGTTTATTGTGATCCATGCAGTCAAAGGCTTTGGCATAGTCAATAAAGCAGAAATAGATGCTTTTCTGCAACTCTTTTGCTTTTTCCATGATCCAGCAGATGTTGGCAATTTGATCTCTGGTTCCTTTGCCTTTTCTAAAACCAGCTTGAACATCTGGAAGTTTACAGTTTACGTATTGCTGAAGCCTGACTTGGAGAATTCTGAGCATTACTTTACTAGCGTGTGAGATGAGTGCAGTTGTGTGGTAGTTTGAGCATTCTTTGGCATTGCCTTTCTTTGGGACTGGAATGAAAACTTTCCTTTTCCAATCCTGTGGGCACTGCTGAGTTTTCCAAATTTGCTGGCATATTGAGTGCAGCACTTTCACAGCATTATCTTTCAGGATTTGGAATAGCTCAACTGGAATTCCATCACCTCCACTAGCTTTGTTCGTAGTGATGCTTTCTAAGGCCCACTTGACTTTACATTCCAGGATCTGGCTCTAGGTCAGTGATCACACTATCGTGATTATCTTGGTCGTGAAGATCTTTTTTGTACAGTTCTTCTGTGTATTCTTGTCACCTCTTCTTAATATGTTCTGCTTCTCTTACTGATACAAAAAGGGCACCAATTCCATCACATTCATGATCTAATTACATCTGGAAGGCCTCATCTTCAAATACAATCAAAATGGAGATTATGTTTTCAACATATGAATTCTGTGGGTATACAAACATTCAGACACATGGGTAAGTCATGCATGTGTGTACTAAGTTGCTTCAGTCATGTCCGACTCTTTGTGACCCTATGAACTGCAGCCTGCAAGGCTCCTCTGTCCATGGGATTCTCCATGCAAGAATACTGGAGTGGGTTGCCATTTCCTTCTCCAGGCAATCTTCCCGACCCAGGGATCAAAGCCACGTCTATTAGGTTTACCTCCTTTGGCAGGCAGGTTCTTCACTACTAGCATTACCTAGGAAGCCTCCTTTGGTAAGTCTACAACGTTTATTGAATGACTGCTATAATCCTGGAATTATATTTGTTTCTAAGGATACATTATACTGAAGAATTTGAATCTTTGCCCTAAAGAAAATACTATCTTATTGAAAAGACAGGTAAAGAAGCAATTAAAATATTTTTAGATAATAGTCAATAATGTAAAGAAAATAAACTTGGTATTATCATAGAAATAAATTGATGTTTTACTGTCATGACAAGGATCTCTTGGGTTCTCCAATAAAGTGACATTTCAATTCAAAACTGTACAACAAAAAGTAAAGCTACTTAAATATATGGAGAATTATAATTCTAACTGGATGCCAAAACTTTTCCAAAGGTTCTGAAACTGAAAGATGCTTGATATGTTCAAAGGAATGAAAGACTAGGGAATTCTGAATTGCAGTAATGGATATACGTCATCTTCTGTGAGAGACGAAATTAAAGTGGCATACTTTTGGGCCAGATCAGGTAGCACCTAAGTCATTGTAAGAAGTTAGAATTTTAATCTGATTAAATGGGAAGTTATTGGATTCTCTTACTGAGAGGAATTGTGTAATTTGTTTGATACTCTAGAAATGGCACCAGGCTGCTATCTAAAAGAACTATATGAAAGAACAAAATAAAGACAGAGCCAATCAATTCAGTACATTATAGAAGTCTGAACAAATAGCTTAAAGTAGGGGAGAGTAGGAAAAATGAACAGAATGTCCCATGTATTGATGAACAACTTGCTGCTGATTGGTTGTGGGGGCATGGAAGGAAATATTAAGAATCAAGAATGACTCCTATATCTCTGAACAAGTATCTGCTGGGTAATGTAGAGAAGGAAGGTGCTTGATGGCAGGGCATAGATTTTGTGTGGTTAAAAACATATATTTCAATTTTATAGGCTTAGATACACAATACAAATCCAAACACAAGACATAAATATATAGTTCAGTTCAGTTCAGTCACTCAGTCTTGTCCGACTCTTTGCGATCCCATAAACCACAGCACGTCAGGCCTCCCTGTCCATCACCAACTCCCAGAGTCCACCCAAACCCATGTCCATTGTGTCGGTGATGCCATCCAACCATCTCATTCTCTGTCGTTCCCTTATCCTCCTGCCCTCAATCTTTCCCAGCATAATGGTCTTTTCAAATGAGTCAGCTCTTCACATCAGGTGGCCAAAGTATTGGAGTTTCAGCTTCAACATCAGTCCTTTCAGTGAACACCCAGGACTGATCTCCTTTAGGATGAACTGGTTGGATCTCCTTGCAGTCTAAGGGACTCGCAAGAGTCTTCTCCAACACCACAGTTCAAAAGCATCAATTCTTCTGTGCTCAGCTTTCTTTATAGTCATCCATACATGACCACTGGAAAAACCATAGCCTTGACTAGACAGACTTTTGTTGACAAAGTAATTCTTCTGCTATTTTAATAGGCTGTCTAGGTTAAGCATCTTTTAATTTCATGGCTGCAGTCATATATAATAGTCTATTGTGGTGGAGGGTAAGTCTATAAATTCAAATCATCAGTATATATAAACCTTTTAAAGACAGTGAGTTGAGTGAAATCATGGAAAAGAATACATATGGTAGTAGATATATACAGTTTGGAATTTGGGGAATGACCAAAGAGCAAGAAAAAAATGTTAAAATAGTAGAAAGATTCACTTTTTTCAATTGTTTTATAGGACAGGTAGTGAAATATGCATAAACATTTAAAATATCAAACTCTCATTTTTAATAAAGGTCATTAACATTTCCTTTATTGAAAGTCATACTTGACAGATGAATTGTGACGTTCAAGTTCTATCAAAGGTACTAGCCCAAATACTTCATTACTCTAATAAGAATTATAATTTTTAATTTAGAGAAATTAATATTTCTCAAGGAAGAACAATGTCAATATTCTATATAAAATGTCTAAATATGCAGACATACAGTTTAGTAAGCGAATCTTAAAATGTCCATAAGCACAAACATAAATATAACAAGTATGCTTATTCAAATAAAAGCAGCATAACATCATTATGGAAGACAGTATTGAGATTCCCTATAAAACTAAGAATAAAAATACTATATGACCTAAAAATCCCACCACTGGGCTTATGCCTTAAGGAGATCATAACTGAAAATGATACATGTACCCCAATGTTCTTTGCAGCACTATTCACGATAGCTAGGACATGGAAGCAACCTAGATGTCCATTGACAGATGAATGGATAAAGAAGCTGTGGTACATATATACAATGGAATGTTAGTCAACCACAAAAAAGAATGCATTTGAGTCAGTTAAAATGAGGTGGATGAACCTAGAGCCCATCATACAGTGTGAAGTCAGGAAAAGAAAAACAAATATTGAAATACTAATGCCAAATATGTAATCCAGAAAGATGGTACTGATGAACCTATTTTAGGGCAGAAAGGGAGATGTAGATATAGAGAAAAGAATTTTGGACATGGGATTGGGGGCTGGAAAGAGAGGGTAGGACAAATGGAGAGAACAACATGGAAACATACACTATCGTATGTAAAACAGCAGTGGGAATTTGCTGCGTGACTCAGGAAACTCAAACCAGGGCTCTGTGACAACCTAGAGGGATGCGCTGGGGTGGGAGTTGGGAAGGAGATTCAAGAGGGAGGGCACATATGTATACCTATGGCTGAATCATGTTGATGTATGGCAGAAACCAATATGATATTATAAAGCAATTATTATTTAATTAAAAATAACAAAAAAAAAAAAACAGCATGGCATTGGTAACAGAATAGACAAATTCATGGACTGAAAAGAAAGGACAGAATATTCTATTATTGTCATAATAGACCTTAAATTTCATTGCACTTATAGCATGTCACTTTAAGAAAGTGATGCACTTATTCTGGTAGCTCTACCTCAAAATAGACATGTATGTAAAGTTGTAAAACCACTATTAAAATATAAGTGAACAGTGATTTTTTTTTTCCCACAAATAGTAAAAACTTGGGAGTTTTTTTGCATTGCATGCATGTAGGTTGCTGGAAAGGTTTCATGAGATTGTCAGTCTTGCTCATTGGGTAAATGACTCAGGATGATGGCCTTGTTATGTCCACATATTAAAACTCAAAATATTCCTAAGAAAATATTTCTTTTTATTTCTTTAACACTGATGTTGTTTTCACATAAGATGCATGTAAATTACTTGTATTTGAAATAATTTTTCTACTATCAAATGTCAGGTTATTAAATTTATTTTTTTTATTTCTCTATGGAACAGGCTGATTTTCCATTGTGTAAAAATGTCACAGAACAGCTGTGACCTTATGTTTGGAGATGACTGGCACAATGAAGTGTCAGAGCAAGGGAAAATGCCATTCTCTGATGAAATGAGCTGCTTCTATCACATTAATCATTGTTTATAATTACTAACACAGGTGCAGACAGCTGAATCTAAGATAACTAATAAAATTACTATTTATTATAATATTCCTGGTAACCATTAAATTGGAAAAGAAATTAAACATGTAGTTAGGTCATCATATGTCACATAAATGAAAGAGCTAGGTTATTCACATGGGTAGGACTATGGGCTAATTCTAAGTCAGCGTCTATTTTTATCATGTTTTGGAACTTTAAAAAACATTTTTATTTCTTGATATTTCGTATTTTTTCTTAGGTTGGAAATAACAAGTGGAATTTTTAACATTCAGGTATCATTCCTCTTACAGACAAAAGCACTGAAAGCACTGAGCTTTTCCTTTCACTTTAATAGGAAATAGGGCACTTACAGCTAGGATGGTATACTGGAACATATTTCCACAAGATTTTTTTTTCTTTTTATCTCACTGACTGTTGAGAAGTGAGCCTGCTTTTAATTCCATGTACTCAACCTTGACAATCTTTCTCTTATATTTATGAGTATGTATCCACAATGTGTCATAGTTTGCATTATTTACAATCCCCAGTTTTAACAAGCCTATGAATAAAATGTAAATAGTAAGTAAATAGATGACCACTAAAAGTTTACTTTGGATAGATTCTTATACCTGCTTTAGAAATAGAGGTCTTAGTATGATTACTTGTTTACTAAAACTAAAAGAAATTATATCAAGACCTTAACTATATTCATAATTCGTTACTTCTAAAGAATGACAGGTATACTTCCTGTTGTTTAAATATAATGACATTAGGGAAAAATATAAATGGGAACATGAATAAAGAGCATGAAGTCATACTTAGGAAATGAAAATTTATTTAGTAAACTTTTTTTTAACTTTTATTTTATTTTTAAACTTTACAATATTGTGTCAGTTTTGACAAATATCGAAATGAATCCGCCACAGGTATACATGTGTTCCCCATCCTGAACCCTCCTCCCTCCCCATACTCTCCTTCCTCCCCATACCATCCCTCTGGGTCATCCCAGTGCACCAGCCCCAAGCATCCAGTATCGTGCATCGAACCTGGACTGGCGACTCGTTTCATACATATTTTACATGCTTCAATGCCATTCTCCCAAATCTTCCCACCCTCTCCCTCTCCCACAGAGTCCATAAGACTGTTCTATATGTCAGTGTCTCTTTTGCTGTCTCGTACACAGGGTTATTGTTACCATCGATAAGTTCTATTTTGTACTTGTCACACTTTCAATTTTCTTCTCATTGGAGACAGCAAACCTTTAAACATTTAAAAATATAGTTCAATAGATTATTACTTAGAAAAAATCAATTTGAAACCACAGTAAGATACCACTAAAACTTCTTAGAATGGCTAAGATCCCAGTCTTATTTGTACTAAGTGCTGATGAGGGTATGAAGGAAGTGGAAGTCACATACATTTCTGTTAGAAGATTCTGTATAGTCAATTTGGAAAACAAATTGCTCTTTACAAAGCTTGTGTAAACTGACTATAAGAACCAGAAATTCAAGGTATTTACTCAAAGGTATGAGTACTGTATTCAACTTAATTCAAAGCTACCAAAACCTGAAAACAGCCTAAATGTCCCTCAGCTGATGAAATGATAAAAAATCAAAAGCACATCAATACAATGAGGTACTACTGAACTAAAGGAAACAACAAATTACTGACACAGGAATGTCAATATCAATGTGGAATAATGTCACATTCATAACGCTAAGTGAACAAAGACAGAGCCAACTCTCTACATACTGTGAGAGTTCATTTGAATGAATTTTTGAGTTAAGCAAAAGTTACACTGACAGAAGTCAGGGCATTGGTTTCCAGGAGATCAAGTGAAGGCAAAGGTCATTTACAAGAAATATAGGAGGGAATTTGAAGCACATAGTACTTTATCTTGACTTTGGCTGTAGATACACAATTCCATGTATTGTTAAAATTCTCCCACATCTATACATTAAAAATCACAACTTTTGTTGTAGACAATTTAGGTCTAAATCAAACTGTAACAAAAGTTATATACCTCTCAAAAGACAGAGACAGTTGTAAGATGAAGAATGTCTTGTTTGAAAATTATAATTTGGAAAACTCTACCTCATAATAAATCCTTTTCTCTATAATGTTTTCTATTTTTTAAAATGTGTTCTTTCTTCTTATCCATGCATTAGATAAAAATAGAGTTCTAATAAATAACAGAAACAAAACCTAAAATCTTTGAGCAGGTAAAATAAAAAATAGTTTATCAGAACAATACTTATCCTTGGTGTCTATAAAGCTGATAAATGTAAACCATTATTTTTTCTAAAAATGCATTTGAGCAAACTACCCTAAGAAATAATAAATACAGAAATGATCAACCAAGGCACATATTTTTCCATACCAAAGCAACAAACCATCCATTTTTTTCTGTATAGTTAATTTATTTTAAAGTAATTAATATTTTCCATGACTGATTTTAGCCTGCTGGATTCTGATAATAATCTTTTACAAGCAACAGATCCAAACAACTGACAGAAAATATAATTCAATATCATAGAAGATATTTAGCATCCAAAGTATATAAAGAAAAAGATGAAAAACCTATAGGATTTAGAACAAAGTTCACAAATAGAATGAAGAACTCCCAGAATTAAAAGTCTTTAGAGAAATTAAAGATATGAAAGGGAGCTCAATCTTACAAGCTACCAGCAAACTATAAACTAAAGTAATTAAAAGCTATTATTTCAAACCAAAATTCTGGGAAAAAATAAAGAAGTATATAGATTCAGATATTGACAAGATTATAGATAAAATTATTTTTCTTAAATGATTCTGAGGGAGTGAATTGTTACTACTATTTTGAGAGCAACTGTCAGCAGCTGAAAACTTTGCAGTTGAAAACTTACATGAAAATAAAACTAGATCATAAAATGCAGTTGCAAGTGGACAATAAAGTGAAGATGTGAAAAAAAAAAAATAAAGTGAAGATGTGGATTATACATTTTGTTGCTAAACATTCACATGAAATAACACACACATAATGCTCTAAATGGTAAATGGATATTTGACATGTATATCAAATTAAATTAAAGGACTAGGGTCAGAGTCTTTAGAACTTAGCCAGGGAAATGGATTTATAATCTTGAATAAAGCTAAGGTTAGCCATAGCCATATCTACATTGTTTGATTTCTAACACTATCAAAAATAAAATCGATTAGCATTATTTTTTTATTTTTGGAAAAATGTTGCCTTCAATTATTTCTAATACATTTCTTTATGCTTCTGAAAAGAGAGAAAAGTAAATTTTAATGAAAATTTGATTTTTCAGTTAAATTTTCAATGTGGTCCTTATGTATAAAATGAGGCAAGTCAGGATACTAGTTTTGTACAATTGTTGATGTCTCATGTAGAAACAATAGCATAAATAGCTAATTCTTTACTATGTTTATTTGACAAAATCTAGCTTGCCTGGAGAATCCCAGGGACGGGGGAGCCTGGTGGACGTCTATGGGGTTGCATAGAGTCGGACACGGCTGAAGCGACTTAGCAGCAGCAGCAGCAGCTTAGAAGTAGGTTTTCTACTTGTAAAATATTGGTCTTTTTATATTTTCTCTATAAAACAGAATTTCACCAACCACAGATACTGGAAAAAAGTGTTCATCAATAGGCCTTGGTTTTAAAGATTTTAAAAACCTTGATTCCTAACAAAGAGCATGTATTTTATCATCCTGCTGAGATCTAGTAAGTGACAGATATGTGCAAAGACCCTATGATAGCAACAGTAGTTAAGACAGTTAAAAGCTAAAGTAGCACTCTGCATTTTGGATGACTAAATGAAGAACACAGTCAGCTAGTCATTAATTCTGCCTATATGTGCAGCTTTTGAGACTTTAGTACATTAGGTTGAACAGTATTTTTAGTAGTATAAAACTAAATGTAAGATAACCTCGTAAAAGGCAGTGAAGACAGAATATCAAATCATTAAAAATAAATAGGCTACTTTGAAATATCCAACTGAGAAAAAGTCCTAGGAAGTAAAAACTGTTATGATGTCCTACTTCCAAAGAAAGTTAAGACTCAGCCAAGAATAAGATTGACTGAATGTCTATTTTTTTCTCTTTGAATAAAAATACATGTTTAGGATTTAATATGTTACCTGAATTGTATGTCAGAATTTATCATTGTTCAAATTTGTGCTGTGTTTTTGATTCTCTCACATTTCCATACACATGTGTAAGCACAGACCCAATTATTTTATTATGTAGTGTTTGGTTCACTAAATAATGTTTGGATTAATTTGGTGTTCCAGCAATGACAGTCAGATAAAGAACTGAAACAAGTCAGGGGGGCTACATCATTTCACTCAAATGTAGGCAGAAGAATGAAAATTCATTTAAGCACTTTAATGATTGAAAAGCAACTTTTCACTTGTAGCAATTTAATTCATTGATTATAGTATAATCATAGGGTCTAAATTAACCAAAACTACAGATTTTAATTGGAAACCTTTCCTTTCCTGTTTATCAGATTTGTCTGAATATGATGAAGCAATTAGGAAAAAGAAGCAACTGCTACTGCTGCTGCTGCTAAGTCGCTTCAGTCATGTCCGACTCTGTGTGACCCCATGGACTGCAGCCCACCAGGCTCCTCCATCCATGTGATTCTCCAAGCAAGAGTACTGGAGTGGGGTGCCATTGCCCTCTCCAAAAGAAGCAACAGAGCCACTAAAATACAGGCAGAGCTAATTTATCATAACTCATAAGAGCTAAATTGATCCATTAAGTGCCTGGACTTTCCTGTTGGTGCTTTTCTTTGATATGCAAATGAGAATTCTATTTTTTAAAGCAGGAACAAGACAATGACTAGGTAGAATAGACATAGTTAACAAGTAAGCCTACCTACTAAACATTTATTCTCAATTTAGCACTCTGTTTTGAAATCTCTCTTTATTTCCCAGGATTAATTGCTTCTGCAGTGCATAATTATAAAAATCAGGTGACAATATAGTTTCATGGAATGACAAAAAATATATATTATTAGCCCCACTCCCCCTTAAGGTTATAAAGTACTATGACAATCAGGAGAAGTTTTGAATATGGAACGGCAGGTTTTCAATAACCTAGAATACAGAATATGATCAAAGCAAATTAACAAATGAGGTCTTCTAGGTTTTTGGTCTGGGTGATGGACTGAAAGATCATGCCACTTATGAGTTGGGAAAAACTGAGCAATCAAGAGACTAGAAGACTGAATTAGAAAAAATAAGATTCTGTTTTAAAACTGTTTGAGTTAGGTGACTCTTGGAGATTATGGTGAAGACACCAAGTAGGGAGTTTTATACTGGAGCATACACATTGGGTGCACCCCGGATCTCATTTATCACCTGGTGCCACCATTTACCCACCAGACACAGGCACTGCCTTCACTGCTGCCCATACCTGCTCAAATATTGTTCTTGCACTATTAGCATCACCTTGGGTTAACCAATTTATTGCAAGGCAAAAGTGAATGAAGAGCAAAAATCAATAGAGGCATGCCTCTTATTGTGCTTCACTTCACTGAGCTTTGTAAAGATTGCATTTTTTACAAATTGAATGTTTGTGGCAACAATGTGTGAAACAAGTCTACTGCCACCATTTTCCCAACAAGATTTGCTCACTTCATGTCTCTGGCTCAATTTTGGTAATTCTCACAATATTTTAAAATTTTTCATCATTGTTATATTTGTTATGATGGCCTGTGATTAGTTATTTTGATGTTACTATTGCAAATTATTATGACTTGCTGAAGTCTCAGATAGTAGCACTTTTTAGCAATAGAGCACTTTAAAATTAAGTTGTGTACAAAATTTTAATAGATACACTATTAAACACTTATGTAGGGTACAGTATATTACGAACATAACTTTTATATTCACTGGGAAACAAAAAATTCGTGTAATTTGTTTTACTGAAATACTCACTCTACTGTGGTGGTCTGGAATAAAAGTTGTAATATCTCAGAGGTATGCTCAAGTGTCTTTCCTCCATGTGAAACAAACTCTATGGTTCAATATACACCATTATCCAAGGGCTGTTGTTGCTGCTGCTGCTAAGTCACTTCAGTCGTGTCCGACTCTGTGTGACCCCATAGACGGCAGCCCACCAGGCTTCCTGTCCCTGGGATTCTCCAGGCAAGAACACTGGAGTGGGTTGCCATTTCCTTCTCCAATGTATGAAAGTGAAAAGTGAAAGTGAAGTCGCTTAGTTGTGTCCGACCCTCAGCAACCCCATGGACTGCAGCCTTCTAGGCTCCTCTGTACATGGGATTTTCCAGGCAAGAGTACTGGAGTGGGGTGCCATTGCCTTCTCCAAGGGCTAGACTTGTCTAAAGTTATTTTTAATTATCCACAATAGCATTCCCTTTGAAAATAAATTTATTAAATGTAAATTCACTTCTCAGACTCACTTTTACAGAATCTGAACTAACATCCAAATCAAAAGAAAAACCACAATTAGAAATGCATATGTAATAAATCATAGCATAAAAGATATTTAAACAACTGGGCTCATACATCATTATAAGGATAATGAAAGTAGAGACTTAGTTGATCATAAAAACGTAATTCTTAAAAGAGCAAATGTATACTCATCTTGCATAATGACAGAAAAACTATCACACTGAATATTACATTGTGTAATGACATGAAATAAGTTGGCTTCTTCAACAGGACACAAAAGTGTTTCTAAGGACCCGGGATAGAAGACATTATTGAAGGCAGTTGAGAAGAAGCAGAGGAATGCAATTTTGAAAAACTATTCTGAAACTCACCAAAATAAAATCTACACTGGAAGTGATGAAGAATATAATTCCCTCATATAGGCAATAAAAATCTAAGATATGTAGACATGAGAAACTAATAGAATGTAGATGGAGAAAATACAAAGAGAAGAAAAGATGGATCACAGAAGAAAATGTGACAATAAACAAATAAAAATTAAATATTAATACATAATGGTAACCGTAAAATGTTATAATAAAGTCACACATGCTTTACACTAATCAAATTTTAACCAGAATGTGATGAGAGGTGCCTTGAAAAGTAACATTATTTAAAACTTTTTGACAATTTAGTTGTCCTTCATACATTGGGACCCAGATACTTCAGTGGTAAAAATCAATTCAAAGAACATTTAATATATTTCCTAAATTTTATATACAAGAATATTTTAACCATTTTCTTCTTGTATAAAAGCAATGTGAAATTTCAGAGTGAGTTATTTAATAACTTTTGGTACGTTCTTAAATATAGACAAACATTAAAGTTGCATTTTTTTCAACATACATTTTGATTACTCTGAAAATAACTCTAAACACTCCTATCTACCATAGGCAAATTGAAGTATTTGTATGCAGGCTGACCTACAACTGACATATGTGTGTGTGTGCCCACTCTCTTGTGACCTCATAAACTGCAGCATTCCAGGCTTCCCTGTCCTTCACCATCCCCTGGAGCTTGCTCAAACTCATGTCTATCAAGTCGGTGATGCCACCCAATCCAACCATCTCATCCTCAATCTTTTCCAGCATCAGAGTCTTTCCTAATAAGTTGGTTCTTGGCATCAGGTGGCCAGAATATTGGAGTTTCAGCTGTAGGGTCAGGCCTTACAATGAATATTCAGGGTTGATTACTTTTAGGATTGACTGGTTGGATCTCCTTGCTGTCCAATTGACTCTCAAATATATTTTACAGCACCACTGTTCAAAAGCAACAATTCTTCGGTGCTCTTATGGTCCAACTCTCACATTCACACACGACTACTGGAAAAATATTAGCTTTGACTAGATGGACCTTTGTTGGCAAAGTGATGTCCCTGCTTTTTAATACACTGGCTAAGTTCATCATAGCTTTTCTTCCAAGGAGCAAGAGTCTTTTAATTTCATGGATGCAGTCACTGTACACAGTGATTTTGGAACCCAAGAAAATACAATCTCTCACTGTTTCCATTGTTTTCCCATCTATTTGCCATGAAGTAATGGGACCAGCTGCCATGATCTTTGTTTCTTTCTTTTTTTTTTTTTTTGAATGTTGAGTTTTAAGCCAGCATTTTCACTCTCCTCTTTCACTTTCATCAAGAGGCTCTTTAGTTCCTCTTTGTTTTCTGCCATAAGGGTGGTGTTATCTGCATAGCTGAGGTTATCTATATTTCTCCCAGCAGTCTTAATTCCAGCTTGTGCTTCATCCAGTCCGGGATTTTGCATGATGTACTCTGCATATAAGTTAAACAAGTAGGGTGACAATATACAGCCTTGACATACTCCTTTTCTAGATAGTTAATAGTGATTTCCAAAACAATCAATGAGATTAGTTGCAAACAGTTAAAATCACTAAAAATAATAGGTTGCAAATTTCATTACTCTTCTTTTTCTGTCACATATTCTTTTCACAGAAATAATTAACATAATATACACTTGCAATTTCTTTAAGTAATGATGTGTGGACAAGTAAAATTAAAAACTTATACTTGTTCAAATCATTTTATTTAGTAATGTTCGTATTTTTTGAGAAAGTTAGGTAAATAATTATGTTTGATTTTGAAAGTGCATGTTGATTTTGCTAAGGATCATTGCTAAGTATAAAGATCAAGAAAACACTTTATGATTAAGGAAAGAATCTTACTATATACACTTCTATTCAGCATTGTACTAGATGTTCTACCCGAGTCAGTTTGGCTATAAATATTAATAAATATAAAGCACACAGGTTGGAAAACAAAAAGTAGAATTACATCTATTCAAGGATTATATAATCTTGTATGTAGATAATCTTAAGAATCCACTAAAACTATCTGAATTAACAAATACTCAGCAAGTTTACAAAACATAAAATCAATATAACAATCAACACTATTTCTATACACTAGCAATGAAATTCAGGAAAAATTCCACTTGCAATAACAGAAACAATGGACTATTCAGGAAAAAGTTAACCAGGAAGAAGTGCAAGACTTGTACACTGAAAGCTATAAAACACTGTTGAATGAAAATAAAGAAAAGCTACATGAATGGAAAGACATCTATCTTCATGGAATAGAAGACAACAGCAAGATGTCAATGTTCCACAAACTGACTTACAAGCACAACACATTCCCTATGAAAAACTCAGCTGCATGATATTTTAGCAGAAATTGAAATCAGATTTCTAAAATTACTATGGAAATGCAAGGTATCCAGATTAGCCAAAATAAATCTTGAGATAAAGAAAAGACCAAACTTGCTTTGGTCTTTTATCAGAACTCTATGTAATTGTAGCTACTTTAAAAATACTGTTAGGCAGTTCCCTCAAATGTTAAGCAGAATTCTCTTATGATCAAGTAATTTTACCCTGTTATATACCCAAGAGAAATGAAAACATATGTCTCAATAAGAACATGTACATAAACAATCTTAGTAGTTTTATTCCTTATAGCCAAAAATTGGAAATAATTCACATGTTGTTCACTGGATAAGTGAATAAATAAGATGTTTTTCATCCATATAATGAGATATTGTTTGGTAATACAAAGAATGATGTCCTGCTCCAGTCATAACATGGACATTGAAAACCTTATAATAAGTGACAGAAGCCAGATATAAGGCTACATACAATTCCAGTTATATGAAATATACATATTATCAAATTCGTAAAGATATAAAGTAGATTAGTGGTTGCCCAGTGCTGGGAGGGAAGGGTTAATGAATGGAGATTGCCTGCTAACGTGTGCCGGTGTTTTTTGTTTTGTTTTTTTTTGGTATGATGAAATATCTTAAAATTAGACAATGGTGATAACTGCACAACTCTGAGAATATACTAAAAATCACTAAATTATTTTTAAAGGGTGAATTTTATGACATGAGAGTTATCTCAATAATGAAGGTTTTATAAAGATCAAACATAAATATATTAATACTTCTATTATTCTGGATACTAATGATACAATTTATAATTTTTAATCATTTCTTCCCATGTTTTTTATATGACTACATGTCTACATTAAGAGACTTTGCCTTTGTTATACCTCATTAAAACAGTATGATTATATAGATTTTCATTCAAGTTTTATTGATAATAAATATTTTCAATTTTTATGTTGACTTCAGATAATCATGGTTTTAATAATATTTATTAAAATACACACTTTGGCATATATCTTTTAGTCACATCTTGCTTATTTATTTTCAACATAATTTCCAAGTGATCTTATTCACCCTAGGCTATGGATCTTATAGTAGTTTCTTAAATCATTGAATTTACTTTTGGAGAATAAACAGATACTTTTGTTCCTTTCCTTTTATTAATTATATCAAGAGGATATAAATATATTATTTCTTTCAGTAGAAGCTTATTTTAATTACTAGATGACATTTTCCATTTCAGTCAGGCAATTAAGCAATGTACACGAATGAAATAAAGGGATGGATATACAAGGAGAAAGTGACCTCAGCTTTCTTTGTTTTTCTGTTTTTTTTTTTCTTTTTTTCTTCAATAAACAAGTCAAAGCAAGCATGGAAAGGAGAAAATTTTAATTTCTTAAACACTCTCGAATGTTGGAAAATTCTATAAACATGATGTCAGTAACTTTCAATTTCTTTAAACTTAATTCCACACAAATTACAGTCATCTACATAATAAGTACTTAGGAATACAATATCTTTGAAGTCTGTCAAGTTGATCTCTAAAGAGCTTTGTTACTCATTTTATACCCTGCCATTACTGCCCATCAACTAACCTTTGTCTTTCTTTTACTTACCTTTTACCACAAAACTAACCCAAATTTAGGTGAAAGTGTGCAGTTTAAATGGTAAATAATTAAAAAGTAAGCTGCCAGCTCATCAATGGCAGTGTATTATTTTGTCACAATTTTAAGAACAAATCACTTGTTTCTTTAACAACAACAAAAAAATAGTTATTGCTATTGTAATCAGAGGTAAGGTATTTCAGGTATTTCTATTGACAGTAAATTCCACAGAAAAGTAATGGGCGTGTTCTAATGGATAAAATAGCTGACATGGCATATTTCCTAACAGTGATGTCAACAAAAAGCTTTTAGAATAAAAAGTAAATGATGTAACAGTTTACAGCCTTAAAAACTTCAATGTTATTTATCTTTCTGCAATGTGAATGGGACAGATTTATAAGCCATTTCTAGTCTCCGCTGATAATTCATTGAATAAACATGCTTTCAGGCCGTTGTATACAAAAAATCATGTAAGTGGTGACTCAGATGCCAGATTTTCAAAAAACTTTAAAACAAATAAGACTTTTAACATTGTAATTCACCAGTTACAATTGGATTTCATGTTTGTTTTGTAACTGACATTTTAACAGGGGAAAGCACTTTTCTGAGTGACTCTCTAGCTGTTCATCAGACATTCATGTTCCTGCCATTTGAATGGGTGGGATCAACAGCTGATTAATATTATGATTCTATTCTCAGATAGTTTGTCCTTTTCGTCATTTCTGTTCACATTTTTGTTACCATAATAAATCTTATCAGATATCACTATAATTTTATTTTTTCATGGTAGTAAACAAAACCTGATTCGAAGAATTGACTCATTTGAAAAGACCCCAATGCTGGGAAAGATTGAAGGCAAGAGGACAAGGGACAACAGAGGGTGAGATGGTTGGATGGCATCACCGATTCAACTGACATGAGTTTGAGTAAACTCTGGGAGTTGGAGATGGACAGCTCATGGGGTCACAAAGAGTCGGACATGACTGAGAGACTGAACTGAACTGAAACAACAAAGTTCAACATAAATCCATTGATTAAAAAGTACAATAGTGAAGTGAAAGTAGCTCAGTCGTGTCCAGCTGTTTGTGATCCCATGATTTCTCCTGGAATTCTCCAGACCAGAATCCTGGAATGGGTAGGCTTTTCCTCCTCCAGCGCATCTTCCCAACCTAGAGATCAAACCCAGGTTTCCTGCATTGCAGGTGGATTCTTTACCAACTGAACCACAACAATAATCATTGACTATTTCTAGCATTTTTAGAATTGAGAAGATTTTAACTTAAGGTTTCAATACTATAGGTCAATTCTCTATTAATGCAAACTAAAGCAGACTAAGCATTTTTTTTTTTTGCAGAAAATACTAGATTTTATAATCCATTTGAAGGTGGAATTAATTCCCATTTAGAAGAAACTACACTTTAATAATATGGCATTAAATAACTCACACAGATTCAGTTACTTTTGTTTACATGTGTGCGTGCGTGCGTGCTAAGATGTTTCACTTATGTCCAACTCTGTGATTCTATGGACTGCAGCCCACCAGGCTCCTCTGTCCATGGATTCTCCAGTTAAGAATACTGGAGTGGGTTGCCATGCCCATGTTCGGGGGATCTTCCTGACCCAAGGATCGAATCCCCATCTTTTATGTTTCCCAAACTGGCTGGAGTGTTCTTTACCACTATTGACACCTGGGGAGCCCTGTGCTTATATATGCAAATCAAATTTTAAATTTTGTTAGATTGTTACTGTCCATTAAAGATGGGTACTTCAGAGGGAAAAAAAATCATCAAAATGATAATTTTTTAATTTTTCTAATGCCAAATAGATATTTTTAATATTCAAAAGCAGATACATTACTTTGCCAACAAAGGTCCATCTAGTCAAGGCTATGGTTTTTCCAGTGGTCATGTATGAATGTGAGAGTTGGACTGTGAAGAAAGCTGAGCGCCAAAGAATTGATGCTTTTGAACTGTGGTGTTGGAGAAGACTCTTGAGAGTCCCTTGGACTGCAAGGAGATCCAACCAGTCCATTCTAAAGGAGATCAGTTCTGAATGTTCTTTGGAAGGACTGATGCTAAACTGAAACTCCAATACTTTGGCCACCTCATGTGAAGAGTTGACCCATTGGAAAAGACTCTGATGCTGGGAGGGATTGGGGGCAGGAGGAGTAGGGGACGACAGAGGATGAGATGGCTGGATGGCATCACCAACTCAATGAACATGAGTTTGGGTGAACTCTGGGAGTTGGTGATGGACAGGGAGGCCTGATGTGCTGCAGTTCATGGGGTCACAAAGAGTCGGACATGACTGAGCAACTGAACTGAACTCAACTGAATGATTATCTTGACTGATAAGAGTGATAGAATTTTAAAACACATTGCATAATAGGCTTACTTCACTCTAGCCAGAAAGAAAAACACCAATACAGTATACTAATACATATATACGGAATTTAGAAAGATGCTAACAATAACCCTGTGTACGAGACAGCAAAAGAGACACTGATGTATAGAACAGTCTTATGGACTCTGTTGCAGAGGGAGAGGGTGGGAAGATTTGGGAGAATGGCATTGAAACATGTATAATATCATGTATGAAACGAGTCGCCAGTCCAGGTTCGATGCACTATACTGGATGCTTGGGGCTAGTGCACTGGGACGACCCAGAGGGATGCTATGGGGAGGGAGGAGGGAGGAGGGTTCAGAATGGGGAACACATGTATACCTGTGGCAGATTCATTTTGATATTTGGCAATACTAATACAATTTGTAAAGTTTAAAAATAAAATAAAATAAAAAAAACCACATTGCAACTTAATAACAATATATAAACCATTAAATGTATTTTAATCATTTTACTATAGATTCTGTAAGTTAAGAGATGCATAGAACTAGTTTAGCCATCTGGCATTCCAAGTGGCTCAGAGGTAAAAAGAATCTACCTGCCAATACAGGAGACCCAGTTTTGATCCCTGGCTCAGGAAGATCCCCTGGAGAAGGAAGTGACAACTCACTCCAGTCTTGTCACCTGGAAAATCCTATGTAGAGAGGAGCCTGTATAGTCTATGGGGTTGCAAAGATTCTGACACATCTTAGCAACTAAACAGCAGCAGCAACAGCAATAATAGGATGAGGAAGAAAAAAAAGAGTTCTGTTATCTGTAAGAAGTCAGAAATTGCTTTATACCAATCTTCATAAATCTCCTTAAACTGCAGAAGAAAAAAAATGAGGCAAGTACATTTTTGTCAGTAATAGACAATTCTCCTTAACCTCCTTGCATTATCAGTTTCATTTTTGCTCTTTTTAGAATGGTCATTTTTCTCTCTGGTAAAATAAACCCAATATTATTAATACAGAATTGGTATATTTGTGTTTGGTAATCTATAATTCAAATAAGAAAATAAGCATCAAAAATGTCAAATATTCAGACACGAACAACTACAAGAGCTTCAATTCATCAAGTCTATGTTAAGGTACTCAGCAAAATTAGGTATAATGTGACAGTTACCTTTTCTTTAAATTATTAGCTCCCAATTGAAGTAGTCATTGTTTACCTAATATGACTCTTGTTATGTTATGTATTAAATATGTTATGTGCAATATATATGATACCTGCTAGAGACCCAAATATGCAAATATGTAAAGACACAGTCCTTGTTTCAAAAAACTTATAACCAAAATGGGAAATATATGCGCAAATTAACAATTGTTACTTTCCAGGATCAAATATTATCATAATGTATGTATGAGATTATGGAACATTTCATAGTATACCTTAACCCACAGTGTTCCTTTGATTGGCAACTGGGAAGTTTGCTTTCACAGGAATGTTAGAAATTAGTATTATTAATAAATTCCTATACAGCAATTATTATTCATTTTCAAATGAATAAATCCTTAATCTTTACCACAGTCCTTAGACTTTGGTGAACACTCTGAAAATAATTCTTCTATGAGTCTATTAGTCTTATATCTAGAATATTAAGAAAAATCTCAGCTTTTGTAGCTTTTCCATAGAAAACAGAACAGCATGTTTCAGAGATTTGTAAGCTGTTTATAAACAATGCATTAGCTCAGTGCCATATGAAAAGAAACCAGGAAATACTAAATCTATGGAGTTTGTAATATATATTGACTATTTTGCTTGTCCCTTTTAAAGGTTGAACTTAAATTTACGGTATATAGGCTGGAGGCTGGGATACTATTAGTCACTGGGGTTCTGTGATACTTAACGTTGTGCTATGTGTTGATGAGTAGCAGTAGGGTTCGTGAGGGACAAGAAAATGCATTACAATTGTAAGCAATTGCACAGATCTCTGGAAATTCCTCTGTTTCTAAGAATTACTCAAAATCCATAAAATAACTTTGTAACAACCTGCTGCTGCTGCTGCCAAGTCACTTCAGTCCTGTCCGACTCTGTGCGACCCCACAGACAGCAGCCCACCAGGCTCCCCGATCCCTGGGATTCTCCAGGCAAGAACACTGGAGTGGGTTGCCATTTCCTTCTCCAACAACCTGCTACATCACACCATATAATCATTGTAAAAGAAATCTAAGGGACAACAGTGATAAGTGACTAGATATCTTCTTTTCTTGTGTTACTTGATCTTCATTGAGATGAGAGTTCCAAAATCTTTAAAAAGTACGCGCTTCTTATCTTCACATTATGTTTTTCCCTTGATAAATATATCATGTGTACTTTGTTACTTTTTATAAAATTGAACTTGGATTTTAAGTTTATCCTCAAAATAAGTCATAACAGTAAAAAAAATACAAAGGGAAACAATTGCTTTTACACTGTTCACTGAGTCAGACACGACTGAGCGACTTCACTTTCACTTTTCATTTTCATGCATCGGAGAAGGAAATGGCAACCCACTCCAGTGTTCTTGCCTGGAGAATTCCAGGGATGGGGGAGCCTGGTGGGCTCCATCTATGGGGTTGCGCAGAGTCGGACACGACTGAAGTGACTTAGAAGCAGCAGCAGCAATTACTAGCCAAAGGTCAGGAAAAATCTTTTTCACTAGGCTTAAGTTAACTGATATCCTCAACTAACTTATGAGATTGCTACTGCTGCTGCTAAGTTGTTTCAGTCGTGTCTGACTCTGTGCGACCCCATAGATGGCAGCCTGCCAGGCTCCCTCATCCCTGGGATTCTCCAGGCAAGAACACTGGAGTGGGTTGCCATTTCCTTCTCCAAAGCATGAAAGTGAAGAGTAAAAGTGAAGTCGCTCAGTTGTGTCCAACTCTCAGCAACCCTATGGACTGCAGCCTACCAGGCTCCTCCATCCATGGGATTTTCCAGGCAAGATTGCTGGAGTGGGGTGCCATTGCCTTATGTATAATTACAAGGTACAGAAATCAAACAAGAATTTTAAAAGTAAGGAATCCAATATTACGTTAACTGATTTCTCAATCATTCAGTGTGATTTCATTCTTTTGTTTTAAAGACTGAAGTAATGCATACCACCATTTTTAACAAAAGTCAATAATGAGATATGAGGGAAGCCACTGATTCCAAACTAAAACATAAACCTACTATCCACTTTATGATTGAAAGTATCACTCAACTTTACTTTTGCTACTAAGAGTCAAACTTCCTTAATTTTATGGTTCAGTTCAGTTCAGTTCAGTTGCTCAATCATGTCCAACTTTTTGCAACCGCATGAACTGCAGCATGCCAGGCCTCCCTGTCCATCACCAACTTCGGGAGTCCACCCAAACTCATGTCCATTGAGTCGGTGATGCCATCCAACTATCTTATCCTATGTTGTCCCCTTCTCCTCCTGCCCTCAATCTTTCCCAGCATCAGGGTCTTTTCAAATAAGTCAGCTCTTTGCATCAGGTGGCCAAAGTATTGGAGTTTCAGCTTCAACATCAGTCCTTCCAATGAACACCCAGGACTGATCTTCTTTAGAATGGACTGGTTGGATCTCCTTGCAGTCCAAGGGACTCTCAAGAGTCTTCTCTAGCACCACAGTTCAAAAGCATCAATTCTTCGGTGCTCAGCTTTCTTCATAGTCCAACTCTCACATACATACATGACCACTGGAAAAACCATAGCCTTGACTAGATGGATCTTTGTTGGCAAAGTAATGTCTCTGCTTTTTAATATGCTGTCTAGGTTGGTCATAACTTTCCACCCAGAGAGTAAGCATCTTTTCATTTCATGGCTGCAATCACCATCTGTAGTGATTTTGGAGCCCCCCAAAAATAAAGTCTCACACTGTTTCCACTGTTTCCCCATCTATATTCCATGAAGTGATGGGACCAGATGCCATGATCTTCGTTTTCTTAATGTTGAGCTTTAAGCCAACTTTTTCACTCTCCACTTTCACTTTCATCAAAAGGCTCTTTAGTTCCTTCTTCACTTTCTGCCATAAGGGTGGTGTCATCTGCATATCTGAGGTTATTGATATTTCTCAATAATTTAATTCCAGTAAAAAATTTAATTTAATTTAAATTTAATTTAATTCCAGAAATTTTAATTAAATTAAAAATTTAATTTAACTCCAGAAAAAAAACACATAATCATATAAATGATGTAATAAGTGTTTGTCAAAATGCAACACTCATTCTTTAAAAAAAAAAAAAAAAACTCTCAGAAAACTAGGAACAGATTGGAACTTTCTCAAACTTATGAGGAACATCAAAAATAAATAAATAACACCTAAACTGTCATAATACATAATGGTGAAAAGCTGCATACTTTACTTCTAACATCACTAATATGCCAAATATCTTCATTCTTTCCACTCCTATTCCCCATAGTATTGGAGTTTCTAGCCTGTGCTATAGATTACAAGTCGTTGGAGGTGGGGGTTAGGAGGAGAGACAGCCAGAATGAAGAGGAATCAATGGAAATGTTTCCCCATTTCTTATATAGTTACATATGGAGAAAATCCCAAGAAAATGAAAATTTCCTTTAAATAATAAGTGAGTTTAATATGGTTACAGGATAAAAAGTCAGCATGCAAATAATTATATTTATTTATAAGGGCAATGTAAAACTGAGGGTCAATTTTTTAATAACAACCAGTTAAATACCATTAATAATGGCTCTAAAAATTTAACATACTCTGCAAAAATGCAGAGGCTTTGTATACCAAAAACTATAAAGTCCTGACAAAAATAAATTTAAAAAATATAGATGCTTATGATATTCAAATATATAGCACATTTAAGAAGAGAAAATATGAAAACTATTTCATGAACTAGGATTAACAAAGATTTTGTTAACATGATACAAAAGGAAAAGCAACATTCCACCAAAAAAAAAAGTGGATAAAATTTAAATTTATCAAAATTAAAACTGTTGCTCAGGGAAAGTTTCTATGATGGAGACAAAAATGCAAAGAATAGGCTTGTAGATAATATTTTTAGCATATCTCATATTTGTCATGTGTCCTTAATATAAAAATTACTCTATAAAGTCGATAGTTGTCGCTGTTCAGTTACTCAGTCATATCTAACACTTTGCAACACCATGGATGGGAGCATACCCGGCTTCCATACTTTCACTATCTCCTGGAGCTTGCTCAAACTCATGTCCATTGACTCAGTGATGCCATCCAACCACCTCATCCTCTGTTGTCCCCTTCTCCTCCTGCCTTCAGTCTTTCTCAGCATCAGGGTCTTTTCTAAAAATAAGTCAGCTCTTCTCATCAGGTGGCCAAAGTATTGGAGCTTCAGCTTCAGCATCAGTCCTCCCAATGAATATTCAGGACAGATTTCCTTTAGGATCAACTGGTTTGATCTCCTTGCAGTCCAAGGGACTCTCAAGAGTCTTCTCCAACACCAAGTTCAAAATCATCAATCCCTTGGTGCTCAGCTTTCTTTATGGCCCAACTCTCACATCCATACATGACTACTGGAAAAACCATAGCTTTAATTAGATGGACCTTGAGAGTGAAAATCAACAGTAGAAAGCAACATAATTATAAGATGATCAGGATATATGAACAGACATTTGATTACAGAAGTTATAAAGATGGCAAATGAGTACTTCAAAAGATGTTCAATATAGTTACCTTTTTGATAAAGTAAAACCACAATAAGATACCACTATGTAAAGGAGATCAGTCCTGGGTTTTCATTGGAAAGACTGATGCTAAAGCTGACACTCCAATACTTTGGCCACCTCATGCGAAAAGTTGACTCATTGGAAAAGACTCTGATGCTGGGAGGGATTGGGGGCAGGAGAAGAAGGGGATGACAGAGGATGAGATGGCTGGATGGCATCACCAACTCAATGGACATGAGTCTGAGTTAACTCTGGGAGTTGGTGATGGACAGGGAGGCCTGGCGTGCTGCATTTCATGGGGTTGCAAAGAGTCAGACACGACTGGGCAACTGAACTGAACTGAACTGATGTACCTGTTTAAACAGCTAAGTTAAAAAAATTAAAATGTGAAATCCTGGAGTTATTGCAAGCCAACTTAATTGTCATACTTTGCTGGTGGAAAAGCAAAATAATGAAGCCATTTTAGAGGGAAAAAAAAAGTTGGATATATAAAATTAAACTCCACTTCTCTACAGGGTAACTATACTCCTGGGCATTTATCCTAGGGAAAGGAAACTAACGTCACACCAAAAGTTGTACAGACATATTCAAAAGCAGCATTTTATGAAATAGCACTGATTTAAAAAGCAACAACAACAACAAAAAAAATGTCTTGCCACATGTAAAGAGATAAACTTAATATTACAACCCAATAAATGTTTTTCACAAAAAAATCCTCTAAATTTTTTCTGTTTTTAAACTATCCTAAGGTTTACATCTAGATCTGTTAACCATTTTGATATAATTTTTGTAAAAGGTATCAAATACTGCAAAGTGATCAAACTGGTCAATTCTAAGTAAATCAACTCTGAATTTTCATTGAAAGAACTGATGCTGAAGCTTATAAGCTCTAATATTATGATGCAAAAAGTCAACTCATTTGAAAAGACCCTGATGCTGGGAAAGATTGAAGGCAAAAGGAGAAGGGGGTGGCAGAGGATGAGGTGATCAGACAGCATCACGGATTCAGTGGACATGAATTTGAGCAAGCTCTGGGAGATAGTGTAAAACAGAAGAAACTGGCAGGATAGAGTCCATGGAGTCACAAAGAGCTGGACATGATTTAGCCACTGAATGAAGAACAATCAAGTATGATTTCAGGTATTTTCTAAAATATATGGTCACTTTTCCAATGCTATTTATTAAAATACCTATCTTTACTGAACTGCCTTAGCACCTTTTTCAAAGATCAGTTGATCATATTTGTTTGTATTGATTTCAGGACATTTTTTTTTTCAAAATGTACAGATATCTTTGTCTATTTTGTTCACTAATATTACACTGTCTTTATTATCATAACTATATAGTAAATCTGAGGGGATGACCTGATGGCTTAGCAATAAAGATTCTGCCTGCAATGGAGGAGCCTCAGGAGACATGGGTTCGATCCCTGAGTTGGGAAGATACCTTGGAGAATGGCATGGCAACCCAATCCAATATTCTTCCCTGGAGAATTCCATGGACACAGGAACCTGGCAGGTTACAGTTCATAAGGTCAAAGAGAGTCAGAAATAACTGAAGTGACAGCATGCGTGCAGGCATCAGTTCAGTCACTCAGTCATGTCTGACTCTTTGCGACCCCATGGACTGCAGCACACCAGGCGTCCCTGTCCACTACCAACTCCCGGAGCTTGCTCAAACTCATGTCCATAGAGTTGGTGATGCCATCCAACCATCTCATCCCCTGTCCTCCCCTTCTCCTTCTGCCTTCAATCTTTCCCAGCACCAGGGTCTTTTCCAATGAGTCAGTTATTCTCATCAGGTGGCCAAAGTATTGGAGTTTCAGCTTTACCATCATCAGTCCTTCCAACAGATATTCAGGACTGATTTTCTTTAGGATTGACTGGTTTGATCTAATGCAGTACAGGAAACTCTCAAGAGTCTTTTCCAACAACACAGTTCAAAAGCATCAATCCTTCAGTGCTCAGTTTTCTTTATAGTCCAACTCTCACATCCACACATGATGACTAGAAAAACCATAGCTTTGACTAGATGGAACATTGTTGGCAAAGTGATGGCTCTGCTTTTTAATATAATGTCTAGGTTTGTCATTTCCTTTGTGTCATCTGCATATCTGAGGTTTTTGATATTTCTTTCAGCAATCTTGATTCCATCTTGTGCTTCATGCAGCCCAGTGTTTCACATGATGTACTCTGCATATAAGTTAAATCAGCAAGGTGACAATAAGCAGCCTTATGTACTCATTTCCCAATTTGGAACCAGTCAGTTCCATGTCTGGTCCCAACTGTTGCTTCTTCACCTGTATAGATTTCTCAGGAGGCAGGTAAGGTGGTCTGGTATTTCAATCTCTTGAAGAATTTTCCACAGTTTGTTGTGATCCACACAGTAAAAGACTTCGGTGTAATCAATAAAACAAAAGTAGATTTTTTTTTTCCTGGAATTTTTTTTTTTTTTGCTTTTTCTATGATTCAACGGATATTGGAAATTTGATTTCTGGTTCCTCTGTCTTTTCTAAGCTTGAACATCTGGAAGTTCTTAGTTCACACACTGTTGAAGGCTTGCTTGGAGAATTTTGAGCATTATCTTGATAAGAGTGTGAGATGAGTGCAATTGTGTGGTAGTTTGAAAATTCTTTGGCATTTCCTTTCTTTGGCATTGGAATGAAAACTAACCTTTTCCAGTCCTATGGCCACTGCTGAGTTTTCCAAATTTGCTGGCATATTGAGTGCATCATTTTCACAGCATCATCTGTTTAGGATTTGACATAGTTCAACTGGAATTACATCACCTCCACTAGCTTTGTTCGAAGTGATGCTTTCTAAGGCCCACTTGACTTCTATTCCAGGATGTCTGGCTCTAGGTGAGTGATCACACCATTGTGGTTTGCTGGGTCATTAAAATCTTTTTTGTATAGTTCTTCTATATATTATTGCCACCTCGTCTTTATATCTTCTGCTTCTGTTAGGTCCATACAATTTCTCTCCTTTATTGTGCCCATCTTTGCATGAAATGTTCCCTTGGTACCTCTAATTTTCTTGAAGAGATCTCTAGTCTTTTCCATTGTGTTGTTTTTCTCTATTTCTTTTCCTTGATCACTGAGGAAAGCTTTCTTATGTCTCCTTGCCATTCTTTGGAACTCTGCATTCAAATGGCTATATCTTTCCTTTTCTCTTTTGCCTTTAGCTTCTTTTCTTTTCTCATGCATAGTAAGTCTAGAAATTAGGTAGAATGAGAACTTTGTTCCTTTTATTCAAAACCATTTTTAATATTCTAGTTCCTTTGAATTTTTACACAAATTTATCTTTTAAAATTTCTTTTGATGTATAGTTGACTTATATTAGTTTCAAGTATACAATACAATGATTCAATATTTACAGACTATAAAAAGTTACTATAAAATATTGAATATATACCCTGAAATGTACATTACATCATATTATCTTATTTAATACTTAATAGCTTGCATCTCTTAAGCACCTTTCCTTCTTCCTCCTCTCCCAGCCATCCTCCCACTTGAAAAAACTAGTTTGTTCCCCATTCCTGTGAATATGTTCCTTTTTGTTATAATCATCCACTTGTTTTATTTTTTTTTGATTCCAAATATAAGTGTGAAAACATAAGGTGATTGTCTTTCTCTGCCTGATTTATTTCACTGAGCGTAATGCCCTCTAGATCCTCCCATGTTCTCATAAGTGGTAAATTTTAATTTTTCATAGCTGAATAATATTCCATTGTATTTACATAAATTTTAGTATTATTCATTGCTAGTCATTAGAATATGCTCGATATCTGTACACTGACCATGTGTCCAGAAACTTTACTGAACTTCTGTATTTTGTAATTAGATTGAATTACAGTAAATTTTACATATTTGATTAATCTTTTATACATTATATAATGTATCTTATACCTATTATCAGAGATGGCAATGGCACCCCACTCCAGTACTCTCGACTGGCAAATCCCATGGACGGAGGAGCCTGGTAGGTTGCAGTCCCTGGGGTCGTTAAGAGTTGGACACGACTGAGCGACTTCACTTTCACTTTTCACTTTCATGCATTGGAAAAGGAAATGGCAATCCACTCCAGTGTTCTTGCCTGGAGAATCCTGGTGGGCTGCCGTCTATGGGGTCGCACAGAGTAGGACACGACTGAAGCGACTCAGCAGCAGCAGCAGCAGCATACCTATTATATATAATGAATGCATGTATTATATAATGGATACATATATGTGGATTTTCCTACTTTCAAATATCAAAGTAAAAAGCTAATCTGAAAATATTGTTGCCAAGAAATAATTTCCTTCTTTCTTTGGAAACAAGATTCTGATAAGTAGGGAGTTTCGAAAAATTATTTCAATACTGATAATAGTGGATATGTTATAAATTCTCATGGCAAAATACTATAAATAAATAGCAATGTCAAATCACTTCTTTATGTTCACAAAAGTAAATCAACAACATTCTCATTACTATCAACACAAATTTCAGAAGTGAATACCCATGGCAGAAATTATAAATAATAATTGTAAAGAGTTATATCAAAATCTTCTCTCACCAGCAAGCATGAAGAGGAATGAGCACCTTCCCAATGTCGGAAATTATCATTTAGCAAAGTCACCAAGATACAACAAACAATCCAATCAGAGGTTAACTTTACCAATGTCATTTGCAGAATAACATAGCAGGCAGTTGGAGTGGAACTAACTATGTACTGTAAGTGGTATGAGAAGAGCTCACACATTAACAATTTTGCTTTAGGAATAAAAAGAAGTGCAATCATACTTTATATCAAAGGCTACTAAGAGCGATGACCTACACATGTGATGACCTACTTGGTTGATTAACTTTTGAAAGTTTATGCAGACCTAATCAGGTTAGAGTTGAATTAGACTGCATTTATATTCATAATTATAATCACATCTGAATCAGTAGACCAAGAAATGTGATATTATCTATTCAGATACTGGCATTCTCATAATCCTTTGTCTGTTTATATTTTCAGAAGCCATATTTTGCCCTGGCATTTTAACAATTCTTTACTTATACTTTGTAAAAGCCACATTTTACCCTATTGTTACTAGCAGTACTGGTGCTCAAATAATTTAAATAAAAAATGATATCTTTTTGTATGCACCATGGTTTAAACTAAATATGCTAGAAAAATTAGGGATAATAATGAATAAAACAGACTAAAAAAACCAACAAAAAATGTGATATAGTTTCATATTTAAAACATGAAATGAAAGCTTTTATTTTTTTACTTTCTTCTCTCTCTCTCTCACACACACACACACACAGAAATATACACACAGGTAAAACTAGAAAAAAGGATATTAAAGTAAGGCTGCTATTGAAACTCAGCTGAGTATGAAAGCATAGATATTGAAATATCCTGGCTCCATTGTAGGAAAAAAAATTATTTTCAAAAACCTGCTTGGGAAAAACAGCACTCTATGTACATAGACCAAAATGTATTTTTCAACACTATTTTCTCATTTGAATGTGCTTACTCTAATTAAAACATGCTTTATGTGTCAAGATGCCTTGTTTTCAGCTAATATGTTGATTCTTTCAACCACAAACAACCATTCCGTTTTTCCTATATTCCACGTTCAGGAAACATGTCCTTGTATAAGACATACAAGGCTCCTCCTCTTTTGGAGCTTAAATCCCAGTAGGATATGACAGACAATAAAGAACAAATGAATAGAACAGTTATGGCATCATCTGAGGGAAATGTTTCCTGGGAGAGAGAACAGCTGGTACAAATGAGGAAAAGCATATACGACACTGTGTGGTTCTAGAACTGTACACAATGGGACACTGTGCTGTGGAATTAGCGTGAACATAGAGATGCGCTTGTAGGTTAGTTAAGAGTGGTGGGCAAGTCCAGGGAGAATAGGGCCTTCCTGAGAAAGTGGGAAGGATTTATGGTCACTGAATCATAATAAAATACTATATATTATGAAGGGTAAAGCCAGTTTCCTTCATACATTACTTTAAAAAATAGCTTCCACAGCTAAATCCTAAGAGAAATACAAAAAAAAGAAAAAAGAAAGAAAGAAAAGAAACAATGGCCTGCTTTTCTTCCATAACCATAGGTCTTTATTTTTTAGGAGATACAGCAGTTCACTTACTAATGGTTTTTAAATACTGAGTAAAATAAACTTGTTGCTATGTAATAACATATTAGCCAGAATCGTAAAGCATTTCTAATTTGGATTTATCAGAAAAGAATGGTTTGCTGATATAGGCCTAAAATAGACAATTATTTTCAGGATGTAATGATTATGCTTAGATCATTTTCCAAGAGTTTCCATTGACCTTCTTTGACAGAGAGCTCAATAAACTCTGCCTGATAACACCTGTGATATGTAATTTCAAAGTAAGTGCCTGTGTTTTTTATGGTTCATCAGATCATTTTGAATGGTCAATCAATGTGTATCAATAATTACTGCACATTCTATAAAAGAAGATTCTATAGAATTTATAAATTATAACTCAATTAGCCATCACAGAAGAGATATGATAACACAGAAGGTGAGTATGAACCATGACAAATCAGATAAACTCTCACACATCATTAAGCAGCCTCAGCAGTCATGTTAAGGGGAAGGCTTTTGCACTTTTTCATTTTGCCTTCTTATAACTTGTGCCAATTATATCCTTCCATAAATGAGGTCCATAAATGTTGTTAAAAACAGAGTCATCTAATGCCAGTTTCCTGTTTTATAGTCATAAATAAAATAAAATGATAATAAAAGAGATAGTCCATTAAGATGAACTATCCATTACTAAATTTACTATATTTAATACATAGCACCATCTAGTGAAATTTGAGGGAAATGTGTAATATACTGAATATGTTGCAGACAACTTTGGAAATAATTGGAGATTAGCTCTTATGCATTAACGTATCATTTAAATTTCTCCTAGAAATTTTTCAAAAGATAAATAAAATGTTATGGAATTCTCTGGGCAAGAATACTGGAGTGTTGAGCCATTCCTTTCTCCAGGGGACCTTCCCAACCCAGGGATCTAACCCAGGTCACACAAAAAGTGTGTCAGTGATAAGAATACACTGGCTGACTTTCCAACTATGAGAGCATAACTGACCAGAAGCTCTAGTTGCTATCTATGAAATCCATGTCCATGTTTACTTCACAGCCATGATTTCCACAATTTCTTCCCAATCAACGACTAAGTATGGTATGAATACAAAGTCAGGCCTATTCCTGGGCTGCATGATAGTCTTTCGACAGCCATCTCTGAGTCAAGAACTACTCTGTAGCTCAGATGAACTTTTCTTAGATTGTGTTGCTGTCTAGAAAGCATCCACCAACTTTCTTTCCCTCTTTCCTTTGCCAGGGTCAGACTTGTATTGCAATTTGAAGATTCTCCCAAATTCTTTTAGCTTCCCAACCTCACTCCATTTTTTCCCTCTTGGGCATTTTTCCTAATAAAATGCCCACACATTTAACCCCACTTAGCATCTACTTCTTGGAGAATTCCGAAATGAGGTCTAGAAGGTCCAGAATGACCTCAGAGTAATAGAAAGTGAAAGTTGCTCAGTCATGTCTGACTCTTCGAGAGTCCATGGACTATATAGCCCATGGAATTCTGCAGGCCAGAATACTGCAGTTGGTATCCTATCCCTTCTCCAGTGGATCTTCCCTACCCAGGAATCCAACCAGGGTCTCCTGCATTGCAGGTGGATTCTTTACCAACTGAGTTATCAGGGAAGCCCCAGAATAATAGATGGATCAAGTTCTCTGTGAGCTTCCATGTAGCAGTGTTGGCTAAACTTTGTGTACACTGAAAGCAAACAAATATTTGTGATATGCTTAGCCAACATTCCCATATGGTAGCTTATAGAGAACTTGATCCACAGGCTTGGAATCCCACACAGAATTTGCATTTGAGTAGGGGACAGCAAGGGTCCCGTTTAGATGTAAGTTATGGAAACCAACTGGTGACCTTAGAATTAATATGCCCAGGAATCAGAAGATAAGCAAAGAGGTCATTTAATGTCAGAGATAATTAACCTTGATCAGTAGGAGAAAGAATAACTGTACTTAGAAAATGGGGCAAGTAAACACAAAACCCAGACGACCCACTTGGCTTGCTTCTGCCTCATTAATCCTTCATTGCTCTATTTAAACTGTGACCAGATACATGTACGTACCCTGGACGGAGAAGCAAGGTATGACTATCAGGGTCAGAGCCATCAGGAATGAAGTTTTGGTCACACTACTAAGTAGGCCAGCATGACCTCTGAAGAGATAACTGAGACTGGGAGGGATTTAGAATGGACAGTAGTGCTAGGACAGTGTATCCGCTATAACTTCAAGATCAATTCCATCAGTTAGAACTCAAGTTCAAAATAATAATATGTTTTAAGGTTTTTCTCAAGAAAATGGGCCATGGAGGAGCTTGTCTGTACAACACAAGTAGTAGAATTAGTAGCCTTGGGAATAGGAGTATAATTGACCAAGGGCCCAAGCTGCTGTGCTGAAATCCATCAGCCACACTTATAATGATAAGTTTCTTACTAAACATTATTGGCTAATGACTAAGACTGGCAAGGAGATTAGAGCTGCCCTTGGTTCCAGAATTCTCCAGTCTCCCTGTTAAACTTTTCTTAGACTTAAAGAGTCTACTGCTACTGCTGCTAAGTCGCTTCAGTCATGTCCAACTCTGTGCGACCCCATAGACAGCAGCCCACTAGGCTCCTCTGTCCCTGGGATTCTCCAGGCAAGAGTACGGGAGTGGGTTGCCATTTCCTTCTCCAATGCATGAAAGTGAAAAGTGAAAGTGAAGTCTCTCAGTCGTGTCCGACTCTTTGCAACCCTATGGACTGCAGCCTACCAGGTTCCTCCATCCATGGGATTTTCCAAGCAAGAGTACTTGAGTGGGTTGCCATTGCCTTCTCCGTAAAGAGTCTAGGACTCGTACATATAAATTCCTTTTTTCTATCCTTTACTTAGAATCAATCTTCCATGGCAACATGATGGATCTTCCCGCTTTAGCAGTCTCCTATCTATTTCCTCTCAGGGTCAGTATCAGACCTTTGCTCTCATAAAATCCTTAAATGTTTAATTCTGACACTATAAAGTCAAATAGTTCAAGACACTTAGATTGCAATAGGTTAGGAATTAATAAGTATACTAAATTAGTTGTTTTTGCTGATCTACAACCAGTAACTTTGTAGGAAGAAATCCCTTCTATCTCTGAATCAAAACTCCCTGCATTTAAAAAGAGTAAAATTAAAGGAAAAAAAAAAAAAACTTATCCTATGAGGTATAACACAAAAGAGACACATTGAGTGTTTTTGTTTACAGGGCATCAGTTTAGTTTGGTTCAGTTGCTCAGTCGTGTCCAACTCTTTGTGACCCCATGAATCACAGCACGCCAGGCCTTCCTGTCCATCACCAACTCCCAGAATTTACCCAAACTCATGTCCATTGAGTCGGTGATGCCATCCAGCCACCTCATCCTCTGTCATCCCCTTCTCCTCCTGCCTCCAATCCCTCCCAGCATCAGAGTCTTTTCTAATGAGTCAACTCTTCGCATGAGGTGACCAAAGTACTGGAGTTTCAGCTTCAGCATCAGTCCTTTCAATGAACACTCAGGACTGATCTCCTTTATGATGGACTGGTTGGATCTTCTCCAACACCAGAGTTCAAAAGCATCAATCCTTCAGCGCTCAGCTTTCTTCACAGTCCAACTCTCACATCCATACATGACCACTGGAAAAACCATAGCCTTGAAAGTGCTGCACTCAATATGCCAGCAAATTTGGAAAACTCAGCAGTGGCCACAGGACTGGAAAAGGTCAGTTTTCATTCCAATCCCAAAGAAAGGCAATGCCGAAGAATGCTCAAACTACCGCACAATTGCACTCTCTCACACTCTAGTAAAGTAATGCCCAAAATTCTGCAAGCCAGGCTTCAGCAATATGTGAACCGTGAACTTCCTGATGTTCAAGCTGGTTTTAGAAAAGGCAGAGGAACCAGAGATCAAATTGCCAACATCCGCTGGATCATGGAAAAAGCAAGAGAGTTTCAGAAAAGCATCTATTTCTGCTTTATTGACTATGCCAAAGCCTTTGACTGCATGGATCACAATAAACTGTGGAAAATTCTTAAAGAGATGGGAATACCAGACCACCTGATCTGCCTCTTGAGAAATTTGTATGCAGGTCAGGAAGCACCAGTTAGAACTGGACATGGAACAACAGACTGGTTCCAAATAGAAAAAGGAGTTCGTCAAGGCTGTATATTGTCACCCTGTTTATTTAACTTACATGCAGAGTACATCATGAGAAACGCTGTACTGGAAGAAACACAAACTGGAATCAAGATTTCCGGGAGAAATATCAATAACCTCAGATATGCAGATGACACCACCCTTCTGGCAGAAAGTGAAGAGGAACTCAAAAGCCTCTTGATGAAAGTGAAAGTGGAGAGTGGAAAAAGTTGACTTAAAGCTCAACATTCAGAAAACGAAGATCATGGCATCCAGTCCCACCACTTCATGGGAAATAGATGGGGAAACAGTGGAAACAGTGTCAGACTTTATTTTTCTGGGCTTCAAAATCACTACAGATGGTGACTGCAGCCATGAAATTAAAAGACGCTTAGTCCTTGGAAGGAGGGTTATGACCAACCTAGATAGCATATTGAAAAGCAGAGACATTACTTTGCCAACAAAGGTCCGTCTAGTCAAGGCTATGGTTTTTCCTGTGGTCATGTATGGATGTGAGAGTTGGACTGTGAAGAAGGCTGAGCGCCGAAGAATTAATGCTTTTGAACTGTGGTGTTGGAGAAGACTCTTGAGAGTCCCTTGGCCTGCAAGGAGATCCAACCAGTCCATTCTGAAGGAGATCAGCCCCGGGATTTCTTTGGAAGGAATGATGCTAAAGCTGAAACTCCATTACTTTTGCCACATGCGAAGAGTTGACTCATTGGAAAAGACTCTGATGCCTGGAGGGATTGGGGGCAAGAGGAGAAGGGGACGACAGAGAATGAGATGGCTGAATGGCATCACTGACTCGATGGACGTGAGTCTCAGTGAACTCCCAGAGTTGGTGACGGACAGGGAGGCCTGTGGTGCTGTGATTCATGTGGTCGCAAAGAGTCGGACATGACTGAGCGACTGATCTGATCTGATCTGACTAGACGGACCATTGTTGGCAAAGTAATGTCTCTGCTTTTTATAGGATAGGCCAAATAGAGAGAAAAGAAAATTAGTTTCCCAAGTTGCAGCTCAAAGAAACATGGAAAGAAGCCCCAAAGAAGTTTAAATTAGGAGACCTGCTCAGAAAGTACTCATGGTCACAGAAATTAAATTATATACTTGTAAATAAAGGGGATATTATGTACTGAGCATAAACTTGAAATATCATCTAGACGGCTTTTTTTTTGAAACACAGATTGTCCTCTTTTGTTTGAAAAATATTTATAAGTGAAAGTAGATTTCCATAGAAGTCTGGATAATAAATTTCATAGGGTAGAAATTACAGTTAGTACTCATGGCACTTTCTCTGGTATGGTACATTTTCGTGAACAGTTTAAATATACCATGCAAGTCCCTACCTAATAAAATTGGGAAAATATAAAACAATTAGTTAGAATGTATACACTTTAAAGTATACAAGGGTACTAGGAACAGGAAGTTCTATCTAGATGCATGGAATCTGGCCTGCACAAGGTGAGATCTGGTTAAGGCAAACCTATGATGGATGGAAGGTATTGTGCCTGCTTTCTGCTACAGAGTGATAGGCTTCAGAAGACAGGGAAGACCATATGAGTGTTCCTTTTGTTGTTTTGTTAAACACTATGGCTTCCCAGGTGGTTTTAGCAGTAAACAACCTGCCTGCCAATGAAGGAAATGTAAAAGACAGGTTCCTGGGTCAGTAATATCCCCTGGAGAAGGGCATGGCAACCCACTCCAGTATTCTTGCCTGGAGAAACCAATAGACAGAGGAGCCTGGCGGGCTACAATCCACAGGATAGCAAAGAGTCGGATACAACTAACACGACTTAGCATGCATGCATGCATGGCTTAATAGCCAATATAACTTAGGAACTTAAGAGAGAAGAATGTGTCTCCATTAACTGTAATTAGAAACATGAAGAAGTCATATCTGACACTTCAGGAAGTAATGCGCAAAGGAGGGTAGCAATGATGCAGAGCAGGGGTTGACTCAGATAGACAAATAACTTTCGGGACATATTTAAACGACATAAAGGCATTTGTTGGTACTACCAAAGTGTGTCCTCTATGGTGAGGTTGGGGGTTTTATACTTTGGGGAGTAATGAAGTAGAAACAATTTTCTGCACTGAAAATTGATGTGGATAAAACCATACACTAGACAGCCTCTATTGTACAAGCTAGCATATTGGATCTTTTTGATTTGACATAGGTTCAGAGTGCTGATTCTATTTTCTTAGCAACTTCTGGAAGATAAACATAAACTTTAATAGAAGGCACTACTAAAGTCTTGTCACAGACAAGAGAAATCATGATTTCCATATCTATTGTATGCCACTTTCATCACTAGAGAGGTTGCCAAGAACCACAGATCAAAATCCTTTAATTTGTATGGTAATTTGGACATTTGGACCTTATGAATGTGTATTTTGTTGTTCTCATAGGTGAGCTAAAGAAGAAGAAATCTGTGTCTCCCATAATGAAACAGCCATTTTCTTAGCCTAGCACCACATCTAGGAATGCAGGGCAAGATATACTACCCTAGAAAGGTTAAATGGATGGTCTTTCATTGGAATACAAAAGAAGAAATCGGGGGCATCCATACCACGAGTATTTTGAATTATGAGTCTATTTCTTAGCAAATGAATGCAGAAAAAATATTGTGCATATATATTTCTGGACATTATATATTAACTAAATATATTTTTGATTTTGTTTTTACTGTTTGTTTAGTTGTTAAATCATGTTCCACTCTTACGTCCCAATAGACTATAGTCCCCCATCTTTTCTGTCCATGGTATTTCTCTAGGCAAGAATACTAGAGGGGGTTGTCATTTCCTTCTTCAGGGGATCTTTCCAACACAGAAATTGAACCCATATCTCCTGCATTGGCAGGCAGATTCTTCAGCAGTGAGCCACCTGGGAAGCTCATCATATCCTTGAATTAGGAAGCTTTATATTTTTTTTTCCTACAGTAAGTTGATGCAGCCTGAGATATTAAATAAGACACATTACTCATTTTCTGAAAAATTTTACACTTACTTTAAAGTTATTTATTTCCAGTCTCCCTTATCCAATTCTAAGCCTGTTGAAAACAGGCATAGATTATTTTACCCACTTTTAAACCTGAATGTTTACTTACAGTAGTACCTAGTACAATCATTTATCTTGCAGGGAAATGTATGAAGAAAGTATATTTTTTTATGTATTACAGTTAATAATTTAATAAAGTTACTTTTCCTCCATAATGAATTAAATTTTTGTTGATGGAAACAAAAATTATAAAATAGAAGAAAAAAACACTAGCAGTAAATGTTATCACTATTATAATTCTTAAGGACACCAGAACTAGTATCACTATAGTCTTTATCTCTGTTAATGCAAATCACTCTGAAAGATCTCAGAATACTAGGTTCTGTCTCATCTCTTACTTTTACAGTTATCCCTCATAATTTTATACATGTTTAATATTTCTCTGCACATATTTAATTTCCTCATAGCTTATGTTTATTAAATCTGAAAATTCTTAAATTATTTTAAGATTTCAAATAAAGAATTCAACATTCATCATCAAGAAAATTCCTAGGGACTTCCTTGGCAGTCCAGTGGGTAAGACTTGTGCTTCCACTGCAGGGGGCATGAGTTCAGTCCCTGACCCAGGGAACATGCTGCATAGCACAGACAAAAAACAACAAAATAAAAAACCAAAATTCCTAAATCATAAACCCCTTCTCTGAACATTCCTGAGTCTGCGCCAAGGACAATGATATTTCTAAATTGTATGGTGGCAGCTTTTTTCACTGAGCCTTTACACAAGGCCCAAAAATATGGCAAAAATACTTCTGTCCTGATTTCAAAATAAATTCTTCTTCCATAAATGCCCAAGATTTTGAATCTTTTGTCTTCAGATTTTATACTATACAATATCTATCTTGATTATGGTCATCTACTAACATGGATTTTATTCCTTCTTAGTTTTCAAACTAAATGCCAAATAAAAACGAATAAAAAATACTCCCATCAACAAATATCACCACAAAATTTTGTCTATCCAAGACAAAGAGAAGTTTCTAAAACAACAGAGCGAAGTAGGCAAAAACAGCTATACATGGTCAAGTATCAGAATGATAGAGAAATTTTCGACAGCAGAACTGGAAACTAATAAAAATAAAAAATACATTATATGATATTATACATGTTTCAAGCCAGTCCAGGTTCGACGCAGGATACAGGAAGCTTGGGGCTGGTGCACTGGGATGACCCAGAGGGATGGTATGGGGAGGGAAGTAGGTGGGGGGTTCAGGATTGGAAACCCGTGTACACCCGTGGCAGATTCATGTTGATGTATGGCAAAACCAATACAATATTGTAAAGTTAAAAAAAACCCAATATATTAATATCCCATATAATATATACATATAATAATGCTAATAAACATAAAAATATAATTATTACTAATAAATATCTCTTCTCTGCTGAGAAAAGATAAATACTCCAATAATAATGAAAGCAATTTTTATGGAAGTAAGAAGACTAGATTTGGGGACACTGACTTTAAAAAATGCTGTATTATTAATATTTTTTTTTATTTTTACTATTGTAATGCCATTATATTATTGGCAAGAATCTGCCTCTGAGTCTAAAGGATATCAGTGTTGAGTGAAAATATCTACTCTCATCTAGGTTATTCTTGACCCATTTTCACACACTTTCCAGTCAGATAAAGTAGAAAAATCTTTAAAGATTAAATAGCAGAATAGTTTTTAATCAATGTCATTAGTTGGATGGGGATAGAGGAGGAAAGGTTGATAGCTAATAGCATTCATTTTCATTATGGATAAAAAATGTTCATTAATACGTATGTTAGTTTCATATAGTTTCTCTTGTTTTGACTTCAGATAGACAATTCTGACATGGAATTTTTGGGACAAAGGGAAGTAGCCAGAGAAAGATAGACTCTTCCTGCAGTAAAAAACATTATTATCATAATGAAGGCCTACTTATTTCTTAAATTTTTATTGCTATCTGATAGATGGTAAGAATCCATACTCTAAAACTGGCTTTGTCAACTTATTCTAAACTCAAAACCAAATTGACAGCAAAATTTAGGTCTGACCTTTTTCACATAGTATAACAAATTAAAATTCTGGTTTGGGGGATACTTTTAAAAATTGGGCTGATATTTATTTCAGTTCTTTTAGGTCTGCTTCATATAGAAAGTAATAGAATAAAAAAAATAAGAGGATTCATAGTTTACATTTCATCTATAGTACTAATGAATGCAAATACTTTTGATAAGGCTTTATGATTAGAAAAAATCATTTATATATGTAACAAAATTTGAGTACACATAAAACCACTTATTTTTAAGTAGCCAGAGACCACCATCTTCATAATATAGCTTAATGAAACTAAAATCGTGGTGAAAATATTTCTCACATCCATCTGTCACATTAGCAAATGTTAAGTATTCCATTAGAAATCAGGATAAATTGTCACTATTATATGTAATCACATTTTTCAGTTATTTTCTTTTAAAATAGATCTATCTTTGAGTGATGTAGACTAAGTTCATGACAATGAAACACTGCCCCATTGGCACAGAATATCTGTTAAAATAAACATAATTCTGTCTGGTAAAATATAAATGAGTAATGATATTACTTAAGGTTTATTGTTTAGCTCACAGAATCTCCAAGGCTGAAGAAGCTGGTTTGGGCACTCCTTTTATAGCCAGAAAGAGTGATCACAGTCAAGTACAGGGGTGGTTAATGAAAGCTCTGCTCCTATCATCAAACAGCCCAGACCCTGGGCTATACTGACCTGTTTGTGTATTGACTCAGAATGCCCTCGTGAGAACATTGCCACTGCTAATCCTGTAAACTGAACATGGATGCTACTGAGTCCACCAACCCCACCATAAATTCCACGTGTCCATTCCCATTTATTTTATTTTGTTCTAAGTCAATGTTTGGGGTAAATGCATGCAATTAATAGAGTCTGGTTTCCCAAAACACCCTATCTGCCAAAAAGACTTGGAAAGCAAAATTCTGAAACTTTCTAATTCACTTGCTTGAATCAGGACCTTTCTCATAGCAGTAAAGATTCCCTAAAGATTAATTTACTGAAGAACAAAAAGTAATAATAATAAATATTTAACATCACCACCCTTGTCTGTATAATAACAGTATCATTATGTGCTCCTTATTTTAACTCTAAAATAAACATCAAAAATTAACTATTTTCCCAATATAATTATAAATTACACAGATAAATACACTTAACCTTCCCATTGAAAAGCTTAATATGAATCACTAAATACAAATTGAGTACTATAGTCATTCAGTCATGAATATTAAAATATTATTTTGTCAAATTTTTAATTTTGATATTACCAATAACTTATACCCTTCATGAAATAATAGGGAAAAAAAAGAAATGCACAGAAGAGGAAAATTATTTATACTATATGCACATGTATATTTCAGAACAACAACATAATATGAATATCTACTATAGTATTCATTTCCCAACTTGTCAATAGGTGATAACTGGTTTTCATTACTTTTCTACTTCACTAATTATATCACTTACCCTGTCTTTAGCCAGGAGCTCAGCTGTTAAAGAGTTTTTTTTTTCCCCCTTTGAGATAAAACATATCTTCATTCTTAAAGGACCTGAGTCCTTATTGGTTTTACCTATATAAAGTGGTAGCATTTTTCAACTTACATCATTTGACTTAGCATCACAGATATAAATCTAGTGTCTTAATATATATTACTTAGCATCACAAATATAAATTTAGTGTCTTAATGTGCAAAAACCAAGAAGTTCAAAATTTAGGAGAAATTCTTTAGTTATAAAATGATATTATTAAACAAAGAATTAATATATGAAGCAGTAATTTTTAGTAATGGGCATGATATTAGCAAAGCTACCATAAAGTGTTAATCAGATGAATCTACTGGGCAAATTGTGGAAACAGTGAAAATGCACATTTCCATTTTACCATACTCATGGGATAAACATCATTGATTGAGGGCTGCTCCTGGACACTATAAATCTGTGGCATGCTCAGTCTGCTGCCAAAGCTGTGTAGGTGGCTAGCCTTTGCAAAAATCCAAGGTAAAAGGGATGCAGATATTGGCTGTTGAAAATCACTTGTAGCACATAAAAAGTCCAAGATATATGGGTAGAACAGGCCAGAGTATGCTAAACTCTCCTACATTTCCAGGGTTTCTCCTAGGTTTAAATTACTTCCCTTTTTGTTTCTACAGGAACAGACAACAAAAATTACATTACTGACTCCACGAACATAAGGTGTTGATGCTGTCATTCAAACAGCTACAGCTATAGCTTTATCTGTGCTGTGTATGCTCAGTGGTATCCAACTCTGCGATCCCATGGACTGTAGCCCACCAGGATCCTCTGTCGGGATTTTCCAGGCAGGAATACTGAAGTGGGTTGCCATTTCCTCCTCCTGGAGGTCTTCCAAATCCAGGGATGAAACCCACATCTCTTAAGTCTGGGGCACTGACAAGCAAGTTCATAACCACTACTAGGGCCACTTGGGAAGCCCAAAAACTATAGCCTTAGAAAGTAGATCTATTAATAGCTGCAGCTACTCCGCAGTGGCCCTTGATTCCTCACTTTAATTAGACATTAATCTGAGTCTACGGTAGGTGTGTGGGTGAGGCCTAGATCATGGACCTAGATATTTATTGAAAAGAGGCTAAAATAGCTAGTATCAGAAACTTTTACATTTTGTTATATGAAGCATAGAGAAAAGTTATATTAAAAATATATAAAGAGAACACATTACTACTGATATCACATAAATATAAAGGATCATAGAAGACTAATATGAACAATTATATGCCAATAAACTGTATAATCTAGAAGAAATGGACAAATTCCTAGAAACAAACAACCTATAAGTATAGAATCACAACAAAAATCTGAAAATCAATAATGAAAATGAAGATTAAATCAAGCTATCAAGTTTTAAAAACTACATTCTCATACTATTCATTCATTTCCTTGCTTTCTCTTTCATTTTCCTCAGGCTGCACCACAAATAATTTTTCTCATGCAATTTGAGTTTCTAAAACACAAATATGATCAGGAACTGCATCAATTCCTCATGACTACAGATTTCAAATATACTCTTGAGACTTGAGTGTTCCACTGGAATTGCATGGGAGGATATAGAACCCCTAGCCAGTGCTATTGCCTCCAACTATTATACCCCATGCTTTCTTCTCTCTCCCCAGTCTTGTCATCTTCCTCAACATAAATGTTTCTCAGGGAAAATTTTTGTGAACATCTCCTTTTATGTTATACTCCTATAATATCCTGAATTTCTCCAGTACTATCAAATCATAATACTGTTATATTTAGTTTCTTTTTCTTTTCTCAAATATTTAAATTCTATAGTTGAATCTAATTTCTCTTTTATTAATTACTTATAAAACAGCTAAACAAAATTTTCTTAATTTTTGTGTAAATGTTAAATATATACCCAAAGCAAGGAGAAACTTTTAAATGGATTTTTAAAAATATGTATACCTGTGGCGGATTCATTTTGATATTTGGCAAAACTAATACAATTTGTAAAGTTTAAAAATAAAATAAAATTAAAATAAATAAATAAATTGGTAGGACACAGTTTGTATTTTAGAAATTTCTCTCACATTGACACAAACTAACAGTGAGAATCTTGAGGCTAGTAGATATTTTATGAGGCTGGTGAGGTTAGCTAGGTGATATGGTGGCTCCAACCAGTGAAGTGACAGGGGAATAGAAAGGACTAGACAGATCCCATAAATATTTAAGTGGTAAAATTGATAGGACAGAACAAGAGTTGATGTGTAGAATAAGGTAAAGGGAGATGGTCAGCTTGAAAAAACTGAGTTACTGGATTGATAAAATCAGTTGGACAGTGATGTCATTGAGATAGAGAACAGAGGACAAAGTTAGCTTGGATAATGAGAAAATTTTTTCTGCCCTTTGCTGCACAGAATTAAGCATTCTAAAAAGAGTTCTAATGTTTTGTTTTTAACTTCATTAAGTTTATAGTTTTAAGATTGTAGGCAACAAATAATGTATCTCATTAATGGCAAACAGATTTTTAAAGAATGTCTCATTTTATTTAAATTTATTAAATTGTAATATTCTCTAAAAGATAACATCACTTAATATTCTGGAAATGATTCTGAGAAAAAATAATTTGGACAGAAATGAACAACTATTTTGAATTTTACTTTTCCCATACTTAAAAATAGCTTAGAATCATAAATGAAAATAAAGTTTTTCTGTAGTTAATACATATTTTTTCATGAAAAATTAGGTTTTACACTCCCTAAAAATGTTTCTAAAATAGTCTGTGTTCTTGTGTTTTTATCATTTAGTTTTGCCTGTTTAAAAGTGCAAACTGAGATTCAAATAGTGACATTGTGCTGCCACCTGCTGGAAGGTATGGAAAACTATCTGTTTTAAATAATGGACTGATAGTGATGTGCACTGCACTAAATAAGAAAACTCATGTGATGTTTAGGATATTTTTCTATTAAAAGGGTATCACAACATGCAAAGCTATGCGCCCATGTATGGTGATGTTCTCTTTAATTGTGAGTAAATCTGATTTATGCATTCTCATCCACTAACGTCTCCATGACCTGTTTAATTTCATTTTTAAAAAACATTTATGTGGGTAATTACAATTTGATTTTAACTAAAAAGTAATACAGAAGGTCTTAAATAGTTAATGTAGTAAATCAAAAAATAATCTTTAAACACACCTGAGTACATAAATGGAGACCAAAAAAAAGTTTCTAGGAGGAGAAACAAAGTGATTCAATATGGGAAAGTGGAATTGAGGCGTACTGGAGAAGGAAATGGCAACCCACTCCAGTATTCCTGCCTGGGAAATCCCATGGACACAGAAGCATGGAGGGCTACAGTCCATGGGGTCACAAAAGAGTCAGACCAGACTTAGAGACTAAAAAACAAAATCGCAATACATTGATTTAGGACATAGGTGCAGAATTCACTTAGATTTTATTGCAGTTAGGAGGCTGAAAAAAATATTAATTTGTGAAAAATATTAATTTGTGTATTAATTTGTGAAAAGCATTCTATCTCAGATTCTTTGTACTTAAAAATTGGAATCATATATTATAACACCAGGCTTTTGAGAACATTAAATGAGTATCCAACGAGTATTTCCACATTAGTCTTGCATATGACATGAAAAGCATAAAAATAATGTAAGAGTAAGATAACTTGGACAGTAAAAGCACTGTAACATGTTTAATAGTACTTCTAAAATATAAAATAAATAACACAATCAATTATAGTTTTTTGATTGACACATATTTATATCAGAGGCCAAATAACCTTTTAGTATTCTAACTAGAATATGTCACTAGCAAAAAAAAAAACAAAACTGTTTTTAAGTAGTGCTTACATTTGCCTGACTGCAATAATGGTGATAAGTAAATATATGCGTGAATTTATAGAACTGAGTGGATTATTCAAATACTTTTGAATTTTAGTAATTTTTCCACTTCTATTTCATTTGACCAGAAGAAAATTGCCATTTCTAATGGTTCTGATTGCTAACAAAATTTAAAATCTGTCCAAATGTTTCACAAAATTTGGCCTATAGTTCACTGGTGGTTCATTTGTATCATATTTACTTATATTACATTAGCTTGTGGTTGCTGATGAATAGATTACCTCAAACTTAGTTGTTTAATACAACACAAACATACTGTCTTGCAGTTTTATAAGCCAGAAGTGAAGTGAAGTGAAGTGAAGTCGCTCAGTCATGTCCGACTCTTTGCGACCCTATGGACTGTAGCCTACTAGTCTCCTCTGTCCATGGAATTTTCCAGGCAAGAGTACTGGAGTGGGTTGCCATTTCCTTCTCCATTTATAAGCCAGAAGTTCAATATAAATCTTACTGAGTTAAAATCAAGGTCTTTGCAGGTCTGCGTTCATCTCAGGAGGCTTGAGAAGAGAGTTCCCTTTCTTAGTTTTTTACAGCTTCCACAGGCTTCTTGAATTCTCATTTGTGGCCTTGCTATCTTCAGAGCCAAGGGCACTGCATCTTTCTGACCAATCATCCTTCTGAAAGGTCACTTTTATTACTCTGCTTAACTCTTCCACATCTTAGGATTCTTGTGATTGCATTGGGTACCCTAGATTATCCCTTTAGGTTAATCACGCCTGTAAAGTCCTTTGTACTATGTAAGGTGCTGTTCACAAATTCTGGGAATTAGGACATGGACATATTTGGGGACATTATTCTGACTACCACATTTTTCAAATGGCATCAAGTGGCTTAGCAGTTTTTGAAAAATGTAGCTTTGTTTTGATATATAATTCACAATCTTGAAATGTTGAGTCATTACTGTTTTCATAGAAATCACATGAGAGTTTTCATTATTACTTCTAATAATGAAAAATAATTATCAAATTAATTAATTAATTTTAATTAATTTAAAATAATAATTTTTATTTAAAATAATAATTATTTTAAAATAATTTAATTTTTAATAATGATTAGTTTATAATAATTAATAATTTAAAATAATTAATTTTGGCTAGAAATGTGATGAAAAATGTGTTTATATTTTCTGGTCCAAGACCAAACAAAAATACACAAAAAGGAAATATCATGTTTGAACATCAATTTACAGAAATAATAATTTGAAATTGAAACATATATTTGTGTATTACACAGTCCAAAGACTGAATGAAACAAAGTCTGCTTTGGGGTGTATGAGGTGCATCTGGCAGTTAATAAAGTTTAAACATAAAGAAAAATAAATATATCAAGCCAAAATGCTGTTTTATCTTGAAAATTATACTATACTACTAGTTTTAAAGGTCAGATTACATTGGAAACTTCTCTGTGCTTCTTTTTTAATATTATTTTTAAGAATTATACAACAATAAAATGTATACCATATGAAGACAAAAATTAAATCCAACCTAATTTTCATATTATGTCAAACAGTATTTATCAAACATTTGCTTGATGGTGCAAAGTAAGGGTTATATAGACAGATTTTCCTTTTGGGAAATAATAAAAGGAAACACAGAGTTGATTTGCATAGACATGGCCCTTTTAGATCAGTGTTCTGTAAATGTATTCAGGACTTCCTACATCAGAATTACCAGAAAATACTAAGCAAGGATTGACTCTGAATCTGTGTGGAGCCCGGGGTCCTCAAGAATCTGCAGCTTGAGAAATACTTGTTATGTTGCATGTCAGTATGTCATACTCTATCCATATATCATATGGGAGAATAAGAGGATGTTAAAAATGGAGTGAGAATTGTCATTAAAATCATGATGATGTCATTAAAATTTTTGAGAATCATTTCTGTAGTGAGGAGCTAAGTTTTTTTTCTTATTTTTATAATTATTCAATTAGCTTACTTTCAATGGAATAAAAGTATGAATGCAACTGAATGAGTAAACAGATTACTCATATTCCTTCATAAATAAAGAAAAATATATAGAATTTTTAAAAAGAGAGGAAATCTTACTTGAATTATTTGAAAACAAAGAATTTGCATGCATGGTATTGCTGTGCTGTGCTTAGTCACTCAGTTGTGTCCGACTCTTTGTGACCCCATGGACTGCAGCCATGGTATTAGAAATTTATTTTCATATCATGCTGAGTTTTCTAATAGCCAAGTTTTTGTAATAGCATATATTCAATTTGTTGTTGTTTAGTTGCTAAGTTGTGTCTGACTATTTTGAAACCCCATGCACTGTAGCCCACCAGGCTCTTCTGTCCATGGATTTTTTCCAGGCAAGAATACTGAAGTGGGTTGCAATTTCCTTCTCCAGGAGATCTTCCCAACCCAGGAATTAAACCCCAGTCAATCTATATGAGTATCAAAATTCAACTCATGAGAATTAAGGAGAAACATATCTATAGACCCTACAGATATTAAAAGAATTATAAGAAAATATTATGAACAACTTTACGCTAACAAATAAGAAAAATTTGATAAAACTGACAAATTTCTAGAAAGCTAGAAATTGCCAAAATTAAAGCAAGAACACTAAATAGAATGTGTATGTAAACTTACATGAGATAATAAAATTGAATTAATAATTAAGAATTTCTCACAAAAGAAGCTGAAGTAATTCTATCAAATTTTTAAGGTAGAAAAGATATCCCAGTCCTACATAAGGTTTATAACTCATTTCACTGGGCCAGGATTAACTCAACATGGAGGCAAGATAAAGACATCAAAAGAAATCAAAGCCACACATTAATTTGCATTATGAATATACACATGAAATTCCTTAAAAACACGAACAAGTGAATCCAGTAACATATAGAAATCTATGTACATCATGATCAAGTGAAGTTTTGCCCAAGCAAAGTTTGGCAATTTAAATACACAAATCAATGAACATACACAATTGTAAATTAAAAGGCAAATGACAATGGCAATACAAGCAAAGGAGTTAAACACCCACACATCTGTGTAAGTGCAGAAAAAGCACTTGAAAAAATGCAACATCTGTATCTGTAAAAAGTAGTAGTTTCTGGAAACTAATAGAATTGAACTTACTCAAACAGCTAAAGGACTACTATGGAAAACCTGCAGCTAACATCATAGTTAACTGTGAAGGAGTAAAAGCTTTCCGCCCAAAATAGAAAATAATATAAAGACTGCTTTTTCCTTGAAAGAAAAAGTGAAAGTAGCACAGTCAAGTCCGACTCTTTGCAGACTGAAACCTGCCCAGCTCCTCTGTCCATAGAATTCTCCAGGCAAGAGTATTGGAATGAGTTGTCATTTCCTTCTCCACGGGATCTTCCCTGACCCACAGATCAAACCCAGATCTCTTGCATTGCAGGCAGATTCTTTACCAACTGAACCACAGTAAACAAAAACACTGGAGGTTGAGTTGAGCCAGTCAAATAAGACCATAAAAAGAAAATTTATGCATACGGGGGAAAGAAGGAATAAACTTTCCTTATTTTCCTTATTTGCAGATGGAACAGATTTTTTTTTTTTTTTTTTTTTAGCGAAAACCTCAAAACAGATTTAGTGATATTAAAACAAGTCAACAACAGATAACCAAAAATTAAGAGCAGCTGAAAGTGCAGAAATTTCTTATCTACCCCTCTTTATCACAACCCTTGGCACATAGTTGGAGAAGGAAATGGCAACCCATTCCAGTATTCTTGCCTGAAGAATCCCATGGACAAAGGAGCCTAGGGGGCTATAGTCCATGGGGTCACCAAGAATCAGACATGACTGAAGCTCTCTGGTGGTGGCACATAGTGTTCCCTACCTTTTTTGCCTATATTTGTTATAACTGATGAATCAATATTGATACTTTATTATTAACTAAAATTCATAGTTTTCATTAGTGTTCAATTCATGTTGTACAGTTCTGTTCTGACAGGCACATGATGTCACTTTCCAGCATTACAGTCTCATACAGAAAACATTCATTGCCCTAACAATCAAATATTGCATGCTAGCTTGAGAAAAATGTATATTCTGCTGTTGTTGGATAAAATATTCCTTAAATGTCAAGTACATCCACTTGATAGTGTTGTTCAGTCAGTGTTATCCTCGTCGATTTTCTGCCTCCTGGATCTGTTAGATACTGATAGGGAACATTGCTGTCTCCAGCTATCATAGTAGCTTTGTCTATATCCTTGCACAGTTCTATCAGTTTTTGCCTTACACATACCCATTAAGGATTAATATATCATCTTGGAGAACTGACCCCTTTTTATTCATATAATGTATCTCTATATCCCTGATAATTTTCTTTGCTCTGAAGTCCACTGCTGCTACTGCTAAGTTGCTTCAGTCATGTCCGGCTCTGTGCGACCCCATAGACGGCAGCCCACCAGGCTCTCCCGTCCCTGGGATTCTCCAGACAAGAACACTGGAGTGGGTTGCCATTTCCTTCTCCAATGCGTGAAAGTGAAAAGTGAAAGTGAAGTCACTCAGTTGTGTCCAACTCTTAGCCACCCCATGGACTGCAGCCCACCAGGCTTGGCTGTCCAAGGGATTTTCCAGGCAAGAATACTGGAGTGGGGTGCCATTGCCTTCTCTGGCTCTAAAGTCTAGTTTGTCCAAAATTAATATGGCTACCTCTTATGACCCAAATTGTGTTCCCCTCAAACTCTTGTTTAAGTCATAGGCCCTAGTACATTATAATGTAACTATATTTGGATTTAAAGTTTTTGAAAAGGCAATTAAGCTAAAATGAAGATTACTAAAATAATCCAATATAATTTGTGTTATTTATGTATTTGGATTAATACCTACCATATTTGTAACTTTTTTCTGTCAGTGTCCTTGCTCTTCATTCCTTCAACTCCATTCATTTATTGCTTACTTTCTCTGAAATTAATTGCTCATTCCAATTTATATACTCTAAGCATATTAATTATACTTCTCTTTAGACCATGGCACCCCACTCCAGTACTCTTGCCTAGAAAATCCCATGGACGGAGGAGCCTGGTAGGCTGCAGTCCCTGGGGTTGCTAAGAGTCAGACACGACTGAGCGACTTCACTTTCACTTTTCACTTTCATGCATTGGAGAAAGAAATGGCAACCCACTCCGGTGTTCTTGCCTGGAGAATCCCAGGGACAGGGGAGCCTGTTGGGCTGCCATCTACGGGGTCGCACAGAGTTGGACACAACTGAAGTGACTTAGCAGTAGCAGTAACAGCAGTGGTTGCCTAGAGTCTGTAATATAATTTACAACTAATATAAATTTCTTTTCCAATAGAACTATACCATTTCAATTATACTGCACACACCTCACAACGAACCATTCACAATTTTTCCCACCTCTCTCTTCTAACATTGCCGTGATTTATCTCATTTATTCACATGCTATAATCATCTGATACATTGCTGCTATTATTATTTGAAACAAAATCTTATCTGTTAGATAAGTTGAGTTAGAAAATAAAATATTTTATTTTACCAGTACATATTCCTTATCTAATGTTCTTGCTTTCCTTATGTGTATTAAAATTTCTGAATTATAGCATTTTTCTTTTCTGTGAAGAATTTCTTATAACAGTTACTTCAAGACAGGCTCACTGGCAAAAATGTCTTCAACTCTTGTCTTAGTATATCTTCTTCATTTTTGATGGATAATTTCACTAGATACATAATTTTAACTTGGTGTCTTTTTTCTTTGAACATTTCAAATATTTTACTACATTATTACTTTATTTTGAGTGAGCTTATTATAGACCATACCGCTTATAATAAGGTTGACTTGATAACAAAGTAGAAGAATAAATGTTTCATGTATGGGTTTTAATTTCTTTTCTTTTTTTTTTTTTTAATTAAAAAAATTTTTTTTCCGCCCCCGCCGAAGACCTCCCTGGCAATTAACTGGAGGGCGGGGAAAGACGCGGGCCGGCCAATCCCAGTCCGATCTGGGGCGCGGGCCCCCGAGCGCCGCGGTGCGCGTCCAAGCTCGGCGGCACCACCCTCCGCGTGGAACCTCCTCCCCGGCCTCCTCCTGGGTTTTAATTTCAATGAACATTGAAGACGTGCCTCTTTATCTAACATTAATACAGATTTCAGAATTTATTTCTAAATAAAAGAATACTTACTGCTGAATTATTCAAACCAATCAATTCTAGTTTTAAGAGAATAAAAGTAAAACATTAGCTGCTTAAAATAAATGAAAATATTTCTATTTAAAATTAAATAAAAATACTGCAGTCCCTCAGGAGAGATTCTTAGATTTGACTTTTCCAAGTGACCTACTTTTTAAGCAGTTGTAATTACTTCCAATCATCTTTCTATTCAATTTATTAAATGAAGGCTTTGCTTTTTAATGGATAATCTGCATTCTATTAAAGATTGAAAGCAATGCCTATGGCTTAGTTATTCTTCACTGAAGCAAACTCTTTTTGGGGACTCAATGCTTATCTTATAGTTAAAATGCACATTTCAGGAAATTAATTTCAGACTTGAAAGACAAGAGGCATGCATATATCCGATATGGTTACAGCACAAGAAAGCAAGCAACTTTGATTTCTAAAGTACTAATTGTCACGTTCTGGAACTCCCTTGAGATAATGTAAGTTAGATCCTAATTTTCAAAGAAGCCTACATAGAAATAATAAGTACAAAATAACAGACCCAGTATGTGTGGTTGATGTCATTAGAATGCTAATAGGAAATGCTTCAGTTAATGAAAGGCAAGAGTTCACATCATATTTAAACAAAGGCACTGTGAACAATTAAGGTTTTGAAATACTTAATAAAATAATTGTATTTTCTTATTTTCTTTTTAAATCTGAAATAGTTATCATATACTTAGATAAATGAAGGAGATTTGAGGGCACATCGTTTCTTTTCTTATCAAGTCTAAATTGTGAATAGGTAATGGTCATGACTGGGGCTTCCTTGGTGGCTCAGTGGTAAAGAATTCACCTGCCAATGCAGGAGACCCCGGTTCAATCCCTGATCTGGGAAGATCCCCTGCAGAAGGAAATGGCAACCTGCTTAAGTACTCTTGGCTGGGAAATCCCATGGACAGAGGAGCCTGGCAGGCTACAATTCACGGGCTTGCACAGAGCTGGACACAACTTAGCAACTGAAAAACATTAACAATGATAGTCGAGAAGTGTTGTATGTTTTGTTTTGGAATCCAGTGTTCTTTGAGTTTTGTTTTGGCAATATCTTGACTTTATAAAAAGCAGGATATTAAGCTTAATTGTCAGAGCCATAGTTTTCTCCTCTATAAAGTGAAGATGATACTAAGGCTGGTAGTAATAGAATTGTTTTGAAGACAAATGATATATATTATGAAACAATCCAATTTATTTATATAGTAAATAAACAAATTTAAGTTTCAAATTTGTAGTTAAATGAAAAGCTGGTAAACCACTTTAAAAAAGAAAATCTTTCAATTTGCTTACCTTCAGTAGGCTCTAAAAACCAGTAATATTAGGTCAAGTGATGAACTGATCTTAGCCAAGTTTTATTTGTTAAGCAATAGAGTTTTATAAATAAATAATCCTAAAGGACTATGATTCCTTCCATAATGTAAAAGAACAACAAAATTTAATATAAATTAAAGTAATAATTCTTTGATTTGGTTTCTACTTTACTCAATTCACTACTAAAAAAATAAGCATTCAAAAAATGAAGTTAAGTATACACCTATATCTCCAGGCAAGAATACTGGAGTGGGTTGCCATTTCCTTCTCCAGGGGATCTTCCCAACTCAGGGACCAAATCCTGGTCTCCTGCACTGCAGGCAGATTCCTTACTGTCTGAGCTACTTGGGAAGCCCATACACCTATCTAATGTCAAAGCTGATATCTGATATGGGTTTTCTTAGCTCTAAAATCCATATATATATATTTTAATTTCTAGTAGACCATCCCAGTCTTTAATTTTTTTCTTAAGATTTTAGTGTTCTTGGCAAGTCTTGGAAGTTTACTTATTTTCTCATGGAGTTCTAGTTCTATGTTCTTCTTTTCAGTATAATAAAGAATTTGATGCATGCTCAGATTATCTGAGCATTATTTTAAGTGCATTTAAGATATATAAGGTTATTTAAACAAATTTTTAAATTACCAGAGTCTTCTTTATTCCCTCATCACCCAGGGCCATCTGCTGCTGCTGCTGCTGCTGCTGCTAAGTCACTTCAGTCGTGTCCAACTCTGTGAGACCCCATAGACGGCAGCCCACTAGGCTCCTCTGTCCCTGGGATTCTCCAGGCAAGAATACTGGAGTGGGTTGCCATTTCCTTCTCCAATGCATGAAAGTGAAAAGTGAAAGTGAAGTCGCTCAGTCATGCCCGACTCGTAGCGACCCCATGGACTGCAGCCCACCAGGCTCCTCAGTCCATGGCATTTTCCAGGCAAGAGTACTGGAGTGGGGTGCCAGTGCCTTCTCCGAGGGCTGTCTGCGGAAGCTTGAAATAGGAAGTTCTAACAGTCTGTGATTAAAAGTGGTTTTGTAAATTGGAATAAATGTAAATATAAATGTGCAGCCTTTAATTTCTGGGGATCAGTGAAGCATTTGAGTTTGACAGTATCACTTTGTAGGTGATTTGGTACTTGATTAATTAATTTATATGTAGTATTTTTTTAATTATAGTTAAAAAGTTATCTATGTAGATCAAACACTTACCTAGGTTTTATCTTTGCTCTTTTATTCTCGGAAAACACGTGAAAGCACAGTAGTCTAAAATAATTTTACTTGTGAATAAGACATTGCTAAACAGACAGTTATGAACTATCAGGGAATATTTTATCAAGGATGGAGAGCAAAACCAAAATGCAATTATAGTCCTAGGGAAAAGTTATAGCCACAGACTTAACACAATAGCATATTCAAAAGCAGAGGCATTACTTTGCCAACAAAGGTGCGTCTAGTCAAGGCTATGGTTTTTCCTGTGGTCATGTATGGATGTGAGAGTTGGACTGTGAAGAAGGCTGAGCCCCGAAGAATTGATGCTTTTGAACTGTGGTGTTGGAGAAGACTCTTGAGAGTCCCTTGGACTACAAGGGGATCCAACCAGTCCATTCTGAAGGAGATCAGCCCTGGGATTTCTTTGGAAAGAATGATGCTAAAGCTGAAACTCCAGTACTTTGGCCACCTCATGCGAAGTGTTGACTCATTGGAAAAGACTCTGATGCTGGGAGGGATTGGGGGCAGGAGGAGAAGGGGACAACAGAGGATGAGATGGCTGGATGGCATCACTGACTCGATGGACGTGAGTCTGGGTGAACTCCAGGAGTTAGTGATGGACAGGGAGGCCTGGAGTGCTGTGATTCATGGGGTTGCAAAGAGTCGGACACGACTGAGCAACTGAACTGAACTGAACTAACACAATTTATAATATTCATGTAAACTTTAGACTTGCTATTACTTTTCCAAACAGTTTACTCTAGGAGTTTTAAGGATATTTAAACTGTCAGATGCCCTGATTAACCAGCATAACTTTTTTTTTTTAATAAGTGAACATCTAAAATTTTGGAAATAAAAATCAAGATTGGTGAATTATTTCTCAAAAAGCGAGAGAACTCTCTCTTAGAGACAGAGAGAGATAATGACATAAAATACCCTGAACTTCCCTCCTCACACAGGTGTATGGAATGTACAACCACACATGGAGCCATTTACCTCTGAAAGAAATGCAGAAATTGGCTGAGTGAATCCTACAAGTTGAGCAAATGAAAAACTGCTGCATCAAAACAGGTAGGAAATGCTGAGTCACGCTCCCGCTGTAAACCCCAGTCCCACACAGCACTATCCAATCAGGTAGGCACCGTGAGGGGCTTCTCCCTTTGGAGCGAAAGGCTTGTACTTCACATTTAGTGCCTAAATCTGTGAGACTGCCATGAGGGGAAGGGCCCAGAACACCAAGTTGTGAAAGCCGAGGGCAATGAAAGCTACGAAAGAGTCCCACAAACAAAGAAGCAGGTTTTTTTGCGCACCCCCACCACCCCCCCTCCCCCCCCCCCCGCCTCCCCATAGAAACTTAGAAAGTATGTATTTTCTGTAAATCTTATTTCCATTTCCTGTATAAACCTCTGGAAAAGCAAAGTAAGACCACTCAGTGGCCCTTCTCACCATTCAGAGGCCTGAGCAGCGGGAGCGGCAGCGTTGACTCCAGCAGTGGCCTGAGGCCCAGTCAGTCCTCAGTGGTTTCAGTGCCTTCCGCAACAGCTGGTTGAAGAACAGTAATCTTGGGGGGAAAAGAAGTCGAATCACTCTCAAATTCCTTCCCATTTATGGCCTTTATGGCAGACCCCAGCCCTCCTTTTCAATCTCTGCAGGATCTGTGGAGAACAGTAGTGAACGCCTTGTGAGTTTTCCCGCCAAAAAGTGCCTGGCGAGCACAGAACTCCAGAGCCAGACTGCTTCCGGTTAGACGGACTGAGGGAGCCAGCTCCCTTGTAGCTCAGATGGCAGTGTCTGCTTAGCAGAGAAGAGAGCCTGATACTCGCAGCAGTGGTTGACAGACTGACACCAGACGCCTCAGTGAGAGCTAGTGGGAAGCCCTGCGATCGGTAACCAGAGTTGCAGCTCCTGGAAGGCTGCCTGGATCTGGTGAGTGGAGGCCCGGGAGCAGAGTGCAGGTCCAGAAGCCAAGCCGCGGCAATACCAGTGGCTCCAGTGGCCCCGGCAAACGTCAGCACAGCTCCCTGGTCAGTAATCCTGGAGGATATGACTCAGGTCAGCCAGGTTGTCAATGACAACAGTGGCGCAAACTGCTGGCTATAGCGTCTCTGGGGGTTTTCTCAGGTTTATGAAGTAGACGCCATCACTTTCCCTCTAGTGGATGTACTGTTCCATTGGGAAGCCGAGGTTGGTGTCCTAAGCAGATTCGTCTCCCAAAGAATTTGAGAACATCCTTATCCTTTATTTACAGGATGTTAATTTCTTTGGAGGTTGTAAACCTTCCCTTTAATTTAGTATGGGAATCCGGAGTAACTTCATGGGGACCCTGCCTGTATCTCTTATAGTTTATTGTTTTGTGGTTTCCTCAGAGCTTACATAAAACTTAAATGCCTAAGTCCTGTGGGCATTTAATAAAGTTTTCAAGAGGCATCCAGGAAATTCAGGAGAAGGCAAAAACCTATTTTTGGAACTTCTCTTGCTTTTCATAATTATTAAAATATTTGATCCTGTTTTTATACTGTGGGCCATTCCCAAGCTCTTTTTAAATTATGCATGCACAATATGCGTGTAATGTAGGACTTGTTATTATCCCTGCTGTAGAAAAGGATATTCAGAGGGTGATGATCTGTCTAAGGTGATCAACTTGATAACTAGCAGAGCAAAAAACAGGACCCAAGTCTCCACGTTACAATTTGGTACTGTATGTTTTATACAAATAGAACCTTACAAACAACTTTCTGAAAGCATGAGAACTCAGAGTTTACAGGAAAAACCTACCCAAGAGTCTGCATGTGTGTGTCTGTGATGTGTGTATGTGTGTTTGAATGTGCATGTGTGTGTTTAACAGCTTCATGAGTCCTTGAAATTCCCAGTAAATTGACTTTAAAATTTGAAGTCAGCCCATGAAATGATTTTTTAAGCAACCTAATAACCCTAATTTTATTAACCTGTAGTAACCAAGGATTTTATCTTTTCATTTCAAGAGTGCTTTACTATTCTAATAGTAGAATAAAATAATATTATTTTGTATGCTTATCATAGTATAAGCATATATAATATGAAATATAGATAGTAAACAAATATATATATATATGAACAACTATATATATTAAAAAATTATATATATTATATATATATATTGAAAATCAACTTTTCTTCATGATGAATAAACTTGCCTATACTCAAAATACCTGAAATGAACCACCCCCTACACACACCCCAAATTGATTTAAGATGAGTATATTTTGTTTTTTCTACCTTAAAATTACAATGTTTGTGAAAAGGTATATAATCAAAAATATTTTAATTTTGGTAAACATGATTATTTTCATTATTCTTATAATATTGAAACATATTTATTTGACTCTTGGTACATGATCTTTTGCCAGTCATGTTAAAATCTTCCTGTTTTATACTAAGTTTTTAAATAGCAATAGCAATGATGCTAATACAATAAAGGATGATTTTAATATTACTTCACTTACATTGAAAGTACATTTTGAATCATATGTCTTTGAAGTTCTATTTTATATTATATTTTTTCACCTTGTAAATTTTTTACACATCTCTTCTATTTCCAAAAGAAAACTGTGAATGGAAGAGCTCTAATATGTGAAAATAGATGAAAATGTCACATTCCTAGCATGGTCAAAGTAGGTCAAAGTAACTTTTTATTGTGGTGAGAACAGTCTGTTGTAGTATTTCCAACTCAATTATTTATACAGATAAATCATGATTTGGTCAAATTTCTATCACTTTTTATTTTTCATTCTTTCATATCTATTTCTCTTTTACTAAATTATACAATAGTTCCATGATTAAAAAAAATAACTGACTTCTATTTGATAAATAAAATTCCTTTTTGACTTATTTCCACTAGAAAACAATAATCTTCACAATTATTTGGGTTCCTCTGAAAACAAATAAAACATATCTATGCTTTTTTAAAAAATTGTCCAAGTGATTGAGAAAAGTTAAAAGTAAAAGTTACTGTAAAAAATTATTTCTAAAATATTGAAAGCTGTTTGATAGTTTCAGTTCTTCATTAATGCATATTCAATAATTTTGAATTTTTTTTTGCATTTTAATTTCTTGATTCCCCTCACTGAGGACACATTTATATCATCAGATTATTCTTTAAATAATACATTGGTAAGTATTCACAGTTATTATAATAGTCAAAGATATTAATAAGGAAATACGCTGTCCAATACCATGCCTTATACCATACTGGCTTATACAAGATTTGGCTTTGCTCTGTTAAGTAATTGTCAGAATAAGCTAAGAGTGGTCCCTTAACTTTAATACTGCTGTCGTCCCGGTTCTAGCACTAACTGTAAGGCTATATATTTCCCCACACATAGTAAAATAGCAGGGTTGAAGAAAGACCTAGACAGCTCCTTACGTTCTCTCTGAGCCTGCCATTTTTCTTTACTTCCATTCACAAATATCCTGCCTAAGTCTCCAGTCCTATAAAAAAGAGATGTGGATGACCAAGAGTCTATCAATCAGAGTGAAGTAAGTCAGAAAGTGTATGTATGGATGTGAGAATTGGGCTGTGAAGAAAGTTGAGTGCCAAAGAATTGATGCTTTTGAACTGTGGTGTTGGAGAAGACTCTTGAGAGTCCCTTGGACTGCAAGGAGATCCAACCAGTCCATTCTAAAGATCAGTCCTGGGTGTTCATCCGGAGGACTGATGCTAAAGCTGAAACTCCAGTACTTTGGCCACTTCATGCAAAGAGTTGACTCATTGGAAAAGACTCTGATGCTGGGAGGGATTGGGGGCAGGAGGAGAAGGGGATGACAGAGGATGAGATGGCTGGATGGCATCACTGACTCAATGGACATGAGTTTGGGTAAACTCCGGGAGTTAGTGATGTATAGGGAGGCCTGGCGTGCTGCGATTCATGGGGTCGCAAAGAGTCGGACATGACTGAGCGACTGAATTGAACTGAACTGAAGTCAGAAAGAGAAAAGCAAACGTTGTACATTAACACTTATATGTGGAATCTAGAAAAATGGTACTGATGAACCTATTTACAGGGCAGGGATAGAGACAAAGACATAGAGAATCGACGTGTGGACACCAGGCTGGGGAGGGAGGGAATGAACTGGATTAGCATTGGCATATGTATATGTGTGTGTGTATATATAAATATATATATACACACACATGTAGTATTGGCATATAGTGGGAACCTGCTCTATAGCACAGAGAGTGCTATACCCCAGTGCTCTGTGTTGACCTAGAGTGGGATGATGGGGAGGGCAGGGCTATATGCATTCATATAGCTGATTCACTTCATTGCACTGCAGAAACTAAACAACATGGTAAAGCAACTATATCCCAACTAAAAAAAGAGAGACTATAATTAGCATAGCTAACTACATTTCCGTGATCATCATGACTAACTCCTTAATTTAGATGAGAGTTAGACTCATCGTGCCCTTTATTCTAGGTTATCTCAGTTCCCAGTAGTTAGTCAACCTCCCCCAGATTCTTTAATATCTATACTCTCAGAAGACCAACACTTTGATTTGCTTGTATTTGCATATTATAATGTAATCCAACCTGTTTGCAGTCATCTATCCTTCTGTAATCTCCTCATTCAGCAAAGATTTTAGTGTGCTTCCTTGTATTTTGCCAGTTATATCATTCAATATAAATGTATGATCTATTCTCCATAGTTTCTTGATGTTTTCTCCTCTAATTTTTCTTCCACCAGACCTCAGACATACTAATTGTCACACTTAGATTTTCAGTGAGAAATAATTGAACCACCTCCTGAATTTCGATATCTGCTGTCTTTCTATTAATAACTAACTCCTTCTATCTTCATAATGCAATCACTATCATACTCCAATTCTAAAATTTTTATAGCATTTCCATAACCTACAAGTTACTGCAATGTTTACTTTTCATCAGCCCCTCACTGCCTGACTTCTCTGCATACAGAACCAGTTGTCAACATTTATCTCCTTGCATATATCTTCAAACTTGCTCTCTCCCTTAATTAAATTTCTGAGATTGGAGGGGGGGTGGTGTTTGGCTTAAAACCACATCTGAATTTTACATTCTGCCTGAAAGGCAGCTTGTGAATATATCTAGGGACACATATACACAGGGTGCACATTCTCACCTCTCATTAATCAATATAACCCTCAAGGAAGTCTCCTATATTTATATCAATTCATTTCTCCTATTTTTCCATGCAACTAGTTTTCTAAGCCTTCTTTTCAGTCCTCAGTCAGTTTTGCTTCTAAAGTCACTGAGCTAATGTACACAATCAGAAGAGATCTCTCATACCTACTCACTGTTAAAATTATCAATTTTTTTCCTTTGTTTTCCTTTTAAAATGAATGAATTAGAAATATTTCCATCCAAGGCCAAAATCTCCACGTGTGCATTGAATCCCACTGGTGCATCTCTACAAAGAATTTCTATTTTAAAGCCTCCTCAAGAATAATTCCTATTAAAATAAGGAAATTCTTTAATATTTTTTGCTGCAAAACAAGTAAAAAAAAAACAGCATCCTTAATCCAACATCCTCCTCCACTTACCAATATCTTGCATGCTCCTGTTTTGAGGCAAATCATCAAGGAGTGCTCTATTTACATTATTCTCCTTTCTCACCTATTGAATTCTCTGGAATCCAGGTCAGTCAGATCTTTGTCCCCACTACACAAAAGAAAAGCCCAGTGATCATCACTATGCCAATATAATGGCAACTTTCATTCTACAACTCATTCAATATATTAACTGCATTTGACATAAATTGGTCTTCTATGATAACCAGTTTATTTTGGATAACTTACTACCATGATCATTTAAAAATTTTCTCTCTAGGTAGATTGGTAGCTAGATTGACAGATATGATTACGCATTTTTCTTTTGTTTCTTTCCAAAATCTGTACTCTATAATAACTCAAAAAGTCTGAGCCTCTTCTTTGTAAGTGGTTCTCTACCAACGTATTTGTTTAATAGACATTTTTTACAGCAGTTTTAGATTCACAGCAAAATTAAGAGGAAGGCACAGAGATTTTCCATAAACATCCTGTCTCCACACATACATCAACTCCTCTATAACCAATGTTCACCAGAGTGGAACATTTGTTATAATTGCTGAACATATATTGAGACGTCAGTATCACCCAAAATCCACTCTTGGTTGTGTACATTTGTTTTGTATGGAGATGACATATATTCTTCATTTTAATATCATATAGGGTTTATTCATATCTGCAAAAATCCTGTGTTCCAACTATTCACCACTCATCCCTACCTAATACCTAGAAGAACTCAGTGATAATTTTATTATTTCTATAATTTTGCTTTTTCCAGAATGTCACATAGTTGGAATCATAGTATTAGCCTTTTCAGATTGGGTTCTCCCACTTATTAATATGCATTTAAGGTTCCTCCACCTCTTTCATGACTTGATAGCTCATTTCTTTTTAGTTCTGAATTATATTCCAATATCTGGAATACTACAGTTTAGCCATTCACCTATGGGTTACTTCCAAATTTTGGCATTAATAGATCAAACTGCTCTAAAATATCCACGTGCAGGTAATTGCATGAATATAAGTTTTCAACATCTTTGGGTAACTATGTTTAATAAGTTGAATTGGTAGATTGTATAGTAAGAGTATATTTAGTTCTGTAAGAAACCACCAAACAGTCTTCCAAAGTTATTTTATTATTTTGCATTCCCACTAGCAATAAAAGCGTTCACATGGCTGCACATCCTTGACAGCATTTGGTGTTATTGTGTTACAGATTTCTGCTATTCTAGTAGGCAGGTAACAGTATCTTATTTTAATTTCTATTTCTGTGACAGCATATGATGTGGAACATCTTTGCATATGCTTACTTACCATATGTATATCTTCTTTGGTAATGTGCCTATTAAGATCTTGGCCATTTTTAATCAGGTTGTTTTATGTCTGTTGAATTTTAAGATTTATTTGTATATTTTGAATAACAATCATTTATCAGATATGTCTCTTGAAAACATTTTCTTCCAGTCAATGACTTGTCTTCTTATTCTCTTGACATTGTCCTTTGCAGAGCAGGGGTTTTAATTTTAATAAAGTCCAGGTTTTCATTTCTTTCTTTTATGGATCATGTCTTTAAATTTTTATCTAAAAGCTCATCATCATACTCGGTATACCCAGGTCATCATACTCTTAGAAATTTTGTAGTTTTGTGTTTTTAATTTAGATCTATGAGCCATTTGGAGTTAAGTTTTGTAAAGGGTATAAAGCCTATGTCTAGTTTCGTTTTTTGCATGTGGATGCCCTACAGTTCCAGTGACATTTGTTGAAAGACTATCTTTGTTCTATTGTATTACCTTCATTCCTTTGTCAAAGATCAGTTGACCATATTTTTGTGAGTCTGTTTCTGAGCTGTCTACTATGTTCCATTTATCTATACATCTATTATCTTGCCAACACCACACAGTCCTGATTACTTACCTTTATAATAAAGTTTTGGATTCTGGCAGTATTGCTTCTCCAACGCTATTCTTCGAGTTTTGTGTGGGTACTCTGGGAGTTTGCCTCTCCTATATAAAGGTTAAAATTTCTTTTTATATCTTCAAAACAAATTGCTGGGACTTTGATCAGGATTGCATTGAATCTATTGACATATTGACAATATTGAATCTTTCTATATGTGAATGTGGAATATATCTCCACTTATATAGCTTTTCTTTGATTTATTAAAGTTTCACAGTTTTTCTCATGTAGAACTTGTCCAAATTTTGTTAGATTTATACTGAAGTACTCAATTTTGGGGGTGTGAATATAAATAATATTTTGTTCTTAATTTCTAATTTCACTCATTTACTGCTTGCCTATAGGAGAAAATTGACTTTTTTATATGAACCTTACATCCTGTGACTTCTTTATAAGTTAGTTCCAGTTTTGTTTCATAGATTCTTTTGGATTTTCCAATAGACTATAATGTTATCTGAGAACAAACACAGTTATTATTTCCTCCTTCCCATTTTTCCTTCCTTTTCTAAATATATTAGTTAGGACTTCTAATAAGATGTTGAAAAACAATGGTGAGAGGGTACATCATTGCCTTATTCCTGACTTTAGTAAGAAAACAGAATTTCTCACTTTGAGTTTCTAAGTTTGATATTGCTGCTGCTGCTGCTGCTAAGTCGCTTCAATCGTGTCCGACTCTGTGCAACCCCATAGACGGCAGCCCACCAGGCTCCCCCATCCCTGCGATTCTCCAGGCAAGAACACTGGAGTGGGTTGCCATTTCCTTCTCCAATGCATGTAAGTGAAAAGTGAAAGTGAAGTCGTTCAGTCGTGTCGGACTCTAGCGACCCCATGGACCGCAGCCTACCAGGCTCCTCTGTCCATGGGATTTTCTAGGCAAAAGTACTGGAGTGGGGTGCCATTGCCTTCTCCGAAGTTTGATATTAGATGTAAGTTATTTGTAGATATCGTTTTTCAACTTGAAGAAAGTTTACTGAGAGTTTTTGTCATGCATAAGTATTAGAGTTTTTCAAATTCATTTTCTACATCAATGATTAACTTTTAGGTTTGTTATCCATAATGGATTCTATCATAAAATTTACCTAAGAGAATTTTCCTTCTGCAACAGAAAAGAAAAAAAAAAAATGTGATGGTCACACTCAGTCCTCCATTGTACTAGCTATACCACGAGAGTTCTTTAGCCTCATATATATACAGAGAGAGAGAGAGAGAGTAATAGCAATCTGGAGAAATCTAAATACCTATATAAGGGAATGAGTGAGAAAATCCAAGAGCTTTAACTCAGAAAGTTCTGGCCTAGTCAGCCGAAAGGACTTTTAATTTAATGTAATAATGTTGAATGGAACTACTCACTTTGGAGAAAAAATAGCTGACTTAGGTCAGTTATTCTCTAGGAGTAGATCCTGAGGGTGGGGATTCTTGTTCAAGTATTATTTGGGGAATGCTTTCAGATGGAGGGAAATTGAGAAAGCAAGAAGGGATATAAAAAGAAAGTTAAGCAAGAATATATCCTTAGCTTTAGAAACTCAGACAAGTCCTGGAGCACATCTTAGAACTCTTTTTTTTCTTTTTTTTTTTTCTCACCTTGAGACAACAGGTTGTCTTTGGCATCCCCATGCCGGTCAGGCATTAGGCAATGTCGTGTCTTCTTTGCAGCCCCATGGACTGTATATTCCATGGAATTCTCCAGGCCAGAAGACTGGAGTGGGTAGCCTTTCCCTTCTCCAGAGTATCTTCCCAACCCAGGGATCGAACCCAGGTCTCCCACATTGCAGGCAGATTCTTTACCAGCTGAGCCACAAGGGAAGCCCAAAGTATCTCATTTGGCCATGCTCAATTCTTAAAAAAAGAGGGAGGCAACAATAACAGAGCTGAAGGATGGAAAGCAGGCCAAAAAAGGGGCTGGAGATTGAAAATAGCAGCATCTACTCTTAGAACTGATACTAAAACAGTTTCTTTTGGACCAAGATTCCCTACAGAGAGATGCTTCTGAGCTTTTTTATTTTGGATATGCCCCCCATCAGACCACCTTTTGCTTAGCAGTCAGTACTCCTTGGTAAGAGTGAGTCCAGTAAAATTGAGTCCAGAAGGTCTGGAGTCCTGCATCGCATGAAATTTGGAAACACTTGAGCATATCTCAATGCATATCAAATACAGATTGCTTCTTAGGAAGATGTCAGATTTAATGTGTGATTTCTGCTGTCACTAACTAGGACATGGATTTAGCACCTCTGAATCACTAAGAAATGGTAACCAAGGTGCATACACAGTTACCAAAACACTAAGTTATTCTCTCTTGGTAGCGTCTGTGTGTTTGAATTCTTTGGACTACTCTTAAGTATAACATTTTTTTTTTAATCTATTGTTCCCATGGCTCAACTATATAGAGGAAAATGTTATTTTTAATCATTTGATTGTATCCTGCACATATGAATATTATTCTGTGTAATATTTTGCCATAGTTAACATGTTAAGCTCAATAAGAAATCATGAAAGTAACATAACTATGTTTATATTTGGCCAAGATTTTATGTATGTTAGTAAAGGAAGCCTTGAGCCCTCAGTTTTTAACAAAAACACTGGGATTGCACCATTCATTCCTTCTAAGTCACTCCCTCCTGAAAACAGGTAAACATTTTTCTCATTCCTACTTATCATCCCATATTTTTCCCTTCTGGTTAATTCTTACCTCAATAAATATGATCAATATCCTCCCAGACACTTAGCAAAAAAAGTAAATTCTTCCTTCTCTCCTTTCTCACACATTCATTCACAGAAGCTCTTCTAGCTTCATAAAATTTTCATTCACATGCCCCATATTATTCTTTCTTTAACATGCTTATTTGCCTCTGATTACAATCTATCCCCAAAACTGTTATAATATCTCTTTTAGAAATACAATCTGAATATCAACTAGCTACTTAAGACCTTCCCCTATATTCCCTTGCCTGGTTAATAATACAACATCTTCCTGATATAGTAAGACATTGTAACATGGATATTACTAGCTTTTGATACTGAAATCTACATATATCCTCTGGGTCTGTCCTCTGATCCCATTCCTGTACCTCAGGATGACCTTTCATATATCTGCAATGCATTTCTTTTCATGCCTACTCTATTCCCCATTTTCTTTCCACTTGGCTAACCTTATCTTTTATTCATACATCCCTCAACTCTTACTATATGAGAGAAGCATTTATTATGTAGTAGTTATAAAGGCAGTCTTATTTTTCTGCATACACACCTTGCACTAGTTCTTAAAATGAGGGTCTACCAATGCTAAACTTTATCTCTATTTTGATATTAACATGTTGTTGTTTCATGTATCCTTTTAACTGGAGGAGGTGTTTTTTAGCAAGAAAAATTCAGATTAGCTAACTTGTTATGTTGTTAAAAACAGGATCAGAGCCTCTCCTTATCACAATAGCCTTTATGTAGACCTTTATCATGGTACATTTTTGCTATTTGTTAACTGTGTTTTGCATTCCTTTTCTTCCTGATCTAAAGTAAAAGTCCAAGAGAAAGCAAGCTAGCTAATGCAATTTTGTTACCTGATTAATGAATTAATGAGGATGTAGAACTAGAATATCAATTCCATGTGCCAAATAATATATTTTATGTTTTTGTTTTGATCATTAGCAGTTTCATACAATAACAGTTTGTGTAGAAATACATATATATATATATATATATATATATATATATAAAATCCCTTATTCTTTTTTCTTAAGTAGAAAACCAAAGACTATTTGTACTGTATTACGTATTATAGGACAGATTTGTAGATGTGTTAGAATAAAATAAAGCAACTTTAAAATAACAGTAAATAAGTAAACTTTTTAACTGTAGTAAAAAACATTATAAAATTTACTTTAGAAATTACATTTCTAAGTGTTCTAACCTAAGTTCAGTGACATTAGGTACAGTCATGCTGTTGTAAAACTCATCTCCAGTATTTTTTCATCTTACAAAACTGAAATTCTGTACCTTTACCCCATCCCCCCAACCCATGGTAACCACATTGCTTTTGGTATCTATGAATTTGATTACTTTAAATACCTCATGTAAGTGGAATCATATAGTAATTGTCCTTTTATGAAGGGTTTATTTCACCAAACATGAAATCTTCATTTAGTAGTGTGAGACAGAATTGTCTTCCTTTTTTAAGGCTTTGCACCACATTTGTTTAGATATTCATTTGTCCACAGACCTTTGTGTTGCTCCCACCTCTTTGCTATTGTGAATAATGTTGCTATGAATATGGAAATGCAAATATCTCTTTGAGATCCTGCTTTAAATTTCTTAAGAAATACACCCAGCAGTAGGATCACCTTCGACATAAACTCTACATATCCCTTAGGCTCCCAAGTGGGACAAAATTTCTTTATAGTTATGAGATTGAGGTCCAAATCCAGGGTATCTCGTTGGTGCTTTGGTGTCTTCGTGAAGAAAGGGGACACTTGATGAGACCTTAGTTTTGCTCCCTGGAAGTAGAATCCCTGTTCATTATTCTCTAGAAACCCTTTTCACTTTCTAGAATATCTTTTTACTTATTTTGGTTTTTGGCATTAGCAACTCAATAAAGTGAAAATATTTTTATCCTATTTCCTTTCAGCAGATTATTGAGGTGGAGCACCAAGGCAAGCTTTAAATTTCAAAAGTTTTTAGCCTCTTTGACTTATGCAGAAGTGTCAGTATAACTCTCCTTATTTTAACTGGCTTTTATTTTTATTTCTTTGTTTTTTTTTTTAATTTTATTTTATTTTTAAACTTTACAATATTGTATTAGTTTTGCCAAATATCGAAATGAATCCGCCACAGGTATACCTGTGTTCCCCATCCTGAACCTTTGATTACAGATACCACTCATGATAATTTTCATAATCTCTACTTATATTTATATACATCTTTGCTTTCCTATTCCTATACCTCCCTTTATGATTCAGTCTTGGGTACTATGGACCCACAATGCTAGACTGGAAGAAATGATTAGCTTTTTTTCCCTAAAGTATTCTGTCCAATTAAAACACCAGGTTTATTGCAAACCACACTATTAGTCCTTCAATCTGAGACTTCTTAATCTAAACAGAGATTTAAACAGTAAGTGTTATATATGTATGATTGATTTCATGATTAATATAATGATGAATTTTAAATGATTTTGTAGTCCAAAGCTTTCTTTTATATATATATATATATATATATATATATATTAGAAATGTGTGTGAGAAGCAGCTGTTTTTTAAAACAGCCAAGAATTTCTGCTCTTTATATCTTTCCATTCCTTTTATCAAACATGAAAATTTATATATGATACCTGATTTTTTTTCTGTCAATAGCCAATCACACATGCTTCTAATATTTTTTCCAACTTTTTGTCCAAGAGTTATAAGGTCATTACATCCATGATGTCTTCTCATTAACAAAACTAGCCAGTTTACCAGTTCTTTTTATCACTCTATTGCCTGAGTCATTGTTTTCCCTGTACTGCAATAAGAGTTCTCCCTTTTTCTGCTCACTGCAGGACTTGTGAAATGTGCCACACATTGCAGTTATTTGTTAAAGCAGCATCTCCTCTGTGACTGCCTATTTCTATTTATAGCAAAATGGGGTCATCTACGCTAAGGTAGTAAGTAGCAAATAGCAAACTATTTTAAAGTCCAGTGGCTTCAGCTCAGTCCCTCAGTCATGTCCAACTCTTTGCGACCCCATGGACTGCAGCACACCAGGCTTCCCTGTCCATCACCAACTCCCAGAACTAGGTGAAACCATCCAATCATCTCATCCTGTCATCTCCTTCTCCTCCTGCCTTCAATCTTTCCCAGCATTGAGGTCTTTTTGAATTAGTCATTTCTTTCGCATCTTCAGGATCAGTCCTTCCAATGATTATTCAGTGCTGATTTCCTTTAGGATTGACTGGTTTGATCTCCTTGCAATCCAAGGGACTCTCAAGAGTCTTCTCCCACACCGCAGTTCAAAAGCATCAGTTCATCAATAAAGCTTTCTTTATAGTGGCTTTCCAGTGGCTTAGTAAAACAACATTTTATTATACTTTTCCCAACATGAGTTGGTTAGCTTAATGTTAGCCTTGCTAGGAAACACAGATCATTTTCATTTCATTTTGACTTTGCTTTCAAGATGCAGTAGAAACAAACAATATAAATAGCATTGTGACTTTTAATACTTCTGCCAGAAATGTCTCCTGTCACTTAAATTACCCCATTGGCCAAATCAAGTCATAGGTCCATTCCTAACGTTAACAGGTCAGAGAAACACAGTCCAATCATGTGCTTCTTTATCGAAACAGCCCAGAAGTCTTTGGTGAATAGCCCTGAAATCTAATACAACGTCTATATACCAATGACACAAAGGGAAGTAAAAAAGATCTATACAGAGAGTGAAGCGGAGTTTAGAACTTACCCAGCATCATTTTTTTATAATAAATATTCTCTTTCATTGCAAATGTTTGAATAGATCTTTTGTAAATTTAATTTTATGATTTTGAACATTTAGCAAACAGTTGAAGATATAGGAATTGCACTTCAGTAGGGGTTTTGTTTTGCTCACAGATCGTAGAGCTCAGAACCCATATCCTTAGAAAAAAAATAATGAATAATTATATGTTCTTTTGAAATATATAGTTAATTCTGGTTAGTTGTATCATTTTATAATAATATCATCTGTTTTGTCTAGAATGTAGTGATTAAGCTTTTTTTTGGAATAACGATATATTCTGATTTTCATTTGTGTATCTTTTTCTTTCTGAAATGCATCACACCAATATACTTTTTCAAACTTTTAATTTAAAAAAGAAGTCTAGTCTAAAAATGTTTTTTAAAGTCTGTATGGTAAGCTATTTGATTAGAGGAAGATGAACATTCTTTTTATTCTTATAAATTTTGTCAACCATTACCACCTCATAAAACCCTGCAGGTAAATTTGATATTCTCTGTTGTTTTTCCTTAATCCTGCTGAATGAATCGATTTAAATGTCTTATTTAGAGGCTCAAAATGCCACTGAACATGCCAAGATTTGTCTTCTAAACTGTGATTCTGCTTGCTTTGTTTTTTGTTATTTTTGTTTCCTTCTCTATCAATTCAGATGCAGTGGATGCCTGGCTTCCAGTCATTTGCATCGCAATGACACCCAGTGGCAAGCTAGAGAGCCCTGGCCTGGAGCCAGAGAAGCAGGCTGCCCTGGACTTCCTCGTGCTTTCACTGCTCCTTCAATGGACCTTTGGTATTAGCTGAAAAAGGTGCGATACATTGGGCTGTTTCTTTAGCTGAAACTCTATGATTGAATTAGAGATCATTTTAATACTTTATAGGACTCTCAGAACATATGTTAAAAATCTAGCTGGATGTGCTGTGATCTAATGGACTGGAAAGGCATCTTGTCCACTCTAGTCATTTTCTTGGCTACCTTTTTTATTGGTAATGTTTCAGCAGTTGCATTCTGTGTCACTGAGTGGTCAGAGCTATTTTCACTCACAAGTCAAAACTAGGCAATTATTCTCTTCTTTTAATTTTCAATTTTTTCTTCACTTTTTTTTAAATAGTGAATTGTGGCAAATACCTTTATCTTAAAACCTTGGCCCCAGAAGACTGAAAGGTGTTTGATTATAGCTGAAGAAAGCTTGAATTCCAAACAAAAATTACTACTCTACTACTAGAAAAATTCATCTAAGAATTCTCATAACACATACCTAAGAAGTAAAATTTTTCCAGAATTGAAGTCTAGAGACAAAAAATAAAAATAGTTTTGACATTATCTCCTTCTCACACATACTCATAACTGAAAATGAATAACTTTTGTTTGTTTCATCATTTCAAAATAAAATGTGAAAAAGATGCTACTTTAAAACCTGAGTTTTATGATCTCACCAATGTAAATTTGTTTCTCTCTTTATCAATTATTATTTATTGCTTGCTACATTTCAGGAATGATGCTAGATTCTGTGCCTAAAATAAATTTATAATCTCCTAAATAAGAGAAACTGGTAAACAGACAGTTGAATATGGTATTCTTAAGCATCAAACTTTGGTTGGGTCAAAGTTCCATTTACAAGTGATTTTGCTTTGTAAATATGTCAATCTAAATTTTAATCTCTTATAGAGAAGGAATCTCTTCAGATTGTATTTATCTAGTGCCTAGCATCCAATATTGCAAATAATTTTCTTCATAATCTTGTTAATTGATAATTTCTTACTATATACAGCATAATTCATACTAGTAATGCTATTTTATTTTTTCTATATACCTGTAGTTACTCTGCAATGCTAAATTCATTGCTATGCCTTCCAACAAGAATAACTTGATGTGAAAGTATCATTAGTCACCAGTGTACAGTTCTCTTCCAATTTTTTGCATAGGAGAGGATCATTATGAAGTTAGGGGTAGCCAAGTTTTTGCTTTGGCCATAAAATGTGAGTGAAAGTGCATGTTGTACCTTCTTAGTGAAGACTGTCTAAACGACACGCTTAAAAGTTGCAAGTTCTCACGATCAACAACCCTTATGACACTGTTGGCTTTGTTTTCTGCATAGTATTTATTACCATTTAGAAAACAAAGTTATAATTGTTGCATGCTTTCCCATACTCTGAAAGGTATATATTTGAACGTGAGATCAACAAAGGCAACGTATTTCTTCAATTTTTCAACTGATATCTGTTATTTTTCTTTAGGTCTAATATAGTGCTTGGAATATAGAAAATACTGTGTAAATTAACAGTTGTCACTGGGAGGGTATTTGATAAGGCAGGTGTAATGCTTATTTACAAAACACTGGAGATACACATAAATGTATATATGTGTGTGCATGTATATAACACACACATATACATACTTTGGAGTTCATATACACACATTTTATATATATTATTTACACATTATATATCAATATACATTAAAAGTATGAAATACATTTATTTATATAAAAGAAATATGCATATATGTATATATAGAAAGCTAGAGATACATACAAGTGTACACACATACACTATTGCTTGTGTGCTTGAGTTCTCTTGTTATTACTGTTTACATTGTTCATTTATATTACACAGATTTTTATAAATGGTATAGTTCACTAAGAGCGTTAAAAGAGTAAGTGTAGTGCGAGAGTGAGTTTAGGAGGCTTAGATGAGAAAGGATTAATATTATGCCAAGTGGAATATTTCATTTTAAGAGTTCAGAGACTGTGTATTTCTGATTATGATGTATCGGTGTGCAGTGGGATATAAAGTTAAAGTGGAATGAAATGAAAATTGCTGCAGTGGATGGGTTTAAGGCCAGGTTTAAAAGCTCTTGACATCATGAAGGATGGTGGCAGGTTAGTTGATTGGAATGAGTATCATTCAGGAACCCAAACTAATTTAGAAGAGCAGCCATGAGTGTGGTAGAATCATCTGATTACTGTTTTACAAAGATGTAGAAATTTTATGGTGTGTTTTTAACAATAGCCTTAAAATCAGTACAAGTTTTCAGCCTCCTGTCATTTCCCTTACCTCTCTTTTTCAAAGAATTGAATTCTAGAAAGCCAGACAGGAATCCAAACTTTGATTAAAAATAAGACAAGGATGTTGAGAAAAGTTAAAAATAAATTTAAATCAAGTAAACCATAAAACAGATTTTTTTTTTAACTTTCACATAGTGGAGAATATAAACATACTCTCTAAGAATCAGTTCTGTTAACTTGAGGGAAAAAAGCTTTTTGCTGAGCAAACTACTGTTTTCAAGAAGTGATAACAAGAGAGACATTGAAAGTCAGGACAGAACATTCACTCCTATACATTTAGTCAAGAGAGAAGGAAAATATGACAAATTTGTCTTTGAGAAAATTTAAGCATGACCTGACACTGCATAACAGCTCCAAATGCCACAACTCAATTTCTGAATTTGAGTGGAATAAATTAAAATTTATGAGAAATGTAGTGGTCCGTAAGTCATTTGATGTAGTTTTTAGACTGTGACTTAACATGAGCTAATTGGAAGGGGTTGTCATTCCATTCTTCATGGGATCTTCCCAACCCAGGGAACAAACCCAGGTCTCCTGTATTCCAGGGAAGCCTGATAAAGACAGAATTTTTTAGTTATTTCTTGATTGACTCAGAATTGAAATGTTTTGTGGAATAAGAAGACAAATAAGAACCAGCTAGTGGCTCCAATTGTTGAATAAATAAAATAAACTAAAAATTTTGTATCCATTCTTCTGTCAATGGACATCCAAGTTGCCTCCATGTCCTAGCTATTGTAAAAAGTTCTGCAGCAAACATTGGAGCACATGTATCTTTCTCAACTATAGTTTTTTCAGTGTATATGCCCAGTAGTGAGATTGTTGGGTCATATGTTAGTTCTATTTCTAGTTTTTTAAAGAATCTCCATACAGTTCTCCATGGTGGTTGTATCAATTCAGCCCAGTGCTCTGTGACAAACTAGAGGGATGGGAGGGGTGAGGGATGGGAGAGAGGTTCAGGAAGGAGGGGAACCTATGTATGCCTGTGGCTGACTCATGTTTATGTATGACAGAAACTGGCAGAATGTTGTTAAGCAGTTACCCTCCAATATTTTTTTTTTTAAATTTCAGCACTGATAAAATCCAAACCCAATAATGAGAAATGTATGGGGAAAAAAAGAAAAGAAAACAGCCCTGAAGAATTAGGCAGTAGCCAGGTTACAATTATTGTGAGAAATGGAAGCTTTTGTTTGGAGAGGACTAAGGAATCAAATTGTAGGAATATTCCAGGAGAGAAAAGTCTAGAGTTTTCCCCTTTACCTTCATTTTGTGAGTCTGAGGGCTTGAAGCTAGAGGTAACAAAACGTGATATTGAGGTCAAAGTTGAAAACCTGACCAAGGTGGTACTCACAAATATCAATTCATACTTTTGAGGCAGTAGGGATGTTTGTGATGCTACAAACTCTCTAAAATAACACAAAACATGGGAAATGATTTCATTATTATGCACCGTGTATTCAGACTTTGTAATCCTAGATTCCTGCCAGACCCACTCATACCAAAAAGGCGGCACAGCCACCTTTCGAACCAACAGGTAGAGTAATATTAAGAAGATGATAGACTTTTATTATTAGTTTAAGGAGGCAAGAACTTGAAGATGACTGGACTGCAGACCTCTGAACACTCTTTTACATAATCCTTGGAATACGGAATAATGAAAAGGAAAGCTACACTTAAAAGCAAGGGTAAAGTCTATAGTACAATGATTTGGACATAACTTGAGTTCACATGGAATGATGAGGTTTACGTAGCAATCTTAAATGTACACCCCTCCTCCACTCATGTGATGAACTCATTGTAGGGAATAATTTAGATTTTTAGTTACAGGGGGATATAACTAGCCTAGGCATGGAGAATATAATGCAAATCAAAATATATTCACATGGGAAAAATTAGAATTAAAATTAAGAAATAAAAATTAAAATCTAAAAAGATAGTTAAAACTTGGGAACACGAAGGAAGAGCAATAGTATTGAAGAAGTACTTAATGAAATATTGACCATGGAAATGATAATCCAGTGTATAAACTGAATATACACTGAAAGGCTGCAAGAAATAGTCCAAGTCACTGTAATACAGAATAAAAATTAAATTAGTGATGACATACAAAATTATATCCATCCAAATAAAGATAATCATACACCTAGATTATCAAAGAATTGTTTTGGATATAGACAATTTGGAAGTACAGTATTTTTGTAAAGAGAGCATTGTCTTGAAAAGTTAATAAGTTGAAATAGTCATTCTTAAAGGGAATTTTGCAATATTTACATTAAATATGGATATGCCTTTTGTCCTGATGAGCCAAACTTAGTATAAATATGTATGAAGTTATTATGGAGATGTCCATGTTATTCATGTAAGCAAAGTCGTAACTTAGTGACCATCAGTAAGAAATAATCATCTAGGAAAATATCAGTTATTTCCCTACAAAAACATGGAAACATGTTTAAATTTCATAGCACAATTTCAATTATGTGAAAGCAAAACTACAAAACAAAACCACAAGTGTGCATTTTTTGCAGACTCATGAACACTTAAGGGTTTCTGTCAAAAATATCAGAGTATATTTATATAGCACTGCTGGAACGATGAGAGGAAAATGAGTGGGAAATCAGTTTTCAATGAAAAATTAAAATCATAAAGGATTTTTTATGAATCTTTGGCATCACTATGCTCTTAAGAGTAAGATTAGTTAAACTCTACATCAGAAGTCTAAAATTTTAGTTAAAAACGTATTTTTAAGAGAAAAATATTTTGTTTAAAAAAGGAATCACCTTCTTTGAGCAGTTATTATATTAGTAGGCAACATTAAGTATAGAGAATTATGCATTGTTTATGTTGATTATATCTTTGTTCTAAGAAGAATGATAATTGATCTGAAGATGGTAAAATGAGTAATATGAAATAATTCAGTTGCAAAGGAGATAGCAAGATTAAATAAAATGCATTACTGTTACATATGCATGGACTTCTTCCATTGTGTAATAGTTGGTAATTGTCCTACTATATAATGATCATAATTGTAAGATTGGCACACTATCCAATTAGTTTTAAGTATTTGCTTAAAAAGATAAAGATGGAGAGGGTGAAAAGTGAAAGTGTTAGACTTAGCTGTGTCGAACTCTTTGGGACTCTATGGAATGTAGCCTGCCAGGCTCCTCTGTCCGTGGAATTCTCAAATGTACTATAACAGATATTGTAAATATACATTTGTTGAATAATTTAGAAAAAATAGGCTTACCAAGAAGAAATATATAAAAAATACACAAATAGAAGTTCTGGAGATGAAAAATAAAGTGTCTGAAATAAAAATACAATAGATGAAATGAATATCAGATTAGATATTACAGAAGGAAAATAATTACAGAAAATAGAGCACAGATATAAGAGTAAAAACAAAAAGAAAATTGAACTTCAGTGACTTGTGGGACAATATCATACAGGCTCTCATATGTTTAAATTGAAGCAAGAGAAGGAGGCAAAAAATTAAACAGGAAAATCATGGCTAAAAGACTTCCAAAAGTAATAAAAACCAATAAGTCAATAGATACAATAATTTCAGCATGAGTAAATCTCAAATTTATTATGTAAAATGAAAAACTAGACAAAAGAGATTACATACCATAAAGTCTACATTAAATTCTAGAAATGATAGAAATATTGTGATAGTTAGAAGATCAATGGATGACCTAGGCTGGAGGATGGCAAAAGAAAATCGTCAGTGGGGCATGAGAGAACTTCCCCGGGCTATGGGAATCTATAGTAGGATTTTACTGTGTATACACAATTGTATATACAAACATGCTATATTGTATGTTAAAATATCATGTTTGCTAACAGATTCTTTGTTATTTTGAAGTATGCACATAACACAATAAAAATATTATTCATTTATAGAAATTTTGTAAGAAAAGCTTGATTTATCTTTCACATAAACCAATAGTTCTATATTTAACAAAATAAATGGAAAATAGAAGATAGACGTCATACATATAAAATCAGAAAACTATTAGATTATTGTTAAAAATAATTCAAGATACATTTATTTGGTGAATATTTTAAAAGCAATTAATTTGGAAATAAAATAAATCATATCTTTCATCATTTAAAGAAAAACCTGTAATTTTGCAATCTGTAGTCCATTTAGCAGTTTAGGAGTATCTAAGTATTATTCTGGAGAAGGAAATGGCAACCCACTCCAGTACTCTTGGCCAGAGATTCCATGAACGGAGGGGCCTGGTGGGCTACAGTCTATGGGTTGCAGAGTCAGACAAGACTAAGCAACTAACACATACACACAGGTATTATTCTGATGATCAAGGCTTTTTATTTCTGTCTTAATATAAAATATTAAAATTCAGATTGGATATTACATGTGTGAATATACCAAAAATATTGAAATTTATGACTTTAAGATTATATAGATATAAATATACTGACGCATACTGGGGCTTCCCTGATAGCTCAGTTGGTAAAGAATCCGCCTGCAATGCAGGAGACCCCGGTTCCATATCTGGGTCAGGAAGATCCTATGGAGAAGAGAAAAGCTACTCACTCCATTATTCTTGGGCTTCCCTGGTGGCTCAGCTGGTACAGAATCCACCTGCAGTGTGGGAGACCTGGATTAGGAAGATCCCTTGAAGACAGGAAAGGCTACCCTCTCCAATTTTCTGGCCTGGATAAGTTCATAGGGTTGCAGAGTCAGACATGACTGAGCGACTTTCACTTACACACATATATTAATAATAAATACCATGCACATTATGATACATTGAAAAATGTAATGTTAGATGGAAAAGGCTATCAACAAAGGCAAAATAAATTAGATTTCAGTTTAATCCTTACTGTAGAACCTGGCATTTAGATATTCAGTTCTTTATCATCACCATAATCATGTTTATGAATTATATCTATTAAATGCATAAAACTGCTAATAATATGTAAAGTCTGAAAATTATATCACTTTAATTGATTATATTATTTGCTTTTAAGTGATGTCTGTTATCTAATCTAATATTAATTACAAAATATAATTTTATGGATAATGTTTTAATTGGAAAGTAGTTAAGCACATTAGAATATGAAAATATATAGGCTAAGTTTTTTTCTAAATAAGCTTCTTAAAAAATAAATGCAACTCTTCCTAATATTATGAAAAGAAAGCAGTTTAAAAAATCAAGTGTAACAACACAAAATTTTCATAGAGTACTGAATGGTTTTCTATGAAGGCATTTCCATATTTCTTAGTATAGTCTTCATCAAATAACATTGAGGATTTTAATGGAACAGTAGGCAAGAGACTGGTTCGGAATTGCCAATTGCCATTCAACAGTTTTTGTCTTCACTATGTCTTCTATTGTATTGCACTCATAGAACATTAAAATATCACAATATTTCTTGTCAACTGGAAAGATGATAGCTCTGAGAATAGTTGTACAGCCACTTAGAAACTAATTAGCATTATTACAGAGGATTGTATATGATAATTAACAATTAAACTTTCAGAACAGAAGCTGATCCTCCCTAGAGGAGACTCTACATAGATTATGGCTAAAGAAGGAACTTAATGAAATCTTCTTCACACAACAGTTACATAATGATGATTCTTTGCTACAGTAATTACTATTTAAATGTGCTATATATGTGTTCCTGTAACTTTGGATACACATTTCTATATACTTAAGTAATAAATAATATTTGTGTTTTATCAGCGACACTGTCTTGTATCTATTTTTCAGAATTCTAAACAAGGTGCTCTTATAACATTTGGCCACACTTATTTTAAATAAATATTTTAATAAAGTGGACACTGCATAAAGATCGGAACTACTGATTCATAACCATATCCCAGAAGAATTTTTGGACATCAAGGACCAAATTTTCTGATAAAACATAACCTCTACTTACTTTTTATCTTTGTAATAAGAATATATGGTAATTTCAGGGAAATTATGTCCCTTTACTCTCTAATAAGCAGCATAAAATTTTAGATGGGGTTAATAATGATGTAGTATAAGTACTGTCAGAGAAGGCAATGGCACCCCACTCCAGTACTCTTGCCTGGAAAACCCCATGGATGGAGGAGCCTGGTGGGCTGCAGTCCATGGGGTCGCACAGAGTCGGACACAACTGAAGTGACTTAGCAGCAGCAGCATGGGTACGCTATCGTCAATTAACAGTTTGGCACACTTGCACATAATTAGTAATTTTAACAAGTAAAGAAATTTATTTTTTCCCTTAAAAATGTTACTCAGCCTGTAGAAAGGTTCAGTTCAGTTCAGTTCAGTTGCTCGGTCGTGTCCGACTCTTTGTGACCCCATGAATCAGAGCACACCCGGCCTCCCTGTCCTTCACCAACTGGTGGAGTTCACTCAAACTCATATCCATCGAGTTGGTGATACTATCCAGCCATCTCATCCTCTGTCATCCCCTTCTCCTCCTGCCCGCAATCCTCCCCAATATCAGGGTTTTTTCCAATGATTCAACCCTTTGCATTAGGTGGACAATGTATTGGAGTTTCAGCTTCAGCATCAATCCTTCCAATGAACACCCAGGACTGATCTCCTTTAGGATGAACTGGTTGGATCTCCTTGCAGTCCAAGGAACTCTCAAGAGTCTTCTCCAACACCACAGTTCAAAAGCATCAATTCTTCGGCGTCAACTTTCTTCACAGTCCAACTCTCACATCCATACATGACCACTGGAAGAACCATAGCCTTGACTAGATGGACCTTTGCTGGCAAAGTAATGTCTCTGCTTTTGAATATGCTATCTAGGTTGGTCATAACTTTCCTTCCAAGGAGTAAGGGTCTTTTACTTTCATGGCTGCAATCACAGTCTGCAGTGATTTGGGAGCCACCAAAAATAAAGTCTGACACTGTTTACATGGTAGAGAGGTTCAGTTCAGTTCAGTCGCTCAGTTGTGTCCGACTCTTTGCAACCCCATGAATTGCAGCATGCCAGGCCTCCCTGTCCATCACCATCTCCAGGTGTTACTCAAAGTCAGCTCCATCGTGTCAGTGATGCCATCCAGCCCTCTCATCCTCTGTCGTCCCCTTCTCCTCCTGCCCCCAATCCCTCCCAGCATCAGAGTCTTTTCCAGTGAGTCAACTCTTCGCATGAGGTGGCCAAAGTATTGGAGTTTCAGCTTTAGCATCATTGCTTCCAAAGAACACCCAGGGCTGATCTCCTTTAGAATAGACTGGTTGGATCTCCTTGTAGTCCAAGGGACTCTCAAGAGGCTTCTGCAACACCACAGTTCAAAAGCATCAATTCTTCAGCACTCAGCCTTCCCCACAGTCCAACTCTCACATCCATACATGACCACTGGAAAAACAATACCTTGACTAGACAGACATTTGTTGGCAAAGTAACGTCTCTGCTTTTGAATATGCTATCTAGGTTGGTCATAACTTTCCTACCAAGGAGTAAGCGTCTTTTAATTTCATGGCTGCAGTCACCATGTGCAGTGATTTTGGAGCCCAGAAAAATAAAGTCTGACACTGTTTCCCCATCTATTTCCCATGAAGTGCTGGGACCAGATGCCATGATCTTTGTTTCCTGAATGTTGAGCTTTAGGCCAATTTTTTCACTCTCCACTTTCACTTTCATCAAGACGCTTTTTAGTTCCTCTTCACATTCTGCCATAAGGGTGGTGTTATCTGCATATCTGAGGTTATTGATATTTCTCCCTGCAATCTTGATTCCAGATTGTGTTTCTTCTAGTCCAGCGTTTCTTGTGATGTACTCTGCATAGAAGTTAAATAAACAGAGTGACAATATACAGCCTTGACGTACTCCTTTTCCTATTTGGAACCAGTCTGTTGTTCCCTGTCCAGTTCTAACTGTTGCTTCCTGACCTGCATACAGATTTCTCAAGAGGCAGGTCAGGTGGTCTGGTATTCCCATTTCTTTCAGAAAATTCCACAGTTTATTGTGATCCATGCAGTCAAAGGCTTTGGCATAGTCAAAAATCAGAAATAGATGCTTTTATGGAACACTCTTGCTTTTTCCATGATCCAGCGGATGTTGGCAATTTGATCTCTGGTTCCTCTGCCTTTTCTAAAACCAGCTTGAACATCAGGAAGTTCACGGTTCACATATTGCTGAAGCCTGGCTCGGAGAATTTTGAGCATTACTTTACTAGCATGTGAGATGAGTGCAATTGTGTAGTAGTTTGAGCATTGTTTGGCATTGCCTTTCTTTGGGATTGGAATGAAAACTGACCTTTTCCAGCCCCGTTGCCACTGCTGAGTTTTCCAAATTTGCTGGCATATTGAGTGCAGCACTTTCACAGCATCATCTTTCAGGATTTGGAATAGCTCAATTGGAATTCCATCACCTCCACTAGCTTTGTTCGTAGTGATGCTTTCTAAGGCCCACTTGACTTCACATTCCAGGATATCTGGCTCTAGGTGATTTATCACACCATCGTGATTATCTGGGTCATGAAGATCTTTTTTGTACAGTTCTTCTGTGTATTCTTGCCATCTCTTCTTAATATCTTCTGCTTCTGTTAGGTCCATACCATTTGTCCTTTATCGAGCCCATCTTTGCATGAACTGTCCCCTTGGTATCTCTAGTTTTCTTGAAGAGATCTCTAGTCTTTCCCAATCTGTTGTTTTCCTTTATTTCTTTGCATTGATCACTGAAGAAGGCTTTCTTATCTCTTCTTGCTATTCTTTGGATCTCTGCATTCAGATGCTTATGTCTTTCCTTTTCTCCGTTGATTTTTGCTTCCCTTCTTTTCACAGCTATTTGTAAGGCCTCCCCAGACAGCCGTTTTGCTTTTTTGCATTTCTTTTCCATGGCGTGGTCTTGATCCCTGTCTCCTGTACAGTGTCACGAACCTCATTCCATAGTTCATCAGGCACTCTATCTATCAGATCTAGGCCTTTAAATCTATTTCTCACTTCCACTGTATAATCATAAGGGATTTGATTTAGGTCATATCTGAATGGTCCAGTGGTTTTCCCTACTTTCTTCAATTTAAGTCTGAATTTGGCAAGAAGGAGTTCATGATCTGAGCCACAGTCAGCTCCTGGTCTTGTTTTTGTTGACTGTACAGAGCCTCTCCATCTTTGGCTGCAAAGAATATAATCAATCTGATTTTGGTGTTGACCATCTGGTGATGTCCATGCATAGAGTCTTCTCTTGTGTTGTTGGAAGAGGGTGTTTGTTATGACCAGTGCATTTTCTTGGCAAAACTCTATTAGTCTTTGCCCTGCTTCATTCCGTATTCCAAGGCCAAATTTGCCTGTTACTCCAGGTGTTTGTTGACGTCCTACTTTTGCATTCCAGTCCCCTATAATGAAAAGGACATCTTTTTTGGGTGTTAGTTCTAAAAGGTCTTGTAGGTCTTCATAGAACCATTCAACTTCAGCTTCTTCAGCGTTACTGGTTGGGGCATAGACTTGGATTACTGTGACATTGAATGGTTTGCCTTGGAAATGAACAGAGATCATTCTGTCGTTTTTGAGATTGCATCCAAGTACTGCATTTCGGACTCTTTTGTTGACCATGATGGCTACTCCATTTCTTCTGAGGGATTCCTGCCCGCAGTAGTAGATATAATGGTCATCTGAGTTAAATTCACCCATTCCAGGCCATTTGAGTTTGCTGATTCCTAGAATGTCAACATTCACTCTTGCCATCTCTTGTTTGACCACTTCCAATTTGCCTTGATTCATGGACCTGACATTCCAGGTTCCTATGAAATATTGCTCTTTACAGCATCGGACCTTGCTTCTACCACCAGTCACATCCACAGCTGGGTATTCTTTTTGCTTTGGCTCCATCCCTTCCTTCTTTCTGGAGTTATTTCTCCACTCATCTCCAGTAGCATATTGGGCCCCTACTGACCTGGGGAGTTCCTCTTTCAGTATCCTATCATTTTGCCTTTTCATACTGTTCATGGGGTTCTCAAGGCAAGAATACTGATGTTGTTTTGCCATTCCCTTCTCCAGTGGACCACATTCTGTCAGATCTCTCCACCATGACCCACGCATTTTGGGTTGCCCCACCGGTATGGCTTACTTTCATTGAGTTAGACAAGACTGTGGTCCTAGTGTGATTAGACTGACTAGTTTTCTGTGAGTATGGTTTCAGTGTGTTTGCCCTCTGATGTCCTCTTACAGCACCTACTGTCTTACTTGGGTTTCTCTTACCTTGGGCATGGGGGTATCTCTTCACGGCTGCTCCCGCAAAGCAGCTCCTTACCTTGGACAAGGGGTATCTCCTCACTGCCACCCTTCCTGACCTTCAATTTAGGATAGCTCCTCTAAGCCCTCCTGCGCCTGCGCAGCCACCACTCCTTGAGCATGGGGTTGGTCCTCTCAGCCACCACCCCATGTCATAGCAGGCTTCCTCATTTCCAAGCTATTCTCTTAGATGACTTGTTGTGAAGAAAGTTTATTACCATGCAACTAAAACAAATAAAAACAAAAATACCAAAGGAGAGGTACAAATAGAAAAACTAATGTCCATAGTTAACAATCAATACCAGTTTGCTGACTATGTGAGTGAACCTCCAGTCTCCATTCAGGTTTTCAAATGACTGTGGTCCCAGCTGTCATCTGATTACAAATTCATGAAAGAGTCCCAGTAAGATATTTGAAGCTGAACACTTACCATGGACCCAAAACTACATGAGATGCAATAAACGATTAATTTGCAAAAGTTATTAAATTCTGTGTTAAATGTAATGTGGTATTACTAATTAGAACAAATATTAATCAGCTTCTTGAAAGTGTAAAATCTGTTTTTGAGTATTGTTATGTTTAAATCACCAGATGGTCAACACCGAAATCAGATTGATTATATTCTTTGCAGCCAAAGATGGAGAGGCTCTGTACAGTCAACAAAAACAAGACCAGGAGCTGACTGTGGCTCAGATCATGAACTCCTTCTTGCCAAATTCAGACTTAAATTGAAGAAAGTAGGAAAAACCACTAGACTATTCAGGTATGACCTAAATAAAATCCCTTATGATTATACAGTGGAAGTGAGAAATAGATTTAAAGGCCTAGATCTGATAGATAGAGTGCCTGATGAACTATGGAATGAGGTTCATGACACTGTACAGGAGACAGGGATCAAGACCACGCCATGGAAAAGAAATGCAAAAAAGCAAAACGGCTGTCTGGGGAGGCCTTACAAATAGCTGTGAAAAGAAGAGAAGGGAAAGGCAAAGGAGAAAAGGAAAGATGTAAACATCTGAATGCAAAGTTCCAAAGAATAGCAAGAAGAGATAAGAAAGCCTTCTTCAGTGATAAATGCACAGAAATAGAGGAAAACAACAGAATGGGAAAGACTAGAGATCTCTTCAAGAAAGTCGGAGATACCAAAGGAACATTTCATGCAAAGATGAGCTTAATAAAGGACAGAAATGGTATGGACCTAACAGAAGCAGAAGATATTAAGAAGAGATGGCAAGAATACACAGAAGAACTGTACAAAAAAGATCTTCACGACCCAGATAATCACGATGGTGTGATAAATCACCTAGAGCCAGATATCCTGGAATGTGAAGTCAAGTGGGCCTTAGAAAGCATCACTACGAACAAAGCTAGTGGAGGTGATGGAATTCCAATTGAGCTATTCCAAATCCTGAAAGATGATGCTGTGAAAGTGCTGCACTCAATATGCCAGCAAATTTGGAAAACTCAGCAGCGGCCACAGGGCTGGAAAAGGTCAGTTTTCATTCCAATCTCAAAGAAAGGCAATGCCAAAGAATGCTCAAACTACCATACAATTGCACTCATCTCACACGCTAGTAAAGTAATGCTCAAAATTCTCCAAGCCAGGCTTCAGCAATATCTGAACCGTGAACTTCTTGATGTTCAAGCTGGTTTTAAAAAAGGCAGAGGAACCAGAGATCAAATTTCCAACATCCACTGGATCATAGAAAAAGCAGGAGAGTTCTAGAAAAACATCTATTTCTGCTTTATTGACTATGCCAAAGCCTTTGACTGTGTGGAACACAATAAACTGTGGAAAATTCTGAAAGAGATGGGAATACCAGACCACCTGACCTGCCTCTTGAGAAATTTGTATGCAGGTCAGGAAGCAACAGTTAGAACTGGACATGGAGCAACAGACTGGTTCCAAATAGGAAAACGAGTTCGTCAAGCCTGTATATTGTTACCCTGTTTATTTAACTTCTATGCAGAGTACATCATGAGAAACGCTGGACTAGAAGAAACACAAGCTGGAATCAAGATTGCAGGGAGAAATATCAATAACCTCAGATATGCAGATCAATAACCTCAGATATGCAGATAACACCACCCTTATGGCAGAAAGTGAAGAGGACCTAAAAAGCCTCTTGATGAAAGTGAAAGTAGAGAGTGAAAAAATTGGCTTAAAGCTCAACATTCAGAAAACAAAGATCATGGCATCTGGTCCCATCACTTCATGGGAAATAGATGGGGAAACAGTGGAAACAGTGTCAGACTTTATTTTTCTGGGCTTCAAAATCACTGCAGATGGTGACTGCAGCCATGAAATTAAAAGACGCTTACTCCTTGGAAGGAAAGTTATGAGCAACCTAGATAGCATATTCAAAAGCAGAGACATTACTTTGCCAACAAAGGTTTGTCTAGTGAAGGCTATGATTTTTCCAGTGGTCATGTATGGATGTGAGAGTAGGACTGTGAAGAAAGCTGAGCGCCAAAGAATTGATGCTTTTGAACTGTGGTGTTGTAGACGACTCTTGAGAGTCCCTTGGACTGCAAGGAAGTCCAACCAGACCATTTTGAAGGAGATCAGCCCTGGGATTTCTTTGGAAGGAATGATGCTAAAGCTGAAACTCCAGTACTTTGGCCACCTCATGCGAAGAGTTGAATCATTGGAAAAGACTCTGATGCTGGGAGGGATTGGGGGCAGGAGGAGAAGGGGACGACAGAGGAAGAGATGGCTGGATAGCATCACTGACTCAATGGACGTGAGTCTGAGTGAACTCCGGGAGTTGGTGATGCACAGGGAAGCCTGGCATGCTGCGATTCATGGGGTCGCAAAGAGTCAGACACGAGTGAGTGACTGACCTGATCTGATGTTTAAATTTTTAGAGTAAGAGCAGATTGTTTTCTCTTTTACTTTATTTTTATTATCATTTTTATTTTTGAGATGGCTGTAGATGCACATACAATTTTAAAAAATACAGAGAGCTCCCATAAACCTTCTACCTAGTTTTGCTAAGTAATTAAATCTTTAAAAACTAAAATGCAACATTAATATAAAGACCATTTTAAACCCACAAGGATCCTTCATGTTATGTCTGGAATAAACCCACTGAAGAACTGAATGGGAATTTTAAAATAAAAAAAATAATTATAATAACATAAAATCTCAACAAATGATCTCAACAACCAATGGTGGAAACAGAGAAAAGAATCAATGTACTTGAAGACAAAACAGAAATAAAATATGAACACCATAGAAAAAAGAATGTGAAGAAAATATGGGCAGGGTGCTAGAACCTGTTGGACTATAACCCAAAAATCTAATGTCATTGTTTTTACAGTCCTGAGGACAGGATAAAAATAGTTTTGCTGCCAAGTACTGGAATAATGACTGATTCCTCTCCCTAACTTTGACACAAGCCATAACCCTACAGACCCAAATAACTGAACCAATCACATATAGGATATACTTAAATCTAAACCTATCTAGATCATAATCAAACTTCTGAAAACTAAACAGACAAAAAATATTGAAAGCATACAGATAGAAATGGAGCTTTAGTGGTGGTGGGGTGAACAATTTGAATAACAGTCAATTTCTGATCCAACACAGTGGAAGCCAAAGGGAAGTGGAAAATATTTTAAACAGCTGGAGAAAAGGACACAATAATTTTATACCCAGTGAAAATACCCATCAGGAATGAAGACAAACTCATTACATTCACACATGAAAAAAACCTAAGAATTTGTCAACAATCGACCTACCCAAAAATAGTGGCCCAAAGCAAGTTCTGTGAAAATAAAGGAAATGATAAAAGAAGAAAGTTGAGAGCATCGGTAAAGAAGAAAGAATAATGTAAAAAGTGAAATGTGACTGAAAACAATCCACTTTCTTTCTCCTGATATGTCTTCTCAGTTATGCTTGATCGTTGAAACCAAAATTAAAATGCTGGATTCAAATATATGGAGAGGAAAATTTTAAAGACAATTATAAATATGAAAATCAAAAAGACAAAGTTGCTAAGAATTTTGTAGTTTTTTTTCAAACTGGTAGAATATGAACACCAGTAGACTGATAACTTTTGTATGTATAATGTAATCTCTGGAGCAACCACTAAACACTGTAAAACAATGCATGCAAAATACCAATAAGCATATTAAAAGGGAAATTATTTAAATGTTAAAGTAGCCCACATTAATGTAGAATAAAAGATATGAAAACCAGAGATAATAAAAAATACAAAACAAAATAACAAACTTTGCCAGAGCTTATCAATAATTATCCTAAATATGTATGACTTAAGCTATTGAAAGAGATTGAAAAAGTGGATTTTAAAAAATGATCCAACTCTATATTATCTACAAAAAAATACTACAAATATACATATAAGGTAGGTTTAAAGTACAAAGATAAATATATAGAAACATTAATAAATATGACTACCATTTAAATGTTATAAATATCTATTAGTTCAAAGAAACAAAAATGTAGTGGGTACTTTTGGTGATTATATGGTATCATATGAGGTTCCCTCTGACTTCGCCCTCAGCTCTGGTGGGCATTCCTATACAATTTACAGATTGATTCAACCAACAGTACCCCACAATATTTCTGTCTTCAACCTCAGTTTCAGTGCTCATTTCTATACAATTTCCAGTTTAGAGTCAACCAACAGTATCCCACAATATAGCCGTGTCACATATCTTTCTAATTGAAACCATGACAAAAAACTCACTAAATATGCTTTATCTGAACTAAAAGGCAATTGACATCAGTGGAGGTGGGAAATACCCAACAAATTGAGGTAGGATTAATGCTTTGGCTACCGTACCTCAGGTACACAATTTGGAGTGGCACAATTTTTGAGTGACGTCCTCACAAATGAGCTGCCATTAATAAAGCAGCAGCTTTAATAACAGCTTTTAATTTATTTTTTCATGTACCTACCTCCTTCTTCCTGCATCCTCCATCTTGCTTCCTGAGATCATGATCCATACAAAGTACCAGCACTCAATCCTGGCCTCCTTTCTGTTTTCAGGGAAGAAAGACTATAAAAGCCTATTTCTTTTTTAGAGATAATTAGCTGAGTATACTGTTAGTAATTATGTTAGTCACTTAGTTGTGTTCAGCTGTTTGCAATCTTATGGATTGTAGCCCTCCATATTCCTCTCTCCATGGACTTCTCCAGGCAAGAATACTTACTGGAGTGGGTTGCCATTCCTTTCTCCAGGGATTTTTCCTGACCCATGTATTGAACCCAGGTCTCCTGCATTGCAGGCAGTTTCTTTACTGTCTGAGTCAGCAGGGAAGCCCTGTAGTAGCAGTCTATTTTCTTATTTACTTAGCTATTTAAAATTTTCTTAATGTTAATCACAAATATTTAATCATAACATATTTTCTTAGTCATTAACTATTACAAATTTCTTATTGCAAAATAGATACATATTTATATGCCAATTGATAACATTCCAAAGTGTTAAATATAAACTAGATTTTGTTCTCAGATTGCAGTAAGAGCTGAATTGAAAGCAGAATTTCACCCTAAGCCAAATTCAATCTATTCTTGGTTTATGAAAACACTATGGTGGTGCTCAAAATTCTCCAAGCCAGGCTTCAACGGTACATGAACCATGAAATCCCAGCTGTTCAAGCTAGATTTAGAAAAGGCAAAGGAACCAGAGATCAAATTGCCAACATCCGTTGGATCATTGAAAAAGCAAGAGAGTTCCAGAAAAACATCTATTTCTGCTTTATTGACTACACCAAAGTCTTTGACTGTGTGGATCATAACAAACTCTGGAAAATTGTTAAAGAGATGGGACTACCAGACCACCTGTCCTGCCACCTGAGAAATCTGTATGCAGGTCAGGAAGCAACAGTTAGAACTGGACATGGAACAACTGACTTGTTCTAAATAGGGAAAGGAGTATGTCAGGTCTGTATATTGTCACCCTGCTTATTTAACTTCTAGGCAGAGTACATCATGAGAAACGCTGGGCTGGATGAAGCACAAGTTGGAATCAAGATTGCTGGCAGAAATATCAATAACCTCAGAAATGTGGACACACCACCCATATGGCAGAAAGTGAAGAACTAAAGTGCCTCTTGAAGAAAGTGAAAGAGGAGAGTGGAAAAGTTGGCTTAAAGCTCAACATTCAGAAAACTAAGATAATGGCATCCTGTCCCATCAATTCATGGCAAATAGATGGGGAAACAGTGGAACCAGTGACTGACTTCATTTTGGGGGGCTCCAAAATCACTGCAGATGATTTTGTAACTGCAGCCATGTAATTAAAAGATGCTTACTCCTTGGAAGGAAAGTTATGAACAACCTAGACAGCATATTAAAAAGCAGAGACACTTTGCCACCAAAGGCCCGTCTAGTCAAGGCTATGTTTTTTCTAGTGGTCATGTATGAATGTGAGAGCTGGACTATAACGAAAGCTGAGCACTGAAGAATTGATGATTTTGAACTGTGGTATTGAAGAAGCCTCTTGCGAGTCCCTTGAACTGAAAGGAGATCCAACCAGTCAATCCTAAATGAAATTGGTCTTGAATATTTTTTGGAAGGACTGATGTGAAGCTGAGACTCCAATACTTTAGCCACCTGATGTGAAGAACTGACTCAATAGAAAAGGCCCCAATGCTGGAAAATATTAAAGTCAGGAGGAGAAGGGAACAACAGAAGATGAGATAGTTGGATGGCAGCACAGATTCAATGAACATGAGTTTGAGTAAGCTCCACAAGTTGGTGATGGAGGGAAACTAGGTGTGCTGTAGTCCATGGGGTCACAAAAAGTCAGACACGACTGAGTGACTGAACTGAATTGAACTGATGGTGATGCTCTGACTTAAAATTTAAAACCTTGGTTATAAAATATTAAACTAACTCTGAAGACAAAATTCATTTCTATGCATCTGTTATTGTCATGTATTATACTAATGTTAGTGACCTTGGAAGGAAAGTTATGACCAACCTAGATAGTGTATTAAAAAACAGAGGTATTACTTTGCCAACAAATGTCTGTCTAGTCAAGGCTATGGTTTTTTTCAGTGGTCATGTATGGATGTGAGTGTTGGACTGTGAAGAAAGCTGAGCACTAAAGAATTGATGCTTTTAAACTGTGGTGTTGGAGAAGACTCTTGAGAGTCCCTTGGACTGCAAGGAGATCCAACCAGTCCATCCTTAAGAGATCAGTCCTGAGTGTTCATTGGAAGGACTGATGCTAAAGCTGAAACTCCAATACTTTGGCCACCTCATGCGAAGAGCTGACTCATTGGAAAAGATCCTGATGCTGGGAGGGATTGGGGGCATGAGGAGTAGGGGACGACAGAGGATGAGATGGCTGGATGGCATCACCAACTCGATGGACATGAGTCTGAGTGAACTCCAGGAGTTGGTGATGGACAGGGAGGCCTGGTGTGCTGTGATTCATGGGGTCGCAAAGAGTCAGACATGACTGAGCGACTGAACTGAACTGAACTGAGTGACCTTTGAATAAGCATTTGCATTTTCTCTTCAGGTTGAAGAAATATTTTAAAAATCTTTTTCATGTTTAGATTATGATATACGTCTAGCATGTGGCATGTACTATATTACATATGTTTTTATTTGGTCTTGTAAGGGAAATTTTGAAAAACTATACTAGAATTTTGAATAACAAAGTTAAAATCCCATTTTTGTCTTTTTGCTTGTTTGAAATTATGCCAATGGAAAATATTAAACCAATAATTTAGGCTAAGGAATCTTGTAGTCTCAATTTATCTCTCCTTTACATCCCTTAGGGATTCCCTGGTGGCTCAGACGGTAAAGTGTCTTCCCGCAACGCGGGAGACCTGGGTTCGATCCCTGGGTTGGGAAGATCCCCTGGAGAAGGAAATGGCAACCCACTCCAGTACTCTTGCCTAGAAAATTCCATGGATGGAGGAGCCTGGTGGGCTACAGTCCATGGGGTCACAAAGAGTCGGACATGACTGAGCCACTTCACTTACATCCCTAAGGTTAGAAGATAAAAGATGTATTGGTTCAGGGAAAATGTGCTTTCTATCACTATTGCAGGATAGTAAGCATTTTTGTTTCAATGATTTTCTGTCATTACGTGAGAAAATAACGTTGTAGATAAAAGGTTTTCCTAATTTGCTAAGTACCTTAGCACACCCAATGTTATTACTTAATGTGAAGAGAATAGGGTTTTTAGTGCTGCCTAAAATGAACAAAGATCTTCAACAAACATGATTTGACTTCATGAAGAATAACATAGGAATATCTTTCTCTGGGTTACAGAGGCTTGTTTCTGTTCTTAGGAAAAGTATTTATATCTCTGAAAGAGACTAAAAAGTGCTTGATTTTTAATGAATAAAACATAACATTAATGAAAATAGTGATTTTTTTAAAAAATGTAATGACTGAAAGTAAAAATATTTTTCTAAAAATAAGACTTAGTTTATTTAGTCTGTTTTATAAATGGAATTTCACAATCTAACACAATTTCCCATTAAAAACATTTTCATATCCATATATATATATACACATATGTGTATATATTTATACATATATTCATTATGTTTAGTGGTAGTGTTAGTCATTCAGTCTTTGGTCTATATCTATAAATATATATACATAGTTTATATATATATAAATATATATATACATACACACAAAATAATCAGCTTTGTATATTCAATAATAGTTTACCTTTTGAGGATATTTCATATAAATGGTCTTGTATGATTGCAATAATCTGAATCTTCTTGCTTTTTTTAATCTGAATAACTTAAATTTTATCATTTTTCTCTGTTTTTTTTCATGGAACCAACTCTTGATTTTATTGGCTTTGTTTTCTCTTATTTAAATTTCTACTCTTCTATTTATTACTTTGTTCCTGTGCTTGCCTTGAGTTTATTTTGCTCTGCTGTTTTGTAGTTGTTTCTAGTGGAAGATTGGTTATTGATTTGAAATCTTCCCCCACCCACCAGCTTTACTGAAGTAAATTGACAAAATTGTCCATGTTTAGTGATCAAAGTGGGACTTCCCGGATGGCTCAGTGATAAAAATCTGCTTTCAGTGTAGGAGAGGAAGGAGAAGCTGGTTCCATCCCTGGGTGGGAAAGATCCTCTGGAGGAGAAAATGGTATTCTTGTCTGGAGAATCACATGGATAGAGGAGCCTGGCTGGCGGGCTACACTCCATGGGGTCTCAAAGAGTCGGACATGACAAGTGACTGAGTACAGCACAAGTATACAAAGTGATGATATGGTGTATGCTTACATTATGTAAAGATCACTGCAGTCGGGTTAATTAACACACCCATCAGCAAACCTAGTTGTCATTTGTGTGTGTTGAGAATGCTTAACCCTTAACTTCTCAGCAAAGTTCAAGTATTTCAGTTCAGTTCAGTTTAGTTCAGTCGCTCACTCGTGTCCCACTCTTTGTGACCCCATGAATCGCAGCTCACCAGGCCTCCCTGTCCATCACCATCTCCCAGAGTTCACTCAAACTCATGTCCATTGAGTCAGTGATGCCATCCAGCCATCTCATCCTCTGTTGTCCCCTTTTCCTCCTGCCCCCAATCCCTCCCAGCATCAGAGTCTTTTCCAATGAGTCAACTCTTCGCATGAGGTGGCCAAAGTACTGGAGTTTCAGCTTTAGCATCATTCCTTCCAAAGAAATCCCAGGTCTGATCTCCTTTAGAATTTAATACAGTACATTTAAAACTGTAATTTCTCTCTGGACACTGATTTAGTTGTATCCCTTAAGTTTTTATGTGTTATATTTTCATTTTTATTCATTTGAAAGTATTTTCTAGGTTCATCATGATTTCTTTTTTGACTCACTGTTTAGCAGTTTCTGTGAGTTTTCAGTTACTTGTGAAATTCTGAAATTTCCTTCTGATACTGACTTTTATTTCTTTCCGTTATGAACAGATAAAATTCTTAAAGGATTTTACTCCTTCTAAATGTACTGAAGCTTATTTTATACCCTAGAATATGGTCTTTTCCAAACAATATTAACTATCACAGAGAATAAATATCTACTGTTGTCAAATAACATATTTTAGACACGTCTGTGAGTTCTCATTGGTTTTCTGTATTGTTTTGATCTCTACTTTGGTGTCACTTTTTGCCTCATTTTCCCAAATGTTACTTTTCAGTTGCCAATTTTGTTGGCAAAAATTGCTGTAACGTTTTATGTATTTACTCTTTTACCATTATGTTCTTTACCTCTAGAAAAATTTTTGTTCTAAATATCTTTTGGTCTAATATTAATATAGCTACTCCAGCTTTATTAAGGTTACTATTGCATGATACATATTTTCCATCCTTTTTCTTTCAAACTATTTGTTTCTTTGAATTTAAGACAAATCTCCAGTAGAGAACATATAAGTGTTACATAAAAAAGATTCTGACAATAATTCCATCATTCATTCAAATTCTTTTATCCATTCAGATTGCATGTAATCATTAATATATTTGAATTTATATCTGTCAATTTACTTTTGATTTTCTATATACTTCATGTCTTTTAATCCTCTCACTTCACTGCTTTCTTTTGCATGAGTATTTTCTACCTTAACATTTTATTTCTCTTAAATTTGTTCACTATATTTCTAAGTTATATTTCTAAGTTATTTTTTTAAATCATTGTTCTAGGTCCCAACAAACCTCTTAACTTCACTATAATCCACTTCAAATGTATACTAACTGTATTTTAGTAGATAAATATTACTTATATTGCTATATTCTGTGTTATTTTAATGAGCATTTTAAAATATCTGAATATAATATAAGTCCACCAGTACTTTGCTATAATTATTACTTCATATAATTTTCTATGTTTTAGCTAAAGTGAAAGAAGAAATTGAGGATATGTATTTTATAGAATTTGACATGCATGTTAATTTTCTTGTTTACCATTTCTATTTCTCAACATTTGATACTGTGTGATTTGAGTTACTATCTAATATTAATTATGTACTCTTTGTTTTGCTCTCACCTGTCTCCTTTGTGCCTCTTTTATTCCAAGATATTATGTCTCTATATGTTAAAGAATGAAAAATTCAACTGTATTGATATTGTTTATAAAATTGGCTTTTGCCTTGGATAACAGAAGTCAGAAGAAAACATGCATTTGTATTATCTTTTACAATTACATATTTTTCTTCATGATTACATTGTGTTTTCAAATTTCTATCTTGATTCACTTATTTTCATTGGAAGAACTTATTTCTGCCAGCAGTAGTCTTTTTGTTTGTGAATGCCTTTATCTTTTTATCTTCTTTTGTGAAAGATATATAAGATTCTTGGTTGACAGCTCTTTTGTGTTTCTTTTCTCCTTTTGGCACTTTGAATATGTCATCCCACTGTTTTCAGGCCTCATTTGTTTCTGACAAGAAGTCACCTGTTTATCTTATTAGTGTTACATTGTATCTGATGAGTCACGTTTCTATTGCTCTTCCTCTTTCTCTCTCTTTGTCTTTGATAATTTTTAATATGTTGGCTGTGGATCTCTTTGCATTTATCTAACTTTTAGATTACTCAAACTTCTTGAAAGATTAGATTAATGTCATTCATCCAGTTTAAGAAGTACTCTGCAATTTTAAAAATATTTTTTCTCCTTCTGGTACTCACTTTATTCACTTGATGTAATTAACAATGTCCTTCATTACTGTGAAGGTCTACTCATTTTTGTCTTTTTTTGCCTATTTGTTATTCAGATTGCATAATCATTAACAGTCAATCATCAAATTTATACTCTTTTTTCTCTTTCAAATCTGCTTTTGACACCTTCTAGTAATTTTTCATCTGTTGTACTTTTAAACATCACAACTTTTATTTTAAAATGATTTTCCTTTCTTGATATTCAATATTAGGTATTATATTGTTACCATAACTTCATCTACTTCTTTATGTATGACTTCCTTTAGTTCTTTGAACAAATTTATAATAACTGCTTTCAAGTCCTATATGGCAGCCCTCTTAGAGTTTCTTTTGCCTGCTTTTCTTTGTGCATATTCACTTTCCCTTATCTTTGCAAATCTCATAATATTTTTTGTTGAAAACTGGACAAGTTAGATAATAATCAAATATATACTAATCTCCCCCTCTTTCTAGGGCTTTTTGTTGCTGTTGTTGTTTGCTTGTTTGTTTGTACCTTTTGGTCTTCTTGACTTGTCTCTTTTCACATTGAACTGCCATCATGTAAATGAGCTAAGGCAGTTAAAATTGGGGCCCTGATATTTTTAATTTGCCACACCTTAGGTTAAAGCCTCAGTCCTTCAAATGGGAGCTGGGTAAAAGAAGGAAATCCCCAGCACTTTGGCTGCACTCACTATGCCTCAGAAATATAGTGTTGGGGTTATAAGAAATCAGGGTGGCCACTCCCCTGTCCACTGGCATACTGTAGCTCTTGAATAGGAGCTGAGGCAGGGATAAAAAGAATACATTTGAATCAGTTCTAATGAAGTGGATGAAACTGGAGCCTATTATACAGAGTGAAGTAAGCCAGAAAGAAAAACACCAATACAGTATACTAATGCATATATATGGAATTTAGAAAGATGGTAACAATAACCCTGTATACGAAACAGCAAAAGAGACACTGATGTATAGAACAGTCTTTTGGACTCTGTGGGAGAGGGAGAGGGTGGGATGATTTGGGAGAATGGCATTGAAATACATATAATATCATATATGGAATGAGTCACCAGTCTAGGTTTGATGCACGGATACTGGATGCTTGGGGCTAGTGCACTGGGACGACCCAGAGGGATGGTATGGGGAGGGAGGAGGGAGGAGGGTTCAGGATGGGGAACACATGTATACCTGTGGCGGATTCATTTCGATATTTGGCAAAACCAATACAATATTATAAAGTTTAAAACAAAAAAAGCCACATTTTCTTACCCCATTCAACCTGAGTGAGGTTTCATTCATGCTAGTCCTGAAGCAAGTATTGAACTATATAACCTAAGAGCCACAGACTCTCATTGTTCTTATCAAAGTTTATTCTATTTGTGTTGAGTAATCATGTCTTCCTTTGTGCATCTTCTTAAGATAATCTCAAAAGCTTAAAATATACTTTTTAAGGGATTTGTTTTGTTTTAATAGTTTCCATCAGTTTATATTTGATTTCATTGATTGTGGGATCTATGGAGTTTCTCACACTATCATTCAGTAAGTAATCCCCAATAGTATATCTTTACATACTTTTTGCTGAAATCATTTAGAAATGCTTATGAAATGAAATGACTTCAAAGAAACTTTAAATTGTTCAGAGTTTTGTGCAAAAGGTGGTTTTTAATCGTTTAAAATAAATTATGTAATGATGTTGTCTCTAACTTTGTATTTCGTTTTATAATACAACAAACAAATGTTACAGTTTGCTTAAAATTACCACACCAGAAGAAAATGTTAAAATATATACTCCATAATAGGACAGAGTTTTTTTTTTTAATCTTTCTCACCAAGGCAATTAAATATTTAACTATTAAAGATATGCTCCGTTTCTTTCATCTTTACATAATTTAAAGACACTTCCTTTCATCAGTTACTGAAACCTATCAAAGCAGCTGCTAGAATTTGGTCATTTTCATTAACTGTAATTGCTTTGAAGTAGAATCTCTAGCTATTGTAATATAATTCCATGCTAATACAGAATGTAAAACTGGTTAGTCAGCCAAAAAAAAATCTTTACTTTTTGCTGTAGTTTGTTTTGAATGTCACATAATATTCAGACAAACATATTTATGAGAAGCAAAGAAAATATTATTGGAAAATTATGCAAATGTATAATAATCTTGGATTTTACTGTGAAAAAGCAAAAGTACTCTTAGGGTGCCCTGTTTAGCAGGTGATTTATTCTTTTGTTAGGTTAGAGCTCCCCTATGTGGCTATTTGGTTGAGTCACACTAACGACAATATATTCTCAAGATTAAGTATCATTTAATCTCAGAGATATCTTCCAGTAAAAATATATTGAGATAATCATCTATAAATAATTTTGAGATTCATAGACAGTAACGTTTTTCTCCCTTTGACTAACACTGCATAAAGAATATTGACTGGATGGAATATAAAAAAGGGGAATTAAAATTCAGTGTTTGCATGAACATAAGCAAATTTCTATCTAAGTCAACATCCTCATACTTAACAGGCTATTTAAGTTTGAAATAATTTTTCCAAACAATTATTAGTAACATTTTTCTATTCATTTAATTAGCTTACTGGGGGCAGGGGTGGGGCTTCCCTGGTGACTCAGTGGTAAAGAATCTGCCTGCAATGTGGAAGGCCTGGGTTCAATCCCTGGGTTGGGAAGATCTCCTGGAGAAGGAAGGAAATGGCAACCAATTCCAGTATTTTTGCGTGGGAAATCCCATGGACAGAGGAGCCTGGTGGGCTACAGTCCATGGGGTCACAAAGAGTCAGACACAACTGAGTGACTAACACTTTCACTTCCATATATACTTTTGAAGATATGAGAGCATATTAAAAGCTGTGTTGTCCTCAGTATATTGAAGATTTAGTAGGAAATACAATTTGTGTAAGCAAGTGTTAAATAATTCAACTGTGAATATTTTTTCCTTGTAATGGGAATTTAGTATTAACTCTCAACAGTTTTTGTGTATAACATATAGATATATTAATTATATTAATAGTTGTTGTACCTTACATATCTAGTATATATTTTTCTTATAACTGAAAGCAGATATCTTTATACTCCCTGCATCCAATTACCCTTCCCCTGACTCCCACCTCTGGTAATCACAAATCTGACCTCATTTTCTATGTGTTTGTTTGTTGAAGTATAATTGACCTACAATACTGTGTTAGTTATTGGTCATGACATAGTGACCAGGTGTTTTTTATATATCACAAAATGATTACCAAAATAAATCTAGTTACCATCTGTTATCATACAAAAATATTACATTATTATAGACTACATTTCCCATTCCGTATATTTCATTCCCATGACTAATTTATTTTGTAACTGCAAGTTTTGTCTCTCTGAATCAGAATTATTTTAATACAAATTTAATTTTTTCTGCAATTCAATTGGCAATATAAACTTCTGTTCAGTGGTTTAAATTTTTAAAATTTAAAATTGTGTGTGCTATTTCTGTGCTTTGCTAAGACTAGGAAAGGAATTTTATAGGAAAGAACTTTGAGCAGCTTGCAAACAATCTGAACATTAAAAAGTCTCATAGATTTATTAACATCGTACATCATTAAAATATAGAAGCAAAGAGGCATCACTGAACTGACAACGAGGACAATAAGCCTTCAGTGAAATTTAGTTTAGAAAAGTTTACTGGAAATACATTAGCCTGATTCAACCTCTCAATAAATATATCTGGGTGTGATTGAATGAATGACTGAGCTAGTTGCAAATCTAATATGTAGTTTATGCCCAATGAATCTAACACAAATCCCTAAGGAGATTATGTTTTGCAGATAATTTCCAGACCAAACTATTACCACTGAAGTCCAAACTGAAGTTATTATCAATTAATAATTCAGGAACAATGAGTTTACATTCCCTGAGGGCTATGATAAAAAAATTAGTTGATGGTAAATTTTTAAATATCCTGAATCATGCAAAAATAGTCCTAGAAAGAATGGGTCAATTAAGAAAATCATTTCTTGATCCAGTAAAAAGATATTCAAACAGTACACTGATTTTATACTTTGGAGTCAGTAGAGAATTTTAATTTCATTTGCCTACTAATTTAAAAATAAGATACCAGGGAAATTATTTAACATATTTGAGCATCCTAAGGTCAGCATGTGGAGAAGGCAATGGCACCCCACTCCAGTACTCTTGCCTGGACAATCCCATGGATGGAGGAGCCTGGTAGGCTGCAGTCCATGGGGTCTCGAAGAGTCGGACATGACTGAGCAGCTTCACTTTCACCTTTCACTTTCATGCATTGGAGAAGGAAATGGCAACCCACTCCAGTGTTCTTGCCTGGAGAATCCCAGGGATGGGGGAGCCTGGTGGGCTGCCGTCTATGGGCTCACACAGAGTCAGACACGACTGAAGCGACTTAGCAGCATCAGCAGCAGCAAGGTCAGCATGTGTGTCTCAGAACCATTGTTTTCTCATCGTTTTGATTTATTGAAAAATTTCTATTTTTGTGTTCTTTAGCCATAAAACCTGCAGAATAATACCCTAAAGGCTAACACTAGTTCAAAGACATCCAAATTATTTACTGCTGTGGTTTATCTGAAAGCTACAGGAAAAAAAGTTATAGGTATGAAATAATTTTTAAAAAACTACAGAATGATCAATCAAAGAATCACAATATATTTTCTATTAATGAAAATTCACAATATTAAATCAGTAGGTAATAAATATATATGTTACACAAGTGGACAAAACTTAAGAATAAATACAAGACTATGAAATGTTGCAGTCACTGAAGCTGCCATGTTTATTCTTTGGGTATCTGCTATGAACTCCTAACCCTTAAGGCACCAGGGCATAATGTCATATGAAAGGATGTGGAAGGAATCTTTTATGAAATAATTATTATTAGGTTTCAAGTATACTAAACACAGCACAAAGCAGTGCTGGTATTATCCATGAGTAAAATAAAAAAGAGGGTAGCAGAGTCTCTGAAATTTAAAACGAGGGTATAGACTTTCAGTGTGGAAAGCCAAAGTTTATAGAAGAGTTAACTATGGTAGGATTGGCTCATGATCATCTCTCAATAAATATATAGTTGTATAGAAATGCATTAATTACATGTTAAAATATAGTGCTAAATAAAAGATATAATTGTATGACTGGAACAGTCACTGGGCCAGTTTGAAAATGACATTTAATAAAATACACTAGTTAATGAATATCTTGGAGAAAGCAATGGCACCCCACTCCAGTACTCTTGCCTGGAAAATCCCATGGATTGAGGAGCCTGGAAGGCTGCAGTCCATGGGGTCACTGAGGGTCGGACATGACTGAGCGACTTCACTTTCACTTTTCACTATTATGCATTGGAGAAGGAAATGGCAACCCACTCCAGTGTTCTTGCCTGGAGAATCCCAGGGACGGGGAAGCCTGGTGGGCTGCCGTCTATGGGGTCACACAGAGTCGGACACGACTGAAGTGACTTAGCAATAGCAATGAATATCTACTTCATACCAGCCAATGTATCAAACACTTTACATATATTAAACTCTCTAATTCTGAAATAGCACTGAAATTAATTATATAACAGCATTATGAACTATGGTCAGCTTAAATTTGCTTGTTTTAATTTTGTAGTGAACTATTAAAATACAAAACCAAAAATTTTTGCATAATACTGTAAGAGAAAATTATAGTACATGATTTTGAATAAGTATCCATGGAAAATAAAAGGAAATCCATTACATTTTGATAGGAAAATGACCAACTCAACTAAGAAACTAATATCTAATATATTAATTATATATTATGTTATATCTTGATAAAAGGAATAAAAATCTAGACATTCTCAAGCCAATCTTTAACCTTTCATGAGACATATTTCTAAAAAGTTAATTTCACAGTTTTAACGTGGATAAATAATAGAAGTAAAGAAAAGCAGAAAATGTAAGGTTTCTTAATGTGAGATGCTATCAAATGAACAGGAGGGAAAGAAAAGTAATGGGGCATGAAGCTTAAATTTTAATTTTTTTTCCTCGGGTATTCAAAATAACTCCACTTTGGAATTTCCATTACTGAAAGAAAAAAATTCTATTCTAGATGAACACTCTATTATCATACTAACATGTGATTTGTGAACTTACAGGTTTATATATTTTCATAAATTAATATTATGAAATAATAGTGATTGAAAATGATATTTTGAAATAGCTATAATTCAAAATAACATTTTCAATCACTCCCTTGAAAAATAAAAATCACAACAATATATTTGTGTTTTTTAAAGTTGAGAGGGTTCAAGTACAAAAAACTGTATCTAAAGAAATGCTTTACTCTTATCACCATGCCACTCGGCTAATTCTTCTGCTACATTTTCGTTATTATTCCTACTTCATCAAACTGTGCCAACCATTAATTTTTCTGTAACTAATTCCTCAATTTGTGCCACATATTCCAGCAACTGAAAGCAAGAAAGGGAGAAAGCTATTTTATATTAACTACTATTGACTCACCAAAAATTATTAGATGAAATAAAACTATGTGCTTATTTTTTAAATTAACTTATTTACTTAAATTGGAGCTATCTACTTTACAATATTGTAGCAGTTTTTGCCATACATTGACATGAATCAGCCACAGGTGTACATGTGTTCCCCATCCTGAACCCCCCGCCCACCTCCCTCCTAATCTCATCCCTCAGGGTCATCCCAGTTTACCAGCCCTGAGCAGCCTGTCTCATGCATTGAAGCTGGACTGGCAATCTGTTTCACATATGATAATAAACATGTTTCAATGCTATTCTCTCAAATCATCCCACCCTAGCCTTCTCCCACAGAGTCCAAAAGACTGCTCTTAACATCTGTGTCTCTTTTGCTGTCTCGCATATAGGGTCATCGTTACCATCTTTCTAAATTCCATATATATGCATTAGTGTACTCTATTGGTGTTTTTCTTTCTGACTTACTTCAGTCTGTATAATAGGCTCCAGTTTCATCCACCTCACTAGAACTGATTCAAATGCATTTGTTTTAATGGCTGAGTAATATACCATTGTGTATATGTACCACAGCTTTCTTATCCATTTGTCTGCCAGTGGACATCTAGGTTGTTTCCATGTCCTGGCTATTGTAAACAATGCTGCAATGTACACTGGGGTACACATGTCTCTTTCAATTCTGTTTTCCTTGGTGTGTATGCCCAGCAGTGGGATTGCTGGGTCATATGGCAGTTCTATTTCCAGGTTTTTAAGGAATCTCCACACTGTTCTCCATAGTGGCTGTACTAATTTACATTCCCACCAACAGTGTAAGAGGGTTCCCTTTTCTCCACACCCTCTCTAGCATTTATTGTTTGTAGGCTTTTTGATAGCAGCCATTCTGACTGGTGTGAAATGGTACCTCATTGTGGTTTTGATTTGAAATTCTCTGATAATAAGTGATGTTGAGAATATTTTTATGTGTTTATTAGCCATCTGTATGTCTTCTTTGGAGAAATGTCTGTTTAGTCCTTTGGCCCATTTTTTTATTGGGTCATTTATTTTTCTGGAATTGAGCTGCATGAGCTGCTTATATATTTTTGAGATTAATTCTTTGTCAGTTGCTTCGTTGGCTATTATTTTCTCCCATTCTGAAGGCTGTCTTTTCAACTTGCTTATAGTTTCCTTTGTTGTGCAAAAGCTTTTACATTTAATTAGGTCCCACTTGTTTATTTTTGCTTTTATTCCCATTATTCTGGGAGGTGGGTCATAGAAGATCCTGCTGTGATTTATGTCAGAGTGTTTTGCCAATGTTTTCCTCTGGGAGTTTTATTGTGTCTGGTCTAACATTTAGATCTTTAATCCATTTTGAGTCTATTTATGCGTATGGTGTTAGAAAGTGTCTAGTTTCATTTTCTACAAGTGGTTGACCAGTTTCCCCAGCACCACTTATTAAAGAGATTGTCTTTTCTCCATTGGATATTCTTGCCTCCCTTGTCAAAGATAAGGTATCCCTAGGCGCGTGGATTTATCTCTGGGCTTTCTATTTTGTTCCATTGATCTATATTTCTGTCTTTGTGCCAGTACCATACTGTCTTGATGACTGTAACTTTGTAGTAGAGTCTGAAGTCAGGCAGGTTGATTTCTCCAGTTCCATTCTTCTTTCTCAAGGTTGCTTTGGCTATTCGAGTATTTTTGTATTTCCATACAAATTGTAATATTATTTGCTCTGGATCTCTGAAAAATACCATTGTAGCTTGATAGGGATTGGATTCAGTCTATAGATTGCTTTGGGCAATGTACTCATTTTCACTATATTGATTCTTCTGATCCATGAATTGGTATATTTCTCCATCTATTTGTGTCATCTTTGATTTCTTTCATCAGTGTTTTATAGTTTTCTATATATAGGTCTTTTGCTTCTTTAGGTTCATTTGTTCCTAACATTTTATTCTTTTCTTTGCAATGGTAAATGGAATAGTTTCCTTAATTTCTCTGTTTTCTCATTGTTAGTGTATAAGAATGCAAGGGATTTCTGTGTGTTAATTTTATATACTGAAACTTTACTATATTCGTTGATTAGCTCTAGTAATTTTCTGGTGGAATCTTTAGGGTTTGCTATGTAGAGGATCATGTCATCTGCAAACAGTGAGAGTTTTACTTCTTCTTTTCAAATCTGGATTCCTTTTATTTCTTTTTCTTCTCTGATTGCTATGGCTAAAACTCCCAAAACTATGTTGAATGGTAGTGGTGAGAGTGGGCACCTTTGTCTTGTTCCTGACTTTAGGGGAAATGCTTTCAATTTTTCACCATTGAGGATAATGTTTATTGTGGGTTTACCATATATGGTGTTTATTAAATTGAGATATATTCCTTCTATGCCTGCTTTCTGGAGGGTTTTTATCATAAATGGATGTTGAATTTTGTCACAGGCTTTCTCTGCATCTATTGAGATAATCATATGGTTTTTATCTTTCAATTTGTTAATGTAGTGTATCACATTGATTTGGGAATTTTGAAGCATCCTTGCATCTCTGGGATAAAGCCCACTTGGTCATGATGTATGATCTTTTTAATATGCTGTTGGATTCTGTTTGCTAAAATTTTGTTAAGAATTTTTGCATCTATGTTCATCAATGAAATTGGCCTGTAGTTTTCTTTTTTTGTGGCATCTTTATCTGGTTTTGATATTGGGGTGATGGTGGCCTCATAGAATGAGTTTGGAAGTTTACCTTCCTCTGCAATTTTCTGGAAGAGTTTGAGTAGGATAGGTGTTAGCTCTTTTCTACGTTTGGTAGAATTCAGCTGTGAAGCCGTCTGGTCCTGGGCTTTTGTTTGCTGGAAGATTTCTGATTACAGTTTCTATTTCCGTCCTTGTGATGAGTCTGTTAAGATCTATGTGCTTATTTTTAAAATGTAAATGAGGCATAAAAATTTGTATGTTCCATTTAGTGTCATCTCATTTTTCAACCATGCTAATAATTCATTCAAATTTCTTCCATGTAATGTTTTACTTTTACGTATAATAGGTATTTTATCTATGGGGCAGTTATATATTTCTTTATATCTATGAATTATAAGTATGTATAATTCTTTACCTTGCTTATATCAGTTAAAATATTGATACATTCCTACTCCTGGATCCATGAAGATGATGGCTTTGCAGGCAGAACTATCAAGACAACAGGCTACTAGATGATTCTGAATCCTGGCATAAAGCATAAGGAGAATAAACTAAAATAGTGTATTTTTATTTTAATACTCTGCAGTTTTGCTGGAGTAATGTCAAGGTGATAACTAAAGGATAACTAATGGGTTTATCACCTACAAGTGAAGCCAAAGGAGAAGCAAGAGTTTGTTCTTACCTGGGCACTATTTTTCCATTAAGGCAGCTCAATTTAACCCTTTTATACACATGATAGATTTACCTTGTATGACATCACATTTGTGAAACTTACTAATCCCCAGTTTATCCTAGACCATAAATTAACCTTCTCAAGGGTGAAATTTAAATTGTGTAAAAGTAGTTTCAATAAAATATGAGAGATACAAAGTTTGTTATAAATTAAATGTCATAGGGATGAAATATATGGCATGAAGAATATAAACAAAAAGCAAATTTAGTGCATAGAACTGTCCTATATAATGGGCACAGGCTAGATATTAGTTTCTAGCAACTATCACATTTGTGTGTTTTTTTTTTTTTTTTTACCATTAGAATTTCATTATGGTAAAGTGAGAGTCTTGTTATCAAAATATTTGGATGAAAAGTTTATGAAGAACAAGCTACAACCAAGACATTTAAGATTTTCTATTATCAACTTTTCTTTAAAACATAGGCAATTCTTATTTCCTGTCTGTTTTATCTTCCTTATTCAAAAAAACAGGCTGAAATGAAATTTCTTATGGATTTGTTGTCAACTGGATCAATTTCTGTAATTAAAATGAATTTCTTTGATTTCTCCTAAATTCAGATTCCCTGTTATCAAAATTTCTTCTTGGTATCCCCCTAGGTTTTCCATATGTTTTTCTGGAGTTATAGTCCCATGTAAAATGAAGTACATTAAAAATATACCCAGTTTCTATATCTTATTTTACATATTTTCCCATCTTATTATTTTCCTACCAGAATATACCAAGAAAAGAATAACAAAAACTGTTATAATGAAAAGTAAACATAGTAAAATATTAAAGTAATATTGTGCTGATCCTTCTTTTTTTTTTTAATTATGTATTCTTTAAGGTATCTAATTACTACAGGTAGAGGCAGTGATTTTTTTACTATAATAAATATCTGACTTAACATTTTAGCCTTGTACTAAATAGAAATATATTGTTAGTGCCATTTCTCAAAAAATAATTAATACCTGTATCCCTTCTCTAACTGAAATATTCTTGACAATTTTGATAGCTGGGAGCATAATTTCCCAATATGGGTGGACATCATCTAACCCATTGGAGGCCTGACTAAAACAAAAAGCTTGAAAGGATAAATTTGCCCCCTTTTCCCCTAATCTTTGATTAAGCTGAGACATCTCATTTTATCTTCTCATGTCCTGAGAAGGATTTATACCTTTGGCTTAGCAGCCTAACAGATTGTAGCACTATTCACAATAGCCAAGATGTATAAACAACTTAAATGTCAAGCAACAGAAAAATGGATAAAGAAAATGTGGTATATATTCATGATAGAATATTATTCAGCCTTTCATAAAAAAACAGCCTTGAACCAATTTCTTGAAGCTACTGAAAGTTGGGAGGAAATGAGCCTTGGAATTCTCAGAATTTAGTTAAATAACAATCATACTCATCTCTTCACTCTTTAGTACATTTTATAGAGAATGGCACAGTTTAAAACATTTTCAAAATATTTGGCCACTCATAAATGTTTTTCATTTTTTCTTTTCTTTAAAAAAAATCTATATATTCATTTATTTGGCTGCACCAGGTCTTAATTGAGGCATGCAGGCTCTTCAATCTTCCGTTTGTCATGCGGGATATTTAGTTGCAGCATGTGAACTCCTAGTTGCGCCATGTAGAATCTAGGTCCCTGACCAGGGGTTGAACCTGGACGCCCTGCATGGAGAGTGTTATGGACCATCACTGGATCACCAGTGAAGTCCCCACCATTTTTTTTTTCCTATGTTTTGCTTTGACATTTACTTTTCAGTCTTCATTGCAACTAATTTCAAAGTCACTCTATCACCTACTTTTTAAGAATGTTGTATCTGCACTTCTGTTTAGTTCAGTTCAGTTGCTCAGTCATGTCGGACTCTTTGCGACTCTATGGATTGCAGCACGCCAGGCCTCCCTGTCCATCACCAACTCCAGAAGTTTACTCAAACTCATGTCCATTGACTCGGTGATGCCATCCAACCATCTCATCCTCTATTGTCCGCTTCTCCTTCTGCCTTCAATCTTTCCCAGCATCAGGGTTTTTCCCAGTCAGTCAGTTCTTCACATCAGGTGGCCAAAGTTTTAGAGTTTCAGCTTCAACATTAGTCCTTCCAATGAACTGATTTCCTTTACGATGGACTGGTTGGATCCCCTTGCAATTCAAGGGATTCTTAAGAGTCTTCTGCATTTAATATATGTAAAATAAAGCATTTATTAGAAGTGGTTCCTGATGCTCAGTGATGTTCCTAACATGTTAGAGATTTTCCAGGCAAGAGTACTGGACTGGGTTGCCATTGCCGTCTCCAGGAGATCTTCCTGACCCAGGGATCGAACCCTGGTCTCCCACATTGTAAGCAGACGCTTTTACCTTCTGAGCTATCAGGGAAGCTCATTAGTGATGTTACTGATATTAAATGATGGTGACAGATAACAGAAGAGGCTTCACACAGCTCCATATGATTCAGTTAGTCCATGTGGTAGCCAGAGTGATTTAATTAAGGCCTAATTCAAGGTCAAAAAAAGCAAAATAAAAGATATCTTTCTAAAAGTCTTCAATGTTTTTATTATAAAATGTCAATATGTATAAATGCCAATGATTTTATCTTTTAAAACTAGGTATACTTAATTAGAAGATTTAAGACATTAGTCTTAAGAATGGTTGTCTCAGTATATAAAGTTTACAAACTATTTAGTAGATATGTGCAAATGTTGTAGATCACTATTGTGGCTTATGCATTTAGATTAAAAACAATTTGAATATTATGAGATAATATAAAATAAATTTTTGAGTCATTGTACTAATTTATATTTTTGAAAGTTCAACTTGCTTTACTTCTTGAGGAACAGATGACCTGGTTTCCACAGTGGTTGTATTTTAAATTTCTTCCATTTAATATTCCTACTAACAATGTAGTAACACTCAAATTTTTCCATATTTTTGCCAATACTCATTAATTTCTGTGTTTTTATCACCCTAACTGCTATCCACTACCTCAACCAGATAAAATGTTAAAATAGCTGCTTTAATTAATTGTGAACAATATCCCTGAACTGGGTGGGGGGGTGGTGCTTTCACAGTGGATGAGCTTTAAGTCACCTCAAATAAAACCAGTTTTCTAATGGAAGTTGGACCTTTCATGGAACCATCATACTAGTGTCAAATAATGACATTTAGCAAGTAGTGAGTAAAGATAAAGGTCCAAACTAGTTTTCACACCTTCAGTGGCTGCCAGGGTGCTGATTTTTTTAGTTCCAGCTGTTAGATTGAAGGCAACCACAAATACAGAGAGGGGTGGATGGAAATAAGATAATTTAAAACATCAAAAAGCTATTTTTGTTGTTACAGAGATTCAGGCTTTTTTCCCCCAAACTGCTGCTGGATTTGCTGCAAACCTCTAGTTAATTTCCAGAGTTCTGAACAAGTTAATTCTGATAATTTTTGTCAAATTTCTACTGATTCTCTTAGGTCTTTATCTTGTTTGAACTTTTGTACCCTAGCTACCCACTAGGAGAAACACAAAGCAGAATTTTGCCTGATAATGACAATGCTGTCAGGGTAAAAGTTACTTCTACATCTTCACTTTATATATTCACACACCTTTTGGTCTACTGTGTCCATTCTGTCTTGAAATATCTTTAATGTTTTGAAGAAGATATATTTACATGGACTTTTTACAGCGTGGTTATTTGAATTCAGTTTCATTTTTAACTCTAATGTGTAGGGAGCAGTCTGACAGAAGTGAAAGTCTGAATGATTGCTCTATAATTTAAGACGCAAAAAAAAAAAAAGAGCATGATTGTGTTTAAGAGGGAATACCTGAGAAAAGAGAGTGATTGAAAGCACTTGAAATCAGGTATACATGATGAAGCATTTTCACAGGGATGATTGCCTTAAAAGTGGAAGAATATTCTTGGATTGGAAAAGCTAGACCTTAACCATTCTTGTTATTTGCAAAGTTGCTGTTGTTCAGTTGCTAAGTCATGTCTGATTCTGTGAACCCATAGACTGCAGCATGCCAGATTTCCCTGTCCTTCACTACTTCCCAGAGTTAAAACACCAGAGGGGAACCTAGTATAATACCTCCAAAAGCAAATTTCTGGTGGAGGCCTTAAGTACAGTTGATCCTTGAACAATGTGGGGGTTAATCTGACTATAGTTGATCCTCCATATCCTGGTTCTTCCACGTCCACGGATTTGTCAAGTCAGTTTATTTCTTTTCCTAGGTTCTTGTCTCATCACAGAAAAAATTTAGAATGATGGACTAAAGGGTTCAGCTCAAGCCAACAGATCTTTTACTAGATACTCTAAAGACATGGGAGCCAACTGACTCCAAAGGAGTCATCCTCCTCCCAGTCCCTCTTGACTTTTACATTTTTATACTTCCCATCTCTTCATTTGGTTGTGCTCTCTGCAAAACAGGGCTTGTACCCACCACTAATCAAGAAACGGAATGCAAATGGGCATACACTCAAGGCCGATTGACAAATGCAAGTTATATAATAACAGGTTCTGTTGTGTATGTCTTCCCATAATTCAGTCTGTTATAATCAGACAGAGGAGCCTGGAAGGCTACAGTCCATAGGGTCGCAAAGATTTGGACATGACTGAAGCAACTTAGCTTGCATGCATATATGTATAGAATATTTATGATCCCTTAACAGGCTCCCAGCTGCATAAGGTTACTTGAAGCCCCTGTGGTTAGTTTGTATGCACTGTGTGCTTAGGGGGCAAGTGCAGGAATTGTAAAAGTCTCTGTTGTTATTTTTGTAGCATATCCGTGAGCTCTCCTGGAGTATCTCAGATAGAGTTTAACTATCAGCTTGCATCCTTTTTGGCTAGACCACGACTACTTGCTCATGCCTAATTTCCTACTTAACAGTTTCAACCAACCTCAGACTGTGTAGTACTGTAGTATTTAACTCTTGAAAATTATTGGGTATAAGTAGACTCATGCAGTTCAAATCCATGTTGTTCAAGGGTCAACTTAGCTGTGTCCTTTGTCTTGTGCATATAACAAGTATGAGTGCACCATAGTAACATACTCAATAATGAGAATTATTTTCTTTCAACAACAGGAGACAAATGTTTGAGTATCTGAGAATGACACTATCAACTTGGTGATTGAATGTTGTTTCTCTTTAGAGATTTATTGACTAGATTCTTTAGAAGTTATCTTTCAATTTTAAGTGATGAAATGTTACCAAATACAAGTTTGTGTGCCTTACATACAGTGAGATCAAACAAACTAAAACACTGAATTTGAAGCAGAGAAAAGTTTACTGCAGGGCCATGTAAGGATATGAGTGGCTTGGGGCTCGGGGCCAAAACCCCATAAACTCTCAGAAGGGTTTCAGCAAAGCACTTTTAAAGGCAAGCTGGGGGAGAAGTGTGGTCAGTTGTTGGAAATGTCTTTGTTCTTGCAACTGTCCACGTAGGTCAGGTCCTCATGTTCCTGTAAAACTCCAATAAGACAAATGTTATTCTCTGTTCTTCAACTTTTTTATCTCTGTATGAATGGACTCAAAAGTCAGAGTCCTGAGAATAGGCTATCCTATATATTTCAGGCTTTAAGCAACATTCTTTCACAAAAGATGCAAGGCCAGCATGACTAAGCACGAGCAACAAAGCACAAAGTTAAAGCAAAAGGAACAGATCTAATATGGAATCAGAATTGTTCTTCCCTTTTACACACACTTTAAACTACTTTAAGGCAAAATATGGAAGTTATGAGGAATGATGGAAGAAAAATGAAGTGAAAGGAAGAAAAGAGTATGGGTTAATATAAATAAAAGAGAGACTTCCCTGGCAGCTTAGAGGGTTAAGTGTCTGCCTGCAATGCAGGAGACCTGGGTTTGATTTGGATGGGAAGATCCCCTGGAGAAGGAAATGGCAACCTACTCCAGTACTCTTGCCTGGAAAATCCCAGGGATGGAGGAGTCCAGTAGGCCCCAATCCATGGGGTCGCAAAGAGTTGGACACAACTGAGCAACTTCACTAGAGAGACTAATATAAATAAAAAGAAATAAAACATTATGGCTTAAAAAAAAAAAAATTCTGGCTTTAGACACAGGCAGATCCAGATATTCAAGTCACATTCTGACTTCTCTTTCTGTTATTTTTTCCATTGCTTATATCTTCTTTCAGTCTGAGCAATCTCTTTCTAAAATGTAGGAAATATATTCTGCAGATACTTCACTTGTAGATGGATTAAACCAGAAGTCCCCAACCCTTTTGGCACCAGTGATCGATTTCCTGGAAGATAATTTTTCCATGGAGTGTATGGGGGCATGGTTTGGGGATGACTTTAGCTGCTTACATCACTTCATGGCAGATATCTGGGGACACAATGGAAACAGTGACAGACTTTATTTTGGGGGGCTCCAAAATCACTGCAGATAGTGACTACAGCCATGAAATTAAAAGACGCTTGCTCCTTGGAAGGAAAGTTATGATCAACCTAGACATCATATTAAAAAGCAGAGACATTATTTTGCCAACAAAGTTCTGTCTAGTCAAAGTTCTTGTTTCTTCAGTAGTCATGTATAGATGTGAAAGTTGGACTATAAAGAAAGCTGAGTGCCAAAGAATTCATGTTTTTGAACTGTGGTGTTGGAGAAGACTCTTGAGAGTTCCTTGGACTGCAAGGAGATCTAGCCAGTCCATCCTAAAGGAAATCAGTCTTGAATATTCATTGGAAGGACTGACACTGAAGCTGAAACTCTAATACTTTGGCCACCTGATATGAAAAACAGACTCATTTGAAAAGACCCTGATGCTGGGAAAGATTGAGGGCAGGAGGAGAAGGAGACAATAGAGGATGAGATGGTTGGATGGCATCACCGACTCAATGGATATGAATTTGGGTAAACTCTGGGAGTTGGCAATGGACAGGGAGTCCTGGCATGCTGCAGTCCATGGGGTTGCAAAGAGTCAGACAGGACTGAGAGACTGAAGTCAGTGACTATACTATGCAATTTATTTCTAATATAAGCTGCCTCTGATCTGATACTAAATACTGATCCACAGCCTGGAGGTTTGGGACCCCAAGTCTAAACTGCTCACAGTATCATAAAGAATGTGTGATTGTCTCTCTCTCTCACTATCAAAATCTATTTTAAAAAATATGCACGGGTGTATGTGTGCTTTCACATTTTGTTGGAACACATTTCCTAATTTCTTCCTGAAAAAGAGAGAGCAACCCAGATACATTTGGAAGATCTTACATATTAGAAAATTTATAATCATACTTGAATAATTATTCTCTATATTAAAATACCAAGTTGAGAAGCATTTTATCTAAGAATGAGCATTGGTTTGCATTATGTTTTTTAAGTTTTCAATTAAAAAATGCACTGTTACTCTTATTCTTGATCTTTTGTATATATTATTTGCTTTGCTTGATCCCTCTCTTAACTTGCAAGTTCTCCTTAAAGATTGCAATTGAACCTTCTACTTGTTTAAAATGTGACTCACTATATTTCGTCCTTTCATTGTGTCTCTTCTTTAAAATATCTTAGTCTTTATGGTGATGTAATAGTTGAAAGCATCTTACCTTCTGTCATTCTTACTGTTAAGCACTTAGGTCTTAGTTTATTACTCTGTTACTTCAGTTAAAGCACTTCTATAAATATTTATTTCCCCTAAATATATTTAAAACTCTCCAGTGCTGCTGTCTCCTGTCCTTTCTCTTTACCAGTAGTTATATATGCAAGTTATATATGCAAGTGGTTCTTGCAAGTGGAGGCAGTGACAGATTTTGTTTTCTGGGCTCCAAAGTCACTGCTGTTGGTAAATTGCAGCCATGAAATTAAAAGATACTTGCTTTTTAGAAGGAAAGCTATGATAAACCTAGACATCATGTTAAAAAGCAAGGACATCACTTTGCCAAAGTGTTGTATAGTCAAAGCTATAGTTTTTCCAGTAGTCATGTACAGATGTGAGAATTGGTCCATAAAGAACACTGAGTGCCAAAGAATTGATGCTTTCAAATTGTGGTGCTGGAGAAGACTCTTTAGACAGCAAAGAAATCAAACCAGGCAATCCTAAAGGAAATCAACCGTGAATATTCATTGAAAGTACTGAAGCTGAAACTCCAATACTTTGGCCACCTAACGCAGAGTGCTAACTCATTGGAAAAGACCCTGATGCCGGGAAAGATTGAAGGCAAAAGGAGAAAGGGTGGGGGGGGGGGTGGGCGGGCAGCAGAGGACTAGATGGTTAGATAGCACTACTGACTCAATGAACATGAATTTGAGCAACCTCCAGGAAATAATGAAGGACAGGGCAGGCTGGTGTGCTGTAGTCCATGGAGTCATAAAGTGTCAGACATGACTTAGTAACTAAACAACAAAAATAATATGTGATCTTGTCATGTATTCTTAGGATGAAATGTACTAAATGCTTATGTTTAAAATGCTAAGTTTGACCAGAAGTCATATGAAGTTAGGGCTTCCTAGGTGACATTAGTGGTAAAGAACCCACCTGCCAATTCAGAAGACATAAGAGACTTGGGTTTAATCCCTGGGTTGGGAAGATCCCCTAGGGGAGGGCATGGCAACCCACTCCAGTATTCTTTCCTTGAGAATACCATGGACAGAGGATCCTGGCAGGCTAACAGTCAGTGGGGTCACAAAGAGTCACACACAACTGAGCAATTAACACTTTCATTTCATATATATGCATGCATATGTGTGTGTGTGTTCACACATACATGTGTGCTTAGTCACTTCCATCATGTCTGACTCTTTGCATCACTATGGATTGTAGCCTGCCAAACTTCTCTGTCCACAGGATTCTCCAGGCAAGAATACTAGAGTGGGTTGCCATGTCCTCCTCCAGGGGATCTTCCCACCCCAGTGATCAAATCCACATCTCCTGCATTGAAGGCAGATTCTGTACAACTTAGCCTCTGGGGAAGCCCAACTAAGTGCATATTTATATAAATTTGAATACTTTTTAGTTCCTTCCAATTTTAAGTGTTTAAAGTATGAATTTTTCCTAAGGACCTCTTCATGGTAACAGTTTTATGAATCAATTCCTACCAAATATAAAGTTGGAATCAAAGCCACAAGGCAAACATCATGTCCGGTATAAGATGAAGGATATTTAAGTATATGAAATATATGTATCTTTCATCTAAATCTGTAACTATATCTATGTATATATGCATTATGAGAACATGACATAGTGTGGTTGCATGGCAAAGCCAAGATCTCTTAATTGAAATAGTTAGACTTCTGATGCTGAGATGCCCTTAATACATCTCCATATCAAAACTAACAACAACTGAGCTTCAGTTAGCTGAATAAATTTCTCATTCCACCTGAGTTATATAATACGAAACATAAAAGCTCTGGTGTACTTTGTGTGGACCAATACAAGAAATTCAGATTGGTTATTATGCTCTTTTGTTCCTGGTCTTGTGTTAATTCTCTCATATGTCCTTTTCATTGCTTGTTGGCAATCCTTAAACTAAACCATCATTCTCATTAAATTTTTAATCCTATTCTGTTATTATCTGGCTTATCTCAACTCTCCACTCTCAGTAATCAATAGAAAACAAGTACAATATTTCTGTAATCATGGTTCATAACCAGGCTTTCATATTGAGATGTAATAAGTACACCAAAGTACTTACTTCACATATTCTAAAATGTGTATTACCTCAGTGCTATAGCATTTATCATTGTGTATGTCAAGATTTATGAGACTTGTTAGGCCTTTTCTGCTTTAGCTTACTGCTCTAGAACTAAATCACTATAGATCCTGACCCAAAGCTTACAGCTGAGTAGACCTGTCATCTCTTCCCGGAAACAAACCTTCCCCTCAATAATCTATGACACCTACCTGGCCAGCTTTCTCTTGTTCACATTTATTCCTTGGCATGATAACTCTTTGATTCAAAACTCTGTGAATTACTGCCGCACTGGGTGAAACCTTGTTTTTATAGGAACATTGGGAGGGAAAAAATGTGTTGTTATGCTCAAAAATAAATCAAGGTCATATGTCAGGAATTAGAGAGGACATCAAAAGCACTTTCAGGAGAAAAAATTTTCAGCAGCAACACAGAGAAACTGTAAAATCTGATATCTCTCCATATCTAGAATGCTATGTTTATTAACTAGGTTGTAAAGCAGATTACACTTTTAAGCTGATTAAGGAAAAGTTGGAACTGCTAAATTAATAACAGTATATATGCCAAAGAAACATAAATCAGAATAATACAACAGAGCTGAACTTCTTGAAATTTTTTTAGTCTTCCTTCATGCACTTAGGCAAAATATCCTAAACTATCTGCATATGCATTTATCAATTTTGTTTTTATGTGTTTGGCATTTTAGAAATCATGTTGCTCATGAGCTAAATCTCAGGTGATATATGTATGTTTCCACAAAAAGTTTTTTCTATTTGGCTCATAATTTTTAACCGTACTGTCTTCATTCATACAGAAAGCAATAGGTTTGTGGTAACTTGATTACACATCTATCCTCTAAAATCATATTTTTAGAAATGTATATGTTTATCAATTCATCTATAAAAATTCAAATACTTTATTTCAATAAGAATTTGAACAGCATTTGTCTATGAAGATTTTTACCTTTTGGTTTTCTGATAGCTTCTATATCTTATAAGAATATAGATTTAGAAAATATAGATTTAGTGATTTGATATTTGTTCAAAAAAATGACTAACATGATAAAAAAAGAAATGAAATAAGCATAGGGAAATATCTGTGATATTAAACATATTTTAAATATTGTTTAAACAAGAAATAATGAAAGATAAACTCAGTTTGACTATTTTTTCTAAACATCAGTTCAGTTAATTCTCTCAGTCATGTCCTACTCTTTATGACCCCGTGAATTTCAGCACACTAGGCCTCCCTGTCCATCACCAACTCCCGGAGTTCACTCAAACTCACGTCCATTGTGTCGGTGATGCCATCCAGCCATCTCATTCTCTGTCCTCCCCTTCTCCTCCTGCCCTCAATCCCTCCCAGCATCAGAGTCTTTTCCAATGAGTCAACTCTTCACATGAGGTGGCCAAAATATTGGAGTTTCAGCTTCAGCATCATTCCTTCCAAAGAACACCCAGGACTGATCTCCTTTAGAATGGACTGGTTGGATCCCCTTGCAGTCCAAGGGACTCTCAAGAGTCTTCTCCAACACCACAGTTCAAAAGCATCAATTCTTCTGCACTCTAAGTTTTCTTCACAGTCCAACTGTCACATCCATACATGACTACTGGAAAAACCATAGCCTTGACTAGACGGACCTTTGTTGGCAAAGTAATGTCTCTGCTTTTGAATATGCTATCTAGGTTGGTCATAACTTTCCTTCCAAGGAGTAAACATCTTTTAGTTTCATGGGTGCAGTCACCATCTGCAGTGATTTTGGAGCCCAGAAAAATAAAGTCTGACACTGTTTCCACTGTTTCCCCATCTATTTCCCATGAAGTGATGGGACCAGATGCCATGATCTTCGTTTTCTGAATGTTGAGCCTTAAGCCAACTTTTCCACTCTCCTCTTTCACTTTCATCAAAAGGCTTTTTAATTCCTCTTCACTTTCTGCGATAAGGGTGGTGTCATCTGTGTATCTGAGGTTATTGATATTTCTCCTGGCAATCTTGATTCCAGCAATGCTTCTTCCAGCCCAGCGGTTTCTCATGATGTACTCTGCATAAAAGTTAAATAAGCAGGGTGACAATATACAGCCTTGACATACTCCTTTTCCTATTTGGAACCAGTCTGTTGTTCCATGTCCAGTTCTAACTGTTGCTTCCTGACCTGCATATAGGTTTCTCAAGAGGCAGATCAGGTGGTCTGGTATTCCCATCTCTTTCAGAATTTTCCACAGTTTGCTGTGATCCACACAGTCAAAGGCTTTGGCATAGTCAATAAAGTAGAAATAGATGGGAAAGACTAGAGATCTATTCAAGAAAATCAGAGATACCAAGGGAACATTTCATGCAAAGATGGGCTCGATAAAGGACAGAAATTGTATGGACCTAACAGAAGCAGAAGATATTAAGAAGAGGTGGCAAGAGTACAAAGAACTGTACAGAAAAGATCTTCATGACCAAGATAATCACGATGGTGTGATCACTCTTCTAGAGCCAGACATCCTGGAATGTGAAGTCAAGTGGGCCTTAGAAAGCATCAGTACGAACAAAGCTAGTGGAGGTGATGGAAATCCAGTTGAGCTATTTCAAATCCTGAAAGATCATGCTGTGAAAGTGCTGCTCTCAATATGCCAGCAAATTTGGAAAACTCAGCAGTAGCCACAGGACTGGAAAAGGTCAGTTTTCATTTCAATCCCAAAGAAAGGCAATGCCAAAGAATGCTCAAACTATTGCACAATTTCTAAGCATAAATTTTATCAAATTATTCATATTTCTAATTTTGTATTTGTAAGGTTTCTTTTTGGAGAAGGCAATGGCACCCCACTCCAGTACTCTTGCCTGGAAAATCCCATGGACAGAGAAGCCTGGTGGGCTGCAGTCCATGGAGTCACTACAAGTCGGACACAACTGAGCGACTTCCCTTTCACTGTTCACTTTCATGCACTGGAGAAGGAAATGGCAACCCACTCCAGTGTTCTTGCCTGGAGAATCCCAGCGATGGGGGAGCCTGGTGGGCTTCCGTCTATGGGGTCACACAGAGTCGGACACGACTGAAGTGACTTAGCAGCAGCAAGGTTTCTTTTAATAAGAGATGTGAAGGGAGAGGCAAATATACCTACTCCATATTTCTAAACAAGATTTTGAATTCTAGGAACTCAGATTTAAGACACACACATGTAAGTTAATAACTAAGAATTCTGAGCAAAAGCTATGTTAGGAAGAGTAACTTGGTATCAGTCAGTTGGGTTCTAATCTCAATATCATTGCCTACAAGGCCCTGTATCCTTCATGTAAAACAGGATAAAAATTATAAGAACTAGCTTGGATAATACACATAAATCTTCTAGATAAATTATAAATTCAGGCTCTCTCTTTCCTTTCTAAAAATAAAGAAAACAAACAAACCAAAAATCCCAGTTAAATTTTATTACAAATTCTCACTAAACTGTCAAAGTCTTTGTTGAGTATACTTGGTATTCTACAAAGAATATGTTTTATTAAGGAAAGTTTATTTAAGAAAGCATATATTTACTTACATTAACCGCTTTTATGCTAATCAGAGTCTGTAACATATAAGTTGTTCCACGCCAGCAGTCAAAATACTGGGTTCTCATTACCAACAAATCAGGTTAAATCTGTTTAAACAGTATCACTTGATCATATTTTCTCCATCAAATTTATGCTAATCCATCATTCAACTTTGCAACATAAATAGAATTATCCTCAGTGTTCTATTAATGGAAACATGTTGACTTATTTTAAATAAAATAGTCAGTAGCATGTACACATACAATATACCCCTTTGAACAGAGTTGAATATTTAATCTAATTTGAATTCTAAGAGAGTTTTAAAAAAAGTTTCTTTTCAATTCAAAACTCTGCTTTCTTGAACTAAAAATCTACATCTTAGAAATCATTCCAAATGTAAGTCGAAAGATAAACAATTTATTCTAGAGGTTAAATAACTTGGGAAGTAAACATTAAATTAAAATTCTGTCTTCAGATAAAAGTTAAATATATCAGAATGTTTCCAAATTATGAATAAATATTTTCTTTTTATAGTTTTTATTTCCCAGCTTCTACTATAACTAAGTTGAGATTTGAAATCTTTGAGAGTTATATGCTGAAAGATAGCATAACAATCTATTAATATTTACATGGATTTCAATTATTGTAATTAGCAGATACATTGACATATCACTTAGAGAATGCAGTAAGCTCTATAGTGAAAATCATTTCAGTAATAATATATAAAATAGAATTACCTACAATGTACACAAACTTCGCCCAAATTACACTTTTCCCAATTGTCATTATAATCAAATAATTGACATTATAAGCATATAAGGCATGATCACATACATAATTAATATTGAATATATTCATATCAAAAAGTAATTCTCAATTAAATAGAATCTTATTTTTCAGGATTTCAGTTCTATCTCTGATTTTGCTTATGATACAATTCTTAGGAAAAAAATAATGATTCAGCTTATTAACAAATAATATTTTTAAGAAAATATAAATGAATACTAAATGTAATCCATTGGAATTTCAAAATACTTAAAAACCTGTGAAATATTTAACATCTGTTTGCTAATGGTCAAATTCATGTCATTCAAAAAAATCTATTAATAAATTAAAACAAAATGAAAGCTAAGTATTTTATCTCAGAACTCTATTGCAAATCATTTTATCAGCTATATTTTTTCAGTCAGAATTATTAGAATATTTTATATTAACAAGAGATAACAAGAAAGTAGAATTATCATTGATTAGGGGAAACAGTGGAAACAGTGTCAGACTTTATTTTTGGGGACTCCAAAATCACTGCAGATGGTGACTGCAGCCATGAAATTAAAAGACGCTTACTCCTTGGAAGGAAAGTTATGACCCAACTAGATAGCATATTAAAAGTAGAGACATTACTTTGCCAACAAAGGTCCGTCTGGTCAAGGCTATGGTTTTTCCAGTAGTCATGTATGGATGTGAGAGTTGGACTGTGAAGAAGGCTGAGCGCCAAAGAATTGATGCTTTTGAACTGTGGTGTTTGAGAAGACTCTTGAGAATCCCTTGGACTGCAAGGAGGTCCAACCAGTCCATTCTAAAGGAGATCAGTCCTGGGTGTTCATTGGGAGGACTGATGCCGAAGCTGAAACTCCAATATTTTGGCCACCTCATGCGAAGAGTTGACTCATTGACTCTGATGCTGGGAGGGATTGGGGGCAGGAGGAGAAAGGGATGACAGAGGATGAGATGACTGGATGGCATCACCAACTCGATGGACGTGAGTTTGAGTGAACTCCGGGAGCTGGTGATGGACAGGGAGGCCTGGCATTCTGCAATTCATGGGGTCACAAAGAGTTGGACACAACTGAGTAACTGAACTGAACCAAAAATTCAAAAACATATTCACCCAGTTTCACAGTAAAAGAAAATCTTAAAGGCATGGAAAGTATGCAAAGTCAAAATCTGAGTTACGTGTACTCTATTGAACTAAAGAAAAATTTACTGCGAATAAATATCAGGCACAAATTTTTTGACCCAAGTTTCTAAAAATTGCACAGGTTGCAGTTAAATGCATAAAACGAAACATCTACACATTTCTCATTGCTGCAATACTACTCAGAATCTATATGGCTTATTCAGCGGGTTCCCCATGGGATACTTAATAATTTAATAAGCCTGACCCTTTATATCACTACTGTACACTCTTGGGACAATGTTAGTCCAAAGAAAAATTGTATGTTGATGCTGAATATACTGAGCTAGTCTTAATTGTAAGTGAGTGAATCACATTTCACTGCTCTTGGTTTGTTTAAATTGGTTAATTTCCATGGAGAAATGTTGAGCTCAGCAATTTTTGCAGCGTGATTTTTTTTTTTTTAATGTAGTGAAAAGAAGCCAAGTTTTCACACTCTAGAGGAAACTTTTTGAGCCTTAGCACAACGCATCAGTGTTTTGAAGTTTTAACTCTGTTTTGCTGTAATATGTTCTCCTGGGAGCCTGTATATACTGATATTGTGGTTTAATTTTACTGTCATCAAATATCCATTTTTTGTTTCTGCTATTGAAGTAGCAATTTTTTTTGGGGGTGTGTGAATTTCCCTTGCTCTCACCATCAGCCAGTACAGATGGCTTTTTCAAATTCATTGGTCCTACAGTGGTCTCACTTTTTCTCCAGTGTTTTCTTCCTTGTTAAATTACTCTGGTCAGCTTCCAAATATGACACAATGACTACTAAAGGTAATACAAAGAAAAAAAAAAAATCTTCCCTTGCTCTCAAATCTTCCTGTAACTACAGTTTTTCCTCTGATAAAAATGTGTTCAAGAGATGTTCATTGTAGGATTTAAAGATTCTTTTATGGCAAGACACTGCAGAATGACACTGATTACATTTGGATAGATGGAAGAACTGTAACTTGCAGTTCTAAAGGAGAGAAGGCTGTCATGCAGGGCCACATAGAAGAGAACCCCAGGGTAGAGACAGAGTACCAGTAACCAGGAGCTTAGGGGCCATTTATGTAGGGCAAGTGGGTGAGGTTAGCTACATTTCATGGGTTCCCTGTGAACTGGCTAATTCAAATAATTCTGTGGGTTTTGAGGAATAGAGGCTGTCCCTATATTTCTGACATCGGGGTGATAAGAGTAGATGCATTGTGGTCTTCAGAGAGTAGATGCAAGTTAAGGGAGTTTGTTGGGTGAAATTTAATCCTACTCAAAGAAAATTGAAGGACCTCTAATTTGTGCCTCAAAACAAGGTCAAGACATCATTTTTAAGGAGGAAGCAATTGTATTACACTGGTGATATTTGGTATCACCAGTATTTCAGTGTTTTGTTTTTTTAATTTTTTTATTACCACTTCAATCAGAATTTTATTCACCACTTACCACACCATGATTTATAACTGAGGTCAGTGACAACATCCACACTGACAAATTCAAAAGCCAATCTTCAGTCTTGATCTCTGAGTAGCTGGTCTATCCACATCTGTCTTTGAACATGTTCTTCAGTTGATTCTCAGTATAGAACTCCATCTTTAGCCATTGTCTCAGTTTCCCATGACTATTTCCTCATTTAGCAACATTTAAGCATTGTATCAGTCTTCCATCCATTTTTCATGTCTATATGTATTCACTCCCACATTTCCTTCATTCATCCCAGGCTGTTCCACGTTTAAACTGAGAATTCACAAATGGGTCTCTCAAGCCCAGAACTTCATCTAGAATTGTGTTAGCTAGTGTCTGGGGGAAGGAAAGTGGAGAGTTGCTAATCAACAAGAATAAAAGTTCTGTTATGCAAGGTAAGTTATAGAGATCTACTGTACAATAATGTGCCTGTAGAAAATTTACTGAATTGTACACTTAAAACATATAAAGAGGGTAGATCTCAAGTTAAGTTTTCACAAAAACTTTAAAAAAATTAGGACAAACCACCATTTGATCATGAATTTTTATACTAAATGGAAACATCCAATGAAATGTGTATTGGATTGCCACAATGTTTTAAATGATGTGTGTCACTCAATCAGATGTGTCTGACTCTTTGTGACTCCATGGGCTGTAGCCTGCTAGGCTCCTCTGTCCATGAAATTCTCCAGGCGAGAATATTAGAGTGGGTTGCCCTTCCCCTCTTCAGGGGATCTTTCCAACCCAGGGATCAAACCAGAGTCCCCTGCATTGCAGGCAGCTTCTTTACCATCTGAGGCACCAGGGATGATAAATACAGGTGAATGGTCACAATCTTGAAATATAGTAAAATATATAGTAATCTTTAAAATATTAGAGAGGTAAAATCTTTACAAAGGAGAACTCTTGATATGGAACAAAAATACAAAAATCACATTGATTTACTTTGTTATTTGCTAAAGGTCCATATAATCAAAGCTATGGTTTTTCCAGTAGTCATGTATGGATGTGAGAGTTGGACTATAAAGAAAGCTGAGTGCTGAAGAATTGATGCTTTTAGACTGTGGTACAGGAGAAGACTCTTGAGAGTCCTTGGGACAGCAAGGGGATCAAACCAGTCAATCCTAAAGTCAATAAACCCTGAATATTCATTTTAAGGACTGAAGCTGAAGTTGAAGCTCCAATAATTTGGCCACTTGATGCAAAGACCCAACTCATTGGAAAAGCCCCTGATGCTAGGAAAGATTGAGAGCTGGAGGAGAAGGGGCAGCAGAGGATGAGATGGGTGGATGGCATCACTGACTCAATGGACATGAGTTTAAGGTAACTCTGGGAGATGGTGAAGGACAGGGAAACCTGGTGTGCTATAGTCCGTGGGATCGCAAAGAGTCAGGCATGATTTACTGACTGAATAGCAACATTTGATTTACATAATTAATTCAACTTTCATAAATTGAAATTCCTGAGAATTCAACTTTTTTTCTGTTTTGAATCCATTTTCATTTGGGTAGATCTTCTCAAATGTTAGTGTAGAGTATACCAGCAGCCCCAAGAAAACCGTGTTTCAAATTCTAGTGTCCACAAATATATAAGTACACTGATGAGAATTTGGGGTTTCATCCCGAAAGGATAAAGCCTTAGTACCTTTCGAGAGGAATGTTGTGATAATGAGGGGAGAGGATAGCCGATTATGGAGTTAGTGCAGAAGCTCTAAAATAAGAAGAGTTGAAAACTTGAACTTGCTGTTACCAAAACCTATAATTCCTCTATTATCTCACTTTCATATATTTCCAATCCAACCTGTTATCAATCCAGTTTAATCCCTGAGTTCTCCAACTCCAAACTGCTTTCATCCTATTTAAGACTTAAAATCCTTTGTTGTTGCTACATTTTTAAAGCCCCTTATTTCTCATCCCTATGATGATATTTCTTTCCTGATTTGTAGGTTAAGTTTTATGAACAATTATTTTAACCACTCCCTTGCATAAACTCTCAGCTTTTCATCTCTTCACTCTGAATCACTGCTTCCCCGTTATGCAGAACAAGGTATGTACATGGTAGCTTTTCAAAAAGCATTCATTGAGTGAATGGGCTGGATAAATAGAAATGTGCCATACGTATGTGTGCTTCTAATTGCTTTTTCTTTTTCACCATGGGGAACTAGAAAATTTCATGGGAAAATGATGTATCTCAATTCCTACAACATATCCCCAGCAAGACTAGGCCTTATACTCAAGTTTTTTGTCTCCCAGTTCATCAGTCTTTTCTTTCCAGTCTCTGAGTTCTCTGAAAAACTGATTCAATTTCTCACAGACCATTTTTGGCTATATTTAATGACCTACCTTCCACCACAATGGTTGCAGAAAGACTTATGTATGAATAAAGTATTTTCATTTTTAATTTATAAACAAAACTTGCAAAAATTTGACAGTTATATACTATAAGACAGGCATAGAGTCATTCTAAGAATGATTTTATTTATTCTTAAAATAATGTAGTTTTTCTTAACTGAACAAATTGAGGAAATTGATTTTGATCATCTTTAATGTATTTGATCTGCTTCTGGAATAAAGACATGGGGATGATAAGGGTCTTTCTGTGAGAAATCTGAGGATAAAACAGATTTGGTTGTACATATTGATTTTAGTTAAAACATTAGTAAACAAGAATATTGTATTGCAGTGTTCTTTCTGTAATAAAATTGTTCAATAAGTTCAATTATTTCTCGATAGAATGTTAAAACTGTTTCAATAAAGTATTTTAAAAAGTGAGTTAGATGAGTTAGTAACAACTATCCTTTTCACCTGACAACCTAAATCTTTTAAATAAAGCACATGAGGGAAGGTTTATTGTTTGTATTTTTTGTTATTCTAAGCATTGGTTAAGCAGTTTTAAAGTTGAATCTCCAAACCTAATACAGAGCAGAATTATCACATTTTGAAAGGTGAGCCTGAAAGTAGAAAATACTCCTGAATCGAATCCCACTGTGAGCTAGACCCTATGACATGTGCAACTGTCCATGTACTTCAAACTAAACTAAGTAGGAAATGTGCATTCTCACTAGCAATTTTATACTGGAATTTTAACTTCCTCAATCACTTATCATGTGGTTATGCTAGCTTTCCTGAACTATGGGACTGTTTTCTTTCTTTAACTCATGCATACATAATTGAGTTAAAAATACATTTCAGTATTCATATCATGAAGGCATACACTCTTCATCCATCAACTCTATTATATTTTACTCAATATTTATTACCCCATTCATTCCATTTTTCTTCCCCTTTCTCACTCTCAATCACGTGTCTCACAGGTAGTCTAATATTGTCAGCATTTATCCTTGAATTTTATATGTATTTTATATGGGGAATAGATACATTTTTAAAATACATAAAAAACAGAAATCTAAAATGTTTTCTTTTTTTTCTGTTTACATACAAGAGGTGTACATATTCTAGTTTATTTCTACTGATTACTGCATTTTATTCTATAGACTTTTCTATTTTATTTATCTCCATCAAAAATAAAAATTTAAACACTTTCCAAATACAAAAACTATAAGAATGTTGCAGTAAGCTTCTGACATATTTTCTTACAGATGTGTGTAAGAATTTCTCTGGGCCACATATGATGGGAGAAGATTTCTAGTCATAGGGTGTATTTTGATTGTGTATATCAGGCTACATGCCATACTTACTGCACCAGTCAAATTTCTAGCAGTGAAGAGTTCCTGTCATTTCACCTAGAAATTTTACCCAGTATTTTATATTTTAATATGTCATGAATATAATGTAGTACATTTTTATTTTAATTTACTGGCTAGCTGTGATTTTTTTGTACCTTATATAGAATTTGAGTTTTGTCCTCTGTAAACATATATTTATATACTTTCTCCATATTTCTATTCTTTCCTGGTTTATTTCTTGGTGATTTGCAGAATTTCTTTATTATTTTTTATTTTTACCATTTGTAGGTTTTTCAGTTTGAATATGACTTTTCTTAAACTTCATGTAAGGTATGTATATAATTAAATCCATTAGTTCTTCATATTATTTTATATACTTTAGACATACTATTTTAAAAATCCTTTCCTAAATTCAGCTTGATTTATATTTTCATGTATTTATTTCATGATTTATTTGCTGACATTTAAGTCAGGCAAGTCTGAATTCCATGTTTGTAGATGCTGTAGAGATGTCATTTTATTCTTTTTCTGTGAAGTGAGCCCACTTTCTTGATATGGTAAATTAAACAGTTTGTCACTTACATATTGATTTATTTCCTCTATATTTATCCTAGAATAAAATTAGAAGAGAGTGGAAAGATAGATAGATAGTTAGATATCATCAGTTTTTTATTGTTCTTGAAAACAAATCCAACTAATTTCTGTGAATCAATTTTCATCCTCAGAACATTATTGACCTTATTTCTAACCTTTTTAGATTAGAGTGAGATTAAATCTTTTTTAGATTGCCTGCTCAGTTCAGTTCAACTCAGTCGCTCAGTCATGTCCGACTCTTTGCAACCCAATGGATCACAGAACACCAGGGCTCCCTGTCCATCACCAACTCCTAGAGTATACTCAAACTCATGTCCAATTGAGTCGGTGATACCACCCAACCATCTTATCCTCTGTCGTCCCCTTCTCTTGTCTTCAATCTTTCCCAGCATCAAGGTCTTTTCAAATGAGTTGGCTCTTCCCATGAGGCAGCCAAAGTATTGGAGTTTCACCTTCAATATCAGTCCTTCCAATAAACACTCAGGACTGATCTCCTTTAGGATAGACTGGTTGGATCTCCTTGCGGTACAAGGGACTCTCAAGAGTCTTCTCCAACACCACAGTTCAAAAGAATCAATTCTTTAGCGCTCAACTTTCTTTATAGTCCAATTCTCACATCCATACATGACTACTGGAAAAACCAGAGTTTTGACTGGACAGACGTTTGTTGGCAAAATCATGTCTCTGCTTTTAATAGGCTGTCTAGGTTGATCATAGCTTTTCTTCCAAGGAGCAAGCATCTATTAATTTCAAGGCCGCACACAATCTGCAGTGATTTTGAAGCCCGCCAAAAATAAAATCTGCCACTGTTTCCACTGTTTCCCCATCTATTTGCCATGATCCCAAGTGATGGGATGGAGAAGGCAATGGCACCCCACTCCTGTACTCTTGCCTGGAAAATCCCATGGACAGAGGAGCTTGGTAGGCTGCAGTCAATGGGGCCGCTAAGAGTCGGACACAACTGAGAGACTTTACTTTCACTTGTCACTTTCATGCATTGGAGAAGGAAATGGCAACCAAGTCCAGTGTTCTTGCCTGGAGAATCCTAGGGACGGGGAAGCCTGGTGGGCTGCTGTCTATGGGATCACACAGAGTCGGACATGACTGAGGTGACTTAGCAGCGTCAGCAGCAAGTGATGGGACCGGATGCCATGATCTTAGTTTTCTGAATGTTAAGATTTATACCAACATTTTCACTCTCCTCTTTCATTTTCATCAATAGGGTCTTTAGTTCTTCTTGACTTTCTTCCATAAGGGTGGTGTCATCTGCATATCTGAGGTTATTGTATTTCTCCCAGCAATTTTGATCCCAGCTTGTGTTCCATCCTGCCCTGCATCTTGTACTCTACATATAAATTAAATAAGTGGGGTGACAATACAGCCTTGATGTACTCCTTTTCCTATTTGGAGACAGTCTGTTGTTCCGTGTCTAGTTTTAACTGTTGCTTCCTGACCTGCATACAGATTCTCAAGAGGGAGGTCAGGTGGTCTAGTATTCACACCTCTTTCAGAATTTTTCACAGTTTACTGTGATCCACACAGTCAAAGGCTTTGGCATAGTCAATAAAACTGAATTAGATGTTTTTTCTGGAACTCTCTTGCTTTTTATATGATCCAACAGATGTTGGCAATTTGATCTCTGGCTCCTCTGCCTTTTCTACAAACAGCTTGAACATCTGGAAGTTCATGGTTCATATATTGTTGAAGCCTTGATTGGAGAATTTTGACCATTACTTTACTAGTATGTGAGATGAGTGGAGTTGTGTGGTAGTTTGAGCATTTTTGGCATTGCTTTTCTTTGGGATTGGAATTAAAACTGACCTTTTCTAGTCCCGTGGCCACTGCTGAATTTTCCAAATTTGCAGGCATATTGAGAGCAGCACTTTCACAACATCATCTTTCAGGATTTGAAATAGCTCAACTGGAATTCCATCACCTCCACTAGCTTTGTTTGTAGTGATGCTTCCTAAGGCCCACTTGACTTCACATTCCAAGATATCTGGCTGTAGTTGAGTAATCACACCATCGTGATTATGGTTCATGAAGATCTTTTTTGTACAGTTCTTCTGTGTATTCTTGCCACATCTTCTTAATAACTTCTGGTTCCGTTAGGTCCATACCATTTCTGTCCTTTATCGAGCCCATCTTTGCATGAAATGTTCCCTTGGTATCCCTAATTTTCTTGAAGAGATCTTAGCTTTTCCCATCCTATTGTTTTCCTCTATTTCTTTGCACTGATCACTGAGGAAGGCTTCCTTATCTCACCTTGCTATTCTTTGGAACTCTGCATTCAAATGGGTATATCTTTCCTTTTCTCCTTTGCTTTTTGCATTTCTTCTTTTCACAGCTATTTGTAAGGCCTCCTCAGACAACCATTTTGCTTTTTTGCATTTCTTTTTCTTGAAGATGGTCTTGATCCTAGTCTCCTATACAATGTCACAAACCTCCACCCATAGTTCATCAGGCACTCTGTCTATCAGATCTAGGCCTTTAAATCTATTTGTAACTTCCACTGTATAATCTTAAGGGATTTGATTTATGTCATACTTGAACAGTCTAGTGATTTTCCCCACTTTCTTCAATTTACGTCTGAATTTGGCAATAAAGAGTTCATGATCTGAGCCACAGTCAGCTTCCAGTCTTGATTTTGCTGACTGTATAGAGCTTCTCCACCTTTGTCTACAAAGAATATAATCATTCTGATTTCCATTTTGGCCATCTGGTGATGACCATGTAGAGTCTTCTCTTGTGTTGTTGGAAGAAGGTGTTTGCTATGACCAGTGCATTCTCTTGGTAAAACTCTATTAGCCTTTGCCCTGCTTTATTCTGTACTCCAAGGTCAAATTTGCTTGTTACTCCAGGTGTTTCTTGATGGCCTACTTTTGCATTCAGTCCCCTATAATGAAAAGGACATCTTTTTTGGATGTTAGGTCTAGAAAGTCTTGTAGGTCTTCATAATGATAATTCTGTTCCCTTTATCTCCATCTCAATATCCTTCCTTTTTTTGAGTTACAGTTGTGCTTATAACACATCCTTCCATGTGAACAGTGAGAGATTTTAGTAGACATCATTGTCTTATCTCCATTTTAGAGAATAAAGGTACCATTTCTCTATCACTTATATTGTTTGATGTAGGTGTGGTATTATTTCATGTTAGAAATTTGAAATTATACATCAGTTCAGTTTACTGATAATTACATTGATTTGAAGTGACTTAGCAGCAGCTACTAGTTACTAATATGTCAACATGATTTTTATCCCTTCAGATTTTTGGGTTATGCTTTTGTCTACTTACCTATGTATTTGTCTGTCTTTTTTTTTTTTTTTTTTTCTTTATTCTTCAGTAGTCTCTCTGTTTTTTTGTGACTTACATGTGTTCCATGCATCATCTCCAGGTTTGCAGTTTTCTTTATACAATTTCATGTCATCTCTTGAGCAATACATGTTTCTTACATTTAATATGATAAGTTTTATTTTCAATATTTTATTACCATTTCAAGTTTCTGTTTTGTTAAGGTAGTAACCCCTCTAAAAAGGATATGGACATATTCTGGATTTTAAAAAAATATTTTATACACATCTTGTACATTTTAAATTTTAAACTATCTAGAAGTGATTTTTTTATGTGATGTGATGTTGAGATCAAATTTTATTTGTGATTCTATTAAGGTTTTTAACAGCATTATTTTTATTTTATGTCCCCATATTAACTCTAATCAGGGGCTTTCCTGATAGCTCAGTTGGTAAAAAATTCATTTGCAATGCAGGAGACCCCGGTTTGATTCCTGGGTCAGGAAGATCCACTGGAGAAGGGATAAGCTACCCACTCCACTATTCTTTGGCTTCCATTGTGGCTCAGCTGATAAAGAATCTGCCTGTAATGTGGGAGACCTGGGTGTGATCCTTCGGTTGGGAAGCCCCCCTGGAGAATGGAAAGGCTACCCAGGAGAATTCCATGGACTGTGTAGTCCATGGGGTTGCAAAGAGTTGGACAGGACTGAGCAACTTTTACTTCACATTAACTCCAGTCAGGAAGTTGTCCCTACCCGCTACACACTCACTCAACATGCACTTAATGTTTGTTTTAGATGGTCCATTATGCAGCCACTCTGGAAATCAGATTGATTTTCAGTAGTATGGCAAAACATGTTGCAAAAAAAAAAAATCTTGTTTGAAACGAAGGCACTAGCTTTTGGGGCTAGTCAGCCGCAGGCAATGAAACTTCTGGTCTGAATCAAATTAAACAGAAAATCAGAGAGTAATAGGAAGATAAATCCTTTCTTCTTTCTCCAGGCAGTTTTGCCATGGAGCTAGTCCTTATGAGTCTATAGAAGTATTTGCACTGTTTTTTTAAGGCTTCACATGGAACAGTACCCAGAAGAGTGATATTTCATTATGCTTTTCTTTTTTCCTGTCTTATGTCACTTATAGTCTTACTCTTACTCCTCTAGGATTGTACCTTTTGAATAAATTCTTGACATTTTCTCCTTGTGTGAAGTTTGATTTTGTTAGGAATCTGAGGCTCAGAAATTGCCAGTAGGGCCTGTTTTAAAAAGCAAGCCTTAAGGGTCAGATTCCTACCTGATTAAAGACAATGATAAACCCCACTGATTATGATGTTTTAAATTATGGTAGTCATATCTCAATTAGCTAAGATGATATTTATTATTAATTGACATAAAATGTAGGAAGAGAAGGAAACTTTGGGGAATTAATTCAATGTATAGTCACTATGGGACAACAAAAACCATAATTATTGTGAAATTGATTGAAGATTTTGATGCATACTGAATACCTTGCAAAAGAACGTAATAGGTTCAGAGAAGTTATTTCCTACCCTAGTGAACAGTTTTAAACCAAAGGACCTTTATGCCAACTTTAAATTAGACTTACCTCTTATAGTCACAGGAGTGGCAGTGCTGGAAAATTTGCCCCCAAGTCTTGAAGAACTCCAAAGGGAATATTATATGTGCAATACTAAATAGACTTCTATTACTTAATAAGAGATTGGTAAGTAAGTTTGCATACCACCAAAGATATTTGAAGTATGAAAGCCATAGTGTACTGCCATGACCTCAGTGCCATTCTGAATTCTAGTGAATATAACACAAGAAAATCATACAACTGTACAGGAAAATTTCTATTAATTTGTAAGTATAGAGTTATCTTGGTAAATAACACATATTACTAGACAGTGTTAGGATGATGATATAACAGATGCTTGTATTGTCATAATATAGTTCATTTTTTAAACACTTATTGATTTGGGTGTGTCGAGTGTAGTTGTGGCATATGGGATCTTCCATCTCTGTTGTGGTCTGAGAGATCTTTAGTTGCAGCATATGGAATCTGTAGTTGGTGGTATGTGGGATCAACTTCCCTCACCAGGGATCAAACCCAGGCCACTTTCATTGAGAGCCCAGAGTCTTAGCCAGTGGACCACCAGGGAAATGCCTTATAATATAGTTCTTGCTCAGGGACACTAGGGGTCCGTGTTTGGTTTGAATTGATTAAAACTAGAATTTAAGGCAAATATAGAGATTTTGTATTGTGGTGGTTCATATAGGGAACTGCTTTCCAGATCTATAAAATGCTATTTTTTTCAGTTACATAATCCTAATATAATTATACAAGTTGTACCCCATTATATTTGTTGGAGGAACCAACAGTTAATTAGTTGCTATCAACTAGTCTTTCTGATCATTCTATTCTGATTAGAGACAAGACCTAGTAGCTAAGATTACCTGTGGTGGTTTAGTACTAGTACTAGAATTCTGCTGGATTAGCATCTTACCATCCATATTGAAACCAAGCAAAACATTTTACTGACAGCATTAAGACCCACATCTCTGTTCTTTAGAAAACAGCCAAAAGAATATTTTATAAGATGCTTGCTGTCCCAGACTAAAGAATTTCTAAATGCCTATTAAAATGATTGATTTTTAAAATCGTATCCAGAAACATATCTAAATGATAAATGTGTACATCAAGCCATATTAAGTCCACTCCAAAATCCCTATCTTTGTTAGACTTGGACTCTTCCCTCTCCAATTTGACAAGGAATTTCTGACATCGTAACTTTTCTGTGCAGAAACCCACTGAATTAGTTTACTGTCTACACTTACTGAGAAATCAATCACCACCACTTTATAAGAGCACACTTAATTCAAAGTCTCTGGTAAGTGAACTCATACTTATAAGCTAACATATAGAAAGTTATATTCCCTTGTCTAGACTGCAGTCACACATGTATTCTTTTGATTTGTAAGCCTTCTTAAATTAGATTTGCAGTTGGCATTGTGGAGTATGATATACTTCTGAATTTGTAAAAAAAAAAAAAAAAAAGGGCATGATAGTTAGGGTAAGATGTGAAGAAAATACTGTTACTATCAGTAGGTAACTTTCTCAGGCAAGCACAATAATTACATGGTCTTCAAGTTACAATGAGCAGAAGGGGAGTACTTTTGTTGGTGAGAAGACTTTCATATGTTGGGGATTGTAAAAAATTACTTAAACTTCCAGATCATCTTTAATTGCAATTAATTACCAAAATCACACACAAGAGACTAGAAAACCTAAAAAAATAAAAAATTTATTTATAATTTGCAGATTTAGACCATAGATTTGATTTTCAGTATCATTGTCCCTTTGGCTGGAGGAGATTAAAAAGTTGATCATAAAAATCTCCATTTTCTGTGTCTGTGTGTTGAGGTAAGAATTTAAATACTGAGTGCTGCATTTTATCATTAAATAACTGGTGCAATCTAAAGTAGTCCTTGGTTTGTCAAAGTCTTGCTTTCCATAGCGTTATGATTCAGATGAGTAAATGTGAGAGTTTGAATAATTTGTTCATCACTGGATGCTCTTGACTTCCAAGTTTCTATCCTATAGTAGCGAATTCAGACAAGGTCAGATACAAAATCCAAATTTAGCATATTCTGGAATATTTATTACTTGCAATAATTTTGCAAACTTGTTATTTCTGCCTAGAACTCATACACACAATAGTAAAAGCCATCTCTTGATAGTTAAAAAATATTGGTACATGTTAAATTGTTCCAAAAACTTTCCATATAGCCAGGGAATCCATGAGAATACACAGAAAACCTGTACAAGAAAAGGTCTTAATGATCCAGATAACAATGATGGTGTGATCACTCACCTAGAGCCAGACATCCTGGAGTGTGAAATCAAGTGGACCCTAGGAAGCATCACTACAAACAAAGCTAGGGCAGGTGACGGCATGCCAGCTGAGCTATTTCAAATCCTAAAAGCTGATGCTGTGAAAGTGCTGCACTCAGTATGCCAGCAAACTTGGAAAACTCAGCAGTGGCCAGTGGACTAGAAAAGATCAGTTTTCATCCCAATCCCAAAGAAGGGCAATGCCAAAGAATGTTTAAGCTACCGCACAATTGTACTAATTTCACATACAAGCAAGTTAATGCTCAAAATCCTTCAGGCTAGGCTTCAACAGTACATGAACCGAGAACTTCCATATTTGAAGCTGGATTTAAAAAAGACAGAAGACGAAAAAAAAAAAAAAAAAGACAGAAGAATGAGAGATCAAATTGCCAACATCCACTGGATCATTGAAAAAGCAAGATAATGCCAGAAAAGTGTCTGCTTCATTGACTATGCTAAAGTCTGACTGAGTGGATCACAACAAACTGAAAAATTCTTAGAAATGAGAATACTAGACCACCTTACTTGCTTCTTGAAACACCAGGTTTGCAAGTCAAGTAAAAGCAGTTAAAACCAGACATGGAACAATGGACCGGTTCAAAATTGGAAATAGAGTACATCAAGGCTGTTTATTGTCACCCTGCTTAGTTAAATTATAAGCAGAGTACATCATGCAAAATGCCAGGCTAAATGAAACTCAAGATGAAATCAAGCTTGCTGGGAGAAGTATCAATAACCTCAGATATGCAGATGACACCACCTTAGTGGCAAAAAGTGAAGAGGAACTAAAAGCCTCTTGATGAAAGTGAGAGAGTGAAAAGGCTGACTTAAAACTCAACATTCAAAAAACTAAGATCATGGCATTCAGTCCCATCAGTACAGTTCAGTTCAGTTCAGTCACTCAGTCGTGTCCAACTCTTTGCGACCCCATGAATCGCAGCACGCCAGGCCTCCCTGTCCATCCTGGAGTTCACTCAGACTCACGTCCATCGAGTCAGTGATGCCATCCAGCCATCTCATCCTCTGTTGCCCTCTTCTCCTCCTGCCCCCAATCCCTCCCAGCATCAGAGTCTTTTCCAATGAGTCAAGTCTTCGCATGAGGTGGCCAAAGTACTGGAGTTTCAGCTTTAGCATCATTTCTTCCAAAGAAATCCCAGGGTTGATCTCCACTTCATGGCAAATAAATGGGGAAAAACTGGAAATAGTGACAGACTTTATTTTCTTGGGCTCCAAAATCACTGGGTAGTCACTGTAGCCATAACATTAAAAGACACTTGCTCGTTGGAAGAAAAGCTATGACAACCTAGACAGCATATTAAAAAGCAGAAATATCAGTTTGCTGACTAAGGTCTGTCTAGTGAAAGCTATGGTTTTTCCAGTAGTCATGAACGGATGTGATTCTTGGACCATAAAGAAGGCTGAGCGCTGAAGAGTTGATGCTTTTGAACTGTGATGTTGGAGAAGACTCTTGAGAGTCCCTTGGACAGCAAGGAGATCAAACCAGGCAATCCTAAAGGAAATCAATCCTGAGTATTCTTTGGAAGGACTGATGTTGAACCTGAAGCTCCAATACTTTAGCCACCTCATGCAAAGAGCCAAGTCATTGGAAAAGGCCTTGATGCTGGGGAAAATTGAAGGCAGGAGGAGAAGAGGACAACAGAGGATGAGATGGTTGGATGGCATCACCAACTCAATGGACATGAGTTTGAGTGGCCTCCAGGAGATAGTGAAGGACAGGTAAGCCTGCCATCCTGTAGTCCCTGAGATTGAAAAGAGCTGGACCCCACTTAGAGACTGACCCAGAACAAGAACCACATAGTGCAGTAACCAGTGTATAGAAAGCACGATTCTTACGTTTGCCTCTAGTCACTAGGTAACAGAAAATAATACAACTACTTCAGAACAAACAGCAACTCTGCCTCCATGATTGCCAGAAAGTCATTTTCCCTGAAATCTGTGACATCATATTTCACACCTCAGAAAAGAAACCTTAGTACATCCAGTTGGTGTAATGTAGATTACACTTTTCCACTGCAGCAAGGAAGCCCAGGAATAAGAATTTACAGATCATATACTAGTAAGTAAGTTTGAACTGTTTTTGACATTTTAAAAACATAGTAATCATTTCCAATTATTTTGAGTAGCCTCAATGATATTGACTCTAGGTTCCTTCATTATTTAGTTCCATAACATATTTATTTCTTTTTTTATCATTATTGATCCCTTTGGTCAGAGAACAAATGAATAATTTTGGTCAGTCCAGTCACTAAGCATTATCTTTCATTGCATACTATGAATATTTGAGTACGGAAGTCAATATTTTACCCTTAACTGGATATTAATTTTCAGAGAAGCATAATTTTAATCATCTACCTGATATTTACTTTTTTCAGTAGGATGCACAGAATCTGGTTGGAATTAGCTAAAGAAATCACTTCTTATATTCTACTTTCAAAAGGGTTTTTGTTAATATTTATATAGTAATCTAGTAGATATATTTAGAAATATAATTATTTCCAAATGTTTGATTCTTAAATGATATTGCCACTTCATTAATGAAATTCAAATGTTTCCTTTACAATAATAGTGTTCAACTGATAATTGACAAGATAAATTTTGGTTTTAAAATGGATTAAATGAATATTATAAACCAATATTACATCAATTTAAAATAGTCAATTACATGTTTCAATGTCAAAATATCACATAAGAAACGAGTTGCCAGTCCAGGTTCGATGCAGGATACTGGATGCTTGGGGCTAGTGCACTGGGACGACCCAGAGGGATGGTATGGGGAGGGAGGAGGGAGGAGGGTTCAGGATGGGGAACACATGTATACCTGTGGCGGATTCATTTTGATATTTGGCAAAACTAATACAATTATGTAAAGTTTAAAAATAAAATAAAATTTAAAAAAATAAATAAAATAGTCAATTAATTTTAAAAGCTTCATATTCTATAATCTCTTCACAGTAATAGGTCAATATCTACACTCACATAAAGTGATGTAAAAAATTTAAAAGACTTTAAAATATTACAAGAATCCTACTAACAAGTTTCTAAATAGCTCTACAGTTTTTGTGCAATTATTAAAGTGAATTTCATTAACCCTATGTCTTGCCTTGAAATATTGTTTTTATCACATCTAAAACCCTCTTGATGCATATGCATTTCATGACTTCTCAAGTTTTAAATATATATTTTAAATGTCCCTCCTCACTATTCATAATTTATATAAACACATATATATGCACGTATATATGTATATATACAACACACATATATAGGTATACATACATATGTGTTTGTGTCTGTGTGTGTGTAAATGGATAGAAGGATAAGTATGTATTCATATGGCCAACTAATAATACTGAGTGTTTAGACAATATACAGCAATATATTACAATCAGGAATAAGAGATATTAATAGTCAACAATATCAACTATCATATCATTATAAAAATTGAATAATAGCAACTAAGACAGAAGAGTTTGTCCCTGACAAAATTTGTGTAATGCTCCATTAGAAAGGCACCAGTAGTGTCACATAATCTTTACCTTACCAAATATGAGAAAAACAAATAAGAAATAATGACATAATATATACACATCATAAAATTTGGCTTTAGGAGAGAATATACATTGGATAAACTTGGAAACTATGTTTGAAAGAAAGATGAGTTTAGTATTTGACATACTTTACTCATGCTATTATAAAGTCCTAGTTAAAAGAATATCCCAAAGCTAAAGTATGTGTACAGAATACATTCAGTAAAGTGTTTTAGGGTATATATTAAAGAACATTTTTTAAGTGACTGGCATCTTTCAGTTACAAAATCTAAATTAATTACATGATCTGTTATATATTCCCCACATTTAAAAAAAATCCTGATTGTAAATCATGTTTTTAATTTGAACTCAAAAACTGAACGTTCATATAATTGGTCAGTAGAGCAAAAGTTTCCTTCAATGAGCTCAGTATTTAAGTTTTAATTATTAGCTGGCATAACTTTCATTTTAACATCTACTTTGTCTTGAAATGAGCAAATCAACCTTGCCTTTCCTATGGTTCAAGCCCCATTGGTTTTGATGGAAAACTTTGTCTTTCAAAACATGTACTCTGAAGCAAACCTTATATTTTCTCTAGTCTTTAGAAAAAATAAGCAATCATAAATTAAGGGCAGAAACTGTGTCTTGGCAGTCTCCTTTTTCCTCCCTGTTCTGTCCAATATTTTATAGATCCTTGATGAATATTAAATCATGGTGATGACAAAATCCTAAGCTGTCTCATTCTTTAAATCAACAAACTGTGAAATTTTATCATTTACACATGATATTAAAATAGCTGGAAAAAAGAAAACCTTTTATATTTCCTTGGGTCATTTTGAAAAAGCAAAACAATTGGTGTACATGACAGCCTCCCATCTATCTGTGTGTTTAATAAAGCCAAATGTGGTGAAGACTAATGTACCATACTGATGTTTGCAGAATTTCATTAATGTATTTCTAAGACTATCATAACTCACTCACCTCTGTTGAGTTTATGAGCCATAGGTTTTGTGCCAGCACATAAAATCAGCTTGCCTAACACAATGCAGAGACTAATAATATCAAAGATGACACTTACTCACATTTTGAAACAAGGTGACTCATTTATTTCCCCCTCCCCAGTGTAGTAGGACAATGGAGTCATTTAAATTAGCACTGAAATTAAGAACTTATTCAAAGTCACTAAGTGATAGTAACTTGTCTCTCATAAGAAAAGTCTGGTATTCTTTCATCACAAATTCAGAGTGCTACAACAAAGCAATAAAATTTATCAGTTTTATGTACATAAAAACCTTTTTATTATATAAATTATCATTGTCCATTCTTAGTGCTATATAGAATATTTTTAAAATCCTCAAACAGCTTATAATAAATAGATACAGTTACTCATATATTTTACCCCAAATGAGAATTTAAGGAACATATTCATCAACTATACAGAATTCATGTTTTGATTACTGCATTGAATCAAATAATAAGATCAGCTAAAGAATATTTTCATAAGCTGTCTATTCACTACCATCTTGGTGATTCTATTAGGTTGGTTTGCTGTTCTCAGAAGAAAATAAAATCACCAAGTGTGTTGATAGCTGTAAATCAATTAAATAAAGAAGCAAACCAATCAACTAAAAATTCATGATCTGACTTCTGTATACTTCTCTGTTCTCTTATAGCCCTCTGCTCCCACCTGTTCCTAAACTCCTCATGCTCTTCTCCTGCCTCACTGGACTTTCTCTTTTGCTTCATTATGTCCAATTCATTCTCTCTCAGATATAATGCCCTTTCCTTCTGTTCTCTTTGGAAAGTGCAAATGCAGTTTTGCATGGCTGCTTCTCTGTGATCTTACAAGTCTCAGGTTATTTTATTCTGATGTAGCTAGAGAAAATACTAGAATAAATATCCTTCAAATACTAGGATAAAGTCAGTGTATTTTCATAGATTCTAGCACAAATAGCATAGAATACTGGAAAAAATAATGTGGCAGCAGTTCAAGTCTTATTTTACTGCCTAAAAATGGTGTAACAGTATAATTGTGTAAGTCACTGAATTGGTTAAAAATATTTTACAATGCCTATCAAATGCAGTGCTTATAGTTACACCACCAAATGCAAATTTTTGGGCAGTATCTAATACTAAATCTATGAATTTAGATAGATGTTCAACTTAAGATTTTATCCCCTTCAGTGTCAATGATGTTCTCCAAAGATGCTTACATCGCCAAAAGATGTGGTAGAACAGAGGATTCCATTCAACTCCGTAGGCAAGCATTCCAGATACTTACAAAATACAAAAGCAAGTAACTATTTTCCTGAACTGTCTACATCTTAAATTTAAATATATCCAATGATATATAAAACAGATTTAGATTTGCTGATAACTATTAAGTCTATAATACTCGAACAAATGCACACATACATATTTCTGTAATTATTTAACTCATAATCACACAATGGAATGAATATAATGAAGACAGCAGTATTAACAATGCAGTAAATTATTAGAAAACTAGTATTCAAGAAAATGGGGAAAAGAAAATTTAAAAGCAGTAAGGCAGACAGTTTCCTTAGAACTATATGTATGAGTCTCCCAAATAATCTAGTGAAGAGATAATACAGTCAGTCTTACAAATTCTTTGATTCCTGGGTTCACCTTAGTTGTGAAGCTGTGCTGGGGATGCTTCAGCACAGTCTGTTTGTGTTTATGTTTAAATAAACTTTTTCTCTTGCTGAAGATTTAAATTTAAGGAATTGCTTCTACTTTTTAGGTGTGTCACACAACTCATAAACAAGGATCATAAACAAGGACAATTATAAATTAAAATACATGAAATTGACAGCACAATCATGGAAAGTAACATACAAAGAAAATGCATAAGTAAAAATGGAAAAATATAGGCAACCCAACTCACAACTAAAGTACCAATTTTCTAACTATATTTCAAATTCTTAAAAATCAATAATGGAAGGAAAAAAATCTAGGTCTTAGTTGGCAAAATAAATGAACAGATACCTAAAAGAGACAAAGTGGAAATACTTTTGGAATATGGAATATTCCAAAATGGAAATATTCATGATTAAATGAAATATAATTTAACATAATACTGATATAAATGCTTCTACTTTCTAATTTCCTAAAAACCCATCAAGATTCACAGTGCAAAACATAGATGAAAATGATGTGAAAACAGCAACCTTCATAAAGAGGGAGCTTGCATATAAAAAAAAATTTTTGGAAGACAATTTGACAATATCTGAGAGTTTTAACCAAGAAATATTTTTGACTAACTTTTTTGTAAGAGACACTTTAGGCCAAGAAATTACCTTAAAAAATAATAAACGTTCTAAACCTCATGTGATCTATATGCCAGGCACAGGAGATAAGCAATAAAAGAATTAATGGGTCAAGTGTATATTTCATCAGATGGTAATATGCTCTAGATAAACATAAAGTAAGAAAAGGACTAGTAAAAGGGTTAAAGGGTTATCACAGGGAGGATGAAATTTGATTAAGAATTTGGGAGGAATAAGCAAGCCATGTGGATATCTGATGAGAAAGTCAGTATTTGAAGGAAGGCCCTGGGTAAAGACCTTGAATGTAGCTGCTACCGCTGCTGCTGCTAAGTCGCTTCAGTCGTGTCCGACTCTGTGCGAACCCAGAGACAGCAGTCCACCAGGCTCCCCCGTCCCTGGGATTCTCCAGGCAAGAACACTGGAGTGGCTTGCCATTTCCTTCTCCAATGCATGAAAGTGAAAAGTGAAAGGGAAGTCGCTCAGGTTGTCTACTTGAAAGTTATACAGTCATGTCCAACTCCTAGTGACCCCATGGACTGCAGTCTACCAGGCTCCTCCGTCCATGGGATTTTCCAGGCAAGAGTACAGGAGTGGGGTGCCATTGTCTTCTCCACTTGAATGTAGAGCCATCCATATTTTTTAAAGGAAAAACAAAAATTCCAGTGTGTTTTAGAAGAGAAAATAAATGGGAGAGTAATAGGAGAGTACTAGAGGGGAAAAAAAAAAAAAAAAACAGGGTAGGGAAGATAGATTAGGTACGTCATTGTAAAAACTGATATTTACTCTGAGGTGAAAAGTCAGTTTAAGGATCTGAAGTGTTAAGCGCCATAATATAGTTTAGGCTTGACCTAGTAGCTGACTCCTAGTGAGAAAAACTACATGGATATAAGTACTAAAGTGCTATAAGTCTAGTTAGGAGGCTACTGAAATATCCCGGATCAGGAATGATGGCTGCTTGATATATATTTTTAAAGTAGTGTCAACAATATATACTGATGGACTCACTGTGGAATATAAGAGGAGGAGAGAAGTTGATGATAAAAAAGCTTTTGGTATGAGCAACCAGGATAATGACACAATCAGGCACTGCGAATCAGACTTTTCAACGTTACAGTGCAGTAGGGAATGTGTTCACCATGGAAGTTACAGCGAGCCTGTTGTACATCAAGAGGTGATATTGATTACATAGTTAAACACAGAACTGAAGAGGAAAGGTTCTGACCGATTTAGGAGCCATTGCATTTTAAACAATATTTAAGCCATGAGAATGTATAAAATGATTAAAAACAGTTGATAAAGAGAAGAGGTATCAGAACTAAGCCATGAGGCACTAACTTATTAAATGTCAGAGATGAGAAGGAAAGATCAGACTGTGAAAAGTGGCATAAGAAATACACCAAGGGATGGTGGTGACTTGGAGACAAAATTGAAAAGTTAATAAATAATATTTCAAATATCTTTGGCAAAGGAGCAAATGCAAAACAATGGAGCAGATATAGTGTTTTGTTTTGTTTTTTTTAAACAAAATGATGCTGAAACAACTGGACATTCACATGGGAAAAAATGAGTTTATAAATTTATACCTTTCACAAAAACCAACTCAAAATAGATCATGGACATAAATCTAAAATTCACAACTATAAAAAACTTTAGAAGGTAACTTAGGAGAAAACTTAGATGACCTGAGATACGGTAATGAATTTTTAGATATAATACCAAAGATGTGAACCATGAAAGAAATAATTGATAAGCTAGATTTCATTAAAATTAAAACACTACTACTCCGCAAAAGTCAATGTCAAGAGAATAAAATAAGCCACCTACTTATGTTAAATGAAAGAAGCCACTCTGAAAAGGCTACATACTCTGTGATTCTGACAATATAGCACTCTGGAAAAGGCAAAATAGGGAGACATAAAAAGATTAGCGGAGAAGGCAATGGCACCCCACTCAAGTACTCTTGCCTGGAAAATCCCATGGACGGAGGAGCCTAGTAGGCTGCAGTCCATGGGGTCACTAAGAGTCGGACATGACTGAGTGACATCGCTTTCACTTTTCATTTTCATGCATTGGAGAAGGAAATGGCAACCCACTCCAGTGTTCTTGCCTGGGGAATCCCAGGGACGGCAGAGCCTGGTGGGCTGCCGTCTATGGGGTCGCACAGAGTTGGACACTACTGAAGCGATTTAGCAGCAGCAGCAGCAAAAAGATCAGTGGTTGCAGAGGTTGTAGATAGTTCATGCTCTGCAGAATATTATAATAGTTGATACATGTTGTTATACTTTTGTCCAAACCCAGAATGTAAAACACCAAGAGGGAAACATAATGTAAACTATAGACTTTAGGTGATGATATTATGCCAATGTAGGTTCATTAATTGTAACAAATGACCATTCTGTCATTTGTCATTTGCCTGGTGGGGAATGTTGATAATGAGAGATGATATGTGTGTGTGGAGACAGATGTATACAGGAAATTTCTGTCCTTTCCCTTCAGTTTTTCTGTGAAACTTAAACTACTCTAAAAAAACAAATAAATAAAGTTAAAAAACACTTTTTTCCAATTTTTCTTAATAGGCAAGAACATAATTGTTCTATAAATTCTCCTCTTTTACTTCTGTCTTACATCATATATATTTGCCTTATAAAATGTTAACACATCATCATTTTGCTTGAAATGTGCCAGGAAAATAGAATCACTGCATTTGTTAAGATGATCTGTAGTCAGGGGTCTTTGATATTATTACTATGGCTCCAAAAACCTTAGATGATGGTTAGCATTTTTTACCAATAAAGTAATTTGTAATTAAGGTACACACATTGTTTTTAGACATAATGCTATTGAACATTTAGTAGACCACAATATGGTATAAGCATTACTTTTATATACACCAAGAAACCAAAAAAATGTGTTTACTCATTTTATTGTCATAGTCTGGAACTGAACCCTGATATCTTCAAGAAGGTATGCCTGTACTTCACATTGTTATAATACAAATGGGGTAATTAAAAAAAATAGTAGTAACAAGATGATTTTGGAAGAAACTTAGAGGAGCTCCAGATGATTAGATTGAAGTTGCAGTGTTTGAGGATTCGACAGATGGAAAAATTTTTTAATGTTAACATGATTTTTAAAGTTGAAAAGTCTTCTCTGTGTCACAGATATTGCAACATACTTACTGTACAATACTGTTGTTCAGTTGCTCAGTTGTGTCTGACTCTTTGTGACCCCATGGACAACAGCATAAGAATTACCAAAATGTGACATAGAGATGTGAATTGAACAAGTGCTGTTGAAAAAATGACCCCAATTGCTCAATAGACTCGCTCAATGCAACATTGCCACAAACCTTCAATTTGTAAAAAACATGATACCTTTAAAATATAATAACTAAAGCGAATAAAATAGTGAAGCACAGTAAAATAAAGTAAGTGGAAGTTTAATATACAATTAAGTGATGTTTTAGGATTTTCAGGATAAAAGTGAAGTAATGTAGACAAAATGAATTACATAATAACCTAAAACTTGATATATGCTATGTTGTCAGATACATTTATGAGCAAAAGAACATATTTTATTATACCCATTATGTCAAAATATTTAGTTAATTTAATTAAATGAATAGCTCTATTATATACTATTGGCTGACTCAAATATTTTTTAAAAAGGTGACCGGTTTCAATGTATCTTTAGTAATTCACAAAATGTCTGAGGTTTAATTTCACTGAATTTTAATTATAAACATATTTTATTCATTTTTCTTTTTGGATAAGGCCACAGTAACAAATAATCTCAACACTTCAGTGTTTATGATTATGTGATGTTAATGTACTGTGGATTGGCAGTGACTATGTATTTGCCCTAAATGTGTCCTTTTTTGGAAAGCCTTCCTGGAGGCCAGTCTTTTATTGGGAGTTAATATTCTTCTGGAATAGAGAAAAGAGCAAAAATAATGCTGGAAATACTAGTATGTTCTTAAGCATCTTCTCAGAATAAGGGTATATCATTTAACACCCACTGTATTGACCAAAGCAAGTCACATGTAGAATATACTCCACTGATAAGGAGAAACTATAGATCCTATGGGATAAGTAGGTACAGCATATTCTTGAGGGGGAAAAGCAAATGAGCAGCTAACATGAAATGATTTGCTCCTACATTTAATTAGCTTATACATAGGATCATAGTGGTCCAACTCAGACTTGTCATATTGTGATAAACAAATATAAAGCCTATGTTATTGATAAAGGCGCTGAACTGCCTAACCAGGTCTCCAACTAAATACCATTGTATAACTTGTTGTGCGTATCTATTGTGCCATTCAAAGTTGGGTGTCTTGTAACTTGTGGCCTATAGTAGTTCTCAAAGAAAGTAAGCAATAATGACAAGATAAATATTTCCATTTGACAAATAATTTGGCTCATAATATTTAAAACAATATTTATTCAATTGTAAGAACTTATCAAGTGGCCATCACATGATAGATACACTTCTGTATACTGGGAGTATAGCAGAAAACAAAAAGAAAATAGTTATCTTCTAGAGGTTGCATATTTCCATTGAATATTAAATTTGGAACAATTTATATTGACATGAATGATTCACAATATTAATGATTTCCTTATTTTTATATAAAGAAAACACATTCTGCAATATATATTCCATCTGAAATGTTCTTCTTCTAGGTAGCAGATGGCCAATTGGATTACTTCTGCCTTTTTCAGATCTTTGCTCCAAAATGATCTGTGAGCCTTTTCCTTATAACTCTAGTTAAAACTGTATTCCCACAAACTTGTCCTTTTGTAGTTGCTCCTCTTGTTATGTTTTTCTCTATAATAACACTATTTGATATTTGATTTATTTTAGTTTTCATTTATCATCTGCCTTCCCTGCTAAAATAGAAACTCTACAGTGGAAAGATGCTTGCTTACTGGTGTACTACCAGGGAATAGAAAATGGCAGAGCAAAAGTACATGTACTTTCTTGTACACTTTTGTTGGAAATGCAAATTGATGCTGTTACTATGGAAAACTATAGGAAGACTTCACAAAAATATAAAAAACAAAAGAAAGAAAGAATGTTATGATCCAGCAATCCTATTTCTGGATGTATATCCAAAAGAAATGAAATCACTGTCTTAAAGAGATATATGCCACCCCTTTTTTGTATCATTATTCACAATAGCCATGATATGGAAACAACCTAAATATCTATCAAAGGAAGAATGGATAAAGAAGATGTGATGCATAAATACAATGGAATATTGTTCAGATTTTTATAGAAAAGAACATCCTGCAAATATGTGACAACCTTGATTTCCCTCGAGCTAATTTCTTGAAGTTACTGAAAGCTGAAAATGAAAACTACACAAATGACTTAGGAAAGTAATGTTAAGAAGTGAAGTTTTAGAGATAAGAAAAAAAAGTCACAAATATTATTTAGTATTTGTAATTCCTTCAGTAGAATGCTTTACATGAATGGGGTTTGAATTAATTTATTTTAAAATATTATGATTATTAAACATGGTACCTTTATAGATGAACTTTTTAGATAAAATGTTTTCAGTTCATTGTATCATCAATATATGATAAAAATTGTTGCTAGAACATTTGGTCCTCAATCAACAGAGGGTAGGAAAACTTTATGTCATATTTCAGTTTGAATTAGGAAATAAATCGAATTAATTTCTCTGTTATTGACCTTCCATGCAAACTTACTAAGCTTTATTGGTTCCTTGATGGGTAGCCATTAAAATAGAATATAATTAATAGCATCCTAATTATGTCTTCTGCTGAGTCGCTTCAGTCGTGTCTGACTCTGTTTGACCCCATAGACCGCAGCCCACCAAGCTCCCCAGTCCCTGCGATTCTCCAGGCAAGAACACTGGAGTGGGTTGCCATTTCCTTCTCCAATGCATGAAAGTGAAAAGTGAAAGTGAAGTCGCTCAGTCATGTCTGACTCTTAGAGACCCCATGAACTGCAGCCTACCAGGCTCCTCCGTCCATGGGATTTTCCAGGCAAGAGTACTGGAGTGGGGTGCCATTGCCTTCTTGCTTATTTTCAGTATATAATCTTGTTCCTTGTATCCCACAGAGAGAAACTGAAATGACGTATTTTTATTTAGCAATTAAAAAATTACAAAACAATGAAAAAGAATAATTTCTGTGGATTAATTAAGTGGTAGATATAACTTACTGTATTTCACAAAATATATCATCACTTTTATATTGTACTTTTTAATTATGGAAAACAAAAACAATGAAAACTATGTATATAAACACATATATACATATATATGTACATAAATTATATACGTATATGTATGTATAAATTGTTTATGGAACAGTTGCAATTTAGTTGATAAAACGCTTTTATTGCTCAAAGTGGCAATTTACATTAGTTTTAATCATTAAAATAAAATAAATTATACTAATAAATGCTTCCGTAGCTCTGTAAACAGAGAAAGCACTTCTAACTAAGGAGATAGGGAAATTTTTCTCATTCTAATTTTGATTTGAGACAGACTTTATAGACTTAATGATTTGAATAAGATACATTTAAATTTTAGAAGGAATAAAGCTTTATGTAGAGGAGTGGAGCAAAGTGCAACACAAGAGTGAGAATATATAAAGATTATTTGAAAATCAGTGATTATATTTCCTTGAAGGATGCTAAGGAAAGTTTTTTTTTTTTTTTCTCCCCATGGCATCAGTTTAGTTCATTTCAGTCTGCTCAGTCATGTCCAACTCTTTGCAACCCCATGAACTGCAGCAAGCCAGGCTTCCCTGTCCAACTACAACACCCGGAGCTTGTTCAAACTCATGTCGATCGAGTAAGTGATGCCATCCAATGATCTCATCCTATGTCATCCCCTTCTCCTCCTGCCTTCAATCATTCCCAGCTTCAGAGTCTTATCTAATGAGCCAGTTCTTCACATTAGCTGGCCAAAGTATTGGAGTTTCAGGTTCAGCATCCATCCTTCCAATGTATATTCAGAACTGATTTCCTTTAGGATTGACTGGTTTGATCTCCTTGCAGTCCAAGAGACTCTCAAGAGTCTTCTCCAACACCAGAGTTCAAAAGTATCAATTCTTTGGTGCTTAAATTTGTTTATGGTCCAAATCTCACATCCATACATTACTACTGGAAAACCATAGTTTTGACTATACAGACCTTTGTAGCTAAAGTAATGTCTCTGCTTTTTAATATGCTGTCTAGGTGTGTCATAGCTTTTCTTCCAAGGAGCAAGTGTCTTAATTACGTGACTGCAATCACCATCTGCAGTGCTTGTGGAGCCCAAGAAAACAAAGTCTGTCACTGTTTCCACTGTTTCCCCATCTGTCTTAAGTGATGAGACCGGATGTCATGATCTTAGTTTTAAGCCAGCTTTTTCACTCTCCTCTTTCACTTTCATCAAGTCTCTTTAGTTCCTCCTCATTTTCTGCCATAAGAGTGGTGTCATCTGCGTATCTGAGGTTATTGATATTTCTCCTGGCAATCTTGATTCAAGCTTGTGCTTCATCCAGTCTGGCATTCCGCATGATGCACTCTGCATATAAGTTAAATAAGCAAGATGGTAATATACAGCCTTGATGTACTCCTTTCCCAATTTGTAACCAGTCTGTTCATTGTTCCATGTCCAATTCTAACTGTTGCTTCTTGACCTGCATACAGATTTCTCAGGAAGCAGTTAAGATGGTCTGGTATGGAAGAATGAAGAGCCTGAGATAAAGAGAAAACATGGCTCAGTTGTAGATGTGACTGGTGATGAAAGTAAAGTCCGATGCTGTAAAGAACAATATTACATAGAAACCTGGAATTCTAGGTCCGTGAATCAAGGTAAATTAGAAGTGATCAAACAGGAGATAGAAAGTGTGAACACTGACATTGTAGGAATCAGTGAACTAAAATGGACTGGAATGGGCCAATTTAACTCAGATGACCATTATATCTACTACTGTGCACAAGAATCTCTTAGAAGAAATGGAGTGTCTCTCATGGCCAACAAAATTCTGAAATGCCGTACTTGGGTGCAATCTCAAAAACAACAGGATGATCTCTGTTCATTTCCAAAGCAAACCATTCAATATCACAGTAATCCACGTCTATGCCCCAACCACTAATGCTCAAGAAGCTGAAGTTGAACGGTTCTATGAAGACCTACTAGAACTAATACCAAAATTGATGTCCTTTCAAGAGTAACAGGCAAGTTTGGCCTTGGAGTACAACATGAAGCAGGACAATGGCTAACAACTTTTAGCCAAAAGAGCGCACTGATATAGCAAACAACTTCTTCCAACAACACAAGAGAGGACTCTAACATGGACATTACCAGATGGTCAACACTGAAATCAGATTGATTTTATTCTTTGCAGCCAAGATGGAGAAGTTCTATACAGTCAGCAAAAACAAGACTGGGCACTAACTGCCGCTCAGATCATGAACTCCTTATTGCAAAATTCAGACTTACAATGAAGAAAAACCTACTTTAGGTTTCACCTAAATCAAATCCCTTATGATTATATAGTGGAAGTGACAAGTAAACTAGATCTGATGGATAGTGCCTGAAAAACTATGGACAGATGTTCTTAACATTGTACAAAAGGCAGTGATCAAAACCATCCCCAAGAAGAATAAATGCAAAAAGGCAAAATGGTTGTTTGAGGAGGCCTTACAAATAGTTGAGAAAAGAAGAGAAGCAACAGTCAAAGGAGAAAAGGAAAGACATATCCATTTGAATGGAGGCATAGATATGTCAATGAGTGGAAACCAGAGGGAAGCAGGTGACAACTGTAAATCTACAGCCTATGACTAGTCCATCCTAAAGGATATCGGTCCTGAATATTAATTGGAAGGATTGATGCTGAAGCTGAACTCTGATACTTTGGCTACCTGATGCAAAGAACTGACTTATATGAAAAGACCCTGATGCTGGGAAATTTGAAGGCAGGAGAAGGTGATGACAGAAGATGAGATGGTTGGATGGCATCACCGACTCAATGGACATGAGTTTGAGTATATTCTGGGACTTGGTGATGGACAGGGAAGCCTGCTGTGCTGCAGTCCATGGGGGCACAAAGAGTAGGACACTACTGAGTGGTTGTTCAGTGAAATGCACTCAACTGATGGGCAAAGCTGTGAACAAATGGAAGAAGAATACAAGCAATCTGGAGGAGTGAGAAGGGATGAGATTGTGAATGGGACTTATCTGAAGGTTAATGGAGAGCCATGAAAAATAGGAGAAAAGGAAGAGCATTGAAGTTTGTTCAGATTTATATTGTATAAATAACATTGTGATGACCAACCAGATAATCCTATTGTCAGAATCAAGCCTGAAGAATCAAGTTAAACCACTTTTTTGGAGGGGGCGGGGGGAGCGGGTAGAGGGGGTCTCTCTTGTTGATCTCTCTTTTTTATAAAATCTGTATATTTTGTGAAAAATAATTATTTTTTGAAAATAAAAAAATAGTGACAAGAGTGGCATTGTTTTACATTGTCATTTTTAAACTAATCTTTACTGGAGTATATTTGTTTTTACAGTGTTGTATTAATTTTTGCTGAACAGCAAAGTGAACCAGCCATATATACTCTTGAGAATCCCTTGGATAGCATGGAGATCAAACCAGTCAATCCTAAAGGAAATTAACCCTGTGTATTCATTGGAAAAATGGTACAGCTTCCCTGGTGGCTCAGTCAGTAAGGACACTGCCTGAAATGCAGGAGACCTGGATTCAATGCCTGGGTTGGGAACATCCCCTGGAGAAGGAACGGCAACCCACTCCAGTATTCTTGCCTGGGAGATCCCATGGACTAAGGAGCCTGGCTGGCTACATACAGTCCATGGGGTTGCAAGAGTTGGACATGACTGAGCGACTACACCACATCACTGGAAGGACTGATGCTGAATCTGGAGCTTTGGCCATCTTATATGAAGAGATGACTTATTGGAAAAGACACTCATGCTGGAAAGACTAAAGGCAGGAGGAGGAGAGGGCAACAGAGGATGAGGTGGTTGGATGGCATTATCAACTCAGTGGACATGAGTTTGAGAAACTCCCTGAGGTAGTGAAGGACAGGGAAGCTTGGTGTGCTATATAGTCTATGGGGTTGCAGAGTCAGACACGACTTAGTGACAGAACACCAATACACACACACACACACACACACACACACACACACATATTATATATATATATATATATATATATATATATCCCCTCTTTTTAAGATTTCATTCCCATTTAGGTCACCACAGAACATTGAGTAGAGTCACCTGTGCTATACAGTAGGTTCTCATTAATTATCTATTTTACACATAGCAGTGTATATATGGCAATCTCAGTCTCTCAATTGAATAAAAGAAGAAATTAAACTATTGTATGGAGAAGATGCAGTTGGATCCAGGAATATTTGTCAAGTGATAGGGATGCAGTATGGTGGATTGCTAAATGATGTGTGTAAAAAATGATGACAGAAAGCTATTTACAGACTGGCTAAAATGAGGGCACCTTCACTAAAAGATACAGAGCAAGACTAGGAACCTGACTGCTTCCTGCAGGTTTCAGAGCTCAGGCAGTCCCATTTGTTAGGACCAGTAGCCACTCCCCAATAACTATTGCTCTTCTTTCTCAATTTAACTTTTCTTTCTATTTCAGTGATTTAGTTCCTGTTTTGCTTTCAAGCTTGCTTAAATAAATATCTAAGACATGTTTATATCATATTTGATTCAGCCTCTCCGTGTGTGTGTGTGTGTTAAGGCAGAGTGATGGGTGGAGGTGGGAGTTCAGTTCAGTGTATTGACTGGAATTGCTGTACAACAAAAAAGTGCAAATTGTCTATGAAATTTTACTTTAGAATCTTGAAATACAAAAATCAGGGAAAGGGAAATGATTCACCATTACGTCTAAAATATCTCTGATCTTACTTGATAGCTGAAAGAAATATGGAAAGTATATGGGAGGAAATGTCATTTTATTACTGTATATTTTTATGAAATACCGGCAACTTTTAATTTAAAATGCCATCAAACTTGTAGTACTTGGAGCTTCTTCAAGTTAACACTAAAATCCCTATGGAAGCAAAGAAAAATAGTCACAACATTCATGAAGTTAAAGACATTGTATATATCCTGGATCAAGTTCTAACAATATACTCTACTAACTGTAATTTTAATAAGGTTAGTTAAATTACAGTTTTTCTTCAACTCAGTTCATAACTGAGCTTTCAGTTTTGAAACTGGCCTTCTGATTTCTCTCCAAGGGGAAGTAACTGCTACCATATCTGTGCTCTGTAGAGATGCTTTGTATTTCCCATACCATTTACATAATTCTGCTTTCAATGGAGTAAGCTTGGTTAGTATCTTTCTCACTAATGAACACCTTGAAGTTGAGGAAGCATGCATTGTCTGTGTATTTTCTGCACTACCCCTTATGAGTACTGCACTTGAAAATTATTGTTCAATTATTGAATGAAGTTTTGTTATCAGAATGGCATTATAATAGAGAGCAATTAAATTATGTTTTGTTGTATGTTGCCTTAGTGATTTGGGAGCTACTTCATCAAACAGAATGAAATAAAATATGCATGATTTTAAACTGCATCATAGTTAACTTGATGGTTCATTATCTTGACATTTATAAGTCAGTGTTTATAAATGTTTTTATATAGTTATCTTAGCTTGTAGCTTATTACATGCTATTTCCCCATAGCTTTGAAGAAGGATGCATTTTTCTCTAAATTTAATGCAGAGAAATAAAGTAAAATATTTTAAAAATTGCTTTTCACCTAATTATGACAAATCTAGAGCATAGCACTGTATACATAGCTAATTAGCTAAATACATTTTCTAGTATTCATTATTAGTTCTGGTGAAAAAAGACAGTCGGTGTGCACAGGACTGAAGGCATTCACTGTCATGGAATAATATTTATCTCAAAATCTCTATAAATATCTTGAATTATATACCATAAAATATATTCATATTTTATATAATTTAAAAATAAGTTTTAATCTAAAGTTTAATATAAATTTTTAAATAATATATTGATCAGTGAAACAGTGAAGTCACTCAGTCATGTCCAACTTTTTGCGACCCTATGGACTGTAGCCTACCAGGCTCCTCCATCCATGGAATTTTCCAGGCAAGAGTACTAGAGTGGGTTGACATTTTTTTCTCTAGGGGATTTTCCTGACCCAGGGATCAAACCCAGGTATCCCACATTGCAGGCAGACACTTTACCACCTGAGCTACCAGGGAAGCCCAATATATTGATAAATGTACCTATAAAATATGTGATACATAACACATGTCTCAGGAGTCCTATCTTAAAGGGAAATGTATAAAAGTATCGATAAATATTTTTAACCAATAAATTTACTAGTCAATGATAAACCTAAATATACATTTTAACATTACAAATGTTTAAGAACTAAACTGTGAATGCTTTTTCTATGAAGGATTATACCTACATTGATATTGTTTTCAATATTCATAGATATATTTATAAATATGCAAATAGTGATAGGTATACAATTATTGATCTAAAAGCATCAAAATCATACTTTTGTTATAAGTATGTAATTGTTATATAATTAATAGTTATATATATATAGTTGTTAATTTAAAGTTACCAAAATTATAATTTTAACTCAGTTATTTTGAATAATTATATATGTAACACAATATTACATTTTAAGCTTTTTATATTTAGTAAGTAGTTTCAGGAAGCAACAGTTAGAACTGGACATGGAACAACAGACTGGTTCCAAATAGGAAAAGGAGTACATCAAGGCTGTATATTGTCACCCTGCTTGTTTTACTTATATGCAGAGTAACATCATGAGAAACGCTGGACTTGAAGAAACACAAGCTGGAATCAAGATTGCTGGGAGAAATATCAATAACCTCAGATATGCAGATGACACCATTCTTATGGCAGAAAGTGAAGAGGAACTCAAAAGCCTCTTGATGAAAGTGAAGGAGGAGAGTGAAAAAGTTGGCTTAAAGCTCAACATTCAGAAAACGAAGATCATGGCATCTGGTCCCATCACTTCATGGGAAATAGATGGGGAAACAGTGGAAACAGTGTCAGACTTTATTTTTCTGGGCTCCAAAATCACTGCAGATGGTGACTGCAGCCATGAAATTAAAAGACGCTTACTCCTTGGAAGGAAAGTTATGACCAATCTAGATAGCATATTCAAAAGCAGAAGCATTACTTTGCCAACAAAGGTTCGTCTAGTCAAGGCTATGGTATTTCCTGTAGTCATTATGGATGTGAGAGTTGGACTGTGAAGAAGGCTGAGCGCCGACGAATTGATGGTTCTGAACTGTGGTGTTGGAGAAGACTCTTGAGAGTCCCTTGGACTGCAAGGAGATCCAACGAGTCCATTCTGAAGGAGATCAGCCCTGGGATTTCTTTGGAGGGAATGATGCTGAAGCTGAAACTCCAGTACTTTGGCCACCTCATGCGAAGAGTTGACTCATTGGAAAAGACTCTGATGCTGGGAGGGATTGGGGGCAGGAGGAGAAGGGGACGACAGAGGATGAGACGGCTGGATGGCATCACTGACTCGACGGACGTGAGTCTGGGTGAACTCCGGGAGCTGGTGATAGACAGGGAGGCCTGGCGTGCTGCGATTCATGGGGTCGTGAAGAGTCGGACACGACTGAGCGACTGAACTGAAATGAAGTAGTTTCATGTGATTATATTATAATAGATATTTTACCTGAGTTAGTATGATGTCAAAATGTCATGATTATTCCATTGATCTATAATATAAATTCACTAACAGACTGTGGAAGTAGAAGTAAAAGTAATAATTTCTATGACAGTATTTAAATTTGCACGTTACTTATTCACTTAAAAAACAAAAGCTTTTACAACTATACCTTTCTTCATAATTACCATTGTATAATTCTTAGAAAAGGAAGGAAAACATATGACTGTCTACTCTGTGCAAAGGAATTTTACATATGTTATCTAATTTAATTAGTTTCATAGCTTTTTATTAGAAAAATTTAAAGAATTTCTTTACTGGGCACATTTTGGATTTTACCATTGAAGTCAAACAATTGGATTATGTAACATAAAACTGTGCTGAACTCCACTAAGAATGTGGTAGAGATTTTGTTAATCTCTGTAGAGTTTATGCTTCACTAAATTATTTAAATAACACAAAATGTTTAAAAAATGAACTCTTTCTACCTTTGATGAATGACTGATAAGTTTACTCCATGTCAGTGTCTGTCATTGATTTACTCAAAGTGATGAGCATCCATGTTTGCCAATACTAAATCCATGTATTAAAATATTTGTTAAAAGCTATTAGAAAAAGAGAGGGGGGGAAAGCACTTATTTGATCATTTTAATATTTCTTCAAATACTCTTCTTAAACTGCATCCATGGATGTTGATCATGTGCCTTCCTAACCAAGCTTGCTTGATTTGTAATTATTCCTCTTATTTGTATTATTTTCTTTTAGTAGGATTGACATTTTTCTACAAAAACCTGGTTAATTTATCTGTGCCTCAGTGCCCTTCATGTACTTTTTATGTCACTCATCAAAATGTGATTTGTCTTATAATATCCTGCCACTATGATCTTTGCCTGTAAGAACTGAGTTATTCAGAGATGTTTTCTTTTTATATGGTAATAAGTGAAATGAAGAAGTGATAAGTATATGGTAGAAAAATAATAAATGACAGCATTTTGAAGGACCTCCCATGTACCAAGTACTTCATATTTTCAGACCCCTTGTTGGCTGTTGTGTCATATTTATGGATTTTAAATGCTGGGTCCCAGAAGCATAACCATCTCACAACTTATATCCAAGGCCTAAATGTGTCTCAAACATCCCTGACAATGTTTTGATTCCATTGGTTTCTTTTTGGAAAAAAGCAGTTAAAAGGTTAACTTCACTAGCTGAGATAATACATTTGTTCTGCAACCTGTAATGATTAGCTTGTCAAAGTACTCTTCATAGTCTGTATGCAGAAGCTACATTAATTTTTGGAATTTCAAATGACATTAATTTGAATTAAAGTGAATTTATTTAAAAACAGCTGTTAGTCATAAAATAAACCAAAAGCAACTCAAATATAGTAAGATAAGAAACTGAGTACTACAATAAGCTTATATTTTTTTATTACTTCATGCTTTTAAATTTTACATTTTACTATTATATTACAGGGCTTCCCTCATAGCTCAGTTGGTAAAGAATCCGCCTGCAATGCAGGAAACCCCTGTTTGATTCCTGGGTTGGGAAGATCCGCTGGGGAAGGGATAAATCACCCATTCCAGCATTCTTGGGCTTCTCATGTGGGCTCAGCTGGTAAAGAATCTGCCATGCAATGCAGGAGACCTGGGTTCAATCCCTGTGTTGGGAAGATCTCCTGGAGAAGGGAAAGGCTATCCACTCCAGTATTCTGGCCTGCAGAATTCCAAGGACTATACAGTCCTTGGGGTTGCAAAGAGTGAGACACGACTGAGCAACTTTCACTTTCATTATATTAACAATGTTTAAAATTTTATATTGATATCATTTTATTTTTAATCAATTAAGAGAATAATGTAAAACATGAAACTCTTTCATTTGAAATTAGCAAATAATAAAAGAGTATAGCTTTATTATTATAAATATTTTACTATGACTATAGTTACAAAATTTTAACAAATTTCTGAAAGTGAAAAGATACTATGACCAGGGAATTTTCCCCTCCTTTTACAAATGGTATTAAATTTCAATAAAAGTTTCCAAAATTGATAATAATTAAAAACAAATGACTACCTTTTTCATCCTGTACTAACATTTTTTTTTTTTTTTACTGATCCAGTTGTAACAATTCACTTTATATCCTAAATTTTAAAGCAGTATGTCTTTAATAATGATTAGTAGCTGAATCAAATGATTTTAGTGCTAATGTTTTGGTATTTTTGAAAAATCCTTACCAAACAAAGAGTTTATATTTTTTCAGAAGCAAAACAACAGAAAAATGACACATTACAATTTGAAAATTTAGAACTGGACATGAAACAACTGAGTGGTTCCAAACAGGAAAAGGAGTTTGTCAAGTCTGTATATTGTCACCCTACTTATTTAACTTATATGCAGAGTACATCATGAGAAATGCTGGACTGGAAGAAACAAAAGCTGGAATCAAGATTGCCAGGAGAAATATCAATAACCTCAGATATGCAGATGATATCACCCTCATGGCAGAAAGTGAAGAGGAACTAAAAAGCCTCTTGATGAAAGTGAAAGTGGAGAGTGAAAAAGTTGGCTTAAAGCTCAACATTCAGAAAACTAAGATTATGGCATCTGGTCCCATCACTTCATGGCAAAGAGATGGGGAAACAGTGGAAACAGTGACAGACTTTATTATTATTATTATTATTATTAATTTTTTTTGGAGGGTTTCAAAATCCCTGCAGAAGTGACTGCAGCCATGAAATTAAAAGACATTTGCTCCTTGGAAGAAAAATTATGGCCAACCTAGACAGCATATTAAAAGGCAGAGACATTACTTTACCAACAAATGTCTATCTAGTCAAAGCTATGGTTTTTCCAGTAGTCATGTATGGATATGAGAGTTGGACTACAAAGAAAGCTGAGCACTGAAGAATTGATGATTTTGAACTGTGGTGTTGGAGAAGACTTGAGAGTTCCTTGGACTGCAAGGAGATCCAACTAATCTATCCTAAAGGAAATCAGTCCTGAATATTCATTGGAAGGACTGATGCTGAAACTGAAACTGCAATACTTTGACCACTTGATGTGAAGAACCAACTCATTTGAAAGACCCTGATGCTGGGAAAGATTGAAGGCAGGAGGAGAAGGGGACGACAGAGGGCGAGATGGTTAGATGGCATCACCAACTCAATGGACATGAGTTTTAATAAACTCCTGGAGTTGGTGACGGACAGGGAGGCCTGGCATGTTTCAGTCCATGGGGTCACAAAAAGTCGGACACGACTGAGTGACTGAACTGAACTGAATTAAACTAGAGGAGAAGAAAGGTTGGCCAACATCTTCAGTCTTGACAGTGAGTAGTTTCCAGCTTGCACCTCTCTGATCTCTGCTCCAGATTTTGAATTCTCTTCTCCAATCTGGTTTCTCTTTCTGCATGGTACTTCTTATATCACTATATTGCATCCTTATAGTCACTCTGGTATAGGAAAATACAACTACCTAATCAACAGTTATAAAATAAATAACTGCCAAACATGATGTGCTGTTCCAAACTTGTAGGATACAGTAAAAAGGACAAATAAAATTCCTTCCCCATTGAGTACATCCTTGTCCTAGATAAATTTAATTACACATTCAATTACAATGTATTGAAACACTTACTAAGATACATGGTTACAGATTATTTTAAAACATTTTTCTAAAATCTACCAATATGTAAGCAATAGAGCATATACTGCAAACAGATATATTAGAAATATATTTAATTGCATTAAAATAGTTGGTAATATACTGGTCAGATAATAAAATGTAATAAAATACTGAGATATTTTTACATTTGGGACTCCAGACTAAAATGTTATGCTTGAATCTAAGCTCTGCTACTAATTGGTTCTTGAGACAATTTACTTAACCCTCATTAATGGTAATAATATTGAAAACAATAATGACAAAGGTAAGAGTAATAGTGGTATTTAACTTATAGAATTGCTGTGAAGATTAAGTGGCATAACAAGTTTTGCATACTGTCTGGCACAGAACATATGCTCAATAAATATATGATAAATTTTCTATCATAATGAGTTGAAAGAATAAATAAAATGAGTCATGTGAAAGTGAAATATCCATTCCAAAAACAGTGCAAATATAAAATTTTACTGATATACTACATTTAAGTTTTATCAAATACCAAGAAAGTTTGAAGGTGAATTACCTGAAAGTCTAGTGTTTGACTTTCTAGTTCAGTATCTAATGCTAAATTATAGTATATTATGAATTTTATGAGATAACAGTGAAAAAGTAGGGGAATGAAAAATATTAGTGTCAGAAACTTAAAATAAGAAAAGAAAAAAAAAAAGAAAAGAAAAGGAATTTCTATATTGCCAAATATTGGACTTATTAAAATAGACTACATGTTCATGATATCATTTTTTTATTCCTCTCTCAGACTCCACATGTAAATGCAAAATAATGTCAACTCATTCAGTTGAGTTGATGATCGAGGCTTACAATGAGGTGAACTATTCAGAACATCAAGTAAAATGCCTGCCTCATAATAGACACTCTATAAACTTCATATCTACTCTCATTTATTTCTTTACTGCATCTTGTTGATGGCAGAGGTAGGAGGGATGAGAAAGAATGACTGGAATAAGAAACAGGCTTCTCAGAGTCACTTGAATTGCTTTCTCAGTATATCACTCCATTGCCAATATCGAAAATGCTTTTTTTCTATAAGTAAAAAATTAGTTTCCCACTCAAAGACAAAACTCATAAATTTTGTTATTTTATGAAGTTAAAAACAGAGAGACGAGAGGCAGAAAAAAGAAGATATCAACTTTATGTCAGAAAATGTAATCATAGATACAGCCATTCAACAGCCAATATATTCCAAGGTAAATCCCAGAATAAAATGCCTCATTTGTCTGGAGACACTGAGTCATTTGTTATTTTCTGACAAACGATGAAATTTCCTGAAACTGAGGAAGTATCATAAATTTATTATTACTGTAGATATATAAATGTTATTTATGTCAAAATATTGTCAGAACTTATAAATATGCTATTTTCTTTGAATTTCTCTACCTTACAAATGATCAATTCGTATAATGTACTACTGATATGTTAGGATATTATTGGCATTTGAGAAATACTATACAGCAGAAAAAGATTAATTTAAGGGCTCATATTTTTAAAAATTTCTTTTCTAAAGATTTTTAAAAAGTCTTTAAATTTTAAGAAACAATCTGTGTTTCACCAAGTAGAATTCATCACATTTACTGAAGGCCTAGAATATGTCTGTGATTATTTTACACAGTCTTCGTGGCAACCCTTTGAGACATATGCCATCCCCATTTCATAGATGAGTACATACATTTACAGCTAATGTAATATATATATAAAATTGGTGACTTCCCTGGCAGTCCAGTGGTTAAGATTCCTTGCTTCCAATGCAGGGAGTATGGGTTTGATCCTTGTTTGGAGAACTGAGATTCCACATGCTACATGGTATGGCCAAAAAAAGAAAAGTATATAATTATTTAAACGTTATTTGCTTTTTTAATAATGAAAATGGGTTTCCCTTGTGTCTCAGCTGGTAAAGAATCTGCGTGCAATGTGAGAGACCTGGGTTCAATCCCCGGATTGGGAAGATTCCCTGGAGAAGGGAAAGGCCACCCACTCCAGTATTCTGGCCTGGAGAATTCCAAGGACTATATAGTCCATGGGGTTGCAAAGAGTCAGACACAACTGAGTGACTTTCACTTTCACTTTATATTGAAAATATACACTAATAAAAAATGAGAAGATCATAAGAAGAGAGGTGGAGAATGGGTCACTTCTAGGGCAGCAGACCGCTATAGAAAAATAAGAGTTAATGCTTACTTTGTGAAATCCTTTGGCATAAAAGCAAAACAAAGACAAAAAAATCAAATTACATGTATCAGGATGTTTTTACTTGCAGTAATATATATATATATATATATATATATATATATATATATATATATATACTAACCAAAATTGCACACAAAGCAGAATGGGAGATAGGTGCTACTAATTGTTAATAATCCATTCAGAACCTCTTGGCTTCCTATATTTCCTTTTTGCCAGTCCTAGAGTCTCTTCTCTCTTCCACAGGCTTGTTATATCATGATAAAAATGGCTACATTACCTGCAGGCCACTCTTGCTTACATGACTGCATCCAAAGGAAGGGGAATGTCTCTCTACACACTTTTTCAGTTATAGTGGAAATCCTATATAGTAGAATTCCGTGAGACCTATATAGTGGAATTCCATAGGTCCAACCAGCCTAACACCCCTAAAATATCTTTGACCAGAACTGGGTCAACTTGCCCATTCCTTAAACCTATTTCTGGAAAAGGGGAATAAGATTGTCATAGTTTAATTCAACCATCAGTCATTTCCTGGGCATAGGAAGGAGCCCATCTTTCCCAGACACAGCACCTTCATATTTCTAAACTATATCTAAATTATTTAGCAAGAATGGAGAAGGCAGCGGCACCCCACTCCAGTACTCTTGCCTGGAGAATTCCATGGATGGAGGAGCCTGGTGGGCTGCAGTCCATGGTGTGGCTAAGAATCGGACATGACTGAGCAACTTCACTTTCACTTTTCACTTTCATGCATTGGAGAAGGAAATGGCAACCCACTCCAGTGTTCTTGCCTGGAGAATCCCAGGGACGGTGGAGCCTGGTGGGCTGCTGTCTATGGGGTCGCACAGAGTCGGACAGGACTGAAGTGACTTAGCAGCAGCAAAGAGAAAATAATGGCTTCTGAATAGGCAATTAACTGTGTCTGCCACTTTAGGTATGATTGTCTTAGAGATAGGATCTGATCTTAAGTTGAGAAGTTTATGGTTTTACTCTGTTACAAGCTAAGTTCAGAGAGTAGTACATTTGCCCTACCTTAGGTTGTGCCATATATATTTCAATCTGCATGAATAATGCTACTGGGCTTTCTTGTATCACCTAGGTGGCTGTGGTACATCTAGGTACAATGTTTTATAATGATTTTGCTAGAGATGTTGTATAAAATACCATTATATCCCCCAAAATTGATACTGTGTATTGAACTTTGAGTGCCACAATTCAATAACCCTTTAATATTACAAAGTGTGTATTAAATGAAATGTGCCACAAAATGAGATAATCCTTTAATAAATTTTCTAATTTAGTTCTTATAACAGCCTTATGAGAAAGGTAATTGAATTTTCCCCACTTACAGATGAGGAAATTGAGTGCTTTACAATTTAAGTATTTTTTCCAGTATTGCAGTTAGTAAGGGATAGAGATAAGGCTGCACCTTGTAAATATCAATTACACTATCAAATCATCACTGTCAAATCATTGCTGTTAAATGCCACTCTAGCATATAAAAGAAATATAAGTAGGGAGAAACAGGAGTAATCAATAGGCCAGATGAATAAGAACTAGAATATAAAATAAGAATATTGGCCATAAAAATAAATAAGAATTAACTAGAAAATAATGCAGAGCTGAAAATGCAAGGTATGATCCTGTAAGCCATATTAGCACTGATTATGAGAATGTTGGTTTTTATAAATGCTGAGTCCAGAAGTAGGCAATGAAAATGAGTCCAGAAGTAGGTGATGCTGTGTCTTCAATCCAAATGTAATCATAATTAATATAAGCAAAATATTTATGATCTCGCTATCCTTTTTATTCTATGGGATTGCAGTAGAAGCAGTGATAGCAAGAGTAAAAGCATTTCAAGGTTTTTCAAAAAATAATGAACACAATGTATTAGCAAAGAAAGATAAGGTAATGTTAAACCATGTTATATCAGTGTGTTTTCAGATTCAGATTATTTTAAACCACTTTTGAAAAGGCTGTTGATGCAAACTCAGTCTTTTAAAGAATGATGTCTTTTAGAAGCATTGCTTTTGAGGCCTTGTAGTCTTGGAATCTTTTCTTTGTCATGTCTTAGCACATTACATTAGGACAAGTTAGCCCCTTGCAATTTCAATTATCGATTTATCTTTGTCATTTTGAGGCTGAGGGTAGAGAATGTATGCCAGTCCTCTAGCCAGCTTGCTGCTTGGCACAGACCAGGGATAATTTCTCCATAACTGGAAGAAGAACTATGGAAAAGATACTTAAATTTCCATTGGTGCTTACTTTCTTTTGTCTTTTATCTTCCTCCACGTGTAACTTGCATTCAAAAATTTTTGTGACCTATACCTCCTAGGCAATTATTAATTCATTAACTTAAATAAACTTCTTTAAACAAAATGTCATTCCTTAATATAGAGAAATACTTGTATATATTTTCTTCAGAAAAGTCTCAGTCAACACATGCACAGGACACAGAGTTATGCATTAGGGAATAAGAAAATATAGAATAAGCTCTTCTTTCAGACTGCTAATTGGTAGCAAGATGGCAGATAACGGCACTAGTTCTTCCAAGCAGTAAAAACATCTTATTCATATATTTATTAAATTACCTTCTCATTCTATGTGATTGTGAGTTTACACTGCTGGCCATATTATTTGGTAAGAATTATTTTTAGTTTCAAGTATATTTTTAAGTTTAATATTAAAATATAAACATAAAGTATATTCCAAGTGAGTTTCCACAAACTTTCAATGTTGTATAGTATTAATAGGAAAGTTAAACTTGGAAAAGAGAAAGCTCTAAAATATGAGCTCTGATTTTTATTTTTATTTTATGAAGCAAAAGTGTTAAATGGGGGCAAAACAAAGAGCTGCATCTCAAATAAATATATTGTACAATCTACTATGTAAATTTCCAACTAAAGAATATGAAAGTCATAATCTCAGTGTAAGAACCTTTTAAACCTTTTTAACCTTTAAGTACATGAAGAATTTACTATGTTATCATTAGTTTTCTCATATAATTGCATTTTAAAAAAACACACACATCAGCAGCAGCTCTTGGGTCTTACTATTCCAAAAGACTAATGTATATACTACACACATACACACACACACATATATACACTAAATGAATATGATTTATTAATTTAAATCTTAGCAGTTTTTCAAAAATGAAGATTTAAAATTTAAACATGAAGCAAAATAATGTTAGGAGATTAAAAATAGTAAACCAGTTTTATGAAGTGCATTGTTAAATCTAAGATATTCAATAATTTCTTATTGTACAATATCTGCTTCTTTAATCTGGAAACACCAGGAATATGATCATCACTATCAGAATAACAGTAGCCTCAGGTACATCCCGGTGGTCCACTGACTAGGATTTGGTGTTTTCACTGCCATGGGCCTGGGATTCAATCCCTAGTTGGGGAACTAAGATTCCTCAAGCTGCAAGGTGTGGCAAAAAAAAAAAAAAAAAAAAATGATAATAGTCTGGATTTGGAAGCAGTAGCTTTTCCACATTATGCTTTAAGAATGCAAAGAAAATAAACTCTGGAGTTCAACTGATCTGTATTTCAAGCATTGCAGTGTTGGGTAAAATCATTGTACTTTGTACTCCATAACTGAAGGAGTTGGCATGACCATAATAAGAGTCAGACTCAAAGATCTATTTTAATTAAAAAAGGAAAGTGAATTAGGGTTATATGTATATGACTTACTATATGGAATTGGCTCTCATGATTATGGAACCCAGGAGATTCAAAATCCGTAGTGTAGGCTGGCAGGCTTGTGGTGCATAAAAGCCAATGTTCCAGTTCCACACTGAAGGGAATCTGCTGGAGAATCCCCTCTTGCTCAGAAGAGCCAGTCATTTTCTTTTCTTCAAGCTAATCGGATGAGGCTCACTCATATTATGGAAAGCAATCTGCTTTACTAAAGTTCACTGTTTTAAATATGGATCTCATCCAAAGACACTCTCCAATTCGACACATGAGACTGACCATTATACAAGATAAAGATTTCAAGTGAAGGTCAGTAAGACAGTCATGCTTTTTAAACATATGAACACTGGAATTATTATTTTTTTTTGAACACTGGAATTAAATGGAGTTTATTTTCTTGCAATTATATATTTGCATAAAACTATATTTATTTAGTTACTTTTCTTCAAATATATTTCATGATATGGCTCATGATTTAGCTTTATTTTTACACTCACATTGCCAACAGGGAATGGAGTAATAAAGGCAAACAGGTAGAAATTTGAATTTACCAGCAGCTATTTTTGATTCAAAAATGGATAAGGAAATGTTGGAGTTATTGGTTAAAATGAAATTTAGAAAAAAAAAAAAAGAAATTTAGGTTTTATGGTAGATTTCATATTCTTCTTATTTAAATAAACTTATGAATCATTTTAAAATAGCTATTTAATGCTTGTGTGTTCAACATTAGATTAAATGTAGAGAAAAACACTACATACTTAAAAACTAGATTAAAAAAGTTTAGACAATATAAAACAATAGCATTTCAAGGCATTATAATAATGTGGGTTAGTTAAAATTATGAAAGAATGATCAGTCTGGAAAGAGAACAGTCAAGAAACAGTATCAAACCTATGAACAGTGAAAGAAACTACACAGTACACATGAAATTCATGGTACTGATGGGACTACTGAATTTTACATCCTTGCCAAGTCATAAATAATAGAAAATTAGACAGATTGATCTTTTCCATCCTTCACCAGTGCAGCTCTATATTTCTGTTCTCCATAACAACTTCTGGTAGCATTCCAGTTAAAAAAAAAAAAAAAGGTACAAACAAAAAGCTGTTAGAGTAAATACACTTGACAAACCAAGAGTAAAAAAGCAAAAATACAAACATTTATTCTTGGAAAATATTTTCACCCTGTTTTTTAATAAAATTTCTCATTGTACAAATCACGTAGGTGTAAAGGCAATTCAGAATTTTTTTTTTCTTTTCCTTACTTTATTAATCCTGCGTTCTTGTTTCTGGAAAGAATAATATTATGCCAGAGGATACACAACACCTGCTAATGACCTTAAGTGGGGTTTGCAGATGGTCAGAAATAAAAGAATGACTCCCAGTGCCCATGGAAATGAGAGAAATACAGCTGTGTAAAGTCATAACAGCTTGTTATTTTGTGATGGTTGGTTGTCTGTGATTCCCCATTTTTGAAAATTTAAATTATAAAAACAAACACCTGTTTAAGCAACTCGCAGCACATCATTAATTCACACTACTACAGGGAAAAAACTATGTTCATCCTTGAGATTGTGCTTTCCAGGTGATATGCATTCAAGTAGTAACAAAAGCAGATAAGAATTATTAAAATATTCTCAACTTCTAACCTGAAAATGTCCACTCTCTTCACAGTAAAAAACAGTTCTTTGTGTTTTTTTTTTCTTTTTATATACATAAAAGGAAAATCTAGATCTTTCTTATAGTGGCTAGCAGTTATTAAAGTCTATTTAAAAGGAACTGTGCTATTATTCATATATATAAGCCATTTTGAAGAATATAAACACTAATAAGATTGCCTTTTGTCTAAATCTTCAAACATGCATTATCGTTAATTTATACACATAAAATGGCTTTTTAGGAGGTGAACAGCTGTCTTGTCCATAGATGTGATTAAATTACTGGATAAAATTTCACAGCAGATAACCTACTCAAGGACGGCACAGGAGCAGCAGTTTTAGAAAAGGTAGAGGATCCAGAGATCAAATTGCCAACATCCCTTGGATCATCAAAAAAGCAAGAGAGTTCCAGAAAAACATCTATTTCTGCTTTATTGACAATGCCAAAGCCTTTGGCTGTGTGGATGAAAATAAACTGTGGAAAATTCTGAAAGAGATGGGAAACCAGAACACTTGACCTGCCTCTTGAGAATGTGTATGCAGGTCAGGAAGCAACAGTTAGAACTGGACCTGGAACAACAGACTGTTTCCAAATAGGAAAAGGAGTACATCAAGGCTGTATATTGTCACCCTGCTTATTTAACTTATATGCAGCGTACATCATGAGAAACGCTGGGCTGGATGAAGCACAAGCTGGAATCCTGGAATCAAGATTGCCGGGAGAAATATAAACCTCAGATATGCAGATGACACCACCCTTGTGGCAGAAAGCGAAGAAGAACTAGAGAGCCTCTTGATGAAAGTGAAAGAGGAGAGTGAAAAAGTTGGCTTAAAGCTTAACATTCAGAAAACGAAGATCATGGCGTCTGGTCCCTTCACTTCATGGCAAATAGATGTGAAAACAGTAGAAACAGTGGCTGACTTTATTTGGGGGGCTCCAAAATCACTCCAGGTGGTGATTGCAAGCCATGAAATTAAAAGACACTTACTCCTTGGAAGGAAAGTTATGACAGACCTAGACAGCATATTAAAAAACAGAGACATACTTTGTCAGCAAAGGTCCATCTAGTCAAGGCTATGGTTTTTCCAGTAGTCATGTATGGATGTGAGAGTTGGACTATAAAGAAAGCTGAGTGTCAAAGAATTGATGCTTCTGAACTGTGGTGTTGGAGAAGACTCTTGAGAGTCTCTTGGACTGCAACGAAATCCAACAAGTCCATCCAAAAGGAGATCAGTCCTGGGTGTTCATCGGAAGGACTGATGTTGAAGCTGAAACTCCAATACTTAGGCCACCTGATGCAAAGAGCTGACTCATTTGAAAAGACCCTGATTCTGGGAAAGATTGAGGGCAGGAGGAGAAGGGGACGACAGAGGATGAGATGGTTGGATGGCATCACTGACTCAATGGACATGGGTTTGGGTAGACTCCGGGAGTTGGTGATGCACAGGGAGGCCTGGCGTGCTGCAGTTCATGGTGTCACAAAGAGTCAGACACGACTGAGCGACTGAACTGGAACTGGAACCCACTCAAGTCTGAAAGTTAACTAAATGAATATTTCTCAGTTTTTATAACCTTAGTAAGTTCTACAGCATCATGATCTATTTATTTGTCCCTTCTTCAAAATGACAATAATTAACAGAATCAAAACATTTTTATGTAATTATATTTACTCAAGAATTGGTAGGCTAATAAATATAGTTATATTTAGGATTCAAAGACATTTATGCTTACTCATTATTTTGTTTAATACATGTAAAATGTACATTCACATATCAGATTCTGAATGTGAATCCAAACACTTTCCTTCATGCATGTGCTTTTCTTCATTCATGATTTGAAGTTTTGAGTTGTAACTTTTGCATAAACAGTATTTAGAAATTTCATTTTCCATTAAAAAAATTTGAAATTATACATGGATCAGCTTTAAAGCAATCTGATCCTGTTATCTTTTTAGACTGACACACTTTGCCAATTTTTTTAGTCGACTCAACCTACCCACATCTACCAAGATGCTTTAGCAGTTCCCCTTTATTATGTTTTCCACAGTTGTCATAGACAAGATTATCTGTCTTACATATGGATATGAAATTCGTTTATGATAAATTTAACTAATCTAAATGATTATAAAGCAAGTGCAACATAAACAGGGGAAAGTATGAACACCTAACCTGAAGCACTCTATTCAGCTTGGAGAAAAGGGAAAGCAAAAGTGCGCAGATGTTTTAGAGGAAACTTCTGCCACCAGCTCACCTTTGTATAAAAATCAGTCAGCATGTTTTCATAGGCAATGGCAAGTGGTCAACGTTTGGTCAAGAGGCTTTCTAATGTGACTTGATCATTAATTGTTTCATCATTTTTCAATTTTTTTTTATATTGGGAAATCTGAGTAAAGCAAATGAATTCAGGTTACTTGCTCTTCTTTGGTTCAGTGCCTCAGGGATTTTCCATTGATTCAGGAAATGGATGTTTATGTTCTTAGGCAGTAAAACTTTGTGTAATGTGAATAAAGGAATGTATCACTAGTAATCTGACATGGATGTTGTCCTACTCATGCTTCTGAAGTCAGCCCCATCACATCTTTCCCGACACATTCAGATAGAGATCAGTGAACATTTCATCTGCTCTCATAGCATCTCATTCATAGATCATTTAGCAGGGATAAACCTTTGCTTAAATGTCCACTTTCCAAATCAGTGATGAGCAACTAATCCTTTGTGATTTTTATTGTAGGAGTGCCCAGTCATTGAAAGTGTATATCACTGTGCAGAAAAGCAAAGATTATAATCTTCCCATGGTGTTCTGTTATGATAACTAATGTATAATTACCCTTATGGCTCTATTAATTCTTCCAATCAAAAGTGGCACAAACTAATATGATGCACCCACATGCCTGAAATGTATAGATATAATTGGCTTAATTAAATCAGATTAACTTATAAAAAGTTTTTATATATCAAATATATTGTGTTTAAAGAACATGGTTTCTTGGGTTAAAGTTCTCCAGTAAAATACCGTATTTCAAATTAATACATAAATTTAAAATATATGAGGAAAGTTATTTTTTTTATTTCTGGTATAGCAATGGTCATAAATAAATTCAAGGTAAATTATAACATGGATGTTTAACATGAGAAACAATATAAAGACTGTGGCAAGGATTCTATTGGGAAAAGTACTAGACCACAGGCATAGAAATTGGGTTAAGATTTAGAAGTGACAGGCACAGAAAATTTTGATGTATCAATTTAAAAATGTCTAGGGTGCTGTCTCTAGAACAATGATTTTATACCAGGATTGATTTTCTATCCCCAGGTAAATTTTGGTAATATTTGGAGATGATTTCAGTTGTCACAACTGTTGGAGAGGGGAAGTTGTTACTAATACTATCTAATCTATAAAGGGCAGAAATGCTGCTACATATCCTAAAACCCCCAGGATAGCCAGCCACACTGTTCCCTAAAAAGAATCATTCAACCCAAGATGAAAATAGTCAAGGCTGAGAAATCTTGCTGTAGAGGTGATGATAATGAAAATGACAATGATGACGTTTATTTCATTATTAATTTTCCCTGAAAAGACAAGATATATTTCTATCAATTGTAATTATAGTATGTCAATTGTAATTATAGTATAGTTAATGTAATTATAGTGTAGCATTTTAAAAGCTGTTAGATTGTGAAATTTATTTTTAAAACATGAATTTGTTTATTTGCTGTTATTCCATAAGAAAATGTTTTTGCATTTATTAATGTTCTAATGTCATTTTCTGAGTATGAAGAAAATTTATGAAATTGTAACCAACTCACTAAAAATCATACATAGTCCTAGATGTATCCTTCAATCATATAAATACCACTTGAATTGCAGATAATAATTTTTATCCTTTGGCAATTGGCATTGTCACTTCCACTCTATAGTAGTAAGGGATTTGATTTATGTTATACCTGAATGGTCTAATGGTTTCCCCTACTTTCTTCAATTTATCCTTTAATTCTTCTGAATTTTGCAATAAGGAGTTCATGATCTCAGCCACAGTCAGCTCCGGGTCTTGACTGGATAGAGTTTCTCCATCATTGGCTGCAAAGAATATAAACAATCTGATTTCAGTATTGACTGAAATACATTCAAGGGATTAGATCTGATAGACAGAGTGCCTGAAGAACTATGGGTGGAGGTTTGTGACATTGAACAGGAGGCAGTGATCAAGCTCATCCCCAAGGAAAAGAAATGCAATAAGGCAAAATGGTTGTCTGAGGAAGCCTTACAAATAGGTGAGAAAAGAAGAGAAGCTAAAGGCAAAGGAGTAAACAAAAGATACACCCTTTTGAATGCAGAGTTCCAAAGAATAGCACGTAGAGATAACAAAGCCTTCCTCGATGATCAGTGAAAAGGAATAGAGGAAAACAATAGAATGGGAAAGACTAGAGATCTCTTCAAGAAAATTAGAGATACCAAGGGAATGTTTCATACAAAGATGGGCACAACAAAGGACAGAAACAGTATGGACCTAACAGAAGCAGAAGATGTTAAGAAGAGGTGGCAAGAATACACAGAAGAACTATACTAACTAAAAAGATCTGCATGACCCAGATAATCACGATGGTGTGATCACTCACCTAGAACCAGACATCCTGGAATGTGAAGTCAAGTGGGTCTTAGGAAGCATCATTACGAACAAAGCTAGTGGAGGTGATGGTATTCCAGTTGAGCTATTTCAAACCCTAAAAGATAATGCAGTGAAGGTGATGCTGCCCTCAATATGCCAGCAAATTTGGAAAACTCAGCAGTAGCCACAGGCTGAAAAAGGTCAGTTTTAATTCCAAGCCCAAAGAAAGGCAATGCCAAAGAATGTTCAAGTGAAAGTGAAAGTCATTCAGTCATATCTGACTCTTTGAGACCCCATGGACTGTACTGTCCATGGAATTCTCCAGGCCAGAACACTGGAGTGGGTAGCCTTTCCCTTCTCCAGGGAATCTTCCCAACCCAGAGATTGAACCCAGGTCTCCCGCATTGCAGGCAGATTCTTTACCAGCTGAGCCACAAGGGAAGCCCAAGAACACTGGAGTGGATAGCCTATTCCTTCTCAGGTGGATCTTCCCGACCCAGGAATCAAACCGGGTCTCCTGCATTGCACCAACTGAGCTATCAGGGAAGCCCAAAGAATGTTCAGACTACTGCACAATTGCATTCATCTCACATACTGGCAAAGTAATTCTCAAAATTCTCCAAACCAGGCTTCAAAAGTAGGTGAACTGTGAATCTTTGGATGTTCAAGCTAGATTTAGAAGAGCCAGAGGAAACAGAGATCAAATTGCCAAGTCCAATGGATAAATGAAAAATCAAGAGTTCCACAAAAACTTCTGCTTTACTGATTATGCCAAAGCCTTTCACTATGTGGATCACAATAAACTGTGGAAAATTCTTCAAGAGATGGGTATACCAGACCACCTTACCTGCCTCCAAAGAAGTCTGTATGAAGGTCAAGAAGCCACAGTTAGAACTTGACATAGAACAACAGGCTATTTCCAAATAGGGAAAGGAGTATGTCAAGGCTGTATATTGTCACCCTGCTTATTTAACTTAAAAGCAGAGTACATAATACAGTGTTTCCCAACACTAAGGGAATGATTGTTCTCTGCATTAGTGCTTTTCACTTTAGTTTTTAGAGTTCTCCAATATTTAACCAATTCTTCTAACAATTTTTCCCTGCAGAAATCATGTGGTCTATGTTTGCCTGACTGGACCCAGAAATAATAGAGACCATTTAGAGAAGGTCTGGAGCCCTTCTAAGAATCAGCTTCCTCAGCAGCATGGGAACACACCTGGCAAATGTAAACTTTTCGTATTCACAGATTTCCCGAAAAACATAAAATATATAAAACTTTTACATAATTTCATTATATACTATCCAGAAATTCTTTTTCTCCCACATAATGGTGTATATAACGCATAATTTTTCCCAGCTTAACATCACTTTAATAGGCAGATTGGGGGAAAAAAACAACAACTAGGTTATAAAATCAGACAGAACTAAGTTTCGCTGTGTTCCTGAGGCATTTTCTATAGACTTTCATTATCTATATTCTCATTGTATATCATTGTAACCCTTTTAGGTTTTTGACTCACTGGTATATGAGTAACTTAAAGATAATGGTGATTAACCTTTGTTTTAGTATATGTAAAATAACACAAAACATAAGGTAGGTGCTCCAAAGATGTTAAGAAAATTCAACCGTGCATATTGTAAATTGTAACATGGTATAACCCCATGAGCTGATATTTTTTCAATGGTACTAGAAATTCATGTGAAAAGAAATTTGATTCAGTTTATACTATGAAGTGATACACACATATTCTCTCTTGCAAAAATATCTTTCATGATTTTCCAGGAAAAAATTGGAGGCATATAGATTGGCAGCATATTGTCTATCCATAAAGTCCCTAAAATGACTCGAGGGACAAAGATGATTCTCTCAAAGATCAATTAAGTTCAGTTCAGTTTCAGTTTAGTCGCACAGTTGTGTCTGACTCTTTGTGATCCCATGGACTGTAGCACACCAGGCCTCCCTGTCCATCACCAACTCCTGGAGTGCACCCAAACACATTGACCCAGTGATGCCATCCAAGCATCTCATTCTCTGCACCCCCCTACTCCTCCTGCCCTCAAGCTTTCCCAGCTTCAGGGTCTTTTCAAATGGGTCAGCTCTTTGAATCAGGTGGCCAAAGTATTGGAGTTTCAGCATCAGTCCTTCCAATGAATATTCAAGACTGATCTCTTTTAGGATGGACTTGTTGGATCTCCTTGCAGTCCAAAGGAATCTTAAGAATATTCTCCAAGACCACAGTTCAAAAGCATCAATTCTTAGTGCTCAGCTTTCTTTATAGTCCAACTCTCACATCCATACATGACTACTGGAGAAACCATAGCCTCAACTAGATGGACCTTTGCTGGCAAAGTAATATCTCTGCTTTTTAATATGCTTTCTACGCTGGTCATAACTTTTATTCCAAGGACCAAGTGTCTTTTAATTTCATGGCTACAATCACCATCTGCAGTGATTTTGGAGCCCCAAATATAAAGTCAGCCAATGTTTCTACTGTTACCCCATCTATTTGCCATGAAGTGATGGGACCAGATGCCATGATCTTTGTTTTCTGAATATTGAGCTTTAAGCCAACTTTTCACTCTCCTGTTTTACTTTCATCAAGAGACTCTTTAATTCTTCTTCACTTTTGCCATAAGGGTGGTGTCATTTGCATATCTGAGGTTATTGATATTTCTCCCAGCAATCTTGATTCCAGCTTGTGCTTCTTCCAGCCCAGCATTTCTCATGATGTACTCTGGATATAAGCTAAATTAGCATGGTGACAATATACAGCCTTGACGTACTCCTTTCCCAATTTGGAATCAGTCTGTTATTCCATGTCCAGTTCTAACTGTTGCTTCCTGAACTGCATGTAGATTTCTCAAGACGCAGGTAAGGTGGGCTGATAGTCCCATCTTTTGAAGAATTTTCCACAGTTTATTGTGATCCACACAGCCAAAGGCTTTGGCATAGTTAATAAAGCAGATATAGATATTTTTCTGGAAATCTCTTGCTTTTTTGATGATCCGGTGGATGTTGGCAATTTGATCTCTGATTCCTCTGCCTTTTCTACAAACAGCTTGAACATCTGGAAGTTCATGGTTCAGGTATTGCTGAAGCCTGACTTAGAGAATTTTGAGCACTACTTTGCTAGTGTGTGAGATGAGTGTAATTGTATCGTAGTTTGAGCATTCTTTGGCATTGCCTTTCTTAGGGATTGGAATGAAAACTGGACTTTTCCAGTCCCGTGGCCACACTGAGTTTTCCAAATATGCTGGCATATTGAGAGCAGCACTTTCATAGCATCATCTTTTAGGATTTGAAATAGCTCAACTGGAATTCCATCACCTCCACTAGCTTTGTTCGTAGTGATGCTTCCTAAGGCCTACTTGACTTCACATTCCAGGATGTCTGGATCTAGGTGAGTGATCACACCATAGTGATTATCTGGGTTGTGAAGATTCTTTTTCTATAGTTCTTCTGTATTCTTGCTATCTCTTCTTAATATCTTCTGCTTCTGTTAGGTTCATACCATTCTGTCCTTTATTGATTCCATCTTTGCATAAAATGTTCCCTTGGTATTTCTAATTTTCTTGAAGAGATCTCTAGTCTTCCCCATTTTATTATTTTCCTCTATTTCTTTGCACTGATCACCGAGGAAGGCTTTATTATCTCTCCTTGCTATTCTTTGGAGCTCTGCATTCAAATGGGTGTATCTTTCCTTTTCTCCTTTGGTTTTCCCCTCCCTGGTTTTCAAAGCTATTTGTAAGGCCTTCTAATTAGGGTGTGCAATTATCTTAATGTACTATGTAGCAACAATATGATATGTAGCCATAGTGATTGCTTCTATGACTTTTTTATTGAAAATAAAATAATAAAAAGACAGCCATTAAAATGGCTTTATTTTTCTTACTGGTAAATATAAAACTTTCAGTGCATCTTCAAAGTTTTTCACCTGTTAATGCCCACAAAAATTAATAGATTTTAAAACAGGTAGAGAACTTTTGTCTCCTTTCACTTAAATTTTTTGCTCTCTACTCTGCTTCTGCTAATCTCATTAATTGGATCATCAATCTCTAATATTTTCAATTTATCACTCAAATATTCAATGGCTTCACTGACACAATGAAGCATGGATGTCATACACACTGCAAAATTATATGAATTAATAGTCATCAGAGAATTAAACTTCACTGAACAAATTCCCTCTACAGTAGAAGAAACTGATTTATTTTGCTAGAGGTCTTCATCCTCTTATCTATCATGTTTTGTTCTTCTTGTCTCATCTGGAAAACTACTTCTCAACTTGACTGCAACTGCTTCAAAAGTTCTATTTCACTACTAAACTTTCTGGTCCCACTAAGAAATCCTTTTTAGACAAATATAAGAAGGATGCCATGAAAAACTGCTTATCTTGCAAATGAAAAGTCAAATGATACTTCAATTACATCCCAACACTTTAGGGACATTCTACAATTATCCTTTGTGGTATGCTTTAAATCAGCCATCTGGATTTCAATAATATTTAGGCTCAAAATTTTGAATGGGGAATTAAGCCTTTCTATAACAGCTCTCCCAATGCTCAAATCCTCATACTGATTCTGCTTTGCAGCATGAATTAAACTATGTTATGATCCATGCTGAAAATGATATGTCTTTACTAAGCTGATGGGAAAATCACCGTAACATTTATCAGTATCACACCAGGCTATTATGTCCACTGCTGGAACAGACATTACTTGTTCAAGCACTTCTGTCATAAGCAAGCAGATTGTATTTCCTTGCTACTCATTTTTGGCCAGAGGTCTGGTCTCTCCAGTGGGAAACTAGAGTTTTGAGTTATGCTAGTATTTCCCACTACTGTGATTCAGAGCCCTTATTGAATACATAGTAATCATGTGTCTTTTTCTGTTTGGAATTAAAGTCATTAACAAATGCTAGATATTCATTTCAATCCTGAACTTTAAAAAATGAAATTAAATCCAACATAAAATTTTTGAGCATCAATTTTGCTTCTCAACATAGGTTATAGAAACATATGAACTTAGGAAATGGTCTCTTCCCTTAATAAATGTTTAATATTTCTTGAACTGAAGTGATATTGAGTTGAACAATTGATAGATACAGAAGATAGAATATCACATTAGCCAATAATCATAAATTTGTTTGGTATACATTGTCTATATTTTCATTAAATTAAGACAAAATAGCTGATTTTTATTTATTTTAACTTAAAACTTTCATTTTGTTTATGTGCACACTCACCTGCTGCCCAAGATTTATCTTAGATTAAAACATATTTTATTGGGTTTCCCTGGTGGCTCAGAGGTTAAAGCATCTGCTGCAGTGTGGGAGATCTGGGTTCGATTCCTGGGTTGGGAAGATCCCCTGGAGAAGGAAATGGCAACCCACTCCAGTATTCTTGCCTGGAGAATCCCATGGACGGAGGAGCCTCCAAATATATTTTGGAGGCCTGACCTGATGATATTCTCCTTATATAGTTCAGATTCATCACCTACATTCTTTACTTTATCATTTACCTCCATTGAAGTGCTTCACAGCCTTTTTTGATGCCAATGGTGTCCTTGCATAAATTCAGTTCGGTTTATTTCAGTTGTTCAGTAGTGTCCGACTATGTGGCCCCATAGACTGCAGCATGCCAGGCTTCCCTGTCTATCACCAACTTCCAGAGTTTACTCAAACTCATGTTCCACTGAGTCGGTGATGCCATCCAACCATCTCATCCTCTGTTGTTCCCTTCTCCTCCTGCCTTCAATCTCTCCCAGCATCAAGGTCTTTTCAAATGAGTCAGCTCTTCTCATCAGGTGGCCAAAGTATTGGAGTTCCAGCTTCAACATTAGTCCTTCCAATGAATATTCAGGACTCATTTCCTTTAGGATGGACTGGTTGGATCTCCTTGCAGTCCAAGCGACTTTCAAGAGTCTTCTCCAATACTACAGTTCAAAAGCATCAATTCTTCTGTGCTCAACTTTCTTTATAGTCCACCTCTCATCCATACATGACTACTGGAAAAACTAGATGGACCTTTCTTGGCAAAGTAATATCTCTGCTTCTTAATATGCTCTTAAGTTTGGTTATAATTTTTTTATTCCAAGGAGCAGGCATTTTTAAATTTCATGGCTGCAATCACCATCTGCAGTGATTTTGGAGCCCAGAAAAATAAAGTCTGCCACTGTTTCCACTGTTTGTCCATCTATTTGCTATGAAGTGGTGGGACCAGATGCCATGATCTTAGTTTTCTGAATGTTGAGCTTTAAGCCAACTTTTTCACTCTCCTCTTTCACTTTTATCAAGAGGCTCATTAGTTCTTCTTCACTTTCTGCCCTAAGGGTGGTGTCATCTGCATATCTGAGGTTGTTGATATTTCTCCTGGAAATCTTGATTCCAATTTGTGCTTCCTACAATCCAGTGTTTCTCATGATATACTCTGTATATAAGTTAAATAAGCACGGTGACAATATACAGCCTTGACATTCTCCTTTCCCGATTTGGAACCAGTCTGTTGTTCCATGTCAAATTCTAACTGTTGTTTCCTGACTTGCATACAGATTCTCTAGAGGCAGGTCAGGTGGGCTGGTATTCCCATCTCTTTCAGAATTTTCCACAGTTTATTGTGATCCACACAAAGGATTTGGCATAGTCAATAAAGCAGAAATAGATGCTTTTCTGGAACTCTCTTGCATTTTCGATGATCCAGCAGATGTTGGCAATTTGATCTCTGGTTCCTCTACCTTTTCTACAAACAGCTTGAACATCTGGAAGTTCATGGTTCAGGTATTGCTGAAGAATTTTGAGCACTATTTTGCTAGTGTGTGAGATGAGAGCAATTGTATGGTAGTTTGAGCATTCTTTGGCATTGCCTTTCTTAGAGATTGGAATGAAAACTGACCTTTTCCAGTCCTGAGGCCACTGCTGAATTTTCCAAATTTTCTGGCATATTGAGAGCAGCACTTTCATAGCATCATCTTTTAGGATTTGAAATAGCTCAACTGGAATTCCATCACCTCCACTAGCTTTGTTCATAGTGATGCTTTCTAAGGCCCACTTGACTTCACATTCCACGATGTCTGGCTCTAGGTGAGTGATCACACCATCGTGGTTTTCTGGATCATGAAGATCTTTTTTGTACAGTTGTTCTGTGTATTATTGCTATCTCATCTTAATATCTTCTGCTTCTGTTAAGTTCATACCATTTCTGTCCTCTATTGAGTCCATCTTTGCATGAAATTTTCCCTTGGTATTTCTAATTTTCTTGAAGAGATCTCTAGTGTTTCCCATTCTATTGTTTTCCTCTATTTCTTTGCACTGATCACTGAGGAAGGGTTTCTTATCTCTCCTTGCTATTCTTTGGAACTCTGCATTCAAATGGCTGTATCTTTCCTTTTGTCTTTTGGGTTTTGCTTCTTTTCTTTTCACAGGTATTTCACAGCCCTCCTCAGACAGCCATTTTGCTTTTCTGCATTTCTTTTTCTTGGGGATATTCTTGACCCCTGTATCCTGTACAATGTCATGAACCTCCATCCATAGTTCAGGCACTCTGTCTATCAGATCTAGTCCCTTAAATGTATTTCTCACTTCCACTGTATTGCTTTACACTTATTGGTCCCTCTTTGTGAGTTTTTTCTCCTGATCTCTTACTCCTGAATTACTTATGTTAGGTGTTAACTCAGATGTCCCATTCCAGAATTCTTTCCTCAATCATGTGCTGTGGGTGTGCTAAATCTCTTCAGTCATATCCCACTCTTTGTGACCCTATGGACTTTAGCTCACCAAGCTCATCTGACCATGGGATTCTCCAGAAAGAATACTGGAGTGGGTTGCCATGCTCTCCTCCAGGGAATCTTCTCAAACTAGGAATCAAACTTGCATCTCTTACATCTCCTACATTGACAAGCAGGTTCCTTACCAGTAGCACCACCTGGGAAACTCTTTCTCAATCATATTATATGTAAGTTTCACTACTCAGCTTAGTCAACTTCTATCCTATTGCTTTATTCCCTTCATAATTCTACTATATGAAATTTCTCCCTTCTTTTCCTTCTTTTCTTTCTCACCCTCCTCTCCTCCCTCCTTATTTTCTTCCTGCCTTTTTTTTTTGTCTTCATCTCATTCTGATGCACTGTCTCTAGCCTCATTTTTAACTATTATATTGCTTTATTAACTCTTTCCCTTTCTCTGAAAGATTACTTAAAAAATAAAACAGAAACCATGCTGGATATTTCAGTAAAGAAGTAAATACATGGAATTATTTTCACAAATATTGGAGAACTGGAAAAATAAAAGACAACACTCAAGTATCACAGACATTTGCAACTTCAGGCATCAGCCTGCTACCACTGTAGGCATCATAAAAAAAAAAAAAAAAAAAATCAGAGGAAAAGACCACAAGAATCTAAGAACTCAAAGAATTGGTCCACAAAGACAGGCTCAAACTTCTGGGAAGACAATAAACTGACTGTTGGTGGTAATTTAAGAACTTGGAGAAACGGGTCCAGTGGAAATGAGACTGCTAAGCATGGATATTATCTGGTTAGTGGTTAAGAAGCTGGGTAGCAAATGATATGTTGCAGCAGAGATAAATGTTTAATAACCAATATATCTCATCCTTTTTGTACACTATATCCACACTTATATTCATTATAATGAACTTATATCCAATAACAAATACAACTTTATTCTTTTACCTAACATGATGCAATTGTTTTTCATGCATAGACAACAAGATGCTTTCCAAGAGACAGCACAGGATGCTAAGGCTCATTTTATTCAACTCAGAAAATATCATATTATCCACCTCTTATTTATTTTGATTAATCCTCTACTGGTGTTATAACACCTCTCTCATATTTATATATTGCAATATAAAGGCTGTAAAATTCACTATTAACAGACAACTTTCCTTTTACACAGTAATAAAAGAAAAATAAGAAGTGGAAATTAAAAAACTGGATGGTATAGTCGTGTGTGTGTGTGTGTTACAAGAAAAGTGAGTATATGCATACCTGCTACAATAAGTTTTTTTTTCCTCTAAACATAAGCCCATAGTTGATATGCCAATATTTTTTAATTCCTTATTTTTATCACCAATTTACATTCTCAGTAGGCTGATGTTGTTTAGTTTATGGGATGATCTAAAATCTGAATTTCAAAAATTCATTTCTAAAAGATCTAACATTTTTGTCTTCTGGCTTTTATAGGTTGCTGTAGTTTATTAAAGTATTATTAGTTTATTAATGTTTACTTTTAAACATGGAAGTACTAAGTTAAACCTGTGGGGTCTAAGTTAAACCTGTACTAAGTTAACCTGCAGTACTAAGATAAATCTGTGGGTCTAGCACACTCGTCCTTATCCCCAATGTGTATCAGCAACATATCTACCTTATGGGTATGACAGTCAATCACATCAGCCCATAACTATCCCAGTCTTTGCTCATTCAGTGGAACAAGGGGTTCAAAATGGTAAAGTGATAACTTCAACCTCCAGTTCAGTGAACCATTTTTCTATGCCCTGGTAGAAAGAAAAAAAACTAATGTTTTGGTACAGGAAAAGCTTTCTAAATGAATTGTTAGGTGTAACAGTATGACAGATAGGATTATAGAAATGTCTTCCCCCACCAAGATACTCATCTCCTAGTTATTCAACAGACATTAATCTTGGTAATTCTGTGGAGACATTAGTAATGTCTAATTGGATGACCTTAATATGACATTATCCTGGATTATCTAGGCGGGTTCAATGTATTCACATGAATCTTTAAAAACAGAATATGAAGGCAGAAGGGTCATTCGGACAGGTGCAGAGGAGAAATGAAGCATAAGGTTCCAGAGGTCAAAGAGATTGAAATTTAATGTAAGATAATACTCATTGTTGCCTTTGAGATAGAGGACAAGTACGATGAGATAGAGTATGTATGTAAATTGAGATGAGAAGAAACCCTGGATGACATCCAGAAAAGAAATGGGACCTTAGTCCTACAACCAAATTGAACTGGATTCTGACCCAAAATTTCTGCATGAGCTTTGAAGTGGATTTGTCTCCAGACAATCTAGAAAAGATTGCATCTGCTGCCACAAGAGTTCAGTCTTCTTGGACGCTAAGCCAAGAAAGTAGCCAGGCCCACCAGACATCTGATTGACAGAATTCTGACATCATAAATTCGTACTATTTTAAGTGAATGTTTGAGTTTGTGACAATTTGTTATGGCAGCAATAGAAAGCTAAAACAATAGTAATTTAAGCTTCTCTCATTTCACTCTTTGATTCTTGGATCTATACTTTCTGGCAATGGAAGAATATTGCCCATATTTTGATATCCATCTTAAAACATAGATCACACACCTGTAATATAGAATAGTAAAGCTTCATGGTATTACTTGTCAACTGGCAGTATAACTGAACCTTTACTGGGTCATTCTCTTTTCTGTCAAAGCAGCTGCTTGGGATGATTAAGTGTGTGAAAAAAAAGCCTGTGAATTTTATGGCACAAGCCCATTTCCACATTAATTTGCTTCAAATATTTCCTTTGTTCAAAAGCAACAAATCTATAGTTGGTGACGCTACCAAAACATTAGCAGAAAAGCCATAGCAGAGCCTCAGTATCTTTTGTTCTGATGTTGCCAAGTTAGACATTTAGCTGTGGAGATAAGCGAAATGAGTCTTATAGATGAAATTCCATATTGTTTGGCCCATGCAGAACTGCTATCCTTTCTACCACAGCCAATTTACAAATAAATATTAAGTATTAAGTTGGTTAGAAAAAAGAGATTGATATCCAAAAGAGGGGTCATTTATCCAGATGATTTTTTTTTCTTTTAAAAAAATTTTTTTATTATTATTATTTTTTACTTTACAATATTGTATTGGTTTTGCCATACATCAACATGTGTCTGCCATGGGTGTACACGTGTTCCCCATCCTGAACCCCCCTCCCACCTTCCTCCCCATACCATCCCTCTGGGTCATCCCAGTGCACCAGCCCCAAGCTTCCTGTATCCTGCATCAGACCTGAACTGGCGATTCGTTTCTTATATGATAATGAGGTGGATGAAACTGGAGCCTATTATACAGAGGAAAGTAAGCCAGAAAGAAAAACACCAATACAGTATACTAACGCATATATATGGAATTTAGAAAGATGCTAATGACAACCCTGTATGCGAGACAGCAAAAGAGACACTGATGTATAGAACAGTTTTTTGGACTCTGTGGGAGAGGGAGGGGGGTGATGATTTGGGAGAATGGCATTAAAACATGTATCCAGCTGATTACTGAAAGCCTTCTCTGAATTAGGTGAACTTTTGTCAGGTAAGCATTCAGTGGTAGACAAATGGCTTCATATTCTTCTCAGTCCAATAAGGGTATTGATATAGTCCTCTGAAGCCTTTGTCACCAACTTTCCAATTCTATTTCTGACTCATTTTCCAAATTTCTGATCATACAGCCAAACCATTAGCCACTGTTCCACAGATAAATGCGTATAAATCTATATATCTATTTACTTATTGATCCAGACAAAGAATCTACAAAAACATTGTGGATTGATGCTCTGCCCACTCAGATGATTTCCATTTACCATTGTCTTCTCAAGGACACACTTGTGATTGAAGTTATATTACTGCAGCAGTCTCTTCAATGACTAGATACATTATGTGCAAAAAAGGCCTATGTTACTTCCCTTTCAGTCAATTTGTCATAAGAGGCTGTGAGAAGAGGAGTGGCAATGTTTCAAGAGAAGATACTAAAGGAATCTGAGCCCCCTGCTCATTAAACTTCTTTGTACATTATTTACCTGCTTGAACCTGATCTCTAATGAATCATTTACATAGGATGATTGATGGCTTATGATTTGGTAGCCGGAAGATACACAACCAAATTGTTAGGATAAGCTGCATGATCCGATGTCTTGTGATAATTAAAATTTCCAGTTAGAAGCCAGAAAGTATTTCTCATAAGGAAATTTTTTTTAATGTTATATGTAGAAGAGGAAAATATGTTGCTTCATAACAATCCTAGGAGTTCTCAGTGCCCTGTTGGGCTTTGCCAAGTATTTCACAGAATAGCCCCTTATTTTTCCACAGACATTTATATATTAATACCAATGGAACTGCTGTGCGAAAGTTCATATGACATCATAGCTGTTATTACAGTGGCACTTCCTAAAGAATTTTCTCTTGCCCTCGGCCTCACTCACTAAACCTTGCCAGTCTTATTAGTTACACAAAGTGTGTATAACATATTGTTTTGGAAGTAGATGATATAAAGTGCCTTTGGATAGGTTGTATTTATATGCTGTAGTTCAGTGGATATTCATATCATTCAACGAGATGGCAAGACCCTCATTTTTATGGGATTTAACTCTAACCTTTGGTTCACACTTTTCTTACTTTTTATTTACATTTTATGGCCATTGCTACTTCTTGAACATTATATTTCATAAGCAAAGTTTCATAAATATAGGTGAGCTGTGTGAACTGTTCTGTGGTTTGTTAATGCTATCATTAACAAAAGATTATGACAAAAGAAGACTAGAATATGACAAAAGAAGAAACATTAATATGGCCTTGAAACAGACTATGAAGGTGTACAGTTGTACCTGTCAGGCAACAACAGTCTGCATCTGGTGGATCTTATATGCTGGAAAAAATAATAAAGCATCTCCTTGATCAGTAGTTGTATACTTTCCTGCAGGAAAAATAAATCTAAAGAATAACTCACAATCAATCTTTTTCTGAGATCCATCTGTTTCCACACAGGACAAACAACTGAACTAAACTTAACATGTTAGTAATCGCCAATCCAGAATTTTCAAGTATTTTATACAGTAATCTTTTAAATCCCCTCAGAGATGTGATTTTACCTCCCACTGTCAAATATCCTTTCCAATTTGTTGTAACTACTCATTAGGGAAATAATATCAACATTGCTTTTTGGTATTAATTGTTGCCACTCAGTCTCATCATCCTGAGCTGCTATCTTGGATACTGTTGCCATCCTGAAGTCCATCTTAAGGACCGCATCTCCCTCCACAATATCCAGCCTTCCAAGGAGAGATGCCACAGAGATTCCTAGTATGCTGGAAATCTGCTCAAAATTGTAGTTCTCATTGCCTTGGTAAATGACTCACTCTTTTGATTAGGGACTAGAATTAATGAATGGATAGGCATAACATACGTTAAACATAATTACAAAATTTCAAACTCCTTAAGGCTTTGAATCCTGTTCTCCTGTACTATAGGAAGAAAGTATTGACCTCCCAGCTTCACTGAATGTAGCCCAAAGTAAGTTGAAATCTCAATCAAACAATCACGCAAACTCTTAGAGCCAATTCGTCAATGCAAACTAACATCTTTATGCATACCTGAAATGTGCTTTTATATTCATTTGGCTTATTACAGAGTTTTATTCCACATCTCTTTTATAACTATTATTAGAATCTAAAATATGTTAATATTAGTATTCTAACATATCAATTTAATAAATTTTATTATCAAGACCATCTATTAATATTACATTTTCAGTTTAAAAAAACTCAGTACTGCCTCCAACACAAAACATAACCAAGCAAATCCATAATCACATGTTTATGGTTCTGTTTTCTTGGGATCATTTCTAATATCAAGTACTGAATCTAATACCAATTAGAACACAGTCAGGGAAAGTGAAACCAAACTAAGTATTTCAACAGAGAAAATTTAGTATAGGCTATTTAATTGATTGGTTACATAATTTGGGGGTGTAAGGAAAAATAAACTGAAAATTCATGTAAAACAGGTAATATTTGGATTATCCAAGGATAGACACTCAAAAGGAGACTTTTTGTCAACCAGAGAAGGGGTACTTCCTGGTGCTGATTACCTTAGGAGTTATAAGCTTACAGAACGGGCTCAGAGCAGGGGGTTACTGTCTGGATAGTAATGATTGTCCTGAGAGAGTATAACAAGACTGGTTGTGATTGCTATACAAAGTTGGCAAATGGATCAAAGTGCTTCTTCCAAGGCCAATATTCAATGACATAGTGATATCAACTGGAACAGCAATCAAACAGAAAGAAACCCATCTTTTTCCTTTCTACCTTCCTGTAGTATGTTCATTTGGCAAAAAATAAAAGAGGTCAGATGATGAGAAAAAAGAGTCTGGTTTGAAAAATCTTAGTCCAAATATTTCAAAGTAGAATATCAAAAGGTTGATTAGAAGCTGAATAAGAGCTCAATTACTGATACAGTTTTGAACTAGAATATACATTGTGTATAGTGAAGCTTTGTCAGTTTAGCTTATGTTCCTAGAATCTTGAGACTCTCAATCGAAGGACCTTAGTACTTATTTGTTGAGTAACTTGCTCTAGAAAAATGCCTTGATACAAATGCAAAGTGATAATATAAACTAGAATCTGCCACCTTAGATAATTTTACTGGAATATGATAAAATATTAACAAAATAAAAATCACAGAAGATGTATTAGTATGTAATTTTTTAATTGTTATTTATTTATTATTATTATTTTATTTATTTATTTTTTAAATTTTATTTTATTTTTAAACTTTACATAATTGTATTAGTTTTTAATATACTAAATTAATATCCATATGATTACATGTATTATATAGCCCACCAGGCTCCTCTGTCCATGGAATTCTCCAAGCAAGAATACTGGAGTGGGTAGCTAGCTATTCCTTTTCCAGGGGAATATTCCTAGGGAATATTCCTGCATTGAAGGCAGGATCAAACCAAGGTCTCCTGCATTGAAGGTGGATTCTTGACTGTTTGAGCTAACAAGAAAGCACATTATTATATTATACTTTATTTCAAATAGAAAAGCAAATACAGGAAATACAGGTGGTTATCATTTAATTTAAAAGTAAAATATTAACACTGGATATCAGAGATGAAGTTTTACTAGCTTATTTATCCTTCAAATATCTAATCAATAGTTATAAATACTGTATCTGAAATATTTTACAGAAAGCATTTCAGCTAGTTTTCCTCTTCTAAGTTAGTCATTCACAAAATAATAATGTATAAAAGCAAATTGTATATACATATAAACAGGATAAAAAAATATGTGCTTGATCTTTTGATCAGTTCATTAGTTAATAAATTAATTAATTCATGCATGTTTCATTGAAATGGGTTTGAAACCTAGTGTATTAGAAAAATAAATAAATGTGGAATATATTGTAAAATTTGGTAAGAACTATAATCATTATTTGTACAGAATGTTACTGGAGGATAAAAAAGTTAGTATCTTACTCTAGATGGGCAAATTGAAGAAAGCTTCGTGAAAAGAGACCACACTAAAATTTCAGCAAGGTATTTTTCACAATATTATTTTACTTTACACTGGAACTTTTATTTTTAAGCCACATTCTATCTGCAACTTGCAACATTTAACTGGGTGACAAGTTTACACTGGGCTATCATGCCAACCACATGGTCTACCAGGTGCTATTATTTTGTTGAAATACAACCATATAAAATTTGATTTGTTCCTCTTTTTTTTAGATAGGTATATGGTGCAATGAATATTTGTAAGCATTCATTTCAGTCTCTTATTTTGTCACATTTCCTTTTAATATCTCATTTGCACAGCCTTTCCTGTTTTTAAATATTTTTGAAATAAAGTATGGCAGTCTCTTCTGAACTTGTTGATGCGTTGATGTTTCTTACAGAGCTCAAGTCTTATTAGAGATTGTAGATAATAAGAATTAACAGCTGAAAGACCCAACTAGCAGTTCTACAACTTGATCCTATGTCTCACAAACAGGAAAGTCTTTGTCTCACAAACAGGAAAATTTTGAGTGATGCATCATTTGGTTTAGAGAATGGTGTATAGTCTTTCTCTCCTCCATAATTCATACTTTTTCATTAACCTAGAATGTCATTTTACTGCAATTCTTACTCGTAAAATATACATGTTAGTGGCACTAGTGGTAAATAACCCACCTGCCGATGCAGGAGACACAGGAGACATGGGTTTGATCCCTGGTTCAGGAAAGATCCCCTGCAGTAGGAAATGGCAACATATTCCATTATTCTTGTGAGGAAAATCCTATGGAGAGAGGAGCCTGGCTGGCTACAGTCCATGAGACTGCAGAGTTGGACACAATGCTCGAAAGAGCACAACACAACAGTTGTGTTTCAGTACTTTAGCATCTCTTTCTATAGGAATATTTCCCTGAATCTTAGTAGACTTGGTTTGATTCTTCTTAACTCTCATGTTTACTTCTACCAAATAACATGTAAATTATAGATAAATTTTTATTTATCTGAATCCTACACATTGCTTAGTCATGTCCGACTCTTTGCAACATCATGGACTATACAGTCCATGGAATTCTCTAGGCCAGAATACTGGAGTGGGTAGCTGTTCCCATCTCCAAGGAATCTTCCCAACCCAGGGAGTGAACCCAGGTTTCCCGCATTGCAGGAGGATTCTTTACCAACTGAGCCACCAGGGAAGCACAAGAATTACTGGAGTGAGTAGCCTATCCCTTCTCCAGCACATCTCCCCTACCCAGGAATTGAACTGGGGTCTCCTGCATTGCAAGTGCATTCTTTACTAGCTAAGCAAACAGGGAAGCCCTAAATAGCATGCAAATTATAGATTTTTTTTTTTTAATTTTTCTGCATTCCACACAGTACTGCATACTCTGTGTTGGTAAGGATTACATCTTAATTTCTGTTTGCTATTCACTTAGGAAAGGTACTTGGAAGATACTGTAAGTTATCCACATTTGGGCTGAGTATATAAATGAATAATCAGTGGTATTGAGTCTTGAGGATGTAGCAAAGAAGAGTTAGCAGAGGAAAAATCCAAATATTAAGTCTAGGAAAGAATCTGTTGCAAGATATTATGGCTATAATGTGGACTGAGGGAGTTGATGAATAATCACTTTTTTGTGTACTTGGAGCATTTTTTTTTTCTCTCTCTCTTTTCTATCTGTGAACCTCCTAAGCCAATTTTGAGTGTGACTGCAGATGGTGATTGCAGCCATGAAATTAAAAGATGCTTACTCCTTGGAAGGAAAGTTATGACCAACCTAGATAGCATATTCAAAAGCAGAGACATTACTTTGCCAACAAAGGTTCGTCTAGTCAAGGCTATGGTTTTTCCTGTGGTCATGTACGGATGTGAGAGTTGGACTGTGAAGAAGGCTGAGTGCCGAAGATTTGATGCTTTTGAACTGTGGTGTTGGAGAAGACTCTTGAGAGTCCCTTGGACTGCAAGGAGATCCAACCAGTCCATTCTGAAGGAGATCATCCCTGGGATTTCTTTGGAAGAAATGATGCTAAAGCTGAAACTCCAGTACTTTGGCCACCTCATGTGAAGAGTTGACTCATTGGAAAAGACTGATGCTGGGAGGGACTGGGGGCAGGAGAAGAAGGGGATGACAAAGGATGAGATGGCTGGATGGCATCACCGACTCAATGGACGTGAGTCTGGGTGAACTCTGGGAGTTGGTGATGGACAGGGAGGCCTGGCGTGCTGCGATTCATGGGGTCGCAAAGAGTCGGACACGACTGAGTGACTGAAGTGAAGTGAACTGAACTGAATTTAGTTAAGCTTTCACTATTCCCAGTTGTAAACAACATTCTTTCTTGTGTTCTTTTGCTATTTTATTTTTATTTGATTTATCTTATAGTTTCTATTATGCTAGAATTACCTCTTGACAGAATATAGCATAGTTGTTCAGAGGCAGTGGAGTATAATGTTCAGGGACTACCAACCTCAGCTCAGAATAACCACTTTGAACCTTATCAAGGTTGACAATTACTTATGATACCGTGGATGATTTATTAAAAGTATTTTCATCAAGTTCCTCAAGAACGAATGGGGCCAATAATAACAGCTACCTCATTGGGCTGTTTTAAGGATTAAAAGATACAAAATTTACAAAACACTTAGATCATTACCATATAATAATATTTGCTGCTGCTGCTGCTAAGTCGCTTCAGTCATGTCTGACTCTATGCGATCCCAGAGACTACAGCCCACCAGGCTCCCCCATCCCTGGGATTCTCCAGGCAAGAACATAATATGTTAAATATTATCATATATTTATTCTCCCCTTTGTATAGTAAACATGTTGAGGACCTCAATAACTTTTTACTTAGATTTTTTTACAGTAAATAATGCAATGTCTATCAAAATCTCTTGGTTTGTTGTTTTTACCATTTGATCTTTGAAATATTCTCTTCTACTTGCAAAGTTATATTTATTTTCTTCCTCTTTCCTTATCTAAAATCATTTATTCTCCCTTTAATAACACTCAGAAGCTTAGAAATAAAAACTCAGCATCGCCACCTTTATTGTGTATTGCTTTTTAATACACATTGGCCACACTAAGCCTTCTTAGTAATAATTGTGTTGCGTTATGATAACTTGTCTACATTATACTTTTGTGACTAAGCTCTTGACTATTGTGTGCTGGTATTTCAAACATTTATAAGGCAACCAAATAACACGTCATTAACTTTCAGGGAATTAACTTTCAGACTGTTCTGAAAACTTTGAACCTCTGGGCTATTCACTAAACTCTGACAATCAACTCACCCAGTCCCATTCATTCTTCATTTTTGTATTTGTTCTCACTCAGAAGAATGGTCCAAGAAGGGAAGTAGAGGGCTCTAAAAGATAATGTACCAGATTAGATTCTAGAAGACTGGACCAGTTCCTGGCTCTAACATTAATTAACTGTGTGAGCAAAAAAGGGATTTAAAGTCTCTGGACCCAAATAGCTTCAGCTACTAAATGAAATGGCTTGTCTAAGTCAGTGGTTTGCAGTTTTTGAAACATAGAAATAACATAGAGTTGGCGTTAGTATTTTTTAAGTTAGTATTATTGAATGTTTACAGAAATAAAAACTGGTTCAACACAAACAGTACTTTTTATGACACCAGATCCTAGTTGGATTTTCATCATTTTTGCTGTTTGAAGAATTAATGGAAGCAAATGTAGATGTACTAATTACCACATCAATTATTCCTAAGATATTTTACATTGTATTCTAAAGATCAATAAAATTTTAATTTTAGTCATTCATTCAATGGACTCATTTACTTATTCATTCAATGTATAATTAATGAAAATATATTTTCTAACATTCAGTTACTGTGGAAAAATCTGAAAGAGATGGGAATACCAGACCACCTGATCTGCCTCTTGAGAAACTTGTATGCAGGTCAGGAAGCAACAGCTAGAACTGGACATGGAACAACAGACTGGTTCCAAATAGGAAAAGGAGTTCGTCAAGGTTGTATATTGTCACCCTGCTTATTTAACTTATATGCAGAGTACATCATGAGAAACGCTGGAATGGAAGAAACACAAGCTGGAATCAAGATTGCCGGGAGAAATATCAATAATCTCAGATATGCAGATGACACCACCCTTATGGCAGAAAGTGAAGAGGAACTCAAAAGCCTCTTGATGAAAGTGAAAGTGGAGAGTGAAAAAGTTGGCTTAAAGCTCAACATTCAGAAAAGGAAGATCATGGCATCCAGTCCCATCACTTCATGGGAAATAGATGGGGAAACAGTGGAAACAGTGTCCGACTTTATTTTCCTGGGCTCCAAAATCACTACAGATGGTGACTGCAGCCATGAAATTACAAGATGCTTACTCCTTGGAAGGAAAGTTATGACCAACCTAGATAGCATATTCAAAAGCAGAGACATTACTTTGCCAACAAAGGTCCGTCTAGTCAAGGCTATAGTTTTTCCTGTGGTCATGTATGGATGTGAGAGTTGGACTGTGAAGAAAGCTGAGCGCCGAAGATTTGATGCTTCTGAACTGTGGTGTTGGAGAAGACTCTTGAGAGTCCCTTGGACTGCAAGGAGATCCAACGAGTCCATTCTGAAGGACATCATCCCTGGGATTTCTTTGGAAGGAATGATGCTTAAGCTGAAACTCCAGTACTTTGGCCACCTCATGTGAAGAGTTGACTCATTGGAAAAGACTCTGATGCTGGGAGGGATTGGGGGCAAGAAGAGAAGGGGACGACAGAGGATGAGATGGCTGGATGGCATCATTGACTCGACGGACGTGAGTCTGAGTGAACTCCAGGAGTTGGTGATGGACAGGGAGGCCTGGCATGCTGCGATTCATGGGGTCGCAAAGAGTCGGACATGACTAAGCGACTGATCTGATCTGTTCTGATCTGAACATTCAGTTAAGTTTAGTCGCTCAGTTGTGTCTGACTCTTTGCGACCCTGTGGACTGCAGCATGCCAGGCCTCCCTGTCCATCACCAACTCCTGGAGCTTGCTCAAACTCATGTCCATCGAGTCGGTGAGGCCATACAACCATCTCATCCTCTGTCATCCCCTTCTTCTCCTGCCTTTGATCTTTCCCAGCAAAAGGGTCTTTTCCAATAAGTCAGTTCTTCACATTTGGTGGCTAAAGTATTAGAGCTTCAGGTTTAGCATCAGTCCTTCCAGTGAATATTCAGGACTGATTTCCTTTAGGATTGACTGGTTTTATCTTCTTGCAGTCCAATTTGCAATATTAGTAAAATAAAAAAGGAGTAAAGCATGGATCTCAAATTTAGAATATCCTGGATATATTATCAGTGAAGATACATTATAGTGCATAGAAGGAGAGAATAATGTACATGAATAACTTCTCTGAAGATACAGGTTGAAATGAAATATATAATGTACTATATTAAATAAATATGTAATTTTATATATATATATACATACATATAAAATATACAAGCTCTCTAAACAAGGAATATGGTTATTTAACCCATAAGAATTTCTGTGACTAACAGTTAGAACTGGACATGGAACAACAGAATGGTTCCAAATAGGTAAAGGAGTACGTCAAACCTGTATATTGTCACCATGCTCATTTAACTTATATGCAGCATACATCACAAGAAACTCTGGCCTGGAGGAGGCACAAGCTGGAATCAAGATTGCCAGGAGAAATATCAGTAACCTCACATATGCAGATGACACCACCCTTATAGCAGAAAGTGAAGAAGAACTAAAGAGCCTCTTGATGAAAGTGAAAGAGGAGAGTGAAAAAGTTGGCTTAAAGTTCAACATTCAGAATACTGAGATCATGGCATCTGGTCCCATCACTTCATGGGAAATAGATGGGGAAACAGTGGAAACAGTGGCTGACTTTATTTTTCTGGGCTCCAAAATCACTGCAGATGGTGACTACAGCCATGAAATTAAAAGATGCTTACTCCTTGGAAGGAAAGTTATGACCAACCTAGACAGCATATTCAAAAGCTGAGACATTACTTTGCCAACAAAGGTCCGTCTAGTCAAGGCTATGGTTTTTCCAATGGTCATGTATGGATGTGAGAGTGGGACTGTGAAGAAAGCTGAGCGTTGAAGAATTGATGCTTCTGAACTGTGGTGTTGGAGAAGACTCTTGAGAGCCCCTTGGACTGCAAGGAGATTCAACCAGTCCATTCTAAAGGAGATCAGTATGGGTGTTCATTGGAAGCACTGATGTTGAAGCTGAAACTCTAATACTTTGGCCACCTCATGCAAAGTGCTGACTCATTTGAAAAGACCATGATTCTGGGAAAGATTGAGGGAAGGTGGAAAAGGGGACAACAGAGGATGAGATGGCTGGCATCACCAACTCGATGGACATGGGTTTGGGTGGACTCTGGGAGTTGGTGATGGACAGGGAGGCCTGGTGTGCTGCAATTCATGGGGTCTCAAAGAGTCGGACACGACTGAGTGACTGAACTGAACCGAACTGTGTTCAAGAAGCTTCTGAGTTTGAAACTTTTGCCAGACAATTCTGATCTAAAATTTCACCAATTTCTTAAATACATTAATGTGCTCCTGTAGATTGGAATTTATTCTCATGCTTTTAGTAATTTACTGAAATCTCATAAAGCCTAAAACAACTGATGAGTTGTTTTTTTGTTTTCTAAACTCATTTTATTAGTTTTCTTAGAAATCAAAGTCAATTCTTGCAATGAGGTATCTTGTTTTGTGGGCAATGGAATGAGTGTTTTCATTGCTGATTCAGAAAATATTCAATCAAATATTATTTTAAAATGGCACAATTGTAAATATATTATTATCTCTACCTTGTATTATAGATAATCATCAGTTATATAGACCATTTCATATTTTAACTTCTGTTTACCAAATCTGAAGCAAATTCATTTTTTAAAAATTGCATTTGATTTACAGAGTTTTAGTCTTTAATCCCAATTGTCCATTCTAAATCCCAAGCATCTCAGGGGCAAATAGACCCATAACATTTATATTTTGATCCATTTCTTACTATCCAATTAGGGGAAAAAATACACTACACAAATGTTTCTTTTCCTTTTAAACACATGCCAAAATTCCCCTTCTTTCATTCATTGCAGTACGTGGAAATTTATCAAACAGTGTGGCAAAGACAAATCCTTTCATAGCAAAAGAATGTCTCTAGGGCTTCCCTTAAAGTGGGAACAAACTGCTTTGTAGCTCTATTTGAAGCTGGTTAATAAGACACAAATGTAATAGTCGTCATTGCATTTAACTTCAGAAAAAAACACCACCAGCTTCAAAAGTGAACTTCGGATTATTGCCTCTGCAATTTGTTTAGGCAGCCAATGCACCACAACTCATTCACAGCCTACAAATTGCATTTGTTGGTGGAAGCAGCATACAATAAAGCTAGATTTCCTGGTGCTTTATTGATTCATCATCAAGTAGATGTTGGAATTTGTGTGTGTGTGTCTTTTTTCAATGACTCAAGTATTCTAAATGTTTTCAAAATAATGGCATGTATAAGGAGCTTCAATTCAGTTCAGTTCAGTCGCTCAGTCATGTCCAACTCTGCGACCCCATGAATCGCAGCATGCCAGGCCTCCCTGTCCATCACCAACTCCTGGAGTTCACTCAGACTCACGTCCGTCGAGTCAGTGATGCCATCCAGCCATCTCATCCTCTGTCGTCCCCTACTCCTCCTGTCCCAAATCTCTCCCAGCATCAGAGTCTTTTCCAATGAGTCAGCTCTTCACATGAGGTGGCCAAAGTACTGGAGTTTCAGCTTAAGCATCATTCCTTCCAAAGAAATCCCAGGGCCGATCTCCTTCAGAATGGACTCGTTGGATCTCCTTGCAGTCCAAGGGACTCTCAAGAGTCTTCTCCAACACCACAGTTCAAAAGCATCAAATCTTCGGCGCCCAGCCTTCTTCACAGTCCAACTCTCACATCCATACATGACCACAGGAAAAACCATAGCCTTGACTAGATGAACCTTTGTTGGCAAAGTAATGTCTCTGCTTTTGAATATGCTATCTAGGTTGGTCATAACTTTCCTTCCAAGGAGTAAGCATCTTGTAATTTCATGGCTGCAGTCACCATCTGTAGTGATTTTGGAGCCCAGGAAAATAAAGTCAGACACTGTTTCCACTGTTTCCCCATCTATTTCCCATGAAGTGATGGGACCGGATGCCATGATCTTCCTTTTCTGAATGTTAAGCTTTAAGCCAACTTTTTCACTCTCCTTTTTTACTTTCATCAAGAGGCTCTTTAGTTCCTCTTCACTTTCTGCCATAAGGGTGGTGTCATCTGCATATCTGAGGTTATTGATATTTCTCCCGGCAATCTTGATTCCAGCTTGTGTTTCTTCCATTCCAGCGTTTCTCATGATGTACTCTGCATATAAGTTAAATAAGCAGGGTGACAATATACAGCCTTGACATACTCCTTTTCCTATTTGGAACTAGTCTGTTGTTCCATGTCCACTTCTAACTGTTGCTTCCTGACCTGCATACAGATTTCTCAAGAGGCAGGTCAAGTGGTCTGGTATTCCCATCTCTTTCAGAATTTTCCACAGTTTATTGTGATCCACACAGTCAAAGGTTTTGGCATAGTCAATAAAGCAGAAATAGATGTTTTTATGGAACTCTCTTGCTTTTTCCATGATCCAGCAGATGTTGGCAATTTGATCTCTGGTTCTTCTGCCTTTTTAAAACCAGCTTGAACATCAGGAAGTTCACAGTTCACATATTGCTGAAGCCTGGCTTGGAGAATTTTGAGCATTACTTTACTAGTGTGTGAGATGAGTGCAATTGTGCAGTAGTTTGAGCATTCTTTGGCATTGCCTTTCTTTGGGATTGGAATGAAAACTGACCTTTTCCAGTCCTGTGGCCACTGCTGAGTTTTCCAAATTTGCTGGCATATTGAGTGTAGCACTTTTACAGCATCATCTTTCAGGATTTAAAATAGCTCAACTGGAATTCCATCACCTCCACTAGCTTCTTTCATAGTGATGCTTTCTTTCTTTTTTTTTTTTTTTTTTTTGAGTGTTTGTTTGTTTGTTTTTAATTTTTTAAATTTTATTTTATTTTTAAACTTTACTAAGGCCCACTTGACTTCACATTCCAGGATATCTGGCTCTAGATGAGTGATCACACCATCGTGATTATCCGGGTCACAAAGATCTTTTTTGTACAGTTCTTCTGTGTATTCTTGCCACCTCTTCTTAATATCTTCTGCTTCTGTTAGGTCCATACCATTTCTGTCCTTTATCTAGCCCATCTTTGCATGAAATGTTCCCTTAGTATCTCTAATTTTCCTGAAGAGATCTCTAGTCTTTCCCATTCTGTTGTTTTCTTCTATTTCTTTGCATTGATCGCTGTTTTTTCTTTTTTTTTTAAAGACGCTTGTAATTCTTTGGCATTTTTGTTTCCTTGAAATACTTTAGTATTCTATTTTCAAATTGCCTATGTGTGTAGGAATTTTAGAACTACTGTAAAAATTATTTATCTAAATGTGGAGAGTTGCCCTTTAATATCAATACATCAATGTTCCTAAACTTTGTGATTATATTCTAATGGTAGTAAAACATTATGATTTTTCATAAGTATTAACTGAAAGTGTGCCATTATAGCATATTTTGTCAGTTGTGTTTTACATTACTTTTGAGAATTATAGTTTTATGAGCATATCTGCGATGCAATATATTACTACATGCCATCAACACAACTGATTTTCCTAGCATATTTAGTTTCCATAAAATTTGTTCACAAAACATAATTTAACAAATAATTGTGTACCTTAATAGTTTCTATTTGTTAGGGCTTCCTTTGTGGCTCAGCTGGTAAAGAATCTGCCTGCAATGTGGGAGTCTGGGTTCGATATCTGGGTTGGGAAGATCCCCTAGAGAAAGCAAAGGCTATCCACTCTAGCATTCTGGCCTGGAGAACTCCATGGACTTTATAGTCCTTGGGGTTGCAAAGAGTCGGACATGACTGAGCAACCTTCACTTTCACTTTCACAGTTTCTATTTGTTAGGCAAATAATGAAATACTTGAATGTCAAGCTTGCTTTGGAAGTTTAGGACAAGTATTTTTATATCAAACTTCAAATTACAGAAATGCTTAAAGGCATTTACTTTAATAATAGTATTAATTTATAATTCTTTATAAACATATATTAACCATTGCTTTAAAATACTTTTAGTTTACTTGTGAAAATATTAAGATTAATGTTACTTGTACTGAATAAATTTCATATTAAGCTGATAATTGCATTTAGAAAATAAACATTAGATTGCATCACTTTGTAATAACACTATCCTGAGGATAACATAATAAATGGAGTTCAGTGGTTTTCTAGTACCTGTGATATCTGAATACTGTAAATGCCCAGTGTTTTTGACAACTTGTAGGCAGTATTCTGGCAAGGTATCAGGCTTAGTTATAAGATATTAAAGCATCTGAACTTCAGGAAAATTTTTACTTGAGATATGAAGAAGATATCCAAAAAGCAAAGATACAAGCAGATCTAGAGCTCAGTATATAAGTTGGGAATGGAAATCAGGTACATACAAGTACCCCTTTCACCACGGGAGCATCCTTTTTTTTTTTTTTTTTGGATAAATGCAGCTAAAATATTTAATATGTCTGTTTTGTTTTATTACTGCTGTGGGTTCTGACTTGCACTTGAGATACACCCTAAAGGATCAGTATATAAGTGATAATAAAGTTGAAATCTTTGTTGTCAAATAAATTGCACAAAAATGACAGCATTCTTAAGAATAAGCTACAAAATGCACTTCATAAAAGTATCCTAATAAAAAAGTGGAACTGATCAGTAATGTGGATGGCTAAACATTTTGAAGTCTTTTATTTCAAGGACACATAGTAGAAACTTAAAAAGAAATCCATTTCTTATTTTGATAAGTGCAAAACAAAATTGCTATTAGCCTTTGAATCAAATGTTGCTGTCAGTGAACTGAGGACCCTCAAATCAATATACATACCTTACATTAACATGTAACCCTAAAATCAATATAAATGCCTTAAATTAATATGGAACATAAAATTGAAGATTCAGGTGGATTTTTGAACAGATGCAGAGAATAAGAGATTGATCTGAATTTGCAAATGAATTCACAGCAAGTCCTTTCTGTTCCAAAGAATGACTTTCCCTGAGAAATTGTCTGCAATTGAAATCACTCTCTTTTAATAATTTTTATCCATATATATTATATATATGTAAATGATGGATAATGAATTATTGATACATGAATTAGTAAATAATAAATTGGCATTGAATATTAACTTTTTGTGTATATATATATTATCTTCTGCTGCTGCTGCTGCTGCAGCTTAGTCACTTCAGTCGTGTCTGACTCTGTCCAACACTATGGATGATAGTCCACCAGGCTCCTCTGTCAGTGGAATTCTCCAGGCAAGAGTATTGGAGTGGATGGCCATGTCTTCCTCCAGTGGATCTTTGCAACCCAGAGATTGAACCCTGGTCTCCTGAATTGCAAGCAGATTCTTTACCACTGAGCCACCAGGTAAGCCTATATATATTATCTAATATATATCAAATAAAGTATAAAATAAAATATACATCAAATTACATATACATAATATATTATATATATATCTGAATAATATATATATATATATAATTATTTAGTACTTACTAATTGAACAGTTACTATTCACTTGTAAACACACAATGGTGCACAAAATACAGACATATTACCTATACCATGGAATTTATAATCTAGAATGACACTAATTGTAAAGCTAGTTGTAATATGGAGAGATTATAAAAACACATATTATTAATAGGAAGTACTGGGTCTAAAAAGCGCAAATAATTGAAACAGAAAATATAAAGTTGAAAGACTTCTGTGTCCTTCATTCTCCTTCCTCAACTCTGAACATCAACCCTTGACAGCATGGACTTTTGAACTACAACAACAACAACAAAAAATCAGAGAGATTATCTAGAATAAATATGAACAGAATTTCATTATTTGTTATGATTGTTAAAGTAAAGGGTATATATTTTTGATTAAAATGTATCTGGTAAAATACGTATGATGTTAGAAGTCATCTCCCAGCTAACATTCCAAGTGTTAACATCATGAACTTACAAATTCGTAAAGTCTAGCTTTAAAGATTGTAGGCTTAAAAAAGTTAATTTCAAAATACACTGAGAATGACTATAATCCCTATGCATAACTTCATACAAAAGCCTCAGAAGTAATTTATCTATAAACCAGAATTCAAGTTTAACCACTCACAATGAGAAATGTAATAACTATGATTATATGATACCCTTATCTATAGACTTTATTATAGGGCTCGCAGATTAGCTATATGCACCCTTCTCCTCAATAGATACCTACTTATTACCAAAAATTGTAAAGATCTTTAGTCATCTGATTTCTCTGAATAGAGATGGATACAGAACATAAAATGCAGGGCTTCTTTTGTGCTTTTCACACTAAATAATCCTTCAACAATTACCTCTCCTCACATTCTTTCTTGAATCATTGGTTCTGTGTTCTATGGGGAATTTGACACCTGTTGTGGTAATTCTCAAAACCTTCATTTTTTCATCAGAAGAGAATTTTATTACTAAGTTCTAAAAGGACAAACTTAAATTCAACAGAATAAAATTATGTGATTTTTTTGAAAAGAACATTTTACTATGATTTATTTGTATGACTCACATTTTTAAGTGTGATCTTTGACTATTTAGAAAGTGTATCACCTCCATTGTATGCATTTGTGTCATGCACTTTTAGTTGACACATTGCAATGCTATCACTCGTTGCCCTCTTACTATAACAAGTGAAGGGCGTTACAGATAAATTAAGAATTTTGAAACAGGGAGACTGTACTGAATAATTCAGATGAGTTCACTGTCATTATATGAGCTTAACAAAGTGGAAGCAGGAGAGCCAAAGTCAGAGAAGATGGGGCAATGGAAGCACAGGAAGCAGAGATCCGACTCTTATAATTGCTGGCTTGTCACGACAAGTTAAGGATTCCAGTCAGCCTCTAAAAGCTGTAAAAATCAAGGGAATAGACTCTCTCCTAAAGCCTTTCAAAGGAAGCCTTAGATTTTAGCCCATTGAAGGCCATTTAAAATTTTTGTCCTACAGAACTATAACATAAAGAAAATATTAGTACATTTGCATTATTTTAAGCCACTAATTTTATGATAGTATTTCATAACAGCTACAGATAACCAATCTATATAGTTAATCAAAATAAGTTCTTGTGAGTGAAGTAAATTTAGAAATGCAATATCTATCTAGGAAAACATAAATGAAACATAATTAAAAGCACTATTCTGAGCAATAGCTATATCATACAAAACTATTCATGTATTTACTCAATGCTAAACAAATATGTATTGAGTAATATTTATCATGTTGACAGATCATTTTTGAATCTCAGCCTCACTAAATCTAGTTATGTAACCTCAGACACGCTTGAGATTCCTTTTCTACAAAATGAGTAAAATGCTTATGCAAAAAACTATAGCAGTGCATCACACATTATAAACGATAAACAAAGCTACTCATCTATTTGTTTCTTAGTATTATTGCTGGTCATTACATTTTATCACATACCTTGCAAATAAAAGCTATATTTGTAAAATATAGCTCGTAATAAACTGTAACACATTTGTAGATCAGGTTCAAACTTCAAACTGAAAATTTCAAAATTCTGTATGATAGACTTGAACATCTAGTTATTTTGGCATTATAATAATCATTTAATCAACATGAGAACTACATAATTACATCAGATGAATAATAGAAAAAAACATAGTGTCCCCCCAAATTAAAAACAAGATAGAAAAATGCAATAAACATTCTAAATAAATTGTCTTTCTTAATATAGTATTGTAATATATCAAGCCTGAATTAACAACAAGTCTAAACTACTATTTAATGACTCTGAGAACATACAATCTCTTTCATCTCCCAGCATAATAGAAAATAGATATAGGCATAGTGTCAGCCTATAAACTGAAAATTCAGAAACCTAAAAGAGAGTAATAAATTTCTTTTTAACAGCATGCTACCATCAGAGTAGTTAATAATAATTGTAGGAAATTACTTACCCTTTCCTCAGCTCTGGCTTAGAAAGTAATTTCATCTAAATGTATTGTATTTTAGCTGACACTAAGGACCTGCCTTTGTGAGTTCTATTACATTCTTATGTACTGTGGAATTGTACTTCAGGGTAATTTACAAACTATATGTGTGATTGGTGATTAAAATTATCTTCGAAGACTGAGTTCTATATCGATAACATTTTCCTGCCTATTTGAAGAGGAAATGAACAATCAGGAAGGCAATAAGCTATTCTTATGTGCTCCTGCACAAAGGTGTTCAGCAGATCTCTTCTCAAGATAACCATAGATGATTCAATTAATTTCTTCAAAGAGAACCTGTTCAAAGTTTTTATCATTATCTTCATTATTGCCATTGTCATTATTATTTTACTCTGTCTCAACAATAGACAGTAATAGTTTTCCTATATTGTATAGTATTCCTGTACTTGTCCCTTTTTTATCAAACAAAAAGTCAAATATATTGGATAGGGAAGTAATTTTGTATGCAATTTTAAAGTGATCCCTGGAATTAATTTAGGCATAATAAGATACAAACATTATAATACACATGATATTATATGAATACCATTAGTATTAGAGATAAATATAAAAGTAAATATGAAGCATTAAAATAAAATATATCAACATTCAAACACTATAGAGTAGTGTTCAGAGTATGACATCTGTATTGAAACTAAGTAGGTTGCTTTTTAGCTTTCTTCTTTTAACTGAAAAACTATTTTAATGTACACACATTCACATTTTTTATTTTCATTTTTTTTATTTGAAGTATAGTTAATTTAAATGTTTTGTTAGTTTCAAGTGTACAGCAAAGTGACTCAGGTATACACACATACTATATATATATCGGAGAAGGCAATGGCACCCCACTCCAGTACTCTTGCCTGGAAAATCCCATGGACGGAGGAGCCTGGTGGGCTGCAGTCCATGGGGTCACTAAGAGTTGGACACGACTGAGCGACTTCACTTTTACTTTTCACTTTCATGCATTGGAGAAGGAAATGGCAACCCACTCCAGTGTTCTTGCCTGGAGAATCCCAGGGACGGCTGAGCCTGGTGGGCTGCTGTCTATGGGGTCGCACAGAGTCGGACATGACTGAAGCGACTTAGCAGCAGCAGCAGCATATATAGATATACATATATATATTATATATATGTATAAATATATATATATATTCTTTTGTTAGCCTTAACATAGATCCTAGCAAGTAGGAGATGGTCAATACATTTCTCTCTGTCTTTCTCTCTTTCCTTTTTTCTTGTGCTTTCTATGTATATATATATATGTATATGTAAGGGCTTCTTCAATGGCTCAGTGGGTAAAGAACCTGCCTGTAATGCAAGAGACACAGGAGGTGTGGATTCAATCCCTGGATCGGGAAGATCCCCAGGAGAAGGAAATGGCAACCCCCTCTATTATTCTTGTCTAGGAAATTCCATTTTTAGAGAAGTCTGAGGGACTAGTGTCCAAAGGGTCACAAAGAGTCAAGGATGACTGAGCAACAAAGTATGAATGAATACATATGTATTTATATGTTTCTATATAAAACATACACATCACATAAATATATGCTTACAGGCAGGCACATGCATGTTTATATAATTATATATTTTATTTCATGTATAAAATATATCTATAATATAATATATATATATTCGATAAATAAGTAAACATATCCCAACATTCTACAACATATACTAAATCTTGCTGATGATGGCAATTTCCTTCTTTTTTAGCAATTTATCTATCTCTACCTATAAAACTACTGCCATCACAGTACAGATGAAGCAAAAATTAAGGACAAAGTAATAGCTACAGAAAAAGTGAAGCAACAGTCATTATAGTACTGTCCATTTCACAATATCCCCTTCATAGAGCACAGCCTTGTCATCATGAAGGGGCTGCATAATCCAATGAAGTTATAAGCCATGCCATGCAGGGCCATGCAAAATGGATTGGTCATAGTAGAGAGTTCTGGCAAAATGTGGTTCACTGGAGGAGGGAATGACAACCCACTCCAATATTCTTGCCGAGAGAACCCCATGAACAATATGAAAAGGCAAAAAGATATGACACTAGAAGATGACCCCCCCCAAGGTTGGAAGGTGTTCAAATATGCTACCAGGGAAGAGCAGAGGACAATTGCTCATAGCTCTAGAAAGAATGTAGCAACTGGGCCAAAGGAGAAGCAACACTCAGAAATGAATGTGTCCCAGTGGCTAAGATAGTAAAGGATCTGCCTGCAATATGGGAAACCTGGTTTCGATCCCTGGGTCTGGAAGATTCCCTGGAGAAGGGAATGCAAACCATTCCAGTATTCTTACCTGGAGAATTCCATGGACAGAGGAGCCTGGCGGGCTACAGCTTACAGGGTTGCAAAGAGTCAGACACAACTGAGTGACTAAGATGTTCACTTTTTTCACTGGTGGTAAAAATAAAGTCTGATGCAGCAAAGAACAATATTGTATAGGAACCTGAAATGTAAACCCCATGAATTAAGGTAAACAGGATGTGGTCTAGCAGGATAAGGCAGGAATGAACAATGATATCCTAGGAATCAGTGAACTAAAATGGACAAGAAGGTGCAAATTTAATTCAGATGAACATTATATGCAGTACTGTCAGCAAGAATCCCTTAGCAGAAATGGAGTAGCCCTCATAGTCAACAAAAGAGTCCAAAATGCAGTGTAACCTTGAAAAATGGCAGAATCATCTCCATTCATTTCCAAGGCAAATCATTCAACATCATCACAGTAGTCCAAGTCTAAGCCCCAACCATTGATTATGAAGAAGCTGAAGTTGACCAGTTCTCTGAAGACCTATGATACATTACAATACTAACACCAAGAAAAGATGTCTGTACACCAATGGGGATTGAAAGGCAAAAGTAGAAGTCAAGAGATACCCCAAATAATAGGCAACTTTGGCCTTGGAGTGAAACATGAAGCAGGGCAAATCTAACAATGTTTTGTCAAGAAAGCTCACTGATCAGAGCAAACACCTTTTTCCAGCAACCCAACAGACATCACCAGATGGTCAGTACCACAATCAGGCTGATTATATTCTTTGCAGCCAAAGATGGAAACGCTCTATACAGTTAGTGAAAACAAGACCTGGGGGGTGATTGTGGCTCAGATCCAGAGCTCCTTACTGTAAAATTCAAGCTTAAATGGAAGAAAGTAGGGAAAACTACTAGACCATCCAGGTATGACCTAAATCAGATTCCTTATGATTATATATTGGAGGTGAAAATAGATTCAAAATAGATTCAAGGGATTAGATCTGGTTGACAGGGTGTCTGAAGTAATATGAACAGAGGTTTGTAACATTGCACATGAAGCAGTGACCAGAACCATGCCAAAAACAAAGAAATGTAAGAAGGCAAGGTCATTGTCTGAGGAGGCTTTACAAATAGCAGAGGAAAGAACAGATGCAAAAGGCAAGGGAAAAGGAAAAGATATACCCAACTAAATACAGAGTTCCAGAAAATAGCAAGGAGAGAGAAGAAGGCCTTCTTCAGTGAACAATGCAAAGAAACAGAGGAAAACAAAAGAATAGGAAAGACTAGAGATCTCTTTAAGAAAACTGGAGATATCAAGGGAACAGTTCATGCAAGGATGGGCATAATAAAGTATAGAAAAGGTAAGGACTTAACAGAAGCAGAAGAGATAAAGAAGAGGTGGCAAGAATATACAGAACTGTACCAAAAACGAACTTAATGACCCAGATAACCACAATGGTGTGGTCATTCACTTAGAGCCAGATATCCTGGAGTGTGAAGTCAAGTGGACCTTAGGAAGCATTACTAGAAACAAAGCTAGTAGAGATGATGAAATTCCATCTAGGCTAATTAAAAACCTAAAAGATGATGCTGTTAAAGTGGTGTATTCAATAGTTCAGCAAATCTGGAAAACCCAGCAGTAGACACAAGACTGGAAAAGGTCAGATTTCACCACAATTCCAAAGAAGGGCAATGCTAAAGAATGTTCAAGCTACTGGACAATTGCACTTACTTCCAATTCTACTAAGATTATGCTCAAAATCCTACAAGCTAGGCTTTAGCAGTACTTGAATCGATGTAAAACCTGGGTTTAAAAAGGCAGAGGAACCAGAAATCATATTGACAACACTCACTGGATCATAAAGAAAGCAACGGAATTCTAGAAAAAATCTACTTTTTTATCATTGGCTACGAGAAAGTCTTTGACTATGTAGATCACAACGAACTGAGGAATATTCTTAAAGTGATGGGAATACCAGATCACTTGACCTGCCTCCTGACAAACCTGTATGCGGGTCGAAAAACAACAGTTAGAACCAAATGTGGAACAATTGACTGATTCCAAATTGGGAAAGGTGTACAAAAAGGCTGTATATTGTCACCCTGCTTATTTAACTCCTATACAGAGTATATCAGGTAAAATGTTTGGCTAGATTAATTACAAATTGGAATCAAGATTGCAGGGAGAAATATCAACAACTTCAGATATGCAAATACTTCCACTGTAATGGCATAAAATGAATAACTAAAGAGCCTCTTAATGAGGGTGAAAGAGGAGAGTAAAAATCTGGCTTGAAAATCAACATTAAAAAACTAAGATTATGACATCCAGTTCCATCACTTCATGGCAAATAGAAGGGGAAAAAGTAGAAGCAGTAACAGACTTTCTTTTGGGGGCTCCAAAAATCTGCAAACAGTGACTGAAGCTATGAAATTAGAAGATGCTTGGTCCTTGGAAGGAAAGCTATGACAAACCTAGACATCATATTAAAAAGCAGAGACATCACTTTGCCAACAAAGGTCCATTATAGTCAAAACAATGCTTTTTTCAGTAGTTATGTACAGGTGTGATAGTTGCTTTCAAACTGTATTGCTGGAGAAGACTCCTGAGAGTCCCTTGGACTGCAAGGAGATCAAATCGGTTGATCTTAAAGGAAATAAACCCTGAATATTCATTGGAAAGACTGATGCTGAAGCTGAAGCTCCAGTACTTTGGCCACCTGATGTAAAGAGCCAAATTATTGGAAAAATTATTGGATGCTGGGAAAGATTTCAAACAAAAGAAGAGGGTGGCAGAGAATGAGATGATCTAATAGCACCACTAACTCAATGGACATGAATTTGAGCTAACTCCAAGAGATAGTGGAAGACAGAGGAGCCTGGCATGCCGCAGTCCATGCAATCAAAAAGAGTTGAATTTGACTTAGCAACTGAACAACAATGACAATTTCACAATATATTTTGAAGGTGGTCTTCTGATTCAAAGCTGTTATTGGAGCTCCAGCTTCAGCATCAGTGCTTCCAATGAATATTCAGGTTTGATTTCCTTTAGGAGTGACTGGTTTGATCTCCTTGCAGTTCAGGGGACTCTCTGGAGTCTTCTCCAGCATCACAATTCAAAATAACCATTACTTCAATGCTTAGCTTTCTTTATGGTCCAACTCTCAGATCTGTACATGACTACTGGAAAACCATAGCTTTGACTCTAGAGACTTTTGTTGGCAAAGTGATGTCTCTTCTTTTGAATATGTTAGCCATAAGTTAGCCATAGCTTTCCTTGCAAGGAGCAAGAGCCTTCTAATTTCACCTATTAAGACAGATGATTTGTTAATAGCTGGGGTATCTGGTTTAAATATGTAATAGAATTATTTACTACTTTTGCAGACCCACAAATAAGTAAATATTTTATTCAGGACTTGGTATGATGAAATTTATTTTGTTTCTGAATTCTCAGCCAAAAATTATTGTCTCTACCTTTTCTCCCTACTCCAATCCTGGGTAATATTGATATTTTGTTCAGACACTCAAGGCAACAGGCTTTGGTAGTCTGTTTTATAGGACTGAGATATACATACTCATGTCTCTTTAATAATTTGTGAGATAGTCTTCTCAACTGTCACAAATCCCATTTTGAAAGCTAATCAAAATATCTATTAATAACTGAATATTTCATCAAAATATAACTCTCTGGCTTTCTTCACTCATCTTTAATTCTGCTATTGTTTTCATAATCTCAAAGCATTTTTAGTCACAACTGAAAGTATAAGGAAAATATTTTATATACAAATGTAAGGTTACATTAGGTTTTAGTTGTATTATTTTATTTACAAAATTTTTGCTTATATTGATTGACGTATATTCTATCACTGAATAAGAACATTGCAGACTTTATCAGCATGATTAGAGAAAGAAGCCAATAATATACTCAGTCACAATCAGTAAAAACAGTCAATTGTTATACTATACAAATCAGTGTAGACCAGTTAATATGTTAATTCTATCAGTCAACAGAATTAGAATATTTATTCATTCACCTCATCAATCTGAAAATCATTTCTTACAAAGAAAAATATACATAAAGTAACAACACTTACCTCAGAGTTAGCAGTGGCAAATGAAATAAAGCATATGCAAGTTCTTTATGAAGGGCAGAGCATTTTCACATGATAGAAATATTGAAGATGCTCTCTCAATAATCCAAAATTATGCTATGGGGCTTCCCATGTGGCACTAGTGGTAAAGAACCTGTCTGCCAATGTGGGAAACATAAGAGACACAGGTTAAATCCCTGGCTTGAGAAGGGGACAGCATAAAAACCCACTTCAGTATTCTTGCCTGGAGAATCCCAGTGAAAGAGGAACCTGGTGGGCTACAGTCCATAGGATCACAGTCGGACTTGACTGAAGTCACTTAGCATGCACATAGTCCACATATCTCTAAAAGTTGTATGTGTGTGTGTGTGTGTGTGTGTGTTAGTCACTAAGTCATAGGATTCTTCAGGCAAGAATACTGGAGTGGCTTAGCCATTTCCTTCTCCAGGGGATCTTCCAGACCCAGAGACTGAACTCCAGTGTCGTGTTGAAGACAGATCCTTTATCATCTGAGCCACCAAGGAGGCCCATAAATAGTGTATAGCTCTTATTTTTTTTGTTTTAATTTTTCATGATGCTTGTGTTTACACTTGGATTTGCACTTAGTTGAAAAAAAACATGCACCCCTTATCTCAGAAGGTTTTTTTCATATGAGCCTACCAGTCTCTTTGGCATAGTAGGTAACATAAAAAATTAAATGCCAATATTGGTAATCCATGGCTCAGGTGAAAAGCACCTCTGTACTTCAATTCACAATGGTATTTCATATCTAAAAGATATTTGATTTTCTGCACCCAATGAAGCCAGGGAGATAGCCAGAACATGTCTAGAGAGTCATAGAATTTTACAGCTGGAGGTAAATTTATTGTGAAACCCCAAATACATCAGATAAAGAAATAGACTTACAAAGATTAAATAACAAGCAAAATTTAAGTTTGGGCTAACTGATCTCAGATTTCAGGGAAAAAATCTAGATTTCTTTTTTCTTTATTCCCAGTTCAGCTACCCAAGTTTCTTTCAGACTCAAATAACATTTGATAGCCTATTTCCATTTCATTTGAGATGTACAAAACTATGTAAATACTTGCTTTAAACTCTTGCTGGATAAAAATTATAACTAGGTATTTTATAAAAAGGACTTTTTTTCCCTATCAAAAATATGTTAGAATTATTTTTGAAGGTAAATTAAGGTATGTTGTTTTGTGGAATGACTAAGACAGTAGTGTTAAATAAACCAAGAGAGGTAATGATTCTATGTCTGCTTTGCTAGAAGAAAGCAAAATTATTAGCACAAATATTTTGGGATGCATTAATAAAAATCCTGACCAACTGACTAACAACTATTTTCTCTACCTAATTGGTCTAAAATAATTATAATTATTTGGAGATTTTTCATTTAAGAAAAGTGTTAGCCAGTAAAAGATAAGAGGAGAGTGCAAAAGCTAGCTTAAAACTCAACATGTAAAAAACTAAGATCATGGCATCTGGCCCCATCACTTCATGGCAAATAGATGGGTAAACAATGGAAACAGTGAGAGACTTTATCTTCTTGGGCTCCAAAATCACTGCAGATGGTGACTGCTGCCATGAAATTAAAAGAGGCTTGCTCCTTGGAAGAAAAGTTATAACCAACCTAGACAGCATATTAAAAAGCAGAGACATTACTTTGCTGACAAAGGTCCATAGTCCATGGTCATAGTCATAGTCAAAGCTATGATTTTTCCAGTAGTCATGTATGAATGTGAGAGTCGGACCATAAAGAAGACTGAGTGCTGAAGAATTGATGCTTTTGAACGGTGGTGTTGGAGAATACTCTTGAGAGTCCATTGGACTGCAAGGAGATCCAACTAGTCCCTCCTAAAGGAAATCAGTACTGAATATTCATCAGAAGGACTGATGCTGAAACTAAAACTCCAATATTTTGGCTACCTGCAAAGAGCTGACTCATAGGAAAAGAGACTGATGCTGGGCAAGTTCGAAGGCAGAAGGGTAAGGGGACAACAGAGGATGAGATGGTTGGATGGCATCACCTACTCAATGGACATGAGTTTGAACAAGCTCTGGGAGATGGTGAAGGTCAGGTAAGCCTGGTGTGCTGCTGTCCATGGGGCTGCAAAGCATCAGATGTGATGGAGGGACTGAACAACAATGACAACAGCGAAGTGTAACAAGGGCTTCTAAGAATACAGTTTTGTTAAATTTTAGTTCTTAAAGGAAATCCATAAGAACTCAACCTCTCAGTTTTGCTGAATAACAATGAATTATCATCTAGCCCCAAGTGCTAATGTCAGCCTTCTTGCATGTAAATAAGAAGGCACCATGTGGATATGTTCAGTATATATAATAGTTGGCCAGACAGAGACTGAAAAATGCTCAGTCTTTCAGCATCTGGGGGGGAGGGGTTGATGACTTTGTGGACATTTTTGAGTTATTGAATTACCTCTCCTGAAGTCTTTACTCCTTGTGTCTTTCATGAGCCAACAATAATAAAGCAATACCCAAAATAATAAAACATGCTATTTATTTACCAATACCTAGAATATAGATTTACTTACAAGACAAAAGATACTACGGAGGTAGGAAAAATCATAACTGAGTAGCTTATGTTTGCAACAGAGGATTCCTCTTTACTGAAAATTATGGGTATATTAATACAGATGTATTTTGTATTGAGAGCTTCCTGGCAGCAGAGATGATGAAGACTCTGCCTGCAATTTAGGAGACTTGAGTATGATCCCTGGGTAGGAAAGATCCCCTGGAGAAGTGAATGGCTACCCACTCCAGTATTCTTGCCTACAACTCACATCAAATACTCATTACCTTGTAGTGCTTGATACAAAAATGCTGAAATCTTCCCTTTAATACAAGTTGAAATAGATTTTATCCTAGAACTAACAGAAATATTTCTTTAATCTATATGGAATGGATCTACTTACTCAGTCACACATAAGATTTACTACTAGTTTCAGTTAGAGTTGAAAGTTCATATATATATATATATATAAGTATTTTTATATATTAAATATATATTTATATAATAGATTTAAGGGTCTAGATCTGATAAACAGAGTGCCTTATGAACTATGGATGGAGGTTTGTGACATTGTACAAGAGACAGGGATCAAGACCATCCTCAAGAAAAAGAAATGGAAAAAAGCAAAATGGCTGTCTGGGGAGGCCTTACAAATAGCTGAGAAAAGAAGAGAAGGGATGAGCAAAGGAGAAAAGGAAAGTTAAAGCCATTTGAATGCAAAGTTCCAAAGAATAGCAAGGAGAGATAAGAAAGTGTTCCTCAGTGATCAGTGCAAAGAAATAGAGGAAAACAATAGAATGGGAAAGGCTAGAGATCTCTTCAAGAAAATTAGAGACACCAAGGGAACATTTCATGCAAAGATGGGCTCAATAAAGGACAGAAATGGTATGGACCTAACAGAAGCAGATGTATTAAGAAGAGGCAGCAAGAACACACAGAACTGTACAAAAAAGATCTTCAAGACCCAGGTAATCACGAAGGTGTGATCACTCACCTAGAGCCAGATCCTGGACTGTGAAGTCAAGTGGGCCTTAGGAAGCATCACTACAATGAAAGCAAGTGGAGGTGATGGAATTCTAGTTGAGCTATTTCAAATTCTAAAAGATGATGCTGTGAAAGTGCTGCACTCAATATAGCAGCAAATTTGGAAAACTCAGCAGTGGCCACAGGACTAGAAAAGATCAGTTTTCATTCCAATCCAAAAGAAAGGCAATGCCAAAAAATGCTCAAACTACCACACAATTGCATTCATCTCACATGCTAGTAAAGTAATGCTCAAAATTCTCCAAGCCAGGCTTCAGAGAAATACGTTAACCATGAACTTCCAGATGTTCAAGCAGTTTTTAGTAAAGGCAGAGGAAACAGAGATCAAGTTGCTAACATCCTCTGGATCATCAAAATAGCAAGAGAGTTCCAGAAAAACATCTATTTCTGCTTTAATGACTATGCCAAAGCCTTTGACTGTGTGGATCACAATAAACTGTGGAAAATTCTGAAAGAGATGGGAATACCAGACCACCTGACCTGCCTCTTGAGAAATCTATATGCAGGTCAGGAAGCAACAGTTAATACTGGCCATGGAACAACAGACTGGTTCCAAATAGGAAAAGGAGTACATCAAGGCTATGTATTGTCACCCTGCTTATTTAACTTATATGCAGTGTACATCATGAGAAACACTGGGCTGGATGAAGTACAAGCTGGAATCCAGATTGCCACAAGAAATACCAATAACCTCAGATACGCAGATGACATCACCCTTATGGCAGAAAGTAAGGAAGAACTAAAGAGCCTCTTGATGAAAGTGAAAGAGGAGAGTGAAAAGGTTGGCTTAAAGCTCAAGATTCAAAAAACTAAGATCATGGCATCTGGTCCCATCACGTCATGGCAGATATATGGGGAAACAGTGGAAACAGTGGCTGACTTTATTTTTTGGGGTTCCAAAATCTCTGCAGATGGTGTTTGCAGCCATAATACTAAAAGACGCTTACTCCTTGGAAGGAAAGGTATGACCAAACTAGACAGCATATTAAAAAGCAGAGACGTTACTTTGCCAACAAATGTCTATCTAGTCAAGGCTATGGTTTTTCCAGTAGTCATGTATGGATATGAGAGTTGGACTATAAAGAAAGCTGAGCCCTGAAGAATTGATGCTTCTGAGCTGCAGTGTTGGCAAAGACTCTTCAGAATCCCTTAGACTACAAGGTGATCCAACCAGTCCATCCTAAAGGAGATCAGTCCTGGGTGTTCACTGGAAGGACTGATGTTGAAGATGAAACTCCAATACTTTGGCCACCTGATGAGAAGAGCTGACTCATTTGAAAAGACACTGATGCTCGGAAAGATTGAAGGCAGGAGGAGAAGGGGACTACAGGGGATGAGATGGTTTGATGGCATCACCGACTCAATGGGCAGGAGTTTGGGTAGGCTCTAGGAGTTGTTGATGGACAGGGAGGCCTGGGGTGCTGCAGTTCATGGGGTTGGAAATAGCCAGACATGACTGAGCGACTGAACTGAACTGAATTTATATAATATATATAATATTATATATAATTTTATAGAATCGATATATGTTATTTATATATTATTATAATATAAATAAATACTAATTATATTAGATTAATATAATCATATTTTATATAATATATATATGAAAAAATTGAGATCTGAAACATTATGCTCAATATCTTATTTCAAATAGATATTGAGAGTTAGTGTTAAGTCCTCTGGTAGTTGAGTTTAATACATTAAAATATACTGTCCCTTTCATCAAAGCAGATGATACCTACAAAAACATAGTATGGGTTGGAAAGGCCCATGGAAGAAATACTTCCCAGTAAGGTGTATAGACAGAAGCATGTGTTTAAAAATATACTACTTGATATATAAATAATACCACCTAAAATAGCCAAGTGAAATTGAATGCATGTCTGCAGAAGCATAAAATGTGACTTGCTTTCCAGATTCACTGCTCAGAAATTTCAGGGTAATTTCAAATATAATTTAGAAAAAAAGTTTTGGAAAAGTGAACAATGTGTGAAAGCCTAATAAAGTCAAACCCTATGTTTGAAGCAGATTAGACTACTCAAAAGACACAGGTTATTATTATCATTGGTCATTTAGAATATGTCTGCAAGACATAGAACACTTGGGGGCTTTGACAAAAGTATTAAGAACCTTAAATGTTTCATGTGTTATGTTCTTAGTAAAAACAGTTAATTTTGTTTCTTCTGGTTTGTAAAAGCTACAACTAAGAACCAATTTATATGGAGAAGCTATAAAAGCTGTATAACCCTTGGCATTTCTAGAAACACTAGGATCTGTCCTACAGAGAAAAACAACCAAAATTCAGATGCACAGTTATGTCCCTCTGATTTAGGAAATATATTAAGACTTTTCCAATAGATCTTCTATTCTTTGAAGATAAGTGATGCATTTGATAGTTATGAAAATATTGTCCAGATGCATAAAAATAAGGATTCATAAAATATTTTATACTGAAGAAAATTCACTCATGCAGTAATTTTTGATGGCAAGTAAAAAGATTTATAATGAAGTCTACCATTTGAGTACTTGCTAAGGAAAATTTATCTTATTCTTGTAATGACATGAAATTCATTCCACAAAAAAAAGACTTAACAATTTAGATTCCGATCATCAAAAAAGTACTAGTACAGATTTTAAGGTTGATGTCAGCCTATCTGGCCTTCAAAGTGAATAATTCATTATCATTAATATAATTATTTCATTGTACTCTGCTAATTTAATATTATGGCATTAGTGGAAGTATATGGCCTTGTGCTGGAGAAGGAAATTGCAACCCACTCCAATACTCTTACCTGGAAAATCCCGTGGACCAACAGAGGAGCCTGGTAGGCTACAGTCCATGGGGTCACGAAGAGTTGGACACGACTGAGCCACTTCACTATGGTCTTGTGCTGACATTTACCCTTTGCTGTAACAATAATTAATTTTGAATTTTTTTGTCACTTTAAAAAAAAATTCATAATTTCTCTTGTTAAAAGAAAAATGGGTTTTGGTTATGAGGAGGCAGGGCCTTAGGGAGGTAATAAGATCATGAAGACAGACTTCTCATAAATGGAATTGTTGTTGCTGTTCGGTGACTAACTCTTGTCCGACACTTTGCAACCCCATGAATTGCAGCATGCCAGGCTTCCCTGTCCTTCACCATCTCCTGGAGTTTGTTTGAACTCATGTCCATTGAGTCAGTGATGCCACCCAACCATCTCATCCTCTGTTGTCTTTTTCTCTTCTTGACCAATTAGTGTCCTTATAAAAGAGACCTCAGAGATCTTGCTTGCCCTTCTCACCACGTGCTGTGCTGTGGTTAGTCACTCAGTTGTGCCTGACTCTTTGTGGCCCCATGGGCTATAACCCTGCAGGTTCTTCTGTCCATGGGATTCTCCAGGTAAGAGTACTGGAGTGGGTTGCCAGGACCTCTCGCCAAGTGAGAACACATCAAAAAAGTGGCTGAGAACCAGGAAGGGGGCTCTCACACCGTACTAAATATGCCTGGCACTTTGTTTTTGAACTTTTCAGGCTCCAGAACTGTAAGAAGTAAACCTCTGTTGTTTATAATCTTCTCAGCCTATGGTATTTTGTTTTAGTGTCAGAACTGAATATGAACCACAAGTAACTTGTGGAGATTAAATTTTATTTTCCTTGAAAATGTATATACAATTACTCTAATAATATTTACTTAAATTGTCCACATAAACTCATTCACTTGAAGTGCCCTTACAAAAAACCTAATTGCTTTTCATTTTATGTCTCTTCCATTTCCTTACTCTATTATAATTGTCTATGATTCTTTATTCCTGCACTAATATCAAACTCATAGTTGTTCATATCCCTTAATAACTGATAAGCCAGGATTCTCTATTTTTCAACATACTCTGAGTTTTCCTAACTGTATTCTATATTATTTAACAGAATTAAAAATCATCTTGTCCTGCTCCATAAAATTCCTGTTTAGAACTCATAATTGCTTTAAATTTTGCATTTTTTAGAAGAGAAAAGCCATTTTGCAATATTAATAACATGTAGGGGATTCAAGAGATTTGTTTATCCATTTGCTTACTGAAGAATATTTGGGATACTTTCAGCACTGGCTATTATTAATAAAATGACTATGAAATTCTCAAGAAATCTTCTTATGGACAATGTTTGTATTTATAATATATCAATAGCCACAAATGAAATTTCTATGTGATAGAGTAGACAGGTATTTATTTTTATTAGAAAATTTGAGTTTTTTTTCTAAATTGAGAGTAACATTTTTATCCCTGTTGTGAATATACCATGTATAATAATATATAGGCATTGCATTCTCTACATTTTCAGCAACATTTGGTTTTATCAATCTCTTTATCCATCTAGTGAGAGATACCTGGCATCTCGCTTTTAGTTTGTATTTCCTTGAGGAAGAGTGTGTCTTGAGTACTTTTTTTAAAAATTATTTTTGTGCCTTCCTAGTATGCATTTTGCTATTCTTAGATATTCCTTTGTGAAGCTTCTGTTCTAATCTTTTGCTTATATTTATTGAATTTCTTGTCATTTCATTATTGACTTGTAGAAATTTGTTGCATAATTCTGGGTTCAAGTCGTCTTGCAAATCTATGTTTTGCAAATATTATTTTCTTGGACTTAATTTTAAAATTTAAATTTAAAATTCTTCTAAAATTTATTTGCTTAATGTTTTATTTTAATGAACAGAATTTTTATGATTTACAATATATTTTTTAAGGCTATTGTTTCTGGATCTATCAAATAAAACTTTTCTTCTCCAAAACTGTGCAAATATTTTCTTCTGAAAAGTTATAGTTTCAAATTTGTGATAATATATATAATCCATTTCATATCGATTTTTATAAATTTGTAATATGTAAGAAAATATCAAAGAATTGTTCTTTATAAAAAAGGTTTCCAGTTATTCCAGCTCCAATAATTTGAAGATTTTTTTTTCCCCAATGATGACTTTGGCATCTTTTAGAAAATCAAAGTATCATTACATAAAAGTGGATCCATTTCTAACTATTTTCCATTGATCTATTTGTTAGGACTTCAACATACACATTTTGGGGAACATGATTCAGTTTATAACATAGGATCTCATGTTTTCTTGAGAAGGCATTATTCAGCTTTTAGATTTTCAAGTTTATTTATTTATTTTTCCCCTCTCTGTTCTTCAGAAAGAATTATTTCCATTGGTCATAGCACTCCATTAAGTGCTATGCTTATGTTAGGGCTTCCCTGTTGGCTCAGATGGAAAGAATCCACCTGCAATGCGGGATACTTGACTTCTATCCCTGGGTTGGAAAGATCCCCTGGAGGAGGGCCTTGTAACCCATTCCAGCATTCTTGCCTGGAGAATCCCCATGGACAGAGGAGCTTGGCAGGCTACAGTCCATGGAGTCGCAGAGTTGGATACCACTGAGTGACTAAGCAGCAGCAGAGGCAGCAAGCTTAGCTCATTGGATCTCTATTTTGTTATTTCTGTTTGTTCACTAGGCCCATCCAGTGAAGTTTTTCTTTTCTCTTTTTTTTTTCTTTTAGATATTCTACTTTTCCATTCTAGAATTATAACTTTATTTTTTCTTATAATTTTTTTTCTCTGCTGTAATTTCCAGACTGGGTTATCTCATGTTAGTCTTTGTTGGTTGTCTTACTTTCTAGACAATCAGCCATATTTTCCTATGTATTTATTTGTTGAGTAATTTTGACTTCTATCTTTGACATTGTTGTTGTTCAGTTGCTCAGTTGTGTCTGACTCTTTGAGTGAGTATTTAATTTTATTTTATATATTTTTAGAATTTCTACTTTAAGTTCTTTCTGTTCCTCCTATGAATATTGATTTTGCTTTTTAAGCAAGCATTCAATTTTCCCGAACCACAATTTTGTCACTCTTGTGGGTACAGAAGTTCAAATCTCAATATTTTTTAGCCTTTTCTGCAGTTCTTGTAATATGCCTCAGTAATTCAGACTTCAAGGGTAAGTCAGAATCTGGCAAATTCTATATTTAGATGTGGGTCTCTTTCTCTCTGGTCCTCTAATTTCCCTCTAACTGAGAGATATTCCCTCTCAGTATTCTTTGACTCTGGTAGTACAAACTTTCTTCTAGTTCTTCAATTGTTTAAGTCTTTTTTTTTTTTTTTTTAATAGAATTTGACTTATTCTTTTTGGATATTACTAAGGATGAATATCAAGAAACTATCTGTGAAAGAAGGAACTCTACTTAGTGCTACTGTTTATTCTCAGTTTAACTTTTATTAAATAGTATCTGAGTGCTTTTGATTATGCTTTGTGCCTTCAGGTTTATTTTTGTTTACCAAAATTTATAGGTTTTATGTATGGGAAGAGGGGTCTGATAGAAGATGTTCAGCCATGGCCCTAGTGAAGTATGTTTATTTACAAAGGAAAAGAGTACTACTATTTTATCTCTCAGGTACATTTGACAGTTGAACAAGACCGAGGTTGGACCATTGACCTCTCCCCCTGCCCAGTCAAAAATCCATGCACAATTTGACTTCCCCAAAACTTAATTACTAATAGACTACTATTGACTGGAAAATTTACTTATAAGCAGTTAACATATATTTTGTATTTTATTCTTATAATAATGTAAGCTAAAGAAAAGAAAAATTAAGAAAATTATAAAGAAGAAAAATTGTTTATAGGCCTGTACTCTGTCAATATTGTTAAGTTTACATCATCTATTTATAAGAGGATTGTCTGTTGATACCTACAATATTGTTGTTTTACGATATATAACACTGTAGATAATACACATATATTGTTTGTGTGTGTTAGTCACTGAGTCATGTCTGACTCTTTGAGACCCCAAGGACTGTAGCCTGCCAGACTCCTCTGTCCATGGGATTTTCCAGGCAAGAATACTGGAGTGGGTAGACATTCCCTTCTCTAGATACATATATTACTACATTAAATTTTTTTGAAAAGAAATATCTCTTACAGGTATAACAATTCATACATTGTTGATTAAGAAGCAACAACAGGATTGCTTTATTGTAGCCTAGGATGATCTATATGATTTCTTCATGAGGCCTAGCCCATACACTAGTGAATGAATCACTATAACATTTGTATGGTATACAGTATGACAGTCATTTTCATGAAACAGTATTTGGAACATTAAAAAAAAAGTTTATCTGTGATAATAGGCTGACAAGAAGTTTCTTCAATTAGAGAGAGAGGTATAACCTAAGGTAATGCAATTCTTTGTAAGCAAAGTAAAACGACAGTAAGAAAATAGAACATTTTAAATTTTATATAAAATATTACTCACCGTATGCCTATATAAGGATGGATGGTATAGACATATAATTTATACCTTTGTGACCTACCTGGTTTTATTTTTTTAATAGTTCTAACTATGTGGTTCATGCTATATAATGTAAATATCTCTAAGGATATAATCTTAATTGAATGAAGGTCAGAGAATACATATTTATTGCATGATATTATTGAGTTGTACCAAAACAATAGTTCAAGGTTTTTTTTGTGTTCTTCTGTTAGAACATTGCTTTTTCATTTTGCTTGACTCTCTGTTAGTTCTTATATATTAGGTAAATGAGCCACCTCTCCTAGTCTTGAAGGAATGGCCTCATGCAGGATATAATCTTAATCCTGGCCTAGCTCTAGGTTGTCCTTCAAACTTCTGCAATTGGCCAAGCAGCCTATTTTTATTTTTAATGCCCCCCAGTAGTTGAGTGTGTGTCAAGATCTTTCAGTTTCCTAGAAGAGAGGATCTCAGTCTGTATGGAGATTCAGCCTGATTGGGAACACATGCTCAAGCAGCAGCTTTTAAAGTGTACAAATGTATACAGTCCTGTGGGACTACAAGCATAAGCCATGCTGACCTCCAGAACTGGGCAACTGGGTGGTCTGGAGGTGATCCCCAGGTATCAGTTGCAAAAACTGTGACTCCAGATGACTGTGTAAATTTCTTTCTGGGAGTTATTAATATAAGTATGCTGTAGTGAGGCAGAGGAACACTATGCTGATGGTGCCTTCCAGCCTCTGCTGCTGCTACTGCTGCTAAGTCACTTCAGTCATGTCGGACTCTGTGTGACCCCATAGATGTCAGCCCACCAGGCTCCCCCGTCCCTGGGATTCTCCAGGCAAGAACACTGGAGTGGGTTGCCATTTCCTTCTCCAATGCATGAAAGTGAAAAAGTGAAAGTGAAGTCGCTCAGTTGTGTCCAACTCTTAGTGACCACATGGACTGCAGCCCCACCAGGCTCCTCCATCCATGGGATTTTCCAGGCAAGAGTACTGGAGTGGGGTGCCATTGCCTTCCAGCCTCTAATGTGTATTAAATTAGATATTAATACCTCCCAGGACTTCCCTAGTGGTCCAGTGGTTAAGAATTGATGCTTCCACTGCACGGGTGCAGGTTTGACCCCTGCTCGATCCCTTGGTCTGGGAGCTAGATCCAATATGCCAGAAAATCAGATGCCTCCATCACAGGTTAATGCTTTAAGATTAGCAAATAAGCCTCTCCATCTATTGCCTCCAGGCTGTGCCCTAAGGCTATGGAGACTGATCTTGCAAGCCTTTTGGGTCCTTTGTCACACTATTACAGCCTTGGGGTTTTGCAGACTTGAGTCTGCCTCTTTGGATTTCAAAGCTATATGTATTAGGGGTTCATCTTTTAAATGCCGGTTTGAAAAGCTGAGGTGTTGTAGGGAAAGAGCAAATTAGCGAAGATGGCTTGGTCAGGTTCTCTCGCCCCATGGCCTCTCGCTTTTGCCCCACATTTTGTAAATAATGATATGTAACAGCTGAGATCACTTACTGCACTGAGCATGCATATCACACGGTTTATGTAACAACTGAGATCACCTATAGGACTGCGCATGCCCCTCAGGAGGTACTTATTTGGTCACAGGTTGGGTTGTTGTAAAGCAGCGGCATTACTGCTGCATCACGACCGTGTCTGCGGGGTCAGCCATGAGAGGAGAGACTTGTGGTATGGCTGCCATGCCGGCCAGAACAGAATAAGTGTGTCTGCGATTGCTAGGGCTCCTGGAGTCTCCTTCTGGCCTCTTAGCTCGCGCCTTGCCTACCCTGGATTCAGCGAATAGTGCGGCAGTGGCTACAGCAAGACAACTGGCGTCACCAGCAGGCTCCGCAATACAGGTGTCCAATGTGCAGTTCAAAGCTTTCACTTTTCAGTGTGGAGTTCCCTCCTGATTATGGGTCTCAGTGCCAGGGATGGGGCTTGTGGAGAGATTGTGTCCCAGCCTCCTTAATAGATATGAGCTTTCTCTCATTGGCTCAACTAGAAGTTGCTCAGAATTTTTCTTTTTTTAGAGAGAGGGACTTTTTTTAGAGAGAGAGAGATTTGTTGAGTCCCTGAAAAGAGGTGAGTCCAGGATCCTCCTAAGTAACCCCTGGAACTGGACCCCCCCCAAAATATTTTTAAATGGTTAAAGAAATATACAGTAGGCATTTACTTATGTTCTCTTGCACTTTCCACATTTTAAAGCATATTTTAAAATTTGTGTTAGGTAATTCGGGAAGAATATATCAGCAAATTCACAATTGTAAACAGCACAAGACATATGTAAAAAAAAAAAAAGCATTGAACATTTAGAATGTTAATTAGCTATTTAATATTATAGAGTAGAAAGTCTAGAACAAGACTGGGAACTAGAACTGGATGTGCTAAGGCAAATGCACATTAGAGAGCCATTACAGTAGCATGGAAGGAATTGTTGTCCACCCCTGTGAGTCCACCCCCAGCAAGGGTTCTTCTACCAGGTGTCTTTAGAGCCTATGGAATGAGATTGAGTTCAGTTCAGAGGCAAAAGAGATCTTTATCAAAGAATGGACAAATGCAAACTCCTGCTCTAGAGCAGTGCCAAGGACCAAGGGTTCCAGAGGATAGTTGGGAGATGATCAAGCATGTTACATTTATCGTGCACTTTATTTCTAATCTAATGCCGCCACTGATCTGGCAGCACGAACCAGTCAGCCTGGAGGTTGGGGACTCCTGCTCCAGAAGAAACGCTGTCCTCAAGAGGCTGCAGGTGGGACTGTTTTGTAGGTTTCTGTCAGTGAGGAGAGGGCGGGGTTCTTGCCTATGAGGCGCAGGCGTGTCGCTTACCGCCCCAGACCCAGGTGCCTGGCCCAGCTTCTCTGCACAGGGCCATCGCCATCTTGAATTGAGGCACTGTGCACAGCGCTTGTCCTGCGGGCACACCGCGCTGGTGTGTTATGTGCAGCAGTTCCTCTATGGAAACTCTAACTGGACTTGTTACTTGCAAGGCCTCTGCACGCAACCCACTATAGGTAAGAAAAACCAGCTGTTGTTACTGTTTAGTCGCTAAGTCATGTCCGACTCTTTTGTGACCCCCATGGATTGCAGCCCGGCAGGCTCTTCTGTACATGGGATTTCCCAGGCAGGAATATCAGAGTGAGTTGCCATTCCCTTCTCCAGGGAATATTCCAGATCCAGGGATCAAACCCACATCTCCTGCATTGGTGGGCAGATTCTTTACTAAGCCACCAGGGAAGCCCAAATGAAACTAGACTAAGCCCAAAAGAAGAGGTTAGACCTCATCACCCAAATTACATCTTATTTTTTCACCCATGGAGACCAGTCAGCTTTGCCAGTGACAGAACTATCCATAAATTGAATTGGCAGCTGGAAATGAGCTAAGTGACAAAGATGACTAAAGGTTTATTCATGATTTGTGTGCATATTAGTGCCAAAATCTATACCATGGGAGTCTAGATTGAATAAGGCTCACCAGGACACTGTAGTAATAAAATGCACCATTTTCCTGTTAGTTTAGTGACATCTGTTGATCGAACAGTCATAGTGAATGTATAACCATTGTATATTTAGGTCTAGATCATAAATGAGTAATGATTTCATGGAAGTAATATCTGAAGCCATATATTTGGTTAAACTCACCCAGGGGTAAAATTACAAGAAAAAAAAAAAGTGAAAAATCCATACCTATACATTCACTTATCATCTAAAAGAAGAGAAACTAACACATTCCTTAGTATAGAGGTAAGTATATATTATGTATCTTTAGAAAGTTCGGGTACAGCATATGTAACATTCTGAATATGGGCTTAAAAACCTGGATCAGGAGTTGGCTGCCATAATAGGTCTTATTAGTCAAGGCAGGTAACATTTCAGAACTTCAGTTTTCACCCTCTGTAAAAGTTATCTACTTTGTCAGGTTAAAAGCTCCTTTTTTTTTTTTTTTTTTTTTCCATTAGGCAGTGAAGAAAGGAAAGTATATGGGAATGGGGCGAAGATAATGATTAGCAGGTGAGTTAAAAACAAGGGCTTCAGGTACCTTCAGCTTTTTCCCCAGGATATCCAGCTACCCCAGAGACAGTTCTGAAACCAGAGGGAGGCTCATTTGTATATACTTACTTGGTCATGGCTTGTTAAAGGTACAAAATTCTCCACAAGCTTACCACCCTATGTTGGCTTTGCTTTTCTCTATCCCATCAGGAATCAACATGGGAAACTGCTGTTTCCCAGAGGGAGCACACGACCTATTCCTAAGCTGCTCTTCTCCCAAATGGTAAGATGTGAATCAGTCACTTTATCTTTAATTGTAGTAGTGTATGTATATTCATATGTCTATTGAAAATGAAATATTCTAGCAGTGCCAAGTACTTCTGAAAGTGCCATTCAGACATATGGTACAACATGTTTATACCTTTTGCGGACCATCTGCTGTCTAGGCTCAATTGCACATTTATTTTACTTTTAATTCACAAAGAAAATGGAAAATAGAACTGGCCCATGTACTGCAATTTGGCTGGGCTTTAAGCAGGTGCAAATTCAATAAGAAAACGTATTTGGAACTATAAAAACCTCACTTGTCTGTCCCCGTGTGGGTATATATTCTTTCCAAACCAATGCAAATGTCTCAGTTTTTTATGCTTAGATCTGTTGCACTGTGTTTTAATGGGGTCAGATGGGATGAGGCTAATTTAGAAACCAGAGAACTCTATATCCTTTTGCTAAAGAATAAGGAATGTGTATAATAATACTTGTAATACGATTTTCTTGGTGTCACCCAGGTTTTATACTTATAAGAGAAGTAACAATTATGAAAACTTTATTCTTTCTAAACAATTTTCCTTTTAATATAGTATATGCTGTACACAGAATGAAAATACATAATATGAGATTTCTGTAGGCAAATCATCTTGCTTGTTAAAAATGTGAAAATTTGTCAGAAACCAAGTCACAGATACATACCACAAGAAAGAAAAAGAGAAACAAAGGAAGGGAATGAGGTAATATACTCATGTAGCAATGAAAACATACTTGCAATTTCTTTATTCTTAACTATGATACAAAGTATTTTTCAATAATAAGTTCTTTTCAGGGACTTTCCTGGCCTTCCAGTGGTTAAGACTTCACCTTCCAATGCAGGTGGTGCTGGTTTGGTATCTGGTTAGGGAACTAAGCTCCCACATGCCTTGTGGACAAAAAATCAAAATACGAGACAGAAGCAATATTGTAACAAATTTAATAAAGACTTTAAAAATGACTGACATCTAAAAAAATCTTTAAAACAAATACTGCTGCTGCTGCTGCTAAGTCACTTCAGTCGTGTCCGACTCTGTGCGACCCCATAGACGGCAGCCCACCAGGCTCCCCCGTCCCTGGGATTCTCCAGGCAAGAACACTGGAGTGGGTTGTCATTTCCTTCTCCAATAATTATTGACTCTAAGTAATCTTTTAATAACTAATGTTTTGGGTTGAGTTTTAATATAACTCTTTCAATTTTAATATGAGATAACTTTTTCAAAATTTCAAAGCTATTTTTTTGACAGAAAATTTTTGAATATTTAAATTTGATGTGCTTTAACCTAAAATATTATTCACTGTCTAGGTTCTTTAGGTAAGAATTGGTGAATTTTTCAGATAGAGGCTAAATATATCATATGTCAATAGGAGACACTTCTTTCACTGATATGGTCATTGATAAATGAAGGATATATATCAAGGGTCACTTGATATATGTAATTTTTTTTTATAAAGTTTGTCCTTGAAATGTTTTGTTTGAGGTCGGATGTTTCATTTGTGGCAAATACATACATACATAGATGTGTACATATAAATAAATGATGCCTCAGAAAGAAGTGTGAAGTGTGAAGTCGCTCAGTCGTGTCCGACTCTTTGCAACCCCATGGACTGTAGCCTATCAGGCTCCTCTGTCCATGGGATTTTCCAGGCAAGAGTGCTGGAGTGGATTGCTATTTCCTTCTCCAGGGGATCTTCCTGACCCAGGAATCGAACCTGGGTCTCCCGCATTGCAGGCAGACGCTTTACCCTCTGAGCCACTAAGAAAGTACAGGCATATTGTGAGAACACATAGGTGTAGGTTACTTTTCAGTTTCAATGGCTACACAATACTATTTTAACAGAAAAGAGTGGGGATCCATAGAGATGTCCTAAGGAAATCCACTCTATCAATAAAAGTAAGTCTTGACTGAGTATTTGCCATATGACATGTTGAAATGAGGAATAATACTATAATAATAAACAAGAGCTGAGACTAACTAGTTTTATGTGGAATATTTAAATAAATACTTGCATTACTTTCAAACCCTTACTACTTCTAAAATTTAAAGGCAAAGAAAAATGAAAACCAGTGGCATTGATTTAAAATTTTTGCCAAATCAAGGAAGCATTAACACCTTTAATCAGGGTGGTGAATAGGTTTAATCTCATGGACTGCTACTGCTGCTAAGTCACTTCAGTTGTGTCCGACTCTGTGTGACCCCATAGACGGCAGCCACCAGGCTCCCCCATCCCTGGGATTCTTCAGGCAAGAACTGGAATGGGTTGCCATTTCCTTCTCCAATTCAGGAAAGTGAAAAGTGAAAGTGAAGTCACTCAGTCGTGTCCGACTCTTCAAGACCCTATGGACTGCAGCCTACCAGGCTCCTCCATCCATGGGATTTTCCAGGCAAGAGTACTGGAGTGGGGTGCCATTGCCTTCTCCAATCTCATGGACAACTTCTGTCAATTTATACTGGTCTTCAAAAATGCTACCCTGCGAATCATTTGAGTTCTTCTCTTATGGTCATTGGAAGCAAATACAATAATTATTCATGTTGCCTTCCAAGATCCTTTAAAGCACTTTTCAAACTATCTTTAATTAACAGCTCCAACCATTCCCCCAGTAATATAAGACTTCTATTTGGAGTGAAGCTGAATCCTTTTACTACCATAATTTCTATGTATTCAAATAAGTTAACATGGATTCAAAGTTATCCTACAAAAAAATTAAATCAGCTAATTAAACATCCTGACTTTTCAAGAAATCCTAATGTTACTAGTTTCCTCTGTCTTTCTCTAAAGTGGCTACAGGGGGAAATAAGATTTTAATTCTAGATATGAGAATATAAAGATGGGGCTGAATTATATTTAGTGGCAGTGTATTTGAACTGTAGCTAAATGGGAATAAGGTTTAACATTTGTTATTGAATTTCTATCTCTCAGTTAAATCATACAAAAATCGGCTTTGTTTTCTGCCTTTTTCTTCTGCATTGTTGTTACTATGTGTAACTTCCCAGGTGGAGTAGTGGTAAATAACCTATCTGCCAGTGCAGGAGACATAAGGTACATGGGTTCAATCCCTGGGTTGGGAAGATCCCGTGGAGGAGGAAATGGCTACCAGTATCCTTGCCTGAAAATTCCATGGACAGAGGAGCCTATAAGGCTATAGTCCATAGAGTCACACGGAGTTGGACATGACTGAAGCAACTTAGCATGCACACACCCATACTTACTCTGTAATGTTTGTTTGTTGACATTATTCTTTGAAAATGAAACACCCAGTGGGAATAAGTTATTATCTGGGATGGTATTTGTTTACCTAATAATCTTGACATGGGTCTATATGGTGTACATATAGATGTATTTAACAGGAGTCTTCTAAATTTCAAGCATAAAATATAAGTTTAGAGTAACTAAACTCTTACTGAGAAAGTGAAAGTTGTTTAGTATAATTGAATGTATATTTAAGATCTATATGTACACACACATGTATTTAGATTAGTCATTTATACATTGTATGTAAAATATACATATATATGTTTGTGTATCTGCAGTAAAACTGACATGTGTGTACATACATAAAAATGTACCTTACAAAATTTACAAATAATATATGGCATGGGTTTGGTCAATGCAATGTTTAAGTAGCTTTGGCTTACTAAAACATCTTTGTGAATTCACACAAAAACAACTTGAAATTGAATATTTGCAATCCAGATTCCTCAATTTCTCCTGATACACCTCTTGTTGACCTTGATGGATGTTGGAACTTGATGTCATCAAAATCAATGCTGATATTAAAAGGAACTTTAGGAGCCCTGTCAAAATTAGCTAAAAGGTCATTCTCCATGGCAAACATCAAGTATGTAGCAGTAGAGACCACTGCTCATAAAGCAAGAGAAAATATACTCTCCAATCATCTGCTTTACCCAGGAAATGATATCTCCCTTACTGCCACACAGAAACTTTCTGTTAAAATTGCTTTTTTTTTTTTTTTTTCATAGCTGTAATTTATTTGGCATCTTCTATGAGTCTGTTGCTAGGTTAGAGAGTCTAGAATGCATTTAATTTCCAACTCTAACCCCTATTCATACCCTAACTCATGCTGTCATGGTGTTTAAGCCTTAATTTTAGGTCAATAAAAAGTTTGTTTTTTTTTTTTTTTTTATATTTCTCTATGTAAAGAATGTCATTTGTATGTGTGTGTGTGTGTGTTTATTCATTCAAACAATGACTTACAGTCAGTACTCATGGTTATTTCCTGCTCCAGGGAGTTTTTATCTTCTCCTTCTTAAAATGTCTGCTCTTCAAGATCTTTGTATATCACAACATGCCAAAGACAATTCACAGAGTAGACAAATGAGTCTTAAGCTGTGCTATGAAATCTTGGATTTTTGTCAAGATTTTATTGTATCATTAAACATGAAAAATAATAACTTGAAAATCAGGTACCTTTATCTTTAAAACACTGTTTCATTGATTTCCCTTTTTTCTGGTTACCAGTGTGAATTCTGAATAGAAAAGACTGATTTTCTTTCTGAACCAAGATTTTTAAAAACATATGAGATGCTTTTTTCTTTTTTTCCTACTTTAACCTGTATATTTAGGAATTTAAAAGGAAATGAGTATGTATCTCTATTGTCATTAGTTTCACTAGAGACTTGATTTATCCATTCAGTTACTGGACTTAAGCCTTTCTGTAGAGTATCAGTCCAATTATACCTACCTGTCTTGCAAAATTCCTTTTATACATATGATTCATTTCTTGGCTCCAAAATCACAGCAGAGGGTGACTGCAGCCATGAAATTAAAAGACACTTTCTCCCTGGAAGAAAAGCAATGACAACCTAGACAGCATATTAAAAAACAGAGATGTTGCTTTGCTAACAAAGGTCTGTCTAGTCAAAGCGATGGTTTCTCCAGTAGTAATGTATGGATGTGAGAATTGGACTATAGAGAAGACTGAGTGCCAAACGTGTTGGAGAAAACTCTTGAGAGTCTCTTGGCCTGCAAGGAGATCAAACCTGTCAATCCTAAACGAAATCAGTCCAGAATATTCATCAGAAAGACTGCTGCTGAAGCTGAAACTCCAATACTTTGGCCACCTGATGTGAAGAACCTACTCATTGGAAAAGACCCTGATGCTGGGAAAGATTGAAGGCACGAGGAGAAGAGGACCACAGAGGATGAGATGATTGTATGGCATCACTGACTCGATGGATATGAGTTTGAGTATGATCTGGGTGTTGGTGATGGACAGGGAAGCCTGTTGTGCTGCAGTCCATGTGGTCGCAAAGAGTCGGACATGGCTGAGTGACTGAACTGAATGTATGCATACATACATATCTATCCTTTTGATAATTAAGTAACTGAGAAATCTAAATAAAGCATGTTTCCATACTTCATATGTGTTTTTTCCTTGTAGGTTTTTTTCTTTATGCATATACCGACATTGGGCGAAGGCTCTTTTTAATATTTTATACCATAGAATTTTTGCAGCGATTAAGAACAGAAACCTGCTTTGCACAATGTCTAGTGTGTGCTAAGTGCCCAGTTAATGGTAAACTAAAACCGATAATCAAACATTATTAAGGTAAATCATTTTCTAGCAAACTGTTCCTCTAATGGCATTCAACATTATTCAGACTAATTTATCCATTGAAAACAACTAAAGATGTTGGATTAAAATATCTTTACAAATCTTACTGATAAATCAAAGACTGATAAAATAACAAGAAATCATCAGGCAAAATATAACAGAAAGCAAGAATTCACTCTTAAGTATACATAGAGCCTGAGCTCATATGCCAATCTTGCAGTAATTGAGCTTTTGAGAATCTAATAGGGCAAGGGAGATTGAAGTATAAGCATAAAGCTTTGTAAGGTTACTAAGCCAAGTGCAAATTCCCTAAATTAAGGTTGCACTCCTAGGGTAAACTTGAACCAGAAATAAATATACCCCATCCCAAGCCTCAGAAACTTAAAGACAAATACAGACTTCCATATGATTTAACACCCTAAGGACACATTCTGGGAGAACCAAGGGAAATCAGATATCGAATCTGGTCAAGGAGGTATCTAAATCATCATTGTGCCTACTGGAACTATCAGACACAGATTGTAAAAATAAGTAATTTTTATGATGTTAAAAAGACAAACCTTGGCCATATTTGCAGAGAACAAGAATTAGATGATTTGAAAAATATTCAAATAAAACTTGTAGAAGTATTTTTTAAAAATACATGACCAAATCAAAACGCAGTGATTAATTTTGACAGCAGACTGGGATTTCCCTGGATATTAAGTGATTAAGAATCTGTGTTTCTTCTGCAAGGGGCATGGGTTAAATCCCTGGTCAGGGAACTAAGATCCTGAATTCTGTGCAGCACAGCTAAAAAAAAAAAAAAAAAAAGTATTTAGCAGACTAAAAAAATATTGGACATTAGGTCAAAATAAATCATCTAGATAGAGCATTCAGACTCAAAACAATAAAAGTATGGGATAGCAGTAATGAAAATGTGCAGGACAGAATGAAGTCTATATTGTTTAATGAGAGCCATAGGCAAAAAAGACAGGGGACAGAGACAATATTAGAAAAGACAATAAGGATTTTCCAGAAATATTATATTAGAAAGGCATAACAACTCACAGCCAGCTGAATGACCATAAATCATCAGCATCTACTTTGGAAATTCAGGTATCTTTTTCCTTAAAGTTCTGTATTGATCTTTCCACTTGGCCTGGGCCATTTCTCGAGATGCAGTAAAACACATTTGTAATGGTGCAAACTCTACTTTGGCTTCTGAGGAGGAAGTATAGCACAATTCTCATCAGAATCCTAGCCAGTTATTTGAAGTTGACCTGAATGCCTTCAAGGACCCAACTTTTGTTAAGCTATAGTAAGGGATAGATTTTATATCATCTTTTCTGATTGGATGACTCTGCTGTAGAGAATTGGAAAAGGAAATGGCAGCCCGCTCCAGTATTCTTGCCCTGAGAATCCCCTGGGCAGAGGAGCCTGTCAGGCTACAGTCCATGGGATTGCAAGAGTTGGATACTACTTAATGACTAAACCGCCACCACTGTAAAGAATAATGGCCATAGTGGGTACACAAATTTTGAATCTGTTATCCTTCTAGGAATTTTCCCCAAGCAAACAAACAAAATTATATTCTCTATAGATTTTCCCAGCCAACTGAGGGATAATTGATCTACATGGGGGAATTTCTTAGATATTTGAGGTCTCTTAAGGTCATCACTAAGGTGGAAACAGTTGTGTTTAGGGAAGAAAGGTGATTAATGATTGGTTTTCCCAAAAGAAATATGATTCGAAAGGTGCATATGGTACTCTGTGAAGAACTTGTTTATTTTGTTGGGATTTAATCAGCTGCAGGTCACAGGTTGATAGTGCGGTCAACATAGCCTGCCAGCCAATTGGTAAACTTTGTAATAACCAGTTACTCAGTTTGTGTAACTGAACCTAGTTCTTGTATTTGGAGGGACTGCCTGAGAGCATTGAGTGCAATCTGTCCTCTTTATCTAAGACAGATACTAGGTAGTATCCCTGTGTCACATTTCAGTATCTATAACTAATTTTTTCTCCAATAAATTGCTCACAGCTAAACTTTTAACAAAAAAGGGTCAGATAGAAGAAAACATCATTTTCATAAAGCATAATTGGAAGTAATTTTGAGTCCATTTGCCTTCTTTTGACTATATTTTCATATGAAGAATGTGTCAACCAGGCTGGTCTGAGATTGGTGATAGTAGAAAGATGTATCATCTCCAGGAATGAAATGGGTGGGATAGAATCCACTCATGTGTCTCTAACTGAGATGGGATGGTCACTTTCTGAAAAGAGCTGGATTCAATGACCAAGTTACTCTAATGAGGTAAATTAAGAAGAGGTGAAGTAGAAATCTGTTTAAACTAATTGGTAAGGAAACTGTTCCAACACTTAATAGTAGCAGATGCTTGCAGATAATGGGAAGCATGGAATTTCCATCAAATAGCTTGACTATAAGCTCATTGTTGAATGACTTTTCCAATAAATTGCATATTATTTCCAGAGTACAAGTGGTCTGAAAACCCCAAAAGAGAAAAGAAAATAAATCTTAAAGCCAAAGAATTAAAAAAAAAATTATTTAGAAGTACCAGCTACATTGACTTCTCTACAGTAAAAGAAGAAGAAAAAAGAATGGACTAATATATTTTGTATATTGAAAGAAAATTGTTCCTAAATTGGACATTTATACTACACACAATTATCTTTTAAGAGGAGAGGCATTTATCACTGGTTGGATAATACTAAGGGGGAGAAAAGGAAAATGATCCAAGATGTGACATTGGTAACTGAAAGTGAAGTGTAAAGAGTAATGAAGAGGCAGAGTTTTATATATGATTGAAGTTAAGCAGGTATAAATTCAAATTAGAATTTTACAGCTTTAGGATGTTAAATGCAATTCCTGTGATAAAAACTGTTAAGATTCCTTTTCATACATGTTGATATGCTAATGATTTAAAAATACTGACAAGCCCAAGACTGGTAGAAAGCAGAAATATTTTAACATGGATGCACTAATAGTAGAAACTTAAATTGGAAATGGTTTGGCTTTATACAAGAATGGTGAACATGTGAATTCCCTAAAATCAAGCTATTCCACTCCTCATACTAAAGAAATGGCAGCCCACTCCAGTATTACTGCCTGGAAATTCCCATGGACAGAGCAGTCTGATGGGCTACATTCCACGGAGTAGTGAGGTGTTGGACACGATTTAACGACTAAACAGCAGCAGCAGCAACAGCAGCAGCATGATAAAGTTAGCAGAATTTAGAGAACCAGGATGGATGTACAAGAATAATTAGAGGAAGATTCTGAAATAGGGAAAATTTTGTAAATAGAGTGAATATATAAGTTGTTATTAATTCATAAATATCAAGATAATTAAAGACAAACCAAGACTGCATTTCGGTGAAAATAAACTCGTTAACATAAAACAATTGAAAGAGTTTTAAAAATATATTGTCAGTTGAAAGGACAAAGAAAAATGACTGCCTAGAGTATGGAATCTAAATGTAAAATGTTCAGTAATAGACAGTATTAAACTCTAAAGTTTTAAGGATAAATACACAGGAAAACCATAGAGGCAAGTAAGAAAACGAGTATCACAAGATCAGTGTAATGGTAACTTCTAAGAGTAGCTAAGTTTGTGCTTGGAAAAAGTCATGAGGTGAAGGAAGAGGACTGTAAGTTACTGTTGATATTTTATTTCTTGATTCAGGGTGGTGTTTATGATTTATTCATTAAACAGTATAATTCATTATTTTATTATGTTTATCAAACATTATTAAATATGATCCAAGTAAATATTTTCTTTTCATTACTCTTCCTATTCTCTTTAACTACTGATACATCTAAAAATAAGTATATGTGTCATTACATTCAGGGTCTTTAATAAGTGTTTTACCTATAATTTCAAAAGATTATCACATGAAATTTTTTTTTTAACTTTACAATATTGTATTGGTTTTGCCGTATATCAAAATGAGTCTGCCACAGGTATACACATGTTCCCCATCCTGAACCCTCCTCCCTCCTCCCACCCCGTACCATCCCTCTAGGTCGTCCCAGTGCACCAGCCCCAAGCATCCAGTATTGTGCATTGAACCTGGACTGGCGACTCATTTCATATATGATATTATACATGTTTCAATGCCATTCTCCCAAATCATCCCTCCCTCTCCCTCTCCCACAGAGTCCAAAAGACTGTTCTATACATCAGTGTCTCTTTTGCTGTCTCGTATACAGGGTTATTGTTACCATCTTTCTAAATTCCGTATATATGGGTTAGTATACTGTATTGGTGTTTTTCTTTCTGGCTTACTTCACTCTGTATAATAGGCTCCGGTTTCATCCACTTCATTAGAACTGATTCAAATGTATTCTTTTTAATGGCTGAGTAATACTCCATTGTGTATATGTACCACAGCATTCTTATCCATTCATCTGCTGATGGACATCTAGGTTGCTTCCATGTCCTGGCTATTATAAACAGTGCTGTGATGAACATTGGGGTACACGTGTCTATTTCAATTCTGGTTTCCTCAGTGTGTATGCCCAGGCAGTTCTACTTCCAGTTTTTTTAAGGAGTCTCCACACTGTTCTCCATAGTGGCTCTACTAGTTTGCATTCCCACCAACAGTGTAATTTTTACAGTACATTTAGAGAGCACTGAAACCAAATTTTTTCCAGTGAAAATTTTGTGTATAAAATAACACCCAAAGGCAGAAAGAAGCAGCATGATCTAAATTCCCAAGTAGTCATGAAGATAGTGACTTTGAGACATATGTCTGTAATATTTTAAGAACTGAGGAAAATAGAGATTTGAATACATATGTACACAAGTTATACTGTTAAAAATTGTGCATATAAAAGTAAAACATACTCTAAATTAGCAAAAAACGCCTACAAACACAAATTAATTTTAGGTTTATATTTCAGGAGTAGTTTGCACAAATATATATACATAATTATTTTTTATAAATATGATCAATTGATTATTCATAATTCCAGTTGTAGTATATAATGAAATACCCTTAAAGCTGAACATATGGATTTTTCTCACCTTAGATACCACGGTATTTTTCTATTTAGTTTGCAAAACCTTATTGCAATAAAAAAAAAAGCATATGCAAAATTTTTTTTTTTTTGGTAAACCTTTTAAGTATTTATTTAGCACCCATTACCATGATATTTTTTATAAACCACTTAAACATTTCTTTAGCATTCATTACCAAAATAGTTTTATAAACAGCTATGTATATAAATATATATAAGTGCATGCTCATGTGATCAGTTGTATCCTATTCTTTTTGATCACACGGACTGTAGCCTGCCAGGCTCCTCTGTCAATTGAATATTCTGGGCAGAAATACTGGAGTCAGTTGCTATTTCCTACTCAAGGGGATCTTCCCGACCCAAAGATTAAAACTGTGTCTCAAGTCTCCTGAATTGGCAGGCAGATTCTCTACCACTGAGCCGCCTGGGAAGGCCGTATATATGCATACCTGCATATCAAATTATTCCCATATTATATAAATGATGAAATTGATTTGATAAATTATCCAGTCACTGATTGTGATCCTAAAACTAGTACATGCAATCTTACAATAAAGTCTCAGGTGGATTGTTATATAATTTAGACATGACCAAGAAGTACTGCTTTGATATAAAGGCCGACTGTTTTCTAAAAGTGAGTACATTAACAAGTCAACTTATTTTCCCAGATAAAGGATATACTGCCTTAAATAATATATGATGCCTTAAATAATAATATATGATAAATTAGGAGGTAAGTTAGCAAGCAGGATTTATTTTCAAGGGAAAAAAAAGGAATTGGAACAGCTCTCCACAGCAGATATTGGCTAAAGAGGCATTGCCTAAGGCCATTGAACTTGAAAAAAATGAAGCAAATGTGTTGAAGTTCCCCACACTCAGTATGGTATGAGGGTGAAGGCTGGATTTGCAGCTTACCACAGACACCACCCTTATGGCAGAAATTGAAGAGGAACTAAAAAGCCTCTTGATGAAAGTGAAAGAGGAGAGTGGAAAAGTTGACTTAAAGCTCAACATTCAGAAAACTAAGATCATGGCATCTGGTCCCATCACTTCATGGGAAATAGATGGGGAAACAGTGAAAACAGAGTCAGACTTTATTTTTATGGGCTCCAAAATCACTGCAGATGGTGACTGCAGCCATGAAATTAAAAGACGCTTACTTCTTTGAAGGAAAGGAATGACCAACCTAGATAGCACATTCAAAAGCAGAGACATTACTTTACCAACAGAGGTCCGTCTAGTCAAGGCTATGGTTTTTCCAGTGGTCATGTATGGATGTGAGAGTTGGACTGTGAAGAAGGCTGAGTGCCAAAGAATTGATGCTTTTGAACTGTGGTGTTGGAGAAGACTCTTGAGAGTCCCTTAGACTACAAGGAGATCCAACCAGTCCATTCTGAAGGAGATCAGTCCTTGGTGTTCATTGGAAGGACTGATGTTGGAGCTGAAACTCCAATACTTTGGCCACCTCATGCGAAGAGTTGACTCATTGGAAAAGACTCTGATGCTGGGAGGAATTGAGGGCAGGAGGAGAAAGGGATGACAGAAGATGAGATGGCTGGATGGTATCACCGACTTGATGGACGTGAGTTTGAGTGAACTCCGGGAGTTGGTGATGGACAGGGAGGCCTGGCGTGCTGCAATTCACGGGGTCACAAAGAGTCGGACACGACTGAGCGACTGAACTGACTGACTGACTGATAGGATGCCAACAAACACTTATCTGAAATATGAGGACTAGTTTACCTTGATATAATTCTTGTTCCTCAAAAAAGTTTTAGCCCTTTTGCAAAGAGAACAGATCATCCCAGACATGATTCTGGGTTATTTTTTTTCCCCTTAATCTTTGCTAGCTCTCAGATTTAGAGTATAGGAAGGTGTCAGTTCACTGAAACACTACCGTGAGCATGTGTACATCATCTTCCCCTACACTGTCTTCTTCTAATATATTTTCAAGCTATCATTCACTGTTTCCAAAATCATCTGTATAACAAAAGTCAGTTAAATGTTATCTCTGTAAAAACTTAGTGTTTTCAATGTCTTATAAGAATAGTCCTGCAGAAATCTACAATAAAAATTTTATCCACCAGTACATTCTCTCCTTGTTTTGATCTACAACCCTGCATTAAGACAAAACCCAGTCCCAGTGTCCTAGTCTGTTTGCTATGATAAACCCAAAACCACACATTGTGCACTGGATTTCTGTTTAGAATGTATTTTCAGAACTTTCTTTAGGGTATCTACTTTGGAAAATTGGTAATGGAATATTTTGCCTTGCTGTATAACTGAAATTCTTTGTTGCTTATTCATTTTTTTTTGCTATTCTTCCTGGTGACCAACCCAAATGACCATTATCTATTGTGAAAGGAGAAAAGCCAAATCATTAGGTCAAATTTATACTAAATATTGCTAAATGAGATCAACTTTGTTATGAATGTGAGGGAGGTAAGCAAGATGCTTAAATATATTGTTTGACAGAGAGGAGATAAGTCAAAATTTAGTTTTGTTCTAAGTCCACTATGGAAATTCTCAATATTTATGAAAATTAAAATATCATTAATTATAGGACAGGAGGGCAGAGCGGCAAAGCTGTGGTTGCAATTTATCAGCTATTGAATTTAGGTCATCTTGAATTTAGCAAAATTTTGATGGGAAGGAATAGTTGGAGACAAGTTTTTCAGGGGTCATGTTGAAACAGTTTTAGTCTTTTAGAGACTTTTACAGTTATTCTTTACCAGCATTTGCCTCAGAGAGACCATTTTTATGCTGAATGTCAGAGTCCAGTTTCTCACCTCTAACTAGGAATCCAAGTCTGAAGAACAAGTGAAGTCCATGAGCGTAAGAAATGTTAGAGTTTCAAGTGTAATTTTTTTTTTTCCCCCTAGTGAATTCATTCATCAGATACTGGCTAGTTCTCAGATAAAAACACTCATGGGTCTGGATAAGATACAATACAGAATTGCAGTGCTAAGGAATACAAGAAGTGGATCGTCAATACACCCTGAAGTGCTTCCTTTAGAAATACTAACTTTTCTTAATGCTCACAAAAAAAAAAAAAAAAAAAAAATCCTAAGCCCCAAATTCCCCAGTTTAGAAAAGCCACAGTGGCCAGATTTCCAAGGTTTCATTTCTTTCTCTTTAGTTCTTTATTCTAACCGTCAAATGTCAAATGCCAAGCATTTAGAAACTAAATAAAGTTTTATAAATAAAAGGAAAAAATCTTAAAAATTTTCATCCTTGATGCTTATTAAATTTTATATTTTTAAACCACAACAGATGGTTTAAAGATAGTTATTTTTTTAGCTTTTTAAAAAATGTTTATTTTTAGTTGAAAGATAATAGATTTACAGAATTTTGTTGTTTTCTGTCAAACCTCAACATGAATCAGCCATAGGTATACATATATCCTCTCCCTTTTGAACCTCCCTCCTGTCTCCCTCCCCACGCCACCCCTCTAGGTTGATACAGAGCCCCTGTTTGAGTTTCCTGAGCCATAGAGCAAATTCCCGTTGGCTATCTATTTTACATATGGTAATGTAAGTTTCCATGTTACTCTTTCAATACATCTCCCCCTCTCCTCCCCTCTTCCCATGTCCATAAGTCTATCTTCTATGTCTGTTTCTCCATTGCTGCTCTGTAAATAAATTCTTCAATACCATTTTTTAAGATTCCGTATATATGTGTTAGAATACAATATTTATCTTTCTCTTTCTGACTTACTTCATTCTGTATAATAGGCTCTAGATTCATCCATCTCATTAGAACTGATTCAAATGTGTTCCTTTGTATGGCTGAATAATATTCCATTGTGTATATGTACCAAAACTTCTTTATTCATCTGTTGATGGACATCTGGGTTGTTTCCATGTTATAGCTGTTGTAAATAGTGCTGCAATGAACAGTGGGATATATGTGTCTTTTTCAATTTTGGTTTCCTCAGGGTATATGCCTAGGAGTGGGATTGCTGGTCATATCGTGGTTTTATTCCTAGTTTCTTAAGGAATCACCATACTGTGTTCCATAGTGGCTATATCAATTTACATTCCAACCAAGAGTGCAAGAGCATTCTCTTTTCTCCACACCCTCTAGAGCATTTATTGTTTGTAGACTTTTTGATAATGAAGGATAATTATTTTTTTAAAAAATGGAGAAAGAGACAGCAATTCAGATTCCCTAGTATTCAAAATCAGTGTCTGAAAGTCTTAGGAGTCAGAAATGTGACTCAAAATTTTTGGAAAAACTGAATTCTTCATGAAGCTATCTGCTTTTAGAGAATCTGTAAAGAGTGTCAGTTTTACATTTCCAATCACTGAGGACAGCTGGTTCATGGGCGTATGATGCATTGTGACTTTGGAAATGTAAATGCAGGGCTTTCAAAGATAATTGCTGGGTTAGTAAGACCAGGTATGATCTTTTCCAAAGAGGTTCAAGAGTATTTTTACATTGTTTCTGAGGTTTTCCTTTAGTTCAGTTCAGTTCAGTTGCTCAGTTGTGTCCGACTCTTTGCAACATTATGAACCACAGCACGCCAGGCCTCTCTGTCCATCACCAACTCCCGGAATTTACCCAAACTCATGTCCATTGAGTCGGTGATACCATCTAACAATCTCATTCTCTGTCATCCCCTTCAACTCCTGCCTTCAATCTTTCCCAACATCAGGGTCTTTTCAGATGAGTCAGCTCTTCACATCAGGTGGCCAAAATATTGAAGTTTCAGCTTCAACATCAGTCCTTCCAATGAACACCCAGGACTGGTCTCCTTTAGGATGGACTGGTTGGATCTCCTTGCAGTCCAAGGGACTCTCAAGAGTCTTCTCCAACACCACACTTCAAAAGCATCAAGTCTTCGGTGCTCAGCTTTCTTTATAATCCAACTTTCACATCCATACAGGACCACTGGAAAAACCATAGCTTTGACTAGATGGACCTTTGTTGGCAAAGTTATGTCTGTGCTTTTTAATATATTGTCTAGGTTGGTCATAACTTTCCTTCCAAGGAGTAAGTGTCTTTTAATTTCATGGCTACAATCACCGTCTGTAGTGATTTTGGAGCCCAGAAAAAAAAAGTCAGCCACTGTTTCCACTATTTCCCTATCTATTTGCCATGAATTGATGGGATTGGATGCCATGATCTTAGTTTTCTGAATTTTGAGCTTTAAGCCAACTTTTTCACTCTCCTTTTTCACTTTCATCAAGAGGCTCTTTAGTTCTTTTTCACTTTCTGCCATAAGGGAGGTGTCATCTGCATATCTGAGGTTATTGATATTTCTCCTGGCAATCTTGATTCCAGCTGTGCTTCCTCCAGCCCAGCGTTTCTCATGATGTACTCTGTATAAAAGTTAAATAAGCAGGGTGACAATACACAGCCTTGACGTACTCCTTTTCCTATTTGGAACCAGTCTGTTGTTCCATGTCCAGTTCTAACTGTTGCTTTCTTGGTTGTTTGTTTGTTGTTTGCATACAGGTTTCTCAAGAGGCAGGTCAGGTGGTCTGGTATTCTCATCTCTTTCAGAATTTTCCACAGTTTATTGTGATCCACACAGTCGAAGGCTTTGGCATAGTCAATAAAGCAGAAATAGATGTTTATCTGGAACTCTCTTGGTTTTTCCATGATCCAGCAGATGTTGGCAATTTGATCTCTGGCTCCTCTGCCTTTTCTAAAAACAGCTTGAACATCTGGAAGTTCACAGTTCACCTATTGCTGAAGCCTGGCTTGGAGAATTTTGAGCATTACTTTACTAGCGTGTGAGATGAGTGCAATTGTGCTTGAACATCTGGAAGTAAAGCTACCTAGGTCTGTTGGTGATAAGTTTTTGTATACTGCAATAAACCTTTAAAAAATAACAGTTGTTGGATATATAATTGCTAATATCACTGGGTTAGAGTTAAGAGAATGATGACTTATGATTTCCAGTCAGTGAATTTTTGATAGTCAAGGAAGTTAAGGATGATACCTTAGGTCATGGCAGTGAATGCTTTAAATAATTTTCCAAGCATTATTTGTTCTTTTGTCTTTCACTACTGATAGACATGATAAAGACAATGGGGTTTCTAAATAATGAAAGGTATCATATACAGTTATTGTGAAATAATTTCCTCTGTCTCTGAATAAAATGGTTCATAAGGGACCAAGTTGAAAATACAAAGTCTAGGAGGCTGATTGTTATTATTCATTTGTTTTCACCTTATTTGTTTTCTAGTTGTTAATGCAGTTGCCTTTGCCAGATAAAATCTTATGGCCATCTTGAAAATACATACTAAAATGTATTCATATCAGTTTGAGGGAAGCAATTGCAAAATACCATTTTTAAATTTCACAATAAACTTTGAGGCTTGGTTCTTGGTTACTGCTTTGAGGTTGTCCTGGATTACAAATTTGGCAGGTGGGTGTGTGCCTGAAACATCCTAAGAGTTTTGAGTAAAATTATTCTGCTGCTGCTGCTAAGTCACTTCAGTCGTGTCCGACTCTGTGCGATCCCATAGACAGCAGCCCACCAGGCTCTGCCGTCCCTGGGATTCTCCAGGCAAGAACACTGGAGTGGGATGCCATTTCCTTCTCCAATGCGTGAAAGTGAAAAGTGAAAGTGAAGTCTCTCAGTCATGTCCGACTTGTAGCGACCCCATGGACTGCAGCCTACCAGGCTCCTCTGTCCATGGGATTTTCCAGGCAAGAGTACTGGAGTCAGGTGCCATTGCCTTCTCCCCAAATTATTCTAGCTATAGTGATATTAAGCTGCCAGGTAATTTACCTTTGCTACGGTGATCAAACTGAATAGTTACGTTAATAAATTATGTTATTTGATTGATTATGTTAATATATTATTATAATAAAATTTATCCTGGGAATGAGAATATATTATAAACTGTATGGAGATGGACAAGCCTCTGTAGCAATTTTATTTATGTTAAAAACCAAACTGATTGCTATTGATTGTACTGATGGTCATGCACATTGTATTTTAAAACAAAAGTCATCTTGTAGATAGCTGTTATGCATGCCTTTCTGCTTGTCCATGTGCGTGTATATGCTCAGTCTCTTTAGTCATGTGTGACTCTTTGTGAGTCTATGGACTGTAGCCCACCAAGCTCCTCTGTCCAAGGGATTCTCCAGTCAAGAATACTGGAGTGGGTTGCCATGCCCTCCTCCAGGGTATCTCCCCAAGCCCGGGATTGAATCCATTTCTCCTGTGTCCCCTGCATTGTCAGGCAGGTTCTTACCACTAGTGCCACCTAGGAAGCCCCTGGCTTATACATGAGTATATTTTTAATCTGAGGGCTTCAATATATATTTTTGGGGAAACACAATTCAAACCATAAGGGTCCACTCTTTACCCTCTCTGAAATTCATGTCTTTCCCATGTGTGAAATACATTCACTTCATCTCAACATCCCCAAAGTTTTAGCCCATTCCAGTTTAACTCAATGTCCAAAATTCACATAAATACAGTTAGCTCAAATTCACTTAAATTAGTTACATGAACGGCATTGAGTATGGTCCATCTAGAGAAAATATTTCTTGTCATCTATAGCCTTGTGAAATTACAAAACAAGTTATATCTTTTAAAACAAAATACTGGAGCTCTTATTGGATAGATGTTTTCATTCCGTAAGGTAGAGATTGGAGGAAAAAGGTCTCAGGTTCCAAGTAAGTTTGAAAACAAGCAAGGCAGATTCCATTAGATATCAAGGGTTGAGAACAATACCATGTGGCTCAGTTCCCTGTTCTGGCAGCTCTCTTGGCCCACTGGAGTGCAGCCTTAGCCTCTCTGCCCTGGGAAATACTGTCATCTCTGGCTGCTTCATCCGTGGTTCTACCCTCAGAGTCCTTTATTGCATTCTGTCTCTGACCCTCTCAAGCCAGGCTGGCAATGTTTCTTCTTGCATAATTCTAAAAATCTTGTCAGTCTTCTGAACAATTCATGGGAGTCCAAACCATCAAACAGAAAGGTACTCAATATATCATTCCTGATTATTTACATCTATATTCCCAGGTTCTTAGAGTTGACTGGATCCACAATTCACATAACCAGTCTCATTAGCAAATGTTTGTCCAGCCACATTCTTAGGTTCCAGAATGTACAGGATTGGATTTGAATTTTCCAAATCATTAACTGATGTTTTGTTTTTTGTGTAAGAGTTCATTCCTCAACTTATGTCTTACTTTTGCATTTTATTATAAGCAGCAAGAGAATCCAGGTCACACATTTCACACTTTATTGCAAGTTATTCTCAGTTAAAATCCATGATTGTCACTTATAAGCTCTACTTTCCACAAAATAGTGGAGCATAAATCCATCAAGTTCTCTGCCACTTTTTTTAAAAAATAAGTATCACTTTTCCTCCATGTTCCAGTAACATATTCCTCATTTCCATCTGAGACATCATCAGAAGTACTCTTAATGTTCATATCTCTTGTAGCATTCTTCATGACAATATATGTATTGTCTAAGAAATAGAAGCTTTGTATGCAACTCCTCTTAACTCTTTCTTATTCTTTCTCAGAATTTTCTTTGATGGCCATATTTCTATCAACAATCTCTTCAAGGCAATCTAGCTTTTCCTATTAAGAGGTTCAAAAAATTTCCAACCTATGCCCATTACCCGTTTCCAAACCCACTTTCACATTTTCTTAGGTGTTTGTTATAGCAGACTGTTGGCCTTCTAAACTATGAGAGAATTCATTTTTGTTGCTTTAAGTCAGTTGCTTTATAACAGCTCAGAGACTAATATAGATTTTACTAAAATGATCAAAGTGCTGCTATAACAAATACTTGAGGAAAAATACAAATATAAAATGAAATGCACACATACTAAAACCAAACACACAGAGATATCTATAAAGCACCAATAAGATAGGAAAGGGGAGTATTTTACCTATATTTATATTTATAATTAAAAATAGCAATTACTTTTAAGCAAGACTTTTGGAAGCCGGATGTCACTGAATGGCAGCTTTATACTAATGGAATACTGTGGTGCTGGAGAAGACTCCTGAGAGCCCCTTGGACTGCAAGGAGATCAAACCAGTCCATCCTAAAGGAAATTAGTCCTGAATATTCATTGGAAAGACTGATGCTGAAGCTGAAGCTCCAGTACTTTGGCCACTTGATGTGAAGAGCCAACTCATTAGAAAAGACCCTGATACTTGGAAAGATTAAGAGCAAGAGAAGGAGATGACAGAGGATTAGATAGTTGGATGGCATCACTGACACAATGGACATAAGTCTGAACAAACTCCAGCATAGTGAAGGACAGGGAGGCCTGACATGCTGCAGTCCACGGGGTCTCAAAGAGTCAGACAAGATTTAGCAACTGAAGAACAACAATGTACAAAGAGGTTGTACAGGCAGTAAGTATGTTCACTGTCTGTAACAAATTTAAATATGTAGTAGATCTGAATAGAAACCACTCTGCTCTTTATATCATAAAGCACTGGAATTTCTAAACATTGTTATTGGCAAAATATACCTTCTTGCCTTGGTTGATTATTTGTGTTCTCCCCACTGTTTAAAAGTAGTGCGGAAAACTGTGTCAATTTAGAATTATATACTCTGTAAAATTTCTCTTAAAGAACAAAAGTTAACATCTAGGCATTTTTGTATATTGGCCATGTTTCCTGTGGACTTCCCAGATAAAGAATCTGCCTGCCCGCCAGGGCAGGAGAATTAAGAGACATGGGTTCGATTCTTGGATTGGAAATACCCACTTGAGGAGGACATAGTTACCCAGTCCAGTATTCTTGCCTGGAAAGTCTCATGGACAGAACAGAGTTGGAAACAACTGAAGCAACTTAGCATGTACTCAATCAGTTCCCTGCAAACTTGCTAAACTCATTTATTCAGGTAGCTTTTATGTAAATTTTGTAGCATGTTCTAAGATAGAAAATCACTTTGTTTGCAAATAAAATAGATATACTTCTTCCCGGTAGATTGTAATGGCTTTTATTTCATTTATTTTATTATTATTCTCACTAAAATTTCTAGTAAAATTTTGAAGAGAAATAGTAGATCATCATCATTGCCTATTCCCTGATTTTAAATGGAAAATAATGTTAGCTGTGAGATTTTCCCAGTTGCCTTATATCAGTTTGAAGACATTTTCTTCTAATGAAGTGAAGTGAAAGTCACTCAGTCATGTCCGACTCTTTGTGACCCCATGGAGTATACAGTCCATGAAACTTTCCAGGTCAGAATACTGGAGTAGGTAGCTTTTCCCTTCTCCAGGGAATCTTCCCAACCCAGGGATCACACCCAGGTCTCCAGCATTGAAGGCGGATTCTTTACCAGCTGAGCCGCAAGGGAAGCACGAGATTACTGGAGTGGGTAGCCTATCCTTTCTCCAGTGGATCTTCCCAACCCAGGAATTGAACCAGGGTCCCCTGCATTGCAGGCAGATTCTTTAGCAACTGAGCTATAAGGGAAGCCCACCTTTCTTCTAAGAATGACTTTTAAAACAAAAAACTGAATAAAATATGTGACGATTCTAAATGTTGGCAAGGATGTAGCGCTCACACATTTCTTGAGGAGGAATCAATTTTTATAACCTTGGAAAATTCTTTGAAATCGTCTAGTGATGCTGGAAACAACTTTCAAACCAAATTGTATGCACATGCTTAACAAAAGATACATACAACAGTATCGATGGCAAAATGATGTATAAAAGTTCCAGACTGGAAAACTGAAGTATCAGGCCCAAATTATCAATTTGAATATATTTACTCAACAGAATAATGTACAAAAATTACAGTGGCATAGCTAGAGCCTCAGTCAGTGATAAGCATGAATCTCACATGCATAACTTTGAGCAAAAGAGGCAAAACCTGAAAAACTGTATACAGTTAATTTGTACACATTTTAAACATAGTTGAAACCATAATGTGAATTAATCTGTTAGAAATCATTATAGTTGTTAACTTTTGGCATACAGGCAGCTCTGACATACTGTTATGTACCCTTTCCTTACTTGGATGGTATATGTACACTTAAAATATGCAAAAATCTCTGCATATATGTTGTGCTGAAGTTGAAAAAATAAGAAAATTTGTGCAAATAGATGTATGTTGTAATAAAATTTAGACCTATAAGCCAAGTTTTTACTTACATATCTATTTCTTTCCCTTCATCTTCTGTATTCCTGCAGTTGAATCAGAAACATTCATTGCTTTGAAGAACATGCTGTTAAGAGAGGTCCAAAATGAATTCATAAAGAATAGAATGAACAAGTCGCTTTGTGTTCCAAATTAGATTTTTTTTTGTATTTAAAGCAGGGACAATAACCTCAAAATGAAATGCTTTTCATTTTCAAGGGTCTTCTATTTTAAAGAACCAAAAATTAAACTTTGAATGATGCCAAGATGAATATGTTTGCCATACAAGAGATAAGAGCAAGACCCTATGAACTGCAGCTCATCAGGCTTCCCTATCTTTCACTGTCACCTGGAGTTTCTCAAACTCATGTCCATTGAGTTGGTGACACTGTTGTAATGTCATGATCCATGGTTTATTAAAGTCTGATTATAATATAGAGAAAAATAAACATTTTTGCACTTCACAAATAACACATATTTGTGGCACTTGATGGTTTTGCTATGTCTAAGGCTGGTCTTGGAAAATCATAGGATTTTGAATTATTTATTATCTTTATATGATAAACAAGATTTCATATGCAGATTTCTAAGTGGTTTTAATTATACCATCACCTGAAAAATAAATAACCAATATGAAGTCATAAGTAATAACCAGTTGACTAAGGTAAATAAAAATAGTCAAGTTTGGTGCATGTATGATGCATGTGTGAATAATTGAATCAAAGACTTTTATATTAATATACAATACATTAATCTAAATTAGCATAATGAAAGTTAACAACTTTGGAAGATAATTGGAATTATAAAAGCTTACACACAAATGTAGATGTTTAAATTAACAAATAGCAAAATAGAAAGTAACATCAGTTTTTAAATGCTATTGACATCAAGCAAAAAGTGAACAGTTTTCTTTACAAATCAGAAGTCAACATGCTCATAGAACACATGCTCATAGAAGAAATGTCAGAGGGCACTTGCAGTTTTTAATATCCATACTTTAATAAAGATGATATATAATATATGCTATGATGGTGTAAAAAACATCTTATTCAGCCATCCTGCTCTAGAAATATTTCTAAAATTGTGTTATTCTTATAATAAAAGTAACTTGAATTCAACTTTAGAGTGGGATCTTATTTAGGCTCTACTTTTAGCATTTTCTGAAGAATATTTTTAGTTAAGAAAAGCATAATTAATTTCAATAAGAATGACTTATTGAAAACTGTTAACTGCATAATATAAAATAGAAAATGCACTGTAAAATATGTAACTAATATTAAATAAAAGTATAATTACTATGACCAATTAAAAGAACAATAGTAATGACTTATCCATTGGAGTCAGGGAAAGAGGTTAGAATTTTTATATAATATTTTTTCAAGAAGAAGAGAATAATATTTTTTTAATTTATTTATTTTCATTGAAGTCAAGAGGATAATATTGTTTCAGTTCAGTTCAGTTCAGTCACTCAGTTGTGTCCGACTCTTTGCAACCCCATGAATTGCAGCACGCCAGGCCTTCCTGTCTATCACCAACTCCCAGAGTTCACTCAAACTCATGTCCATCGAGTCTGTGATGCCATCCAGTCATCTCATCCTCTGTCATCCCCTTTTCCTCCTGCCCCCAATCCCTCGCAGCATCAGAGTCTTTTCCAATGAGTCAGCTCTTTGCATGAGGTGGCCAAGTTACTGGAGTTTCAGCTTTAGCATCATTCCTTCCAAATTTAGATATTATTAAATTACATGAGAGGGATAAGAGTTGACTGGCAAATGAACTGATGTTCTGTCTTCCTCTCTGAGGATATCTGAATGTTCAGTTCTTAACTGTTGGTCAAGATAAGGACCATAAATCTATGATGTGTTGTTTAAGGTCCAAACATTCACTGGTGATCAGTTTTGTTACTGCTGGTTTGGTCCTGGCTTAACTGATTTAATAAGCCTAGTGGTGAATGGCCAATGGTCTTAGTCTTCCCTAGGAGTGTCAGCGTCTCCTAGACATGGTCTACCAATGCTTGCCTGCATTGTATTCCTCTTGCCATAATGGCCACTTTGCCTTAAAAAAGAAAGCCTAATGTGAGTGTATTCTGTGAAGTCAAGTCTTTTCACGTATCTAAAGGAGAGAAGTGTTTGCAGCATCTATGAGTTAATAATAAGCTGATTGAGAGAGTGAAGATAAAACAACAAAATATCTCATTCAAAAAAAGGCAGTGTGGAAGGAGTAAAACAGAATCAGAAAAAGGATAAGACAGAGAATATAAAAAGTAAGATGCTAGAAAGTCCTCCAAATATTTGAGCAATCACTGGTAAATATAAATATGTGGAAACATAACTAAGTATACTATGGATTCTTGCTTTGCATTTTCTCTCTTTGAAAATGTTACTCCAGAACTTTTCCAAATGCTTAGATTTCATCTGAAATAGATATTTTAGAATAAAAACATTTTGTCTCCAAAATAAAAGGATGTTTACTTATAATGTATTTTCTTATAGTTAATGCTGGAAGGTTGACCCCCCAAAAAAGGAGATTCAACAGCCTATTTTCTTAACCTACAGCTTCACCATTTATGATTGCAGGTACTGAAAAAGATGAATTTGACATTTCAGTGAGTATTCTGACTCATTGGTAAAGGAAACTGGTCCAAATAAACTGGGCCAACTGTAACTAAGAAAAGAAAAATATGACAAAGACCATCTTTCTCTCATCTTTCTCTCAGCTTTATAAGGTGTTGATCATATGACGGTTGTCTTATAGCACAGATTTTTTTTTTTGAATAGTATTATGTGTCAGGTAAACCAATCATTCTAAGCGCACACACAAAAAACACTTGAATGTTTTTTGAGCTCTTTTCAAGAACTAACTCATTTGAAAAGACCCTAATGCTAAGATTGAAGGCAGGAGGAGAAGGGGACAACAGAGGATGAGATGGTTGGATGGCATCACTGACTCAATGGACCTAAGTTTGAGTAAACTCCGGGAGTTGGTGATGGACAGGGAGGCCTGGTGTGCTGCAGTCCATGGGGTCTTAGAGAGTCAGACATGACTGAGCAACTGAAATGAACTGAAAGATGAAAGTCATTTGAAAGTCATACAGTTTCTTCCGGGGTACATTTTCATAATTCACTGGTTGGATAAATGTACATGAAGGCTGAGAGACTGAAAAAGTTTTGAACAGTTGACACCGGTAAATGCTTGTTGAAAACTTAGTAATGAAAGGAGAAAGTGGGAAAAATGCAGAAAGTAGCATCGACATATATACACTACCATATGTAAAATAGATAGCTGGTGAGAAGTTGCTATATAACACAGGGAGCCCAGCCTGAGGCTTTCTGATGACCTAGAAGAGTGGGATGAGGGGAAGGGAGAGATACTCAAGAGGGAGGTGATATATGCATGATTATGATTGATTTGTGTTGTTGTATGACAGAAGCCAACACAACGTTGTAAAACGATTTTCCTCCAATTAAAAAAGAAATCATGTCCATGTACTTTTCAATGAGGGAGTGGATCTTCAAATTAATAATTTAGCTGAAAACATGAAGTCAGCATTTTGTCTTTAGGATTGTACTTTTGACTTATGTATTGACTAATACAGATGTGGCTGTATTGTTTGTTTGCACTGGTCCAAAATAAGTGTAAGTTCAGTTCAATGCAGTCGCTCAGTTGTGTCCCACTGTTTGCAACCCCATAGACTGCAGCACTCCAGGCTTCCCTGTTCATCAACAATTCCCAGAGCTTACTCAAACTCATGTCCATGGAGTCAGTGGTGCCATCCAACCATCTCATCCTCTGTCATCCCTGTTTACTCCTGCCTTCAATCGTGCCCAGCATCAGTCTTTTCCAATTAGTCAGTTCTTCGCATCAGGTGGCCAAAGTATTGGAGTTTCAGCTTCAGCATAAGTCTTTCCAATGAATATTCAGAACTGATTTCCTTTAGGATGGACTGGTTGGATCTCCTTGCAGTCTAAGGGATTCTCAAGACTCTTCTCCAATACCACAGTTCAAACGCATCAATTCTTTGGTGCTCAGCTTTCTTTATAGTCAACTCTCACATCTATACATAACTACTGGAAAAACCATAGCTTTGACTAGATGGACCTTTGTTGGCAAAGTAATGTCTCTGCTTTTTAATATGGTATCTAGGTTACAAAATAAGTGTAAGCTAGCCATCATAGAAGAAAATGTATGAAATGCTTGGCAATAAACACAAGTAATACTGAAATATACAAAGTGCTAAATAACCCTCTGAATGGTCCCTTTTTATCTATAATAATTGTACTGACATTTGCATTTTGGTGCAGAAATAGTAGTGAGTGAAACTTTTTGTGTCAGTACAAGTCAAGGTAGAGATACCAAATTATGGCAATAGTCAGTTTTCTTCACCACGACAAACTTACAGTTAAATAACTGATACTTCAAGCAAGTATTGGAAATGTAGAAACCTGTGTCCATCTCCATGAGTTTATATCCTCTCAGTAATTTAGGGTTTTGTTGATAAGTTAATGGATATATTTATGAATAGTAAATTATGTCAATATTAGGAAGATTTGTATAATTCATGGAAGTATTTTCCAAATGAACAATATATGATGATACAAATTCATATATGGGTAAAAGACACATTCAAAGATAGCAATGACTTACTCAAGTATGAAAGATTTATCGATATGGTTTCAGATTTCTACTGAATATAAATCACTGAATCTTTAAAATCTTTAAAGATTTTAAATCTGAATCACCAATCTTTAAAAAACTACCTCTTGTCAAGCTGGAGTATAGAATCAAAAATAGCCACAATTATCTGAAAAAGGCTATGAAAATACTTCTCATTTTTTTCTACATTATTTCTAACTTTTTTTTTGTAATCTTCAAGCAGAAAAAAATGAAAAACTTATTGCAGCAGAGTGAATGCAGGAATGAAAATGAGAATCTAGCTCTGTTCTAGTAATGTATAAAACAATGCTATTCTTCTCACTAAATGTTTCAAATAATGTGTAATTTTCAATAGAATGTATTGACTTAGTGGGCAAGGGTTATAATTATTTTAAGAATGTTAATAAGCAAGTATTATGAAAGATCTTAATTTTTAGCAAAATTTAAATTTAAGAAAATGTGATGATTTTAGTCATAATGCAAATCCTCTGACATTACCTTTTCATAAAAAATTTAGCTCTATATGGGTGCAGAAAGAGCTCCATGTTTTTTTTGTTTTTTGTTTTTTTCCTTCTAAAGGTCTGCTCATTTCTGTTAGAGTGCATGTGTGCTTGCTAAGTTGCTTCCATCTTCTCTGACTCTTCGGGACCCTGTGGATTGTGGCTCACCAGGCTTCTCTGTCTATCGGATTCTCCAGGCAAGAATACTGGAGTGGATTATCATGCCCTTTGTCAGGGGATCGTCCTGACCCAGGGATCAAACCTGCATCTCTTACATCTCCTCCTTTAGCAGTCGGGTTCTTTTCCACTAGGAAAACCCTTCTGTTTCAGTTGTTCTAGGTTATGCTCTGTCTCCGCATAAGAATGAAAACTCTCCCTTTAACTTTCCATCTTTCTGTTTGAAGGTGATAAATTTTAGAGTTCAAAGACACCCTCTATTATGTTCTTAGTTACTGTTGTCAAGATTTGATAGAGCTCTTCTGTTGCAAATCTAGGTATTAAAGAATTTCACACTCCCCTGCTGAGATTTGGGCAAAGCACTCTTTGCAGTTACTTAATAGCTGAGAATGGCTTTTCTTTCTTTTCATTACACTGGTGGAATAGAAGTAACTATAACATTTTCAAAGACTTTGAAGAATGTATATCAAGGTATGATTCAGGTTGCACTCCATTATTTTTATTTATATATATATATATTTATCTGAAAAAGGATATATATATATATATATATATGTATATTTCAGTTCAGTTCAGTTCAGTTTGGTTGCTCAGTTGTGTCCGACTCTTTGGGACCCCATGAACTGCAGCATGCCACTCCTTCCTGTCCATCACCAACTCCCGGAGTCCACTCAAACCCATGTTCATCAAGTCGGTGATGCCATCCAACTATCTCATCCTCTGTCCTCCCCTTCTCCTCCTGCCCTCAATCTTTCCCAGCGTCAGGGTCTTTTCAAATGAGTCAGCTCTTCACGTCAGGTGGCCAAAGTGTTAGACTTTCAGCTTCAACATCAGTCCTTCCAATGAACACCCAGGACTGATCTCCTTTAGGATGGACTGGTTGGATCTCCTTGCAGTCCAAGGGACTCTCAAGAGTCTTCTCAAAAGCATCAATTCTTCTGCACTCAGCTTTCTTTATAGTCCAACTCTCACATCCACACATGACCACTGGAAAAACTATAGCCTTGACTAGACGGACCTTTGTTGGCAAAATTATGTCTCTGCTTTTTAATATGCTGTCTAGGTTGGTCATAACTTTCCTTCCAAGGAGTAAGCCTCTTTTAATTTCATGGCTGCAATCACCATCTGCAGAGATTTTGGAGCCCAGAAAAATAAAGTCAGCCACTGTTTCCCCATCTATTTGCCGTGAGGTGATGGGACCAGAAGCCATGATCTTAGTTTTCTGAATGTTGAGCTTTAAGTCAACTTTTGCACTCTCCTCTTTCACTTTCATCAAGAGGCTCTTTAGTTCTTCTTCACTTTTATATATAAATATGTAAACCCCCTTAAATATATATAGAAATATCAATGATTGGTGAAATCTGAAAATGTCTGTCAGTTGCTGGAATATCTTGTCTCCGTGTTACACCCTGTGTTATCTCTGGTACATTATTTAAGTTGCAGATAAAAGAGAATTTTGCTTTTTACAATAATTTAGATTATTATAAAATAAAGATAGTTCTATACACTGCAGTTGGAAGCAGCCTCTAATGAAATAACTGTAAGCCAATTAAAATAAATAAAGATAAATAGTATCCTAATTTCAGAACCAATGATCCTTTTGCATTTTACTTCCAAACACAATATATTTTTGTTGGAATTCAATTTCTAAATAAATATATAAACATTAACAAGTCACTGATATTTGGGTTGTAAAGTGACTCACTAAAAAAGGCCAGTGCTGGAATAAATTTATTAACACTAATTTTGATAAATATTTCTAATATTTGACTATGGAATTCTTTATAGAACATTTACCTATTATTTATATAGATACATCTTTATAAAATTAAAGTTTAGCACAATATAATGAGTACTGAATGTTGGAAGAATGTATAAAGATCATTTAATCTTACTTGTTATTGAATGTAATGGGTGTTAAGAATGCTCAATCATGTGGTTTTTGCATTATAGTAACTCCATTTCTAAATAAAATTTCAGCTGATATAATAAATGTTTCTCCACTTTTAATCCATTTTTTTTTAATCAGGAAGGCATTTTTCTTTCTTTTCTTTCTTGTTTTTTTTTTTTTGAGCAGAAAAATGACTTGATTTTATTTTCAAAGTAGCATACTGGCTGTCATAATAGTATGGACTACAGGAGAGGGTGGGATGGATTGAGAGAATAAAATTGAAACATATACCTTAACATATGTAAAATTAGATAGCCAGTGGAAATTTGCTGTATGACACATGGAGCTGAAATCAGGTGCTCTGTGACTTTTCATATTTTTACCCACGAATGATTTATGCCCTTTACTTTAAAAGGTATATTAAAATCAAACTAATACATTAAGTTTGATCCTGTTACTTAAATTCCTGTTCATATGTTGGTTGGCATTTATTAGACATGGAGAGGAGAGAACGCAAAGTGTCAGCTGCAGCTTGAAACATTAGCCACAAGAATAAAGAGCTCATTAAAATAGCAGTGCTTCCTCTCACTTCTGTTCCTTGACATAATACCCGCAGATACTATACCACTGTTAACCTCAGACTATAATAATGTTACTAACCATGGTGATTCCTCAACAGTTATAATCTGTTTTGCAAACTATTCACCTTTGAAACCAAAGGTCTCTTTATATTACCTTAAGCCTTTTTTTTTTTTTTTCTTTTTCACCTCCTATTTATTTAAGCAAACATTTATCTAGAACTCTCTAAAAATATTGCTCTGGTTTTCCTATTATGAAAGTAATGGAAGTTCATTAAAAATAAATATTACTGTAGTTCAACATACAAGGTGAAACCCAAATAGATTATAACACATATAATTTCAGCATAGAGCAGAAAGTTTAAGATGAATGAATCTGGAGCTTGATTCCTTGGGTTCAAACCCTGTCTCTGCCAGCCTTTAATGTGCATTTTAAAGCAAGGTAATTAAGCTTTCACCGATTCAGCCTCCAGGGGAATCAAATAGTTCTGACTTCATAGGGCTGGTGTGAGATTTAAAATAATTAATTAAAACTTTATTAGTAATAGTGACCTCATAAGCTTGAAGTTGTCTAAAATTAAATTAGTTAATCGGTTGTGAGGATGAAATTAACCTCAGAGTACTATTTAATGCTCAGTAGGCATTGACTTTATATTAGCAATATAAAATAGAGTATTTTTACCACTTTAAACTCATATTAGGTATAATATTTGAAAACTGCATGATCATTTCCCTATGTTTCTCAATATCACTGTTTTCAGTAAATACTATCCCCATTGTATGAAGAAAATATAATCTAATCAATAGTATAATATGCTGGAATATATATGTTTTTTCCATTCTGAGTTTTGGAAAGGCCAAATTTAGCACTCTTTTACACATAATTTTTGCAAGGCAGTTTTATTTCTTAAAATGCGTTTCTACGATTGGGATTACTAGAACTTGGTATATTCAAACCATTTATTCAAAGAATATTTATTTAGTGCATGTGTGTACACTCATCCCTCAAAGCCATGAGGTGGATTGATTCTAGGACCTTCTCAGATACCAAAATCCATGCATGTTCAAGTCCCTTATATAAAATAGTGAATATAACCTTTGTTCTCTTTCCATGTATTTTGTCATCTCAAGATTAGCCCAGGTGGCGTTAGTGTTAAACCACCCCCCACCCCCCTGCTGCCAATGTAGAATACATAAGAGATGTGAGTTCTATCTCTGAGTCAGGAAGATCCCCTGGAGGAAGGCATGGCAACCCACTCCAGTATTCTTGCCTGGAGAATCCCATGGACAGAGGAGCATGGTGGACTATAGTACATAGGGTTGCAAAGAGTCAGATGTGACTGAAGCAACTTAGCAGGCAGGCAGATTACTTATAATGCTTAATACACTGTAAATGCTATAAAAATAGTTGCCAATGCAATAAAAATGCTATGGAAATGGTTACCAGTATGCAGCAAATTCAAGTTTTGCTTTTTTCTAACTTTCTGGAATTTTAAAAAATAAATTCAACTCATGGTTCGATAGAGCTTCAGAAGTGTGATCCACTGATATGGAGGGCCAAATGTGTAGTGGCTGGTATCCATCTCAGTTCCCTTGCAGATACTGCCAAAGTCTCTGTCCCCATGGAGATTATATCTCCTGGAAAATAATTTGAACTTTTGGTACATACTGCCAAATTCCCAAACTGACAAAGCTTGTTTCACATTATCTTTTCACCAATGATGTATGAAATATTGTTTCTTAAATGTCAACCAATAGTGGCTAGTCTAAGCAAGCAAGTAACAGCTAAATGAATAATAAAACAATAGGAACAAAAATAGAAGCTATGGAATAAACAATGAAAAGGCAGAAAAATTCATCATCTTTAGCCTCATTATGGCATGTAGGAGTGTAAATTAAAGACAAGTGTTGTATTTAGTCACTAAGTCATGTCTTATTCTTTTGCAACCCCATGGACTGTAGCCCTCCAGGCTCCTCTGTCCATGGGATTTCCCAGGCAAGAATACTGGAGTGGGTTGCCATTTCTTTCTCCAGGATATCTTCCCCACCCAGGGATTGAACCTTCTTCTCCTGCATTGTAGGCAGTTCCCTTACCACTGAACCACCTGGGAAGCCCAAGTTAAAGATGTATATTCCAAATAAAATATTTAAAGTGCTGATAATACCAGAAAACCATTTTCTCCTTTATTGCCTTATTTGTTATTATTATTGTGTTGTGGGAAATATCTTACCCAAAGAAGACTTTTATGAATCTTAGCAGGAACACAGGTCAGACATCATTTATATAATTCTTTTAAAGAATAGAAACAGTTCCAAATATGACAAGAAGGGAAGACAAATAATTTAAGTATGACAACATCTTTCACTTCCCATCTTCTTAGAATCTGTAAAATGCTTATAATTTTTCATACTATTATCATAATTGCTGTATAAAGATACATAATGTTGACAGGTTGTGGATAATTACTTCCAATTTACAATAGGAAAAATGGTGAGATTAAAATACAATTTCATTCTTTTAGCATATCATTTCAAAGATTTGCACTCTCTAAACAATGGTGTAGGATATGACTGAAGCAGTGGTATGAAAGATATATGATACAGATAACAATACATGATCTAGAGAAAAAATACAGGCTTTAAAGTGAGAAACTCTTGTTCTGAATTTCAGTGAACTGTGATGTGTAAAAATACATTTAATCATTCAGTCTTCTTTTCTCTCATTAATAAAAACCAGTTAATACACAGTACACCAAAGGTCTTCTGTGAGGATTTAATGAGAAAAAACTATGCAAAATTTCATTCAAGTTCTTAGCACATGATATAAAATCCCAAGCAATGGTTTTCCATTGCCATTGTATTTATATTAACCACAGCCACATAGATATTAGCCATTTTTTCCAGTCCCACCCAAGCATGCACATGCATATATCATTTAATCTTTTAAAAATATTGCACAAATAATTGAGGTCTCTGATTTCCGTCTTTGCTATAAAAAGCTTTCTCTTCTGATTTTTTTAAAGAAAACTTTCAAGCTATTAAGTCACACTTAAATCCATGTCTCTTTTAGCAGTGGACATGCTGTCTAATATTTTAAGAATAAATACATGTATTTTCTTTCCTTCTAACTTAATGGATACTTAACAATGAAGAGAGCCATTTTAAATACTGTAGATTATTTCTTCCTCAACTCAAGGTTGAAAATGAAATGTTATATGGTTTTATAGTGGCCCACAATGTTTAACTTATTCTTAAGAACATAAGACTAGAATTGCACTTGATTTCTTATGATCAAAAACATGAGTAAAAGGATTGGTAAGTGATCAGTTGATAATGATTTAAGTAACTTCTTCACAAGCAGCAACTCCATGTTGCTTTTACTTTATTTCTAACACTTACTAAAGGTGTTAAATGCCTGTTATCACTAGTTCAGAATTTATCTTAAGTATGTATTTGTGATTTTCATATTGTGTAGGTACTCCATCTTTGACAATCAGAGAGGACTTCTTTTTGAAAGAATAATACAGTAGGTACAGCTGTCATGGGCTCTACATAGCAAGTGGACAGGTTTCTAAGATCCAGGAGTGGTTAAGGTCAATATCTCAATTACCCTTTGTCTTGTAAATGATTCTTTCCATGTGTAAAGAAAAGTGTCTTGTCAGGATAACGTGATAGAAGATTGTGCACTTAGTGCCCAGGATCTATTTTTCTTCAGATAAACAGAGTGCTTTATTTTCTTTTCTTCCTGCCAATCTTCCTTTCACAAGAACTAAATTACCTAAATGGAGAGCAGGTTGTTAAATGTCTGAACTTTAAGATCCTAAAAGTACTGGCAGTTTGCCACATTGAAGATCTGACACCGACTGGCCTTGGTTTTAAACACTCCTTCCCATTTAGATATTGACAACATAGAGAATGGGAATGTCCTGTTATTTCTTGTCACAGTTTATGTTCATTGGAGAAATCCATATCTTTAGAACTTCTGTTTTTCTTTTCATCTGACTTCTACCAAAGTATTCACTGGAATGGTAACTTTCACAATTCTAGTTACTGTGAAAACAGAACCTGAAGATGCTGTCCCTACACTATTTTTTTAGTTGCTGATCTACCCAGAGTGAATTGGGAATACAGGATAAAAACAGGAAGTAGGGACTGGGAAAAGAAATACAAAGAAGATAGTATCATCTTCAACCTAGCCAATGCTCTATCTATGACCGGTCCTCGCATTCCTATTAAAAGGCAACCACTGCAGCATATGTACATTGGAAATTGTATTTTAATCCAGTTTCCAACATTTATTATCTCAGTGACTTTGATATGAAGAAATTACAAACTCATCTTGCTTCCATTTCTGTATTTCCAAAATAAAGGTAAAATGAGTCAATGTACAGAGTGTGTGTGCAGCTGGTATCCCAGGTGGCACTGTGGTAAAGAATTTGCCTGCCAAGGCAGGAGCTGCAAGAGATGCAGTTTCATTCCCTTGGTTGGGAAGATCCCCTGGAGAAGGAAAAGGCAACACACTTCTTTCTTGCCTGGAAAATCCCATGGACAGAGGAGCCTGGTGGGCCCTACTCCGTGGGGTTGCAAAGAGTTGAACATGACTGAGTGACTGAACACACACACATATGTAGGTAGCTAGCTTTAGGAGATTCAGGAGATTCCCTGGTGGCTCAGGGGTAAAGAAACTGTCTGCCAATATAGGAGATGTGGGTTCCATCCCTGGGTCAGGATGATCCCTGGAGAAGGAAGTGCTCAATAAATGTGCTAATATTGTCATGGCCCTGATTCTCTCAGATGTGTGCCCATGACAGACACCTTCAGGTCCAAGTCAAAAATTTGGCCTGTTTTCTTTTCTTATAGTAATTCTGTTGTGATTATATCATATCCCAAATCTTATGTAGCTTAAGGTATCAAAGTAAAATTTTCTTTCCTTATGCCTAAAAGTTATATGAATATGCAGAATGGTATTTTTTCACAGAGCTACAACAAATAATTTCACAATTAGTATGGAAATAAAAAAAACCTCAAATAGCCAAAGCAATTTTGAGAAAGAAGAATGGAACTGGAGGAATCAACTTGCCTGACTTCAGACTCTACTACAAAGCCACAGTCATCAAGACAGTATGGTACTGGCACAAAGACAGAAATATAGATCAATGGAACAAAATAGAAAGCTCAGAGATAAATCCATGCAGCTATGGACACCTTATCTTTGACAAAGGAGGCAAGAATATACAATGGAGAAAAGACAATCTCTTTAACAAGTGGTGCTTGGAAAACTGGTCAACCACTTGTAAAAGAATGAAATTAGAACACTTTCTAACACCATACACAAAAATAAACTCAAAATGGATTAAAGATCTAAATGTAAGACCAGAAACTATAAAACTCCTAGAGGAGAACATAGGCAAAACACTCTCTGACATAAATCACAGCAGGATCCTCTATGACCTACCTCCTACAATATTGGAAATACAAGCAAAATTAAACAAATAGGACCTAATTAAAATTAAAAGCTTCTGCACTACAAAGGAAACTATAAGCAAGGTGAAAAGACAGCCTTCAGAATGGGAGAAAATAATAGCAAATGAAGCAACTGACAAAGAATTAATCTCAAAAATATACAAGCAACTCCTGCAGCTCAATTCCAGAAAAATAAACGACCCAATAAAAAAATGGGCCAAAGAACTAAACAGACATTTCTCCAAAGAAGACATACAGATGGCTAACAAACACATGAAAAGATGCTCAACATCACTCATTATCAGAGAAATGCAAATCAAAACCACAATAAGGCACCATTTCACACCAGTCAGAATGGCTGCTATCCAAAAGTCTATAAGCAATAAATGCTGGAGAGGGTGTGGAGAAAAGGGAACCTTCTTACACTGTTGGTGGGAATGCAAACTAGTACAGCCACTATGGAGAACAGTGTGGAGATTCCTTAAAAAACTGGAAATAGAACTGCCATATGACCCAGCAATCCCACTGCTGGGCATACACACCAAGGAAACCAGAATTGAAAGAGACATGTGTACCCCAATGTTCATTGAAGCACTGTTTGCAACAGCCAGGACATGGAAGCAACCTAGATGTCCATCAGAAGAAGAATGGATAAGAAAGCTGTGGTACATATACACAATGGAATATTACTCAGCTATTAAAAAGAATGCATTTGAATCAGTTCTAATGAGGTGGATGAAACTGGACCCTGTTATACAAAGTGAAGTAAGCCAGAAAGAAAAACACCAATACAGTATACTAATGCCTATATATGGAATTTAGAAAGATGGTAATGATAGCCCTGTATGTGAGACAGCAAAAGAGACACAGATGTATAGAACAGTTTATGGACTCTGTGGGAGAGGGAGAGGGTGGGATGATTTGGGAGAATGGCATTGAAACATGTATAATATCATATAAGAAATTAATTGCCAGTCCAGGTTTGATGCAGGATACAGGATGCTTGGGGCTGGTGCCCTGGGATGACCCAGAGGGATGGTATGGGGAGGGAGGTGGGGGGCAGGTTTCAGGATGGGGAACACGTGTACACCCATGGAAGATTCATGTTGATGTGTGGCAAGACCAGTGCAATATTGTAAAGTAATTAGCCTCCAATTAAAATAAATAAATTTATATTTTAAAAATTTAAGAAAAAAAAGAGCTTCAGTAGAACTAGTAAAAATTTTTGTAAATATTTTGTACTGCAGAACCTATTATTTCTTGTAGCTATTACTGAATCCCTAATTTTCCAAAAGCTTTCAATATTGTTAAACAACTGTTTTACATCTGTGAACCCAAAATGTCAGTCAAAGCAAAGGAGATGTTGCGGTATAAAAAGAGAGAGAAATTCATTTTACAAATATTATTCTGTTAAATGTATATGTTTTGGAGCAAAGCATTTTCTATTTGAAGTTGAAGTCCAAACAGTTGAAAGCCTAAACAGAACAAAAACATCAAGAGAGAATTTCTTCTGCTTCACTGGCTTTGAGTGAAGACAATATTTTTTTTCTTGCCTTTGAACTTTAACTGAATCATTGGCTCTTAATGAGTTTTAAGCCTACTGGCTTTCACACTGGAACTACATCATCTGTTCTTCTGGGTCTTCAACCTCCTGAAGATCTTGGGACTCGTCAACCTCCATAATCACATATGCTAATTCCTTAAACTCTTTAGGTAGATAGATATATAGGTCACTAAGTATATGATAATAAAATAGGTGATAGACAGATACAGATGATCCTCCATTAGTTCTGTTTCTCTGGTGAACCTTGACTAATACAGCCTCCAAACTGCACTTTGTCTTTTTCCAATGGGGAATAATAATAATTCACACCTCATAGGGTAGATTCAGTGACTCTATACATAAAAGTTTTAGTAAAAGTGGCTCAAAAATTGTGTTTTCAAATTAAAATTTTTATTTTAAGATTTCTATTTAAAGTCTTGTAAATTTTATCTTTAAATCTGAATGTGTAGTTGTGTCCAACTCTTTGCGATCCCACGGCTTACAGTCATGGAATTCTCTAGGCATGAATACTGGAGTGGGTAGCCTTTTCCTTACTCCAGGGGTTCTTCCCAACCAGGGATTGAACCCAGGTCTCCTGCGTTTCAGGGAGATTCTTTACCAGCTGAGCCACAAGGGAAGCCCAAGAATTCTTGAGTGGGTAGCCTTCCAGCAGAAGGCTGGGGAAGCGGATCTTTTCAACCCAGGAATTGAACTGGGATCTCCTGCATTGCAGGCAGATTCCTTACCAGCTGAGCTATCAGGAAGCCCACTGATAGGTAAAAGGAGAAGATAAAATTACCTCAATTTTATCTTAGGCTATTACAAACTCCTGACCAGTTTATTTGCCTAAAGCATGTTCTCCTCTAAAAGCTATAAATTAAAATTCTTCATTTGTCTAATAGTCTGATAACTTTATGATTCCATCAGATCAGATCAGATCAGTCACTCAGTCGTGTCCAACTCTTTGCGACCCCATGAATTGCAGCACGCCAGGCCTCCCTGTCCATCACCAACTCCCGAAGTTCACTGAGACTTACATCCATCGAGTCAGTGATGCCATCCAGCCATCTCATCCTCTGTCGTCCCCTTCTCCTCTTGCCCCCAATCCCTCCCAGCATCAGAGTCTTTTCCAATGAGTCAACCAACTCTTCACATGAGGTGGCCAAAGTACTGGAGTTTAAGCTTTAGCATCATTCCTTCCAAAGAAATCCCAGGGCTGATCTCCTTCAGAATGGACTGGTTGGTAAGTCATTTAGCTTCTTCATTCCCATCATCATCTGTTCCCACAGCTGGAATTTTGTTGTTGTTGTTCAGTCGGTAAGTTATTCTGACTCTTTGTGACCACACTGGCTGAAGCACACCAGGTTCGCCTGTCTTTCACTATCTCCCAGAGTTTGCTCAAATCCGTGCCCATTGAGTCAGTGATGCTATCTAACCATCTTATTCTCCGCCGCTCTCTTCTCATTTTACCTTCAATCTTTCCCAGCATCTGGGTCTTTTCTAATGGGATGGCTCTTCACATCAGATGGCCAAAGTACTGAAACTTCAGCATCAGCCCTTCCAATGAATAGTCAGGGTTTATATCCTTTGGCAGTCCTTGAGTCTGAACCCAAGTCTACTGGCTCTAGAGTCTTCATTTCTGATTGCTTCATGGTGAATCCTGTCAACTATACATTGACTTGTAAATCAGTTATTTAACACCTTGTCTACACCAAATGGAATACTCTTTTGGAAAAAAAATAAGTAAACTGACTAAAAAGATATTTTATTTACAGATTTACCTAGCTCTTACTCAATTTAAAAAGACTATAGGTTTGAGTTTCTAAGACATAGGAACAGAATTCTCAACGGGAGAGAGTTTAGTTGTTTTGTCCAAAAAAATAATGTATAAAAGTGTCATGAACATAGAACGCACTAAAGAAATATTCAACAAACTAATAAATTAAGAATAATTTGTAGAGTGGTTGAAAATAGAGCTCATCTGACAAAGTTTCTTAACTTCAAAATATAAACAAATTTAAAAGTCTTATGGACTTAGACTTGTTTTAAGTGTAGTACTCTTAAATGGAGCCTCAGTTCATTCAACATTTGTTTTCCTATAGTATTTAATGATTCAGCAACTTATACTGGTGGTTTCCATTCTAGCAGTATGGAATAAAGGATAGAATAAAGATGTTTTTCTTCTAATCATATTCCTCTAAATTAAATGTGGATATTATATGTATATATATATGCCTGTATTAAAAATATTAAATAAGTATCACTTTCACAAAATGCATTTGATTTTCTGAACTCTTTCTAGGTACTTCACACACTAAAGGGAAAAACTTGCTTGTGTTGGATGATTTAGCACCAGAAGAGATGTTAGCAAAGCCTCTAATATGTTGAGGATAAAAGTCAGATAACAAGTTTCCGGAACTTGGGAGAAAACATTATCCCTTAAAATGATCTTAGGATTTTAGAAATGTGATTTTATTATATTGTTTTTTAGTCTCCTATATAGATGGGACAAACTGTTCAAGTAAAATGGAAACTGAGCTTGGACGATGAATTGACTCCTCTTTAAATCATTTTCATTCTGTGACCTTGGCAATGAAAAGACAGGCTCAGATGATGTAATGTTTAAGGCTCTCCTAGCTCTAATGTTCTGTGAACAAAATAGGATTCTAGATTTTAAGCAACAGAAAATCATTAGATATCTTACATATGTGACTGATTTGTGTGGCTGTGTAAATGCATATGTATAAGTTTAGATAGAAAGTGGATTAGTGTTTGACTGTAGAGCTTTTTTTCTTTATTCTGCAATTTACTTTTATTGCCAAAATAAACAAAAAGAAATTTAATGTATTCTACTGAATTTCAAGTAATATATTGATTTCTTCCTAACTTCTAAGTAAAACTGTTGTTCAGTATAAATAATAGCCAATATTGCCAATAATTTTTTGCCCTGCATTTTGATGTTATTGTTTGTATCCATTTGTAAACCAAATAAACTGTCATATGTCAAGTGTGACATTACTACATCAATATAGTCCAAATCAAGTCTGTCTCTGTTCTCTTTTTTGCAGGAGATTAAGAAACTACTTCAGTAAATAAAGGGAGTCCATTCAAAGAATGAGAATGTGAAGCAGAATTACCTGAGTGAGTAGAAGAAATAAGGCACCATTTTATAATTTAGAAAATGGGAGCAAAAATGCAAAAATGAATCCCACTATTATAGAATAAAATATAAGAAAATTTTGGAAGTGGATATAGAATCAGTCAACATTTGATCAATAATTGCAAGTCTGCAATCAAAATTAGATGGCATTATGTGAAAACCAAACATAGGTGGGCAGGCAATGTGTCTAAAATTGATAATATTTTATCTTAAATAATTGTTATTAATTGATATAAGCATTTTACAGTAGTCCTCATGCAAATACCTGAGTGTGTACCAAGGCCAGGGTCTGCTTCATGTGTTCCTAGGACTTGGAGACATTTAGCAGATAGCAAACTCAACAATAATGAGTTTGTCTGTAAATGATACCCTCGTTGTTGTTGTTGTTTTCTTAGCCATTAGAGACCTTACCTGTTAAGTTCCAATTTTAAATTATTGTTTTAATTTGGATATTAATTCAAGTTATTTATTGTTGTTTATAAACTTCTTAGTGGTCTTTCTGAAATTCTTCATATTATAACATAGTAATTCTCCAAAAAATATATATATATACAGAAACCAGCAAGAAAACAAATCCAAATTAAACTATAATTCACCAGAACTAAACAAGGATAAAAAGAAATCAAATGCAAGCACTATAAAAATAATTCCCATAATAACCCATTTTATCTAAGATAAAACTGTCTAATAACAGCTCAAGTCTTTATGTATTTTATATATATATGTATATATACATACATACATATCAGATCTTACAACATAGACCATTTTTCTATTCAGTATACTCTTCAAAAAGAAAGTCTTGTGGAAAAGTTTAACAAAGTCCTAAAATAACTGCTCTACAAATGTGGAAACAGGCAAGCAGAGTAATGGGATATGGAAACAATAGTATTAGTTATAAAAGTGCAACAGCCTTCCTTAGGACCTATCTATTGAGCATCTATGTCAGAATAACCCTGATCTGAGGACAGTTTGAATAGGCTAAAAAGGTTAAAATAATTTCCCACTACAAAATTCTATTGACCACATAAGTCTGTTTGGCTTTTCACTGTGTGACTTCTTTTTATTACCTTTTCGCAATTTTAAACTCATGAGGTATATGTGTGTGTGTATGTTCCTATGTATGCTATGCTATGCTAAGTCACTTCAGTCGTGTCCGACTCTGACCCCATAGACGGCAGCCCACCAGGCTCCCCCGTCCCTGGGATTCTCCAGGCAAGAACACTGGAGTGGATTGCCATTTCCTTCTCCAATGCATGAAAGTGAAAAGTGAAAGTGAAGTCACTCAGTCGTGTCCGACTCTTAGCGACCCCATGGACTGCAGCCTAACAGGCTCCCCGTCCATGGGATTTTCCAAGCAAGAGTACTGGAATGGGGTGCCATTGCCTTCTCCTATGTATAGATATAAACTTTATTTCAGATCTAGCCTAATCCCACTTGACAGTGCTATTTCCATTTTTGCGTAAATTCCAATAGACAAGTTCCATTTATGTTGCAAAATAAAAGTTCTAGAGATACCACTGATTTTGTAACTAAAATCATAGTTACCAATTAAGAAGGAGATTTAAATGCCAAAAAGATAAATTATAAAAACCTGAAGACATGCTTTTTCTCAAACATTATTAAAACTAGCCAATTCGAAGAAAACAATAATTTTAGTAAGGAAAAGTATGTAATATGTCATTGAGGAAATTTGTGAAAAGGAGTGCTATGGTCTGAATATTCATGGTTCCTCAAAATTCATACAATGAAATCATACAGTGAAGCCCCAAAGGTGATGTTAGTGGTGGATGAGGTCTTTGGGAAGCTCTTAGCTCATGATGGTGGAGCCCTCATAAATAGGACTAGTGCGTTAAATAAAAAGATCCTACAGATTTCTCTTGCCTCTTCCACCTTGTGAGGACACAGTGGGAAGCTGCTGGCATGAGCCAGGAAGAGGGCCCTTGCCCTGCCAGGCTGCTACCTTGATCTTGGATTTTCTGGCCTCTACAACTGTGAAAAAAAATAATTCCTGTTGTTTATAAGCTACCCAGCCTGTGGCATTTCTATATAGAAACATAAATGGACTAAGACAAGATGGAAAACACTTTCCAAAGTGTCCTTATAGACTTCTAGAAGGCATGGGTATTCTAAATATAAGAATATATAAGAATATAATATTATGAATATATTCTAATATAATAATTGTTATTATCTAAAGGCAATACAAAACCATAAATACCTCTGCATATTTTATATCTTTCTTGAACTCATGATCTATTAATAAATCTGGTTATCTCAATGATATCTCTTTAAGGATAGCCTAACCACATCTCAAAATCATTATCAATGCTTTTAAACAAAAGTATTATTTTTCCATGCCCTTCTCATCTTTTTAGATACAGTTACAAAGTGTATGTCAACTGAGATCCTTTCATAACTAAAAAAAAGTTGATCACCAAATACTTTCATTCCTACCCCCTTGAAATTGTTTTCTTTTTCTATATTCAAGCTTATGATTAAGCCACAATATATGATATTATTATTTCTTCCTGATATTTAAACCTTGAATCAGTTTCCTCTAATTAAATACTCTTCCACATCTGCAGTAAATTTATCTGTTAAAAATTCAAAGAAGATCATATTATTTTCTGCTCTAATGACATTTTTATAACTCTAGTCAACCCAGATTTAGTTCAAAATTCTCTGCATAAATTCAAGATAGTCCACCTTCTGTCACATCTTCAACTTCTATTGCACTGAAGTATCCTCTTCATCTGTCTAGACCAGGTAAATGTGTTTTTGTTGTTTCTGTGATAGACAGAATATCCCCATAGTTATATCCATGCCCTAACACTTATAACCTAAGAACGTGCTATGTGACATGGCAAAAGAGTTTCTCAAACGTACTTAACATTTATACACCTTAAAATAGTGAGATTATTATGGATTACTTGGGTAGGTGCACTATAATCACATGAGCCGTTAAAAGACAAGCACATCTTCACGTGGACTTGAAGAGAGGTGGCCCATGAATAAGCTATTGGGATTGAAAGCACAGCAATGACTCGTCTTTGTTGCTGGAGGGGTCCACATGGAAAGTATAAGGAACTGGTCTGAACTAACAGCCGGCAGTACAACAGGGACTTCAATCTGATAACTACCAAAAAAATAAAAAATAAAACTGAATTCAGTCAACGACTTGAATGAGCTAAGAAATGCATCCTTCCTCAATCTCTAGTAGGAAACCTAGACCTGTGGTTAATTTGATTTTGGCCTTATAAGACCTAGAGCAGAGAAACCAGCTAAGACCTGTGAGCCATAGACCTGTGAGATGCCAAATAGAAGATGCCATTGGCCCTGAGTCTGTGCGAAATTTTATAGAAGCAGTAAAAAACTAAAGTCTCCCTTAGAAATAAGCATTACATTTTAAAATAAACATTTCATCCTATTTCTTCTTCCACAACATATTATATGTATATGTCGATTATGGTAATTTGTATATATTTTTGCTCTTAGGACATATAAATGCTTTGTTACAGATGTTCTTTGAACTAACTAGTATTCCAATCTTCCTAAATTTACCAACATGGGATGCACAGCAGATTTGTTTTCCAAAGGTAACCACAACAATGTCTCCCATTCCATATGTGCTGCTGCAAGGTGATTTGCCATTCCTCCAGCCAAAGGTAGAGTTTAATTTTCTAACCACTTTAAAACTGAGTGGGCTTTGTGACTACATTGATAAGAAGGTATAAATAAATAAAGGGCAGACATGTTTCTGTGTTAGTTCTAGATATCTTCCTGTTAGCTTCTCTTTCTCCCTCTTGGAAGCCAGCCACCAAAAAAGAAATCTAACTACCCTGGAATTACCAAGTTGTGAGAAATCATAGAAATCGCAGCACATGGAAGACCCTGGAAGATAAACCATCATAACTAATTTGAGACACTCTCACTAATTTGTGAGAGAGAGACACAGAGAGAGAGAGAGACTAACAAACACCGTGGCAACAGATATGTGAATGAATGGAGAGAATATTTAAGAATGTCATCATTCAGACACTACTACCCCAGCTGATACCAAAAGGACCACAGATAAACTATTCAGGTTAGTCCTTTCCAAATTCCTTACCCTCAAACTGTGAGAAAATTAAAATGACTGTTTATGCCACTAAGATTTGGAGCACTTTGTTACACAGCCAACTGTATGTTCGTTGCTAAATCATGTCCAGCCCTTTGCGACCCCATAACCAGGATCCTCTCTCCATGGAATTCACCAGGCAAGAATACTGGAGTGGGTAGCCATTCCCTTCTCCAGGGGATCTTCCCTATCCAGGAATTAAACCCAAGTTTCCTGCATTGCAGGCAGATTCTTTATCATCCGAGCCACCATTTATAGGGAAGACTTAGAAAACCTTGGATAACTTAAATAAACCTTAGATAACTTATAACTTAAATAAGTTAATTGGCTAAAAAATTCTGGTCATTAAAAATAATAATGACAATCAGTTCCCTAATGGCAACCCACTCCAGTGTTCTTGCCTGGAGAATCCCAGGGACAGGGGAGCCTGTTGGGTACCGTCTATGGGGTCACACAGAGTCGGACACAACTGACGTGACTTAGCAGCAGCAGTGTCAAAGCACATACATTTCTGGTCTTGTAAGTATATATTCAGAAGTTTGGCTCCTGGCCAAAAATCCAAGGAGTGATTTTTTCAGACCTGATTATAGATAATTTCAAGTCTTTACCAGTAGCATCATAGAACAAAGCTGCCCTCCCCACATTGGCTTAGAGCAGAGTCCATCCAGTGCATTCTCTGAAGGGAGTTGCAGTCAAGAACTCAGACCTCCTTGCTGCCCATACTCTGGTCTGCATCTGCAATTTCTATCCCAGTTTCCTTACTCAGAATCCTTTTTATCTGGGGCCTTTGGCCAAGACCTTCCTCAGGTGCCTCTGCTGAGGCCTTCTAACAGGGGAGAGGGGAAGGAAAACTTGAAGACACTTTTCTTGATTCTGATTCAGTTCTCAGTACTTTCCCACTCCTGCTACTGCTGCTGCTGCTAAGTTACTTCAGTCATGTCTGACTCTGTGTGACCCCATAGATGGCAGCCCACCATTTTCCGCCATTGTTGGGATTCTCCAGGCAAGAACACTGGAGTGGGTTGCCATTTCGTTTTCCAATGCATGAAAGTGAAAAGTGAAAGTGAAGTAGCTCAGTCGTGTCTGACTCTGAGCGACCCCATGGACTCCAGTCTACCAGGCTCCTCCGTCCATGCGATTTTCCAGGCAAGAGTACTGGAGTGGGTTGCCGTCGCCTTCTCCGTTCCCACTCCTAGACATTCCCTTGCCCTTGCCCTTGGCACCTGAGTTCATCAAACTATAGGAAACTTTTATTCCAGGCTCTCTCTTCAGTGATACCATGCCCTTGACTGGACTGGTCCAATGGACCTTCAATAGGGGAAAATTGGAAGAGGAGGTGTACGTGTTTTCTCTGGTTTAACTGCCAGCTTAAACTATTATGGTTCGTGATTAAAGGCTTAACTGTTACTTTCAGTTTGGCTTGTTGTTTTACAGACAGCTGACAACTCAGGTCTTTCTCTCCAACTCAGCTGAGTCCCTGACATATCTTATTAGTGAAGATAGCTGATGGTTTTTGTCAGGGTATGCTGTGTTATGAGGTTTTATATTGAAATATCAGCCCCTAAATCTCAGTAGCCAAAGCAATGGAAGATTACTCTTCACCCACTTGACACATCCTTCATGGGGCATCGGATTATTGCTCAACACAGTCCCTGGGGGACCTGAATTGACAGAAGAGCTACCATTTTAGCTTTACTGGTTACTAAGTGACAGACAAAGTATGTCCTGGAGGATCTTGCATTAGCAATTAAAAACTGTGACCCAGACATGGCACTTATCTCTTCTGAACACACTCACTCACTTACTCATCAACTCTAGAGGGGCCAAATAGTATAACCATATCGTATTTCTGGAGTCTGTAAGTCAGAACTATTTGGCAGACAGTTGTTAAAACTAACTCTCTGAAAATAACTTTCTTGTTAATATCCATTCTCGTCCCTTAGAAGGTGTATTGCCTACTTCCAGGAACTCTACAAATTATTCAAAGTGAGGTTCCGTGGGTTCTGCTGAGTCATTTTCTGATTAAATAATTCATTCCCAAGTCTCAATGCTCATGTTAAAACTGTGTAATCAGTAAGGAGTCATGATCATGAAGTTGAGAGGGGAAGCTTGGTCAGAGTTTCTTCGTTGCAAATAATGAACTCAAAGCCATTGCTTTTTTTGTGTTCATGGTTATGGGGTAAATATTTAAGATCCTCAGCTACAGCATCTGATTGACTAAGTGCTAATTATCACCTGGAAGTGGATGAAAGCATTGGGAAAAGGGTTGATCCAATAAAAGGACCCTCTGGGGACTCCCCTAGGATTCTCCACTGTGAGAATAGGCACTGAGATTTACAAGTCTATCAAGGTTACACAAATTGAGGTGCAGTGATTCTCCAAAGGAAATTGGAGTTAGAAATGAGAACTGTAAAACAGCAAATAACAACTAATGTTGCTGGTAAGTCACTTCAGTCGTGTCCGACTCTGTGTGACCCATAGACGGCAGCCCACCAGGCTCCCCCGTCCCTGGGATTCTCCAGGCAAGAACACTGGAGTGGGTTGCCATTTCCTTCTCCAATGCATGAAAGTGAAAAGTGAAAGTGAAGACACTCAGTCATATCTGACTCTTAGCGACCCCATGGACTGCAGCCTACCAGGCTCCTCCGTCCATGAGATTTTCCAGGCAAAAGTACTGGAGTGGGGTGCCATTGCCTTCTCTGAGCAACTAATGTTAGGGAATAAAATTTGCTCAAGGCCAATTTTTACTTACAAGTTATCCCTGATTCATTTACTGAAAACAGTGCATTCTAAGGCAAAACATATTTAGTATGACCTTCTTTTCTCAAGGTGAAACACACAAACTCGTAGTCTACAGAAAATTCTCCATATCCTTGATGACAGAGATTGCCTTGCTCATTCTGGAATGTCCCCTGTGACTTGCTCCCTGACTAAATATCTGAGCCAAAGTCACTTCCTATGATGACAGCAGGTAATTGGAAAATCTCCACAGAAACATCATCACATTGAAGTTGATACTAAATTAGAACAATGCTGTTTGGCTTGATAGGAGTTGAAGCCATGTTTCTGGCATATAATAGATCTCCTATCAGTACCCTTCAAGAAACTCCCTGAAAGCATTAACTACGCTGTTCTTTCAGAAACTTGGTCAGATATAGAACTCTAAAAATAAAAGAGAAGTGTATTCTTTATTTTAGGACATAATGTGAATCCATGTCATTTATTAAAAACTTGTGACTTTGGTTAAGAAAAACGCCTTCTACACTGAATCCATGAATGGATACAAAGAGAGAGTTGTTAAAATCAGTGATTATGACAGAATACTGATTTAGAATACAGCTACTGTGTCAAGTGGAATCAAGGACCACAGGGTCTCTTAGATCCATAGAAATCCCCTGAAACCTTTGCCCTTTCCCCATAATAACTTGAGTGATTATAAAGGGAAGACACTAGTTATTGGAGGATCCTATACTTAAAGGGGAACCATCCTGACTCTTTCAGGATAATGTATTGTCAGTAATGCCTAACGCAGCTCCCGACATCGCTTTAGGCATTACTGACAATTTATGTGCTTTTTTTTTTTTTAATGTTTCTTTGGTTAGTTCATTGATTTTAATGTATAGCAGAACCATCATTTTCTTTGTGGACAAATATCATAATCAAGCAACATGAGGATAACTAGACCACCATGAATGAGCTTAAATACTAATTTAATATGATAAACTAGATCTGAAGTGGACACATGATTGAACATTGTCACCTTTGGTATTTTTCCCAAATGCTTTAGTAAATTTCCAAGATCCCATGAAAAGTAAATAGGTAATAAATTTATGATCCAAATGTAGATCTTCTGGTATGTAATCTAGACTTTTAAATAAGTTATACTTATTTAGTTTTATTGTTATTGTTTATTAACTTATTTATCATTGTTACAACTGCTTCATTGAAACATTTATGATATATAATTTGATGATAAACAATATTTAACCCTTGCAAAAAACAATAAAATTAGTATAAAAAATAAATTGAGTAGGTTACTTGGCCTAACCAAGTTTTGGTTGCCTTCCTACTAAAATGGGGTAGAAAGAAATTAAGTTATCTGTGTTATAGCGTCTGTTACAGAAGCTGGCATCAGATCAGATCAGATCAGTCCCTCAGTCATGTCCGACTCTTTGTGACCCCATGAATCGCAGCACGCCAGGCCTCCCTGTCCATCACCAACTCCCGGAGTTCACTCAGACTCACGTCCATCGAGTCAGTGATGCCATCCAGCCATGTCATCCTCTGTCGTCCCCTTCTCCTCCTACCCCCAATCCCTCCCAGCATCAGAGTCTTTTCCAATGAGTGAACTCTTCGCATGAGGTGGCCAAAGTACTGGAGTTTCAGCTTTAGCATCATTCCTTCCAAAGAAATCCCAGGGCTGATCTTCTTCAGAATGGACTGGTGGGATCTCCTTGCAGTCCAAGGGACTCTCAAGAGTCTTCTCCAACACCACAGTTCAAAAGCATCAATTCTTTGGCGCTCAGCCTTCTTCACAGTCCAACTCTCACATCCATATACATGACCACAGGAAAAACCATAGCCTTGACTAGACGAACCTTTGTTGGCAAAGTAATGTCTCTGTTTTGAATATGCTATCTAGGTTGGTCATAACTTTTCTTCCAAGGAGTAAGCGTCTTTTAATTTCATGGCTGCAGTCACCATCTGTAGTGATTTTGGAGCCCAGAAAAATAAAGTCTGACACTGTTTCCAGTGTTTCCCCATCTATTTCCCATGAAGTGGTGGGACCGGATGCCATGATCTTCGTTTTCTGAATGTTGAGCTTTAAGCCAACTTTGTCACTCTCCACTTTCACTTTCATCAAGAGGCTTTTGAATTCCTCTTCACTTTCTGCCATAAGGGTGATGTCTCTTCAATAAAGTTGTCTTCTCCTCCCTGCTTTTTCCTGCTTTCTCTTCCTTGATCTTTATTCTCATTTCCCCTTTCTTCCTTTCCTTTGCCAAACTTTATGTTCCTTGGGTTTGTTTGAATTCATAATTCTATGAATTATTATATTTTATTTTAAAGACTTCATGTATAGTTTAACTATCTAGTAAAAAATCAAACACCTATAAGAGAAAAATGCTCAAATTGACAAATTTTTTAAAATAGTTTTATTTCTAAAGCTGTTGCTGTTACTGCTTTATATTGACATTTGAAACAATATATTTTAAAACATGTATTCTTTATGTGTTCTCTGATTTAATCCATCAACAAAGATTTGTTAAGGAGTGTTTGTAACCCTGAATATGGTCATTTAGTGGTAATTAAATGCAAATGTTTAAATGTAAAGACCAGTGCAGTTTATTTAATTCTTAATCTACATGAAAATAATTTCTCTGTTGCTAAGGATAAACATTTTCATTGAGTTTCCAATATTTTTCAAGTTAAAAACGTATTAAAATTTAGAGTTTATTAAATTATGTAGTACACTAGATTAATATTGAATATAAGTCATATTGCCCAGATTAAAGCAGAAATATATACTGAAGTTACCATTATAGAAGTAGCCATATTTCCTGAATCCTATACCTGATGTAACTCTTATACATCACTAGATGGCACTCTAAATTTAGACTGTGACAAATGTGTTTTCAACCAGAAGTACATTACTTGTGGTTTATAAAGAAGAATTCATCATACGAAATAAACAAATGATCTACCTTCCTCCCTATAAACAAAGTTAAGATTTCCTCTACTACTTACTGGTGATGAGTAAGAAAACCTACAGTACTTAATTAAAACAATTTTACAATGCCAAAGTATATGATGAAAGACTAAACTAAAAAGAGGATATGCAGGTAACTTTTAAATGTTTCTCATAAATTTTTCAAACCTTATTTTTAATTGTTAACTTTAAGGCTTAATTTATATGTATATATCCAGTAATATAGAAATAAAGTATATTTATTTCTGTAAAAAGAGATGACTTACTGTTTAAAAAGCTGCCTAGCTTCTTAAAAACTTTTTTTTTAATTTACAAGTAGATATACAAATAGACTGGATACAATAAAAATGAAAGTACTACTATTAAAATATGTTTTCCTAATCAAATATAATTAGGGGTTTCCCCAAATAGACAGTGAAAACTTATGTGATTGTTTTCTCAGATGTAAATTCATCAAATTCTTAATTTCTCTAGAGTATTTTTAGTTTCATGAAAAGACTAAGTTCATACTTGTCTTACTTTCCTACGTAAGTGATTGCTTCCCATATAAAGTGATACGACTGAACCTTTGGAAACGTTATCGTGATCATTTGAAAAGTAACCAGCCAATGATCTTATGACCCCAGCATAATTGAAGCCGTCAGCTATTCTCTGTCCAGGAACAAGGCCCTGGATGGTTAGCAGAAGGGGCGATGAGGTGGCTCGGCCTCACATTCAGGCTGTCAATTAGACTGCATTAAGGAACACTTTTAGCAGGGTTAATGCCATTGCTAGAGAAAGGCAGGCATCTGAAGATAGCCAGTACTTAGAAATATTCTACATTAGAAACCAACTTCTCCATGGATGGAAGTCAATGTATTTATCTCTTACTCTATGGTAAGGTCATGGCTCCAATTACAATGTAAAAACGCATGAATTCTGAACGGTTTTCCTTTGCTGAAGACCACAGATTTTTTTTTTTTTTCTTTTCCTGACTGCACACTAAAGATCAACTTTTTAATTGTCTGGGTCAGATATGTGGGAAATAGCTATTATATTCTTCCCTTCCAGAGTAAAGAATGAGATCTTTGAATAAAATCCCTTCTGAAAAAATGGAAAAAAAAAATGTGGAGCTCTGTTGCACTGCAGCAAAGTTTGTTTTTCACTAAGTCTCTATATTTTGAGAGGAAGGGAAAAATCCATCACTGTTAACACTGATAAATGGGTAGAATTTTAATATTCATATTTCTGATTCAATTACAGTTACTGTGACATAAAAGGAGATGGCAAACTATTATGTTACTTTGGGATATATGAAATCCATACAAAACCCATAAGGGGGAAAAATATTCTTAGAATTGTTATTTTCTTTAAATACTCCAAAAATGTTCTAGTGCATTATGAAATATAAAATGAACTTATTTTAAATTCTCACTTCATTTGAAGCTAAAATTTATCTTTGTCAATACTGATCTGTTATAGAGATAGTAGGAGATCAAGAATTCAGGGAAATATATTATTATAATTGTGAAGAAAAAAATTAAAACAAATATTCACTTACCAATGTTAAATTTACTGATATTTGGTGTTGGATGCAATAAAAGGGCTATAAAATTAAAACGCTTTGTTAAAAAAATAAATTATATTGTTCAAATTGTCATAAATTAAGAGAAATAATAGTTTCAGAAAATAAAACTTTAAGAAAGATATGTAAAACAAGCACAAGCTTTGGCCCGAAATTCTTCTCAGAAATCAAATTGGAAGCTACCAATGCCAAAATTCAATGCATCAGTGTATCAGAAGTCTTTCTAATAACCACAAGGATATTTGTCAAAAGAATGAGGGACTTGGAATTAGACAACCTGGATTTGAATCCTAACTTTGTTCTTGCTAGCTTTTAGAATTTGGACAAATGATTTAATCTACTTAAGCCTAGGCATCTCTTGTCCTAAAATAATAAAACATAGCACCTAAACAATCCTATCATCAACTGCTTATTTGGCTGATGGCCTAGAATTGAAATGTCTGGAAAACATGACCAAGCATTCATTTTATAGATTAACTCTAGTTTCTTCAGGGATATAACTGTTTATTTTTATGGCCCTTCTTCAAATTCCAATTCAGCTGTAGCATTGTTCCAAATTCTGTCAATAGTAGGATTTAAAACACACCCCAGATTTTCTTAGAATAGAGTAGAAACATATATTTGAATTATTTTAAAATGCAGCAAGTAACTCTTTTTATTACATAATGTTCTATATATTCTAAAATGTATTTGAGGCAGATACATATATCATTTACTCTAAAATACACCTGGTTAATATGTTTTGTAAGTTGGATCACTTACCATTATCTTTAGCAACCCAAGAATTTACAAGATTTAGGCTACAGGGTTTTTTGTTGTTGTTGTTGTTATTTTTTTCTTTAACCAATCAATATAAAAACTAAAAAAAGATACTTCCTTGATAAAGAATCCCTGTAGCAATGTAGAAGACACCAGTTTGATCCCTTGTCTGGGAGGATCCCACAAGCTGCAGAGAACCTAAGCCCATGCACCGCAACTATTGAATCTGTGTTCTAGAGCATAGGAGCCATAACTACTGAGCCTATATACTGCAGTAACAAAGCTTGTGAACACTAGAGTCTGTACTCTGCAATAAGAGAAGCCACTGCTTAAAACTCAACGTTCAAAAAACTAAGATCATGGCATACTGTCCCATCAGTTCATGGCAAATAGATGGGGAAACAATGGAAACAGTGAGAGACTATTTTCTTGGGCTCCAAAATCACTGCAGATGAGGACTGCAGCCATGAAATTAAAAGATGCTTGTTCCTTGGAAGAAAAGTTATGACCAACCTAGACAGCGTATTAAAAAGCAGAGACATAGCTTTGCTGACAAAGTTTGGTCTAGTCAAAGCTATGGGTTTTTCCAGTAGTCATGTATGGATGTGAGAAGAATACTCAGTCGTGTCCAACTCCTTGTGATCCCATGGACTGTACAGTCCATGGAATTCTCCAGGCCAGCATACTGGAGTGATTAGCTTTTCCCTTTCCCAGGGGATCTTCCTAACTCAGGGATCAAACCCAGGTCTCCTGCATTGCAGGCAGATTCTTTATCAGCTGAGTCACAAGTTGGACTAAAAAGAAAGCTGAGAATCAAAAATTGACACTTTTGAAACGTGGTATTGGAGAAGACTCTTGAGAATCTCTTGGACTGCAAGGAGATCAAACCAGTCAATCCTAAAGGAAATCAGTCCTGATTATTCATTGGAAGGACTGATGCTGAAGCTGAAGCTCCAATACTCTGGCCACCTGATGCAAAGACTGACTCATTGGAAAAGACCCTGATGCTGGGAAAGATTGAAGACAGGAGGAGAAGGGGATGACAGATGTGAGATGGTTGGATGGTATCACCGACTCAATGGACATGAGTTTGAGCAAGCTCTGGGAGTTGTTGATGGACAGAGAAGCCTGGCGTGCTGCAGTCCATGGGGTCACAAAGAGTTGGACATGAATGAGTGACTGAATTGAACTACAGTAAGAAGCCCATGCACCACAACTAGAGAATAGCCCCTAGTCCCTGCAAATAGAAAAAGCCCATATGCAGTAACAAAGACTCAGCACAGCCCAAATAAATTAAATTTTTAAAATACTAAAATTTATGTAAATTATTTAAAAAGAGAATATGAAAATACAGTAAGCATGTATTTTTTTTCTCTTGTGAGTCCCTTGGACAGCAAGGAGAGCAAACCAGTCAATGCTAAAGACAATCAACCTGAATAATCTTTGGAAGGACTGTTTAAGGAGCTCCAGTATTTTGGCCACCTGATGCAAAGAGCTGACTCATTGGAAAAGAACATAAAGCTCAGAAAGATTGAAGGCAGAAAGAGAAGGGGGTGTGACAGGATTAGATTGTTGGATGGCATCATTGACTCAATGCACGTAAGTTTGAGCAAACTCTGGGAGATAGTGAAGGTCAGGGAAGCCTGATATGCTGCAGTAATGGAGTTGGAAAGAGTTGGACATGACTGAGTGACTGAACAACAACAACAATTATTTATTCTAAGTTATTGAACATGAATAGCATACTGGAGCTCAAGCTGGGCTCAGACAAATCTGATTCTACTACTTGATGATATTTTCTAAGCTTTTGTTGATCAAAATATTACTTCACAGAACTGTAGCATCCACACCAACTGGGAACTTGTAACAAATGCACTCTTTTCAGGTCCCAAACCATACCCACTTCAGTTTAGCAACATCTGCAGTTGATTTATAAATACAAGTTTTGAGAAGCATTGCTGTTTATGTAATTTATGTAGGTTCACAAACTAAATGACCTATTCTATTAATTACATCTTTGTCATCATTTTTAAAGGACCTGTAGAGTGCAATAATCTGTCAGGCAAAACTGTTTATGCCAGAGTAGCTTTAACCAACTTTTCTAAAGAAATAGAAAGTTGGAACTTATGTATTTATGTTATATATAGGATGTTAACCAATTAGACAAGTTGAAAAATTCCTTTCCATACAAAGAGCAAAAGAAATCATTCAACTACTGATTTTCCTGAAATGAAAAATCATTGAATATATATGACTTACATCTCTGTGTATCAGTCTGTTTCTTTCTGAAACAGTGGTTTCAGTGTGTATATATATATATATATATATATATATATATATATATATATATATATGAACACACAATGGTTTGGTCACTCACCTAGGGCCAGATATCCTGTAACATGACGTCAAGTAGGCCATAGGAAGTGTTAACTACAAGCAAAGCTACTAGAGGTGATGGGATTCCAGCTGAGTAATTTTAAATCCCAAAAGATGATGTTGTTTAAAGTGGTGTGCTCAATATGTCATCAAATTTGGAAAACTCAGCAGTGGCCACAGGAAGGAAAAGGTCAGTTTTCATTCCAATCCCAAAGAAAGGCAATGCCAAAGGCTGCTGAAACTACCATACAATTATACTTATTTCACATGCTAGTAAGGTAATGCTCAAAATCCCTTAACTGCTGCTGCTGCTAAGTCACTTCAGTTGTGTCCGACTCTGTGCGACTCCATAGACGGCAGCCTACCAGGATCCTCCGTCCCTGGGATTCTACAGACAAGAATACTGGATTGGGTTGCCATTTCCTTCTAAAATGCATGCATGCATGCTAAGTCACTTCAGTCATGTCCAACTCTGTGCAACCCGACAGACAGCAGCCCACCAGGCTCCTCTATCCCTGGGATTCTCCAGGTAAGAATACTGGAGTGGGTTGCCATTTCCTTCTCCAACTAGGTGTCAGCAATATGTGAACCTAGAACTTCCAAATATACAAACTGGGTTTAGAAAAGGTAGAGGAAGCAGAGATTAAATTACCAACATTCACAAGATCATAGAAAAAAACAAGGGAATTCCAGAAAAACAACGATTTCTGCTTAATTGACTACACTAAAGCATTTGACTGTGTGGAATATGACAAACTGGAAAATTCTTAAAGATATGGGAATACCTGAACACCTTACCTGTCTTCTGAGAAAATCTGTATACGGGTCAAGAGACAACAGTTAGAACAGGACATGGAACAACTGACTGATTCAAAATTGGGAAAGGAGTATGACAAGGCTGTGTATTGTTGCTTGTTTATTTAACTTATATGCACAGTATATCATGTGAAATGCCGAGCTGGATGAATCCAAGTTGGAATCAAGATTGCAGTAAGAAATATCAACAACCTCAGATATGAAGATGATACACTCTATGACAGAAAGTGAAGAGGAACTAAAGACCGTCTTGATAAATGTGAAAGAGGAGAGTGAAAAACTTGCTTAAAACTCAACATTCATAGTTTTATATATATAGGTCTTTAGTTTCTTTAGGTAGATATATTCCTAAGTATTTTATTCTTTTCGTTGCAATGGTGAATGGAATTGTTTCCTTAATTTCTCTATTTTCTTGTTATTAGTGTATAGGATGCAAGGGATTTCTGTGTGAGGGTTTTATATCCTGCCACTTTACTATATTCATTGATTAGCTCTAGTAATTTTCTGTTGGAGTCTTTAGGGTTTTCTATGTAGATGATCATGTCATCTGCAAACGGTGAGAGTTTTACTTCTTCTTTTCCAATTTAGATTCCTTTTATTTCTTTTTATGCTCTGATTGCTGTGGCCAAAACTTCCAAAACTGTGTTGAATAGTGGTGAAAGTGGACACCCTTGTCTTATTCCTGACTTTAGGGGAAATACTTTCAACTTTTCACCATTGAGGATAATGTTTGCTGTGGGTTTGTCATATATAGATTTTATTATGTTGAGGTATGATCCTTCTGTTCCTGGTTTCTGGAGAGTTTTTATCATAAATGGATGTTGAATTTGGTCAAAGGCTTTCTCTGCATCTATTGAGATAATCATATGGCTTTTCTTTTTCTTTTTTAAATTTTATTTTATTTTTAAACTTTACAATATTGTATTAGTTTTGCCAGATATCGAAATGAATCTGCCACAGGTATACCTGTGTTCCCCATCCTGAACCCTCCTCCCTCCTCCCTCCCCATACCCTCCCTCTGGGTCGTCCCAGTGCACCAGCCCCAAGCATCCAGTATCGTGCATCGAACCTGGACTGGCGACTCGTTTCATACATGATATTATACATGTTTCAATGCCATTCTCCCAAATCTCCCCACCTTCTCCCTCTCCCACAGAGTCCATAAGACTGATCTATACATCAGTGTCTCTTTTGCTGTCTCGTACACAGGGTTATTGTTACCATCTTTCTAAATTCCATATATATGCATTAGTATACTGTATTGGTGTTTTTCTTTCTGGCTTACTTCACTCTGTATAATAGGTTCCATTTTCATCCATCTCATTAGAACTGATTCAAATGTATTCTTTTTAATGGCTGAGTAATACTCCATTGTGTACATGTACCACAGCTTTCTTATCCATTCATCTTCAATGTGTTAATCTGGTGTATTGCATTAATTGATTTGCAGATATTGAAGAACCCTTGCATCCCTGGGATAAAGCCCACTTGGTCATGGTGTATGATCTTTTTAATGTGTTGTTGGATTGTGATTGCTAGAATTTTGTTAAGGATTTTTGCATCTATGTTCGTCAGTGATATTGGCCTGTAGTTTTCTTTTTTTGTGGTATCTTTGTCAGGTTTTGGTATTAGGGTGATGGTGGCCTCATAGAATGAGTTTGGAAGTTTCCCTTCCTCTACAATTTTCTGGAAGAGTTTGAGTAGGATAGGTGTTAGCTCGTCTCTAAATTTTTGATAGAATTCAGCTGTGAAGCCGTCTGGATCTGGGCTTCTGTTTTCTGGAAGATTTCTGATTACAGTTTCAATTTCTGTGCTTGTGATGGGTCTGTTAAGATGTTCTATTCTTCCTGGCCCAGTTTTGGAAAGTTGTACTTGTCTAAGAATTTGTCCATTTCTTCTACGTTTTCCATTTTATTGGCATATAATTGCTGATTGTAGTCTCTTATGATCCTTTGTATTTCTGTGTTGTCTGTTGTGATCTCTCCACTGTCATTTCTAATTTTATTGATTTGATTTTTCTCCCTTTGTTTCTTGATGAGTCTGGCTAATGGTTTGTCAATTTTATTTATCCTTTCAAAGAACCAGCTTTTGGCTTTGTTGATTTTTGCTGTGGTCTCTTTTGTTTCTTTTACATTTATTTCTGCCCTAATTTTTAAGATTTCTTTCCTTCTACTAACCCTGGATAACACTGGTGAAAGAAATCAAAGAGGACACTAATAGACGGAGAAATATACCATGTTCATGAATCAGAAGAATCAATATAGTGAAAATGAATATACTACCCAAAGCAATCTATAGATTCAATGCAATCTCTATCAAGCTACCAATGGTATTTTTCACAGAGGTAGAGCAAATAATTTCACAATTTGTATGGAAATACAAAAAACCTCAAATAGCCAAAGCAATCTTGAGAAAGAAGAATGGAACTGGAGGAAACAACATGCCTGACTTCAGACTCTACTACAAAGCCACAGTCATCAAGATAGTATGGTACTGGCACAAAGACAGAAATATAGATCAATGGAACAAAATAGAAAGCCCAGAGATAAACCCACGCACCTATGGACATCTTATCTTTGACAAAGGAAGCAAGAATATACAGTGGATAAAAGACAATCTTTTCAACAAGTGGTGCTGGGAAAACTGGTCAACCACTTATAAATGAATGAATGAAACTAGAACATTTTCTAACACCATACACAAAAATAAACTCAAAATGGATTAAAAATCTAAATGTAAGACCAGAAACTATAAAAACTCCTAGAGGAGAACATAGGCAAAACACTCTCTGACATAAATCACAGCAGGATCCTCTATGACCCACCTCCCACAATATTGGAAATAAAAGCAAAAATAAACAAATGGGACCTAATTAAAATTAAAAGCTTCTGCACTACAAAGGAAACTATAAGCAAGGTGAAAAGAAAGCCTTCAGAATGGGAGAAAATAATAGCAAATGAAACAACTGACAAAGAATTAATCTCAAAAATATACAAGCAACTCCTGCAGCTCAATTCCAGAAAAATAAACGACCCAATAAAAAAATGGGCCAAAGAACTAAACAGACATTTCTCCAAAGAAGACATACAGATGGCTAACAAACACATGAAAAGATGCTCAACATCACTCATTATCAGAGAAATGCAAATCAAAATCACAATGAGGTACCATTTCATGCCAGACAGAAGGGCTGCTATCCAAAAGTCTACAAGCAATAAATGCTGAAGAGGGTTTGGAGAAAAGGGAACCCTCTTACACTGTTGGTGGGAAGGCAAACTAGTACAGCCACTATGGAGAACACTGTGGAGATTCCTTAAAACACTGGAAATAACTGCCTTATGACCCAGCAATCCCACTGCTGGGCATACACACTGAGATAACCAGAATTGAAAGAGACACGTGTACCCCAATGTTCATCGCAGCACTGTTTATAATAGCCAGGACATGGAAGCAACCTAGATGTCCATCAGAAGATGAATGGATAAGAAAGCTGTGATACATATACACAATGGAGTATTACTCAGCCATTAAAAAGAATACATTTGAATCAGTTCTAATGAAGTGGATGAAACTGGAGCCTGCTATACAGAATGAAGTAACCAGAAAGAAAAGCACCAATACAGTATACTAATGCCTATATATGGAATTTAGAAAGATGGTAATGATAACCCTGTATGCGAGACAGCAAAAGAGACACAGATGTATAGAACAATCTTTTGGACCCTTTGGGAGAGGGAGAGGGTGGGATGATTTGGGAGAATGGCATTGAAACGTGTATAATATCATATAAGAAATGAATCCCCCGTCCAGGTTTGATGCAGGATACAGGATGCTTGGGGCTGGTTCACTGGGATGACCCAGAGGGATGGTATGGGGAGGGAAATGGGAGGGGAGTTCAGGGTGTTGAACACGTGTACACCCATGGCAGATTCATGTTGATGTATGGCAAAAACCAATACAGTATTGTAAAGTAATTAGATTCCAATTAAAATAAATAAATTTAAATTAAAAAAAAAAACTCAACATTAAAAAAACTAAGATCATGGCATCTGGTCCCATCACTTCATGGCAATACATGGGGAAAAGTTGGAAACAGTGACAGATTTTCTTTTCTTGGGTTCCAAAATCACTGCTGTTGGTGACTGCAGCCATTACATTAAAAGATGCTTGTTCCTTGGAAGGAGAGCTATGACAAACCTAGACAGAGTATTTTACAAAAAGCAAAGTCATCCCTTTTCTGACAAAGGTCCATATAGTCAAAGCTGTGGTTTTCCAGTATTCATGTATGTATGTGAGAGTTGGACCATAAAGAAGACTGAGAGCCAAAGAATTGATGCTTTTGAATCGTGGTTCTGGAAAAGACTCTTGAAGAGAGTCCCTTGGACTGCTAGCAGATCAAACCAGTTAATCCTAAAGGAAATCAACCCTGGATATTTCCTGGAAGGACTGATGCTAAAGCTGAAGCTCCAATACTTCAGCCACCTGATGTGAAGGGTGAAACATTAGAAAAGTCCTTGAAGCTGGGAAAGATTGAAGGCAAAAGGAGAAGAAGGCCAAAGAGGATGAGAGAGTTCATTAGCATCACTGACTCAACGGACATGAAGTTGAACAAACTCCAGGAGATAGTGAAGGCTGAGGAATCCTGGTGGTCTCAGTCCATAAGTCATATCCAAATTATGGACTTAGTGTAATTATTACACTTAGAGTGTAAGAGTTGGATATGACTTAGTGACTATTCAACAAAAAGAACATGAGAACAATCATCTTTACTCAGTGCCTTTTCAACCTTTTTTTCTTTTCTTTATATCCTCAAACATGAAAATATATACAGTATTGTCAAGGAACCATAATGAATAAAGAGAATAATATCTTAAAATGTTTCATTTCTTCAGAAGTTTCATTTGGTAGCCATCTCCTCTGTCTCTTTTAGAAAAAAATGTGTTGTTACATTAAATTTAAATTCATTTTGTATTGCAGAGCATCCAGTGTTGATAACAATGGCTTATAATATAAAATAGTCTTTAAGCAATTATAAAATATTAGTCATAATGATTATCAATTAGCTTCCCATATTAGCTTCCCATAACCAATAATCATAATGGTTATGGTTATTATCCCCATTTTATAGATGAGAAAACAAAAATTCAGAGAAGAGATGTGACTTTTCCAAACCTTGACTCTTTATAGATCTTCCTAACTTAAAAAAAAATTGGTAATAATTTTGTTATACTATGCCTTAACTCAACAAGAGAATTCCCATCTTAAAAGGAAAAAATATATATCTTTCTATATTTTCCTCAGGGCTTAAACATATAGAATTTGAAACAACTATTTGTGACTGTTCAAAGGCTTTGCTTCAAAATATATTGGCTTGGAATTTTTATAAATAAAAAAGTGTGTATTGAATTATTAGATAAATGAATCATGTACATAAATTTTGTAAAAATGCATATACATATTAATTTTTTGTCCAAATATGTTTCCTTTCATGATTTAAGTTTCTTCCAAACAGTAGTTTATCTGCAAGCTGTGGACTAGTCTTCTCTTTAGTCAAATATGTGTGATGCTATGAAAAGAACCAAGAATAAATAGATGGTTATTTTAAAATAATTACCAAAATAGACCTAGACTAACTTATCTAAAATAGCACCATTGCTGTGTGTGTAATGCATTACAGTAGATATGTCTTAAATACTTTGTTTCACCAGTAGAGCTAGAGGGAAATGTGTTATTAACTTTTATTATCTTATTCAAATACAATCTGCAAAAAAATCATTAATAGTTTCTCTCATGGATGCACAGAGTGAGAATTACCTTTTTATGTATCAGTGCTTATGTTAATTTACTATTGTTTAAAGTTTTATTATCATAAAAGTATATATAAAATGATTTTACACAGCAACATCACCTAAGTGAGAAATAATTTATAGATAAATTTGAAGAAAAATTTCAAAGGTACTTAAAGATTATCACCTAACTTATTATGCATTCACAGAAAATTATATTTAGGATTGCTTGCTTTTTCTAATATAAGAAAATCTTCCAAAGAGGAGTGACTGAATAAAAATTCATTTTTTAGTACAGTAGTATACTACTGCCTTTAGAAAAGCAATTGTTAAATATTCAGGAAATAATTTTAGATGTTAGAATTAAGTACAATTGGAAATTCAGAATGACTTTGTTTCTAGTAAATGAGAGATAATATTATATTGTGATAATATCTCTTGATACTGACTGAAGTATTATAGTCTAGCATTTATAAAGACTATAAAGTGCTGATGATTTTAAACTATCTTGCAAACCTAGATTTACCCACTCTGATGTTTTGGAAGAATGCTAACTATATTCAGTTTTTGTTATTCCCAGTAATTATGTTCTATAAAGTCTCTGCAAAAACTGAATCATTCACTATTCAGTGAATAATGATCCATTTTTCGTAGGGCCCTCTCAGGTGGTGCTAGTAGTAAAGAACCCGCCTGCCAATACAGGAAATGTAAGAGAAAAGGGTTTGATCCCTGGGTTGGGAAGATCCCCTGTAGGAGGAAATGGCCACCCACTCTAGTATTCTTGCCTGGAGAATCCTATGGACAGAGGAGCCTGGCGGGCTTCAGTCCATGGGGTCTCAAAGAGTAGGACACAACTGAAGCGACTTAGCACAAACCATTGTTCCTAGGAGAAATACAGAATTAGTTTCCTGCAAGCTTCTAGTCCTAACATTTTTGTCAACAAATCAAAACATAGCTTTGTTTTATATATGCTTATTTTAAAGACACCTGATTTAATACAGCGTTGCTTTATTAAAATTGAACTCACAGCCTTCCCAGGTGGCTCAGTAATAAAGAATCTGCTTGCCAATGAAGGAGACACAGGAGACACCAGTTCAATCCCTGTGTCAGGAAGATCCCCTGGAGGAGGAAATGGCAACCCACTCCAGTATTCTTGCCTGGAAAATCCCATGAACAGAAGAGCCTGGCAAGCTACAGTCCACAGGGTTTCAAAGAGTCAGACATGACTGCTCAACCAAGCACGCACACATGCAAAGCCCACAGCACCATAATTAATGCCTGAACGTAGCTTTTCTAACATATGTATTCTCTTTAGATGATACATCAGAGATTTCCTGCACTTTTAGTAGATGGACAGCACTTTGATACTACCCTTGAGGGCAATTTAGAAAAGTGAAATAATCAACAAAAAAGCACAAAAAACAGAACTGTGGCATTTAAATAGACTACAAAAAGAACAATTGTTTATAGTATGAGAACTGAAACAAGAAGGTCAGCTGTCATCTTATTTGACATCAGCTGGAAATGTGTGTTGAGTAATTTGAACTTTTGTCATTCTGTGTATATCCCACAGTGTATAACACCACAAGTGTTTTGTGGTTGTTTCTGTTTTGCTTTTTTTTTTAATCGGAGTATATTTGATTTATAATATTGTGTTACAATATTGTGTTAGGTATACAACACAGTGGTTTAGTTATACACACACACACACACACACATATATATATACACACACACATAATTTATACAATACCTATAAGTGGCTGGATGGCATCACTGGCTTGATGGACGTGAGTCTTTGTGAACTCCGGGAGTTGGTGATGGACAGGGAGGCCTGGCATGCTGTGATTCATGGGGTCGCAAAGAGTCGGACACAACTGAGCGACTGATCTGATCTGATCCGATAAGTGTATTTTGTATACATGTGTGTGTGTGTGTATATATATATATATATATATTCATTTTCTAATTATTTTCCCTTGTAGGTATTATGTAAATTGTGTATGGCTCCTTGTGCTATACAGTAGGTCCTTGTAGGTTATCTACTTTATGTATAGTTGTTTGTATATGATAATCCCATGAGTGTTGTTCTGGGAGGGTCATGCAGAAGTTTTAGTGAAAAGAGAAATTCTCAAACATAGAATCCATGAACAATGAGGATCCACTGTACTTGGTTTTACTTATTTCACTTAGAATGACTATTTATTAAAAATTGAATTCTGCTCTATTCAGTGCTTTCTTTTCTGTGCTTTTGGTGATTTTACATAAGATGGATATGCTTAAATGAGATTCTAATGAGAAGAATCATTTTCTTGTTTTTGTCTAAGCTGAGAGTTATTTCACTAAGCACATCACTTCTCTGTACCACCATTAAACATCTACTCCCTTTAGTTCTTGGAGCTCAGAAGATATTCTTACATAGTCACTTCATGCTTAGTATTATACAGGTTGAACCACATCAGTAATACTATAAAGTTGAGAAAAATGATACACTTTGGCAATTATGTTAACTTAAAGATTTATCCCTGACAGTTATTAATTCTATGACTTTTGAAAATTGCTTTACATATTCAGTACCTTAGATTTCTAATTCTTAAATAAGCTTAATATATAATATACTTAGTATTTAATGAAAATATACATTTCAAATCATTCCTGGTGCTTGTCACAGAGTAGGCAGTAAATAAATGCTATACTTTCCCCTATACAGTAAAAATGTATGATATATATGAAAGGCACAATACAGAAAATGCTGTCTCACCACAGAAAATAAAGTATACTTTGCTGAAGGTTAAAAACACAAACGGTAATTAACTTATATCTCTTAAGGGTAAATTAAAAAGCAAACAAAGAATAAAGGAAGAATGAAAAATCCCGTTATAACCACTTGTTTTTCCAAATGCAATGATTAGATGACTGAGCTCATATGGTCATGAGGGAAGTACAAACTTAGCTTGATAACGTGAAATATATGAAGTGATATATCAGGTTTTTACCTTAAAACACAATAAAGTTAAAGGGCAATTTCTTAAAAAAAAAATGTAAGAGGCTTTACAAGTTTCAGCTGAACTAAGCAATGCATTTTGAAAGAGCACCATAAAGAGAAATGTGTCTAAGGAATTAGTTGGCAGGTATGGCAAAACAACTTAGAGAAAGTGGGAAAATATGTCCGTAGGCAAACTATCTTGACACAGAAAATTTCAAAAGCATCAAACACAACATGAACATTTTTCACTTTCTTGACTTATTTCATTTGAGCCACCTAACTCACCAAGGAGTACTTCTTGAAATTAACAAAGTTTACCATGCCTAAAGCCATTAAAAAAAAAAAGCAACAACAAAAAAGGAAAAAACCAAGTCAATAGATGGCATTTTTTTGCCTTTTATCTAATGATAATCAAAGAACTATGAGACTTAAAGTACTTCTGAGTTTTTCCTGATAATAATATTTGAAATGAGCTTTTTAAAGACATTGCAATGCATTATAAAATAGACACATGTTAGCAGAGGATAAGTAGTGATTGATTGATTGAAAATGGTGAATGTTATTTTCTAATCTCTCAAAAGAGAGTAGAACTGGCATTTACAATAATTCTAGCCTAGCGTATTTTAATCATCTGGAACAAATACTCCCCTAATTTAAGAGGTTTTGAAAATATAAACACTCATCTCCTATGCTAGCAAATCACACAACTGCACTTATCTCACATACTAGCAAAGTAATGCTCAAAATTCTCCAAGCCAGGCTTCAAAGGTACATGAACCGTGAAGTTCCAGATGTTCAAGCTGGATTTAAAAAAGGCAGAGGAACCAGATATCAGATTGCCAACATTCATTGGATCATAGAAAAAGCAAGAGAGTTCCAATAAAACATCTGCTTTGTTGAGTATGCCAAGGCCTTTGACTGTGTGGATCAGAACAAACTGTGGAAATTACTTCATGGCAAATAGAGAGGGAAACAAAGGAAACAGTGACTGATTTACTTTTTTGGGTTCCAAAATCACTGCATATGGTGACTGCAGCCATGAAATTAAAAGACACTACTTGGAAGAAAAGCTATGACCAATCTAGACAGTATATTAAAAAGAAGAGACATTATTTTGCCAACAAAGTCCATCTAGTCAAAGCTATGGTTTTTCCAGTAGTCATGTGTGGATGTGAGAGTTGGATTATAAAGAAAGCTGAATGCCAAAGAACTGATGCTTTTGAAGTGTGGTGTTGAAGAAGACTCTTGAAAGTCCCTTGGACTGCAAGGAGATCCAACCAGTCCATCCTAAAGGAAATCAGTCCTAAATATTCATTGGGAGGACTCATTCTGAAGCTGAAACTCCAAACTTTGGCCACCTGATATGAAGAACTGACTCATTGGAAAAGACCTCAATGCTGGAAAAGATTGAAGAGAGGAGGAGAAGGGGATGACAGAGGATGAGATGGTTAGATAACATCACCAACTCGATAGATATGAGTTGGAGCAAGCTTCAAGAGTTGGTGATGGACAGGGAAGCCTGGCACACTGCAGTCCATGGGGTCACAAAGAGTGGGACTTGACTGATTGACTGAACTGAACTGAAAATATAAACTGTATTACCTTAACAAGAATGTAAGGAGTGTTGTAATTTTGCTACATCAATAAATCAGAATTTTATAGGTGTCTAATTATGTTATTGTTTACAATGTTGCAAATATTTATAATAGAAACATTTGTGTTGTAGCCTTTAAAAATAGGAATGAGGGCTCTTTTAATTGATTCTTGATTTCAGTCCTTCATTTAAATAAATAGAAATTGAAGGTAATTGTTTTGATCAACTTAGGGCAAAATGAGTGGCATTGATAATTTTTATCATTAATCTAAAAATAGTGGGGAATCAAGAGTTTTGGAAAACCGAAACTAACAATTTCACATATCATATATATGAGGAATGCCAAAAATAATAACAAAAAAGTAACAGAAGTAATGCAAAGCCAGTGGATACTCTCTGTCTCTTTATGTTCCAAAACAGTGAATTTCAGGAGTAACCAAATTTGAATTGATTAAAATGCTTTTTATTGGAGAAAATATTAAATAACCAAGACAGCAGCAATGATTTCTTTTTAATCTCAAATTGATGTGTTTTCACTTCATCTGTTCAAGCTTTCTGATGCAGCCTGGGAGGATTACCTCCACTCCCTGTTCGGCCTTTAACATCCACCTGCAAAAGGAAGTTTCATAAAATGTTTGTCAGTTCTCTTTTGAAGTTTTACCTCTTTAGAAATGTTTGGTGGACTCCACTGCACCTATGTCAGGTAGCCTGTGGCCAGAGAAAAATAGAAAGTACCGATGGAATTGCTGACCTAAGTTAAACATCCTTTCACTGAGACTCAGAGGGCCACGTTGGCACCCAGATTGTGTTTTCTATCTTAGCCTACTTTGTGTATGCTTTCCTGAGCCTTTTACTCTGAGTTTGTTTATTTACTATCCTCTCCTTGACTCACTCTGAAATATTTTTCATGCAGATGATAAAAGGTATTTTGGACTAAGCAGAAAGCCCAAATGGGTTCTGTCTTCTGTGTTCTTTTCTAAGCCGCCCTAAATAACTCACATTGTGAAGCTCCTCCATTTAGTGACTCTTCAGTCCCTCAGAGCTAGTCTAGTGTGGCAGGCTAAGCACTTGCGCTAAAACAAATCCCTTCTGAACCATAGGTATTTCATAAAGGGTCTTCTCAATAGGAGAAATGCACAGAAATCCAAACCCAGGCTGTGCTGCTTCCTTTTGATTCTAAGGAGGTGGTTTCCACATCAAAAGACAAGACTGACCCAAGGGCAGCAGCCTCTACTGGAGCCTGGGTATGTCACTGTTACCATAGGTATTAAAAAAATAAAAATAAAAAGGAATTCAAATAAATTTTCACTAGACCAGTGGGAAACTATTTTCACCTTACATTTTAAGCTACCTTAGAATGACAGTAATGCAGAGGATCTAAGGAGGAAAATGAAATTTACCTTACATGGTTCAGTGAAATTAAAAAAAAAAAAAAGAACACTAGATTAAAATTCTGCCTTTTTTGGAACATCAGAATGTCTCTTCTTTTAAATGCTTGATATACTGGTGACTAAAGTTGCTATAATTAAAAACCAAACCACAAAGGATGTAAATGTGGATATTTAGAAAACTGGGAAATACTTAAGGTTTTGAAAGCATATTTACCCATTGTGTATAAAATTCTAAGAATTATAGAATGTCCACATTAAAATATGTAGTAAAGAATGTGGATACATTATTGAAAAGAACCTTGGACTAGTTAATTTTCTAAAAGTTTGTAACTAATACAAATTTAGCCATGTTTTCCTTGTATATTATTATTATTTTTATATATCTTTCTATAAGCTAGGATGTAGTCTAACTATTCTGTCAACTCTAGAGTCTTGTTTAAAGACAAAATAAAATGATGTAATGCCAAATGCACTTTAAAAAGAGCTGCCTTATCTTAAGGAAGTGTAAAACTGCAAAGAAAATATGAAATTGGAGCTTTTATTTTTTTTCTTTATTTTTCATTAGTCTACTTGCTCATAGTGACATTAAATGTAGCAAACAGCCACATATACTAAGTTTTATTATTACATCATAAAATTCAATTTGGTACTTACATGATATTGAAGTAAAAGAACATAATGTTTTCTGATGATGCCACTGAAAAGCAAGTTCTTACAATTGGTAACAATATTCAAATTTTGTTTAGGGCAAGAACATTTTCATGGTTACCAAAGGACCTTCATATTTAATTTTAGAAATTGTTCCCACTTTATAAAGAAAATAATTTGCCAACTTAGATTTAACACAGTCAGAACATTTGGCACTGAATTAACATTTTGAATTCTGCCTAGTCATTAATGTATTAATGGGATAGATTCCCAAAATTAAGGTCAGTTTACAAAAAATCACACTAAGGTAATATCATAACAGTATGCTATGAAGTAGGCTTTTATTTCAGTCTCTTTAGGGGGAGGAAGATGGTCATGTGAGAATCTATAATAAAGGCCCATGTTTACTATTTGGGCAACAAATAAAAAATTCATTGTCAGGAGAGTGTATTGGTTCTTTCTGGTACTGTAACTTTTATTTTATAGAATTATTTTTTATAACTATCAGCTTCTGTTTCTTTTTTTCATAATATCAACACCCACCTACATTATTGGTTTTTGTTTTTTTAATATGTTTTATGTATTACTGTTGTTTTATCTTGATTAAATAGAGTATGAACATTTATGCAAATTTATCACAATGCCTGAAAAAGAGGACAGGGTCACTTGTTCAGGTATAAACATTATATGTTAGTATGAAATTTTAACTCTTTCAACTCAGACTTAAAATATAATTTTCAGCTTCTCTAACTTTCTTGTGTATGACCACTGCTTTCTTTTGGGTATGGGGACAGGAAATAAGCATTTTGTTTCCTGATTATAAGTGATTCAAACTTGGTAAATACATAGATTTTTATCTATTGCAAGTAAATAAATATATTTTTATCTATTGTGAGTAAATACATAGATTTTTATCTATTGCTTCCTGAAATTCCAATAATGTAAGAAAAAGAAGGTTAAAAAGCAGAGGCAGAGGGAGATAGGGAGTAAAATTCACAAGGTCAAAGATACAGGAGAAAAAGCAACATAAGCAAAATGCTGGAAGCTGGTGATAAGTGCACCAGTGACAACTGATTTATCAGATAAGAAAAAACTGAGACTTAAGCTGGCAGGAAAAATGCCTAGGAACAAACCCATTTGCAGGGCAGTATCCCAGAAATCCACAGGAATTTTCGCACTGGTACTCTTGAAAGTACAGATATCTCTGGAGCTAAAATTTCCTTGTGTGGTGCATCCAGGCGAGAGGTTTACTCTCTCGAGAGTTCAACAGGCATCATATTGGAAGAATCAGATGGAGCTGATGGTAATAACACATGCTGAAAAGCAGAGAAAAGAGTAGAAGCTTGCATCCTTGAGCACAGAAAGGACAGAAATATTCCCATCCAAAGCCCTGCTACCCTCACAGAGATTCTGGTAGATTTTAGAGTTCTTAACTATCAACTATGGACAAAGAAGCAGGAATCCCTAGACAACTGAGGAAATCTTCCAATATGAAAGAATACTAACACAATGAAGGACTACTGTAGAAACAGACATATATGGAGTAGAAAAGATTTTTTTTTTAATCTATACTCAATATCCTAAAAAAAAAAAAAAATATATATATATATATATCAATGGTATTCTATCCATCTACTCTAAAGTCTGTATAAAGTAAAATATCCCAAGGAAATGTAAATAAATCTTTGGTATGTATATATATAAAATTACATATATAATGACAGTTTTGAAAATAATCAAGATATGTATCAGGATATAAAATTGAAAAAAAAAAGTCATACTAGAGAACAAAGCTACCAAGATATTGAAAATAGCAGAGAAGAGATAAGAAAATTAGAGAATCAGTGCTGAAACTGTTCTATGTGGTTATTAAAAGGTCCCAAAACAGGGAGTACAGGAAATGCCAGAGAAGATATTTTGATTGTTTCTTGTTTAAAATTGCCCACCACTAAGTGGTGGGTGTGGATAAACAAAGAAAAGTCCACACTGATATAAACATTAGAACATTAGGATTAAAGCCCTAATGTCATTCAAATTTTAGAATAAAGCCCTTAAGTCATCTAAGAATAGGAGGAGAAATGACACATTTTATTTCATCACATCAATACCATAGTTAGAAATAGTGAAGCACTTTCTTCAAAATTTGATCCATTATCCCCCGCCCGCCTGGTGGTCGCCGCCGCCGCAGCCGCCCGAGGGGAGCTTGGGGAGGACGGTGGCCCGTGAGGTTCGTCGCACACAACGCGGCGGCGATGTCCGCGAGCCAGGCAGGAGCCGCGGCGGCAGCGGCGGGGCCTCAAGCACGGCACGGCGGCCTGGGCTTAGGCCTCCCTCCGGTTCCTAGGAGGCGGGCCGACGGCCAGCGCGGCGAAAAATTAAAAAAAAAAAAAAAATTTGATCCATTAAATGCCCAATCTTTAATTGATTATATAGACTAGCAACCCAGTTTACTCATGTACTTATCCTGTTATCCAGGCATTTTTGAGTACTTGTAATGCCTCAGTCATTGAGATAGTGGAGGTCAGAGGAGCCTGGTGTCACTCAGTCCATGGGGTTTCAAAGAATTGGACACAACTTAGTGACTGAACAACAATAACAAAATTATCCTCAGTCATTGTTATAGGTACTAAGGAGAAAAATATGTTCTAAAATCCTTTAGCATAATTTATGTTTTAATAGTAGGATCAAAATAAATAGGTAAAAATAGAGAATTTTAGACCTTGATAAGGGCTGAGTACAATAAATAAAGTCTTCATTGAAAATCGGTTTTTGAGTAAACAAAAGAAGTAATATAGTAATAGAATTTGGATAATTGTATTCCAAAGAGTTCTACAGGAAACAAAAGGCTTGACCTGTACGTACAATATAGCATATCCAAATTCTAGGAAGAAGTTAATATGCTTTAAGCTATGAGAGAAAGAGGATCGAGACAAGAGATCAGTAAACTAAGGGTAGAATTGGGGTTATATGTTAAATATTGACGATCATATTAAAGACTTTGGGTAAACTCTGAGTGAAATGGAAAGCTGGAAAAGAGTTTGAACATTTTAGACAAATTTTAGCACAAATATGATGCCAGGACAGAATGAAGGACATCAGTTATGAGGGTACTGCAATGGTTCAGGCAGAGACAAAGGTGGCTTAGACTGAGTTGTGGCAATAGGAAGGAGGAAACATGGGTGAATCCTGGCTATTTTAGAAGAATGCCAGGTTTTGAAGGTTAAGCTCTTATAATTTGGTGATGGACTAGATCTAGAGTATGAAGACAAGAAAGCTGTTAAAAATAATGTCGAGATATTTAATTTGAATAATTGAAATAATAGAGTTGCCCTGTAGTGGAATAGACACGATCACAGTATGCACATGTTTGTTGAGCCATCATTATCTCCATTTAGAAAAAGTATATGTGAAATGCCTGATTATCATTGAAGAGGCTATGTCAAGAAGGTCATTATAAATGTAGATATGGAAAGACAGAAGAGAAGTTCTGATTATAGTCATCATAATGTACATGGTAGTTAAAGACAAGAAAAATGCATATGATTGCATAGGTAGTGAGCATACAAAAAATGTGTTGTCCTTATTCCAAGAAAAAGGTAAACTCTGCATGATTACCTAGTATGTTTTGTATCACATTCCATTTCATTTATTAAAAATATTCCTCCATCAGTTTTCCTATCATCATGTACATGGTACCTGAAGACAAGGAAAGTACATTAAGATTGCCTAGGGAGTGAGCAAGGAGAGAAAACAAAGAACCAAGCCTAGAAGCACATTTTTACATTGGTGAGATGAGCCAGCTCAAGAGACTGACCAGCTAAAGAAATAAGCAGAAAGATAAAAGGAAAATTAGATTAGAATAATATCACAGAAACCAATTGAAGAAGGTGTTTCAGAACAAGTGTTAATCGATAGTGTCACATGCCACTGATTTTCAACAAAGGAAGGCTGAAGTAAGTTCATTGTATTTCACAACAAGAAATCATTGCTGATTTGATAAAGGAGGTTTATCTGGTAATTTTGAAGTGATGGGGCAGAAATATAACTGTAGTCAGTTTAAGAGAGAATAGGCTGACATAAACAAGATATGATATGTTTTAAAAACATATAAAGTTTTGTTCCATAGAAGAGAAGAAAAATGAGATAGTAGTTGAAATAAGAGAGAGATCAGGGCAATTTTTCTTTCTGGGAAAAATAATAGCATGATTCTATGCTGATGAAAATGACCCAGAAGAGAGAGAGAGAGAGAGAGAGAGAGAGAGATGATGATGATGATAAAAATACGGGAAAATTGATAGAGTGATATCTTTATGAATTTGAGATGAAATTGAGTCTAAGAAATGCCAGGCAATTATAGAGAGCTTACCTTTGCTTGGAATAAGGACAATGCATCATTAGTAACAGGAGAGATGAGATTCAAGATGATAGATGGAAGCTGATAGACTGAAGGTTCCTTCTGATTGTTTCAGTCCTCTTAGTGATGTATGGATCAAGATTATCATCATCTGAGAGTAAGGTTAGAGCAATTTAAGGAGAAAATAAATATAAAATAGATATTAAGGAGAGTTGGAGAGAAGAAGGAAGACTTTTTCAGACATTTGAGAATCAAAAAATTATTTGGCCCATTTTATCAGAAAGTCACACTGGATATAAGTTCTACTACAATGAAGGAATTAAACAAGGCTGAGAATATGAAGATGAAATACAGGTGAGAGCAGAGGCAGAGGAAATTTCAAGGTACATCTCAGAATATCAGCTCTGCCTAAATATCCAACTACTGGGGAGCTGGGTGAGGCATAGCCCCAGGAAGGAATACAGCCACACACAGACAATGTGTAACTTTTACTTCCTTAAGTCATTAAAATATTTCAGTAGTTAATGTCACTTCTAGCAGAGTTGAGTGAAAAAATACTGATAAGCACAAAGAAACCAACCACATTAACTATTCAGTTCGGTTCAGTCACTCAGTCGTGTCCAACTCTTTGCGACCCCATGAATTGCAGCACGCCAGGCCTCCCTGTCCATTACCAACTCCATAATCTCACAGAAATATATGAGATAGTTTAACAAAGAAAAAAAATCAGTCAAATATGGCTCAACTATTGATTGTATTTTATACTCCAAATATTGTAAGCCCTAATTGCTCATCTGTCTCACAATATCAAAATTATATCAGGTATATTTGAATGGATGTTGAAGGGGTAGGTTTTTAAAATGTTGAATCACGTATTCCCATGCAGTTAGTCAAAAAATGTGATGTGAATTGAAACATATTAATTAATAGTTGTAACATGACATATAAATAAAATGTAAAAAAAAATTGAAAACTAGATAAAAGAGGAATTACTTAAAAGTACCTCTGAGCAGCAGAATTAAAAAGAAGAAGCGGTACAGAAGAGAAATTTTTAAATTAGTTGGTAATCTAGGCATGCGTGCATGGTTGGTTGCTTCAGTTCAGTTCAGTCTCTCAGTTGTGTCTGACTCTTTATGACCCCATGAATCACAGCACGCCAGGCCTCCCTGTCCATCACCAACTCCCAGAGTTCACTCAAACTCATGTCCATCAAATCAGTGATGCCATCCAGCCATCTCATCCTTTATCATCCCCTTCTCCTCTGGCCCCCAATCCCTCTCAGCATCAGAGTCTTTTCCAATGAGTCAACTCTTCACATGAGGTGGCCAAAGTATTGGAGTTTCAGCTTCAGCATCATTCCTTCCAGTGAACACCCAGGACTGATATCCTTTAGGATAGACTGGTTGGATCTCCTTGCAGTCCAAGGGACTTGAGTCTTCTCCAGCACATAGTTCAAAAGCATCAATTCTTCGGCACTCAGCTTTCTTCATAGTCCAACTCTTACATCCATATATGACCACTGGAAAAACCATAGCCTTGACTAGACGGACCTTTGTTGGCAAAATAATATCTCTGCCTTTCAATCTGCTATCTAGGTTGGTCATAATTTTCTTTCCAAGGAGTAAGTGTCTTTTAATTTTATGGCTGCAATCACCATCTGCAGTGATTTTAGATTCTCCCTCCCCCCCCCCAAAAAAAAGTCTGACACTGTTTCCACTGTTTTCCCATCTATTTCCCATGAAGTGATGGGACCAGATGCCATGATCTTAGTTTTCTGAATGTTGAGCTTTAAGACAACTTTTTCACTCTCCTCTTTTACTTTCATCAAGAGGTTTTTTAGTTCCTCTTCACTTTCTGCCATAAAGGTGGTGTCATCTGCATATCTGAGGTTATTGATATTTCTCCCAGCAATCTTGATTCCAGCTTGTGCTTCTTCCAGTCCAGCATTTCTCATGATGTACTCTGCATATAAATTAAATAATCAGGGTGACACTATACAGCCTTGATTACTCCTTTTCCAATTTGTAGGTCTTCATAGAACTATTCAACTTCAGCTTCTTCAGTATTACTGGTTGGGTCATAGACTTGAATTACCGTGATATTGAATGGTTTGCCTTGGAAACGAACAGAGATCATTCTGTCGTTTATGAGATTGCAACCAAGTACTGCATTTTGGACTCTTTCGTTGACCATGATGGCTACTCCCTTTCTTCTAAGGGATTCCTGCCCACAGTAGTAGCTATAATGGTCATCTGAGTTAAATTCACCCTTTCCAGTGTATTTTAGTTCGCTGATTCCTAGAATGTCAACGTTCACTCTGCCATCTTTTGTTTGACCACTTCCATTTGCCTTGATTCATGGACCTGACATTCCAGGTTCCTATACAATACTGCTCTTTACAGCATCGGACCTTGCTTCTATCACCAGTTGCATCCACAACTGGGTATTATTTTTGCTTTGGCTCCATCCCTTCATTCTTTCTGGAGTTATTTCTCCACTGATCTCCAGTAGCATATTGGGCATCTACCGACCCAAGGAGTTCCCCTTTCAATATTCTATCATTTTGCCTTTTCATACTGTTCATGGGGTTCTCAAGGCAAGAATACTGAAGTGGTTTCCCATTCCTTTCTCCAGTGGGCCACATTCTGTCAGACCTCTCCACCATGACCCGTCCGTCTTGGGTGGCCCCACACAGCATGCCTTAGTTTCATTGAGTTAGATAAGGCTGTGGTCCGTGTAACTAGATTGACTAGTTTTCTTTGATTATGGTTTCACTGTGTCTTCCCTTTGATGCCCGGTCACAACACCTACCGTCTTACTTTGGTTTCTCTTACCTGGACCTGGGGTATCTCCTCAGGGCTGTTCCAGCAAAGCTCAGCCACTGCTCATTACCTTGGATGAGGGGTATCTCCTCACGGCCACCCCTCCTGACCTTGAACGTGGAGTAGCTCCTCTCGGCCCTCATGCAGCTGCTGCTCCCTGGACGTGGGGTTGCTCCTCTTGCTTGCTTCAGTCATGTCCAGTTCTTTGCAAACCTGCTTTTCTGTCCATTGGATTCTTCAGGCAAGAATACTGGAGTGGGTTGCCATTCACTCCTCCAGGATGTCTTCCCCACCCACAGATTGAACCCACATCCCCTGGGTCTCCTGAACTGCATGCAGATTCTTTACCACTGAGCTACTGGGGAAGCCCTAACTAGGCATAAGTGATTTAAAAACAGCTATTTAATGATATAAAGTTATTTTCAGTAATTTTAGAAGTCAGAAATACTACTATCAGTGCTCAATGATAACTCTACCACTAGGAGTATTCATTAGTCACGTTTGGACAAGTTTTAATTTTTCTCTACTTGTTTTAAAATATTACAAGAAGCAATAAATTGTTTGAAAATTGTTTAAAGTGATTATTACTGTGTCCCATCTATATTTCACCAATGCGACATAGCACCTCTCACTTGAATGCCTATATTCACCTTTGCCCTTTTATGAATACAAGCTATTAATTCATGTGGAATACTTGCTTGAACAATCTCAATTCTTAGTTATGTCTGGGATGACTATGATTTTGTATTCTTGATAGCCCAAATTCAGTGTCATATTAAATGAAATATAAATATTTATCTTACTAAAATAAGTTATTTTTCTTTTACTATGCCTTAGTTTGAGTTTGTTGATATATTATTTTACATACAAAGGCATCCACTTTTAAGATTCCATAGTTATTTTGTAATCAATACCTATCTTGGTCCATGAATTAAATGTGTTTCCTAACAATTTAAGGACTTTATCAGCATGGTAGGGAAAAAGGTAATATTCTTGCATCATTGTACCTGACAAGACAAGAACTATTTTATTTACTTCATTTCATGTTTTTAGCACATTCTAGATTAAAAATTACAAAAGCAAATAAAAGAGCACCTTTCAACACTTCACCTAAAAATAGCCATAGTGAAGTGAAAGTCACTCCGTCTTGTCTGACTCTTTGCCACCCCATGGAATGCAGTCCATGGAATTCTCCAGGCCAGAATACTGGAGTGGGTAGCAATTCCCTTCTCCAGGGAATCTTTCCAGCCCAGGAATCAAATCAGGGTCTCCTGCATTTCAGGTGGATTCTTTACCAACTGAGCTACAATGGCATATAATGCTATATTTTCTCCTAGGCTTACCTATTGTATGTGTATGTATGTGATAATTATATAATTAACTCCTATAACATATATATTTTTATCCCAATTTATTCATTTAATACTATCTCCCATGAATTTTTAAAGTTAGTACTGCTACTCAATATTCGTATGTGAATGAGGAAATATAACAATAATATCTCAATAAAGATGTATATATGGATTTATTTAAGTTTTACTATGTTATTGGATATTTAAATAGTTTTTAACATTTTTAATTTAAAATAACCCATTGTAAAAATTATTACATAAACCTTCAGTTATGTCAGCATATATGACATTGAAACTATACCTCATACCTAAGGTTAAAAAAAAATCCTGAAACCACACTTCAAATGTTAAGAGAAACCGATGATTAACGGAAATTCTTGAGCTTGTCTTATAGAACAACAGATAAGAGAACAGCTAGTTTAAAACACTCCCTTGTAGCACAGCAAAACGGTTGAAACTGGGTGGAACTAACGTAGTTTAATTTTTAAAGAGAGTTAGACCATAAAAAAAGCTGAGGGCCGAAGAATTGATGCTTTCAAACTGTGGTGTTGGAGAAGACTCTCAAGAATCTCTTGGACTGCAAGGAGATCAAGTCAGTCAATCCTAAAGGAAATCAAGCCTGAATATTCACTGGAAGGACTGATGCTGAAGCTGAAGCTCCAATAATTTGGTCAACTGATGTGAAAAGCTGATTCATTTAAAAAGATGCTGATGCTGGGAAAGGTAGAAGGCAAAAGAAGTGGGCAGCAGAGGATTCGGTGGTTAGATAGTATCACCAAGTCAGTGGACATGAACTTGAGGAAACTCTGGAAGATGGGAAGCCTGGCGTACTGCAGTCCATGGGGTCCTAAAGAGTCAGACACTCCTTAACAACCAAACAACAACAATGTGGATTACTGGAGTTGTGCAGAATAGACTTGCTTGTCTGAAAGATGCCCTTTTGTCATTTGAGGCCAAAACTTTACCCTCAGATCATACTCATGCCACCGTTTTCTAAACATGTATCCATGAAGAAGCATTTTATCTTCCACCACAGCTCCAGTCACGCTATACTCTTCACTTGTAAGTTTTCAGAGAACCTCACCTTCAAGGAGATGAGTTTGAGACTTATTCTCACTCTACTCTGTTGGTTGCTTTGTAAATAAACCCTTCCTGTGCTACAAACCTCAGTGTTTCTGTGTTTGGCTTGCTGCTTGTTGGCAAGGAAACCTGGTTTAGTAACACAATCTGTAATAGTTCTCAATAGAAACTACCTAACTTACTTTTTAAATGTTGCAGCAATTGATATCTTTTTCTGAAATATAAGACAGTGTTTTGCTGGTTATCCCTGAATTTTTTCATTTAAAAAATGGCCAAGGGATTTCTGTGTGTTGATTTTATATCCTGCAACTTTACTATAGTCATTGATTAGTTCTAGTAATTTTCTGGTGGAGTCTTTAGGGTTTTCTATGTAGAGGATCATGTCATCTGAAAATAGTGAGAGTTTTACTTTTCTTTTCCAATTTGGATTACTTTTATTTCTTTTTCTGCTCTGATTGCTGTGGCCAAAACTTCCAAAACTATGTTGAATAGTAATGGTGAAAGTGGGCACCCTTGTCTTGTTCCTGACTTTAGAGGAAATGCTTTCAATTTTTCACCATTGAGAATAATGTTTGCTGTGGGTTTGTCATATATAGCTTTTATTATGTTGAGATATGTTCCTTCTATTCCTGCTTTCTGGAGAGTTTTTATCATAAATGGGTGTTGAATTTTGTCAAAGGCTTTCTCTGCATCTATTGAGATAATCATATGGTTTTTGTTTTTCAATTTGTTAATGTGGTGTATTACATTGATTGATTTGCGGATATTGAACTAATAATGAGAAAACAGAAAGAGAAATTAAGGAAACAATTCCATTCACCATTGCAACGAAAAGAATAAAATACTTAGGAATATATCTACCTAAAGAAACTAAAGACCTATATATAGAAAACTATAAAACACTGGTGAAAGAAATCAAAGAGGACACTAATAGATGGAGAAATATACCATGTTCATGGATTGGAAGAATCAATATAGTGAAAATGAGTATACTACCCAAAGCAATTTATAGATTCAATGCAATCCCTATCAAGCTACCAACAGTATTCTTCACAGAGCTAGAACAAATAATTTCACAATTTGTATGGAAATACAAAAACCTCGAATAGCCAAAGCGATCTTGAGAAAGAAAAATGGAACTGGAGGAATCAACCTACCTGACTTCAGGCTCTACTACAAAGCCACAGTTATCAAGACAGTATGGTACTGGCACAAAGACAGAAATATAGATCAATGGAACAAAATAGAAAGCCCAGAGATAAATCCACGCACATATGGACACCTTATCTTTGACAAAGGAGGCAAGAATATACAATGGATTAAAGACAATCTCTTTAACAAGTGGTGCTGGGAAATCTGGTCAACCACTTGTAAAAGAATGAAACTAGAACACTTTCTAACACCATATACAAAAATAAACTCAAAATGGATTAAAGATCTCAACGTAAGACCAGAAACTATAAAACTCCTAGAGGAGAACATAGGCAAAACACTCTCTGACATACATCACAGCAGGATCCTCTATGACCCACCTCCCAGAATATTGGAAATAAAAGCAAAAATAAACAAATGGGACCTAATTAACCTTAAAAGCTTCTGCACATCAAAGGAAACTATTAGCAAGGTGAAAAGACAGCCTTCAGAATGGGAGAAAATAATAGCAAATGAAGCAACCGACAAACAACTAATCTCAAAAATATACAAGCAACTCCTACAGCTCAACTCCAGAAAAATAAATGACCCAATCAAAAAATGGGCCAAAGATCTAAATAGACATTTCTCCAAAGAAGACATACAGATGGCTAACAAACACATGAAAAGATGCTCAACATCACTCATTATCAGAGAAATGCAAATCAAAACCACTATGAGATACCATTTCACACCAGTCAGAATGGCTGCGATCCAAAAGTCTACAAATAATAAATGCTGGAGAGGGTGTGGAGAAAAGGGAACCCTCTTACACTGTTGGTGGGAATGCAAACTAGTGCAGCCACTATGGAGAACAGTGTGGAGATTCCTTAAAAAACTGGAAATAGAACTGCCTTATGATCCAGCAATCCCACTGCTGGGCATACACACTGAGGAAACCAGAAGGGAAAGAGACACGTGTACCCCAATGTTCATCGCAGCACTGTTTATAATAGCCAGGACATGGAAGCAACCTAGATGTCCATCAGCAGATGAATGGATAAGAAAGCTGTGGTACATATACACAATGGAGTATTACTCAGCCATTAAAAAGAATACACTTGAATCAGTTCTAATGAGGTGGATGAAACTGGAGCCTATTATACAGAGTGAAGTAAGCCAGAAGGAAAAACACCAATACAGTATACTAATGCATATATAAGGAATTTAGAAAGATGGTAACGATAACCCTGTATACGAGACAGCAAAAGAGACACTGATGTATAGAACAGGCTTATGGACTCTGTGGGAGAGGGAGAGGGTGGGAAGATTTGGGAGAATGGCATTGAAACATGTGAAATGTCATGTATGAAAGGAGATGCCAGTCCAGGTTCAATGCACGATGCTGGATGCTTGGGGCTGGTGCACTGGGACGACCCAGAGGGATGGTATGGGGAGGGAGGAGGGAGGAGGGTTCAGGATGGGGAACACATAAGAAATAAAGGAATAAAAAAAAAAAAGTAAAAAGAATTAAGTTATACAAAACATGGAAAACGATGAAATCCCCTAAAAGATGATGCACTGTCTTTAAAAAATATATTATCCTGCAGTTTTCCTATCATAGTGCCCAAAGTACTGCTTTCATTTTCAAGAAGGAATAAAATAAGACTTGAAGGGACTATCTTTATGGTTTGCTTCAAGATTTCATACAAGTTGAGAATTTAGAATTTTTCATTTTCCATTCATAGTGGCAAATAAAAGGAAATTGATAGAGGAAGATGTTTCCAAGTTATTAGATGAATCAGAGGATAAATGGAAAGAGGCAGGTAGCAGCACTTTTAGACTCTGTTAATGATGGCAAAATTGGTCAGGTTATGAGCTTTCAGAGGAATATATTGTAGATGAATCTTCTCAAAACTCAGTAATCGATAAATGACCTACATATTCTTAAGGACACAAAAGAAATGTGGTATTTTCATCCAGTTAGTCATTTGACAGGAAAAATGTCACTATGCAATGTTTTGTGACAAGAACTTGGACCATCTTGTTTTGCCAAAATGATGTATGATGATACTCTTTAATATTTTTTATTGTTTGTGTGTCAATGTTTGAGTTGAGGTTTACTATGTTAAAATTCTTGTGAACACTTCAAATAAAGTTTTTTTTCTTATTAAAAAAAAAAAAAGGCCAAAATTTGATAGGTGAATAGTCTCAATTTTTTTCACATTTCACACTTTGCCTCTTTTTTGTTCATATTAATGTTAACATTGCTCTTATACTTATTTGATATGTGATTTTTTGTTTTTCTCAGCAATGATACAATTTCTTTTGTCAATTAGTATGAAATCTTTATTAATAGAAGCAATAACACTTAATTTAAAATATCTACTGCACACATTTTCCTCAATTAATTGTTTGGAGACTTGAAGTTAAAATGAAATACGAAATGCTCTATGCAGTATAATCTGCATTTATGAGTTACCTGTGAGCATTCTGACCAGCTTAAAGGCATTAAGATCTTGGTAAAATATAAGTAGTGTAATAGCATAGCTTTTGTGAAATGTCACTTCTATATTTTCAGCAACTAAAAGCATTGCCTTTATGCATTCATATACATGCATTTGTGAGATATATATATAGTCTTGGGCTTCCTAGGTGGTGTTAGTGGTAAAGAACCCACCTACCAATGCAGGAGATGTAAGAAAGGAGGGTTAAATCCCTGGGTCAGTAAGATGCCCTGAAGGTGGGCATGGAAACCCAATCTAGTATTCTTGCCTGGAAAATCCCATGGACAGAGTAGCCTGATGGCAACAGTCCATGGGGTCACAAAGAGTCAGAAGTGACTTAGTACATATGCACAGATATGTTGTCTCACATACATGATCATGATTTTGGAAGTAATTAAACAATTCTATTTAACTTGATAAATTAGCAGAACTTTAGTATAATAGATGACATTGCAATTTGAAAGCCTCTCGTGAAGAGAAAGATGTACATACATGTTCAGTCATGTCTGACTCTCTGCAACCCCATGGACTGTAGCCTGTAGCCTGCCAGATTCCTCTGTCCGTGGAATTTCCCTAGCTAGAAAACCGGACTTGCTTACCATATTCTACTCCAGGGGATCTTTCCCTCCCAGGGATTGAACCCATATCTCTTGCATCACCTGCGTTGGCAGGCAGATTCTTTACCACTGGTGCCACCTGGAAAGTCATGAAAAGAACATATAATATTATAAAAATAATTCATGCAGAAAATCCAAAATATCTAAACTAGATTATTATATATCTTGAATTGTAGCGCTAGTAATTTAAGTTCAAAGAGATAAACTTATACTATATCAGATAACTAAAATTTTGCTTATCAGTTTTTATACCTTCTGACTTTTTATAAACATTTCATACAGAAGATATCCTTAAAATAATTTTAATCTTAGTGTAACTCAGCATACTGAAATGCAAAGTAAGAGAGATATTTTTAGGAAGTTTATTATTAGAAAAGATATTTTGATAAATTTTCCTTCTCTGAAAAATATCTAACTAGAACCATTAGTCACTGAAAATTCTAGCATCTAATTAAATGTAAGAAGTTAGTAATAGATTTAAAAGGATGAGGCATCAGACAGATACAGAAAATAGCTGCCTCATTTCAGTCAACTCTAGACTTGTGCTTCTGGGTGAAAATAGAGAAAACTTTAGCAATCTTTCTCTAAAAACACTGTAGATTTTAAAACATTATTTTACAATGTGCTTGCTCTTTTAGTGGAGTAAGACGGGTTGCAGAATAGCCACACCCTACAACATGGTAATAATGGTCAATCTTTGAAGACTTGGAAGCTAGGTATCATAATTCACTTTGGTGACAGGGGCAATGTGAAGAGTCCTGTGGTCACTCAGACCTAAAATCTGGGTCTCCATTAGGCCATGTTCTCAAAGGGAGGGAATTTTTAAAAGTCCTGCAGAATTGCAGAAAAAGATACTGGTATGTTTAAATTTGTACTCTGTATGGGGCAGAACTTAATAAGAATGTGTACTAATGTTCTGGAGAATAACCAGATGTCATCATTTACTAAAAGGATGGAACCCAAAATTCATATTTTCTGTGTTGCCTGAGAAATTCCAATTTAAGAAAATTAAAGTCTGGATCACACAGAGCCCAGGCATAAGTAACCTAAAACCAAAAACCCTCTAACAGAATTTGCTTTCATATAACATGTATCAAATTATTTTTAAAAGAATGTTAACAAGGAAAATAATGTGCTTAATTGCTTCAGTCGTGTCCGACTCTGTGTGACCCCGTGGACTGTAGCCTGCCAGGCTCCTCTGTCCATGGGATTCTCCAAGCAAGAATACTGGATTGGGTTGCCATGCCCTTCTTCAAGGGATCCTCCCAACCCAGGGATGGAACCTGCCTCTCACACACCTCATGCATTTGCAGGCGGGTTCTTTACCACTGACTTCCCTGGTGGCTTAGATGGTAAAGCTTCTGCCTACAGTGCAGGAGACCTGGGTTGGATCCTTGGGTCAGGAAGATCCTCTGGAGAAGGAAATGGCAACCCACTCCAGTATTCTTGCCTGGAAAATCCCATGGACGGAGGAACCTAGAAGGATACAGTCCTCTTTGGGGTCGCAAAGAGTCAGACACGACTGAGTGACTTCACTTTCACTTTTCTTTACCACTAGCACCACCTGGGAAGCTCTGTAAGGAAAATAATATTCTCCATTAAAAGTCACTAAATGCTTAAGGAAAAAATATCCATTATGAATCATACCTCTTTCTTGTCAGCAAAGATTTTATTAGATGAGACCTTGGGAAAGTAGTGTTTGATATAATTGGGGGAGGATGGCAGGTGGACAGTAAAAACCACTGGGAGATTCATTAAGCAACAAACTGCATCAAATATTGCAGTGACAGGGAAGGGTATGATCGGTTGGTAGGACTGAGGACAGAGCATGAGACGGAGCAACAGAGCTACTGTGCAGGAAGTTTACATGAAGTTCAGGTGTCAGCTAGTCAAGCCAGTCCAAAATTAATGGCAAGCAAAAAGGTATATCAGCCCTGTCAATGGAGTTTGAAATTTTGACAAAATAATAAGAGAATACCAAAATTGACTAATAAAGAACCAAAAAGTATTGATACTATAAATGAACAGCATAGTGAATTATTAAAAGCAAAATAGACACTGCTGAGGAGAATATTAAGTAGAAGATAGATCATTAAAAAAAAGAAGAAGCAAAAATATTTAATTAGCAGAGTAAGGGCCAAGGTGGGTAAAGTGAAAATGTTAATGTGTTTAGCTGGCATTCCAGAGATAGTATCTGAGATATTTCCTCAAATGGTAAATAAGACCCATCTTCATATTCAGAAAGAACAAACAAAAAAAACCAGGCAGAATCCATAAAAATAAGTCAACTCATAGACATATTTATGTAAATCTGTTGAACACCTAACACCTATATGATTAGGAAATCATATAAACCCTCAGAAAGAAAGAACAAATGACCAAGAATGAAATATCAATTAAATTAAAAAGTAATGTTATTTTTTTTTTTAAAGAGGAAGCCAGAAGACATTTCACACAAATCTGTACAGATAAAATCACTTTCAACCTACAGCTTAATACTCAAATAAAAAATAAGGGTAAAAGTAAGATATTTTGAAATTAATAAAACCTGACTTTGCTACCAAAAGCTATATATTAAAAGAAAGCATAAAGTTATGATTCACAGAGAAGGAATATAGTTTCAAATGAAGCTCTGTGATGTAATAAATACACAAAGAAAATTACACTAATATGTATATCTATTGAATACATAAAACATTACAGCAAATATCTAAATAAGATTAAAATGAATTAGCCCTAATATGCTGAACATTTTATGAAATAAGTATTTAATAAAATGCTAATTGTAAGACAAATTAAGCATCAAGTTAGACTTAAGCACAAACATATCCAAATTTTTGGAAGGATCATTAACAGGGTAGAAACATAAATTCCAAATTAATCAAAAGATGACAGGAAAAGTAAAATAAATAATGTCAAAAGTGAGCTATAAAAGTAGCCTAGAGGCTTCCATCCAAAGCCAGTGATCCATTGAACAAAAAAGATGCTGTTTTTTTTTTAATTGAAATATATTTGACATATAACAGTGTGTAAATTTAAGCTGTACAGCATATTAATTTGATACAATTGTATATTGTAATATAATTGTCATAGCAATAATTAGGATCTCTAGCATGTAACCGGAGAAGGCAATGGCACCCCACTCCAGTACTTTGCCTGGAAAATCCCATGGATGGAGGAGCCTGGTAGGCTGCAGTCCATGGAGTCGCTAAGAGTCGGACACAACTGAATGACTTCACTTTCACTTTTCATTTTCATTGGAGAAGGAAATGGCAACCCACTCCAGTGTTCTTGTCTGGAGAATCCCAGGGACGGGGGAGCCTGGTGGGCTGCCATCTGTGGGGTCCCACAGAGTCGGACACAACTGAAGTGACTTAGCAACAGCAGCAGCAGCATGTAACACAATTATTATTTATTTTTAGTGTTGGAATAAAGTTCTAGACTCTTAGAAAATTTGATTATTGTAATATGGTGTTATCCATACTTGCTATTCTGTGCATGAGATCTCTAACTTGTTTTACTACTTTTTGCAAGTTTTTTCCCTTGAACAGCAGCCAGCCTGTCCCTCGACCTCCCTGTCCTCTTGTACCACTTACATGTGGAATCTAAAAAACTACATCTTTAAAGACACTGAGAAAGGATTTTGCCAAGTGTTTTCTAAGTCATGAAGAAACAAAAACCTTGCTGTTTGGAATTCTTTTCAGTTCTGTGTGTGGTCAGACATTATTATAAAGTCATCTTTTGTCCTATGCCATCATAATCACAGTGACTTTATAGAAGGTTATTGTTCTCTGAAATTGTTTATGTTGAAGAGAACATTATAGCTTCTCGATTCTCTCTTGAAAATGCTGATGCCTTTTTTTTTCTCAGTGCCTGCCCTTTTTAGTTTCAGTTTAAGAATAAGATTAGCTCCCTTTAAAGTTTGTTATTTGGGTCTACCATGAAAAAAGACACATAGAGCAATATGGACAAACAGAAAACACAAAATATAATCACAGAGTTGTAAATCAATATAAATGTAGTCAATTCTTGAAAGATGATATCAGTTGAATTCAAAACCAAAGTTATATCTTATCTATAGCACAGCTACTTACATTATAAGAACACATAGAGCTGAACAGTAAAAAACAAAGAAACTAGTTATATGATGAAAATACTGATATAAACCAAAGAGAAGTTGATACATGTAATTTAATAATAAATAAAGTAACCTTTAAAATGACATTACTGGAGATAGTCACTATTTCCCTATTAAAACTTTCAATTGAGCAGGAAGATATAGAAATAACAAACTTGCAGGGGAATTAATAGGGATAACAACTGAAAGCAGGTTTCTGTCATAACAAAAGCCTAAAATAAGAGGAGTTGGCAGGAGGAGGCAAAATTTTTGGTAAAACTGTCACTTGTAGTAACTGAAAATGTGCATTATTACCTATCTGTTTAACCAGAAGCTCTGGGGGAAGTGGTTAGAAAACTGAAACCTAATGTTGTGTGTTGACTGTTTTTGACCAGTTACACAGATGGACTCAGGAAAGAACTGGCCAGTTTTCCATTAGAAACAAAATGAAATAGGTCTTTTCTAACACTATTTTCAGAGGATGTAATTTTGCCTGGAGAAAATGAGTGGGGCTTCTAGGTGGTGCTGGTGGTAAAGAAATGACTTGCCAGTGAGGGAAACATGAGACATGGCTTTGATACCTGGGTCAGGAATATACCCTGGAGGAGGAATTGGCAACCCACAGCAGTGTTACTGCCTGGAAATTCCATGGACAGAGGATCCTGGTGGGCTACAGTCCATAGGGTCACAAGGAGTCTGACATGACTGAAGTGACTTAGTAAGAATGCAAATGATTTAGGGGTTGATTTAAATCATTTAGAGGAGCTAGTGCTGGAAAAATCTTTTGTGTTCTATAAACCCTTTGATCCCTGAAAACCACAAAGGCTAAAGCTATTAAATGATTCCGCTACTCTGCCTAAATCTGAAAATCCTTTCAACTAAAACTAATCTGTATAAGGAATTGGGATGATGTCAAATTTCTGGATTTTTGACTGACAAATGCAAGATAACGTTTAGGTCAGGTTTAAATTCTTGTCATTTAGTATTTTTGAGCTTTAACCTGCAAGACAGTTTTAGTTTTGAATATTTACTTTTACTCCAGGAAATTTCTTAATATATAGGATGACTATGTGATGACTTTTTTTTTTTTTCCAGCTCAGTACTTCTCATAATGACATTTTATTTCATTGAAGAACTTATAATACGCCTAGGACATTTTGCACTCTATCTATCAGATTTGGGCCCTTAAATCTATTTCTCACTTCCACTGTATTATCATAAGGAATTTGATTTAGGTCATACCTGAGTGGTCTAGTGGTTTTCCCTACTTTCTTCAATTTAAGTCTGAATTTGGCAATAAGGAGTTCATGGTCTGAGCCACAGTCAGCTCCTGGTCTTGTTTTTGCTGACTGTATAGAGCTTCTCCATCTTGGCTGCAAAGAATATAATCAATCTGATTTCGGTGTTGACCATCTGGTGATGTCCATGTATAGAGTCTTCTCTTGTGTTGTTGGAAGAGGGTGTTTGTTATGACCAATGCATTTTCTTGGCAAAACTCTGTTAGTCTTCGCCCTGCTTCATTCCGTATTCCAAGGCCAAATTTCCTGTTGCAAAAAAGCAAAATGGCTGTCTGGGGAGGCCTTATAAACAGCTGTGAAAAGAAGAGAAGTGAAAAACAAAGGAGAAAAGGAAAGATATAAACATCTGAATGCAGAGTTCCAAAGAATAGCAAGAAGAGATAAGAAAGCCTTCTTCAACGATCAATGCAAAGAAATAGAGGAAAACAACAGAATGGGAAAGACTAGAGATCTCTTCAAGAAAATCAGAGATACCAAAGGAAAATTTCATGCAAAGATGGGCTCGATAAAGGACAGAAATGGTATGGACCTAACAGAAGCAGAAGATATTAAGAAGAGATAGCAAGAATACACAGAAGAACTGTACAAAAAAGATCTTCACGACCCAGATAATCATGATGGTGTGATCACTGACCTAGAGCCAGACATCCTGGAATGTGAAGTCAAGTGGGCCTTAGAAAGTATCACTACGAACAAAGCTAGTGGAGGTGATGGAATCCCAGTTGAGCTATTCCAAATCCTGAAAGATGACGCTGTGAAAGTGCTGCAGTCAATATTCCAGCAAATTTGGAAAACTCAGCAGTGGCCACAGGACTGGAAAAGGTCAGTTTTCATTCCAATCCCAAAGAAAGGCAATGCCAAAGAATGTTCAAACTACTGCACAATTGCACTCATCTCACACGCTAGTAAAGTAATGCTCAAAATTCTCCAAGCCAGGCTTAGCAATATGTGAACCGTGAACTTCCTGATGTTCAAGCTGGTTTTAGAAAAGGCAGAGGAACCAGAGATCAAATTGCCAACATCCGCTGGATCATGGAAAAAGCAAGAGTGTTCCAGAAAAACATCTATTTCTGCTTTATTGACTATGCCAAAGCTTATGACTGTGTGAATCACAATAAACTGTGGAAAATTCTGAAAGAGATGGGAATACCAGACCGCCTGACCTACCTCTTGAGAAATCTGTATGCAGGTGAGGAAGCAACAGTTAGAACTGGACATGAAACAACAGACTGGTTCAAAATAGGAAAAGGAGTACGTCAAGGCTGTATATTGTCACCCTGTTTATTTAACTTATATGCAGAGTAAATCATGAGAAACACTGGACTGGAAGAAGCACAAGCTGGAATCAAGATTGCCGGGAGAAATATCAATAACCTCAGATATGGAGATGACACCACCCTTATGGCCGAAAGTGAAGAGGAACTCAAAAGCCTCTTGATGAAAGTGAAAGTGGAGAGTGAAACAGTTGGCTTAAAGCTCTACATTCAGAAAACGAAGATCATGGCATCCGGTCCCATCACTTCATGAGAAATAGATGGGGAAACAGTGGAAACAGTGTCAGACATGATTGAGCGACTGATGTGATCTGATCTGAGGACATTTTACAGATAATTTGAGAAACTCAATCTTGAATAATGTGTGAATTTTGGAGAAGATTTAATTAATTAAGTTAATCAGAGGGCACACCTCTGATCCACTAGAGAGATTTCTGGTTCTAAAATCTATACATTCTATCACAGGTTTCTGTTTCCTCCTTTGTTCATTATGCCATTCATTTTCCCAGCTAATAGTAATGTAAAGTTGTTAACTACCATTAATTTAGGAACATACCTAGACACAGAAATTTCAGTCCATTCCTTTCTTCTTACTCAAACTAAATCAGCAGAAAAAAGTAGAGGTATAATTTACAGACCCTGCTTTCTGCTTGAATGTGATATCCTGAGTAGACTCTGGTACAATTAGGGAGATCTCAAGTCCACTAATACTTAAATCAAGCATGTGTCTTCCAATCTAGCTTTATAAGTCATAAAGATGATCTCTCTTGGTCTTTGTCTATTGCTGCATCCGCTGTCTATTTCTCAATTTATCTGTAACTTGAATAGAGACAATGAGTGTTATTTACAAATGTGAGCTTTAGATAATCATGTAAATGCCCTAGCTTGTGACAGAATCTTTAGGCTGATAATTCTGATTTATATTTTTCTTGCCATTCTCTCTGTTCTGGGCTCTAACTGCATTTATCTAAGTACTTATGAGATACCCTCTACACAGATGTCATAAGCAGCTCAATCTTGATACATTTAAAATTAAAGACATTCTTTAATGTTTATTTTACTATTTTCAGTGTTTTTGTTCATTACCTTTAAGCATCTAATCCAGAGGTTATATAAGACATTGATATAGTCTGTCATTAACTCAGGAGCTTTTAGGATTTCTAAGGGATTGTTGTTTAGTCTCTAAATAGTGTCTGACTCTTTGCCACTCCATGGACTATAGCCAGCCAGGTTGCTCTGTCCATGGAATTCTCCAGCCAGAAATACTGGAGTGTGTTGCCATTTCTTCTCCAAAGGATTTTCCTGATTCAGGGATCAAACTCTCATCTCCTGCTTGGCAGGCAGGTTCCTTATAACTGAGTTACCTGGGAAGCTTCTTCAAAGGTATACAAACAAATTATCTGGGAAAGGCTGACATAACATAATGTAACAACTAATGAAACTGAAGAGGTTTTCTTATCAGTAGTTTCCTTAATCTTTCCCAATAGGGATGTGTACCAAGGCATGGAGGAAGCTATTTTTAGAATTGAGACATATGCAGGTTGTTCTTGGACTACCTAGTTGGCCTCAGGGGTAAAGAATCCACCTGTGGTGCAGAAGATGCAAGAGACCTGGGTTCGATCCCTTGTAGGGAAGATTCCCTGGAGTTGGAAATGGCAACCCACTCCAGAATTCTTGTCTGGGAAATCTCATGGACAGAGGAGCCTGGTTAGCTCCAGGGAGTTGAAAAGAGTTGGACACGACTAAGCGACTGAACACATACACAGTTGCTCAATCTAGGAGGCTGATGCTGTTGGGAAAGTCAAATTAAGGGAAACAATTAGAAGGATTAGGAGCAGGTTTTATGTAGGGTGAAGAATGAGGGAGGGAAAAGTATACTTCCCATAACATGAGAAGTTATGAGTTTAGTATAGGCAAGCATGCTAAATCGCTTCAGTCCGGTCCCACTCTGTGCAACCCCATGGACTATATATAGCCCACCAGGCTCCTCTCTCCATGAGATTCTCCTGGAAGAATACTGCAAGAATACTGCAGTGGGTTGCCATGCCCTTCCGCAGGGGCTCTTCTCAACCCAGGGATTGATCCCGCCTCTCTTACATCTCTGGCATTGGCGGGAGGGTTCTTTACCACTAGGGCCACCTGTGAAGACCAGTACAGGTATACAGCCAGTTTCTCTGGGGCTTAGTGTCTTTGACCTGGCCACAGCCTATCTTGGCAAAATGTATTCAGTCAAGTAAAAAGAGCACACTATTCAAAGCCTTAACTGCTACTTGAAAGGAGTTTGAATGGAGTTTCTTTTTTTGTAATATACCAACATTTGACTTACTTCCTCAAAGGAATAAGACCTCTTCCAAATAGTCAATATAAAATGCTGAGCTATCTATAGGCAGAGAATCACCAGTAGAAGATTCTCTAATTTAGCTGAGACCCTCCTAATACAGTAAATTAGATCATGTTCACCTTCATTTATCTCTATTCCTCTTTCCCCAACATATCTGTCTAATTCTCTAGAATGTACTTGTCATGAAGTGGCTCTCTCATTCCAGATATCACAATAGACTCAATGCTACCTGTCAGCATCCTCAGAACTTGATTTAGTATAAACAACAAAATGCTTTTTCCTTAGCATCCAAGAATCCTTTTAGCCTTCACGTGTCCTCTTACTCCCTCAAAAGTCCAATGGATTAATGACAATGCCTTCACCTCTGGAAATGTTATTTTCCTTTAAAAGAACACTCAGTCTTCATTGAAAAGCTAGATAAGAAAACTGGTGAGAGCCTTATGCCCTAGACCAAGAATGTTTGATTCAAACCTGACTCTTCAGCTAACTACTTATGTGTCTCTGAAGAAGCTTTTTAAACTCTTCTTTCCTATAAAATGGGAAAATCAGCATTTATTTCATGAAGTTGCTGAAGACTGAAAAATTTAATATAATCCTTTCAATATTAACAATTCCACAGATATTTATCATTATTCTGAAGTGTTAATTTTTACTAAATGTCCATTTTTTGAAAGAAGAATTTGAAATGTTTTTCATTTTTGTTTCCCTGAGTACATATTTTGCAGCAACTAATCTTTTGAGTTGTCTAAATAATTACAGCAAAATATATATTTCTCAGGAAAGTTGTGCTGACAACTTATCTCACACTTGTTTTAATATATTCTGGGCCAAATTCATTTATAAAGATGCCATTTTCTTTCTTTCTTTTTTTTTTTTTTTTTACTGTATCTGTGTTTCTCCATTCTCAGTGATATTACTACCAAGTCAGACAGCAGATGGAACTGTTAGTTCCATCATTATTGGAACACTTCTAAACATTTAGAAAACAAAGGTTATTTTTTCTTCTAGATAGGGAAGACAGTAACAGAATTGACCAGCAGTTTCAAAGTTCCTTAGCAGACAACATTAATTTTATATAACAGCTTATGGAATGTTTGCTAGAGAGCATTATATATATATTTTTTCTGGTTATTAATGCTATTAAAACTATTAAAATATACTTTACTAATAATATATGGACTAGAAATTTTCTTTCTTTTCAATGAAAAATCTGGCTGATTACACAATGAAATTGCTCAGGCTTCCTGTTGGTTTTGTCATTTGAACATTGAATTAGCTTGTGAATAATACATAAAGGAAAAAGAAAGACCCAAATTCCATCCCACTGCCATCTGGCTGAAGAGGATAAATGTCACATGCAATTGGCATACTCTTGCCTAAGATTAATCTCTACCCTTTTTTGTAAATTCTAAACCATGTTGTCTTCTTAAGCACAGAGGGGAGAATGATCTTCAAGATTTATTTTTAGAACAGAGAATGCCAGACTAGATAAATCACTAGTGTTATTCCAAATTACACAGCCTATATTCCAAAATCGCAAGGTAATGGGAAAAGTTATAGAGTTGTCCATAAGGAAAATGAGAAATAGCTAAATAGACAGCCTAAAGTGTTTATTATTCTGGAAAGGTGAATCAAAATATTAGTGCAGCACAATTCACATAGAGATGTTTTTTATGATTATTTCACACTGTTGTATTTTGTCATAATATCTTTAAAACATTTTATGTTGCAATTCGGCGTATGGTGGTAAATTAATTATGTAGCAATGTTTTTAAGAATTTCATTCAAACTCAGTTATATGTGATTCTATAATATTAAACTTTGAGCATAAAAATATAATAAAAATTTCAAGTCAGTAAAAAAATCTACATTTATTTATATTTTTTCCTTGCCCATACATAAGAACATCACTCTGTATTGTTATCAATATATTTTGTAGAAAAGATTGAACAACTGTTACAAAAGCTATAGCCAATTAGGTTGTTTAAAATGACTTTATGGATTCAAAAGTATAACCCACTCATAGTAAAATCACTACACTATGAACATTCATTTACATATAAATACACAGAGAGGATCACTTAGCACAAATCTATGAAAGTGTCATGACATCACCCAGAGACATAGTGTTTAAATATGATCTGTGCTTTTACATATTAATATGCACAGTTTACTATAAATGTATGTATACAAAAATTACAACACAATTTTTCCCCAATGGACATTATACCCTGAATTTTTTTATTCTTAGTGTCTCTAGAACTCTCATTGTTTTCACTAGTCCTATACAATTCCATTATATCATTCCACTATAATTTATTATGTAGGGGATTACATATAATTAACATTATTTTCCCAATATATAAATGGAAAGCTAGCCAAGGGATAGTGAAAGATGGCACAAAGTACCAGCACAGACAGATAGCAAGTGTGCTGGGTTACTGTGCAAACTGTAGTGTGCACTGCCTTGAAAGTAGAAACAAAGGAGGAGTGAAGCCAGTATTTTATTGTTCTTTCTTTGGCTAAAATATAGCTGTCAGGTATAAAGCTTTCCACAGTGGACACTTTGGGTCCAGGTAGTTTAAATTCTATATCGTCAATAAAGAAAAGTACTTCTTTTTTGACAAGAGAAAAAATATAGAGGAGAGAAGATGATAGATAAAATAGTAAGAAAGAAGATAAATTGTTTTGCTTACTTCAAGAATTGAACTTTAAAAGTCCTAAGGACACAGAATACATCACATTGTTATTTTTGATAGTTTTCTTGGAATCTTCTACCATGCCTTTTCTCCTGTGATACCCCAAAACAGCCATGATTTCTTTCTAATTCAGTCCTAGTGTTAACATATCCATCAGTTTGGTTCCTCCATTTGTACTTCAATTCCACAAAGAATGTTGAAAGTTCCTATTAGACTATCAGTAATATCTAAGAGTGCCCAACAACTTCCCAGAAATTATTGTTATTTTCAAGAAAATGTAGTAAATGGTAACATCAAATGAGGAGCTGTAGTTTTTCTGCTAAATTCTTCATTGGAAATTCACAGGGCGGCCTCTTTTACTTGCATATTTAATTAATAGTTATACAGTCTTAGGGGATAGAGTATTGGAATTTTGAGTGAATTTACATATTGATTTATTCCCATCCATACTTCAGTGATAAGTATCCAGCTTGTTCATACGGTAGGTCCTTAACAACCACAAGGTTGATGCCTAACCTGCCTTCCTGACAATAGCTGATAGAAAAGAAAAATGATGGGCATATGACCAGAGTTAAGCCAGTTAAATTCTGTTCTCTAGCATCTTCAAATTTGAGTATGTTAATGGTAGTCTTCATATGTACAAATTTTATTGGCTTTTAACCATTTGACCCCTTCCTCTGAATAAAACTGGCCCTGTAGTTAAACACAGTTTTAGTTAGCCAAGAATAGGGAAAAGCAACTGAACAAACAAAAGGTAATGAAAACAAATCACTGTCAAACCAAAAAAAAAAAAAAAAATTCAAAGCATTCAGACACCTGATGCGCAGATTCAAAGGAAAATACAACAATCATATCGGACTCTATACACCCTACACACACACGCACATACACATACATACCCCTAATTATTTTCTCATGAAGTGAAGAGAAGTGAAGTCGCTCAATCGTGTCTGACTCTTTGCAACACCATGGACTGTAGCCTACCAGGCTCCTTAGTCCACGGAATTTTCCAGGCAAGAATACCGGATGGGTTGCCATTTCCTTCTCCAGGGGATCTTCCCAAGGAAATATATTATGGCAGCCATCAGATCAGATCAGTCACTCAGTCGTGTTCGACTCCTTGAGACTCCATGAATCGCAGCACGCCAGGCCTCCCTGTCCATCACCAACTCCCTGAGTTCGCTCAGACTCACATGCATCGAGTCAGTGACGCCATCCAGCCATCTCATCCTCTGTCGTCCCCTTCTCCTCCTGCCCCCAATCCCTCCCAGCATCAGAGTCTTTTCCAATGAGTCAACTCTTCGCATGAGGTGGCCAAAGTACTGGAGTTTCAGCTTTAGCTTCATTCCTTCCAAAGAAATCCCAGGGCTGATCTCCTTCAGAATGGACTGGTTGGATGTCCTTGCAGTCCAAGGGACTCTCAAGAGTCTTCTCCAACACCACAGTTCAAAAGCATCAATTCTTCGGCACTCAGCCTTCTTCACAGTCCAACTCTCACATCCATACATGACCACAGGAAAAACCATAGCCTTGACTAGACGAACCTTTGTTGGCAAAGTAATGTCTCTGCTTTTGAATATGCTATCTAGGTTGGTCATAACTTTCCTTCCAAGAAGAAAGCATCTTTTAATTTCATGGCTGCAGTCACCATCTGTAGTGATTTTGAAGCCCAGAAAAAAAAAGTCTGACACTGTTTCCAGTGTTTCCCCATCTATTTCCCATGAAGTGATGGGACCAGATGCCATGATCTTCATTTTCTGAATGTTGAGCTTTAAGCCAACTTTTTCACTCTCCACTTTCACTTTCATCAAGAGGCTTTTGAGTTCCTTTTCACTTTCTGCCATAAGGGTGGTGTCATCTGCAAATCTGAGGTTATTGATTTTTCTCTGGGCAATCTTGATTCCAGCTTGTGCTTCTTCCAGCCCAGCGTTTCTCATGATGTACTCTGCATGTAAGTTAAATAAGCAGGGTGACAATATACAGCCTTGACAAACTCCTTTTCCTATTTGGGACCAGTCTGTTGTTCCATGTCCAGTTCTTGCTTCCTCACCTGCATATAGGTTTCTCAAGAGGCAGGTCAGGTGGTCTGGTATTCCCATCTCTTTCAGAATTTTCCACAGTTTCTTGTGATGCACACAGTCAAAGAATAGTCAATAAAGCAGAATTGGAGGTTTTTCTGGAACTCTCTTGCTGTTTTGATGATTCAGCGGATGTTGGCAATTTGATCTCTGGTTCCTCTGCCATTTCTAAAACCAGATTGAACGTCTGGAAGTTCATGGTTCAAGTATTGCTGAAGCCTGGCTTGGAGAATTTTGAGCATTACTTTACTAGCATGTGAGATGAGTGCAATTGTGCAGTAGTTTGAGTAATCTTTGGCATTGTCTTTCTTTGGGATTGCAATGAAAACTGACGTTTTCCAGTCCTGTGGCCACTGCTGAGTTTTCCAAATTTGCTGGACTATTGAGTGCAGCACTTTCACAGCATCATCTTTCAGGATTTGAAATAGCTCAACTGGAATTCCATCACCTCTACCAGCTTTATTCATAGTGATACTTTCTAAGGCCCACTTGATTTCACATTCCAGGATGTCTGGCTCTGAGTGTTCACACCATCGTGTTTATCTTGGTCGAGAAGATCTTTTTTGTACAATTCTTCTGTGTATTCTTGCCATCTCTTCTTAATATTTTCTGCTTCTGTTAGATCCATACTATTTCTGTCCTTTATCTAGCCCATCTTTGCATGAAATGTTCCCTTGGTATCTCTAATCTTCTTGAAGAGATCTCTAGTCTTTCCCATTCTGTTGTTTTCCTCTATTTCTTTGCATTGATTGCTGAGGAAGGCTTTCTTATCTCTTCTTGCTATTCTTCGTAACTCTGCATTCAGCTGCTTATATCTTTCCTTTTCTCCTTTGCTTTTCACTTCTCTTCTTTTCACAGCTATTTGTAAGGCCTCCCCAGACAGCCATTTTGCTTTTTTGCATTTCTTTTCCATGGGGATGGTCTTGATCCCTGTCTCCTGTACAATGTCACGAACCTCATTCCATAGTTTATCAGGCACTCTATCTATCAGATCTAGGCCCTTAAATCTATTTCTCACTTCCACTGTATAATCATAAGGGATTTGATTTAGGTCATACCTCAGTGGTCTAGTGGTTTTCCCTACTTTCTTCAATTTAAGTCTGAATTTGGCAGTAAGGAGTTTCTGCTCTGAGCCACAGTCAGCTCCCGGTCTTGTTTTTACTGACCATATAGAGCTTCTCCATCTTTGGCTCCAAGGAATATAATCAATCTGATTTCAGTGTTGACCATCTGGTGATGTCCATGTATAGAGTCTTCTCTTGTGTTGTTGGAAGAGGGTGTTTGCTATGACCAGTGCATTCTCTTGGCAAAACTCTATTGGCCTTTGCCCTGCTTGATTCCGTATTCCAAGGCCAAATTTGCCTGTTACTCCAGGTGTTTCTTGACTTCCTACTTTTACATTCCAGTCCCCTATAATGAAAAGAACATATTTTTTGGATGTTAGTTAAAAGGTCTTGTAGGTCTTCAGAGAAACGTTCAACTTCAGCCTCTTCAGCATTACTGGTTGGGGCATAGGCTTGGATTACTGTGATATTGAATGGTTTGCCTTGGAAACAAACAGAGATAATTCTGTTGTTTTTGAGACTGCATCCAAGTACTGCATTTCAGACTCTTGTTGACCATGATGGCTACTCCATTTTTTCCAAAGTATTCCTCCCCACAGTAGTAGATATAATGGTTATCTGAGTTAAATTCACCCATTCCAGTTCATTTTAGTTTGCTGATTCCTAGAATGTCGACGTTCACTCTTGCCATCTCCTGTTGCACTAGGGTTTTATAAATGAGTAAGTCCTACTTTTGACCCCCTAATTAATTCAGTTGTCTAAACATAAAAAATAAACCAATGATAAAAAGGTACCATGTAACACAGCTAGCTATATTGTGATATAGTCTGTTTTCAAGTGTTTTTCACCATTTATTACATCTTCCTCCCCCACTTTCAAGCATTAACTATCTTTCTCATATTGAATATAATGTACATTCTACTATTGTATGTATAATCAAACCCTTATAGTGAATTTTGTTCTTCTTTTGTCAGGGATTCCTACATTCTGGAGGCCAGGGAATCATGTGCATTTTCCTTTCAGCCTACAACACTTGGCACAGAACAAGCTCTAAAAAATTAGCAATATAGTAGAAGCAAGTCAAAAATAATAATGAACACAGTGAATTCTTTCAAAGTATGGATTACCATGAAATCCAACACACTCTATAAAAAGAGCAAACACAGAATACAATTATCATTGAATAATCAGAAAGCATTTTTTAAAAAAGCATAAAAATACCAGAGCCATAATATATTTTTAAAAAATGAGAAACAACATGTGCTTGTTCTTAGTTGCTCTGTCGTGTCTGACTCTTTGCGACCCCATGGATTGTAGCCTGCCAGGCTCCTCTGTCCATGGGATTCTCCTGGCAGAGTTCTAGAGTGGGTTGCCATTTCCTCTTCCTTGGAATCTTCCCAACCAGGGATCGAACCCGAATCTACAGTGTCTTCTGCATTGAAGGCAGACTCTTTACCATCTGAGCTACCAGAGAAGCCATAGAGTTCATAGATTTGTTGTTGTTCAGTTGCTCAGTCATATCCAACCCTTTGCCCCTTAAATAAATGACTCCATCAAATTTATCTTTGCTTCGCATGAGGTGGCCTGACCTGCCTCTTGAGAAACCTGTATGCAGGTGAGGAAGCAAGAACTGGACATGGAACAACAGACTGGTCCCAAATAGGAAAAGGAGTTTGTCAAGGCTGTATATTGTCACGCTGCTTATTTAACTTACATGCAGAGTACATCATGAGAAACGCTTCCAGAATGTCTTTAAAATAACCTTTGTTGTTTTACTGGTTGCAGTTAGTTTCACGTGTTGTTTGCATTATCAGAGAAATGAATTCAGAATGTCTTCCTCTATTCTACCTATGAAAATCAATGAGCTTTCTTCAGTAGCTCTTGGTTGTTCTCCGCATATATGTGTGTTAAGTTGCTTCAGTCCTATCTGACTCTGTGACCTCATGGACTGTAGCCCACCAGTCTCCTCTTTCCATGGGATTTGTCAGGCAAGAATACTGGAACAGATTGCCATGCCCTCCTCCAGGGAATCTTCCTGACCCAGGGATCGAACCCAGGTCTCTTAAATCTCTTGCATTGCCATGCGTATTCTTTACCCCCAGTGCCACGTGGGAACCCAAATAAAATCCTTTCTGAGTGTTACATTCAAATTAGCAAGTTTTTGGACTCCACGGATAAGCTAAACACTATGCTATCATCTGAGATCATCAAGATAAAATAGTCTCTTATCTGTAGGGGAAAAAAATCTATGCAGTGTTCCCAAAGGAAATTAATAAACAAAGTTATCTTTAAAAATTACGCTATGAAAGAAAATATGTATATGCAGCAATTCTGTGCTCTTACAGACATCACTCTGCTTCTGTAATAAAAAATCATCATGTCCCTACATATTTCCATTTAGATCCTCCTCCAAAATATTATTATGTGCAGGCATCAATTTATATACTTTATTTAATATTAAATATAAATTTTCAATAATACCATAATAATTGTTACATGAGGTGATTTAGTTCTAATTCCATTCCACAAAATCCTATTTGGTCCATAATGTCCCTGATGTATTTTATTGTCCTCATAAAAACATAAAAGCAAACCATTTTACTCCCCAATAATTCTTTGAAGAAGTGTGTCCAGAGCCTAACATAGAACCCTACCAATATATCTCTTCAATGCAATTCAAACATTCAAGATCACGGACTGCTTTACATGGAGCTATTAGCTTAGGCATAAATTCTAGGTTGATGAAAGACACTGGGAACACAGTGGACAAATAGACAATTGAAATAAAGTGGAATCCTAATCACTGATGAGGTGTGTGGCAGAAATAGATGATTTGTGGGACACCTAAGACTTGTGGACCTGCTCGTGGAATGTCAATAGACAGCGTGTGTTTACATCTGAGTGAGACCAGTTCAGTTATGATGTGGGTCACCGTATACCTCCCTTGCAGTCTCTCACTTTCCTTCATGTCACTGGGGTTCACATGTCAAAGAGGGTGATATCACAAGTTGGAAGGAGTCTGGATTCCTGAGTCACTCTTTGGAGTAAAGCCACAAGTTCCCCAATGAAAAACATTTGAAATAAACTTTGTATGGGTGAGAAATAAACTTTTATTGGATTAAGCCACTGAGATTTTTGAGTCATTTATTGCAAGTCCTACATTGCTCAAGCTAAGAGAGGGGTCAAGGAGAATATGATTTGAGTTGACTGATGGGCATGACTGGAGAAAACCTACTCTGCTCTGCTCTTTGTTCTTCTTATGTTTCACAGTTTTTCTACATTCTGCCCTATTTAAAAATTGGTGCTCAGAAAAGCTTGATAGGATCACAACAGAGAACACGATGGGTGTAAAGCATTAAGAAAATAGAAATAAAAACAGAACTCACTCCTCTTTTCACTTTTGCATATACTTTCAACATTTAGCATGAGAGACTGGAGTTGGAGAGAAGGGTGGATGAGGCAGGCAATGAAAAATAGTAATAACATGAGTTTTCTCCTTATGTCTTCCTTCCTCTGTTTTTGATGCCACAGTTACATACCAGAATTAAAGTTGCAGGTGTTAGTGAGACCCAAGAAGAGTCAATGAAAGGATATTTCTATGACAGTCAGTCTCAATAGGTAAGGAGGGACAAATACGTAGTATCGGTACCTTATGTGAAGAAATGCATATGAATCATGCCATACAAATTAAGCCATTCTCACAGTATTGCTCAAGATGACTGCTTATGGTAACACCCATAAGTATTTTTAAAATTTTCTTAAATTGATTCAATCCCTTTAATTTTAATAACATGCTGACTGTATATATATTGTTTAACCTCAGCTTAAGAAGATTGACATATTCAAAGCAAGTTTTCATGGCGTGTTACTGTTCTTGGTATGTGCAGATGCCTTTCTTATTTTATGTATCTGTTCCCTTTTAGTATCATATCTTCCATCTCTTCTTTCCTCAAGGCAACCATTCTGTTCTCCCTAATGTGTTATTTTCATTCGTATGAGTTTCTTTGGAGAGTTTATGAATTTCAATTGAGTAATATAATGGATGTTTTCAGACTCAAAACAGTCTAATTAAAATGATGATATAATATTAATTTATGATAGACTAAATTTGGTACACTCCACTACCTCAAATAGAAGTCCTCAAGCCATGCTCTTAGGAAACATTTAAATACTAGACCAAAAATGCTTCCAAATTAAGATAAGGTGATGACAATATCTCAACATTGGCAAACACACACACAAACACATAATATGCATATATGTGTAAATAACTCTAGACTGCCTTAGCAAAATAAAACAGATTGCATGGTATAAAAAATAGAAAATTATTTTCTCCCAGTCCTGAAGGCTGGAAAATTTAAGGTCAAGGTCTAACAAGAGTTTGGTTTCTAGTGAGAGCTCTCATCACAGCTTGAGATGGCTGCCTTCTTTCTGTATTCTTACGTGGTGGAGAAGTATCTTTTTATCTTCCTCTTCTTATATGGTCACCAATCCTATCAGATTAGGGCCCACTCTTGTTAATTTTAATTACCTCCTAAAAGCTGTATGTCCAAATGCAGTCACGTTGAGGGTTAGGGTTTCAACATTTGTATAGCACTTGAAAAGCAGAGACATTACTTTGCCAACAAAGGTCCATCTAGTCAAGGCTATGGTCTTTCCAGTGGTCATGTATGTATGTGAGAGTTGGACTGTGAAGAAAGCTGAGTGCCAAAGAATTGATGCTTTTGAACTGTGGTGTTAGAGAAGACTCTTAAGAGTCTCTTGGACTGCAAGGAGATCCAACCAGTCCATCCTAAAGGAGATCAATCCCAGGTGTTCATTAGAAGGACTGATGTTGGAGATGAAACTCCAATACTTTTGCTACCTGATGAAAAGAGCTGACTCATTGGAAAAGACCCTAGTGCTGGGAAAGATTGAGGGCAGGAGGAGAAGGGGACGACAGAGGGTGAGATGGTTGGATGGCATCATCGACTTGATGAACATGGGTTTTGGTGGACTCTGGGAGTTGGTGATGGACAGGGAGGCCTGGAGTTCTGTAGTTCATGTGGTCACAAAGAGTCGGACACAACTGATTGACTGAACTGAACTAACTGACTGAATGTATATCTCACACACAGATGAAGCCACACATATTGGAGAGAAATTTCTCTATTATTGAAGTTGTAAATCAAAAAGTTTGTTGTGGCATTTATTCTTATGTTTGTAAATAATGTACAACCTGATGTTATATATTTATTCATTATTTGGCAAATAATCCTTGCTCAAGATGCATAATGTACTTGATTCATCAGTTATCTATTGATAAGTAGTAGCCCATTATTAGGAGAAGGCAATGGCACCCCACTCCAGTACTCTTGCCTGGAAAATCCCATAGGCAGAGGAGCCTGGTGGGCTGCAGTCCATGGGTCGCGAAAAGTCGGACATGACTGAGCGACTTGACTTTCACTTTTCACTTTCGTGCATTGGAGAAGGAAATGGCAACACACTCCAGTGTTCTTGCCTGGAGAATCCCAGGGACGGGGAAGCCTGGTTGGCTGCCATCTATGGGGTGGCACAGAGTTGGACACGACTGAAGCGACTTAGCAGCAGCAGCAATAGGTATGAAACACTGTTACAAGTTCTTAAAATTAATCAAAGAAGAGGGGAAAAATTCTGTCTGGTTGTAGCTTACATAATAATAGGTGAATATTGACAGTAAATAATAAGATAAAAAGGGAATTATGCAGTGTGTTAGAAATTGAAGTCTTCTATGGAAATAATAGAGAAATTTAATAAGGATAACAATGGAGTATCAGCATGTCTTATAGAAAAAGTAGTATTTGGGGAAAATTCAAAGGATATTAGGCAATTAATCATACAACTATCTGAGGGAAGAAGATTCCAGGCAAGGGAACTGTGAGGTAAACTTGTTGAAGGAGAGAACATTTAAAACTGCAAGAAGACAGTGTGGCTAAAGCAGAAACAATAAAGATTGAAAGAAGTGGAAATGAGTCCAAACCCAACTTGCATAAAATTGCATAGGCAATTAGTTGTAAACTTCTTGGCTTAAACTGTGAATGAAAATGAGAATCATTGGAGCATTTGAAATCTGGTTTAAGATTTACAAGAATTAGTGCTGTTGCTGTGTTGAGAACTAAAGAGGAAGGATGGCAAAAGTGGAACCAGAAACCCGCTGAGTGGCTGTTAGAGTAATATAGGCAAGAGGCAACTGTGTTTCTGATAAGGCTGGTAGTGCTAGAAGTTGTAATAAATATTGGGATCTTGAATATATTTTGAAGGTAGTGTTCAGAAAGAACTACTGATGGTTTGTGTGCAGGTAATTTAGCACTCAAGTACAGAGTTGGTTTAAGTTTATTATATTGTGATCACTATCTCCTGCTGCAAAAAGCAATAGAACTTTCAGCAGGTCACAAACCTAGTTATAAAGCCAAATATTCTAGAAAATAAAAATGTTTCCATGAAGCAAACTGGGGTAAATTCAACATAGACTAACTCACCATATCACATGTGTTAGACTCCATTCGGAGAAGGCAATGGCACCCCACTCCAGTACTTTGCCTGGAAAATCCCATGGACGGAGGAGCCTGGTAGGCTGCAGGCCATGGGTTCGCTAAGAGTCGGACACGACTGAGCGACTTCACTTTCACTTTTCACTTTCATGCATTGGAGAAGGAAATGGCAACCCACTCCAGTGTTCTTGCCTGGAGAATCCCAGGGACAGGGGAGCCTGGTGGGCTGCCGTTTATTGGATCACACAGAGTTGGACACGATTGAAGTGACTTAGCAGCAGACTCCACTGTGTCTCTAGTGGAAATGTAACTTTAAAGTAGGTAGTTTATATATTCAGCTCTACATTTCCTAAGATGAAGTGACAGCTTAGTTTTGAAATACATTCAGTCATCTGTAGACAGTAGCATGACGTGTTCTGTTGGCAGTTCAGTTTAGTTCAGTCGCTCAACTGTGTCAAACTCTTTGCAACACCATGGATTGCAGCAAACCAGGCCTCCCTGTTCATCAACTTCGGAAGTTTACTCAAACTCATTTTCATTGAGTTGGTGATACCATCCAACCATCTCATCCTCTGTCATCCCCTTCTTCCACCTTCAATCTTTCCCAGCATAAGGGTCTTTTAAAATAAGTCAGTTCTTCACATCAGGTGGCCAAAGTATTGGAGTCTCAGCTTCAGCATCATACTTCCAATGAATATTTAGGACTGATTTCATTTAGGATTGACTGGTTTGATCTCCTTGCAGGCCAAGGGACTCTCAAGAGTCTTCTCCAACACCACAGCTCAAAACCATCAATTCTTCAGCACTCAGCTTTCTTTATAGTCCAGCTCTCACATCCATACATGCCTCTTGGAAAAATTGTAGCTTTGACTAGATGGACCTTTTTTGGCTAAGTAATGTCTCTGCTTTATAATATGCTCTCTAGGGTGGTCATAAATTTTATTTCAAGGGGCAAGCATCTTTTAATTTCATGGCTGCAGTCACCATCTGCAATGATTTTGGAGCCCCCCAAAATAAAGCTTGTCACTGTTTCTACTGTTTCCCCATCATTTGCCATGAAGTGGTGGGACCGGATGCCATGATCCTAGTTTTCTGAAGGTTGAGCTTTAAGCCAACTTTTCACTCTCCTCTTTCACTTTCATCAAGAGGCTTTTTATTTCTTTCTCACTTTATGCCATAAGGGTGGTATCATCTGCATATCTGAGGTTATTGATATTTCTCCTGGCAATCTTGATTCCAGCTTGTGCTTCATCCAGCCCAGCGTTTCTCATGATGTACTCTGCATATAAGTTAAATAAGCAGGGTGACAATATACAGCCTTGACATCCTCCTTTTCCTATTTGGAACCAGTCTGTTGTTCCATGTCCAGTTCTAACTGTTGCTTCCTGACCTGAATACAAATTTCTCAAGAGGCAGCTCAAGAGGTCTGGTATTCCTATCTCTTTAAGAATTTTCCAGAGTTTGTTGTGGTCCAAACAGTCAAAGGCTTTGCCATAGTCAATAAAGCAGAAGTAGAGGTTTTTCTGAAACTCTCTTGCTTTTTCAATGATCCAAAGGATGTTGGCAATTTGATCTCTGGTTCCTCTGCCTTTTCTAAAACCAGCTTGAACATCTGGAAGTTCACAGTTCACATATTGCTGAAGCCTGGCTTGAAGAATTTTAAGCATTACTTTACTAGTTTGTGAGATGAGTGCAATTGTGTGGTAGTTTAAGCATTCTTTGGCATTGCCTTTCTTTGGGATTGGAATGAAAACTGAACTTTTCCAGTCCTGTGGCCACTGCTGAGCTTTCCAAATTTGCTGACATACTGAGTGCAGCACTTTTACAGAATCATCTTTTAGCATTTGAAATACCTCAACTGGAATTCCATCACCTCCACTAGCTTTGTTCATGGTGATGCTTCCTAAGGCCCACTTGACTTCACATTCCATGATGTCTGGCTCTGAGTGAGAGGTCACACAATTGTGATTATCTGGGTCATGAAGATTTTTTTTTGTATAGTTCTTCTGTGTATTCTTGCCACCTTTTCTTAATATCTTCTGCTTCTGTTAGATCCATACCATTTCTGTCCTTTATTGTGCCCCTATTTGCATGAAACTTTCCCTTGTTATCCCTAATTTCTTGAAGAGATCTCTAGTCTTTTCCATTCTATTGTTTTCTTCTGTTTCTTTGCATTGATCACTGAGGAAGGTTTTCTTATCTCTTCTTGCTATTCTTTGGAACTCTGCTTTCAAATGGGTATATCTTTTCTTTTCTCATTTGTATTTTGCTTCTTTTCTATTCACAGCTATTTGTAAGGCCTCCTCAGACAACCATTTGGCCTTTTTATGTTTATTTTCCTTGGGGATGGTCTTGATCCCTGCCTCCTGTACAATGTCCTGAACCTCCGTCCATAGTTCTTCAGGCATTCTGTCTATCAGATCTAATCCCTTGAATCTATTTGTTACAGAAATCCAAGTCTATGCCCTGACCAGTAGCGCTGAAGAAGCTGAAGTTGAATGGTTCTGTGAAGACCTATAGGACCTTTTAGAACTATCACCCAAAAAAGATGTCATTTTTCATTATAGGCGACTGGAATGAAAAAGTAGAAAGTCAAGAAATACATGGAGTAACAGGTAAATATGGCCTTGGAGTTCAGAATGAATTAGGGCAAAGACTACTACAGTTTTGCCAAGAGAACACACTGGTCATAGCAAACACCCTCTTCCAACAACACAAGATAAGACTCTACACATGGACATCACCAGATAGTGTATACTGAAATCAGATTGATTATATTCTTTGCAGGCAAAGATGAAAAAGTCCTATACAGTCAGCAAAAACAAGACCGAGACCTGACTGTGGCTCAGACCATGAACTCCTTATTTCCAAATTCAGACTTAATTTGAATAAAGTAGGGAAACCACTAGACCATTCAGGTATGACCTAAATCGAATCCCTTATGATTACACAGTTCTGTTGGCAAAGTGCCTTAAAATGAGACCTTCAAGGCCCATTGGTTGTTTGGACTCAAGAGTCCCTCTGAAGGCATACCTGGAGAATATTAGTCCTGGATAGAGTCTCATTTTTGGCCAAAGTCATGTTTGAGGATGGCACTACAGCAACCATAAGAGTCTACTCACCTGAGTCTAATCTCTTTATATGCTCTTGGTTTCTAATCAATTTCTATGCTTATATTTTGAGGTTGACTTTGGTGAAATTTTCCATTACATCCAAAGAATGTCTGTATACTTCTCAGGTTAGACATTAACAGCCTAAGAGGTATGAGGTCCCTGAGAAATACAGATTTTACCTTCTAGAAGCTTTTGGAAGTTCAACCTCTAGTTCTGATATTTGGTTTTCATTGAAGGTATAATACACCACCCTAAAGTGATGCAGGCTAATTCTGTTGGCCCGTATTTACCAGCATATGAGGTTTTAGATCTTGTTTCTAGTTATTATCTGTGACAAATGCAGTATAATACTTGTACCCTAAAATAAAATTCACTGCACATTTTTTTAATCAGGTATAAAAATGTAGGGGTAATTTTGTGGGGTTTTTTTGTATGAAAAGTCATACATAAAATATTAAAGCATGATTTCTGTGAGTAAATGAATAAGGAAAGTCTTTTCTCTAGTTTATAGAGCTGTGCCAGCCTGGCTGGGGTCTGGAAACTCTTTGCTGTGACAAAGATAAAAACTTTGTCCTGCCATGCAGATGCCTTGGGTCCCAGCTGTTTATTTCTGTAAACTTGATCCATATGGGAAAAACAGGCTCAGTAATATCTTTTAACAAGACTGCTCTGAGGACAGAACTTAGAATGTGACTCTAAAATTCTTCTGTTTCAATTTATAGATTATTATGTTCCAAGACTTTGCCTGAGCTGTTTTCTTACCTGCCTTCAAGCAGAGAAGCTTGCTTTAGATCAGATCTCCTGTCAGTGTCATGGGTAATGAAAGTGCTAATGAGAGTACCAACACCACAGGAAGTATCAAAAGGCTTAGATAGAGACTGGTAGAGACATAGAGGCTGATCACAGGAGTGGAGCAGGGAGAATGTGTACACAGGGGGCAGGTCCCCCAACTGGCCAGAGATCCTGGCATAGACAATACTGGTTGGAAAAATAAGACCCAAGGCTAGAAGCATATCTGCCATTTTATGTTATAAAGTGGGCCAAACCTAAGGGTGAAGGTGGCTTTGGTGGCCAAGGAGGAGGCAGAGGTGGCTTTGGAGGCCGAGGTGGTAGCAGAGGTGGCCGAGGTGGCTTTGGTGGCAGAGGCCTGGGAGGCTTTGGAGGGCAAGGAGGCTTCCGAGGAGGCAGAGGAGGAGGAGGAGACCACAAGCCACAAGGAAAGAAGACGAAGTTTGAATAGTTTCTTCTATCCCTGTCTCTCCCTCTTCCATTTGAAAGAAAGGACTCTGGGGTTTTTACTTTGTTAACTGATCAATGATAGAGCCTTCTGAGGACATTCCAAGACAGTATACAGCTCTGTGGTCTACTTGGAAATCTGTATAGATAACATTTCAAGGGAGATAACCCTGTTGGTGTTGACTGGATATTCGTATAAACTTTTTAAAGAGTGATAGAGCTAACCCTTATCTGTAAGTTTTGAATTTATATTGTTTCTTCCCATGTACAAAACCATTTTTTTCCTACGGGAAAAAAAAATAAAATAAAATAAAGTGCTATTTTTCAATGTATATCAGTGATGAGGTCAGGTATTTTATCTTTTGTATCTGTATTAGGAAGTGCAGAAAGAGCAAGGAAGGATAAAGCCATGGAGTGTACATACACTCTCTGAGAAGTGAGCATATTCAAATTTTCTATTTCAGAGCAAGCATTTTCACAATGAAGACTGTGACTTGATCACTTTTTGTCCATTTGGCTGCTGTGACAATATACCAGACCAAGTAGCTTATAAACCCAGATATTTATTTCTCAAGGTTCTGGAGGCTTGAAGTCCAGAATCAAGGCGCCAGCATGGTCACATTCTGCTAAGAGGCCTCTTGCTAGGTCATAACCAGTGTCTTCTCACTGTGCCTCATGCAGTGGAAGTGGTGAACGATCTCTGGGGTCTCTTTTATAAGACTGATACATTTTTAATTAATTTTTCTTGGAGTATAATTGATTTACAGTATTGTGTTAGTTTCTGCTGTACAGCAAAATGAGTCAGACATATATACATGCACATATATCCACTCTTTTTTACCTGTGTATATGTATATACATATATACATGCACATATATCCACTTTTTTACATATGTATATGTATATACATATATATATTCACATATATACACTCTTTTTTTAGGTTCTGTTCCCATATAGGTCACTGTAGAGTACTGAATAGAGTTCCCTGTGCTATACAGTATAGGATCTTATTAGTTACCTATTCTATATATATAGTGATGTGTGTATGTCAATTGCAATCTCCAAATCCCAATCTCCTTTCTTCCCGATAACTGTAAGTTTGTTTTCTACATCTGTGCTTCCACTTCAGTTTTGTAAGTAGGTTTTTTTGTACCATTTAAGAAGATTAATCTTATTCATAAGGGCTCCGTCCTCATGACCTAATCACCCCCTAAAGACCATGCTTCCTAATGCCATCATCTTTGGGAGTTAGAATGTAAACATATGAATTGGGGGGGGGGGGTCACAAACATTCAGGCCAGAATAATCACAATCCTTCCAAAATATGATTATTGATGCTATTAGCTAAAGATGGAAGATCTGAATAGACTACGGACTGATCTGAAGAATATCTTTGATTCTTCATCTCTCCATACTAATATCTTCAAATCAAATAACTTATGACTATAAGTATCTCTCTGTGGAGAAGGTGATGGCACCCCACTCCAGTACTCTTGCCTAGAAAATCCCATGGATGGAGGAGCCTGCTGGGCTGCAGTCCATGGCGTCGCTAGGAGTCAGACATGACTGAGCGACTTCACTTTCACTTTTCACTTTCATGCATTGAAGAAGGAAATGGCAACCCACTCCAGTGTTCTTGCCTGAAGAATCCCAGGAATGGGGGAGCCTGGTGGGCTTCCGTCTATGGGGTTTCACAGAGTCAGACACGACTAAAGCGACTTAGCAGCAGCAGCAGCATAAGTATCTCTGACATAGATTTACTTCAACTTTAGAAGTCAATGGCATAATATTCCTAATATACAGTATGGATTTTCCCCTTAATGGTAACTAAACATTATTTGTTGAAGATCACATTGGTTTGTTAATAATGTAGTCAGGGAGCACATCTTGAATGTGTAAAAATATCTTTCAAAGAAAATCTTTTGGTTAACTTAATGTGGTTATATATTTAAATGTGCTGTTAAAACAAGCACTTTTCAATATATGACTGCTTCAATTTTAAGGATCTTCTTCAGTAACTCAGTGATAAAGCATCTGCCTGCAAAGCAGGAGATGTGGATTCAATCCCTGGGTTGGGAAGATATCCTGGAGGAAGAAATGGTAACCCACTCCAATATTCTCACCAGGAAAATCCCATGACATAGGAGCCAGCAGGCTACAGTCCATGGGGGCTCAGAGAGTTGGACATAACACAGCAACTGTGCATGCATGTTAAAACAAGTCCAAATGGAATACAAGGAAATATATAAAGAACCCAACACAACTTCCAAACATTTGTGATGGGGAAAATGATGTTCTGTCCACTAACAGGAGTTTTATATGAATCAGGAGATTTTTTTAATGAATTTAAATGAAATGTGTTCCAATTCAATAACAAAATTTATCATGTAAAAATTATGTAAATAGAGCTGAAAGATCACATAATGGTTTGAAATGAGGTGCAATTTAAAGTGCAGTATGGTATTTTGATAATTCTTACCATTACCATTATATCTTTCAGGCCATCAGACTTGTTTACACTTTTATTTTTTGATATAGAGCTGATTAAAGTTCAAGAAGAATGAAAACAAAACAAAAAAATAAGTGACAGAATAGTCATTTCATCTAGGCTTTATAATTAGAGTTTTATTTGTATTTTATCACTAGGAATAAAAAAATTTGAATGAGAAATTTGCATTCCACTGAAAACCCTTAGAAAAATAAACCGTAAATCTAAAGACAATGTAAAATTTTTAAAAACTGTGATCCAATATAGATGCAAAATATTCAAAATTAGTGTATGAAAATGCAAGAATGAAATAAGCCATATCCTGATTGAAGATTAAACTAAGCATAAAGTAACTAAAGTTCTCTCTTTTTAACATTGAATCAGAAAACTAAGACCACTTTATAATTTTTAATTCCATTTCTTTAAATTTAATTGATTTTTTGAATGCTGAACTAGCAGAAAATAATATAACTGATATTGGCCAGGAAAACATTTGATGGTGGATGCAAACCATTTGGAGATTCTATTTTGTTAATGTCTTTGGCTGTAAAAGCAATCAGGACAGCATCTATTTTTATCCTAAAAGTATATTCATTGACAATCCCTACCTCCCTATTTGATAAAAGTGGTAATATTAAGAGAAGAAGAACTTGCCTAATGTTCTGACATTCTAATAATTTATCAGTGCATTTGCTACTTACTCTATTTTGAACTGGAATATATTTTAATTTAATTGACCTATGCTTGTATAATTAAAATAATTTTACATACAGTTACAGTTATATATTATACATGGTTTTGTAAATATAGTTCATTATATGGTATAACCATTAGATGATTATTCTAGTTATGGGTGATATGAGTTCAACATTTCCAATAATACTTGTAATAAAATCAACTATTATAATTTTATTAAGTACTTTATGGTTTACAAAGTACTCTAGTAACAATACCAATTCTGTATGTATTAAAAACGTGTAATTATCTATCTCCCTATTAGGGTTATAGTTTTAGTAACTACACAAATATTTATAATGCCTAGATATATGTAAAGATAAATTATGTGGCTAGAAATAAATAAAGGGATGGAGCAAGGTGAGACTGTTATAAAGAGCAAGGAACAGAGCAGATATTAATGCCAGAAAACATGAGGACTTAGGGAGAATAAAAAGCTGAAATTATTAAGAAAAGAGAATTAAGAAGGATAAAGTCATGAGGGTTGGAGACACTGATATTTAAACATGTAGAGGAGATAAGGAAAAGGTATTTAAAGAAAGACAGAGAGGTCTGAGAAAACAGTGCATCCACTTTTCTTAATGTATGAATGGAAAACCTTCTAGTTTATTTTAAATCTACAGCTTGTTAAAGAGCGTCCAGTGCACAGCTAGACTTGTGCTTGATGAAAAAGGAAACAGTTTCTTGTTCAAATATGTAATTCCCCAAAATCTCTTCATGGTCTTCATTTTTTTTTTTTTTTTAGTATATTCACGTTAATTGCATGCTGCTTAAATGTGGTTTTACATATTTACTCTCAGCAGCTCACTTTTAGAGCTACATTTATTTTCCCACAAATGAGTCTTTCAACTCTTCAATAAATGCTCTTTCAATATTTGATATGGTGGTATGTATGCGGTTGCTGTCTTATCCTAAATTAAATGTTTATTTGAGACACTTCATTTAAAGTGTTTTCATTTTCTACTCATTTTAGTTGGAAAAGCAATCATACAGTCTCATTCAAGCTATCTTTTCCTCTGGCATTATTGTTCTTGTTAGTGGCGAAGTAACCTGAAAAGAGGGGAAAAAAAATCAAATTGAAAAAGACATGCAAACAAATTGTAGCTTCCAGTCTTCACAATGGACACACTGCACACACACAAAAAAGGTTTAGCGGTAATCTCTGACTGTGCCAATTCAGTTCACAAAGGCCTATTTGTTCATTCATGACAAACAAACAAACAAAAAAACAAAATGAGTTCCACTGAAGGTAAAATCCTTTACTTAATAGCCACATTGATGGCATTTTCATTTTCCTGCTTTAGGACTTAGGGCCAATGTGATTTCATTATAAAAAATTTGTGATTATTTTAATAGAAAATGGCTGGGTGTAGGAAATATTTTTTATGTTGATTAAGATTGCAGAAAAGATGTCATAGGGTCTATGTACAAAGCAATACTGCACTATTTATTTCTTTATCTGATGATGCTTCACTATAGTGTTTATACTCCCACTCTTCCCAGTACATCAGGGCACAGTTTTACCCCCTTCTACATGTTAAGGCAATGGCACCCCACTCCAATACTCTTGCCTGGAAAATCCCATGGACGGAGGAGCCTGGTAGGCTGCAGTCCATGGAGTCACTAGGAGTTGGACACGACTGAGCGACTTCACTTTCACTTTTCACTTTCATGCATTGGAGGAGGAAATGGCAACCCACTCCAGTGTTCTTGCCTGGAGAATCCCAGGGATGGTGGAGCCTGTTGGGCTGCCGTCTATGGGGTCGCACAGAGTCGGACACGACTGAAGTGACTTAGCAGTAGCAGCGGCAGCATGTTAAGGATAAAATCTGTTTCCTTCTTCTCTTATTTCTAACTTGGCATTTAGGGATAGTGAAATGTTCAGCTATGAAGGCATATTTATAAGTTCTGAACCAGTTTATTTATTTCAGCTTGCTGTAAATAGAAAAACATGCATTTGAAATACAAAATAAGGTTATAGAATTTATAAGATAAGGATGCCAGGACATAGTAAATGAAAACACAGGGTGCACAGTTAAATTTAATTTTGAAATGAATGTCAAACAGGTTTTCTATTTAAGGATTCCATGTGATATTTAGGATACACTTGTACTAAAAAATGTCACTGTTGTTTATCTGAATTTTAAATTTAACTGAATGTCCTTTATTTTGTCTGATAATCCCATTGGGAAACATGGTCATAAGATCTTTGTGTCATAAATTTCTATCATTTTAGAAGGAAGAAAAATCTAAATTATATAATTTATCCATTGCTATTATGGTTAATTACTAAAAACTGAAATAACAAAAAGTATATGATTAAAATTCACCAAGTTAATTATCCTGTCCTATGATTAAAATTACCAATTAAATGAACAAAATGCTAACCTAATCCCTTTATATTTCCTAACTGAATCAGATTGAAGCAGTATTTATTCTATAATCATTAATTTTATTATGCTGTATCAGTTTCAAATTTTGTGGCTCTGTTTTGTGTATTTCAAGCCATAGAATATTTTCCCAAAGTACTATATATGTTAGCTAGTATTTACTTTGTAATCTAATAAGAAAATTATATTGTTGATATGTGCGAATCTGAGAAACAGGGCTGTCTGAGTCTTTTCTCTGAGTTTCCTTCAATGGACTCTGGGATCCTATTCCCAGCAGAAGAAAATAAAAACAGTGAGAAAGAAAAAGAAGGAAAGCTTCTTAAACTTTTTATTTAAACTTTTTAATAAGCACTTTCTTTCAGAATACTTAAAGAAAATGACCCTAATGTCCTCTCCATTTGCATTAATCTCAAATAACTATTTGTGTTAACAAATGCAACTTCCCTTTCTCATAGATCTATTTATTTTAGTAACTTAGCAGCAAAGTGGTACAGAGTGAATGCAGAGGCCTTTGATTATGATGGCCAACATTATCTATGGTCCCTTGAGGTGACATGTGAGATTATGGGTTAAAGGTTTTCCTTATATTAAAAACAAACAAACAAAAAAACTCAAAGACATGCTTTGCTGTTGCCAGCTTTTCTTTTATGTAAAACATTTTCCCATCAAATCTCAATTATCCATATTAGTATCTTTCAACTCTATTAATGCCATAAATCTTAGAATTATTTCCTTGGAGAAGGAAGTGGCAACCCACTCTGGTATTCTTGTCTGGAGAATCCCATGGATAGAGGAGCCTGGCGTGCTACGACTATGGGGTCACAAAGAGTCAGACTCAACTAAGTGTCTAACACACAAACATCTTAGAATTATAGACCATACTGATATATGTTAGTTTATTGCATTGATATTTCTTTAGGCTAAAAAAAATTGATATTTTTTTCTTACTTTTTGCCAATTGCAAATGTTCGTCTCTGTACCTAGGTTTAAATATTGGTATTATCTGGGTCCATAAAGTCTTTCCCTTTATCTTATTGAAACAGGTCTTCTGGGCCCCATATGCAAGAGGCTATATGTCATCTTAGTTTAATGTGATCCTTCTACTATTCCTTTCTTTTCCTTATGTTACAGAAACCCTAGTGGTTGTTTGGCTTCTTCATTTCCAGAAGTGGCAGCAGTATTCTATTTCGTTATTGCAAGGGACTAAAAACTCCCCTTTATTGTAAATCACCTTGTGTAAAAAATCTTGGAATTTATTGACTCTCTGCCTACCAGAATTTTAGAAATTTCCCTAAAGATATGCAAAGAACAATAATAAACATCACAAAGATGTTAATAAATTTAATAGTAGGAATATGTCAAGTTCAACTGCTTAGATAATTATGCTATATAAAAATAGAAGATTTAATTAAAAGAAGCATTTTGGGGGCAGGTCTAGGTTGATAGTTTTAAAGATACTACTGAGACAACTTTATCTGTAGTAAAGTCCAAAGAAGGCAGGAAAGACAGGCTATGATGTTTTCCAGTACTTTTGTGGCCATAGAGTAATTTCTTGTTGAGGTGGGTGTTCCGAAAATTTAAGTAAGTCCATCTCCCTTAAATTAGATTTATTTGTTAAGAGTGTGTGGGATTATCCAAAAAATCATAGCATAGCATACCATATTCTCAGATGGGGAATTAGAGATTCATTATTTTAACTAAGTAAACACCTAAGGAACTTTCTGATGTTTTTAGCTGATAATACAAGATTTAACTTTTTATGAGTAAATTAAGTGTTGATTTTAGAGACTCTTAAGATTAAGCATTTTAAATAATTCCTTTATTCATTAGATATCAATCATGAGATAAGATACATCATGAATTTTCCTCCACAGTAACAACGTTTCAAATGCAATGTGGAAAATGGTGATTTATAGCATGATTTATTATGCTTATGTCATTACTTCTAAATAATTTATGTCATCATGTTTGTGGAGTATAACATTGATCATATGTCAGTATTGCTATAAATATGAGCAGCCTTTTGCACATTTGCCTTTATGTCTGATCCTTATTCTTGCTTGAAGTTTTTTAAAGTTTTTAATATTCCCAAAATAAGGACACATAAATACTTTTTTAAAACTTCACCTTAGCACACAGACTACTTTTAATGATGTTAGCTAGGTTGTTTAAAAAAATAAAATAAATAAAAATAATCATTTGTTTTGTAACTACTTAATCAACCTTCCTTAAAATAAAGTGTTTTATATTTTATTTACTTACATTTAGTCAGTTCAGTTCAGTCACTCAGTCGTGTCCAACTCTTTGCGACCCCATGAATCGCAGCATGCCAGGCCTCCCTGTCCATCACCATCTCCCGGAGTCCACCCAAACCCATGTGCATCAAGTCGGTGATGCCATCCAGCCATCTCATCTTCTGTCGTCCCCTTCTCCTCCTGCCCCCAATCCCTCCCTAGCATCAGGGTCTTTTCCAATGAGTCAACTCTTTGCATGAGGTGGCCAAAATATTGGAGTTTCAGCCTCAGCATCAGTCCTTCCAATGAACACCCAGGACTGGTCTCCATTAGGATGGACTGGTTGGATCTCCTTGCAGTCCAAGGGACTCTCAAGAGTCTTCTCCAACACCACAGTTCAAAAGCATCAATTCTTTGGCACTCAGCTTTCTTCACAGTCCAACTCTCACATCCATATTGGTGCAAATGTAATTGCAGTTTGGGACTGTGAATTTTAGATCAATATAACTAGGCTCAAACACATCTTAATTAATCAAATAGGAACCATTACAATCGATACATTTTTGCCAAGGTGAAATAAGTTTGTTTATTCCTGTAAGATAAAAATCCATGTTTCAGAATTCAACAAACTCTTGGAAAGCATTTTCTTCCTCCTGTGGTTATGGAAGCATTTTCCCTACAAAAAGTTGTCAAGATGCTTGAAGAAATGGTAGTTCATTGACAAGAGGTCAAGAGAATAGGGCCGATGAAGCCAAATTTCATAGCCCAATTTGTTCAACTTTTGAATCGTTGGTTGTGCAACATGTAGTTGGGTGTTGTCATGGAGAAGAATTGGACCCTTTCTGTTGATCAGTGCTGGCTGCAGGACCTGCAGTTTACAGTCAATTTCATTGATTTGCTGAACATACTTCTGTAATGGTTTCACTGGGATTCAGAAAGCAGTAGTGGATCAGAGCAGCAGCAGACCACCAAACAGTGACCATGACGTTTTTTGGGTGCAAGTTTGGCTTTGGGAAGAATTTGGAGCTTCTCAGTACAACCAACTGAGCTGGTCATCTCCAATTGTCACGTAAAATCCACTTTTTGTCACACATCACAATCCAATCAAGAAATAGTTCATTGTTGTTGCATAGAATAAGAGAAGACAACACTTTAAGATGATGATTTTCTTTTTTTTTTGCAATGAGCTCATGAGGCACCCACTTATCAAGCTTTTTCAACTTTCCAATTTGCTTCAAATGTGAAAGATTGTAGAATGGTTGATGTTGAGGACTTCAGCAACTTCTACTATAGCTGTAAGAGGATCAGGTTCAATGATCCTCTTAACAGATCATAGTCAACTTCCAATGGCCAGACACTGCACTCCTCATCTTCAAGGCTCTCATCTCATTTACAATACTTCTTGAACCACCACTGTGCTGTATGTTTGTTACCCATTCTTGGGCCAAATGTGTTACTGATGTGAGTTGTCTCCTCTGATTTACGACCCATTTTTAACTCAAATAATAAAATCCTCTGAGTTTGCTTTTTGTCTAACATTATTTCCCTAGTCTAACATAAATATACACAAGTAACAAATTATTAGCAAACAAAACATAAAGCAAGAAATGTTCATTAAAATGATGTATGACATAACCACATTTATTTAAGTAGCATTCCAATATCAAATGGTAAACTTCAACAATACAAAATGGCAATTACTTTAGTATCAACCTAATAATAACACAAATCGTGCTCTTTTCCTAGTTAAATTAATGGCTTTGTACCAACCATTTTCAAATACTCCACATCCTGCATATCTTCTTTACTGCCAGCCTGAGAATGGACAGATGTGGTAACATAAATTCAGGGTAAAACAGAGCAAGATGTGATTTCTACATTTAAATAAGTCAATATAGAAAGTTTCCTGTATTTCATGGACCTAATCTGATGGAAGTGTCAAAAATTTGTCTTTCCAAAATGACAGAAAATTGTAGTTTATCTTATCAAAACAAAATACTGCTGGAAAGAACCTTAATCATAGACTATATAATATATGAATGGAAAGTTTTCAAAAATTCTATGTACTTATTTTCTGATTTTGAAAAAATACATATAACATGTATTTGTTTTTTTTAAAAAAATACAATAAAAGAATTGTTCTCAAAAAAATTCCATTGTAATAAGAAGAGCCAGGAGCCAGAAGCCAGAAGAACAGACTGAAGGTTCTAAGCCAGCACATACACTACTCACAGAAAAATGCATGAAGTGTTTAATGCATCCAGAATCCAGTTTCCTTCTCTATGGAGTAAAAGGACTATATTGAAATTCTATATAATGTTTAAAATTCTAAAAATCTATCAGTTGACAACCCAAAGATATCTTCAGTATCTCTTTCTTCTTTAACAAAATGGCAGGATTAAATAATTCTTATGATTTTAATATTCTCAAAATATAATTTTGTGAATATTTTGAGGTATCCAGTGATTAACTCATATATTATGAACTCTCCTATTAGAAAAAATGTAATGGATTTCAATTTTTGGTCTGATCAGTCATCATTAACAAATTTTGGTCACAGGTTATATTTACTAGTCAGTTTTATATCTTAATATATGCTTTAAGCATTAAAATGTAGGCTTCTTATTTTGCTATGAAAAATCAAAGTCAGTAATTTGACTCTTCCTGAGATATTTTTCAGTGATAGGGTTTGGAAAGAGGAAAAAGCAAAGAGAATACATGAAAGGAGGCAATAGGAAAAGAAAACAAGACAAAGAGAACTGTATGATAGTGTCAGAACCTGAACCAAAATCATTGCAGTAAAGTGCATTGAAAGCAGTCTTTTGCCAAGCCAGTACAAACATTGTTATGTGACTAAATCCCTGGTAGATTTATACTGAGTATCTGGATCTAAAATAATTATGTAAATGTGGAGTATTATGGCTAACACATAAACAATTATTTTGAATTTGTTAACATTGCAAAAAAAATGAGAGTGTTAGTGGGTCAGTCCTGTCTGACTCTTTGCGACCTCATGGACTGTAGCCCTCCAGGTTCCTCTGTCAATGAAATTCTCCCTGCAAGAATACTGGAGTTGGTTGCTATTCCCTTCCCCACAGGATCTTCCCAAAGCAGGGATCAAACTCAGGTCCTCTGAATTGCAGGCAGATTCTTTACCCAAGCCACCAGGGAAGCTGATTAAAATTACAGATCTGATTGCAACTCTTAATAGTCATGTAAATGTTTAGTTATTATTTTTATTAACATCAACATCAGCATTGTCTAATTTTTTCTTGTTTTCTCTTTTTCACAGATCATTAAATACAGTCAACTTATTTTGGCTTCTATAAAATTCTGGGCTTATGATAGATAAATAGAATAGCAATGTGAGTAGGACTCTGACAATTATCTGTGCAAGCTTAGAGTATGATATGGAAATGGGAGAGTTTAAGGAGAAAAATGATTCATTATGTTGTGGGTTAAATTTTTAAAGTTGTAATAATCAAAGCATGAAAAAATATATAGAAGCAAGGAACATAAAAATGATATGAAGAAATGGGGAAGCAGAAAAACTGCAGGAAAGGAGTTACATTTCTTCTAGGTCTTGAAAAGGAGACTTTATGTGTTTATAAACTAAGGATAACATGTAGAAACTAAAGTTGAAAGTATTGGATAGTGTTAGTGTGTTGAATTTGCTACTACAAAAAGTCTGGCTGAAATAGACTACAATTTGCAACACGGTCTGTTGCTTTCAAACCTGATTTACATTTTTTTTTTTTATTGCTAAGACATTTCATTTCCTTGTTCTTCTAAAACAGCTTAATTGACTTTCTGTGAATTACTGTGAACGCATATGTGCTTTTGTGTTTTTAGATAGGGAGTCTGGGTTAAAGGTGCTTTGGGAAATAGCTTTCTATTGCCAACAAGTGAGAGGTTTTCAGACAACACTAAGGGAGCCATTCTTCTGAAATTTATGTTCTAAATGTGTTTGGAGATTGCTGTTTGTCTAAAATTAATATACCTATAGATCTCTCTAAAATATATAAAAATATTAATATTATATATAAAATTTACAATGTAGACATAAAACTCAGGAAGCAAAGCACAATGCCACTCATTTCCATATGCAGATCATTATACGTGTACAGACTAGGACAATGAAGCAGATGCTGGACCAGATTTTCTGTTCACACAAACACACAATAATATTGATTCATCTAGTGACAGTGTGTTAAATATTCCAGACATTGTACTAGATTCCGGACTTATTGTTGAAAACAAAATAGACAAGAGACAGCTCTTCCCCTTGCTTAGAATGTTGGCTGAGATGGATAAGTGGTAAAACTACTCAGAGTCAAGTTCATGTGATAATGAACTCCTTCACAGTTTGGATCTATGTTCAATATCTTTTCTTTTAAGTAACTCAAAGAAATAGGCTCTTATATAGCCTGAAGAGGGTATTTTATGCCTCTGAATTTTTGATATCTTTCTCTAAAGAGATCTCTTGCTCTATAGCTCTAAAGAAGAGAAAGTCACTACTTATACTTGTTTTAGCCGAGTTACTGTGAAACACTCCAGCGCATTGGTAGAAAGGTAGTAATAGCCTCATCTCAAAAAAGTACCTTTTTAAACCTTTAACAAGATATTGTGTCGTAGCCAAATCAAAGAATAGCCATCTTTTCACATTTGGAGCTTTTCACCCCAGCACACTGATTTCCTTTCTTGGATTTCTTTTTTTTTTTTTTTAAACTTACAATAATTTTGGTTTAGCTGATTATTTAAAACTGAAACCTGCATTTATTTCTCATCATATTTATGATAAAAAAGTAATCAGAATCTTATCACTGATATTTGAACTCACTCTCTAAGACTGCAGCATCCTGAACCCTATCCAAAACCTACTTGAGCAGAACTCTCCCCACCCCGCCCTTTCTTTTTTTGTGGAACAAAGAAATGGAAAAATCAGGCTGACTGAAGACAGACACTTTTCCAAGAAAGAAAAGGACAGAAAGAGAATATTACTAGTGCATGCACAGACTCATCTTCTAAACAAATAAGTCAGAACACTCTTTCTAAGTCCTCTATGGCTCACAAGACATAGAAGAGAGAAGGCAGTAGGGAACTAGGGTCTTTTTAAAGAGAAAACATTGGGAGTGGAAAATAAGATCTCATCCTACACCAATAACATATACTTTGCCCACTAGCAGCCTGACTGATCTGACATCTTATGATTATTCTGCACTTCCAACCAACACTGAACCACTCTGAACTTCCAATTTTCGTGCCAGTGTTTTAAACATGTTCCCATTTCAGAGAAATCTAGTCCCACTGCTTAAAATGCTTTATTTAGTATTTCATGCCATTCATTTATGACTTTGTTTCGTTTGGATCTCTTTTCAAATGTCTTATCTGAGAGTCCAAACAGCACTCTCTAAGACAATCCACAACATCAGAACAGTTCTTTACTTGGTTTATAACTCTTTTGAAACCTGGCATTTCATTCTGTATTTAGGTTGTGTGTTTTATCATTTTCTATTTACTCACTGGAACTTAATTTCTCTGAGAATTGTGTTTAAGTGCTCTTCTTTCAGTGCCTAGTAAAATATCTAATGATCTATTATGGTTGTTGTTCAGTCTTTCAGTCATATCTGCCTCTTTGCAACCTCATGGACTGTAGCATGTCAGACTTCCCTGGCCTTCACTATCTCCTTGAGTTTGCTCAAATTCATGTCCATTGAGTCTATGATGCCATACAACCATCTCATCCTCTGTCACCCCTTTCTACTCCTACCCTCAAACTTTCCAGCATCAGGGTCTTTTCCGGTGAGTTGACTCTTTGCATCAGATGGCCAAAGCATTGGAGCTTTATCTTCAACATCAGTCCTTCCAATGCATATTCAGGGTTGATTACCTTGAGATTCGACTAGTTTGATATCCTTGCAGTCTAAGTGACTCTCAAGAGTCTTCTCCAGTACCACAGTTCAAAAGCATCAACTCTTTGGCACTCAGCCTTCTTTATGGTCCAATTCTCCCATCCATACATGACTACTGAAAAAGCCATAGCTTTGACTATATGGAGGTTTGTCAGCAAAGTAATGTCTTTGCTTGTTAATATGCTCTCTAGGTTTGTCGTAGCTTTTCTACCAAGGAGCAAGCATGTTTTAATTTCATGGCTGCAATCACTGTCTGCAGTGATTTTGGAACCCAAGAAAATAAAATCTGCCACTATTTTGTTGACTAAAAGGATGCATAACATGAGAGGAGTGAGTTAAGTTTTATTTGGGGCAAAATGAAGACTGCAGCCTGGGATTCAGCACCACAAATAGCTCTAAGAGACTGCTCCAAAGATGCAGTGGAGGGAGGTCAATATATAAGATTTTGGTTAAGGAGGTGTTCAATGCAATCGAGCATGCTTTACAAAGATTTTCTCCAGTGTGAAGGAATTTGTTGCAGGAAGTGGAACCCTTTCCAGGGCCAAAAAGTGGGCTCTTGTCTAACACTCAGAAATGAATTGTCAAGGAGACACAGATGCTGACAAAGCAAGAAATTTTACTGGGAAGGGCACCTGGGTGGAGAGTCCTGAGAGTCCAAAAGAAGGGTAAGGGAGCCCAGGAGAACTGCTGTGTCATGTGGCTTGCAGTCTTGGATTTTATGGTGATGGGATCAGTTTCTGGATTGTCTTTAGCCAATCATTCTGACTCAGAGTCCTTCTTGGTGGCACACCCATTGCTCAGCCAAGATGGATACCAGTGAGAAGATTCTGGGAAGTAGTCTGACATGTGATGTCTTGTTTGAACCTTTCCCAAACTTTTCTGGTTGGTGGTGGCTTATTAGTTCCATATTCCTTACTAGGACCTCCTATTGTAAAATAACTCATGTAAGTGGTTACTCTAGTGCCTGGCTAGGGTGAGTAGTTTCAGTCATTGTGCTTCCCCTAACAGATTTAGTGATTCTCTAGATATGAAGAGATGCAAAGATTGGGGTCATGAAATAATTTCTTGAAAATGTCTGACTATCTAAAGACTTGTTCACCAGTTTTCCTGGAGCAGAGTGCCTCACTCTCCACCCTGATTTCCTCTTAGGTGGTGTTTTGAAGGTCAGTGGCACCCCACTCCAGTACTCTTGCTTGGAAAATCCCATGGATGGAGGAGCCTGGTAGGCTGCAGTCCATGGGGTCGCTAAGAGTCGGACACGACTGAGCGACTTCACTTTCACCTTTCACTTTCATGCATTGGAGAAGGAAATGGCAAGCCACTTAAGTGTTCTTGCCTGGAGAAACCCAGGGATGGCAGAGCCTGGTGGGCTGCCGTCTATGGGGTCGCACAGAGTTGGACACTACTGAAGTGACTTAGCAGCAGCAGCTGCAGCAGCACAGGGCTCAGGCTCCACAGAGACAGAGGGCAAATGCCTTTGTTGTTGATCAGTCACTGGCAAATGCTCTTGGCAAGTGCCAATTTGTAGTCAACAAATGAAGAAAGGGAATAAGTCATATTATTAAATCTAGTTGGGCTTCCCAGGTGGTTCTAGTGGTAAAGAACATACCTGCCAATGGAGGAGGCATAAGAGATACAAACTTGATCCCTGCGTCAGGAAGATCCCCTGGAGGAGGGCATGACAACTCACTCTAGTATTCTTGCCTGAAGAATCCTATGGACAGAGGAGCCTGGAGGGCTACAGTCCATACGATCACAAAGAGTTGGACATGACTGATGCAACTTAACATACAAAGCATTATGTCTAGTAGGGTGCTGAAACAGGAATCCGAGTTCTTGTTCTCAGAATCGAAGAATGAACTTCGCAAACACACAAATGTTCATGGTAGCAAGCACACAGGATTTATTTCAGAGAGAAATAAATGTATGCTGAGTACAAAGCTCTCGGCATAGATGCTGAGAGGGGGTGAAGTGTCTGAAAAGGTGGAACTTACAGCAGTTTATACCTTACTAGTATTGATTATACACTTATGATTGGGTCTTACTTTTAACATGTCATTTCTAGCCTATCAGCTTAAAGGTCACAGTGTTTAACTTGACATCTTTATGGCTTTTTTTTATCCTTGGATTCTTAATTTGCCACTTTAGGAGTGGAAATGATGAGTTCAGGCACTACTGGCTTTAAACATATATTTCCCATGTTTGTAATACAATGTTAGCTCTCTCTCTCACACACACACAAACATACACACACACACACACAAACCATTTTGTCAATACCAAAGAATTTTCAAAGCATATTACAAAACTTAAAAGTGCTCCATATAACAATTTGATCCTTGTTAATTATAAATCTGATTTAATTAATTTGTTGATTAAAACTAATCAATGACTTTCCATAACCCTGAAAATAAAATACAGATTTCTTAACATGGTCTATAACATCCATCATGATTTCCTTTCATTTTTTCCAATATCACTTCAAATGACTCTTTTTTAATATGCTTCAGAAAATTGGTTTACTTTCAATTCCCAAGGCACTCCATCCATTTTAGACTTTTTGCTTTTACTGTTTCCATTTTTCTATACAGGTCTGGCTTTGCTTCATTATTTGATTCCCATTATAATATACTATTTTTCCTCGATCTCTGTCTAGTGTGACTACATTAATAAGCCTTGCTCTTGCTCATCCTATTAATCTCTATCTCAGAATTTGCAATTTTTAATCAAAGCAATTATAATAGCTTTAATAACTTTCATTTTGTTGACTTATCTATTTTTATTTGTCTTTCCATCCTGAGTTCCATCAAAGTAAACTTATGAGTGGACAGGCTATCTCTGTTTTACTGACTGGTATATATCCACTATATAACATCATGCTGACTTGGTCGGACTGAGACATGGCGGCCTCCGTGTTCTACAGCCGGCTCTTGGCTGCCGCCACCCTGAGGAGCCACCGACCCCGAACGGCGCTGCCGGCCGCCGAAAAAAAAAAAAAAAACATCATGCTTAACACAAAATTTTTGAATTATCTGTTAAGTAAACAAATTTGTGGTGTTTCATATTTTCTGTGTCATTATAAAGTAATCTCTCTCAGATGCCTTGTAAAGTCAACCTCTCTGCTCAAGGAATGGCTAATCCTGAACTTGCTGAATATTTTGTTAAGATAATACTCTGTCTGGTATAATTTTTTGTAATAGTCTCCTAAACATTAATTTAAGATAGAAATCCATTCAGATATAACTGAATTGGCAGAAAGGATATATGTGTATGAAGCAAGGGAGAAAGAGAAAGGTATATCCAATTAAACGCAGATTCCAAAGAACAGCGTAGAGAGAAAAGAAGGCATTCTTCAATGAACAGTGTATAAAACTAGAAGAAAACAACATAAGGGGAAAGATTATAGATCTCTTCAGGAAAATTGGAGATATCAAGGGAATATTTTGTCCAAAGATGGTCACAGTAAAGGGCAGAAAATGTAGAGACCTAGTAGACTGGAGAGATCAAGAAGATATGGAAAGAATACATGGAAGAACTGTATAAAAAGATCTAAATGATCTGATTACTATGATGGTAATAATACCACTCTGGTGGTAAGCCATCCAGAGCCAGACATTCTGGAGAGCAAAGTCAAGTGAGTCTTAGGAAGCACTGCTGTTAATAAAGCTAGTGGATGTGATGAAATTCCAGTAGAACTATTCAAAACCCTAAAGGCTGATGCCATCAAGATGTTGCATTTAGTATGTCAGCAAATCTGGAAGACCCAGCAGTAGCCACAGGACTGGAAAAGGTCAATCTTCATCCCAATTTCCAAGAAGGGTAGTACCAAAGAATGTGCTAATCATTGGACAATTGCACTCATCTCCCATGATAGTAAGGTCATGCTTAAAATCTTGCATGCTAGGCTTGAGCATTATGTGAACCAAGAACTTCCAGATGTCCAAGCTGGGGTTTAGAAAAGGAAGAGGAACCAGAGATGAATGCCAACATTCACTGGATTATAGAGAAAGCTAGGGAATTCCAGAAAAAAACATCTACCTCTGTTTCTTTGACTATGCCAAATCCTTTGATTGTGTGGATCAAAATAACTTTAGAAAGCTCTTAAAGAGATGGGAATACCAGAAAACCTTACCTGTCTCCTGATAAACCTGTATGCAGGTCAAGGAGCAACAGTTAGAACCCTGTTGTTAACAACTGATTGGTTCAAGATTGAGAAAGGAGTATAGCAGGGCTATCTGCAGTCACCCTGCTTGTTTAATCTATATGCTGAGCACATCATTAGAATGATGTGGATGAGTTACAAGCTGGAATCAAGATAGGCAAGAGAAAGTTCAACAACATCAGATATGTGGATGATACCACTGTAACCACAGAAAGTGAAGAGGAACTAAAGAGCCTCTTGATAAGGATGAAGAAGGAGAGAGAAAGATATGGCTTAAAACTAAAAAAAAAAAAAAAAAAGATCATGGCATCTGGTCCCATTACTTCAAGGCAAATAGAGAAGGGACACGTGGAAGTAGTAACAAATTTCCTCTCCTTGGGCTCTAAAATCACTGCAGATTGTGACCAGAGCCATGAAATCAGAAAACATTTGCTTCTTGGCAGGAAAACTATGACAAACCTAGATAGTATGTTGAAAAGTGGAGACATTACTCTGCCAACAAAAGTCCATATAGTCAAGGCTGTGGTCTTCCCATTGGTCACGAATGATTGTGAGAACTGGACTGTAAAGAAGGCTGAGTGACAAAGAATTTATGCCTTCCAACTGTGGTACTGGATAAGACTTCTGAGAGTCTCTTGGACAGCAAGGAGATCAAGCCAGTCAATCTTAACGGAAATCAGCCCTGCAAACTCATTGGGAAGACTGATGCTAAAGCTGAAGCTCCAATACTTTGGCCACCTAATGCGAAGAGCTGACTTATTAGAAAAGGCCCTTATACTGGAAAAGATTGAAGGCAGGATGAGAAGAGGATGACAGTGGATGAGATGGTTGGATGGCATCACTGATGCAGTGGAGATGACCTGGGCAAACTTTAGGAGATGGTGAAGGACAGGAAGGCCTGGCGTGCTGCAGTCCATGGGATCACAAAGATTCAGACACAACTGGGAAAATGAACAACAACTACAATATGTGTATAAATTTTAAGCCATATGTTGTATGTCTAATTATGTGTTGCTTTCTTAAGATTATCCAGTTTAGCATTTATTTTTTGTTATTACAGTGAATATATTTTTAAAATACTGTTTAGTTCAGTTGCTCAGTTGTGTCCAACTCTTTGTGACCCCATGGACTGCAGCATGCCAGGCCTCCCTGTCCCTCACCAACTCCCAGAGTTTACTCAAAACTCATGTCCATTGAGTTGGTGATGCCATCCAACCATCTCATCCTCTGTCATCCCCTTCTCCTCCTCTACCTTCAATCTTTCCCAGTATCAGAGTCTTTTCAAATGAGTCAGTTCTTCGCATCAGGTAGCCAAAGCATTGGAGTTTCATTTTCAGCATCAGTCCTTCCAATGAATATTCATGACTTATTTCCTTTAGGATTGACTGATTTGATCTCCTTGAAGTCCAAGGGGCTCTCAAGCATCTTCTCCAATGCCACAGTTCAAAAGCATCAATTCTTCAGTTGCTCAGCTGTCTTTATAGTCCAACTCTCACATCCATACATGACTACTGGAAAAACCATAGCTTTGACTAGATGGACCTTTGTTGGCAAAGTGATGCCTCTGCTTTTTAATATGCTGTTTGTGTTGGTCATAAGTTTTCTTCCAAGGAGTAAGCGTCTTTTTATTTCATGGCTGTAATCACTATCTGCAGTGATTTTGGAGCCCCCCAAAATGAAATCTGTCACTGTTTCCACTGTTTCCCCATCAGTTTGTCATGAAGTGAAAGGGACCAGATGCCATGATCTTTGTTTTCTGAATATTGAGTTTTAAGCCAACTTTTTCACCCCCTTTTTCACTTTCAAGAGTCTCTTTAGTTCTTCTTATAAGGGTGGTATCATCTGCATATCTGAAATACTCATTATGCATCAAAATCTATCACATAATTTACCTATATTATTTAGTTTAATCCTTATGTTAACTCACTGGGGTAGACAATATCACCTCTGTTTTATCATTGAGAACATTGAGGGACAGAGAAGAAAAATAATTTTCCAAAGAATAAAGACTAAGACACTTGTAGAACTGGGATTTAAAACCATATCTATTAAAGGACAATTACTGTAAACTTGATAGGAATTTAATATATATTTAGTTTTATTTTCAGCTTTAGAAAAAATTTATATCACTTAAAACATTTGAGCATACTGAAACAAAGACTTCTCAGCATTACAATTTTTTAGTTTCAAAATATACCTATTTTATTGCCAGAGGCATTATCTTTGTAAGAAAACTGTGATTTTTTTTTTTCTAATTTTATTTTATTTTTAAACTTTACATAATTGTATTAGTTTTGCCAAATATCAAAATGAATCCGCCACAGGTATACATGTGTTCAAAATAGAGTAAAAGTTTTTTCTTTTTTTTTTTTTTTACTTTTTTACAGGAAAAAAAAAATATTCTAGTAAGTTTCCTCAAAAAAAAAAAAAAAATGAGACCTAAATAAGATACAGAACTGAAACATAACTGAAAACAAATGAGCAAACAAAGTACATAAAACACCTCCTGTTGTACAAATCACTGAAGGTGTCTGCTCTTTGGAAAAAAAGAATGCACACATCATTCTTCGTTTTTCACTTTGCTTCTTTACTCTGTTCAAGGATAGAAATATAAAAGACAGATTATAATTTATTCAGCCCACATGACAAGAACAAGACTGTCCCTTTAATCTATTTTTTTCTTTTTATTATTGTATCCTGATTTTAAATCATATGTCTGATAACAAAATGATGAAAATAGGTTGGAAACATCAGTGTAAACTCACTCATAGTGATTTTGATATATGAGAGAAAAGCAGAAAATATACTTAACCCAATTATGGTTTTCCTTATAATTGTGACACTCTAGTCTCCTCAATTTTATATTAAAAACTAATTGGGGATAAATGAAAAAGTCACATGATTTAGCTTAAATGTAAACTAAAAATTCTTTCCTAACTTAACTGGTTCCCAAAATAGAGCAGGCTTTGACACTTATGTACGCAAATCCCATCAGCAGAGGGCAGAAAAGATGACAGTCTCAAATATGAAACAGGAGAATATAAAAAATATAACAGTTTATAGTGAAATAAAAGTATGTATATTAAGCCTTGGGTTTTTTCAGCCACCTATATTCTACACATATGAAAAATGTTGCTAGTAAGGTATAAATTTCACACAAAAAAATCACAACAAAAGCAACTATCACAGAACATATTTTCTCATTTCATGGAGGCAAAAATCTAGATAATCACTACATACACTGACCATCTACAAGCTCAAGCACACCTGAAATATTCTTTAACTCCATAGGCAAGAAGACTGGTTTGACCTCTATAAGCACATAAAGAACCTAAGGATGGCTATTTTTATAGTTTTACTTTTGTGTCCTCTTTCTTAAATGCATCAACTAGAGAAATTATATGAGTTTTATACACACATCCTCAAAGGTTATGCATAGTCTTCCTATCTCTTCTGTTCTGCACAGAAAAACCTAGTTGTTATTCTCCAGTGCCCTTTACTTTTACTAGAAATAATTTACTTTACAAGATGTCTCTGAATAGGGATAGAAGATATAAAATGATTAACTGGTCTCTCTTCACATCGATCCCACTCATCTCAAGTAGGCCCTAAATGCTGCCCTGAGAATATATTACTGTCTCATGGTCTATTTATTACTCAATTCTTCTAGAAAATGTATACCATCTCTTCTCTCCCCAAGTTAGTTAAATACCTCCCACATTCTTTACTGCTTTAGGTGGTCACATTTTGTCTTTCACTAACATTCTCTTTTTATTTAGAAAAAATAATCCACTAATCTGTCCGCATCATTAATCACCTTCTCTTTCTTCTTATAATTAAAGATAAATCATCTCTCTTTTTACTAATGTCATTCTATCATGTTGACATAACCCATATTCTTTGTCTGCTCATATCACTCTGGGAATTCAATTGCAAAATCAATCTTTCTCTCTCTTTCCCCCCTTCGGAAGTTATTTCTTTTATGTTAAAACTCCCTCTCTTTCTCTCTCTCTCTCTCTCACACACACATACACACCCACCACACACATTGTGTTGATAATAATCTGAACATGGCTAAACTCAAAGGTCGATTCTTAGCCTTCATTTTATCTGAACACTAGATTACCAAATTTTTTTCTTCAGTGATTATTTTTTTTCTGATTTGACTTGTATTTTTAGCTCAGCTGGTAAAAAATCCACCTGCAATACAGGAGATCCCGGTTCAATTACTGGGTTGGGATGGTCCCTAGGAGGAGGGCATGGCAGCCCACCCCAGTATTCTTGTCTGGAGAATCCTCATGGAGAGTGGAGCCTGGCAGGTTACAGTCTATAGGGTTGCAAAGAGTTGGACATGACTGTACGACTAAGCACAGCTTCACATAAATGGATATGGTTTTCATGACAACATTTTATCCTTTGATATTACCAAAATGTGACATCATAAACCATGTAATTCAAAATATGCCTTTGGGGAAAATCTGTTCAGTTTAGGAAAGAAAATTGAGAAGGGTTGAAGCCAGAGGGAACATGACTTTCCGATCTCAGCATACAGAGAAGCAGCAATACATAAAAATAAAAAGAAAGAAAGGATGGAAGGAAAAAAGGGAAAGGGAGAGAAGGAGAGAAAGACAGGAAAGAGGAAAGTTGAGAAAAGGAAATAATGAGAGTTGCTAATTATTAGGGCATTTCCTGAACTAAAAAGCCTCTTGATGAAAGTGAAAATGGAGAGTGAAAAAGTTGGCTTAAAATTCAACATTCAGAAAAAGAAGATCATGGCATCTAGTCCCATCACTTCATGGGAAATAGATGGGGAAACACCGGAAACAGTGTCAGACTTTATTTTTTTGGGCTCCAAAATCACTACAGATAGTGACTGCAGCCATGAAATTAAAAGACGCTTACTCCTTGGAAGGAAAGTTATGACCAACCTAGATAGCATATTCAAAAGCAGAGACATTACTTTGCCAACAAAGGTTCATCTAGTCAAGGCTATGGTTTTTCCTGTGGTCATGTATGGATGTGAGAGTTGGACTGTGAAGAAGGCTGAGCACCGAAGAATTGATGCTTTTGAACTGTGGTGTTGGAGAAGACTCTTGAGAGTCCCTTGGACTGCAAGGAGATCCAACCAGTCCACTCTGAAGGACATCAGCCCAGGGATTTCTTTGGAAGGAATGATGCTAAAGCTGAAACTCCAGTACTTTGGCCACCTCATGCGAAGAGTTGACTCATTGGAAAAGACTCTGATGCTGGGAGGGATTGGGGGCAGGAGGAGAAGGGGATGACAGAGAATGAGATGGCTGGATGGCATCACTGACTCGATGGATGTGAATCTGAGTGAACTCCAGGAGTTGGTGATGGACAGGGAGGCCTGGCATGCTGTGATTCATGGGGTCGCAAAGAATCGAACACAACTGAGGGAATGAACTGAAATGAACTGATAGTCTAATTTATTCTACAGCATAAGCCAGAAATCTACTTTTATCATGGTACAGGGTGTTTAGTAATGGGAAATATGGGCTTTCACCTCACTAAGTCACAATATACAATTCTAAGTTTTGAAGCAACAATATCATTTAGTTGTCAACATCTATATCAAGGTGTTCACCTGTCTTGGTGACATATTGGTAAACAGTGACACAGCACATGGCAGAGATGAGTTCAGCTAAGGAAAGAGATGTGGATGACAGAACATGAGACACTCCACAAAAGACCCCAGACCTTACTCAGTAAGATTTTGTAGGGTCATGATTGTTCTATCATCTGTCCTATAAGATCTAGGAAATTTTGGTAATTGTTTTAATGTTTATACTCTCCACCCTGTACTAGGAAGAGGCATGGGTGAAGCTAAATTGCAAACATTAAGAGAGATCTTAAAACAAATAACACAGATAGGAATGCTTTTTGTTACTGTTAAAAGCAGTATTCACAATGCCCCCTAATTTATGCATGTAGAGAACTGTGAATAGGCACCTCATAGTCTGGATTATTTAATCAATGTATACAATTTCTTAGTGAACATGTATAACCATTATCTGATGGCATCTAAAATCAGAGAAATAATCTTTAATGATTTCCATTTTGAATAAAGATTTATTACAACTTAAAAAAGTAAAAGTATTAGTCACTCAGTCATGACTGACTTTTTGCGACCCCATGGACTGTATTACAACTTGCTAGCCTATTACAGATAGGTTATGTTTAGCTTTAATAATGAGACAATGCATTTCCATTTCTAAGGAGATTTTTAATAAGTTAAAATGAAGCAGGTCATAATTTTAAAATGTAAAGATAAAGGTAGTCTTTTTCATGTGTATGGGATGTTATAATAAACATAATTATTTCCTTTTATTATTTTTATCAGTGTAGCACTTTTATCATTGTAACAAATTATTAGCTACCAAGCATACACAGATTTGATTATCTTGTTGTCTTCAGCAAAAATGGAGTATGACCATCTCAGTAATCTAGGATACATTATAAAGTAACTATAGTAGTTACAGAGACAGAAAAAAGCAAATTAATTAGCTAAGGTAAGTATTAGCTACATAAACTATACTTCCCTTAAGCTTCTTTGAGATTAGTTTATATTATCAGCTGCTTTCTTACTTCTATTGCCTTCTCTTCTAAAAACATTGATAGTTTTGTAAAAAAATATTATCGTTTATGGGGTTTGGTCCATATTTTTATATAACTGTTACTTATGCTATGCTAAGTCACTTCAGTCGTGTCCAACTCTGTGTGACCCCATAGACGGCAGCCACCAGGCTCCCCCGTCCCTGGGATTCTCCAGGCAAGAACACTGGAGTGGGTTGCCATTTCCTTCTCCAAAGCATGAAAGTGAAAAGCGAAAGCAAAGTCGCTCAGTCATGTCCGACTCTTAGCGACCCCATGGATTGCAGCCTACCAGCCTCCTCCATCCATGGGATTTTCCAGGCAAAAGTACTGGAGTGGGGTGCCATTGTCGTCCTAATATAAACTAACTTTTATCATGTAGGGAATAACTACATACAATTCAGGTTCTGTCCCTATTAATTTACTTTAATTGGATAAATTAAAATTAAAGAAAAAATGATTTTGTGTTGAGACTGAGTGATACCTTTTTACATTCCAACTTGGTCTTTCAAAAATAAGATCATCAAAAACAATGTAAAAACCTTCTTTAAAAAAGTCAATTTGTATAAACAAACTCCTAATAGGTTTTATTTGCCTCACATTTATGGAAGGAATATTGAAAATGCATAAAATTTTCCGTATACAGAAATATATTTGAAACATGCCGGGCAATTGTCACCACCCTTTAGAATAAATAGCAATGTACAATAAATACTTCATTGGGAAATGAAAGATAAGAAAGTTTTTAAAATTAAGAAATTGGTATACTCCAGACAAAATGCACACCTCTATATTTTCTCAATATTCTCTCATGTATATTATATAGAAATCTATTGTATATTTATAATATTTAGAGTAATCCTATTGAAGTTACTTCTAAAACTTGCTAGGGAAAGATTCTTTGCTGATGCTCTGAAATTTAATCGTAAATGCCTGCAATATACTCAGATAGAATATTACAGTAATGCACTGTGAAAATTGTGGCATACCATTTTTTAGATCTTGTTAACTCTGATTCATAAAATGTGACATTTCTTTCACCATTTGCAAGGCAGTTAATTTATCCAGCAAATCTCATGATATTCTCTACACTTGAAAAGCTTTACTATTCAGTAATAAACACTGTTTTTGTAGAAATAGAAATGATGTAGTTATATAATGTGATAAGTATTAAATTGTGTTATAAACTGTACAGTAACACTGCTCTAGAATGCTGAAATATGTTTCCAGACCAACAAGGTGCAAAATAACTACAATAAAATGTTAACTATGAACTTGGCATGGTATTTTTTATGTAGCTGCAACAAAGTTTTAGTGAGGAAATCTAAACTTTTCATTGTGTCTACTTCTCAGAATAGTGTCTTTGTAGACAGTTTTGACATTAGTAATAATAATATTATGTAAACAAGCAATATGTGAAATGTTTGTCTATAGTTTTATTAGAGATAAAACAAAGTAATACTCATTTGTGAGAACAAGTTCTGTTTCTAAAGATTAAATGTTCTTCCCTCAGCAGATCTAAAATGTAAGGGAACGCAGTGACATAACATTTTAGTATATTTTTTGAAGTAAGTTTTCAGAAGATTCTAATGTAACTCATATTTGGAATAGTCATAAAAGAGTCTGTAGAAAGCCAAAAAATGTGAAAAAATTACCTGTCAGTGATAAAATACAAATATATATCATGACACTATATAATTGTTTAATTGCACAGTTAAAATTTGACTATTCTAAAAAGAAAATTATTTCAAAACATTACTTATGACATTTTACATTGAAAAGAATAGTAATGTTATAAATAAAACCATAGTATCATTAGGTTTCATAACATCTTTAATGATCCAATTTCTCTAAAAATAATAGATTTACACAATTTGGAAATGTCCTTCGGTTTTAAAGACAGATCTGAAAGCTGGAAACATAAGTAGTGACTGTGTTTAAAAATATATATGACTACAAAAATTCTACCACATGTCCTTCAGTTATTGAATGGATAAAGAAATTGAATAAACTATGATACATCCAGACAATAGAATATTAGTAAGGGCTGAAAGGAAGTGAGATATCAAGCAATAAAAAGACATACACAAATTTAAATGTTTATTACTAATTGAAAGAAGCCAATCTGAGAAGCCTGCTTATTCTGAAAAAGGGAAATGGAGACAGTATAGACATCAATGTTTGCAAAGAATTGAGTGAAGGGTGGCAGATAAATAATTGATACATGGAGAATTTTTATGGAAGTAACAATACTGTATATGATACCATAATGGTGATATGTTTAGTTGTTCAGCTGTGTCCGACTCTTTTATGATCCCATGGACTGTAGCCCACCAGGCTCCTCTGTCTATTGGATTTCCCAGGCAAGAATACTGGAGTGGATTGTCATTTCTTTCTCCAGGGAGTCTTTCCAACCCAGGGATCAAATCTGCGTCTCCTGCATCAGCAAGTGGATTGTTTACCACTGAGCCACCAGGAAAGCCCATAATGATGAATACATTTGTACAAAGCAATAGAATATACAACACCAAGAGTGAACCCTAATTAAAATTATGGCCTTTGGATGCTTATGTTGTGTTAATGTAGGTTCATTAATTATAGCAAATGTATCAATACCACTGTAGTGATGGATACTAATAACAGGAAGCTATGCATATGTGGGGCAGGAATTATAAGGGAAACTCTCTATCTGCCCCTCAATTTTGCTGTAAAATTAAAAATATTCTAAAATTTTTAAAGTAAAATTTAAAATTCTATAAAATCATTGATATAAAGCACAGAATGAATATAATATCTTGAGCAAACAATGTTGTATTCCCATTCAACAATTAAAATCACTATGAAGCATGCAAGCATTGTAGACCCCCTATAATTTGTATCATGCTTACATTGTTATAAATCACCTGCTTCTATTCCCTGGAAACTTTCGTGATGCACAGCATTTTCTTAAATAGTGAGGAGACTTCTGCTGCTGCTACTGCTAAGTCGCTTCAGTTGTGTCCGACTCTGTGCAACCCCATAGACGGCAGCCCACCAGGCTCCACCTTCCCTGGGATTCTCCAGGTAAGAACACTGGAGTGGGTTGCCAGTTCCTTCTCCAATGCATGAAAGTGAAAAGTGAAAGTGAAGTCACTCAATCGTGTCCGACTCTTAGCAACCCCCTGGACTGCCGACTACCAGGCTTCTCAGTCCATGGGATTCTCCTGGCAAGAGTACTGGAGTGGAGTGTCATTGGCTTCTCCGAGACTTCTAATGATGGCTTATGGAGCAAAAAACTTTATGCAGCATGCATGAAGCCATACTAACTGGCAACTCAAAAAAAAAAAAAAAGGATCAAAAACTACGATTGTAGTATTTATTTGTGAAAGATAATGAATGACTTAATTACTAAAATTCCAGTAGGACCCACCTTGAGTGAAAAAAGAAAAGTTAGGAAAGAGAAAAATAGTAATCCCCAAAGGGCTGTTTGTAGTAAGAATGTGCAATAGTGACGAGTGTTAGTGTTTGGAAAATACCTCTAACGATGGTGAATGGAGGAAGGGCAGAATGAGGAAGTGGGGGAAATGAGGAGGGAGAGAAAGAGCAAAAGGTAACAGTGGAAGAAGACGGAAAACCAGGGCACAGATGAGATGTATTTCAGCAGCAGCATTGCATGAAAGGGGCAAAATGAATATTTTCAGAGGAATCTTACAGATTTGTTCATTCACCCATAAACTCACAATTTTCTGCTTTAAAAAAATATTTAGCACCAGATGTGACTTTTTTCTTACTGTGCTACTGTTCTAGGGAAGTCCGATTTTTATAGAAAGCATTTTGAGACTTTTTTGATATTTTTAGTTTGAAGTACAATATATTCCCAGTTGCACCTTGGAACAAATTGTTACCCTAACTTGAAATCCTCCCCCTATCTGACTCTGCTACAATTAGTAAACATCTTGGTTACAAGGCTGTTATTGATCAGACTTATGCACTAAAATTATGGGAAAGTAGTAAAGCACAATTGTGATTTTGGAGAGAATCTGGTATGTGTGATGGATATGCTACAATGAGAATGAAGTTTTGATATTTCCAGAAAAGTCTACTAAACTCATAAAGTAGGACACAAACCAGAATGAACTCTCAATCTGTAAATTTACTTTTAGGCCAACTTCCATAAATATCTCCTATATTAAGAAATTTGAGGTATTTGTTGATATATGAAATTGAAGTTATTCCATGTTTCACTGTAGTCTACCAAAGGACCCTCTTCTCTGAAGAATTAGTTTTTCTGTGGGACTGAAATCTAACATGCTTTAGAAATGCTAGTATTAACTGTTTGCCAATAGAAACAAGGGAAATTAAAGAGTGACCTGGAATACTGTGCCAAAGACTGTGAGATGAAATATCTATATAGGGATGCTCAAATATTTTGGCCAAGAAATACTGATTTGTAGAATTAATTCTGATGAGATAACTAGACTAGATATGACATACCAGACATATAAAATTCTCCTCAGACTTTGATGCATTGGGATTTTATCCCAGTAAGCTAAGTAAAAAAGTAAATAAATAAGATGTAAATTTTGTCAAGATTCTGTCTAGGGATGGTAGCCTGGAAGAAAGAAAGTCTTAGAACATAGCACCACTTCAGTCACTAGCAGTCCCTGGGACACTCTATGTGAGAACAGTGGTGAGCAAGGAAAGCCATTTTTAGAGATCAATTCCTAGGCTGAAAAAATAAGACCATTTCCTCTTCTCCCTTCAAAGACACCTCAATCCCTTCTCCAGTAGGCCTTTTAAGTAGGGCTGGCCAATTTTATTTTTGTCATTGTTAAAGGCAAGATTGTAAATATTTTAAGTTGTATGGGTCATATGTCTTTGCTTTCACTGTTTCACATTTGTAGCTTGAAATAAATACATAGACAAATGAGCATTTGTTCCCAAACCTTAAAAAAATGGGCTGTAAAATTAATTTGGCCATTGGGTTATTTTTCTATCCCTGATCTAGGTTATAGGTTGCAAATCTTGCATGTCAAGGTAAATAGGGATATATCATGAAATGCTAATTTGATTGTTTTCAGTATACTTCCATTCCTTTCTTTCCTAGAATGTATGCCAAAGGATTATTTTTCTCTTTCCAGTCTGAATGAAACAAATACACATAAAAAAAGATTTAAAGAAAATTACAAAGGTGAGCCGTTTATATGGATTTTCCAAAAATTTCAAGCAGGATGATAATTTTTCCTTAAAAATTGAGTAGAAGAGATTGGTCCAGAAAGATGAATGAGAAGGGGCAAGTTACTTCTGTAATGGAAGACTAGTCTTAAGAAGCTAGGTGTCTGATGAGCAAGAACTTTCTATTTCAGATTATCAAAAATTCTAATAAAGGACTGTCCTTGAGCAAGGACTGCTCTTACTTTATATTAAAAAAAGAAAAAAAAAATTGGGAAATCTATGCTAGAGGATATGAAGCTTAGATTTATAGTACCTTCTATGGTATAAGAATCTCAGCGAAGTGTAAAACACCAGGTAAAATTGTCAGCAAGCAAATGAGATTCTTACAGAAAGGAAACACTTATGGTTAATGTTAAGAGCATAATTAAAAGAAAAAAAAACTGTAAGGAAATAATATAAATTAGATAGTCCTAGATGATAAAATTTAAAAAGCTACAAAGAATTCTTTGAGCACAAAGAATCCAGAAAATCTATAAAATATTATAAAGAGAAAGAAGTAACAGATATAAGGACTAAGTAAAGAAAGCTGAAGATTTTTAACCAAGAACAAAAACAAAATTATGGAAATAAATTTTGATGGTTAATGTATGTGTCAACTTGGCTAGACCACAGTAACCAGATATTTGGTCAAACAACCATCTAGATGGCCTGTGAATGTATATTTTAAATTAATGTTTAAATTAGTAGACTTTGAGTAATGCTGATTGAAGGCCTTCAAAGAAAATACTGAGATCTCCTGAATTATGCCTCCAGACTGTCTTTGAACTTGAATAGCACAGCCTAAGTTCTTCCCCTGTGTGTTCCTGCCCCACAGACTGCACTCTTGCCAGTTCCTATAATTGTATAATCACCTCTCTCTCTGTCTTTATCTCCTCCTATATCAATTTTTCTCCTCCTATATCTTTAGAGAATCCTGAATAATACATTTATCATGTACTTGTTATAATTTTTTTAAGTTATGAACAGTTGAATTTATTACATATTTAAACATACACAAAAACATATGAAAAGATTTCACCCAAAAACCACGAAAAGGTTTTTTTTTTTAAACCTTTAATTTTTTAAAGCAATAATTTTAAGCAATGAAAAGGATCTTTGTTTTTCAGTCACTAAGTCATGTCTAGCTCTCTGTGACCCCATGAACTGGGACATGGAAAAAGATTACAGTGAGTTGAATGTTATTACCCAAAGTTATGTCCACATTCGAATTCACAGAACCTGTGATAATTAAATTATTTGGGAAAAAGGTTTCAGAAGTTTTCTTTTTTGTTTCAGTTTAATTATGTAAAGCCTGTAACCGAGTTCATCCTAGATTACTAAGAGGGCCCAACCCAGTGACAAGTCTTTATAAGAATAAGACAGGGAGAGCCTTGACAGATAACAGAAAAGACATTGATGTAAGATGAAAGCAAGATTGAAGTGATGTGGCCTTAAGTTAAAGAAGGTCAGTTATCACCAGAAGCTATATGCATTGCTGTTGTTTCTTTGCTAAGACATGTCCTACTTTTTGTGACCCTAGGGACAGTGGCCCACCAGGATCCTCTGTCCATGGGATTCTCCAGGCAAGAATACTGGAGTGGCTTGCCATTTCCTTCTCCAGGGTATCTTCCCAACCCAGATACTGAACCTGCATCTCCTGCATTGATAAGCATTGGTGGAGTCTTTACTACTGAACCACCAGGGAAGCCTATATTCATTGTTACCAAACCCAAGACCAGATGCTCACTGCTTGAAAGCCAATTTGTGAGAGACCAATATTGATAGTAAAGGAAAGATTACTTTACTTCTGAGGTAGGAAACTGGAGGAGAAGGTAGAATTCTGTCTGAGAACCAACTCCCCATTGCTACTCAGAGGACAGGAACTTTTAAAGGGGAGTTTCAGAGTTGTATAGGCAGATAGAGGGAGCAGAATGGCACAGTCAGCTCTGACCGTCATTTCAAAATCAGTAATGTGGTGGTCTGACCAGCGTCATCTTGGCTGTTTTAAATACACTTAATCTTGAGTTCCAGAGTTTGCTCCAATTTCTTTGAGGCTGGTTCTTGGAATTGTGTGAAGTGGAGCAGCTTATATCATGGCTTCAATTTGATCATCATGTAGTCATCTTCTTCTGCCTGCTGGGAACTTCAGTATCTGTAAAATAGCTTACAGGATATGGCTCAGTGTATTACCTATGAACCTTGAGGAATAACTAAAAATCCCATTCTCTTTGCTTAGTGACTAAACTATTATATTCTGTCTTATATAAAGGCTTGGAGTGTAAAGTATAAGTTCTAAGGCCAAGGTGGTGCTTACAGCATGAAGTACATTCTCCCCTACAGAATCTAAGACGGACAATCCCAAGATAGGTGGACTAGACGTGTTTTCTAGACATTTTCATTCTTCTCAGACTCCGATGATTTTTGATTTTATATTATAATTCTTTTCCTGAAAGTATAGTCCTGCCCACACCTTGATCAGATTTATGGACTCCAAAACTGTGAAAGAATAAATTTATTCAGGAATTTCTGTTTCTTAAGTCAGTGAGTTTGTGATAATTTGATATGGCAGCCCAAGAAAACTAATACAAGTTTATAGCACATTTTCCAAAATTTAATAACAATTCTAAAAGAGAGAATAAAATAAATCGTGAAAATTATTTTTTGAGACTTTTTCAATTTGAAGAAAGGAAAATTGAAGAAGTACACATCTTGAGCCAGAAAAACAAAAATTAATCCCATGTCTAAATTGGGAAAACTAGATATCACCAGAATTGTCAAACATACTAAAAATAGTAACCACTATAAATTAGCAACATACTTCTAAATAAATGGTAGGTCACAGATAAAATTATAAGGGATATTAAAAAATATTCTGAGCAGATATAAAAGGAAAATAAGACAGATCAAAATCTGTGGAACATAGATCAAAAGGTACTCAGTGGAAAATTGCAACTTTAAAAAATGCTTTTGTTAGAAAGAAAAAAAATCTTAAAGATGTAAACTTTTAAATTAGAAAGATAGGGGGAAATGGCAAAATAAATCAAAGCAAATAAAAAGAAGAATAAAAAAAAAAAAAAATACCGAAACATCAGTGATAGAAAACAAACGGTAGAGAAAATTTAGCAATCCAAATGCTGGCTTTTGGAATGTTCCAAACAATGAAAAGTTTTAGAGTAATCAAGGAAACAGAGAGAATATGCATATCAAAACCAGACATGAAAGGAAAAAAGATTTTCTACATATTCTTCAGACAGAGAAAGAAAATGTCACAAAAATATTGTGAATAGCATTGTGACAATAAATTAGTTTATATGAAATGGATAAATTTCTTGAAAATTAAAACCGACCCAAACTAGTACGTGATTAAAACAAATCTAAAGAGGTTTATGGAGAAGGCATGGCAACCCACTGCAGTACTTTTGCCTGGAAAATCCCACGGCGGAGGAGCCTGGTAGGCTGCAGTCCATGGGGTTGCTAAGAGTTGGACACGACTGAGTGACTTCACTTTCACTTTTCAGTTTCATGCATTGGAGAAGGAAATGGCAACCCACTCCAGTATTCTTGCCTGGTGAACCCCAGGGACCTGGGAGCCTGGTGGGCAGCAGTCTATGCGGTTGCACAGGGTCGGACACAACTGAAGCGACTTAGCAGCAGCAAAGAAGCTTATATCTGTAAAATACACTGAATTTATTCTTAAAATCTTCCCACAAAGAAATTCAAGATATCAATGATTTTATTGGTAAATTCTAATTTCAATCACTCAGTTAAAGAAGAAATTATAACAATCTTACTTTTACAACATAGGAGAGGAAAATATTCCTAAGCTGCTTCATGTGTTCAGTGATTTAAAAATTTATAAATTCAGCAATTTATAAAGATCACTTTATAAAATTGCTGTTAAAAACCTAACCAAAATTATGAAATAATATATAAAAATAAAACTTAACAAAACGTTAGTAAATATGATCTAGCAATAAATTAAATGACTATCAGTGATGACATAAAATTATAAAATAATGACCAATATGGTTCTATTCCAAAAATTCAAGCATAATTTAACACTTGAAAAATCAATTGACATAATTCATTGAATGAAAGAGAAAAAATGTATTTGATTGGCCAAAAAGTTCGTTGGGGTTTTGATAAGATGTTACGGAAAAACAAAATGAACTTTTTTTCCAACCCAACAATTATTTTCATGGATGCAAAGAAAAATGAAAAAGCTCAACATTCAATATTATGACAAAAACTCTCAGCAAATTTTGCAATAGGAGACAGTCTTGTCTAACAGAAAAGGAAATCTATGAAAAAAAAAAAAAAAGAGGGAGGAAGAGAAGAAAACAGCAAATAAAAGTCTACAGCTAATAGCATACTTAATTCGTAGTAAAAATATTGAAAGATTTACCCTTAGAATTAAGAACAACACCAGAATTTCTGTTGTTCCCATTTCTACGCAGTATTCGATACCTTCCAATACAGGGGGCTCTGGTTAGATCCCTAGTTGGGGGACTAAGATCCCACTTGCCATGTGGCATGTCAAAAAACGAAAACCAAATAAACCAAAAACACAGATTTAAGAAGGGAAATACATATATATATATCAGATCAAATCAGATCAGTCGCTCAGTCATGTTCGACTCTTTGCGACCCCATGAATCGCAACACGCCAGGCCTCCCTGTCCATCACCAACTCCCGGAGTTCACCCAGACTCACATCCATCAAGTCAGTGATGCCATCCAGCCATCTCATCCTCTGTCTTCCCCTTCTCCTCTTGCCCCCAATCCCTCCCAGCATCAGTCTTTTCCAATGAGTCAACTCTTTGCGTGAGGTGGCCAAAGTACTGGAGTTTCAGCTTTAGCATCATTCCTTCCAAAGAAATCCCAGGGCTGATCTCCTTCAGAATGGACTGGTTGGATCTCTTTGCTGTCCGAGGGACTCTCAAGAGTCTTCTCCAACACTGCAGTTCAAAAGCATCAATTATATATATAACATTTGAAAGTGAAAAGTGAATGAATATGTTAGTCACTCAGTAATGTCAGATTCTTTTTGACTCCACGGACTTTAACCCATCAGTTTCCTCTGTCCATGGAATTCTCCAGGCAAGAATACTAGAGTGTGTACCATTCCCTTCTCTAAGGGATCTTCCTGACCCAGGGATTGAACCCAAGTCTCTTGCATTGCAGGCAGATTCTTTACCATCTGAGCCACCAGGGAAGCCATTTGGAAAGGAGGAAATAAAACTATATTTATTCTCAAGGGACATGATTTTTTATAGAGAAAATCTTAAGGGATCTACAAAACAACTAGAGCAGTATATGAATTTAGCAAATTTAAGGGGTTCCACACAAAAGCTAATTCTAATTTTTATATACATTTGGTAAACAAATGGAAATTAAATTTAAAAGAAGAATTTTATTTACAATAATGTCTGCTACAGTGTCACCCAACCCTTTGCTGGGACTGTGGCTTAGAGTGCCACCTCCTCCCCTTTATAAGGCCAGATGTCAAGACACACCACATCACAGTAGCATTTATTGAAAAAAAAAAAAAAAATGGTGCATGCTTACTTTTCACTCAGGCATAATCAAACCAAGATCATTCCTGAGAAAGAGGCATGACCCATGAGCAAAAAGGCTCTTACAGTGTCAGAAGGAGGTGATGGTGATAGCTGAGGCCAGCAGTAAAAATATATATAGTGTAAGGGCTGTGCTGAGCTCACCCACGGAGTGCAGCGGAGCATATATTAGCTGTTATTAACCTGACAAATACTTAACAGTTCAGCCAAAAGTTGTTTCCGGGCATCACTTAATTATGTTCATCTACAACATCAAAATGTATTAAGAATAAATTCAACAGAATATATATATATATAAATGGTACACTGAAATCTATAAAATTTTGCTAAAAAGAAAATAAATATGAATATGAATAATTCTTAAGATGAAAGTTCTCCAAGTCTGTTCTATAGAGTGGAAATTATTATAATTCTATTTGTTGGCTTTGTTGTGGAAGTCGATAAAGAAATTATAAACTTTATACAGAAATGAAAAAGATCTAGATTATTCAATGCAACTTGAAAAAGAACAAAGTTGCACCATCAGTACCTGATTGTAAAGTTATGATAATCAAGACAGGGAAGTACTTGCATAAGAATAAAAAGAAATAGACCATTGTAATATAGTGAAGAAGTAGACCCAGGCTTATGCAATCATTTAATTTTTAAATTGGGATGAAATCAGAGAGAAAATTGTTTTTAAACAAAAATTATTAAAAATTAACGTTACTCAAAGATGTGCCTTGATTAGAAATATTTCTTAATGCATGATTTATTTGTATTCATATGAAAATTAGCATGACTTAAAAATTTCAAAAGTAGCATAAATATATTAGAATCACTTTATATTTTTTTGACTCCTTGCCAGCTTTCTATCTGACTTTCTTTGTTTTTTCTATTTTATAAATTATAGTGATTTTTATCTTGTGGCTAAAATTTTAAAAATTTGTTTTCAGGGTTACAGCTCAGATGTCTAAAACTTTTTAAAGTAATAACTTGTGTATAGTATTTTGAGCTAAATTTATTTATTGTAGGAAACTTATGAATTCTCTTATTTAGATTTATTTAAGTTCTTTGTAAGCAAATAGATCTTTTAAATTTCAGAGACTTGATCATCGAAATTATTTTTTCCCCTCAAGAAATAAGCAAAAATATAACTAAAGTGTTTTTTAGCAAATATTTTGTATTCACACAATAGAGAAAATACTAAACTTTCAAACAACCAAAGCAATCTTATAATAGCTTATAAATAAGTTTTCCCTACTTCATTATGTGATATTTTCTCAATACATGTTCAGAGTTATTGTGGGTTGCATTAGGATTGACTTTAACATTTAGTATCACCTCTGGTCAACATATGAAGATCTTCTTCACTATAGCCTTGCTCTCCTTTGTGTACATTTTATGGAAATTCCCTGATATTTTCTGAAGAGCAAGGAAAAACTTCATTTCTGAAAACTCATGTCAGGATCTTATGGAGGCATAAAGCTACAGATAGGTCGTAGGTGAGTCAGTGGTAAAGACTCCGCCTGCCAATGCAAGAGACTCAGGAGTTGTGAGTTTGATCCCTGTGTCAAGAAGATCCCCTGGAACAGGAAATGGCCACCCACCCCAGTATTCTTGCCAGGAAAATCCCATGCACAGAGGAGCCTAGTGGGATATAGTCCCTAGGGTTGTAAAAATTTGGACACAGCTGAGTCACTGAGCACACAAAGCTACAGGCAAGCCAGAAATCATCGTTTCCCATCCTATCTGCATCCACATTTCAACATTTATGTCTACCATACAATTATCGTAAAAAGCAATTAGAGTTCTTTGTGATTACTCCAATATCAGTATTGGTTTATACTTTATATATCCATAGTGCACACAAATGGTAAGTGTCCATGTGCAATAAACTCCTTATGTTTAAAAATTGTTTCCATAGATACAAAAGAAAGCTATAAATAAAGCTAAGTACTTTCCTCTTATAAGCAGATTTTTTAAAATTTTAATTTACAACATCAGGTGGAAAGATCAACAAAACTGAAGGCAAAATATAAGATAAAAGGTGCTGGTTATTTTAAATAATTGGTAAAAAATATAAAATAATCCTCTAGTGTTCCAGCTGCTTGGAGATATGAGAATCTTCAAGAAAACAAACATATATAAAGATAATCAGATTTCCTGGCTTCCACTATGTCAAAGATTGGTATCTTCTACTATCTGATACAAACCAAGTGACCATAAAAATGAACTTTTCAATGTTATTCTTTGCAGTGGAGGTGAAGAGAAATAAACTAGATGTGTGCAGCTAGAAATATTAATTTGTCACTTATTGAGTTGAATAAAATTGAAGGAGAAGCTGTTTGGCACAGGGTAGCATTGTATCAGAATTTAAAGGATTTAAGCTGAGATGTTTACTAGACATCCAAATGCAGATTCTACTCAGCACTTTGATAAATGAGTCTTTTGTTCAGAGGAAAAATTTAGTGGAAATATAAAGTGAGGAATTGGTAATTTATGGATGGTGTTTAAAGCCTTGAGATTGGATAAGATAGACAAAGGGAGACATCCTGGAACTGTGCTCAAAGATAACTTAATATCTTGAGGTTATTGATATGAGGAAAATATAGTGAAGGAAACAGAAGTAACCAAATGCAGTAGAAAAATACAACATAATGTCCTGGAAACTAGTAAAAAGTTCAGGAAGGAAAGAATGATCAAATACTGTATCAGATATTGCTCATAGGTGAAATTATACAGGGAGCAAGAATTAACTATGAGATGTAATAATTTCCAGGTGATTGTTACCTTTGATAAGATCCACTTAATGGACTTCTTTTTATAAATAACTTATTGGAGTGATTCCAGAGAGAAAAAGAACAAAATAAAAACAAAATATTTATGGACTTCTCTTTCAAAGATTTTCTTGTAAAGAAATAAAACGAATTAGCTTAACTGCTAAAGGCACTCTGATATTGATGTGTTTTTACTTATTTTTGAGGTAAATAAGTTATATCTTTGAGATTGTAGATAATGAGGAAAATGCTGAAACAATGTTCATGCGATATTCATCACAATTCTCATAGGATCATTCACTATTCTCAGCGATTTGGTTATATTACTCTTTTGCAAGTGCAAAATTTTGAAAAATTTTGAAGATTATGAAGCTGGCCCTGGGAGAAATTAAAAAAAAATGCCACCAAAATAATGCAAAATGGACACATGATAGAGCTGAAAGAGTAGCAACAAAGTACCAATGGATTAGAAAATCTAAAAAGATATTTGTCTGTGTGTGTGTTCATGTCTGTGCATGTGTGTGCTTATGTGTGTATGAGTGAGTGAGACCAAGGGATATAATTACTATACAAAATCAAAATAATGATTATAAATAAATGTCATCTGTACAAATGGATATACAGTTAGATATAAGAAAAATTATACCATTGCCTTGCAAAATATGTTTTTAAAAAACACCATGAGATTGAAAATATTTTCAGATTTTAAATGTTTGCCAAAATATTGGGTGAGCAATTTCATCAAATCATTTTTAATTCACATTTTCCTGATTAGAGAAGTTCTATATCTTTTCTATGGCTTGTAGTATTTAACAGTTACTTACAAACTTTGAGTTCTAGATTTCTTTGTCAGTTATATGGGTTATAAATGCCTTTCCGCCCCCCACCCCCAACAGTGTGACTTGTCTTTAATCTTTGTTTAAACTCTTATAAAATTTATTTATTTTAGTGTGGTCAAACTGGAAAAAACACAGCTTTCACTATAAGAACCTTTCTCAGTAAAGTGATATCTCTGCTTTTTAATATGCTGTCTATGTTTGTCATAGCTTTCCTTTCAAAGAGCAGCCCTCTTAATTTCATGGCTTCAGTCACCATCCACAGTAATTTGAGAGCCCAAGAAAATAAAATCTGTCACTATTTCCATTTTTTCCCCATCTATTTGCCATGAATATTTCCTAAAGGAAATCAGTCCTGAATATTCATTGGAGGGACTGATGCTGAGGCTGAAGCTCCAATACTTTGGCCACCTGATGCAAAGAACTGACTCATTTGAAAAGACCCTGATGCTGGGAAGGATAGAAGGTGGGAGGAGAAGGGGACAGCAGAGGATGAGATGGTTGGATGGCATCACCAACTCAATGGACATGAGTTTGAGTAAACTCCGGGAGTTGGTGATGGACAGGGAGGGCTGGTGTCCTGCAGTCCACGAGGTCGCAAAGAGTAGAACGCAACTAAGTGACTGAACTGATTTGCCATGAAGTGATGGGACCAGATGCCATGATCTTAGTGTTTTGAATGCTGAGTTTTATGCCACACTTTTCACTTTATTTCATCCTCATCAGAGTGGTATCATCTGCATATCTAAGGTTGTTGATATTTCTCCTGACAACCTTGGTTCCAGCTTGTGATTCATTTAGGCTGGCATTTCGCATGATGTACTCTGCATATAAATTAAATAAGCAGGACCACAATTTATGGCCTTGATGTATACATTTCCCAATTTTGAACCAGTCAGTTGTTCCATGTCCCATTCTAACTGTAGCTTCTTGACCTGCATACAGGTTTCTCAGGAGGCAGGTAAGGTGGTCTGATATTCCTATCCCTTTAGAATTTTCCACAGTTTGTTGTGATCCACACAGTCAGAGACTTTACTGTAGTCAATAAAAGCAGAAGTAGAGGTTTTTCTGAAAGGTCTGTATAATCAAAGTTCATATAGTCAAAACTATGTTTTTTTTTTCAGTAGTCATTTATGGATGTAAGAGTTGGACTGTAAAGAAAGCTGAGCACCAAAGAATTGATGCTTTTGCACTGTGCTGTTGGGGGAGACTCTGGAGAGTTCTTTGGACAGCAAGGAGATCAAGTCAGTCAATTCTAAAAGAAATCAGTCCTGAATATTCACTGGAAGGCCTGATGCTGAAGTTGAAGCTCCAATACTTTGGCCACCTGATGTGAAGAATTGATTAATTGGAAAAGACCCTGACACTTTATGTTTTTTGAGTCTTGCTAAGAAATAACATGCTACCATGACTTCCTGAAGATATTCCAATCTACTTTTATAAATTGCTTAGCATTATGCTTTTGAAGTGTTGTGTTGGAGAAGACTCTTGAGAGTCCCTTGGATTGCAAGGAGATCCAACCAGTCCATTCTGAAGGAGATCAGCCCTGGGATTTCTTTGGAAGGAATGATGCTAAAGCTGAAACTCCAGTACTTTGGCCACCTCATGCAAAGAGTTGACTCATTGGAAAAGACTCTGATGCTGGGAGGGATTGGGGGCAAGAGGAGAAGGGGAAGACAGAGGATGAGATGGCTGGATGGCATCACTGACTCAATGGATGTGAGTCTGGGTGAACTCCGGGAGTTGGTGATGGACAGGGAGGCCTGGCGTGCTGCGATTCATGGGGTCACAAGGAGTTGGATACGACTGAGCAACTGATCTGATCTGATCTGATGCTTTCCTCATATACATTTTTAATCTACTTTTGAGTTAGTTTTTATGGCACAGATAGCAGTTGAATCAAATAGCTGACTTTAACATAGGTACTAATTTTTCTCTATATCATAAATATTTCCCATTTTTGCATCAATTCTATTATTAAATTTCACATAAAGAAATGTTTTATTCACAGAGTGAGAAGAAATATTTAAATACAGTTTTACTTAAAAGGAGTTCTCTTTTCTACTACCAGCAGTAATGAGAATTAAGCACATGATATCCTTTTTTCATAAAACTTAAGTCACAATCTCTTGGTATATATTAAAAAATGTCATACCTTTAGGTAATACTGCTTCTGAGTGTCACAAAATAGTATTTCAGCACTCAGTAAAATGCATAAACAAAGCCATTTAAAGATACTTTCTTTGCTACATTTGGATAAGTACAGAAAATAATTTCTCATAAATGAGCCTGTATTTCCTATTCCCTAGAGGTTTTCAAAAGGCCAACTGCCAATTTTACTTGAAAAAAATGACCTCTGTATTCTTATTGTGAGAAAAATCAACCCATGTAGCTCTTTAGTACAGATTTTTATTGTTCAATCAATTCTAGTGGGTGAAAATTTTCTGCTTCTGGTAAATATATTTTAAACAATGGCACAGGCAAATTTTAGATATTTTAGACATTGCTGAGTAGAATGTGATTATTTCGTATTCTGAGTTACAGAGAGAGTAAATAATGTCTTTAAAAAGGTCACAGATAGCTATTGCTGGAATTGGAATTCTGATTTTATCTGCCAGACGGAACACTTTGATTACTGCATCATTCCAACTTTTAAGGCAATCAATTCATTTAAACAATTACAGACATATAATTTGATACATTGTTATTTTAAACACTTGAAATAAATGTGAATTTTATGAAAAGGACAGAATGTTGGAGACTGCATATTTCTCAAGGCAACAATAGCTCACTTTTAGAACTTGGAAGAACTATTTCAAAGTAATTGTGATTCACATAATAGCATTGCATGCATATAGAGAGAGCAAATTTAAAACCAGTTCATCTAACATTATCTCACAAACATCCTAGTCATCACTCTGAGTGAGGATTATCTTTCATATATTAAAGTTCCAAATAATATCTGCAAAAATTAAAATAATTAGTTTTCTGGTCTACCATCTCAAACTGTATTCACAATTTAATACATCATTAACATTTTTTATATTTAGAAACTTTTAACAATACTACATCTGCATTATAGTCTGTTATTTATTTATTTTGATGCAGTGACCCTTCAGGATAAATGTAGTGTAATGTTACTTTAGTAATCAAAATTGTAAATATGGCAAACTAGAATAAGTTTTTATCTGGCAGTTTAATTGATGGTTTCAGTAGGGAGACTATAATCAAAAACAATATCAATTTAAATACTGGTGAGGCAGAAATTTTTCTAAAAAATTAGAAATGTGGGTTGTAATACATAAGGAAAATAGATTGCCATTCTTGTGATTCAATATTAATACCATGTTATATTGTCATAAATCAAATTCTGATATGTGAATTTCTCTTTCCTATGATTGCCTTTAGTTTCAAAACCAGAAACTTTGTCACAAACTTTAGTAAGAACTCAGACTGACTCCTACTCCTTTTACCTGTATCTTCAGTCTTGTGAATACATATATACATATGTTCACTTTCATGGATCACAGCCTTGTTGTAGTAAAGGGGCTTGTGTAACTCAGGGAAGCCATGAGCCATGCTATGTAGGGCCACCCGAGATGACTGGGTCATGGTGGAGAGTTCTGACAGAATTCCAGTGGTCCCCTGGAAAAGGGAATGGCAAACTGCTCCAGTAAACTTGTCCTGAGAATCCCATGAACTGCATAAAAAGGTAAAAAAGATATGATACCGGCAGATGAGTCCTCCAGGTTAGGAGGTATCCACTATGCTGCAATTACTAATAGCTACAGAAAGAATGAAGCAACTTGGACAAGGCAGAAATGGTGCTCAGTTGTGGATGAGTCTTGTGGTGAATGTAAAATGTGATGCTGTAGAGAACAATATTGCATAGGAATCTGTCAGTTTAAGTCCATGAATCAAAGTAAATTGGACATGGTCAAGCAGGAGATGGCAAGAGTGAAAATCAACATCTTAGGATTCAGTGAACTAAAATGGATCGAAATAAGAGAATTTAAATCAGATGAACAGTATATCTACAATTGTGGGCAAAAATCCTTTAGAAGAAGTGGAATAGCACACATAGCAAAAAAATTTAAAAAAATACAAAATAAAGTACTTGGGTGCAATCTCAAAAACAACAGAATGATCTTGGTTCATTACCAAGGCAAATGATTCAACATCACAGTAATCCAAATCTGTGCCCAACCACTGATGGCAAAGAAGCTGAAGTTAACCAGTTCTATGAAGACCTATAGGAAACACAGGATAGAGCCCAGGTCTCCCACATTGCAGGCAGATTCTTTACCAGCTGAGACACTAGGGAAGTCCAAGAACACCTGAGTGGATAGCCTATCTCTTCTCCAGTGGATCTTCCTGACCCAGGAATTAAACTAGGGTTTCCTGCATTGCAGGTGGATTCTTTACCAACTGAGCTACTAGGGAAGCCTTGACACAGAATAAGCAGGTTTGAACCCTGGGCTGGTAAGATCTCCTGGAGGAGGGTATTGCAACCCACTCCAGTATTCTTGCCTGGAGAATTCATGGACTAAGGAGGCTGGCAAGTTACAGTCCAAAGGGGCCCAAAGAGTCAGACATGACTTAGGTGACTGAGCATGCGTGCACAAGAAGAACTGCAAGACTTTCTAGAATTAACACCCCCCAAAAACAATATCTTTTTCATCAAAGTGAATTGGAATGCAAAAGGAGGAAGTCAAGAGATACTTGGAGTAACAGGCAAGTATGACCTTGGAGTACAAATTGCAACAAGGCAAAGTCTAACAGAGTTTTGTCAAGAAAACACACTGGTCATAGCAAACACCCTAATCCAACAATACAATAGATGACTCTACACGTGAAAATCACCAAGTGGTCAAAACTGAAACCTGATTATATTCTCTGCAGCCAAAGATGGAGACAGTATACACAGTCAGCAAAAGCAAAACATGGAGCTGACTTTTGCTTAGATCATCTGCTCCTTATTATGAAATTCAGACTTAAATTGAAAAAGTATGGAAAAATCACTAGGTCATCCAGGTATGACCTAAATCAAATCCCTTGTGATTATACAGGGGAGGTGATGAATAGATTCAAAGGATTAGATTTGGTAGACAGAATGCCTGGAGAACTATGAATGGAGGTTCATACCATTGTGCAGGAGGCAGTGACCAAAACCATCCACAAGAAAAAGAAACACAAAGTCAAAGTCTGAGGAGACTTTACTATTAGCTGAGGAAAAAGAAAAGTGAAGAGCAAGAGAGAAAGGCAAAGATATTTTGCCTATAAAGAGAAAGGCCAACTGAATGCAGAGTTCCAGACAATAGCAAAGAGAGATAAGAAGGCCTTAATTTAACAATGAAAGAAATAGAGGAAAACAATAGAATGGGAAAGGCTAGAGATCTTTTCCAAAAAATTGGAGACATCAAGGGAACATTTCATGCAAAGATGGGCACAATCAAAGACAGAAAATGTAAGGACCTAACAGAATCAGAAGAGATTAAGAAGAGGTGGCAAGAATGTACAGAAGAACTATACAGGAAAGGTATTAATGATCCAGATAAACACTATGGGGTCATCATTCACCTAAAGCCAGACATTCTGGAGTGTGAAGTCAAGTAGCCCTCAGGAAGCATTACTAGAAACAAAGCCAGTAGAAGTAATAGAATTCCAGCTGAGCTATCTAAAATCCTAAAAGATGATGCTGGTAAAATGTTGCACTCAACTTGCCAGCAAATTTGGAAAGCTCAGCAGTGGCCACAGGACTTGAAAATGTTAGTTTTCATTCCAGTCCCGAAGGAAGGCAGTGCTAAAAATGTTCAAACTACCGCTCAGTTGCACTCATTTCACATGCTAGTAAGATAATGCTCAAAATCCTTCATGCTAAGGTTCAACAGTACATGAACCAAAAACTTCCAGATATATAAGCTGGATTTAGAAAAGAGGAACCAGAGATCAAATTGCCAACATTCGTTGGATCATAGATAAAGCAAGGGAATTCCAGAGGGGAAAAAAAATCTACTCTGTTTCATTGACTATGCAAAAGCTTTTGGTTGTATGAATGACAACAAACTGGAAAATTCGTAGAGATGGGAATACCAAACCACCTTATCTGTCTCCTGAGAAACCTGTATGCAGGTCAAGAAGCAACAATTAGAACTGGTCATGGAACAACTGACTGGTTACAAATTGGAAAAGGAATACAAGACTGTGTACAATACAGTATAAAACACAAACACCCTGTTTTTTTTTTTACTTTATATGCAGAGTACATCATGTGAAATGCCAGTCTGGATAAAACACAAGCTGGAATCAAGATTTCCGGGAGAAACATCAATAACCTTAGATAGGCAGATGATACCACTCTAATGGCAGAAAGTGAAGAGTAACTAAAGAGGCTCTTGTTGAGGGTAGAAGAGGATAGTAAAAAAAAAAAAAAAAGCAGGCTTAAAATTAAACATTCAAAAAACTAAGATCATGGCATCCAGTCCCATCTCTTCATGGGCAATAGAAGGGGAAAAATTGGTAATGCTGACAGATTTTACCTTCTTGGATTTCAAAATAAATGTGGATGGTGATTAAGTTAGTAAACTGACTTCAAATCCATACTATATGTGTACATGTAATGCCATTATGTCAGTCTCAATTACTTTGAAATATTGCTTTTGAACTTTGAAAATGGGATACTATTGCCTTGAGAAATAGTTCAGGTTCTTTTTAATAAAATTGTTCTTTTTAATAAAATTCACATTTATTTTAAAAAGTTCAAATAACAAATGCAACACATTATAGAAATTGAAAATTATTTTAAATGAATATGTATATTATTATTTTTTGAAAAATTACATAAATATTTATATGCACGTATGTCTAGATGATGTGTCCTTCTTACCTGTCTTTTTAAATAGCCTATGAGTTCAGCTCTATGAAAAGACATGGACGCTGAAGGAGCCTGTGTTTTGATTTGTGGCCAGTGTTGCGGCTAGCAGAGTTTGGTGCTGTGACTGCCTATTAAGCCCCAGGTCAGCTCAGAGCCTGTGTTGAACAAAGCTACCTCCTTTATTTGCCGAACAGCAGGCTGATCCGTGTAATGTTTTTGCTTGTTACAGCTTTGTTGGGTGCTGAAGTTCTGTTTGGAATACTTTGAAAACTTTCCTTTGCTTGATGATTTATATCCTTGCTTGGTTCAAACAGGTGATTGGTGTCTACTGTGTAAGCAGTCCATTTTTATCCACAGAATCAGAATGGCCAATACCCTTGAGTAAATTATTTTGATTGACCCTGTAGGTGCTTCAGGATATACTTGTATCAGACATCTTGGTTCATAAATGTACATGTCTGTTACAATGTGTCTTTTATTCGCCTTCTACATTGTTCATTTTTTCTGTAAATGTGAGGTCAAAAATTAGCATTCTTATTTCACCTATCAGAATTGAAATTAATCCCAGCAATTGGAGTCTTCAGTGCTACTAGTAATGGTTGAATCCAAATGTTTCCTTAGGTAATAGGCAAGTCACATTACTTCTCTTTACCTGGATTTACAATTTGTCAAATGGGTGAAGTAATTATATTAATACTAAAGAAAACTTTTTAGTGTGACAGGCACAACATTTTGGATCAATCCAATCATATCTAAGGATTTAGTTCATTTTTACAATTATTTCACAGTATGATTATAGCTATGTAGTTGTATGTTTAAATGCATTCACTCCAAAAGTAAAAATTTGGATTTACAAAATGACACTCAAAATATTAACTGCAGGTGATTACCTGCTTACTACATAAGTAGATAATCACGATGGTGTGATCAATGCCCTAGAGCCAGACATCCTGGAATGTGAAGTCAAGTGGGCCTTAGAAAGCATCACTATGAACAAAGCTAGTGGAGGTGATGGAATTCCAGTTGAGCTATTCCAAATCCTGAAAGGTGATGCTGTGAAAGTGCTGCACTCAATATGCCAGCAGATTTGGAAAACTCAGCAGTGGCCACAGGACTAGAAAAGGTCAGTTTTCATTCCAATCCCAAAGAAAGGCAATGCCAAAGAATGCTCAAACAACCGCACAGTTGTACTCATCTGACACACTAGTAAAGTAATGCTCAAAATTCTCCAAGCCAGGCTTCAACAGTATGTGAACCGTGAACTTCCTGATGTTCAAGCTGGTTTTAGAAAAGGCAGAGGAACCAGAGATCAAATTGCCAACATCTGCTGGATCATGAAAAAAGCAAGAGAGTTCCAGAAAAACATCTATTTCTGCTTTATTGACTATGCCAAAGCCTTTGACTGTGTGGATCACAATGTGGAAAATCCACAACTGTGGAAAATTCTGAAAGAGATGGGAATACCAGACCACCTGACCTGCCTCTTGAGAAATTTGTATGCAGGTCAGGAAGCAACAGTTAGAACTGGGCATGGAACAGACTGGTTCCAAATAGGAAAAGGAGTTCGTCAAGGCTGTATATTGTCACCCTGTTTATTTAACTTATATGTAGAGTACATCATGAGAAACGCTGTCTGGAAGAAACACAAGCTGGAATCAAGATTGCTGGGAGAAATATCAATAACATCAGATATGCAGATGACACCACCCTTATGGTAGAAAGTGAAGAGGAACTCAAAAGCCTCTTGATGAAAGTGAAAGAGGAGAGTGAAAAAGTTGGCTTAAAGCTCAACATTCAGAAAATGAAGATCATGGTATCCAGTCCCATCACTTCATGGGAAATAGATGGGGAAACAGTGGAAACAGTGTCAGACATTATTTTTCTGGGCTCCAAAATCACTACAGATGGTGACTGCAGCCATAAAATTAAAAGACGCTTACTCCTTGGAAGGAAAGTTATGACCAACCTAAATAGCATATTCAAAAGCAGAGACATTACTTTGCCAACAAAGGTTCGTCTAGTCAAGGCTATTGTTTTTCCTGTGGTCATGTATGGATGTGAGAGTTGGACTGTGAAGAAGGCTGAGCGCCGAAGAATTGATGCTTTTGTTTTTTTTTTTTTTTAATTTTATTTTATTTTTAAACTTTACATAATTGTATTAGTTTTGCCAAATATCAAAATGAATCCGCCACCGGTATACATGTGTTGGAGAAGACTCTGAGAGTCCCTTGGACTGCAAGGAGATCCAACCAGTCCATTCTGAAGGAGATCAGCCCTGGGATTTCTTTGGAAGGAATGATGCTAAAGCTGAAACTCCAGTACTTTGGCCACCTCATGTGAAGAGTTGACTCATTGGAAAAGACTCTGATGCTGGGAGGGATTAGGGGCAAAAGGAGAAGGGGACGACAGAGGATGAGATGGCTGGATGACATCACTGACTCAATGAACATGAGTTTGAGTGAACTCCGGGAGTTGGTGATGGACAGGGAGGCCTGGTGTGCTGCAATTCATGAGGTCACAAAGAGTCGGACATGACTGAGTGACTGATCTGATCTGATCTGATCTAATTATGTTTGGTTAGTGCATTTAGGATATTAGTTTGCAGAACCAAATTTGTATAAAGTATGAACATTTATTTGATCAAAATAGGCACTTACATAATTATTATTTAGAAATAATATGCATTATATTAATTTAATTTGCATAATTTGGGCATAGTTTATTGAAATATTAGGCAACATAGAAATTTTATTATTATAATAAGCTTTAATTTAGGCTATATAGTATATAATTACCTAGGATCTTTATATGCATACATAAATGAAATACAGTGTTATATGCATAATGGCAATTCTATAATTCTATAAATAATTGTAAAATTCTATTGTAGTTGATTGCAACAGCCTAAGTAACACCAATGTTTTCATGAGGAATGTAAGATTTAATGAAGTGTAATGAGTTTACAAATATACTAAAATCTTACTTCTTGGTATAGAAATAAACATTCCAGATTGATAAAGACTATTGCAATTTCAGCTTTGTTATAGTTGGAATGAAATGAACATCAACAAGGATAATTCAAAATGGTCAAACATGATCAAAACATATACTAAATGTCATATTATCCACTTCCATGTCCTAAACACTGTGCAGAACAAGTATAGTCAATGCAATCTACAGTTTCTAGTTCATCCTTCATAGTTAGATAACCATAGCATATAGGAAAATGTGAGAATGCAGACATATAATCATATTATCAATAAATGCATGCTCTTCTCTTTTGAATTCCCAGATATACTATTTGTAGTTTACTTGTTTACTGAGCTATTTTAATTAAATAGACTGATAGATAGTATTGAAGTCTGTGCACATTTCAGCCATATATGTTTGTGTATTTATTTCTATTTTCAAGAGAGATTATTTTCAAGATCGACTCTTGTCACAGTGGTAGAGACCATGTCCATGAAACAAACTTTCAGTGACTAACCACCCTAAGGTAGAAATAGACATCTGCCTGATTACATGCATGTGTGTTAGTCACTCAATCGTGTCTGATTCTTTGTGACCCCATGAACTGTAGCCCATCAGGCTCCTTTGTCCACGGGAATGTCCAGGCAAGAATACTGGAGTGGGTAGCTATTCCCTTCTTCAGGGGATCTTCTCAACCCAGGCATCAAACCTAGATCTCCTGCATTGCAGGCAGATTCTTTATTATCTGAGCCATCAGGGAAGCCTCCATCTGCCTGATTAGCAAGAATCAAGTAATATATAGTATGATCCAGAATGTCTATATGCTCTAGGAAGCAGGTTTACATATCAAAAGCTAACAGTCTTCTCACAACTGATAGAAAAGAATAGCAATGCCAACTGTTTCACAATTCACTTCTTTCTTGGCTGCTCTAACTTTGAATTATTCTTTGTCAACGTTTCTGAATAGTTAAATTATTTTAAAATTATTATCTGGTCTTACTTCTCTACCATAGAGAAGTAGAACATTATCACCAGAAGAGAAGAGGAATAGAACAGCTGGAACAGGCCTCAGAATACCTGCAGAAATGTGTAAATGGGAATTTGAAACAGAAAACCTCAAAGTAACGTTTCCAAAGTCATGCTGCTGGTTACACAGAAAAGGAGTAAAACCAAATTGCATTTCACTTTAACTCACTATCAGCAAGTGATCCAGTAGGCTAGTTCTCTCTCTGCCCATTTTTCACTCTGGCTAAAAATTAGAACACACATGTAATGGGGATCAGTCAATCATTTTACAGTCTATCCTTTCCAAATTTTCTATTACCTTCTGTGGAATGAATGATTCCGTTTCAGAGGTTTGTAAGGGCTATACATTGTGTTGGCGTTTCCCAAGTGTTTCAATTGGTAAAGAATCCGCCTGAATACAGGAGACCTGGGTTTGGTCCCTGGGTCTGGAAAATCCCCCGGGGAAGGAAACTGCATCCCACTCCAGTATTTTGCCTGAAAAATCCCAAGGACAGAGGAGCCTGGTAGGCTACAGTCTGTGGGGCTGCAATGAGTTGGACATGACTTAGCAACTAAACCACCACCACCACACATTTGCAGTATTTTATATATTTGCAGAATTTCCTATGGCATATGGATAAATTTGATAAAATTATCAAAGGAAAAAATGATCAGTAGTTCAGGATTCATAGTCTTTTCAGGAAAATAAAACATACAGACATAACTGATATATATGTAGACTGAATGATTAATATTAAAAAAATCCCTTATTTTAGAAAATGCATGCATGGTAAGATTATACACTTGCATTGCAGTTGAAGATATATTGTTCATTACCTATCCAATTTTTTTGATTATTACTTTTTTATTTTTAAGAATGTCTTCATTAATCAGAGTGCAAATTGTTTAGCTTACCATGCAATGACCCACCCTGCTTAATATGCCCTTATCAATGTTTATTTCTTGGGGATGCTTTAATGCATTAGCACAAACTTTATGGCTTAAAATAACAGAAATGTATTGCCTTACGGTTCCCAGTTCAGTTCAGTTCAGTCGTTCAGTCGTGGCTGACTCGTTGCAAAACCATGCACTGCAGCACTCCAGGCTTCGCTGTCCATCAACAACTACCAGAGCTTGCTCAAACTCAACTCCATCTAGTCAGTGATACCATCCAACCATCTCATTCTCTGCCGTTCCCTTCTCCTTCTGCCTTTATAAAGTCCTTCCCAGCATAAGGGTCTTTTCCGAATCAGTTCTTCACATCAGGTAGACAAAGTATTGGAGATTCAACTTCATCATCAGTCCTTCCAATGAATATTCAGGACTGATTTCCTTTAGGATGGATTGGTTGGATCTCCTTGCAGTCTAAGGGACTCTCAAGAGTTTTCTCCATCACCACAGTTTAAAAGCATAAATTCTTCAGTGCTAAGTTTTCTTTATGGTCCAACTCTCACATCCATACATGAATAGTGGAAAAACTATAGCCTTGACTAGACGGACCTTTGTTGGCCAAGTAATGTCTCTGTTTTTTAATATGCTGTCTAGCTTTGTCATAAATTGTCTTCCAAGGAGCAAGGGTTTTTTAATTTTATAGCTACAGTCACCATCTGCAGTGATTTTGGAGCCCAAGAAAATAAAGTCTGTCACTGTTTCCATGGTTTCCCCATATATTTGCCATGAAGTGATGGGACCAGATGCCGTGATCTTTGTTTTTTGAATGTTGAGTTTTAAGCCATCTTTTCAACTCCAGCTCTTTCACTTTCATCAAGAGGTCCTTCAGTTCATCTTTGTTTTCTGCCATAAGGGTGGTGTCATCTACATATCAGAAGTTATTGATATTTCTCCCAGCAATCTTGATTCCAGCTTGTGCTTCATCCAGCCTGGCATTTTGCATGTTGTACTCTGCATGGAAGTTAAATAAGCAGGGTGACAATATACAGCCTTTATGTACTCCTTTCCCAATTTCAAACCAGTCCATTGTTCCATGTTCAATTCTAACTATTGTCTCTTGATATGCATACAGATTTCTCAGGAGGCAGATAAGGTGGTCTGGTATTCCTATCTCTTTAAAAATTTTCTACAGTTGTTGAGATCCTTAAAATCAAAGGCTTTGGCATAGTCAATAAAGCAGAAGTAGATGTTTTTCTGGAACTCTATTGCTTTTTCTATGATCCAACAGATGTTGGCAATTTGACCTCTGGTGTGTTTGCCTTTTCTAAATCCAGCTTGAACATCTGAAAGTTCTCAGTTCATGTACAGTTGAAGACTTGCTTGGAGAATTTTGAGCATTACTTTGCTAGCTTGTGAGATGGGTGCAGCTGTGCAGTAGCTTGAACATTCTTTGGCATCACCTTTCTTTGGCATTGGAATGAAAACTGACCTTTTTCAGTCCTGTGACCACTGCTGAGTGTTCCAAATTTGCTGGCATATTGAGTGCAGCACTTTAACAGCGTCACCTTTTAGGACTTGAAATAGCTCAGCTGGAATTCCATCTCCTCCACTAGCTTTGTTCATAGTGATGCTTCCTAAGCCCCACTTACAGTCCTTGATGCCAGAAATTCAAAATTAGCAGCACTTGTTGCTGAAATCAGGGTGGCGGCAGGGCTGGGTTCCGGGTGGTGGCAGAGCTGGGTTCCCTCTCAAAGCTCTACAGAATCTATTCCGTGCCTCTTCCAGCTCCTGGTGGCTACTGCCATTCTTTGGTTTCATCATTTCAGTCTTTCATCAGTGCATCACTTCAGTCTCTGCCTTGATAACTGCAGGGTCTTCTTCTCTTCTCTTTGTGTCAAATTTCCCTGAGCTTTCTCTTGGAGAAGGAAATGGCATGAAAATGAAAAAATGAAATAAGTTCATTTATGCCTTTTTTACCTTTTCTTTTAGTTTCTACGTATAAGTGATATCACATGATATTTGTCTTTGTCTAGTGTATTTTATTTAGTATGATTTACTTGATTCCTTCATTTTCTATTTTAGGTTAAAATGAACAAAAACCAAGCCAAAACAACAATAAAATCCTCCTTACTCAAGCTATGCCAGGACTCAGCTATGGTTCTTGATCCCTGGACATGTTCATGCACATGATAACCCTGTATTTCAATATTTATTTATTTTTTCTTTCTGAGGCACAAAAGTATAACTTTAATTTCTGTATCTGGTAGTCATCTTATTGCTTGACACGTAGTAGGAGATTGACATGTATTTATTGATTGCATTATTGTCTGAATAGAGTTGTCATGATTAGTGAGGATAGTAATTTACTTTAAAATATTGTACTGTCACTTGGGAAATAAGCTAAATTGCAATGAGAAAGCTGAAATCACTAAGTCATCAGTAAAATAGAAATTGGATTTACTATTACTACAGTGGGTATTCAGAGAAGGCAATGGCACCCCACTCCAGTACTCTTGCCTGGAAAATCCCATGGACGGAGGGGCCTGATAGGCTGCAGTCCATGGGGTCACTAAGAGTCGGACACGACTGAGCGACTTCACTTTCACTTTTCACTTTCCTGCATTGGAGAAGGAAATGGCAACCCACTCCAGTGTTCCTGCCTGGAGAATCCCAGGGACGGGGGAGCCTGGTGGGCTGCCGTCTATGGGGTCGCACAGAGTCGGACATGACTGAAGCGACTTAGCAGCAGTAGCAGCAGCAGCACAGTGGGTATTAATAGCAAACCATTCCAAAATTAAAATGCATACTGTAAAGAGTTTAAATACATATTTCTTTCTCATTGCATTTTCTAACATAAAAAGGCATTAACTTCTTCTTAGAAACCTAAGTATTTAATATAAAATGTGTTAATGTCCTAAAAACGGGATATACCTTTCGTATGTTTTTAAAAGAGGAGTTTCTAAACATTTTTTAACATATGAAAAACATAAATTCAGGTTATTATCCATCACTTCTTTTTAAAATATGATAACACAGGTTATGTGTGTGTGTTAATCACTTAGTCTTGTGTGACTCTTAGTGACTCCATGAACTGTAGCCTATCGGGCTCCTCTGTCTATGGAATTCTCCATTGGTAGCCATTTCTTTCTTCAGGGGATCTTCCAAACCCAGGGATTGAACCTGGGTCTTTTGCATTGCAGGCAGCTTCTAACACATACAGGTTATGTGTTTACTCAATTCAACTCAGAATCAATGAAAGGTACTGTGAACTAAGTAGAATGCTAGAAAGAGAAGACATAGAGCAAGGTAAAAAGTAGTTCTTTTTCTCAAGGAAATTTTAACATAAGAAGAGAGGTAAGTTTACACAGTAAATAAGATAGCAAAATGATACAGAAGTAAAACATACCCTAGGAACACAGAGTAGAAAATAAAAGTGTGTGTGTGTGTGCGCCATGCACATATGTACACCTACATGCACCGGAACAGACATAGTTGGTGAACGATTAATGGGGAGTTGGAGAAATACTGTTGCTTTTGTTCTGTACCCAAAAGGAGAACCAGGAATTCACCAGGCAGGAATCAGAAAGAGATAACAGGGAGAGTAAAAAACACTAACTAAGGAGTCAGACCAGACCAGGGATTTGCAAGCAATTTAGATTACTCAAAGACTCTCAAATTTGACTAATGTGAAAAACTAGCATAAACAGAAAAATAAATCTTGTACAGTTTCCATATTGTTTTATTTCAAATTGGATTACTAATATTACCTAATATTTATAGTTATAGGACATCACTTTAAAATACCTTATACATAAACATATAATGCAGTTGTAAAATGAATACAAGTTTATAAATTGTATTTAATAAAAAATATAAAATTAATAGGAGTAAAATTACATTTAATATAGTGCCATGCTCTGTGTTAAAGTGTTTTAACTTTGATTTTACTAACAGAAAATGTTTGTTTTCTAAAAATAGTAATGTGTGGAATAACTTCAAGATTTATTTTTGGCTAAATCAGGATAAGCAGTCCTTCATCTTAATCAAATTTATGTCCGTGTGAACCTTACTTGAATGCCAAATTTAAATAGGCATATTTAAGGAATATATTTGGGAGAGGGAAATGGCAAACCATTCCCATATTCTTCTCAAGAGAATCCTGTGGACAGAGGAGCCTGGTGAGCTGCTGTCCATAGGGTTGCACAGAGTCAGAAACAACGGAAGCAACTTTGTATGCATGCATGCATGCATTGGAGAAGGAAATGGCAACCCACTCCAGTATTCTTGCCTGGAGAATCCCAGGGACAGAGGAGCCTGGTGGGCTGCTGTCTATGGAGTTGCACAGAGTCGGATACCACTGAAGCATCTTAGCAGCAAAAGCAAAGAATATATTTAAGTTGTGGTGATAGTTTTACCCAAATGGTAAGTTAATGCAATTATTGGTGAAAATGAAAAAAAAAAAATAATAAAGTTATACCTTAAATTCTAGTTTAGTAGCCACTAAAAAATCAGATTTACAGTTTTTAAGAATTACCAATTAATTACATTTTTAGCTCAAATTTTAAGCAAAAAAGAAATAGAATAGTCAGCAAGAGCTACAAATACCCTCTTTATTACCAGTAAACAAAAGTTTGAGACCGTGGTTTGAACCTGAGGCCAAACATGCAACTTTACTAATATTACATCCCCGTAAGTGTAGACATTGGGGTTTCCCTGGTGACTCAGTGGTAAAGAATCTGCCTGTCAACATAGAAGATGCAGCCTCAATCCCTGGGTTAGAAAGATCCTCTGCAGAAGGAAATGGTAATCCTGTCCAGTATTCTTACCTGAGAAATCCCATGGACAGAGGAGCCTGGAAGGGCTACAGTCCGTGGGGTCACAAAGAGTCAGAAATGACTTACTAAGTAAAGAACATCAAAGTGTAGACTCTGTGAGCTGCATATGAAGACTGTAGAGGTGACGATTAGAATCGGTTGCCTTTAAACTTGATCTTGGTCTATAGCACAATCCAGTCAGCACAGAGTGTCAGAAAGAAAAGCCACTCAGCGATCATAATTTATGAATGGATAGAACATATCATATTAACAGAATAGAGAGCAAAATTCATATAGTCATCTCAATAAACATATAATATGTACTTAGCAAAGTCTAGTAAATTTCGTGGTAAAGAAAATTCAACAAGCAAGAAATAGAATGACATTTGCTCAAACTGAAAAAGAACATCTGTCAGTACAAAACTTGTAGCTAACATCATATTTAATGGTGAAAGACTGAAAGATTTTTCCTCAAATCAGAAAGACAAAAATATCCATCCTTATTACTTCTATTAATCATTTTTCTGAAAGTTCTATCCTGAATAATTAGGCAAAATGAATAAATTAGAGGCATCCAGATTGTAAATACAGAAGTGAAACTCTATAGATGATATAATCTGATATATAGAAAATCCTATGAAATCCACAAAATAATTCTTAGAACTTATAACATGAGTTAATTCCTAGGTAAAAGATTCATTCAAAGAGTGGAAGTATATTTCTGTATAGTAATAGTAAACAACCTGAAACTGAACTAAAGACAACAGTTCAAATTACAAGCATCAAAAACTAAAATATACTTAAGCAATTTGACAAAAAATGTACAAGATACTGTTGAAGAGGAAGAAATTATCCTTTACCTTCCTAGCTTCTTCTGGTTTGTCTAAGAATTAAATTGACATCACACAGATTAGAGTCAAAAAAAAGCTTAATAACATGTATCCTTGGGAGAGACCTAGGAAAACTGAGTAACTCACCAAAATGGCTGATGACCTTACCTTAAATACCATCTTCAGCTAAAAGCAAAAGTGGATGGTGGGGTAGTTGTTTGGGACTTCAAAGAAAAGGAAGACAGCTCACAAGGAGATGGACAAGCACATATTTGGTGGGGGGGAAATAAAGTTTGCTGGGCCATACAGAGACAGTGGGACACAGAATGGACTCTGATCTCTAGGTCTTCTTACTCCCACCACATCTAGCTCATATTCTTTGCAGATATCTTTTGTGAGAGCTCTATTTGAGGAGTAGGCTCTCTGTATAAATTATTTTAGGTAGTTAGAGAAAGTGAAAGTCTCTCAGCTGTGTTCAACTCTTTGTGCCCCATACAGTTCATAGAATTCTACAGGCCGGAACACTGGAGTGGGTAGCCTTTCCCTTCTCCAGGGGATCTTCCCAACCCAGGGAATGAACCCAGTTCTCCTGCATTGCAGGCAAATTCTTTACCAGCTGAGCCAGAAGGGAAGCCCAAGAACATTGGTGTGGTGAAAGTGAAAGTCTCTCAGTTGTGTCAGACTCTTTGTGACCGCATACAGTTCTTGGAATTCTCCAGGCCAGAACACTGGAGTAGGTAGCCTTTCCCTTCTCCAGGGGATCTTCCCACTCAGGGATTGAACTCAGGTCTCCTGCATTGCAGGCGGATACTTTTCCAGCCAAGCCGCAAGGAAAGCCCAAGAATACTGGAGCAGGTAGCCTCTCCCTTCTCCATTGGATCTTCCCAACCCAGGAATTGAACAGGGGGCTACTGCATCGAAGGTGGATTCTTTACCAACTGAGCTATCAGGGAAGCTCCTTAGGTAGTTAGAAAGAAGATCAAATTTCTTTCTGGGCTTTTGGCCCTTGATTCTTTTTAGCTTGAAATAATCAACATTCTAAAAGAGACATTTTGGGGTGACAATTTTGCTTCCCTTCCATTTATACAACAAAAATCTCAAAACATATTTGAACAAAAATAGAAAAGAATTAAATCAATGTTAAGACAAAGTCATAGATTGAAAGATTTAATATTGTTACAGTGACACACTACTCAAATTAATCTATGGATTCAATGCAGTCCCTATCATAATCCCACAGACATTCCTAAATGGAAGTTGAAGTTCACGTTGAAAACCAAAGGATCCAGTATAGCCAAAACAATATTCAAAAGAAGAATAAAATTGGGAGACTTACATTTCCTGACTTCAAAGCTTACTACAAAGCAATAGTAATCAAAGAGTGTGGTGCTAACATACAAATTGGCATATAGATCAACAGAATAGAATTGATTGTTCAGAAATAATCTCTTCATGATCAATTAATTTTGACAAGGTTTCTAAGACAACTGAAAGAAGAAAAATAGTTATTTCAATAAAATGATATGGAAAAAATTAGATATCCATACAAGAAATGAGATTGATCCCCTACCTCCTACCTTATACAAAAACAAACAAATAAGTACATAAATAATTCAGAAGAGATCACAGGCCTAAACATAAGAAGTCAAACTATAAAACTCTTAGAAGAAAACATAGAAATATATTGCATTCAGTAATGGCTTCTTATATAAGGCAATGAAATCACAGGTACAATAAAAATAGGCCATAAAGCACTTAATCAAAGAAGATGTTAAAAATAATCCCACCAGCAGTGAAAATGGAAAACTATACAATCACTTTGGAAGATTGTTTATTACAAAACTATTTGTGGTATAACTGTATGATCCAGCATTGTGCTCCTTGGTATTTGCCTAAAGGAGTTGAAAACTTATGACCATCCTCACAAAAAATAAATCATGGATATTAATAGCAACTTTACTGCCAAAACTTAGATGAAACTAAGGTCTTCTTTAGTAGGTGAATGAGTAAATAAGCTGTGATGTATCTTATCAGTTCAGTTCAGCCGCTCAGTCGTGTCCAACTCTTTGTATCTAATGGGGTATTACTCAGTGATAAAAATGAAGGAGCTGTCAAGCCATGAAATAATACAGAGGAAACTTAAATACATAATATTGAATGAAAGAAGTCAATCTGAAAAGGCAACATACTGTATGACTCCCATTGTATGATATTCTGAAGAAGGTAAAACTATAGAGACAATAAAAAGATCAGTGGTTTCCAGGGGTTAATTAAATTGAAGGATGACTAAGTGGAGTAAGGAGAATTTTTTTAGGGAAACAAAATGATACTACAATGGTGGGTTCATGTCAGTATATGTTTGCCCAAGCCAACAGACTGTACAGCACCAAGAGTGAACCCTAGTGTAAACTATGAACTCTGGATGATTATGATATGTCAGTGCAGGGTCATCAAGTATAATATATATATCATTCCAGTGGGAGCTGTTAATAATGGGAGCGGAGGCTATGTATGTTCAGGAACAGGGAGTATATGGGAAATCTCTGCACCTTCCTCTCAGTTTTTCGGGAACCTGAAATTGCTCTATAAGAAAACCTTTTACTCTGTGCCTCATTTAGTACTTTAGATAAAATCTAAGTGAATTAAATTCTCCAGCATAAAAGAAAAATCTTAGAATAAGTATTTTAGTCATATCCGTTTTTAGAAAGAGGTTGGCTCAAGTAGGCTCTCTGTAACAAGGAGGAAGCTGAGGTTTGGGGAATTAGTAGGAAACTGAAAAGTCATGGGAATGACTTGGGAAAATATGTCTGCAAACAATAGAAAACTTCCATGTACGAAAATCTATTATTTTCATATGTCCAATGAAAACAGGCAGATTCTAAGGCATATTGCTAATTCTAAAGACTTTCTGTATCATTGATAGGCTATAATAATAAAATATACAATAGTTACATTCATATTTTTGAAGAGTATCATGTTCTTAGAGAAGAAGTAGTCACATACACATACAATATTACCAACGTGAATAAATTCAAGGTTGAGGGGGAGATCAGTTTTAAATAACAGAATTACATGAAGCAGTTTTATTTAAAAAAATAAATGCAGTTTAATTTCATCCTGAACTATTTGGTAAATAAGATGTAATCAAGTAGAGATCCTGCTGGAATTAATAGACAAAGGAATATTTGTAGTTAAAATATATTTGTTCATATATAATAAAGACCTCAAAAATACTGCTTTCTTTCAAATTAGATCTCATATAATTGTCATTTATAGCATTAATGTGCTAGGGAAGCATTTATATACTGAAACATAAGCTTCATTACATTACCATGAATTATACATTTGTGGCTCTAATTATATATTAGTTTTACCATATAAAGTAGAAGATTGAGGCAGACACATTAAGGGTATTTTAAATCAGGCCTCCTAGGGAAATGTTAATGCTACAGGTTCAGGAATATTTTTAGGACGATACATTTTACTACAAAAATGTGTAAAGAAAAGTTAATAAATTGTAATAGAACTAATTATTATTCTTGTTAGCATATAGTATGTCTTAATTTAATTTTACTGATTTCATTAGCTGGTCCATTAAATGCAAATTTTCACTTATAGCAACCAAAATGAATTAGTGACTTATTCATTTTTGTTATACTGAAAGCTCCCATAAAATCTCTGCCAAAAAAGTCTTGCCTACTCAGTGCCTTAGGCACTGACATGTCTCCACAAGCTTTGAATATGCCTTTAGTTTCCATTGGGAAAATGTCTCTCTTATTTCAACATTCTCTATCAAATGTACTGAGTCCTTATTTTAACAACATATTTAAACCTGATGAGAATTTGACTAATATATTAATATTTCAGTGTGAAATATGTAAATTTTCCTATATGACTCTACTGTAATTGAAGCTCATATGTTTCTTCCAAAATCCTGAAAAAGTACAAAACTGTTTTCCCTTTAGAGTTTAAATACAACAGAGTTAAATTAGAGACAGTACAAGCCAAGTGAAAAAACTCACATTTGGCTATCCTTTGACAGCACGAGTTTTTCTTTTTTTGTCCTTTGTCTGGCTACGTGCTTTTCTCTTTAAAATCCTCCAAGCTATGGATCATTTATCTCCTCTTTGGGGAGACTATTCTACCATCTAATACAGTTCACTAGCTATGTCAAAGTCCAACTTTCCTGACTGAGAATCAGAGTAGAGTGGAATTTCCTTATAACAGAGGGGCCATTTGACTCGTTTTATTATTTTTATTACTGAGCACCATAGTGAAGTAGCCAGTTGACTGTGTGTTCAAAGACATAGACCTGCCCTAAGGACTCACATTTCAGCAAATGATCCTTTTCCTCTGCCTAACTTGTCCAGCAGAGGACAGAGAATGCAATCATCTTGATCAATGAACCTGAGTAAAAGCAGAAGAGGCAGGACACTAATCAAATAAGTGAATCTGCTGAGGCTAATCCTTCAACGCAAAACTTTGTTTCTGGAGCACCCACAGAAGATAAACAGAAAAAAGAAGGCTAGACAATATGCTGTACTTGGCATGACTCAAATAGCCATCCTGTAGTCACATTTCCCTTAAGTCACCTTGAGAATGCAGTGTAATGTCAGAGACCTGGACATGCATATTTTGCTTCAGACTCACTGCCACATGTAATTTTGTTATTGTCTGCAATTTTGGGTTGTAAAATATCACACTTATAATTACAAACACCCTCACAGAATAATAGATAGAAAAACAACTTGAAAATACTCGGTATTTATAAGGTTCCTCTCATAATATTCTTCTTAAATTGTCACAATTAAAATTAGTCTGGGCAAAAAATCAGGATCAAGATATTCTATTAATATGTATTCTAAAGCAATCATAATAACTACTTCATTAGATTGTTGTGAAATGTATTGGGAACATGGTCCTTAAAAGTGCCAGTCATAGAGTACAGTTAACATATGGTATATCAAAATTTTCTTTTTATTTTTAAAACAATTTCTAAGATACCAATCTTAACTGAAAAGAGTTATGGACTTCTGTACAGTGTTTTTGGAACCAAAAAAATGGAAAATGCAATTTATTTTGTAAAAATTAAATGAGAAACTTGCATTGATGAGCTAATTTTCATAAATACCATGAGTAGGCAAATGATTTAATGGAAAGAAGGGAATATTATGCTAGATGGTAAAAATGGTCATTTTAGATATTAAATTTAAAATATTAAATATAAAATCATTTCTTTGAAATTCCTTTTCATCACCAATCTAAACCTCCTTTCACATTCTTCTTTTCATTGGTACCACTTGTTAGGTTTAAATTAGAAAGTTTCTTTTAATAAATGTTTAGTAAAGCCATCAGCATATTAAAAACTTAAAATAGCATGTGTATATTTAAATTTAACACATTTTTTCCCCCAAGGGTCCAGGGAAGGGAACTGATGAAGGAACACCAATGGAAACATACAGTGGGGACAATGGGGACTGTTTTAAGGGGCAAGATCATGACAGTGGGATGGAGTGTTTGAGAAACTCAGCAACAGTGAGATCTTCCATAGCATGTGATTGAGGTGCCATGTAATTTTAAGAAACACACACACACACATTCTAAATGACTTTCAGCATATTAAGAATAAGTGTGATACAGAAGAGAGTCAATATTGACCAGAGACCCTAACAGTAAAGATCAAGAGGAGTTCTCAAAAATTCAGTGATGGGATATTTGTCTCCAGTGTCTCTCCCCTTCTTGTCCTAATGCACTGACGGAGTCATGCCTCTGTGGACAAAACTGTTCCATTAAATAAATTAAAAATAAATAAAATCCTCTTGGTGAAAGAGGAGAGTGAAATTTGTCTTAAAACTCAACATTCAAAAAACTAAGATCATGGCATCCGGTCCCATCCCTTCGTGGCGTATACAGGGGGAAATGATGGAAACCATGCCAGGCTTTATTTTCTTGGGTTCCAGAATCACTACAGATGATGACTGCAGCCATGAAATTAGAAGAGGTTCGCTTCCTGGAAGAAAAGCTGTGACCAACCTAGACAGCATATTAAAAAGCAGAGACATTACTTTGCCAACAAAGGTCCATCTGGTCAAAACTATGGTTTTTCCAGTAGTCATGTATGGATGTGGGCTTCCCTCAAAGCTCAATTAAGAATCTGCCTTCAATGCAGGAGACCTGGATTCAGTTACTGGGTTGGAAGATCCCTTGGAGAAGGAAATGGTGACCCACTCCAATAATCTTGCCTGGAAAATCCCATGGACAGAGGAACATGGCAGGCTACAGTCCATGGGGTCACAAAGCATTGGACACAACTTAGCGACTAAACCACCACTGCCGCCACGTATGGATGTGAAAGTTGGACCATAGAGAAAGCTTAGCACCAAAGAATAGATGCTTTTGAACTGAGGTGTTGGAGAAGACTCTTGAGAGTCCCTTGGATGGCAAGGAGATCAAACCAGTCAATCCTAAAGGAAATCAGTCAGTCCTGAATATTCATTGGAAGGACTGATGCTGAAGCTGAAACTCCAGTACTTTGGCCACCTGATGAGAAGAACTGATTCATTGGAAAAGACCCGGATGCTGGGAAAGAGTGAAATCAGAAGGAGTAGGGATGACAGAGGATAAAATGGTTGGATGACATCACCTACTCAATGGACATGAGTTTGAATAAGCTCCCGGGGTTGGTGATGGACAGGGAAGCCTGGCATGCTGCAGTCCATGGGTTTGCAGAGTTGGACATGACTGAGTGACTGAACTGAACTGAACTGAACATTTGAGTAAGCATAGAATGTCACATGCCATTCCAATAAACAACAAATGTTGCCTGCCATCAAGACATCAGCTATTGCCATACCCCAGAATGTGTGCCTAGAGGACAATTACGGATAAAGGAAAACAGAATACTGGCCCTAGAAGATAAGATGCATATCTATGGAATAATCCAGACTCAATAATCCCAGACTGTTGAATCTTCCCATACGTAGAAAAGTAGTAATATCATTAACTGAAGATGTCTGTTTTTGTGATTAGCAATAATCACTTGATGTTCAACTACTATGTTTTTTCTGGCAAAATATTCCTTTATATCCTTTATATTTCTTTATCTCCTCCCTTACCTCTTTGGGACAGTTCCTCAGAGCTTTCAGAGAGACTATCTCCCAGGCTATAGTTTTCAGTAAAATCCACAAATGAAATATAACTCCAACTTTTAGGTTGTGTGTTTCTCTACAGTTGACATCTTGAAGGAGAAAGGAAAGATGCATCTGAGTCAAACACTCCAGCCATCAGCTTCAAGTATTTGTCATATATAAGGTCACTGGGTATGTAAGTACACAATCATCTCAGGTGAAATTGAAGATGGTGGTCAAAAAATTATTAACAAACATAAATTACATTTTGATGTATTTAAGAAATCTGTGTGTGTGTGTGTGTGTGTGTGTGTGTGTGCGTGCTAAGTCACTTTAGTTGTATTGTGTCTGACTCTTTGCTACCCTATGGACTGTAGCCCACCAGGCTCCTCTGTCCATGAGATTCTCCAAGCAAGAAGACTGGAGTGTGTTGCCATGCTCTCCTCCAGGGGATCTTCTCCACCCAGGGCTCAAACATGTTTTCTATATCTGCTGCATTGGCAGGCAAGTTCTTTATCATTAGTACCACCTGGGAAGCCTACCTTAATGCAAAATATACATATGTATAAAACATATTTTTAAATAAAGAAATTCAGTCCTAACTTTAGTCTTGTGATGTTGGGATGGGAGTTTGAGATGATCTAGGCTATCCAAATGTACTAAAAATTAATAATTATTCTTGATATATTTTAATATACTAACATATCCACATTAAAAGCACTTTGTCAGATGAAAATATTTCACAATAGCCAGGGTTTAATTTAAATAAATACAATTCATTGACACTTTTGGAGTTTGGTTAAGGGAAGAGGTAAGCAGGAGAGGCTGTAGTCCATGTGATCAGATTGGCTAGTTTTCTGTGTGTCTGCCCTCTGATGCCCTCTTGCAACACCCACCATCTTACTTGGGTTTCTCTTATCTTGGATGTGGGGTATCCCTTCATGGCTGCTCCACCAAAGCACAGCTGCTGCTCCTTACCTTGGACGAGGGGTATCTCCACACGGCCACCCCTCCTGACTATGGACATGGGGTTGCTCCTCTTGGCCGCATCCCCTGACCTCAGGCATGTGGTAGTTCCTCTGGAATGTGAAGAAAGCTGAGTGCCGAAGAATTGATGCTTTTGAACTGTGGTGTTGGAGAAGACTCTTGAGAGTCCCTTGGACTGCAAGGAGATCCAACCAGTCCATCTTAAAGGAGATCAGTCCTGGGTGTTCACTGAAAGGACTGATGCTGAAGCTGAAACTCCAATACTTTGGCCACCTCATGCGAGGAGTTGACTCTTTGGAAAAGACCCTGATGCTGGGAGGGATTGGGCCCAGAAGGAGAAGGGGATGACAGAGGCTGAGATGGGTGGATGGCATCACCAACTCAATGGACATGAGTTTGAGTGAACTCTGGGAGTTGGTGATGGACAGGGAGGCCTAGCGTGCTGTGATTCATGGGGTTGCAAAGAGTCAGACATGACTGAGCAACTGAATTTAACTGAAGCAGGAGAGACCCTCTTGACCTACTTCAGGCAGCTTCATTTCTATAGTTGATACACAGAATTTCCTTCCATTTCATAAACAGTATTTACATCCCATTCCTTTCATATTGTCATTTGTCATTTTTACTGTCAATAGGATGGTATTTCAGAGGCTAATGGAGAAATTTCTAAAAGAAATGAATTTCTTCTTTGCTCATCTAATACTTCTGCATGATTAAACTCCATTTAAAAACAGTGTTGGAAGGCAGCTATTTCAACTCCATTCTCTTATAACCTTTATCCCAGCAACTATCTCTTAAGATTTGTTGGCTTAATTAATTACAACTTGGACATCATTAACCTCTCTGGAGGCACAAGAAAGCTTGATTTTCTTTGGAACCCTAACCATGGGAAACCATTATTAGAGTTTGAGTGTGTGTGTGTGTGCTTGTGTGCACACACACACATATATATAGCTAAATATATGCTACGTAACTATATATATATATATATATATGATTTATAAAACTATAAAATACATTTTATGCTGAGGGCTGAGTTTCTCTTTTTCATTCTACTCTGTATTTTGCAGAACATTTGAAATGTGCTAGCAGTTTGTACAAAAGACAGGAGAAGCTAAGCTATTTCATGAATTCCCAGCACATGACTCTGTGAAGTCTTTTGTCAGTAAGCTAACCTTCAATTAGTCACAAAGTCTGAGAGTACTCTAATACCTAACATATTATTTCCAGGCTTGACAACTGTAAAGACAACCCTAGAAGGCAATTCCCTTCCTCTATTTCAATGCTTCTGAAGCCTTGACATAAAAAGAGGTGATGGATGCAAAGACCTTTCAAGTTAATGTGCTTGCTGCTTGAGTTTCTGTCATGACAAACTATTTTTATATGTCTATCAATCTACTTAGATAGTAGATGCTTAATTATTTAGGAATTAAAAGGATGAAAATATCTTCCTTTCCTTAAGGGAGAATTTTTTTTTCCTCAGTGTGTAAGTTATGTACGTTGCATTTCTCTTATTTCTGCTATTAAAAAAAAAAAAAACAACACTATAAATCTCTGGATATGCTCCCAATTAAATAAAGTAACAATTTTGAATTAAGAATGTCAATGTATGGCAAAACCAATACAATATTGTAAAGTAAAAAAATAAATAAAACTGAGATAAAAAATAAATATAAATAAAAAACAACAACAACAAAAAAACAAAAATCAACGGCAAATAGAAATTTACAATATCTAAAAATATACATCAGGTAACTTTGGCTTTGAATGAAAAGAAAAGTTTATGCTTTAATCCTTCCATTAAAACAATTAAAATGCAAAAAAAAAAAAAAAAAGAATGAAAACATCTTCCTTTCCTCAGTGGGGGGGTGGGGGCTGGGAAACAGAATGCCAGTTGTGTTTCTTGCATTTTTCTTATTTCCATATATATATATATATATGGTCTATAAATCTCTGGATATACTCCTGATTAAATAAAGTCACAATTTTGAATCATGCCTTTATGTAAAAGAAAATTTCCAATTAACTTTCCTCTTCAAGTTCTAGAAAAGTGATAGGCTATTGAAGTGAGACAATGTATTCAAGATTGATCTGATCTAAAACTATAAAAAAAAAAGTACAAGAATAGGAAAAAAATAATAAGTGTTTATCCTTTTATTTATTTTCTAATTTCTGAGGAAGAAAGTTAACAGTTGTATTCATTTTTAATGGTGAACTACTACAACTATATTTCATTGAAGACAAAACATTCAGTATTAAAAAATTACATTTACAAATCTCAGCAATAAACACTATTTATCTAACACTAATTTACATACATTTCATTTAGGGAATACTTTTTTTGACCTTCACTCTTCATAAGGCTACTAAAAAATAAATGTAAACAATTGGAATGCATCGTACAGTAGTATTAATTACAATTTAACCATTGTGGAAATTGAATTTGACATCATCTCAAAAGTTTTCCAGAGGTAACTAATAAAGCCAGGGGGTTGTTTTATTTATTAAATATAGAAACTGTATTTGATAACATTTACTAAAGAGCCTCTTGATGAAAGTGAAAGAGGAGAGTGAAAAAGTTGGCTTTAAAGCTCAACATTCAGAAAACAAAGATCATGGCATCCGGCCCCATCACTTCATAGTAAATAGATGGGGAAATAGTGGAAACAGTGTCAGACTTTATTTTTCTGGGCTCCAAAATCACTGCAGATGGTAATTGCAGCCATGGAATTAAAAGATGCTTACTCCTTGGAAGGAAAGTTATGACCAACCTAGACAGCATATTGAAAAGCAGAGACATTACTTTGCCAACAAAGGTCCGTCTAGTCAAGGCTATGGTTTTTCCAGTGGTCATGTATGGATGTGAGAATTGGACTATAAAGAAAGCTGAGCACCGAAGAATGATGCTTTTGTACTGTGGTGTTGGAGAAGACTCTTGAGAGTCCCTTGGACTGCAAGGAGATCCAACCAGTCCATCCTAAAGGAGATCAGTCCTGAGTGTTCATTGGAAGGACTGATGTTGCAGCTGAAACTCCAATACTTTGGCCACTTGATGCAAAGAGCTGACTCATTTGAAAAGACCCTGATGCTGGTAAAGGTTGGACAGGAGGAGAAGGGGACAACAGAGGACGAGATGGTTGGATGGCATCACTGACTCAATGGACATGGGTTTGGGTGGACTCTGGGAGTTGGTGATGGACAGGGAGGCCTGGCGTGCTGGAGTTCATGGGGTCACAAAGAGTCGGACATGACTAAGTGACTGAACTGAACTGAACTGAACAAGTACTATTGGTCTTCCCTGGTGGCTCAATTGTAAAGAATCTGCCTGCCATTTCAGGAGGTGCAGGTTCAATCATTGGGTCAGGAAGATCCCCTGGAGGAAGGCATGACAACCCATTCCAGTATTCCTGCCTGGAGAATCCCATAGACAGAGGAACCTGGTGCTGATAGTAAAGACACTACTGAATTGACTGAGCACACATACATTCATTTTTAAAAGTATGCTAAGTGAAAAGAAACCTATCCTTAAGACTTAAATATCATTCATGTGTTAGAGAATATAGATGTCTTTTTCTCTATTGTTACACTGTTAACTAAAATCCTTGGATATTGTATGTAAAACATGATTCTGGAAAGTACAGGGAGAAAAGTAGAGTATTAGGGGACCTCAAAACCCAGGGAGTTATATGAGTCCCTCCCTCTCCTTTCCTGAGAGAAAAAGTATTTTCTTTGGTGCAACAAATTGTGTGTATTGTCTTTCTCTGACTTGTTTTACTTCATTCTAGACATGGAGCTGAAGAAATAAATGACCCAGAAATGCCAATGTGCAGACACAATAAAAGCCCCAACAAAGCATGCTATCTCCAGACAAAAGACCAGGATAAAGAGCAATCTAGCAAAACAGAAAACCTTTAGGAAGTAACTATTCTTTACAGCCAACAGCCATCGTAAAAATAACAAAAATCAAGTCAATATTGTGTCTCATTGTCCAGCTATACCAGCAAAGTTTGAATGGAGACGTAGATTTCTAGGCTGTGACAATGTATCCCAACATCCTACCAGGGCGATGGCCAAGGAAGCAAATGGCATCTCAGGTTTTCATCCTTGACACTGTGGTGTCAGAGGAGACCACATAGGAAGATTGGATCACCCTTCACTGGCAGCAACAGACATGCCTTTCCTCCACCCTGAGGTGCTGTCAGAAGTGGTGAATCAGGACCATTACCATACCCAGTGGTAGAAAGGCCACCCCATATGCAGTGTCACTGGAAAATGCATGGAAAGCTAGAATGCCCACCCCTTCTCAGCATTAAACAGGAGCAACCCCCATCTAGGGTGTAAATGGGAGTTCCCATCTTGGCTTCCCCAAGTGGGGGACCTGGATTTTTACCTCCACCTGTTAATGAGACAGAGTGCCATGCCTTCCTTTGCCAGAGAAAGTAAGTTAAAGCAAAAAGTTTAAATAAGATCCAGAGACTCACATAACACCAAAAAATATTCCTATGTCAATCAATAACCCCTTGTCATACCAAAACACAAAAATATTATAACACAAAAATATTCAGGTTGCAATCAATAACTCTTTGTCATACCAGGAATAAGGAAATTCTCAAACTAAATGAAAAAATGTATATATATATAATCAATAGATGTCATTACTGAGATTTACTGAGCTAGCAGAAATGTTGGAATTATGTGATACATATTTCAAAGCATCCATGACAAAAGTGCTTCAATAAGCAATTATGAATGCACTTGAAGCAAATGTAAAAATAAAAATATCAGACTAAGAAATAGAAGATGCAGAGATGAAACAAATGGAAAATAATACAATAGCAAAAATTAAAACAACAGAAACCTCTGCGAATGGGATCAGTAGCAGAACAAAAGAGAGAAAATTATCAGGGAATTTTAAATGAAACAATAGAAATACCATAATCTGAATGAAAGAGAAAAAAATAGACAGAAAAAAATAATGAATAGAAACTCAGGGACCTGAGACACTATACAAAATGATCTAACATTTGTATCATAAAGCTCCTTGTCTTTACATTTAATTTAATTTTGGATATATTAGGTTGGTACAGAAGTAATTGTGGTTCTGGACCATGATGTTTAAGTCATTATAACTAGGTTCAAACATATCTTTATTAATCAAAACAGGAACCATTACTATCAACGCATTTTTGCCAATGAGAAATGTTTGTTCATTCCTGTAGCATAAAATCATTGCTTTGAGATTTGACAAACTCTTGGAAAAGATTTTTCTGCCTCCTGGTTGTGGAAGTGCTTCCCTTGTAAAAAGTTGCCGAGATGCTTGAAGAAGTGGTAATCAGTTGGCAAGAGGTCAGGTGAATATGACAGATGAGGCAAAACTTCGTAGCCCAGTTCGTTCAACTTTTTAAAGTGTTGGTTGTGCAACATGTGGTAGGGAGTTTTCTTGCAGAAGAAGTATGCCCATTTTGTTAACCAATGCCAGCTGCAGGTATTGTAGTTTTCAGGGCATCTCATCAATTTGCTGAGCATTACTTCTCAAATATAATGGTTTTGCCAGGATTCAGAAAGCTGTTATAGAGCAGACCAGCAGCAGACCACCAAACAGTGACCATGACCTTGCTTTGGGGTGCAGATTTGGCTTTGGGAAGTGTTTTGAAGCTTCTTCTCCATCCAGCTACTGAGCTGGTCATCACCAGTTTTGTAAAATCCACTTTTCGTCACATGTGACAATCCGATCGAGAAATGGTTTGTTGTTGTTGCATAGAATAAGAGAAGACGACACTCCAAAACGATGATTTTTTTTTTTTTTTTTTTTGGTTTGTGGTCAGCTAATGAGACATCAACTTACCGAGCTTTTTCACCTCTCCAATTTACTTCAGATGCCAAATGATGATAGAATGATCGACGCTGAGTTCTTCTGCAACTTCTCATGTAGTTGTAAGAGGATCAGCTTTAATGATCCTTTCAGTTGGTCATTATCAACTTACAATCACCAACTCAATGGACGTGAGTTTGAGCAAACTCCAAGAGATAGTGAAAGACAGGGAAGCCTGGTGTGCTGTGGTCCATGGTGTTGCAAAGAGTCGGACATGACTTAGCGACTGAACAACAACTTTCGATAGCCAGCCACTGAACTCCTCAACTTCAAAACACATCTTTGCAAAACTTCTTGAACCACCTCTGCTCTTTATGTTCATTAGCAATTTGAAAGCCAAATGAGTTGTTGATGTTGCAAGTTGTCTCTGCTGCTTTATGACCCATTTTGAACTCGAATAAGAAAATCATTTGAATTTTCCTTTCATCTAACAAATATCATCTCCCTAGTCAAAAATAAATACAGAATAAACAGCAAGTAATGTAATTAGCAAAAAAAAAAACATAAAGCAAGAAATGCACATTAAAATAATGCACAATATAACCACATTGCAATTAACAATGCAAAATGGCAATTACTTTCTCACAAATCTAATATTTGTACTCTAGCACCAAGAGCAATTCAATTATATTAGCAAAAGTATTAAAACTCCTGTAAACTGTTTTGAAAAACCTATCCCCAAAGCTAAAAGCTTGACATAGGAACAATGTTATTTTGGATTTACACTTTGCCCAAATATGTATCTTGCTTCCTGATCCAAGAATTAACCTGAGACCAGCAAATCTATTCTGGTAGGAATCACTTATTCAATTCAGTGCAACAGTCTTTATTAAGTACTTGCAAGGGCTCAAGCCCTCTGTATTTTCACAGGCTGTTCTCCCTTCCTGGGATGTATTTTTTCATCTTGCCCACTTGGCAAATTCCCACTCTTCATCAAGTTCAGTCCAAATCCAATCTTCACTGACTCTCTCAAAAAGGTATGAGAGTTCCTTCATTTTTACTTATAATTGACTTGTCAACATTATCTGTATGTTACTCAAGACATCATGCATTGATTTATCCCTCTAACTAAACTGTGTTCTTTCAGAAGCTAGGACTCTTTCTTCTCATCTTTGCTACTCCAATTGCACTGAAATTCATTCTGTCATAAAGTGTTTTCAGTAATTACCTTTTACACAAACAAATGAATTAATATATTCAGCCACACATCAGATTTTTAAAAAAATATCTACTGCGTACCAGGCATAGTAATAGAGTCAGGTACTCATGGTGAGTGGATAGTGTTACTCATTGTTCTGAAGAATTCAAATAGTAAGGAACACATACCTTTAGAGTAAAGCAATTATGATGAAAGGCAATAAACTGTATATAGTCTCCTTGCTTTGTAAAATTTTAAGGATAAACACGGTTTTGTGTCTTTATATGCTGGGAAGCCAAATGTGTCCCACAGTATCTTACTGTGTATAATATTTTACATGTTTAGAAAAGGAAAGATCAAAGCACTTCTACAATACTAGTCTTATAACTGCCCCATCACCTTTCAACCAATAACATCAAATTTTAACTACTTGACTAAATTACCTTGCTAACACATACCATAGGGCCTAGCATACAACGAGTTCTCAATAAATAATAAATTGAACTTTTAAGCTTCTATTTTATTTTATTTATTTTAATTTTATTTTTTATTTTATTTTTTAACTTTACAATATTGTATTGGTTTTGCCATATATCAACATGAATCCGCCACAGGTATACACGTGTTACCCATCCTGAACCCTCCTCCCTCCTCCCTCCCTGTACCATCCCTCTGGGTCATCCCAGTGCACCAGCTCCAAGCATCCAGTATCGTGCATCGAACCTGGACTGGCAACTCATTTCATATATGATATTATACATGTTTAAAATTACTTAAGGATGAGAGTGAGTACTGTCCCTTAAGGTGTTAAATAGAGGTTTTGGTATTTTAAATACATTGAGTGCAAATGAAGTTAGAATTCTCAGAGTTTAGCACCTGGTATATTCTCCAAATTTTCCTTTCACCCAGAAATTTTATACCTTGTTATATAATCTCTGTAATCTGCCTCACATACTTTTTTTTAGCATGAGAATGTTTATAAATACATGCATAAAAATAAAATATTTGCTATATCCTGAAAAATAAATAAATTGAAAAAAATAGTTGAAAAAATGGCGTAAATTAGCACTATACAAACTTTTACATTCTGATAATTCTTTTTGAATATATATATATAGTTTAAATTATGTTTCCTACTGCTGAGGCTGAAACTCCAATACTTTGGCCACCTCATGCTAAGAGTTGACTCATTGGAAAAGACCCTGATGCTGGGAGGGATTGGGGGCAGGAGGAGAAGGGGACGACAGAGGATAAGATGGCTGGATGGCATCACTGACTCTATGGACATGAGTTTGGGTGAACTCCGGGAGTTGGTGATAGACAGGGAGGCCTGGCATGCTGTGATTCATGGGGTCGCAAAGAGTCGGACACGACTGAGTGACTGAACTGAAATGACCTATACTAATATATCCAGTGGCTTTAAAATATGCAAAATATAAAAAGGAGTGAAAAATAGGTGAAGTTAATTACAATATAAATTGTGCATTAGTTAATAAAATAACAGCATTTGTATAATATTTTATAAATATTTAATATCAATTTAAATGCCTAGTCCTTATTTTAGCATCAGTTCAGTTCAGTTCAGTCTCTCGTGTCCAACTCTTTGCGACCCCATGAATCACAGCACGCCAGGCCTCCCTGTCCATCACCAACTCCCGGAGTTCACCCAAACTCATGTCCATTGAGTTGGTGATGCCATCCAGCCATCTCATCCTCTGTCGTCCCCTTCTCCTCCTACCCCCAATCCCTCCCAGCATCAGGGTCTTTTCCAATGAGTCAACTCTTTGCATGAGGTGGCCAAAGTACTGGAGTTTCAGCTTTAGCATCATTCCTTACAAAGAAATCCCAGGGCCGATCTCCTTTAGAATGGACTGGTTGAATCTCCTTGCAGTCCAAGGGACTCTCAAGAGTCTTCTCCAACACCACAGTTCAAAAGCATCAATTCTTCGGCACTCAGCCTTCTTCATAGCCCAACTCTCACATCCATACATGACCACAGGAAAAACCATAGCCTTGACTAGACGGACCTTTGTTGGCAAAGTAATGTCTCTGTTTCAATATGCTATCTAGGTTGGTCATAACTTTCCTTCCAAGGAATAAGCATCTTTTAGTTTCATGGCTGCAGTCACCATCTGCAGTGATTTTGGAGCCCCAAAAAATAAAGTCTGACACTGTTTCCACTGTTTCCCCATCTATTTCCCATGAAGTGATGGGACCAGATGCCATGATCTTCATTTTCTGAATGTTGAGCTTTAAGCCAACTTTTTCACTCTCCACTTTCACTTTCATCAAGAGACTTTTTAGTTCCTCTTAACTTTCTGCCATAAGGGTGGTGTCATATATACATGTATATTATTTTTTATATCCTGTTTGACTATTATTTACTATAAGGTATTGAATATAGTTCCCTGTGGATATCTGTTCCTTTTTAAACTAATTGAAAGATGCCATTTAAAAATTATTTTATGGTTTAAACCAATGGAAACCTTCATTTCAAAACTTTGAAACAAGAAAAAAGTTTCTAAATTTTTCATGCAGGTAATTAATGTGAGAGCTTGTACAGGTAATCTGTAACAAAATCATAGAAATATGTCAACTTTTCCAAAGCTTTGATTCAGCAATGCTCTTTACATAGTACAATCCACTGAGAATAAATAGATGTTAGTGGCACTGTTTCAATCCCTGTATATTGCAAAACTTCCCCTAATCCCTCAGGGTACTGCACTTATTGGACTTGGCACTTAGCAAGGGAGAATAAATATGTATGTTATTTTTGATAAAGTTGCATATAAATAGAAGTTGAATAGTTTTTTTTTTTTTTTTTTTTTTTTTAACCTACCAGTATCAGTATTCTTATACAGTTCTTGGCTACAAGCAATTCACTTTGACAACCACTGGAGTAAAATTCTGTACATTTCTTGAAATGAAAATTTTCAGAGACATCCTTTTTAGAAAGGAACAGAGTAGAGTGTATTCTATTCCATAATCATTAACAAACTTCTGTGATAGAATACCATGGGAGATAACTGTCTTTGAACTTCACCTTTGCTGAAAGGTGAAATTTTAACTACTGGTTCTCAGACTCAGAATCTGGCACCAGAGCCTAATTCTTTTCTAATATTACATTCTTTTCTCTCTGTTCTGTTGTACAGTTTTCTATATTCCAACATATGTTAATTCAATAAATACTTACGTTTCTCACTTACAGAGAGACTATTTTGAATAGTTCAATATCAGACTAGCTTTATATTACAACTTGTTTCAATTGGTTGTACTTAGAGTGCAAATTTAATACCAAATACATTCGGCTGTGTGTTTACTTTTTGAAAGGAGTGAGATAAGTTTTACATCCCTAGAATTTTAGATTTACATTCAGATGATTTTTCTTCTAAAGTGATTACTTTCTGTGGAGAATTTTTATGGAAAGTTAAATTATCTTTCTAGATACTTATTAGAGAAATATGCATCCACATTTTTTCTAAACTAAAATCTAGGATAACTAATTACACATATTTTTACATAACTTCTATTTATCTCTATCCCCAAATAATATTTACCATTTAAAGATGAATCTAACTTTATAACATCGTTCACTTTCTTATAATGAATAACTAATACAAATTTTTAGTGTATTCATTTTAAGTATTACTTTAGTTAATAAAGTTGTATTTCCTGCTTTTCAGTTTAAGAACAGAATTATAACCAAATCAACCAAATAGACATAAAATTATACATATATATATATATGTGTGTGTATATATATATATATGTATATAGTTCAGTTGCTCAGTCATGTCTGAGTCTTTGCGACCTCATGGACTGCAGCACACCAGGTTTCACTGTCCATCACCAACTCCCAGAGCTTGCTCAAACTCATGTCCATCAAGTCGGTGATGCCATCAAGCCATTTCATTCTGTTGTCCCCTTTTCCTCCTGCCTTCAGTCTTTCCCAGCATCAAGGTCTTTTCTAATAAGTCAACTCTTGGCATCAGGTGGCCAAAGTATTGGAGTTTCAGCTTCAGCATCAGTCCTTCCAATGAATATTCAGGACTTATTTCCTTTAAGATGGATTGGTTACATCCCCTTGCAGTGCAAGGGACTCTCAAGAGTCTCCTCCAATACCACAGTTCAAAAGCATCAATTCTTCAGTTCTCAGCTCTCTTTATAGTCCAACTCTCACATCTATACATCACTACTGGAAAAATCACAGCTTTGACTAGATGGGCCTTTGTTGGCAGTAATGTCTCTGCTTTTCAATATGCTATCTAAGTTGGTCATAACTTTTCTTCCAAGGAGCAAGCATCTTTTCATGGCTGAAATCACCATCTTCAGTGATTTTGGAGCCCCCCAAAATGAAGTCTGCTACTGTTTCCACTGTTTCCCCATCTGTTTGCCATGAAGTGATGGGACCAGATGCTATGATCTTAGTTTTCTGAATGTTGAGTTTTAAGCCAACTTTTTCACTCTCCTCTTTCACTTTCATCAAGAGGATCTTTAGTTCTTCACTTTCTGCCATAAGGGTGGTATCATCTGCATATCTGGGGTTATTGATATTTCTCCCAGCAATCTTGATTCCAGCTTGTGCTTCTTCCAGCCCAATGTTTCTCATGATGTCCTCTGCATATAAGTTAAATAAGCAGGGTGACAGTATACAGCCTTGATGTCCTCCTTTCCCTATTTGGACCCAGTCTGTTGTTCCATGTCCAGGTCTGTTGCTTCTTGACCTGCGTACAGATTTCTGAAGAGGCAGGTCAGGTGGTCTGGTATTCGCATCTTCTGAAGAATTTTCCAGAGTTTGTTGTGATCCACACAGTCAAAGGCTTTGGCATAGTCAATAAAGCAGAAGTAGATGTTTTTCTGGAACTCTCTTGCTTTTTCGGTGATCCAACAGATGCTGGCAATTTGATCTCTGGTTCCTCTGCCTTTTCTAAAACCAGCTGGAAGTTCATGGTTCATGTATTGTTGAAGCCTGGCTTAGAGAATTTTGAGCATTACTTTGTTAGCCTGTGAGATGAGTGCAATTATGCAGTAATCTGAGCGTTCTTGGGCATTGCCTTTCTTTTGGATTGGAATGAAAACAACTTTTCCAGTCCTGTGGCCACTGCTGAGTTTTCCAAATTTGCTGGCATATTGAGAGTAGCACTTTCACAGCATCATCTTTCAGGATTTGAAATAGGTCAACTGGAATTTCATCACCTCCACAAGCTTTGTTCATAGTGATGCTTCGTAAGGCCCACTTGACTTTACATTGCAGATGTCTGGCTCTATATCCCTGGAGAAGGGATAGACTACCCATTCCAATATTCTTGGACTTCCATGGTGGCTCAGAGAGTAAAGAATCCACCTGCAATGTGGGTGACCTGGGTTCGATCCCTGGGTTGGGAAGATCCCCTGAAGGAGGACATGTCAACCCATTCCAGTCTTCTTGACTGGAGGTCTACAATCTATGGGTTCACAGAGTTAGACATGGCTGAACCATTAAGCACAGCACAGCATATATATACATACATACATATACACATATATATATTTATATACACATACATACTTATATAGATATATATGCACATACATATAAAGAAGAATATGTGTTTTGAGTACATGAGAGCTCTATTCCTTGACGACACCATGTTTTATTCGGTTTCCCACAATGCTTACCACAGTAAGCATTACCACTAATACTGCACTAAATTTACATTTAATCTTCTAAAAATAATTTTGTATTTTATTCAGCAATTTTACTTCATATATGCTATGTGTGGTCATCACAAATAAATATATTGGTTCATGCCTTTTCATGTAATATTATCAATGCAGTTTTAAAACATTAACACAGTTATAATAATGATCTTAATGTATCTTTCCCTTAAATGTTATGTATCTATTTCTAAAAGCTCAGTTTTTGAAAACAAGTTTTCATATCTTCAAACAGATTTGATATAATCATTTTGATTTTAGAAATGTAATTTTTCAAAGATTTTGTAAATGACCCTTTGGGGGCTTATTCATTATTTATAAATCTTGAGTTGAACTCGGTTTGTGTAATCAGTAAGATTGACCCTTTTGCAATTAGAGCAAATAATTCATTTAGAGTTTAGTTTGCAATAAATCATACTTGCAAGTTATTTATATACATGCAAGGTTAGTGCTACAAATCACCCTTGTTTTTGCTCTATGTCAAAAACACTTTCTCAGAGAAGGAAGGAGAGACAATTATGAATTTGATTCTGTGATAGTACCTAGTATATTAATTATTTATAAGTTTATTTTTTATATATAATTCAGGTTTCTGCCTCACATCCTTAAGCATATGTGTGCAGCCATGGAAGCATGAATCACAAGAAAAGCTGCCTATTGTTTTCATTTATCACCACATTTATTTTTTATCATCTTACACTTCCGTTCTTTTCTCCTTGAACATCGCTCAGTTTGGAAGCTGACTAGTTTGGTTTGGATGCAAGTGAGACTTTATCACAATGAGTGACTCTGCTCTGCAAAGGAATTGATTGTTAGGTCACCTCAGTTTGTTTCCATCCATGTAAGATGAGCCATTTAAACAAAAAGAGCCTACTATGTGCTTTGTTTAATGAAAAGGTATTAAGGATGAAAAGAACATTAAAAACTCAGCTCTCAAAAACTTTATATATGGTCTTTCACCAACATTTCTGCATCCTTGACTTATGTACTGTCATATATTAAACTTGTTATCTCATTTCACAAATAAAACTCTTTAAATGAACAAATGTTTTGAAATAACTATCCTATCCACATTCTCATTAATAGCTACCATTGTATATCAGACACTAACAGATTCTAAATACATGCTTTACATATATTGTTATTTAACCCAAAGAAAAGCTATGAAATAAATCCTCTGATATCCACTTTTTATAAATGATGACATTGTGGCTTTGATGGATGAGGAAACTTTTGTAAAGTCCCACCAATAGCATCATCCTCTGCAATCACATTGACAATATGTTCTGACCCATGTGCCAAATTCTTAGTCACTGTGGCAAGGTATTTAATCATAGTTTCTTATTCTATTTAAGTAAGTTTGTTTAAATTGAATTTTTTCCAAAGTTGTTAGCACTAAGCATGGGATTTTTTCCATCATCTACAGCATTTATGCATAGCCTAATTTTCCAACTACATAATCTGATTAAGTTCTTGAGAGCAATCTTGTATAGCAGATATCACTATCCACCATTTTCAGATGAAGATAAATTGCCTCAGAAACTCTAGGGGTTTTGCCCAATATTAAGCAGATGATCAGTGTCCCAGCTAAAATGTCGGCTTCCATTTTTTTCTTCCACTAATAACTTCAGATTCTTCTATGGCTTTAGTGAATTTTTTGATAAATTTTGGTGAAACATGCTAAATGTGCCCTTCCATTGGTCATGTAACTTGGCCTATTCTAACAATGTATATAGATGAACTTGCAACAAGAAGAGGTAAAATGGAAATAGTTGTGGTACACGTATTTATCCATCCGCAGAGAGAAGGAGTAGAATAAGAGAGTGACAGGGCAGCGCTCCTCAGGATACCTGATGCCACAGCCTAGAGCAAACTAGATATTTAAATTGACGTGCCTCCGTAGAGGGGGCTTCCCTGGTGGCTTAGACAGTAAAGCATCTGCCTGCAATGTGGGAGACCTGGGTTCAATCCCTGGGTTGGGAAGATCCCCTGGAGAAGGAAATGGCAACCCACTCCAGTACTCTTGCCTGGAAAATTCCTTAGATGGAGGAGCCTGGTAGGCTACAGTCCATGGAATCTCAGAGTCGGACACGACTGAACAATTTCACTGGTTCACTGGTTCACCTCCATAAAGAAAGGAACCCCGCAAGCTTCTCTCCAAGAGTTGTAAGCTAGAACCCAAAGACACTTTGCTAAAAATAAAATCCCTGCTGAATAAAATATTCTTTTCTAAACTACACAGGTTGTATGACGTCAGAGCAGAAAGAGGAGTTTTCCTAGATCACAATTTAGGAAAATAGGATTTCTGCTTGAAATGGAAAAGAGAAATATCAAATTCAATTCTACAAGTATGGCAATCATTTATCATGGTAAGTAAGACAAAAATATGATCTTCTTCCCTCTCAACCAGTTTTTCTAAGCTTCACCTGCTACTTGAAACTTGCTCAGGTACTCCGACATGTTCTATACCATCAATATTGTCTTTGCACAGCGATACAATTTTGTGAAATTTTTTTCCTCCAAGTGGCTGTGCATTCTATGCTCCATGTATTCTTTTTACTAGCATATTGCATTACTTCAGGAACATCTAACTTTAGGTGCTCATGTCTATGAATACTTTCTTGACTGTACCAGACAGTAGGACCTTTTGTTTCTACAGTATTTGCTTATACCTGCATATCCAGTATGCACTATTCTCTATTGAAGCGTAGGCAGAAAAACTTTTGCATTTTTCACAACTGGTTCATTGAATGGTCTAATAGGTAAATTGACATAAACAGATTACAGGGGAAAAATAATTTCATGCAGAGAGGATTCGTATAAAAATATGAGACTCAAGAAAGTGACCAAAGCAGGAGGTCTTTATATCTTTTAGACAAAAAAGCAATACATTTGTGCAAAATTAACAAGACAAAGGGGTTTGGGCTTAGGGGAGTAAGTTAGTGAGGAAGTAGCAAGATTTGTTTATATCACCTTCTCAGCCCTAAATTCCCTGTCTCTGGTAATAAGGATGCATGTGACAGGGTGACATGTTCTGAAATCCTGGAGAAATCTATGCTGGTTCCTTGTCTGTTGTTGTTGTTTAGTCACTGAGTCATGTTGTTGAACTCCAAAAAAAACCTTTTAAAATATTTTTTAATTTTTAATTAAAAAATTTAATTTCAATTTAAAATTAAAATTAAATTAAAATTTAAAAGTTTTAAATTTAAAATTAAAATTTAATTTTAATTTTAAAATATTTTAATATAAATTAAAATTTAAAAGTTTTAAAATTAAATTTTAATTTTAATTTTAAAATATTTTTAATATAAATATATTTATTTTAATTGGAGGCTAGTTACTTTACAATATTGTATTGGTTTTGCCATACATTGACATGAATCAGCCACAGGTGTACATGTGTTCCCCATCCTGAACCCCCCTCCCACTTCCCTCCCCATCCCATCTTCTGGGTCATTCTAGTGCACCAGCCCCGAGCACCCTGTCTCATGCATTGAACATGGACTGGAGATTAGTTTCGCATATGATAATATACATGTTTCAATGCCATTCACCCAAATCATCCCACCCTCGCCCTCTGCCACAAAAGACTGTTCTATACATCTGTGTCTCTTTTGCTGTCTCGTATATAGAGTTATCGTTACCATCTTTCTTAATTCCATATATATGCATTAGAATACTGTATTGGTGTTTTTCTTTCTGCCTTACTTCACTCTGTATAATAGGCTCCAGTTTCATCCACCTCATTAGAACTGATTCAAATGTATTCTTTTTAATGGCTGAGTGGGAAGGGCAGTGTCTCATTTAGCTTCTTGGCATAACATACAATCCCTGGTATTGAAAATAGTATTAGTTGATCAGTCGTGGCCAACTCCTTGCGACCCCATGGACTATAGCCTACTAGGCTCCTCTGTCCTTGGAATATTCCTGGCAAGAATACTGGAATGAGTAGCCATTCCCTTCTTCAGGGTATTTTCCCAACCTAGGAATTGAACCTGGGTCCCCTGCATTGCAGGCAGATTCTTTACCGTCAGAGGCAAACTGATGAATTTAAAATATTTCCAAAATAACAAGTTATGAAGTTTCCTGCTAGATAGGTGAAGAATTCATTCTGTTTTCGAGAGATCTTTGGATGAAGGGTAAATCCTAATAGCATCTTTATTCTTTCTACTAGTATTCATATATGGAAAAGAATTTCAGGCAGACACATGTAGAGGATATGCTTTTGAGTCACATCACAAGGGTAGATTCTGGGCTCAGGGAAGCACTCCATCTGAAGCAACAAAGTGTTGAGCTATTTATCTAGAAAGCACGCAATTTAGCTAGTCTGAGAGCAGAAGAGCACACTCCTTCCACTACAACCACTGGTTACAATTTAAGATAACTGACTGTGCCCCTCCTAGACTATTCTGGTGAAGTGTGTATCCTAAGGGAATAGAGTCAAATGACCAAATATAAACAAATAATTACAGAATAAAACTCCTGAGCATCTGTCTTGTTACCTTGAATCAACTGAGTAAGTAGGACTTGAGTTTCAGTCAACTAACAGGGTTAGTAATGAGGCCACAGTGAAACAGTATCTGTGGAAGAGCTATCACCTGCTAGTGAGGTGGGCATCAATTTGAGTAATATATTTTAAAAATGTTTGTTTCTATAATTTTGATTCAAAGAAATAGTTTAACAGCTAGAGGATATAGTATATAAAAATATATATAAGGTAGAGTACAATATAATATACAAGGTAGAAAATATATAAGGTAAAATACCTCATAAGTAACATTATTATCATTCTGAGAGTTTATAGATACTTTGAATATCAAAAAATGTTAGGTATTTTTAGAGATTTTACTTTTAATATCTTAACCCTAATTTGAGCTCATTGGAGATGATAGCTGCAACAATCTGATTTAAGTATGCTAAATGTTTTGATTTGAAATTTTAATCAAGTAAGTAATTATTATAAAATATGTTGATTTCTCATTGTCCATGAAAATTACAATGCAACACACAGCAAGCTTTTAACTGAGTGAAAATAGTCTTTATAGTGTCAGTTTATGGCATCCCATAAGTAATTGTCTAGGCAACCAATTATATTTTTATGGAGGACGCATATGGTAAAACAACTGAAATAGTCACGTAAAATTTTTATATTGTGTGTTTTTTCTCATGGTTTGTGGTGTATTTAAATACTAGTACTGCCAAGTTCAAATTTATTGCTATAGCAAGTTCCAAATAGGAACATTTTAACATGCAGGTATGAATATAAAGAACTATATTGACTGCACAATCCAAATGTGAAAGTCAGTACAATTTCTAACAAACATGCTTTATTATACTCCTAAATGTGTGTTGCAGAACACAATGGAATTGAAAGCCTAGAAATCACATGAAACATGAAAATGTTCATCAGAGAAAACCATAAATTATGAAGCATATCTGATAAACAGCATAAAGCTTAAAAGAGAATTGAAGTGAAGTGAAAGTTGTTCAGTCATGTCAGACTCTTTGCAACCCCATGGACTGTAGCCTGTCAGGTTCCTCTGTCCATTAATTCTTCAGGCAAGGATACTGGAGTGGGTAGCCTATCCCTTCTCCAGTGGATCTTCCCGAGCCAGGAATTGCACTGGGGTCTCCTGCATTGCAGGCAGATTCTTTATCAGCTGAGCTACCAGGGAAGCCCTGAAAGAGGATTAGGGAGGCATCTAATTGCCACTTCATGGTACTTTAGACTGCAAGCAGCAAACAAAATGCTTTAAAAGTCAAAGACTTGAGAGGTGACAGGATTCTCAGTCACAGTGAAATCTTGGGATGCTGACTGGTCTCAGGCAAAGTGGTTGGTCTGAGCTGTCCCGTAGCTTGGTCACTCTCAATGTGTTATGACTTTCGTTTTCAGGCATTCTTCAACTCAATTCATCTGCCATGGCCTTTAGCTAGTGCTACTGCTGCTGCTGCTGCTAAGTTGCTTCAGTCCTTTCCGACTCTGTGCGACCCCAGAGATGGCAGCCCACCAGGATCTTCCATCCCTGGGATTCTCCAGGCAAGAACACTGGAGTGGGTTGCCATTTCCTTCTCCAATGCATGAAAGTGAAAAGTGAAAGTCAAGTCGCTCAGTCGTGTCCGACTTTTAGCGACCCCATGGACTGCAGCCCACCAGGCTCCTCTGTCCATGGGATTTTCCAGGCAAGAGTACTGGAGTGGGGTGCCATTGCCTTCTCCGAGCTAGTGCTACAGATCCCCTTTAAACATTTGTGAAATCCTCTACCCCTTCTCTAGTTGCTGTGCAGTGCAATGGTCATGTTAACCTTTGTGATCAAATGTATTTACTGGTTATGTCTGAAATTTACCTCAGTATAGAGGGTGTGTGTGTGTGTGTGTGTGTGTGAATTAATGGTAACATACACTCTTGGGATAATATTTGTAGGACCTTAATTAGGAATACATAATAGAGAGGCAGTTAATTAATAATTGAAGACTCTTAATCAGGAATTCATAATGCATGCACATTCATGTGGCTGACTGTTGGTTGTCTACTTAACGCCTAGTCTTTTCTACATCTTTATTACCAAAGTCCCCAATTTGTTTAAGGTTTCAAAGTGCCCAGTTGAGAAAATTACATTTCCCAACCCCCTTTGCAATTTAGTCTTGTCTTGAGGCACAGTTACTGCCAATGAATTTCCTGCTGGGGTTTCTGGGAAAATTTGCTTTCTTGATACAAGCATCACTTATTTTTGTTGTTGTTTGTTTATTACTATATTTATTCTGACATGGATTTCACAAGTGAAACCGTAGGTAAAGCACTACTTTGCAACCATATATGACTATGAAAATAGATGGCATTTGCTAAAGATGGTGAAGTAGAAATGAGGAGCCTGGAACATTCCTGGTACACTAGAGGCTCTGTTCCAACCCTAGGCTGCCTGACTTTGCACGTTTCCTAATGTAAGGAGTCACTGATAGTCACATTGCATAACTGAAGTTAAACACAATCCCAAAGTGTTCTAAATTGTGGTAATGAACTGGTTTTTACCGTACTTGTCAAGAATGAGACCAACAGTCAATTATTATTCACTAGAAGGAATAAAATTTTACATGTATTCATTTTGGTCTTTTATAAGGAAAAAGTCAGCGTTCATTAGCATGCAGATTGCTTTCAAAAGGAAACCATTCAAGTTTTGTCCCGAAATTATGTCAACAACTTTTGGCAAATTCATATTTCCTGGGTGGAGAAGAGATCAATCATAGCTGATTAGTCTCGGTCTGTATTTTGAACATCTGTGTTTATTTTGTACAGATAATTCAAATTTGAGTAATGCTGATGATGATAATAAGTAAAATCACACTTTTAAGTAATATTTGTGAACATTCATATAGGATACAGTGTTTTGACATGTCATATAACTTTACTCTTATAAAACAATTTGATAAAATATTTATTACTACAATTTTACAATTAGAGAGATCAAGGATAAGAGAAGTTAATGACTCACTGCATGGATGCATACTGTCGCTTCAGTTGTTTCTGACTTTCCCAGCCCTGTGGACTGTAGCCTACCAGGCTTCTCTGTCCTTGGGATTCTCCAGGCAAGAATACTGATTAGCAACTGAAATTTTTAGGTCCCAAATACCGAAAAGAAATAAGAGGTTGATGATATTTTCAAGAATGTCATGAGGCTTTGAAATGGGAGTGATGGCAAGAGAAAATTGATAGCCTAGCATTTCCTCCATAGTTAATATGTTGAGTCAGATTTCATATGCTCATTATTATAAATTGATTCCAATTTCAAAGTTAGACTATTATGTACATTTGTCCTAGTTCTGGGAGGATTTTGCAAGAGAAGATCATGTGACCTGATATTTACTGAAAGTTGCTGTTGTGTAGTCACTCAGGCATGTCTGCCTCTTTGCAACCCCATGGACTGCAGCATGCCACACTTCCCTCTCCTTCACTATCTCACAGGGTTTGCTCAAACATGTCCATTGAGTCAATGATGCCAGCCAACCATCTCATCCTCTTTGGTTAAAATGAGAAGACGGAGGATATGGTTAATTCACCATGCTGTGACAGTAGCTTTCATCTTCATTTTCATTGCAGTCACCTATTCCCATGAATGTTTTTGATGGATCTGGTCAGACTGATCCACTTCTGAAAATGTAAACTCAAATATCCCACCTTCTGAACTTCTGAATAAAACCCATTTTATTTATGATGTCAAGTTGATCCTTATCCTCACTGAGATCTTTAACTTTGTTATTTTTATGCTAGGCTATCGATTTCCTCTTGCCATCACTCCCATTTCAAGGCCTCATGACATTCTTGAAAATATCGTCAACCTCTTATTTCTTTCCAATATTTGGGACCTAAAAATTCCAGTTGCTAATCAATATAATTTATATTCCTTTTCCACCTCTACACTTACCCTACCCAGCAGATTATTGCTTGAAAAGATGAATTGAACAATCAGTAAACCAACTCCTTGAACCAGCTCGATTTTGTGGTTTTGAGGAATCCCTAGAATTTTAAATGCCAACTGAATATATCTTTTTTTCTGATGATTGTTGACTTAGATTAACTAAAGTTAAGCTATTTCCAAACATTTCTACCGCCTTAAAGTTCTGAAACCTTCCCTGGGTCACTGATCTCCCTCTATGACTTTCTGCTAATTATATTTTCTTCATATTTAAAAAGAAAAAAAATAGAGAAACAGATATAATCACATTCCTTGCCCCACTCTCACCTATATATGTACATTCTTTCTCATCTTTATTCTGCAGCATCACATTTATTTTTATAGCCCTGGGGTATCACTCTATTAATGACTGAGGAAGAATATGGGAATATTTTATTTAAATACTTATTTAAAATACTTATTGGCTTCAATTTCTCTCTGGAATGCACTCTATCTTTCTTGCTCTACATAGCTGCATTTTTGTTGCTTGCTTATGTGTTTAATGTTATCTTTTATTCATACTTCAGAATAACAAAATATGATTTTGGTTATGATCATCACACTGGAATGCCCTAACAAAGGTTGTTAACATTGTCACACTTTCAAGATTCTGTGGACCAGTGTCACTTGGCTTTATCCTTCTTTTTTTTTTTTTTTTTTTTGACACACAGTAGAACTTTGCACAGCTAATAACTCGTTCTTCTTGACACTTTCTACTGTCCATGATTGGCATAATGCCATTCTTTTCTAGTTCCTTTCTTGCTTCTTTGCTTGTTCTGGAGATTGTAGAAAACAAACAAACAAAAGAAAAAATTGCTCTTCTACCATTTCTTGATAAGTTAGTGTTTTGCTCCATAATCCCTGCTGCTAATCATCCTATTTCTGAAACTTTTTTACCAGTATGCTTTTCCACATAATCATTGCATATGAATCTTATAATGCCATTCTAAATTATTAATAATACTTTTATCCTTGATATGCACTTTCCACATTCCATACACAACTTTTTACACTAGTGATATGACATTGTATATTTATACGTAAGATAACAAAAACTGCGATAGAAAGCATAACCCGAAATAGTTCTTTTGTGATCTAGCCTTGAGAAATATTTTCTAACACCATTTACAGAAGCTTTCCTTTAGAAACTTTGGTTCCAGCTATGCACAATGATTTGCAATTTTCAAAAGTTGTTATGTTCTTGCACATTTATTTTGTAGCATGCACTGTCCTCTTCCTGGACTGCCCTTCTTCTCTTCCAATTAGGTTAATTCTTGTTCTGACCTTAATAGTCAGTGTAAGAATTATTTTTCCCAGGCAACCTTGTACTAAATGAGAGTTAAGCCCTCCTTCAGAGTCTACAGGGATTTCTATCTATCAATATTATATCTGTTTATCACAACGTGATTTTAATTTTTCTGATAAAATTATTAAAAACTAACATTTGGATGCTACTCCAGGCAAACATTCATTTATTAATTTTTCTTAATAATAACTTTGAGAGACAGGTTTGTTAACATCCTGGTATTACAAATAAGGAAACTGAAGCACAGAAAATGTTAAACAACTTGCACAAGGTTTCATGTCTGCTACATGGCAGAAGCAGAGAACTGCCTGAATGAATTTTATTCCATTTTCATATTCTTCAATAAAAAATCTCAGCAGCGGGCTCAGGGAATTATTCATAGCTGATACCTAATATGCATTTGTTGAATGTTGAATGAGATAGAGGAAATACACCCAAGATATGTCATTTAAGTACTTACTGAAGTTGCTTCATCATGTCTGCTTAATTACTGTTCACAGGAGAGGCATTGAGATTTAAAGTTTAAAAGCTTATGAACAAATTCGCATATGGTGAACTCAACAGTTTTTTTTTTTTTTCCCTCCTCATATGGGAATGAATTTAGTTAACAGACAGGTGTTTAATTTAGGTATGTGACAAACATATCAGAAATGATAAGAAAGCATTGAGCAGAAATTTAGAGAAGGTCAGTGCCATCATAAAATAAAATTCTGTTATTTCCCTCTTACAATTCTCCCATCATTCCTTTAACTTCTCCCTGGTGTTGTTTTGTGATCTTGGAACCCTTAATCATTTTAATGCATTGGGTAGACACTTTAAGTACATGATCATAAATCACAGTGAGGAGGGTGAAGCCAGAACATTTTGTTTGTGAGTTTGCTGTTGCCAGTGTCATTTTTAATGAGAAGATTCTTCAGTGTGTTTGATACGAAAACAAAGATTCTGAGGGAAATATGAGAAACCTTAGTTTTAACTGTTATTTTATACAAAAAAAAATCATATGCATTACATAAAGAATATTTCAAATTACTTTTTAGAAATATTTAGAAATAGATTTCATATGTATAATTTAACATATCTACCATTATAAATCATAGTTGTTTTTATACAAACATCATTTCCCTTCAGACTTCTCATCAAGCTTGGATCATACATATTATGTTCTTTGATGGCTTTCCTCATCTTTTCCATTTTCTGGAAATGCCACCTTCTTTCCATCTCATACCTTACTTTTCCAGGCTGCCCTGAAATAACAATGCTAACTGATCCCATCATTTGAGTTTCTATAATGGCTTATATTATTTATATAACAGTTTATACTCTGCCTTGTTTGGTGAATTTTTTAGTCACTTAGCATTTATTGTGCAACTGCTACAAACCAAACATGCTGTGATATAAATATAGGTAAGAATATAAATAAATCTTAATCAAGAGGAATCACATTCAAGTCAGATATAAGGGCCATCACAAGATCCTGAACTTTGACTCTTTGCCATGAATGAATGGGCCTTTTGAGTGGTCTGCCTAGAGGTAGGATGAGTGTTTCTCTGTGTGCTTATAGGAGGAAAACTATTTGACTAAGAGGACAGGTTCTTTTATATGTTATCAACAAAGATTTGCCTTTTTATCACCCCATTTTTGTGGGAGGATTGCATTTCCCTGGAACTCAGACTGGTTGTGCTATTTGTTTTTACCAGTGAAATGTGAGTGTGGATGGCACGTGTTACTTCTGGACAAGAGCTTTAAAAGCCATCACAAGATTCTGCTATCTCTACTTTCCTGTTTGTTGGAAGTCTGAATATTTATAGGCTGAGGCTGTTTCTTTATTTTGGATTTAGAAATGACGAAGACTTGGAACACAGCCACGCTTGACCAATAAAAGACATTAACATAAATGAAAAATACATTTTTGGTTATTATAAGCTAATGATATTTGGATTTGTTATTTCAAAATGAGTTAGTCTGAACTAGATGACAAAGAAATAAGACAAAAGATGTATCATCCTTGCCATCATGAAACTTACTGGCACAGAAAAATTTTAATTTAATAATGACAGCAACAGGGAATTCCCTGCGAGTCCAGAGGTTAGGACTACACCCTTTCACTGCTAAGTGCCCAGGTTCCATCCTTAGTTGGAGAATGAAGATTGACTAGGATCCCACAAGCTCTGCAATGGTATAGCCAAAAAAAAAAAAAAGGCAATAAATGCAAGCTTGTGAGTGAAAAGACTGCTACCAAAAACTTGTAAGAGATGTTATTAAGGAAATTTATACAAGTAAATGGTTATCAGAGAGGTCACCATAAGTAGTAGTTCCCTCATACCCTGGCAAATGGGTTCCTGCCCAGGTTTTATCCCTCAGTGGACCCAAATTTTGGAACATTTTCCTCAAAAATTCCCAAGTCCCATTCTGAACCTGGCGCAGGTTGAGGCTGACAATACCACCTGGATTGCCTCAATGTGAACCAGGATGACATGAGTCTCAGGCCCCACTACTCCCCTTCAAATTCTTCTACAAATTGACTCCATTTATAGTGGCCATCAGTTCAGTTCAGTCACTCAGTCGTGTCTGACTCTTTGTGACCCCATGAATCGCAGCACGCCAGGCCTCCCTGTCTATCACCAACTCCTGGAGTTCACTCAAACTCATGTCCATCAAGTTGGTGATGCCATCCAGCCATCTCATCCTCTGTCATCCCCTTCTCCTCCTGCCCACAATCCCTCCCAGCATCAGGGTTTTGTCCAATGAGTCAACTCTTTGCATGATGTAGCCAAAGTATTGGAATTTCAGCTTTAGCATCAGTCCTTCCAATGAACACCCAGGACTGAACTCCTTAAGCATAGTCTGGTTGGATCTCCTTGCAGTCCAAGGGACTCTCAAGAGTCTTCTCCAATACCACAGTTCAAAAACATCAATTCTTTGGCACTCAGCTTTCTTTATAGTCCAACTCTCACATCCATACATGACCACTGGAAAAACTATAGCCTTGACTAGACGGACCTTTGTTGGCAAAGTAATATCTCTGCTTTTCAATAGGCTATCTAGGTTGGTCATAATTTTCCTTCCAAGGAGTAAGCATCTTTTAATTTCATGGCTGCAATCACCATCTGTAGTGATTTTGGAGCGCAAAAAAATAAAGTCAGCCACTGTTCCCACTGTTTCCCCATCCACTTGCCATGAAGTGATGGAACCAGATGCCACGATCTTAGTTTTCTGAATGTTGAGTTTTAAGCCAACTTTTTCACTCTCGTCTTTCACTTTCATCAAGAGGCTCTTTAGTTCTTCACTTTCTGTCATATGGGTGGTGTCATCTGCATATCTGAGGTTATTGATATTTTTTCCCAGCAATCTTGATTCCAGCTTGTGCTTCCTCCAACCCAAGGTTTTTCATGATGTACTCTGAATAAAATTTAAATAAGCAGGATGACAATATACACTCCTTGATGTACTCCTTTTCCTATTTGGAACCAGTCTGTTGTTCCATGTCCAGTTCTAACTGTTGCTTCCTGAACTGCATACAGGTTTCTCAAGTTATGATTACCCAATTATGCAGATTATTTTACTAATGTCTGTAGTTTTAGGAAGCACCCATTTTATATACCTTGGCTACACCTGGGCAGGACAATCCCATTAACTTTCTGAAAATTCTCTACTTCAGATTTTAGAGCCAAGATCCTTTCTCATTCCAGTAACAATTAACCAAAATTAATTCCCTAGAATTACCCTACTTAGATAGATACTTGATTCTATTTTTCTTTCATGTAATACTAGATTTTCCTCTAAGAACCAATTTTATTCTCATATCTTCCCTCCTTTCTTTATTTATGTATTTATTTTTTACCATTTTCCACTGTTTATTTTTGGCCTGCTGGATGAAAACCTTCTTTTTTTTTTTTTTTTTTTAAATGGACATTGCTATCAGACTCCAGAAGGAAAAAACAAAAACAAAAAAAATAAGTGGAAAACACTGACTGTTTAACTTCAATTATCTTTATCTTTTCACTGATACCATCAGTTGTTCACTGTTTGATATCAGTAGGGTTTCCAGTTATCTTACAACCATTGTTTAAAATATACACAATGAAAAATACAGAAATATATCAAGTGGTAGCACTAGGGTCAAGGATATGACCAGAATCCCAAAGACAAGACACAATAGTTAAAATAGTTGGCTGTGGCCATCCTGAGTCAGTTCATTTTTGAAACTTGAAACAGTTTAAAACGAGTTTAGGAAGAAAATATGAAGCCGCCATCCAAGGGTTACCAACTTGTACCTGACATCATTTTAAAAGACATTAAACCCATAAAACTAGTGCTTGCCCCTCATAGAACATTCAAAATGATATTGAAATCTGAAGTACAGGTAAATAAATGCGTTTTCCATACAGATGGCCATAAATTTCTCACGTGCCTGATTTGAATTAAGTCTTAGTTGAAAACTGTTTTAAGGTGTCTTTTTCTGAAAATCAAATATCAGCCTCCACCAAAGAGCTGCTGCATACAAACCAAGCACTTTGTTCTTCTGGGTACAATATCAATCTCAACTCTTAAAGGTAGCTTCTTTGCATACAATTTGAGACATATGTCAATATTTAACATCTATAACACAGAAATTTAACCTTGAATATTAAAGAGAAACACTGTAATCAGAAATAATTCAATTGTCTCATTTAGTGAGAAAACCCATCATCATGATGAGTACTTCAGTATTAAGAATTTGGTAAAAGAATTTAACCTTATACAAAAGTGGAGGTGCTGGGAAGTGGAAGTGGTTATATGCAGGTGGAAGGGACAACCAGAAAGGCTGAGTCAAAGCCACTAAAGATTTTGCCTGAAGGACTGACAAGTGGTTATATGGACATTTGAGGAGATAATGGAGAAAATAATACATGTCCATCTTCCTAAGAAGGGGTAAGCTCAAGAAGAGGAACTCTGTGCATCTAACACCCCTGCAGCTCCACAGCCAAGCATTTGGGGTGACTTAGGTCTTATTGGTCAACAGGACCAGAAGTTGGCAAGACAGTCTGAATGCAGAACAGAGGATGGCTGAGGTCCACTTTTGTGCCAGTCACCATATCTGAGTACAGTGACCTTGGTAGAAAAAAATGGATACAGCTGCAGTTTTGCCTTCCAAATCTCATGCAAAGACTTTTTATGATCATTTGTAACTTGGAATCATAGAGGTGGAGAAAATCTGAGAAACGTAGTTTCCATCTTAACAAAATTGACCCTAGCAGTCCAGGAAATAGAGCATGCATTAAGCTTAAAAAAAAAAAGACTTTAGGCCACTCTGATGATCACTTAAACTATTATTGAAATTGTAAACATTTTCTAACCTTCTGTTCTTTACAATGCTGAGAAGAACAAGTTTGTAATAGCACCAGGATAATTATACTAACACGATTATATTCCTGTCCAGACTCCTCATCAAATAGAGCTGTAACTTATATTTCCAAATTTAAATCAAGGAAATTAAAGTCTTCAATTCAAGGTTCCAAAGCACAATTTTAAGTGTAGAATTCATGCTTAATAGCTTCAGAGTATGTTTAACCATGAGGTTGTGGTGACCATGAAACAGAAACTTCATCTGTCATGAGAAATTATATGTTTTTTTTTTCACTTGAGTATAAAATATTTGGTATGGGAATTTGCTCAGTTAATCTGTAAATTAGCTTATCAGACTTGTGTAGGTTCTCATCTGAACAGAGGCTATTTTGCCTCTTTCCTAGGACTGTATTAAAAAAAAAAAAAAAAAAAAAAAAACTAGTCTCTAATAGAGAAAATTCAAACCCATGGCAAACTTTGATTTTATTCCTTATTGGTTTAGCTTAAAATTCATGACTGTGGACCTCAAATAGGAACTTGATGCTGCAGAGAAATCTTATATTTCTCTAGTATAATCATTTTCCACTCCTGAGATTGCTTTATATCTTTAGCTCTTTCTTCAATATCCAGTGGCTATACCTCCTCTCTCTTACCTAAAGGTTTCATCTCAGATTGCTTGAGAAAATAAAAGTATTTAGGGAGGAACTCTCTCAAAATTTTTTAATCTAAATCTCAGAGACAGCCTCTATCTATAGTTATGTCCTTTTGTTAAATGGGAGGATTATTTCAGCTCTCCTTAAAGTCCAAACAGTCCTCTTGCCCTCCAGACATTAAAACTCTTCTAAATGCTTATTTTATCTCTATTTGTCGTTTAAAATTGAAAATGACCTCAGTGGAACAAATTATTTCCTCCACCTATGCTTATTAATCTGCCAGTGTTCCTTGTTCTGAAATTAGTACCACCATCTCTTCAGTTGTTCAAGCCAAAAACTTGGGAGTCATCCTTTGCCTGGTTCCTTATTTCCTACTCCAGTGGTTGAATGTGGCTTTGAATATTATACAGCAGTTCGGATCCTGTTATGTTCATTTATTTTGGCTAAGTCTGTCATCACTGAACATTAGGCTTAGTCCCACAAACTAGCAAAAGTTCATGGATATTAATATTCATAGGCTGTGAATCTGTATAATAATAACTGACTCCTGAATAATGATCGGATTAAAACCTCAGAGCTAAAGCATTTCCAGATGTATTAACCAGACTTATCTATTTTCTCATGGACACCTACAGGAATGCCTTAAGTGTTCCAGCTCTAGCAAGTGCCCGTCTTCTTTTTGCCTACTTGATTTCAGCCATTTCTATTAATACATTGGAGTAATACCTAAAATGCTGCTCCAGTTCACAGGATCCAAGATAGCCAAGTTGTGCAAATTAGTGTTTTCCTGGAAATGCTAGAAAATAGAACTAGAAAATAAGTCCAGTATCACTCATGGTAGCTAAAACCCTACATACAAAAATAAGAAACTGTCAGTATGCTGCTGCTGCTGCTGCTAAGTCGCTTCAGACGTGTCCGACTCTGTGCTACCCCAGAGACGGCAGCCCAACAGGCTCCCCCTTCCTGGGATTCTCCAGGCAAGAACACTGGAGTGGGTTGCCATTTCCTTCTCCAATGCATGAATGTTAAAAGTGAAAGTGAAGTCGCTCAGTCGTGCCAGACTCTTAGCGACCCCATGGACTGCAGCCCACCAGACTTCTCCCTCCATGGGATTTCCCAGGCAAGAGTACTGGAGTGGGGTGCCATTGCCTTCTCCAAAACTGTCAGTATGTCAGTGTGTGTATGTGTATATATATACACACATACACACATATATACATATATATACATACATATATATACATACACACACACACACACACACACACATATATATATATATATATATAGACAGATAGACCAGATTAGGCCAGGTGAAACAGAAAAGAAAACTTCAGGTTTTGAAAAGAGAATGTAATTGAGCATTCTCACAAATACAAGCAGAAACCAGGGAGGAGATGAGAAATCTGTTGACATATGAATCCCTGACTGCAACTCTTTCTGGGATCTAGCATGATTCCTGTTGTTGAGCTCTGTGAGATGGCCCTGTATGTTACAACAAATTCTTCTTTAAACTGAGAGTAGCCCAACTAAATTTGTTGCTTACATTCAGAAAAATGTTAACTATTACATGCTCTTTAGGTATTCCCTGAGTTGCAATTCTAGACTCCAATTCTACAAGTTTTTTTTTTTTTTTTTTTCTTTTGTTCCTGGGTACAATTTGGATCTCATGTAAGATTGAAATAAATTTTCCTTCCTTGCTTGCTATGTGTTTTAGTGAAAAAAAATCTCATTTCTTATAATGGAGTCTATTGCACTATTTATCATGACCTGTTATATTGTGGTCACTTATGTGTGTTTATCTCCTATAAGACTAAGTCCCTTTCCTGGAGGACAAGGCAATATTTTATCCTTCACTGTATCAAAGCTAGTACCTAGAGTAGGGCTTGGCCCATACTGGTGGATTCAGAATAAAATATTTATTATGTGGTATGTTTTGAATATATAATTTTAATTACAGATACATTAAGGAGTGAAATGTTGGTATTGTTTCATTTAATCCAATGAAGGTTAGAATGTGTTCAATGAACAATGTAATATTATTTCCCAGAAAATGACCAATTTATTCTGATCAGGTCACTGCTAAATGGTTTAAGAAGCCATTTATTAATGTGATTTCAATTTATGATTTTAAAGATAAGTCTGAATGTGCCTTCAACTATAGGCTACATTCCAAGTCTCATTGTAGGAAAGTGATTCATGTATGTCATGCTCTGTAATAATTTTCTTCAATTACTGAATGACTCTGCATTATGGTTTATCATGTGACCAGGCAGTTAATAAACTCCCTAGTTACTGGAAAATTACTAAAACTATATATTAATTAAAAATATCTCCATAATATGAGACATTTTAATTTGGAGCAGTAATTAAATTATTTTCATCTCACAGATGATTATGTTTCTCCTTTTGTTGTGCTATTTGTCCATCCTTGGATTATGAGATTTAGCATTTTTTTGACAGTAAGGTATGTCATCAGAATAAATGAGAGACCTGCTTGACAGAAATCCAAGAAATTCAACAACTTGGACCATGGAAGAAATGAGTAGTTGGGGTTAAGACAGAAGTATAATAACAGCAAATAATTATAAACTTATTAGACTGGTCAAAGAATAATTCTGATATTTCAGCAACCAGTAGGAAAACAAAGACACAAGAAAAGAACATTAGATAACAACACTAGGTGTATGATTAAAGCACAAGGAAATAACCAGAAACCAGGATCTCTCATCAAGATGGGCTTCCCTGTTGGATCAGCAGGTAAAGAATCTCTCTGCAATGCAGGAGACACAGAAGAGGCAGGTTGGAGCCCTGGCTTGAAAAGATCTCCTGGAGGAGGAAATGGCAACCCACTCCAGTCTTCTTGCTTGAAAAAATCCCATGGACAAAGGAGTCTGGTGGACTACTGTCCAAAGTGTTGCACAGAGTCGGACGCGACTGAGCAACTAAGCAAGTAAGCAAGCTCATCAAAATAGTAGATCTCCTTCATGTGTCTCCTTTTGCTCTTCAAATGTTACCTGTGGGAGAATCAGAGGGGCAAACAAGAAAACAGTGGAGTAAGTCTGTTATAGAAAGGAGAGTAGAAGCCACACGTCATCAGCAGACAAGATATCTTAGTACCTCATGAAGTGTGGAAATCTCCCTCTGTATCAGTTTGTCTTGTGTATCTATCTGCCTTGATACCTTCCATAGTCTACTCCATTGAGAGGAAAAATTAAGAACACTACCATATCAAACTCAGTTCGGTGGGAAATTAGGCTCTTGTTTGCCATCCAGCTGTATTGCTCAGCTTTTTCCTCTTTCCTCTTCCTGACTCCACTGTCATCCTTTTTATTTTTTTTTTTCTCATGGCAATTCTACATCAACAAACTCAACAAGGGGGATTAGACAGTACTCCATTTATCTTTTTTTAATTTATGGACACATACTTAAAGAAAAAATTATTAGTTTATAATTCTAAAAGAGAGCTTGAATTCTGATCATTTGTCTGGCCATTCATCTTAATTTTTCTTCTAATATTTTGTCTACATTGTTCCTTTGGTCTGGTACATTTTGACACCAATTGTTGAGCTGTTGACAATGATCTCTTTCCTTGTTTCTCGAACAGTGTTCCTCAAAACTCCGTTTATCAGACTAATCCCTTCTAGTCTCAGCATGCTGCAAGATGGAGAGAGAGAGGGAGTGAGAAATGAGACAGGAGAGTTCCGTTCTTTTGCAGTTTGATGACTTTTGAGGGATTCTGACACTAGAGTATAGGGGTGTCACTGAAAATGGCCATATTAAATATATGAGAGTTGTCTGCAGGGTGTTTCATACACTTTATATTCCATTTTTAAATTATCAGCAAGGAGAGAAATGCATTACCCATGGAAAGAGTGGCTGTAATCACTATAAACAACAGACGCAGCAGCAGTTATTTCTGGGAAATGAAATGGGAGGTGGTGAGCCGTAGATTTTCATTTTTATTTTATATTCATCAGATCAGTTTAACTTGTGTGTTGTACACATAGGACAAAAGCATGTAGAATATTCATAATTAAAACTAAAAAAGAATTAACTAGAGACTAATAGCAGGGCCAGGTGGACAAAGCAGGATCGACACCAAAGTCTCCAGTAACAATGAAGAATTCATAATAGATGGAATTCCATCTATTCTCACCTAGGAGGACATCAGTAGCAGACGGAGTTTTCTCTGGCTCAAAGGCTAATATGGCCATCACTGAAATAGGAACAATACTATAAAGAGTGACTATAATTGGCAGGTGGAAACAAAATTTGAATGATTAGTTTGATGGGGCAAAAGGAAGTAAACTTTTCTGGGAGGCTTAGATGGAAAATCCTCATGATATTTTGTAATTCCACAATAACTCTAAGGATGTTTTCTCAGTATCATATGTTGTGTTCTTATATCTGAAGTCAGAAAATTGTGTTCCACCTCTCTTCAGATCTGGTCTCCATTGCTTATTGTCTGTGTGAACTTGGGCACATTATTTCATCTCTACTGTCAGCCTCCTCATAAGAAAATCTAGAAAAAGAAAAAAAAAAAAAAAGCTTACATTGAGTAAATTAAGTGAGACATTTTATGTTAATCACCAAGGATGTATACATATTCCAGAAGAAATTGTCTTACTCCAAGGAGAGAAGTTAGAACTTCATTTAAATATTAACTCAATCATATATATTACAAAGTAAAATGAGTATGTAGAAAAATATCAAACTGCTGGTGAAACATTTGTGATACAAATTCCAGTATATGTTTGCTGTGATCTACAAAGAATCAATTTAGGAAAATGTAGCATAAGTAGTGAACTCAATGCATTTTCTATTAGATGGTTTCACATATACCATCTGATTTGCAACACACAAAAATGTGTCCTATTTTCAAAAGAAGAATAATGAAAATTAGAGCAGTAATATCACACAGTTAATGATTAGAGAATCATGATTGAAAGCCAAATTTAGATTTTAATACTAAACTCATGATTCTAAAATACCTATTATAGAACTATAATATCCCACTACCTCTCAGCAGGTATATAGGAAAAGAGAAGTAAACTCCTTGACCTTCACCTGCATAATCAGCTCCTTATCCACCTCTAAATCAAAGTCCTTCAATTTCATATTGAAGATGGCATCCAGATGAACAGGGCTCATTATGTTTTACCCTCTTTTCCTGTGGGATTGGATGGCATTTTGAAAGTGGGTGTGCCTCCCATATCCTAGGTGATCTGCTATCTGACCACTATTCACAATGAAGATAAAAGGAACAATAACATTGCCACACAACACTATACCACTTTCTTAGAATACATGCTCACACAATCAGTGACTTCCTAGAACAGGTTTGTGATGTATTTGGAAAAAATTTTAAGATATACAGAAGATATCTCAATGTAGATATAAAAGGAGGTTAACTATAGATTATTTGAAATAGGTACTTGTTTCATATGGGAATTATTCAAAGAAACTATCTTTACAAAGAATAAAGTCTGTTGTAGTAAAAGGTCAATTAGATGTTACCCACTTATTTTTTACATTAAACAATAAGAGAATATGTTTGATAATAATTAATCAAAAACTAGTTTATTTTCAAGTGTATCACCAAACTATTTCATAAACATTCCCTTTTGAATCTCATATATATGTAGAAGCATTTTACATTTTAAGTATAGCTATTTATTGCTTTGTTATGGAATTATAGACTTTTTTTGACAAAAAAGTATTATTTCAGGTTTTAAGCATTACTTATTTTTCATCACACATATAATAGATATATCACAAATTTTAATAAAATTTATAAATATTTTGATTAAGAATTTATTTCTATAAAAACAGAGATATGATCTAAATGTATTCTGTCAAAATAGTGCCAAAGATATATTAGAAAACAGATACATAATACAATTTAAGATTTTAGTATGATTTTTATTTAATTTTTGAATAATGAGGAGAAACTACTTTGTATTTCTTGGCCAAATAGTTTGTTTGGATTTTTCCATTAGATGTTATGGAAAACAAAAATGAATTTTTTGACAAACCAGTATATCTGTTTTTAAATTTAAAGTTAAAGTTACTATAAGAAATATTCTAAATAACATAATTATAAATTTCATGAATAAGCTAAAATATTAGTGTGTAAATACAATTTTGTGTATGAATACAGCATCTTTTACATGTATTTTTGCATGTCTGCCTTCTGTTTTCTGTCTAATTTGGATAATATTTGTACTTCTGCCTTGATGTAGAGAACTAACATCATTTTTCTCAAAAATAATACCTTGCTTAGAAAATGTAGTGATTCAAAAAGAAAAAATAAAATCTAGATATATCTTAGAACAAAACATAAAAATTCTTTCATAAAAATTAACAAGAAAAATTAATTTCTTATTAATATTTTTTATTAACAAGAAGAATATTAAATCAAGAATACAAAATCTCCATTATATGATTTTTTTCAATAATTTTGTTTATTTTTATAATTTGCTAATGATTATTTTATAAGACCTATTTGTATGGAGAAAGAACTGATAAACTATGTTAAACCTATTTATCGATATTCACACATATTTAAAGCGAAATGGCTGGTAGTCAAATAAAACATTTGTTAACAAATGTTAACCATGTTAAAGAATTTCTATAATGTAGATTTTTCAGATTATTAGAGGAGCAACCAGATTTGCTTATGAAACTTAAATACCATACAGAATTAGTCTATTTTAAAGATCTCTCTCTATATATATACAGTTCTTCTAGATCACATTAAAAAAAGGGGGATTTTTCTGTGGTTGTGTTCTGTCAACACTCATGCTTGAGTGTGTTTATTTCAGGTCCCTAGGAGAGAACACTATCACTTCTGTAGACAATGATTAGAAAAAGGAAGAAAAGAATCATGATTATTGTGTGCCAAAATTGACTCTGCTGTTAAGATTTTATAAGCCCTGTAGTACTTCAGTGTGCATAGGTAAGATGAAATTGACAAGCTAGCAGATGGTAGGTTGATGAAGAACGCTTTTATTAATCTATTAAAATAGCCCAGAGAGTCCCTGCTGGGTACCATAATAGTAAAATAAAAAAAAAATTAAATCCTATAAATTATGGCATAAGTCCTAAGGGAAGGAAGATATGTGTATACAGAATAGACAGCAACATAATTATGTTGGATAGTATTACATGGTGAAGGAAAATAAAAATCAAAAATACTACTTTATATTTAATTTTCCTTGGGCAAACAATGGTCCTTCAAATAGCCCATTAATAAAATGTTATCTGACAGCATAAAATAGAAAATAACATATTAAAAGCAAAATATTTAATTGACTTTGTATTAAATTATTAACTATATGATTCCTTATTTCTTTGAACCAAAATATTTTCTTTTGCTAAATGTATGTAATATAAATATACCCTTAAGAATGATTCAGACTTAGTATGTTAACGAGTTTTAAACTAACTCATACTCCAAAATTTCCAAACTGTTTAGGATTACTTGTGTGTGTGTGTGTGTGTGTGTGTGTGTGTGTGTGTGTGTGTATGTGTGTGCGCATGCAGGAATTAATTATATAATGATAAAATATAAAACAATACAGACATTTTATAGTATTTGTGTAAATTGTTTAAAAGCTATAACATTTTATATGTATTTCTCCTTATTGATATGTAAATGAATAGATAAAAAAGGATATATAATAACATGGTAAGAATTATCAGATTCACCTTTAATTTCAATTTGAAATTGGTAACTTTATTCTTCTGTAGACATTTAGTATACTATTCAAGTTATTTTTTGAAAGAAAAAATTCACTTTAAGCATTGCATTTTAGTTTATTTTACCACTGAACTATTCACTAATATAAGTAATTCTGATAACCCAGAGTCCCAGTGTCTCTTCGATATAATGGGCTACATAAGCTCTATAATATTCAAACATTGCTCAGAAGTTTTTTCAGATTTCTAAAATGGAAAGCTTCCTTTGCATATTAATACTCTAATTGATGTGTCATGAATATCTCTAAGTGACCTTTCATCTTCTCTTGTTAGATTTCATATGTGATGTATGTGTGAGATAAAATAGAATGCATTTTACTATGAGCATTTTCCCAGTGGGAAGGAAAAAATGCTCATACTTTGGTAATTTTCCAAAGAATGTATCAATTAAAAAACATTCACTTGAAAAAAATATGCACAGATTTATATTATAACTTATCCTCTAATGTCCTAGCTTTGCCTGTTAAGTTTAAATAGATGTAATTTTAAAAATGAAAATTAAAATTGATAGATAGCTATAATCATAGAAAATTACAAAAGAACCCAACTAAACTAGTAAGAATATCAGAAGATATATAATATATTATTAAAATCATTTCTGCTGCTGCTGCTGAGTCACTTCAGTCGTGTCCGACTCTGTGCGACCCCATAGACAGCAGCCCATCAGGCTCCCCCTTTCCTGGGATTCTCCAGGCAAGAACACTGGAGTGGGTTGCCATTTCCTTCTCCAATGCATGAAAGTGAAAACTGAAAGTAAACTCGCTCAGTCGTGTCCGACCCTCAGCGACCCCATGGACTGCAGCCTACCAGGCTCCTCTGTCCATGGGATTTTCCAGGCAAGAATATTGGAGTGGGGTGCCATTGCCTTCTCCTAAAATCATTTCAGGCATCCTTATTTCTTATTTATTTATCATACCATGTAGTACTGCAAATATTTTAATTTGCTTTTTGTCATTTTTCAATTATTTTAAAATGATAGCTAGAGAAAAAATATAGACACCACATCCTGACCACTTCAGTTCTAAACAATAATCAGTATTCATCCAGAGTGCTCCGTTTAACCTCTGCTCATCACTCAGATAATTTCTTTCAATGAAAATTAATTCTAGAAGCAGGGTCAAGAATGAGGTTTTATATATATATATATATATATATATATATATATGGAATAACTTTGTACTTGACCATGAAACCAAGAACATTAAGTTATTTTTCATTGTATGTTTGTATGTACAGTTGACAGAATTTATGTGATATCTTTTTAGATATACAAATATATGACTAATTCTCAAATATTTCCCAAACTTGCTTACTTGTTACGGTATATTTTAATGAAGAATCATTATTGTTTTTGTTCAGTAGCTCAGGCATGTCTATCTCTTTGCAAACCAATGGGCTGCAGCTCACCAGGCTTCCCTATCTTTCACCATCTCCTGGAACTTCCTCAAACTCGTATCCATTGAGTTGGTGATGCCATCCAACCATCTTGTCCTTTATTGTCTCCTTCTTCTCCTGCAGTTCTCCTGGGTTCCCTTACCCTACTGCTCTCCACCCGGGTGCCCTTTCCCAGTAAAATCTCTTGCTTTGTCAGCACATACGTCTCCTCGGACAATTCATTTCCGAGTTAGACAAGAGCCCAGTTTCGGGCCCTGGAAGGGTTCCGCCTTCCTGCAACAAATGGCTACTCTGGCAAGGACTCTTCTTTGCTGAGACTGACATCCTGACCACTCGGGGTACTCAGGGGCCAGCTTGCCTGCCAATGGACCAGACCCAGTGGCCGCAACTGGGACCCTTTTTTCCCTGGTCTCCTCCTGACGCGGACAACTGGCCAGAGTGCCCCGACCAGTAAGGAACAAGAGACTTTATTGACCTCTCTCTCCTTCCCTCTCTCAATCCTCTCCTTAACCCTTCCTATCCTTCCCTGTTTTTCTAGTCCCCCGGTCCTGGATGCAGGAATCTGGTCGAAGGGCCCTCAGCCTGAGCTGAGGATTGGAGACTGATCACCTCCTCTTGGCAGAGAACTCGAATTCTGGTTCTGGTCTGGTCTGATTTCTGGTAGGGCAGAGTTCCAGTCCTCCCTTCTCTGGAGGCCCAGGGAAAAGTCCCGTAATGCCTGGGTATCTGTAGGTGGCAGGAGACGTCTGTAAGGCCACCCCTTTCGCCCCCTTCTCCCACCTCCTCCCCCTTCTTCTTTCAACCTGGCTTCCTTTCCTCCCTTTGAAATCTTTGATGTTAGTACTTGGATCTGAAGTTCTGTGTCTCTATAGGAGGTTTTCTAAGAGACTGTATTCTTATATTTAAGGGCTTCCCTGGTGGCGCAGAGGTTAAACCGTCTGCCTGCAATGTGGGAAACCTGGGTTTGATCCCTGGGTCAGGAAGATCCTCTGGAGAAGGAAATGGCAACCCACTCCAGTATTCTTGCCTGAAGAATCCCATGGACGGAGGAGTTTGGGGACTACAGTCCACGGGTAGCAAAGAGTGGGACACGACTTCACTTTCACTTTCACTTTCACTTTCACTTTCTCCTGCCTTCAATCTTTCTCAGCTAAATGGTATTTTCTAATGAGTCAACTCTTTGCGTCAGTTGGCCAAAGTATTTGAGCTTCAGCATCAGTTCTTCCAATGAATATTCAGGACTGATTTCCTTTAGGATTGACAGGCTCAATGTCCTTGCTGCACAAGGGGCTCTCAAGAGTCTTCTGCAACACCGCAGTTCAAAAGCACAAATTCTTCAGCACTCAGCTTTCTTTATGGTCCAACTCTCACATCCATACATGACTACTGGAAAAATCATAGTTTTGACTAGACAGACCTTTGTCAGCAAAGTAATGTCTCTGCCTTTTAATATGCTGTCTAGGTTGATCATAGCTTTTCTTCCAGGGAGCAAAGGTCTTGTAATTTCATGGTTGCAGTCACCATCTGCAGTGGTTTTGAAGCCCAAGAAAATAAAGTCTGTCACTATTTCCATTGTTTCCCCATCTATCTTCTATGAAGTGATGGGACCATATCCCATGATCTTCGTTTTTTGAATGTTGAGTTTTAAGCTAGCTTTTTCACCCTCGTCTTTCACTTTCATCAAGAGGCTCTTCAGTTCCTCTTTGCTCTCTGCCATAAGGGTGGTGTCATCTGCATATCTGAGGTTTTTTATATCCTGATAATCTTGATTGCAGCTTGTACTTCTTCCAGCCCAGCATTTCTCATGGTGTACTCTGCATAGAAGTTAACTAAGCAGAGTGACAATAAAAATCTTGACATACTCCTTTCCCAAATTGGAAGCAATCCATTGTTTCATGTCCAATTCTAACTGTTGCTTCTTGACCTGCATACATGTTTCTCAGGAGGCAGATCAGGTAGTCTGGTATTCCCATCACTTTAAGAATTTTTCAGTTTGTTGTGATCCACACAGTCAAGGCTTTGGCATAGTCAGTGAAGCAGAAGTAAATATTTTTCGCAATTCTCTTGCTTTTTCTGGGCCTCCCTTGTGGCTCAGCTGGTAAAGAATCTGCCTCAATGCCAGAGACCTGGGTTTAATCCCTGGATTGGGAAGATCCACTGGAGAAGGGAAAGGCTACCCACTCCAGAATTCTTGCCTGGAGAATTCCATGGACTGTATAATCCATGGGGTGGCAAAGAGTTGGACACAACTGAACGACTCTCAGTCTTACACTTGCTTTTTCTATGATCCAATGGGTTCTGGCAATTTGATCTCTGCTTCCTCTGTCTTTTCTTAACCCAGCTTGAATATCTGGAAGTTCTCGGTTCACTCACTGTTGAAGTATCACTTAGAGAATTTTGAGCGTTACTTTGCTAGTGTGTGAAATGAGTGCAATCATGCAGTAGTTTGAACATTCTTTGGCATTGCCTTTCTTTGGGACTGGAATGAAAACTCACCTTTCCAGTCCTGTGGCCACTGCTGAGTTTTACAGATTTGCTGACATATTGAGTGCAGCACTTTCACAGCATCATCTTTGAGGATTTGAAAAGGCTCAGCTGGAATTCCATCACCTCCACAGCCTTTGTTTGTAGTGATGCTTCCTCTAGTCCACCTGGCTTCATACTCCAGTTTGTCTGGCTCTAAGTGATTGATAACACCATCATGGTTTTCTGGGTTATTAAGATTTTTTTTGTATAGTTCTTCTGTGTATTCTTGCCACTACTTCTTAATATCTTCTGCTTCTGTTAGGTCCATAGCATTTCTGTCCCTTATTGTGCTCATCTTTGCATGAAATGTTCCCTTGGTATCTCTAATTTTCTTTAAGGGATCTCTCATCTTTCTCATTCTATTGTTTTCCTCTATTGCTTTGCACTGAACACTTAAGAAGGCTTTTTTACCTCTCCTTGCTATTCTTTGGAACTCTGGATTCAGATGGGTCTATCTTTCCTTTGCCTTTCACTTCTTTTCTTTCCTCAGGTTTGTAAGGCCTCCTTAGGCAACCATTTTTCCTTTTTGCATGAAGAATCATTTTACCCAACTATAACAATGAAATAAGAATATCCCATAACTTAAATTTACTTGTTACAAGTATTCAGTAAGAGATAAATTTATCAGAAATAGTAGCATAAATTAGAACATCATTAATATGTTATGTTCTAACATATGGTGGATGTGAAAGAGAAAATTGTTAACAAGTCGAAGAAAGTCATCTTGTCTTGGAGGAGCCATTACCCCAGGACCCCTTCATTTCTGTTATAGCTGTAACTACTTCAGAAAACTCTGTGTTTAAGTGGTCATAACAGAAATCAGCCTACTAAAGAATCACCACATATTCTGTTGAATTCATATTGTTAGAGACTAGAGGGGTAAGCAATGCCACATCTCAGGGCAAAGTATTCTCAGGAAAGAAATTTCCACATTTCGACATAAGCATCTTCACATTTTATAAAATCTTCTACTGTAGGGCTTCTCACACTCTGATGTGAATATTAATCACTTAGGGAATCTTATTAAAACAAAGATTCTGATTCAGAAAGCTGGGGTGTGGTCTGAAATTCCACATTTCTGACATCCTATTACAATAACAATGCTGTATATTATGAATTTCATTATTCCTAAATAGCTTCCTGGTTTGACTCTCTCTTAACATTATAAAAATAAATATTTTCTTGTAAGTTGGAATATAGAAATACTTTAAGATTTGTATTTTCAGAGTTTTATTCAAAGTATTTTTTCTCTGTTTCCTTTACACATAATTTATTTAGTCTGTGTATAACCATAGAGATGTGAGGTCATTCTCTGAATTCCAGAAAACAGTATCAAAAAATCTTACATTGGAAAATTTAAGGAGGGAAAACCATTAGAGAGATTAATTCTGGGAAGGCAAAAAGGAAAGAGTAGAGGAAACAAATTGCAAATCTTCTCATCTTAGTCAGTTCAACACTGTTCTCTTTAAATATATGTTTCATGAACATTCAACTTGATTCTGTTTGAGAATGAGGTTGGGAAACTTGGCATTTCACACACTTAATTTCACAATAACCGTGCAAGAGTTTTTAGAAGGAAAAAAAATGCAGTTCAGAGAGGTTATGTTACTTGATTAAGCTAAAAATTGAAAAACCTATCATCTGAAGCCAAGTCTTTTGGCTTTAAAATGACTGTCTCCATGGCTCTATTTTGGATAACAGAATGATCAGTGCCTCCAAGATAAACTTTGCCTGTTTGACAGCCTTGACCAGGGCATTTCTTTTTGGAACATCAAAGACAGTACTTTTATAGCTGTCCTAGGCTTAATTCACCTCTTTTATTTTTTTAATGAATTAATTTATTTATTACTTTGCAATATTGTATTGGTTTTGCCATACATCAACATGCATCCTCCACGGGTGTACACGTGTTCCTCATCCTGAACCCCCTCCCACCTCCCTCCCCATACCATCCCTCTAGGTCATCCCAGTGCACCAGCCCCAAGCTTCAAGGGACCATACAAACAGAGCACAAACTCAATGGAAATCTATTTGAATGCAATGAAAGGAATTCTCTATCTGGAGGTCACTTAAGCTTTAAAATGGGAATACAAAAGGAGAAAGGAGCTAAACCACGATAGATTTCCCCTTTTTTTGCTTATATTTCTGACTGTAAAATCTGCTGTTGGAAGGGAATAATTATCCATCAATAAAGGAATGGAATCAAGACAGAGTAGAATTACGTTGATATCAATACAGTTATAATCTGTGAAATGGACATGTGTGTGTGGATGCTAAGTTGCTTCAGTTGTGTCTGACTCTATGTGACCCTACTGGACTCCTCTGTCCATGAAATTCTCAGGCAAGAATACTGAAGTGGGTTGCCAGGCCCTTCTTGAGGGGATCTTCTGGACCCAAGGAAAGAACCCATTGCTCCTGCATCTCTTGCACTGCAGGCAGATTCTTTACCACTGAGCCACCAGGGAAGCCTACAAAATGGATAGTGATGAGTTAGTGACAAAATGATTAATTAACTGCTGGAGGTATTATTAGGACTTGTTAATTGCATCTGTCAATGTGACTGGATCACAGTGTGCCCTGATACTTGGTCAAAGGTGATTCTAAGTGTGGCTATATGACTGTTTCTGGATGAGTTTAACATTTGATTCAGAAGACTGAGTAAAGCAAGTTGCCTTCCTTAACGTAAGGACCTTGCCTATCTATTGGAGGCTTGTATAGAACAAAAACATCTCACACGCTAGTAAAGTAATCAGATCAGATCATATCAGTTGCTCAGTCCTGTCCGACTCTTTGCGACACCATGAATCGCAGCACGCCAGGCCTCCCTGTCCATCACCAACTCCCGGAGTTCACTCAGACTCATGTCCACTGATTCAGTGATGCCATCCAGCCATCTCATCCTCTGTCGCCCCTTCTCTTGCCCCCAATCTCTCCCAGCATCAGAGTCTTTTCCAATGAGTCAACTCTTCGCATGAGGTGGCCAAAGTACTGAAGTTTCAGCTTCAGCATCATTCCTTCCAAAGAAATCCCAGGGCTGATCTCCTTCAGAATTGACTGGTTGGATCTCCTTGCAGTCCAAGGGACTCTCAAGAGTCTTCTCCAACACCACAGTTCAAAAGCATCAATTCTTCGGTGCTCAGCCTTCTTCACAGTCCAACTCTCACATCCATACATGACCCCAGGAAAAACCATAGCCTTGACTAGATGGACCTTTGTTGGCAAAGTAATGCCTCTGCTTTTGAATATGCTGTCTAGATTGGTTATAACTTTCCTTCCAAGGAGTAAGCGTCTTTTAATTTAATGGCTGCAGTCACCATCTGCAGTGATTTTGGAACCCAGAAAAATAGTCTGACACTGTTTCCACTGTTTCCCCATCTATTTCCCATGAAGTGATGGGACCGGTTGCCATGATCTTTGTTTTCTGAATGTTGAGCTTTAAGCCAACTTTTTCACTCTCCTCTTTCACTTTCATCAAGAGGCTTTTGAGTTCCTCTTCACTTTCTGCCATAAGGGTGGTGTCATCTGCATATCTGAGGTTATTCATATTTCTCCCAGATATTCCTTTCTGGAATCTTGATTCCAGCTTGTGCTTCTTCCAGCCCAGCATTTCTCATGATGTACTCTGCATATAAGTTAAATAAGCAGGGTGACAATATACAGCCTTGTCGTACTCCTTTTCCTATTTGGAACCAGTCTGTGGTTCCATGCCCAGTTCTAACTGTTGCTTCCTGACCTGCATACAAATTTCTCAAGAGGCAGATCAGGTGGTCTGGTATTCCCATCTCTTTCAGAATTTTCCACAGTTGATTGTGATCCACACAGTCAAAGGCTTTGGCATAGTCAATAAAGCAGAAATAGATGTTTTTCTGGAACTCTCTTGCTTTTTGCAAAATCCAGCAGATGTTGGCAATATGATCTCTGGTTCCTCTGCCTTTTTGAAAACCAGCTTGAACATCTGGAAGTTCATGGTTCACGTATTGCTGAAGCCTGGCTTGGAGAATTTTGAGCATTACTTTACTAGCGTGTTGGAGAAGGAAATGGCAACCCACTCCAGTACTCTTGCCTGGGAATACCATGGATGGAGGAGCCTGGTGGGCTACAGTCCATAGGGTCCCAAAGAGTTGAACACAACTGAGCAAATCCTTAGTTACTAGCCTGTGAGATGAGTGCAATTGTGCGGTAGTTTGAGCATTCTTTGGCATTGCCTTAAGTAAAGTAATGCTCAAAATTCTCCAAGCCAGGCTTCAGCAGTATGTGAACCATGAACTTCCAGATGATCAAGCTGGTTTTCGAAAAAGCAGAGGAACCAGAGATCAAATTGCCAACATCCACTGGATCATGGAAAAAGCAAGAGAGTTCCAGAAAAACATCTATTTCTGCTTTGTTGACTATGCCAAAGCCTTTGACTGTGCGGATCACAAGAAACTGTGGAAAATTCCAAAAGAGATGGGAATACCAGACCACCTGACCTGCCTCTGGAGAAACCTGTATGCAGGTCAGGAAGCAACAGTTAGAACTGGACATGGAACAACAGACTGTTTCCAAATAGGAAAAGGAGTACATCAAGGCTGTATATTGTCACCCTGCTTATTTAACTTATATGCAGAGTACATCATGAGAAATGCTGGGCTGGAAGAAGCACAAGCTGGAATCAAGATTGCCGGGAGAACTATCAATAACCTCAGATATGACACCACTCTTATGGCAGATAGTGAAGAGGAACTCAAAAGCCTCTTGATGAAAGTGAAAGAGGAGAGTGAAAAGTTGGCTTAAAGCTCAACATTCAGAAAACTAAGATCATGACATCTTGTCCCATCACTTCATGGCAAATAGATGGGGAAACAGTGGAAACAGTGTCAGACTTTATTTTTGGGGGCTCCAAAATCACTGCAGATGGTGACTGCAGCTATGAAATTAAAAGACGCTTACTCCTTGGAAGGAAAGTTATGACCAACCTAGATAACATATTGAAAAGCAGAGACATTACTTTGCCAACAAAAGTCTGTCTCGTCAAGACTATGGTTTTTCCAGTAGTCATGTATGGATGTGAGAGTTGGACTGTGAAGAAGGCTGAGCACTGAAGAATTGATGCTTTTGAACTGTGGTGTTGGAGATGACTCTTGAGAGTCCCTTGGACTGCAAGGAGATCCAACCAGTCCATTCTAAAGGAGATCAGCCCTGGGATTTCTTTGGAAGGAATGATGCTGAAGCTGAAACTTCAGTACTTTGGCCACCTCATGCAAAGAGTTGACTCATTGGAAAATACTCTGATGCTGGGAGGGATTGGAGGCAGGAGGAGAAGGGGATGACAGAGGATGAGATGGTTGGATGGCATCACCGACTGGATGGACACGAGTCTGAGTGAACTCCGGGAGTTGGTAATGGACAGGGAGGCCTGGCATGCTGAGATTCATTGGGTCACAAAGAGTCGGACACAACTGAGTGGCTGAACAGAACTGAAGGGAAAATTTACTTTCTTCCTGTCTTCAAGCTTGGCCATCAGTCTTCTCCTGCCTTTGAGCTCACAATTATCCTGGAATTTGCTGAAACAGGTTTCAAGTCTTTGAACTGGAACTGGAACTATACCTACCAACTACAGGTTGTGAGATTTCTCAGCTTCCCTAATAGATAGATGGATAGACACATAGAGATCTCCTATTGGTTCTCTTTCTGTGGAGAACGCAAACTAATACAGCTTGTTTCTACGTTGACAATTTCAGGGCAATATTTATGTAAAGGGGCACACATGGGAATTTAGGCTTGCTTCATTTTACTTCAGTCTTTGCATTATTAAATTCTTCAGGTTCTCAAGGAGACTGCAATATTTGTATGTCTCTCAATGACTTAATTTAAAAATGATGGTTTGAAGTTATGATTTGAAGAATGCAGAGTATTTATATACATTAGCATGTATGGTTCCACAGCATGTATGTTTCTACTAATAGTTACTCATGATGTACTCTGCATATAAGTTAAATAAGCAGGTAGGCAAGCCAAAAAATGACTTCTATCATCAATTTTAGCTTATCATTGTGTTTTTTTTTTTTTTTTTCTGGTTGCACCACTTGGCATGCAGGATCTTAGTTCCTTGACCTGGAATCAGACCTGTCCCGCATGCAGTGAAAGCAGAGTCCTAACCACTCAACTGGAATTCCGTAGCTTGCTGACTTACACTTAGAAAATTTTAACATTCTAAGAGATTCAGCTCATCTCATGAGCACTGAATGGTTATCAAAAACGCCAAGACTTTAATAAAATTTTCATATTGCCTCAGCTTCCCCTGTGTCTGGTGCTAAAGAATCTGCTGCTAATGTAGGAGATTTGGGTTCGATCCCTTCAGTCAGGAAGATTCCCCTGGAGAAGGGCATGGCAACCCACTCCAGTAAAAAACAACTTGCAGTCAATCATTTTTATCTTCAAGTAACATGAGAGACAGATATTCCCATTCTAATGCTGTGTATTATACCATATGAAATCTCACTCCACTTTAGTCTTCACAGCATATAATTAATGTGACTAAATTGAAAAAAAAAATCACATTAATGTGTCACACTTCAAAACAATGGTGTTAGATGGCATTGTTAAAGTACTGTTTTTAAATACCCAGCTTCAATGTTGAAAAAAATAGAATTATACTGAGAAAAAAATAACAGAGAGAAAACAAAAGTGAAACAATAAGTAAAAATAAAACAGAAATGCTAATATATTTTGACCCTGAGCTGCTGCTGTTGTTGTTCAGTTGCTAAGTCATGTCTGACTCATTGCAACCCCATGGATTGCAGCACACCAAGCTTCTCTGTCCTTCACTATCTCCAAGAGTTTGCTCAAACTCCTGTCCATTGAGTGGCTGATGCTATCCAGCCATTTCATCCTTTGTCACTCCCTTCTCCTGTCCACGGTCTTTCCCAGTATCAGAGTCTTTTCCAATGAGTCAGCTCGTCGAATCAGCTAGCTAAAGTATTAGAGCTTCAGCTTCAGCTTCAGCGTCAGTCTTTCCAATGAATATTCAGGGTTGATTTCCTTCAGGATTGACAGGTTTGATCTCCTTGCTCTCCAAGGGATTCTCAAGAGTCTTTTCCAGCACCACAATTTGAAAGCATCAATTCTTCAGTGCCCAGCCTTCTTAATGGTCTAACTCTCACATCTGTACATGACTACTGGAAAAACCATAGCTTTGACTATATGGACCTTTGCCATCAAAGTGATGTCTCTGCTTTTTAATACACCCTTCAGGTTTCTGATAGCTTTCCTTCCAAGCAGCAAAGTGTCTTGTAATTTCATGGCAGCAGTCACACTGTTTAGTGATCTTGGAGCCCAAGAAAATATTACTGCTTCTACTTTTTCCACTTCTATTTGCCATGAAGTGATGGGACTGGATGCCATGATCTTTGTTTTTTGAATGTTAAGCTTTAAGACAGCTTTTTCACTCTCCTCTTTCTCTTATTAAGAGGTTCTTCATTTTCTGCCATTAGAGTGGTATTATCTGCATATCTGAGGTTGTTGATAATTCTCCTTGCAATCTTGTTCCAGCTTGTGATTCATCCAGCCAGGCACTCTGCATGACGTAATCTGCATATAAGTTAAATAAGCAGAGTGACAGTATATAGCCTTGTCATACTCCTTTCCCAGTTTTGGACCAATCTGTTGTTCCATGTCTGGTTTAAATTCTTATTTTGACTTGTGTACAGGTTTCTCAGAAGCCAGGTCAGGTGATCTTTGTTCCCATCTCTTTAAGAATTTTCCACTGTTTGCTGTGATCCACATAGTCAAAGGCTTTAGCATAGTCAACGAAGCAGAATGGGCTATTATGATTCTTTACTGTCTGAGCCACCAGGGAATCACTAGTCTATAGCAATCATTAATTTATTTTCTGTCTCTAGAAATATGTCTCTTATGGACATCTCATATCAGTGTAATCAGGAAATATATATTGGTATATAACTGATTGCTTGCGTTTAGCATATAGTTGTAACTGACTGCTTATCCTTAGTGTTATGTTTTCATGTTTTTTCATGTTTGTATGGCTATATCAAATATTAATCCATTCTCTGATGAATATATGAGTTTTTTCCACTTTGGGCTATTATGAGTAATTGTGTGGTGAATATTCATGGATAATGTTTGGCCTGAACATGACTTTTTAATTCTTCAACTATATATAGAAATGACATTACTGGTTTATGTGGTGACTATAGTCAAAAATTGAAGTTTTTACCAGAATGACTGTAGTGTGTTATATTCCAGCAATGTACAAGCTTTCCAGTTTCTCTGTATGCCCAAAAAGTCTTTTTACTGCCTGGCTTTTTGACTAGAGCCATTCTAGAGGGTGTAAAATGTGTTTTTTTGTGGTTTTAATTTTAAATTCTCTGATAGCTAATTATATTGACTGTCTTATCATGTGTTTCTTTGCCATTTTAATTCTACTTTGAAGAAATGTCTATTCAGAGTCTCTGCCTGTTTTTAAATTTGGATATTTGTCTTTTTATTAATCAGTTGTAAGTTTTTTATATATCAACAATAAAAATTTCTTATCAGATATATTATTTGCAAGTATTTCCTCCCTTGCTTTGTGTTGAAAAGTCTTTGATTCAATATTACTCTCAAGATTTGTGAGGAGATAGCTGTAAACTATACCAGGGTTTTTAAATTTAATTTTTTTTTGAAGTATAGTTGACTACAACATTGTGTTACTTTGAGGTGTACAGCAATGTGATTCATACACACACACACACACACACATATATATATATAAAATCAGATGATTTTTCCATATAGGCTATTTCAAAGATTGAGTATAGTTCCCTGTGCTATTAAGTCGTGTTGTTAATCTGTTTTATATATAGTAGTGTATATCTGTTACTCCCAAATTTCTAATTTATCCCTTCCCCCCACCCTCTCCACTCTGATAGCTATAAGTTTGTTTTCTATGTCTGTGAGCCTATTTCTGTTTTGTAAATAACTTCATTTGTATCATTTTTTATATTCCACATGCAAATTATATCATATGGTAATTCTCTTTGTCTGACTTACTTCATTTAGTAAGATAATGTCTAAGTCCATCCATCTTGCTGCAAATGGCATTGTTTTATTCTTTTTAGGGCTGAGTAACATTCCATTCATATTCTATGAATATATAACCCATCTTATTTATCCATTCATCTGTCAGTAAACATTTAGTTTGTCTCCATATCTTAGCTATTATAAATAATGCTACAATGAGCATTGAGGTGCATGTATCTTTTAGAATTATGGTTTCTTCCAAATGTATGCCAAGGAGAAAGATTATGAGATCATTGCTTGCTAAGTTGCTAAGTCACTTCAGTCATGTCCAACTCTGTGTGACCCCATAGACGGCAGCCTACCAGGCTCCCCCGTCCCTGGGATTCTCCAGGCAAGAACACTGGAGTGGGTTGCCATTTCCTTCTCCAATGCATGAAAGTGAAAAGTGAAAGTGAAGTCTCTCAGTTGTGTCTGACTTAGCGACCCCATGGACTGCAGCCTACCAGGCTCTTCCGTCCATAGGATTTTCCAGGCAAGAGTACACGGAGTGGGGTGCCATTGCCTTCTCTGATCCATCCCCATTACTTCATGGCAAATAAAAGGGGAAAAAAGCAGAAGCAGTGACAGATTTTATTTTCCTGGGCTCCAAAATCAAGTGTGGATAATGACTGCAGCCATGAAATTAAAAGATCCATGATCCTGGGAAGGAAAGCCATGACAAACCTAGACAGCGTATTAAAAAGCAGAGACATCACTTTGCTGAAAAAGATCTACATAGTCAAAGCTATGGTTTTTCTAGTAGCCATGTACAGATGTGAGAATTGGTCCAAAAAGAAGGCTGAGCACTGAAGAATTGATGCTTTCAAATTGTGGTGCTAGAGAAGACTCTTGAAATTCCCTTGGAGAGCAAGGGGATCAAACCCGTCAATCCTGAAGCAACCACCCTGAATATTCATCAGAGAACTGCTACTGAAGATGATTCTTCAATATTTTGGCTACATGATGCAAAGAGCCTACTTATTGGAAACGGCCCCGAAGCTGGAAAAGATTGAAGGCAAAAGGAAAAGAGGGCGGTAGAGGATGAGATGGTTAGATACCATCACCAACTCAATGGACATGAGTTTGAGCAAACTTTGCAAGATAGAAGACAGAGGAGTCTGGCCTGCTGTAGTCCATGGGGTTACAAAGAGTTGGACGTGACTTAAAGACTGAACAACAACAACAATTCATCAAATGGTGCTACAGAAAATTAAGTATGTTTTAGGTAGGTATCATTTACTAGAAACATTCAGAGCAACTTATAATCACAAATTAACTTTACTCCAAAGGGAAGCTTAGCTTCAGAAAAATGTATCAATCTTCCTTTATGTTGCCCACTGATTTAATATACAATCAACTTTGCAGATTTCATAAAAATGTTATAAAAATTAGAAGATTTTTTTCCTATTTTTATTTTATAAAATATTTATACCTGTTACTTTTTTAAACTGGTATCTTTTACTGTTGCTAATAGTACATCTAAACATTGTTATCATTAGTTACAATATACTTTTATTTACCCTCTGTGTAGAGGATTTTATAAATATAACTATAAAGTTGATTTGCAGCATATTGCTTCAAAGTAAATGCATATTATTTGTAGAAGTAAAATAATTTATCATTACTTTACTAAGGTACTAACATGATCCAGAGATTTCCATATATATCAGCTTCCAGCTACTTTAATAGTCCTTGCATGGATGTCTACTTCAACTAAACACACAATTTTCCATCCATTCATCCTACCTTGTCTTCTTTCTACTAGGGATTGGCACCTTGGTTATCTATCTCTTCCATCTAAAAACTGGGTATCATTCTTGACTCTCCCTGTACGAGAGGGACAAATTTCTGACCCATTTCTGACAACTTTCTTTTTGGTAACTCTAGGATCTTCCATTTTCATTCTTATCCACTAACATTATTTTCATCAGAATTATCCTCATCATTCCTCTACATGAGTGCAACTGATTAAGAGACATTGGGAAACATACCTCCTGCCTCCAACCCATGCCCATTCCATAGTAGAAATTAATTTTCAAAACGTAAATCTTATCTTGTCACTGTAATAGTACTTCAGTGGCTTAGTATTTTTCTTATAGTCCTAAGTACATAACCGTTGGATATTATTGGGCTCACTCTGCATGGAGAACTCTTCTTCCTCTTCACTTAGCTTAATGTCTCAGCTTCAAATGTCACTTTTTCCAAGAAAGCTTTTAATCTGAACCTATAACTGCACCTACCACTGAGACTAAAACATGTATTGGAATTGTAGTTTTCTATTTACCTGTGCAGTTTTCTTTATGAACATTCCTCAAATAAAATATAGAATATGCTCCTTTGTTCACTACACCTCCTATCACTTACCACAGGAGTTAGCAAATTTTATAGATTAAAATTTTATAATGAATGTGTAAACAGATGAATGTGTGCATTTGAACTTGGGTGTGTGTTTAAATAGACCTATAGCTGTGTGTGTGTGTGTGTGTTTCTTTAGCACACAAACATTCAATAAACCCCAACTCTGTGGACTTACCAACTTCTTATCTTTACAATTTGAAACAACATAAAATTCATCAGTTTTGTTTTTATATTATTACCTGAATAAAAATTAGAAATTGTATTTTTCTTAGCTAATGTGTAATCATGTTATATTTTTGGAACATTTTAATAAATTTCTATAATAAAGCAAGAAAGCTTTAGTTGTAAACATGAGTATGAAGTCTTTTACAGCTGTGTCATTTAAAAGATGCTCCAGAACATTCAGAATTACAGATTTCTTCATCAAAAATTTAGGTAGAGGGAAAAATCATTGAAATATGAAAGAACTAATAAGAACTTATTTTTACTTTCTTTATCATGCAAATGAGAGATCAAAATTTTAAATCATATCCTATTCTCTGACAGACAATAAGTGCTTAATTGAAATATAAACTCCTTTGAAATACCTTTATTGCTTATCTTTTGTTCCTCACTGGTATCAAATAAAATACACAGAGGGAACATACTTGGCAAATCAATTGTCAATGTTAGATAATAAGTTCCGTTATGTCCAAATTTAAGTATTAAAATTTAATGCATCCATTACAAAATTGCAGAGTTGTAAGAATACTAAGAAAGTTGATGCCCATAACTATGGTACTTACATGAGACTTATAATTTTGAGAAATAACACAAGGCATGAAAAGACTTCTAGATGCCTTTCATATAAAGATTTTGCTAATTATTTATGCATATTAGGCATTTCAAAAGAAATTTGTATGCTAAATTATTTTGAAAATTGTCTTCATATATCATTTCATGAAAACAACTTTTTTAATTTTTTCAATGAGTTATTAGACCAAAGGAGTAATCACTTTGAAATAAAGCATTAAGAAATTAAAAAATGAACATTTTCCAAAAGATACCAGAAGCATTTCTTTAAAAATCTAAAAGGATTTTATCCTATTACTGTGTACTTTATCTTTCAAGCAAAATGTTTTGAAATTTATTTTCAATATGTTCTTGTTTTATTCAGTTCTTTTTTACTAGTATCTTGATCTTTTTTTAAATTGAAATGTAGTTGATAAAGGATATTACGTTAGTTTCAAGTGTATTACATAGTGATTTGACATTAACATTATTACAAAATGATCACCACAATAAGTTTAATAACCAGTTGTCTTCATACTGCATTATTACAATATTATTAACCATATTCCTTATGCTGAATACTATATCTTCAAGGTTTATTTGTTTTTTAACTAAGTAAGCTACAAAAGATGGACTCTGCTGAATTCAAAACTTTCCCCTTCATTTTGTTAACTAAGTGATGCTTGGTAATTAGTTTAACCTGTCTGTTTTTCATTGTTCTCATCTGTGAAATGGAATAAATAATAGTATCTACCAGGAAAGCTGCTAATACATTAAATAAATTAATACAGATAAAAGTGCCTAAAACATAATAGATACTCAATTCTTATCATTTGTTGCTGCTTTTGTTTCATTACATTGCTGAATTTTAAAAAAATTAATAGGACAGATACACAAGGCTGGGTTTTTGCTCAGTATTGGATACCCATTCTATGTTAGGTATAAAAATAATAACTGCATAGCCAAACAAGTTGAATAGTAGCATTAGTATCTTATAAAATATAAATAAGTATGGTTTTAATTTAAAAATACTTTGAACATTCTATTTTTAATAACATTCTTATGAGGCCTACTGTTTATTTGGTAGTGAACAGGAAGGAGGTATGCTACTGCTAAGTCACTTCAGTCGTGTCCAACTCTGTGTGGCCCCATAGACGGCAGCCCACCAGGCTCCCCGGTCCCTGGGATTCTCCAGGCAAGAACACTGGAGTGGGTTGCCATTTCCTTCTCTGAAAAGTGAAAGTGAAGTCACTCAGTCGAGTCCAACTCTTAGCGACCACATGGACTGCAGCCTACCAGGCTCCTCCATCCATGGGCTTTTCCAGGCAACAGTACTGGAGTGGGGTGCCATTGCCTTCCCTGGGAAGGAGGTATAGAATTGGCAATAAACAGAAGATAGCATGGGAAAGTGGTTCAGAGTGCTACTTCAGGAATTGAATACTTCAGGAAGTATCTCACTTCTGTCGCTTGTTAACTATATGTTCTTGACCTCTGTTTAACCACCTGTAAACTCGGAATAACCAGAGTTACTATTTAATATGTTCTTGTTAAGAAAGTGTGTTTTTATACTAGGTCAAAATAAATGCTCACTGTTACTACTTTGATTGATAAATTAATGAGGAAAACCACAAGCTGGGAAAAACCACAATAGACCAACAACATATAATGGTTTTGATTTCTTAGTTGAAGTGTCTTTCAAATTCTACGTTAATCTATTTAATATAAATAGCTAAAGCAATCACCGCAGCTACACAGGTGGCGCTAGTGGTAAAGAACCTGCCTGTCAATACAGGAAATTTGGAAAGCTCAGCAGTGGCCACAGGATTGGAAAAGGTCAGTTTTCATTCAAATCCCAAAGAAAGGCAATGCCAAAGAATTTTCAAACTGCCACAAAATTGCACTCGGCAACCCACTCCAGTGTTCTTTCCTGGAGAATCCCAGGGACAGGGGAGCCTGGTGGACTGCCGTCTATGGGGTTGCACAAAGTTGGACACGACTGAAGCGACTTAGCAGCAGCAACATACTAGTAAAGTAATGCTCAAAATTCTCCAAGCCAGGCTTCAACAGTATGTGAACTGAGAACTTCCAAATGTTCAAACTGGATTTAGAAAAGGCAGAGGAACCAGCGATCAAATTGCCAACATCCGCTGGATCATAGAAAAAGCAAGAGGATTACAGAAAAACATCTATTTCTAATTCATTGACTACTCTAAAACCTTTGACTGTGTGGATCACAGAAAACTGTGGAAAATTCTTAAAGAGATGGGAATACCAGACCACCTGACCTGTGAGAAATCGATATGCAACTCAAGAAACAACAGTTAGAACCAGACATGGAAAAATGGACTGGTTCGAAATTGGGAATGGAGTACATCAAAGCTGTACATTGTCACCCTGCTTATTTAACATACACAAGTAAATCATGCAAAATGCCAGACTGATGAAGCACAAGCTGGAATCAAGATTGCTGGGAGAAATATCAATAATCTTAAATACGCAGATGACATCACCCTTATGGCAGAAGGTGAAGAAGAACTAAAGAGCCTCTTGATGAAAGTGAAAGAGGAGAGTTAAAAAGCTGGCTTAAAACACATTCAAAAAGCAAAAATTATGGCATCTAGCCCCATCACTTTATGGCAAATAGATGGGGAAACAATGGAAACTGTGACAGACTATTTTCTTGGGCTCCGAAATCACTGCAGATGGTGACTGCAGCCATGAAATTAAAAGATGCTTGCTCCTTGGAAGAAAAGTTGTGAGCAACTTAGCATATTAAAAAGCAGAGACATTACTTTAACAACAAAGGTCTGTATAGACAAAGCTATGGTTTTTCCAGTAGTCATATATGGATGGAGAGTTGGACCATAAAGAGGAGGAGTGGAGGGCAACACACTCCAGTATTTTTTCCTTGGAGAATCCCATGGAAAGAGGAACCTGGCATTTTATGGTTCATAGGGTCGCAAAGAGTCGGACACAACTGAAGTGACTGAGTATGCAAAGCAATGATGATAAAATAATTCTGTTCATATGCGTTCTCACCACAAAAAAGAAAACAAGAGAAAACAAAACAAAAAACACAGAGTAGGAGGTAACATTTGGAATAATGGATATCTTTGTTTGGATCAGTTCAGTTCAGTTGCTCAGTGGTGTCCAACTCTTTGTGACCCCATGAACCACAGCACGCCAGGCCTCCCTGTTCATCAGCAACTCCCGGAGCCCACCCAAACCTATGTCCATCGATTCGATGATGCCATCCAACCATCTCATCCTCTGTCATTCCCTTCTCCTCCTGCCCTCAATCTTTCACAGCAACAGGGTCTTTTCCAATGAGTCAGCTCTTCACATCAGGTGGCCAAAGTATTGGAGTTTCAGCTGCAACATCAACCTTCCAATGAACACCCAGGACTGACCTCCTTTAGGATGGACTGGTTGGATCTCCTTGCAGTCCAAGGGACTCTTAAGAATCTTCTCCAACACCACAGTTCAAAAGCATCAATTCTTCTGTGCTAAGCTTTCTTTATAGTCCAACTCTCACATCCATACATGACCACTGGAAAAACCATAGCCTTGATTAGACGGACCTTTGTTGACAAAGTAATGTCTCTGCTTTTGAATATGCTATCTAGGTTGGTCATAACATTCCTTCCAAGGAGTAGCGTCTTTTAATTTTATTGCCATGCAGTGATTTTGGAGCCCAGAAAAATAAAGTCAGCCACTGTTTCCACTGTTTCCCCATCTATTTCCCATGAAGTGATGGGACTGGATGCCATGATCTTAGTTTTCTGAATATTGAGCTTTAAGCCAACTTTTTCACTCTCCTCTTTTACTTTCATCAAGAGGCTTTTTAGTTCCTCTTCACTTTCTGCCATAAGGGTGGTGTCATCTGCATATCTGAGGTTATTGATATTTCTCCCGGCAATCTTGATGCCAGCTTGTGCTTCCTTGAGCCCAGCGTTTCTCATGATGTACTCTGCATATAATTTAAATAAGCAGGGTGACAATATACAGCCTTGACGTACTTCTTTTCCTATTTGGAACCAGTCTGTTTTTCCATGTCCAGTTCTAACTGTTGCTTGGATATTGATTGTTTAGAAAAAGTAATACATTTTTCTGATTTGATAATATTACCTGTAATATTAGATAATATTATCAAATTTACTGATTTGATAATATCAAATATGTGATTTGATAAGAATGCCATTAGTATTATCTACTAACAAAGTATTTATAAAATTCCACTTGGCTTCAGTGTATATCTTTACAAAATGGTTATATAAAAGAATGATTTTTTTATTAGAACATGCTGTTGCCTAATTTGTTACATGTGACGAAGGTGAAATTTGGGGAAACAAAAATGTAGAGCAAGCTTAATGCTACTATAGAATATATTCTGTGAATTTGAATCATCCATCATACATCTGAAAATAAGAAAACTAGGAGAATCACCTGGTGAATAACTCAGTAACTTAATCAAAGTGACGGTAAAGAAACTAATAATGAACTGACTGTAAACCCTACAAATAGGTACAGATAGTTGGTTGGGATTTGTGAATTTAGGAGAGATTTATATTACCACGGTGATGATTAAGAGTTTGTAGAAAATATTGTTGTGGGTTAGAGTTTGTCAAGTTTAGTTATTGAGGATAGTGACAATAGCTTAGTTTTTCTGGATATAATTTCTTATTAAAAAAGTAGCATTAACGTTGAACTTCCCTAGTGGCTTAGTGTTAAAGAATCTGCCTGCCAATACAGGAGACATGGATTCAATTCCTGTGTTGGGAAGATTCCTTTGGAGAGAGGGGCCTGGAAGGCTACAGTCCATGGGGTCACAAAAGAGTCATACATGACTTAGCAACTTAACAACAGCAACAACAAGTTATCACTGTTATCACTGTGATGATCGTTGCTTTGAGACAAGTCCCTTCCAGACTGCGTATGGCATCACCTGGAAGAAACAGTCATATCTGCACTGCCTCTTATGAACCACTAGGTTTGTTGCTACAAATAGGACCATTTCAGCCTGTTACTCAACATAAGGACCTAGAAAACAACATTACAATAGCCCCCCACAGAGTGTACTAATACCTGTTACTTCTGGGTTTTGTTACCTATTTCCTTTAAGGAAATTTATCATCAGACTAAGAAGCAACACTTAAGTCCAGACAAATAGGAAGGAATAATTTCCCCAAATATGAAACTATTTGTCATAGTATTCCTCTGATGTGAACATTATTACCAAGGAGATGGAAAAATTGCAGTACAAAGAGATTAATCGTCTAATGACACATGAAGCCACAAGCTGGAGAGGAAAGATCACCCAACTCACTGATTCTCACAATCAATAAATTAAAAGAAAACCACTGAGTGCTTTTCCTATATGACGTATCTATTGCAACTAATTAGTACTATTCTACTTTGCAAAGTTTAAAGCATTTTTTGAGTCCTTGTCAGTTAGAAAATTAGTGTTTAGTATTATTAGAAGATATAGCTTCCAGGAAACTCATGACAAAATATTCCACTGCAAATTATTCTTCCTTTTCTTGGGGTTACCAATGAGCTGTGCATATGGTATACTAGTACAGAAAATAGTAGAAAGGAATCCAAATACCACTTTTCTAGTCCCTTTCCACAAACCTATATATTCCAGTGCACAGCTCCATTAAAAACCTGACTGGTGTGTATGGCTTATGCATTAAGCTCAGGGAAAACATTTAACTACATATGTGTGTGCATGCATTCATGCTCAGTTGCTTCAGTCATGTCTGACTCTTTGCGCCCCTATGGACGATAGCCTGCCAGGCTCCTCTGTCCATGGGATTCTCCAAGCAAGAATACTGGAGTGGGTTATCATGCCCTCCTCCAGGGGACTTCCTCACCCAGAAATTGAACTTGAGTCTCCTGCAGCTCCAGCATTGCAGGTGGATTCTTCACCTATACAATACAAAATATAATTATAAGGGATAAGTTTATAAATAAAAGGAAATTTATCTTTATGACAAAGCAGATCCAGATCAACTCTCCTACCCAGATACATCAAGAAGAAGGGGAAAATATGAGACTAGTCAGATTTTTCTAGATTCACTTACTGTATGGATTAAAAAAAAAAAAGTGGAAAATACAAAGGAAGGAGAGAAATCACATGAGGATAATTATGTATTTAAAATGGAATAGGGAGTCTATGTTACTTTATTAATGCTATAGAAAAATAGTTTGTTAATATGCAAATCCTGCTGGTCCTAAGATCAACCATAAACTTGACAAGACTCAAAAAAGCTGTTGTAATCATGTTTATGGTTTATTGCAATGAAAGAAAACAGAGTAAAATCAGCAAAAAGAAAAGGTACTTGGTGTGAAGGCCAGTAGAAACCAGGGGCAAACTTTCAGTGTCCTCTCTCAGTGGATTCACAAAGATTGCTCAATTTTCCTAGCATCTATGTATGAAGTAGGCTTCCTTGGTGGCTCAGCAGTAAAGAAATCCACCTGCCAATGCAGGAGATGTGGATTTGATCCCCTGGATCATGAAGATCCCCTGGACAAGGAAATGGCGACCCAATCTAGTATTCTTGCCTGGGAAACCCCATGGACATAGGAGTCTACTGGGCCACAATCCATGGGTCTCAAGAGTCAGACACGACTTAGCAACTAAACGACAACATGTGAAGTATTGCCAACCAGGTGAATGCACCTGAGTCTGGATGTCCAGGTATTCTGAGAGGTTCAGTCAAAAAAATGATGGAAATTAATTGAACTTAAGTCTAAGCCTCCTTTGGAAGCTTCATGCCATCTATAGACTCCAAATTCTGGTATAGTTACATCAGATATATTGTCATCTAGGTGGAGAGAAGTATTCTTGCTGCTTCCTCTTCTGTTTCTTTGCAGAATCCTCTATTTATTATTTACACTTAAGTCTTTTCACGTCTTACAGATTTGACTCTTCCTGTTATATTGTAGTTATTTTCTGGCATGGTATCAGCATTTTGAAATGATGAATATACATCAAGAGGATTCTGTTCTTCAGAGTTAATTTTCCCTGTTCATTTTTCTTTAGACTTTAAAAGCATTCTCTTATTCATGATGCCAGAAAGCCCGCTACAGTGTTTGAAGTTATTGAAGAAAAACATATTAAAGCAGAGTGACAAACAGTGACACACCAAAGTGAAGCTGTCAGATAGGAAGTCAAAAGCCAAGATTAAGTAGAGACTGAGAAACAAAGTTATAACCAGCTTTAGATATAACCAAAAAAAAGAGACCAAAATCAAAGGGTTCAGAACAATGTTTTTCCTCTTGCTGCTGGAAATGCTATCATCTTCACACAAACATTCAATTAACAGCATAATGACAGTAGTTGAGGGGTATCTAAGTCTGGAAATAGAAACTGGAGTTCTGTGTGTTCAGTTTAATAAGCCTTCAGAGTTTTAAAATAATATTTCAATGATAATCCAGTTAACAGAAATATCAAATTATGCAAACAGGTCTCACTCTCTCAAACTGATTATTTTTCAAGCTATTTTTCTACCTGAGGGCTTTCAGTGCACCTTAATAGTTATTTTGCATACATGAAGAAAAGCATTAATTATTTTAAAGGGATAAATTATATTAATTATTTTATTATAATTATCAATATATTTGATAGTTATTTGCCTTGAAGCATATAAAACAACAATTGATTAGTAAAGTGGTAGAATTTGTCTCAAAATTGAATTATACAGCAAAGTCATGAAATTGTGAACAAGGAATATGCATATGTGTTACCATTTAATCAAAAAATTTAGTGGATCATCTGAACTATGAAAGTGAAAGTATTAGTTGCTCAGTTGTATCTGACTGTTTGTGACTCCATGACTGCAACACACCAGGCTTCTCTGTCAATGAAATTCTCCAGGTGAGAATTACTGGAGTGGGTTGCCATTTCCTTCTCCAGGGGATCTTCTGAACCCAGGGATTGAACCTGGGTTTTCTGTATTGCAGGCAGATCCTTTACCACCCGAACCACTAGGGAAGCCCTCTCTGAATTACAAGACACATCATTAAGAATGAATAGAACTACATTAAAATCTTGCTTCTAAAACTTACTATGTGTGTGATTTCATGACTATTGAAGTTCTAATTTTCTGTCTCTTCTTGATGAATAGGAGAAAATAATGTTAGCCTTTACAAAGTTACTGCTGCTGCTGCTGCTAAGTCGCTTCAATCATGTCCGACTCTGTGTGACCCCATAGACCACAGCCCAACAGGCTCCTCCATCCCTGGGATTCTCCAGGCAAGAATACTGGAGTGGGTTGCCATTTCCTTCTCCATTCAAAGTTACTGAAAGGATGAAAACGGAAAATCTATGCAAAGTGACTATTAAAGTTACCCAGCTTATAGGTAAGTCTCAAAAAACAGTACCTGTGATAGCAGAACACATTTACTGCCTACATACAATTTAAGTGTTCTAAGTAATTCATAGGAATTAAGACAATTTTCACAATAATCTAGAACTTCTGACACTTCACTGCTTCCTGAAAGTACCTGAAGTAAAAATTAAAAGATAATCGTTTCACACAAAATCAAGGGTGTTTATATCAATAATCATTTAATTAGCTCTTAGCAACAGAGAGTTACAGGTTCATGAACTAGTACGACTCAGTTCAAATTCTGGCAGATACTTATTCAATGAAGGAAGTGAAGCAATTTATTTAGCTTTCTTCTTGTCATAAATTATGTGTAACAGAGTGATGAGTGAATACAGTCACAACTCTATCGTTTCCTGATGCATTGTAGGTACTCCATAAGTGGTAGTGGATGATGTAATTATTACCAGTAGATGCTGGGACCTGAGTGCATTTATCAGCATATTAATAAGGGTATTGAATATTGTAGGGCAAGATAAGTACATTAGCAAATAATGGTACAAGAAGGTGGTAAGGAAAAACATGTTTGGAATAAAGGAGAAATACATGTAAAAGGGTGCTTCCCATATGGCTCAGTGGGTAAAGAATCTGCCAGCAATGCAGGAGATGCAGTAAACACCAGCTGGATCCTTGGGTAAGGAAGATCCTCTGGAGGAGGGCATGGCAACCCCCTCCAGTATTCTTGCCTGGAGAGTCCCATGGACAGAAGAGGCTGGTAGCCTACAGTCCTTACTGTCAACCCACTCCTGTATTCTTGTCTGGAAAATCCCGTGGACAGAGGAGTCTGGTGGCCTAGCATAATGTCACACAGAGTTGGACAACACTAAAGCAATTGAGCACACACTCACGTGCAGATAAGAGGATGGGAAGTTCTACTGAAGGGACCTTGGTTAGAAGTTAGGATATCAGCAAAATTCTAGACACAAGAATAATTACAGGATTTGACAGACTCTGAAGTGATTGGGGAACTTTTTGTAGTTGGGAAAAGCAAAATTGGATGGACGTTTGGCAAGATATGCAGCAATAGACACAGGCAGGATGTAGATCAGAGAATCCCTACAAGGACATACTGAAGACTCTATCCTTATGGGCATTTATGGACTGTTGATGTGTTTTTAAGTAGGAGATAACATAATAAATATTTATATTTTCAAAAATGTATGCCTTCCATGTAGAAGCTGCATTTTCAGAGAGGTGAATGATGAAAGATTGATAATAGAGGCAGGAAGAAAGCTTAGCTGAGTAAGGGGCAAGAACCTGGAATTTCCCAATGATTGTAGTAATAAAAAGAGTGAAAAAATGTGTTTTAAATTGTGCAGAAATACAGCCAAAGTTACTGGATTAACAAATGATGAAATGTTATAGAGAGGAGAACTATTCTAAGATGGACCCCCAAGTTTCTGGTGTTGATGGGTAAAAGCAGGTTGTACCACTCACCACCTGAGTGACTTAGCAGATGCATGCTAGAGAATAAATAAGTGCCTAGACATAGCAGCAGACACATATATATATAGCTGGGGAGGTAACTAGTTACAATTGGCTGTGTGCCTGCAGCTCTGGCCAGGAAACACAGCTTTGTGAGTCATCTAAAAATATTGAATAGAAAAGCCACTAAAGAGGATTCAGTCTCCTTGAGTTTGGTGATAAGAGAGAGAAGAAAATTTACAATAATGTTCAGTGCTGAAATAGTGCTAAGGTACCACTGAATGCTAATCCAAACCTAAATCTCCTGATGGAACTGTTCCTACTCTTACACTCTTGGACTGTACCTTTCTTAGATCTATGTGGCCTATCAGAATACAGTTCTCTGGAAAAAATAAATGGATACTTTTATTAATTTCCTACTGGCATTTAACATTTTGGCTTGAAATATGGACTTTATACAGAAAGTGTTTTTGTATTATCTGTACAATGTTGTCTTGAAATGAGACACATCTTTCTAATGTAATTTCCAACTACACTTTTAATACTTCAGTGTATCTGAAAAGCAAGTGTAACACAACTGCCTCAATAACCGATTTGGACCTCAAATTGAAACAATTATTGAAATTAATATTAACCAAAAAAAAAAAAACTGGAAAATTTGGGATGATTTGGATAATCTAAATCCAAAAAAAGTGAATATCAGTCTGCTTTTTTTCCTTTTAAAACATGTTTAAATAAAAAGTGTGATCAGATCTATTTTCCCTGTGCAGAATGATGAGCTATTTTAAGGACACTTCTAATAACTTAGTCATATTTTTATTGGATTCATGTTCACAAGTGGCTGAGTGTTGATCTCCTTTGGATATGTACCAGTGAAGTTAAAGACTTCTAGATCCTGAAGATGTACATTTTAAGTTACAGAAATGCTACATATCACAGAAATCATGTCTTAATCTAAATAAGTATCTTAAAATGTCCTGAATATCTCTTTAGGGTCATGGCCATAGTTTTCCTTATCACCTATCACCTGTAAAGCACCTACTATCTGTGAGACATTTTAACCATATGTATACAATTCTCACAGCAATTTTATCACATCTGTTTTCCATATAACATGATGTAAAATACAAGAGGTGAAACTAAGTTACTTAGGGCCCCCATGTAGTAAAAGGCCAAAATACAAGCCCTGTTTCCAAAGTTCAAATTATTTCTATTATGTCTTTAGCTTGCGTGTGTGCTAACTGACTTCAGTTGTGTCTGACTCTTTGTGAACCCATGCACTGTAGCCCTCCAGGCTCCTCTGTCAATGGAATTCTCCAGGCAAGAATACTGAATTGGGTTGCCATGCCCTCCTCCAGGAGATCTTCCCCAGCAAGAGATGGAACCCACGTCTCCTGCGGCTCCAGCATTGCAGGCAGATTCCTTAACACTCAGTCACCGGGGAAGCCCATTATGCCTTGTATGCACTTCAAATGCAGCTTATCTCCAGTAAATCTGATCCTTCTCAGTAGATTAAATAATATACACTGCTATACACGTACAATCAACCAGAGCCCTGAGGTATCTCAGATACCTATATTTCTCTGTATTCTCAAGTCCACTTTATGAACAAATCATGATATTTATTTAACCTTCTTAGTCACTGTAGAATACATCTTTTCATACTTGATGTTTTAGGGTATAAGAGTGTCCTTATGTCTTTTTTATTTTAGTATTATTATCTTCTAATTGCTGTCTCCTTAATAAAACACTATTTCACTCTATTCTTCATACTTTTATTAAAATAATCTTTATAAAAATACCACTTCATTTCTTAAAATTATGTATTTGTCCCTATTGCCTTGAGGATAAAGTCAAACACTTTAACATGGCATTCAAATTTCACCATTTCTAAACTGAACACATCATTCTTTTTTGCCTATTGTCTTGAGCCCCAAACCTACATGATCCAGTCTCACTGACTACTTAGCTCATGTGTAGTTTCATGACCTGAAGTTTTATTCTTGCTGTTCTGTCTATCCAGAGTGTGATCTCCCCATTCTTTCTCCCTGCACACATCTACTTCAGTTTCGACTCCAGCTCAAGTTCTATCATCTGCAAAACATTTTTGCCCCATCCTTAGCTTCAAGGGGAAGTAGTCACTCACTCTTATTTGCATCATAACTTTTCTAAAGTTATTTATAAAGTATTTTATATCTGTCCTAGACCAATCAATTGTACATTTCTTGAAATGAAAATTTTGTTATTCTGACTACCTAGTAGAATCTTTGGCCATGGTAGCAATGTGTTACATGTTCTTGAATGAATTAATTAAAATGTCTTTATTACAGGTCAACCTCAATTTCATTATTCTTTCTGTAAGAAAATTAATCAGCATGATCTCTAATTCTTTGGAAAATTGGTACATGTAGTATTTATTACAAATAATTTTTGCATGCTCAGGACAATCATCAAGATGAGTGTGTCTTGAATCCTTTATTTAGGAATGGTACAAGCCCTCGCTATAGTCCATGGGGTCATAAAGAGTTGAATATGACTTAGTGACTGAACAACAATAACCATATAGTTACTACACAGATATGTCCATTACAAAAGAAAATATAAAGTAGTATAACATAATGTAAGATAACAAGGCTGGTATAGATAGTTCAGTTCAGTCGCTCAGTCGTGTCCGACTCTTTGCGACCCCATGAATGGCAGCACGCCAGGCCTCCCTGTCCATCACCAACTTCTGGAGTTCACTCAAGCCCAAGTCCATCGAGTCAGTGATGCCATCCAGCCATCTCATCCTCTGTCGTCCCCTTCTCCTCCTGCCCCCAATCCCTCCCAGCATCAGAGTCTTTTTCAATGAGTCAACTCTTCGTGTGAGGTGGCCACAGTACTGGAGCTTCAGCTTTAGCATCATTCCCTCCAAAGAACACCCAGGGCTGATCTCCTTCAGAATGGACTGGTTGGATCTCCTTGCAGTCCAAGGGACTCTCAGGAGTCTTCTCCAACACCACAGTTCAAAAATATCAATTCTTCAGCTCTCAGCTTTCTTCACAGTCCAACTCTCACATCCACACATGATCACTGGAAAAACCATAGCCTTGACTAGATAGTAGATGAATAAAATTATTATCAGTAGCAAAAATAATAAATGTAGGTTACATGATAGGAGACAAGTCAAAGTGAAGGTCTCTTTGTTGGAGACATTACCATGTAATCATGTATATTTTCTTGTAAAACACAGATTAGCCAGATGGAGATATAAGGAGAGCAATATTGATAGAAAAATAAAATCAGAACTGGGAAAGAAGAACATGGTGTCGATAGGAATGGAAAAAGTTCTAGTAAGACCACATAGATGTCCAATGCACTGGAGTGAAAGATAAGTTCAAAAAGTTTGTAGGAATAATTTTGGAAAGTCTTGCATTGTAGGGTCAGGAGTTAGATTTCATTTTGAACATGTGTAAAAGCCATCAACAATATTGAATCAAAATGCTGATGCAATTGTGTTTTTGCTTTGAAATTAATCTCTGCTGAGTAGAGAAAGATGGAGAGAAAAGTAACAGGAAGCTCAGTGATGTTAGGAAGCAATTGCAATAGTCTGCAAGAATTGGACTTCCTTGGTAGCTCAGATGGTAAACAATCTGCCTGCAATGCGGGAGGCCTCGGTTTGATTCCCTGGTCAGGAAGATTCCTTGGAGAAGGGATAGGCTACCCACTCCAGTATTCATGGGCTTCCCTGGTGGCTCAGATGGTAAAGAATCCACCCACATGCAGGATCCCTGGGTTGGAAAGATGCCCTAGAGGAGGGCATGACAATCCACTCCCATATCCATGCCTGGAGAATCCCCATGGACAGAGGATTGTAGTGGGCTACAGTCCATGGGGTCTCAAAGAGTCAGACACTACTGAGTGACTCAGAACAGTGCAACACAAACAAGGATTATTAGGGCTTATGTGGCACAGTGAAAATGGTAATATACAGGGCAATTGTAGAAAATTATTGGAATTGATAAGTTTGAATGTATGTTGAATATGAAAAGTGAGAAAAAGTAAAGGTACAATGACTTCATGTCTGTCCAACAACTATTGATAATTTATAAGTCAGACACAGCATTACCTCATTGATATAGATAATGCTATTATCAAAACCAAATATATAAGAAAAATGAAGAATTGAGATTGAACAGTAAACTGAAATTTTAATATTTTGAGTTGTTTCCACAGGATGCTCATGTCAAGTGAAAAATTAAAAAGTGAGGTCACAACCAATTAATTTAGTCTATGGCATTTAATAGCACAAGTTGTAATTATAGGACTTAAAAAAATGGCACTATCTACACATTTCATTTAATTAAACAGAAGTTAAAAAAGACATTGTATTTGAAGTTCTACCAAAGAAAGCAGCATAAGTTATCATTAAGTTTCATAGCATATGTTCTTGATAATATTAATATTTATTTCAAATTTTTAAACAAAAATATATTAAAATGTGCATAAAAAATATTTAAGAAAAGTCTGAAGCCCCATGACAAAGATTTCTACCTAGTTTAATAACTACTGTCTTAGAAGAGGTAATAAGAAACTGAAATACTATGGCATAAAAAATGAAGACCTCTCCCAACCTTTCTTCACAGAGTATTGCAAGTTTTAAGACGTCTGTATTCTGTTTTGGTGACAAACCCTAAGAGCTATATTTTGTCCATACATTTAACCATTAGGCTATGTGTTTCTGACAAGGAGGGATCTCTGTCCTCCACCCACATACACCTTACTGTACTGTTTTGGGATCCCTTTCTTGTAACCAAACTAAAAGCCTATAACACATATTATCTCTGTTATATATCGATCTGCCATCCCCTCCCTTTTTCTGAAAGAAATATTGTCTTATATGTGTTTGCCCATTTTCTTGTGGTTTTACTACAGATCCTCCATATGGAAAAGTGCTGGTATGGAAATAAGAAACCAAAAGACGTAGTCTACTTCTGGGTCACTTGAGTGTGCATGTGAAATACACATATGTAAATATAATGTGGAATTCCATCTTTTGACATACTAGTTGATATATTTTATGTGGGATAATTCATACAAATAATGCTGGAGCTCACCATCCATTGACTCAAATATGTTCATCATTTAAATGAGAAAGTAACAGAGAACTAAAACACTCCACTTTTATCTTGAATTTTAAAATATAGGGCTTAATTCCATTACAGATATATGCATCTAGGATTCAAAGCTTTTTTACTTGCAAGAGTTGAGCTCTAGGGATGGAAAAAAAAAATGTCATAGAGTTTGAAAACCTTGATTTTGCAGTATCAAGGGCAAGTTAATGGAGGATTAAGGATATGTTGTAGTTAGAGCCTCACAATGAGTAGGGACACTTTTGACTGCATTTAGTAATAATTTTCACACTTTACAAGAAAGAGAAAAAACTAAAAATAAAAGAGCACTGCATGGACTCAGGAGAATTTTGGAAGAGAGAACATGAAAAATTAGATTGGAAAACCCCTCTGAAGTCTTTAGATTTGAGTTAGAAAGAGGTAGAAAACAATAGGGCTTCCCAGGTGGTGTTAGTGGTAAAGAACCTGCCTGCCAATGCAGGAGGCTCATAAGAGACTGCTGTGATCCCTGGGTCAGGAAGATCCCCTGGAGGAGGGCATGTCAACCCATTGCAGTGTTCTTGCTTGGAGAAGCCCATGGACAAGAGTCAGACAGGATTGACTCTTGTGGACCTTAATCAATAGTGTTGCAAAGAGTCAGACACGATTGAAGCAAATTAGCACCGAGAAAAGGGTAGAAAGATTGTTATTTGGAGCACTGTCTAAGAGATATAGGAAACTTTGGCCCATTATCTTCTCTCCACTTTTCAGTAGAATTCTGGGGATATAGCTGTATGTGTGTGCGTATGTTTGTGTGTGTGTGAATATGGAAGGGAATAGAGATTGTGGTGACAAGCCAATTTTGAATCAAGGTTTGAAATAAGATTAGAAATTTTCTAGTCTTTGAAGGCTGACTGGAAGGAGGATGCTTCTATGTTCACATATAAAATTTTAACATTAATCCAGTTGAGTGAATATCAAGAAATAAAACATCAAGACAATCCTGAGAAACTTCGTTCTGTAAAAACATAAGTCCTTGAAATATTTTGCTATTTTAAGTCACATCATAAACCACAGACCTAGAATAAACCAATTGGTGAGAATGCCAAAATATCTCTCTCTGATCCAAAAGCCAATCACAATTATTCCTGCTTCTCTTAGAGCCAATCAAAATTCTCAGTTTCTATGTTCTGTAATGTACATAAGACCTGTGCCAATGCTAACTGGAACAGTTTTTCAAAGGTAGGCCCCCTTGCCCAGCTAGTTTAATAAGTTATTTTTATTTTAATTTGTTTCATTATCTTGATGTTTCTTTTCTTGAAAGTATCCCTGGCTATCTCAGGCAGACTACCTGACTTAGTATAAACACATACTTTCTTAACAACATTTAAAATAGTAACTTTTTTAATTCAGAGTTTAAAGGTGGGAAAGCAGAGCTCAAGACTGTACAATTCACAAAAGATGGAAGGGGGATGCTTATCCCAAGTTACTCAATTCCAAAAGTAGCACTCTGGATCTCTCTTCCATGCTTTCTTCTGTTTATTGCCAATCCCACATCTCCTTCCTCTTCAAATTCATTGTTGGCTTTCAGTAAGGAAAACAGGCAGCTCATGCTCAAAAGACTCACAGTCCATGATGGCTTTTGGGGAAGAGTTTTTTAAAGGCAGTGTAAGGGAGGGAATCATGGGATTTAGGATCAACTCTTGGACCTCCTTCTGAATGGCTGGTGGTGAGAGAATAGGGTGGCATTTTAGGGGTCAGTAGCATCAACTTTCTGGTTCCAACCAGTCTGAGGGCTACCTGCTGGTGGTCAGCTTGCAGTCAACACCCTGCATGGTGGACAGGGTTTTATTGTCTTCAAACTAACTTATGATCAGACTTACCTTTACCTTTGAAGCAAAACTGGGAGTCCTGGTGATTGATTTATTGTTAAAGTTATAGCTTCCTGCTGGGCTGTCCTATCTTTGTTTCTGCATTCTTTACTTCTTCAAGTACACGCTGGTAGGGGAGTCACAGTGGATTTTCACAGCCTCTTTCCCTGTCAGCAACAACTGAGGACACAGAGGGGTCTGTCACACCAGGAAGGGCCCTATGTGGACCCACTTCATTTTGGGAGTGTATTTGCAATTCCTTTTTTAGCCTTAGAATGTTACATATCATGTAACTTTTGGGTAACATGGGTTGAATCCTCGGGTTTTTGTGTGTGTGTGCATTTTTTTTTTTTCCATAGCCCTGTTTTTTTTTTTTTTTCTATCTTTACTTGAGACAAAATATCTCAAAAGTTTTTTTCTTTTTTAATATCCTTTTCTTTGGAATGTTTTTGAAAGCTGCAGGAAACAGCCTAAACATGCCAATGTTATTAATTTTTTCTTCTATCTGACTCTAACAGCTCAAGCACATGGCCTACTTTCCAACTTAACAGCAGCAAACAATTTGACTATTTTGCCACCCACCTCCTATTGTACACTCCATGTTTTCCAGCCATCAATACCTGTGTCCTTGCCACCTACTTCCTGATTGCCTCCCCCAAACCAAAATATTCCTTTTTAAAAAAATATGTGTTTCTGTTTGCTTATTCACTTATATTTTAGATTTTTAATTTAACCTTTTTTAGCGTGCACCCAGATCATCTGGGGAGCCTGCTAAAATTCAGATTTTGAATCCGAAGATCTGGTGGAGGGCTTGAGATCTGACATTTCTAAGAAATTCCCAGTTGATATCAGTATGACCAGGACAAGACCATGGTTTGATTAATTAGATTCATGCACCATGCTGCTTCTTTCTACTAATTATTCTTTACAGGTGTTTCCTATTTAAGATAGCCAAATTTACTCTGGCTTGTTTAAATAAAAAGGAATCTATGGTTTAACCACATGCCCAGGGGAACCTGGAGGATTGAATCAAGAGACAATAGTCTGTTGCTCTAAGAAAAAAATCCCCAAATAATCCACAGGACTCACCCATCTAAAGAACTGCAGCCTTTGCCAAGATCAGGCAGAATATTAAATCTGTTACCATAAACACTGTTTCCCAATCTTGTGCCTCTGCAAAAATCAGGAAGCTGCTATCTAGCTTGTGGTTTCTAAATAAGACCACCTCTGTCATAATCTGTAACAGCAGAATGGATTTCCACTCCCTGTGCCTCTCAGTGCATAAATAATAATGAATCCAAGTTTCACAAGAGTGCATTGACAAAACCTATATAGCTCATCCTCCTAAATAGCCACAGCTTGATTGCAAAAAGAGTATGAAATATTGTTTTTATCTTTCTTCGTTCTTCCCTCTAGGAGCCTGGTGTTGAGGTGTGGTAAACACGTCTTCATCTAGCACAGTCAGGTTTTGCAAGAGATAGACAATCTAATAACTGCTCAGGTGGGTAAGATAAGAAAGAAAGGAGAAGAAGATCCAATATATTGACATGTAGCTATTTCCTGTATTAATATAAAATAATAAAATAATTAATATAAAATACTTTTAAATTCAAACTGAGATACCTATATTTACAAATTTAAAAAACAAAAAGGACAAGAAAGTCTTTTACTCAAAATAAAGAGTAGTAGATGGGTTTCTTATTTAAATAGAGCAGGTTAAAGGATTTCTTCCCCGATGACAGCATATTGCCAGTCAAGATTTTACAACTCTATGTTATGTATTAAATCTCTAGATTATAAAGCTAGAGATTTTATAACCTTTTGCTAAATAACTGACATAATTTTAAAACTTGTAAACTCCAGAAATGTTAAAATATTTATCTTATGTGCTAGGTGTTAACGACCAAAATTTGCACAGTTTTACCCAGACAAGGGGAGCTATGAAAAACCGATAGTTGTTTTATGAGTTATTCACAGACATTTCCATTAGCTTTGGGCCCCAAAAAGATTATAAACGTGAAACAGAAATATATCCTGACATTCAACATTTTAGAGTGTTTCATTCTTATTTTTCTTTCCTTTTTTTTCCATTTTTGTCTTTGATTTTACAAATAAAAATTGCTTCATTTGATAAAATGAAAGTGAAGTCACTCAGTTGAGTCCGACTCTTTGCAACCCTGTGGACTGTAGCCGACCAGGCTCCTCTATCTATGGGATTCTCCAGGCAAGAATACTGGAGTGGGTTGCCATTTCCTTCTCCAGGGGATCTTCCTGACCCAGGGATGGAACCCAGGGATCGAACCTGGGTCTCCCGCATTGGAGGCAGATGCTTTAACCTCTGAGCCACCAGGGAAGCCTCATTTGATAAAGGTTGTCACTAAACCTGAAAGTATCAGTAGAAACCCAGCAAACTGTTAATTGCTCAGATTTACTACTGATTAACATATTTATCAAATAATGCAGTTGTTGAAAATTTGGACATCAGTTTTGAGATTTAAACATTTTGTAAATTTCCTTTAAGTCATAGTCATATTTTATTTTTATAGAAGCAGCTGCATACTGTTTACTACCTAAATTGAATACGTTGGCCATTAAGTTTTGCATGTTTTACTGATTGAAATGAATATATTAGTAGTTAAATTTGCATTTACACTGATTGCCCTGAATATTGTGCAAATGTATATGTTGTTAAATTTAAAAAGTATATATATCTTAGTAACTACTTCTATTAAGGAGATTCAGAGCCGATAACTTAAAATTAACCCAGCCATGAAGATTTTATTTGTCATTTATCTCTTAATCTGTTATTAACATGAAATATTACTCTGTTGTTTTTAAATGGTATTATTCATCATTAAAATTTTTTTTCTTTTCTTTTTTTTTGTGATGAGTGCTTGATTGCTTTGGGTTACAAAGGTCAAAACCTCATTGGCAATAAATTTTCTTTTGTGATTAATATTGATAAATTGGAGATATAAGGTCTAATGCTTTAACTCTTTTGTATAATACAATTTAAATGAATTTTTATTAATTTAATTTCTATGAAAATATGACTTGGAAGGATAGAAATTCTATTAATTTGGTCACTAGCATGTGCCAAGTTATCAAAAATATTTCTCTTCTTAATTCTCTTGGCAGTTGATGTCGTTTCACAGATAAGAGAAACTCAGAAATGTTTACATAAAGTCACTGAAATCTGTGCACCATGTAAGTAGTGGAGCTTGAACTACAATCTGGAACTATCCAGATTCAAATGCTCTAATTTCTACTCCATCATTCATGCCCTAAACTAAAAAACTCTTTTTAAAGAGTCAAATCTCTGTTACTTACCAGGTTTATGTGGTACGTATTTCTCATCTCTGTGTCTATTTCTGAAATTAAGATAATAGCTATCATTTCTCAGTCAGCTCTGTAAGGTGAATGAAATAGAATAAATATAGGCTTTTTGAAAATCATAAAGCACTCTATTATTTTAAGGTATCCTGAATATATTTACTAGTCAATTATGATTTATGTCATAATATAAGAACACATGAGGAACTATGCATTAAGCATGAGAAGTTGAACTTACTATGTTCTCAGGAGTCAGTGAATTTAAGAAAATTAAGGGGAGCAATGATTTGCCTGCAGCATGATGTTGCCATGTTTGCCATGATCTTTGGCATTACTATCTTCCTACACACTATTTTCCTTTATTTGGAACTTCTCTTATACTCCGTATTATTTTGCTTATGTCCCTTTACCCCTAGAAAGACTTCCAGTCAATTCTCAACCTGCTTTATCCCCCTGTTCCAGAAGCACTGTGTGCATTTATATTCCTGGCATTTAAGAAACTTTCATGTGATTGTTATTCTCTTTGTCTATAACTCTTGCCAGTGTGAACGTCTCTGGTACACGATGAATGCCGAAAAGTATTACCTGAGTAAGTGAGTTTGACTGCCTCCACCTATAACTGTTGTTCAGTCACTAAGTAGTCTCCAACTCTTTGCAACCCTATGGACTGTAGATCACAAGGCTCCTCTGTCCATGGAATTCTCCAGGCAAGAATACTGGAGTGGGTCGCCATTTCCTTCTCCAGGGGATCTTCCCAACCCAGGGACAGAACTCAGGTCTCCTGCATTGCAGGCAGATTCTTTACCATCTGAGCCACCATCACCTACTTTTTTTTTTTTTCTCTCTTCAGGGTTAACCAAAGGACATACTTTGCTGTCTTTACATCTCCTATAGTTTGCTCAGATTCATGTACACTGAGTTGGTGGCACCATCCAACCATCCCATCCTCTGCCACCCCCTCTCCTCCTGCCCTTGGAAATGCCTATCCAAGCATAAGGGTCTTTTCCAATGAGTTGACTCTTTGCATCAGGTGGCCAAAGTATTGGAGCTTCAGCTTCAGCATCAGTCCTTGCAATGAATATTCAAAGCTATAATTAGGTGGTGTTTATTCTTTTTGTTTGCCTTCATTGTTATATATTTTGTTGTGGCAAAAACACATAACATGAGCTCTATACTCTTAACAGATTTTTAGGTGCACAGCACAGTATTAACTATAAGCACAATGTCATACAGCGGATCTCTAGAACCTTTTCATTATGCATGATTGAATCTTCATACCCTGAGCAATCTTGTCAGGAAAATAATTTATGAGTAAGAAAATTCAGTATAACATTGGATGCAGTGCTGTGCTGTGCTTAGATGCTCAGTCGTGTTTAACTCTTTGTGACCCCATAGACTGTAGTCTGCCAGGCTCCTCTGGGATTTTTCAGTTAAGAATACTGGAGTAGTTTGACATTTCCTTCTCCAGGGGATCTTACTGACCCAGGGATCAAACCTGAGTTTCCTGTGTCTCATGCATTTCAGGTGGGTTCTTTACCTGCTGAGCCATCCAGGAAGCTAATATTGGATGAGTCAGATTTCTTCTCTTTTTTTTTTTTTGGTAAAACACTTTGCTATATAACATTGCCCAATTTCACAACTGAGCATATGTCACAAATCAATATTTTAATATATATATATATATATATTATATTAATACTAGGTAAATATAGATATACACAGACATAAATCTATATATATATTATATACATATATATATATGTGTGTGTGTGTATGTTTTAATTTCCAAAGCCAAGATACATTATATGATCTGTTGAGAATTACAGAAATGCATTTTGGGGGTGAGAAAATAGAAAATTTTAAATATTGCAAGATATAGTTAAATAAATTCCTATTTATTTTATAGTGACAAATAATTTAATTTTCCTTTTCAAGGTATTTTATTTATATTCTGTATTACATTTTAATTTATAGAATAGTTCTATTTTACAAAGTTAATATGTCATACCATGAATTTACCACTTAAAATTTCTTCGAAAATTTATATTAATTGAGATTAAATAGTGAGGCAGTGAGATTAGGAAATGAAAAAAAATCTATAGTTAAACGTTCAACTGTTGTCAATAATGACTAAGGCATGATTAATAAACTGTACTACATTTAGAGCTCAATTATGAAAGCTGGCAACCTAATCAGGAAATCAAGCTTTTCAACCTGTAGTGCAGCTTAAAACTCAGCAATTGTAACTTCAAAGTGTTCAGCTGAACTAGTGAAATTGGTGGTTGAATTATCAAATGTGCAATGCAATTAGTTAGGTAAGAAAATCCCATGGTGCTATAATATGGACATGAATCAGCAAAGACTCCTGGTGATTGCTAAATACCTGACTACTTCCTCAGTAACTATAGTTCTTGAACAATTCTATAAATAAATGTGGAAATGAAGTTTAATGAAATGAAATAGCGAATAAGAGACAATCTTTGTTAAATTTGAGAAAATTGGTAAAACTTGAAAGTAGCTGGATAATTTTCTTTTAAATATGCTATTGATCTACTAGACTTCCTAGTATTTGCTGCATATTATTCTTGTTCTTTAAAATACTTTATTTTTGTTAAATATCTTCCCTCTAGAAATTTGCTCAAAAGATAAGTCTTTTCATCCAGAAGAATTAATCCAAAGGAATACAGCATTTGAATCCCTCATTTCAATACTGATTAGCTATACCAGGTATAATTTACAGACCTCCCACAAAGTGTAAACTTTTAAAGACTTTTCTAGATGAATGACTAGCTATATGATTTATAATGGAGATTTGAAAAAGAATTCCTACAGATTGAAAATCCTGCATATAGAAAATTTCACTTGTATATAAGTTTGAAACATACAACACTATATCTAAAATTGCAGGCAGGAAACATAGAGAAGTCTATCTGTGGACATGTGGAAATTCAAAAACTGTATGATATGTTTTCTTTCACTTCATAAATTTATGTTTTCAGGTTCTACACTTGAGGAAAAATTTCCCACTTTCAATTGGATTATTTAGCTATCAGGTATCAGTGTTTTTTCAGCTGACACAAAATTTTATAAATTTTGAAAAAAATTATAAAATCATCTTCATATGATCAAGGTACAGATAAGCACACACTGTTTTTAAGAACGCTAATGTTTTATAGTAATTAATCATTTGTTGTGTTAACCCTTCCAAAAAAATAATTAATCATTTGAAGATATTGTCACAAACTGCGTTTTAAAAGTCCTTATGAAGCATGGAAATTCAGAGTCAGAAGAATTTTTTTTTGGCCTTTCCTCTAAATCTCTAGTCTGGGAAACAAAAATTCAAATGCCTCTGATATCTGGGTGGATCATATAAAAGAGTGAAATTTGAAGACACAGTAGGAACTGATGTGACTTCTGAAAAATTATAGTAGATCTGCTTTAAAAGGATAAGCAACCCTCATCCAGCTGAATGTTTCCATTCAATCCAATAGAACATGTGGTTTCCATGCTGCTGTTTTTTCTTGAGTGAAACCAGAAAAACATATTTATTTTAAACTCATGAATTAAGTATTGAATTGTAAGTCACTCAGTTGTCTCCAACTCTTTGCAACCCTATGGACTGTAGCCTGCAATTCTCCTCTGTCCATGAAGTTCTCCAGGCAAGAATACTAGAGTGGGTTGCCATTTCCTACTCCAAGGGATCTTCCAGACCCAGGGATTGAACCCAGGTCTCCTGCATTGCAGGCAGATTCTTTACCATCTGAGCCACCATTGCCTACTTTTCTTTTTAAAGAAATAATACAGTGCAGTCCCAATACAGTAAGTACAACTGCTGTTTACAAATTTTCCTCTAAGTGGAACATTATTATAAGTGTCATCTTCTATTGACATAAGAAAAACTCTGACAGAAGTTTTTCCTTATCACAACTAAGAATTCTAAAAAAAAAAAAAAAAAAAAAAGAAAAGTCAAAAGATGGTTCAACTCATTGTTTTATTTTTAAATGGGAAAACTGAGACCAGAAATTTCGGTCGTTCACCCAAAGTCATGGAGTTGTTTAATAAGAAAGTGAATTTGCTCAGTCGTGTCCGACTCTTTGCGACCCCATGGACTATAGCCCACCAGGCTCCTCCATCCATGGAATTTTCTAGCCAAGAGTACAGGAGTTGGTTGCCATTTCCTTCTTCAGGGGATCTTTCTGACCAGTGATCAAACCCTGGTCTCCTGCATTGTGGGCAGACACTTTACCGGCTGAGCCACAGGGAATCCCTCACGTTTAATAAGAGGTTCATGGGAAAAAAGGCAATGAAACCTACCATATGAGAAAACTAATGGTGGATGCCCTCATAGGTGTTATAATATTTCCTTTTAAAACAATTTTGTGATGTCGATACTCTTAGCCACAGTTTGCAATTGAATACACAGCTTCAGTTCTGTTGCCCATTACTACACAGCTACTAAGAAGCAGACTAATGATCCAAACCATTCAATTCCTAGCCTAGGTCTTTCCATATTTTCCATTAAATCATATCATTAAAAATAAGTAGGTTTCTATCCTATAAGAAATCAAAAAATCTCTTTGGAAAAAAACTTCAGATTAGGGTTCTTTATATTTTGTCCTCTTCACTAGTCATATTGATTAGTATTTATAGTAAATGCAGCTGATATGATGTTGTAAATTATGATGGCCTTTTGGTTATTTCAGTCATCATCTGATAGAAGGCTGTAGTACTGATCTTTAGTTAAACCTGAAGAGATAATACACCTATTTCCTGCTGGGTGCAAAAGAGATAGATAGACATTTGAACCTAGTTTCTCCAAAACAGGCCTCAGCGTGCATTGCTACCAAATTCATCTTAGTCACTACAGGGCATCGTAGCTGGGATGCACACAAGAGAGTCTCAGCTGACAATAGACACCAATGAGAATGTGCCCACCAGTGCAGCTCCAGCCATTCTCCCTGCATTTGGGAATTACTGCCCAATATGACAGAAGCTAAATATAATTAACAAACCTTGAGGGTTGACATATATTTTTAGTAATGGTGCCAGTCATCCAAATTAAACAGATAGTAGGTGAAACCAAAATACAGATAAAAGAACCAACTTGCAAATGTATTTATTAAACTTGGATTTATGATGTACTTGTAATAGGGTTTAAAAATAGAATTCATATGCCAGTGGTATCCAATGTGTTAAAAGTTAATTTTAACACATTTGAACAAATACACTTATGACAACTTATCTAAATTTGGCCACCCTACTTAGTTTATCAAACTTCATTATTTGTTTCCTTCCTTAGATGTAACAATTTGCAGCACTTTGTTTAATACATATAAGTAGCCTCTCTTTTCATATTAGAATCCAGATGAGATGAAGGCAGAGGCCTTGTGAAGCTTGGCACAAAGTTTAATAAAGAATAATGAATTAATAATGCAAAATGAAACATGGAAGTTGCTAGGGAATAAAGAAATATTAAATAATCATTCTTAATCTGAAAGAGTTCAAATAGTGATAGGTATATCAAAACTAATAAGAAATTAAAGTTGTCCACTAAGAAAAGCAAAGTAATATTTTAGAATTTTCAAATAGTTGAAAGAAAAAAATGTACAGGAACAAGTCAGGAAAGGGAAAAGGGAAAACAAGCAAACTTGTATGAAATTAGTTCTTTTAAACTTTAAGTGGCAAGGGGTGATGGGAAAGAATAGAGTGAAAATATTCTCCATTGATCCAGAGTAAATGGGAAGTCAGGCATGGTAATGGGAAATAAGCATATCTAAAAAGAAGCTACCATTCAAGAATAAATCATAATCATGAATCTGTTTCTATCACCATATGGTATTTCTCTCCATCTGGCTTACCTCAATTAGTATGATAATCTCCAAGTCCATCCATATTCCTAAATAGCATCATTTCATTCTTTCTTATGATTGAATAATATTCCATTGCTTCAGTATCCTACATCTTATTTATCAATTCATCTGTCTGTGGAAAGCAAGACTTTCGTTTCCCCTAGTTACTAAGGAGCCTGGTATACAATTCTTTAAAATTTCACATTCATTGCCTCCTTATAAAGCCATGTCTAAATGAAAAGCAACAAGTTATCCCATCAACTAGTGTCTTCTTAATTCATGAGTTATGTGCAAGATTTGTATATAGAGAAAATGAATATATATTTAACCTAGATTCGTAATCACTGTTGGCTATAGTGGCCATGGAAATATACCACTCAGACCTCCAACTGAAGGAGCTGTGATAGCAACCACTGCACTCTGAAATTCCTCATGATGTTTGCACCAGGCAGTGCTCATTGACTGTTTCCAGCCCATGTCTGGAAACAGCAGTAATAGTAAATCATGCCTATTCCTAGGAGATAAGTACTCTTTCAGAAGGACAACTGTGGCTCAAGAAATCTCCACCAGCCTTGCCAAACTTCTTTTAGAACTGCATGGCAGTCTAGGATTTTCCTACTCACCCATCCGTCTCTCTCTCCTTCAGAAGGGTCAGACCTGCATTAAGTATTTGCACCTTCCTCAGATGCCCCAGGGTCCTTTCATCTTGTGCCTCCTCAGCCTTTCTCCTAGTACATCTCTTGAATGTGTAATCCCACTTGACTTCTGCTCCTTTGGGGACCAGGACAACCACATCAGGCTTCTTCTTTATGCTATCAACATCAATAATGATTGCTGGACAGCAAAAAAATAAAACAGATATTTTATATGATTTTTCTCATATGGAAAAATGTTTTGGGGATTTCCTGTTAAGCACGGTGGTATAAGTATTTATCTCTGCTCTCTACTAAAATTCTTCTATGATGGTCTCAGTTGAATTAAAGACAAATAATTATAGACAACAACAGAGTGAATGATAAAGTAACAGAAGATGAGAAATGTGAACAAAACTTTAGAAATTAAAGTGCATTTGTGGTAGTGTTGGCTTAGTTGCTATGTCGTGTCCAACTCTTGTGACCCCATGAACTGTAGCCTGTCAGTTTCCTCTGTCCATGGGATTCTCCAGGCAAGAATACTGGAGTGGGTTGCCATTTCCTTCTTCAGGGAATCTTCCCAAACAAGGGATCGAACCCGGGTCTCCTGCATTGCAGGCAGATTCTTTACCAACTGAGCTATGAGGGAAGTCCAAAATGCATTTGGGGGAGTGGAAAATGAATAGAGTGTAGAAAGCAACATCAAAGAAAAGCAATCTCTTTACTATAGGTTTCCATCTATAACAGAAAGTTGTTAATAGTTAATTCTTTGGGCTATTTTTGGAGGAAGTGATCTAATTCATGTCAATGACCTAGAAATTACAGCCTTCAGTCAGTTCAGTCAGTCAGTCATGTCTGACTCTTTGCGACCCCATGGACTGCAGCACGCCAGGCTTCTCTGTCCATCACCATCTCCTGGAGCTTGCTCAAACTCATGTCCATCGAGTCAGTGATGCCATCCGACCATCTCATCCTTTGCTGTCCCCTTCATCTCCTGCCTTCAGTCTTTCCCAGGGTCTTTTCCAGTGAATCAGTTCTTGCATCAGGTGGCCAAAGTTTTGGAGTTTCAGCTTTAGCATCAGTCCTTCCAATGAATATTCAGGACTGATTTCTTTTAGGATGGACTGATTTGATCTCCTTGCAGTCCAAGGGACTCTCAAGAGTCTTCTCAAACACTACAGCTCAAAAGCATCAATTCTTCAGCACTCAGATTTCATTATAGTCCAACTCTCACATCCATACATGACTACTGGACAAACCATAGCTTTAACTATATGGACATTTTTCAAAAAAAGTAGTGTCTCTGCTTTTTAATAATCTGTCTAGGTTGGTCATAGCTTTTCTTCCAAGGAGCAATATTCACTCACAGTAAATATCCAATAAATATTAATTGCTTTTAAGTTGTTATCAATCTACCCAACTCAAAAAATAACTAGTTTCCCTACTAGGCAACTGGTATTTAAGTAAAATATATAAAATCTCATGAAATGATGAGGAAAGCACCAGAGAAATAGAGGGTGCATGCATTCCTGGAAGACTGAGAACTGCATACCGTGATAAGTTAAAACTTGGCATTTTTGCAAATTTTGTATCTAGATATTGATATTCATATCTTTATTTCAATTGTGCAACAAATAAAATCCTTAAAAATAATAGTAAGGCAGTAACATTTTTAATTTTCTCTACAAATATATTAAGCTTTTCAGCAACCAAGGGAAAAAAAAAGAAAAAACAACTGAGAGCTACTCCTTATTGTAAAATACCTTGTAAGCCATGAGAAAAGCAGTGCTTGCAGTTTGTGGGTGGTTGATGTCCATAAAAAACGTGTGAACATTCAAGTCTCCTCATTGACATGGTGTTTTATATTCAGGTCCAGGAAGTCTTTTCTCTTGTCTGTCTACCTTGACCCCAGACTCCTAAATTTGTTTTTCCTGGTACCCTGAAATTACTTTCATTTTATCATTGCCTATTAATTATATTGCCAGTGATTCCTTAGAGAAGCTTCACATTTCATCTGCTCAATTTGAAGTACAAAAACTCGAATGCCAGCAGTACTTCCTAATTAGTCAGTGAAAGTGAGGAGAGGTCACAGGCTACCTAGGGAGGCATGCTGGTAAGTGGGGGAGGCTGAGGCAGTGCTGCAGCAGGAATGCTCCTACCAAGCCCATCCCGAGGTTCTCAGATTCAGGTGGACCAGGAAGTATGAAATGGAAAGATGCTTTCCAAAGTTTATGATCTGTTTTCTGATAAACAGCCATTTCTGAAGTCATTTCAAGTAATAAAGAGAATCAATATATTTTCTCAACCAGAGGAAAAAACAATGAATGCCATTAGCAGTACATGTTACTGCTAAGTCGCTTCAGTCGTGTCCGACTCTGTGTGACCCCATAGACGGCAGCCCACCAGGCTCCCCTGTCCCTGGGATTCTCCAGGCAAGAACACTGGAGTGGGTTGCCATTTCAGGTTAAGAATGCTATTCCCTCATTGTAAAAATCAAATGGTTACATGTATATGATCTCTATAAGAACCCCAAACTGCTCTATTTGATTGTCCCCCAGCCCCTAATCTAGTCAAACCCATGTGTGTGCTGTGTGCTTAGTCGCTCAGTCATGTCTGACTCTTTGTGACCCCATGGCCTGTATAGCCTGCCAGGCACCTCTGTCCATGGGGATTTTCCAGGCAAGAATTCTGGAGTGGGTTCCATGCTCTCCTCGAGGGTAACTTCCCAACCCAGGGATAGAACCCTGGTCTCCTGCATTATAGGCAAATTCTTTACTGTCTGAGCCACCTGGGAAGCCCATGAATTACTGGAGTGTGTAGCCTATCCCTTCTCCAGGGGATCTTCCTGATCCAGGAATCAAACCAGGGTCTCTGTACTTCCTATAAAATCCATATAGAATTGTGCTTTGCCAGCCCACTCAGAAGGCTCTACAGATCTTCTAAGCCTCTCACTCACTCTCCCTACCCACATAAAGAGGTACAAAATCCTACTGTTTTCATAGCTCTCTACTTTTTAGCTCTTCATGAGCTTCAGTAAAACAGCTGTTTGAGGTTTTCTCATGAGGTCATAGGTCACAGTGACAGCTATGCAGACTGAGCTGTGCATTCTGAAAAACTACCCATCTCATCAGGAGACTTGTGATGTATATATGATAACCATCATAGACCCTGGCACATATTTGACATTCAGTGTATTTTAAGTGAACAAATTAAAACTTTGATTGCTCTCCCTTCTGCTTTCATTCTACTCTGTGTAATCAATGTCACTGCTCAAATACTTTCTAAAGCACAAGTCTAATTATGTCTCTTCCCTGCTTAACACCATTCATAAGTTCCCCCATCATCTTCTGACCTGTTTCTCAAGTAATATTATGGCTTAAAATAACCTTCAGGCCTGGTTAAATTTTAGAATCCTGCGTTTTAACCAGACCTGCTAAATGAGAATCTTTGGAATGTGAATTCCAGGATTTGCATTTTTAGTAATCTCTTTATGTTTGCATGCTGAATTATGAGAACTACTGACCCACAGGACAATTTTAAGCTGGTGAACATGTTATGTCAGTGACATCATTGTTTAGCCCTTAAATTTTAGTTTCAGTTCCTGCATTGCTGACCTGCTGTGCTGATTTTATACCAACAGCACTGTATTACTTTTTTTTTCCCTTCAGTTTTATTTATTTTTTTACTTTACAATATTGTATTGGTTTTGCCATACATTGACATGAGTCTGCCATGGGTGTACATGAGTTCCCCATCCTGAAGCCCCCTCCTACCTCCCTCCCCATCCCATCACTCTGGGTCATCCAGTGCACCAGCCCCGAGGACCCTGTATCATGCATCGAACCTGGACTGGCGATTCATTTCACATGTGACAATTTACATGTTTCAATGCCATTCTCCCATATCATCCCACTCTCGCCCTCTCCCACAGAGTCCAAAAGTCTGTTCTATATGTCTGTGTCTCTTTTGCTGTCTCGCATACAGGGTTATCATTACCATCTTTCTAAATTCCATATATATGCGTTAGTATACTGTATTGGTGGTTTTCTTTCTGGCTTACTTCACTCTGTATAATAGGCTCCAGTTTCATCCACCTCATTAGAACTGATTCAAATGTATTCTTTTTAATGGCTGAGTAATACTCCATTGTGTATATGTACCACCGCTTTCTTATCCATTCATCTGCTGATGGACAGCTAGGTTGCTTCCATGTCCTGGCTGTTGTAAACAGTGCTGCGATGAACATTGGGGTACACGTGTCTCTTTCCATTCTGGTTTCCTCGGTGTGTATGCCCAGTAGTGGGATTGCACCAGCAAATGATGCTGTCTTCCTGTTTTTGAATTTGTTTCTTCCTTTGCCCAGGTATTCTTTTTCCCTTTAATACTCTTAAAAACTCAAATTTCATATTTTGTAATCCAGCTCAGGTATAATCTCTTTCCAAAAGCTCATCTTGTGTCCTATAAACTGTGATAGACTTGATCACTCCCTCTAATAACTTTCCTGCATATTATTATAGCTGCCTGGGGTTCTCACAGGGTATTATGATTTAACTTTCCTCTCCTAGACTTAGAATGTCTTAAGTCCAGGGCCTATGTTGTATTCTTCTCTTTAAACAAATCCCTAATAGACCTAGGACTTTAATACATTTTCCATGGATATTTGGTGGATGATTACAGGCAAACACAGCATGCTTGGTTATGCATCCAGTGTTTTTCGTTTCTTTTTTACCTGTCAAAATTATCTCTGAAACACAAATCTGTTCATGAAGAACTCTCCTTCTAAAATGCTTCCTAAATGACATCGTCTCATTAAGAAAAGTAAAACTGATATTGAAGAAGATACTAATTTTTACTCCCTGATACTCTGATGTTAACAAATTAAGAGATTAAATTAGAAATTCAAGCTTTAACATTGACAAGAAAATCAAGATGTGCTAGTTGTGTGCTTTCTGTTAAGAAGAAAGCTGCTTAAGCTGATTCTAAACTAAGGTTTAATTTTTAATATGTTGTGTATTAAAAATTAAGGTTAGTGAGGGAAAGTCATGCATTTGTTTATTCATCTATTCTCTTAAACTCTAATACAAAGTACTTCCAACTTCTCTTTACAGAGAAAATATGCCAAATGTCTCAGCACTTTAAGTACCAGATTAGCACCTGCTTTAAGAACTTAGGAGGCACTAATTGACCTGAAAACAGCCCAACATGAGCAGCAGGCATGGAGTTAGCTCGCTTCAAAATCGAAGTCTTGTTGCCAACGTTTGCCTAATGTAAATATAAGAAATGCAAATTGAATGGTACCATCACTTGTGTGCTAAAGTCATCTCTCATTGAGCCAGATTCTCCCTTGGAGCATCTTATTCCTTGGAACCTAGATAAGCATCCAGTGAGATGGATTAACACTCTGAAGTCACTAGGGTATCATCAAGGCTTTTTTGTTGATGATACTGTGTCTTTGGCACTGGGAAAAATCTGGCTCATCTTGTTAGTAGCAGAAAAAATGTAATTTAAGTGAGTTGCCAGGATAATTAGAGCAGGTGAGCAGTAGACAGAAATAATGCCCTGAAGAGATGAAAGAAAATACTTAGATTCTTTTTCATTTTATTTCAGTGCTACTAAATGCTACTGGTATCTGTTTGTTTATGTGTCTCTGTCAATCCTGGGTAGCAAATTAAGCGTTTAGGGAGACATTAACTCTTCCAAGCCACTTGGAGACTATTTAGTACATTTCTGCGCAGTGCTAATTGACAGAGTTGTAAATGAAAACATTACAAAAATGTGATATTTATCTATACTGACTTAAGAATGTATGAAATTCACAGGAGAATGATTCATTGTCATCATTTTTAGAAAGAAACACATTTCCAAATTCCTGTCAGTATTTAATTACATGAGAACAGTGAGTCAGTAGCTTCTTATATTTAGGGAATTTAAACTAAGTATATGTTAAAGGATTTTAGCCTAAAGAGTTTACTTTCCAAAACCTTAGTAGCTCCAAAATCCATATGAATAAATTCCAAAAGGTATTTGGTTGATTTTTCCAAGGGACTTGAACTACAATATATTTGATCGGTATTATTTCCAGTAATCCTTCCATGTAAAATGAACCAAATGCTCCACAGAGTCTAGTCTATCAACTCCTCCCTGAATACATTTTATGCATTTGTGTTCCTATATGTTTTTGCATGTATTGCCCTTAACTGGAAAGGTCATTTCTTCTTTCCTAATGAACAGTGAACTAGACCAAAACAAGTCATTTGAACAATGATGCAAGAAAAAAATATTTAAGACAGTGAAACTATTTTGTAGATACAGTAATGGTGAACAAATAATGCTATGTATTTGTCAAAACCCATAGAATATTACAAGAAAAAAAATGTAAACCTTACCACATGCAAATTAAATTAGGAGGCTGATGGGTCCACTTGAAGAAGGCAACAAACTAATTTAATTCTATTATAATTGCATAAAACAACACTGAAGGAGTCAAGGAAAAGATGCTGATCTAAATAACTTTGTAAATGAGTGGAGTTTGTAAAATTAAAGGCCCAGTGAAGTTTACTCTGGCCACCTGATGTGAAGAACTATCTCACTGGAAAAGACCCTGATGCTGGGAAAGATTGAAGGCAGGAGGAGAAGGGGATGACAGAAGATGAGATGATTGGATGGCATCACCGACTCAATGGATATGAGTTTGAGCAAGCTCTGGGAGTTGGTAATAGACAGAGAGTCCTGGCATGCTGCAGTCCATGGAGTCACAGAGTCAGACACAACTGAGTGACTGAACTGAAATGGATCACTGTATTCTAGTTTATAAAGTTGTTTCCTTTAAGGGTTAACAACTCTTATATCACCAACCCATGCTTATTAGAATTAAAATGCTAAGTAAACAGACGGTTCATATACATATGTGTGTGTGTATAGATGGGTATACACTAATGTATTTCGTTACTGTCAGATAAAAAGACTTAGAGGCAAAGACATTCCAGTCACAATGAGTACACCAAGTGCCCAGATATTTCTTCTAATATCCTGCTCCTATAAAAGGAACTAAGACTCCTTGGAGAAATGGCTGATTCTAGGACAGAATCAAGCAGTATATAAGATGGCATATAATATCTTGTATTCTAGAATTAGAGGAGTGCACAAAAGCAATACAAAAATAGTGGTAAGTCAAAGAGAAATTGGAACCAACTGAGAGAACCTCCAGTAGCCAAAGCTGAAACAACTTATTCAATAAAGAAGTGTTGAGTTATAACCAAAAGTATAAAATGAATAAGCATAATTCCATACAGATATAAGTCAATGATAAAAAAAAAACTAATGTGGAGAATAAAGATAAATCTACCACCAGCAACATATTGTTTTTAATTATATAGGTTTTTTTTTTTTTTTTTTACTTTCAAGAAGGAGGTATGTAACACCCCAGTTATTAGTTGTGGGCTGTACATAGTGAATTCATAAGAATTCAGAAAAATCAGAAGAATTCAGAAAAATCAGAAGACATTACTATGAACAATTACCCATCAGCAAATTAAGTAAAAGCGGAAAAGTGGATAAACTTCTAGAAACATAGCTACATAGACAGAATAATAAAAAATCTAAAGAAACCAATAATGAGTAAGGAATTTAATCTGTAACAAAAACCTACCAACAATAAGCCCACTACTTAATGTCTTTACTGATGAATTTTACTGAGTATTTAAAGAACAACAATGCCTCTGAAAGTTTTCCAAAAAAACTGAAGAGGAAGGTATATTTACAAATTTAACCACACCAGCTAAAAAAGAAAAGAAGTAAACAATAGAATGAAAAAGCAATCTACAGAATGGGAGAACATCAAATTGTACATCAGATAAGATATTTTGATCTAAAATATGTAAGCAACACCTACAACTTAATATCAAAAAACTAGGAATCCAATTAAAATTGAGATAAGGACCTGAATAGACATGTCTCCAAAGGAGACACACATATTGCCAACAGATATATGAAAAACTGTTCAACATCAACTAGTATCAGGAAAATGAAAAACAAAACCATAGTGAGACATTACCTCACATGTGTTATGATGGCTATTATCAAGAAAAGAAAGAAAGGGAAAGAAAGAATGGTAAGAACTCCTTCCTGAGGATGTTAAGAAATCGTAACCCTTGTACATTGTTGCAGAGAAGGTAAAATGGTGTAGCCACTGTGGAAAACAGTATGGAACCTCTTCAAAAAATTAAAAATAGAACTACTGTAAGATATAGCAACCCCACTTCGGAGAATACATTTAAAAGAATTGAAAGTCAAATCTCAAAGGGTTATCTGCATTCTCATGTTCACTGTAGCATTACTTACAATAGCCATCAGTAGAAACAATCTATTCATTGATGGATAAATGGATAAAGAAAATGTGATAGATAATTAAATGAAATATTATTCAGTCTTAAAAAAAGAAAAAAATTTGTCATAAGGGACAGCAGAAGGAACCTGGAGGATATTATGCTAAGTGAACTTAGCCAGTTACAAAGGACAAACACCACAGGATCCTACTTATGCTAGGTATCATATATGGGAGAGAAGAGAATGTTGGTTACCAGGGCCTGGGAGAGAGAGAAATGGGGATTTGTTGTTCAACATTACAAAGTTTCAACTATTCAGTATAAACAATTTCTAGAGACCTACAGCACAACACAGTGCCAATAGTTAATACTGTACTGAAGACTCAAAATTTTGTATTGAGAGCTTGCATCTCGAGTTGTCTTCACACACAAATGCACACACAAATAAACGGGAAAGAGGAAAGTTTTGGAGGTGACAGATATAGCTATCATCTTGATTGTGCTGATGGTTTCATAGGTAAGAGGATATGTACAAATCCACGAAATAATATACATTAAATATGTCCCATTTTGTGTAATAACTGTATTTAAATTAGGCTGTTTTAAAAATGAGTAATGAACCTACCACTAAGCACATTTATAAAACAAAGAAACCTCTAATATATTTCTGAAAACAAAAAGGGCACTTCTACAAAAAAATGTTCAGATTCACAAATGACTTCAACATCATCCATGACAAGTTGAGGAATATTCTGAAGTAAAATCTTCAAAGTGCTATATGAATGGAACCTCAAACCTATACTTTATATCCAGTGGAAGTTTTATTTAATTGTAAGGGGAAACTATTCTGAGAAATATAAGGTCTCAGAATGCTTAATTCATTTGAAAAAAATTTTATAGCAGGTACTCATAGAATTTATCATCTAAACTAAACTTCCTAGCATTAATTTTAATTCTAAATAATAATTAGTGTTTATAATTTTATTGGTCCAAAGGAAAACTAGTTCTGTTCCATGCAAACTCTAGCAAAAAACTGGCTCATTTCTGGGATACACACTCTTTCAATGAGAGAAAAATTGAGATGAAAGTCTATGAGAGGAAATCTGATACGTACAGAAATTAGTAAAATGTTGTTTCCTACAACAGAGTGCCAAAACATTACACTGTATTCCAGAACTGAAATTCCAGATGGTAATAATGCAATAGTAATGATGGTAGACAGAAGATGGGGAAACAAGAGTGAGGTGAATATGTTTTCAATTGGTGGTTTCATTTACATCTCATTCCATAAATTAAATAATTGTTAGACATACATAAACAGAAGAATGACTTCCAATTATTTAGGGGAAATGCAAGAAAAATTAGAACAGAGCACATGGTTTTCACAGCAACAGAGTAGTCAACCCATCCAATGAAAGACAGTAAAGGAAAAATATAGGTAAAAGTAATGTATATAGAAGCAAATATGAGGGCAAAATATGGTATATCACAATCACTGTAATAAATTGATGAGATATACTATAAAATCAGGAAAGAAATCTCTCTCTCTCTTACACACACACATACAGACACGCACAGATCCATCTTGGATCCATCAATTTGACCCCAAGAAATAGTAAAGCAAATATCTACACAGAAATGGGAAACAACTAAGAAACTGAAAAAAGTTATGCAGGGAAATATAAACCAAACAAACTGGGAAGCAGTTTTAATATCAAACAAAACAGAATATTATAATGACATAAAAAAGAAACAAAACATGTTATATACAATAAAAGAAAATGGTTAACTACCATGAATACTTATATTTAACATACACCTACACATATGCACACATGTCACACATCTCAAAATATATGAGGCAACAGTTCCCAGAGCTATAATAAGAGAAATAGTAATGGAAATAAATAAATAGTAATTGAGAATTTTAACAAACCCTCAGGAAATATCAGGCAGAAATACACAAAAAATATTGAAAAATATAATAGTAGAATTAATAAAAGTGTTCTTGCCTGGAGAATCCCAGGGGATGGGGGAGCCTGGTGGGCTGCCGTCTATGGGGTCGCACAGAGTCGGACACGACTGAAGTGACTTAGCATAGCATAGCATAGCATAGAAGTATATTCAAGGACTTACATCCAAGATAAGAAAACATTTTTGAGCACACTTAGAATATTCTCAATAAAATTAATGCATGCTAAGCCACAAAGAATGTTTTAATGTTTCAAATGAATTAAACCTCTGTTTTTTAAGTTTTCTGAACGTAAAGCAATAAAATTAACTCAGAAAGAAAAAGATGTTAGCTAGATTTATGCATGCAGATACATATTTACACAAGTTCATAGTTTTAATATCATTTGTGGCCTTCAATTTAAAAACTAAATAACAAAAGCCATCCTCAATGAAATCAGTTATTTTAACAAATGATTTCATTACCTTACAGCACACAATTTTATGCATGTACATTTTAACCAATCTTCTCTTATTGGATATTAGATAGTTTGCCACATGCTTATATGCTTTTTAAACATTTCTTAGTGTTTTGTGTGTATATGTGTGTGAGGATAATATCCTTGAAGGAACTGCCCAGTAATTAGATATGAACTGTTATTCTTATATCCATAAGACTTCTGTAACAAAAATAGCTCATACCCATCTATAATTGTTTTATCATTGCCCCTTATCAATGTCAAAATGATTTTTTATTACCAGAAACAACAGATATTATTCATTGTTTTTATTTGAATTATCAGGCTTCAATTGACAAGCAAAACATGTATCTTCATTTTATTGATGCTACCTGAGGCGGTTTTTTTCTCATACAATAAAGGGGGCCATTTCTTGGTTTGCTTTCTTAATGTTACTGGATTCTTAAATATGAATATACCTCAGTGCTCTTTTCTACATCTCCTCTCCATCATCCTGTGCATGATATGCTATGCTCATGCAGGCCGGTGCGCTCAGTCACTTAGTCCTATCCAACTCTTTGCAACCCCATGGGCTGTAGCCTGCTGGGCTCCTCTGTCCAGGAAATTTTCCAGGCAAGAGTAATGGAGTGGGTTGCCATTCCCTCTTCCAGGGGATCTTCCTGACCCAGGGATGGAACTCAGTCTCTTGCATCTCCATTCTTCACCACTACACTATGTAGGAAGCCCCTAATTATATACTCATAACTCCCAAATGCACTCCTTCTAAACCTCTCCTATGAATTCCAAAGCCACAGTCCAAGTTTGCTTGTTTCTCCTATTTGATTTCTGTAAGCTATGTCAAATTTATTATTTCCAAACTACCCTAAACTTGCTTCTCACCAGTTTTTCCTTCGTAAATGGCAATAAAATCCACCCAAATACCAAGTTAGAAACAACAGCATGCTTCATTCCACTATCTGGCCCTCACCGCCCAATTTAATGTCAATTCCGTCCTTTCTGACTCTGCAATGTGTTCTGATTCATTTTACTTCTCTCCATCTCTCCTGGCAACACTCACGTCCAAGCCAAAATCAATTCCTGGACTATTGCCAAAGCCTCTTAACTGCTTTCTTCAGTGACTATCTTGCACATTCTTTACTGGAGAGTGACTTTTGAAAAATGTGATTTACATCATGCCGGTCAACTTCTTAAAATCTTGTAATAGCTTTCCATTAGATTTTGAATACAATCCAAATTCCTTGACATGGCCTAGTGACCCAACCTCAACGTTTTTCTGAACTTTATTTCCGGAGGCTTCCCCTTTCTCAATGGGCTCCAGCGACAACACTCTCTGTTACTTCCTAGAACATGTCAGTCCATATCCAGCTTGAAGTCTTGCCCAGCTATTCATTCTCTTTATCTGGAATATCCTTCTAGGTTTTGATCTGCTTTCTTTTTACCTTTCAGACAAATCTAAATAACCCAGTGATGTCATATCTCACCCTTACTTTCTAGAATCTTTGGTAGCATTTGTTTTCTTATCATTTAATATAATTTACTATTGTTTCCAGTTTTAGGTTTGTTTTGCTAAAGTTGTCTTTTCATTTGCACAATTTTTGCTTCTTCTTTTACTCCAACATAGCGGAAGAGTGTAGAGTTTGTATTTACCTTGTTCCTGACTGTGAACAATTGTTTATTGTTTACTATAGTATATGACAGAGAGTGAATGCTTAAATTATTAAATACAATTTGACTATATGAAAGACATTTCTGTGGACATTAAACAATAATGTATATTTTAAGCATACTTATAATTTTATTGTAAAAATTCTTATAAGTAGAATGGCAAGAATAAAAATATATTTTATTTTGTTTTTAATCCCAGTTTTCCTTGAGCATTGTCTATATTTATTTTCTTTTAGTTTTACTGAGATTTAATTGACAAATAAAGAAGTAAGATATTTAAAGTGTACTTCATAATGATTTTGTATATGTAGACATTGTGAAAAGATCCTCCCATCAGTTAATTAGCACACCTATCACCTTAGCTTTTTGTTTATTTCTTATTTTGTTTTAGTGGAATTCTCGGTTAGAAATTTGAAATATACAACACAGTGTTATCAACTATAATCACCATGTTCTTAGACCTTATTCCTCTTATAAATGAAAGGTTGTGCCCTTTCTATTTTGCATTTTCTCTGTTCATTTTTAAAAAGCTAACAGCTTCATTCATTTTTTAATACAAAGCTTAAGTATTTTTATTATTATTTCTAAAACTTCCAATGGAATATTTAAAAATGTTAACTTCTCAAGTGTTTTAGAAAACAATATAAAAATTCATCTGCATCATTTCTTTTTTCAAATATTTTATTGCTTCAGATCAGATCAAATAAGTCACTCAGTCATGTCCAACTCTTTGCGACCCCATGAATCGCAGCCTGCCAGGCCTCCCTGTCCAACACCAACTCCCAGAGTTCACTGAGACTCACGTCCATTGAGTCAGTGATGCCATCCAGCCATCTCATCCTCTGTTGTCCCCTTCTCCTCCTGCCCCCAATCCCTCCCAGCATCAGAGTCTTTCCCAATGAGTCAACTCTTCCCATGAGGTGGCCAAAGTACTGGAGTTTCAGCTTTAGCATCATTCCTTCCAAAGAAATCCCAGGGCTGATCTCCTTCAGAATGGGCTGGCTGGATCTCCTTGCAGTCCAAGGGACTCTCAAGAGTCTTCTCCAACACCACAGTTCAAAAGCATCAATTCTTCGGCGTTCAGCCTTCTTCACAGTCCAACTCTCACATCCATACATGACCACAGGAAAAACCATAGCCTTGACTAGACGAACCTTTGTTAGCAAAGTAATGTCTCTGCTTTTGAATATGCTATCTAGGTTGGACATAACTTTCCTTCCAAAGAGTAAGCGTCTTTTAATTTCATGGCTGCAGTCACCATCTGCAGTGATTTTGGAGCCCAGAAAAATAAACTCAGCCACAGTTTCCACTGTTTCCCCATCTATTTCCCATGAAGTGATGGGACCGGATGCCATGATCTTCATTTTCTGAATGTTGAGCTTTAAGCCAACTTTTTCACTCTCTACCTTCACTTTCATCAACAGGCTTTTGAGTTCCTCTTCACTTTCTGCCATAAGGGTTTATTGCTTAAAAATGTATTATTTCCTCATTATGAATCCCGCTTATTTCTGCTAAACATATTTTAGCTACTTTATACTGTTTCTATTACATGTTTCATTTTTACTTTCAAATTAATAATTTAATAACTCCTTTAGCATTAACATAACATCTTCAGAGTTGTTCAGAGACAGCAAAATTATGCTATGAATTCTAAAATCTTCAATTTATTTCTTTGGATTTTGAATGTAAACAGATATATCAACTGCATATTATAATATGTCCTTTGTTCAGTAGCAGTTTGTCTTCTAAATTATACATTTCTGATAATATCTCAAAAAGTCTTGGAAGTGGTTTGAATTTGGAAATCACATTTTGTGAACATTTTCTCTCCAAGCCACATAAATGATACTCCATTATTTTTTCTACTAATTCTCCAAGCCAGGCTTCAGCAATATGTGAACCATGAACTTCCTGATGTTCAAGCTGGTTTTAGAAAAGGCAGAAGAACCAGAGATCAAATTGCCAACATCTGCTGGATCATGGAAAAAGCAAGAGAGTTCCAGAAAAACATCTATTTCTGCTTTATTGACTATGGCAAAGCCTTTGACTGTGTGGATCACAATAAACTGTGGAAAATTCTGAAAGAGATGGGAATACCAAACCACCTGATCTGCCTCTTGAGAAATTTGTATGCAGGTCAGGAAGCAACAGTTAGAACTGGACATGGAACAACAGACTGGTTCCAAATAGGAAAAGGAGTACGTCAAGGCTGTATATTGCACCCTGTTTATTTAAGTTATATGCAGAGTACATCATGAGAAATGCTGGACTGGAAGAAACAAGCTGGAATCAAGATTGCTGGGAGAAATATCAATAACCTCAGATATGCAGATGACACCACCCTTAAGGCAGAAAGTGAAGAGGAACTAAAAAGCCTCTTGATGAAGGTGAAAGAGGAGAGTGAAAAAGTTGGCTTAAAACTCAACATTCAGAAAACGAAGATCATGGCATCCGGTCCCATCACTTCATGGGAAATAGATGGGGAAACAGTGGAAACAGTGTCAGACTTTATTTTTCTGGGCTCCAAAATCACTGCAGATGGTGACTGCAGCCATGAAATTAAAAGACGCTTACTCCGTGGAAGGAAAGTTATGACCAACCTAGATAGCATATTCAAAAGCAGAGACATTACTTTGCCAACAAAAGTTCGTCTAGTCAAGGCTATGGTTTTTCCAGTGGTCATGTATGGATGTGAGAGTTGGACTGTGAAGAAGGCTGAGTGCTGAAAAATTGATGCTTTTGAACTGTGGTGTTGGAGAAGACTCTTGAGAGTCCCTTGGACTGCAAGGAGATCCAGCCAGCCCATTCTGAAGGAGATCAGCCCTGGGATTTCTTTGGAAGGAATGATGCTAAAGCTGAAACTCCAGTACTTTGGCCATCTCATGCAAAGAGTTGACTCATTGGAAAAGACTCTGAGGCTGGGAGGGATTGGGGGCAAGAAGAGAAGGGGACGACAGAGGATGAGATGGCTGGAAAGCATCACTGACTCGATGGACGTGAGTCTGAGTGAACTCCGGGAGTTGGTGATGGACAGGGAGGCCTGGCATGCTGCAATTCATGGGGTCGTAAAGAGTCAGACATGACTGAGCGACTGATGTGATCTGATCTGATTTTAGAGTTGATTTAATGGAGTAAATTATTTTCATAATATACAGGTATTAGTACTACAGTGTTTTTCTTCTTATCATTAAAATTCAAAATTTACATCAAATGTGCTTAGTAATATTGTTAATTTATTTTTGATAATTCTTGATAAGCCTTTGCAATTGTGTTTATTCAACAATCTTTACCTCAAGAGTATTGGCTTCCTTTTAGTTATATCTTTGATCATTGTTTATTTCTTGGATCCCCTCCTTTCTAATTTTGCAATACTTTTACATGTATTCTTATATTACTTTTTATTACTCATTCTTTTATCATCTCATTTCTTAAAGTCTATAACTTCTGGACAATAGTTCTATCTTCTCCTTTACTAATTCTCATTATGAAACATCTATATTATTGGCTCAATTCTACTTTTCAATTTGGCATTGCTATTTTTATCTCTATACACTCTCTCCTGAGTTCAGATACTATATTATTTACAGCAATAATTTTATATAAAATATTTTAATCTTCAATTTTAATCTAAATGTGTTACTAGTTGATACAACTGTTTAGGTAAAAAGATGTGTGATACCTGACAATTCCTTTATGTGTGATACCTGACAATTTCAAAAACTTTTGTATTATTGCATGTATCTGATGCTTTTCCTATATTAATTCCCATAGAATAAAGTTTATTTTTGCTGTATATCAAGATTTAACTTGATCTAAATCCTTAATGTTAGGGTTCATTATTTATAATGCCTTAGGTCACACAGAGGCTATTACATTTTAATTGAAATATGTGTGTACACACACATACACACACATATATTTATATCTTTGTTACCCAACCCAAAATTTTAGAAGCTTTTATGAAACTGAGATACAGGGTTATAGTCAGTGTCCATAAGAAATAGGTCCTGAGGCCTAAGAGTTTGTCTCACTTAATACAGACCATATAGATCATCCTGGAGAAGGAAATGGCAATCCACTCCAGCACTCTTGCCTGGAAAATCTCATGGATGGAGGATCCTGATAGGCTGCAGTCCATGGGGTCGCAAAGAGTCAGACAGGACTGAGCGACTTCACTTTCACTTTCATATAGATCATACTTAGATTTTCGCTTCCCCGTTGGATTACATAATATGATATTGCCCCCATAGAATTTTCAAGAAACATAACTAGAAGGATAAATTTTTGTCCTTTGAAGTTGTAAAGCAAATTTTGGTAGGATATAATTTTGAAAATGTAATTGATCAGAATTTTCATTCCTCCCATCACCCAGGCCCTATCATCAATAGACTATATAATTTAAGAGGTCTGAAAGATAAATTAGAAAATAAATCAAGATTTAGAAGTGGTTAGGACTTTTATGGAGAAGGCAATGGCACCGCACTCCAGTACTCTTGCCTGGCAAATCCCATGGACGGAAGAGCCTGGTAGGCTGCAGTCCATGGGGTCGTGAAGAGTTGGACACGACTGAGTGACTTCCATTTCACTTTTCACTTTCATGCATTGGAGAAGGAAATGGCAACCCACTCCAGTGTTCTTGCCTGGAGAATTCCAGGGATGGGGGAGCCTGGTGGGCTGCCGTCTATGGTGTCACACAGAGTCGGACACGACTGAAGTGACGCAGCAGCAGTCTCTGCTTCCTGGCCCTCAATGTCATATTTAACATTGAAGCCATGTGATAAATACCAACAAATTGAGAAGCCAAGGACACAGACACATCAAACTGTACACCTTTTCCCTCTGGACAACTGAAAAAGAATTCAGTCAGTATCACTATGGCTGAGCTGAATAACTGAATGTTCCAGTGACACTGAAGAGGAGGAAAATTGCTCTGAGGAGAGGAACAATTGTTCTATAGTAGTCACAAAGTTGTAATGAGGGGACTCTGTAGCAGAAACTGGCCTAGACCTAAGATGGCAATATAATTTGCCAATCAAACTAAGGTACTTCAGGATAAATCAGAAGTACTGTTAGTAATTGGGCTTCTCCAGTGGCTCAGTGGTAAAGAATACACTTCACAATACAGGAGACACAGGTTCAGTGTCTGGTTTGGGAAGATGCCCTGCAGAAGGAAATGACAACAAACTCCAATATTCTTGCCTGGGAAATCCCACGGACAGAGGAGTTTAGCGGGCTACAGTCCATGGGGGTCTCAAAAGAGTCGGACATGACTCAGTAATTAAACAACAGCAACTATTAATGATTAAGCTTGTGCAAAAGGCATTTACTATCTCAACAAAACCTGGATATGTGGTCACTCTCCTAGGCTCTACAAGTGGAGAACTAGTGGGAACACAGATTATTTGTGTTGGGGACAGTTTACTACATTTGCAAGTAAAGTGCAGTAAAACATCTCAAGGCACCATAGTTGGACACATAATTGACATTTTTACTACTCAAAGTCTGGCCCTGCCTACCAGGATAACTGAGTTTCCTAGAAATATAGTATCTCTGCCTCAGTGACCCTTATGTTCAACCAGAGTAAGATAACATGAAGAGCATGAGTCTCAACTGACCAAGTTTTATTTTGCTTTTTTTCCAAATTGATGAGTTTACTTAAACAGATATGATTAACCCATTTTAAATGGAGTGTCAAGACAGTAATTAGGTTCACTAAAAAAAAAAAAACCAAAAAACTAGTTTTGATTATCTCAGTAAATTTTATCTCATATTAAAAATATTGAAACGATAATAAATCCACCTGCTCATGCAGGAGACACAGATTCAGTCCCTACTTTGGGAAGATCCCCTGGAGAAGGAAATGGCAACCCACTCCAGCATTCTTGCCTGGAGAATCCCAAGAGGAGACTGGTGGGCTACAGTCCATGGGGTTGTAAAAGAGTCAGATAGGACTTAGTGAGTAAAAAGCAAATGACAACAATGGTAACTGAGAATGAAGTAGGTCAGTGTCCTCATTTTTCCATGGTGGAATTAGTTATCTTTGTTTCTAGCTTTTTGTCTGGTGTGCATAGCTAGTTCAAATATAGGTCAGAAAGAGGTGCTACCACTGATTATTTCAGAGATGATGATATATTCTATACCTTTGGTCCTGACCCTTCACCCTTGGAGTTAGAACTTGACTAACAAAGTGTTTGGAGTGGACATCTTCTGTTCAGTTCCCAAGCAAGCTCTTTCTATTTATGGGGAGTGCATGGTTCATTGACTTTTCCCTTAATGTAGTAGTAGCTATACCATGTTGTTGTTCTTAGGCATTAAGTCGTGTCTGACTCTTTTGTGATCTCGTGGACTGTAGCCCACCAAACTCCTTTGTCCATGGGATTTCCCAGGCAAGAATACTGGAGTGGGTAGCCATTTCTTTCTCCAGGGGATTTTCCTAACCCAGGATTGAACCTGAGACTCCTGCACTGCAGGCAGATTCTTTACCAGTTGAGCCACCAATGAAGCCCATAACTATACCCTACCTAGGACAAATTCCTCAAAATTCTGCTGCATGGCTCCTCTGCTTCTTTTGCCAATACAATGCCAATTCCCTCTGCAGTCTTATTTGCATTTTTGTGTTTAATTCATACTTGAAAATAAGGTAAAATGGACTAAGATCAGATCAGATCCGTCACTCAGTCGTCTCCGACTCTCTGCGACCCCATGAATCGCAGCACGCCAGGTCTCCCTGTCCATCACCAACTCCCGGAGTTCACCCAGACTCCCGTCCATCGAGTCAGTGATGCCATCCAGCCATCTCATCCCCTGTTGTCCCCTTCTCCTCTTGCCCCCAATCCCTCCCAGCATCAGAGTCTTTCCCAATGAGTCAACTCTTCCCATGAGGTGGCCAAAGTACTGGAGTTTCAGCTTTAGCATCATTCCTTCCAAAGAAATCCCAGGGCCGATCTCCTTCAGAATGGACTGGTTGGATCTCCTTGCAGTCCAAGGGACTCTCAAGAGTCTTCTCCAACACCACAGTTCAAAAGCATCAATTCTTCAGCGCTCAGCCTTCCACACAGTCCAACTCTCACATCCATACATGACCACAGAAAAAACCATAGCCTTGACTAGACGAACCTTTGTTGGCAAAGTAATGTCTCTGCTTTTCAATATGCTATCTAGGTTGGACATAACTTTCCTTCCAAACAGTAAGTGTCTTTTAATTTCATGGCTGCAGTCACCATCTGCAGTGATTTTGGAGCCCAGAAAAATAAAGTCAGCCACTGTTTCCACTGTTTCCCCATCTATTTCCCATGAAGTGATGGGACCAGATGCCATGATCTTCGTTTTCTGAGTGTTGAGCTTTAAGCCAACTTTTTCACTCTCCTCTTTCACCTTCAACAAGAGGCTTTTTAGTTCCTCTTCACTTTCTGCCTTAAGGGTGGTGTCATCTGCATATCTGAGGTTATTGATATTTCTCGCAGCAATCTTGATTCCAGCTTGTGTTTCTTCCAGTCCAGCGTTTCTCATGATGTACTCTGCATATAACTTAAATAAACAGGGTGCAATATACAGCCTTGACGAACTCCTTTTCCTATTTGGAACCAGTCTGTTGTTCCATGTCCAGTTCTAACTGTTGCTTCCTGACCTGCATACAAATTTCTCAAGAGGCAGATCAGGTGGTCTGGTATTCCCATCTCTTTCAGAATTTTCCACAGTTTATTTATTTATTTTTTTTTAATTTTATTTTATTTTTAAACTTTACATAATTGTATTAGTTTTGCCAAATATCAAAATGAATCCATCACAGTTATACATGTGCTCCCCATCCTGAATTGTGATCCACACAATCAAAAGCTTTGGCATAGTCAATAAAGCAGCTGCTACTGCTGCTAAATCGCTTCATTCGTGTCTGACTCTGTGTGACCCCATAGATAGCAGCCCACCTGGCTCCCCCGTCCCTGGGATTCTCCAGGCAAGAACACTGAAGTGGGTTGCCATTTCCGTCTCCAATGCATGAAAGTGAAAAGTGAAAGTGAAGTCGCTCAGTTGTGTCCAACTCTTTGCGACCAGAAATAGATGTTTTTCTGGAACTCTCTTGCTTTTTCCATGATCCAGTGCATGTTGGCAATTTGATCTCTGGTTCCTCTGCCTTTTCTAAAACCAGCTTGAACATCAGGAAGTTCACAGTTCATGTATTGCTGAAGCCTGGCTTGGAGAATTTTGAGCATTACTTTACTAGCATGTGAGATGAGTGCAATTGTGTGGTAGTTTGAGCATTCTTTGGCATTGCCTTTCTTTGAGATTGGAATGAAAACTGACCTTTTCCAGTCCTGTGGCCACTGCTGAGTTTTCCAAATTTGCTGGCATATTGAGTGCAGCACTTTCACAGCATCATCTTTCAGGATTTGGAATAGCTCAACTGGGATTCCATCACCTCCACTAGCTTTGTTCGTAGTGATGCTTTCTAAGGCCCACTTGACTTCACATTCCAGGATGTCTTGCTCTAGGTGAGTCGTCACACCATCATGATTATCTGGGTCATGAAGATCTTTTTTGTACAGTTCTTCTGTGTATTCTTGCCACCTCTTCTTAATATCTTCTGCTTCTGTTAGGTCCACATCATTTCTGTCCTTTATTGAGCCCATCTTTGCATAAAATGTTCCTTTGGTATCTCTGATTTTCTTGAAGAGATCTCTAGTCTTTCCCGTTCTGTTGTTTTCCTCTATTTCTTTGCATTGATCGCTAAAGAAGGCTTTCTTATCTCTTCTTGCTATTCTTTGGAACTCTGCATTCAGATGTTTATATCTTTCCTTTTCTCCTTTGCATTTCCTTTCTCTTCTTTTCACAGCTATTTGTAATGCCTCCCCAGACAGCCATTTTACTGTTTTGCATTTCTTTTCCATGGGGATGGTCTTGATCCCTGTCTCCTGTACAATGTCACGAACCTCATTCCATAGTTTATCAGGCACTCTATCTATCAGATCTAGGCTCTTAAATCTATTTCTCACTTCCACTGGATAATCATAAGGGATTTGGTTTAGGTCATACCTGAATGGTCTAGTGGTTTTCCTTACTTTCTTCAATTTCAGTCTGAATTTGGCAATAAGGAGTTCATGGTCTGAGCCACAGTCAGCTCCTGGTCTTGTTTTTGCTGACTGTATAGAGCTTCTCTATCTTTGGCTGCAAAGAATATAATCAATCTGATTTCGGTGTTGACCGTCTGGTGATGTCCATGTGTAGAGTCCTCTCTTGTGTTGTTGGAAGAGGGTGTTTGCTGTGACCAGTGCATTTTCTTGGCAAAACTCTATGAGCCTTTGCCCTGCTTGATTCCGTATTCCAAGGCCAAATTTGCCTGTTACTCCAGGTGTTTCTTGAATTCCTACTTTTGCATTCCAGTCCCCTATAATGAAAAGGACATCTTTTTTGGGTGTTAGTTCTATAAAGTCTTGTAGGTCTTCATAGAACCGTTCAACTTCAGCTTCTTCAGCATTCCTGGTTGGGGCATAGACTTGGATTACTGTGATATTGAATGGTTTGCCTTGGAAACGAATAGAGATCATTCTGTCGTTTTTGAGATTGCATCCGAGTGCTGCATTTTGGATGCTTTTGTTGACCATGAGGGCCACTCCATTTCTTCTGAGGGATTCCTGCCCGCACTAGTAGATATAATGGTCATCTGAGTTAAACTCACCCATTCCAGTCCATTTCAGTTCGCTGACTCCTAGAATGTCGACATTCACTCTTGCCATCTCTTGTTTGACCACTTCCAATTTGCCTTTATTCATGGACCTGACATTCCAGGCTCCTAAGCAATATTGTTCCTTACAGCATCAGACCTTGCTTCTATCACCAGTTACATCCATAGCTGGGTATTCTTTTGCTGTGGCTCCATCCCTTCATTCTTTCTGGAGTTATTTCTCCACTGATCTCCAGTAGCATATGGGGCACCTACTGACCTGAGGAGTTTCTCTTTCAGTATCCTATCATTTTGCCTTTTCATACGGTTCATGGGGTTATCAAGGCAAGAATACTGAAGTGGTTTGCCATTCCCTTCTCCAGTGGACCACATTCTGTCAGATCTCTCCACCGTGACCCGCCCATCTTGGGTTGCCTGACGGGCATGGCTTAGTTTCACTGAGTTAGACAAGGCTGTGGTCCTAGTGTAATTAGATTGACTAGTTTTCTGTGAGTATGGTTTCAGTGTTTCTGCCCTCTGATGCCCTCTTGCAACACCTACCATCTTACTTGGATTTCTCTTACCTTGGGTGTGGGGTATCTCTTCACGGCTGCTCCAGCAAAGCGCAGCCATTGCTCCTTACCTTGGACAAGGGGTATCTCCTCACCGCCGCCCTTCCTGACCTTCAACACGGGATAGCTTCTCTAGGCCCTCCTGCGCCCGACCCAGACTTCGTCATAAATTCTGTTTGGGAAGATATTCCAAATCTAACTGAAATACTACTGTATTTCCAAGACTCCTTTATCAATACAAAGGAAATGAGCTTGATGGAAGCACCTGAAGAACAGATGTGGATTCTATAAGGGGAAAGGGTACTGATATATAATGGGCATGGCAAAGATATCTATAGAGCCATATTTTTGTTGAGTTATCTCTCATTTGGCCAGCTAGACTCTAGAGAGGTTTTGTGATGATTTTCCCCCAGCACTTATTTATAGAGGCCTTGGTGAGCTGCCATACTGAATCTTCCTGAAACAGTACTTGAATATATCTGGCCACATAAAATCAGTTTCAGAGGGAAAAAAAGAAAAGGTTTTTTTCTAAGTGTCAAGAAATATATTTCTTATTTGAGATATTTTATAGTAATATTATGATACATTTTATCACATCAGGAGGTAAGGTGTCTTTCAAATATAAAAAACCTCCTTAAAATGAACCACGTGCCATGTAATGTATTTTGATGCTACATTTGCAAAGCCTGTCTAATAGTGTCAAGAAATCTAATATTACTGAAACAGAATGCTTGTAGGAATTATGAGCTTGTATATTAAGTGCTAAGAACTCTTCAGTTTAACGAATAAAAGAATTATCTTGTCACTAAGAGAATAAATTCAAGCCAATAAGCACCATACACTGTAGGTCTGAGTGAAAATAATTATTTCCTTTGAGAAAATCAAAATAGATCCTTGAAAACTGTAACCTGCATTAGATTTTTTTTTTTTTTCTAAATCCTGCATGGATTTTTTTAAACACCTTTCCAAAGTAGTCTATAATTTAGTCTTTATACAGTTATAGTACAGGTCATTAAATTAACCATCATTTCTGCCAGCACATGCATTCAGTAAACTGAACTTTTTCCTGCCTATCCTAGACAAAGTATGTGGTCTTCTGGAACTTTTTATAATAAGTGCTTTTTTGGAACTGTTTAAACAAATTTATTAGAGGTTTAATTCCTTCAGAGATAAGAATTTAGAGAAATGGAAACTATATCAAGGAGTCACAGGAGTCTATGTTTGTAAGATTATAGCTGTTTCCACTTATGCACCATCTTGCAGGATATATTATCAACAAGATATGACAAATTTAAATGCAACTGCTGAAGCAGATCGGACTAGATACAAATTGGTGGTACTTTAATAACTGGATGGTTAGATTTAGCAATGGGTACCTGTGTGAGCCAATCTCCCAAGTGTGCACCAAAGGGTAAAGGGAACTCAAGGAACTGAACCAGGGGATTCTAGAAAAAACACTCTCACCTATACTAATGGAATGGGTTCCCAGATGGCTCTAGTGGTAAACAACCCACTTGCCAATGCAGAAGACACAGGTTCAATTCCTGGATAGGGAAGATCCCCTGGAGGAGGGCATAGCAAGCCATTTCATCATTCTTGCCTGGAGAATTTCATGGACAGAGGAGCCTGGTGGGCTACAGTCCATAGGGTTACAAAGAGCTCCCAACAGCTGAAGCAACTTAGCATACATGCATACTAATAGAATGTTCTGGTTTTATATTGCTAGGCAATCTGAAATATTTTTTGTTGTATTAAAAGTTGGCTCTTGCTGTTGATATATATCTTATTCAGTTTTGAAACTTCAAAAGGCAGCAAATATTTCAGAAGAGCATTGACCCATGTGTACGAGAATGTCTTCAGATAGGCTCTTCGATTGCCAGCCACCCACTACTCAACTATTCAATGAAATAAGGACCTACAAAACATTCCTTTCAGATTGAAGAATTCAGTTAAGGCATGTAAGAGTTGTAAAATGAAAGTAGTGTATTTGATTAAGCACATGGCAGACTGAAGAGAAAGACAAAAGAAATGGAGAAGAGACAAACTGCCTGTATTAGACACAGTCACTAGAAAATTAGATCTAGAAAGACACATGAGAGGCTCTCAGACTATTTTATATATACAATAATCAAGAGAATAAAATTTAAAGGGCCTGAATTGGGTAAAAGTAGTTGGATAAAGCAGAGGTTTCAGCTGTTAAAAGGAATTAGGATGGTGTTTAGAAATATCCTAACTTTTAATGGTCCAGATCTTTTAATGGAAATAAGTAAAGACAAAACTGATTTTAAATATATTTTTTTAAGTTACTAAAGTTGTTTTTTTTTTTTTTTCTTTTTTATCCCTGCCTAAGAGATAGCACGTCATAGTGGTAAGCATCATGTGATTCAGAAGCTGCCAATAGGGTTGGATGCTTTGTTTTGCCTCTATAAGGTCATGCTTATGACCAACTCATTTGTGTCTTGGTTTTCTCAATGTAGAATAAAGATACTTATGCTAATTAGCTCAGATAGTTGTTGGGAGCAAATTGTTTAATCGAAAATGCTTAGGTTAATGCTTGACACCTAGAAACCATGTGAATAATAACTGGAAATACTGTTATATTCATTGTATGCAATTTATTTTAACTTTATTTTAATATTTAAAACTAATATGCAAATAGTGCTAAATGATATATTAAAGAAGTGAAAAAGAGAGAGAAGACTGGTAGGTTTATAGGACTTCTTATTTAGATTTCTTTTTGAACACCTTATAAAAAAGGCAACATTTGAACAGAGATCTGAAAGGAATAATAGAGCAAGCCTGCACATACTTACAGGAAAATTATTTAAAGGAGAAGAAATATTAGGTAGAAACAGTGAGGACAGAATAAACTAGAAGAATGGTGACAGAAGGTGAGGTCTGGAACGTGAGATAGATCACGTTCAGACTTTCAGTTTAGGTTAGGGAGGTGGAATTTTATTGTTAGTTTGGAAAAAAACTTTTGGAGTTTCAGGGCATGATAGTAACATGACGCTTTAAGAAGGTGTCATGAACTGTTATGTGGAATATGTATTGTGATGGAAAATAACAGAAGTAGGAAGATTTGTTAGGTAGCTGTTGAGTAATCCAGACAAAACATAATCTGAGTGGAAGAGTAAAAATAATGAGAATTGGGTCCTTTGGGCAGCAATAGTTTGAACAGTAAAAAGAAAATTCCAAGAAAATGTATTATCTAAATTTTTTATATCTTAGAATATTGGATAGCTATTTTGTGTCTGTTCCTAGGACATTATGAGCATCATTGTGGCTGTTATATTGCATTTAGGATGTTTTCTATCAGATGAGACTTGTGAATGGCCAAACCTATGACCTGGTGCTCGTTTTACACAAACTTTCAAACCAGACATTTTTGAGCAGGTTACTACTCTGGTTTACCTATTATATAAAAATAGTGTTGTGGAAAATAGTAGAAACACTGGTGAAATGCAACTAGAATCTGGATGCTAGTTAATAATAATATGTCTATATCACTATACTTTTCATTTTGGCAAAGAAACCATAGTTATGATGGTAAGCAGAATAATGGCCCCCTTCCCAAAGCTGTCTGCATTCTAATCTCTGGAACCTGTGAATACATGATGTTAGGTGGCAAAGGAGAATTATGGCAGCAGATGGTATGAGGTTTGCTAATAGAGTGACTTTAAATTAGGGGGAATGACCTCGGTTAACCAGGTGGACTCAGTGTAATTACAGGTCCCTTAAATACGGAGAAGGAGGGCAGGAGGCTCAGTATCAAGTTAAGCAGAATGATCAAGATCCGTGGTAGGCAGGGGAAATTTCTCCCCCCTACCCCTCTTGTGAATTAGGTTTTTGGGTACACAGTGAAGACTAAGCATTTGGGCTTGACGTAGAAGATCAAAACAGCTTAGAGAGAGACAGAAAGGAGGTTCAGACTCTGCCTCCTGCATTAGCTTGAATTGCTTCCTAAATTGTTTTTTAGGAAACTTTAATTCAAAATCATCAATATGCCATTAAGGCATATTTGGGGCTGCCTACACTGGGCCACAACATTTGACTGGCTATTGCTGTCTTTGAAGATAAAAGGAAGGGACGCCAGTGCCCTTGAGAAGCTGGATGAGGCAAACAAACATTCTCTCCTGGAGCCTCCAGAAAAGATAACGGCACTGCAGACAACTTGAGACCCATTTTGAACTTCTGACCTCCCAAACTGTAAGTTAATAAATTTGTGTTGGTTTGAGTCGCTAATTTTGTGGTAACTTGTTATTGAAGTAATGAGAAATCCATACGGCTGTATAAGATGTTCATATTAGAAGAAACCGAGTAAAGAGTTTATGGAAAATCTCTAATGCCCTTGTGATATTTCTGCAAATCTTTTTCCAAAATGTTTGAAAAATTAGTTATTTTTCTCACTTTCTCACTCTCTGTCTCCCCTACTGTACCCCCATCTTCTGCAGTTTTAGGTATGTTCTGCTTTTAACTTTATTTTTTCCCTCTACTTATCTCCCACAGCCATGTCAATATGACATATTATAACCGAAAGTGGGATCCCACTGCTTGTTGCTTAAAAGCCATTGAAGAGGCCAGGCTGTTGGAAAGGAAAGTTTGCTTTATTTTTGATACTGCCACCTGGTGCGGAGGTAGGGAAGGGTATGTGCCTGTCCAAAGGCTGACTCTTCCCACCCCACCCCACCCCACCCCACCCCACCCCACCGGTAATCAGGGAGCAAGAGCTTTTATATACAGAGGGAGGGGGCTACATGCAGAAAGAGCAGTCAGCTCTGATAGTCATCTTGAAATTGGTCATCAGTGGTCTGACCAGCATCATCTGGATTGTTTTAGATACAGTTAGTGTTCAGTTTCAAGGTCCATTTGTTCCCATTTCCTTGAGGCCTGTTCTCAGAATTGTGGCTGCTTATGTCAGGACTACAGTCTGGTCATCATGTAGTTAACTTCTTCCACCTGGTGGGGTTTCAGTGTCTATAATAGAGAGCTCACAAGATACAGCTCAGAATATTATCAATAGACCCTGAGAAGGAACTAAATGTCCTTGACTCTTCTTAATGACTAGACTATTATTATTTGGTCTCCTTTGGTTCTTTTCCTTTACTTCTGTATTTTCTCACTTCTCAGGTTAAACTTATTCTTTGATTAAATTTTTTCACTGACAAAAGGCAGGCAGAGGGCATGGGGGGCAAGGACCATAGGGTCTTGCTCTGTTTCAATACCATAAGCTGCTTTTATTCATATTCTAATATTCTTATCTTACATGCGTTCCCAATCAGCTCACATGCTCTTTCTTGTACTCTAATGTTTCACCTGTAATTTCCAAAAGTAATCTTATAATTATCTTCCTATCCTCTATTTTGGAGAAGAAATGACAACCCAATCCAGTATTCTTGCCTGGAGAATCCCATGGATAGAGGAGCCTAGTGGGCTGAAGTCCATGGGGTCACAAATAGTTGGACACGACTGAAGTGACCATCCTCTATTTTACATTAACTCTTTCATGGTCACTATCATATATTCAACTGAAACAATTTGGAGACCTATCTGGATAATACTTTCTTCCACATGACTGCAATACCACAAGCCTAACAATTATTCCAAAAGTTGCCATAGCAATTCTTCTTTCTCATCCTCACATTTACTTTAAACTTTTCCTATAGACCCCTACTCCATTTATTTTCATTTTTAAAATATTTACATATGTATTTAGATGCCCTGGGTCTTAGTTGAAGTACTCAGGATCTTTGATCTTTTAATTGAGGCACATGACATCTAGTTCCCTGACCAGATTGAATCCAGGACCCCTACATTGGGAGCAGGAAGTCTTAGCCACTGGACCACCGGGAAAGTCCCTGCCAATTACTTTCAATATCCCTTACCATTTTTTGTGTTCTCTTTATAACAATATATTTTTTAATAACTTTGTGATGTTCCATAACATTAACCTAAAATGATATTTCACTATCAATGGTAATGTATTCTTTCAGTAGCTCATCCTTGCTTTCCATATCTGTTTTCTTTCTATATATCCAAGCGTGATGAATTCCTCTGTTTTCAAAAAGGCCATACTTTAAATACAGAACAATTTGTAGCATACATTTTGTTTATTTATTTATTTTTACATCGTAGCATATTTCACTATGGCTGCATTGTGTTGTTAGTAAAGTAATAATGCTGGTTAACGATGATACTGAGTTGATCTTTCCATGTTTTTCAATGAATGGTGTCTTTTTCTGTGATCTTCCACAAGATGAGATCAGTTAGCCACAGTTATATGTCTTGTTGTGTAGCTCCAGCACAGTATATCTCATATTGCATTATGACTGTTCATGTGTATATTTTCCATCTCTCCTACCCTCAAAGTAGCTACCGTGTCTTATCATTGCATGCTCAATAACTACAAACAATCTCAGTTCTCAATTGTGTGTAGGCCTCACTAAAGGGAGAAAAATTGGCCCAAAGAAGAAAAATTTAAGCTTGTTACAAACTGATTCTCTTTGCTGATCTGCATATGTCATAGTTTCATTATTTATATAAACTACTGGTTAGAATATGACTACATGTTGCCACAGTTTGCTAATTTTATGACATAGCAGCTGAATTTCATGGAAGACATGTTCTTGTTACAAAAATAGTTGATGCCCTCCAAGTCTTTTTCTGCTTTGGTCTTATTCAAGGCACAGGTGGTACTTATCTGGACACATCTGGATGCTTTAAAACTAATGAGAAGCTAGTTCAGCTTAGCAGATGCATACTTACGTGACACTATACACACTGACCTTACAGAATGCATTTCTAACATATTTAAGTTATTTATACCTCTATTTTAGTGTTTATTAATTGTGGTGAAAGTCACACGATAGAAAACATACTATTTTAACCATTTTTAACTGTATGGTTCAATGGCACTAAGTTGCTGCTGCTGCTGTCGCTTCAGTCGTGCCCTACTCTGTGCGACCCCATAGACGGCAGCCCACGAGGCTCCCCCATCCCTGGGATTCTCCAGTCAAGAACACTGGAGTGGGTTGCCATTTCCTTCTCCAATGCATGAAAGTGAAAAGTGAAAGTGAAGTCATTCAGTCGTGTCTGACTCTTAGCAACCCCATGGACTGCAGCCCACCAGGCTCCTCCATCCATGGGATTTCCCAGGCAAGAGTGCTGGAGTGGGGTGCCATTGCCTTCTCTGAATGGCACTAAGTACACCCACATTATTGTGCAACTCTCACCATCATCCATCTCCCAAACTTTTCACCTTTCAAACCGAAACTGTCCTCATTAAACACTAAGTCCCCATTTGCCCCTCTCCATCTGTACCCCTCCGCCCCAGGCCCCTGGCATCTACCAGTTTACTTTCTGACTCTGAATTTGACTAGCCTAGGTTTCTCATGTAAGTAGAATCAAACAGTATTTGTTCACAGCTTTTGATGCTGTATATATTTATACCTCTTGATACATCTCATGAATTCTCACTGCAGAGGCTAAGGTCCTGGTACAGAGGAGTACTATGTGTAAAATGAAAGTAAAAGAAATGGAAAGGTGGGAACTAATTCAGTTGGTGCTGGTGGTATAATTCAGAGAAAAAACAGTATGAACAGTGTGGATAAAGGGATCGTTTGAAACCCCTGTATGGCTAAGAGGATAGTTCTGTTATTGCTGAAGAATATTAGTCATTCATACATGTAAATGTCATTTGGCTCTGCCTTTTGTTGTACTCAAGATTCTACTTTATGGTAATATGAAAAGAAACCTGTGAGATACTAAAAACTATAAAATTGCTCATTTCATTGTCAAGTAGATGAGGTGCAATGAGGCAACAAATGTACTAAAAAGAACAATGCACACAAAAAGAGGGAAGCTGGATTTTAATCTTGTTTTCCAATTAGATTCTGTATAATTTGGAGAAAGCATCTCTTCTGTGACAACTTCAGTTATATTTTTATATAAAATAATACTTAATGTTGGTTGATGATGAAGTAAATAGGCCAGTGTCACGGGGTTAATGTTATCAATACTTAGGCTCCAGTAGGTCTCTGGGCTACTGTGCTTATGGTCATCAAGTAGTTAATTTCCTCCATTTGATAAAAACCACTCAGGAAATTTGTTTCAGATACTACTATTTAGGTACGCTAAGGCAAGATATGGGGATGGAGTGTGTCCTGGCAAATCCTCCTAGTGTCTTACTCGGTTACAATTTCCTTTGGGTGTTTTTCTTTTTAAATTATTTATTATTTGGCCATGTCAGATCTTTTGTGGCAGCATGGGGACTCTTTGCTAACTTCATATGAACTGTCCTTTGTTTTTATTCAAGCAATTAAGAACTATTAAAGCATAAATTGTAAAAAAAAAAATGTTTAACAATATTTAACTACTATATTCATGATATTTTTAAAAGTATTACCCCTTTACATCTCATAAAAAGCGATGCAAACCTAGAAGCCAAAAAACAAATTTGAGTTTACTTATACACAAAAATTGAATTCCCTTTTAATAGATGATCATTAATTGATTTAAGTTCACAGATATCTGAAAATGTTACACCTGGAAACTTGTAAGTTGAAGATTAAGCAGGCATCAGTGTTTAGTAACAAAATCTAGCACATCCACTTTGTAGGTACATGCACAGCATATAAAAGCTATTAGCCTCAAATCTTTTTATCTTCGATGGTGTTCATGGCTCATGCCCGCAGAAATCTAAGGTAAAAGAAAGCATGTACTTTTGAGGGCATGGTATTTTGTGTGCAAATTATTTTCAGCTGGATCCTTCAGTAAACCATCCTTGGGAAGGAAATGTTGGAAAGTGTTTTTTGATAAAAGAAGTATTGGGTTAGGCAAAAAATTTGTTCATGTTTTTCATGCTATCTTATGGAAAACATGAACCAACATTTTGGCCAACCCAATTAATTCAAAAATTGAAATGAGAATAAAAGAGAAATTAAGAGTATTTGAATAATAGTGTTTTGGTCTCATTTTTTACAAGTCAAACTATCTGGCTTCATTTTACCCATTGTAACAATGAGGAATTTGGATTGGAAGACTTTTATATTCCTTTCCCACTTCAGTGTTTCTGATTCTGTGCTTCCATATTCCCTTCCTAAAGTTATAATTTTGTTACAGTTGCTCTGCCTGCCATGTGGGGAAAGATTATATAAAAGACCTCAGGTACTCAGGTACCAAATAACAGCAGTATTTATTAACTGTTTATTCTCTCTTTTCAGGTCTTTGTGCTATGAAAACAAAGGGCTTGGGTCAGGTTAGAAATTTCACTTTTGATCAATAACCTCTGTCTTTATTCAGAGTTAACTCCTTTCTATAAAACTTGTCTCTTGATTTCTTTACTTTTTTTTCCGTCTGCTCCTAATATAACTGAATGTGTTGCATGGCTAAATATGTCTAGGAAGAAAGGATGATGTATAAGGTTTTAAGATAATAACTTTTCAAACCAATTTTATTGAGTAGATATTCATTTAAGGCCTCCTTATGTTCAGAGCATTTCATGAGATATTTTAATGCAGAAGTGATGAGAATCAATGTTGATTAAATTTATTTTAAAATAGTAGAGTAGAATCTCAAATATGAATAGTATCAGTTTAAAATGCTAGTCACTTACCTATGTCATCACATTTGTCTAATATATATATGAAAGATTAAAAGTGTTTATATAAATAATATAAAACCCCAAAGCAAATCCAAGACTGAGTTTCACAGTGCTGAAACCACACCATTTAGATTGGGACTTGAACTCATGGGCCAAGACTTGAACCCTGCCAAAACCCAGATTTGGATTTTAAATTCACTGTCTTTTAATAAAGATCACACACCTGCAGGACTTAATTTTAAGATCTTGATGTCTCCTCACAGAAAGAATTCAGTAAGACACAAAATGATAGGTAAGAAGTGAATTTATTTAGAGAGATACACATTCTACAAACAGAACACAATCCATCTCAAAAGGCAATAATGGCTTGAGGAGAAACGCTTTCCACAGACAGTATGTGGGCCATCTCAGAAAGTAAGAGGCACCAAAATATGGGATGATTAGTTTTAATGGGCTGGGTAATTCCATAGGCTAATGGATGGGAGGATTATTCCAACCTTTGGGGTAAGGGGCAGAGTTTTCTAGGAATTAGGCCATGCCCATATTTTGGTCTTTTATGGTTAACCTCCAAACTGTCATGATGCCTACGGGGTGTGTCATTTAGCATATGCTAATGTATTACAATGAGGCTCAAGGTCCACTGGAAGTTGAATCTTTCATCTTGGATCTCATTGGTTCTGGCCAGTTTATGTCTGTCCTTAAGGCCTATGCCATTCTTTTAAAGATTGCTCCCTGCCCACTTCCCTCATTTCATTTTGACCATTAATACACTTAGTGCCCATATACTAACAGAAATGTAATAACTTTAATGCCCATATTACATCTAAGGTCATATAAAGTTAGTAAATGATAATGCCATAATTTACTTTGTGAGGCAGTTGAGACTTAGTATAGGGTATCTAAATGTCATCATTTTGTTTTTAGACACTAATATAGCAAAAATAAGTTAAACAATTTCTACCAATTGATTTCTAAATTAGGAAAAAAGTTCACATACACTCATAATTTATCATATACATCTTTAGCTTATGCTTTTTATGCTCTTAATACTGTGTTAAGACTACTAAGTAGACAGTAAAACCAAATCGTCCATTTCTAAGATCCTTGCTTTGAACAGGCACTATAAAACTGGGCAAGAGAGAATGAAACACAAAAAGTCTATGGCAAGATTTTATATGTAATTGTCTTTTTTAAATTGCAGTGTTTTTTAATCTGCATAATATAAGATAGTATCTATTATAAAAATATGATTAACTATAATGCACAAAGTATATCCCTTCAGAGGCTTGCTTCATGGCAAAGGAAATGTGTTTAAAATATGAGGCATAATTTCTTAGTAAGCCTAGGGATGTAAACAAAACAAAAGAGAAAAAGAAAAAGGATAGATCATCTAGGGCAAGCTCCAAAAAGGGAATAAAACACCCTCTTAATTGCTAGCATACTAAAACGCCATATGTGTCTTAAAGTAACAATCCTATAACAAATACTTAAATGTGGTGTTTTATGTTAGGATGGTTTGGCTGTTTAACATGCAGTGGTATTCATACACACCTCACCCACTCTCTTTCTAATACAAAATAGTCTACTCAGAGTACAGAGAAATACAAGAGACTGAACTATTTGTTGGAAAAGACAATAGATTTTGTGTTCTTCAAATGTGCTATTTAAGAAAAGGCAGGGCTTCCAGCTCTACTCCTTATTGTAATTCTACAGGCCCTAAAGCCTTGTTATAATGTATCAGACTACAATGTAACTAATTATGCTGATGGAGTTCATAACATGATAAATGTCTTATTTTCACTCTGCAAGCAGTCCGTTTGCTAAAAGAAGTGGAAGAAAATTAAGATGACTAGAGGGTTTTCACCTCTATTGTTAAAGCATTTGTGATGAGGACATGCAAGCAATCAGAGCCAGCCCTAGTTTGCAAAGATGACCTCAATACTCCTCATTAAAATGCTAACTTCTACTGATTTTGAGATGACTGCAGAAATAAATAGAATTTACCATTATATTGAGGCCAAGTCTCCCCTGGAAGGAGTAGTGACCTTAGTGTTTTCTTTGCCTATTCAATCAATACCACTATGGGTTTTGCTAAATGCATAAAGATTCATATTTATTCCATAAAAATACAATGAGTCAATATTATATCCTACATCCTAGTCTTCCTCTGATATTTCAATTTATATTTTTGGATGAGTGGGGTTAATTATCTCCTACTTATGCATGTGAAAGTGGCTTGTTATTTTTACCTAATTTGTTTTTGTGTTCTATAGATCATTTATAGAATTTAATCTTCTCTATATAAATAGAAAGCAGTTCTGTTCCTCTTTGTGTTCATATATACAGATCGTTGGGGAGGAAGGCATTTTACTCTACTCTCCTATGTTTTCCTGGGTAGACTGCAGAATTAAGTTGATGTGAGTCAGATTAACAGGAGAAAATCAAACAAAAGTTTAATAACATGCATACATATGGGCGAGATCTAGAAAAACCGAGGAGTAACTAAAGACAGTGTTCAGAGTCCTCATCTTAAATACCTTCCTCAGCTAAATAGCGGAGAAGGCAATGGCACCCCACTCCAGTACTCTTGCGACTTCACTTTCACTTTTCACTTTCATGCATTGGAGAAGGAAATGGCAACCCACTCCAGTATTCTCGCCTGGAGAATCCCATGGACGGAGGAGCCTGGTGGGCTGCCGTCTCTGGGGTCGCACAGAGTCGGACACGACTGAAGTGACGCAGCAGCAGCAGCAGCAAAGAGGTTTCCCTGGTGGCTCATAGGTTAAAGCATCTGCCTGCAATGCGGGAGACGTGGGTTCGATCCCTGGGTCGGGAATATCCCCTGGAGAAGGAAATGGCAACCCACTCCAGTATTCTTGCCTGGAGAATCCCATGGACGGAGGACCCTGGCGGGCTACAGTCCAGAGGGTCTAAAAAGAGTCGGACGCGACTGAATGACTTCACTTTCACTTTTCACTTTTTCAGCTAAAGACAAAGGAGGATGTTGAGGGTAGTGGTTTTGGACTTTGTAAATGGGAGTGATGAAATCCACATGGAGATAGAAAAACAAAGTATTGATAAACAAATGTTTGTTGTGCCTTGTTGAGATGATGGGGCAGAGTGGACTCTCACCTCTAAGCCCCATTATCCCCACCACACCTATCCCATATTCACTGCAGATATCTCTCCTGAGAGCTCTATTCTGGAACAGACTCTCCATCTAAGTTCTTTAGGCACCTAAGGAGGAGGTACAAATTTCTCACTTTTGGATTTTGATTATTTTCAGTGTGAAGTAAGCCACATGCCTGTTGACTGAAGAAAAACACACAACCTAAAAGTGTAAGTTTATATTTTATTCAGGAAACTTACTGAGGACTGCAGCCTTGGAGACAGCCTCTCAGATAGCTCTGAGGAACTCTGGCAAAGGGGTCAGGGTGAAGTTAGAAGCTTTTGCTGAAAATGCATAAACAAAAATAAATGTGTAGTTGAATATCAAAAGATTACTGCAATCACAAGAAAATATGTATCAAGTTAATGATTTTAGTGCTAGTCTACATATGGGAAAGTACAAGAGTCTGGATTTATTGAAATTATTTCTTAGATAAGCATCTTAACTAAGTAGGACCAGTATGATGTTTTCCTCCATCCTGAATTCCCCTCAGGGAACGTCATCAAAGGTGAATGCAGTGACTGTTGGACTGATGCAGGGCAACATTCTTTGTTTATAGGAAGGCTAGGCAACTTCTTTCATTTACTGACATGACAGGCTCCATTTTTTTTTTTTGTCTGCATGTCAGAGACATTTTTGGGTGGCAAATACTGCTTCCCTACAGTTTATATTAGAGCAGGAGAAAAAACTAAACTAGATTCAGGGAAAGAATTTTGTTCATCATGTCCGTGGTATTTAATGTGTTCTTTGGAAAATATTAAGTATTGTATAGGTAGAAATGTAGCTTTCACAGGATTTAACTTCTTAAATATTTATAATATGTGATTATTTGTCTTTTTTGTCCTTTTCCTTTTTTTTTTTTCTTTTTACACTATATTAAACCATGTAGTGGGAGGAAGCAAGGAAGAAAAATGTAAATATGGCTACCTTAATTTTTTTGAAGTCAATTCTGGCAGTAATATTCTATAAATTCATGTGGAAGAATATTCTTAAGTCAAAAACCCTGTTAGAATTGGAGCCTCCCTATTAGAGGAAAGAATATAAAAACTCAGGAAGACACTCAATCCACACTGTTAACTTGGGACAAAAGCCATGTTTAGGTTGATAACATGTGAAAAGACATTGCAAATTCAAATATATATATATATATATATGATATATATATATAAATGATAAAAAGATAGAAATGACACAAGATACCAGATGCCATTGGAATAATTTTTTTAAACTTTTATTGTGTAAATTTATAAGCAACATTACATTTGTACCTATATGCCTAGCTTATTTTATTTAACATAATTGTCTTCACAGTTAACCGATGTAGCATATGTCAGAATTTCATTCCTTTTAAGGCTGAAAACTATTCCATTGTATATACACAGCACATTTATCTGTCAATGGACATTATACCTTTTCTAGCTTTTGGCTACTGTTAATAATGCTACTATGAAAATGGGTGTATAGCTAGCTATCTTAGTCCTTGATTTCAATTCTTTTTGGTATATACACAGAAGTGGAGTTACTGGATCATATAATAATTCAACTCTTACTTTTTTGAGAACCTGCCATTATTGAAAATAAAAATATCCCATTTTCTATTCTGGAATAATTATCATTTATTTTCATAAATATTTGTTTTAAGACTTCAAACTTAACTATATTAATTTGTTAAAAGGAGTAAAAGGTAAACCTTTTTAAGGCATTGCATGTATTTATACCAGTCCAATCTGAGAAAACTATTATCTTTGAATTTCATAATGGTATAGTGCAAATGATTAATACTTAGCTTTTTACAATGTGGATATTGGTTAAATGTTTGTGGTGACCCAGCAGACGGTTAGACCACACCCTCACCTATAATCGGTTTGAAAGTCAAGTCTGATGCCACACATGCATCAAGAATATGAAATGCTTTATTAGAACTTAGAGCACCTATTTTCTCTCTCTACTTCTAAAATTTATTCGCTATGTGATATTAAAAAGCTGATGAACCTAATCATGATGTTTAAGAAGATTCTAAAAGGATATTTTAAGGGACTTTCCTGGTAGTCCAGTGATTAATACTCTGTACTCCCAATGCAGGGAGCCTGGGTTCAATTCCTGGTCAGGGAACTAGATCACACCATCCTCAGTTAATGATCCTATCCTACATACCACAACCAAGACCTGGTACAGCCAAATAAATAAGTAGTATTCTAAAAGATTTAAAAAATGTTTTACATTAAATAGCTAAGACTCCTTTGAGGTATTACAATAGTTGATCCCAGGCAGTCTGTGCCTCAGAATCCATGTGCTTAAGCCTTTCAAGCCTTTCATGACACCATCCCACTCAGATACTATCCACGACTCTGATTCAGCTCACACTCCATCCCTTACTACTATCGACTAAAATAATAATCACAACCTAAAGGATGAGAATCTGTTGTCTTCTGTCAGAATTTTTAGGACTTTAAGACCAGGAGACAGCATCTCAAAGCATTTCAAGTGACACTTAAAGAACTGTTTCAAAGAGGTGGGGAGGAATCGGGTTGTATAGAAGATTGCAACAAGGGGCAGATAGTCTGAGCTTATTGTTAATTAAGGAAAACCAGATATCTCAAATTAAGGAACCATCCCCATGGAAAAGAAATGCAAAAAAGCAAAATGGCTGTCTGGGGAGGCCTTACAAAAAGCTGTGAAAGGAAGAGAAGAGAAAAGCAAAGGAGAAAAGGAAAGATATAAGCATGCAGATAAAGAATGCAGAGTTCAAAAGAAGAGCAAGAAGAGATAAGAAAGCCTTCCTCAGTGATCAATGCAAAGAAATAGAGGAAAACAACAGAATGGGAAAGACTAGAGATCTCTTCAAGAAAATTATAGATACCAAGGGAACATTTCATGCAAAGACGGGCTTGATAAAGGACAGAAATGAAGTGGACCTAACAGAAGCAGAAGATATTAAGAAGAGATGGCAAGAATACACAGAACAACTGTACAAAAAAGATCTTCAAGACCCAGATAATCACGATGGTGTGATCACTCACCTAGAGCAAGACATTCTGGAATGTGAAGTCAAGTGGGCCTTAGAAAGCATCACTAAGAACAAAGCTAGTGGAGGTGATGGAATTCCAGTTGAACTATTTCAAATCCTGAAAGATGATGCTGTGAAAGTGCTGCACTCAATATGCCAGCAAATTTGGAAAACTCAGCAGTGGCCACAGGACTGGAAAAGGTCAGTTTTCATTCCAATCCCAAACAAAGGCAATGCCAAAGAATGCTCAAACTACCGCACATTTGTACTCATCTCACATGCTAGTAAAGTAATGCTCAAAATTCTCCAAGCCAGGCTTCAGCAATACATGAACTGTGAACTTCCTGATGTTCAAACTGGTTTTAGAAAAGGCAGAGGAACCAGAGATCAAATTGCCAACATCCAGTGGATCATGGAAAAAGCAAGAGAGTTCCAGAAAAGCATCTATTTCTGCTTTATTGACTATGCCAAAGCCTTTGACTGTGTGGATCACAATAAACTGTGGAAAATTCTTCAAGAGATGGGAATACCAGACCACCTGACCTGCCTCTTGAGAAATCTGTATGCAGGTCAGGAAGCAACAGTTAGAACTGGACATGGAACAACAGACTGGTTCCAAATAGGAAAAGGAGTACATCAAGGCTGTATATTGTCACCCTGCTTAATTAACTTATATGCAGAGTACATCATGAGAAACGCTGGACTGGAAGAAACACAAGCTGAAATCAAGATTGCCAGGAGAAATATCAATAACCTCAGATATGGAGATGACACCACCCTTATGGCAGAAAGTGAAGAGGAACTAAAAAGCCTCTTGATGAAAGTGAAAGAGGAGAGTGAAAAAGTTGGCTTAAAGCTCAACATTCAGAAAACTAAGATCATGGCATCTGGTCCCATCACTTCATGGGAAAAAATGAGGAAACAGTGTCAGACTTTACTTTTTTGGGCTCCAAAATCACTGCAGATGGTGACTTTAGCCATGAAATTAAAAGACGCTTACTCCTTGGAAAGAAAATTATGACCACCCTAGATAGCATATTGAAAAGCAGAGACATTACTTTGGCAACAAAGGTCCGTCTAGTCAAGGCTATGGTTTTTCCTGTGGTCATGTATGGATGTGAGAGTTAGACTGTGAAGAAGGCTGAGCACCAAAGAATTGATGCTTTTGAACTGTGGTGTTGGAGAAGACTCTTGAGAGTCCTTTGGACTGCAAGGAGATCCAACCAGTCCATTCTGAAGGAGATCGGCCCTGGGATTTCTTTGGAAGGAATGATGCTAAAACTGAAACTCCAGTTTTTGGCCACCTCATGCAAAGAATTGACTCATTGGAAAAGACTCTGATGCTGGGAGGGATTGGGGGCAAGAGGAGAAGGGGACGACAGAGGATGAGATGGCTGGATGGCATCACTGACTTGATGGACGTGAGTCTGAGTGAACTCTGGGAGTTGGTGATGGACAGGAAGGCCTGGCGTTTTGCGATTTATGGGGTCTCAACGCGAGTCGGACACGACTGAGCAACTGAACTGTACTGAGTGCTTTTCTGTGTATGAGAAGATGCAAGAGTCTGGGCTCACTGAAATCATTCCTTTCATATACATTTCAGCTATCTGGAGCCAGAATCCTGCATTGATTTTTCACATCCTTAGTTTCTTGCTCACCATAGGGAGTGATAGCAGCCTGATAACTGCCAGATTGCAGGCATTGTTCTTCCTGGGCATCCTCTGGGTTCACATTTGGAGGACCACAGTAGCTGATGACTGTGATATCCTTGTTTATTGATATGGCAAATACTCTGTTTCAAATTATGTGCTCTTGAACAGCACCCATAACCATTGTGTTCCTGAGCTTCTATATCTGTAAAATGGAAGTAGTAAGGCCCTACCGATAGATTTAAAGTTAGTATATGTAAAAATTAAAGTTAATATATGTAAAACACTCAGAACATTGTCTGGCATGTAGTACAACTTACAAGTGCTATTTATTTGCAGAGAGTTGAAAAAAAAAAAAAAAAACAACCCACTTTTATGAAGACCGCTTTTTCAAAACAAAGTAAATATTTGTATTTAATTTCTCAGAAGAGCAGTTCTTCAGTTCAATTTATCTCTTTTTTTCTTAACATCTTATTTTATAAGAAATGTAAATAAACTTAGCTCAGAATAAAAGTTAAGAACTTAATATGCCACCTTAGAGCATCTTTCATACTTTTTCTAGAAGTAAATAAATCATCAAAGAGATCCTATTGGTTCTCTTTATAAATATCACTTATTATTCCACCCCCTGTTGTTCTGAACTTGACAGCAGGTTCTTAAACCTAGCAAATCTGTCAAAGTAATAATTACAGGCAAACTGCTTCAATAATAATTTCAACACATAGGCATCCTGGACCTACTTTTTAAAATGTGAATAACTGATATTTGCCTTGGAGTTACCACACTGTCATAACCAGACCTATGACTCTAGTGTCAGAATTATGATTCTAATGTCGTTAACACAAATGTCTTTTATTTCAAGACACAGGAATTTTCACATGGTAGCAGTCAACTCAAGGTTTCCTCCAAGCTTTGGATTTTGTCTTGGGGGAAGAGGTTTGACTGTATAGGAGAGCACAATTTGCCACCCCAAAATGTCTCTCTAGCATGAGATTGTTTCAAGTTGAAAACAATCTGTGTGGGTGTGTGCTGAGTCACTGAAGTCATGTTTGACTCTTTGCAACACTATGGACCAGGCTTCTCTGTCCATGGGATTCTCCAGGCAAGAATGCTGGAGTGCGTTGCCATGCCCTCCTTCAGGGGATCTTCCTGACCCAGGGACTGAACCTACATCTCATACATATATCACACTAGCAACAGATTCTTTACCACTAGCACCACATGGGAAGCATATGTGCTAGGAAAACAACCTAGGTCCAAAAGATCTAGGAAGATACTTTGACTTTCCCCTTATCCACCTAAAATAATTTGTTAAATAAAGAACTCCCTGATTCCAGCTATCACCAGAAATATCTGTGAAGAATAAGGACTACTCACAGTGAAGGGAACTCAGCAGGACCTAGAAATTAGTTTACACTGTAATCCTTTGTCTCTACATGACCCAGTAAATATTTGTTTACTCAAATACATTCATTCCATCTCTATGTGAATTTCCTCCCTCTTTTGAGGTCTCAAACCATTATCTCCAATATCTTCTTTATTCTTTAGCTGAAAATGCTAATTACAGTGACGTCTTCGGTCATTTTAGTGAGTTACTCAGTTTTCCTGGTCTCTCCCCTGTATTGTTGTTCAGTCACTCAGTTGTGTCTGACTCTTTGCAACTCCATGGATTGTAGTGAGATGGGAATCCGAGTTCTTGTCTGCAGAGGTGAAGAATGGAATCCATGAACACACAAGCACTCATGGTAGCAAGTGAATAGGATCTTTTAAAGAGGAGGAAAGTACAAGGCTCTCAGCATAGACTCTGAGAGGGGGTAAGGAAACTGTAAGTCCCTCAAAGTGGGACTTATAGAAGTTTTTACATCCTTCTTTAAATCACATTGTCACATGAGTGTATGTTCCTCGGTTCTTTGTCTCATCACAACAAAGATTTGGAGCAACGGACGTTAAAGCCCTTGCCCTGTCACAGCTCTCCAGTCTTGGACAAATCGTGTTATAGCTCTTAGGCAAATCAGTGTTACAGCTCTATTTTATTTAGAAGATAGAAGGAGAATCCATGCTCAAAGCGTGAGGGCATGCCAACCCAAAGACTCGAAGAGAAGACAGTGGAGAAGCGCATGGGGGAGGGAGAGAGAGAGAATGAGAGAGGGAGAGAGAGAGAAGGAGCATATGCATGCAGGAGAGAAAGAGAGCAAGAAAGCGCTTTGGCTCCTCCTCTTATATGTTTTTTCCTCCACCTGGGCCTGCCCTATGCAAATTGGGCTTAGCCAGGAGTGCTGTTTGTTCTACCTGAAGTCTTCACTCTGGTCCTCAGACTTCCTCTGACCTTCCTTTGTTCTATTTCCATGGGCTTTCCCCTTCCTTGTCTTTTAGCCACCGCCATTTTGGACTCCTTTTCCCTATTGTACCTACCTATTCAAAAGCAGAGACATTACTTTGCCAACAAAGGTTCGTCTAGTCAAGGCTATGGTTTTTCCTGTGGTCATGTATGGATGTGAGAGTTGGACTGTGAAGAAGGCTGAGCACCAAAGAATTGATGCTTTTGATTTGTGGTGTTGGAGAAGACTCTTGAGAGTCCCTTGGACTGCAAGGAGATCCAACCAGTCCATTCCGCAGTTCAAAAACATCAATTCCTCAGCACTCAGTCCTCTTTATGGAACTCTCACATCCATACATGACTACTGGAAAAGCCATTGCTTTGACTGTACAAACTCACCTTTGTCAGCAAAGTGATGTCTCTGCTTTTTAATATGCTGTCTAAGCCTGTCATAGCTTTTCTTCCAAGGAGCAAGCATCTTTTAATTTCATGGCTGCAGTCACTCTCTGCAGTGACTTTGGAGCCCAAGAAATAGTTTATCACTATTTCCAGTTTTTCCCCTTTTATTTGCCTTGAAGTGATGGGACCAGATGGCATGATATTCATTTTTTGAATGTTGAGTTTTAAGCCAGCTTTTTTACTATCTTCGTTCACCTTCATCAAGAGGCTCTTTAGTTCCTCTTTGCTTTCTGCCATTAAAGTGATGTCATCTGCATCTGAGATTATTGTTATTTCTCCCTGCAATCTGATTACAGCTTGTGCTTCATCTAGCCCAACATTTTGCATGATGTACTCTGCATATAAGTTAAATAAGCAGGGTGACAATATACACCCTTGACCTACTCTTTTCTCAATTTTGAACCAGTCCATTGTTCCATGTCTATTTCTAACTTGCTTCTTGACGTGCACACAGGCCTCTCAGGAAATTGTTACAGTGGTCTGGCAATCTGATCTCTTTAAGAATTTCCCACAGTTTTTTGTGATCCACACAACCCAAGGCTTTAGCATAGTCAATGAAGCAGAAGTAGATATTTTTCTTTAATTCCCTTGCTTTTTCTTTGAGCCACTGGATATTGGCAATTTGATCTCAAGTTGGCAATTTTATCTTTCCCATATATACATGTTATTAAAATTTGTTTGTTTTTCTCCTGTCAATCTAGCTCATGTCAAATTCTTTCTTAGAACAGAAAGAAAAATTAGAATGGTAGAGGAAAATTTCTTCAACTGTATATAAGTAACTGTCTTTCATTCCATGGGTAATTACCTACACTAAGGATAATCTTCGCTTTAGTTGAGAAATGCAAAAGAGATACACTAGACCTCAGAGCCCTGAAAGGCACATAAAAAATTTGTGTTGGGCAGCATCTACCAGGGCCACAAAGCCCATATTCGAGTCCTAAGAAAGAACCTGGAGTCAGTGACAGACACAATGGATAAGGTGGACCTTTCATGTCTTGAAACGTCCTGGAGTAACACCCCATCATGTACAGCAGAGGCAGGCAAAATGAGGCTGCAGTCTCCCCATCCTGAGCAAAGGGGATATTGCCAGTTATGGGGGAATTGATATCCAATTGGCTCATTGGTTACTAGGAAAACTAGCAGAGGGGCACACCCCTCAACACTCCTTTGATAAGACCAATCACTAGCTAGGGCCTGGGGAAAGTACATAGGAAGGTCAGTCATGTGAGAAGGTGTAAGTGAAGCAGGCTCTGGTCTAGCAGGGGATGTACAGAGAGCAAGAGAACCACCACCTAGAGTGGCCTGACCATACAGTTTGGATGTTAGAATTGCAGTTACAGATCAACTACTTTATGTGTTCATGAAATCCTCACTGACAAGCATTGTGTGACACTCGTGGTCTCTGTTTAAACTTCAGAGTTTCTTCAGAGTATCCTCTCTCCTACAACAATCCCACTAAAATAAAGTTGTAATTTTGGTAGGATTGTTTTACTTCATTTCAGATTCCACAGCTTTAAACTGGGTTTCTGCAGAAATGTCAGTTAGAAAACTCTCAAGGAGATTTCACTTCTCCCATCACCATGCACAGATGGAATTTTGACTTAAAGTGAACCTGTTTATAGACAGAGGAGTTCTCTTTATTTTACACACACACACACACACACACACACACACACACAATTCCAGTATTGCTTTCAATTCAGTTCAGTCACTCAGTCAGGTCTAGAAAAATGCTAACTGTGGACCTCCATGTATTCATTTAACAAGGGCTTATTCCAAGTTTACTGAGTTTTAGCCCAAGCTATCCCTCTGTAAACAGAAAAAATAAAAATAAAAAGTTGCCTGCAAGTCCAGTAAACAAAGAATGTTATCTTCCATTAAGCCATCAGCCTGAGCAGCCACTCCTGATGGTACACCCTGAGGGGAATTCAGGATGGAGAAAAACAGAATCCTGGCCCTAGATAGTCAAGCTGCTTATCTAAGGAATAAGCCCAGAGTCTTGCATCTTCCCATATGTAGAAAAGCACTATAGTCATTTATGTGAGATCTATTTTTGTGTGTGTGATTAGCAGTAACCTTTTGATGTTCAACTGCATATCGTTTTTTGTTTTTTCTTTTTTCTAAGCAAAATCTTCTCTATACTCAGACTCCAACCTTCCCTCTTTGGAATAGTTTCTAAAAGTAACCAGAGTGACTAATTCCCATGCTATAGTCCTCAGTAAGGTATCCAAATAAAACATAACTCTCAGCTTTTAGGGTACGCGTTGTTTTGCTTGATTTTTTTTTTTTTGATAGGCATTTCTGATGCTGTACATCTGCTTGTATAAAATAGTATCTCAAATAGAAATGTAAAAAATTAGAAAAGGTCCCAAACTGTTAATATTGTAATTGTTAAATGTAACATGCTCAAATGTTTCTGAGCTGCATTTATATTTCCATATCGTTTCTGAAGTATATTTTTATATTGAATACAATACTTAAGACATGGAAATTTATGATATTCTGAAAGCTCCTATAATTTGAAAGTGACTAAGGATTAGTAAGAAAAACCCCAAATATAATAATGCTTACATATTCAGTGACAAGCATGCAGCCTACCCTTAGCAGCAAAAATACATATTTATGGCTGTCTCATGTTTGCCTGTAGAACTTCTGTATCCTTAGAAACAAAGATTCCCAAAGGATCACCTGAATAGCATTCCAGAAATGCTGATTCCAGAGGCTACTGACAATGATTCAATAATCCCTAATACAGGGATCGAGAATTTTGTAAATTAACCTTCTTAAGAGATATTGATGATCATTGAGATCTGGAACTGCAAGTCTAAAAAACATATTCAAGCTAAATGTATTTAGCATGGGGATGAACAGTTCCCAAAGTGCCCTAATGTGTGCTCATATTTCACTCCATGCTAAGCCATTTCAAAAGGTCAAATGTGAGATAATAGAGTTATACACCAAAATCGGATCTAATGTGCTTCTGCACTTCACTTTCTGCACCCAACACATGGAATATATGATTGGGCATATTTACTTGGCCATGACTCTCTCATTCACACTTGTTTGGAAGAACAAATTAAAATGCTTTGGATAATGTCTGCATTATTTTGAATCAGCCTCTCATATGCACTCACACATACACAGATATATGTACATAAACACAGGTACACACAGGTGTACATTTGTGCACCCAGCCTTTTGATGAAAGTGAAAGTGGAGACTGAAAAAGTTGGCTTAAAGCTTAATATTCAGAAAATGAAGATCATGGCATCTGGTCCTATCACTTCATGGGAAATAGATGGGAAAACAGTGGAAACAGTGTCAGACTTTATCTTTGGGGGGCTCCAAAATCACTGCAGATGGTGACTGCAGCCATGAAATTAAAAGACGCTTACTCCTTGGAGGGAAAGTTATGACCAACCTAGAAAGCATATTCAAAAGCAGAGACATTACTTTGCCAACAAAGGTCCGTCTAGTCAAGGCTATGGTTTTTTCTGTGGTCATGTATGGATGTGAGAGTTGGACTGTGAAGAAAGCTGAGTACCGAAGAATTGATGCTTTTGAACTGTGGTGTTGGAGAAGACTCTTGAGAGTCCCTTGGTCTGCAAGGAGATCCAACCAGTCCATTCTGAAGGAGATCAGCCCTGGAATTTCTTTGGAAGGAATGATGCTGAATCTGAAACTCCAGTACTTTGGCCACCTCATGTGAAGAGTTGACTCATTGGAAAAGTCTCTGATGCTGGGAAGGATTGGGGGCAGGAGGAGAAGGGGATGACAGAGGATGAGATGGCTGGATGGCATCACTGACTCTATGGATGTGGGTCTGAGTAAACTCCGGGAGTTCGTGATGGACAGGGAGACCTGGCCTGCTGTGTTTCATGGGATCACAAAGAGTCCGACACGACTGAGTGACTGAACTCAACTGTGCATCTATTCAGAGAAAAGTCTTCATTCCAGAATGAATGAAAGAATGACTATTCAAAAATATTTATTTATGAAAAACATTAGTCTAGGAACTGTAGGGATAAAATAAGTTATCAGAAATAGAGATGGCAAGACTGTCAAATATATCTTAAGAATATCAATTTAGTAATCAGCTTAACATCTCTAAGTGTTAAACATTTGGTAGAGTTAACATGTATTGCAATTAGAGAAAGAATAAAACTTGGTAAGGGCTAATGGGTGAGGCTTTTAAATGGCATTTTAATTTATAGCTTAAAAATAACCAAGGTTCTGTCTGAAACTGGAAATATCTTTTAGAGATCACAGGTTGAAAGGCACAAAAATAGGAAATTCAAATCATTTTTGAGGAGTTTGTGAAACAGTTGGGTTGAAGCAATACTTATGTTGGGGATTAGTCTGAGGAGGAAAAAATGGAAAGTTAATCTGAGTCCAGACTCAGAATAGATATGGCTTAAAATTATTTATAAAGGGGATGAGAACAGTAACTTTTAATAATTTTAAAGGGGAATTGTTCAGTTGCTAAGTCATGTCCGACTAATTGTGACCCCATGGACTGCAGCACGCCAGGCTTCCCTATCCTTCACTGTCTCCTGGAATTTGTTCAAATCCATGTCCATTGAGTTGATGATGCTATCTAACCATTTCATCCTCTACCACACTCTCCTTTTGCCTTCAATCTTTCCGAGCATAAAGAGGGCAATGTTGGAAGGGAAACAAATGCGAGAGATTGTACTTAACCACAGTAGTGAAGGAAGAGTCAGGGGAGATATGAAGTCTCAGAATATGGATTATTAGGAGTGTGTTGTCATCTTTCAAGCATGTTCTTTTATTTTTGCCAACTATAACTATTAACCTTTTTGTTTTTCCTTGTAAGCCCTTAAAGGTTCTGCAAGAGGCAACAGTCAGCTCAGACTAACACTGGGTCCCAGTGATGTGTGGTGCCACATTTCAGTAATAGTTACTCAAAGGTAGCATATGAGAATTTCTACCAAGTGTCATAGCTAAGGGTAACACACAGAACTAGAGAGTGACAGTATACAACTGGAGAAATTATCAAATTTTATTCTGAGAAATTAAAAAGTTAAGGCACACATCTATAACACTACCTACTTTTAAATTACTGAGTGATCACAAAAAAGTAGGAATTAAGATAATACAGTTATTCTTCATGTTGGGGATAAGAAAAACCTAGGTTTACAAGGGTTAAGTATCTGCCTGGCATCTTAGTCTATTGGCGCTACTTTAACAAGATGAAATAGATTATTTGGCTCATCAACAACAGAAATTCTCATATCTCTGGAGGCTGGGAATGCAAGATCAAGGCATAAGCTGATGCACTGCCTAGTATAGAAACGTCCTGGTTCCTAGACAATAGTCTTCTCTTATAGTGAAAAGACAGTAAAGCTCTCTCCAGTCACTAATTCCGTTTATGAGGGTTTTGTCCTCATGACCTTCTAACCCTCCCATACTATCATGTTGGTGACTGGGCTTCAACCTAAGAACTGGGGTATACAAACAGTCTATATCACAGGGGTTGACAAATTTCCTAAGAGGCTAGTTTGGGATATGAACAGAGGCAGTCTGTTCACAGATCTACTCTCTTAACTATTAAACTATAAACCACAAGAAAAGCATAAGAGCTCCCATTGTTTGTAAGGTATAGGTCATGGTTTTGGAAATCTTTCTTATTGACCTCTGAGGAATGCTTAAATGTTTTGCTTAAGTTATAGACAGAACTACCATCAAAATTCAAGATGCTTCTTAGGATTAATTGTGAAGATATATACTCTCTATGCTTTCAATATCTCAAATCAGTATCTTGAGTTACAAGATACTGGTGCATCTTAATCTTTAGAAATTGTGACTAATGAAGTACAAAAAAATTGATTCACTTACAGTTTTTAATATTAGTGAACTCAATATCATCCTTCTAAATTTGCTCTCTTCATATCAATGATTTCCTGGGCATTACAGGGCACATTTAAGAATGTTTGTATTATATAAATCTTATCTGTACCAAAGGGTATTTAAATGTTTGGTTTAATCACACATATAATTGTAATATGCTTTTGTGAATTTTAATTTCTATTAGAAAAGGATATTTAAGAATAAATATTTGAAAAAAAAAAGAATAAATATTTGAGCTAATATTAAAATCCCCAGAACTATATAGTAATTATTATGGTTACTTATACAAGGTGGGAGAGTAGGATGATTGACATAGGGAAGAAGATATCTCTGTGTATAATTGTAATATATTTTTTACCTTTGAATTTTATTTTACCTGCTTATAGAATACTTAATTAAAATGCATATTACCTATCTTTGTTATATGCGTAATTGAAGGTATAAGAATCTGCATCCACTCGGGAGTATTATACCAATAAATACACCAACTTGCCTGTCTCATAGAGAGTGAGATGGTATCGATTTTCTGCATGGAAGTTGTGGTAGTTAATGTGTCTTCTTTTTCTTTTTTAAAAAAAACATTTCTGACTCTCCTCTTTCTGGGTACATTGTAGGACTACAATTCCATATCTCTTTTAAATAAAATAGGATCTTGTGACTTTGTGTAATAAAATATGAGAGATTTCAGAGGGTATAAGCTATCTGGGGAGATACCATGAAGAGGCTCTATATCCTGTGCCATGTTTTTTATCCATGGTTGTGATGCATAGCAACACTGCACGTGATGGAAAATTCATCATTTTGGGTTCCTAAGAGAGGACACTGTAGTGAGAACTACCACTTACCTGAGACTGGTTGGTAGTTACTGCTTTCAAGCCAGTGATATTGTACAGGTAGACTTCCTATAACCTTATCTAATCTGACTGAAAGAGAAGTTTTTCAAGTATTTAAAGAAGTATGTCTTAATTGTCTCTTTCCTAGGTTAAACAATTCCAATGCCTTCAACACTTGCATGTTTGACATATTATCCAAATTAATAACGTTTCCTACTTTAGTGGCAATATGATCTTTGAATCTCCAAACATTCTTGGATAGTTTATACTCAACACATCTGAAATTTTCCTTGTTTGGATTTTTCATGCTTATATATAGGCCATGTTCAAGTTTGGTGTATTTCATTTGTGAACACGTTTACATAGAATGGAGGGCCAAAGGTGATTCATAAAATGTAACTGTCAAGAGAGGTAATTTTTTCCTAGAATGAGTATTCATAAGCTCAACTATAGGTTATTGTTTTCTGGATCTTAGGGATTAGTCACTTCACCAGTAAATGCACTAATCCTGAAACAAAAACAATCTGTTGGAAACTTTAAATACTTTGCATAAAGAAATTTTTATTTTATCCTGTGCAGCTTGAGTCATCACTATGAATATGAAGTACGTTAAAAACTAAGGAGATCATAACTGCTCTCCTTGGTTGCCCCCATCATCAGAATGATGCATAATTGCAGATTGTTAAGGCTTATGTTTTTTAAAATGAAAGATTATAGATTGGAAAAGAATAAAAACAAATAAATCTGAATGAAATAGAATAGTAATTTCAGAGACTTGGAGATTTGAGAAAGATAATATTTTTTGAAAGTTTTGATTTATCTATTCTTGGCATTATGTTTGTTTACATTATTAAAATGAATTCAAAGGAAGAAAACTGAGAGGATCATAGACAAATTATGGGGTTACAAGTGAATCAGATTGGACTCCCTACCAATGATGTGCATAATAATCAATAACTTTGAATAGCTCCTTCACTTTCCTTTTAGTTAAAATCTTTAAAAATTGAAAAATGACCCTAATTGTGTTTTCAAGCTTAGACAATTTAATGAACTCCCAGGAAGCTCTCCAGAGGTAGCCTGGATTCCACTGGGGAGAATGAACAGAATTAGTTTCCACTCTAGGCTCGGATCTGACATAAATGGAATAAAAAAAAATTCAGAAAAATTGAAGTATTCCTTCATCATCCTATAAAGGAAGTCTTTGGCTAAGAATTTTGTCTATTTTTTACTAGAAATATTTATATACAAATGTGACCATGTGATCACTGAGCCCCTCAAATATAAAATTCTATTACCAAAGGTTAATGTGTTAAACATAATTTTTAAATCAATTGTCATGGAATTCAGAGTGAAAATGTGGTATTCTGGCCAACAGATTCAAGCAGAGAGAATTTTTTTTTTTTTTTCACTGTTTTTGATCCTGAAGACAGATGGGGTATGGAGGTATTTTCTATGAATTATAGTACAGAGATGGTGATTGCTTTTGTTTTGGTCACAAAGCAAAGGGATTTCAAGTGCTTCTAACAGGCTACTCTTTAGGTGTTTTCAGAAAAAAAAAAAGCTAGACACTTCAGAACCTCTGTTCCCAAATATAATGAAGTAGATTCATTATTCATTTATAAAACATACTTTGCATTAAGGAAGCAAAATCAAACCATTCCTTCCAGTATAGAATTTTAGTGTAACATGCACCTCAGTCGATGTGGTTTGGTATCTGGTTTACAACCTTTTCTTCCTCAGTCCCCACAGAGAACCCCATGAGGGACTATTCTTGGAAGAAGTGATTCTCCCATATCTTCTGACTCTAGATGTCAATGCATAGACAATATCAACATCTTACTACTCCCCGTAACTGGGGCAGTATAATAGGAGAGAAGAGCAAAAGAAGACAGGCAAGGGGTACAATATAAACTTTTATTTAATAAAATTATGTATTTAAAAAGTTATTTTTTTCTCCACATCCACATGTAAACCCAAATGATATGTATTACCATGCTGCTATAATTCCACTGTTAAACATCTGTTAAACTGACAGGGTTAAATCTCCTTTACCAGATGATTTAAATGTTTTTGTTAATAGTTTTCAGTTTATTTTCAAATATTATTAAGAAAAATAGGTCAGTATATTAAAATATGCAAAAAGAACAGGGGCTTTAGTTTAGGACATAATAGGGAATGCATATTTTTTGTAAATTAAAAGGAGGACAACTGACTAATGATCATGAATTTGCATCTGTACTTAATCAGTATAGTTAAGCATCAAAAAATTGTTTACTTAGAGATTAAAGAAATTTGATTATAATAGTCTGATGTACTAAAGTAGTTGCTATATGTTGGGGGAAACTTTAGAATTATGGCAGAAATATTCATCAGGTGACCAAAGTATATGGTGAAAAGATTAGGACATTTGTGTTTTATCTGTTTTTGAACACTGCCTCTCAAATAAAATAGCAACTCACAAGGGAAATAAGATTGTTTATAGGACATCTGTCCTGGGGCAATAAATTGCAGAAATGTAGCTAAATATGTGCCATCTGTGAAGGGGTCTGCCTGGCAGAATCAGCAGTGTGGCATTTAATAAACATCCAGTGGCTCTGGGAGTTTCTCTTTGCAAGCATGGCACCTAAAAAGGGTTGCTAAATTGCTATGGTTTTAAGATTGTAATTGACCTCACTTGCTACCCCATGGGTCATTATTTTACTTATGAAGAAAGATTTAGTCATTTATCTTGTTAGGAAAGAGTCTATTTATTCACAAACAGAATGTGCTACAATTCTGTTTGTGAATAAACACTTTATTTACTTCATAAAGTAAATAGATACTTCACTTACTATACATCAAATGACATATTTATTAGTTTAATAAATACCAATGACATGTCAAGCTAATTTTTGTCCTAACACCATACCACACAAAAGAAAACCAGTGGCTAAAATGTCCGTAAGATGAAAGTACTTGGTTATTCAGAATAACCCCCCCTCAGACGCTGACAAATTTTCTAATTTCTGATTTTTATTAATTTTCAGCAACATGATTTGTATATATGTAAAATTCTTGAATACAAAAATGGTCACACATGATTTTAAAATTTGTATATAATTTCATCTCAGTGCAATTCTTCTCATACAGTGGCTAAGTCATGTCCGGTTCTTTGCAACCCCATGGACATGGAATGCCACATGCCAGGTTTCCCTGTCTTTTACTATCTTCTTAATAGATTATAAATGGGCAAAATGATTTTATACATAAATACTTAGCAGATGGAATAAAAATGTATACATTTGATTTTATAGTATTTTTAACCAAACAACTCAATGGCCAGACTGTAAAGTGACTTACTCACTTTGTAATTTATAAATGTGTTGGTATAAGTACTGAGATTATTCAAATATCTTATATGTATTAAATTTTCTCACAGATTTTTTTATTTCTATAATTAGTTTAAATTTTATATATTCAGTGCTTATAGTTTCATACACATATATGTAGTGAAATATTTATTACGGTCACTCTAGCTAACATATATTCTTCTTACATAGTTACCATTTTTTTGTGTGTATATGATAATACTTGAATTCTAGCCACAGAAAATTTCCACTGTTCACCACAGTATTATAAACTGTAACCATCACATTATACATTAGCTCTCTACACTTTTTTTAAAATTTTATTTTATTTTTAAACTTTACATAATTGTATTAGTTTTGCCAAATATCAAAATGAATCCGCCACAGGTATACATGTGTTCCCCATCCTGAACCCTCCTCCCTCCTCCCTCCCCATACCATCCCTCTGGGTTGTCCCAGTGCACTAGCCCCAAGCATCCAGTATCGTGTATCGAACCTGGACTGGCAACTCGTTTCTTACATGATATTTTACGTGTTTCAATGTCATTCTCCCAAATCTTCCCACCCTCTCCCTCTCCCACAGAGTCCATAAGACTGTTCTATACATCAGTGTCTCTTTTGCTGTCTCGTACACAGGGTTATTGTTACCATCATCCCTACTGATTTTAGAATCCTTGGTTGACTGTGCCTGGAAAAATCATTACTGTGATGTTTGTTTAATAGTGATTTAGGGTTTTTTTTAATTTCTTCTAAATAATATTAATACAAATTTTTCTTTAATAAAGAGCTAACTCTCCTCTTTCCTATATTTGATTGAATTATTCATATCTATACATACTCATTAATATTTATCTTATGTTATATGGTCTAAAGGGCTTCCCTGGTGGCTCAGAAGGTAAAGAATCTGTCTGCAACACAGGAGAACTGGGTTTGATTCCTGGGTTGGGAAGACCCCCTGGAGAGGGAAAGGGCAGCCCACTCTAGTATTCTTGCCTGGAGAATCCCATGGGCGGAGAAGCCTGATAGGCTACAGTCCATGCAGTCTCAAAGAGCCAGATATGACTGAGCAACTAACACTAACTAACTAAAGGGAAAACAATTAAGGCAGACAAAGGTCATGAAGAAAGAGGAAGTCCATAATGCGATGACTACTGGCAGGTGCTTGGGAAACAGTGGCAGAAAATGTTGAATGATTCACAGATTTTGCAGGCAGGTCATCTCCATAACAGGTTAAACTATCAGACTGTGATTAAAGACAGAAGACTTTAGCTTAGTAGGCCAGAGAAAAATATTGGATTTTTTTTAGCACTAAATATCATTTTTGTAATTTTCTCTTAATATAATCAGGCATTGATGTGAGAGATGAATTGTTTAAATGTTTAAGGGAATTCTAAGAAGATGTAGGAATTAGTGAAAGGCAAAACTTTTCCTGTTTCCATTTAAGAATCATTTCATGATCATTCACTGAATGCTGAAAACAAATATAATGCATATGACATCATCTACATCCCCAAGAAATTTTAGTGTAAGAGACCAAAAGCAACTATATGGTTATGATGATAGAAGTAGGCTGAGAATGCTACACTCTGCCATGAAGATGGAACAAGGATTCCTGGCCCAGATTGGAAGGGAGTTAGGAGCAAGTCTTACTACATTAAGGTTTAAACAGAGAACAGTTTTGGAGTTGAAGTGGACCCTGTGGGGAGAGTGCATTCTGTCTAGAAGGAAAAGATGAGAATATAAGTGAGATTATGACATGCATAGAGAAAATTTCAATTTGAGGTCTGTGCCTAGAATGTAGAAGACAAGAGATAAAAGTTTTAAAGTTAACAAAGCTGGGGAGAATCTACAGTCTATACTTCTTCCTGTAGGATATTAAAAAAAATAATTCAGGGGACCCATTTGAGGTCACTGTGAAGTAGGTAGACAGGAAAGAGGTTGTATGTCTTATCTCTGGGCCCCTTCAAATAACTGGGTTGCTGAACTTATTTTTCATTTGAGGCTAAAACTTATTTTTTGTTGAAGTTAAAATTTTGTTTGCAGGGCTTATTATTCCTACCGGAAGAGTTTCTAAACTACTGCGCAATAATGAAAGACTACTGGGAGTAAGTAAGCGTAAGGTGAGACTGAGGAGTCAGAGTGAAATAACTGGTACTTGAGCACTTGAACAGAAATTGCAAACTGGGAAGGAAGAAAAAGTGTGCCCACATGGTCACTTATACTAGTATTCAGGAAAACAATAATTAAAAGAACAGAAAAACTGCTTTCTTTCTATTGAATTAGTAAAAGTAAACAAGAAAAAAATAATCAGCAATATTGACTTTCATATAAGGAGTTGAGCAAGATGATGTACTTCTAGAAACCATATATAATGTTTCATGCATTCTGCAAAGCAGACCAATATTGCTTACTAGATCATTATAAATAGTAAGTGTTGACATAGTAAATCTACATTTAAATGCTTATTCTCAGGAAAATATTAGGGGTATGGGCAAGTCTTACACTACATAAGATGGCAGCAATCCATTTATATCATAAAAAAGTTAACCTGAAAATCAAACAATAGCCATCTAAGTAAATATGACTGCACATAAATGCATAGGTATACTGTAAAACCATTAAAATAGACATTAAACTTGTAATATGGAAAGTGCTCTCAATATTTACATCTCTGTACTTTTGTCCCACTATTGAGGACTCTTCCTCCGCAATGCTGACATGGAAAATTCTATCCCAGTCCCCACCACTATCTTCCCCTTACCATAGTTTTGATTTTGTTGAATTCTGTTCTGGTATATTAATTTTTTTGTTGTTTTTTATTGCCTGTCTTCCTCACAATGGAATGTGAGCTCCATGAGAGCAATTGATTTGTGTTATTAGGGCTGAGATCTTGGTGTCAAGAACAGTGCCTACAAATATAAACATATATGGGCAGAATAGGGCTTTCCCAGGTAGCTCAGTGGTAAATAACCCACCTCCCAATGCAGGAGATGTAAAAGACACGGGTTCGATTCCTGGGTCAGGAAGATCCCCTGGAGGAGGGCATGGCAGTCCACTCCAGTATTCTTGCTTGGAAAATCCCATGGATATAGGAGCCTGGTAGGCTAAGTCCATGGGGTCGCAGAGTCAGACATGACTGAAGTGACTTAGCATGCATGCATGTCCAAAATAAATAGTTCTTAATTATATATAGTTGGACATCAAATATGCAGGCATAGGTAAATAATACAAAAACAAATATTAAAAAATGCTGTCACTATCAATAATTATATTTGAAATTATGAGCATTTTTGTTCTATCATATTTAGATATAACAAGATTTTCAAAAAAAGAATAAATGCCTTTTGTTAAAGAAAAAAGTAGCAAAACTTAGACTAAAATTTTTTTCTGATCTTAGTGTAATGAGGGGCACTTTGAAATCCATTATGAAGATTAGGAGTTAATACAATTGAAAACTGTTGCAAATGTGTACTAAGAAATGGCAGAGATAAAAGATAGCCTAAGACTCTGATTTTAGTCTTGTTAAAATATCCATGATATTATGCAAATTCAGTGATTAGGGCACTGATGTTTCTTTAGGTTTCCCAGAGATCTCCCTGCACTTGTTGGATGCTTTATCTTATGCTAACATACAGAGGAAAACAGGCAGAGAGCGGCCATGCCTGAGCTGTTCCCACTTTTATGGAATCACTGCTTTTGGTTTCTCTCCCAGTCCTTTTCCTCTAAACCTGGTAAATGTGGTCTTTCCTCAAACTGTGGTTTGTACAAACCTAGACTTTGTGTGTTATCCTGGGCTTACTTTGTTTGTGGAATCTTAGAACTCTATTGAACAGAAAAGAAAGACATTATCTGATTCTACCCTGCATTCAGAATTTTCACATTGGAAATTTCCATACGGCTCAATTCTAACAAAAGACCACGGGGCTGAATCTGTTTTTTCATGTTTTACTATCTGTGAATATTGTTCCCTCATGGAGCTATAGCAAGAATAGAGTTTCCAATGTGTATATCTTGGCCAAATTCTATGTAATATAATTTTTAGCCTTTTAGTAGTTTTAATAAGAAAGAAAACTCAATTATTTAGATATTATTTCAACTATATTTTCATATGAAAGTTTAGTTTGCTAGATGTACTTATATATATCAGATCTTTTATTGTGAGTGAATTTTAATTTAATGGTGCAGAAGAGGATATAAATTGAGGATAAATCTTGTGCATAGATGCACATAGACAGGCACTTTTTTATTGTTTTAACAAAACACTATTCATTACACATGCACTATGAGTCAAGAATAGCTTGGATAAAGATTTGAATCACAAATTTGGGAATACTTAGAGAAAGATATTGAATTCCACAGACAAACACAGCATTGACAAAAACCCTGTAGAGATATAATCTTGCCTCAAATCAGGCCCAATAATAATAACTTCTTCCCCATTTCAGTACATAGAAATTAACAAAAATATTTTAATAAGGCAATTAGCTTAATAAAATGCATATTTTACTTAAAATTTTAACTAATAAATAAATACATGTAGTCATTATCAAAAATTCTCCTTGAAATAAAGTCTTATAATGAAGCTGGTTCAATATTGCTACAGCTAAAAACTACTGAATTTTGTAACTGACTCTCACATTGAATGATTTCTGTTTCAAAAATGTATTGAGGGTAAGAAATTCTTTTCTCCTGCATAATATAACCTTCAATTTCATGAAGATGTTAAACTCATCTTTAGATGATTCAGATAGATATGACTTGTGTGAAAGTTCTACCACCTGAAAGTATCAGTTACTACCTGCAACATATCTCTATTTGAGTGTCTTATTAGAGTCATATCTGACAGATACTTGTCCACAAATGAAATTTTAGTGTGAGATGTTAGTTAGAAACCTCATCTCCATTACCTGAGATTTTCTCCAAGCAAAAGAAGGAAGGAAGGAACTGTCAGCACAGCCATCATTTTTAGAAAGCAAAATATTTAAAGCATGAAGCAAATAGGCTAGCAGGAATACAAAAATTCCTAAGGTGCACTAGGGTAAGGGAAATCTCATTTTCCAAAAATTTCAATAGCTTTCACTGCAAATTAATATATTTCATTACTGGGAATATTTTACTTTCAAATGTAATTGATATGGCTCATGGTTTACTGCCAGCTACACTTTCATTGTGGCATAGCTGCTGCTTATAATGACATTCTGCAAGGAGACCACTGACGCTGGTACTTTGTCTTCCATAACAGCACTCAGGGGCATATTTTCAACACAGAATGAATCAGGAATCACACCCATAACTTCGGGAATGTGATGCTGAAAATTAATTCCACTGAGTTCTAACCAGATGGTTCCTCACTCATAATCTAGAATAATTTATTGTGAGAAGCCATTTACACTTGAGAACTGATTATTATTTATGTTAAATCACAAATTAACATGGCCATATAAATAAGCTTAGGAAAATAAGTGATTCTTCCACATTCTAAAAGAAATGAAAACAAAATTAAAATAGGAAATATTAAGGCAGAGATCAGGCAAGCAATTACCTGAAGCATATGCTATTGAGTTAAAAAAAAAAAAAAAAAGGATGCAGTAATATAAGGAAAAAAAGATTTAAAGATAGAAGTCATCTCAAGAAAGATCCTGCCATGAATAAACTTTGACTGAATCTGCAGTAAATATATGAGATAACTGAGTGTTTGCTTTTTCAGAAACAGAATTAAAATAACACAATTCAATGTGAATGAGGTAGCAAGGCATATATAAGACTTGAGTTTCCAGAGTATCTAAAGCATTCTTAATTTTTCTACAAATTGGGAATGTTAAAATAGCAATGGAATGTCACAAACAAACTTGAATGGAATATTTAGCCACAAGCTTGGGTTGCATGACTTGAGATTAATTGGAAATGTATTCATTCATTCAAAAAATACTCATTATACACCTACAAGCGCTTGAGCAGGCACTTGGATACATCAGAACAAAATAAGGTGATATATAATGTTTAGTTTTAGTGAAGACAGACAAAAGAGAATTAACAAAATAAAACTGGTATAATATAGAGTATCCAAGGGTGGTAAATGCTATAGAAAGAGCTAAATAAGGTCAGGGGTGTATAACTAGGGAAGAGGGAAGATGTGGAGGATGAAGGTGTAAGGATGTATCTTTGTGAAATAAGGTGGTCAGGGTATGCCTCCCTGAGAAACTGACAATTGAATAAAGACTGAACTGGGTCTGTTGACCATATGCATATCTGGGGAAAGAGTGATCCATGCAGAGGGAATAACTGGGGCAGAGTAACTAAGAGAGGTGTATACCTGGCATGTTCCAGGAATGTCAAGGAAGGCTTTGTCTACATACCTAAGAGACAGTTGGGATGGGTGGTAAGATAATAGGGACTTTGCTATGTAGGACCTTGCAGGAAATACAACCTGAAGTTAAAGGGAAGTGAGCAAAAGTGTTATGCCATGACTTGCATTTCAAAAAGTCATTTGGTCTATAAAGACTGGCAGGTAGGAGTAGCAGTAGAATTAGGGAGACCTCTTTGAAGGTAATTCCAGTACCCGCATGGTAACCTTGGTGGCAGAAGTAGAAGAGCTTGAAATGGTCAGTTCCTGGTTATGGACAGTTCTGATGAACACGGATGATACCAATATCAGCCCAGGGAACTGAAAGTATGGCCACTATCTTACATGAGACTGCAAAGAGATGAAAAGTGAAGCCTGTTTGGCAAGAAAAGCAAGTTCAGTTGGGGCACACAGGGTTCAGTTTAGTTCAGTTCAGTCGCTCAGTCATGTCAGACTCCTTGTGACCCCATGAATTGCAGCATGCCAGGCCTCCCTGTCCATCACCAAATCCCGGAGTTCGCTGAGACTCACGTCCATCGACTCAATGATGTCATCCAGCCATCTCATCCTCTGTCATCCCCTTCTCCTCCTTCCCCCAGTCCCTCCCAGCATCAGAGTCTTTTCCAATGAGGCAACTCTTTGCAGGAGGTGGCCAAAGTACTGGAATTTCAGTTCAGCATCATTCCTTCCAAAGAAATCCCAGGGCTGATCTCCTTCAGAATGGACTGGTTAGATCTCCTTGCAGTCCAAGGGATTCTCAAGAATCTTCTCCAACACCACAGATCAAAAGCATCAATTCTTTGGTGCTCAGCCTTCTTCACAGTCCAATTTTCACATCCATACATGACCACAGGAAAAACCATAGCCTTGACTAGACGGACCTTTGTTGGCAAAGTAATGTCTCTGCTTTTCAATATGCTATCTAGGTTGGTCATAACTTTTCTTCCAAGGAGTAAAAGTCTTTTAATTTTATGGCTGCAGTCACCATCTGCAGTGATTTTGGAGCCCCAAAAAATAAAGTCTGACACTGTTTCCTCATCTATTTCCCATGAAGTGATGGGATCGGATGCCATGATCTTCGTTTTCTGAATGTGGAGTTTTAAGCCAACTTTTTCTCTCTCCTCTTTCACCTTCATCAAAAGGCTTTTTAGTTCCTCTTCACTTTCTGCCTTAAGGGTGGTGTCATCTGCATATCTGAGGTTATTGATATTTCTGCCAGCAATCTTGATTCCAGCTTGTGCTTCTTCCAGTCCAGCGTTTCTCATGATGTACTCTGCATATAAGTTAAATAAACAGGGTGACAATATACAGCCTTGACATACTCCTTTTCCTATTTGGAACCAGTCTGTTATTCCATGTCCAGTTCTAACTGTTGCTTCCTGACCTGCATACAAATTTCTCAAGAGGCAGATCAGGTGGTCTGGTATTCCCATCTCTTTCAGAATTTTCCACAGTTTATTGTGATCCACACAGTCAAAGGCTTTGGCATAGTCAATAAAGCAGAAATAGATGTTTTTCTGGAACTCTCTTGCTTTTTCTATGATCCAGCGGATGTTGGCAATTTGATCTCTGGTTCCTCTGCCTTTTCTAAAACCAGCTTGAACATCGGGAAGTTCATGGTTCGCTTATTGCTGAAGCCTGGCTTGGAGGATTTTGAACATTACATTACTAGCCTGTGAGATGAGTGCAATTGTGCAGTAGTTTGAGCATTCTTTGGCATTGCCTTTGTTTGGGATTGGAATGAAAACTGACCTTTTCCAGTCCTGTGGCCACTGCTGAGTTTTCCAAATTTACGGCATATTGAGAGCAGCACTTTCACAGCATCATCTTTCAAGATTTGAAACAGCTCAACTGGAATTCCATCACCTCCACTAGCTTTGTTTATAGTCATGCTTTCTAAGGCCCACTTGACTTCACATTCCAGGATGTCTGGCTCTAGGTGAGTGATCACACCATCATGATTTTCTTGGTCGTGAAGATCTTTTTTGTACAGTTCTTCTGTGTATTCTTGCCACCTGTTCTTAATATCTTCTGTTTTTTTTAGGTCCATACCATTTCTGTCCTTTATTGAGCCAATCTTTGCATGAAATGTTCCTTTGTTATCTCTCATTTTCTTGAAGAAATCTCTAGTCTTTCCCATTCTGTTGTTTTCCTCTATTTCTTTGCATTGATCACTGAAGAACCTTTCTTATCTCTTCTTGCTCTTCTTTGGAACTCTGCATTCAGATGTTTATATCTTTCCTTTTCTCCTTTGCTTTTCCCTTCTCTTCTTTTCACAGCTATTTGTAAGGCCTCCCCAGACAGCCATTTTGCTTTTTTGCATTTCTTTTCCATGGGGATGGTCTTGATCTGTGTCTCCTGTACAGTATCAGGAACCTCCGTCCATAGTTCATCAGGCACTCTATCTATCAGATCTAGGCCCTTAAATCTATTTCTCTCTTCCACTGTATAATCATAAGGGATTTGATTTAGGTCATACCTGAATGGTCTAGTGGTTTTCCCTACTTTCTTCAATTTAAGTCTGAATTTGGCAATAAGGAGCTCATGATCTGAACCACAGTCAGCTCCTGGTCTTGTTTTTGCTGACTGTATAGAGCTTCTCCATCTTTGGCTGCAAAGAATATAATCAATCTGATTTCGGTATTGACCATCTGGTGATGTCCATGTGTAGAGTCTTCTCTTGTGTTGTTGGAAGAGGGTGTTTGCTATGACTAGTGCATTTTCTTGGCAAAACTCTATTAGTCTTTGCCCTGCTTCACAGGGTATGAGATGGTTATTCAGCATTTGAGTAGCAACAGTAAGTGTGAGGCTCCAATTTGAGTGTGGATTTGGGGAACAAGACCTGGACTAATAATGTACATTTCAGTCATGTGAGCATGGATTAATTCCTACATTTAATTCCAGAAGGTGGGATGAGGCTACCAAAGGAGAGATGCAAGGAGATATCAGATCAGATCAGTGGCTCAGTCGTGTCCAACTCTTTGCGACCCCATGAATCGCAGCACGCCAGGCCTCCCTGTCCATCACCAACTCCCGGAGTTCACTCATACTCATGTCCATTGAATCAGTGATGGCCACCCAGGCATCTCATTCTCTGTCATCCCCTTCTCCTCTTGCCCCCAGTCCCTCCCAGCATCAGAGTCTTTTCCAATGAGTCAGCTCTTCGCATGAGGTGGCCAAAGTACTGGAGTTTCAGTTCAGCATCATTCCCTCCAAAGAAATCCCAGGGCTGATCTCCTTCAGAATGAACTGGTTGGATCTCCTTGCAGTCCAAGGGACTATCAGGAGTCTTCTCCAACACCACAGTTCAAAAGCATCAATTCTTCGGCGCTCAGCCTTCTTCACAGTCCAACTCTCACATCCATACATGACCCAGGAAAAACCATAGCCTTGACTAGATGAACCTTTGTTTGCAAAGTAATGTCTCTGCTTTTCAATATGCTATCTAGGTTGGTCATAACTTTTCTTCCAAGGAGTAAAAGTCTTTAAATTTCATGGCTGCAGTCACCATCTGCAGTGATTTTGGAGCCCAGAAAAATGAAGTCTGACACTATTTCACTGTTTCCCCATCTATTTCCCATGATGGGACCGGATGCCATGATCTTCGTTTTCTGAACGTTGAGCTTTAAGCCAACTTTTTCACTCTCCTCTTTCACCTTCATCAAGAGGCTTTTTAGTTCCTCTTCACTTTCTGCCATAAGGGATACAGACAATAAAAAGACGAAGTTCCCAGAAAGGAGGTTTCTCCATTGAAATTGCCATTTCCTGTATTTCTGGGTTAAAATCTGTAAAGAAATCCAGGTAGCTAATTATACTAAGAAATAGAAGAAGGCAATGGCACCCCACTCCAGTACTCTTGCCTGGAAAATTCCATGTATGGAGAAGCCTGGTAGGCTGCAGTTCTTGGGGTCTCTAAGAGTCGGGCACGACTGAGGGACTTCACTTTCACTTTTTACTTTCATGCATTGGAGAAGGAAATGGCAACCCACTCCAGTGTTCTTGCCTGGAGAATCCCAGGGACGGGGAAGCCTGGTGGGCTGCAGTCTATGGGGTCGCACACAGTTGGACACGACTCAAGTGACTTAGCAGCAGCAGTAGCAGCAGCAAATAAGCCATTCACGTTTAAAGCACTGTACAAATCATTTCAGTAGTGTTCCAGCTCTTAATTCTATAATTCAAGAGAAGAACAATGTTAATAGGGATAACTAAGAAGCTATCAAGGGCAAGGTAAGATCATGTTAGGAGTATAATATAGATTGACTATGTCGGAAAAGAATGCTGCCTTAAACTTAAAAGAACATTGTACAAACGTGAGAGCACCTCACAGCTATAGTTAGAATTATCTACAACAAAATTTAACCTTTGTATTACAATAAAATCACAACTGTAAGGATAGTAAATCCTAAAAGTTAATATCAAGTGAAAAAAGTATTTTCATGCTGTTTAGACTCAAAAGATATTAATATAAACAAAATGTGAATATTATTCGGCACAAAGCAAATTTCCAAGTCTTGTCCTATGGGTTTTAATTTAAACAAAAATTATATAAAATAGTCAACAGCTTTTTCCTGAATGGAGGGAGAACAGGGAAGCAGCTGTATGGAACTTATTTTTCTGTACTTAGAGTTGAATGTTTGTCGTAAGTGAATATTTGGTACTGCAGTTGCTATAGGTACTGATTAAAGAAATCTATTTATTTCTCCCAGAAACAGGAATTTGTCTTTGTGCTTTCTGCACCATTTATGTAACAGCTAAGTGAACTGTCAGCTTTGTATGATGGGACAGGAGATTTCGTTTTAATCAAAGTAAGTCCAAAATTAAAAAAAAAAAAAAGTGACCTCTAAAATATTCTGATTCCTGTGAGCTTCTTTGTTGGCAAGGGGGGAAAGCTGTATTTATTTTCCTAGTATTACATTGACCTACTGAAGAAGTTAAATCTACTCTGTAACCTCAAATTGTTAGATAAATCTATTTCATTTTATTCTACTTCCCCAATTATTAATGAAGGAAAAGCTTGAATTTATTTCTCTGAAAAACGTAGATTTCTCTCCTCCTAAAAATGCTGTCTTATCCTACAAGCAATTATAAAGATATATTTGCTATAAGTCACAAGAATTATTAGTGATACATGTGGTGGGAAACCAGGTATGGAATAAGCATCAGCCGTGGCTTTCAAGTAATATAAAATAGAAATACAATCAGCTATTACAAGAGAGCTTTTAGGGAAACTTTCCAAATAGAAACGCAGTGCCCAAATAACTTAATTAACTTCGTGTGGGATCAAATCCATCACTCTTAAGCACCTGTCACATATAAGCATTGCCTAGAGTGAGGTTCAATAAATGTTTTGTATTAATGCCAATATTATTTATGCCTCCATATTACAATATTAGGGAAATAAAACATTTTCTATATTAAAAAGAAACTCTCATAATTGAACTAGCAACTACTGTGATATTAAAATAAATCTAATATTGAAAGTGAAAAATGGGGGACATACTAAATGGTTTATTAGGGGTTAGAAACATAAAGATACTTCTCTGCAATACTGTTGCCCTCTCCATATTTCACTATGAAGTGGAAAGTTCTGTCACATTCCATAAATGCCTTCACAATCATCCATGACTGTGCTGGAAGCTAAGCCTGAAAAACCACAAAGCACAGTTGTTTCAGAGTTATTCACAAAATACTTTTGTTTTTTCATTCAATAAAATCGGATTTGGATTTCTCAATGTCCTAAATTATATGTCCATGTATAAGTCACCACGCTGTCTTTCAAGATGAAGTTATGTTGATAGAATTCTCCAAAATCAAAGGTGGAAAGTATTAAAACAATAATGCAAGCCCAGGCTATTTGACTGTAAACTCCATACTCTAAAACACAACATTTTAATGGGGATAAAAAATAGAAACAACAATTTTGTATTCTAGGAGTATTCAGGTCTGCTGTAACAGCTGATTTCAGATCTCACTGAGATAGTGCATAGCTAGGTGTGCTTTGAGCATGATAGAATTCAGATTTAGGGATTATGAGTTTCTATGGGGACAGGAGGAAAAGGAGATGACAGAGAATGAGATGGCTGGATGGATCACCAACTTGATGGACGTGAGTTTGAGTGAACTCCGGGAGTTGGTGATGGACAGGGAGGCCTGGTGTGCTGCAATTCATGGGGTCGCAAAGAGTGGGACATGACTGAGTGACTGAACTGAACTGAACTGATGGCATTGATTTATCATAGAACTCATTTTTCGAAACTGATACTTAAAGCAATGTCAACTGATACAACATGAGAAATGTTGGCAAAGTTATAATAATAAAAGACCTTAACAGCCATTTCTACTGTTAAGTGGGAAGTAGGCTTTCTAGAGCTATACACTGAAGTCTGGAGCTCTGTGGAAAAATGTATGTGTAAAGCATCCCATTTTGGGGGAGTTTTTATTATGTTAACTGAAGTATTTTTGCAAACTGAAAATGTAAGCAATATTTACAACCCACATTTTCATGTGCCTGTGTTTTATGTATATTTCAATCAATTAGAACATATCTAAGCATCTTTATCCCAATTTTAATAAGAACAAAGAGCTTAAAAATTTATTTAAGTTGTTCAGGGCCACACCATTGCTTGAGTGGAGTCAAAATCAACTCTTAATTATGTGCCTCAAAACGTAATGCCTTATTTAATTTAGCAGGATATTTTAGTGAATTTTGCTTCTCAAAATTTTGATAGGAATCTCTGCAAAGGCAAAAACTGCATCAAAATAGTTGGCTTTAGGACATTCTTCCTCGATGGTATTTAACATCATAATGTCCTCAAGGCCTATCCATGTTGTCAAAATGGCAAATGCCATTTTTTTTTTATGGCTGAATAAGTTCCATGATACATATATACACTGCACCTTTATCCATCCATCCACTTATGGACAGTTAAATTGTTCCACACCTTGGCTGCCATGAATAGTGCTGGAATGAACATGAGGATGCGTACATCTTTTTGAATTAGTGTTTCCATCTTCTTTAGATAAATACCCGGAAGTGAAATTGCTAGATCATGTAGTAATCCTATTTTTAATTTTTGAGGAGCTACTATACTGTTTTCCGTAGTAGCTGCACAAGTTTGCATTTCCACCAACTGTGCATGAAGGATTCCCTTTTCTCAACATCGTCTTCAACATTTACCTCTTGCCTTTTTGTTAGTCCTAAAGGAAATCAGTCCTGAATATTCATTGAAAGGACTGATGCTGAAACTCCAATACTTTGGCCACCTGATGCAAAGAACTGAATCATTGGAGAAGACTGCCCCTTATGCTGGGAAAGATTTAAGGCAAGAAGAGAAGGGGACAACAGAGGATGAGATGGTTGGATGGCATCACCAACTCAATGGACATGAGTCTGAGTAAGCTCCAGGAATTGGTGATGAACAGGGAGGCCTGGCGTGCTACAGATCATGGGGTCACAAAAAGTCAGACACGATTGAGCAACTGGACTGAACTGATTCTAAACGGCATGAGGTGATTTGCATTTCCCTAATAATTAGCAATGTTCAGCACGGTAATATGTACCTTCTGGCTATCTGATATTTTCTTTGGAAAAAATGTATATTCAAATCATCTGTTCCCTTTTTTTTTTTTTTAGTTGTCCTCACTTTATTTTTTTTCTTTTATTTAAATTAATTAATTAATTTTAATTGGAGGCTAATTACTTTACATTGTAGAGGTTTTGACCATACACTGACTTAAATCAGCCATGGGTGTACATGTGTTCCCCATCCTGAACCCCTCCTACCTCCCTCCCCATCCCATCCCTCAAGGTTGTCCAGTGGACTGGCTTTGAGTGCCCTGTTTCATGCATCGAACTTGGACTGGTGATCTGTTTCACATATGGTAATATACATGTTTCAATGCTACTCTCTAAAATCATCCCACCCTCACCTTCTCCCACAGAATCCAAAAGTCTGTTCCGTATATCTGTGTCTCTTTTGCTATCTCACATATCGGGTCATCATTACCATCTTTCTAAATTCCATATGTATACAATAATATTTGTATTGGTGTTTTTCTTGCTGACTTACTTCATTCTGTATAATAGCCTCCAGTTTCATCCAACTCATTAGAATTGATTAAAATCCATTCTTTTAAATAGCTGAGTAACATTCCATTATGTACACGTACCACAGCTTTCTTATCCATTCGTCTACCGATGGACATCTAGGTTGCTTCCATGTCCTGGCTATTGTAAACAGTGCTGCGATGAACATTGGGGTACATGTGTGTCTTTAAGTTCTGGTTTCCTCAGTGGGTATGCCCAGCAGTGGGATTGCTGGGTCATAAGGCAGTTCTATTTCCAGTTTTTTAAGGAATCTCCACATTGTTCTCCATAGTGGCTGTAATAGTTTGCATTCCCACCAACAGTACAAGAGGATTCCCTTTTCTCCGTCACCCTCTCCAGCATTTAGCGCTTTTTGACAGCAGTCATTCTGACTGGCATGAGATGGTATCTCATTGTGGTTTTGATTTGCATTTCTCTGAGTGATGTTGAACAAATTTTCATGTGTTTGTTAGCCATCTGTGTGTCTTCTTAGGAAAAATATCTGTTTAGTTCTATAGATCATTTTTTGATTGGGTCATTTATTTTTCTGGAATTGAGCTGCCTGAGCTGCTTGTATATTTTTGAGATTAATTCTTTGTCAGTTGCTTTGTTTGCTGTTCAATACAGTTCAGTCGCTCAGTCGTGTCCGACTCTTTGTGACCCCATGAACAACAGCACACCAGGCCTCCCTGTCCATCACGAACTCCAGGAGTCCACCCAAACCCATGTCCATTGAGTTGGTGATGCCATGCAACCATCTCATCCTCTGTCATCCCCTTCTCCACCTGCCCCAATCTTTCCTAGCATCAGGTTTTTTTTCCAACGAGTCAGTTCTTCACATCAAATAGCCAAAGTACTGGAGTTTCAGCTTCAACATCAGTCCTTCCAATGAACACCCAGGACTGATCTCCTTTAGGATGGACTGGTTGGATCTCCTTGCAGTCCAAGGGACTCTCAAGAGTCTTCTCCAACACCACAGTTCAAAAGCATCAATTCACTGGTGCTCAGCTTTCTTTATAGTCCAACTCTCACATCCATACATGACCACTGGAAAAACCATAGCCTTGACTAGACGGATATTTGTTGACAAAGTAATGTCTCTGCTTTTTAATATGCTTTCTAGGTTGGTCATAACTTTCCTTCCAAGGAGTAGCATCTTTTAATTTCATGGCTACAATCACCATCTGCAGTGAATTTGGAGCCCAGAAAAATAAAGTCAGCTTGTTTGCTATTATTTTCTCCCATTCTGAAGGCTGTCTTTTCACCTTGCTTATAGTTTCCTTCATTGTGCAAAAGTTTTTAAGTTTAATTAGGTCTCATTTGTTTATTTTTGCTTTTATACCCATTAATTTGGGAGGTGGGTCATAGAGGATCCTGATGTGATTTATTTCAGAGAGTGTTTTGCCTATGTTTTCCTCTAGGAGGTTTATAGTTTCTGGTCTTACATTTAGATCTTTATTCCATTTTGAGTTTATTTTTGTGTATGGTGTTAAAAAGTATTCTAGTTTCATTCTTTTACAGGTAGTTGACCAGTTTTCCCAGCACTACTTGTTAAAAAGATTGTCTTTTCTCCATTGTTTATTCTTTGCTCCTTTGTCAAAGGTAAGGTGTCCACAGGTGTATGGATTTATCTCTGAGCTTTCTATTTTGTTCCGTTAATCTATATTTCTGTCTTTGTGCCAGTACCATACTATCTTGATGTCTGTGGCTTTGTAGTATAATCTGAAGTCAAGCAGCTTGATTCCTCCAGTTCCATTCTTCTTTCTCAAGATTGCTTTGGCTATTCGAGGTTTGTGTGTGTGTGTGTGTGTTTGTGTGTGTGTATTTCCATACAAATTGTGAAATTACTTGTTCTAGTTCTGTGAAAAATGTCATTGGTAGCTTGATAGTGATTGCATTGAATCTATAGATTGCTTTGGGTAGTATACTCATTTTCACTATTTTGATTCTTCTGATCCATGAACATGGTATATTTCTCCATCTATTTGTGTCCTCTTTGATTTCTTTCATCAGTGTTTTATAATTTTCTATATATAGGTCTTTTGTTTCCTTAGGTAGATTTATTCCTAAGTATTTTATTCCTTTCATTTCAATGGTAAATGGAACTGTTTCCTTAATTTATTTTTCTGTTTTCTCAGTAACATCTCACTAACTATACACATTGTTAGTATATAGGAAATCAAGGTATTTCTGTGTGTTAATTTTATATCCTGCAACTTTATTATATTCATTGATTAGCTCTAGTAATTTTCTGGTGGAATCTTTAGGGTTTTCATATAGAGGATCATGTCATCTGCAAACAGTAAGAGTTTTACTTCTTTTTTTACCAATCTGGATTCCTTTTATTTATTTTCTTCTCTGATTGTTGTGACTAAAACTTCCAAAACTATGTTGAATAGTAGTGGTGAGAGTGGGCACCCTTGTCTTGTTCCTGACTTTAGGGGAAATGCTTTCAATTTTTCACCATTGAGGATAATGTTCGGTGTGCATTTATCATATATAGCTTTTATTATGTTGAGGTATGTTCCTTCTATGCCTGCTTTCTAGAGGGTTTTTATCATAAATGGATGTTGAATTTTGTCAAAGGCTTTCTTTGCATTTATTGAGATAATCATATGGTTTTTAACTTTCAATTTGTTAATGTGGCATATCACATTGATTAATTTGCAAATGTTGAAGAATCCTTGCATCCTTGGGATAAAGTCCACTTGGTCATGATTACAGTTTCAATTTCTGTGCTTGTGCTGGGTCTTTTAAGACTTCTTAATCAAACTTTTTTTCCTGCAATAGTGTTGCATGAGTTCTTTTAATACTTATATTTTTATATTAACCCTTATCAGATACATGACTTGCAAATGTTTTCTCCCATTGTCAATTACTTTTTTCTTTTGTTGATAGTTTCCTTTGCTGTATAGAGCTTTTTAGTCTGAGGTAGTCTCAATTACTTTTGCTTTTCTTGCTTTTGATTATGGTATCATTTTCAGAAAATAAATGACAAGACTAGTGTCAAAGAGCTCTTCACTTATGTTTTCTTCTAGTAGTTTTATGGTCTCAGGTACTACATTTAATTTTTTAATCCATTTTGAGTTAATTCTTATGTATGCTATACAAAAGTGATCCAGTTTATTATTTTTCATGTGTCTGTCCTGTTTTTCCAACACCATTTATTGAAGACGCTGTCCTTTACCTCTTATATATTCTTGCCCCTTTCATTGTATATTAATTAACCATAAAAGCATAGGTTATTTCTGGGCCCTCTATTTTGTCCCATTGACCTATGTGCCAGTACCATACTCTTTTGATGACTAGAGTTTTGTTATGTGGTGTGATCAGGGAGCATGATGCCTCCAGATTTGTTCTTTTTACTAGACATGACCTTGACTTCTTGGACACTTCTGTGGTTTCATACAAACTTTAGGATTGTTATGTTTTTGTGGAAAATATTATTAGAATTGTGATAGTGATCACATTGGGTATGTACATTGTTTTAAGTAGTATGGACACTTTAACAATATTAATTCTTCTAGTCAGTGATTACAGATTACTTTTCCTTTGTATTCTGCTTCTATTATTAATATCTTATAGTTTACAGTGTATAGACCTTTCAATTTCTTTGTTAAATTTATTCCTAAGTTATTTTGATGCAACTGTAAATGAGATTATTTTAATATTAATTTTAATTTTAATATTATTTTTAAATTATTTTTCTTTCATAATATATTTTTCTTTTTATTTATTAGTTTGTATAAATACATCAGACTTTTGTTGATTTTTGTACCCTGCAGCATGACTGAATTATTTCAACTTTAGGGTTTTCTATCTGATATTCAGTTCAGTTCAGTTCAGTTCAATCGCTCAGTCGTGTCTGACTCTTTGCAACCCCATGAATCACAACACACCAGGCCTCCCTGTCCATCACCAACTCCCGGAGTTCACTCAAACTCATGTCTATCGAGTCCGTGATGCCATCCAGCCATCTCATCCTCTGTTTTCCCCTTCTCCTCCTGCCCCCAATCCCTCCCAGCATCAGGGTCTTTTCCAATGAGGCAACTCTTCACATGAGGTTTTGTCATCTGCAAATAGTAACAGTTTTATTCTTTTCAACTTAGATGTCATTTATTCCTTTTACTTGCTTATTTGCTCTGCCTAGGACTTCCAATACTATGGTGAATAAATGTAGCAAGATCGGGCATCCTTATCTTTTACTAATCTTAGAGAAAACTTTGTTTTTCATCATATAATACTTTTTTAAGAAACACTTTTTTTCATAAAAACAATTTCTCATGTAATATAATCATCATTAGTCTCTTATACTTCTGATGAAAGAAAAGAAAAGTGAGGTCGCTTGGTCATGTCCAACTCTTTGCAACTCCATGCATGGACTGTAGCCTGCCAGGCTCCTCTGCCCATGGGATTTTCCACACAAGAATACTTGAGTGGGTTGCCATTTCCTTCTCCAGGAGATCTTCCCAAACCAGGGGTAGAATCTGGTTATCCCACATTGCAGGCAAACTCTTTACTGTCTGAACCATGAGGGAAGCCCATAGCATAGATTAGATGACATGAGAATCCATTGACATTTAAAATTTTGAATGTTTCAGAACATCCACATATACAAAGGTATCATTAATCCAGATCAATATAAAAACTAAAGCATTTCACAATATTGTTATAATCAGTTTTAACCATGTGTGTGTGTATCTGTCCTGTGAGTTGGGTGGGGGGGGATGGGGATACATGTGTTAAATCTGCTATATTTTCCCTTCTACTATTCTGATTTAAAGACAATTCTGTTATTATAATATATATTACACAAAGGAGCAGTACCACTGGCAAAACTACTTCAATAACTGAAACCAACTGGAAAATAGAAAAAGAAATTATTTGATTTCATTGATTATAACATTTTCTATATTATTTAATCTGACTTTCCTTCAGCTAAGACAATATTTTACAGGAATGTTTAGTCTTTGGGAATTATTTCACTAATGTTATACCCTGGAAAAGAGGATTGAAATGAGGGCAAAATTTTCCAATGCAATTTCATGCAAGCTTCTAATAATTTGGGGGGAGGCATAAATAACATGGAACAACAGACTGGTTCCACATAGAAAAAGAAGTACATCAAGGCTGTATATTGTCACCCTACTTATTTAACTTATATGCAAGAGTACATCATGAGAAATGCAGGGCTCAAAGAAGCACAAGCTGGCATCAAGATTGCCGGAAGAAATATCAATAACCTCAGATATGCAGATGACACCACCCTTATGGCAGAAAGTGAAGAAGAACTCAAGAGCCACCTGATGAAGGTGAAAGAGGAGAGTGAAAAAGTTAGCTTAAAGCTCGACATTCATAAAACTAAGATCATGGCATCCAGTCCCATCACTTCATGGCAAATAGATGGGGAAACAGTGAAAACAGTGGCTGACTTTATTTTTCTGGGCTCCAAAATCACTGCAGATGGTGATTGCAGCCGTGAAATTAAAAGACGCTTGCTCCTTGGAAGGAAAGTTATGACCAACCTAGAAAGCATATTAAAAAGCAGAGACATTACTTTGCCAACAAAGGTCCACCTTGTCAAGGCTATGGTTTTTCCAGTGGTCATGTATGGATGTGAGAGTTGGACTATAAAGAAAGCTGAGCGCCAAAGAATTGATGCTTTTGAACTGTGGTATTGGAGAAGACTCTTGAGAATCCCTTGGACTGCAAGGAGATTCAACCAGTCCATCCTAAAGGAGATCAGTCCTGGGTGTTCATTGGAAAGACTGATGTTGAAGCTGAAACTCCAGTAGTTTAGCCACCTGATGTGAAGAGCTGACTCATTGGAAAAGACTCCGTTGCTGTGAAAGATTGAGGGCAGGAGGAGAAGGGGACAACAGAGGATGAGATGGTTGGATGGTATCACCAACTCAATGGACATGGGTTTGGGTGGACTCTGGGAGTTGGTGATGGACAGGGAGGCCTGGCGTGGTATGGTTCATGGAGTTGCAAAGAGTCAGACACGACTGAGTAACTGAACTGAACTGAGTGAATTTCTGATAGGCCATCAGCTTTTTACTATTCAATTCATGCAAAACATGAAGGATGTGAGGCTCTGATAAGAACTCTACTATGCACTAGATGTAGTAAGTTAAATAAATTTGCCAAGATATGTAAACTGTCAGAAACTGTTTTGTTCAGGAGTAAAATGGGTGTACTAATACCTGCATCAGAGTTTACTAAAAAGAAATTACATAAAAATTAAGTTACAAGAAAAGTGCTTGAGAGATCCATGGTAAGTTTTCAATAAATGTTAACATAGTTGGGATAATGCTAGAAATTAATCACATCACAGTCAAAGCTTAGTTTTAAACCAATTGAACAACAGGCAGAAATGTAAACTGAGGAGCAACATATTAGCTTTGTTCCAGTCAGGCTGAGTGAGAGAATATGACCTGAACTTGAAACCATTTCTACCTCTGGGTCTGGACATTATGGTTGAACTGTGAGGTGAGTGAGGTCTTGCATAGATGTTCTGAGTCTGCCAAAGTAGACCAAAAACAAGGAGCAAATCAAATAAGCTTGTAATCTCTAGCATACTTAGATTCGAGGGAACTAGAACAAGTCCAGTTTTTTTCACTCTTAATAAAACAAACCACCCTTTTTCCTGTAGGTAGGATCAGTAAAGAAACTTTTGCCAATATTACTTCCAGAATGTTCTTAAATTCTAGGCTAGCTAAAAGCAAAACCAGGGTACCATGGTGCAGTGTTTAAGATGTCTCTTGAGCTGCTGGGAGGCCATCGGTGAGTCTCAAGTTCAATTTACATAAAAAACAAAGAAGTTCATATTTCTGTAGCACTCAGCATAGCAGAGGAAATGATTTCACCTAGAATGAACTCTCTTTATTCCCATCATTGGTGAGGGGTTGTTTACATATAGTTTTAGAATACAAATATGAATAACAAAGAATAAATAATTTCACTTAGAGGAAAAAATAAAAGGTCAGTGTTTATTATATTCACATTCAATAGATGGGAAGAAAGTAAAAGAAGAAAGCTAGTCAATAAATCCAAAGCGTTTCTATCCATATTTAAGTGTAGTGATTCTGAGTGTCATAAGATGGATAATTTTAACCAGAAGGACTACATAAAAAGTTTTAAATTTCAGTAGGGGACTATTCAGGTTGACTCTAAATTGGTTCTGCAGGGGAAAATGAAGACGTGTTCAAACTTCTCTGATGACCTAGGAATACCTATCAGTGTGCATGAAAAACTGGGTATCTTACTTGGAGAGAATACATTCTAAAAAAGAAAATCGGGGAGGCAGATAAAAATTAGTAAGTAAATAGCTTAACCTGTAGGAAGACTGGCAGTGTGATTTTTTGGGAAACAGTGGTTGTCTCTAATTTGAGTTCATCTATGGTTCAAACTCTAGAGGACTTATATCCCAGATCCAATGAGGAACTACAATTAATTTTTTTAAATAAAATTTCTTTAAGGTATCTAAGTTCAGGAAGTACTAATCCTCTAAGCAAATAGTATAACTCAAATAGGGATTATGTATCTGACCCTGGTTTCTACAGAACACAAAACAATTCTGACCTCTCAACAGCTTCCATTCAACTTTGAAACTTCCCATCAATATTGAACCAATGTTTGTGAGATTCAGCAATATGCCATGAAAAAGTCAGCCATGCTGGAGGAAAATCAGTGGGGAATTTTCAAAAATTCATCCCTAATGCAATTATAAAGATAAAGGATCAAAGCATATCAATCATGGATCTGACCCAACATGCTGATTTGTTTTCTACATTTCTAACGCACTCACTTGCCACATATTTTGTTGTTGTTATGAATAAGATTGGGAAAGATGTCAAGAAATAAATTAGGAAGATTTTAAAATAAGAATGCACTCATATAAATTAATTTGATCAGTGACACTGAAATAAGAATTAATCATCTGTGTAGCAAACAAAAGCAAAAGGAATATAGAGCAATACACACTGACAGTGTATATCAAAACATATTTTAAAGTAGGCTGAAAAAGTCTTTAGAAATACACACTCTTGTCCCCCAGAGAAGCTTCTAAATATCCTGTCTTCTCAGACTATGAAATAAAGAAATTGAGAGTTGTAGCATAGATAATATCAAACACTCTTATAGGAAATCGTGCAGTTTACTGTAAGCTGTTTATTGTAGTAAGCTGTTTATTATTTATATAAATCTAGTAACTGCACCGTTATTCTATGTATGATATGTTTTCATTTGTTATTTTTGCACTATGTATTTGTCAATGTTTAATACATGCTCAAAAACATTTCCAAAATATGTATTTAAAAATAATTGAAAATATTTGATATATTGTGTGCACCATAACAAACACCAAATGACCAAATTTTCAGTTTTACTTTTTTAGTTTCTGAAGTATTTTATGGTTTGTTGTGTTTCAGCAGTTAATGGGCATTATTAATGTTTCCAAAAATAAAGCAGGGTTAGGTATACTCATTATTATATAACAAATGACATTTTTGCTTGCTAAGAAAATTTTTCATGGCCTAGAAATAATTTATTAACAGTGATTCAAATAAACTTCAGCATACCATATTCTGTCAGGTTTCTATGCCCCATTTTATGTTCTAGTCCTTAAAAATCAGTTCAGTTCAGTTCAGTCGCTCAGTCGTGTTTGACTCTGTAACCCCATGAATCACAGCACACTAGGCTTCCCTGTCCATCACCAACTCCCAGAGTTCATGCAAACTTATGTCCATCGAGTTGGTGATGCCATCCAGCCATCTCATCCTCTGTTGTCCCCTTTTCCTCCTGCCCCCAATCTCTCCCAGCATCAGAGTCTCTTCCAATGAGTCAACTCTTTGCATGAGGTGGCCAAAGTATTGGAGTTTCAGCCTCAGCATCTGTCCTTCCAATGAACACCCAGGATTGGTCTCCTTTAGGATGGACTGGTTGGATCTCCTTGCAGTCCAAGGGACTCGCAAGAGTCTTCTCCAGCACCACAGTTTAAAAGCATCAATTCTTTGGTGCTCAGCTTTCTTTATTGTCCAACTCTCACATCCATACATGACCACTGGAAAAACCATAGCCTTGACTAGACGGACCTTTGTTGCCAAAGTAATGTCTCTGCTTTTGAATATGCTTTCTAGGTTTATCATAACTTTCCTTCCAAGGAGCAAGCGTTTTTTAATTTCATGGCTGCAGTCACCATCTGCAGTGATTTTGGAGCCCCAAAAAATAAAGTCTGACACTGTTTCCACTGTTTCCCCACCTCTTTCCCATGAAGTGATGGGACCAGATGCCATGATCTTAGTTTTATGAATGTTGAGCTTTAAGTCAACTTTTTCGCTCTCCTCTTCACGTTCTTCAAGAGGCTTTTGAGTTCCTCTTCACTTTCTGCCATAAGCGCGGTGTCATCTGCATATCTGAGGTTATTTATATTTCTCCTGACAATCTTGATTCCAGTTTGTGCTTCTTCCAGTCCAGCATTTCTCATGATGTACTCTGAATATAAGTTAAATAAGCAGGGTGACAATATACAGCCTTGACGTACTCCTTTTCCTATTTGGAACCAGTCTGTTAGTCCATGTCCAGTTCTAACTTTTGCTTCCTGACCTGCATATAGGTTTCTCAAGAGGCAGGTCAGGTGGTCTGGTATTTCCATCTCTTTCAGAATTTTCCACAGTTTATGGTTAGCCACACAGTCAAAGGATTTGGCATAGTCAATAAAGCAAAAATAGTTTTTTTCCTGGAACTCTTGCTTTTTCTATGATCCAGTGGATGTTGGCAATTTGATCTCTGGTTCCTCTGCCTTTTCTAAAACCAGCTTGAACAAAGTTCACAGTTCACGTATTGCTGAAGCCTGGCTTGGAGAATTTTAAGCATTACTTTACTAGTGTGTGAGATGAGTGCAATTGTGCAGTAGTCTAAGCATTCTTTGGCATTGCCTTTCTTTGGGATTAGAATGAAAACTGACCTTTTCCAGTCCTGTGACCACTGCTGAGTTGAGTCCTTAAAAATGCTTGCTAAATATGTAACATACATATGTGTACACATACATAGATAAATGTTTTAGAGCAAAGTGTATTTGGTGACTGTTGACATGTCATCTGTACATATTATGAGTCATCAATGAGATGCATGGTGTTTTTCTCCAGGAAATAAAATCTGTGGGGTTTTAACACAAAAATTGGATAAGTCTTTTCATACCACATATTCAGTGAATCATAAAATAGTTTGGTTTCCAAATATCACAGTGAAAATTTGGTAATTGTTTAATAGAGTATTTAAAGAAATCAAGATATAACTGAGGAATATAGTCATGTTAATCCATTCAGAAGAGATTTTTCATAAAAATTTTAAAAGTTGAATTTTAACAAGTTAATTTCTGGTACATGTTTAACTTAGGTCTAAGGGAAGCCTGTGGTCTAGGCATGAGCCAATTCCTCTTCCTTGGGTTAAGGCAGTGAGGAAAACTACTAAACACATGCAAAAGTTTAATCCTCTCAGGCATTGTCTCTTCTGTTTTGCTTGCTTCTGGTTATTTATGCATTCTGAGCCTGAATAATTTCACTCTCCTATTTCTTTTCCCTTTGACCTTTGTTTATAACCTGATTTCTTTCCCATACTCTTTATCTTGTGTTCTTCAGTTACATTGATTGCCCTCTGGATACTGAATCTGATTTCTGTGTTCTTAATGATTTGAGACCGATTTTTTCACTTTATACCTTATTTTTGAGCAACCATCATATACAATTAGAAAAGGGATTAAAAAAAAAAAAAAAGAACCTGTAAGATGAATAGCTTTTATTTTGCCTTTTAAGAATGTATTTGTTTCAGTTAATGATGGTTTATGACATGCTTAATTTTGATGATGTCAATGACCCTTAAAGTGTATATAGATCTCAAAGCCTCTTATCAGTTTGATAGTCCAGAAATGTCTTCAAGGACCTGTGAGACATCCTTTGAATTACAACATCAAAGGAACTTGTACTCCTACTTCCTGGTCTCTGTAAGAGGGTTGGAATCTAATTTCAGTAAGTTCCAATTAACAAGCAGAGATGGCCTAATCACATTAGATGAACTGAGGACCTAAATAAAGCCCTCTAGTATTTTTCACAAGGTCACTTTTGCACTTGAAAACCCACTCACCTTTTGTTTCTGTGATGTTCAGCTTAATCTTTCTCCCCAGTAACCTTGCCAACCTAACTCTGTCTTTTGCAAATTTTCTTTGACAGCTGTGGTGTCACACCTCAGATAGGATAGGTTTCATCACTGAACCTCAGGCCTCTCACCCAAGGCTCCTGGTGCTCAACTTTAAAGCCTCTATCCTCACTCCTGACTGATAGATCAGGGAACCATTGATTTCTGATTCAGTACTTCAGACATCTGACCCCTGAAGCATGGTAAGTAACTGACTTTAATTCTAATCATATTTTTGATGGTAATGAGATTTTATTTGATTGAACTTTGGTTTTATGGTACTTAGAGTACTTGTCGTGTGCTGAGAGATTTTTTTTTTAATATTTATTGATTAATTTGGCTGCACCAGATCTTAGTTGCAGCATGTGGGATCTTTGATCATTATTGCAGTATGTGGGATTTTTAGCTGTGGCACGTGGAATTCTAGATGTGGCATGCGAGATCTTTAGTTGTGATATGTGGGATCTAGTTCCCTGACCAGGGTTCAAATCTGGGCCCCCTGCATTGGAGAGCTCAGAGTATTAGCCACTGGAAGACCAGCGAAGTCCCCATGTGCTGAGATTGTGTTTGACTTTTGGTCGGTTAGTTGGTGTGTCTCTCCCCCATGGGAATTTCTTATTCTTCTAATTCTCCTCCTTTAAAGACTCCTGTTGACTCTATGATCTGATGTTTTTCCTGCCTCTGGATGGAATTACTAAATTAACTTATAATTTCTGGTTAAAGGAACTCTATTACAATAGGCTTAGAGAAATAAATATTACTGAACTTCTCAGATTAAACACACACACACACACTGAGCTTTGCATGATACAGATATAATGTATATTCTTATAAAATTAATCCAAATGTTTAAAAAATCAAGTCCACATAAAAATAAAAACAGTGGTTTTCTGACTTATCATGATTAAATGTAATAAAAGCATACTTTTAAAATTTTACTTGGGTTTATGATCAAACAGATATCTACTAGATATTTAAGACTATAAATCTTATTCTGAACATTTATTTTGAATAACTGTATTTCAACCATAATTATATCTTCTACTTCTGCTTAAAAATACTTTCCAAAATATTTTTGTAAAGGAAAATATTAGAATTATGCTAAATTAAATAATATTAATGAAATATCTAGGTAATTTCTAAAATAATCTACTAAAACCTTTGTTAGGCAGTAGTTTAAGTTCGTATCAGTTTAGTTCAGTTGCTCAGTCATATCCAACTCTTTGCAACCCCATGGACTGCAACACGCCAGGCCTCCCTGTCCATCACCAACTCCTGGAGCTTAATCAAACTCATGTCCATCAAGTTGGTGATGCCATCCAACCATTTCATCCTCTGTTGTCCCCTTCTTCTCCCACCTTCAGTCTTTCCCAGCATTAGGGTTTTTTTTCAAATGAGTCAGTTCTTCACATCAGGTGGGCAAAGTATTGGAGCTTCAGCTTCAGCATCAGTCCTTCCAGTGAATATTCACAACTGATTTCCTTTAAGATTGACTGGATGGATGTCCTTGAAGTCCTTGGGATTCTCAAGAGTCTTCTTCAACACCACAGTTCAAAAGCATTAATTCTTCAGCACTCAGCTTTCTTTTACAGTCCAACTCTCACATCCATACATGGCTACTGGAAAAACCATAGCTTTGACTAGATGGACCTTTGTTGGACAAAACGTCTCTGCTTTTTAATATGCTGTCTAGGTTGGTCATAGATTTTCTTCCAAAGAGCATACATCTTTTGTATAATTTTTTCTTATATTTTTGTTACTTAGAGGCTAAAAACGTTGGGTCTGTTATTAAATATATTATTGCTGTCATATGGAGAAAGTACACCATAAGAACGCATATACCTATAAAAAATTGTGAGACGGTATATTCATAAACTTGTCTGCTATAGAATTCTGATATAAGACTGTTCACAACAATCTATTTCCTTGTTTGCTCCGTAACCTACTAGGGGTTAAAAAGTATAATCCACATATCTAAATGAATCTACCAGAAACAATTAGGGTAAAGCAAAACAATTTTGTATGCAAAGTATATTAAGACTGGAGGATGTGTTTTTGTTTAAAAATAAAAAAGTGTGTAAGTTATGCTGGGTGTATTTTAAGGGGAAAAAAGTAATATCATTGTAAATTAAAGTGACTGGTTGCTCTTGAGTGAGAAGAAAATGTATGATAAAATCTGAATGGTAAGAATATTTGTAGGTTTGCAGAATAATTTTGTGTTGTCAGAGCTAGTTAATACTGGGTTAATTTGTTTTTTACTTTTTTAATGACTTTTAGTATCAATGATGTCCTGATGCGAAACTAGAGTTTTGTGTTCTCTCTGTTAAATGCCAAAAGTTTCCTAGATTATTGGTTTGTTCCTAATACAATTGTAAAAGGTTTTATTTTCCTTATAAGTAACTTTCCTAGAAAGTAAAGTTTCTGTGTTTTATTGAATAACTTCTTATATTTCATGTTGACTTGAATATGTATTGATTATTTAAGTGAGCCAATTCTTCTCACATTTAAAAGAGCTATAAATTTTGTTTTTTCAATCATGTTACCACCCATATTGCCTTTTAAACTCCTCTGATACTTTGGTTAAATAGGTAACCAAGTAATGTTTTGGTGACTCATGATCAGATTACAAGTGCCCAAATATCCTGAATTTTTAAAAACTTCTGATATTTTGCCATCTCAAAATAGAATTCCAAGTGAAATTTGCTTGATCTCAAATTGACTTTGGAACTTTCCAGAGGATCCCTGGAAATTCACAAAAATTTTTCTTTTGCCTTTTAAAAAGAGAAATACTAAAAATAATTAGGATTATTTGATATGTTGTCCAATAAGAAGAGATGCCTAACCCTCCCTAGGTTATTTGTATGGGTAAAGCATCATCAATATAAATATTTCAGAAACTTTAAAGTTTCTAGAAAATTTTCAGTTTCTATACAGCCCAAGATATATTCTGATTCTGCTTTGCTGGTATTAAATAAGAGTAAAACATAGTTATATTTCAGTGGAAAATTTTGAACATTCCTATCCTCTAGCCTCTGTGGGAGGTGAGAAACCAACTTTGATAAGTGTCAGTGAGTAAACACAGATGCCTAATTACACTGATCAACTTCCACTAGCTTGTTCTCTAGTACTTTTCCACTAGCTCATCCCGGTGCTTAAAACCGTCCTGCCTGTGGTTTCAATACAGTTGAATCAATCTGTCTCCCATAGAGAGAATTCAATAGTTTTTAACAAAAACTTTCTTGTCTATTTAGCTTTGTCTGGTGTAATTGGTCTTTAACAAAACCTTGACACAAATATAGTAGAGTTAATACATATTGAATTTCCTTTCTCTTTGCTACATGCTTTACAAATATTATCTAACTTACTTCTCATAGTCAACTTCAAGAGATGTACTCAATTCATTTGGAAGCTGAGGAAACTGAGGTTTAGATTCACTAAATATACTAAGTCACTCAGCTAAACTTGAGGACTCCCCCTCAACATCCAATCCCTTCTTGGCTGGGAGGATCTTATACACAGTTTTGTATTTATGGTTCTACGGCTTCCTTTTAAAAAGAGAACCTCCCAGATTATGTGAAGCCATCATAGAATCTGAATGTGCCCCTATATGGTTAACATATGTTAAATTCATAATTTAAACATGGGAATGGCTGGTCTCAATGCCTGTATGCTTTTTTTGTCAGGTGTGGCTCTTTTCGTGTTCCTTTTCTTGTTTTAGTGAAAGAATTAAAATGACAGACCAGGAAAGCTCATGCAAGCAGGATTTATTAAACAAGTAACATGAAAATATACCCTTGAGATGTGAGAGGGGACCCAGCCCATTTTAGTTTTTTTCTCTTTATATCCTTTGTTCCTCACCCAAGCAGTCTGCAGAGACTGATACATTCTGTTCCATGTCAAACAGGGCTTGTATTTGAGACCAACCAGGGAAGGGGTCATGTTAAGAATGTTTTCTCCCCACCAAATTTTTTTTACTCCAGGCTGTAGATTTTCCCTTTTTTGTTTTGTGCAAACTGTTTCATTCCTTTGTCTGCCTTTTAGCTGCCATTTTTTAGTGGCCATTTTGGACTTTTTTTTTTTTTCTTTACTCTAACTACCTAACACTTTCACTACAATTATTTTCAGTTTTGTTTTGGAGTACTAGTGTTTAGTAAAATTATCTCAGAGACAACTTTGCAAAACTAAGGGCAGGCTTGTGGGAGAAACTGAGTTCTGGGACTTCCACTGCAATTAACTATCAGACCAGCCCTGCCTATCTCCCACTCTTCATCTATTTATCTGTCATATGAATCAAACTTATTTTGAAGAAATGATAGAAATAATTCTTGTCCAAAATGGTTTGGAAGTAGTGGCAATGTCAGTCTTCTAGGACATTTTTTATTGAGTATATGATGATATAAGTTAGCAACTGTAGCAAATTAATTATACAAAATTTATTCAATATATTTTGAACTGAAAAGGCCTAAGAAATTATCTAGTCTAATATCTTCCTTTTAAAGACACAAGAAATGAGTCACAGAAAAGAAAGTAATTGACCTAAGGTCAAAGACTGGTTCAGCATAGAACTGTAATGATTAAACTCTTACCATGAAGAAAATGGCAACCCACTCCAGTACTCTTGCCTGGAAAATCCCATGGACGGAGGAGCCTTGTAGGCTACAGTCCATGGGGTTGAAAAGCGTCGGACACGACTGAGCAACTTCACTCTCTATGCATTATGTCACTAGCTTATTTTAAATATACTTTAAGAAAGCACCAAATGTAACTTGTCTTTGTATTGATGGTAGTCATGCTTTGAAGGTCATTGTTCACTACATGCTACTTGATTCATTTTATGAATGAGCACAAGAAGATATTTAACTTCAATCAAAATAAAAAACCAGTTCTGAGCAGCTTATTTATTTTCTCTTTTAAATAACATCAAATGTATAAGTGGTTGAATTCCCTACTTTGGCTAGCTTCTAGAACTATCACTAACAAATTTGTTATGGACTGAATACTTGTGTCTTACCCCAATTTCATTTGTAGAAACCCAAATCTCTAATGTGATGGTAGCTGGAGGTAGATACTGGGTAGTAATTAGGTGAGATTAAGTCATGAGGATAAGGCTCTCATGGTGGAACTAATGCCATTATAAGAAGAAGAGATATGAGATATACATTGATATACTTGATATACATTGTTGTTAAGAAATCACTATTAATTTGACCTGAAGCTAGACAGGCACCATGCTCCATGAAGATTTTTGGGTAGTTGTATCTCTATCTCACTTGTATACAAATATTTCTCTAGTTTCTAATGTAGTGTCTTGTACATTATGGGCCTCTAACAAATAATGAATGCATGCAGGCATGAAGGCAAGGAGAATGCCAAAGTTCTAACAACTGTGACAAAACCCACAACTGATGCTTCTCAGATTAATGAAGAAAAAAAAAAAAAGAGAGAGAACATATTTTTAGTTCTTATGGTGTTTCAGACTCTGTATTGCATACCTTGTATAAACTATCATACTTAATATTATGTTGTCAGGCAATTTTAAGATGAAAAAATCGAGACTCAGAGGCCCCAAGCCCAAGTCTATATCTGTGGCTAGTTGAAGAGTCAGAATGTAGAAAATTGTATTCCCTTTTCACTATCATAAAGTATCATGTTTTGTAAGATATTATGTTTCATAATAAGATTATGGAGAAAGTGCTACAATAACCTAAAGCAGAAAGAGATGTTTTTTATATAGTGTAATACATGATGTAGCATTTAAATTACATATTGAAGTTTGGATAGAATTTGAACAATACATAGAAGAAAGAGACAAATATATTGAGCATATGAGCATGCTCGGAGAAGAGATTGTTTCATGGCTGTAACAATTTAGCTGTAATTAGAGTAGAGTAAGGATTCTTTCCATATCACTCTTAAGCTAAGTACTTAATTGGGATTTGTGAATTTTCAACATAATTGTGGAGATTAGCTGACAGTCTATTATACAGAATAATAATTCAGAAAAAAAGATCTAGAGCATAAATTCTCACTTTGAAATTCACATCAATGACTTGCTTGCTTGAAGGCATTACTTGCTTTTCATACATCTTAGTTTTCTTCTCTAAAGTTGAAGTTCTTTCTGGTTTGTTTATCACACAACTGATGTGCTAAATCATATAATCCTCAAAAATTCTATAGGACAATGCTTGCAAGTATTAAGTATTTCTTCTGTTTGTTATCAGTTACATTCAAAAATGTATTTTTTTATTTTATAAGTACTTCTATTTATAAATAGTCATATTTATAAAGGCCTTCCTTTCATGGAAGCCACGAAGAGTTTATTTTAAATTTCTTTCGCCTTAATATTTGTGGTATCTGATTGACTTGAAATTTTATATCTTTTCTAATTTCAGTGTTGAGCCTGCCACTCAGGTAGACCTCAATCAAAGGTCTTGTTCAATTCTGACTAACAAGCTACCCATTATCAGTTGAGTGATACACTATTTCTGTTATTATCTATTTTTATTCAGTCTCTTTGTTGGCCTTCATTTTAAGATATAAGAAAAGATCAAGGAATATAAGAATATATTTCTAATCCCCAGGGTAAATTTTACAACTCAAAGATGTGAAGTTAAAAACCAGAAACTGATGTATATTAAAACTGTGATTTTGAACTGCTCATGCCATAAAACATGTAAAAAACCAAAAATAAACTAGGACCAGTTTTCAGAGTCAGCACAGTACTGATCATCTTTAAAAGAGTAGCAAAGTCATTCACTACCTAGAAAATGCACATAAAAATATTTTAATTTTCCACTCCTTTACTAAAAATTAACACTTTAATAGATCTGGATTTGCCTAAAGTTTGTGTGTATATTCTCACACTCCTATTATCCTCTAAATAATTCTTTAATTCAAACCAAATTCCCCAATGCCTAGTTAGTATGTAGAGTAAGTCAGACATTGTGCTAGGTATAAAGTTATAAATCATATGAAATCAATCAGACTTTCAACTTAAATATAATCACACAAAAGAGAATTTAAGAAATGATGAATAAGGTATCCTGTCACAAGAACAAGACTATGGGAATACAAAGAAGATACATATCAAATTGTAAACAAAGCAAGCTTTTTAAATTAACATAAATCTTGGTTGGATTAAAAGCCTAATTGTATTAATATATGTATATACAAATTGCATCTAAAGAGAGGCATTAAATCTCACCCATCTGTCCAGTTGGCTTTCAGTATATGTCTCATTCAACTTAATGTTTTTTTTTTTTTTTTTAACCAGATCTTCTTTTTCATTTTTATCTAATGACTAGTGTTCTCTCTTTTTTTTTTTTTTTTTCTGTACAAGAGTGCATTTTTCAGCTATTTAATCACAGGTGATTTCCCTTAGAGCAAGACTAACACATGCTCTTAAAAAGTCAGATTTTCTTGTTTGTTTTTGTTTTTAAATAGCAGATAACAATCAGACAGAAGGTAAAGCCTGTGCAAAGGCAAATAGTTCTGATATATGACTATTTCTGAAACTTGAAGTAATTTGGTTTGAGTGAATGACTAAGAAAAGTAAGAACTTCTAGTTCATAGAGGGCCTTATTTAGAAATGAAAGTGTCTGAAATTTCCACTACCACTTGTGAAGAGTTACTCAATAATTTTAAGAAGGGACTCCATTATATATATATATGTGTGTGTATATATGTATACACACATACAATCTTTTAGTTGATATAACTGAAAAATTTAAAACACAGCTAAAGCAAAAGAAGCAGGACAAACTTAGCCCCATACATGGATAACATAAACACAACAATTGTGAAAGCTCCTAAAAATTAAAAACACTCCTTTGCTGATATCTGATACCCAAAGCATAATTAAGTGCCCCTTATTGTCTCAATGATGATTTTATATATGTGGCCACATTTTGTTTGCTGTTTATCAAGTTAAGTCTCTTGATCTGCAATAGTGTCCCTTTCACTCCTTTTACTCTCTACTATTGATTGTTGCAAAAGCCAGGTCCTTGTCTTTTAGAATGTCCTATATTTTATATTTGTACTTTTCTTTCATTTCTAGTGCCATTTAGATAGTTACTGTAACTTCTCAGTTTTACGTTAATAGAAGTTAACTCTAAAGACTTGGCAAGGTGAGAGTCTACATTTCAATAATTTGAAATTAGATTGTACATTTCAATAATTTGAAGTTAGTTTAATAACTTGAATTTATTCATATACAAGGTAATTTCATCTTTTATATGCTAGTAACTGAGAAAAAGCAAAACAAGAGTTTATAAACTACAACTGCTTATAAACCAGTCTGTGGAACAACAAGATGTGTTCTCTCTTGTTTTGTGTGTACTTTTATTTCTTGTTCTTTAGCAAACTGATGAGCCGAAAACTAATCAGGGATAACAGTCTCCCCTAAACCAAATTAATGCAGATATTAGGTAAAACAAGTTAAATGATCTGTAGGTGTTTCTTAAACTTATGATTTTGGCTGTAAAAATGCATATTCTGTTCAACTTTGGGTAATGGCTACTGGTATCCATCTGTTAGCCTTTCCACTAAACTGGATAAAAACATTTTCTTCACAATAATTCCTGTCTTTCCTTTGGGTTGAACCACATTCCCAGAGGGGCTAAATTGACTATGAGGCTACTGTTTCTACTTGACATGCCATCTGCTGGATGACATCTCAGGATGATCACTGGGAATTAATGTTTAAGCAACTGTATCAGACAGCAGAGGAAGGCAAGGATATTTACACAAGCAAAAACAACCTAGGTAACATTTGGAAACTTCCTCATAGCCAGAATTTTTTGTTTATTTATTTGTTTACAATTGAATTAAATCCACCTAAATGAATTAATCCCATAGATTAGTTTGCCAAATTTTGATAACTAACAAGTCTTTTTTTGCTAATTGAAAATGTGGTTGAACTACCTTTACCGAAATGTCTATACAGTTATTTATTATACATGTTCATTTCTTGGACATGTAAATATATGTTGATCCCCATCTCCCAATTTATCCCCCCTCTATATGTTTGTTTATTACATCTGTGACTCTATTTCTGTTGTGTAAATAAGTTTATTTGTACCATATTTTTAGATAGCACATATAAGTGATTTCATACGATATTTATCTTTCTCTGTCTGACTACTTTCACTCAGTATGACAATCTCTAGGTCTATCCATGTTTCTACAAATGACATTATTTTATTCCTTTTTATGACTAATATCCCCTTGTAATTATGTACCACATCCTCTTTATGCATTCATCCAGCGATAAACATTTAGGTTACTTCCATGTCCTAGCTATTGTAAACAGTGCTGCAATGAACACTGGGGTGTATCTATATTTTCAAATTATCATTTTCTCCAGATATATGCCCAGGAGTAGCATTGCTGGATCATATGCTAGCTCTGTTTTTAGTTTTTAAGGAAATCTCCATACTGTTCTCCATGATAGTACCAATTTACATTCCTACTGACAGCATAGGGGAAATCTCTTTTCTCCACACCCTCTCTAGCATTTATTGTTTGAGATTTTTTGATGCTGATCATTCTCACCTATGTAAGGTGATACATCATTGTGGTTTTGATTTATATTTCTCTAATAATGAATAATGTTGAGAATATTTTCATGTGCTTTTTGGCCATCTCTACGTCTTCTTTGGAGAAATGTCTGTTTTTGTCTTCTTCGCGTTTTTTGATTGGGTTCTTCGTTCTTTTGATATTGAGCTGCATGAGCTTTTTGTGTATTTTGGAAATTAATTCCTTGTTGGTCACTGCATTTGCGAATGTTTTCTCCCATTCTGTGGGTTGTTTTTCATTTGTTTATGGTTTCCTTTGCTGTGCAAAAGCTTTTAAGTTTAATTAGATCCCATTTGCTATTTTTTTTTTAATTTTCATTACTCTAGGAGGTGGATCAAAATTTTTTGCTATGATTTATGTTCTGCCTATGTTTTCCTATAAGAGATTTATACTATTTGGGCTTATATTTAGATCTTTAATCCATTTAAGCTTATGTGTGGTATTAGGAAGTGCTCTAATTTCACTCTTTTACATGTAATTATCTAGTATTCTGTCTGGATCTGGAAATGTGTCGCTTTAAGAGATAGTTCAGTGAATTTCAATGTTAAATCTTTCATTTATGAATGTCTAAGTTCTAAATTCGTTAGTACATTTACACAGGACAGCCTGAATTGTTGGGTGTGTGTTCTGGAGTATAAAAGCAGGACTGTTAAAGTAACTGAAATTATTCTTTTCAGTTTGGTTCTAAGGCTTGCCTTCTTGGTGTCATTTTTTTCCTACAAAATTCAATCTAGTTGTATATCCTGTAAAGTTAAGTTTGGTGACTAGCTGTTGGAAATGTTTGTCATATATGTATATGTGAATATGAGAAATTTAGTTTTAAGGTCAAATGTTACATAGTGACAATGGAGGAATTAATCTAAACCTCATGGGACATCTTATAATGTTATATAATTAAAATTTAAAATATGTAGATTAATATCTTTAAAACAAGGGGTACAATTTTTGGTCAAGATTACATCCTATATAAATTGGGACAGTTTTGATTCTAAAATATTAGTTTAACCTTTTGAAAACTTTGGAATAATAAGGCATGAAAATTTATCTTTTAATGAAAAACCTTGTATAATTTCTTGGTTATTAAATTGTAAAGTAAGTTTCTCTCAGACAAGAGTGGTGTATTGAAAATATTTCCCAAGGAAGAAAAACAAAACTGACTAGTCTTTTTGCAAGGTGCAGATAAGGGAAAGCATTAATCTAACCAGGAAATTTGTATACTATTACCAAAACATATTGATTATTTCATGATTAGGATAGCTGATTAAAATCCATTTATAAATTCAAACGGTCCCTAGAAGAGTGTTCTGTATCTTGCCCTACTTTATAGTTTTCCTGAATTGTAATTATAGATAAGGCAAATACTGTTCATCTTTTGAGTCTCTCAGATAAAAATTTCTCCATCAATAATTTTTAAAGTTTGGATTAACTTGATTAACATGACATTGTGGTGCTTTCTGTAACACAAAGTCTCAAAGTCTTGATTTAAATGGATTCCAAGTAGCCACTGTGTACATGCAAAAGTCCATAGAAGTTGATGAAATAAAATTCTGAGAAAAATATTTTAACTCTTTTATAGAGGCAGAAGGTTGTATTATAATAAATCCTCTGGATTCATAAAAATCAGTTTGAGTAGCTGCCTATAAAGTCTCAATAGTGGTAAAATTAGTAAGGGCTGTTTGTTTTACATGGTAGTCATATAAGGATTTATTTCTACCATTTAAATTATGATTTAATATTAATAAAGTATATCAAATGATAAATACTTATTTAGAGACATTTTTCATGTACAGTATTCCTTAGACTTGAATGTACAAATAAATCAACTGTATTAAATACTCAAATTCCTAGACCACACTACCAGAGAATCTGATTAGATATTTGTGAAGTGGCACCTGAATATGTACATTTTAACAAACATTTTTGAACTCCAAATTGAAATTTATAATACTCAGCTGTCTAGGTTGTTGGAAGATTTGAGGGACTGGATCAGACATTTTCATTCACTTGAAAATCATTACTATATAACTTATATTTTTAAAAAACTGAGTATCAAGTTTATATTCTTAAACCATTTCTAAACTATCTCAGTAACATAATACTGAAAAGGTTAAGAGCTTGAAATCTAAAGATATTTCCAACGGTAGTAAGAATACTATCTAAACTTGCTGTAGTTTGATGTTTTACAAGATTTTTACCTTCCTTAGAATAATAAAGTTTTTATATTTCTGGTAAGACTGATTAAGGAAAAATGAGAGAGGAGAAGTCACAAGTTGCCAAATTCATAAATAAGATGCAAGATGTCACTAGAGTTTAAGATAGTCCACCGAATGTTCAAACTAATTACACTTTATGTAATAAAGAACTTTATCTAGACTATACAAGTAACAGGTAAAACCTATTCACAATTTTCAAAACAAAAGAAAAAAGAGCAAAATTATAAGTGCATTTCACCAGTGGTATCAAAATTGTCAAGAAATATAAGAAATGCTGTTTAAATTCATGTCATAAGAAAAATGCAAATTGTAACCACAATTAGATACTATTCTACACTTAGTAATGACTGAAATTAGAAACTGACAATATAATGATGTAGAGAAATGAGCATTCTCATACACTGATGACAGAAGCATAAAAATGCTATAATCACATTGGAAAAAGTATTTGGCAGGATCTAAAAAATTAAGCACACTCATTCTTTGTAAGCCAGGAATTTTTTTCCTAAGGAAAATATACTACATAAAAAGAAAGTGATTGAATATATGCAAAAGAAAGGTATAAATATGAATTCAAAATCATCATTCCTAATAGAAAATAACTGAAAATGCCCTAAATGTCACCAGTAGTAAGCTAGATGGATAAATGTGTGAAGTCTTTATATAATGGGAACTATGATTCATAATAATGTTAATAACGCATGTCTGTACACGTTGACTGGAGAAGGCAATGGCAACGCACTCCAGTACTCTGCCTGGAAAATCCCATGAGTGGAGGAGCCTGGGGTCGCTAAGAGTCGGACACGACTGAGCGACTTCACTTTCACTTTTCACTTTCATGCATCGGAGAAGGAAATGCCAACCCACTCCAGTGTTCTTGCCTGGAGAATCCCAGGGACAGGGGAGCCTGGTGGGCTGCCATCTATGGGGTTGAACAGAGTTGGACACGACTGAAGCGACTTAGCAGCAGCAGCTACACATTGACACCACTCCAAACCACCCTACTCTCACCATCTACTGTCCAGTAAGTGCTCAAGTCTAAACTTAGTCCAAGAGGTAAAGGTAGTATGAGGAAGTGGCCCAGGAAACAGATCCTTGGAATTTATTCAAGGATCCCCATACAGAGCACTCAGAAACTGGTCTAGTCCTCGTTAATTTCATCTGGCTGCATCTTCTATTCTGCAACAGCACTTCTTAGATACCTTCTGATATCTAAGTAGGTGCCTAATATTTCTCAACCTCTGTTTTTTCTCTTTGCTACTTCCATGTGTAGCCTGATTAAAGTACCTGCACACCTCCATGGGACACTGAGACTCTTGTATGATAAAAATATACATATTCAAATCAAGGCATTGCCCTTACCTTGCCTCTTACCCTGGCACACTCCATTGCCCACTACTCCTGATTTTCCTAAATCACTATACTTCCCTAAAGCCAAGTTTCTTCTCAGTATTGACTCTTTGCGACCCCATGGACTGTAGCCTACCATGCTCCTCCATCCGTGGGATTCTCCAGGCAAGAATACTGGAGTGGGTTGCCATTTCCTTCTCCAGGAGATCTTCCCAACCCAGGGATCAAACCCAGGTCTCCCACATTGCAGGCAGACGCTTCACCATCTGAGCCACCAGGGAAGCTCAAAAATGTAGTTGACAAAGTTAGGTGTTTAGATGGTAGATGGTAGGAGAGTGGTTACTTGTGAAGGGCGGGGGTGAAAGAGGATATGAGGGGCTCTAAAGGGAAGCAGTTGCAGTCTGTTTCTTGATCCAGATGCTGGTTACATAGGTTGGTTCACTTTCTGAAAATTTGTATACTCATGATTTAGCCTTTCTTTCTTTTTTTTTTCTAATTTGCACATTATACTTTAAAATAAAAAGTTTGCTTAAAAGACATACTAGTTTTGCTACTCTAAAATTATATTTGACTATAAGTCCTACTTTCGGATTGGAATGAAAACTGCCCTTTTCCAGTCCTGTGGCCACTGCTGAGTTTTCCAAATTTGCTGGCATATTGAGTGCAGCACTTTCACAGCATCATCTTTCAGGATTTGGAATAGCTCAACTGGAATTCCATCACCTCCACTAGCTTTGTTCGTAGTGATGCTTTCTAAGGCCCACTTGACTTCACATTCCAGGATGTCTGGCTCTAGGTCACCTAGCAGTGGCCACAGGACCAGAAAAGGTCAGTTTTCATTCCAATCCCAAAGAAAGGCAATGCCAAAGAATGCTCAAACTACCACACAATTGCACTCATCTCACATGCTAGTAATGTAATGCTCAAAATTCTCCAAGCCAGGCTTCAGCAATATGTGAACCGTGAACTTCCTGATGTTCAAGCTGGTTTTAGAAAAGGCAGAGGAACCAGAGATCAAATTGCCAACATCTGCTGGATCATAGATAAAGCAAGAAAGTTCCAGAAAAACATCTATTTCTGCTCTATTAACTATGCCAAAGCCTTTGACTGTGTGGATCACAATAAACTGTGGAAAATTTAAAAGAAATGGAAATACCAGACCACCTGACCTGCCTCTTGAGAAATCTGTATGCAAGTCAGGAAGCAACAGTTAGAACTGGACATGAAACAACGGACTGGTTCCAAATAGGAAAAGGAGTACGTCAAGGTTGTATACTGTCACCCTGCTTATTTAACTTATATGCGGAGTACATCATGAGAAATGCTGGACTGGAAGAAACACAAGCTGGAATCAAGATTGCCAGGAGAAATATCAATAACCTTAGCTATGCAGATGACACTGCCCTTATGGCAGAAAGTGAAGAGGAACTAAAAAGCCTCTTGATGAAAGTGAAAAAAGAGAGTGAAAAAGTTGGCTTAAAGTTCAACAATCAGAAAATGAAGATCATGGCATCCGGTCCCATCACTTCTTGGGAAATAGATGGGGAAACAGTAGAAACAGTGTCAGACTTTATTTTGGGGGGCTCCAAAATCACTTCAGATGGTGACTGCAGCCATGAAATTAAAAGACGCTTACTCCTTGGAAGGAAAGTTATGATCAGCCTAGACAGCATATTCAAAAGCAGAGACATTACTTTGCCAACAACGATCCATCTAGTCAAGGCTATGGTTTTTCCTGTGGTCATGTATGGATGAGAGAGTTGGACTGTGAAGAAAGCTGAGCGCTGAACAATTGATGCTTTTGGACTGTGGTGTTGGAGAAGACTCTTGAGAGTACCTTCGACTGCAAGGAGATTCAACCAGTCCATTCTGAAGGAGATCAGTCCTGGGATTTCTTTGGAGGGAATGATGCTGAATCTGAAACTCCAGTACTTTGGCCACCTCATGCGAAGAGTTAACTCATTGGAAAAGACTCTGATGCTGGGAGGGATTGGGGGCAGGAGGAGAAGGGGATGACAGAGGATGAGATGGCTGGATGGCATCACTGACTCAATGGACGTGAGTCTCAGTGAACTCCAGGAGTTGGTGATGGACAGGGAGGCCTGGTGTGCTGTGATTCATGGGGTCGCAAATAATCGGACACGACTGAGCAACTGAACTGAACTGAACTGAAAGATTCCACCAGAAAATTACTAGAGCTAATCAATGAATATAGTAAAGTTGCAGGATATAAAATCAACACCCAGAAATCCCTTGCATTCCTATACACTAATAATGAGAAAATAAAAAGAGAAATTAAGGAAACAATCCCATTCACCATTGCAACGAAAAGAATAAAATACTTAGGAATATATCTACCTAAAGAAACTAAAGACCTATATATAGATAACTATAAAACACTTGTGAAAGAAATCAAAGAGGAGAAATTACCATGTTCATGGATCGGAAGAATCAATATAGTGAAAAGGAGTATACTACCCAAAGCAATCTATAGATTCAATGCAATCCCTATCAAGCTACCAACGGTATTTTTCACAGAGCTAGAACAAATAATTTCACAATTTGTATGGAAATACAAAGCAGTCTTGGGGAAGAAGAATGGAACTGGAGGAATCAACCTGCCTGACTTCAGTTTATACTACAAAGCCACAGTCATCAAGACATTATGGTACTGGCACAAAGACAGAAATATAGATCAATGGAACAAAATAGAAAGCCCAGAGATAAACCCACGCACATATGGACACCTTATCTTTGACAAAGGAGGCAAGGATATACAATGGGGAAAAGACAATCTCTTTAACAAGTGGTGCTGGGAAAACGGGTCAACCACTTGTAAAAGAATGAAACTAGAACACTTTCTAACACCATACACAAAAATAAACTCAAAATGGATTAAAGATCTAAATGTAAGACCAGAAACTCTAAAACTCTTAGAGGAGAACATAGGCAAAACACTTTCCGACATAAGTCACAGCAGGATCCTCTATGACCCACCTCCCAGAATATTGGAAATAAAAGCAAAAATAAACAAATGGGATCTAATTAAAATTAAACACTTTTGCACAACAAAAGAAACTATAAGCAAGGTGAAAAGACAGCCTTCAGAATGGGAGAAAATAATAGCAAATGAAGCAACTGACAAACAACTAATCTCAAAAATATACAAACAACTCCTGCAGCTCAATTCCAGAAAAATAAACGACCCAATCAAAAAATGGGCCGAAGAACTAAACAGACATTTCTCCAAAGAAGACATACAGATGGCTAACAAACACATGAAAAGATGCTCAACATCACTCATAATCAGAGAAATGCAAATCAAAACCACTATGAGGTACCATTTCACACCAGTCAAAATGGCTGCTATCCAAAAGTCTACAAGCAATAAATGCTGGAGAGGAAGTGGAGAAAAGGGAACCTTCTTACACTGTTGGTGGGAATGCAAACTAGTACAGCCACTATGGAGAACAGTGTGGAGATTCCTTAAAAAACTGAAAATAGAACTGCCATACGACCCAGAAATCCCACTGCTGGGCATACACACTGAGGAAACCAGAATTGAAAGAGACACGTGTACCCCAGTGTTCATCGCAGCACTGTTTATAATAGCCAGGACATGGAAGCAACCTAGATGTCCATCAGCAGATGAATGGATAAGAAAGCAGTGGTACATATACACAATGGAGTATTACTCAGCCATTAAAAAGAATACATTTGAATCAGTTCTAATGAGGTGGATGAAACTGGAGCTGATTATACAGAGTGAAGTAAGCCAGAAAGAAAAACACCAATACAGTATACTAACACATATATATGGAATTTAGAAAGATGGTAATGATAACCCTGTATGTGAGACAGCAAAAGAGACACAGATGTATAGAATAGTCTTTTGGACTCTGTGGGAGAGGGAGTGGGAGGATGATTTGGGAGAATGGCATTGAAACATGTATAATATCATATAAGAAATTAATCACCAGTCCAGGTTTGATCCACAGGATGCTTGTGGCTGGTGCACTGGGATGACCCAGAGGAATGGTATCTGGAGGGAGGTGGGAAGGGGTTCAGGATTGGGAACACGTGTACACCCGTTGAGGATTCATGTTGATGTATGGCAAAACCAATACAATATTGTAAAGTAATTAGCCTCTAATTAAAATAAATAAATTGAAAATGAAAATCACCTAAAAGATCAAAGAAATGATGTAACAGTGGACTTTGCAAACGTCTTATTTGGGAGGAAATAAATAGAAAATAAAAAAGGCCACTTCCCTAATCAGTCACACTTAAATGAAAGTTGCTTTCATATCATCAATGTACAATATTCTGTGCTTTAATTTTTAACTTTTTAAGGTAAAAATGACTGCTTAACTATGAAATTTTTTTCAAGAATTCAATGCATTCTAGGTCCCATCTTAAGAGATGAAATTTCAAAAAACACTATATTGCACAAATGTGACAATATGTATCTGTACGTATTTAATATATCTTTTTTTTTCTCTCACAGAAATGACTAATTCTCTAGAATGACAGTACATAAAGTTAAGTGGTCTGTATATGTATATTCTTATAGCAACACAAAAGTTCCCAGTTAAGTGGAATCCTTCGGTTTATATATACGAAGCAATGTAAAATAGCCTCAGATATCTTGAATTTACATAGACAGAGGAACCTCACAGGCTACAGTCCATTGAGTCACAAAGAGTAGGACACAACTGAGTGACTAAGCACAGCAGCACATGCTGTATTGTAAGCATAGTTGAGAAGATTTGCTGATTGCTTGTATGTAGGGCAAAAGAGAAAGAAAATATTCTCACATGTTTGCCTTGAACAACTGGGTAAATGAAATTGTCATGCTCTGAAATAGATCAGGTTACAGCATATATGTACATGTGCTGTGCTGTGCTTAGTTGTACCCAACTCGACTCTGTCCATGGAGATTCCCCAGGCAAGAATATTGGAGTGGGTTGCCATGTCCCTCTCTGGGGGATCTTCCTGACCCAGGGATTGAACCCAGGCCTCTCACACTGAAGGTGGATTCTTTACCATTTGAGCCACCAGGGAAGCCCAAAAATACTGGAGTGGGTAGCCTATCTTGTCTCCAGGGGATCTTCCAGACCTAGGAATCAAACTGGGGTCTCCTGCATTGCAGGCAGATTCTTTACCAGCTGAGCTACCAGGGAAGCCCCATATATGTGCATACATAAATACATACAGTAAATAATTTGGGGCAGAATATTTTAAGTTTCAGAAATCCATTAACATAAAAAAAAAATAGAATCCCTGAATTGGCAAGAAAGAGGTCATGGCAAGAAATATACATTTGAATGTTTTCAGTCTATATGGGCCTCCCTGATAGCTAAGTTGGTAAAGAATCCGCCTGCAATGCAGGAGACCCCAGTTCAATTCCTGGATCAGTAAAACCCACTGTAGAAGGGATAGGCTACCCACTCCAGTATTCTTGGGCTTCCCTGGTGGCTCAGCTGGTAAAGAATCCACCTGCAATGCAGGAAATTTTGGTTCAGTCCTTGGGTTGGGCAGATCCCCTGGAGAAGGTAAATGCTACCCACTGCAGTATGCTGGCCTGGAGAATTTCATGGACTGTATAGTCCATGGGGTCTCAAAGAGTTGGACATCACTGAGCAATTTTCACTTCACTTCACTTCAGTCTGCATGAGGTGACCTAGGGTGAGGGAGGAGATTGTGTCAGGATACAGAGGAGGACCAGAATCTTAGTTCTTCCCAGTCTCACTGGGAGGCTGTGGGCATAATATTTACATCCTATGATCACGGTAAAACCTGTATTCTAGGATTTTTGTAAAGATTGATTAAGACAACCAAGGTATGTCAAGACTAGATTACAACTAGAGATTCAGATTTAAGTGCTTGACAAGCATTATTGGATATTAACAACTTGATTAGTTTAAATATCTCCAAAAGTACTTTCTAACATCTCCCCCCAGCAAAAACACCACCAAAGAAAGACAGAGACCAAAGGAATGAAAAATAAGAAAAAATTAAAATAACATTTTACAACCATTAATGTTTCCTGAAATATCACCTCTAAAATGTAATCAACCAGGACAGCTGGCTAAAGAGTTTTTCCAGAGTAACACTCTGAGGATATGGAAAGCAGATTTGGTGCTTATGTTAGCAGGAAGGAGAAATGAAGCCATAGACATTAGAGCACATCATGGGAAGACCACTTTACCTACAAGGACTTAATCACCAGGGACACATATAACCATATGTTAAAACATTTCTAAATTCTTATTTGCATAAATTGTATAATATGTGGGAAAATACTGCTTGATATTAGACAAATAATTGCAATTACCATTAACTCAGTCATCTAAGAAACGGAATCCCTTACACTGGAGGGTAAGGGAATGGCAGATATTTATTAAAAATTTATGTCTAATTGCTATTCTAAAAGTTTATTATTAAGTATAAAATTATCATTGAAAAATATAATAGACATTCAATTAATACTTCTAATGTAAGAAATGTATATAAATTGCATATTATTATAGCAAGTGTTCATAATGCTTTTTCCTTGCCCCTTTCTCTTCATCCTTTTCCAACGTCCAAGAATATTATTACATAATCCACTCTTACAACCAGCTGCTGTATTGTGCAATGAAATATTTGAAGGATAGTTGCATGCCAGATGGAAAACACAGGTAATGGTGCCAAACAATGTATAATAAAGCATATTTCTACTTTCATATTCCAGTGGAATCTATTAATATTTTTATAAACTCAGAAAAAACATTGGTACATGATTTTGTGAACTGGATTGCTTAGAAAAAAGTAAAAATACCAAGAAAGGAAATGCCACATAGAGCAGACTATAATGTGAAAAAATAAAGGAAACACAATGGCAAAGTTTGAAGTAAAATTTCAGTAGATATAAAAAAGTATAGACAGTGTTCTCCTAAGGCAGGTTACTAACATACTAAAAAGACCATGTAGGATAGTGAAATACATTGTGAAGCTTTTGAGTGTAATGAAGAATTTTTAGCAGTCAGCATTTTGTATTGAGGGATTCCCAGGGGTTGGCATTGGTGGTAAAGAGCCCGCCTGCTAATGCAGGAGATATGAGACCCAGGTTGGATCCTTGGGTTGGAAAGATCCCCTGTAGGAGGGCATGGACAACCTACTCCAGTAGTCTTGCCTGGAGAATCCCATTGACAGAGGAGCCTGGCAGGCTACAATCCATAGGGTCGCACAGAGTTGGAAAACACTGAAGCGACTTAGCACATGTGTACACACACACATACACACACACACACATTTTGTACCGATCTCTAATTTTCTAAAATCAGAGAATCTTATATTTGCTTTTTACATTTGACATTTCTTACGAGCTAAAGGAAAATGTACCGGAACTCATATTCTTTAGGTAATTCTGACAGCTGCTGATCTGAAAGTGATGAAAACCATTGGAGACAGCCATGCTAAAGACTGAGTGCACTTTATGATGCTGGCAAAGTATGGATGATCGTGGTTGTCAATCTAAGGAAACGCAGCAGCAGAAAATAATTACTAGAAGCGAAAGTCTAAGAACCACACAAGAGAAATGGAACATTGGCAGATGATTTTTAGGATGAATTCTGTATACAATGGGTCACTTTTGGAAGAGGAACAGAAGGATTTTCAGAAATGTGGGTTCTTCAATGATGATCTTTTGATATCCAGAGTAAGTCTATTTTCAGAAGGGTCTTAACTGGGAGACCTAAGGTACTTGAATTTGTATCAGAGGAGAGGCTAATGTCTGGATTGTTTTCTTTTTTTTAATTTTAACATTCTTCATCACCTTCTTGAAGGATTTTGTCCTATTTGGTCAAGAGTTATAAAGAAAGTTCTGTTGCCTACTAATTTTTTGTTGTTGATGATGTACAGTTGATTTACAGTATTGTGTTAGTTTCAGGTATACAGCATAGTGATTCAGCTTGTTTTTTCCCTCTGATTGCATTTCATTGTAGGTTATTATAAGATATCATACAGTCCCTTGTGCTATATAGTAAATCCTTGTTGATTATCTGTTTTACATATGGTATTTTGTATCTGTTAACCCCATACTTCTAATTTGTTTCTCCCCACGCCCCTCTCCCCTTTGGTGACCATACTTCTTTTTTTTTCTGTGTGTAAGTCTGATTCAGTTTTGTGTATTTATTTCATTCGTTTTCTTTTTTAAGACTCCATATATAAGTGACACCATATAGTATTTGTCTTTCTCTGACTTACTTTGCTAAGCATAAGTTCTCATGGTTCACGTTGCTGCAAATGACAGTTCATTTTATATAGTTGATAAACACTCCGTTGGCCCACATCTTCTTAGGCCATTATCAAGTTCTGTTGATGGGTACCCGGGCCATTTCTGTTCCTTGGCTATTGTAAATAGTGTTGCCATGAATACTGGGGTGTGTATACCTTTTAAAATTAGAGTTTTTGTTTTTTTCCAGACATATAACAAGGATTACTGGATCCTTGTTATATGTTGGCTGGATCATATGTTGGCTCTATTTTCTTTCAGCTTTTTAAGGAAACTTCATACTGTTTTCCGTAGTGTTGACAATGATAGCATCTGTTAATAATATCAGTAATTAACCCAGTCTCCATCAATATCCTACGTATCCAATATCTATATTCTCAGAAGTAACCTAAAATATATGTACTTTTGAGGTCTCCTATAAATCTTCAAAATTGGGTAATAGAAGAGTTGAAAATTTATTATAATCATTCTAAAAGATTTGGATTAATGTGAATGATAGAATTACTAAACTATTCACTGTGGCCTTATGGATACCATTGTATTAAGTTCTGAGTAGTCTCTTTAATAAATGGTGTTGAGAAAGCTAGATATCCTTATGCAAATGAATGAAATATTAACAGGACCCTTATCTTATACTATACACAAAAATTAACTGGAAATGGACTAAGGACTTAAATGTAAGACCTAAAATTATATAACTTCCTAAGCTTAAGCAGTTTTGATGCCCTGCTGAATGTCCTTACGTGATTATCCTTTAAGCCATCTCTCATCCCCATATTCATACGTTCATTCATATATCAGCATCTAGAAAATACTTAGTACATTTTGCTGAATGTATGGATGAGGAAATAATAAATTGTTCCACTTGCAAACTTAATTTTTTCTATATTGTCCCCATTTCTTCCTAAATGTTTTCCCCTTCTTATGTCATTCTATTTCTTAAGGAATATTCGAAGAAAACAAAACTCAAAAAATCTTGATCATCCATACAGTTTTACAAACATTAGAGCTATAAATTGGGAACATACTAATGAAGTGGGTTAAAGCCAGAGGACACAATTTTAGTCCTGGGGAGATGATACTCCTGATTTAAGTCTATTAGGGACTGGTTAGATACATATTCAGAGAAGGTGATGGCACCCCACTCCAGTACTCTTGCCTGGAAAACCCCGTAGACAGAGGAGCCTGATAGGCTGCAGTGCATGGGGTCACCAAGATTCAGACACGACTGAGCGACTTAACTTTCACTTTTCACTTTCATGCATTGGAGAAGGAAATGGCAACCCACTCCAATGTTCTTGTCTGGAGAATCCCAGGGACGGGGGAGCCTGGTGGGCTGCCGTCTATGGGGTCGCACAGAGTCAGACACGACTAAAGTGACTTAGCAGGTACATACATATTATGTTTGTTGTGTTCATTTTAATACCTCACAGAAACAAAATATGAACAGGAACTGCTTTGTTTAATTCTATGTTTCATAAGTATGTAGATTTATTAAGAAATTGATAATTGACAAAATTAAGGATACTATATATAACTGCTTATGATTTTCTTTAAAAAGCATTAATGGAAATTCCTAAATACTTCTCTCAGTATTGTCTTTTGAAAAATATAAAATATTACATATAAAATATATATGCTTATATATTATACATTTTATATATATGTTTCATCATACATTATTTGGCAGAAACTTAAAGCAAAGTAAACTGTTTTTTTGTGGTATCTAAAATTAAAACAAAACTTACCCAAACATTTTATCAAATTATTTCCTTTGTGACTCTATGAAGCAAACTATAAAGATTGAAAATAAAATATTTCAATTAATAATTATAAAATTTATATGATTTAAATTTCAACTCTCATTCATGATAATTTTGTCAGGTAATTTTAATCACTCCATTTCTATTCCAAATCATAGAAATCCTAAGTTAATGTATAATAAATGTAAAATGAAATATAACATAAATATATAAAATGAAAATATGGAAGTCAGCACTCCCAAGTGAGATTTTTGAGAATCAAAGTTAACACTAAAATAGATAGCAGAGAGCAGAGCTGAAACCATGGCCTGTTGTACTCTTGATCTGGAAGTGGGTGGGAGTTGCCAGGAGTTCTGTTCTTACAGGGAAACCATGAAAAAAATGTATAAAAGACTTCCATTCAAACCTTGAAAATGACTAGAGTCGGGCTCATGGATAGAAACTAGAGATCAAGTGTGCAGTTCATAATCTCTCCCCAGCTTTAAAAAGAGGGCTTCATAAAGCTTATACTGACCTTTTCCCAGAGCTAAAGCTTTTATGAAACTATAGTCTAGGTAGGTGGGAAAAGAAATCACAAACCCTTAACCAGAGAGTGAGCCAGGCCACCTGCTATTTTGAACAACAGATTTTCTACATCCCCAAAATAAGCACACAAAATCACCCCAAACCAAAATTAAAGAACTTTATTTTGGACAGGAAACCACAAGGGAAGAGCTAACTGAAAAATAAAAAAGTGCTTAAAGAGATAAAGGTATTCAGAGAGATAGAGAGTAATGGAAAAAATGATCAAACTACAATTCACACAAAGAAATCTGACAGTAAATAGTATAAAAAGAACTCTAAGCATAAGACAGATGTAAAAAAGCAAAATATATATGCTTCCATATGAATTTCAAATATAAGATTAATCTGAATAGACTTTCAAGTGAGTGTTTATAAAAAGTTATTCAAAAATATAGAAGGCAACAGAAATTCTTTCAAAAAAAACTGAAAAATATCAATTGACTATCATCAAAAACAATTAAATGTTCCAATTGTGAATGAGATACTGACAATTAAGATGCAGGAGAGGAAAGTGAAAGTCACTCAGTTGTGTCTGACTCTTTGTGACCCCTTGAACTGTAGCCTGCCAGGCTCCTCTGTCCATGGAATTCTCCAGGCCAGAGTACTGGACTGCATAGCCATTTCCTTTTCCAGAGGATCTTCCCAGCCCAGGGATCAAACCCAGGTCTCCCACATTGCAGGTGAATTCTTTACCATCTGAGTCACCAGAGAAACCCCATGAGAGAGGAAGGTAAATGTTAAGCAAATAAAAGTCCAATTAACAACTTTGAAAGACTAGATTAAGGGTTCTTTGTAAATGTTTAATAAGAATTTCTATAAAAGAACACAGAAACTTCGTAACTTAGATCCTAAAACTGAGATATATTTCAGGTGCTAAAGTAAAAAAAAAAAAAAAATACTTAATGTAAATAGAGAGTAAGGAGAAATTATTCAGGGATTATATATATATATTATATATATATTATATATATATATATATATAAACTACTGGGCAACCCACTCCAGTATTCTTGCCTGGAGAATTTTATGGACAGAGGAGCCTGGCAGGCTACAGTCTATGGGGTCGCAAAGAGTTGGACACAACTGAGCAACTAACTTTCAGTGGAGGCAAAATACAGAATATATACAGGAGGTGACAATTGTCTGGATAGCACTTTCTTTAATCAAAACTAAATGGCATTTTTTAAAAAAATTCCAATATCTTGGTACCAATGTGTTTACATACATAAAGATTAGATTTGGTATACTAATTGCATTCCCCTTTCACCATGATTTAGTCTGTGATCTATGAAGAGGAAACAATAATAATATCCTTTACATGCTATTTAAAAGATTGATTTGTGTACATTTAAAGTTTATAGAATTGCTAACGTACAAATAGCTGAGAATAGAAGAGAAGCTGAAAGCAAAGGATAAAAAGAAAGATAACCATTTGAATGCAGAGTTCCACAGAATAGCAAGGAAAGATAAGAAAGCCTTCCTCAGTGATCAATGCAAAGAAATAGAGGAAAACAACAGAATGGGAAAGACTAGATATCTCTTCAAGAAAATTAGAGATACCAAGGGATATTTCATGCAAAGAAGGGCACCAAGAAAGGACAGAAATAGTATGGACCTAACAGAAGCAGAAGGTATTAAGAAGAGGTGGCAAGAATACCCAGAAGAACTGTACAAAAAAGATGTTCACAATCCAGGAAACCATGATGGTGTGATCACTCACCTAGAGCCAGACATCCTGGAATGCAATGTCAAATGGGCCTTAGGAAGCATCACTACGAACAAAGCTAGTGGAGGGGATGGAATTCCAGTTGAGCTATTTCAAATCCTAAAAGATGATGCTGTGAAAGTGCTGCACTCAATATTCTAGCAAATTGGAAAACTCAGCAGTGGCCACAGGACTGGAAAAGGCCAGTTTTTATTTCAATCCCAAAGGGCAATGCCAAAGAATGTTCGAACTACTTCACAATTGCACTCATTTCACATGCTAGTAAAGTAAAACTCAAAATTCTCCAAGGCAGGCTTTAAGAGTATGTGAACAATAAACTTCCAGATGTTTAAGCTGGATTTACAAGAGGCAGAGGAACCAGAGATCAAGTTGCCAACATCTGTTGGATCATGGAAAAAGTGAGAGTTCCAGAAAAAATATGCTTTATTGAATATGCCAAAGCCTTTGGCTGTGTGGATCACAAAAAAACTGCGGAAAATTCTTCAAGACATGGAAATACCAGACCACTTTACCTGCCTCCTGAGAAATCTGTATGCAGGTCAAGAAGCAATAGTTAGGACCAGAAATGGAACAACAGGCTGGTTTCAAATCAGGAAAGGAGTACATCACAGCTGTATATTGTCACCCTGCTTATTTAACTTACATGCAGAATACATTATGCAAAATGCCAGACTGGATGAAGCACAGGCTGGAATGAAGATTCCTGGGAGAAATATCAATAACCTCAGATATGCAGATGACACCACCCTTATGACAGAAAGTGAAGAACTAAAGAGCCTCTTGATGACAGTGAAAGAGGAGAGTGAAAAAGTTGGGTTAAAACTCAACATTCAGAAAACTAAGATCATGGCATCCGGTCCCATCACTTCATGGTAAAAAGATGGGGAAACAATGGAAACAGTTGTAGTTTTTATTCTCTTGGGCTCCCAAATCACTGCAGATGGTTACTGCAACCATGAAATTAAAAGACTCTTGCTCCTTGGAAGAAAAGCCATGACCAACCTAGACAGCATATTAAAAAGCAGAGACATTACTTTGCCAACAAAGGTCTGCCTAGTCATAGCTATGGTTTTTCCAGTAGTCATGTATGGACAAGAGAGTTGGTCTATAAAGAAAGCTGAGCACCGAAGAATTGATGCTTTTGAACTGTGGTGTTGGCTCACTGGAAAAGACCCTGATGCTGGGAAAGATTGAAGGCAGGAATAGAAGGGGACGACAGAGGATTGGATGGTTTGATGGCATCACCAACTCGATGGACATGAGTTTGAGCAACTCCAGTAGTTGGTGATGGACAGGAAACCCTGGCGTGCTGCAGTCCATGGGGTTGCAAAGAGTCAGACACGACTGAGTGACTGAACTGAACTCATATCTATTAAATATGTTATCACTAAAAACATAATACAATGACAGTAAACATAAAAGTAATGAAGGAAAGTAATTTTCAGGCTAGAATATTGAATTGAATTAAATTATTATTAAGGGAAACATAGTCTTTGGGACACAGTTATTCACTCAAAGAAAAACAGAATGATGTGGTTTCAAAAGAAAAATGCATACAAACAAAGGTGTAAGATACAATAAACAAAAAACTGCTGCTGCTGCTGCTGCTGCTGCATGGCTTCAGTCGTGTCCGACTCTGTGCGACCCCATAGACAGCAGCCCACCAGGCTCCCCCATCCCTGGGATTCTCCAGGCAATAACACTGGAGTGGGTTGCCATTTCCTTCTCCAATGCATGAAAGTGGAAAGTGGAAAGTGAAAGTGAAGCCGCTCAGTCGTGTCCGACTCTCAACGACCCCATGGATTTCAGCCTACCAGGCTCCTCCGTCCATGGGATTTTCCAGGCAAGAGTACTGGAGTGGGGTGCCATTGCCTTCTCCAAACAAAAAACTAAGCTAAGATATTGATAGGAAATGTTGGTGAATTTAGTTAATCAATAATATAAAATAAAAATATTAAATGCATGGCTAAATGGTATAGCCTAACAAGCTGAAGTTAAAAGTTTCGACAACTCTAACAAACGAATTGGGGGATGGCAGACTCGAGATATTGTTTAGTGAATACTGATGCTAAGGGCTAAGGACTTAATCTCATTCTGAGGGACTTATTCTGAAATCAATGCACCAAAAAAGGTCAGACTTCATTATAGTTATAATTCAGTATCGATGTTAAATATATATGGCCAGGCAATAAAAGAGTTAAAATATGTGTTGTTTCCAAATCCACAGATTAAACAAAGATTGCATATAGAAAAACTTTAACATTAGAATGAATGCTTTCACAGGAAAAGATAAACTAAGATAAAGGATGTTAAACATGAATTTATTTGTAAGTTTTTAGGATTATACTCAATTATATTCAGAATGTTTAAAAATAATTTTATAGAACTATTAAGGCTATTTAAATCTTTTAAGACATAGTTAAAACAAAATTAAAGTAAAAGTTTGGAAAAAAAAGTTTTATGAAATGCTAACCCAAAGAAAGTAGAATTTTCCACACAAAAATTATAAAAATATAATTTAAATAAAGTATTAAAGAAATGATAGAATAGGTAATTAATGATAAAAGAAGCATTCCACAATAGTGTACAAATAAATGAGTTTTATATACCTAAAACTAGAGCTAAAAATATATAAAAAAATCTTAAGTCTAAGGCCACAATCATAGTAAATATTTTATTAAACCAGACCCAAAATATGTGATAAAAAATCTTAAGCCTAAGGCCACAATCGTAGTAGATATTTTATTATACTTCCATAGATATATAAATTGTTTAAGCAGTTATACAAAATTTTATAACTTTAATGTACATGTATAGAAAAGGTATTCATTACAGTTTAAACTGATAAAGGAGAAACCAAACTCATTTATTAAAATACATGCCAAGGAAAATGCTAAGACATGTGCCTTCAACCTTATAGAAGATAAAACATAATACCAAACTAATTGCATTCCTCATATTCAAAGGTGGGATCTCATTCATTTCCCTTAAACATGACCTAGTTTTAATGACTTGGTAGAACAATAGAATATTGTCAAGTGATCTAGAGCATTACTAGTCTAGTCTTTCAGAACACTAGTCTGCATGCAATGCAGGAGACCCAGGTTCAATCCCTGGGTCAGAAAGGTTCCCTGGAAAAGGGAATGACTATCCACTCCAGTATTCTTGCCTGGAGAATTCCACAGACAGAGGAACCTTATGGGCTGTAGTCCATGAGGTCACAAAAAGTCAGATGACTGAGTGACTACACTTTGACTTCAGAACACTAACAGTTTCTACTCTTCTTTGGGGTCTTGAATTGTCATATAAGAAATTCAACAACCCCTAGGATGCCATGCTCTGAAGAAGCCCACAACACATAATGGGCCATGTATAAAGGCTCCCAGTGGAGTAACTATTTTGTAACTATTCCCACCAAGGCCCTCAAATATGAATGTGATTAACCATCTTAGACTTCTGGTTGATTCCATCCATCAGCTGAATACCATCAAATGATGTCAGTTGGCACCACTTGAAGCAGAAGAATTACTCAGTAGAACGGTCCCCAAATTCTTGATGTACAAAATTTTTAAATATAGCAAGATATTTATTGGTTAATATTGTAGGCTGTTTTATTATGCAGCAATAATTAGAACAACCACTGTTTTAAAAAGTATAAATCAGATCAGACCATTCTTTTCTACATTTTCAAGAATCAGTATTGGAAAATTGATTCATGTAGTCGATAACATTAAGAAGTTGAATCAATAAAAAATTTTTTTTCAACTTCAGTAAAATAAAGGAATCAATAAAACACATTGGGTCAATTTAGAGGTAGAACAAATTCATATTTAATCTAACATTTTAATAAAATGAATTGAATGCAATCTTCTGTACAAAAAAAAAAAAAAAACATTTTAACTGTCAATGTCAATATTTTTCACAGTCCAGGGTTTTAAAAGTTTAGGTATTGAGGGACTCCTTCTCATAGTTCTCCCTTAAATCTCATGAAATGAAAAAATAAATAAATAAATAAATGCAATTTCAGATTCTGCTTATGCTAAAGGGACTAAATTTGTTAAATGCTCTAATCATCCTAAGATAAACAGATGGCTTCTATTCAAGCAAAGCAAAGCAGTAATTATACGCATCTGTATAATACCAATAAAATCTAATATATCCAGAAGCTATTGGCTGCCATTTCAGACAACAGTCTCTGAGAATAAAATTTGTATAATCATTCAGTCATTTTTCATAAAAGCTATCCTGACACCCACATATTTTTATCATGCCAAACACAAAGCATGTCTTTGATTCATTCCTTCTTAAAAAAAAAAAAAAAAAGTGCTGTTGACTGTCAATGGAATATCGTTTGTTAATCTTACCATCTCTTTGCCATATATTTTCTTTTGTATGATATTAGAAATTTGCTTCTGTTTGTAAAGAAAGCTCATGTTTACTTAGTTTTTTGAAGAAACTTGTATATCCCAATCATCAGGGGTATAATAAATATTACACCTCCAAAAATCATTCTAAAAATATTGGCCGCCAACAGAGCTGAATACTGTTCTTTGAATTCTAAACGTTTCTTTTGAATTGTCATACACAACCAGAAATGCCATCACCTCAAGTAGGGTGTTGTGGTTTCACGTGAAGGAACAGCAGCTCAGCCATCTGGAGAGACACTTTAAAGATTTTTATTGTCCAATTGGTTTCTCTAGTTCTATATGGCAGCCTGTAGACACCCACATTTTCTGTCTAGAAGTGCAAATGAATGCTTTTATTTCTGGCAGCTCATGTAAAATGCTGCTCTTCAGATAGCCAGACTGAAATGCTTCTGGTTACCAAAATAATTTCATTAGCCCAGTTAGAATGACATGCATAAAATTGAGATTATACCCTGTAAAATCAATTCTCATTACTAACCTTAATGAGGCCAATATGTTTTTCTATATACAAAGTGCTGAAGAGTTTAGCCTAATTTTAGGAATAAATGAAAATACGGATTTGTGAATGTTTGTGGAGACTGTGCTGGGTTTTTTTGAATAAAGATATTTCTACCTTACTAATCTTTAAGGGAAATTGATGACAACTGTTAACATTCTTCAACAAATGTAATGTTCATTTCAGTTATTTCTGCCTTCCAAATTCCATTTTGTACTTCAATTAAATCTGTATTGATCATTGTGAGTTAATTGGCATATACTCAAATAAATTTGCATTGTCTAAACTGAAAAGCTGAAGTTTTACCTATGTCAGCAAAGATGGTAAAAATAGAGCCTTTATTATTACTAATTTTTAGAGCCAGGAACCTGATAGCTTTATTTTTTATTTTTGTTGGAGTTTAGTTGCTCTACAATGTTGTCTTAGTTTCTGATGTACAACAAAGGGAATTGGCTATATTGTTTACATATAGCCCCCCTGTCTTGGATTTCCTTCCTATTTAGGTCATCGCAGAACATTGGGTAGAGTTCCCTGTTCTACACAGTAGATTCTCATTAGTTATCTATTTTATACCTAGCATCAATAGTGAATGTATGTCAATCCCAATCTCCTAGTTCATGCCACCCCTCTTCTTTCCCCTTGACAGCCATATATTTATTCTCTATGTCTGTCTACACTTCTGCTTTGCAAATAGGATTATCTATAATATTTTCCTAGATTAAGCATACATGAGTTAATATATTAGTTTTTCTGATTTCACTCTGTATGACAGTCTCTAGGTCAATCCCTGTCTCTGCAAATGGCACATTTTGTTCTTTTTATGGCTGAATAATCCTAAATCAAATCCCTTATGACTATACAGTGGAAGTGAGAAATAGATTTAAGGGACTAGATCTGAATGAGTGCCTGATGAACTATGGATGGAGGTTCATGACATTGTACAGGAGACAGGAATCAAGACCATCCCAAAGAAAAAGAAATGCAAAAAAGCAAAATGGCTCTCTGAGGAGGCCTTACAAATAGCTGTGAGGAGAAGGGAAGCAAAAAGCAAAGGAGAAAAGGAAAGATATACCATTTGAATGCAGAATTCCAAAGAACAGCAAGCAGAGATAAGAAAGCCTTCCTCAGCAATCAATGCAAAGAAATAGAGGAAAACAACAGAATGGGAAAGACTAGAGATCTCTTCAAGAAGATTAGAGATACCAAGGGAACATTTCATGCAAAGATGGACTCGATAAAGGACAGAAATGGTATGGACCTAACAGAAGCCAAAGATATTAAGAAGAGATGGCAAGAATACACAGAAGAACTGTACAAAAAAGATCTTCACGACCCAGATAATCACGATGGTGTGATCACTCACCTAAAGCCAGACTTCCTGGAATGTGAAGTCAAATGGGCCTTAGAAAGCATCACTACGAACAAAGCTAGTGGAGGTGATGGAATTCCAGTTGAGCTATTTCAAATCCTGAAAGATGATGCTGTGAAAGTGCTACACTCAATATGCCAGCCAATTTGGAAAACTCAACAATGGCCACAGGACTGGAAAAGGTCAGTTTTCATTCCAACCCCAAAAAAGGCAATGCCAAAGAATGCTCAAACTACTGTACAATTCCACTCATCTCACACGCCAGTAAAGTAATGCTCAAAATTCTCCAAGTTAGGCTTCAGCAATTCATGAATTGTGAACTTCCAGATGTTCAAGCTGATCTTAGAAAAGGCAGAGGAACCAGAGATCAAATTTCCAACATCTGTTGGATCATCGAAAAAGCAAGAAATTTCCAGAAAAACATCTATTTCTGCTTTATTAACTATGCCAAAGCCTTTGACTGTGTGGATCACAATAAATTGTGGAAAATTCTGAATGAGATGGGAATACCAGACCACCTGACCTGCCTCTTGAGAAACCTGTACACAGGTCAGCAAGCAACAGTTAGAACTGGACATGGAACAACAGACTGGTTCCAAATAGGAAAAGGAGTATGTCAATGCTCTATATCATCACCCTGCTTATTTAACTTATATGCAGAGTACATCATGAGAAACGCTGGGCTGGAGGAACCACAAGCTGGAATCAAGATTGCCAGGAGAAATATCAATGACTTCAGATATGCAGATGACACCACCCTTATGGCAGAAAGTGAAGAACTAAAGAGCCTCTTGATGAAGGTGAAAGAGAGAGTGAAAAAGTTGGCTTAAAGCTCAACATTCAACAAACTAAGATCATGGCATCTGGTCCCATCAATTCATGGCAAATAGAAGGGGAAACTATGGAAACAGTGACAGCCTTTATATTCTGGGGGGCTCCAAAATCACTGCAGATGGTGACTGCAGCCATGAAATTAAAAGACACCTGCTCCTTGGAAGAAAAGCTATGACCAAACTAGACAGCATATTAAAATACAGAAACATTACCAACAAAAGCCCGTCTAGTCAAAGCTGTGGTTTTTCCAGTAGTCATGTATAGAGGTGAGAGTTGGACTATAAAGAAAGGTGAACACCAAAAAATTAATGCTTTGAATTGTGCTATTGGAGAAGACTCTTGAGTGTCCCTTAGACTGCAAGGAGATCCAACCAGTCCATCCTAAAGTAAATCAGTCCTGAATATTCATTGGAAGGACTGATGCTGAAGCTGAAATCCAGTACTTTGGCCACTTGATGCAAAGAACTGACTCACTGGAAAAGACCCTGATCCTGGGAAAGATTGAAGACAGGAGGAGAAAGGGACTACAGAGGATGAGATGGTTGGATGGCATCACCGACTTGATGGACATGAGTATGAGTAGGCTCCAGGAGTTGGTGATGGACAGGGAAGCCTGGCATTCTGCAGTCCATGGGGTTGCAGAGATCTGACATAACTGAGTGAGTGAACTGAACTGGGAACTCTGTTTCACCTTGGCAACTTTTCTGTAAATCTAAGTTCATTTAACAATAAAAAAAATTGTTTTAAAAAATTGAATCCTGATAACATGTTAAAATGGCAAAAGTTTAAAATATAATAAACATAAATAGCTACATCATGAGACTCAGAAAAAAAAATCAGTTGGAAGGGACAAAAGTTATAAGCAGTAATACACAGAAAGTGACACATCAAAGGTTTATAGAAGAAATCTAAGAAATTCAACCTCATTAGTAATTGTAGAATTGCAAATTCAGCTGTATTTTCATGCCTATTGTAATGACCAAAACCACAGTATCAAAGGTTGGTGAGAATGTGGAGCAGTATTCATATTCATCTGTGGTTGGAGTACCAAGTATAAAGATAAGTTAGGAGATTACTGGACAACTAATTACTGGTAATGTAAAAAGTAGAAAAAAATACTGGTAAAATTTTTTAAATATGTATAATCTATGTACCAGTTATTCTGTTCCTGGTGTGTATACTAGATAAAATCAAAAGTACACAGGATACATGTATGGAAGTATTCATAGCATTACTTGAAATAAAAAAAAAAAAGTGGGAGGAACAGTCTCTATATCTATTGACAGAGAATAATAATTCACATTCATGTGTATTCATGTAATGGGACACTGCACAGAAGCAAATATGAATGATATTGCACAACATCTTAATATTGGTGAACTTTACAAATAATTTTTCTTGAAAAAAGTAAGTTGCAGAGGACATATAAGTTCAACTTCTCGAAAGTTTTAAAACATATAAAGTAATATCACAGTATCCTTGTAACTCACAAAGTTGCAGAAAATGAACCAGAATAATACACATAAAATGCAGGATAAATGAAGCTTTTCTGAAGAGAATAAAGGAAATAGATTGGGGAGGAAAATTCAACAGGTTTGATAATGTTAAGCTAGTTGATGGATATTCAGGCGTATGTTGTTTTATTTCTTAACATTTTGCATATGCGTTTCCCTGATAGCTCAGTTGGTAGAGAATCTGCCAGCAACGCAGGAGACCTGGGTTTGATCCTTGGGTTGGGAAGATCCCCTGGAGGAGGGAAAGTCTACCCACTCCAGTATTCTGGCCTGGAGAATTCCATGGATAGTCCATGGGGTCTCAAAGAGTCGGACACAGCTGAGTGACTTTCACTTTTTGATGTTTTATAACTACATTTTAATTGTATATATTAGATTTATCAATCTAGCTGCTTCTCTCTTAACAGGATTTTGTGTAATATATTTCTTAAAACATTGTACAAGAAGCTCTCATTACCATACTGGTTTTAAAAGCATAAAGTCTAATATATTAATTTATCTGTATACATTGATTGCTTAAGGTTATTAAAAGTGCAATAGTCTTTCTTTCCTTTCATATTGTGTGTTACTGTCTTATCTTGTAGTCAGAAAACCTAAACCTTTTCCTTGTTTGTTGGTGAGGATTACTATCACTATTGCTTTTACTGTTGATTTGAATATATGCTAGAAATAAAACTAAAATAAACATGGACCTTGAGGAGTAAAGAACAATGGTGTGCTTAGTGATGTGTCCCCTGGGAATTGCCAGGGGTTGTCCCTCAACAGTCTTTTAATTATCCTACTTGTATGTTCATGAATTTATTGTGGTTCAAGATCTGACCTTCATATTTGTAGGGTTAGTAAACTGTATAATTACATTCAGAATTGATTCATCATTCGCTTGTGACATAATTTAATCAAGCTCTTAAAACTCATCTATAAAGCCAGAACAACAGTTTCAGATCAGTTCAGTCACTCAGTTGTGTCCAATTCTTTGCGACCCCATGAATCACAGCACGCCAGGCCTCCCTGTCCATCACCAACTCCCGGAGTTCACTCAGACTCACGTCCATCGAGTCAGTGATGCCATCCAGCCATCTCATCCTCTGTCGTCCCCTTCTCCTCCTGCCCCCAATCCCTCCCAGCATCAGAGTCTTTTCCAATGAGTCAACTCTTCACATGAGGTGGCCAAAGTATTGGAGTTTCAGCTTTAAGCATCATTCCTTCCAAAGAACACCTTTGGAATGGATGGGTTGGATCTCCTTGCAGTCCAAGGGATTCTCAAGAGTCTTCTCCAACACCATAGTTCAAAAGCATCAATTCTTCGGTGCTCAGCTTTCTTCACAGTCCAACTCTCGCATCCATGCATGACTACTGGAAAAACCATAGCCTTGACTACATGGACCTTTGTTGGCAAGTCTCTGCTTTTGAATATGCTATCTAGGTTGGTCATAACTTTCCTTCCAAGGAGTAAGCGTCTTTTAATTTCATGGCTGCAGTCACCATCTGCAGTGATTTTGGAGCCCAGAAAAATAAAGTCTGACACTGTTTCCACTGTTTCCCCATCTATTTGCCATGAAGTGACAAGACTGGATGCCATGATCTTCGTTTTCTGAATGTTGAGCTTTAAGTCAACTTTTTCACTCTCCTCTTTCACTTTCATCAAGAAGCTTTTTAGTTCCTCTTCACTTTCTGCCATAAGGGTGGTGTTATCTGCATATCTGAGGTTATTGATAGTTCTCCCAGCAATCTTGATTCCAGCCCAGCATTTCTCATGATGTACTCTGCACATAAGTTAAATAAGCAGGGTGACAATATACAGCCTTGAGGTACTCCTTTTCCTATTTGTAACCAGTCCATTGTTCCATGTCCAGTTCTAACTGTTGCTTCCTGACCTGCATACCGGTTTCTCAAGTGGCAGGTCAGGTGGTCTGGTATTCCCGTCTCTTTCAGAATTTTCCACAGTTTATTGTGATCCACACAGTCAAAGGCTTTGGCATAGTCAATAAAGCAGAAATAGATGTTTTTCTGGAAGTCTCTTACTTTTTCAATGATCCAGTGGATGTTGGCAATTAAATATCTGGTTCTTATGCCTTTTCTAAATCCAGCTTGAACATCTGGAAATTCACGGTTCATTTATTGTTGAAGCCTGGTTCCTGAGAATTTTGAGCATTACTTTACTAATGTGTGAGATGAGTGCAGTTGTGCAGTAGTTTGAGCATTCTTTGGCACTGCCTTTCTTTGGGATTGGAATGAAAACTGACCTTTTCCAGTCCTGTGGCCACTGCTGAGTTTTCCAAATTGGCTGCCATATTGAGTGTGGCACTTTCACGGCATCATCTTTCAGGATTTGAAATAGCTCAACTGGAATTCCATCACCTCCACTAGCTTTGTTCGTAGTGATGCTTTCTAAGGCCCACTTGACTTCACATTCCAGAATGTCTTGCTCTAGGTGAGTGATCACACCATCATGGTTATCTGGGTCATGAAGATCTTTTTTGTATAGTTCTTCTGTGTATTCTTGCCACCTCTTCTTAATATCTTCTGCTTCTGTTAAGTCCATAAAATTTCTGTCCTTTATTGAGCCCATCTTTGCATGAAATATTCCCTTGGTATCTCTAATTTTCTTGAAGAGATCGCTAGTCTTTCCCATTCTGTTGTTTTCCTCTATTTCCTTGCATTGATTGCTGAGGAAGGCTTTCTTATCTCTTCTTGCTGTTCTTTGGAACTCTGCATTCAGATGCTTATCTATCTTTTTCTCCTTTGCTTTTCCCTTCTCTTCTTTTCACAGCTATTTGTAAGGCCTCCCCAGACCGCCATTTTGCTTTTTTGCATTTCTTTTCCATGGGGATGGTCTTGATCCCTGTCTCCTGTACAAATTCACGAAACTCCATCCATAGTTCTGAATTCAGTTCAGTTGCTCAGTCGTGTCTGACTCTTTGCGACCCCATGAATCGCAGCACGCCAGGCCTCCCTGTCCATCACCAACTCCCCGGGTTCACTGAGACTCACGTCCATTGAATCAGTGATGCCATCCAGCCATCTCATCCTCTGTCATCCCCTTCTCCTCATCCATAGTTCTACCGGCACTCTATCTATCAGATCTAGTCCCTTAAATCTATTTCTTACTTCCACTATATAATCATAAGGGATTTGATTTAGGTCATACCTGAATGGTCTAGTGTTTTTCCCTACTTTGTTCAATTTAAGTCTTAATTTGGCAATAAGGAGTTCATGATATTAGCCACAGTCATCTCCCAGTCTTGTTTTTGCTGACTGTATAAAGTTTTTCCATCTTTGGCTGCAAAGAATATAATCAATCTGGTTTTGGTGTTGACCATCTGGTGATGTCCATGTGTATAGTCTTCTCTTGTGTTGTTGGAAGAGGGTGTTTGCTATGACCAGTGCATTCTCTTGACAAAACTCTATTAGCCTTTGCCCTTCTTCATTCCGTATTCCTAGGTCAAATTTGCCTGCTACTCCAGGTGTTTCTTGACTTCCTACTTTTGCATTCCAGTCCCCTATAATGATAATGACATCTTTTTTGGGTGTTAATTCTAAAAGGTCTTGTAGGTCCTCATAGAACCATTCAACTTCAGCTTTTTCAGCATTACCGGTTGGGGCATAGACTTGGATTACCGTGATATTGAATGGTTTGCTTTGGAAATGAACAGAGATCATTCTGTCATTTTTGAGATTGCATCCAAGTACTGCATTTCGGGCTCTTTTGTTGACCATGATGGCTACTTCATTTCTTCTGAGGGATTCCTGCCCACAGTAGTCGATATAATGGTCATCTGAGTTAAATTCACCCATTCCAGTCCATTTAGTTTACTGATTCCTAGAATGTTGACGTTCACTCTTGCCATCTCCTGTTTGACCACTTCCAATTTGCCTTGATTCATGGACCTGACATTCCAGGTCCTATGCAATATTGCTCTTTATAGCATCAGACCTTGCTTCTATCACCAGTCACATTCACAGCTGGGTATTGTTTTTGCTTTGGCTCCATCCCTTTATTCTTTCTGGAGTTATTTCTCCACTGATCTCCAGTAGCATATTGGGCACCTACCGACCTGGGGAGTTCCTCTTTCAGTATCCTATCATTTTGCCTTTTCATACTGTTCATGGGATTCTCAAGGCAGGAATACTGAAGTGGTTTGCCATTCCCTTCTCCAGTGGACCACATTCTATCAGACTTTCCACCATGACCCGCTCATCTTGGGTGGCCCCACAGGGCATGGCTTAGTTTCATTGAGTTAGACAAAGCTGTGGTCCATGTGATTGGCTTGACTAGTTTTCTGTGAGTATGGTTTCAGTGTGTCTGCCCTCTGATGCCCTCTTGCAACACCTACCATCTTATTTGGGTTTCTCTTACCTTGGACATGGGGTATCTCCTCAGGGCTGCTCCAGTAAAGCACAGCCACTGCTCCTTGCATTGGAAAAGGGGTATCTCCTCACCGCCAGTCCTCCTCACCTTGAACATCAAGTAGATTCTCTTGGCCCTCCTGCGTCTGCACAGCCATGGCTCCTTGGACGTGGGGTTGCTCTTCTTGGCCACAGCCCCTGACCTCGGACGTGGGGTAGCTCCTCTTGGCCATGCTTCTGCGAGGTCCGTCACAGCCTGTGCACTTCAGTTTACCTGTTCAAAATAAAATTAGAACTCTTAAAAGAATGGATTGAAGGAATCAAGGACTCAGTATTAGCAGCCTATCTTCTCCCCCTAGGTAGACCCATGATGGAAAACAATAACAGAATCAGAAAGTTGTTTTAAGGGCATTTTATAAGGATAAGCACAGTTAGATGAATCAGATATTTATTGGTATCAAGATAACAACAATTAATATGTTCATCCAAATATTAATAATTATCATCTTGCTGATGGAACATGAATATTCAAAACCCATTGACAAAGATTCTTTATCCTCTGACCAGAGTAAGAATGACAACCACCAATGTTTGCCTTTGGGACTAAAATTTTTCTTACAATCTCATGATAGATATTTCATATTTTTGATTGACAAATTCTTTTCAGACACAAGATAATGCATTCAGCCAAATTACAAGTAGGTTTTCATGAAGCTTAGGACATTGTCTGTCTGTTAGATGACTTTGTATAAATCTGCTTTGATACACTGTGTTGATTTTCAGATGTAACTCTCATAGGACATCTGATATCCTTTGTTTTATTTGCATCTGATGTCTGTCATCAACATAATAGCTATCACTTCTAGTTTTGTGCTGTCTGCAATTTTAATCATCCAAGCCATTGATAAAAATGTGAAACAGAGCAGGGGCAAAAACCTCTGTTGCATACTACCAGAATCTATCTTCTCTCTTGACAGATTTTTCAGTAATTATACATTTTTTTGAACATGATCAACCATTGACAATTCCGCCCCAATGCCCTGCCTTCCAACAAAATGACTTCTTATTCCTAAGGACATTATGTGGGAGCTTGTGAAATACCTTCACCAGGCAGATGTACTGCATCTACTAAGTTACTCAAACTAATAATTGTTCAGTAAACTTCCATGGAAGAATATATAGTTGATCTCAAGTGATCTAGTCTTTGTGTCCACATAGCAAGAAGAAACCTGGGCATTATTTGAGACTCCATGGTCTCTCCTCTGATTTTCACTCTGCTGCCAAATCTGGGTTTCAGCCATTCCATCCACTTCTGCTGTCTACATTTGTGCATATCACTGTCTACTCTGTTTTCATAAAAATCTGTCAAACTTACGTTGTGGGCCGATTGTGTTCCCTCAAAATTCACAGGCTGAAGCCACTATCCTCAGTGTCACTATATGTGAAGACAGGGCCTTTAAGGAGGTTAAATTTGAATGAGGCCTTCAGCGAAGTGAAGTCACTCAATTGTGTCCAACTCTTTGCAGCCCCATGGACTGTAGCCTACCCAGCTTCTCCATCCATGGGATTTTCCAGGCAAGAGTACTGGAGTGGGTTACCATTTCCTTCTCCAGGAGATCTTCCTGACCCAGGGATTGAACCCAGGTCTCTGGCATTGTAGGCAGACGCTTTACCGTCTGAGCCACCAGGGAAGTCCTTCAGGGCCGATCCCTAATCCTAATACCACAGGACTGATATCATTGTAAGATAGCATTGTAAGAGGTAGAAACACTTGGAGAATATTTCATATGCACGGAGAAAAGGCCATATGAGGATAAAGCAAGAATGCAGCCATATGCTAGCCAAGGAGAAAGATCTTTAGAGAAACCCAACCTGCCCATACCCTGATCTTGGACATCCAGCCTCCAGATTTTTGTGAAAATAAATGCTAGTTGTTTCAGCTGTCCAGCGTGTGCTATTTTTTATGGCAGCTCTGAAAGTGAAAGTGAAAGTCGATCAGTCTTGTCCGACTCTGCGACCCCATGGACTACACAGTCCGTGGAATCATCCAGGCCAGAATACTGGAGTGTATAGCCTTTTCCTTCTCCAGGGATCTTCCCAACCCAGGAATCAAACCCAGGTCTCCAGCATTGCAGGCGGATTCTTTACCAGGGGAGCCACAAGGGAAGCCTCAATGGCAGCTCTAGTTCACTAGTATAATAGGAATCTTATATTTAGACTAACTTATATAAAGCCATCACCAGTAAAAATCATATTTTCTTGGTAAATTAATAATCACCCATTAACTCGGGGTTTTTCTTTCCACAAAATACCTGTTTATGTCAATGGCATATTTTTATACTTATCCTAAATAGTGTATCTTGTTTTCCATTTTTGATTGAGACCAATTAGGTATATTATCATCAGTGTGCTCTTCGAATGCCCGGTAATTTTAGATAAATGTCTTGTTTCCTCTTCATTAAAAAGAATTCTTTGTATTGATCTATAATAATTACTTTTTAAACTGCATAAACCACCTCAAATTATAAATCCATTCATAATTATTCAAGCAAAAATAATATCCCTCTCTATTAAATGGTTATATTATTTTATTACTCTTGTAATCATGGCAACCTTAAATATAATTATTATAGTATATTTATTTTAAGTGTTCTTCTTTCCTGCCTTACTAGATTATAAATTCCTTGAGCACAGAGAGTTGACCTTACTTATTTTTCTTTTTCTTTCCGTGGTTATCATAATTTTTTTAACTGACAGAAAAATCACTGTGTTAAATTGAATAAATTTAAATATATTTTGTGTTTTTATTAAGCCATGCTATTAGTTAATATTTTCTAATAATGTTAAGTAGTGTTTTCTATTTTTTCTTCCATTTTTTACTGAGATATAATAGGTATATACCACTGCAGAAGTTAGAAGTGCAGCATAATGTTTTGATATACATACATCAAGGAAGGATTACCACAAGGTTAGTGAATAACCATGATCTTATGAATATACAAAATTAAAGAAATAGAAAAAATTTTTCCTCTCAAAATGCTTAAAATTTAATCTCTTTACTTTCATATATAACCTACAACAGTGTTAATTATATTTATCATATTGAACATTGTATCCCTGGTATTGTTTATCTTTTAATTGAAAGTTTTTATGCTTTGACTACCTTCATTCAATTCCCTTTCCCCAGCCCCTGCCTCTGATAACCACAAATCTGATTAATTTTCTTTTAGTTTGTTTGTATTGGAAGTATAATTGACCTACAACACTATGTTAATTCTTGGTACACAAGCTAGTGATTCAGTATTTGTGTACATTTCAAAATGACCCTATAATAAGTCTAGTTACCATCTGTCATCATACAAAGATACTGTATAATTATTAACTATATTTCCCACATTGAACTTTTCACACCTGTGACTCATTTATTTTGTAACTGGTAATTTATACTTCTTTGTATCCCTCACTTCTTTCTTTCCTTCCCCAACTCTCTACCCCTCTGGCAACTACCTGCTCATTCTCTGTATCTGTGACTTTATTTCTGATTTGTTGTGCCTGCTCATTTCTTTTATTTTTAAATTGCACTCATAAGTGGTATCATACAGTCTTTGTCTTTCTCTGTCTGACTTATTTCACTTAGCATATTACATTCTAGATCCATCTATGTTGTCACAAACGGCACTATTTCATTCTTTTTCATGGCTAGATAATAGTCCATTGTGTATTTATACTACATCTTCTTTATCCATTTATCTATTGATGAACAGTTAGGATACTTCTGTATGTTGGCTATTGTGAGTAATGCTACACTGAAGATGGGCTGCATAATTCTGCTCTAATTAGTTTTTTTGCTTTCTTTGGATAAATACCCTGCAGTGGAATTTCTGGATCCTATAGTAGTTCTATTTTTAATATTTTGAGGATCTGCATAGTGTTTTCCATCATGACCTCCCTCTAAGAGTGTACAAGGATTCCCTTTTCTCCACACCTTCACCAATAATTGCTATTTGTTGTCTTTGGGATAATAGCCAATCCAACAGATGTGAAGTGATATCTCAGTGTGGTGTTGACTTGTATTTCCCTGATGATTAGTGATGTTGAGCATCTTTTCATATGTCTTGTTGGCACTGGTATGTTCTCTTTGGAAAAAAGATGTCTGTCTTTCTATGAATTTTTTAATCAAATCATGTGTTTTTTTTGTTTTGTGATGTTGAGTTGCATAAGTTCTAAGCATATTTTGGATATTAACACCTTATCAGATATACAGTTTATATATAGTTTATGAATATCTTCTCCCATTCAGTAGGCAGCCTTTTTATTGATAGTTTCTTTAGCTGTGCAGAAGTTTTTTTAGCTTGGTGTAGTCCCATTTGTTTATTTTTTTCTTTTGTTTTCCTTGCCTGAGGAGACATATCAAAGAACTTTTTTCCTAAAATGAATATTACAAAGTGAACTGCCTCTGTTTTCTTCTAGAAGTTTTATGGTGTCAGGTTTTCTAAAATTTCTGCTAACTTAAAAAAAATAGTAGTTACAGAGATGGAAATAATTTTCTATGGTGAGAAAATCTTTGGTGAATGAAGTTAGCATAGTAAATTCAAGTAAAATATTACATCATATACAGTGGAATTGTCTTGTTAGTAAAAGGAATAATTGTGGCAGGAAAATATTTTGAAATATTAATCACAGTTTTCTTCTGTAGTTTCTCATACCCTGTGTCAATCCCACATTCATTCATCTGTTTCTTGTTGACTAATTTATGATCATTTCTTTATTGTTTCCTATAGTCTAATTCTTTGGGGGTTACCTTGTTCTTTTTTTGGCTTCTTGACTCAGTCAGCTATCATTAAACTTTGATTCAAGGACTGTAATCTCTTGTGAGCCAAAATGTACAAGAGTTCAGTACAGTAGTAACACTGGAGATGCAAGAACAACCAAAGGGCAGAAGATCAGAAGGCATTAAATAAGAATGAGCTGGATCCACTTTTTTTCTTTTTAATTTATCTTTTGTAACTGAAGGATAATTGCTTTACAGAATTTTGCTATTTTCTGTCAAACATCAACATGAATCAGCCATAGGTATACATGTATCCCTTCCCTTTTGAACCTCCCTCCCATTTCCCTCCCCATCCCACTGCTCTAGGTTGATACAGAGCCCTTGATTGAGTTTCCAGAGTCATACAGCAAATTCCCATTGGCTATCTATTTTACATATGGTAATGTAAGTTTCCATGTTACTTTTTCAATACATCTCACCCTCTCCTCTCTTCTCCCCTTGTCCATAAGTCTATTCTCTATGTCTGTTTCTCCACTGCTGCCCTGTAAATAAATGCTTCAGTACCATGGATCCATTTTTAATACCAATGTCACAGCAATATAAAATCCAACTGCTTGATGTATAGAAGCAGGCTATACTCTTCAGATAATTCATGGTAGCAATAGTAGATTTCTTGTTATGAGGAGTAAGTAGTTAGCAAATAAATGCAAAAGTAGAAGAGAACCAGCCATATTTACTTACAACCAATTCAAGGAATCAGATCATACTAGTTAATCATGTACTAACAGGAATATGTGGCATTACTTTAGCCAAGTAGTTGGGGTGTCTGATTAAAAATTTTAGATGCAATAAAAACTAGCATTTCATTTACTGTTACTTGTAAATGAAAAATCTCTTTATTCTTTATAGTGAAGTGAAGTCGCTCAGTCGTGTCTGACGCTTTGCGACCCCATGGACAGTAGCCTGCACCAGGCTCCTCTGTCCATGGGATTTTCTAGGCAAGAGTACTGGAGTGGGTTGCCATTTCCTTCTCCAGGGACTCTTCCCGACCCAGGGATCAAACCCAGGTCTCTTGCATTGTAGACAGATGTCTTACCATCTGAGCCACCAGGGATTATGTTTTATTCTTTATAATAGGTGCATAAAAATAAGAGCTGTAATGATATAACAGGCAACTTTTAAAATTTTAAACCAAAAGAATATATCAAATTTCCATCATTCTGTTAAAGTACATACCGTAACTTTTTTTTATTTCCTACAATAGTTATTTATGTATGTATTTTATTTAATAAAATTATATTTAGAACATAGATAAAATTATATATGTTTTCCTTTAAAGTAAAAGGATAAAATGTTTCACATGTTATGAAGTCATATTAGAGAGATTTTTGAAGACTTGGTACTTAAGAAGTTACTATCACAGTGAGAATAATAATTAAAAAAAAATGAGTTCTAGACAAGGAATTTCTAATTATCAAAGCAAGTTTAAATGAAATAATTCCAAGCAAAGATGATTAATTTAAGATGGAAGTGCCAATGTCAGGTGATGATAATACTAATCATCCAAGTTGGAAATACCTAGTAAAAAATGTAGAGCAATTAATCTAGACAATCTCTCAAATACAAATTTTCTTTGTCAGGGAGGGGTTATATGTGTACCTATGGCTGACTCATGTTGAGGTTTGACAGAAAACCGCAAAATTCTGTAAAGCAATGATCCTTTAGTAAAAATTAAATTAATAAAAAAATAAAGTGTACAAATAGTATACTTACTTTCAGTTGTTTGGAATCTAACTCAATGTACTTCCCAGGTGAAGGTAGTGATACAGAACCTGCCTGCCAATGCAGGAGATGTAAGGGACATGGGTTTGATCCCTTGGTCGGGAAGATCCTAGAGGAGGGCATGGCAACCCACTCCAGTATTCTTTCCTGGAGAATCCCATGGAAGAGGAGCCTGGTGGGCCACAGTTCATGGGGTCACAAAGAGTCTGATACGACTGAAGCAACAGCACCATACACAATCTTATTTTTTATTTGTACATATTATTATCATTATTTTGTAAATATACTACATATAGGAAATATGCATTCTGAAATTTTTAATCAAGACTACCAACAATGACAGTATAGTTTAAATGATGCCTTTCTGTATTTGGACCCCTGAAAAATTAATTATGCATTTATTCAGTTATGAATTTACATTGAGAACATAATTAAGACTCTTTCTGACCCCTAACCCTGACTTGCCAGGCTCCTCTGTCCATGGAATTCTGCAGGCAAAAATAGTGGAGTGGATAGCCTATCCCTTCTCCAGGGGATCTTCCCAACCCAGGGATAGAACCCAGGTCTCCTGCATTGCAGGTGGATTCTTTACTGTCTGAACCACCAGGGAAGCCTCTCTCTATATATATATATATACACACAGACACACACACACACATATATTTACAGAGTAGGCATAAGCTTTACTTGAATATGACTCAGGTCAGTGTATCTATCGGAGAAGGCAATGGCACCCCACTCCAGTACTCGTGCCTGGAAAATCCCATGGACAGAGGAGCCTGGTGGGTGGCAGTCCATGGGGTCCCTCAGAGTCGGACACGACTGAGCAACTCACTCTCACTTTTCACTTTCATGCATTTGAGAAGGAAATGGCAACTCACTCCAGTGTTCTTGCCTGGAGAATCCCAGGGATGGGGGAGCCTGGTGGGCTGCTGTCCATGGGGTCGCACAGAGTCGGACACGACTGAAGTGACTTAGCAGCAGCAGCAGTGTATCTATTAAAAGATAATACATAAAATTGCAGCCAGTTATCATAGAACTGATATTATACTAGATTTGATTCAGAATTCTGTTCTGTATTACATCATAACTTTGGTTTCTTAATTCATCAGACATTAACTTTAAGAAGTGCGTTTAGTTGTTTCAGAACCTCCAGGTACTGTTCAGAGTTCAAAGAAAAAAAGTAATTTGTTGAGATATCCGACAGCACACAATGCTGATTTTGAGGAGTTGGGCAGTTCTAAACAATATCATTGACACAAAATTTAAACTAGGTAATCCTAAGGTTTGTTATCAAATCCACTTTAAATGGGGTAATTCAAATAGAAGATAACACTGGACATAGAGGAGACCAAAGAACATATGTGTTTGTGTGTATTTTAAATTCCAAGTCTGAAAGCTAAAAGAGAATTCAAATAACATCTAGTGAAAATTACTGTAATTTAAATATTGATGCATTTTTTTTTGACTTACCAAAGGTTTCAAAATACAAAAAGTCCACTTTGATTCCTTATGAGGTGTTCTTTCATGCTACTTTACTTCTGCTCAGATTTAACCCTAACGTGGTTCATTATTTTCATGACAGATGTACTGACAATTCATTACTAATCAGCTTTAAAACATAAATTTTCTCAACTCAGTGCAAGTGTTATTTATTAAATATGCTAAAGTGAAATCATCCCACTCCAAGAAGTGTGTCTAATACAAAAAATCTTCTCTGTTTTATGTCTTAAAGTTTAAAGATCCCTGTATAGCCTAAAACAACACAAAACCCTTGTTTATATCCTAATAGTATATTCAGAGAAAGCTTCTTTTATTTGCATGCTGGGTGATTTGGCCTGTTTTGAAAAACAGTTCAGAAAATCTCAGATGAGGATAATGTCTGTTGACGATAACTGATGCTGGCTTCCATGGAAACGCTTATTTGGTAGCAGTCGCTGTCAATCAGGAGCCCTGAGTTATTGTTCCAGCATTTCTAGATTCAGTGTGTGATGGCTGACAGAAGTCCGCACTACAGTAGTTAGGCTGTTTTAAAAGAAGAAGAAAGGATTGTTAACACAAAGGTAAACAAGTTCCAAGCAGGACAAAATCATAAATTGCTTAAAATGATTTGAACAAAGAAAGGCATTCAAAAATCCTTCTCGTCTCATTTTCTTAAAAGAGAGGCACATTGGTTAAACAGATTCAGCCTATCATATGGTGTATAATAAACTGATTCTTTCTGGTTTGTCTATTTATGTTTTATAGTTATGAAATTAAAGAGTGATTATATAGCTATGAAGTAACGTGTTTTACTATGTATTTTATTTCATTTTTAAACAAACATTTTTTGAAATTACTTTGATTTATATTCTATTGTAAGAAATTCCAAAAATTATCTCATTTATATTTTATCACTTCCCTTCTTAAGGACGACTTACAGGCTATGGTACAATATCCCACCTAGGATGTTTAACTTGGTTTATTCCACTGATATTGTTCAATTTCCTGGTTTAGTTCAGTTGCTTTTACAATTTTCTATTTACCACTACTTTTGGCATTGTGATTTGTTGTAATTTCCTTCATATCTCTTATTATTGTGATTTGCTGAGCCTCATGGATCTTTGAATTCTTTGTTTTTTACAACTTTAAAAAAATCTTTGGCCATGATTTAAATTTATTTTTATCTTTTCTTTTCTTTTGAGGGTTCCAATTGTGCACATAGTTGGAACTTTGTTACATTGTCTCACTGCTCACTAATTCTTTGTTCATTTTGTTCATCTCTTTGCTTTATTTCATTTTGAATATTTTCCATAACTATGTATTTAAGTTCAGTTATCTTTTCTTTTGTAACATCTAATCTTTTAATCCCATCCAGTGTATTTTTCACCTTTAGACCTTATAATTTTTATCTTTACAAGTTATAGACATAATTTGTATCTTTTGAGCCTCTTACCATTTTAATATATAGAATACAGGTAAAATAACCATCTAAAAATTCCTGTCTCCTATTTCTAACACTTAAGTCATTTTGGGTTGAGTTTAAATTGATTACATTCTGTTAATATTATTATGGATCATAAGTGCTCTCTTTGCTCTTTGAATGCCTGCTAGCTTCTTACTGGATGCTAGAAATTGTTAAATTTGGAATGTTAAATTGTTAAATGTTGGAAGCTGGATATTTTTGTATGTTTAGAATCATTCCTGAAACTTCTTGTCTGGCATAGCTAGGTTACTTGGAATCAGCTTGATCCTCTCAAGTCTTGCTTCAAGATTTATTTAGGCAGGACCAGAACAGTGCCTCCAGAGGCAGGACCCTTCTGTGTATTCTCCCCAGTGAATCAAGAAATTTTCAATCTGTTTAGCATATGCACTGCCCAGGCATCAGGCACTATTACCTCTAACCTTCAAGGGTGTTTCTTCCCCAGTCCCAGGTAATGTACTCATGCCTGGACTGATGAATGCTCTGGTGAATCCTTGGGCACTTCCATCTGTGGATCTCAAGACTTCCCATTACAGGATGTCTCATCTCTCTGGTAATGACCTTTTTCTCCCTGGTCTCTTGGTTTTGTCTCTTTACCTCATGGAACCCAGGGGGTCCTAACTGAAGTCTCTCTTCCTGCACTGCCTTCTGGAAACTCTCTCAAGATCAAAAGTTGGAGAAAACCTAGTACCCATCTCATTTCCTTCCCATCACTTGGGCATCATTGTCTCTTGTCTTTCATTTGGTATCTCGAAATTGGAGGTAAATCAGAACAAATGTTGAAAGTCCCCATAGAGAACAAATGTTGTAGTCATTCTGAGTTCCATCTAAGATAGATATACATCAACATTTTGTTACACCCTAGTAGTATTCTAGGGCTTCCCGGGCTTCCCACATGGCACTAGCCTAGTCGTCAAGAACCACCCCCCTACCCCCCACCCCACCCCGCCCCTGCCAATGTAGGACACAAAAGAAACTCGGGTTGTATCCCTGGGTCAGAAAAATCCCCTGCAGGAGGAAATGGCAACCACTCCAATACTCTTGCCTGGAGAATTCCATGGACAGAGGAGCCTGTCAGGCTACAGTCCATAGGGTCACAAAGAATCAGACATGACTGAGACACGAGTAGTATTCTATCCTATGGGCAATTCATATGTCATTTATTCACTTACTAGCTGGATGAGATTGGGATACAAATCCATAAACTAGTCACCAGGGCTTTAATTCTAATCTGTATGATTCAGGTCTTCTAGAGATTGAAGATCCTCTCATGAGAGCATAAACATAATATAGGTTTATTACATAAGGCAGAAAAAGATCCTGTTCTCATTCTCATCCTGTAGAAACTCTTAATTCTATGGAAATGATGTGTGGAATCTTTTCAAACTGCTTCACATTTACATCTCTCTCACTAGCTTCTGAAAGCCTGTGATTATAAGAACTGGCAAGCAACTTCTCTCTGCCTATATTAATTCAGATTATTAAAGACAGGCATTAGCATGGTGAATGGTTTTACTAGATTGTAGAAAACAACTGAATAAATTCAGTGGTGAGGATCTATATCCATTAGTTTACTCCCAAATTAGTTTGCAGAACTTGAAGCAGTTTAGAACTAGGCTAAAGAAACATGCAAATAATGAAACATTTATAAACATTTATCCTCATGTTTAAAATTAGTATTTTTATTTAAAATAACTGTTTATGTTAACCATGACTATGATTATTTTATAAATATAAATTGTTAGAATGGTATATATGCTTCTGTTTTTATTTTGTCACATTTTCTTAAAGAGTCAACAGTTACAATGTTGGAATAGTAATGGATAATAGTATTAATACATACTACATATTTTATGCTTAGAATTTTACTGCTTCCAGTACATAGTGTAACTTTGATATTCAAAGTACCCCATTGTTTAGTGGCACCAAACAAACTTTGTGTCATGCTCACATATTATGTGGATGAGGAATTAATTGCAGAGGAGATGGTTTATCTTTCCTCCTCATGCCAGAAACTACACCTGCAAAAGACCTCAGGCCCAGGATAACTGAATGAATGGATCCTGGAACCATTCGGAGATTTCTTCACCCACATGATTGCTACCTGACCTGGAATGATCGCAACACTGAGTTTAACAAGGACCTTCCAACAGAATATCTAAATATGCCCTCTCCATGTGGACTGGCTTCTTTGCAGTCTTTATGATACTCAGTTTTCTGAGTTCAGATCTCAAGCAAGAGTAGCCAAGAGAATAAGTCAGAGGCTTTATCCCTTTTATGACCTGGTCTAGAAAGTCATGTAAAGTCACTTCTATCAAACTGTATTGGTGAAAGCAATCACCAGATTCAAGGAAAGGGAGCAGAGCCATTGCAGCCTGAAGGCAGTAGCATCAAAGAATTGTGTGACTATTTTTAAAATCATCACACTATTGATAAGCCAAAGACGGTTACGCTTCTTTAAGTCATGCCGGTATAGGACAATTAGTTCAAATTCAAATTCCCTCCAACTACAACTCCATCACTGTTCTTAATTTCTCATCTATTTTATTTTTCCCTCTTAAGGAGCTATAGTTTTAAAATGGTAGAGCAGAAGTGTTGCCCAGAGTAATCCCTATCAGAAAAAGTGAGATATCTTAATTGAATAGGACATAGAAACCAGACAGGTCTTTTTTTTCTTTTTTTTAATCATTGCCTACACTAATTTCTTGAGCTTCCCTGGTGACTCAGATGGTAAAGAATCTGTCTGCAATGCAGGAGACCTGGATTCAATCCCTGGGTTGGAAAGATCCCCTGGAGGACGGCATGACAATCCACTCCAGCATCTTGCCTGGAGAATCCCCATGGACAGAGGAGCCTGTCAGCCTACAGTCTATGGGGTAGCAAAGAGTTGGACATGACTGAGCGACTAAGCACAGCACAGCCCAGCACACTAATTTCTTATTCTCTGCCCTCATAATTATCATAAGTTATATGTTATATCATAGTTATATTTATGTTATATATATATGTTATATCATAATTATAATTGTTATCATATAGTTATGTTAGTCATAGCATAATTAAATTGTTCTGATTTGATACACCTTGCATGGCTCATCATATATTGATTCATACAGCCAGTATTTTAAAATCTTTGAAAAGTAATACTTTAAATGGAGCTTTTTAAAGGGTTTTAAAAAAGATGGCTTTTGGTGGAGATGGAGAAAATAATAAACAGTTACAAAGTCTGGTATTCTTTGCAGAAGTTTTTCTTTATTTGACCAATAATTAGCATCTTCAAAAGTAGAAAAGACTAACCTAACATGCTTGCTGCCATGATTTCTTATCTCATCTAACTTGCTGATAACAATGTAATACTGATAACAATGTAATACTTTTGGCTCACAGTTATGAACAGAGGTGAAGGTGAAGCAAGCACACTGTAAGAAAAAAGAAAATAGAATCGATACTCTGTAGAATACATACTCTGTAACCATGTGATTGCATTTATCTTTTTATGTGTGCCAGATAGTAATCCCAAATATGTATCATTATTTCATTATTTTCACAGAAATGTTTATGGTACCCAGTTAAATTTAACACTGGCAGGTAACAGAATTGATGATACAATTTATAACTTAATTGTACATTTTAAACATTTATACCATTTTTTCTCAAAAATGTTAAGTATCCCGCTCTTTTTTATAAAGGAACTAGTCAATGAACAGAATAATAGACAATTAACAATGCAAATACAACTTACCTATACAAATTGGACAGACATTTACAAGTGCCTAATCACTTCAAAGTTTTCACTCAGAGGAAACAAAAAAACTGTGCTCTTTAAGATGGCATTTCTTGTTGTCTAGGAAAAGAAAAACATCATGACCAGATTAATTCAAATATTTAATCCGCTGTATTAATACTATTAGAATTTTATAGTGTTTAACCTAGAAAATCCAATACAATCATGTACTTATAAAATGATGAGGGAATGATCGAGAAAATTTAAAATAGTACCTAAAATCAAAAGCTAAATAAATCACAGGACACAGGAGCTAGAGAAGAGGTTCTCAATCAGGTGAGTTTTCATATTTACCTAGAGGTTTAAAACTATAGATTCTAGACTTCATCCTTCACAAGTTCTGTCAGAAATCTTTCTTTCCATTCCCATCACTTCCTTAGGATTTAGAATGCTGTCCTGTGACTTAGTTGGCATGTCATGGAGGTCTATTATTCTAAAAGCATTTATTCAGCAGCTACTATATGCTGAGGGTTGGAATGTGGAGTAAGTACAATGAGTGTCAAATTTCCTGTTCTCAAGGAGCTCAGTTGACTGAAGGAAACAGAAGTAGAAAAATGTTTGCAATTTAATACACTAAGTGCTATGACCAGATACCAAGAGAGTACTTAAACTAAATTGAGGAAGAGAAGGGCATTGCGTGTACTTTAAGGAGAGACACTGACCTGATTCTTAAAGGAAGTTGGAGGGGAAGGCATTTAATGAAGCTGGAAGGGAAAATGAGCCTAAGAAAATAAACAGGCATCAGCAACCTGAAGACTTTCTGCAAACTTCTATGGGAACTGGCTTTTATCCTAAGAATAGAGAAGCAGTTTAAAGTATCTGCATGGGACATTAGTAAAATCCTTTTGTGATTTAAAAATGTTCATATGATTACATCATGGGGATCCCATCAGAATGGTGAAAGCAAGAGTTTAATCATAGGAAGATTTTATTTGGCATGAAGTAAACTACATTGGCAAGACCTTTGTATTCTCATGATTATAGGTTTGTGATGATTTTAATCACTTTTCATTTCCAGGTTCTTGACAAATGAAAAAACAAAAGCAAAGTCCAACTGTGGATCAACCTATAGCATCCATCTGATTTTAATTAATATATCCAAATCTAAAAAACTTAGCAGAATCGCCTTTTTATCTTAAGCCTAAGCTTTCATATCTTTCCAATCCTGACTTACTATATCCAGTTTCAAACTGAGAAATTAGAATTTGGGGAGCAGATACATGGCTGGGGCTTTATCTGAGCTGCTAACATGTAGATTTGCTGCACATTTTAGCACAAGAATCTATGAATTAAGATGTGGGTGGTATTCTGGTTTACAGGGATGATTTTTAAATGGAAAGGTTTTACCTCCAGATCGACTTGGCTCCTAAAAGTCAGGCATTCCCTCTCACTAAGTAGATGAGATTATTTTCTTCACAGAGAAAGAGAGAAACCTAAACATCCCTTCATATTTCTCATTCTCTAGAATTAAGGCAGACTCTTTCAAGCCACTCATAAAGACCTTAAGAACAAGACTTTCCCCTAGCATTCTCCAAATTGTTTTTCTCCTAAGATTCTTACCTTAGCAACAAATCTGTAGTCAACCAATGATGTGATGTTTCCTTTGGGATAAGATAGCAACAGAATCTGAGGTCAGTCTGGCTCCCTGAAGTTTTTCTATTAAAACTAACTTTGCTGCTTTGTGTATCCTTTGAGACCAAATAACCTGGGATGAATATAGTTACTTTAACATTTCCAAAGCTATAGTAATATGATCAGAATTCTCTCATGTATCCTCTTTTATAAAAGGTATAAAGAGCCAGTAGGCATGTTGTGATTATCATGAGTATCCTAAAGTGTGAAAACACAGAAAATACAAGCCAACCCTCCATTATTACAGCAATTATACCCATAAAGCTATGTTCTCAAATGGCATATCTAATAGAAGTCAAGAGTGGCAAGGGTCTGAGATTTGACCTAACTTGCAAATGAACAATTCTGCTTCCAACAGTTTCATGAATTCAGACAGAAGATACAAGACTCCTAGGTCAGAGAATATATTCACAGCAATGGCAGTAGTCAGAGCATGAACACTTTTGGTCCAGTTTGGCACACCCCAATTCCCACAGGGTGACAAAGAAAGATGGATGATACCTGCACATACAGCAGGTTGAGATATAGAAGAAGAATCATGCACTTAGGAAACCTATATCGTTTATAATGGACAGTAAGCTTGCCTGCCTGTTACTCCTAAGGGAGGCACTCTCTCTTTCCAGTCTTTGAGCAAAGATGCCCTTTGCTTAGAAGAGAAAATTCATCTTTAATGCTATTTTCTATACAGACATTCCAGAAAAGTAGGTTTGGAACAAAGAACATTAAAATGTGTTCAATATGGACAGAAATGTGAGAGATCTATAGAGAAATATTTCCCCAAATTTTGTGTGTATATATATATATATATACATATGATTTATACACATATAAAAATAAATACAGATAAACATATATATAACTAAAATTATTATACATATATATGTCATATATATAAGTAAAAGTATATACATATGTGTCTACAACTGCATGTGAGAGATGCATGCATACATAATACATAGAAACCTAGATACATATATACATATATGAATATAATGTTTGCAAATCAGGAGAGTGCACTTTATCCTATGCATGGCATTGAATTATTGTTGTTGAATGCAAATTTGTACTGTGTACCTCTAAACGTCAATGCTCACTGAGATTTTCATCTTCCATATATGACAGACAATGTTTTAAACTACTTAGTTTTCATTTTCTTTTTTATTTTTGTATTTCTAGCATTCTAATGATGAAGTATATGCAGAATTTTAACTAGAGAGCCTGGTTAAAATATTATGCTTAGCTTTAAAAAAAGTAAACAGCCACTTAATTTACCTTCATATTCTTCCATCATGAATAAGAACCCTGAGGAATATATTGGTAACATGGTCTAATGGCTGCTATCATTTCCTAATCTGGCTGTGGGATTATAGATCTTTGCCTCCTAAAGAATGTATCATGGTTGTTTACACTTTTACTTTCCCTAAAGATTTCATCTGAGCAGATTCCAAAAGAAAAGACTATTGCTGGTAATTCCAACATTGTTGTCCTATAGTATACCTCTAAGGATGACTATGTATTCATACAAATAGGTCACTCAGCATTGAGTCTTTCTTTAGATTTTGATGGATCTGAGAAACTTGAGTCTTTTTAATGAAAACATATTTTTTTTCCTTTTTTTAAATTTATTTATTTTTTTAACTTTACAATATTGTATTGGCTTTGCCATACATCAAGATGAATCCGCCACGAGTGTACACATGCTCCCAATCCTGAACCCCTCTCCCACCTCCCTCCCCAAACCATCCCTCTGGGTCATCCCAGTGCACCAGCCCCAAGCTTCCTGTATCCTGCATCGAACCTGGACTGGCGATTCGTTTCTTATATTATACATGTTTCAATGCCATTCTCCCAAATTATCCCACCCTCTCCCTCTCCCACAGAGTCCAAATTTTTATTTGATTGTCTCACATTTTTTTTCTATACAAGTAGGATATGCATCTATGTACAATGTCCTTGAACTGGTTCCTTCTTCTTTTAAGAAGTACCCTAATGAAATGCTAAAATCAAATCTCATTTTTAAATTGATCTCTTTTATGATGCTTATAGGAATAAAATTAAATAACTTTTAACCTATAGTTTGACTCCTAGACATTTGTTTTCTGAACACATGCCATTGTAATGTGTTCTATCACATTATTTGTATTTAGTTGATCATTTAAATTAAAAATGAACCTCTATGTTGCTTTGACAACAAAGTGTGGATTCACAGTAAAAACACTGTAATATATCATGGATAAAAATGCAATCAATATGCATTGATGGACAGATACATTAAGGGTTTGTTATAGTATGGTTTTGAGTATAAAATATTCAGGAAAGAAATCTTCACATCTCTGCAACAGTATTTATAAGTACTTTCTAAAAGTATGTGCTGTAATAATATGATTTTTATATTGTTATTGTAAACAAACCTTAATATTTGTCAGACCTCCAATATCATTGAACATTTTCAAAAAACCTTACCAGAACAGAATAAAACTAAGAATAAATTGATGGCCATTCAGATAAAACAACCAGGTGCTCCTACCCCAGGCATTAAACACCAGAGTAGGAAGTCTCTCGAGAAAGATAGTTGTAGATACACTGAAGAAAAACACTATTAGAAAAAAATTGGCCTACAGAAAGTGATGGTGAAAAAAAATGGAATAATCAGTGAAGGTACTAAGGAGAAATCAAACAGCCAGTTTCCCATTTTGTCCTTGAATTCAGAAGGATAAATTTCTATATATGCTAGAGAACAATTTTTCAAAAAATTGAATTGTTGCAGGTGCTACAGTATTGACCTTAACTTACAGTTGTTAAAGAAATGCTTTATGGAGTCAAAAACTACTCAGGTTGTATGATAGTTACCTGCAATAATTCTAACACATTCTCTGTACCCTGGACAACATCCCTATGTTCACACCTTAACCAGGGAATATCTGTTCCTCCTCTCTATGCCACACCCAATAACTTCATAGGGAATACTTTACAGTATAAATAGATTTGCCATATTAATGAAATCTTGATCTCTTCCTAGAAATCCCTGAGGCCTCCTCTATTCCCAATGTGGTTGTATTTAATTTGGACATTAACTGTCAGGTATCCTGTACCTAAAACCCAGATTAAATATCTCAAGAAAGTGCTGGATGACTTGTAGGCAAAATTTCCTGTTATAGATAGGATTATCGGGGCTGAACCCCTGAAGGTTTAGTTAAACCTAACAAATCTTCGACTGAAACTTTCACAATACACTTTAAAACCAGAAGCTAAAAAAAGCATTAAAGCCAATAGTCAAAGCCTGAGAGAAGGACTTATTTTATCTTTTCACAATCCTTCTACTAGTATCCTCGCAGGCAAAAACTAAACACAGAAAACATAAACAACAGCAATAACAGAAATAAACAAAACAAACTTATTAGAAGTACCTTTAGTAAAAGTAAGACAAAATCTTATTTGCAAATGGGTTATACTTTAAAAATGAAACAGGAATATAAAGTGGAATTTACTGTAATTCTTTTCATAGGACAATCTGCTAAGGGACAGAGCTAAATCAAGCTCATTAGAGTATGTGTTGGTTAGCTGGTGATAAGACTAATAATTTGTATATTGATAGAAGATACTATTTTGGAGTCATCCATGAATTTGGAAAATTTTGAAAACCACAAAGCTTTCTAACTTCAACAGCACCCCAATTAAGAATGATCAAGAGATTAAAGAAATTTTCTATAGCTGTGGCTATCATAACTGTACTTTATACAAAAAAAGCATTGATAAGAAAGATAAAAGAAATTCCTTGGCTTTTCCAGACAGTCTACAATAATACAATCCTAGCCCTCATGATATACCAAAGAGACCAAATATTTGGAAAATTTGAGAGAGACAGGTTTAGAATTCCCAGCATCGTCTCCTGAATAGAAAAGGGATAGTGGAAGAATCTAAATGCCAAGCATGAGAATAACACTTGGCACTCTAGGGCAAGAGGTTAAGTAGGCCTGGACGACCTCAAGTAGAGACTTGCAAAAAATTGACATGAAATTACCACCCCAGCAAGGACAAGCTAGCCACAGTACTTAATGAAAATTGTTGTGGAAAATTTATAGTGAAGCTCCTAGATTTGCCTCTGATGTATGTCATCACCATAATGATGAAAAATAAAGGTACGATATAGAAGAGCCCAAACCTTAGGACTTCTTTGAGCATATCCAACTGGATTTCATAAAACTATCTCTGATGTGGGTTTTGAATACATGATGGTCATTGTTTGCTTATTCTCTGTTAGCATTTTCTCTTCAAAGGGCTATCTCTCACATGGTAGCAAAAAAAAAAAAAAAATTGATTTGATATTCCCAAACTCAGAAATTCCAAGGCGTCTTTCTAGTGACAGAAAGTGAAAGTGAAAGTTGCCCAGTTGTGTCCTACTCTTTTTGACTCCATAGACTGTATAGTCCGTGGAATTGCCCAGGCCAGAATACTGGAGTGGGTAGCCTTTCCCTTCTCCAGGGGACCTTCCCAACCCAGGGATCGAACTCAGGTTTCCCACATTGCAGGCGGATTCTTTACCAACTGAGCTATCACGGAAGCCTAGTGACAGAGGCACCCATATGATTGAAACTGTTCTTAGAGAGTGTTACAAAACCCTACCACTATTCAGACACTTTACAGTTCATATAAAGCTGATTATTCAGCAAAGGTATAATGAAGAAATGGAATTCTGAAAATTAAATTAGTCATACTCTCAGAGATTTTCAAACTTTCTTGGCTGAAGGAATGGTCTTTGGTTTTAATGAAATTCCTACTGGATGCTTTAACTTTCCCATCATGAGTTAGTTAATAACAGGTCAGTGATAGAATCTATTCTACACTCCACATTCTTGCAAGCAGACATAACCATATATTTCAGGTGATTCTTGTAACACACCCATTGTTAGCACCAGATACAGTCAGCCCTTCTCAGCATCTCCCTAAACCATCCTGACATGTCTCAACACCTGGAGAAATGGTGTGATGGAAGAGCCAGTAGACAGTCCTCAAACACTGATAGAAATAATCTTGTCAGATATTCTTAGCTATTTCAGTAATGAAACTGAGGAATTGATGCTTTTATTTATGTATTTCAGCTAAAGAAGGAAAACAATCCTGTATCACTGAAAGATAGTCTCTGTTACTAATCTCGAGTTGAAAACTCTTAGTAACTGTCTGGAATCATTTTCCATTGAGACCTCAGAGGTCTCTCTACCCAAGTAGAGGTAGTTTCTACCCAACATTTTTTTTTTTTGATTGAAGTTATAGTTGGTTTACAATTTTGTGTTAATTTCTGCTGTACAACAAAGTGATTTAGCTATACATATATATCTTCTTTTTTATATTATTTTCTATTATGATTTATATAAGATATTGAATCTATATTCTATACAGTAGGATCTTGCTTATACCCTAGACTTCTGAATCAAGTAGTTGGTTATATGAGATGTAGACAACTTCTACCCAAGATACATGGGGCAAAAAAATGTCACCCTTTAATCTTTCTTAATATTGTTTCTGAAGCTTTAATCGTGCCTTGGTATGAGTCTAATACCTGGACACAATTTATTCAGGTACTGGCTAATGCATATAATAAAATGAATTGTTGGGTTTGTAAGCATTTTCTTTTGGGAGCCACTGAGCTTACCTTTGTATGATTTCTTTATGATGAATTTGTTTGTTTTCTGGCTTATTCAGTCATTGCTGCTGCTTCATTCATGTCCAACTCTGTGCGACCGCATAGACGGCAGCCCATCAGGCTCCCCCGTCCCTGGGATTCTCCAGGCAAGAACAATGGAGTGGGTTGCCATTTCCTTCTCCAGTGCATGAAAGTGAAAAGTGAAAGGGAAGGTGCTCAGTCATGTCCGACTCTTTGAGACTCCATGGACTGTAGCCTACCAGGCTCCTCTATCCATGGGATTTTCCAGGCAATAGTACTAGGGTGGGTTGCCATTGCCTTCTCCATGGATTCAGTCATTAGGTAACTTTTAAATGACACATGCTCCAACAGGCTAAATAGCCATAAATTTAAATTCTTCTTTTACTTCATTATTAGAAAAGGAAATTCCTATCTCCACCAAAAACAATACTGCAGGATCTCTTGTTAGAGCCAGCTTTTTTTTTTTTTTTTTAACATTGATGAAAGTGCCTTCATAGAAATAAAACTTAGAAGAAAATTATAGAACATTTGGAAACCATCTCCCTTCAGTCTGTTTTTTTTTATTTTATTTTATTTAACTTTACAATATTGTATTGGTTTTGCCATATATCAAAATGAATCTGCCACAGGTATACATGTGTTCCCCATCCTGAACCCTCCTCCCTCCTCCCTCCCCATACCATCCCTCTGGGTCGTCCCAGTGCACCAGCCCCAAGCATCCAGTATCGTGCATCGAACCTGGGCTGGTGACTCGTTTCATATATGGTATTATACATATTTCAATGCCATTATCCCAAATCTTCCCACCCTCTCCCTCTCCCACAGAGTTCAAAAGACTGTTCTATACATCAGTGTCTCTTTTGCTGTCTCATATACAGGGTTATTGTTACCATCTTTCTAAATTCCATATATATGCGTTAGTATACTGTATTGGTGTTTTTTCTTTCTGGCTTACTTCACTCTGTATAATAGGCTCCAGTTTCATCTACCTCATTAGAACTGATTCAAATGTATTCTTTTTAATGGCTGAGTAATACTCCATTGTGTATATGTACCACAGCTTTCTTATCCATTCATCTGCTGATGGACATCTAGGTTGCTTCCATGTCCTGGCTATTGTCTTAAGAGTAAGAAGCTTTACTTTTCTTTTGCTTAAGTCTATCTATTTATTTTAATACTAAAATTTTGATTTCCTGGAGATATGCCATTACAGGTGAGCCGTGCCCTGTTGTTAGATACTGGACCTCATTTTCAGAACTGAAATTCTTAACCCATCGAGGTGGTTCTATTTTCTCCTCTCCTCAAACCTCTTCATTCTGTGCTTTACAAGATGCCCAGGATATGGGGAAATCCTAAGTGATTCGGTCAGAGAAGAGAAGAAGTGCTAGACAATGTCTTCACCCATGAAACTGAAGAGGCAGTGATTCTGAATAGAAACAGTTCAGGTACCATATTAGCCTCTCGAGGGAAAATATGTGCTGTCTTAAGGAAAGAATGGGATCCTTATATCCATGCAGAACTCTCTAGGCTCTTTAATATTAATAAAAAAAGATCTGAGAAAAAACAAAGACATTTTAATTAGGCAACTTGGCTAATATAACTAAATTGGGCTCTGAGGACATATTGGATTGGAAATGGGATCTGTTCTTTTGGTTTAATTTGAGCACTTTTGGCTACTGACTTAAACACAGACTATAAACTCTGATAATAATTCTCTTATTTTTCATCTGTTGTGTGCTGTGTAGATGTATGATTTCCACTGTCTTAAATGTTTCTGTGGAAAAAAAAAAATAATTCTCTGCATAGCTGCTGTACGATTAGATATTCTAACAAAGTCATCAAGCAAAAAGACAGGAAAACACAACACTTAGAAAGGTCAAACAACAACTCCTGGAACTCGATACAACATTGAGACACCTCAAATAGTAGTGAAGAGTGGGATCGGTTATGTTCACAGGTATGAATGGTCCACCTTCAGCTCAGGTTTTAGACTGGAAGCTGGGGGTTGCGGGTGGTGCACTGTCAACAGAAACAATCAAACACTCAACTTCTTGCCTGTGTGCTGCTTAGTTGCTTCAGTCGTGTCCGACTCTTTGTGATACTATGGGCTATCGCTCACCAGGCAAATCTGTCCATGGGGAGTCTCCAGGTGAGAATACTGGAGTGGGTTGCCATGCCCGCCTCCAGGGGATCTTCCTGACCCAGAGATCAAACTGGCCATTGTGTGCGTCTCCTGCTTTCCAGGTGGATTCTTTACACACTGAGCCTCATGGGAAGCTCCAACTTCTTGCCTGCTCTAGTATAATTTTGCTGTTTGGTTGCCTTCACTAACATGGTTTTGCAATCTAGTGTATTGTTTAATGAGCTTTCCTGATAGCTCAGTTGGTAAAGAATCCACCTGCAATGCAAAAGACCACAGTTCAATTCCTGGGTCAGGAAGATCCCCTGGAGAAGGGATAGGCTACCCACTCCAGTATTGTTTAACATGACTTTACTAATCTCTGGAAGATAAAAGTTGCAAATAACCTTATTATTAATTTCAGGAACATTCTGAAGACATTATTAAAAATCATGACACTTCCTATCTTTTTCAATATATTACATAAAATAGCTCTTCACTCCATAAGCTTGCTTCAAAACCCTCATCTCAAAATCTTTGTCTTACTGAGTACCAATCCTAAACTATTACACCATGGGTTTTGCTGTACAATTAAAATATCTTAATCAGTTCTTAAGATATACAGAGTTCCATGGCATTGCATTCATAGTTTTTTAAGGTCTGCTTTATGCTCACCTCACGAGCCTCATACCTCATGGTCCACATACTCCTACCTTTCAAATTACCTTCAAGCAGAACCAATAATGGTTCTCAATTTCATTTTCAACAGTTCACCACTTCTTTTCCAAGAAATTTCTTTCTGCTGTTTGTTGATATTACCTCTTTTATGGCACTTTCTCTGAAGCCTTAGGATTCCAATCATATACATATGCTAATGTGTCTATTAAACTGCTTTTAAAGTTTTGTTTATATGTGTTTCATACTATTTTTATGTTATGACTTACTGGTTAGTACTCTACTAGAAGTTTTGGCAACTGTGCTTGACAGAATTAATACTGAAAACAATACTACCCACAAGTCAGTTATAATGTAACAAAATCTCTACAATATAACAATGTCTCAGAGTGTCTATAAAAGAATCCAGTTACTGCACTTAATGTTCACCCTTCAACACCAGGTTGTTTTTTAGAGAGGAATGTTTACTGCCTTGAATAAACTCTCTTATGTTCTCATGAGGCCAAGTTTCTTGCATGTTCCAGAAAATACTTTCTTTGACTTTCATTTAGTTTTATGCTTCATCTCTTACCTCTGACACAAAACAAGTTGTACCTTGCTCTGCAAACAGTGTAGCATTCAGCCTGACAGATGTGGCCATAAAAATAGGTGTATATAGTTTAAAATCAAAGTACATGTTATACATCTATCAAAATGTGGCACAAAGCTGGAGAGGGTTTAGGAAACACCATTGTGCTGTGCCATGCTTTGTCATACTGGTCAAAGACCATTGTTTAAGACAGAGTTTCTTGAATACTGGTATATAGATTTTTATATTCCCAGGGCTTAGTACAGTAGTTGAAATAGCAGCAGATTAAATTGAATCAAAATCACAATGTCTAACCTATCTTTTCTATTTTCATCTATTTATACATCAATAAATAGAGTTCCTTTTCTCTCAACTGTGATTTTTTTTTTTTTTTAAAGAAGCAAGAGAATATGTTGCTACAACAAGTAACAGGAGGCTTCTGAAGAACTGCCTTGGGCACCTTAATTAATGTGCTCAGTAGTTTTGAATCACTGAGATTTAATTGGGGATGCAAAGAGAGTCCAGGGAAATGCATTTTTTTTTAAACAAATGACTAAAACCATGTAGGTCTTATTATTAATATTTGATTTTTAATTAATATTTGCTCTTAGTTGTTAAGTTGATAAATTCTCTGAATGTTTAGGAGAATTTTATCCATTTTGTCCACAAAGTTAACTTTCTTATCATTCAACTTCAAAACAGGTTCACTGTCTGTTACATACAAGTCATTGAGTGGGGGCTAAAGAACTGAATTTTAAATTTTATTTAATTTTAAGTAACAATTTTACATACTCTCGTGGGCTTTGTGACTGTTGGACAATGCAAGTCTGGATAATAAGCAATCCCTACCATATAGAATTTACTTATATTCCTTTTAATTTAGAGCTGCATTTTTCTATTTATTCTTCACTTATTTTTCTTGTCATTCTTGACTTTTTTGATATTGTTATTCTCATAACTTTTTCTTATTGCTTTTTTCTTGTTGTTTTTGCTTATTTGTTCTCATATATTTCTCTCTTCATTTTGCTTTTGGTTGAATATTAATGTAATTTTGATTTTTCTCTGCTTCCCTTGAAGGCAGTTTCTCCTCCATCAGACTTTTTTCAACATTTTATTAAGAATAATCTTTCCAAAATTAAGTATTTAGTATACAAGCAAATGAATAAATTAATTATATTGTAGCAATCCTTTTTATCTTTAGTGTATTGGCCAAGGACTTACTAATAGACAAAAATAAATATTGTTGAACACTGGATAGTCTCTTTATGATATAGAAAGTACTCTAATTCATGATAAGCTTGGCGATAGAATGTAATAGGTATTAATTCCGTCCATTACCCTTTTAGAATTTTCTTGTTTTCTTATACTTGTAGAAAAAGTAAAAAGAGATCAGCATACCATGAAGCCTCTACTTCCTTGTTCATAAAAGTGGGTGCAAAAAAATATGTTCCTAAAGCATTCCAATTATAACTTTCAAAAATTGAAACCTTGACTAAAGTCAGTAGAGGTTTGAAAATTCTTCTGACAATATCCATCAAAGTAATTTAATCAATCATGAATATACCTGATTTTTTGTTTTTAAAAATGGATGGACATAATTGACTTAAACTAAGATTTTATCACTTCAAAAACATGTATGGAACACCTGATATATATTTCATGTATTTCACAATTTATTTTTATATCAATAAGTGGATTAAACAATATCATACAGGGCATGTTTGTGTTTTAATATTCCCCATACCACCTACTTATTCTCATTTTATGTCTATTTTGGCTTTTATTATTTCCCTTTTAAAAAGAATTCTAATAGGAATTTAGAAAATGAGGTCTTGTCTAAATGTCTCATCAGCAGGAACTAAGGCATTTCTATGTAATTTGATTTGCTTCTAATCAGACAATCATTCTTTCCCCAAAATCCACAAAGACTAAACAGATTCCCTAAAAACTAATGAAACTAATACCATCTTACTGTAGAAGCCTATTTAGAACTGTTTTCATTACCAGAAACTCAATTGTCCCAGGAAGTTTACAATCATTTAGGCTTTATATGTAAAGCATGGAAAGATGACCCAATTCTCCACCTGTCATTATCATTCAGACACTTCTACTCTTCTCAATGGAACATCTTCCATCATCATTATCATTTTATATATTCCCAATCTCTGCTGTGTGCTTCCCCATCACTTTCAGGCTTTAGAAGAAACTTCACTCTCTCCTGAGAATACTTCCTCCCTGTATCCCTAAGCTCATGAGATATTTTGCACATCCTGCTTTTTTTTTTCTTTTTAAGCCATCAGCATTGCACAGGAGCTATCTGAGACATACTTTACTTACCTTGTTTTTCATTCTCACTTCCAAGCTATTTCCCTTCTTTCCTTCAAATACCACAGCCCTTTTGAGGTGCATGGCATCACATTTACACAGAAAACTTTGCAATTTTAAACATTTACAAAACTTGCATTAAGTTCTAATTCATCATAAATGTTTTCACCAGGGTTATCGTCTTTATCCTTACATTACTTCAGTATCTCCTCATTGCATAGAGTCTTTTCAATTGGCTCCTCATCTCCTTTCCATCATTTTCAATATCTTGTACTCATCCACCTTACCTAGATAAATAACATTATCAATAACTGAACAATCTCCACAGTCTTCATGCTACTCATTCCTGACTTCTACTACCTATCTTCCCAGGCTGCTGCTGAATCTATTACCACCTTCTAAAAATTTCTTTAGTCTCATCAGTAAGTCAGTCAGTTCAGTCGCTCAGTCATGTCCAACTCTTTGCGACCCCATGAACTGCAGCACGCCAGGCCTCCCTGTCCATCACCAACTCCCGGAGTTCACTCACATGTCCATCGAGTCAGTGATGCCATCCAGCCATCTCATCCTCTGTCGTCCCCTTCTCCTCCTGCCCCCAATCCCCCAGCATCAGAGTCTTTTCCAATGAGTCAACTCTTTGCATGAGGTGGCCAAAGTACTGGAATTTCAGCTTTAGCATCATTCCTTCCAAAGAAATCCCAGGGCTGATCTCCTTCAGAATGGACTGGTTGGATCTCCTTGCAGTCCAAGGGACTCGCAAGAGTCTTCTCCAACACCACAGTTCAAAAGCATCAGTTCTTCGGTGCTCAGCTTTCTTCACAGTCCAACTCTCACATCCATACATGACCACTGGAAAAACCATAGCCTTGACTCTTGACTTTAGTCTCATAGAGACTGCCAAAACTTTGACCACATTCCTATCATCTGGCTACCTATTACCCTCAACTCATGTCCTAAAAACACTTCTCTTCATTTCTCCTACTCCTAACAGAAATACTGAAAGTCAGGGTTCTAACACAAACAGAGCCAGTAGGATATATGCATATGAATATATATGCAGGTATGCATATGAATATATACACACATATACATAGTAAAACAATGTAATAAAGAAGGAAAAGAGTAAAACTAAGGATTCAATAAAGCTTTCATACTTATTAATTTTTCCCAAAATCTATATTTAATATATGTGCTCACTTTCATAGTAATATGAAAATTATGATTTTCTAGGCTTCACCTATCATGACATATATACCAAATATATCCCAAACATGCTGATTTGAGTTTCAGTTTAACTTTATATTTAAGATAACTGACAAAGCTTTATAAAAGAACTCCTTGAATCATCACAGTTATTCATTGTTTTCTAAAATGGATAATTGATTCCATTTTTAGTAAGTTACCATTGATGGGGTAATTTTCTTTTCAGATATTGGTATAGTATAATGAGTAGTTTTATCCTAGTAAAATACAAAAAAAGAATTTCAAATCTCTAGTTTCTCTCATCTCTAAAATTTCTCAGAAATGCACACTTTAGTGTTCAAGATGAAAAATGTGAATCTATCATAATATTTCACATAGTCTGATTAAAGTCTCATTTTTCCTCTCAAACTACTCTCTTTTGGTGACAACACTGTCTAAAAATTCACAAGTATGAACTTTGGTCTTACCTAAAATGTGGAATGGCTTCCATGTCAGCCACATTCCTGATTGAGAACTAGAGATGAATAATTAAAATTTAACTACAGAAGGTCTTCCATATTTCAAAGTCTACTTCCCTCCAAGATACTAAACACCCTTGGTCAAAGGACTCAATACTTTCATAATTATATAATATACCCATATAGGTGGAGCCAGATTAGTAGAAATAAATAATTGTTTTATTTGTATCTTCAAAGTTACTTATAAATAAAATATAAGCTAGCATTATTTGATAGTCATTTGGGTAAGGTTTTATATTTTTAATCTTACTGAATTGTCATTAATTTTTAATAGAACAGTGAAATTAATGTAATAATTATAGTAAAAAAAAAAAGAAAAATCTAGGTTACCAAATGTTAACTCATTCTAAACCACAGAGTTCGTATTGAAATAAAAGATTTCCAAACATAAATACAAACATATTTTTAATATATATTTATATATATATAATAAAAATCATATTAATTTACATATTTAAATAAAAGTAAAATGACATTAAATAGGTTATTTTAAATAATTATTAAATTTGGCACAAAATAGAATATTTGTAATATTAGGCTTGGTCTTTTCAGAAGTATTCTAATAGGTGGACATTCAAATATCAGTAAAATCTTAAGGGAGCGTGGTTACATTATTCTTTTTACTGACAGTTATGCTATATAGTTGACTAAACTTTTTACAAAAGGAAAAACAAGCATATATATAAATATATATTATATATGTATACACACATATATAAACATCTCTAAAATGTAAATTGGATATCTGTAGAAATTCTTATATTTTAATATTTTGTTAAATATACATTAGGAAAATATTTATTTTCTCAATTTGAGATCATATAAACAAGGAAATATATCTGATTTGTAATTTGTATGCCTCTCTGATTGCAATGAGGAAAGAAAATATCTAGAAGCTAAGTCAAATGATTTGGATCAAACTTACTTCATATTGAATATTTCATTACACAAAGAATTATTTGCTTTGTCCCTATTACAGAAATAATTATCTGTTTGAAAATGATGAGTATGTCAAAGAGTATAAAAATTTTAATTTCAACTATAACCAGTGTGCTGTGTGTTAGACCTTCAGGACTTATTTATCTACTACTTGAAAGTTTATACCTTTAAACGACATCTTCCTAATTCCCTCATCCTCAGGCCTCAGTAACTGTTCTATTTTCTGTTTCTAGAGAGTTCAGATTTTTTAGATTCTACATGTAATGATATAATAAAATATCCTTTTTTTTGTTTTTTGTCTGCCTGGCTTATCTCATTTAGTATAATTCCCTCAAGGTGCATCCATGTCATCATATATGCCAGGATTTTCTTCTTTCTCATAGCTAGATAACATTCCATTGTGTATCTGTATTTGTGTACATGTGTATAAAACATCTTCACAGAAATAGAAAGAACAGTCCTAGATTTGTGTAGAATCACAAAAGATCTCAAATAAGCAAAACAACACTGAGAAAAAAGAATGAAGATGAGGTCATAACATGTCCTCATTTCAAACTATGCTAGAAAGCTAGAGTAATTAAAATACTATGGTACTGTAATACAAAGGGACACATAGTCCAATGTAAAAGAATAGAGAGACCAGAAATAAACCACCACATATAGTCAACTAAAGAGTCAACAAAAGAGTCCAAACTGCGGTAATTGGGTGCAATTTCAAAAACAGAATGATCTCTGTTCATTTCTAAGGCAAACCATTCAATATCACAGTAATCCAAGTCTATCCCCCAAAAAGGAATGCTAAAGAAGCTGAAGTTGAACAGTTCTATGAAAACCTACAAGACTTTCTAGAACTAACACCCAAAAAAGATGTACTTTTCATTATAGGGGACAGGAAAGCAAAAGTAGGAATTCAAGAGATACCTGGATTAACAGGCAAATTTGGCCTTGGAGTACAGGATGAAGCAGGGAAAAGGCTAATAGAGTTTTGCCAAGAGAATGCCCTGGTCATAGCAAACACCCTCTTCTAACAACACAAGAGAAGAAAGACTCTACACATGGACATCACCAGATGGTCAATACCGAAATCAGATTGATTGTGTTCTTTGCAGCCAATGATGGACAAGCTCTATACAGTGAGCAAAAACAAGACCAGGAGCTGACTATAGCTTAGATCATGAACTATTTATCGCAAAATTCAGACTTAAATGGAAGAAAGTAGGGAAAACCTTAGACCATTCAGTTATGACCTAAATCAAAGGCCTTGCGATTATACAGTAGAAGTGACAAATAGATTTCAGGGATTAGATCTGATAGACAGAGTACCTGAAGAACTATGGATGGAGGTGTGTGATATTGTATGAAAGGGAAAGTTAAGTTTTCTCAGTCGTGGCTGAGTCTTTGAGACCCCATGGACTATAGCCTACCAGGTTCCACTATCCATGGGATTTTCCAGGCAAGAGTACTGGAGTGGGTTGCTATTTCAGGAGGCAGTAATAAGACCAGCCCCAAAATAATGAAATTCAAAAAGGGAAAATGGTTTTCTGAGGAGGCCTTACAATGAGCCAAGAAAAAAGAAAGCAAAAGGCAAAGGAGAAAGGGAAAATATACCCATTTGAATTCAGAGTTCCAAAGAATAACAAGGAGAGATAAGAAAGCCTTCCTCCGTCATCAATGCAAAGAAATAGAGGAAACAATAGAAAGAGGAAGACTAGAGATCTCTTCAGAAAATAAGTGATATCAAGGGAATATTTCATGCAAAGATGGGCACAATAAAGGACAGAAATGGTATGGACCTAACAGAAGCAGAAGATATTAAGAAGAGGTAGCACAGAAGAACTATAAAAAAAAATCATCTTCATGACCCAGATAACTACGGTGGTGTGATCACTCACCTAGAGACAGACATCCTCAAGTGGGCCTTAGGAAGTATCACTACGAACAAAGTTAGTGGAGGTAATGGAATTCCAGTTGAGCTAATTCAAATTCTAAAAGATGATGCTGTGAAAGTGCACTCAATATGCCAGCAAATCTGGAAAAGTCAGCAGTGGTTTCACTGCTCACAGGACTGGAAAAAGTCAGTTTTCATTCCAATCCCAAAGAAAGGCAATGCCAACGAATGGTCAAACAACCACACAATTGCATTCATCTCACACACTAGCAAAGTAATGCTCAAAATTCTCCAAGCCATGCTTCAATAGTATGTGAACCATAAAATTCCAGATGTTCAAGCTGGATTTAGAAAAGGCAGATTGCCAACATCTGCTGGGTGATCGAAAAAGCAAGGGTTCCAGAAAAGCATCTACCTCTGCTTTATTGAATACGCCAAAGCCTTTGACTGTGTGGATCACAGCAAACTGTGGAAAATTCTTCAAGTGATGGAAATACCAGACCACCTGACCTGCCTCCTGAGAAATCTGTATGCAGGTCAAGAAGCAACAGTTATTTTACCGGACACAGAACAACAGACTGGTTCCAAATAGGGAGAGGAGTAAGTCAAGGTTGTGTATCGTCACCCTACTTATTTAACTTATATGCAGAGTACATCATGAGAAATGCTGGCCTGGATGAAGCACGAACTGGAATCAAGATTAATGGAGAAATATCAATAACCTCAGATACACAGATGATACCACCCTTATGTAGAAAAGCAAAGAAGAACTAAAGACTCTTGTTGAAAGTAAAAGAGGATAGTGAAAAAGTTGGTTTAAAACTCAACATTCAGAAAACTAAGATCATGGCATCTGGCCCCATCATTTCATGGCAAATAGATGGGGAAACAATGGAAATAGTGAGAGACTGTTTTTTGTAGCTCCAAAATCACTGCAGATGGTGACTGCACCCATGAAATTAAAAGCCTCTTGCTCCTTGGAAGAAAAGTTATGACCAACCTAGATAGCATATTCAAAAGCAGATCATTAATTTGCCAACAAAGGTCCATGTAGTCAAAGCTATGGTTTTTCCAGTGGTCATGTATGGATGTGAGAGTTGGCCTATAAAGAAAGTTGAGCACCAAAGAATTGATGCTTTTGAACTGTGGTGTTGGAGAAGACTCTTGAGAGTCCCTTGGACTGCAAGGAGATTCAACCAGACAATCCTAAAGGAAATAAATCCTGAATAATCATTGAAAGAACTGATGCTGAATCTGAAGCCTCAGTACTTTGGCCACCTGATGTGAAGAGCTGACTCATTGGAAAAGACCCTGATGCTGGGAAAACTTGAAGGTGGGAGAAGAAGGGGCGTTAGAGGATTAGATGGTTAGATGGCATCACTGACTCAATGGACATGAGTTTGAGCAAGCTCTGGGAGTTGGTGATGGACAGGGAAGCCTGGCATGCTGCATTCCATGGGGTCACAAAGAGTTGGACATGACTAACCGATTGAACTGAACTGATAGTCAACTAATATTTGCTGGGAGCCAAGAACAACATTCAATGTGAAAGTAATAGTCTTGTCAACAAATAGTGTTGAGAAAACGGAATAACAATATGCAGGAAAATGAAATTAGATTTCTACTTTATAAAAAGCCACCAAAAAATTAACTTGAAATTGATTTGAAATCTTAAATGACCTGATCCTTTAAAATTTCTAGGTAAAGATATAGGGAAAACGTTCCTTGACTTGAGTATTGCCAAGGATTTTTTGGATATCACACCAAAAGCATAGTACCAAAGGCAAAATCAACAAGTGGGACAAGCTATATATCAAGCTATATATATTATATATTTATGCACATATACCATCTATCCCTTTATTAAAATTCAGTTTTTGCAACTTTACCTGCTTGCTAAATTTTATTTGTAAGCAGAGAATTAATATTCAAGGTATTTTAATGATCACTTGTGGAATTGTGTTGCACACTAAAAATATTGCATTTCCTTGCATTATATAATAAATAATTATGAGTAGAAAAAGTATATATGAATACTGAGAAGAGTAATTATGAATATTAAAATCCCTAAAGTCATCATAGACCATTACCAACATCTTAGAATACTCTTATATGCCTTTGTGCTTTTGAAAGTCCTTTTCTACCCCAAAGAAACAGTCTCTACTTTTCCTGACCTTTGTGATAATCAATGTTTATCTTATAGATTTTACCACCAATGTATGCATCTCTATTATTTATAGTTCAGTTATGCTAGTCTTTTGGATAGAAATGAAAGTACACTAGATGCTTTTTGTGCCTCGTTTCACTCAATACTATGTTTGTGACATCCATCCATATTTTCTTGTGGAATCATGTTTGCTGCAGTATAGACTAATTTGTATGAATTTATCAAAACATATTAACCCATTCACTCTTAATAAACCTCTTAAAATTTTGCAGCTGTTATAAATAATTCTGTTAGAGCTCTACATGAATATAGAGGAGATGCATAAAATATGAATTTATGTTAAACATATATATCTAACACATATGTGCTCACTCAGTTGTGTCCAGCTCTTTGTGACACCAAGGACTGTAGCATTTGTGTATATATACACTGTGTGTGTATATGTGTATATATATGTATAGAATTGCCAAGTCTTTGGGAATGCTAAAATTCCTTTCTTTGAGAATTCATACATCATGATAGTCACCATTTGTAGTGTTACATTCACTGATCTTTTAATGGGTTTGATGTTGGGAAACTTTTATCACAGTTAATTTTTAATATATTTATTACCCCAAAGCAACCTCATTTTTATTGTTGTTCAGTCACTCAGTCATGTCTGACTCTTTGTGACCACATGGACTGCAGCACGCCAGGCTTCCCTGTCCTTCACTATCTCCCAGAGTTTGCTCAAGCTCATGTCCATTGATCAAGTCGGTGATGCCATCCAACCATCTCATCCTCTGTCATTCCCTTCTCCTCCTGCATTCAACCTTTCCCAGAATCAGGGACTTTTCTAATGAGTTGGCTCTTTGCATCAGATGGCCAGAGTATTAGAGCATCAGCATCAGGCCTTCCACTGAATATTCAGGATTTATTTCCTTTAGGATTGACTGGTTGGATCTCCTTGCAGTCCAAGGGACTCTCAAGAGTCTTCTCCAACACCATAGTTCAAAAGCATCAATTCTTCGGTGCTCAGCTTTCTTTATGGTCCAACTCTCACATCCATATATGACTACTGGAGAAACACTTTAGCTTATCCCACTCCTAGCTGTAGGGGACTTCTAATCTGTTATCTCTATAGATTTGCCTATTTTGGAAATTTCCTGTAAATAGAATTATGCAGCATGTTTTTATTGAGCAAAATATTTTCAAGATGCATCCGTTCATATATCAGTACTTCATTCTTCTTATGGCTAAATACTATTTGTGTGGATATACCACATTTTCATTATTTATTTAATAGTTGATGACTATTTGGGTTGTTTCCACATTTGAGCTATTATAAATAATGTTGCTCTGAGCAGTGCTATACAAATTTATGTGTGAATATATATTTTCAGTTATATTGGGTGCAAATTCATTTTGATTTGATCCTACTACATGTTTTTTTTAGAGTCATTACACTAGTTTCTGTTCTCACCAACTAGATGAGACTTTCTATTACTATACATTTTCACCAGCACTTAGTGTTCTGAGGCTAAAATTTCACTTAGCTCAGTGACTGTGTAGTAATATTTTATAAATTTGTTTTTTATTTCAGTGATATCTAAAGAAGCTGAGCACTTTCAATTTATATATAGGCTGTCCGGATTTTCTCTTTAGTGAAGTGCATATTCATTTCTTTTGCCAATTTTTTTTACTGTGTGTTTTTGACTTGTCAATTTTTTTTAACCTATTTGGAAACTAATTCTTTGCTCATGATACGTGTTAAAATATTATTTTCCTTCTGTGGTTTGTCTTTTTACCCTCCTTTGAGTATTAATGTCATTCATTTAAATTACTTTAGCAAATTATTTTCTGTGGTTATTATTTCTTGTGCTTTATTAGATAAATTCAAGTATACAAAATGAAGGGTTTTTTCCGATATCACCCTTTAAGTTTTTATATTTTTTTTTCTATATTTACACTTATTTTTATGTAGGGTAAAAGTAGTGATCATTTTTTTTTCACCAATATGTATAATGATTCCATTGACATATTCATTTCCCACTGAGTTGTACTGCCCCTTATATTATATATTTACTGCCCTTTTAAGCATAGCTGTTTCAATATTGTAATTCTCTTATACATGTCTGTGTGTTTATACTTGTAGCAACATCACGCTTCCATAATATATCTTGAGACCCTACAGAGCAATTTCTCTCATCTTACAATTCTTTTTTAAGCAATACTTAACCGATTTTTTGACCCTTTGTAGATTTATGAAATTGTTTTGCCAACTAGCAAATTGTTCAGAAAGAATCTTTGAATTTTTATTAAGATTACATTCAATTCACACATTATTTTGGAAAGAATATAAATTGTTGGGGTTCTCCAGTTCATGAATACTTTGTTTCCGTATATTGATTCATCTTTAATCATAAAAATGATTTTTCTATTTTTATGGATTGTTTTGAAACTTTATGAAATAAATACCAAGCTACATCTCAAATTTTATGCTCCTAAAATATTAGCTTTTCCAAATATAATATCTGACATATTAACACTGCTTGATTTTAAAATATTGCTGGTGTTTGTGGCTATAATTTGTATATTTTTCGTATCCAGAAACCTTTTTAGATACTTCTTTGAATTTGAAAGTTATTCTTTAGACTATTTGATATTCTACCACATACAAATGTATATAACAAATATATATTAATTCAGTGATGAAGTATCCTAAGTTGTCCTTCTGATACTTTATTGCCTAGATTCTGCAATGTTTATTTTTCTTTATGCCACACATAACAATTATATGATGTTCTTTAGCAAAAATTATTTTAAAGTACAAATCATTATATATATGTGTGTGTGTGTATAAACAGTTACAAATAATAACACTATTTTTTGTTATTTTTCTAACTTGTACTGTATTTTTTAAATTATTCTTTGCCTTATGGTACTGGCTAGATGCTTTATTGCAAAGATAATTAAAAGCTATAATGATGAACAAAGTGTAGGCTTGCAACTGGCATACCATCATTTCTGTCTTTTTCTGTTGGTTACAAGTCACATGGCCAAATTTGAGATCAAAGTACAAAGAAATAAATTCCATTTATTTTTTAATGGGGAGGACTGCTACAGAAAAATTTCAGAAGGAAGAATTATGGCCATTAATGCAGTTTCCAATAGTATGTCTTTTTGCCAAATTTTTGAAGATTACTTTTTTCCATGATTCACCATATAGAGGTTGTGGTTTTATTAGTCCATAGTTTTACTCGATAGGTTATTATTACACACTTATTTCGTAGAAGCAATTCCTGAAGCAAAAGTTTGACATTCAGAATATCCTCAATTGTCAATGCATGGAGGAGAGTGGGCAGAAACAGGATTGAATAGAAGTGAACATCAAACTGCAATGTGACCCAACCTTGGGTGACTCAGGAGAGTCCCCTGCAGAGACATGTCCTATTAAAGTTGTCTCACATAAAGCTCAGTGTCCAAAATGTATTCCCCTACTGTGATCAGTCACTGGATATGGACTTTTCTAGAGAAGCTGTTCCCTTGGGTGAGGCAGCTCGCTGTATTAGAGCAGACTGAAGAGTTAGAATTAAAGGCAACCTGCTGACAGCATTTCCAGTTCTGGGGGCAGTATGTGCTTCCTTAAAAGGGAACTGAGAAAAACATTAAATATCATCAAATTTTTCTTTAACAATAATACATTTCATCAGTTGAGTTTAGTTCAGTTCAGTCGCTCAGTGTGTCTGACTCTGCAACCCCATGAATCACAGCACGCCAGGCCTCCCTGTCCATCACCAACTCCCGGAGTTCACTCAGACTCATGTCCATCAAGTCAGTGATGCCATCCAGCCATCTCATCCTCTGTCGTCCCCTTCTCCTCCTGCCCCCAATCCCTCCCAGCATTAGAGTCTTTTCCAAAGAGTCAACTCTTTACCTGAGGTGGCCAAAGTACTGGAGTTTCAGCTTCAGCATCATTCCTTCCAAAGAAATCCCAGGGCTGATCTTCTTCAAAATGGACTGGTTGGACCTCTTTGCAGTCCAAGGGACTCTCAAGAGTCTTCTCCAACACCACAATTCAAAAGCATCAATCCTTCAGCACTCAGTTTTCTTCACAGTCCAACTCTCACATCCATACATGACCACTGGAAAAACCATAGTCTTGACTAGACGGACCTTTGTTGGCAAAGTAATGTCTCTGCTTTTTAATATGCTGTCTACGTTGGTCATAACTTTTCTTCCAAGGAGTAAATTATTAGAAAATCATAGTTTTTCCACTTTAATCTGTTAATGCAGTGAATTGAATATTTTCTAGAATGCATCGAACCTTGAATTCTTGATACTGAATCAGATTTTTTTCACATTTGTATCTTTGAACTACATTCTGGATAATTTCTTTTCCATCTGCCATTTACCCAATGGTTCTCAATCATGTATTAGCTGCTATTAAGCATATCAAATACATGATTAACTTTGATTACTATCATTTTTACATATAGGATGAAAGGTTTCTCGGTAGTTTATTTTTTCATTTAAGCATTTTCCTTGCTTAAACTGCTCAATACTGTGAATTCCTTTTTAACCTTTGGAAGTAGGAAGCATGTAGATTTATTACTCTGTTGTTCAATCACTAAGTCGTGTCCAACTGTTTGCGACTCCAAGGACCACAGCATGCCAGGCTTCCCTGTCCTTCATTATCTCCTAGAGTTTGCTCAGATTCATGCTCATTGAGTTGGTGATGATATCTAACCATTTCATCCTCTGCCAACTCTCTTCTCTTTTTGCTTTCAATCTTTCCCAGTATCAGGGTCTATTCCAGTGACTTGACTCTTCACATCAGGTGGCCAAAGTGTTGAAGTTTCAACATCAGTCCTTCCAATGAATATTCAAGGTTGATTTCCTTTAAGATTAACTGTTGATCTCCTTGTAGTCCAGTGAACTCTTAAGCATCACAATTCTTCAGCATTCAGCATTCTTTATGGTCCAGCTCTCACATCCATATGTTACTACTGGAACAAACATAAATTTGACTCTATGGACTTTCATCAGTAAAGTGATGTCTTTGCTTTTAGATATGCTGTCTAGGTTTGTCATAGGTTTTCTTCCAAGGAGCAACCGTCCTTTAATTTCATGTCTGAAGTCACTGTTCACAGTGATTTTGGAGTCCAAGAAAATAAAATCTGTCACTGCTTCCACTTTTCTTTTTTTCTCCTTCTTTTTGCCATGAAATGATGGGACCAGATGCCATGATCTTAGTTTTTGAATGTTGACTTTTAAACCAGCTTTTTCACTCTTATCTATCACCCTCATCTAGAGGCTCTTTAATTCCTCTTCACTTTCTGCAATTAAGTGGTGTCATTCATTACTGGATCCCTCTTATTCTGTGAATTTACTTCTTTAACCCCTAACTTTATGCAGCAGAAAGCACTTTATTAGGCTTCTTGCTTGGCTGGACCTGTATCTTCACTTCTATCTCCCCACTTCTAGTTCCCTGCACACAATTCTGTCAAATATAAAGTTGAGATTCATTGGTTGGACAAATGCTCACATGAAAAAACAAGTTTAATTTTTCTCCTCAACATTTGGGGTATTATTTTTCTTTGACCTTAGACTGGTGTTTCTTATCTTATTAGCTCTTTATTACTCTTTAATTTAAATATATAATCTGCATTTTCAGTTGTCTTTAATGAGAGGATTTGTTTAAGATAGACTTTCCAGCCATATTACTGGAAATAGAGGTCAAATTTAGATATTAAAAGTGTGACCTAAGGATGATAAAACACAAATTCTGTGAAAATAAACTAGGAAAAAAAACACAGCAAGCTCCTGTATTAAACTCCCTGTGACTGGGAAAACCAATAAATTAGCATTATATATGAGCTGCTCAGTAGTTTCATCTAGATGCAAATATGTATACTTAGGGTAAACGTAATTTCATATCCCGGGTCAAAAAGTTTGAAAGTCATTGCAATAGATTGAGGAAACAGAGTGAATAATAAAAATCCATTTCCCATGTCTTGAAGGAAGACAACAGTTCTTCTATCTCATTTGAAACTATGGAGAGTAAACTAGTCTGCATTATGGGGAGTAAAGTAGTCTGCATTTAAAATATAACAAGTCTATCTACTATTTAGAATACTGCTACTGCTGCTGCTAAGTCGCTTCAGTCGTGTCCGACTCTGTGCGACCCCATAGACGGCAGCCCACCAGGCTCCCCGGTCCCTGGGATTCTCCAGGCAAGAACACCGGATTGGGTTGCCATTTCCTTCTCCAGTGCATGAAAGTGAAAAGTGAAAGTGAAATCGTTCAGTTGTGTCCGACTCTTAGTGACCCCATGGACTGCAGCCTACCAGGCTCCTCCATCCATGGGATTTTCCAGGCAAGAGTACTGGAGTGAGGTGCCATTGCCTTCTCTGACTATTTAGAATAGTTGTAGAGAAATACGATATACCATGGGATTGTCTAATCAAGTAGTAAGGGTTTAGATTTTAAATGTGTAAATCACCTTTGCTGTCTATCTTTTCTTGATTTTTTACCTCTGTCACTAAGTAAACAGAAAGGTTATGAAAAATTTAAATATGCAAATTTACATATTGAAAAACTCAAAGCAAACTAAAAAGAAAAAATAATAACTTTAATTTTTGAGAAAGTTATAAAATAAGTGGGCTCATCAGAATATTTTTGTACTTGGGAAATTTAAGCAAACTATCTCCTGTTTCTATAATTAAATGACAAATTATTATAGTTGATAAGATTATACACTATAGCTAACATTTTTGAGTCTCAGGATTTTTTTTAATTTTGATATAAATGTACTTTACAAGAGTCAGAAACAGATACTTATATTCTCACAGTGATAGATATGATATATTCTGTTATTTCACATCAGTAGCCTGAAAAGTGCTAGGTACAGGAATTTTTGATTTATTCAATGTAAGTAATGACTTTTACTGATTGTTCTGCATCCATCCAGTGTTTTGAACTACATTATATTTATATAGCATATATAAGCACAGTTCATAAATTGTCAGCAGAAATACATCTTGCAATTAGTTTGCTTTACAGAGGTGACCTCATCAGAATTACCTGGAGAATGCCATCTAACATTGACAGCATTCTCTTAAAGACAGAAAGCTGTCAGGATTTCCATTAAATTTATATTCCCAGAGGTTTGTAACTCTGCTTCTAAAAATGCCAAAGGCATTAACTTAGAATGGAAGGTGTTAGTGAGGTAGTTTAATTTAAAAGGAAGATTGTTTGTAAACTGTGAAAATGTCCTTCAAGTTTAAAAAGGCAGCCAGGCTCTTATAAATGTGTACATAGGGAAGCATTTGTGTTAGTACCATCTTGGTGCTCCTAGCAATCCTGCTGATCCTAAAACCAGAGAAAGATAATGATATAACTGCAGTTGACTGGATATTTCATGGGGTTCAGCCAGTCACTATTGTGTCCTTAGCTGTTCATGCACAGGTTCAGTAAGGTGTTTTTTTGTTTTTTTTGTTTTTTTTTTTCATTGTAAGAATATCCCAAATCAGGATACCAGAGTGGTTTTGCAGAATCTGAGATGGGACTTATCCTTTAAGAATGAATGGCATAGCTTCACTGAAGCAGAAAGGAAAAGAAGGTTGCCAGGGTCTGGGGTGTGGGGGAGGGACATGGGAATATAGTGATTAGAAAGTACAGACTTTGTTATAAGATGAGTAATTTCTGAAAATCTAATATAACACACTGACCATAGCTAGTAATGCTGTATTGTATACTTAAAATTTGCTAATAGAGCAGATCTTAAATATTCTCTCTCTCTCTCTCTTTCTCTCTCTCTCTCACTCACACACACATACACATATAAGATAGAGATGAAAGAAAAAAAAATGTATGGCATGGCTTTTAATCTTTTAGTCCTAAATCTGACACTTACTGTCAGCTGGTGGAAATCAAATTAATGTGATCATTAATTACTCAAATTATAAAGCAAGAATAATGATAATGCCTTGCCAAAGATACATACACTGGGTTCTGAGAAATAAGAAATAAGGCATGTAAAATTTACAAACTGGAAAGGGCAATGTTAACGTTATGACTCAGAGAACTTCCAGCAAGGTGCCTCAACATAGGTTTCTTTTGCCTAAGTGGGAGGTAGGCTCAGGCACTGATTTGTTGGAGTTTGGTGATATCCGTTGTGAGTAGCCCAAAACATTGCCCTTATTCTGGTCACCATAATTGCAAGATGGAGAGGTTTTTGTCCATTGGTGAATGTTTCTTTCAGAGACACTAAGGTCCACACTAATTAACATTTCAACAATAAAAGTCATTTGGAGGTATCTGGCTAAAATATAGTCACAGTGAGGAGATTTACCCTCCTGATTCCAGGAACCAAATAAAAGAAAAGAAAAAACCTCACACACAGAAGAATGGTTTTCAAGATAATAGACATCAGTTAATGAAGGACAGTGAGTCCACAGAGAATGGAAATAAACAGCTATACTGTTGGCCCAGTTTACTGACTTGAAAGGACTCCTGGGCCACAGTGCAAAATGAGGAACAAAGGCAGAACCTGATAGTCTCCCTGAGTTAAGGAGAAGAAACTGAGATTTGGGGGAAAACAAAGCCGTTAGAGCCCACAAAACAGACTATAGGAAATAAGAGACCAAGAAGGAGAAGAGGCCCCCAAATCTGAGAAAACCCCCATTTAAGTGTTGAGAAGAATATTGACCCATGCATTTGTACAATGAAACTACACTGAAGAGCCATCCAAAAAGAATAGTAAGAACAATAGCCAGGAAGTTAAAAGATGCTTGCTCCTTGGGAGGAAAGCTGTGACAAGTCTAGACAGCATATTAAAAGGCAGAGAATTACTTGTGACAAAGGTGCATCTAGTCAAAGCTATAGTTTTTGTAGGAATCACATATGGATGTGCGAGTTGGACCATAAAGAAGGCTGAGCACCAAAGAATTGATGCTTTTGAATGGGGTGCTGGAAAAGAATCTTGAGTGTCTCTTAGACTTCAAGGAGATCAGTTACAGATCAATTACTTACAATATTCATAAATATTTTGCCTCTGTATTGGGGAATAAATTAGCTCTAGAAAAGAAATTCCTCATTATCTACTTAAGAAATTTTAGAAATAAAAAGCCAAAAGGATCAAACAGTTTCCAAGTACCTTTGCTGCTGCTGCTGCTGCTGCTAAGTCGCTTCAGTCGTGTTCGACTCTGTGTGACCCCATAGACGGCAGCCCGCCAGACTCCTCCATCCATGGGATTTTCCAGGCAAGAGAACTGGAGTGGGATGCCATTGCCTTCTCCGCCAAGTACCTTTAGTATTCCATAAAATAGTACTCAAGAATATTACAGAAAAAAAAAGTATAACCTTCAACCACAGTTACCAGACACATAGAGGACAGAAAATATAACTCATAATGAAAAAAAATTCAAAATTGACCCAGAACTTTCTCAAATGTTAGGATTAGCATGTGAAAGAAATAAAACAGCTATTAACAATTGTATTGCATATATTAAAAATTTTAAGTAGAGGAATGAAGGATATGAAACAAAATCACTAACTGCTAGAGATACTAATGCCAACAGCTAAGATGCAACTATGATAAATAGAATACATGGCAGACTTGATATTGCAGAAGAAAATGTTAGAAAATATGAAATTGAAAGCATAGCAAGAGAAATTCTAAAAATTAAAAAGATGTAAAAATCGATAAAATTGAAAAGAGCATAAGTGAAATAAAATTCTTAGAGAGGAGAGATTAATAGCAAAAATATTTGAAAAAATAATGTCAAGATTTCCCAAATATGATGACAACTATAAACCCACAAATCCAAGAAGTTCAACAAACCCCAAAGCAAATTTTGAGGTAAATTGCATCAAGGCATATAATAATCAAATGACGTAAAACTAGTGACACAGAAAAAATTTTTAGAGTGGCAAAAAAAGACACATTACATACAGAAGAACAAAGGTAAAAAAGAAAGATTTCTTGTCAGGATATTGTATCTCAGCGGATAATGGAGCAATGTATTTAAAGTGCTAAAAGAATAAATTTATCAACATAGAATTTTTATATATATATATATAATATCTTTATATAATGAAAGCAAAAAAATGACATTTTCAGAAATATAGAAGTTGAAAGAATCTGTCATTGTCAGGCCTGGTCTACAAGAAATGTTAAAGTAATCCTTCAGTCAAAAAGTGTACCAAAGTTAAACATGTTCCCCAAGAAGAAAAGTGTAGTAAGAAAATTGATAATGATGTATAGTTGTTAGCTATACATATATTTAAATCTCTTTAAAATGTGAATTACTGTTAAAAATAACAATGAATTTTACAGTTTATATATATATATATATATAATGTGTACAAGTGATAGCATAAAAATGGGAAAGGAAGAACATGGAATTATATTGTTGAAATGTTCTTATGCTACACATCTGATATAGTATCATTTGTATGTGAGGGGTGATAAGTTAAAGATACTATAAAATATAAAGTGCCATTCAAATGAAAGAAGGAAGTATGGACGATAAACCAACAATGAAAAATAGAATCATAAAATATACTGAATCCAAAAGACAGAAAAAAAGAACTATTTGGAACAAATAGAAAAACAATAGCAAACAGATACACTTAATCGTATCAATAGCATCAAATGTAATTGTTCTAAAACTGCTATTTATATGGAGAGATTGTCACACTGGACAAAAAAAAATTAAGAATACACTCTCTGTTGCTTTCAACATACACCTAAGATACAAAGAAACAGATTAAAAGTAAAATATGGGAAAGGTTATAGTACAATTTGACTAAACAAAAGAAAGCTGGAGTGGCTATATCAATATCAGATAAAATACATATCAGAACAAATAATCTTACCAGGGGATAAATGATTTCATAATGAAAAGATATATAAAGCTAATTTAAAATTGTAAATATCTATGCATTTATTAACAGACTATCAAAATATATGAAAGAAAAGTTAATAGAACTGTTAAAACGAAATGGACTATTCTACATTTACAGCAAGGGATTGCTATACCTTGTTTCCAATATTGGTAGAACAAGTGAATACAAAATCAGTAAAAATAGTGAATAATACTGAAATTGACCTAACTGACATTTATACACACCCAATAAACAGCAGAAAGATACCTTTGTTTTGTTTCTTCACAAATGTACATGGAACATTTGTCAATATAATAAATATATTTTAGGTCATAGAAAAAAATCTAGGTAATTTTAAAAATATTCCATTTAAATAATCTACAAAATAAATTCTATGACCACATGGGATTAAAATAAAAATCAATGGACATATCTTTGTTTGAGATATTTCCACTAAATATACCCAAATGATAGTAATTCAGTTCTCAATTTAGAACATACTTTCAACTGAATGAAAAATAACACAATATGTTAAAATTTGGGGCTGTTGTTAAAGCATGTGTTAAGAGAAATTTATAGGACAATATGGATAGTAAAAATGCACATAAGGATGCAACATCTCATCTCAATAACATCATCTATACCTTAGAAAATGCAAAAATAAAGTGCAAATGTAACCTAAAGTAAACAGAATGAAAATAATAAAAATCAGAGAAGAAATCAGTAAAAGAGAACTTGGAAAAAGAAAAACAAGACAAAAATTCACTTTTTTGAGATCACTAAAAGTCCAAGCTATCAAGAAAAAGTATGAAGACACAAATTACTACTCTGAGAAATGAAAGATATGATGACATCCCAAGATATTCTACAATCTAAAAAACATAGTAAATAATCATCATGAAAATTATAGTATTTAAAATTTTACCATTAAAATTTTTTTAAATGTTAGGGAAAGCATAATAATGCTAATTCCACACAAAATCTTCTAAAATTTTGCAGAAGAGTATTTCTCAATTAATTGTATTAGGTTTATGTTACCCTGATACCAAAAATCATAGAAATAAATTAGATTGAGAACAGCAAATTACTATTACTCCAGATAAATATAGATTTAAATATTATGAATAGTATTTTAGCTAATTAAATCTAATAATATGAATAATAATTTATCATAATCAGATAGGATTTATCCCAGGGATTTAAATTTGATTTAATCAAAGTGAATGTAATTTATCATATTAACAAAATAAACATGAAAACTATATGATAATATAGTTTTGAAGAGCCAGAAAAGAAAAACAATAAAATTCCAACACTAGTTTTCAATATAAAATATCAACAACCTAGACACAGAAAAGTACCCTCTCATCCTGATAAAGTATATCAATGAAAACCCTATAGCCAATGACAACTTAATGTTAAAGACTTCCTAATATCTCCAAGATCAGGAAGAAGACCAAGATCTTCTCTCTTTACTTCTACTCAATATTGTATTACAGATTGCACCTACTGCAATAAGAAAATTATACTGACTAGAAAAAAAGACATAAACGTTTGCTATTCAAGACTACTCAAAATTCAATGTAGAAATTTAATGGATTTTTTTAAATTTTATTTTATTTTTAAACTCTACATAATTGTATTAGTTTTGCCAAATATCAAAGTTAATCCGCCACAGGTATACATGTGTTCCCCATCCTGAACCCTCCTCCCTCCTCCCTCCCCATACCATCCCTCTGATTAAATCTCCATTAAACCCTACAACTATTAAGTTAATTTAGCAAGGTACTAGTATCAAAATAAAAACTAAGTATTTTATTTATTGTCAACTAAAAAAAATAGTCACAACCTAAAAGTTTAGAGTTATGTTTTATTTTGTAGGAAATTTTAGTATTTCCAGCCTGGAAGACTCAAGTGACCCAGAGAGAACTGCCTAGAGGAGGTGACAGATGAGGGTGTCAGGTTATATAGAAGCTTGCAACAAAGGCAGGTAGTCTGAACATCAAAAGTAATTTTGTGAATTAAAGAAAGCCAGATATCTTAAGAAATTTAGCATTTTTCTATGGGAAGATGCAAGAGTCTCAGACTAACTGAAATAATTCTTTTCATATACATCTCAGCTATCTGGAGCCAGTATCCTGTTTTTCCTCAGTACTCACTCCAGGGAGCAGCTGCAGCCTAATGGCTGCCAGATCACAGGTATTGCTCTCCTTCCTGGTTGCCCTGGAGGGCTGGAATTCCTGATGACTTTGACATCTTTGTTTCTTGATTTAGTAGTAAATACTCCACTTCTCAGGCTCCCCAGGTGGCTCTGGTTATAAAGAACCTACCTACCAATGCAGGAGATATAAGAGACACAGGTTTGATCCCTGGGTCAGGAAGACCCCTCGGAAGAGGGCATGGCAACCCACTCCAGTATTCTTACCTGGAGAAATCCATGGACAGAGGAGCCTGGTGGGCTACAGTCCACAGGGTCTCAAAGAGTTAGACAAGACTGAAGCTATTTAGCACGCACTCAAGCACACTCCATTTCTCAGTACTAATGAACAATCCAAAACTGAAATTAAAAAGAATACCATTTACAAGAAGAACAAATACATGATACACTTTGGATGTAAATATGAGGAAAGATGTGCTAAACCTATACATTTGAAAGTATAAAACATTGCTGAGAGAAATTAAATACAGCCTAAATAAATATAACTGTTGATGAGGCTGAAGGTTCTATGTTGGTAAGATATCAATTCTCCCCAAAGCAGTCTACAGCTACAGCAAACCTCAGTCTAAATCTGAGCAGGCTGCCCAGCAAGCATATGAAAAGATATTTAACATTACTAATTATAAGAGAAATGCAGATTAAAAACACAATGAGATTTTACTTTAAATCCATCAGAATAGCCACTATCAAAAGAGCTGAAAATAGCAAGCACTGGGGAGGATGTGAAGAAATTGGAAACTTCGCTTCCTATCAGCCATTATGGAAAAAAGTATAAGTTGGTGAAAATATTAAAAATAGAATTATCATGTGATCCAGCAATTCCACTTCTGGATATATTTCCAAAATAATTCAAAGCAGGATCTCTTAACTATTTGCATACTCATGTTCATTGGAGTCTTATTCACAATAGCCAAGAGGTAGAAGCAATTCCTATGTTCATCAGTGGATGAATGGATAGAGTAAATGTGGTATATACATACAATAGACTATTATGCAACATTTAAAAAGAGGTGTTACAACATGAAAGAACCTTGGGGATATTATGCTAAGTGGAATAAGCTAGTCATAAAAGGACAAGTACCATATAATGCTACTCATATAAAATACCTGAAGTAGTAAAAATTGTAAACGTAGAAGAAATGTGGTTGCCTAAGGCTGATGGAAGGAGGGAAAGAGGCAATTAGTATTTAATGGATATAGAGTGTTTTGCAAAATGAAAAGGATTTAGATATCATTTGCACAAAATGTGAAGATATTTAACACTACTAAGCTGTAAAATTAAAAATGGTTAAGACAGTAGGCTCAGTGTTATATGTTTTTACCATACACATACACACAAATCCTAGCAAGCTTTCTTATAGAACTTGAAGTTTATTGCAAAAATTCATATGGAAATGTAAATGACTTGGAATAGTGAAATCAACTTAATAGAATAACAAAGTTGGAGAACTAGAAAACTATGTGTATTCAAGGTAAAACTACCTAATTGTAAGACTTATTATAAATCTCAGTCATCAAGGTAATGCAGTTTAATTCTGAAGTAAGATAAGTATTAATAAATTTATGTAGATATAGTCCAGAAAAATATACACATACATATGGGAAGCTGATTTTTGACAAAGGTACAATTCAGTGGACATAAGGTAGTTTTATTTTCAACAAATATCGCTAGAGTAATGAAAAGTTCATATGCAAAACAAGAGCTTTGAACATAACCACACTTTATACAAAACTTATTTAAAAATGAAAAGCAGACCCAAATGGAAAATCAAAACCTTTAATATTTTCAGAAGAAAATAAAAGATACTGTCTTTGTGATCCTGGATTCACTAATATTAAAAATATTTGCATGAAAAGTCAGCATTGGAATAATGAGTAAACAATCTACAATTGGGGAAAAATATTTGCAACCTTGTGTCTGCTCAAGAACTTGCATCATTAGTGCATAAAGAATCCTCAAAAATCAAAAACAAGAAAATAACTCAATAAAAATGGTCAAAAAGTCAAGAAGAGACATCTCCAAAGAAAATAAACAAATGCAAATACACAGTGCAAATAAACATTTGAAAAGATGATTAGTATGCTTAACTACAAATGAAATATTATTATTTCCTTTATTTTAATTTGATTTTGATTTCATTTTATTTTGATAATTTCCTTTATTTTTTAAAATTAAAACCATCAGAAAATATCATTATGTATTACAATAGCTAAATGAAAAAAATGGGCCATACCAAATATCTGGAGATGAGGAGGAACTGGCATTCTCACTTATTGATAATGAGACTATAACTGATATAATCACTTTGTAAAACCTTTTAGTGGTTTATTATAAAGTTCAGCCAGATATGCAGATGACACCACCCTTATGGCAGAAAGCAAAGAGGAACTAAAAAGCCTCTTGATGAAAGTGAAAGTGGAGAGTGAAAAAGTTGGCTTAAAGCTCAACATTCAGAAAACGAAGATCATGGCATCCGGTCCCATCACTTCATGGGAAATAGATGGGGAAACAGTGGAAACAGTGTCAGACTTTATTTTTCTGGGCTCCAAAATCAGTGCAGATGGTGATTGCAGCCATGAAATTAAAAGACGCTTACTCCTAGGAAGGAAAGTTATGACCAACCTAGATAGCATATTGAAAAGCAGACATTACTTTGCCAACAGAGGCCCATCTAGTCAAGGCTATGGTTTTTCCAATGGTCATGTATGGATATGAGAGTTGGACTGTGAAGAAAGCTGAGCTCTGAAGAATTGATGCTTTTGAACTGTGGTGTTGGAGAAGACTCTTGAGAGTCCCTTGGACTGCAAGGAGATCCAACCAGTCCATTCTTTTTTTTTTTTTTTTTTTCTCTTTTTTTTTTTTTTTTTTTTCTTTTTTTTTTTTTAATTTTCTATATTCCTCCCTCCTCCCTCCCCATACCATCCCTCTGGGCCGTCCCAGTGCACCAGCCCCAAGCATCCAGCATCATGCATCGAACCTGGACTGGCAACTCGTTTCCTACATGATATTTTACATGTTTCATTGCCATTCTCCCAAATCTTCCCACCCTCTCCCTCTCCCACAGAGTCCATAAGACTGTTCTATACATCAGTGTCTCTTTTGCTGTCTCGTACACCGGGTTATTGTTACCATCTTTCTAAATTCCATATATGTGCGTTAGTATACTGTATTTATGTTTTTCCTTCTGGCTTACTTCACTCTGTATAATAGGCTCCAGTTTCATCCACCTCATTAGAACTGATTCAAATGTATTCTTTTTAATGGCTGAGTAATACTCCATTGTGTATATGTACCACAGCTTTCTTATCCATTCATCTGCTGATGGACATGTAGGTTGCTTCCATGTCTTGGCTATTATAAACAGTGCTGCGATGAACATTGGGGTACACGTGTCTCTTTCCCTTCTGGTTTCCTCAGTGTGTATGCCCAGCAGTGGGGTTGCTGGATCATAAGGCAGTTCTATTTCCAGTTTTTTAAGGAATCTCCACACTGTTCTCCATAGTGGCTGTACTAGTTTGCATTCCCACCAACAGTGTAAGAGAGTTCCCTTTTCTCCACACCCTCTCCAGCATTTATTATTTGTAGACTTTTGGATCGCAGCCATTCTGACTGGTGTGAAATGGTACCTCATAGTGGTTTTGATTTGCATTTCTCTGATAATGAGTGATGTTGAGCATCTTTTCATGTGTTTGTTAGCCATCTGTATGTCTTTTTTGGAGAAATGTCTATTTAGTTCTTTGGCCCATTTTTTGATTGGGTCGTTTATTTTTCTGGAGTTGAGCTGTAGGAGTTGCTTGTATATTTTTGAGATTAGTTGTTTGTCGGTTGCTTCATTTGCTATTATTTTCTCCCATTCTGAAGGCTGACTTTTCACCTTGCTAATAGTTTCCTTTGATGTGCAGAAGCTTTTAAGGTTAATTAGGTCCCATTTGTTTATTTTTGCTTTTATTTCCAATATTCTGGGAGGTGGGTCATAGAGGATCCTGCTGTGATGTATGTCGGAGAGTGTTTTGCCTATGTTCTCCTCTAGGAGTTTTATAGTTTCTGGTCTTACGTTTAGATCTTTAATCCATTTTGAGTTTATTTTTGTGTATGGTGTTAGAAAGTGGTCCAGTTTCATTCTTTTACAAGTGGTTGACCAGATTTCCCAGCACCACTTGTTAAAGAGATTGTCTTTAATCCATTGTATATTCTTGCCTCCTTTGTCGAAGATAAGGTGTCCATATGTGTGTGGATTTATCTCTGGGCTTTCTATTTTATTCCATTGATCAATAATTCTGTCTTTGTGCCAGTACCATACTGTCTTGATAACTGTGGCTTTGTAGTAGAGCCTGAAGTCAGGTAGGTTGATTCCTCCAGTTCCATTCTTCTTTCTCAAGATCGCTTTGGCTATTCGAGGTTTTTTGTATTTCCATACAAATTGTGAAATTATTTGTTCTAGCTCTGTGAAGAATGCTGTTGGTAGCTTGATAGGGATTGCATTGAATCTATAAATTGCTTTGGGTAGTATACTCATTTTCACTATATTGATTCTTCCAATCCATGAACATGGTATATTTCTCCATCTATTAGTGTCCTCTTTGATTTCTTTCACCAGTGTTTTATAGTTTTCTATATATAGGTCTTTAGTTTCTTTAGGTAGATATATTCCTAAGTATTTTATTCTTTCCGTTGCAATGGTGAATGGAATTGTTTCCTTAATTTCTCTTTCTGTTTTCTCATTATTAGTGTATAGGAATGCCAGGGATTTCTGTGTGTTGATTTTATATCCTGCAACTTTACTGTAGTCATTGATTATTTCTAGTAATTTTCTGGTGGACTCTTTAGGGTTTTCTATGTAGAGGATCATGTCATCTGCAAATAGTGAGAGTTTTACTTCTTCTTTTCCAATTTGGATTCCTTTTATTTCTTTTTCTGCTCTGATTGCTGTGGCCAAAACTTCCAAAACTATGTTGAATAGTAATGGTGAAAGTGGGCACCCTTGTCTTGTTCCTGACTTTAGAGGAAATGCTTTCAATTTTTCACCATTGAGGATAATGTTTGCAGTGGGTTTGTCATATATAGCTTTTATTATGTTGAGGTATGTTCCTTCTATTCCTGCTTTCTGGAGAGTTTTTATCATAAATGGATGTTGAATTTTGTCAAAGGCTTTCTCTGCATCTATTGAGATAATCATATGGTTTTTATTTTTCAATTTGTTAATGTGGTGTATTACATTGATTGATTTACGGATATTGAAGAATCCTTGCATCCCTGGGATAAAGCCCACTTGATCATGGTGTATGATCTTTTTAATGTGTTGTTGGATTCTGATTGCTAGAATTTTGTTAAGGATTTTTGCATCTATGTTCATCAGTGATATTGGCCTGTAGTTTTCTTTTTTTGTGGGATCTTTGTCAAGTTTTGGTATTAGGGTGATGGTGGCCTCATAGAATGAGTTTGGGAGTTTACCTTCCTCTGCAATTTTCTGGAAGAGTTTGAGCAGGATAGGTGTTAGCTCTTCTCTAAATTTTTGGTAGAATTCAGCTGTGAAGCCGTCTGGACCGGGGCTTTTGTTTGCTGGAAGATTTTTGATTACAGTTTCAATTTCCATGCTTGTGATGGGTCTGTTAAGATTTTCTATTTCTTCCTGGTCCAGTTTTGGAAAGTTGTACTTTTCTAAGAATTTGTCCATTTCTTCCACGTTGTCCATTTTATTGGCATATAATTGTTGATAGTAGTCTCTTATGATCCTTTGTATTTCTGTGTTGTCTGTTGTGATCTCTCCATTTTCGTTTCTAATTTTGTTGATTTGATTTTTCTCCCTTTGTTTCTTGATGAGTCTGGCTAATGGTTTGTCAATTTTATTTATCCTTTCAAAGAACCAGCTTTTGGTTTTGTTGATTTTTGCTATGGTCTCTTTTGTTTCTTTTGCATTTATTTCTGCTCTAATTTTTAAGATTTCTTTCCTTCTACTAACCCTGGGGTTCTTCATTTCTTCCTTTTCTAGTTGCTTTAGGTGTAGAGTTAGGTTATTTATTTGACTTTTTTCTTGTTTCTTGAGGTATGCCTGTATTGCTATGAACTTTCCCCTTAGGACTGCTTTTACCGTGTCCCACAGGTTTTGGGTTGTTGTGTTTTCATTTTCATTCGTTTCTATGCAAATTTTGATTTCTTTTTTGATTTCTTCTGTGATTTGTTGGTTATTCAGCAGCGTGTTGTTCAGCCTCCATATGTTGGAATTTTTAATAGTTTTTCTCCTGTAATTGAGATCTAATCTTACTGCATTGTGGTCAGAAAAAATGCTTGGAATGATTTCTATTTTTTTGAATTTACCAAGGCTAGCTTTATGGCCCAGGATGTGATCTATCCTGGAGAAGGTTCCATGTGCGCTTGAGAAAAAGGTGAAATTCATTGTTTTGGGATGAAATGACCTATAGATATCAATTAGGTCTAACTGGTCTATTGTATCGTTTAAAGTTTGTGTTTCCTTGTTAATTTTCTGTTTAGTTGATCTATCCATAGGTGTAAGTGGGGTATTAAAGTCTCCCACTATTATTGTGTTATTGTTAATTTCTCCTTTCATACTTGTTAGCATTTGTCTTATGTACTGTGGTGCTCCCGTGTTGGGTGCATATATATTTATAATTGTTATATCTTCTTCTTGGACTGATCCTTTGATCATTATGTAGTGACCTTCTTTGTCTCTTTTCACAGCCTTTGTTTTAAAGTCTATTTTATCTGATATGAGTATTGCTACTCCTGCTTTCTTTTGGTCCCTATTTGCATGGAAAATCTTTTTCCAGCCCTTCACTTTCAGTCTGTATGTGTCCCCTGTTTTGAGGTGGGTCTCTTGTAGACAACATATGTAGGGGTCTTGTTTTTGTATCCATTCAGCCAGTCTTTGTCTTTTGGTTGGGGCATTCAACCCATTTACATTTAAGGTAATTACTGATAAGTGTGATCCCGTTGCCATTTACTTTATTGTTTTGGGTTCGAGTTTATACACCGTTTTTGTGTTTCCTGTCTAGAGAATATCCTTTAGTATTTGTTGGAGAGCTGGTTTGGTGGTGCAGAATTCTCTCAGCTTTTGCTTGTCTGAAAAGCTTTTGATTTCTCCTTCATACTTGAATGAGATCCTTGCTGGGTACAATAATCTGGGCTGTAGGTTATTTTCTTTCATCATTTTAAGTATGTCTTGCCATTCCCTCCTGGCTTGAAGAGTTTCTATTGAAAGATCAGCTGTTATCCTTATGGGAATTCCCTTGTGTGTTATTTGTTGTTTTTCCCTTGCTGCTTTTAATATTTGTTCTTTGTGTTTGATCTTTGTTAATTTGATTAATATGTGTCTTGGGGTGTTTCTCCTTGGGTTTATCCTGTTTGGTACTCTCTGGGTTTCTTGGACTTGGGTGATTATTTCCTTCCCCATTTTAGGGAAGTTTTCCACTATTATCTCCTCAAGTATTTTCTCATGGTCTTTCTTTTTGTCTTCTTCTTCTGGAACCCCTATGATTCGAATGTTGTAGCATTTAATATTGTCCTGGAGGTCTCTGAGATTGTCCTCATTTCTTTTAATTCGTTTTTCTTTTATCCTCTCTGATTCATTTATTTCTACCATTCTATCTTCTAATTCACTAATCCTGTCTTCTGCCTCTGTTATTCTACTATTTGTTGCCTCCAGAGTGTTTTTAATTTCACTTATTGCATTATTCATTATATATTGACTCTTTTTTATTTCTTCTAGGTCCTTGTTAAACCTTTCTTGCATCTTCTCAATCCTTGTCTCCAGGCTATTTATCTGTGATTCCATTTTAGTTTCAAGATTTTGGATCAATTTCACTATCATTATTCGGAATTCTTTATCAGGTAGATTCCCTATCTCTTCCTCTTTTGTTTGGTTTGGTGGGCATTTATCCTGTTCCTTTATCTGCTGAGTATTCCTCTGTCTCTTCATCTTGTTTAAATTGCTGAGTTTGGGGTGTCCTTTCTGTATTCTGGCAGTTTGTGGAGTTCTCTTTATTATGGCGTTTCCTCACTGTGTGTGGGTTTGTACAGGTGGCTTGTCAAGGTTTCCTGGTTAGGGAAGCTTGTGTCGGTGTTCTGGTGGGTGGAGCTGTATTTCTTCTCTCTTCTCCACTGGCCTCTGTCACATCTCCTTCAAAGCCACCAAGGGGCTGCTTCCCTATACCCGAGAGGACAAAGCTTCTTACAAGTGTCAATGTCTTCCTTCTCCAGGATCCTTAAGAGGTTCTGCTCCAGAAGGTGAGCCAGCATTTATATCCAAAGCTGAGTGTTATGAAGCCTCTTCTCCCCAGCTGACCACAAGGCAAAGCTTGAAGGGAGACTTGCTTCTTAAAGCGGCATCCATCAGCATGTGAGGTATAGATGGTAATAGATGGTAAAACACCAAAGCGCTGCCAGTATGGGAACTCAGCTCCAGGGGCCACCAGGTCAGTCTCTCTATTGCCCAATTCCAGCCCTCTGACCACGCTTTGGCAGCTACAGCCACGGAGTCAACCAGTCCATTCTGAAGGAGATCAGCCCTGGGATTTCTTTGGAAGGAATGATGCTAAAGCTGAAACTCCAGTACTTTGGCCACCTCATGCAAAGAGTTGACTCATTGGAAAAGACCCTGATGCTGGGAGGGATTGGGGGCAGGAGGAGAAGGGGACGACAGAGGATGAGATGGCTGGATGACATCGCCAACTCCATGGATATGAGTTTGGGTAAACTACGGGAGTTGGTGACAGACAGGGAGGCCTGGCGTGCTGCAGTTTATGGGGTCGCAAAGAGTCAGACACGACTGAGAGACTGAACTGAACTGAACTGAACTCATAAAGTTCAGCATGTTCCTGCCATATAAATCAAATATTCCATCTCTAGATATTTAGTTAAGAATAAAGAAAGCATATAGATATACAAAGACTTGCAAATGAATATTCATTTTCTCTGTTATACCCTTTAGCTGAAAACAGTCCAAATGTTCAACAGGTGATTGAAAAAATAAATAGTGGTATGTATATTTATAACAGAATACTGCTGCTGCTGCTGCTAAGTCACTTCAGTCATGTCCAACTCTGTGCGACCCCATAGATGGAAGCCCAACAGGCTCCCCCGTCCCTGGGATTCTCCAGGCAAGAATACTGGAGTGGGTTGCCATTTCAGCCACAAATGGTAATGAACTATTAATACATGCCACTGCCTTGATAAACTTCAGAATAATGAAACTGAATAAAAGAAGTTAGTTAAGAGAATACATACTCATTTCCATTTATTCTAGAAAATGCAAATCAAACTCTACTGACAGAAAGAGACATATGGTTGCCTAGAGACGAGGGCGTGTTTGATGGGTAGTTGAGAGAGATTACATAGTCATGAGGAAATATTTTGGGGTGATATATTCAATATCTTGATTTTAGTGATTGCTTCATGGGAATTTATATATGTCAAAATGTATCAAATTGTATGTCAGGGAGAAAACATTTTCCTCTACTCTTCCAGGTCCTTCTGGCTGGTTCAAGAACTAAATCATCATAAGAAAGGTTAATAGGAGAAAATCTAGCAAAAATTTAATGACATGTATATATGTGGGAGGAGAAGGCAATGGCAACCCACTCCAGTACTCTGGCCTGGAAAATACCATGGGCAGAAGAGCCTGGTAGGCTGCAGTCCATGGGGTAGAGAAGAGTCAGACATGACTGAAGCAACTTAGCATCAGCAGCATATATGTGGGAGAGATCCGGGAGAACTGAATACCTCACCAAAATGACTGAAGCCCTCACCTTAAATACCACCTTTAGCTAAAGATAAAAGAGGATGTTGAGGGTAGAGATTTAGGACTTCAAAAAGGAGGAAGACAGTTCCCATTGATGGAAAAGCAAATGTTTGGTAATACATGTTTTCTGGGTCACACAGAGAGAATGGGATGCGGAGTGAACTCTGATCCCTAGGCTCTACCCAATTTTCCCCACCACCTCTAGCCCATTGTCTTTGCAGATACCTCAGGAGATAGCTCAATTCTGAGAACTCTTTGTATAAATTATTCTGAGCACCTAAGTTCAGTTCAGTTCAGTTGCTCAGTCATGTCCGACTCTTTGTGACTCCACGAATTGCAGCACGCCAGGCCTCCCCGTCCCTCACCAACTCCCAGAGTTCACTCAAACTCATGTCCATTGAGTCAGTGAAGCCATCCAGCCATTTCATCCTCCGTCGTCCCCTTCTCCTCCTGCCTCCAATCCCTCCCAGCATTAGAGTCTTTTCCAATGAGTCAACTTTTTGCATCAGGTGGCCAAAATATTGGAGTTTTAGCTTCAGCATCAGTCCCTCCAATGAACACCCAGGACTGATCGCCTTTAGGATGAACTTGTTGGATCTCTTTGCAGTCCAAGGGACTCTCAAGAGTCTTCTCCAACACCACAGTTCAAAACCATCAATTCTTCAACACCTAAAGGGGAATTCAAAGTCTCCTCTCAATTCTTTGGGCCTTGATTATTTTCAGCTCAAAGTCATCATCATGCCAGAGACGTTTTGGGGTGGCACATTTCGCTCCCCTGTATATGCTTTAAATGTATATATTTGTTTTTGTCAATTATATTGCAAATAAATAATAATACAGCTCTTCCTGTCCCCACATAGTAACTCAGGAGAGTGAAACACAGTTTCACTTAGGAGAAACACTCACATAAGTGCTAGATCTGGCTCATATTTTGGATTTACTTTATTACTATTTGCTTGATTTTGGTGGTATTTTTTTTTCTCTTTTTCCTACCTCAAAGATGAACTGTAAGTTGAAGCATTCATGCATTTATCTTTGTTTTCTTCTTGTAAAGAAATTTAAATACTATTTCTGGGTAAATCACACTAGTCTATTATGAAATTTTGTGCTGTGTCTACATTGAATGTTTACTAGCTTTTGAAAGACTCTCAGCAAGTATTGTATGTGTGTGTTTCTATGTGATCATGCAATATCGTTTCAAAAGGCCAGAATAAAAAGTAGAAATAGGGAGAAGAAGGAAAAACATTTCCATAAGAAAAGTGCATTGGTTAGCTCAAGGTTTGAAAAAAGTTCAGGTAGAACCAGGTGTGGTCATGGCAACACAAAATTTTAAGAGAAACCTCCTTTTAATTTTATATAGAAAAGGGAAAAGAATCTGACACTTGTAGTTTGTTTCCTCTTGCTGCTTAGGAGAGAGATAAAAAAAAATCTGACTCTTGCCTCCGTTTGGAGACCCCTAGCCTTCCTGTGTGTTACCCTCTCAGTTTCATTAGTACCATTTTTCTAGATTCCATACACATATGTTAATGCACAATATTTATCTTTATCTTTCTGACTTACTTCACTCTGTGTAATAGGCTCTAGGTTCATCTATCGCATCAGGACGGACTTGAACGTGTTCTTTTTTATAGCTGAGTAATATTCCATTGTCTATATGCACCACAATCTCTGTATCTATACATCTGTCAATGGACATCTAGGTTGCTTCCATGTCTTAGTTATTGAAAAAAGTGCTGCAGCAAACATTGGGGCACATGCATCTCTTTCAGTTATGGTTTTCTCAGGGTATCTGTCCAGCAGAGGGATTGTTGGATCACATGGTAATTCTGTTCCTAGTTTTTAAATCAATCTCCATGGTGTTCTCCATAGTGGCTGTATCAATTTACACTCCCAGCAACAGAGCAAGAGGGTTTCTTTTCCCCACATCCTCTCTAGCATGTATTGTTGTAGATTTTTAACGATGGCCATTGTGACCGGTGTGAAGTGATACCTCACTGTAGTGTTTGTTTGCATTTTTCTAATAATGAGTGATGTAGAACATCTTTTCGTGTTGGTTGGCCATCTGTATATCTTCTTTGGAGAAATGTCTGTTTAAGTCTTCCACCATTTTTTGATTGAGTTGTTTCTCTGGTGTTGAGCTGCATGAGCTACCTGTATATTTTGGAGATTAATCCTTTGTCAGTTGTTTCATTTTCAGTTATTTTCTCCCATTCTGAGGATTGTCTTTTAATCTTGTTTATTGTTTCCTTTGCTGTGCAAAAGCTTTTTAGTTTAATTAAGTCCCATTTGTTTACTTTTGTTTTTATTTCCATTAGTCCAGGAGGTTGGTCAGAGGCTCTTGCTGTGATATATACCAAAGAGTGTACTGCCTATATTTTCCTCTAAGAGTTTTATATTTTCTGATATTACATTTAAATCTTCAACCCATTTTGAGTTTATTTTTGTGTATGGTATTTTCCCCATTTTTAACTGGTCTTTTATTGTTCAGTTTTAGGAGTTATTTCTATAAGTATATATTAATCACCTATCAGATATGCAACCTGCAAATATTTTCTCCCATTCTGTGTGATTTGCTGTTTAATAATTGGGTCACTTTCAGGCTTACTGTAAAGTTTGCCAAAATGCCTATTATTTTTTTTCTCCAAGCGTTGTCCTTTCTACAGTTCTTCTGGCTTTCAGACTTTTCTTCTTCATTCTTTTGTGTGCGTCAATGTAGTTCAGACTCAAATGAGTGGTGAAATTTTGCTACCCTTTGCTCACATCTGGTCATATAACAATAACATTGGACAGTACACTTATGATAGAAAAAAGAAAAAGAAGTCATATCTTTATAAATTTTATTTAAGAGCTCATAGTTGCTATTAGAACAATCTCATTCATTTTCTTCAGAATGTTTTTTGTCAATGCACTATTCTTTGCAAATGCAAAAATTTCATGAGCATATTTACTTGCATATTGTGTTTCATCAAAGCTGTTTTATAACATTTTTTCTGTAAAATTTTCTATGGCTTTCAATGGTTTCCTTAACCTATATTTTCTCTAAAACATTTTTTAGCACATTATTTGTTGAGCTATTTGTGTTCTCAGCCCCAGAATCTTGCTAGATATGAAGAAAAGAGCACAAAATGTAGTCTGTATTCTCAAGAAGTTACTGATCTTAAAAGAATTAGGGCATAATAAAATGGACATAGAATAAGCAAATAATATTTTTAAATGCCCACTGTTGTACACAGTATGGTGTATGGCAGAAGATGAAATTTGAGGATAAATCTATGATTGCAATCCTGACATTGTCTCTTATAATACATATACCCTTTGCATGGAACACTTTTGTTACCTTTATTGTATTCATGTATAAAGTGAAGTTAACATTTTCATAATAAAATTTGGGTTTTATTACAAAGAGAAATTGCAGTGCACTTCATCTATTACATGTAAGGCATTAATGATACCAAACTGAATTCCTTTCTCAATGATCATATTGAGTGGCTTTATTTAAATCCTTAAATGTTAACTTAATTGCATTATATCAAAAGTTTCTTCACTTAAATCAGAATCTTGAATCACTTTGATGAACTTAAGTCAATTTATTTCTATTATTATCACATTACTTTGTAAGTTTTAAAACATTTTTTAAAATTTTAGTATTTTAAAATTTTATTTTTTTCCTCATTATGATATTAACTCAGGAAATTATAAGAAACCTCAATATGTTATGAAAGTTATATTTTTCCTTTCTTAATAAGAGACAGAATTAGACTTGCCAGTTTTAAATTAACATACTTCTTTTTCTTTCATCAAATTGCTTCAATAAGTAAAAGTAATGTGACCTAGTTAAATATCCTTTTATCATTGAAAAATAGATATATATATAATGTCAGCTGTATTATTGGTTATTTAAAGTGCAAATAAATAAATGAAGGTTCTTTTGCCTGCAATCTAAATGTTCTTTTTTGAATTTATCATTACTTGTGATGTTAATTTATTTAAATTCTTATGGATCATATAACCTCAGTGAGAAATTTTTATTAGAAATATGATAATGGTATTGATCCATATTGGGATGTCAGGCTTGGAATCTCTTTTTTGGCTATGTCTAAATTTATGTATTATGCAAATGTCTAACTTGACTAAATATGTTTTTTGCTGCTTGAATTACATTAGCAATCATTCTTCTAGACATGGCCTCAGATTAAAGATGTGGAATCAGTCCAGCAGGTTTGATAAATTCTGTGTATTCTCACCATTAAGAGAGAAATGAATTGTCAGAAGTAGAATTAAATCTTATTCCAAAGTTTCCATTGGCCACATAAAAGTATTTGGAGGAGGAAGTATACTTTATAGCTTCATGACAGCTGCCTGTCTGTTTGTTTGTTGTTATTTTGGGATCAGTGCAAGAATTAAATGAACATTCCCTTGAAAATTTAATGTTGTTCCCCAAAACTTCTTCATACAGTATTGCCATTTTCTTGAATAATGCAATATCTCACATTTTCAATTTATTTACTCTGTGTTTACTCTATTTTTATTATGTTCGATGTATTAATGAAATGGCAGTATCATTGTATTTGTATTAAAATAGTGTCAGGCACTCTTTGCTGGCTAGCCACTTGTTACAGCTGGAAATAGTCTTTTGAAGTCCATGAGCTTGATATTCCATAATTATCTACATTTAACAATTAATTTGACTAAGAAATAAAATGCTTAAACTCAGGGACATAAATGCTTAAACCCACTATTGTTAAAATTATACTTCAGTGGCAATGTTATAGGGCTTCCCTGGTGGCTCATATGGTAAAGAATCTGCCTGCAATTCAAGAGACTCAGATTTGATCCCTGGATCAGGAAGATCCCCTGGAGAAGGCAATGTTAAAGATCAAATCAGGAAAAACTAGACTGGGATGTACAGGCTCACTGTCTGAGTCAAGGAGCAATGCCAAAGACAACTTGATTTTCACTCTTCATGAATAGGATGCCTGATAGATCTGAATAATAAGATCATTGCCAGCTCTTTCAGAAATTCTGAGCTTCAGCTTTCAGATATCACCTTTCTTATCTCACTGCACTTGTCAACAGGAAACATAGTCCTTTTCCATTTTCACCTCATGTTTGTCAGTAAGTTCATGATGAATGATTACATGCAACATGAACTGACCTGAGATTTGCATTCTACCTCAGTCAACTATCTTTTATCAGACAGCTACCAAACACCTTCACAGATAGCTTCATGTCTTACCTTTCCTGACTTTCCAGGCTGCAGATTTTTTACAGTTGAGAAATGAACACAGCATCTACTTCCCTCACAACATCTGTAAAATTGGCCCCTCTTAATGAGACTTACGGAGGCCTGTATATAACATAAATTAGTCACAAATCCCACACACACACACACACACACACACATATGCACTGTCAAGGATATTTAGACCCCTTTGATAAAGTTTCTTTCCTTTCTAGTTCTGTGCTTCTCTAATGCTCTAGTGTCTGATCCCTGGAAGAGTTATCCTTGCTCCTCTGATTAGTGGGGTGTTTCATTATCTTTCCTCTTTATGGAGTCAAGTCCCCTAATTCAAACTCCATACTCAATTTGCCAGTCCCCTCCAGGCTGCCATTACAGACTCAATAGACTGAGTTGATGCAACAACAGAAGTTTACTTTCTTACAGTTCTGCAGGCTAGAAGTCCAAAATCAAGACATCAGCATGGTTAGTTCCTGGTTAGTGCTGTGCCCTGGCATGTAGACTGCCGCTTCCTCACTTGTCCTCACGAGGTGAAGAGAGACAAAGCAAGCTCTTTGGTGTCTTTTTGGGAACAACACTAATCCCATAATGAGGATCCCACCTTTATGATCTCATCTAAACCAAACTATATCTCCAAACATCCTTACGTTGGGGATTAGGACTTCAGCATGATGTTGGAAGGGGACATTCCATAACACCAGCATGGATCTTTTCCTCTAGGATGGAAGTTGGAATGTCTATTCTCCTCAGGGTGAAAATAGTTCTATCCTGTTTAAAAAAGATACAACAGGTTCCCAATGGAGTCAGTTATGCTAAGCCCACATCACCAAACCAAGTCTTAACACCTAATTTACATTTTCAGTCTCTTCAGGAGTAGAATCTTAAACCAATCTGGAATTAATTGGTCAGTAGAGAAGTAACTGGCCTGATAGTCCCCTCAGAAAAGGTGACTTTGCCCGAAACAATTTGCTCTTTGCTAGTAACTCCTTTGTCTCACCCTCTCTGCCTATAAGTCTTTTATTTTGTACAGCTCTTCAGAGCATCTTTCTATCTCCTTTTTGGGACTATGCACAATTTAAAAAAGCCCATAAAATCTCTAAAACTTCCTCAGTTTATTTATTTATTTTTAAACAGTCCCTTGTGGTTGTGCTTACTCGCTCAGTCATGTCCAATTCTTTGCGACCCCTGGACTGCATCCTTCTAGGCTACTCTGTCCATGGGGATTCTCCTGGCAAGAATATCAGAGTGGGTTGCCAATGCTCTTCTCCAGGGGATCTTTCCAACCCAGGAATTGAACCCAGGTCTACTGCATTGCAAGCAGATTCTTTACTGACTGAGGCACCAGGGACAAGACCCTCTTTTAATTTGACCATCTTCTGCTCATAACTTCTGCCACTACAACTAGGATAACCTTTTAGAATATGTTTCTTTCTCATTGGCTCAATTTGCAAAGCCTGAGGCATTCAATTCAGAATACCAACGAGGGTTGAATTTCACACAAATGTTTTCCTCTATCTACTCTCAACTGTCATTGAGACAACTCCATTTTCAATTTTTGCCATTGTCCAGTGGCTACTTCAACTTTCCTATGGATAACTTCTGATAAAGGATACATAAATTACAAAGATAAAAATCTTCCTACAATGAAAGAAACCTTTATTTTGCAAAGCAATTTAAGTCTATTGTCTCAAAGCTCTGCTTTCAATAATAGAATCTTCAATTTATCTTTGAATAACAAAGAGGCCCATTAGAGTGATTTTTGTAAAAACAAAGCGATGATTTGATAAAACATAAATATAGCTCTCTGTTAGAAAAACAGAAAGACAGGTCAAAGCTTAATGCTTACTTCCCACTCCTTTCTAGGTTTTATGGTTTCCTAATGAGAGTGCTCATTATTAGAGACCTATTAAATCCCGTGGACAGAATTTGTCTTTAATTATTGCATATATATATTAATATTTTCTTTCTAGTGATAAAATGATATAAGATCACACATACTTTGTCTATTATTTAGTATAAGTATGTAGCAGGATAAAATTTTCTTCATGATTATTTCTTTTCCACTGAACATGTCTTCAACTCTGCCTTTTAAGCTTGTGATTTCTTCTCTTTCTCAGGTTTGTTGAATCAAAAAAGGCATTGATAACTAATATAAATAATCCTTTAATACCCATCATGTATATTATGCTGGCAAAACAATAGTATAGAAATTGTTACTCTCAATTAAACTTATTAACCAGGGGGGAGAGAGAGGAAGAGTGAGTGAGTGAGTGTGTGCATGCACATACACATGCGTGCTCAGTTCTTTCCAACTCTTTGAGACCCCAGGGATTGTAGCTGAACTGTAGCCCACCAGGCTCCTCTGCCCATAAAATTTTTAGGCAAGAACACTGGAGTGGGTTGCCACTTCCTCCTCCAAGTGATCTTCCTGACTCAGGGACTTAACCCTTGTCTCTTACATCTCCTGCATTGGGAGGCAGATTCTTTACTTCTACGCTGCCTGGGAAACCCCAATATTATGCTTAGAAAGCAGGAAATGATTCTCCTAGGATGACAGAAATAAAATGAGAAGAGCCTGCCAGCCATTTTTAAGTCAAAGCCCTGGGGAGGTAATCATACAGTTGCATAATGAGGTTAAACAGAAAGGGCAATTGTAAAGGTATCAAGTGGTTGTCTTGCTCTACCTGAAGTAGCTTCTGGGAGACGAATAAGGGCTGCCATAGCAACAACCACTGTGATTATGTCAGTTACAAAGAATATGAGAAATGAAGGAGTTTTTCCAGCCTAGAATGGAGAACAAAGAGAACCAGAGGTGAAGCGTCCCACATTCATCTATGTGAAGGTATTTCACATAGTCTTGTTATCATTTAAACACCCAACCCCATCAAGGTAGGTGTCAGGCAACTGGATAAAGTTCCAGTCACAACAAATGGCTTGAGATGAACTGGAGATAGAACCTAAAAGAACAAATAGCAGGAGAGGAGATTAATCAGAGATCGGATTGTACAATGTGACAACACAGGTAATTTTTAAATATTTAAGAATTACCAAAATACCAAGGGGAGACTACAAAAGGGGTTTACACACAAGTGTGACATAACCAGGTATCTATTTGCAGTTCATCCCTACTGACCGTATACACTATTAACAATGGAGAGTACAGAGCAGTACTTGTAACTAACAGTCAAAGAGAGTGTTAGAAGGTTATCTAGTCATTCCAGCAAGGAATAACAAAGCTTCTAATCAAGGACAACAGCAAATAGAAAGAAACAATAGGACTTTGGGTGTATCAGAAAGTCAAAGTGACAGGGTTTGATGAATAATTGGATATTGGGAGTTCAGTGAAATAAATTTTCAAAGGTGACTCCCAGGTTCTTCCATAAAGAATAGCATGTATAGTGGAAGAGAAAATGATTTAGGTGGAAAGTTTATAAATTTGGACACAGGGATTACACAGGGCCTTATGGTCTTGTACACACTTTGTCTTCCATACTGAAAGCAGATTAGAATTTTTAAAGCAAAAATTTTACTGCACAAGTAAAACACGTGTCTTAGGTCATTTTGGCTCTGAAAATAAATTACCATACGCTGAGTGGCTTAACAAATAAGAGAAATTTGTTTCTCACAGAGAGGTTAGGAAGCCCAATATCAGTGTGCTAGCAGAGTCAGTTTCTAGTGAGGCCTCACTTCCTGGTTCATAGATGACATCTTCCTGCTGGATCCTCACTTGACTGAAGAGATGAGGGAGTTTTCTAGTGTATCTTTTAAAAAGGCACTAACCCTATTCATGAGGGCTTCACTCTCATGAACTAATCACCTCTCAAAGGCTCCTCTACCTGCAAATATCTTCACACTAGAGCTGAGATTTCACCATGTGAATTTAGGTGGTGTGAGGACACGAACTTTCTGATTGTAGTGACAGACAAGGAAGACTTTATTCGTGGCGATAAAAGAGAAAGGTCAGAATGCAGCCTGAGCTTAACTCACTAAAACAAAGGGCTAGATGGTTTTTTAGGATATGTGGGTAGAGGATGAGGGTGGAGAATCACAGTCCACTTGCGTTTGTAATTGTCCTTACCCAAAGGAGGAGCTACCATTCTTACACCTTCATGACATAAAATAGTTTTACCACTTGGAGCAAGGTGCCCACTGAAGTTCGAAGTTAGGCTCCTATGCTTCGACAGAAACTGAAAGATGCTATCTTCCTGGAAAAGGATGGCTCCCAGTTCCTTGAAAATGACTTTCTTGGGTTGTAAGTCTGGCAACAGGCTTTAAAAAAAAAAATTATTGGAGTATAGTTCATATAAGAGGTTTTCCAGGTGACACAGTTAAGAAATTAATCCCCCTGCCAGTGCAAAAGACTCAAGAGACACTGGGCTTGATCCTGGGTGGGGAAAATCCCCTGGAGTAGGAAATGGCAACCCATTCCAATATTCTTGCCTGGAGAATCCCATGAACAGAGAAGCCTGGTGGGCTACAGTCCATGGGATCACAAAGAGTTGGACACGATTGTGCAACTCAGCATGCATGTATATCAGTTCAGTTCAGTCTCTCAGTCGTGTCTGACTCTTTGCGACCCCATGAATCGCAGCACGCCAGGCCTCCCTGTCCATCACCAACTCCCAGAGTTCACTCAGACTCATGTCCATCGAGTCTGTGATGCCATCCAGCCATCTCATCCTCTGTCGTCCCCTTTTCCTCCTGCCCCCAATCCTTCCCAGCGTCAGGGTCTTTTCCAATGAGTCAACTCTTTGCATGAGGTGGCCAAAGTACTGGAGTTTCAGCTTTAGCATCATTCCTTCCAAAGAAATCCCAGGGCTGATCTCCTTCAGAATGGACTGGTTGGATCTCCTTGCAGTCCAAGGGACTCTCAAGAGTCTTCTCCAACACCACAGTTCAAAAGCATCAATTCTTCGGTGCTCAGCCTTCTTCACATCCATACATGACCACTGGAAAAACCATAGCCTTGACTAGACGGACCTTTGTTGGCAAAGTAATGTCTCTGCTTTTGAATACGCTATCCAGGTTGGTCATAACTTTCCTTCCAAGGAGTAAGCGTCTTTTAATATGCATACTATACTCCTATTGAAACATTTTCCTTTTCTGCATGCTTGCAATATTAATATATAGGACTGGGGACTCTCTCATGCTAGATTTTATGCATGACACACACTTCAGAGCAATCCTTTCTTGTTATGAAGTCTTTGCATTTTTCTGCAGTATCTGCATTGTTAAGAGGTCTCCCTATCCACTTTTTCTTTAGAAATATATACTGGCAAAAACATACACATTACATATATTATATATACATATGTATATACACAATATACATGACAAATATATATTCATAATTATGAAGACATATATTTCATATATTTCAATTATTTCATAATTAAAATTAGCATTTAGCTTATAAATAAAAGAGAGCATGCATCTCCTATTGGTCAATGGAAGGCATATTGAATGTTCCAATAAGTGACAGAGGAATGAAAGAAAAGCTAGAATTTTATAAGGCAATATATACTTAAGATATATAATTTTAGGTGTAAATGTAACTAGCGCTACGTGTTTTTTTTTCCTAATCCATAAGGGGAAATAAATATGTTATTGGCATCAGGAAAGTAGAAATCACAGACTTTTTTGTATACTGTAAGATACAACCTTTGATAAGATCAAAGGTTGCAACACAATGCTATTTGATTTTATTTCAGATGCTCGACAGACATTTTTGTTTCATGAATATCGCATTGTATAGTGCAGATACAAAACATTTCCATGACCAAAACAAGTTCGATGAAAATTTACAGTCACATTAGCAGATGCAACGTAAACATAGGAGAACAAAGAGAGAATAAAACTGAAGTTTAATTGGATTCATAATGTGAAAGTAATTATCATTTAAACTTTGAAATTATTAAGAAATCATGGAGAAGAGATGTATTTATGGGGTTACATAAAACTGAAAATTTTCACAGTGAAATGTCACTGAAAAAATAGACTTGGAAATACCACTGATATTATTGTGTTAAAAAGTTTACATATGTACAAATTTATGGATAAATAATACATGTACATAAATATTTATACAAAGAAAATTATAATCTCATGATTGTAGTCAATTATGATCTCACATTTATAATAAGAAAAGTACCATAAATGTTATGAGAATTACAAAGAACAAATTAATGTAAAATGAACAAAGCCAATGCTTAGAGACAAATGTAAATTTAAACATGCATAATTGAGGGAGGATTTTAGCAATATTAGTCATCTGACCAATGGAAAAGTACTCAAGCATATGTAATTTAAAAACATAAATTCTACTCCTAGCAATTTACCTTTAGGAAATAATTTCATAAGTTATAAAATTGTATATGTACAAGAATGTTTATGACAGTATTTTTTACTGCAAATAATTGGGATTATTCTGCCTATGCAATAATTAGGAACTTGGAGATAAATTGTTTATGGAGGACATAAAGCAACATAATAAATAAAATCCAAAAGTCTGTATCTGCTGTGTTTACAACTGTGTAAAATTATGGGACTATATAAGCAACAATAGTAAGAGAACAGTGGGATAAAAAGGAATGTTCATAGATTAGTGGGATTTATAAAAAATAGATGATAATGATGATAATTGATACTATTTATTCTGACAATATTTGTTGAATGTTTAGGTTACTTCATGGTTGGCATAGTGCTAATTATTTTATATTCATTAGCTTAATTAATCCTTCTAACAACCTGAAGAAGTAGCTAATATCATTCTTCATTTTACACATGAGAAAACTGTGTCTCAGGTTCTGCTTCTTGTCCAGTGACATTCAGTGGAAAATTGCAGAGCTCAAGGTCTAACCCGGATCTCACTTGCTAGAACGTTGATTGTGAAATATAAGACAACAGACACAATGAAAAACGTCCCCTATCCAAGAACTTTGTTCCCAGCACATATACAAGGCTTATCTATACATGAAATACATTAATAAATTGATCTTTATTTCTATGTATCAAACTTGCTGTAACAGACTATTGTTTGTGTGCTCCAAAAATCCTTAGTAAATGTAAACACCAGTTGATGAAAAGCTTCATAATTTAAGTCTAAAACTTTGTGTCATTAGGCCTCTCATCTCTTCTCCAAACACAGTAAAATTTTAGGGAATATTTTAAAATTAGTCAATGTTGCCCAGAAAGAAAGATATAAAAATTTGTGGCATATGAGAACACCACTTGTGGGTTTTCAAAAGGGCATTACATAATCTGCAGGAAGTGAGCTCCCTGACTTACGAATGGATCTGACAGAGGTCAAATTACAGTTTACATGTCTGCCCCTCTTAAGAGAGGATTAACTCTTATAACATTAACTTCTCTTTATCATCCACAAGGATATGTCATTCCCTAATTGTTAATAGTGGAACCTTTCTCAACTAAGTCAAATACTACTTGAGAATAAGAATAAAACAGTAATTGCATTAGTTTTCTATCATTGCCATAACAAATCACTAGCAATTTAGCAACTTGGAAAACAAATTTATCTGACAGGGTCTGTAGCTCAGAAGTCCACATGGACTCAGCAAGTATCACAAGGCTGAAATCAAGCAGACAGCAAGGCTTTGTTTGTTACTGGAGTCAAAAGACAGTGAGTCACTCAGGTCTTGGTACAAATCATTTCCTCACAACTATAGGACCAAGGTCTCAATTTGCTTTTCTTACTGTTGCCCAAGGGTCATTATCAGCTTCTAGAGGCCACCTGCATTTTCTCGTACCTCGTTCCCTTCAATGCCATCAGTGTTAAGGTGAATCCTTTTCATGGTTCAAATTTGCCTCACCCCTCTCTCATCTCCCCTTTGCCTCTGTTCTCCTCTGAATTTATCTACCTCTATTGTTTCCATCTGTAAATGTTCATGTGATTGCTTTGGGCCTAGTAGATTATCCTGGATAAAATACTATCTTAAAATTAGCTAACTAGCAACTTGAATCCATCTGTACAGTGTCTACACAGCAGTACCTCAATCTGTTTTTGATTCAGTAACCAGGGGATGGAAATTTTGGAGTAACATCTTGTAGAATTCTGCCTACTACTGTAACCTAAAAGATTCATCCTGGTTCCTTTCTCTGTTGATAAATCTAAATCATATTTTTGGTTGAGCTAAGTTAAAACAATCTTTGAACTACACTAGAAATCTTAATACATGGTATCCAAAAATAGAAACATTTGAATTATTAAGCAGTTGAGAAAGTTTGATCACTTTCATTTGGAGTTCTAATTGCATTAGTATCTCCTGTTAAATCTTCAGTTACATGACTTGCATTTGTTCCATTGATCTCTAAATCTACAACAAAGACATCTCAAATTAAATATAGTGTTAGAAAGACCTTGACTATCTTAATTAAAAGGAAATTACAGAATTACTTGAGCCCTTCATTTAACAATGTTGTTCCCTTTTCCTCATCATAGATAGGTAATTGACTTTATATATATTTAACATAATCAAATAACTACTTAAATCTTCATCAGTGCCTAAGTGCACTCTTAACTGCTAGTGTTGATTTGGATGAATTGTATCATCTCCCCCTTTGAGAGAATACATTATCTCACAGGAACATACAAAAAAGGTATGAAAACACACCTGCCAGGACTAAGAGTATTTTGGCTTAAAATATCCACCTGTCCTATTTGCTATCTATTGCATGGACTGCAATGCTGGTCCTTGGTATGAATTTGTAGTTTGCTTTTCAATGTAGCAGAAATATCAAGTGAATTGAAGTCTCTATTCTATATAGGAAGGTCAGCCATAATGTTAATTTTCTGTGTCTCATTGCAGTGGCAACCCACTCCAGTACTCTTGCCTGGGAAGTCCCATGGATGAAGGAGCCTGGTAGGCTGCAGTCCATGGGGTCGCAAAGAGTCGGACGTGACTGAGCGACTTCCCTTTCACTTTTCACTTTCATGCATTGGAGAAGGAAATGGCAACCCACTACAGTGTTCTTGCCTGGAGAATCCCAGGGACCGGGGAGCCTTGTGGGCTGCTGTCTATGGGGTCGCACAGAGTCGGACACGACTGAAGCAACTTAGCAGCAGCAGTAGCAGCATTGCAGCACCTCTGCCTCTTCCCCACCCCATATACATTGTGGAAAAGGCCAAACAAGAATGACAATCTTTAATCACCATATTTTCATTCTAGCCTGTTTTCTTTAAAAGAATGATTAGAAGGCAAAATATAATTCCTCCCCTCCAAGACAATTATTAGTTTCATTAGTATACTCTAATGTGGTGTCATTTAAAAAACTGTATTCTCCCATGTTCAATCAGTAATGAATTCTAGAAAAAATGAGCTAAATTCATCAGCCTTGTTAATCCGCTAAAATCCTCTAAGACAGGCAGCAACACAGTTCTAAACTCTGTACTTACATTTTGATAGAAATATATTGTCAAGCTATAGATCTAATTTATAAAGTTTACAATGAATGCCTCCTTTTAAATCAACACAAATGGATAGTATGTGACTTTTTGACACAATCACTTCAGAAGCTGCAAACTCTGTCCTGGCCTCAGATGACTTTGTCAGCTTTATCCCTTGCTTCTATCATCTGTTATTATTTTGCCTTTTCTTACTGTTTGTGGGGTTCTCAAGGCAAGAATACTGAAGTGGTTTGCCATTCCCTTCTCCAGTAGAATAATTTCATAAGAATAATTCCAGAAAAAATGAAGAGATGGAGCCAAAGTAAAAACAATGCCCAGTTGTAGATGTGACTGGTGATGGAAGTAAAGTCCGATGCCATAAAAAACAATATTGCATAGGAACCTGGAATGCTAGATCCATGAATCAAGGCAAATTGGAAGTTGTCAAACAGGAGATGGCAAGAGTGAACATCAACATTTTAGGAATCAGCGAACTAAATGGACTGCAATGGATGAATTTAACTCAGATGACCATTATATCTACTATTGTGGGCAAGAATCCCTTAGTAAAATGGAGTAGTCCTCATACTCAACAAAAGAGTCAGAAATACAGTATTTGGATGCAATCTCAAAAATGACAGAATGATTTTCTGTTTGTTTCCAAGGAGAACCATTCAATATTACACTAATACAAGTCTATCCCCCAAAAGTAATGCTGAAGAAGCTGAAGTTGAACAGTTCTATGAAGACCTACAAGATCTTCTAAAACTAACAACCAGGGGACTGGAATGCAAAAGTAGGAAGTCAAGAGATACCTGGAGTAACAAACAAATTTGGCCTTGAAGTACAAAATGAAGCACGACAAAGGTTAACAGAGTTTTGCCAAGAGAACACATTGGTTGTAGCAAACACCCTCTTCCAACAACACAAGAGAAAACTCTACCTATGGACATTACCAGATGGTCAATACTGAAATCAAGTTGATTATATTCTTTGCAGCCAAAGATGGAGAAGCTCTATACAGTCAGCAAAAACAAGACTGGGAGCTGACTGTGGTTCAGATCATGAACTGCTTATTGCCAAATACAGACTTAAATTGAAGCAAGTAGGGAAAACCACTAGACCATTCACATATGACCTAAACCAAATCCTTTATGATTGTACAGTGGAAGTGACAAATAGATTCCGGGAATTAGATCTGATAGACAGAGTGCATGAAGAAGTATAGATGGAGGTTTGGAACATTGTACAGGAGGCAGTGACCAAGACCATCCCAAGAAAAAGAAATACAAACAGGCAAAATGGTTGTCTGAGGAGGCTTTATAAATAGCTGAGAAAAGAGAAGCTAAAGGCAAAGGAGAAAGGAGAGATATACCCATTTGAACACAGAGTTCCAAAGAATAGCAAGGAGAGATAAGAAAGTCTTCCTCAGTGATTAATACAAAGAAATAGAGGAAAACAGGAGAATGGGAAACACTAGAGATCACTTCAAGAAGATTAGATCTACCAAGGGAAAATTTCATGCAAAGATGGGCCCAATAAAGGACAGAAATGGTATGGACCAAACAGAAGCAGAAGTTATTAAGAAGAGCTGGCAATAATACACAGAATAACTATATAAAAAAGATCCTCATGACCCAGATAACCATGATGGTGTGATCACTCACATAGAGTCAGACATCCTGGAATGTGAAGTCATGGGGGCTTTAGGAAGCATCACTACAAACAAAGCTAGTGGAGGTGGTGGAATTCCTGTTGAGTGATTTCAAATCCTAAAACATGATGCTATGAAAGTGCTGCACTAAATTTGGAAAACTCAGCAGTGGCCATGGGTTGGAAAAGGTCAGTTTTCTTTCCAATCCAAAGAAAGGTGTGTCAAGGAATGTTCAAACTATCGTACAATTGCACTCATCTCACAGGCTAGCAAATAATGCTCAAAATTCTCCAAGCCAGGCTTCAACAGTATATGAAACCATGAACTTCCAGATGTTCAAGCTAGATTTAGAAAAGGCAGAGGAACCAGAGATCAAATTGTCAACATCCATTGGATCATCCAAAAAGCAAAAGAATTCCAAAAAAAATCTATTTCTGCTTTATTGACTGTGCCAAAGCCTTTGCATGTGTGGATCACAAAAAACTGTGGAAAATTCTGAAAGAGATGGGAATACCAGATCACCTGACCTGCCTCCTGAGAAATCTGTATGCAGGTCAAGAAGCAACAGTTAGAACTGGACAAGGAACAGATTAATTTCAAATCAGGAAAGAAGTACATCAAGGCTGTATATTGTCACCAAGCTTGTTTAGCTTATATGCAGAGTACATCATGTGAAATGCCAGGCTGGATGAAGCACAAGCTGGAATCAAGATTGCTGGGAAAAACATCAATAGCCTCAGATATGCAGATGACACCACCCTTATGGCAGAAAGCAAAGAAGAACTAATGAGCCTCTTGATGAAAGTGAAAGAGGAGAGTGAAAAAGCTGGCTCAACACTCAACATTCAAAAAACAAACATCATGGCATCTGGTCATATCACTTCATGGCAAATAGATAGGGAAACAATGGAAAGAGTGGGAGACTTTATTTTGGGGGGCTCCAAAATCACTGCAGATGGTGACTGAAGCCATGAAATTAAAAGACACTTACTCCTTGGAAGAAAAGTTATGACCAACCTAGACAGCAGATTAAAAAGCAGAGACATTACTTTGCCAACAAAGGTCCATCTAGTCAAACTATGGTTTTTCCAACAGTCATACATGGATGTGAAGGGTGGACTCTATAGCAAGCTGAGCACCAAATAATTGATGCTTTTGAGCTGTGGTGTTGGAGAAGACTCTTGAGAGTCCAAGGGAGATCAACCAATCCATCCTAAAGGAAGTCAGTCCTGAATATTCATTGGAAATACTGATGCTGAAGTTGAAACTCCAATACTTTGGCCACCTAATACAAAGAACTGACTCACTGGAACAAAATCTGATGCTAGGTTAGATTGAAGGCAGGAGGAGATGGGGACAATAGAGAATGAGATGGTTGATGGCATCACTGACTCAATGGACATGAGTTTGAGTAAACTCCAGGAGTTGATGATGGACAGGGAAGCCTGGTGTGCTGCAGTCCATGGGGTCACAAAGAATCAGACACGACTGAGCAACCAAACTGAACTGAATTGATATGGATGAAAGAAACACTATGTAACCTATAATGGACTATTTAAATATATTATACTTGGCCTTTTTCTTTAGATATTTTAGTGCACTCTGTTAAGTGTCTCTTCCCCACTTGATTGAAGTTATTAGAGGATTTTGACTGTGCCAGGCTTTGCCTATTTATCACCTAACCTCTGTAGGACTTTGCTTTTACATTTCCCTCCTACCTCTTCTCTAACTGTGGCACATCATCTCTACAGCCATCCAGAATTGCTTACACACATGCCTATGTTCTTATCTTAAAAAAAAAAGCAGCTTTTCTTTACCTATTTTAGCTACAACCATTTTTTCTCTTTACCATGACATCTCCCAGAAAATTGATCTAGATTTAATTTATTTAATTATTATTATTCTGATGGTTCTCTAAATATATTTTCATGCCAATAAACCCACATATGTTCCTTTTCATCTGTTAACAATGACCTTCATAGGTAGAGCAGCTAATTTCATACCTCTGTTGCCTTTAAAAGACTAGCATTTGGTCTGGCCAGCTCTTGATAATTTTGTACTCCCTGGCTTTCATAAAGTTGCAATATTTTAGTTCTCAAATATAATTAACAATTTGAGTATTTACTTATACCAAAACTTTCTCTGTCACTTCTATGATATTTCTATGTCCTCAGACTTGCCATGTAACTTAAATCATTTCTTTACCATTTTTTCATGCTTCATGTTACCTTCTACTTTGAATAATAAACTTGTTCTCATGTACAGAATACATGTGCAACATAAGTTATTATTTCAAATGTATTCAATGTATGATAAACCGGGAGGGAGAGCTCTTCCTTAGAGTTCAATGTTAATCAGTAAACTTAGAAGGAATAATATAGCTTGAAAATGGATGGATGTTAAAACCACTGGATCAAAGCTTAAAGAGGACCAGGATATTTATACCACCACAAGATATCTCACCATATGTTATTTATAAATTACAAACAAGAAGATGCTAACTTCTGAGTGGAGAAACCCAACAGACATCCTCTTAACCAACAATCAATGTTAACATCACAGTAACAGGACACAGTGGCATCGAGTGTTTCTTAACAGTAACAATAACCACCTATTATGTGATTTACTAATGATAATGGAAAATCTGAATCTAATCAGATGGAAAATTTGATAATCTCAAACAAGAAAATTTTACAGATCAACTGTTCTATTCTTTTCAAAGCTTCAATTTGTAACTGCTGCTGATGCTGCTAAGTCGCTTCAGTCGTGTCTAACTCTGTGTGACCCCAAGGACGGCAGCCCACCAGGCTCCCCCATCCCTGGGATTCTCTAGGCAAGAACACTGGAGTGGGTTGCTATTTCCTTCTCCAAAGCATGAAAGTGAAAAGTGAAAGTGAAGCTGCTCAGTCGTGTCTGACTCTAAGCGACTCCATGGACTGTAGCTTACCAGGAGTGCTGGTAGCTACCAGGAGTACTGGAGTGGGTTGCCATTGCCTTCTCCATCAATTCGTAACAGTTCTAGAGTAAATGAAACTAGAAATGACTTCCACGTTGAGACAAAATTAGCTGTAAAATATCACAGCATAACTATAGATTATGATATTAAGGAAATAAATTATGCAATGTGGGAGGAGCTTTCTTTAGAAAGTTTGATCAAGAATTCTCTCTTCAAAAATTTCATATGCATTGAGCTGGTTTGAGTGTAACCCAGACATGTGAAGAGTTTGCAGAAGAGCATCTAAGCAAATCCCAGGTGCTTTACCTTTTCAACTCTTTCCCCTCCCCTCATTTACTGCCTCTGTCATTTTATCCTTTCTAGACTTTCGTATGATTGGAATCATACAGTATGTAGCTTTTTTGACTGACTTCATTCACTTAGAAATATAGATTTATGATTCACCCAGGTTTTTTTTTTTTTTTTTCATGGCTGAATATGGCTCACTTTAGTCTTTTTTTTTTAATTTTATTTTTAAACTTTACAATATTGTATTGGTTTTGCCAAATATCGAAATGAATCTGCCACAGGTATACATGTGTTCCCCATCCTGAATAATATTTCATTATATAGATGTATCAGAGATTGTTCATCTATTGAAGGAAATCATAAAGTTGCTATAAAAGTTAACAGGCAGATGGACATATATTTTCAAATCAATTAGGTAAATATCTAAGAACATGATTACTGGACTCGCCAAGACTCTCAAACTGTTTTCCCAACTGGCTATACCATTAGTGATGGATGAGTTTCAGTTGCTTTTCAAAAGTAATGTTGATATTGTAAACTTAAAAAATTTCTTAGTATCATTTTAATAGATATGTTGTAATATCTCGTTGTTTTAGCCCCTTTTTGAAATAAGGCTTTTTTAGAAGCCAGCTGCACCATTTATTTTTGTATTGTCTATGGCTCTTTCCATGACATAATAGCAAAGCTTAATAATAGTGAGAGTTGCATATGATCCACAAAGACTAACTGGCCCCTTACAGAAAATTTTGCAGACTTTTGTCTTAAACTAATTATATAAAAAGTAATGCATTGAAAAATTAATTATATTTATTTCTAAAACTATTCTTTGCATTTTTAAATTATATACATTCTTATAGCTTCCAATAAAATAAAAATTTATACAATTAATTTTTTGAAAAAACCCTGAAAGTATAATGAATTACTGGAAACTTTCATAGAGAATATGCTACAGATAAAATTAACTCTCCTTTTTGTCCTGATAGATTTGGAAAACAAAAAATTAAGTGAATATAAATTTTAGGAAGGGATGTAGCATGAAGTTCTTAAAAGAAAATTAGAAAATGGAGGAACTAATATGTTTTAATTGTATTGATGACATATGCCAGATTTGTAAGTAATAACTCCATTTATTTTTAAAAGTAATCCCATAATACAGTTAGTATTGTGCTACTAATTATGAAAAAAGTGACAATCATAAATTTTTCCAAAAGTAGAGAATTACTAATAGATGGATAATCGAAAATTTGTCCATATGCCTAAATGATAATAAAATTCTCTGTGTTTTCAGCACTGCTCATTACAAAATATCACATCATCAGAAAAAAAAAATATCATCAAAGTCCTTCTTAATAATTAGCTGAATCTGCCACTAACAGGTGGTAATAATGATAACACTCTATCAAGGTCACTATTTCTCTTACCAAAATTTTGGGTGAGTTTGGGGAATGTTACTTAACATCTATGTAGATTGTTACTCCAGGTGTTTCTTGACTTCCTGCTTTTGCATTCCAGTCGCCTATAATGAAAAGGACATCTTTTTTGGTTGTTAGTTCTAGAAGGTCTTGTAGGTCTTCATAGAACTGTTCAGCTTCAGCTTCTTCAGCATTACTGGTCTTACTGGTCAGGGCATAGACTTGGATTACGGTGATATTGAATGGTTTGCCTTGGAAATGAACAGAGATCATTCTGTCATTTTTGAGATTGCATCCAAATATTGTATTTCGGACTCTTTTGTTGACCATGATGGCTACTTCATTTCTTCTAAGGAATTCTTGCCACAGTAGTAGATATAATGGTCATCTGAGTTAAATTCACCCACTCCAGTCCAGTTCGCTGATTACTGTCAACACTCACTCTTGTCATCTCCTGTTTGACCACTTGCAATTTACCTTGATTCATGGACCTAACCTTCCAGGTTCCTATGCAATATTGCTCTTTACAGTATCAGACCTTGCTTCCATCACCAGTCACATCCACAACTGGATGTTGCTTTTGCTTTGGCTCCATCCCTTCATTCTTTCTGGAGTTATTTCTCCACTGATCTCCAGTAGCATATTGGGCACCTACTGACCTGGGGAGTTCCCCTTTCAGTATCCTATCATTTTGCCTTTTCATACTGTTCATGGGGTTCTCAAGGCAAGAATACTGAAGTGGTTTGCCATTCCCTTCTCCAGTGAACCACATTTTGCCAGAACTCTCCACCATGACCCGCCCATCTTGGGTGGCCCTACACAGCATGGCTCATAGTTTTTTTGAGTTAGACAAGGCAGTGGTCCCTGTGATTAGATTGGTTAATTTTCTATGATTGTGGTTTTCATTCTGTCTGCCCTCTGATGGAGAAGGATAAGAGGCTTATGGAAGCTTCCTGATAGGAGAGACCAAGGGAGAAACTGACTGAGAGTCCCTTGGACTGCAAGGGGATCAAACGGTCCATCCTAAAGGAAATCAATCCTGGGTATTCACTGGAAGGACTGATGTTTAAGCTGAAACTCCAATACTTTGGCCACCTGATGTGAAGAGCTGACTCCTTTGAAAAAACCCTGATGCTGGGAAAGATTGAAGGCGGGAGGAGAAGGGGACGACAGAGGATGAGATGGTTGGATGGCAACACCTACTCAATGGACATGAGTTTGAGTAAACTCTGGGAGTTGGTGATGGATAGGGAGGCCTGGCGTCCTGCAGTCCATGGGGTCACAAAGAGTCAGACACGACTGAGCGACTGAACGGAACTGATGTAGATTGAATTTACCAAAAACTGCAATATTGAATTTTTGATGTTGTGAACATATATATGTGTGTGTATGATCTATATAGCTGGTATTTTTGGAAAAACAGAATGCTCAAGTAGCTTCCATATAGTGAGTTAAAGTGCCATAGCCATGAACTCAGGATAGAATATCTATTTTGAAAAACAAAATGTAGCCCTCTAAAAATATAAGTAGTGTGGCTTGGCCATGGACCTCTAGGGTATACAAAAGTTCCCATATTTAGCACCTGAGAACTTTGTTTATCTGGAGGAAAAACTTTAGATATACTGGCTTTAGAAATCAACATGGAAAACAGATATGTTTTTTATGTAGTAACTATATAAATGGTCATCAAGATTTAGAGTACCACAAATATTTAACTGTTCCAATTGTCACACTGGCCATTTAAGAGCCACATTAAAATGGGTTGAATAAATCAGAAATACAGGCAGCAGCAACCTTTCTTAACAGAAGACTGGCTTAACGAAGCTTACCACCAACATACCATCTGTTATACATCTCTTCTTAGATTAAGACACAATAGACTTAAGCATATGGACTGTAGGTTGTGAAGAAGAAAGGTTTTTGAACATATCAGCTTTCTTTTTTGGATTTCTGTTTTGTTTTGCTTTTAATTGTTGTGATTTGTTTTGTTTTTCAACAATGTATGTTTTCGTTCCTCTGGGGGCAATTTAAATATCATCCTGATTGAAGGCTAAATGGAACCACATTCCTTTTAAATGTTTTTTTTTTCCTAATTTAAGACTGGACGATAAATGTTAGAAGTAGCTAAAATTTGCAGACCCATTTTTCTGCCCCAAACTCTTCAGAGTGAAGTTTAATATGTTTATACCATTGCTATGGGAACAAACATTGTCCTCATTATTTTGTATCATTTCCCTATTCACCTAAGAGATCATAGATCCAAGCACACAGATGATCTCTTATACAGCCATACTGTATTGTCCTGCATGCAATAAAACAGCAGTAATAATGAAGATACTATCTAATATTCACTCTGTGTTTACTGTATGTTACATGTTGCTCTAAGTCCCCTATAACCATTAATTTTCTTAAACATATATGTTAGGCATTATTATTATAAGAACTTCATTTTATAAATGATCAATGGGAAGAAATAAAGACACTAGGTCTTTGAGCATGAAGATTAAAAAATACCCTGAAGTACTGAGATAAAACAAGTCAATTCATTTCAAAATAGCCTAAGATCAAAAAAAAAAAACTTCATGCCAATTTGAATAATAACATTTTGAGCTTCTATATAATAACTTGAGTTATTAAGTTTTTAAAAGTTGTACTGAAGCAAGTTGATTTACAGTGTGTTCATTTCTACTGTACAGCAAAGTGATTCAGTTATATATATATATTCTTTTATATATTCCTTTCCATTATGGTTTATCACAGAATATTGAATATAGTTCCTTGTGCTGTATAGTATGACCATGTTGTTTATCCATCCTATATATAATAGTTTGCATCTGCTAACCCCAAACTCTCCCTTCTCCACCCACCTTCCCCTTGGCAACCACAGTCTGTTGTCTATATCTGTTTTGTAGATACCTTCATTTGTGTTATATTTTAGATTCCACATGGAAGTGATATCACGTGGCATTTGCCTTTCTCTTTCTGACTTTCATTGCTTAGTATGATAATCTCTAGTTGCATCCATGTTGCTTCAAATGGCATATATTTCATTCTTTGTATTTCTGAGTAATATTCCATTCTCTGGAATATATATATACACATATACACACTAAATCTTCTTTATTCATCCTATTGATGGACATTGATGTTGTTTCCATGTCTTGGCTATTGTAAGTAGTGCTTCTATAAACACTAAGCTGCATGCATCTTTTTGAATTACAGTTTTGTCTGAATATATGCCCAGGAATGGGATTACTGGTTCATATGGCAAAATTTTATTACATTTTATTATCATATTTAACATGATGTTCCAATTTCAAATTAAGAACCATTATTACTTGATCTGATACTTAAATATTATACTTTTCTGTCCGTTATTGAGCTGGATGGAAGTTTAGTCACTCAGTCGTGTCCGACTCTTTGTGACCCCATAGACTGTAGCCCACCAGGCTCCTCTGCCCATGGGATTTTCCAGGCAAGAATACTGGAGTGGGTTGCCATTTCCTTCTCCGGAGGATCTTCCTGACTCAGGGGTTAAACCCAGGTCTCCCACATTGTAGGCAGATGCTTTACCATCGGAGCCACCAGGGAAGTTGAGCTAGATATTTGTATCCAAAATGAAGCTACATTTTATGGATCTATGTGAAAAGAAAGACTAGGGTGAAATTCATCACTGCACTCTTTAGTCTGTCCAGACAGGAAAAAATCAGCAGTTTGGTTACTGAATTGTTTCTTTCTTTCTCATCATTTTTTACCACAAACACAAGTGACTGCTTCTAAAGTATTCTTGTCAATATTTCCTATCATTTCTGATGCAAATCTGGTCATGACAGTTTCTTGTTACTAGTTTTATTTCTGCGTACCTAAACAGCTTTCACAAAGTTGATTCTGCCTATCAGTCAAATAGGACAAGAGAAAGACAAATTTCTGGAGACCCAGAACAGAAGAAGCGAGAGAATGAAAAAGTGAAAAAGACACGCAACATCAAATTCAAAAGACGTGGAAAGCTTTCTTGTTCACAACATCGATTCCTGTCTGTCAGATTTAAACTAGTGCCTCTGTCTAAAACACCTAACATGTAGAAAAGCCAACAGGACGGAAAAAGCAAAAGCATTAAAGCATGAGAATTTATATCACTATAAAGAATTTGAACACCCAAAATAGGCTCAAACCTTAGATTGGATCCAGGGGTCAGTTTTCTCATTTTTTAGTATTGGTGCTAAGAAACGGTTATTTAGTATCTGGACTTTGGTTTCTGCCTCTGGGAACTGAGAATGATAATTATATATGCCACATAAAATTTGCCATGCAGAATTTTTTCTTTGCAGTTTAATTGAGATATAATTGACACACAGCACTGAATAAGTTACTGTGTACAGTATAATGATTTGACTTAATCACACCATGACGTGATTACCAAAATAAGTGTAGTGAGCATCCATCATCTCATATAGATACAAAATAAAAGACAAACTTTTTGTCTTCTGATGAGAACTCTTATGATTTACTCCTTCCAAAACTTTGTAACATAGAGCACTGCTGATTGTAGTAATCATGTTGTACATTACATACTTAGTATATATTTATCTTATAATCGAAAGTTTGTGGCTTTTGAGTACCTTTATCCAATTTCCCTACCCCCACCTCCTGCCTCTGGTAAAATATATCTCTTCTATAAGTATGCTGTTCTTGAAGTATAAGTAGCCTACAATACTATGTTATTTCCTGGTTCACAACATAATGAGTCTATATTTCTGTACATTACAAAACAATCACCAAGATAAGTCTAGTTACCATCTGTCTTTATACAAAGATGTTGCAATATCACTGACTACCTTTCCCATTCTGTACACTTCATCCCTGTGACTCACTTGTTTTGTTACTGGAAGTTTGTACCTCTTGATTTCCCTAATCCCTTTCACTCACTGAGTACCCAATATAATCACAAGCCTTCTTAAAAGTCAAAGAGGGGAGCAGAAGAAGGGAATCAGATTGAGTTATGATCACAGAAGCATGTTCAGAGAGATGTAATGTTGACATTGAAGGTGGAGGAAGAAGACCACCCTCCAAGGAATGTAGCTGTCTGCTGGAAGCTGAAAAACACAGGGGAATAGAATCTCCTCTAGAGTCTCCAGTAAAGAAAGCCAGAACTGTTGATACTTTGAGTTTAGGTTGTTAACATTCCTAGATGGACTTCTGACATTGAGAACAGTATTCTCTCTGATTTAGAGAAGTTAGGAGGTTGCCCCAAGAGAGACCCATGGTGAATGAGGCAAGAAGTCTTATGGTTTAAAAAAAAAAAAAAAGAAGTCTTATGGTTTTACTACACAGTCTCTGACTTTGAGAAGGAAACTGCCATGTAAGTTAAATTAATTCATGCATACAGAATACTTAACAATATTTTTTACATTTAATAAGTACACGATAAATATCGATTAGCACATTATTTTGGAGGGGTTCAAAAATATTTTTGAAAGAAATGATGAGTCATTAGAGTGACAATGATGAAGCAGGGTATTTGAGTAAAAGAAATCTTATGTCTAACTCAGTATTTTTAATCTTATGGAATTTAAAAAAGTTTCTATAATTTCATTTAGACTTAGAATTAGTATAAATTAAAGATTTCACTTAAACAAGAATTTACATAAGTTACAACTGAAACTTTTAATTGAATTCATAAAATGTTTTGATACGATCACAAATTTAGTGTTCTCAAAGATTGAATGTAGAAAAAAATTTTAAACATTTATGCTTTAATAACTGCAAAAGTTTGATTCTTAAAAGACTTTAATTTAAATAGGATGCTTCTCTATTGGTAAGGTTTCAAATAAATAAATGACATATCAGTTATCTCCTCTTGTTTTCTACAGTGAAAGTCTGCATGAACATAGTTTCAAAGAGATCCTAAGAAAGTGGTAACAGCTATGAATATGCTAGTATACTTTGTATTTTACATTTTGTTTGTGGAAGAAGTATGTTCAGTTGCTAGGATTTCATACTTAAGGGCCAGATAGCATTAAATTTTGCCACTCAACAGCTCTGTCATTCACACTAAGGAATTTATTTAAGCCCTGAAAGGCTAATAAAAATGTAGATATCTAATAGCATCCAGATCAATGGATTGTTTGAGGATTGAATTATATAATTCAAAGAACGTGTCTAGATCACATCTGATTTATAATTATTTATTGTTGTTGTAACAGCTTAAACATTAAAAAGCCTTTTTTTCCTTTTTCAAGGAGAAGGAACATTATCTAATCAAAATATGGCTTCCTCTTGCCTGAAGGAGAATTAGAATTGATTTACTAAAAATGTAAAAGAGACTTAATATTAGAACTTTGACATCTAAATAGGGTGTTGCATCAAATTAATAAAGAAAAAGATTTGGCAAGAGAAAGTATCTTGTAATGCCTTTATTTTTTCTTTTATGACATCAAATACCCAGGTTTAAAGAGCTGTTCATTGAATTTTATCGGACAGAAGATAGAAGGAGTAAATTCTTCTTTTTCCAGTCTGGATTTTTGAAGAAGAGGAAATTGAAGGCAAATGTCTTCAGCTGCACTTCCATTGTGAAACTCTGGAAAGAGTTCACTTCCATATGTGTGTGGCTAGCCAGATTCATGCTGAGCACCCAGGGATAAATCCACAATGTGCCTAATGGTCCTCCCTAGGCTCCAGAAGCACCAGAGATGTATCACTGCCTAGCAATGGAGGGCATGGCGCAATCCAGACACACTGCCTCCTTCCTTCCCTCATTTCATGAAAGACATACCACCTCTTCTTCCTCTCCTATGTCCAGACGTCATCTGAAAGAGGACCAGTAGAGAGGGTGAAAGCTCAAAGACAGACAGAATATGGAGAACAGTGTGGAGATTCCTTAAAAAACTGGAAATAGAACTGCCTTATGATCCAGCAATCCCACTGCTGGGCATACACACTGAGGAAACCAGAAGGGAAAGAGACACGTGTACCCCAATGTTCATCACAGCGCTGTTTATAATAGCCAGGACATGGAAGCAACCTAGAGGTCCATCAGCAGATGAATGGATAAGAAAGCAGTGGTACATATACACAATGAAGTATTACTCAGCCATTAAAAAGAAAATATTTGCATCAGTTCTAATGAGGTGGATGAAACTGGAGCCTATTATACAGAGTGAAGTAAGCCAGAAAGAAAAACACCAATACAGTATACTAACGCATATATGTGGAATTTAGAAAGATGGTAACAATAACCCTGTGTACAAGACAGCAAAAGAGACACTGATGTATAGAACAGTCTTATGGACTCTGTGGGAGAGGGAGAGGGTGGGAAGATTTGGGAGAATGGCATTGAAACATGTAAAATATCATGTATGAAACGAGATGCCTGTCCAGGTTCGATGCACGATACTGGATGCTTGGGGCTAGTGCACTGGGACGACCCAGAGGGATGGTATGGGGAGGGAGGAGGGAGGAGGGTTCAGGATGGGGAACACATGTATACCTGCGGCGGATTCATGTTGATATTTGGCAAAACTAATACAATTATGTAAAGTTTAAAAAAAAAAAAAGAATATTTTGCTTATAGAGTGACAAAGTAGGGAAGTATAGAGAATAGTCTCCTGCTCAGCTGTGCAGATAATAGGAGAATAAGGGTAAAGTTAGGAAAATGAGACTTCATCCAGAGTAACTATGATGAACTTGCAATCTTGCTACCGGAGTTGTTTTGTTGTTTCCATTGAGGGTGCATGCGTGTATGTGTGTGTGTGTGTAAGCAGTACTTTTTCTTTTTTATTTCATTATATGTCTTAATTTTTCTTCCCCATTGCCTTTAAAGACTTCCTACTAAGTATTCCAATGATACGGATAAAGTTGGTATTTCCAATATTCTGTTATTGAAGTTTTAGATCCTTTTCATTATATTTTCTGTTAGAAATAATATTTCAGAGAATATCTTTGTAATTTACTTATGGTTGAGATTTTCTCAGACTAAAAATAATTTATTATTAAAAGAAAAAATTGTCTTAAACTTTGATATACTTTTGCAGAGTTGTTTCAGTTTGCATTCTACTTATATTGTTGCAAGCTACAATAAGTTTCATGTAAGGAATGCCATGATAAATATGCAGATACTACAACATAGCACTGTTTAAAAAAATTGTGAACAATTTTTCATAATGAGGTCTCTTGAGCAATTAAAACAGTGTCATATTTCAGGCATTAAGAAATAGAGACATGAAAAGGGGGTAGGAAAGGACCAAAATGGTCATATTTATTTTCGCAGTCTTTTCTAAGGCTAGAACACAAATAAACAACTAAACCTGCCTGTCACTGTGTATCTCAAGCATCGCTCTTCATTCTTTTGTACATAGATCCTCTTGTGAAGAAATCTCATTATTAAATTCTAAATCATCATATATTCTAAAATAATTCTGAATTCCAAGAAAAGCATCTAAAGTACAAATAAATATAAATTTTCTTTAGTGGTTTGAAAGTACAACTCTACTTGGATTTACATCCTCCAAAATCTGGTCCCACCACTTTTTTCTCATCTCATTTCTCAAAACTTAATATTTAACTCACATATTACTTCAGCCCACAATGCTCTTAGGCACTCAGTCACCCTCATTCCCTGTTCTCAGGCTGATCCCTTGGCACAGTCTAGAATTATGGCTCATCTTTTGTATAAGATATTCAGTTAATATTCTTCACATCTAATTTATCATAAAACAATTCTTACTAATCAAACAAGATGTTTAAATTATTACTTTTAAATTTTAGGAAAAATATAAAATTATCCAATGCTGGATAATTCATCTCTCTATCCATCAACCTACCTATCTATCCATCCATTAATTCATACATCTATCCATCAATACATATAATTTTGTTTTTCAGAATGATTATAGAACAGTATTAATTTACTTTTAAGTTAAGAAAAATGTTTTATTTGTGATATGTAACATCCATTGCTATTTAAGGAATGGAAATTAGTATTATATGCTGAAGACTTACTTTATGAGAGTGATTGAATTTATTTTCTAATTGGCTTACACATAATATATTTATATCATCTGTGATTAAAATATCTTATAAAAGCTCAATACATTTTAAAAGTTGTTATTAAGGCCTTGGTATTATTTCACTCAGGGTACTTGATTTTGCTACAGAAGTCAATAACTACTGGCTTGACAAAATACAAAAAGTGTTTTGCCTAGGGCATTGTTTTTTCTAACAGAAATAATATACCAAAAAATACAGATGCTTTATTTCTGAATCAGTGATGATCAGCAGATTGTGAGATAGCAAAAAATAAATTTGATTTTACTGAACCTGAAACTGAACTGACATGGCATATTTGAAATAGTCATTACTTTTCCATTATTACAATAACTCTGAAACAAGTTATAATTGTTTACCCAATCTGGTTGAAGTAAAAGTAACCATAAAGAAAACAAGGAAAAAACACTACAGATCAACACAGGTAACTGTAAAATATTTCTGTGAATGGGCATAACCTAATACTGCTCTGGTAAAGCCATTTTCTCTTAATAGGATGGATTTTCTCTTTTGGACTTTTGTTGCCATTTTCCTTCCTGCTGTAGGAAAGACTTTCTGGTGCCAAGGAACTGAACTCCTCACAAACATACTCAGTGACTCAAATGAGATAAAGGGAGATTATGACAAAGATTAAAGATGAACTCAGAGTACTCATATAGTTCTGAACCCTCAAGTGGCTCACAGTTGGGAGAATAGTGGATAAAATGGATCCTACAAAGGTATATGTTCAGGGTATATGAACTCTGTACATACAAGTTAATGAAACTTTTATGATATCAACTACTCAATCCTTCATGGCATCTTCCATATAATATTCTGCCAAAGAATGTCTCTTTTTATATTCCATAACTATTTTGCCAGATCTCAGGAAGAAGAAGGAGGGAGATAGGGAAAAAATATTCTGCCATATGTGATAATTCAAGTCTTCGTCAATAAACATTTCTCAAACATAGCTGTGAGCAAGGCATTGTTCCAGTAGTTATCAGTATTCAAATGATGTGTGAGACATGATTCCTGTCTGTAAAGAATTGACAGTGTTATAAATGATACTGATATATAATTTTAAGTCAGCAGAATGTCTAAAGGAGAAGGGAATTAACAGCTATGAGAATAGGAAGTGTTTGTATATAAAATGTATATAAAATGGCATCTGAGATAATCTTTTAAAGAAAGGGAAGGGAGCTAAAGGAGAGGGAGAAGGAGGTGAATGGTATAAAAATTAAATTTTACTTTCAAAATTTAAGGGGATACAAAGTGAGCAATGGAATGTGGAAATAAAATTGTGGATTGGACACAAGTAATTCTATGTGGCTGAATGGGATGTTTGAGCAACTATAGGTTTTTGTAATGACACGTAACTCTAAAATGTGGTATATAGTGAGAGACTGTATATTTTTACTAATTGATTCTTACTGTTTATCTTCTGCTTGTGGAATTCTTATATTTGAGAGTTCTGATCTATCACATGAATAATATCCTACCCTCTAAGTTTGATATTGAATCCTCTTGGCACTTCAAAGCAAAGTGTGCTTTTCAGTTTTCACAAGTTGTAGAGTCAGACTGTTTGAAATCTAAGCTTAGACTATAACTTATTGATGGCTGAATATGAATTTCAGTCATAAATAGATGCATTCAAACATATCTGGCAACTAAGACTAATTTTTTTCTTTTAAATTAAATTACAAAACACTGAAATTCAGAATTCATTGAGATTTCTAATTCACTGATAACACAGAATGAGAGAGTGAGAGAAGAGTAGAGAGGAAAAAACAGGACGAGAGAAATCAGAAATCTCAATTGTTCAATATTGTTAAAGGCCAGCAGACATGGAATATGGTAACAGGATTTTAACTTTACATAGCAAATGTTGACTCCTTAGAGTTGAATTGTGAGCACAAAGTTATTGGAATCAAATTGATGTATTATGTAATAAATGTTCTTACTAAATGCCACTGTAAGCTCATCTCCCAACATTAAACATTTGGAAGGCTTAATTATATTTCCCTGAGTTCTGAAGGGGAAAAAAAAAAAAGCACTTTTATTCAGAGAGGCCTGAAATCCAAACTCTCTGAGCCTCACATTTCTTATTTGTTTATTGAGCTAAGGGTGTTTATAGCATGTCCCCTGGTTCAACAATGTAGCTCTTTCTGGGCACATAATAAGTACTCAGCAAATTGTTAAGGTTATTAGAATATAAACTTTTATAGTAGGTCGTGTTTATTTGATTTTTAACTGATTTGTCTAACAAGGAATGGAGGGAATCTAGCACTCCTTTAGGCCCCATTAGGAATTAACTGTGATTCATACCCCAGAATCAACCCATACCCAGAAGACTCACTGACCCATCTTGGGGAACTTTCATTTCTTGGTCCTACAGAACATATTCAGGTGAATAAGGAGAGTTTGCCTTACTCTGACTTACTCTGAAGCTTAATAATTTATCTCCCTGTGCAGTGCTTCCTAAGCACTGATCATATATCCTTACTTGGAATCCATCAAACAAAGTAGGAACTTTTTACACATCCAAGTCTTAACTTGCTCTGGTCTTTCAGGCTACTCCACCCTCCAACCCCCAAACACCCGACTCCTGCCCTATCTGTTCTTCACCTCAGAGAATCCTGCCAGCTCCGAAACAAATACCCATTTCTTCAAATAACTGTTTCCTGTATATCCAAATCTGAAATACTCACTTTTTAAATGAACTTAAGCCCTGTAATGATAATAATGTTTTTTTAAAAAATGCCAGGTAGGAGAAATAAAGAGAGTTTTCTTTGGTTTTAATAGCTAGAGCAAAGGCAGCTTTAGAATTGATAGGCACATGTGCCTAGAATAATGGTTCTTGTCCAGGAGTAATTCTGTGCCCCAGGGGAGAGTTGTCAAAGTCTGAAGTCATTTTGCTTGTCATTCTTGAAGAGAGGGAGGATGTTCTGGTAACTAGGGGTGGCAACCAGAGATGCTATTAGTACCCTACAGTTTACAGTACCGCCCCCTGATAATAAAGACTCATCTTCCCCCGTAGCTCAGTTGGTAAAGAAACTGCCAGCAATTTGGAAGATCCCCTGGGAAGGAAATGGCAACCCACTCCATTATTCTTGCCTGGAGAATCCCATGGTCAGAGGAGCCTGCCAGGCTACAGTCCATGGGGTTGCAAGAGTCGGACATGTCTGAGTGAATAAACCACCACCACCATCCTGTCAAAAGGCCAGTAGTGCTGAGGTTGAGAAGACCTGGTCTGGAGCAGAATGACACCATCTCATTTGCCTCCCTCAGCGCTAAAGGACTGAGTACCAGAGTGTGCTGCATGGAACAGCAGTGGCTCTAGGTCACCGTGGCTGATCCTGGGAAAGCAGAAAGATATGCAAGCACCAGTGTTTCATAGGAAGAGTGTAGCCACTACAGCAGAGAAAAGGCTCTGCTAGTGAATACTTCCTGTTCTCCTTTTCTCGGGTTGTTGAAGTGTAGAGAAGATTCCAGGAACTTAGACATATTATGGGAAAAGGGTAGTCAAGACCATAGCAATTTCTTGGTTGTGATTCTAAAACTTATTTTTTTAAGCGTGATTTTTAGTGACGTAATAAAAATGAGAAGGATATTTACATTCTTTTTTTATTCCTGAATAATCTGATATTTAGTTCTTCCTAAGAAAAATATTTATACTTATATCCTGTGCTTTGCACAGTGATTTGCTAATAATAATAAAATGATGATGAGGAGGATAATTAACTTATCCTGTTCTTTTCTATGCTTGAAATATATTGAATTCTCTTTGCAGTATTACTTCTTCTTCTAACTCTATTAACTCAATTTATTTTATATATATATATATATATCACTATGGGAGAGATATTTAAAAGCTAGAATAACATTTAAAAAAATATATAGAATACATCATATGAAATATGTCCCCAGTTCTCCAGTTTCCAATAGGAAAAACGATAAGTAGTCTGAGTCAAGAGCTTCTGATCGGAATCACTCTGTGATATAGATGATACTCTATAACTGTTAACCAGTATTGATTAAATGAAACAGACAGTCTTCTGCTTGAAGAACATTCCAAAAAAGGTACGTGCAGCATGCAGTGAGACAGTCATACCTGAGAATGTCTGGCTGGCTGCCCAGAAAGTTCTCTCTAAGCTTTAACTTAGTTCTTTAACCTCAGTTCAGAGTTCATAGCAGGCTAATTTGTAAACATCAAGGGGTTCCATTTCTCTGAGGTAGTCACATATTAACCAAGCTTGATGTAATTGAAGAGAATAACAACACAACTAGTTGACAGTGAGAAAGAAATATAAAAGGTAATCCAATGCCTAATCTTTTCCTGTAGGCACTGATTAGAGAATGCCAAGCATTGTTATTTAGAGGTTTCTTGGTAAGCATAAAGTTAAATTAGGAGTGTTAGTAATAGGAAGTCAATATTTAATATTATCATATTAAATTACCCTCAGAGATAGATCATCACAATAGGTTATAATTGAATCTCATGGCAGGGTATCTATTTTGTGTGCAAGGTAATTCCATCCTGATATTAAAGTAAATTTTTATCACTGAAGCCTCTCTGCTGCTGCTACTGCTGCTAGGTCACTTCAGTTGTGTCCGACTCTGTGCGATCCCATAGACAGCAGCCCGCCAGGCTCTGCTGTCCCTGGGATTCTCCAGGCAAGAACACTGGAGTGGGTTGCCAAAGCCTCTCTAATTCTGTGTATTTTTAAGTTGTTACTATAACTGCTATTGTGGGAAATGGTTTGGTGGAAGGCCTTGCTGCAGCTGTTATTAGTGAGAGGTGCTTATGTCTGATTTTTTAATTTTTGAATTCTCCAGTTATTCTAGTTGTTTAATTTTATAAAAAGTAATGTAATTAAATGTCATGATTATCTACAATTTAAGCATTTAAGCCATAGATCTAGGCACAGCATTTCTACAGAATAGGACAAGCAGATTATAGGATTTACTTATGATGCCGTTACCCAATGTAAATGCTTAACAGGTGGTTTTTAATTAATAAATTTTCACAAAGCTTTCCCACTTGTAGATAGCACTCTCATTTCAACTTTCAAAATTATAGTTGCATATGTTTGTAGAAAATTTCATTCACTATTTGTCCACACCAGAAATTATACTTTGCTTAAAAGTATGATAACCAATAGGATGATTTTGAAGAAGACTACATTTGAGGTGTTACTTTATGAGTTCACAATCTTCATTTTAATTGGTGCCTTATGATACTATTGGAGAAGGAATGGCAACCCTTGTAATTTTGACTTGAGAATCCCATGGACAGAGGGCTCTGGTGGGCTACAGTCCATGAGATCAAAAAGAGTCGACAGTGACCGAGCAACTGAGCACATGTGACACTATGATTTCCTTAAGTAGCTGGCCCCATTGCCCAGGTGAGGGACCTTTGCTATTCTAAGTTTGATGATGTTCTTAAGATCAGCAAACTAAAGAGAGAAGCAGAACTTGGATTTAGATGTTCTGATTCTAAAGCCTATCAACTTTCCAGGTTTTTTTTTTTTCATTCTTATAAATAATAGCAAACATTGCTGTGTACTATATCATATTTCCTCTAAAACATTTACAGATTCTTTGTACAATTTGTTTTATATATAATAAGAACTAACTCTATTTTCTATTTTTATAGTTTGTAAATCTAAATAGATTAAATATTTCTATGATATTGAAATCTCTCACCATGTTGAAGAAACTGAAAGCACATTGTAGACCACAGGAAAAGAAAAAAAGTTGAAATGCCTTATTTTGTAAAAAATATACATGCATACACTGCTGTGGACTGAATGTTTGTGTCACTACAAAATTCATGTATTGAAGCCTCAACCTATTTGGAAATGGGACTTTGGGAGATGATTAGGTCATGAAAGTAGAATGCTCATGAATGGGATTAATGCCCTTTTAAGAGAGATCCCAAAGAACTCCCTCTTGGCCTTCCACCCTTAAGAACACTGAGAGAAAGACTGCAGGCTGCGGGCCATGAAGCAGGCCCTTATGAGATACTGAATCTGCCAATCTCCAAAATGGCAAAATATAAATTTCTGTAGTTTATAAATCAGCTATGGTATTCAGTTATAGCAACCCAAACAGTTTGAGACATATATGGATGTGTAAATGTGTATTTTTTAAATACCAGATTTTCTTGCAAAATGTTCTGTTGGGGAAATGGGTCATAGTGGTGACATTTGCTTTATATAAAAATGTTTTCTAGATTATTTTATATTCATTAAATATTACTCTCTGACTTGCTATATGCTAAATACTGAATAGGAGAGTGTTCTGATTCCAGCTACATGGCCAGCTGAGCAGGTGAAGACCACTTCTTTTGTCAATAATACATAAGATACCTATTTATAATATAACAAAACAAACTTTTTATAGCGAACTTTTCATAAATGGAAAAGGAAATCCACAAGTCCCATAAATAACCTTGGAATTAAAAGCACAGGCATAGCTGTGCATTTTGAGACATTTTTAAATGTTGCCAAAATAATCTAGAGGTCTGGAAACTAATTCCAGGTTTTAAAGGCTTGACAAATAAGTTTGGAAGCCTACTTGGGATGAAAGATATGACCTCAGACCTAGATGAGTTTGAGAAAAGGACCATGCAAAACAAGGTGTGGGTGGCCTAGAAAAATCCTACTAGTGACTCATAGAAGCAGTAAGGAAGATCGCCACGACCTGGAGCTCTCATTATGGGGAAAGCAGACTGGTATTAAGTAGATAGGTTTAAACTCAAAATCCACTCAACTTTCATTTTAATTTTTTTTTTTTACACATTCCACATGGAATAGTAAACAAAAGTGAAAAGTTTACTCTGTCTTAAAATCAGATTCTCAAGAAGCAAACTCTGAAATCAAGTTATATGGGGAGAAAGTATACTGGGGCGTGGCTTCCGGAACAGGAGTATGTGGGTGAGGAGAGACAAGGACAAATTTGGGACTGTGATGCTGTCACAAATAAAGGCCATCGCAATCAGGGGACCTGAGCCCAGGATGGCCCTTGAGTTGCCCTAAACAGTAGGCCGGGCCTTTGTGTCCCTGTATTGCTGCTGCTGCTGCTAAGTCGCTTCAGTTGTGTCCGACTCTGTGCGACCCCATAGACGGCAGCCCACCAGGCTTCCCTGTCCTGGGGTTCCCCAGTATTGATGGGACGAGAGCAAAGCCCTGAATCAGGTAGATTTTTTACAGCCAAGAGAAATCTATGTGGAGGAAGAAGGCTATGAGCTATCAGCAGGTAATTCCCTTGGCTGCTGGAAGATACATGTCTCCATTCTGAAAGCAATGTGGGGCATTTTCTAGCACCCCATGGCTTTCCCCACCATCCATCCTTATGCTGCTCTGATCTACCTTTATATAAAAGGTTAATCCCATCTGGGAAATTACAGAATTTGATTGCTCTTTTCCTGGAGAAACTTTCAAGGGAAGGTTAGTGGAGCAAACTATAGCCCCTACAGTCTCTTCTACTAAAGCTTGTGTTTGGGCCATAGCGGATATGTGTCACCTCCCCTATTACCCTTCTAGATTCCTCTCACTCCAGTAAAACTCCTCTGAATATTTTGGTAGCTAACATGTTAGGGTGACCCAAACACTCATCACTAAATCTCTTTATACTAAGTATTAATCTGCAGCTCCTGTACTTGTCAGTTAGCATCAAAAGTCACAGGGAAAAAGCCAAAAGATGTGAAAATAGTCTTCCCTGCTACATTTCCCAATATTATATCTTCCTAATTATCATGATCAGTTACTGATACAAAAATGTGACTTCTTTCCTTACATGATAGTTTCATGGCACAAGGAGACAAAGGAACCAGCAGAAGGTGGGGCTTAAAGTTTACTGGTTCTTATACTATTTCCTTGTAGAAGAGTTTTCCTTTTTTGAACTAAGACCTCTAGATGTTCATATCATAGATTCTGGGGATAGAAATCATGAATTCCCAAATGGAGCACTAGAAATTATGGTAACAAAGTTACTCCAAGTTGAACCTTAGGTATTCAGACTTACATATTTTTACCTCTTGAGGACATAACACTATATAAAAGAGTTACTGATTTAGATTATACACTACATCCTGGAGAATGGTAGTCTATTCTCCCTGCCATCATCTCCAAGCAGATTTTTCAGCTTTTGTCTTCCAGCCATTTTATTTTTGTATTAGATTCTGAGGAATATGGTACATTTTAGGGTCAGCGGTTCCTGTCATAAGGTACCCGTATTGACATAGATTTATGCTGATGGAGAGGCAGTGGTGCAACAGTGGGGTCTACACAGGGGTCTGGGCCATCTGTTCCTGCAGCCCAACCTTGTTCTGCTGTACTAGCTGTACCTACAACTGGATATGTTACTTTTCATGATGGTTACTGCTGAGTCTGTCCAATCTAATGACTTGAATTTTCTGAGAGACCTCAGTTCACGATGTGTGGCTCTAGCCATGCAGTCATGTGATATCTGATGGCCAACTACACTTCCTCTACCAGAACCTCATAGCATCCTGGCAGACAGTTTTTTTTTTTTTTAACAGTGTATAATTCTCTGTTGTAAATGGCAGGAATTTCTTCCAGCATCGTACGGGTCTATGTTGCTATTCTGTTGGGGACTTCCTTACTCTCTACCAAAGGGTGGTACCTTTGTCAACTCAGATGCACTGACTACTGTAGAGTTTCCTTGGTCACATGGCCTAAGCAGTAGGACTGCTTACACAGCAGTAACTGCGGACATGTTGCAGAGCCCTTCCCCGCTCTGAACTCAAATCAGAAGGTCAACTTTCCAGGTCATTTGGTAAAAGGAACAAATAGTATTCCAAGTGAGCAATGTTCTGTCTCCAGAAGCTAAAGATGTCTGCTAGGAATTTTCTCCCTTTCTAGTACTGGGAGGCACAGGAGACTTGAAACATACATTGTCCTTTATTTTAGAGGGGAAATCTGGTTATGCCCCAGACCATCTGATTTTCCAAAACCTCTCCAATGCAGCAGACCCTTGGATTCTCAGTGTTTATCTCACATCTTCTTGAGCACTTGTACATTACAATTACCCACCCTTTCTTACTCCACTCTTGTGAACAACCTAATATTATTGAAGTTGTAAACCAATGGAAATTTCTATACAATGTTTAGGAGGTCCAAGTCCCTATTATGATTGACAGAGGAAGAGGGATTTAATGTAGTTCTGGAAGTAATCTGTGAATATAAACTACTCTGACCCTTCCTCATGATGGAGATAGAAAAGAACACCTTCACCTGGCAATTGCTATTATATATTCCTAAGACCATGTTAATTGCTCTAACAAAGATAGTAAAGCTACTCCAGCAGCTATACTTAAGACTACTCTCTGCTTCTGCAGAGTTTGCAGTAATACAGCATAATCCTTCAGAATCCATCTGATTTTTATAAGTGCTAGATAAATCCTTTGGTAAATGATGAATTAAATGGGTGTGTAATGAGGTTCACTACTCTGCATTTTTTAGATATTTAAAGGTGTTGTTAATTTTTGCATTCAGACAAGAGTTTTTGGTAAGTTTAACCTCTTTTCTCAGGTGGGAAGATTCAGATGTTTCTGCTGGACTTTTCCTATATTATAGCTTCTCCTTTATTATAACTTTAACCCACAGACCAAGGTACACATGTGGGAGTTATGGCAATGACTGTGTCTGTCTATTCCAATTGTACATACTGGTGTAATAAACATTAACTGCATTCATGGACTCAGTGGAATCATAGCTAATTATGACAAGGCTAGATTCAATTTATCATCTGTTCCAATATGCATCCACTCTGAGAGGCCATGGTGACACTTTGAGTCCACTGGTTATTGTTGCTAACTTGGTCTCTGTTTCCCAGCAGTTCTCTATCTATTCCCATTTCTCTGGTGTATTTTTATTCAGGTGAGCAGACATAGGTCTCCTTGTGGGAGGACTGAATGAATCATCACTGTGCACTGGTTGTATTATAGTTTCCTTCCTCTTGCAAACTTGGTCTTTACATCAGTCAGTGTCATGCCAGGTTTGAAAACTGGCTCAAGTCCCAAATCTAAGAAAGGATAATTATATTTTTTATTGCACCAGATGCCCTCCACCTCCAGATCATCCATAATTTACTATTTTGATTATATAGATTGAGAAATAGCATTGTTGGCTATCTCTATGACATTTTGATTTTAGTAACCATCTTTATATCTCTTCACACATCTGTCTCCACTGGCTAGCACTCTAACATTGCTATTCTTACTGATTATGCTTCGCCACCAAGCCTTAATACATACTGTCTTACTATTAGGGAGTCAGTATCTATAGCAGTATCTTCCCTTTTAATTCCCATAACACAGAAGACATCGTTTAGCTGCTCAAAATTGCTGATATCCTTACCAACAGGATATTCTTTTTGTTTTCCTTGCATATTTGTATTTCCTTTATTCTATGGGAGAAAATGAATATTTTTAAATTTTATTGGAGTATACTTGATTTAAAATGTTGTGTCAGTTTCAGGTGTATAGCAAAGTAAATCAACAGGATATTTTTTTCATCACTTTCATAAATAGTATGTTCCAGTCTCTCCTAGAGAATATACTTAGCTAGTGGTTTTTCTGAACTTCATGGTCATTCCATAATAGTTTCACTTCTCAGAGCCATTTTACCCAGACCTCTACCACTTTCCATGGTAACTCTTGCATTTTTACTTCACATTGAGAAAGCCATTGCTTTTTCCAAGCTTGTAAGAGTCAAATTAGCCACTATTAGCACTATCTCATCGGGGGATGCAGGGTGTTAGATCATGCATTAAGAGAGCAATTCCTTATCAATGAATACTCTCTTATATAAATTTGCTTTCCATTTACCATATTCCAGCTCTCAATGTCTTTTTTCTTTGTATCTCCCAGGACACATTGGCTGGGTCCTGCAACTCCTTCAGTTCATAGTTCTTCTTCTTGAGAGGCCCAGCAGTTCTCTGGCTCTGTTACACTGTGATTTGACCTTATTTATGGGGTTGGTGGCCCCACTGAAGGTGGCTGTAAATCCAGAGAGGAGTGCCACCTGACTTGCAAGACAGAACGAAGCTTCTGTGTTGTGTTTAAGAAAGAGGGGAGTGTTAATCTTATTAGAGACAAATGAGGTATTTCCACTGTCCAAAGAGTTTAGGAAATCTGAGATTTCAGGCTCTTGAGCATATCAACTCTTATGTAGATTAGAAAGTCTGAGTCATCTAGAAATCCATGTACATGGTCTGAATTTCATATAACTCTATTTTAATAATTTCAAACAAGTAATTTAATCTCTATTCAAAAACAAATTTAACTTTATGAATGAAGCTTTAATTTTTTTTTAAAATACTTATCAAAGATTATAATTGTACACTATTGAGAAGTATAGAAAAAATACAATTATTGGAGGACAGTTGGTCTTCAATACTGTAAAGTATAGTTAGAGACGAGGCAATGAAGAAAGGAAGACGACCTCAGTGGAGACAGGTTACCTTTATTCAGGCAAGGGCGGGGGACAGTCAGTCTAACGACCAGGCTGAGCACATGCGGGATCAGGGAGGCTTCATATTTAAGGAGAGGTTTTGTGAAAGCAATAAAGGAAGATTTAATAAGGCAGATGAACAGAGGTGGGGTCCCGGCTGATACAATCTGCCTTGAGTATCGGGGCAGGACTTAAAGTTCAATTTTGTCATCCCCAAAGTCAGGTGGTTGAGCAAGGACCCTTGAAGTCGTTATCTTCTTTTTCCAGGCCGGAGGACTTTGAGGTCTTTATCTTCTTTTCTAGGCCCAAGGACTCCTTCAAATACTGTGTTGAACTCTGCCACACACCAACACAAATCAGCCACAAGTATACATATGCCTGAGAATGAAGCTTATTGATTGCATTTATATCCCATTCATAATCATTTAAAGTTTGCTGCATGCTAAATAAATGTACTTATTGCCCATAAGCATGTTTGAAACATGCAAGTGGGCTTAACTTTACTTATAGTATTTATTTAATCACGCAACACAGTTTTATTGTGCTACTTTTCGTCATACGTACAAAGTAGCTAATTTTAGAAGTGACTAAAACAGGTTTAGGAACTATATCTAACTACAGTAGCCAGCAGCCTTCAAGATGGTCCCATGATCCCTATTCTCTAGTATCCATAGCCTTATGTGGTATTCTCCCTATATATATAGTAAATCCCAGTTTTCTGTATATACTGTACATATAGCATACACTTTGATAATACTATATTGCTTATGAACTTAGGTTAAAGAAGACTATGGTTTCCATCTTGGGATCTCTTTTTCCCTTCCCCTTTCTCTGGAGGAAGCAAACTGCCATGTTTTCAGAGACCTTATAAAGAGCCTGACAGGAAGAAGAGCTAACTCTGGTAAATAGCCATACAGGACCGTGTTTCCTTGCCAATAGACATGTGAGTGGGCTTGCAAGCAGGTTATCCTATCCCAGGCCACTTTTAGCATGCCTACAGCACTGGTGCATAGTTTGGCTGAAATCTCTTGAGAGAGCATGAGGCACACTTTAGCTAAGCCACTCCCACATTCCTGATCCTCAGAAACTATGAGAGATAATAAATGCTTATTATGTTAAACTGCTAAATTGTGGGGGTAATTTATTATGTGACAACAGATAACAAATATATCCATCAAACATTAATTAATGGGAATTTATGCAGATTCATACGTTTTAAAAATTAAACTACTATATCACTCAAATATCAAAACATTATAAAATAAACATTTTTAATGTATCTGTGTTCCATAAATGTTTTCCATTTATATGCAAATATATTGATTGATATGCAATTCATTTTAATCTTTAAAAATCCAATGAATTTATTAGAAAAACAGCTAGAATCCAATCATCAATAAGAGAGATATATGCATTTATAAGAAAAAAATATATAGATATTTAAAAACTATATGCAGCCTCAAATTAAAAAAAAATAGCTCAAGTAAGCATATGAATCAAAGCCATTTCATCCTACAAATGTTCATTGCTCAGTCTTTTTGACCTTTTGCGACTCCATGGACTGCAGCCCACCAGGCTCCTCTGTCCATGGAATTTTTCAGGCAAGAATACTGGAGTGGGTTGCTATTCTCTTCTCCAGGGGATCTTCCTGACCCAAGGATTGATGCAGAGCAGGTCTCCTGCATTGCAGGCAGTTTCTTTACTGTCTGAGCCACCAGGAAGTCAAAAGGGTTCACAATTTAAGATCACCAGATATAGTCCCTCCCCCTCCAGCAGGTAGACTATTGTTCTCTGCCTCACTTGTCCAAAATGTTTATAAAGAAAACAGAATAAAGTTAAAACAATATTAATTTCCTGTGTGAGAAAAATGTAAATACGGAAGAAGAATTCAGCTTCTGCTTTAGCAAGGTAGTCAGAGTCACATTTAAAACAATGATTGCATGGCTTCTGTCTTCTCCATCAAACTGAAGGTTTCCAGTCCAGAGAAGAGGATGTCCCTCCTCACAAAAGCTTAAAGGGCTTTGATACCAATTAAATTCTGTGTTATGAGAGAAAACTCTTCAGTTATATATTTTTCTAACTACATGAAGGAGTAAATTCTGTTTTATAAATGACTGTAGGTAAATAAGATGAAAAACTAAGATATTGGTTCCTTTTTTCTTTGTATTATTATTGGGGTAGGGGAAGCCGGGGGTCAAAATAATAACAAGACTGTTTTCTTCACAAGAAAAGAAATCAACACTTGTTGTATATTGATGTACAAGTGCCTGTGGTAATATTTCTAATTTAATTAACTTTCCCTCTTTTGTTCAACGTATAGATGATTCTTCTCTAATAAATCCAAGAACTAAAGAAGAGATATTTAGCCTCTAGTTTTAGTATTTCATCTAGATTCTAGGTACCACTGCTCTGATAATTAATAAAGCTAGGAAACTATCACTATCCCATTTGCACCATGAGTTTTCACCATTTGCACATATAGAATTGAGGTTTATATAATATTTTAGGTAATTTTCTGAGGAAAGGAGAACAGTAAAATCGGAAAACTCGAAAGAAGCCATAGCACTGTTGTCAGAATAAAGTTTTCTGAAGGAAATATAAGAACTCATCTTAAAGATTCAAATTTTGATTCATTAATAAAACTAAAGAAGAGAGGAGGATAAAGAGCTCTGTTAGAAGTGATGCAAAAGGAAAGCACAGAGATGTATTTTGGGGCAAAAGCCATGAAGGAAATTGTGTTATGTTGTAGATAGACAAATATAGAACTATACAGCTTTAAACTATGCAAAATTAAGAAATGAAAGAGAGCAGTATATTTTAAAATATGCATTATTGATTTGAGCTAAGGAATTTATTATGGATTACTCTTGAGGGTTTGCTATGTATTTTAGAGTGCAGAATGATCAAGCCAGGTAATTGGGGAACTCGCCAGGAATAGAAATTGGCTGCATATATTAAACATCACATCTCTGTATTTTTAGGAACCTCTCCAAAAAAGCTCATCAATCTTAGAGTACATGGAATCTTGAGCAGTGATTGTGTTATACTGCTTTGCATGGAATTCTTGGCAATAAATAGCTATGGGTTATTGGTCAGCTTGTCAACCACATATCATATATTTGTTCTTCTAGAAGGGAAACTTATTTCCCAATGGGGAAGTGAAATCTACAGCAGGGATTCATTTTGGAATGAAATAGAACACTATGGAACAAGATGTGAATTTCTTATTTGCCCTCTGAGGTGTCAATTTCTTTTATTGGATTGGCTGCATTTTTCTTCTTTTTAATTGTATCACATTTCTTATTTCTAATCTTATATACTTTAAATTAAACTGGAAAATTTACTTTTTTTGTGTAAAGCAAGATTAAATTACTGTGAACCACAATGAGGGAGTAGGTGGCTGGAAGTAAGCCAGAATTCAAGGAAAAGGAGTGTGAATGTGAACTCTGTCTTTTCCATCTTAGCCTTGCTCTCTTGCTGACAGCATCAGAGAGGTGAGGCGAGCAAAAAGCAGCTGTGGAAGCAAGAAACCAAACACTGAGAACTGAAATGGATCAACAGCACCGGATTTTAACTAAACAGGTTAGAAAAGCAGAGCCATTCATAGCAAACTATTAAATGATGTGGAAACCATTTGAAGGCTTAAGGTTTAGGAAAGCAGAGTGGAAAATAATATTGAAGATGCTTGAAGAAATGTAGCAAGAGTGAGATGACACTTTTAAAACTGTAAGAGAAGCCTCTATGCATGAAGCTGTTGCTGATACTTTGTTTTGTAATTCCACATCCTTATAGGAGCACTATGTAAAACAGTAAATCTTGCTTTTAAGCAAACAGTAACTTAAAATTTAATGACTCAATGTGAGATAGATGGCTCCATGTACATTATACTGGCTTTCAGGGTGCTCTCATACATTCCTCCCTAAAACTCTTAGTCTAGACTTCAATGAACCAAGATAGTTCTTCTAGAACCCTACTTTATTGATTTCTAACTTTACCCTCACCCTACTTATGCCTGTCATACCACTTCTCCTGTCATAGCCTTATTGCTCTCAATAATTCAGCCCTTCACTATCTCTATTCTAGGAAGCCTTCTCTCTGATCATCATGTCCTCTGATTCAGGTGAGTTTCCTCTGCTAGTTTCCTAACAGAGGACTAGTTTCCTAGGTTTGGTCCTAGGAAACCAGGACTCCACTGATGCTCCTGTTCCTTTTCTGCTGTCACTCAATCCATTGATGTCCTTCCTTCTGACCTTAACAAGTTTTTAATCCCATGATCAGTCACTGTAAAAGTACCTTACTACAACCCTGTTGAAATCCAACTCTCTGCCTGCCTCATCCTTGCACCCAGAAGCTTAATGTGGCTATGGGAAAATATACAACCACAATAACTCTCTGCACTTGAAATTCTTGATCATAAACCTTACATCGACTTTAACACTGTCCTGCAGTCATTCTATATTCCCCTCATTCACTGGTTGACCCACTCTCCTCAATGACTTTCTGATGCCTGCTCCTCTCTAATACCTCCTTCACCATCCTCAACCTCTAATGATTATTAATTCACAAAATTAAGTAATCAGAAGATCATTTCTGTAGGTGCCCCCAACATCTAATTACAGATATACTTCCATGCTGTTTTCCTCTTGCTATGGATTAGCTGTTTACATTTTCTATCAAAAACTAATACTTACATTTGTAACCTTGATCACACCTACTGAAGAACATTGCTCCAGCAATTTGTCTCTCTCATTTATATCCTTGTTGTTTACTTCCCTACTAAATAATTTATTTAGCCATATAAAATGACATTATTTCTCCCATTAAAAACAAGTGAGCTTATCTTAACATCACTTTCCTTTACACCTACCACCCCAGGTATACATTCTCTTGGTTCCCTTCACACGAATATGGTGATATTTTACTGCAGATTCTATTCTTCCTCCAATTTCCTCTTGAACCTATGTGATTCAGTCTTCCACTCTCATTTTTTGACTGAAACTGCTTTTCACTATCACCAATGAAGTCTAGTACTCTAGTACTAGTAAATACAACATTTAGTGTCATATATTTGTCATATTTTATATTCTTGGCAATAGTCATATTTTATATTCTTGGTAACTCTTTTCTCTTGACAAACTCTCTTCCTTAGGCTTCCAGGGCAACCATGGTTGTTGTCATAATTGTTGTTTGATGTCCATCTTTTTCACTTGTTGCTAGAACTCAGTCTCCATGGTGATTTCTCTCAATTTCATAACCAGTTTGGAAGTCCCATTTCTTATCTGTACTCCTTTGGTAATCCCATATGATCTTATGTCTGCAAAGTCTATGATATGTGTAAATGTGTTTGCTAATTCCCAAATATACTCCAACCTAACTGTCCAAACTCCTAGATACAGTAGCCTACCTGATAATTCCACTTCTAAAATGTAAATATATTTAAAATTGAACACTTGATCATCACTCTCCAGTCTAAAAGGGAAAAATTAGCTGTTCTACCCAAATTCTTTCCCATCTATCTTAGTTGACAATAGCTTAATACTTCTAGTTGCTGGAGATCAACACTTGGAGTTGACCTTAATTTCTCTTTCTTTATCTCAAACCAGCCTGTCAAATTGCCTGTTGGCTGTACTTTCAGATAAAACCTTAATCAGACAGTATCTCCTCCCCTTCCCTATTACTACTCTGACCCACTATGGTCTTCTCTGGGATTCTGCAGTAGCCTATCTTGTCTCTGTGATTCCATCCCTGCCATGCACACTCCCTTAAAGTTTATTCTCCAATATTTGTCAGACTGATCACATAGACCATGTCATTCTTACCTTAAATGTGTTATCATTTCCTTGTTGCTCTTTGAGAAAACTATGAAGACCACACAATGGTCTGCAAGCCTTTATGTCATTGATTCCCTATAATTGTCTATCTTGCCTCTCTCTTCTTCATGTCACTGAGTCCACATTGCAACTCCTCAGATATACCAGACCAACCCCTCACGTTGTGCTCTATATTCTTTGTCTGAAACTTTCCCCTCTAAATATCTCTATGGCTTTATATCTTACATCCTTCTAGTCTTTGCTTAAAAATCCCCATCTCACTGCAGCTATTTAAAACTAATTCCCCCCTCCAAGTTCCACATATCCTGCTATACTTTTCTATTGCACTTCTCATAATCTAATGTAGTATACTATTTTCACTTATTTATTTTTGTTTCTTGTTTAAGATCATAATCCCCATAAAAGATAGGGCCCACCAAGGCATTAATGTTTGATTCTATTCACAGATGTATCATAGGTTTCTTGAACTGTGTCTATAAAGAGTGGATATTTGATACAGATTTGTCAGGAAAAAAAAAGATTCAGTTAATGGTAACAGGATTAATTTAGAGTCAGATAAATGGATTCAACGTCAGACCATTGCTCCCCTCATTCACTACTAGTACCAGGAGAAAGTTACTTTAACCTCTCTAAATGTGTAGAATATGATAATAAGATACCATACAAGTTCACTGCAAAGACTGAATTTTTGAAGTATGGTCTAAGCACACACTAATAATAATGATAATTATAATAGCTGTTTAAACACATGATAGCCATTTTGCTATTGCAATTGTGTTCATAAAAATATCAAACTACCTAGACCTCATTAATTAGTTTGTTTGTAAAAGTGAATTTTCTACACACATGTATGAGTTTGTTCTATTGTCAAAAGTCTGGAAGGTATATTATGTTCAGCAGATGAAGTAGGGCTTTCAAAATCTAGGATTTCATATTGTTTATCATTATACTTTGTGGATTAACAGAGTGGATATTCAAATGGTCCATTAGAACTGAATCAAATTGGCTAGAAAGGAAGACCAATGAATAGATCACTTCCTTAATTTTAATAGTCTTATATAAAAAGGAATTATCTTCAGTGTTCCCTTGCATTCGATACAAATAACAAAAACATATCTTTCACCTGTACATCCACTGAGTACGTAGGAGATTTAAATGATTTCATCCCCGCTGTCTCATTTCCAGGGTATTCCTAGATTGTTACTGAAATTCTTGGTTGATATAAATAATAAAGGTGTGTGTGTGAAGCTCGCTCAGTCACGTCCAACTCTTTGCGACCCCATGGGCTGTAGCTTACCACGCTCCTCCGTCCGTGGGATTCTCCAGGCAAGAATACTGGAGTGGGTTGCATTTCCTTCTCCAGGAGATCTTCCCAACCCAGGGATCGAACCCAGGTCTCCCGCATTGCAGGCAGATGCTTTACCATCTGAACCACCAGGGAAGCTCAGATAATAAAGGTAGTTGAGGTTAAATGAGTTAGAATCTAAACTCTAAAAGCAGCCATTTATCCAGTAGAGATACATCAAAAACTGAGAGAGACTGCATGGAAGAATCACATTTGCAGAACAGAAGATTTTCATGATGCTGTTAATTCTATTTTGCTTTCTCTTAGAAGCCATTCGAGGGAACTTTGAGATCAAAGAGTGAAAACATTGTGCTGGCAGTAATCAGCATACAGAAAGCTAAAAGGCTACCTGCTTGTCTGAGTGAATTTGTACCATTTTCCATACATGGAAATCCTTACTTTCCTGCTGCCTCTACCCATCCTTCAAGTTTAATAGGTTTCTAAGCACTCAGTCATTGTTATTACGTCTGAAGCTGACCTGGACATTCTGGCTCGACTCCTTTATACTTACGTGATCCTTCTTCCTCTTTGACAGTACCTATTCTTATAGATTTCAGTCATTTGTTCCCTGTCCAGGGCTATGTTTTCAGATTTAGGTCCAGCTACATATCAAGGCGATACTGCCAATACACCATTCTCCTGCTGGCGACCTCTAGCAGATTTAGTTCATCTCTTAGTTTCTTTTACCAGTCCTGTCCAGTGAGTAGTAAAACCAGTGAGTCTTTTACAGTCTTTTATTAGCTGACTGACTCCTCTCTCTTCCCCTAGAGCAGCAGTATTGTCATGCAGCATTCAAGCATAGGCTGTTTGGAAAATCTACTCTAGTGATTCCTATTTAAGGAATATATAATTCCTGTTAATTAAAGATGATGAGCCCCTAGCAATATAATCACAAATTGACCTATATAATGAAAAACAAAACTTATATAAAATAATAGATAACTGTTCTTCTTCATTGTTTTATGACAGAAGAGAGTTCCTTCACAATATGCTAACTGGATATTAGCGCATTATAAAATATTAGAATATTATAAAATATGTAATTTAACTTAAAATACAGCAAGCAGCACAATATAAAACAAGCTGGTTGATGTAAGGTATACTCTAAGGCTAGTTATATTCAGAACTGCTCAGTTGGTAAAATTTGTCTATTTTCAATCAGCCCAATAAATGTTAGAAATTTGTGCTCTCTCTGATGAAGTTTATGGTAGTTGATAGTTGTAGAATGGCTAAGATATTCTGTAAATAAATAACAAATGTGCATGAACAACCATGAGTCTAGGGAGTCCAGTAGGAAAAAAACTAAAATTTGATTCATAAAAGATCCTACATTTAGAAATGGAAATGGAGAATTTTGGTTTGCCGACTGCTAGTAATCAAGGTCACAGAATCCCACTCTGGAATCTTGTCAGGTGTGCCTCTTGTAATTTTATGCAAGTTGTGTTCAAATAGATAAACAACCAAAGAGATGTGGCTTCCTAATTTAGAACACAGGTTTTATGAACTATTTTGTGATTCTTAAATTTACTTAATAAATGTCTGTATATATGATGAAATTTGTTCTGAGAACTATTTTCATTATAACTTGATAGCAAGGTTGTAGAGGCACATTATACTTTATCTATTTCAAATAATTTAAATTATCTAATAAGAGATGCTAAGAGTTCTCATGTCAAATTGACTTAGTTTAATTTATTTTTAATCAAACAGGATGAAGGTGACTTAAAAAATGATTTATAAGAGGGAGGTAAGAATTCTAGGTCTGAGGAAGAGTACATGTACAAAAAAATTTATAATCAGATAAATAATCATAGTCCACATGGAAAAATTTGTACAATGGTAGGAATGGTAGGTTGGATGAATGGAATATTTTATTCAGTATAATTCAGTAGGTTTTAATTAGCTAATTTAGAATTTGATTATGAAAATATATATATATTTTTTGTTGCTAAGTTTAAGAAATCTAGGTTCTTTCACTGAAGGATGAGTCAAATAAAAGTTATATACCTAATTAGAAATGTTGACTTAACATGCTGTAATGACAGGAAAATGGAATATTTGAACACCAAATGCATAATGCTCATTTATTTTCCCTAATCACAGGGCTCATTTGAAAGATAAGTAATCTGTTTTTCAGGCAAGAAGATCAGAAAATTGCCCCCCTGATTTTTGGCTTTGTCTTCAGATGTAGAGCAATCTGAAATTCTGTCTTTCAGTAGGGGAAAAAAAATCCTAGCAAACATGAAGTAATGGAAAATTATCTTCAAGGATGTTTAAAAGAAAGATTCCTAAAAAGTGGGAAATCCCTTTATGCTTCCTTAAATGACTGTCACAATCGCAAATAGTTCTGATCCCTTTTCTTTCAACTTTTTAAAGAGCAAAACCTGATTGCATATCAGAGCATAAAGCTTGGTATCAGGGCATAAAAAATTTCTTTCATATGGTGAGTCAGTATCAGTATTTCCTTGAAAATATGAAAAATGAGCTGAGGTTGGAAAGTATAAATATTAATACAATCAAAGACTGAGCAAAATGAGGGGAAGAATTATAGACTAATTTATGGCCCTTAAACCTGCTATAAGAAATATCTGACTTACATGAAATAATCATTAAGGATGAGTTAGGATAAAAACAAAAACAAATGAAGTGACAAATATATGCCTCATTTTATATTCTATAGATTCAATCATTTTATATAGATAGATATATTCACCAACCTCCCACAAGAGTCTTGAAACAGTTTATGTCAAAAATGTTTAATATTAAGAAAGTTTCCATCATATGCTATAGTCATTATTTTATTCAATGTAGTTTCTAATTTCCTTATTTTGATTGAATTTTTTTCATGTTTCACATACATATTTTATCTAACCATCCAGCTTTTAAATTTTTTCTCTTCTAGAAGGTCTTGCACAAGCTAAATGTGAGAAAAATATATACATACAATTCTAAGTAGCTTTATTTATGCTTTCAAATATATACCTGCACATTTTCCAGCCTATATAAAATTGGTGGTTTCAATCTTAAATGCATATTACACCAGTTCTAGACAAAATGGTAAGTCTATTCTTTGATCCACATTATTTTTTTACTATCAAATTAGAAACTTGGTCTGTTTTAATCCAAGTGCAAGTCACTCAGTCGTGTCTGACTCTTTGCGACTCTGTGGACTGCATAGTCCATGGAATTCTCCAGGCCAGAATACTGGAGTGGGTAGCCTTTCCCTTCTCCAGGGGATCTTCCCAACCCAGGGATTGAACCCAGGTCTCCCACATTGCAGGGGGATTCTTTACCACCTGAGCCACAAGGGAAGCCCCCTGCCTTTTTTTTAAATCCAAACATGTAGTCTAATTTTACCTTATACAGATTTTTTCCTGTAATTTTCTTATTTCAGGATGCTTTAATATCTGTACTGAGTCTTATTATTATTTTTATAAGTTAAAATTTGACACAGCAATCATGGAAGTAAAATTCATGTTATCTCTTAGAACCTCAGTTTTCTCACTTGAAATGCAGTGAAGCTTATGAGTAGCCATGTACAGGGTACTTTAATCATAGTTTTATACCTATGAAAAGTTTTACCCCTGCTTACATTCTTGTTAGGCCAAGAATACACTGTTTTAGTTAAACTTTCCATCTACATCATTAATATATAACATGCTCTGGTGATGAGACTCTGCTTTGGAAGAGGGAAAAGGCAAACAAATTGAAAGTTAAAAATCTATTCCTTGTGATATCTGTATTTTTACCTTTCACATTCATGTTGTGGTCATTATACTTTTGGCAAAAAACATAATATTTCCATGTACAATGGAAAAACTCTCTGCATCAGAAATATATTTTGAGCATTAAATACTTCACCCACAGTTAAATATGGTTGAAATAACAGTGACAGCAACAACATCAACAATAATGATGCTTGTATAGCATTTACTAAGTGCCAGACACTATATTGAATTTTTGTTTCCATATGAGGAAGGTGTAATTATTTTACCCACATTTGTATTAGAAAAAAAACTGAAGCACCAAGAGGTTAAGTGAATTTTTCACAGTCACCCAGTCTGGAAGTAACAGGGTTCGGATTCACTTCCAGACTCTCCAGCTCCAGACTCCACTTTTTAAATAATGAATAAATCATCAGTCCTGAAGAAGGAAACAGCCTGAAACTGAGTAAAAAATCTGCTCAATTCAGAGACAGCAAAAATCAGTACTGCAATTAATCTGACTGTGATCACAGACATTGATAAAGTCAGCTGCTAAGTTCATAGGAAATAATCTTTCCCATTGCAACTATGTCATGTCCAAATGATTTCCTTTCTTCTTGAGACTACTATCATCCTGCTTTGCTAGTCTCACCTTATGAACCAAGCTCAGTGTGATGCTCAGTTGTTGTCATCTATCTCCTAAGAACAGCAACCAATCCTGAGCTCAAACCTACTTTCCTCCCCCTTACAAATTGCAGTCAACACAGAGCTGACTTTTCCTGTCCTGTGTCCTCCTTAGAATCAATCATGGTGAGTACCAAACTTACCAAAACCCTTCCTAACCCACCCCTGGACACGGATACCACAAGGACCTGTGGCACGCAGTCTACCTTGATGTTACATATCAATAAAAATGTTTTTGCTAGACTGCAGGTGTGTCCCTAGGGGTCTTCTTCAGACAGTGGTACAGCGTTATAGAACCTGATAACAAGTGCACGGCCAGGGTTATTTTTGTTTTCTAACATTTTCCTCATCTCCCTGAACTTCCATACATCTTGGATCCACTTTGGTTTTCAGATCCATGCTTTCAGGTTTACCTGGTGTTTACTAAAAATCCAGTGTGACTATTCCAGTACCTATATTCATCTACTGGTAAATATGAGCAAGTTATTTATTGAGGTGAAGTTACCTATCTGTAAAAGAATAATAGAATCCATTTCTCGAAGAAGTTTGTAGGATTAAGTGGAACAATATATCTGCAGGGGCAGAGCCTAAATTAGGATCAGCAGAGAATAAACATTGATCATTATATTGTTTACATGTAAAATTATTCATTTTTAACTGATATTATTCCAGAACTGATTTGAATTGGGACAGTTATACAGATATAGAAATAGATATTTTAGTGATCTATACATATATAATAGATATGGGTAGATAATACAGCTGTCCCTCAGTATCCACAGGAGATTGGTAATAATCTTTCTCAAATATCAAGTTCTAGAGATGCTCAAATACTTTATATACAGTGGTATAATATTTGTGTATAACCTACAGATAGCCTCCCTTATACAGATAATTTAAGTTTTGCTTTTTGGAACTTTCTGGAATTTTTTTCTACATACTTTTTATCCACTGTTGATTGATTCCATGGATATGGAACCTGTGGATTTGGAGGGCCAACTGTACTGTAAAAGAGAAAATATCAGGATATTATACTAATGTCTTAAGTTTAGGCAGTAAGATAAATAGAGAAAAAAAGAAAACTTCATTCAGAAATACATCTCATAAGATTATCTTCAATAGGTTAGAAAGAGAGCTATATTTATAACAGTCCTTTCAGCTTATTTTTCGTTTTTTGTGTTTTATGCAGTTTGTTCAAAGTACCTCGAAATTTAACACTTAGGAAAAAAAATAGTATATACTTTGAAACATTTTATTATATGAACTGATTCATTTATTCTCTCATCACATTGCTGTGTTAGTTTATTTCTCTTTCTCGATTCTTACCTACCTCGTCGCGACAAAAATTTAGAACTGTGGGCTAAAATATTTAGAACAATAGACAAGTTACAGCTCAGTTACAGCTCAAGCAGACAGAATATTAGACAGATATACCCAAGACCTGGGAGCAGGCCGACCCCAAAGGAGTTACCCTAATGTTCCCTCTTGGCTTCCCCCATTTTATACCTCCCATCTCCTCCTTTTGGTGTGTCCATGCAAAATAGGGCTTGTACCCACGACCAGTCAATGAAAGGGAATGCAAATGGGCATATGCTCAAGGCCAATTGACAGTTGTAAGTTAGATAACAGTGGGTTCTGTTGTGTATGTCTTCCCACAATTCAGTCTGTTATACTCAGACATATACATGTGTAGCATACTTATGAGCACTTAATGTAACTCCTGGCTGCCTAAGGTTACTTGAGGTAGCCGCTATGGTTAGTTTGTGTCCACTGTGTGCCTAGGGCACAAGTGCAGGAGTTAAAAAGGTCTCTGTGGTCATTTTGTAGAATATATGTGAACTCTCCTGGGTGTCTCTGAGATGGGGTATAGAGATCAGTTTTCATCCCTTTCAATCAGGCTACCCCTCGTTGCTCACGCCTAACTCTCTACCTAACAAAATCCTTATTATGCCTGATTGTATGGTGAGGCTAGCTGTGGAAGAGTTTTTTTTTTTTTTCCTTACACTGACACTGATTTTGTTTAGGAAAGTTGTTTTCAAAATAATCATTTGATAAACTTGTATTTTTTATTCCTATGAAATATATATTCCTATTACTTTCCATAGGCTAAAAAAAGGGAACCCGGTTGTACAAGTAGGGCTTCATTTTCACCTATATTACCTATTCAGGGTCAAACATAATTTATTAAAAGAAGCTCTGCTGAACAAAAAGTTATGAGAACACTGAGTTAAGCTATAAAAGACTATACTACCCATAACATTTTGCCAGCAAAAATATAAATTTGAGAATAATTTTTGAAAATAAAATTCATTTATAGAGTTCCCTTGTTGTTTGTTGTTCAGGCCCTTAGTCATGTCTGACCCTTTGTGACCCCATGGACTGCAGCACGCCAGGCTTCCCTGTCCTTCACCAACTTGCAGAACTTGCTCAAACTCATGTCCATTGAGTCAGTGATGCCATCCAACTATCTCATTCTCTGTCATCCCCCTCTCCTGCCTTCTATCTTTCCCAGCATCAGAGTCTTTTCTAATGAGTCAGCTGTTTGCATCAGGGGGCCAAAGTATTGGAGCTTCAGCATCAGTACTTCCAATGAATACTCAGGATTGATTTCCTTTAAGTTTGACTGGTTTGATCTCCTTGCAGTCCAAGGGACTCTCAAAAGTCTTCTCCAACACCACAATTCAAAATCATCAATTCTTCAGCACTCAGCCTTCTTTATCGTTCAACTCTCACATCCATACATGACTAGAGATCCATTAATAAAAATTAAATAACAAATCTATATTAGATTGGCATTTCCAATAACTTTCAAAGTTAATAATTAGCTAGATATATATGACGTATGCTGAGGAATAGACATGGAAACTGTCTATGCTTTCCTGAAGTACTTAACACATTTGTCTCATCATTAAACTACAAAACCACATTTTTGGGGGCACTAAAATTCCCCATAGAATTAAATGTTTATAATGGAGAAATGGTGTTTTAGGGAGAGTATGGAATAGATTTGAATGAACATTTAAGGCTGACTGTGTATTTTCTCTAAGTAAATTTCTAACCAGTCTCCTCCCTTCCTTTCTCTCTCTCTATCACACAGGCATACACATGCACACACCATTAGTTCCTGCAGGAACCTCTTCTCTTTATGTTTTATTCTCTTTGTCTGCATTTATCACCATAACTAATCCTTGCCTTATAATAAGAAAGCCTGTTTTCAATTCTGAATATTGTTTTGTTTGTATCTTTTCTTTAAAAAAGGATATTATTTTATGTTTGTGTGTGTGTGTTTTACTTATTTTTTTTTAACTTTACAATATTGTATTGGTTTTGCCATACATCAACATGTATCTGCCAAGGATGTACACGTGTTCCCCATCCTGAACACCCCCTCCCACCTCCCTCCGCATACCATCCCTCTGGGTCATCCCAATGCACCAGCACCAAGCTTCCTGTATCCTGCATCGAACCTCAACTGGCGATTCATTTCTTATATGATATTATACATGTTTTAATGCCATTCTCCAAAATCATCCCCCCCTCCCTCTCCTACAGAGTCTAAAAGACTGTTCTATACATCTGTGTCTCTTTTGCTTTCTCGCATACAGGGTTATCGTTACCATCTTTCTAAATTCCATATATATGCGTTAGTATACTGTATTGGTGGTTTTCTTTCTGGCTTACTTCACTCTGTATAATAGGCTCCAGTTTCATCCACCTCAGTAGAACTGATTCAAATTTCAAATGTATTCTTTTTAATGGCTGAGTAATACTCCATTGTGTATATGTACCACTGCTTTCTTATCCATTCATCTGCTGATGGACATCTAGGTTGCTTCCATGTCCTGGCTATTATAAACAGTGCTGCGATGAACATTGGGGTACACGTGTCTCTTTCAATTCTGGTTTCCTCAGTGTGTATGCCCAGCAGTGGGATTGCTGGGTCGTATGGCAGTTCTATTTCCAGTTTTTTTTAAGAAATCTCCACACTGTTCTCCATAGTGGCTGTACTAGTTTGCATTCCCACCAACAGTGTAAGAGGGTTCCCTTTTATCCACATCCTCTCCAGCATTTATTGCTTATAGACTTTTGGATCGCAGCCATTCTGACTGGTGTGAAATGGTACCTCATTGTGGTTTTAATTTGCATTTCTCTGATCATGAGTGATGTTGAGCATCTTTTCATGTGTTTGTTAGCCATCTGGATGTCTTCTTTGGAGAAATGTCTATTTAGTTCTTTGGCCCATTTTTTGATTGGGTCATTTATTTTTCTGGAGTTGAGCTGTAGGAGTTGCTTGTATATTTTTGAGATTAGTTGTTTGTCAGTTGCTTCATTTGCTATTATTTTCTCCCATTCTGAAGGCTGTCTTTTCACCTTGCTTATAGTTTCTTTTGTTGTGCAGAAGTTTTTAATTTTAATTAGATCCCATTTGTTTATTTTTGCTTTTATTTCCAATATTCTGGGAGGTGGGTCATAGAGGATCCTGCTGTGATGTATGTCGGAGAGTGTTTTGCCTATGTTCTCCTCTAAGAGTTTTATAATTTCTGGTCTTATGTTTAGATATTTAATTGATTTTGAGTTTATTTTTGTGTATGGTGTTAGAAAGTGTTCTAGTTTCATTCTTTTACAAGTGGTTGACCAGTTTTCCCAGCACCACTTGTTAAAGAGATTGTCTTTTCTCCATTGTATATTCTTGCCTCCTTTGTCAGAGGTAAGGTGTCCATATGTGCGTGGATTTATCTCTGGGCTTTCTATTTTGTTCCATTGATCTATATTTCCGTCTTTGTGCCAGTACCATACTGTCTTGATGACTGTGGCTTTGTAGTAAAGCTTGAAGTCAGGCAGGTTGATTCCTCTGGTTCGATTCTTCTTTCTCAAGATTGCTTTGGCTATTTGAGGTTTTTTGTATTTCCATACGAATTGTGAAATTATTCGTTCTAGCTCTGTGTAAAGCAATTACCTTCAATAAAAAAAAAATTTTTTTTTAAAAACTCAATATTCAGAAAACTAAGATCAAGGCATCCGGTCCTATCCCTTTATGGCAAATAGATGGGGAAACTATGGAAACAGTGAGAGACTATTTTTGGGGTTCCAAAATCACTGCAGATGGTGACTGCAGCCATGAAATTAAAAGATGCTTGCTCCTTGGAAAAAAAGCTATGACAAACCTAGACAACATACTAAGAAGCAGAGATATTACTTTACCAACAAAGATCCATCTATTCAAAGCTATGATTTTTCCAGTAGTCATGTGTGGATGTGAGAATGGGACTACAAAGAAAGCTAAGTGCCAAAGAATTGATAGTTTTGAACCGTGGTGTTAGAGAAGACTCTTGAGAGTCCCTTGGACAGCAAGGAGACCCAACAGTCCATCCTAAAGGAAATCAGTCCTGAACAGTCATTGGAAGGACTGATACTGAAGCTGAAACTCCAATACTTTGGCCCCTGATATGAAGAAACGACTCATTGGGAAAGACCCTGATTCTGGGTAAGATTGAAGCTGGGAGGACAAGGGGATGGCAGAGGATGAGATGGTTGAATGTCATCAGCGACACAATGGACATGAGTTTGAGCAAGTTCTGGGAGTTGGTGATGGACAGGGAAGCCGCACATGCTGCAGTCCCGCACATGCTGGGTCTCAAAGAGTCAGACACAACTGAGTGACTGAACTGAGCTTAACTGACTGAAATTGAACTCACAGTAAGACCTGTCAAGGTGATTAAGGCCACTCTAACAAAATATATCAGTATCAAATTTTAATCAGTGGTCTGAAATCTGCACGAGGATCTGTTCATAGGCTTTATATGTTTAATGTTTTTCTAATAGATTCCTTCTTATTATTTCAAAATTCTTAGACTCTATTTTTTTTCTATTTTCATGCTTATTTTCAGCAATGAACTTTTAGATCTTTATAGGTATTTTTTATTATAAAAGTAATGTATGCCCCCTACACATTTTTTTTTTTTTTGAGACAATCGTGAGCTTATAAAGTGAACATATGATATACACTCCTCTCCTTGTTCTGTTCTCTTCCTCTGGATCAATTCTTTAGGGATAAGAACTGCTAACAATCTGGTGTATAGCCTTGTGCATCTATCTTTAATATATTGTTTCTCCCTAAACAAATGAAATTTTCATGAATTGCAGTGGTTCATGACCAAGAATAGTGTTCCTGTTACTGTCTCATGACAACCGGAATGCTTTCCTGGTTGGATTAAATAAAAATATAGGCTGCCATTTGGGCTATGATGACATTTTGATAATGAACTCTATTTTTACATTGAATGTAGTTAAAAGAGAAAGAAAGGAAAGAAGGAAGGAAGGAGAGAGCTTTCAGATTTAGTCACTATGTGAAATATAATGCCACCAAAAAAAAAAAAAAAAAAAAGCCTCAGTAATATGTTTTGGCCAGGGATTTAGGGATTTAGCCATGTAAGCATGGAGCCAGCAGAGCTAAAGGAGTACTTTATAACTGTCCATCCTGAAAACACATGTGAAAAATAATCTCAATTTGAACAAAACTGGACACTAATTAAACCTTGGATTTACCCCAATCCCTGCCTTCCCTGGTGGCACAGAGGGTAAAGAATCTGCTTATAATATAGGATACCTGGATTTATTCCCTGAGTCAGGAAGGTCCCTGGAGAAGGGAAAGGCTACCCACTCCAGTACTCTTGCCTGGAGAATCCTAGAGGAGCATGGTGGGCTACACTCCATGGGGCTGAAAAGAGTTGGACACGACTGAGTGACTAACACTTTGCCTTAAAACCAGGCTGTCAAACTAAAAATTCTACATGTGATTTGGCACAGTTTGATGAAGCTATTTACTCTGAAAGTGGCTAAGTCATGTTGTGGCTTGGCAGAAAGAAATACAAGAGACAAGATGCTTTTTGACACATGACATTCTACCACAAAGACCCCCAAGATGATGATGTTTAATGCAGTTAGAAACTGCTCATGGAGAAAGAAACAAAACTTATTTCAACATGCAGCTGGATAAGAATTCCTATATCATTCTTTGTGGCCAGATTTTGGTTCTTAGGTAACTTTATTAATTTTAAAAGTGTCAAAGGTTTGAATGAGTGAAATTTTTTTTTTTTTGAGAAGTACATGTTTAAATGAAAGGAAATAAGAGTATTTTGTGTTTAGCTAGACATCTGTACTACTTGTTAACATATTTGATTCTGTGACTCTGAAGATGAAAGTTATACCATGTACCATCAAAAACATAGCTTGGAACATTTGTAAGTAATGTCATGAAGTCTCAGGTTATACTACCAGACTATGTCTTGTTTATTACATGAAATTTCATTGGCTTCATTACAGCCAAGAATGAAGTCGTTTCTGTATCAAAGATATTATTTTTACAAAATGGGAGCAGAATGTTATTTTGATCTATGTGTAGAAACTTCCTAGATTTCCAGAGTGAAAATCTTAAAGCATGTGATTGAAATTTAAGTAGAAGTTTTATTTTTCATTTTGAGGGGAAAAAAATTCCCTTCTTAGAACAATTTGATCAGAAGGAGTTCTTTTACCTCTAGGTTTAATTTGAAGATTATTCATTTCCACTGACGGGTTTTAAATTGTTATTCAATACAATCACATGGAGGGCTGGTTAAAACACAGATTCTAGGTTCCACCTCCTGAGTTTCTGCTTCAGTCAGTTGAGGTGGAGTCCAAAAATTAGCACTTTGATACCCACTGACTTAGACTATCCTTTGATTACATGAATAATGTATTTTTTATTTACAACTCTGCATTTATGGATGGTGCTGATAAACTTAAGAGCTCTTTTGACTGAAATACTACTCTGCAAGATGAGATTAAATATTCCAGTGATAGGGATATACACCAGGTTACACCAGGTTTCGTGGTGATACAGTCCTATCAATGACTTTGGCAGGCAGTGAATTGAAGACACCTAAAAATGCCTGCCATTTTTGTTAAGGTTATATTAAAAACAAATATGGAGTGATCATAGAAAAGAAGCAAGCCTTGCCACTGGTGACCTCACTGCTTATATGAGGACAAAGAACTATAAGACAAGTTAAAGCAACATGGCTTCAACTTGAAGTCCTGTTGAATTTTAGGAATAATGTTAAGCTTATCTTGCAGAGTGAACTGAGCTTTCTCTGATCACATTTTCTCCCCAGTATGTTTGAAACCAGTGTTATCAACAGTGTTGGTAAAACTGAGAACATTTTTCTGATTATACTGAAAAGATGATATGCATACTGCCATTCAACTCTCTATTCAGATCAAATAAAGACAATTTTATTGAAATCATTTTGAGCAAAATTAAATCATAATTTTTATTGCCTAATTTTGACTTTCTGGGATTTGTTTTCATCAACTGGTTATTAATTTTTCATTTAAACATAAGATGAAGAATAGGTCTCTGTGTAGTTACTTCTTTGTATATACATTTTAATAGCTAGTAGAGACTTATAAACTTGAGATATGAAGAGTTATACCCATTTTATTTTTCTAAAACTCCTTTGGATCTCAATTCCTTCATTGACAATCAGTCCAAAATCCATTCTTTGTGTCTTGCCCGTTTCATCTCACCTCAGTGTTTTTAACAAAATCCCCGGATATTTATGGTGTCCAGCTCCTACATGCCAGACAGGTACAGAACAGTATGCGATACTTTTTCTGCCAGTATTCCTGATGATCCATGGACTCACTACTAACGATGGTACCTACATAGCCAAGGTTTTCATCACTGCTGAGGTGGCTCATTAATGTCTAAACCTCAGCATGGCTTGTGGTGTTTTTTCAAAGAATGATCATTCCATTTCCTCAGTGTCATCCCATGCTTGACATCTGATGGTTGTGGTCTTTAGCCCTCACTGATTTTGTTCCACACATTCTTCTCAGGGCAGAAGATACCTGCAAAAGGGCTAGACAATATTAGTTCTGCTGCTGCTGCTAAGTTGCTTCAGTCGTGTCCGACTCTGTGCGACCCCATAGGCGGCAGCCCACCAGGCTCCCCCATCCCTGGGATTCTCCAGGTAAGAACACTATTAGTTCTAGCACTTTCTATTTCAGGAATCACAACTCCTTTTCGAACTCCCCAGAGATAAAGTAGCATCTCTACTACTGCCTAAAAATACATTATCTTATTTTTTTCCCTTGGAAAATCAACAACCTTGAAATGGCAACCCACTCCAGTATTCTTGTCTGGAGAATCCCATGGACAGAGGAGCCTAGCAGGCTACAGTCCATGGGGTCGCACAGAGTCAAACACAACTGAGCAACTTCACTTTCCACCTTCCCACCTAGTGTGGACAGAAGGACTATTCTCAGAGATTGCCATATAATGTATCCTTGTAAGGATAATGTGACCTTCATTAATCCAAAGGTTATTTTCATCCTAGCTTACTATTATATGTTGCTTTGTTCATTAAAAACAAGACAAAAAGGAGAAATAAATTATATATGTGGTAGACTGTTGTCGGAGAAGGCAATGGCACCCCACTCCAGTACTCTTGCTTGGAAAATCCCATGGATGGAGGAGCCTGGTAGGCTGCAGTCCATGGGGTCGCTAAGAGTCAGACATGACTGAGCGACTTCACTTTCACTTTTCACTTTCATGCATTGGAGAAAGAAATGGCAACCCACGCCAGTGTTCTTGCCTGGAGAATCCCAGGGACGGGGGAGCCTGGTGGGCTGCCATCTATGGGGTCGCACAGAGTCGAACACGACTGAATTGACTTAGCATAGCATAGCATAGCATAGACTGTTGTAACGTCAATTTTTAAATGTGTGTGTTCATGGGCATTTTTAAAGGAGGGATGCCCATAAACCATTTTTCTCATATTTTCAATGAGATCCATGACCAATAAGAAATTTATAACCAGTTGGTTATATGGGTATAACTTTACAGACAGAACATGTAATATTAAGTATTATAGAGAGGAGTCAAAACAGAATAGCAAGGGTGCATCAGAGATACAGGAAAAGATCAAGAGAAGCTGACAATCATGGAAGTCAGAGAAGAAGAGAGTTGAATGCAGGAGAATCCAGTTAGATGAAGAACACTGTGATCGGTGCAGTTGGGAGCATTTCCTGAGGACTGCTGTTCAGGTTGTCACTTTCTATGTGAGTTACCTGCAGCAATGATATCAATGAACACAGCCTCCAGGGAGAATCTGCAGCAGCAGTGGTGGAGGAGGATGAAAACTGAAAGGAAGCAGTAGGAGGTGCAGGAACTCCCACTGACTCCTCATGGCTAATAAGTAATTGAGAAGCCAGCCCGACCATTCAGGCACATTTATCTGGTCTTATGCTGCCTTGTCACTTTCATACATCCTCATTTATCACTTTTCATGTGCTGCTTTTCACCACAGCAGTTCATTCCAAATCATTTGTGGTTTAAAGGGGAATAGTGCTTTTTCTCCTCAAATCTATTATAGATCTACCTTTTTGCAAAGTCCAATAAATTGGAAAAAATCAAAAAACATAAAATGCAAGCACCATTTTTTATTATTAAACTTCCAAAACTTAACATGCTATAGGATTTCATTTGTAAAACATGCTTGGAGAGACAATACTATAGAAATGGAGAATGAATTAGTAGTAGACAGGGCTTAAGGAGAAAGCAGAGACTAAAGGGAAGTGAGTGTGAATATAAAAAGGCACCATGTTTAAACCTTGTGCAATGGACATGTTCCATATTTGAGTGCTAATTTCATTATTCTTGTTATGACATTGTATTGTAATTTTGTAAGTTATTATGGGGCTTGGGTAATGTGCACATGGACTTTCACTCTTTTATTTCTTAAAAGTTTATGCACATACACAATTATCTCAAAAAGTTTATTTAGTAAAAAAAGAAAGTAGACATATTATTCTGTCAAAGGACTAAAAAGACTTTTAAATGCTTTTTATTTTCCAATGTTCATCTCATTGAATTGTAACATCCACTCAATCCACACTGGTCCACAGACCACACTTGAACTAACCAGCACTTTCTTTTTTTATTTCTGTGTTACAGTTAAATTCCTTCAGCACAGACTCCCTTTAAAACTATTCTTCTGAAAACAGACTGCTCTTCTGCACCACTCTACTTTTCAGCCTCATTACACAACTCCATACCTTAAGCCATCCTTAATATATCATGGACCTCTGTGTTTCTCTCCTTAGCTTAAATGTTCCTTTTACTTACACTCTTCTCCACTAATCAGATCTGCTTTCCCAAATCCATCTATATTTCACATGCCAGGATGACTCCATTCATAGTTTCTCTAGATTCCATCACTCAGAGTTAATCTCTCCTGTTTCAATTTTCTTTTATCTATAATCACTTATTTTTAAGTAACCATTCAAGCATTTTCCATTCTCTTCACTTTAATTAAAAGGTAAAAGAATACTATACCCAGAAGATACACAATAATTATTGAAATAGGTTAAACCAAATAGGAGGAATTGCTAGCATCTGTTTGATGCCTGAAGAGGTCTCAGTATCACTGCATCTGTTTCCTAAAGTTAGTCCATGAAGCAGTAGTTGCTGACTTCACTCAAGGGATGTTATGAATTTGCTGTATTTCATATTGGTTCTTTCTTGGTACTTCAGAGGAAGCATTATCTGAGGTTCAGTTCAGTCACTCAGTCATGTTCGACTTTTTGCGACCCCATGAACCGCAGCACACCAGGCCGCCCTGTCCATCACCAACTCCTGGAGTCCACCCAAACCCATGTCCATTGAGTCTATGATGCCATCCAACCATCTCATCCTCTGTTGTCCCCTTCTCCTCCTACCCTCAATCTTTCCCAGCATCAGGGTCTAATGAGTCAGCTCTTTGCATCAGGTGGCCAAAGTATTGGAGTTTCAGCTTCAACATCAGTCCTACCAGTGAACACCCAGGACTGATCTCCTTCAGAATGGACTGGTTGGATCTCCTTGCAGTCCAAGGGACTCTCAAGAGACTTCTCCAACACCACAGTTCAAAAGCATCAATTCTTCAGCGTTCAGCTTTCTTCACAGTCCAACTCTCACATCCATATATGACCACAGGAAAAACCATAGCCTTGACTAGATGGACCTTTGTTGGCAAAGTAATGTCTCTGCTTTTCAATATGCTATCTAGGTTGGCCATAACTTTCCTTCCAAGGAGTAAGCGTCTTTTAATTTCATGGCTGTAATCATCATCTGCACTGATTTTGGAACCCAGAAAAATAAAGTCTGACACTGTTTCCACTGTTTCCCCGTCTATTTCCCATGAAGTGATGGGACCAGATGCCATGATCTTAGTTTTCTGAATATTGAGCTTTAAGCCAACTTTTTCATTCTCCTCTTTCACTTTCATCAAGAGGCTTTTTAGTTCTTCACTTTCTGCCATAAGAGTGATGTCATCTGCATATCTGAGGTTATTGATATTTCTCCCAGCAATCTTGATTCCAGCTTGTGCTTCTTCCAGCCCAGAGTTTCTCATGATGTACTCTGCATATAAGTTAAATAAGCAGGGTTACAATACACAGCCTTGACTTACTTCTTTTCCTATTTGGAACCAGTCTGTTATTCACCCAGTTCTGTTATCTGAAGGGAGAAAGCAAATCCGTATTTAGGATCATGGTTGGGGGGTTAATTCTAGAAATTTAGGTGTTCAGGGGTTTAAGACTGCAACAGTACCTTTATATTAATTGGATATCTTAGCCATCAAAATTCTGATTAAGAATATCGCTCAGGAAAAACATGCCACATTAATCTATCAGAGTTACAGAAAATAGCAAGTTAATAAAGAAAGCAAGTACAAAGAAAAATCTAACTGCTGATTAGGCAGCTTGATTTCTTATTTTCATTATATATGCATGTATATATAATCAATGTAATAACTGTAGTGATATAATTGGAAATAGTATCACAATCATTAGCAAATGCTCTTCATTGATTTTAGTGTTTAGTTACATGTGGTCCAAAGCTTTCCTATTCTCATAAAACCTATAGAATCCTTTTATTTATTTATGCTTACTGAATATTAGAAACTATTTATTAAAAGTAGTCATCTAAGTTTAGAACTTCCAGGGTGAAAACATGTTCCCTCTTGGCTCCATTTTCTGTATTTCATTTAGCTGAGTTCAGATTTTCGCTTATTGTGATTAGTACACACTGTCAGATGAAAGACTGTGCAAGTTGCCCTTCATCTTCTGTGATAAATTTAGCTCCCCACGATGATACATAATTACACTGGGCAGTGCAATCTGATTATCTGTCAAATATAGATGAGTCACCCTGCTACCTTCAAATACCAGTTCTCTGTGTCTACAATGAATTAAAACACTTCAGTCCTTGATGCAAAAGTGATAATAAAATCTCCATTCAGCCAGTACACATTTACTGAATGCCTGCTGTGTGCCAACCAATCGTATTTGAAGAGCAGCTTTCAGATGAGTTTTACATAATTCTTTAACTGATCCTTAGAATAACTCTTTAATCCGTAGAAGCAGACACACTGGTCTCAATCTGCAGGTGAGGAAATGGTGCTTCAGAGAGGGCAAGTGATTTCTTGGGGCTCACATGGTTTGAAATGTTACAGTTAAGAATAAAAGTTAGGACTTCTGAGTCATCCCCATTTAGTCCTTTTCACATAGCATGCTTTGTTGCAGAGTATAAGATGTTCTGTGCATGATAATGTAGGTCTGGCGTCTTTTGTGTGAATGTCTTTATCATCAAATCACTTATAATTATGAAAAATCTACTTTCCACTCCAAAAGTATTAGCCCTGTGGGACTTCAGTGAAAGTCATGTATCACAGATCTGTAAAATAAAATAAATAGAAGTTGCAAACATATCTGCAAAGAATAGCCCACTTGAACCTATGACAAAAAGATTGTTAATGATAGAAATAGTTACGTTTCCACTGAATCTGTAACGTTCTTCGGTATTAGCTCAAAAAATGTCTAACAAGATAAGCAAATCCTTGCACTCATAGTAAATGTACACACATTTCTTTATAATTAACCCTTCACATGTCTCACATATAACTTCATTTTATAGCTAAGAATAAAAAAATCTAAGAGAAGCTGCCAGGATGAACAAATGGTTTCTTCAGAGCTTGTGTATTTGCTGTGTATTTGCTGTTATAGTACTGCCTTTAATAAATGCAGTTAAGGCAGATAAATTCCACTGAGGTAGAAGCTACCAGGGGCTTTCCTGGTGGCTCAGCAGTAAAGAATCCATTTGCAATGCATGAGATGCAGGTTCGATCCCTGGGTTGGGAAGATCCCCTGAAGGAGGGCACAGCAACCCCCTCCAGTATTCTTGCCTAGAGAATCCCATGGACAGAGGAACCTGGAGGGCTACAGTCCATGGGACTGCGGGGAGTCAGACCCAGCTGAAGTGACGGAGCATGCATAAGCTACCAGAGGCAGAAATTGTGTCTGTTTATCTCATTACTAGATCTCCAACCCTAGAATAATACCTGGCACATAGCATATAGTCAATAAATAGTTGTCAAATGAATGCAATGCTTTGAAAAGAAGTCTCTTTTCAACCTCAGCCTTTCCTGATGTATATATGTCTGTGATACTGGAGAAAGCTGCGTCAGAATGGTTTAAGTTTCATATGTGGCAAAGTGAAACCACAGCTGTATAATGATGATCCTGTAACACCAGTTGATTCACATTATACCTCAGCCATGGTTAGTACATGCTGTTCCAGCAGCCATCTCTCTCTTTTTTTTTTTTTTTAATTTTTAATTGAAGGATAATTGATTTACAGAATTTTGTAGTTTTCTTTCATATAACAAAAATCAACCATAGGTACACCCATGTCCCCTCCTTCCCATCTCCCGCCCCATCCCACCCTTCAGCTTGTCACAGAGCCCCTGTTTGAATTCCCTGAGTCATACAGCAAATTCCCATTGGCTATCTATTTTACATATGATATTGTAAATTTCTACATTACTCTGTCCATACATCTCCCCTTCTCCCTACTCTCCTTCTCCTGTGTCCATAGGCCAGTTTTCTATGTCTGTTTCTCCACTGCTGTGCTGAAAATAAATTCATCAGTGCCATCTCTTTAGATTCCATATATGTAAGTCAATATCAGTTCAGTTCAGTTCAGTCACTCAGTCGTCTCCGACTCTTTGCGACCCCATAAATCGCGGCACGCCAGGCCTCCCTGTCCGTCACCAACTCCCGGAGTTCACCCAGACTTATATCCATCAAGTCAGTGATGCCATCCAGCCATCTCATCCTCTGTCGTCCCCTTCTCCATCTGCCGCCAATCCCTCCCAGCCTCAGAGTCTTTTCCAATGAGTCAACTCTTTGCACGAGGTGGCCAAAGTACTAGAGTTTCAGCTTTAGCATCATTCCTTCCAAATAACACCCAGGGCTAATCTCCTTCAGAATGGCCTGGTTGGATCTCCTTGCAGTCCAAGGGACTCTCAAGACTCTCCTCCAACACCACAGTTCAAAAGCATCAATTCTTCGGTGCTCAGCTTTCTTCACAGTCCAACTCTCACATCCATACATGACCCCAGGAAAAACCATAGCCTCGACTAGACAAACCTTTGTTGGCAAAGTAATGTCTCTGCTGTTGAATATGCTATCTAGGTTGGTCATAACTTTCCTTCCAAGGAGTAAGCGTCTTTTAATTTCATGGCTGCAGTCACCATCTGCAGTGATTTTGGAGCCCCCAAAAATAAAGTCTGACACTGTTTCTACTGTTTCCCCATCTATTTCCCATGAAGTGATGGGACCGGATGCCCTGATCTTAGATTTCTGAATGTTGAGCTTTAAGCCAACTTTTCACTCTCCACTTTCACTTTCATCAAGAGGCTTTTTAGTTCCTCTTCACTTTCTGCCATAAGGGTGATGCCATCTGCATATCTAAGGTTATTGATATTTCTCTCAGCAATCTTGATTCCAGCTTGTGTTTCTTGCAGCCCAGCGTTTCTCATGATGTACTCTGCATATAAGTTAAATAAGCAGGGTGACTATATACAGCCTTGACGAACTCCTTTTCCTATTTGGAACCAGTCTGTTGTTCCATGTCCAGTTCTAACTGTTGCTTCCTGATCTGCATACAAATTTCTCAAGAGGCAGATCAGGTGGTCTGGTATTCCCATCTCTTCCAGAATTTCCTACAGTTTATTGTGATCCACACAGTCAAAGGTTTGGCATAGTCAATAAAGCAGAAATAGATGTTTTTCTGGAACTCTCTTGCTTTTTCCATGATCCAGCAGATGTTGGTAATTTGATCTCTGGTTCCTCTGCCTTTTCTAAAACCAGCTTGAACATCAGGAAGTTCACAGTTCACATATTGCTGAAGCCTGGCTTGGAGAATTTTGAGCATTACTTTACTAGCGTGTGAGATGAGTGCAGTTGTGCGGTAGTTTGAGCATTCTTTGGCATTGCCTTTCTTTGGGATTGGAATGAAAACTGACCTTTTCCAGTTCTGTGGCCACTGCTGAGTTTTCCAAATTTGCTGGCACATTGAGTGCAGCACTTTCACAGCATCATCTTCAGGATTTGAAAGAGCTCAACTGGGATTCCATCACCTCCACTAGCTTTGTTCATAGTGATGCTTTTTAAGGCCCACTTGACTTCACATTCCAGGATGTCTGGCTCTAGGTCAGTAATCACACCATTGTGATTATCTGGGTCGTGAAGATCGTTTTTGTACAGTTCTTCTGTGTATTCTTGCCACCTCTTCTAAATATCTTCTGCTTCTGTTAGGTCCATACCATTTCTGTCCTTTATCGAGCCCATCTTTGCATGAAATGTTCCCTTGGTATCTCTAATTTTCTTGAAGAGATCTCTAGTCTTACCCATTCTGTTGTTTTCCTCTATTTCTTCGCATTGATTGCTGAAGAAGGCTTTCTTAGCTGAACATTAGGATACATGTGTCTTTTTCAGTTTCATTTCCTCAGGGTATATGGCTAGGAGTGAGATTGCTGTGTCATATAGTGGTTTTATTCCTAGCTTTTTAAGGAATCTCCATACCATCTTCCATAATGGCTGTATCAGTTTACATTCCCACCAGCAATACAAGAATGTTCCCTTTTCTCTACGCCCTCTCCAGCGTTTATTGTTGTAGACATTTGATGATGGCTGGATGGCCATTCTGACTGGTGTGAGGTGGTATCTCATTGTAGTTTTGATTTGCATTTCTCTAATAATGAGTGACTGGGGACAGGAGGAGAAGGGGGCGACAGAGGATGAGATGGCTGGATGGCATCATTGACTCGATGGACGTGAGTCTGAGTGAACTCCGGGGGTTGGTGATGGACAGGGAGGCCTGGTGTACTGTGGTTCATGGGGTCGCAAAGAGTCGGACACGACTGAGCGACTGAACTGAACTGAATAATGAGTGAAATTGAGCATCTTTTCATGTGCTTGTTAGCCATCTGTATGTCTTCTTTGGAGAAATGCCTCTTCAGGTCCCTTTCCCACTTTTTGATTGGGTTGTTTGCTTTTCTGGTATTGAGTTGTATGAACTGCTTGTATATTTTGGAAGCTAGTTATTTTTCAGTTGTTTCCTTTGCTATTATTTTCTCCCATTCTGAGGATTGTCTTTTCACCTTGTTTGTAGTTTCTTTTGCTGTGCAAAAGCTTTTAAGTTTAGTTAGGTTGCACTTGCTTATTTTTGTTTTTATTTCCATCACTCTAGGAGGTGGATCATAGAAGATCTTGCTTTATGTCATCAAGTGTTCTGCCTATGTTAATAGTTTCTTACATTTAGGTCTTTAATCCATTTTGAGTTTATCTTTGTGTATAGCATTAGGTAGTTTTCTAATTTCATTATTTTGCATGTAGCTGTCCAATTTTCTTAGCACCACTTATTGAAGAAGCTGTCTTTGCCCCCATTGTACATCCTGGTAGGTGCCTGGGTTTATCTCTGAGTTCTCTGTCTTGTTCTATTGGTCTATATTTCCAACAGCCATCTTTAAATAGAACAATAAATACCCTCCAGAACAATAAATACCCTCCAGTGGTACCAACAGAACTCAAAGCTTACATTCCATTAACCCTAAGCCAGAGCTTTGCAGATATGCAGAGTAAAAGACAGCATGCATTAAAGTTTCTAACCTAGCACTGGTGACAGAGGATGTGCAGTAAACACTGAGTGAATCTCCCTTCAAATTTGTAGCACAATAAATCAGAACTTGTGTGTGTGTTGCATAATATGGTCTTATCTAATTCACATGAAGGTAAAGCTAAAACTCCTTATGATTTCATATGTGTATTTAATAATGTTTGAGGGACCTCTTTAATACGGTAGTTAAGCTAAAAGAATTTTAAGATAGAGGGATTTTGGTCCATGGCCTGACTTTGTCAACTTTCTAAAATTTGGCAAGTTATTCAGTTTTCCCAAGGTTAAATTTCCTGAACTTCAAAGCAAGGAAAATCATAGTAAAAGCTTTATAAGATGGTAATGTGCTGTATTTGAGGTACCTGCATTTGAAGGCCACAGGGAATGTTGAGTTACTGAAAAGAGGGCAGGTCCAAACCTGCAGTGATGGCTCAGGTGATTCTGTCTATGTAAATCAGATACCAGTTATGCCCACTTTGCTCCTGCAGACTTATATATGATATTGGCTCGCATCCAAGTTCTATAATCCATAGAAATCTAAATTCTTCTTCAAGGTTTTTAAGAATCCTGAAGGATCACAGTTTCATGGTGAACTTTTATCTAGAGTGGCACTTCCATGCCCTTTTTGTTTTGTTTTGATTTTATTAAATGCTTTCTATTGACTGACACGAGAAAATGAGGCTGTTTCTAAAATTCTACCTGCTCCCAAAAATACACATTGACACAAGGTATCAATGAAAAGACTTTAGTGAATATCTTGGCATCAGAGGAATGGGATCATTTTAAATTGCAAAACAGAATCAAATTTTATACTGCCTGTTGTTTTCATTTTATTCATTTTTATTTGTTAGATACCAAACATTTTGGCATTCTCTTGGCTTTTCACACTGCATCATTACCTAATTTCCCAAGATTTCATTTGTCCATCCTCCTCTCTTCTGTAATTCCCTCTCCCCATCAACTTCTAAAAAATTCCTCATTATGTAAGCAAAATAGATGTATATTTATTGATTAATTTTGGTGGAGATTTCTACAATAGTCAAGATTGCAGGATCTCACATTTTATTCCACAGAACTTGAGTACCCCCAGCCATAAAAGACTGTTCCTTTCCAAAGAGGAATATTGTAAAAATGTTACAATAATGCATCTATTGCATCATTACACTCAAGACTGACTGCCAATGCCCCTTGTCAGGAAAACAACTGAATGTCTCTCATTTGCTTGCTTGCGACTGATCTATATTTACTCCAGTTACCATCACTAATTGGCTGTGTGAAATACTGACTCTACATCTTATTTGGGACCACTCTTTGATACCAAAGTTGAATCTGTTAGCCATGATGTTCTCCAAAACACGGTCAGAATTAAATTTAAAATATGTATGCTCTATATGTGTGTCTTTTGGGGCTCTTGCATTTTCTTCATCATGATAAGCATATTTCCAATGACAGCCATTCTAAAGGTGATCTCTATGTCCTACACTTTCTGTTTTGGTTAAGCGTTACTGGTCTCATTTCTTTTTCCTTGATATCATATTCCATCTTCTTGGTAAATCTTTTATTCTTTGAAGATTTTAATGCTTTCCCACAGTTGCTCTCTCCTTTATCATTCTTGGTTTCCTAGGAACAGCTTTCATGTGAAAATCACCTTTACAACCCGAGCCATCCCCTTGGTTAGTCTAAGAATTATTTTTTTCATCAAGTTATCTCTGATGCTGGGAGGGATTGGGGGCAAGAGGAGAAGGAGACGACAGAGGATGAGATGGCTGGATGGCATCACTGACTTGATGGACGTGAGTCTCAGTGAACTCCAGGAGTTGGTGATGGACAGGGAGGCCTGGCGTGCTGCGATTCATGGGGTGGCAAAGAGTCAGACACGACTGAGTGACTGATCTGATCTGATCTGATACAGAAATTTTAAAAAATATATTAATGAAAACATTCCTTATTTAGACGTGTTCTATTGTCTACACTCCCATTTCTCGAATCTAGTGGTTCATAAACTCATTAAGACTGTCAACTGATTAAATTTCCATTATCAATCCTCTGTTTTTAGTACCCTTTTCCCAGCATAGTTTTCATGATTTTTTTTTTTTTTTGCAATTACTCTGTTGAAAATAACTTAAACTTTATATTTTCCCATGGAATCCATGTGGTTAACATTACCTTTAGGCTAGGTTAGAATGTTGGGATAGGGTACTGTTGTTGTAACTGTGGTATTAATTAAGGTAGAATAATTCCTATTTTTAAAAAGTGCCAGATCTCAATGACTTATTACAATGAAGTTTTATTATGTTCTCATCTCTGTCCCATACAGTCCACCTGAGGAAGGAGAATGAGGAATCTCCTTTATGCAGTCATTTCAGGGACTCGTCAGACTATTTCCATGTATGTTGCTAAGAGTAGGTATGAAGAAAGCACATCTTAACTGAACTGTTTTGGACTCCAAATAATGTATTGCTTCTCCTCACATTTAAGTTGTGAGAACTGGTTGCATGGCCCCACCTTGATGCAGAGAACCTGAAATGCAGTTTGTCTGTGGATCCAGAAACAGGAAAAATGTAGAGCAATGATAAATTTGCAATGCCGTCATCCACAAAGTTGAGTTGTAATAATGAAAAACAAAAGGACAAAATGACAACTGGTATACATATAGCCCTATAACTCTTCTACCCTGCTCAGCAATTTCCCACTTTTCTCTAGTTAGCTTACTCTTCTTTTTCATGCTAGTCATCTTTCATATGTTTCTTACTCTCTTCCAACTTCTGATAATTTTCCTTCCCTTGTTTCAATTATCATAGAGATAAAAAGAAAAATCTAAGTAGAAAGCATATCTCTTGCTCTCATTTCTAAATGCATTCCTGTGTATCTGAATCTTTCTCATTTCTAGCTCTATTTCATTGAAGGGATTGCCCATCTTCCATTTCAAAGGCCATTGTCCAGTGGCCAATATACCAATCACTATGTTCATTAGTAAATAGACATTTCCCACTAACATTTAATCCTGCCAGTGACTTGTCTCTAAGTCCCTTTGCACTGACTGTAACTCTATCCAACTGTCCTCTCCTCTCTTCTGCTGTCCATCCTGTAATAAATTATCTGGAGAGGCCTTTCTGTATCGTGGCCTCTGCTGCTCGATACCTCAGGGACTCTTCAACCCCTTGTACCCACAATACTTGATGGAAATTGCTCTTTCCAAGATTCCATTCACTTCTATCACTAAATCCAATAGTGACTTTTCATTTCATTTGTTATTTTACACAATCGACATTTAATACATTTGAAAACTCAGTTGTGTTTTAAACACTCTTGCCTTGCCTTATCTCACATGACACTTCTTATCGTCTTTCCTTTCAGTTCCATTTTCAAGTTATCTTTCTTTGCTGTAACTTTAAATTGCATAGTTCTTACAATTCCCCTTTAGATCCTATTCAACTTTCTCCTTAAAGGCAAATCAAATTAAATATATCCAGCAAATTTCAGGATTTCTTCTTTTTCCCTCCATCTATTCTCCAATCTTGGTGTCTCACTCAATACGTCAAATCAGATCTGTGGGAATCATGAAGATTTTCCCTTCTCCATCAGCCACTATATCAGATTTATTACAAAATTCTGTTCACAGTAATCTTTCCGTTAGTTTCATTCTAATAAAAGCCACCATAACTTAAGAGCAAAAGCAGGAAATTCTTCTAATTTTATTGACTATATTAACAACCACCATCTTTTTTGCTCCACCCAACCTTCAGAATGGTCTCTTAAGTCACTAAACAGATATTATCCTTGTCTTTTAAAATTTCTTTTAATCCAAGGGGCATGCTTATTTATCTTGGTCTGCAAGCCTTTTAATGGTCTGGCTCTCTCTTCTCATTTATGTCAGGCCACGCTCCCTACTCACCCCACTTCATTAGTCACAATTGTCCTTATTTTGGTGCCTCAAACATAAAAGTCACAGGAATTTTAGAACATTTAGTTCCACTCGCTCCAATTTATCATAATTTTCTAGTTCTCAGTTCAATTTTAACTTTTCTATTGAAAAGCATGGCACACTTTCTGTTTTTCTAATTGATTTAAAAATATCAGTATCAGCATCAGATACTTGCATTTAGCCCTAGTTTTAAAAACACATATGTATTAATCAGAATTAGACTGCTACAGGTGCAGTATCTAGTATGAACTTATGCTATTGTGTCCTTTCTGTTAAAGGGACCTGTCCTTGAACAGTAAAATTTTAGTCTTATTGGAAGCTTTCTCCATGTGACCCTATTTCTCAGTTGTTATTCCTTTTTGTTCTGTTGAATGCCATATATTCTTCTCATGACTCTAGACTAAACAAAGTACTTCTAATCAAATATTTACATTTTTTAAATTAGAAGGTTATATTAGCATTGAAAATGTGTTTACATTCTAACACTTTAGCTACAATTCTTTATAAAATTTTATTTTTTTCCCTCTTAACGTAGCTTCCAGGAGATGGGGTTTGAAGGAAATGAAATCACACTGCATTTACTAGTCTGATTTTCTTATAGAAAAGGACTGCTCTTGAGAGAACAAATGAAAGTTCAGTAGCATTTTCTACAGATTATGTGTCAGCAGTTATTGCTTTACTTCAAGCCCTTTTAGTGCATTTTGGCATCAATTACAGATAAAATCTGTGGAGTGCTCAGACCTCTCCACATGTGGCTTCATTTCAACCTGAAAGAACCTTAGGGTAGGTACTTTTACTACCATCTAACAAAGAAAATAAAGGTTAAAGAGAATATCTGCCCTGCTTAAAGTCACATAGCTCATAAACAGGGCTGAGATATGAAGCTAGACTGTCTGGCAGCAGGGCTCTTACTTCTAATCAACAAGCTACAATACTTTGTTTTAGTATATAGCATTCTCAGATGATATAATCTAGTTATTCTGTAGAGGGGAAATTTTACCTGACTTTTTCTGTGCATGTCACTTAAACTTAATTGTAAAATTCAAAGGAGGTCCAGCCCCCAGGGATCTAAAGATAACAATATCTAAAATATTGCTTTGATTTTTAATTAGGATGTTATAAAAATTTTTGTAACATTATTTTTGCTTTGCTGTCTACCTGAAACTATCACAACATTGTTAATTGGCTAAAATCCAATATAAAAAAAAAATAGCTGTAGGATTTATTGAAATTTCACAAATTTCTTCTCAATAAGGGGAGTGTACAAAATGTATTATATATTTTAGGAGAGTATTCTAAAGCTTTAGGAAGTTTCTTGTGATATCAAATCCAGGGTCCCCTCATTAAAAACCCCTCCGGATCTTCCTATGATTCCCAACTATTTATCCTCCCTAATCAAGTTTTTGTTTCCTGGCCTGTATTATTCATACTAGGTATTACTAGTAACTGTTTATTTTTTGTATCTGAAAATTCTACAGAAATTAGAATGTTATATATTCCAAGAGTTCGATTTTCCCATGGGAAAGGAAGAATGTTTGCCATCACTCTAGAAAAGAAAAAGATCCTCATGTTTAGGCTTAAAAACTAAAATAAACTCTGCCAATTAGGTCATTTTTCATTACCTATGTGGTATATGGTTACAATAATAGCCTCTAAGTGTATCTTGCTTCCCTGCATTGCTCCTTGGATCAGTCCTCCCTTACTCATTCTAGTCTTTTTTATTTATTTATTTTTTAATAACAGCAAATTTTTATTTGTCGTGGTTCCAGAGGCTAGGAAATTCAAGATCAAAGCACCTATAGATTTACTGTCTGGTGAGGATCTGATTCCAGATGAGTAAATGACATCTTGCTGTGCCTAATATGGTGGAAGGAGCACAGGGGCTCTCTGAGGTCTTTTTTTAAGGGCACTAATCCCATTAGTAAGGCTCCACCCTCATGGCCTAATCACGTCCCAAAGGCCCCACTTCCAAATACCATCACATTGGGGATTAGGTGTCAGCATATGAATTTAGGGGGAGACACAAACATCCAATCTATACATTTTTTTTATAGTCTTTGGTTATGTCCTTGCTCATTTATCGTAGTGTTGATAAAGTACCTTGCTTTGGTTAAAAAAACAACAACAACTGGAGAACGTGGCACAGAAACTTGAAAAATGTTGATGTTTTACACTTTATTTGTCCTGTTGCTCTTGTAACTTTTCCCATGAGCAAGTCAAGGCTAGCCTGCAGGGTGGCTCATGGCCCATCTTCTCCAGTTTCCATAGCTAATCATCAAACTGAGAAGCAGAGCCACTTGGTTAGATGACTGCAAATGATGGAGACAGAGGTTAGCCTAGGAGAGACTGGACAAGCACTGCTCATCTAAGCCTAGACCAGCTGCTGATCCACAGAATTTTGAGCTTAATAAGTCATGGTCTTTTGAGCCACTAATCTATGGTATTCTGTTATACAGTAAAAGCTAACTAACACAAACATTTTCTCATTTACACTAACTATGGAGTTTACTGTTTAATTACTATTGGCCCTAGGGCATGTGAATTATGACACTACATTTTCAAGTTAGTAATATTCATTTTTATAGACATCATAGCTGGAGGAGGATACTACTTACGCAGACAGAATAAACAAAAACATTAAAATGGAGTGCTCAATGTCAAGCATTGTATTACATCCTATACACATATCCTAAAGCATATGTGTTTGTTTGGTATAGCTCAGGTGCCAACAGGAATGTACCTTTCTCCTTAGTTCTTCAATTAACCTTAATTAAGATTCTTCAATTAAGCATTATTCTTCACTTGATGCTTGTAAAAATTGGCCCATACCATAGATATATGTTGGTATGCATAAGCACAGAAGGAAAAGCTAGAAAGAAGTAAAGGTAGTCAGAGATTAAAATCATGATTATCAGGAAAGTTGTGGAATTACTTTTCCTTAGTACTGAAATATCCCTGGATTTGTACCTAAGGGTAGGTGACATTTAAATATTTCTTTATAAAGATTTTAAACACAAGGACTGTGTGGTAATTGAATACAACCTAATGATAATTTCAAGGTAATAATTCTCTTCTGAAGACTTCTATGACTGTGTTCAATAGCACCACATTATCCAATGCATTATGTACAGCATGATGGATAGAAATCTCCCACCTCGTACACACTAGGAAACAAAGTCCTACAATGGCTGAAAATCTTACGAATTCACTAATATTCAAAATGTTCCCTTTAAAGTCATTCATACCATAGGAAGTTTCTCTTTCATTCATCACCCTGTCATGGGAGGTTTTTCCACTATTTGTCAGACAGACAAATAATACTCTATAAAGAAGGAATAGCAGCTAAAATGGAAACTTTGCTAGTGGTGTTCTTAAATAAACAGAAAAATGAAACTTTGTAGATCATAATAACCTTAGGAAACAAAAAACGTATCATATATTTTGATATTTTGATAGCATTTCCTCTCTTCTCTGTTATGCATGGTAAGTGGAAATTTCCTAATATAAAACAACTGATAAAGATCTTCTCAGATGTTCATACTGTATAACTTTAAGAGACTAAATTCTGATATACTAAATTATTTAATTTGGTAAATTAGAATCTGAGTTTATAGATTAGTTATAAATGGAGAGGATGAGATTAGTTGCTAATTAATGTAAAAAGTTGGGCTGTCTATACTTTTTAATAGAGAATGAGAGAACATCAAAATTGATGAAATTTGATTTGTTAATGTACCAGAAAATATACGAGTTTTCACTTTATTAGCATAAATCAAAGATTGTCCTTTTTAAACTGTATCCAAAATATAGCAATGTTAAAAATTTTGTTTTAGCAAGTAGATGAAATATTTTAAATTGTCAAACATCTACATGTATTACTACAAATACTATTGCATACTTAATTTCAGAGGCAAATATACTTTTATACTGCTTTTATAGTGCTGATTAGCATCTTACTTCTTAAGATATTTAAAAATTTTCCTTCTGAATTCATTTTTTCCTGAGAAATCATAATAAATAAAATTATCTTGGTTTCTTTATATCACCTATTCTCTAGAAAGCTGCAGATTTTTCCGGGACAAAATTTGATCAAGTGAATTCTCACTTGCCAATATTTCTGTAGTAAAACATTTTCATGCATTGAGATTAATTGAAGAGATGGGACTGCATTCCAAATATCTCCTGCTTCTGATGAAAGATGATTTAAAGCTGAAATATAGGTGGAGGATGAATGTTGGTATCATTACTTATTTAGCAAGTATCAAAAGTCTATAGCCCTATACATGACTTCATAAAAATGTTTACATAAAAACCCTATATAACTCTTCATTTTAAAATGAATAAATACCAAGATTTAAACCGTTATTTTACAGGAATTTAGGTAGAATAATATGTATCAAAGTTATAAAAGAAGGATTTTTTTCCATCTATCGTATAGTAACTAAAAGGACATTTCTGATCCTCAAAAGAGTGAAGATGACATGCCCCTGGCTTGAATAAAAGAACAAGTGAGATGATTGAGATGAATAACAAATCTTCTCTTGTCCAAACTGGTAATACTTCATCAGTAGCTAAAGTTTACATGGTAAATAAATATTTAATAGAGTCTTAAGTAACTGAGTCTTTACACCTTAAAGAAGATCAGTTTTGATACCATAGATAATGAGGAGATGTTTATTGACTACTGTTATTATCTTTGTACTTAGTGTGGGTTATTCCTTCATCATCATAAAAATCAACTGAAAAAATGGAGAAAGCTGAGAGAGTAATACATGCATGAGAAGAGGAGGGCCTGGAATAAGGTGATAGCTTGTTTTTGTTCAGCTGCTGAGTCTTGTCTGACTTGCTGCAACCCCCTGAACTATAGCCCCCTAGGCTCCTCTGCCCATGGTATTTCCCAGGCAAGAATACTGGAGTGGGTAGACATTTCCTTCTGCAGGTAATCTTCATGACTCAACCTTGTCTCCTGTATTGCAGGTAGATTTTTTTTACTCCTGAACCACCAGGGATGCCCTAAGGTCATAGGTATGGAAACACAAGTGAGGAGTTAAGGCTTGAAAGTATAGGAATAGGTAAAATGGGATTTAGTAGCTGAGTGGAGGAAGGTTAGTTAGTACCCTCAAAGTATAGTGGATGAGTAAACAGAAACATCTAAAGAACCCACTAAGTGGTGTGTTTGGTGGATAAAGACATTTAGAAGGATTATTAATTAGTATGAAAAATATAATAAAAGTATTTCCAAACAGAGAAATTAGTAAGGTTAGACCAAAACAAAACAACAAAAACAAAAAGAACAGGTACTGAATTGAAGATACAAATGTAGGAGTTACCTATTAACTATTAATAGTACCAGCAGACGTTCCTGAAAAAGCAACACAGAGAGATGGCAGACACTGACAAAGGGAAGAGAGAGAGATGGAGAAAAATGCAAACAGTATCACTGAAACCAAGGAAAGCGATTCAAGAGGAGCAAAAGTTAGGGATGGCAAATTTCAAAGATGAAATAAAATAAGGCAGCGTCTTATGGGAGAAAATCACAGGCAAAATTATAGAGTAGTTTAAATGTGTTATTAGGAAGGAAATCAAATTCTAGAGGACTATGGAGGGAATATTCAATGAGAAATTGGAGCTGACATTAAAGAAAACTTATTTAAGAAGCTTAGATATAAAAGATAAGGGAAATAACACAATATTTTGATGATCAAATGAAAGCTACCTGCCTGGTATTCCTCTGTCTCATTTTCCAAAATAAGGGGAAAAAAAAAAAAACAAAACAAAACTGGTAAATCCTTTCTTCTGTTAGGAAGTAAAAAATACTTTTTAAAAATGTGGGAAAAGGAAAAGAGAGGGGAAGAGGAGGATGAGAAAGAAGAGCCAGGCAGTTTTTTTTTTTTTTTTTTTTCATTTTTTGAATCTTCAGGTTTTTTTTTTCTTCTTTTAAATTTTATTTAATTTTTAAACTTTACATAATTGTATTAGTTTTGCCAAATATCAAAATGAATCCACCACAGGTATACATGTGTTCCCCATCCTGAACCCTCCTCCCTCCTCCCTCCCCATACCATCCCTCTGGGTCATCCCAGTGCACTAGCCCCAAGCATCCAGTATCGTGCATCGAACCTGGACTGGCATCTCGTTTCATACATGATATTTTACATGTTTCAATGCCATTCTCCCAAATCTTCCCACCCTCTCCCTCTCCCACAGAGTCCATAAGACTGTTCTATACATCAGTGTCTCTTTTGCTGTCTCATACACAGGGTTATTGTTACCATCTTTCTAAATTCCATATATATGCGTTAGTTTACTGTATTGGTGTTTTTCCTTCTGGCTTACTTCACTCTGTATAATAGGCTCCAGTTTCATCCACCTCATTAGAACTGATTCAAATGTATTCTTTTTAATGGCTGAGTAATACTCCATTGTGTATATGTACCACTGCTTTCTTATCCATTCATCTGCTGATGGGCATCTAGGTTGCTTCCATGTCCTGGCTATTATAAATAGTGCTGCGATGAACATTGGGGTACACATGTTTCTTTCCCTTCTGGTTTCCTTGGTATGTATGCCCAGCAGTGGGATTGCTGGATCATAAGGCAGTTCTATTTCCAGTTTTTTTAAGGAATCTCCACACTGTTCTCCATAGTGGCTGTACTAGTTTGCATTCCCACCAACAGTGTAAGAGGGTTCCCTTTTCTCCACACCCTCTCCAGCATTTATTATTTGTAGACTTTTGGATTGCAGCCATTCTGACTGGTGTGAAATGGTACCTCATAGTGGTTTTGATTTGCATTTCTCTGATAATGAGTGATGTTGAGCATCTTTTCATGTGTTTGTTAGCCATCTGTATGTCTCCTTTGGAGAAATGTCTATTTAGTTCTTTGGCCCATTTTTTGATTGGGTCATTTATGGAAAGATATAATCACCATCACCTCTTCTCAAACCAAAGCAAGGATTGAAAGCTGTTTGGGCATAACAGAAAATGAAGAGAAAGAGTTAGTCATTCTGAGTCTTTGTGTTCCCATGGACTGTAGCCTGCCAAGCTCCTCTACCCTTGGATTTCTGCAGAGAAGAATACTGGAGAGGGTAGCAAGTGCCTTCTCCAGGAGATCTTCCCAACCCAGGGATGAAACCTGTGTCTCCTGCATTGCAGGCAGATTCTTTACTGTCTGAGCCACTACAGGCATAACAGAAAACATTTCAAAAATCAGAGTAGACTAGCAATTACTTGAAAGGACATTGGCTAACTCAGTCTGGCACTGGCTAGAGAAAAGTTATCACTGTTCATTGTAAAGCAGCAGTGAGTGAGGGGTAATGGATTGTCAGTTTTCCTATGGCATTATTTTCTAACATAAGTATTATAAACATAATGAAAATGCTGTGTCTGTCTAGAATTGAGGGCCATGTGATACCAAAGACATGTCTGTTGTCCTAAGAGAGAGGGCAAGACATTAAGGAGTAAATAGGAAAGAATATATATATCCTGGCTAGGAGGAGTATTATTAAATCAAAATGAAAATTTCATGGGTTGAGTGATAATGACAAAGTAAGAATTATTAAAGTGGACAATTGGGAAGAAATGAAGTTCATGACAAAAGATAAAGGCAGCTTCAAGCCAGGAAGGGAAATCTTATTTTGAGGGGTGACCTAGTGGAGAAGAAAAAAAGTTGCATAGCAGAAATGCATGTGGAGTGTGGGGATAGCCATAAGAAGCAAAAATGAAAGAAATATTGCATAAACATATACACATATGACCTAGTAAATAAGTGTAAACAATTATGTTAATTTGCCTTTCTTTGTATTTTCATACAAAGGCATATGAGAAGAGCATTCTGTGGGATTAAATTTACTACATACTACAGACTTTTAAAGACTGCATACAGCTGTTAGCTACTGCAGCTCTTGCCTTTCTGTATCTAAAAAAGATTTTTTCCAGTGATAATTTACTTCAGTTGGAAGTTTATATAACAGATATCACTAAATATTCAACTTCTTGCTTCACAAACTGTGTTGTCTTTAGCACATGTATCTGTGAAAATATAAAGCACATCACTTGGAAATACAACTAAATCAATACTTATTCAATAAATATTCTCCATATTCCTTACCCACAATATATTTTTTCTACATTGACAATAGTTATTTTCTCAAATCAAATACTACATATTATCCCAAACTAATATTATTAGATTATTCATTATAAGCATAAAATGAGCCATAATTATAAACCAATAGGTTTATAGCATAACATATACAGTTTGAATAATGTGACATATTGCCACTTGCACACTTAATACTGAGTTTTATTTTTCTTTCTTCAAAAAGTTAATTACTCAGCCTTTTAAAGCTTTTTAGATAGAGAGGGTATGAGATGTAACCTGGTAAAAAAAATATAAACAGATTTCTTGGGGGAAGAGGTCATCACAGAATCATCATAGAAAGAGATCATTCATAGAAAAAGAAAATTATTTTTGATTTACTATATTTCTGTAAAAACTACAATGGATATATATCATTACATTGATACATTATATCAATGCATATAACATTCATGTATAACTGTAGTAATATCAATGTGGTAGCTCTCTCATGCTTCAACTAGTAGACCAATTTGCACACTGCATTTCTTCTCTTGCCTGGAACATGCACTTGATGTTGGGAGATAGAGTATCATCCTGTAACAATAGAGCAGCAAGCCATAGAGGAAGACAAAATAGAGAACCAGAGTAAGAGGGACCTGGCTTGGGAGTAGTTGTGGCAGCCCTAGCTGCTCATCCCCAAACTGTAAATGACCTAAGAGATTAGGCATCTGTGATACACAGCCAAAGACAATCACAATTGAGAATTAATTTTTTGTTCCATATCAATTATATTTAGGAAGATTGATACACCCAAATATTGAGAGATGATATTTTTAAAGTAATATTAATTATTATTGAAGGATGATATTATTGGGTTTCCCAGGTGGCGCTAGTGTCAAAGAATTGGCCTGCCAATGTAGGAGATGTAAGTGAATGGGTTTGATCCCTGGGTCGGGAAGATCCCCTGGAGGAGGTCACAGCAACCCACTCCAGTATTCTTGCCTGAGAATCACATGGACAGAGGAGCCTGGCATTTTACAGTCCATGGGGTCACAAAGGGTCGGGCACAACTGAAGTGACTTAGCATCCACCCATGATATTTTAAAAATGATATTAATTATTATTAACCTATTAATCAAGTATGTTAACAGCAAAGCTGCTAAAGCTGAAGTACAACCTAGCCACTACTCTCAAAAGAAAAATAATACTTTTTCTGACAGTTTTCAAAAGTTTCTCCACTTGAACTACTTGAAAGCACTCCATTTTGTTGAAGGGTCGCTGGGCAAGATAAATAGCTGAATTTTTTATTTTATTTAAAGGCAGCAGTCTTAGGCATTGACTGTTAAAACTGTATATGATGGAAAAGACACTGAATTTCTCTTTTCAAACACCTCAGCACAGAATAAGCTCTAAAAATCATTAGCTCTCAGAACCTTCTCACTGGTTGCAAGACCTTCTTTGACTCCCTAAAACCATAGATACTTAATTCGAATTCGAGTCAGAATCTCAGGAGACCAGTTCATCCACTGAGGAGTTTCCTGGTGGTTCTGCTACATGATAATTTAAATAAAAATTAAATGACCTTTTTTTTTTTTCATGGCAAGGGGTGTTAAGAATATGGAATTGAGTATATATGAAGAAGTATAAATACTTGGCGACAATTTTGTTGGTTTTTTTCTGAAACTCTCTGAATTTGCTTAGAGTTTAAGGTGAAATCCATGACTTTGACAATTATATAAATTCCACTGTGCTCAGCTGATGCAGAACATGGTTAAAGCTATTTTCCATAGGTTTTGGTACTTTAAAGTGAACAGAGTCTTTACTTCACAGTATGACTTCCTTATTCAAAAATAAAATAGAACTTGCAGAGCAGCAATAAAAATGATACCAAATAAAAGCTTGTAGCTTTGTTGAGTGGGGTAAGAGCCCAGAGCAATATTTTAATTCAAGCAGAAAAGCAAAAGTTTCACATTATTGGTCTGACACACCACTTCATGCTCAAAGAGACACATCTCTCCTGTGATGAATATATGCATAGCAAAGAAGTGTCTCTCATGTCTTAGCCTCTGAGGAGGAATTTTAAAGACAGTGAGACTTTGAATTTATAGCTTATCTACTAAAAGGGGGAGGAGGGGGAAGGAGGCACAAGTTTGGATAAGAAAAATTCTACAAAAAACAAAATATTCCTTTTAGTCACCAGTAAATAAACCTGTGGGGACTCAGGTATTAGTATGTCTTCATAAGTTGACCCTCACTTGATTCTACTTTTTCTGTCATATTATTTCTGTGTGGTTCAGTTCAGTTCAGTTGCTCAGTCGTGTCTGACTCTTTGTGACCCCACGGACTGCAGCACACCAGGCCTCCCTGTCCATCACGAACTCTTGGAGTTTACTCAAACTCATGTCCATTGAGTCGGTGATACCATCCAACCATCTCATCCTCTGTTGTTTCTTTGTGGAGCGGGATGTATTTGGTTTCCCTGCAAAATATTTATTTCCTGGGCAATGACAAAGGAATTTTTGGCAGACAGGTATAATTCTATACCAAGACATTAGAAAAGTTCTACTCATAGTCAGAGTCCAGCTATAAATGATTACATAAAATGTAAGAAATAAATCGGAGGGGAAAGGAAAAAATATTTGGAATGAATCATTTGATATATGGAGCACTGCAATTCATATTAGAATAATTCATAGTGGGACTAGCTTCCTGAAAGTTAGAAAAATATGGAAAAGTCTAAATCTACTATATTTTGAGTGTTCTTGGTACCATACCTATGAAATCTTTGCCAAGACCAATGGCATGAAAAATTTCCCCGTGTTTTCTTTGAAAAGGTTTAAAGTCTTAAATTTAATTCTTTAATCCATCCTTTCAGGATAACTGTTATAAAACAAACAAAAAATGTTGGCAAGAATGTGGAGAATTTGGAATTCTTGTTTCAATTTTAAGTTATTGTTCCAACTTAAAACAGTCTCAGAACAATGAATATGAGTTAATATATCTAAAATGTATGGTTAGCTGTGTCTACAATCATAAATATAGGATTTATTTGGCTGAAAGCTGGACTTTATTTTTAACTCCTGAGTTTATATTCTATTCTGAATTATGAAAGCTGAACAGTTTAGACAGCTGGAGAGACCATGGATGATCACAGCTAAAGTTAAGCAAATTAGAGGATTGTCTTTTTTACTGTCTTTGTTTGTCCACATATTCTACTTGGCTTTCTGTCTTAAAAATTCCAGAGCCAAATGGTGGTCTTCCAAACTTCTAGTCATGTCCTGTATAAGTAAATTCTGAAATTTAATTCTGCTACATCCATACAAATGATAGTCAAATCTATAATTCTAGTTCTATTCTCTAGAATTTTTTCTAGCAACTTTACAGAGCTCTGCTTTATAACCAGTGAAATTCAACAATATTAAGCATAAATGCTAATACATTTGGACAATTGTATACAATCATGTTGGAGAAGGCAATGGCAACCCACTCTTGCCTGGAAAATCCCATGGACGGAGGAGCCTGGTAGTCTGCAGTCCATGGGGTTGCTAAGAGTCAGACATGACTGTGCGACTTCACTTTCAGGCATTGGAAAAGGAAATGGCAACCCACTCCAATGGTTTTGCCTGGAGAATCCCAGGGACGGGGGAGCCTGGTGGGCTGCCGTCTACGGGGTCACACAGAGTTGGACACGACTGAAGCAACTTAGCAGCAGCATACAATCATGTAGCCACGTAATCACTACTGAAATTATGAAAGGGCATGTCTATCACCAAAAATGTTCACTTCAGTTCCTTTGCAATCAATCTTCTTTCTATATCTTTCCTGGATGCCTGATTTCCATTCTGTCACTACAGTTTCCTTTACTAAAATAAAAAATGGAATTGTACAATATGTGGTTGTCTCTGCTTAAACATTCTCACTTAGAATCACGCTTTTTAATTACATTACTGTGTTGGTACATCTGTAATCTATTTCTTTTTGTTGCACAGTTGTGTTCCATTGAATGAATAAATGCATTTTTTAATTCATATACAATTTCTTCATTTGGGTTGTTCCAGTTCTTATTACAAATGGAGCTGTTCTGAATATTTGAGTAAAATATCTGTGTGGGCACAGGTTTTTATTTGTATTTTTTGGTATATGCTTAGGAGTGGAATTACTAGATCATATGGAGGTATATGCTTAATATAATAATAAAACAAAACTAAAATCTGTTTTCCAAAGTAACTGTACCATTGTGATTTTCAGCTAGTAATGTAAATGAGTTCTAGTTTCTCTTTTTTCCCCAACACTACCTATTTTCTGAGGTTTTTATTATAATTCTTCTGATGAAGTTGTAGTGGTATCTCATTATAGTTTTAGTTTGTACTGATGCACATATTTTTGTCTCAAAAAAAGCTTCAAAATGCACGCAGCTACTCTACTCTCAAGGATGTAAATTGATGAATATGACAAGGTTACTCTTTGCAGCAAGATTTGTAATGACAAAATATTGGAAGATCTTAATTGCATCAGTTCAGTTCAGTTCAGTCGCTCAGTCGTGTCCAACTCTTTGTGACCCCATGAATCGCAGCACGCCAGGCCTCCCTGTCCATCACCAACTCCTGGAGTTCACTCAGACTCACGTCCATCGAGTCAGTGATGCCATCCAGCCATCTCATCCTCTGTCGTCCCCTTCTCCTCCTGCTCCCAATCCCTCCCAGCATCAGAGTCTTTTCCAATGAGTCAGCTCTTCACATGAGGTGGCCAAAGTACTGGAGTTTCAGCTTTAGCATCATTCCTTCCAAAGAACACCCAGAGCTGATCTCCTTCAGAATGGACTGGTTGGATCTCCTTGCAGTCCAAGGGACTCTCAAGAGTCTTCTCCAACACCACAGTTCAAAAGCATCAATTCTTCGGCACCCAACCTTCTTCACAGTCCAACTCTCACATCCATACATGACCACAGGAAAAATAGTAGTTAAATAACTTATGACACACATATTTGATGGAATACTATGCACACAGTAAGCAAAAAGAATGTGGAAATTCTTCAAGGACTGGTCAAATATAATTTCTGGTATAACTTGTTAAGTGAAAATAAAAAGAGAGATGTGACTGGCAGAACAATTGTATGGTGAAGGTAGGGGATGAAAAGAGACCCATTTAACTCTTCTCCACAAAATCCATGTGAGGAAAATATTAATATTATTTTATAAAGCAATTCAAGGAAACAATGATCCTCTTTTAGATTAAACTCATTGAGAATATTCAGTAGTTGTGCTTTCTAAATATTTCTACAAATATGTGACAAAATATTTTCTCCCATTCATGTCAAATAGTAGCACTAGACTTATCAACTCCCTTGGATTTGAGTGGAGTCATATGACTAGTCCTGGCCAATGATTTGAGAATAAAAATGCCTGCATCATGCCCATATGAGTGCTCAAGTCAGACCCTCCTGTAGAATATCATCCAATGGCATGATTGGATGGCCTGGATCATTCCCTCCATGATGAGGGAAACGTACTTTCCAGTACAATATTTATTACCCCCATGTGGCTATTCAGTGCTTGAGATGTGGCTAGTGTGACTCAGGCACTGACTTTTAAATTTAATTTTAAATACTTAAAATTAAGAGTTCCAGGTGGCTCAGTTCTGTGCAGTTCAGTCGCTCAGTCGTGTCCGACTCTTTGCGACCCCATGGACTGCAGCACACCAGGCCTCCCTGTCCATCAACAACTGCCAGAGTTTACCCAAACTCATATCCATTGAGCCAGTGATACCATCCAACAGTCTCATCCTCTCTTGTCCTCCCACCTTCAATCTTTCCCAGCATCAGGGTCTTTTCCAATGACTAAGCTCTTCGCATCAGGTGGCCAAAGTATTGGAGTTTCCACTTAAGCAATCAGTCCTTCCAATGAATATTCAGGACTGATTTCCTTGAGGATGGACTGGTTGGATCTCCTTGCAGTCCAAGGGACTCTCAAGAGTCTTCTCCAACACCACAGTTCAAAAGCATCAATTCTTTGGTGCTCAGCCTTCTTTATATTTCAACTCTCACATCCATACATACTGGAAAAACAATAGCTTTGACTAGACAGACCTTTCTTGGCAAAGTAATGTCTCTGCTTTTTAATATGCTGTCTAGGCTGGCCATCACTTTCATCCCAAGGAGTAAGTATCTTTTAATTTCATGGCTGCGGTCACCATCCGAGGTGATTTTCGAGCCCCCCAAAATAAAGTCTATCACTGTTTTCATTGTTTCCCGGTCTATTTGCCATGAACTGATGGGACTGAATGACAAAATCTTGTTTTCTGAATGTTGAGTTTTAAGCCAACTTTTTCACTCTCCTCTTTCACTTTCATCAGGAGACTCTTTAGTTCATCCTATTTTCTGCCATAAGGATGGTCTCATCTGCATATCTGAGGTTATTGAAATTTCTCCTGGCAATCTTGATTCCAGCTCGCACTTCATCCAGTGCATGTTTCATGATGTACTCTGCATATAAGCTAAATAAGCAGGGTGACAATATACAGCCATGATGTACTCCTTTCCCAATTTGGAATCAGCCTCTTATTCCATATCCAGTTCTAACTGTTGTTTTCTGACTTGCATACAGATTTCCCCAGAGGCATGTCAGGTGGTCTGGTATTCCCATCTCTTTCAGAATTTTCCACAATTTGTTGTGATTCAGAGTCAAAGGCTGTGGCATAGTCAAAAAGCAGATGTAGACGTTGTTCTGGAATTCTCTTGCTTTTGTGATGATCCAGCAGATGTTGGCAATTCGATCTCTGGTTCCTCTGCATTTTCTAAAACCAGCTGGAACATCTGGAAGTTCATGGATCAGACACTGTTGAAGCCTGAATTGGAGAATTTTCAACATTATTTTGCTAGCATGTGAGATGAGTGCAATTGTGCATTCGTTTGAACATTCCTTGGTATTGGCTTTCTTTGGGATTGGAATGAAAACTGACCTTTTCCAGTCCTGTGGTGACGATTGATTTTTTCCAAATTTGCTAACATATCGAGCGCAGCATTTTCACAGTGTCATCTTTCAGGATTTAAAATAGCTCAACTGAAATTCCATCATCTCTACTACCTTTGATCTTAGTGATGCATCCTAAGGCCCACATGACTTCACATTCCAGGATGTCTGGCTCTAGGTCAGTGATCACACCATCATGATTATCTAGGTCGGGAAGATCTTTTTTGTACAGTTCTTCTGTGTATTCTTGCCACCTCTTCTTAATATCTTCTGCTTCTGTTAGGTCCCTACCATATCTGTCCTTTACTGAGCCCATCTTTGCATGAAATGTTCCCTTGGTATCTCTTATTTTCTTGAAGAGATCGCTAGTCTTTCCCATTCTATTGTTTTCCTCTATTTCTTGCACTGATCTCTGAGGAAGGCTTTCTTATCTCTCCTTGCTATTCTTTGGAACTCTGCATTCAAATGGGTATATTTTCCTTTTCTCCTTTGCCTTTTGCTTTTCTGCTTTTCACAGCTATTTGTAAGGCCTCCTAAGATAACCATCTTGGATTTTTGTGTTTCTTTTTGTTGCAGATGGTCAGGATCCCTACTTCCTATAGTGTTAAGAACATCCATCCATAGTTATTCAATCATTCTATCAGCTCTAATTTCTTAAATCTATTTCTCACTTCCATTCTATAATCGTAAGGAATTTGATTTAAGTCATATCTGATAGTCTAGTGTTTTTGCCTACTTTCTTCAATTTAAGTCTGAATTTGGAAATAAGGAGTTCATGGTCTGAGCCACAGTCAGCTCCTGGTCTTGTTTTTGCTGACTGTATAGAGCTTCTCCATCTTTGGCTGCAAAGAATATAATCAATCTGATTTTGGTATTGACCATTTGTTTATATCCATGTATAGAGTCTTGTGTCATTGGAAGAGAGTATTTGCTATGACCAGTGTGTTCTCTTGGCAAAACTCTATTAGCCCTTGCCCTGCTTCATTCTGTACTCCAAGGCAAATTTGCCTGTTACTCCAGGTATTTCTTGAATTCCTACTTTTACATTCCAGTCCCCTATAATGAAAAGAACATCTTTTTTGGGTGTTAGTTCTAGAAGGTCTTGTATGTCTTCATATAACCATTCAGTTTCCACTTCTTCAGCATTACTGGTTGGAGCATAGACTTGTATTACTGTGATATTGAATGGTTTGCCTTGAAAATGAACAGAGATCATTCTGTCATTTTTGAATTGCATCCAAGTACTGCAGGCTCAAAATTCTCGAAGCCAGGCTTCAGCAATACGTGAACCATGAACTTCCAGATGTTCAAGCTGGCTTTAGAAAAGACAGAGGAACCAGAGATCAAATTCCCAACACCTGCTGGATCATCAATAAAGCAAGAGAGTTCCAGAAAAACATCTATTTCTGCTTTATTGACTATGCCAAACCTTTGACTGTGTGGATCACAATAAACTGTGAAAAATCCTGAAAGAGATCGGAATACCAGACCACCTGACCTGCCTCTTGAGAAACCTACACACAGGTCAGGAAGCAACAGTTAGAACGGGACATAGAACAAAAGACTGGTTCCACATACAAAAAGGAGTATGTCAAGGCTGTATATTGTCACCTGCTTATTTAACTTATATGCAGAGTACATCATGAGAAATGCCAGGCTGGATGAAGCACAAGCTGGAATCAAGATTGCTGGGAGAAGTATAAATAACCTCAGATATGCAGATGACCCCACCCTTATAGCAGAAAGTGAAGAAGAACTAAAGAGCCTCTTGATGAAAGTGAAAGAGGAGAGTGAAAAAGTTGCCTTAAAGCTCAACATTCAGAAAACTAAGATCATGGCATCCAGTCCCATCACTTCATGGCAAATAGATGGGGAAACAGTGGGAAAAATGGTTGACTTTATTTTTCTGGGCTCCAAAATCAGTGCAGATGGTGACATCAGCCATGAAATTAAAAGATTCTTACTCCTTGGAAGGAAAGTTATGACCAACCTAGATAGTATATTAAAAAGCAGAGACATTACTTTGCCAACAAAGTTCCATCTAGTCAAGGCTATGGTTTTTCCAGTGGTCATGTATGGATGTATGGATATATATACATGTATGGATGTGAGAATTGGACTGTGAAGAAAGCTGAGTGCTGAAGAATTGATGCTTTTGAACTATGGTGCTGGAGAAGACTCTTTCGAGTCCCTTGGACTGCAAGGAGATCCAACCAGTCCATCATAAAGGAGATCAGTCCTGGATGTTTATTGGAAGGTCTTATGCTGCAGCTGGAACTCCAATACTTTGGGCACCTCATGTTAAGAGTTACCTCATTTAAAAGATCCTGATGCTGGGAGGGGTTGGGGCAGGAGGAGAAGGGGATGACAGAGGATGAGACGGCTGGATGGCATCACCGACTCAATGAACATGAGTTTGGATGAACTTCGGGAGTTGGTGATGGACAGGGAGGCCTGGCTTGCTGTGATTCATGGGGTTGCAAAGAGTCGGACATGACTGAGGTCCATTTCAGTTTGCTGATTCCTAAAATGTCAATGTTCACTCTTGGCATCTCCTTTTAGACCACTTCCAATTTGCCTTGATTCATGGATCTAACATTCCAGATTCCTATGCAATATCATTCGTTACAGCATTGGACTTACTTCTATCATCAGTCACATCCACAACTCAGTGTTGTTTCTGCTTTAACTCCATCTCTTCATTCTTTTTGGAGTTATGTCTCCACTAATTTCCAGTAACATATTGGGCACCTGCCAACCTGGGGAATTCATCTTTCAGTGTTCTATCTTTTTCTTTTGCATACTGTTCATGGGGTTCTCAAGGCAAGAATAGTGAAGTGGTTCACCATTCCCTTCTGCAGTGGACACATTATGTCAGAATTCTCCACCATGACCCATCCATCTTGGGTGGCCCTACATTGCGTGGCTCATAGTTTCATTGAGTAAGACAAGGCTGTGGTCCATGTGATCAGACTGGTTAGTTTTCTGTGATTGTGGTTTTCAGTCTGTCTGTCTTCTGATGGAAAAGGACAAGAAGCTTATGGAAGCTTCCTGATGGGAGAGACTGACTGAGGGAGAAGCTGGGTCTTGTTCTAATGGGCAGGGCCATGCTCAGTAAATCTGTAATCCAGTTTTCTGTTGATGGGTGAGACTGTGTTATCTCCCTGTTATTTACCTGGGGCCAAACTATGATGATCAATATAGGGGACTGGAATGCAAAAGTAGGAAGTCAAGAAACACCTGGAGCAACAGGCAAATTTGTCCTTGGGGTACAAAATAAAGCAGGCCAAAGGCTAATAGAGTTTTGCCAAGAAAACGCACTGGTCATAGCAAACCACCCTCTTTCAACAACACAAGAGAAGACTCTACATATGGACATCACCAGATGGCCAACACCGAAATCAGATTGATTATATTCTTTGCAGCCGAAGATGGAAAAGCTCTATACTGTCAGCATAAACAAGACCAGGAGCTGGCTGTGGCTCAGATTATGAACACCTTATTGCCAAATTCAAACTTCAATTGCAGAAAGTAGGGAAGACCACTAGACCATTAGATATGATCTAAATCAAATCCCTTATGATTATATAGTGGAAGTGAAAAATAGATTTAAGGGACTAGATCTGATAGACAGAGTGCCTGATGAACTATGGATGGAGGTTTGTGACATTGTACAGAAGACAGGTACCAAGACCATCCCCAAGATAAAGAAATGCAAAAAGGCAAAATGGCTGTCTAAGGAGGTCTTACTCCTGTGAAAACCAAAGGAAAAAGGAATGATATACTCATTTGAATGCAGAGTTCCAAAGAATACAAGAAGAGATAAGAAAGCCTTCCTCAGTGATCAGTGCAAAGATATAGAGGAAAACAATAGAATGGGAAAGGCTAGAGATCTCTTCAAGAAAATTGGAGACACCGAGGGAACATTTCATGCAAAGATGGGCTCAATAAAGGACAGAAATGATAGGGACCTAACAGAAGCAGAAGATATTAAGAAGAGGTGGCAAGAATACACAGAAGACCTGTACAAAAAAAATCTTCACGACCAAGATAATCACGATGGTGTGATCACTCACCTAGAGCCAGACATCCTGGAATGTGAAGTCAAGTGGGCCTTAGGAAGCATCACTGTGAACAAAGCTAGTGGAGGTGACAGAATTCCCTTGAGCTACTTCAAATCCTAAAAGGTGATGCTGTGAAAGTGTTAAATTCAATATGCCAGCAAATTTGGAAAACTCAGCAGTGGCCCCAGGACTGGAAAAGGTCAGTTTTCATTCCAGTCCTTAAGAAAGGCAATGCCAAAGTATGTTCAAACTACCACACAATTGCACTCATCTCACACACTAGTAAAGTAATGCTCAAATTCTCCAAGCCAGGCTTCAGCAATTATGAACCATGAACTTTCAGATGTTCAAGCTGATTTTTGAAAAGGCAGAGGAATCAGAGATCAAATTGCCAACATCTGCTGGATTATTGAAAAAGCAAGAGAGTTCCAGAAAATATCTACTTCTGTTTATTGACTATGCCAAAACCTTTGACTGTGTGGATCACAATAAACTGTGGAAAATTCTGAAAGAGATGGGAATAGTAGATCACCTTATCTGCCTTTGGAGAAATCTGTACAGAGGTCAGGAAACAAATTAGAACTGGACATGGAACAACAGACTGGTTCCAATAGGAAAAGGAGTACGTCAAGACTGTATATTGTCACCCTGTTTATTTAACATATATGCAGAGCACATCATGAGAAACGCTGGGCTGGAAGAAGCACAAGCTGGAATCAAGATTGCCGGGAGAAATATCAATAACTTCAGATGTGCAGATGACACCACCCTTATGGCAGAAAGTGAAGAGGAACTAAGAGCCGCTTGATGGAAGTGAAAGAGGAGAGTGAAATAGTTGACTTAAAGCTCAACATTCAGAAAACTAAGATCATGTCATCTTTTCCCATCACTTCATCACAAATAGAGAGGGAAACAGTGGCAGACTTTATTTTTTTTGGGCTCCAAAATCACTGCAGATGGTGACTGCAGCCATGAAATTAAAAGATGCTTACTCCTCGGAAGGAAAGTTATGACCCACCTAGACAGCGTATTAAAAAGCAGAGACATTTCTTTGCCAACAAATGTCCTTCTAGTCAAGGCTATGGTTTTTCTAGTAGTCATGTATGGATGTCAGAGTTGGACTATAATGAAAGCTTCGCACTGAAGAACTGATGCTTTTGAACCGTGGTGTTGGAGAAGACTCTTGCGAGTCCCTTGGACATCAAGGAGATCCAACCAGTCCATCCTTAAGGAGATCAGTCTTGAGTGTTCATTGGAAAGACTGATATTGAAGCTGAAACTCATATTTTGGCCACCTGATGGGAAGAACTTACTCATTGGAAAAGACCCTAATGCTGGGAAAGATGGAAGGCGGGAGAAGAAGGGGACGACAGAGGATGAGATGATTGGATGGCATCAGCTACTCAATGGACATGAGTTTGAGTAAACTCTGGGAATTGTTGATGGACAGGGAGGCCTGGTGGGCTACAGTCCATGGGGTCACAAAGAGTCAGACATGACTAGTGACTGAACTGAACCAAAACTATGGTGGAGGTAATTAAGATAATTATGACCTCGTTCAAAAGGTCCCCTGCAAGCACTGCTACACTCAGTGTCCTCAACCCTGCAGCAGGTCACCGCTGACCCACACCACGTCAGAGCCTCCTGGACACTCATGAGCAAGTCTGAGTCAGTCTCTTGTGGGGTCACTGCTCCTTTGTCTGGGGTCCTGCTGCATATAATGTTCTGTTTGTGCCCTCCAAGAGTCTGTTTCCCCAGTACTGTGTAAGTTTGGGCAGCTCTATGGTGGGGTTAATGGTGACCTCCTCCTCCTCCAAGAGGGCTTATGCCATACCCAGTCTCCTGCACTCAGAGGCCCTGCCTCTACGGCAGTCCACTGGGACCTGTACCTCATCATGAGGCACTCAAACAGGTCTGTCTCAGTCTCCGTGACATCTCTGGGTCCTGGTGCACACAAGGTTTATTTGAGCCTCCTGAGCATCTCTGGTGGGCATTGGGTTTGGTTCTAAATGTGATTTTGCTCCTCCTACCACCTTGCTCGGGCTTCTCCTTTGCCCTTGGATGTGGGGTATCTGCCTTTTTAGACACTGCAGCTCTAGAACCTTCTTTTCTCTGTGCTGTACTAATCAGCCTCAGTTTGTCAGCTGTGGGCTCAGAATTGAGTACAATAAAAAGTACCCATGGATGACTTTTGATGAGCAATTATGGTGAGCTGGATTAAGGTTTGTTGTTTCAAGTAGCTGAGATCTTTTCTGGTTTAATAACAAAATAATCTGTCCTGGTTTACATGACCTGGAATATTTAAAAATTCTAAACATAAGAGTTGGATTTCTACCATATATAATTGAATCATGTTATTACAAGGAAGATAATGACAATACTTCTTAAATGTTTCCACCTTCCATATTTTTCATCTTCTGGTTTATCTCATAGTTTCCAGTTTTCACATTACTATTGTTGACATCTCATCTTTTATTCTCCAGATTTAAACATTTACCACCATCTTTCACTTATCTCTATTGTTAACATTCATCTCTGAGGTAAGTGGCCCTACCATTGCTTTCTCAGAAAATTTCTAATATTTTTGCCTTTACTTTCCATCTTACTTATATTATTAGAGCTCCATTCACTTATTCTTTCATAATTGCCAGACATTGGAAGCAGATCCATAATTACTTGTCATGTAATACAAATGATAAACACAAATAGCCTCCTCCTGCTTTCAGTACTTCTTATCACACTGTTTTAGTTTTAACAAGCAGACAATAGGTTTCAAATAATCTCCTTAAAGTTAGAGCCATTCTTCAGCTCTAACATAGATCGTATTTCTCTGCAAGAACTTGCAATTCACCTATTCTAATCTCATTCTTCTCTGTCAACCTTGAATGAACCTCCATTCTACTGGTTTTATGAGATAACCATTTTTATCTTCATTTAACCTATGAGAAGACAGGAGATTAGAAAGTCTCAATGCTTGTCACAGAGCTAATGCACGGTAAAACCAGTCTTTAAATCCACATGAGCCAATCACACTGCCTCCAAAAAGGAAATTACTAATAAAAACTATAAATCAGTAAGCAATAAATTTGCTTTATAGAACTCTCCCTCAAAACAGGGAATCAGGAAACATATGCCTAAGAAGACAAATAGAAACATGAAATAGGATGCTTCCCATTCAGACAGCAAATAGGACCACCTTTCTACAAAACCCCAGATGTACTGGACAAAATATGACAAGGAAAAAGTGCACTCAGACAACAGCACAAGAAATAGAGGAAATCCATTACTGGGAGCAAAAATAAAATGGAAAGCTTAAGAGAAAAATCTTAAGAAGATAGCATATTGGCCCTGCATGTTGAAGGGAAAGGATGAAAGATGTAGAAATTAAGAAGTTACTAGGTGATTGGAATTATTTTCCATTTTAGTTTTTATAAAGTCTAATTTTGAAATCATTTAAATTCATGGAAAATTTGCAAAAACCAGTGTTTTCCAATTATCAACATTTTGGCTATTTGATTTATTTTCTCTTTATCTGTACACACATATGTAAATCCATGAAATTACATAAATATGTATTTTTGAAACATTTGAGAATCATTCAGTTTTACCCCCCATTTATTTATAACTATTTTAGTGTCCATTTCTTAAAACCAGTGAACAAAGTCCGCACTTTATTTTCCAAAGTAGTTTTTATACCTTAAGTTATGCATAATGGATAATGGGGGAAGGGGTAGAGTCATGCAGTAAGCCAGGCTTTCTTTCTGCAAACTTATCATATGCAAAAGTTTAGGTGATTTGCATCATCTTCTGGCCCAGAGGCCTGTTAACATTTTAATACCCTTTCTTCAGAAAACTTATTTTTCTCTAAAGATGATTAGTCAGGCGCCACCCTCCAAAAGCATTAGATAAAGTTGCATTCCTATAGGGCAAAGGTGTGGTGGGCTACAACAAGAAAAAGAATTAACTAAAAGGTCCAAGGTTACAAACATTAAAGCTACTACTTACACCAATTATATTAATCAGTACACTGCCAAGGACACAGTAGGTAAGGGATATGGAGACTTAGCAGCAAACATTGGCCCAACAAGTGAAAAACCCTTCACCAATACGATTTCTAATCAATCTTTTTATTTTATTTTATTTTATTTTTAAACTTTACATAATTGTATTAGTTTTGCTAAATATCAAAATGAATCCACCACAGGTATACATGTGTTCCCCATCCTGAACCCTCCTCCCTCCTCCCTCCCCGTACCATCCCTCTGGGTCGTCCCAGTGCACTAGCCCCAAGCATCCAGTATCGTGCATCAAACCTGGACTGGCATCTCGTTTCATACATGATATTTTACATGTTTCAATGCCATTCTCCCAAATCTTCCCAACTTCTCCCTCTCCCACAGAGTCCATAAGATTGTTCTATACATCAGTGTCTCTTTTGCTGTCTCGTACACAGGGTTATTGTTTCCATAATTCTAAATTCCATATATATGCGTTAGTATACTGTATTGGTGTTTTTCCTTCTGGCTTACTTCACTCTGTATAATAGGCTTCAATTTCATCCACCTCATTAGAACTGATTCAAATGTATTCTTTTTAATGGCTGAGTAATACTCCATTGTGTATATGTACCACAGCTTTCTTATCCATTCATCCGCTGATGGACATCTAGGTTGCTTCCATGTCCTGGCTATTATAAACAGTGCTGCGATGAACATTGGGGTACACGTGTCTCTTCAATTCTGGTTTCCTCAGTGTGTATGCCCAGCAGTGGGATTTCTGGATCATAAGGCAGTTCTATTTCCAGTGTTTTAAGGAATCTCCACACTGTTCTCCATAGTGGCTGTACTAGTTTGCATTCCCACCAACAGTGTAAGAGGGTTCCCTTTTCTCCACACCCTCTCCAGCATTTATTATTTGTAGACTTTTGGATTGCAGCCATTCTGACTGGTGTGAAATCTTTTAACTGCTCAAAGGAATCTGTATTTAGACAGTTTAGAACATCTCATGCCTCTCACAGTTGGGAGACTCTGAACAATCACATGTGGCCGGAAAAACCTATTCAGGCAGGCTAGAGGACTTCCAAAGGAGTTTATAGGTTGAAACACTGTCACACCCAGGAATTATTAACTGGAGCTGTAACTTAACTCTTTTTTCAGAGAGAGGTAGTGGGGGACAGCACCCCATAAAGTCAGAGGTATAGGTGAGGCACAAAGCAGAAAGTAGGCAGACTCTGGTTTTGGGGGTAGATGCTCGAGAATTTCCAGGGGGACTCCTGAGGCTCGATCCCACCTTTGCATATGCCAAGCTTCCTTCCTCAGGACCTTTGTCATGGGCAGAGTTCCTCACGCTGGTCCCGGCAAGGTTTTTTCATGACTAAAGTATAATTATCAAAATTAGGAAATATAATATTGATAACAATACTCCACAACCCAAATTCAAGTTTTTTCAACTGTCTTAATAGTATTTTCAGTAGGATTTTCCTCCCTAAAATAGGAATGAATTCTGGATCACGTATTATATTTGTCATGTCTTTCTGGACTTCTTTAATCTAGAATGGTTCTTTAGCTGTTTTCATTTTTTCATGATCTTGACATTTCCAAAATCCTAGCAAATTATATTATAGTCTCTTCTTAAATTTCAGTGTGTCAAATGTTTTATTATGTAATTTGGATTTTATATTTTAAAAGTTATTTTTGGCAGAAAACTTGTGAAATCCATTTGTCTAATTATTGACGATATTCAATTTGATCACTTAAGTCTGTGAAAGCTATATTCCTCTTCAGTTCAGTTCATGTGCTCAGTCGTGTCTGACTTTGCAACCCCATGAACCGCAGCACGCCAGGCCTCCCTGTCCATTACCAACCCCTGGGGTCCACCCAAACACATGTCCATTGAGTCGATGATGCCATCCAGCCATCTCATCCTCTGTCGTCCCCTTCTCCTCCTGCGCTCAATCTTTCCCAGCATCAGGGTCTTTTCCAATGAGTCAACTCTTCGCATCAGGTGGCCAAAATATTGGAGTTTCAGCTTTAGCATCAATCCTTACAATGAACACCCAGGACTAATCCCCTTTAGGATGGACTGGTTGAATCTCCTTGCAGTCCAAGGGACTCTCAAGAGTCTTCTCCAACACCACAATTCAAAAGTATCAATTCTTTGGCTCTCAGCTTTCTTTATAGTCCAACCCTCACATCCATACAGACCACTGGGAAAACCATAGCCTTGACTAGACGGACCTTTGTTAGCAAAGTAATGTCTCTTCTTTCAGTATGCTGTCTAGGTTGGTCATAACTTTCCTTCCAAGGAGTAAGCGTCTTTTAATTTCATGGCTGCAATCACTACCTGCAGTGATTTTGGAGCCCAGAAAAATAAAGTCTGCCACTGTTACCACTTTTTTCCTATCTGTCTGCCATGAAGTGATGGGACCGGATGCCATGATCTTCGTTTTCTGAATGTTGAGCTTTAAGCCAACTTTTTCACTCTCTACTTTCACTTTCATCAAGACGCTTTAGCTCTTCCTCACTTTTTGCCATAAGGGTGGTGTTATCTGCATATCTGAGGTTATTGATATTTCTCCCGGCAATCTTGATTCCAGCTTGTGCTTCCTCCAGCCCAGTGTTTCTCATGATGCACTCTGCATATAAGTTAAATAAGCAAGATGACAATATACAGCCTTGATGTACTCCTTTTCCTATTTGGAACCAGTCTGTTGTTCCACGTCCAGTTCTAACTGTTGCTTCCTGACCTGCATATAGGTTTCTCAAGAGGCAGGTCAGGTGGTTTTGTATGCCCATCTCTTTCAGAATTTTCCACAGTTTATTGTGATCCACACAGTCAAAGGCTTTGGAATAGTTAATAAAGCAGAAATAGATGTTTTTCTGAAATTCTCTTGCTTTTTTGATGTTCAAGCGCATGTTAGCAATTTGATCTCTGATTGCTCTGCCTTTTCTAAAACCAGCTTGGACATCTGGAAGTTCACAGTTCACATATTGATGAAACCTGGCTTGGAGAATTTTAAGCATTACTTTACTAGCGTGTGAGATGAGTGCAATTGTGTGGTGGTTTGAGCATTCTTTGGCATTGCCTTTCTTTGGGATTGGAATGAAAACTGATCTTTTCCAGTCATGTGACCACTGCTGAGCTTCCAAATTTGCTGGCATTCACAGCATCATCTTTCAGGATTTGAAATAGCTCAACTGGAATTCTATCACCTCCACTAGCTTTTATCGTAGTGATGCATGCTAAGGCCCACTTGACTTCACATTTCAGGATATCTGGCTCTGGGTGAGTGATCACACCATTGTGATTATCTGGGTTGTGAAGCTCTTTTTTGTACAGTGCTTCTGTGTATTCTTGCCACCTGTTCTTAATATCCTCTGCTTCTGTTAGGTCCCTACCATTTCTGTCCTTTATTGAGACCATCATTGGATGAAATGTTCCCTTGTTATCTCTAATTTCTTGAGGAGATCTCTAGTCTTTCCCATTGTATTGTTTTCCTCTATTTTTTGCATTGATCACTGAGGAAGACCTTCTTATCTCTCCTTGCTATTCTTTGGAACTCTGTATTCAAATGGGTATATCTTTCCTTTTCTCCTTTGATTTTTGCTTCCCATCTTTTCACAGCTATTTGTAAGGCCTCCTCAGACAGCCAATTTGCCTTTTGCATTTCTTTTTCTTGGGGATGGTCTTGATTCCTGTCTCCTGTACAATGTAACGAACCTCCGTCCATAGTTCATCAGGCACTCTGTCTATCAGATCTAGTCCCTTAAATCTATTTCTCACTTCCACTATATAATCATAAGGGATTTGATTTAGGTCATACCTGAATGGTCTAGTGGTGTTCCCTACTTTCTTCAATTTCAGTCTGAATTTGGCAATAAGGAGTTCATAATCTGAACCACAGTCAGATTCTGGTCTTGTTTTTGCTGACTATATAGAGCTTCTCCATATGTGACTGCAAAGAATATAATCAGTCTGATTTCAGTGTCAACCATCTGGTGATGTCCATGTATAGAGTCTTGTCTTGTGTTGTTCGAAGAAGGTGTTGGCTATGACTAGTGTGTTCTCTTGGCAGAACTCTATTAGCCTTTGCCCTGTTTCATTCTATACTCCAAGGCCAAATTTGCCTGTTACTCCAGGTGTTTCTTGACTTCCTACCTTTGCATTCCTCTACTATAAAGTCATACTTTTTCCTTTGAAGTTTATAATTTTCAGGAAGACTTTCTGTTCACCACATTTCCCTTATTTTTAGCATCCATCCACTGATGATTTTTTTTTTGATGATTTTTGTCTTAAAGTATCACTACATTGAAAAGATATTTTCAAATTCCATCATTTCTTCTATATAATAGATTTCACTATAAATAAAGGTCTTCCTCTACCTCATCTATGTGTACATGTATAGATGCATTTATTTGTTTCTGACTAATTAAATTTTAATATCCTTTCTGGGATAGGGCATGAACCCTTAGAACTGTTCAATGTTTTGGCATTTGAACTGAAAATTATTGTATTTTGAGACTCTCCAAACACTGAATCTTTAACTTAAGGAAAACCAGAACATCACCTAAGAAAGATGGTGGAAAGATTCTCTCTGCCAAAGTCTTTATGTCAACAAAGTAGCTTTTTGTATTAATTAATAGAAATTAAAAATATGCACAATTGTGCTAGCAATAGATTTTAAATTTAACTTGGTGTAAATATCCATAGTGCAGAAATACCCAAACTTTTGAAGGAACATAGAATTGTCATTAGTCTAATGAAATCCCTGGATACATGGATGAAGCCAGTGGATGCCACCTCTACATAAGTATGGCAATTGAGCATTAAAGAAAACACAGTAACTGTTTCAAAATGTAACAGTAAAAATTAAACTTAATGAAGTCACAAATACAACCAAACAGGAATAGTATTAATAAACCCCAAGAACCTTTTATAGTAAGTAAATGTGTTTAAAGTGGCACAGTGTTAAAGACTCTACCTGCCAATGCAGGAAACACAAGAAACATGGGTTTATTCACTGTGACAGGAAGATCCCCTGGAGTAGGAAAGGGCAATCTGCTCCAGTATTCTTGCCTGGAAAATTCCATGGACAGAGGAGCCTGGAGGGCTGCAATCCATGGGTTGCTAAAAGTTGAACAACTGAGCACACACTAAAGTAACTAAAGCAATAAAAGGAAAAAAGGAGACAATAAGCAAAGCATTTTATACTATGAAAAAAGTACAGTCAATATAAAAAAGAGCTTCAAACAATGAAAAAACAGAGGCATTTGAAATAAAAAGGCAGAAGACTCTTTGGCAAATGTACCTAGATAGGTGCATGTATAGGCAGATGTACCCAGAAGGCAATTGGGAGACAGATCAGAAGACATTAACTTTAATGAACAAAGTTTGAATCATAAGATTAAAGTGTAAAAGAGAGTTTAAGAGACGAAAAAAAAAAAATAGTGAAAGAGATTAGACAAAAAGGGAGAAGGAAGTGTGTTAGGCGTTTCTAGATTAAACTAGAAACAGGTATCAAATGAAACAAATGTAGATTTAGGTAAAAAGTCTTCAATGATTATGATGGGGTAAAAAGGCTAATAAAGTAGAGGAAAGGAGACTATAGTAATAGAGAGAAGACTCCAACCACAAAGTCTGCAAGTTTCTCTTTTCTTTGACAAGGAGTCAAGAAGACTAGAAAGAACTGGATGTGAGGGAGTGGATGGCATGATCAGTTACTACTTCAGGTAAGGCTTGTGGTCAGTCAGTTCTCAAGAAGGGTGAGGGGTTGTGTGCTGGCTGTGGACCCAGGCTGAACATAAGTCCAAATGCAGGGGCCAAAAAGCTTAATCAAATTTTGGTCTGGTCAGTTATTTTGTGCAGATAGGTCAGTGGATACAAACACTTCAAGTCATCATTGTTGCTGAGAACAGAATTTGGAGGAGAGGTGTTTAGCTTTGTCATGGGAAAATAAAAGCAGGGCCTCTGAGTTTTATCTAAATCATACTGGGAACATAAAGGATGAGGGCATTTCTTGAATCATTACTGATGTCCAGAGGGCATTTCTTGAATCATTACTGATGTCCAGATTCACAAGACTCCAATAAAGTTCAGCAATGCCAACTTTTAAACCAATATAAGCAAACAAATGCACACACACAAAAAGGAAACAGATATACAGCTATAGCAGTTTATGCTTTAGGGCAGAGTGAGCAATACAGGCAAGCATAATGCAAAATTTCCTATTCAATAAACTTGCTATCAAGTGGAGATTATGTACAGAATAACACTGAAAGTCCATGGGGGAAAAGGGTAATGCCCATGACTTCAAAGTGAGCCAGTCTAATTTTTCGAAGCCTATAGCATAACTTCTATAACTTAGATATAAACTAAAAGCTTTTGTAGCCCAGAGGGGAAAATAGATTCTACCTAGATGTGGGACTCAGAAATACTTCCTAAATGAATTATGTTTGAGTTGACTCAATCTAATAAAGCTTTGCTCTTTACAAATTGTTTTCATATATGTAATCTCACTAAACAATCAAAAAACATCATGAGTTAATTATGACAGGTATTGTATTCTTCATTTTACAACTGGAAAAATACAGCCAATAAATGATGGAATTAATTCTTTAAGCTCTAGGTTGGTTTACTGCCAGTACAGTGTTGTTTTTTTTTTTTTTTTTTTTGGTCTTCTTCTATATTATACTTTAAGGGCAGTTGAGGTTAGGGAGGACACAAAAGAAACAGATCTTACTTAGGATGGAAAGAAAAGTTGAAAAGAGGAAAAAGAGAATAAAGAAAGAAAACTAGTAAAGGTGGAAATATGTACCATTGAAAAAGAATTTGGGAAGAAAACCAATGAAGAAATGTGGAGGATGGATGAGAATACCACTGATTATAGCTTTACATGGCATAATAGAATGTACCAATATGCAATAGAGAATTTGAAAATTTCTGGAAACATATCATCTTTATTTTTAAATCAAATCTAGCCCCACATCAATTTATCTTTAGAAACCTTGATTTTCACCCTGGTTGATCTCCTGTATTTGTCTTTCTGTTGCTCACTAAATTTTCTTCTGTGAAGCAAATTTTCACTCTTTCCTGTTTTTCATGCACTTGCATTTTATTTTTCTTTTCAGCTCTATTGAGATGTAATTGTGGTATAATGTCAGCTTTATTGAGGTATAACTATATGTTTAAGGTGTGCAATACCATATTTTATGTACCTCTACATTGTGAAATGATTATTTCTGTCAATTGACACATCCATCACTCCAGAGTTACTTTTATTTATTTATTGTTCTGGCATATGTAATGACAACACTTAAGATCTCTCTTAGCAATTTCAATTGTGCAATACTGTATTATTAACTATAGTCACCATGCTTTAGATCCCAGAACTTACCTTATAGTTGAAAATTTGTACCCTTTAACCAATGTCTTCCCATTTCTCCCAACCACTCAAAAGAACTTGAATTTCTGTGTGTATTTGTATAAACATCTGTATACCTACAAAATGATTCTACTCAGAAATAATGCAAAAAATAAAATAAAATGAAGGGTTTACAGATGATACTGAAACACGCTGATTATCTTACAGTTTTAATAGTTTGTCAAAATAATCTGCTTATAAAGACAATTATAATTGCAACATTATGACATAAAACAATCTGCAATTTTACAATCTGCAATGACATAAGGGAATGACTCTTTTGCCTGTTTTTAAAGCATTCTCTGTTTCATCTAATAATGGAATGATTTTCAGTGAATGGTAAATTATTTAAGTTTGTGGTGAAAACATCTCATCATTTACATGATTGCACCTTAAGGAAACCCATCTGATTAATAATACTGAAGGCTGGGCAGTGTCATTAGAAAAAAAAGAATCAGCTTTTGAAAACTTAATATTCTAGATTATTTCTTGTATTTATTGGTGTATTCTCTATTGGAGAATGTATGTTGGACACAAATTAATGGACTTGTGATAAAAGATGAGATATTTGCACACACATGTTGCTTTTTTTCTGGCTAAATATCAAATAATTTGCATCCTCACTATAGCTACAGTAACTATGGTAAAAGCCAGAAGAGAAATTAAAAAAAAATTATTTTGCTATAAAAGTCGATAGTGTTGCACACAAAAATTAAAACAATATGCATAAGTTTAGTTTGCACCATGTGAAGAACTTGAAGGAGCTATAATTAAAATATCCTGAAAAAGAATTGACATTTTCATTTGCCAGTGGCTTGTGGCAGACACACTGGCTGGCACAGACAGAATATCAGTATTAAGAAACACACATAAAGGGGAGAGCTTAAGGGATCCAAGAAAAGAAGCTGCTGAAGACAGCCAGATACTTTATATAGTAAGTTGAAAATCTTTACAATTATGTGCCTATAGAAGTCACAGACTTCTGCTATACAAGTGGGAAAATGAAACCCAAATGGGCAAATCATAGTGTTTTGTCATTTTTCACAACACTATAATAATTTTTAAAACCTATAATCTAACCTATAACCTAAATATGGTATATAAAAGAAAAGTGCTAATTAATTTGAAATGTGAATTAAATACAGACTAAGCCATAACTATGTTCAGTGCTTGCTACTGAGAAAGTACCAAAAGATACGGAATGTGAACCTTATCATCTATTGAAGCAAAGAATGAATACATAAATTAAGTAGTTAACAGCTTTGTGGTTATTAAAATAAACTATGTAATAGAGCCCTTGGTTGCTGTGTTCAAATTTGATATCATTTAAAGTCTGTGTGTCTGTCCTTCACCTTTTGAGATCCTGTTTCTGCTGTCTGGCCTCTACCATCTTGGAAGATGACCACTGTCCTATTGAAGCCACATGATTCAGAGAAGCCTGCACCCAACCCCACCTCAGGCCCCAGAGTGGCCAGGGGTCACTAAACACTGAAGGGCTACTATAGTATCATGGACATCCATCTCACTCACCGAGAGATGGGATAAACTCTGCTATATGTTTTACACACTAGACTTCTCCAGGAACTTTAAGTGAAGCTGGGTTTCCATCTCAAAGATGCCTTTGCTTGACTTCTTCCATTTGCACACAAATCCTTGTTTCAGAAACTGGGCTTGGAACATAAAGCCAAGAGATATTGTATGATAGAACATTACTAATGAAAATAACAAGTACAATTACATACATATTTTGATACATCAGAAGAGAGACATCACTGTGGGCTGGAATAGGCTAGTTTTCCTATGGAGAGTCTTTGGGTTTGGACAGGTGGAAGAGAGAAGCTATTCTGGCACAGAAAACAACGTGAGAAAGTCTTCCAGACAGAGTGTGCGTAAGTTTTTTCCAGGGTGAGCAGAGCAATGCTGCGAGAGTAAAAGTCTTGATGATATGTGCTGATTTGCTACAAACAGATTATGGAGATCCTTAAACAAAACAAAACCAAAAAAATTACATAAAAATCTATATAACTTAAAATGTGTGACTAGAAGTGGAGGAATCCCTTAACATTTAAGAATACAGGAATGATACAATTACAGTGGTGTTTCAAGGTCAATTTAGTGGTGCTGGGTGCTATAATTCAAAGGACAGAGAGGTGCAGACCAATCAGAGCCTAGTACAGATGTACAAACGTGAAGTAACTAGTCAACCTAGAGTTTGGGGATGCAGACATTAATAGGAATGAAAATAGAAGGCAGTTAGGATGACGAATACTCTAGAAAGTTGTATAGAATCATTTATAAGGTTCTATGACTAACCTGATGAGAGCTGGGAGAGAAAAACAAGGATTTCTTTTTTAATAAGTTTTTAAAATATCAGGAGAGTAAACATGAATTCAATGAGGCACTTTGATTCTTAGAGATTAAACAATAAACCTGGTGGCTATTATGGTAGAGTTTACCTGCAAAGCAAGAGACCTGAATTCGATCCCTAGGTTGGAAGATCCCCAGGAGAAAGGAATAGCAACCTACTACAGAATTCTTGCCTGGAGAATTCCAGGGACAGAGGAGCCTGGTGGGCTACAGTTCATGGGGTCACAAAGAGTTGGACACGACTGAACGACTTGCATTACTATTGTGTGTGTGTGTGTGTGTGTGTGTGTGTGTGTGTGTGTTAATCCCTCAGTTGTGTACAACTCTTTGCAACCCCATGGACTGTAGTCTGCCAGGAAATTCTCCAGGCAAGAGTACTGGAGTGGGTTGTCATTTCCTTTTCCAGAGGATCTTCCCAACCCAGGGATCGCACCTGGGTCTCCTGTGTTTCAGGCGGATGGGTTACCGACTGAACTACTAGGGAAGCCCACTAGTACTACAACTACTAAACAAGAAACAGCAACATCATGAGAAATAGGCATATACATAGTCAGGGTTCTTGTGGAAAGAGCACAAAATGAGAATTCAGGAATCATTCATTTTAATGCTGATTCTATATCAAACCTCCACATAAACTTAGGTAAATCATGAACTTTTCTAGGCTTTAAAAATCCCTCCTCAAAAAATTCTAATGGCCACAGTAGTTGTCAAATTAATTTCTGACTTTTATACCAGGAAGAGGTTAATGATTTTAATTTAGAATTTTTTTTTTCTTTAGAGTGAAAGTTAGGGCATACATGTAGAATTATCTAGAAAGTAGTTGCAGGAAATGTGAACATGATCCTGAGAAGGTTGGATTTGAGCAGCAGTTTTTTGTTTTGTTTTGTTTTAATTTATTTTTCCCTGGAGGATAATTGCTTTACAATACTGTGTTGGTTTCTGCCACATATTAACAGAATCAGCCATAGGTATACTCTCGCTTAGGTGAGAGAGTATAGGTGTCCTCTCCCTCTTGAATAGCCTTCCCACCTCCCATCCCATCCCACCCTTCTAGGTTGTCACAGGGCACCAGATTTGAGCCCTTGTGTCGTACAGCAAATTCCCACTGGCTATCACTTTTACATATGGTAATGCATATGTATTACCATTCATATGTATGGCATATGAATCAAGATATGGCACTTCCATGCCACTATATTGATTCATCCCACCCTCTCCTTCCCACACTGTGTCCACCAGTCTGTTCTCTGTGTCTACATCTCCACTGCTGCCCTGCAAAAAGGCCCATCTGTACCATCTTTCCAGAATCCATTTAAATTTGTTAATATATGGTATTTGTTTTTCTGACTGACTTCACTCTGAATAGTAGGACCTAGGCTCATTCATCGCACTAGAACTGACTCAAATGTGTTCTTTTTATGGCTGAGTAATATTCCATTTTATATACATACCATAACTTCTTTATCCATTCATCTGTGGATAGGTATCTGGGTTGTTTCCCTGTCCTAGCTATTGTAAATAGTGCCTAGCAGCAGATTTTGATAATTCCTGTAGATATTTTTGGAAGTCATGACTGCAAGTGTCTTCTAGTGGGTAGAGATTAGAGATGCTGCTAAACATCCTACAAAGCACCACAACAAAGAATTTTCAGGTCCAAAATGTCAGTATTGCTTAGGTTGTGAAATGCTAGGCTACGTAGCATCTCCTTGCAGTTAGATACAGTGACATTATACTTAAACAGAACAGATCAATTTGAGTTGACTCTGAAGAGTAATGATTTCTGGTCTGCCTCCTATTCTTTCTCGCATTACATATCTCTTACTGATCTATTGGATCTTAATTTAAAGTTGTGAATCATTTGATTCATGACACACCAAACTATAATCGTCATCCATCCAACAGTGTCTACTCAGTGCTTGGCACTCTGCCTAATGCTTGGCACTCTGCCTAACCTAATCAAGCCTAACCAGTGCTGGACAATGAAAATATAGTTGTGAAATAATTACAAAAATAATTTTTGTTATGCTCAAATATATACTTTTTATAATGCTCAAATATGTAACTTTTATTATATTTCTTTTTAAACTTTCTTCCAAAATAGAAAACATATTTCTAGAAACAAATATGAATTATCTATGTGTTGCAAAATTAGATACTGATATGCTAATTACAGCCTTGACATACTCCCTTTCCTATTTGAAAACAGTCTGTTGTTCCATGTCCTGTTCTAACTGTTGCCTCCTGACCTGCATATAGGTTTCTCAAGAGGCACGTCAGGTGGTCTGCTATGCCCATTTATTTCAGATTTTTCCACAGTTTATTGTGATCCACACAGTCAAAGGTTTTGGCATAGTCAATAAAGCAGAAATAGATGTATTTCTGGAACTCTCTTGCTTTTTCCATGATCCAGTGAATATTGGCATTTTGATTGCTGGTTCTGCCTTTTCTAAAACCAGCTTGAACATCTGGAAGTTTGTGGTTCATGCATTGCTGAAGCCTGGATTGGAAAATTTTAAGCATTACTTTACTAGCGTATGAGATGAGTGCAATTGTGCGGTAGTTTGAGCATTCTTTGGCATTGCCTTTCTTTGAGATTGGAATGAAAACTGACCTTTTCCCATCCTGTGGTCACTGCTGAGTTTTCCAACTTTGCTGGCATATTGAGTGCAGCACTTTCACAGCATCATCTTTCAGAATTTGAAATAGCTCAACTGAAATTCCATCACCTCCACTAGCTTTGTTCGTAGTGATGCTTTCTAAGGCCCACTTGACTTCACATTACAGGATGTCTGGCTCTAGGTCAGTGATCACACCATTGTGATAATCTTGGTTATGAAGCTCTTTTTTGTACAGTTCTTCTGTGTATTCTTGTCACCTCTTCTTAATATCTTCTGCTTCTGTTAGGTCCATACCATTTCTGTCTTTTATTGAGCCCATCTTTGTATGAAATGTTCCCTTGGTATCTCTAATTTTAATGAAGAGATCTCTAGTCTTTCCCATTCTTTTGTTTTCTTCTATTTCTTTGCATTGATCGCTGAGGAAAGCTTTCTTATCTCTCCTTGCTATTCTTTGGAACTCTGCATTCAGATACTTATATCTATCCTTTTCCTCTTTCCTTTCCACTTATCTTCTTTTCACAGCTATTTGTAAGGCCTTCCCAGACAGCCATTTTGCTTTTTTGCATTTCTTTTCCATGGAGATAGTCTTGGTCCCTGTCTCCTGTACAATGTCACGAACCTCTGTCCATAGTTCATCAGGCACTCTGTCTATCAGATCTAGTCCCTTAAATCTATTTCTCACTTCCACTGGATAATCATAAGGGATTTGATTTAGGTCATACCTGAATGGTCTAGTGGTGTTCCCCACTTTCTTCAATTTCAGTCTGAATTTGGCAATAAGGAGTTCATGATCTGAGCCACAGTCAGCTTCTGGTCTTGTTTTTGCTGACTGTATATAGCTTCTCCATCTTTGGCTGCAAAGAATATAATCAGTCTGATTTCGGTGTTGACCATCTGGTGATGTCCATGTGTAGAGTCTTCTCTTGTGTTGTTGGAAGAGGGTGTTTGCTATGACCAGTGCATTCTCTTGGCAGAACTCTATTAGCCTTTGCCCTGCCTCATTATGTACTCCAAGGCCAAATTTGCCTGTTATTCCAGGTTCCAAATAGGAAAAGGAGTACGTCAAGGCTGTATAGTGTCACCCTGTTTATTTAACTTATATGCAGAGTATATCATGAGAAACGCTGGACTGGAAGAAACACAAGCTGGAATCAAGATTGCCGGGAGAAATATCAATACCTCAGATATGCAGATGACACTACCCTTAAGGCAGAAAGTGAAGAGGAACTAAAAAGCCTCTTGATGAAAGTGAAAGAGGAGAGTGAAAAATTTAGCTTAAAGCTCAACATTCAGAAAACAAATATCATGGCATCTGGTCCCATCACTTCATGGGAAATAGATGGGGAAACAGTGGAAACAGTGGCAGACTTTATTTTTCTGGGCTCCAAACTCACTGCAGATGGTGATTACAGCCATGAAATTAAAAGAAACTTACTCCTTGGAAGGAAAGTTATGACCAACCTAGACAGCATATTGAAAAGCAGAGATATTACTTTGCCAACAAAGGTCCATCTAGTCAAGGCTATGGTTTTTCCTGTGGTCATGTATGGATGTGAGAGTTGGACTGTGAAGAAAGCTGAGCACCAAAGAATTGATGCTTCTGAACTGTGGTGTTGGAGAAGACTCTTGAGAGTCCCTTGGACTGCAAGGAGATCCAACCAGTCCATTCTAAAGGAGAGCAGTTCTGGGTGTTCATTGGAAGGACTTATGCTATAGCTGAAACTCCAATACTTCGGCCACCTCATGTGAAGAGTTGACTCATTGGAAAATACTCTAATGCTGGGAGGGTTTGGGGGCAGGAGAAGAAGGGGACGATAGTGGATGAGGTGGCTGGATGGCATCATCGACTCAATGGACATGAGTTTGAGTAAACTCTGGGAGTTGGTGATGGACAGGGAGGCCTGGCATGCTGTGATTCATGGCATCACAAAGAGTCAGACATGACTGAGTGACTGAACTGAACTGAACTGATACAAATTAAAATGTATGAGTAATACATGGTACATACTGGATGCTCAATATACATTTACTTACTGATATGAATATGTGTTGAACAGGTAGACTAGGATGCTTAAAGAATTATATTTTCAGACTAAGATAAAGTTATATTGTCACCCTGTTTATTTAACTTATATGCAGAGTACATCATGAGAAATGCTGGACTGGAAGAAACACAAGCTGGAATCAATATTGCCAGGAGAAATATCAATAACCTCAGATATGCAGATGACACCACCCTTATGGCAGAAAGTGAAGAAGAACTAAAAAGCCTCTTGATGAAAGTGAAAGTGGAGAGTGAAAAAGTTGCCTTAAAGCTCAACATTCAGAAAATGAAGATCTGGTCCCACCAATTTGTGGGAAATAGATGGGGAAACAGTGGAAACAGTGGCAGAATTTATTTTTCTGGGCTCCAAAATCACTGCAGATGGTGACTTCAGCCATGAAATTAAAAGATGCTTACTCCTTGGAAGGAAAGTTATGACCAACCTAGATAGCATGTTCAAAAGCAGAGACATTACTTTGCCAACAAAGGTTCGTCTAGTCAAGGCTGTGGTTTTTCCTGTGGTCATGTATGGATGTGAGAGTTGGACTGTGAAGAAGGCTGAGCACCGAAAAATTGATGCTTTTGAACTGTGGTGTTGGAGAAGACTCTTGAGAGTCCCTTGGACTGCAAGGAGATCCAACCAGTCCATTCTGAAGGAGATCAGCCCTGGGATTTCTTTGGAAGGAATGATGCTAAAGCTGAAACTCCAGTACTTTGGCCACCTCATGGGAGGAGTTGACTCATTGGAAAAGACTCTGATGCTGGGAGGGATTGGGGGCAGGAGGAGAAGGGGATGACAGAGGATGAGATGACTGGATGGCATCACTGACTCGATGGACGTGAGTCTGGGTGAACTCCGGGAGTTGGTGATGGACAGGGAGGCCTGGCGTGCTGCGATTCATGGGGTTGCAAAGAGTCGGACACGACTGAGTGACTGATCTGATCTGATCTGATTTAAAACTTTAAAAATAAGAAGTATTATATATAATATTAACTCTCAAAAGCTATCTTGATCCCAGTTTTGTTGCTATGATACCAAATATTCATTTTTATTTGTATACTATGAACTTTTATAGGATATATTGATGGCAAGGTTAAAAATTAACTGGCATAACCACAAATTTGTTTTATGTTACTAACAAGACAAGTTAATAAGCATCTCAGTTTTACCATGCCTAAAATTGATCCCTATTCTCCTCCAACAAATTCTTTCTGATTCTCACGCATTATGAAACATGGCATTATCCAGTGCTCTCTGGAGCTTCAGCTCAAAACCTAAATGTTATTTTGCTCTTTCTCTCATCCTAAAATCCAGAGGATTAGTACATTTTTTGGTAAAAGTCTCCAAATATAGAAGGAAACAGTTTGCCTCTCTCCATCAGTTTTTATCAATCTAATCTCCAAATCCAGATGCCATTGCCTCCTCTGTGCATTTACTGCAAATGGCTCTTAACTCATCTCCCTGATATTATTTGCTCTCAACTTTCCATTCTCCATACAGCAGCCTAGATAATTTAAAAACTTCACAAGTTAATTTATTGCATTTTTCATTAAAAACCTGTAACTCTTCTACTGCATTTAGTACAGACTCAGTATACAATAAAATGGATTACTTGCCTTCCTTTCTAGTATCTTTATGTTTAATGTGGAGAATTCCTACAGTGCTGGGGAAAATAATCTAGTTTTGGCTTCGGGGTGAAACATGAAACTGAAAAGAAAAACTCCTGCCAGCACATGTTATATGAATGACCACAAGGATTAATGAAGAGAGGTTTTGTGTGACCAAAGCCTATCTAATCAAAGTGAATTTCAGGGAAACGACTGGGAATTGTGAAAAACAAAAGAAGGCAAGAGGAAAAGGTGGTGACAGATAATGAGATGGTTGGATGGCAAAACTGACTCAAAGGAAATGAGTTTGAGCAAGCTCCAGGAGTTAGTGAAGGACAGGGAAGTCTGGTGTGCTGCAGTTCATGGGGTCACAGAGTCAGACATGACTTAGTACCCGAACAATAGCAGATATGAGAGCTTGAACCCCTTTAGCTATTTTGTTAGTTATCTATTTTACTAGTAGTAATGGGAACCCACTCCAGTACTCTTGCCTGGAAAATCCCATGGACGGAGGAGACTGGTAGGCTGCAGTCCATGGGATCGTGAAGAGTCAGACACGACTGAGCGACTTCACTTTCACTTTTCACTTTCATGCATTGGAGAAGGAAATGGCAACCCACTCCAGTGTTCTTGCCTGGAGAATCCCAGGGACAGCGGAGCCTGGTGGGCTGCCCTCTATGGGGTCGCACAGAGTCGGACACAACTGAAGTGACTTAGCAGCAGCAGCAGCAGCAGTATGCATATGTTAATCACTAGAAGCCAGGAGGAAAGTGAGAATCTGAGGGACCAGGCAGTGCCTTGAGGCAAAGTTCCTGGTTACAGGAGCCAAGAAAATTCTTCCTTGTTTAAATTGGTTATGCTAAAGCAGGAGGCATTAAACACTGTGGACTTAGGACACTTCTGCCCTCTTAAAAATCACTGACAACTTCTTCAGAGTTTCTGCTGGTGTGAGTAATAACTATTATATTAGATTGAATGCAATTAATATGTTTAATCAATGTATTTGGTATAATAAATAATGTCATTAATATATTATTATTTGTAAATACATATACTTATTATCTGTTAACATAAATAGCATGTTTATAAAAGTAGACTATTTTCCAAACCAATATACTGAGTGAATAAATGGATTCATTTTTGCAAATCTCTACATCTGGCTTAACAAAAAAGACAGGAGGTAAATTCTCTTATCTGCTTCTACATTTGGTCTATTGGGATATTCTTTTTTAACTTTATGGAGAAAATCTGTGTTCATCAGGATGTATGACTAGAGAAATAATGAATATGTTAATAGCTTTTCATGTCACCATGGATAGTCTCTGTTTATACTACATGAGAACTCAACAAGTGGTAGTTTCTTAAAGGTTATTTGCAGTGTGGGGACTTAAGGCATATTAATACATAATTCATTTGTGTTGTTTAAAAAACAATAATCTATATAGTAATGGAATAGAGCTGTTTCCAGAGAAGATTTTGTAATATCACTCATTAATCATTAAGAAATAGTGGCTTACTGGATATTTCAGACCTTCTAAATGTAACATATTTTACAACAATATCAAAATTGCATATATTATCACAGATATTATCCATGCTTTTATGTCTGAGGAAGCTTTTACTCTTATTGTGGCAAATACAAATTTTCCAAAATCTAAATTCATTTGATATTTTAATAAAATGAAGTGTGCATTTTATTATTAGCAACAAGTGTAATTTACCTTAAATTGACAATTTTCCTTACTTTGTATTCTAAAATAGTCATAGATTTCCTGCTAATTACTCTCAGTTCAGTTAAGGTGCTCAGTCTTGTCCAACTCTTTGTGACCCCATATACTGCGGCACACCGGTCTTCCCTGTCCATCACCAACTCCAGGAGCTTGCTCAAACCTATGTACATTGAGTTGGCGATGCATCCAAGCATCTCATCCTCTGTCATCTCCTTCTCTTTCTGCCTTCAATCTATTCCACCATCAGGGTCTTTTCCAATGAATCAGCTCTTTGCATCAGGTGGCCAAAGTATTGGAGCTTCAGCATCAGTCCTTCCAATGAATATTCAGGATTGATTTCCTTTAGGATTGACTGGTTTCATCTCCTTGCAGTCCGAGGGACTCTCAATTGTCTTCTCCAACACCACAGTTCAAAAGCATCAGTTCTTCAGCACTCAGCTTTCTTTATGGTCCAACTCTCACATCCATACATGACTACTGGAAAAAAATTAGCTTTGACCATAGCTAATCTCTCTTTCAGTTAAAAATTATGCTTTTTGACAAAAGGGGAAGTTCAACTCAAAGAAAAAATAGTCTCTCAGGTGATTGTTTTTTGGAATCAACATACTTTGCTTTATAGCAGAAGGAAAGGTTTCATTAAGATACTCAGAACATTAGAAAAAAATTGTATACACAATGGTTGAGCATTAATAGAATTAGTAATTTTTTACTACTTCATAAAGGCCAGTCTTAACTACAGCTGACATTTATCCTACCCCAAGTACATGGCACTTAAGAATACAAACACGATTAGCACAGTACTGCCCTGATTTGTACGAAGTCATCAGCCAATGTATTTGATATTATTTTTGCACCATCAGTGCAAATGTCAAAACAGTAAAAAGGGAAAAAGATGTATTAGCTTGTTTGGGAAATCTTTTTGATCTTGTGCATTATCTTAAATGTCTTGAGGACTCTCAAGGTCTGGGAAAATCTGCCCTAGTCATTCTATAACACCCTATATTATCCCACCATTGGTACTAGCCATCCTCTGCTTACCTTTTTCTCCTTTATTCACAACAAATTTGACTATATTCCTTGAATAAATTAAAACCTTTGCCAATGTTGTTGCAACTTTCTAATACTTGTCTACTGAATTTGATGCTTTTTATCTGCTTATAATTTAAGTCTTAAACTAAGTGCCAGATCTTCAGAGGGGTCATCTCTAATGGCCACACCATGTATAACTCCTCTTTATGTATACAAGGAATTTTTTTATTGCATTACTCATTTTTTAATCTCAGCATTTTTGTATATGATTGGGCACCTAGTGGCATATAATTGTCATTTATTATACAAAGTAACAAGTTTATGTAAGTGCCATTTATTTGACTAGCTGCTCAATTTGTTAAATATGAATATTTTCATACAACTTCAGTTCAGTTCAGTCACTCAGTCATGTCCGACTCTTTGCGACCCTATGAATCGCAGCATGCCAGGCCTCCCTGTCCATCACCAACTCCTGGAGTTCACTCAGACTCACGTCCATCGAGTCAGTGATGCCATCCAGCCATCTCATCCTCTGTTGTCCCCTTTCCTCCTGCCCCCAACCCCTCCCAGCACCAGAGTCTTTTCTAATGAGTCAACTCTTTGCGTGAGGTGGCCAAAGTACTGGAGTTTCAGCTTTAGCATCATTCCTTCCAAAGAACACCCAGGGCTGATCTCCTTTAGAATGGACTGGTTGGATCTCCTTGCAGTCCAAGGGACTTAACTAGGAGCAATTATATTTGAACTAAAAAAATGGTAACCCCTTTTACCTCTCTCATCACCCCTTCCAGGGTTGATTTCAATCTGTTCTTTTATTTATTTAAGTCACTAAAACTGTTATTATAATTTTAAATTTTATTTTATTTTTTATTTATTACTTTTTTCACTATTTTTATTATTATTATAACCAACAACATATTCCTTCCCTTACATTCAAAAGTTATGAGTGGTAGGAGCAGTGTACTAGAATTAGCATTTAGTTACCTAATATGATGAATTATAAAAAATAAAAATTCTGCAATTCTTCTTTTTTTTTCTTTCCCCTCTTTCACTGTGATGTGGCCTTGGAAAGGAGTTCACTTCTCATCAGACATTAAAGTTGTAGACTTAAAAGAAAAATATTAATATAATCCAATATGTTCTTCTAAATCGCATCTTTATCCTAAAAATATGGTTACTAAGTACTCTTGTAACTGGCTAAGAGAAATATTTATTTTTTGGTATTATCTTGTTCAATAGATGAGTCTACTGACTTGTTCAGTAGATTAAAAAAAAAAAGCACTAAAATGTACTGACACTTGTTAACAAATTTTGATGTAAAGGCTCATGAATTTTGGACAGGGAAATATAGAAACTACACCCTACTCTATAAAATATTGCAATAAAATAGACATTTCCCTTGATTGTTAAGATCATCCACTTCTTTCAGTGAATCGGTGAAGCAAGCTTAGTCAGTAGCAGTGGTGGTTAGAAGATATGATTCACTATTCAACTGATTTTTTCTTCCAAGTCAGTTACTTTAAGTTAGTTAACTGAAGAGTAAATGAATGGATCAGATAGCACAAAGAAAAAAATTGAAACCACAAGTCTTAGCAGAACTAAAGAATGGTTTGTGACTGTCACAAACTGCTAGGGCAAAAAATGGACCATGTTCTGATACCAATTAAATCTTACACACTAATTTGCATTCATTATAATGGCATCTTTGTCCTAGACTCTCTTGGGTATGAATAACAGGAGCAATATGTCACCACTTCGAATTATTTGATGATAATTGTCCTATCCCAATAAGCCTAGAAGTAAAGCCATTATTATTTTTCCTAGATAAAGCAACATAAAGTAAGTCAACATATATGGTCTACCTCAGTCATGTGCGTTTTGTAAGAGAATAAGTAATGCTGCTAATACTCTACAATTCATGTTTTTGCTGCAAAAAGGCACAATGATTTTTTGCTCTACAAAAGTAGTCTTATTAGTCTTGTCATACAAAACCATTTAATATAGTTGATTTGGTGTTATGTCACTAAAATTTCAAACGAAATAACTATTCTCATGCCAGCTTCAGACTGCACTGTGAATTTTTTTTCTGGCTTTTATTGTATTGTACTCAATGAAAGAAGGGTGGGAAAAGGAGGAAATATGCACATCTACACACACACACAGACACACACACACACATCCCAAATACTTCTAAATAATTCAGGTAACTAAAAATCTTGTATTTGCCAGCAAACAAGAAGGGCTAATACTTACATGTTCTATTTTCTCTGCTTCACTTTATCAGATAAAGCCAACCTGGACACTAGGAGTTAGATTTTATGTGCACTGCATAGAGAATTAACCTCACATTTTCCAGGGACAGCAGCAAAACTTGTGTGCTGGATTTCCTTTGTGTGATTTAAAGTGACTCTTAGACATTTCCAAGTAAGCTGATTTAGGAAATTGAATATATTTCTAAAGTAATTAAATAGGGATAGAATATAGTTTTCTATATTGTGTCATTTCATAATAATCTACCATTGTGTGTGTGTTAGTCACTCAGTCATGTCCAACTCTTTGCAACCCCATGGGGTGTAGCCCATCAGGTCCCTCTGTTCTTGGGAATTTCTAGGCAAACAAACTGGAGTGGGTTTCCATTTCCTTCTCCAGGGGATCTTCTTGACCCAGAGATTGAGCCCGGGTCTACTGCATTGCAGGCAGACTCTTTATTGTCTAAACCACCAGGGAAGCCCTCAAGGATATTTGCTTTATGGAATTTGTGTTATTTATATTTTCAAATTCAAAATAATTATTGTGAATACTCTAGTTATATGTCCCCCCAAAAAACAATTTTTTCTTTTATAATGTTAAGGAAATAAGCAGGAGCTAAAGTGCTTATAATGTGAAAACTTTGTATTCCTTGTAATTTGAAGTTTAAAAGGCATTTCATATGCTTTTGAAAGTCAATAATTTTTAACATAAGTCTAAAATTAAATGTCTATTCTGAACGAAATAAAAGTGACATAAATTGATTGTCTAAAAGACACTAGGAAATTTTACAGTGAAAGACTGTTCCATGAGATAGGCATATTTCCTTCATTTCACAGCTGAAGAATTAAGCTTAAAGGGCTAACTGATTTCCCTGTTACTGGCCATGATAGGCCTGCTCTGACCTCAAAATACTGCTCAGTGAAAGTTTTACTTTTTTTGTAATCTAATTAGTGAATGCATAAATGTTCTCTCTCTTCATTACCAAAATATTCTTGAACTAAAGAATGAAAAGACAATTAAAATAATAAATTCCAAAAAATAGTCATAAGTAAATAAGGAATTTAGCATAATTGATTTGACTTAGCAATAAATCGTCAGAGAAGGCAATGGCACCCCACTCCAGTATTCTTGCCTGGAAAATCCCATGGACGGAGGAGCCTGGTGGGCTGCAGTCCATGGGGTCGCTGGGAGTCGGACACGACTGAGCGACTTCACTTTCACTTTTCACTTTCATGCATTGGAGAAAGAAATGGCAACCCACTCCAGTGTTCTTACCTGGAGAATCCCAGGAACCGGAGAGCCTGGTGGGCTGCCCTCTATGGGGTCACACAGAGTCGGACACGAATGAAGCAACTGAGCAGCAGAGCAGCAGCAATAAATCGTAAGAACTACATAAAGAAAAAGTCAGTGATATCTGGGATGGTATGTATTTCACTTCAAAAACCGCAGTTCAGCTGCTGCAAAAGAGAGATGGAAAGACAGAGGAGATCAACCCAGTAGACTTGAAATGTTATAATCTGGAATAGACATGACAGTGAATGATTATCTACAGTGAGTGCACAGCACAATTGAATTGTAATGATCTGTTGTGAAAGCTATGTCATCATAGCCAAATGTCTAATCTCATTACAAAGTGTTACATGTTTTAAAACCCAGTATTTCTCATATGTAGTATATTTGACTCAGGGAAACTACAGAAATAGTTTTCCTCCACAGGTGCAAGAGAGAGAAGGCGAAGGTAGAATTCATTAAAAATAGAACACTTCACATCACATACATCATGAAATATCAGATAGCACTGATGAAGTCACAGATACATGAGTTAACAGTTACTAAGGTTTGTAGCGAAGTTATAAAACTCTTTCTTTAGTGTGCACACATACAGGCCCATACATACATAAAGCATAGTATAGTATGTTAGTATATAGTATATACCATATAGGTATGTACAGTATATATCATGTATAATATATATTATACATATTGGAGGACTCTGGCATAGTGATTAAGAATCCACCTGCCAATGCAGGAGGTGCCAGAGATATGGGTTTTGTCCACAAGTGAGGAAGATCCCCTACAGGAGGAATGTAACCCACTCCAGCATTCTTGCCTGAAAAATCCCATGGATAGAGGAGCCTGATGGACTAGAGTTGCACAGAGTCAGACACAACTGAGGGACTGAGTATGCATGCAAGGATTTCTACTGAAAACATGTTTTCTCTGTAGCAACTGCTGCTTTACCTGTTACAATTTTTCATCTCATTTCTCTTTATCCTAATTAAAGACAAAGCAATTTATACACTGACCTTATTCAAAACCCTTTGGAAATGAGGCAGATTAAAAACAGTTAACATGCATTTTAGACATACTTTTTTCAAGTATATTCAGGTTTATATAGTAAATCTTGATAATCTGAATACTACATACTGAGTGCCACTTTGAAAGCAGAATTAATGATCCTAAATAATTTTATGACAGACTTACCATTGTTAGTCAGTCAGTCAGTTCAATCGCTCAGCTGTGTCCGACTCTTTGCGACCCCATAAACCACAGCACACCAGGCCTCCCTGTCTATCACCAACTCCCAGGGTCCACCCAAACCCATGTCCATTGAGTCGGAGACACCATCCAACCATCTCATCCTCTGTTGTCCCCTTCTCCTGCACTCAATCTTTCCCAGCATCAGGGTTTTTTCAAATGAGTCAGCTCTTTGTGTCAGGTTGCCAAAGTATTGGAGTTTCAGCTTCAACATCAGTCTTTCCAATGAACACCCAGGACTGATCTCCTATAGGATGGACTGGTTGGATGTCCTTGCAGTTCAAGGGACTTGCAAAAGTCTTCTCCAACACCAGAGTTCAAAAGCATCAATTCTTTGGCTCTCAGCTTTCTTTATAGTTCAACTCTCACATCCATACATGACCACTGGAAAAACCATAGCCTTGACTAGATGGACCTTTGTTGCCAAAGTAATGTCTCTGCTTTTGAATATGCTGTCTAGGTTGGTCATAAATTTTCTTCCAAGGAGTAAGTGTATTTTAATTTCATGGCTGCAGTCAACATCTGCAGTGATTTTGGAGCCCAGAAAAATAAAGTCAGCCACTGTTTCCCATTCTATTTGCCATGAAGTGATGGGACTGGATGCCATGATATTACTTTTCTGAATGTTGAGCTTTAAGCCAACTTTTCACTCTCCTCTTTCACTTTCATCAAGAGGCTTTTTAGTTCTTCTTCACTTTCTGACATAAGGGTGGTGTCTTCTGCATATCTGAGGTTATTAATATTTCTCCTGGCAATCTTGATTGCAGCTTGTGCTTCCTCCAGCCCAGCGCTTCTCATGATGTACTCTGCATAAAAGTTAAATAAGCAGGGTGACAATATACAGCCTCGACGTACTCCTTTTCCTATTTGGAACCAGTCTGTTGTTCTGTGTCCAGTTCTAACTGTTGCTTCCTGACCTGCATACAGGTTTGTCAAGAGGCAGGTCAGGTGGTCTGATATGCCCATCTCTTTCAGAATTTTCCACAGTTTATTGTGATCCACAGAGTCAAAGGCTTTGGCATAGTCAATAAAGCAGAAATAGATGTTTTTCTGAAACTCTCTTGCTTTTTCGATGATCAATCGGATGTTGGCAATTTGATCACTGGTTCCTCTGCCTTTTCTAAAACCAGCTCAAATACCAGGAAGTTCACGGTTCACGAATTGCTGAAGCCTGGCTTGGAGAATTTTAAGCATTACTTTACTAGTGTAGGCTGCTGCTGCTGCTAAGTCGCTTCAGTCGTGTCCGACTCTGTGCGACCCCATAGACAGCAGCCCACCAGGCTCCCCCGTCCCTGGGATTCTCCAGGCAAGAACACTGGAGTGGGTTGCCATTCCTTCTCCAATACATGAAAGTGAAAAGTGAAAGTGAAGTCACTCAGTCATGTCCAACTCAGCGACCCCATGGACTGCAGCCTACCAGGCTTCTCTGTCCATGGGATTTTCCAAACAAGAGTACTGGAGTAGGGTGCCATTTGCCTTCTCCTTACTAGTGTATGAGATGAGTGCAATTGTGCAGTAGTTTGAGCATTCCTTAGCATTGCCTTTCTTTGGCATTGGAATGAAAACTGACCTTTTCCAGTCCTGTGGCCACCGCTGAGTTTTCCAAATTTGCTAGCATATTGAGTGCAGCACTTTCATAGCATCGTCTTTCAGGATTTGAAATAGCTCAACTGGAATTCCTTCACCTCCACTAGCTTTGTTCGTGTGATGCATCCTAAGGCCCACTTGACTTCACATTCCAGGGTGTCTGGCTCTAGGTGAGTGATCACACCATGGTGATTATCTGGGTCGTGAAGATCTTTTTTGTACAGTTCTTCTGTGTATTCTTGCCACCTCCCTCTTCTTAATATCTTCTGCTTCTGTTAGGTCCCTACCATTTCTGTCCTTTATTGAGCCCATCTTTGCATGAAATGTTCCCTTGGAATCTCTAATTTTCTTGAAGAGATCTCTAGTCTTTCCCATTCTGTTGTTTTCCTTTATTTCTTTGCATTGATCACTGACGAAGGCTTTCTTATCTCTCCTTGCTATTCTTTGGAACTCTGCATTTAGATGCTTATATCTTTCCTTTTCTCCTTTGCTTTTTGCTACCCTTCTCTTCACAGCTATTTGTAAGGCCTCCTCAGACAGCCATTTTGCTTTTTTGCATTTCTTTTTCTTGGGGATGATCTTGATTCCTGTCTCCTGTACAATATCATGAACCTCCATCCATTGTTCATCAGGCACTCAGTCTATCAGATCTAGGCCCTTAAATCTACTTCTCACTTCCACTGTATGGTCATAAGGGATTCAATTTAGGTCATACCTGAATGGTCTAGTGGTGTTCCCTACTTTCTTCGATTTCAGTCTGAATTTGGCAGTTTACCATTTATTTACCATTGTAGCATTGCCAACATCTTAATTTTGATTATGCCTATATCCGTGAATCTGCCTGCAATACAGAAGACCCAGGTTTGATCCCTGGTCCAGGAAGATCCCCTGGAGGAGGGCATGGTAATCAACACCAGTATTCTTGCCCGAAGAATCCTCATAGACAGAGGAGCCTGGAAGCTACAGTCCATAGGGTCGCAAAGAATCAGATACAGCTGAAGTGACTGAGCACTTTTGCAAACATATTTACTAGCCTGAGTTTAATTCTGGCCCTAACCTTGAACTAATAACAGACAAGAATAGACTGTCAGAGACGTGGCTGGTATTTAGGAATATTTGAGAATGAAGAGAAGGACAAACTTTATCCAAGTCATTTGTTTGCTTGGTATCCACTCTGTTTAAAGGCAGTGTCATTTATCACTGCTCTAATAGATAATATAGGAACCTCTTCCACAGTGCTGAAAATCCCATATTTTTAAATGCAGAGACTGTGATTTATATAGAAATATATATAGAATAATGAGAATCTGAAACAATGATTGGTACGATAAAAGGGAGTAAATTACATTTACCTGAGGTGTAAATAAGACAAAAAAATTCTTGACGTTTACCTATGTAATCAAACTACTGTGAAAACATTTGAAAAGGTATAAAAACTATGAAATATGTTGCTTTACAGTGATCTTTCAAAAATGCTCTAAATAAAATTAAGAAACTGATATAAATAACTGGAAACTAAATTGGTTTTCAGAAAAATGAGAGCAAGTGTTTCCTCAGACTTTGTATTAACTATATTTTATTTCAAAATAAAATATTGGCATTTTCAATATAGAAAAGAATTTGTAACTGTTTTTACATGATAAGTGAAGTATGATAATTAGTTTAATATTAAATCTATAGTATCTAGAAATTTCATCCCTATTTAATATAATGAATAGTATCTGAAAATAGTATATAATAAGCAGAAAGTGAAAAGTGAAAGTTGCTCAGTCATGTCCGACTTGTTGTGACCCCATGGACTATGCGGTCCATGGAATTCTCTAGGCCAGAATACTAGAGTGGGTAGCCTTTCTCTTTTCCAGGGGTTCTTCCCAACCCAGGGGATGTTCCCTTCTCCAGGGGATCTTCCCAACCCAGGAATCAAACTGGGATCTCCTGCATTGCAGGCAGCTTTACCAGCTAAGCTACCAGGGAAGCCCATAATAAGCAGAAAATGTATATTATTGAGTATTAGATTATAGAAAAAATGGATACAATAATTCTAAAATATTAGGTCATTTCTTAATTAAACAAAGATTTATCTACCACCTACTGTGTAAAAGAGTACTGTATTTTGTTTGTTGTTACAAGACTTTTAATCTCTGATATGATGGTTAAAGTGATAATAAACAATACAATGAGATATATTTTTAAATAAATATATTTAATTTTCCTAGAGTTTTAAATGTATTCATATTAATGTTGCTAATGTTAACAAAGTAAAAATTTCACCTACTTCTACCTAATTTAGGTAAATAAAAGCATAACTAGTTAAAGATGTTTCTCTTTTATACTTATTAAATTGTTTTATATGTAATGTTTAATAACTTCTACATCAAACTCTGAATTAAAAATAATTAGCTCATTGTATTAGGTGGACACCCACTTGGGCAAAACAAAACAAAAATAAAAAAGACAACAAAGCCCTCTATGTAACAGGAATATAAATTAGAAAATATAAATAAAATGTCTCTTCAATAATAATAGCAAAAATAATATTCCTAAAAACTGTGTATAACAATAGATTCATAGGATTCATGTTAAAGAAATAAAAATATATATTTTGGGGGAATACAAAATAAGTTTCACACATGCTAAAAATAGAACACGTTCTCTTGTCACAGAACTGTAACAAACTGGAAAGGTGCACCAGATAAAAATCACTCAAGTAAAGCATAGAGACATTTTTCAAATTGCTTTAAGAATGATGATAAAGTATCCATTTACCTAAACACTGTGATATGCAAGAGAAACTATTTTATATGTTTAGGAATTGTCTTTCAAATAAAATATATATTTTAAAAAATATATTTGAAACTTTCCTTTAGTTCTTGTAAGAAAATATCATATATAAAAATAAACTAAAATAGATTAAAGGCCTAAATATATGACATGAAACCATAAAACTTGCAGAAGAAAACATAAGCGATATAAACTCTTTGACATCAGTCTTAGCAATATATTTTTGGATCTGTCTCCTCAGGCAAGGGCACAGAAGCAAAAATAAACAAATGAGACCACATCAAACTAAAAAGTTTTGCACATCGAAAGAAACCATCGCTAAAATGAAAAGGCAAACTATTGAATGGACAAAGAGTTTTGCAAATGATATGTCTAATAAGAACTCAATATCTAAAATATATGAAGAAGTCATATAATACAATATCAAGAAAAAAGGAAGCAATCCAATTAAAAATCAGTATCACAATCAGGGTAGTACAAATCGAAACCACAATGAGATATCACCTCACACCTGTCAGAAAGGCTGTTAGCATAAAGACAACAAATAAGTGTTGGTAAGGATATGGAGAAAGTGAATCCTTGAGCACTGTTTGTGGGAATGTAAATTGATACAATCACTATGGAAAGCAGTATGAAGGCTCTTCAAAAATAAAAAATAAAACTATTATATGATCCAGTGATTCCACTCCTGTGTATTTATACAAAGAAAACAAAAACGCTAATTCATAAAGATATATACATCCCATTGTTTACTGCAACATTATTAACAATAGTCAAGATATGGAAACAACTTGTCTGTTGATAGAAGAAGGGAAAAAGAAGAGGTGGCACACACACACACACACACATATGTATATATATATAATGGCATATGGTATAACACTTACGCCAATCAACCATAAAAAATAATGAAGATTGTAACAATAGGATAAAGATAGACGGGATTATGCTCAGCAAAATAAGTCAGAGAAAGACAAATACGATTTGATTTCACTTATATGTGGAATCTTAAAAAAAAAAAAAAGGGTAAAGAAAACAAACAGAGGTATAGATACAGGAAAAAAACGATGGTTGCCAGATCAAAGGGGATAGTGAATGGGCAAAACAGGTGAAGGGGATGAAGAGGCACAAACCTCCAGTTATAAATAAGGAGAGATCTTGTACAGTTTAGGAAGTAGAGTTAATAATATTGTCATTTGTAGGGTGATTAGATTTCTCAGGGTGATCTTTCCATAATGTAGAGAAATATTGGATCACTAGATTGTACACTTGAAACTAATATAGTATTATAAGCCATATTATCTTATAAATCATGATGTAGAAAGAATTATAGGTGTTATTTCACTTTATTTGGTAAGTTCATGTTCACAGTGGTGAGGCTGTGGGAAAAAAAAAAAAAATCCCTGCGGCAAAGAATGATGTGAATGAATTTGGGGAGATTTGTTACTGTGCTGGCTACTGCTTCAGAGAGCCCTGCGGAAACCAGTAGAACTCTCAGGGGTTCTGTGAGTTTGGCTTTGTAGGGCATCCCTACTAAGGTTGAAAGCTGGAACTGCATCTCAGAGAATTCTACCAAGGAAGGGAAAGAGAGGAAATTTAACTGACCAGCTCTCTCCCACCTCCTACTTTTGGTTAAGGTGGACACCCCTCCAGCCCCACCCCTGGCAGCTCACTGACATTGCTGAGTTCTTTATCTGGCCCTCACTGGCCACTTAGGAAGTCAAATCCCATATGTGCCACTGTGATGCTTCATCTGCATTTGAAGTAGTGGGGCATCCAGGGCTGGTGCTCACCCTGGCAGAGAAAGCAGGAGGCAATCCCACACGTCTGGGAGAGTACAGCAGTTTTATGTCTAATATAAAACTTTCATACTATTGTAAATAAAATCTTTAAATTGATACCATTTCTTTGATCAGTACTTTTCCAGTGATAATCTCTTGAAACTTTGCAGAAACATTACCAATTGCAAAAGTCGAAGTAAAACAATTGTACCACTTGTGAAATATTCTTTCCATTTTGTCAATATAATGACTAGTTCAATCATATTAAATTTAAATCAATAGCATTTTATGTTTGCACTTAATGGTATAAATTCTGATTGAAAGGCAATTAATAATATGAAAATGAGCAAATACATTTCAAACTTAATTAAGGAAACTTTGATTTCAGATAAAATTGTATAAATATTTTAATCTTAATTTTCTTTCTTCTTTCCATTACTCTCTCCTTTGTGTGTACTTTATATGTATGTACTGCTGTTTGTATGTGTATACATTCACATGTGTTTATATTTTATAGATGTTGACTTTGAAATTAACATTTTAAAAAATTTCTCATGGTTTCATCTATAATCTAATTCAAATATATACGATACTACAGTACTCATAACATTAAATTTAAAAAACCTACATCTCTCTGATGATTTTTATATACATTAATTTAATAGAACATTGGCCTAGGAATTGGATTATATCAGTGCTTGTCTCCATCTCCTTCTTAACTCAATTTTCTCATTTTGAATAGATGTTTTAACTTCTCCTAGAAATATGGCTCAAGATAAAATAAGTAATATCTAGCTTTTGTTGGAGTCTCAAGATTGTATTCAGCTGTATTTTGCTCTTGATTTAAATCACAGGACTTATTTCCAGTTTAGGTCAATGATCCTAAATGAAATTCAGAAGGGATAAGATATTAAACTCCTTGGATGCCAGATTTACTGACTGATCCTAATAAGAATGAATTTCATCTTGGGTAGTGATGGAAATTATAAAATCAAGAAAAATATAGCAACTGGCTAATTATTGTGCTACATAGTCTGGCAAAATAAATTGCTTTACCCTTTCTACCTCTTGAAAAATATGTCTTATTCAAAAAAGCTTTAGTAATATGTAAACTCTCGTGTATATTTTTCTTTACAGTTACAGGATATATAGTGGGAGAATTATCAAGTATGTGTGGACTTACCAGACAAGTTTTACTTCTGAGATGTTCTGGTTCAGTCTTTTCAAACTTCTGGTCATGGATCCTTACCTACAAAAATATATTAAACTCCAAATTCATTTATTTAGTTTTACATTTACTCATATTTTGCTTATCAATAAAGAGTATATAAATATTTATAAAGCATAATAATTACGATTATAAATTATATTGATTTCCCACATTTCATTGAATTACTTTGTATAAAACCTGGAATGTACATACTATGATTTAGAGATCATACTCTAAAGTTTTTAACCCCTGTATACTTATGCATTCATTCATCAAATCATTGAAAATTTCCTGAAAACCTATGGGCAGGACATGATGAACACTAATTACTTGTGTTTTCTTATATTCTTATGAGGATGTAATATTCTTATATTATCATATTCTCTGTTATTATATAATCTGAACAAGAAAGAATTATGTAATTCTTGTTAGTGCATGTGGCACTCAAGTAATCCACCTGGACTATCTTGGTTTTTCTCTGGCCAATTTTGAAAATTGTAGGCTGTACAACCTAAGAAGGCCATGGAGACCAGAGGTCCAGGTGTCACAGGGATGGGTCTCTCTTGGTCATCCCACCAGATTTATATATGATGAAAGAAAAACATTAAAATTAACATTTTACCATTTGAAAATATGGAAATTAAGTAATTTAACTCAAATTATATTGGAGTGAGTGGTAGTTATGGGAGACAGACCCAAATAGTTATATTCTAGAATATTTGTTCTTAAGAATTATACTATCCAGTCTCCAGATACTAACTTGGCATCAGCCTGTGATTCTCAGTGCATGTGACTAACATGATAATTTATTCCCAGAACTCATTTCATAATTTGGGTTCTACATTTGAATTTAATACTCCTGTATGGCAGCAATATGTGAACCGTGAACTTCCTGATGTTCAAGCTGGTTTTAGAAAAGGCAGAGGAACCAGAGATCAAATTGCCAACATCTGCTGGATCATGGAAAAAGCAAGAGAGTTCCAGAAAAGCATCTATTTCTGCTTTATTGACTATGCCAAAGCCTTTGACTGTGTGGATCACAATGAACTGTGGAAAATTCTGAAAGAGATGGGAATACCAGACCACCTAATCTGCCTCTTGAGAAATTTGTATGAAGGTCAGGAAGCAACAGTTAGAACTGGACATGGAACAACAGACTGGTTCCAAATAGGAAAAGGAGTTCATCAAGGCTGTATATTGTCACCCTGTTTATTTAACTTATATGCAGAGTACCTCATGAGAAACGCTGGACTGGAAGAAACACAAGCTGGAATCAAGATTGCTGGGAGAAATATCAATAACCTCAGATATGCAGATGACACCACCCTTATGGCAGAAAGTGAAGAAGAACTAAAAAGCCTCTTGATGAAGGTGAAAGAGGAGAGTGAAAAAGTTGGCTTAAAGCTCAACATTCAGAAAACGAAGATCATGGCATCCAGTCCCATCACTTCGTGGGAAATAGATGGGGAAACAGTGGAAACAGTGTCAGACTTTATTTTTCTGGGCTCCAAAATCACTGCAGATGGTGACTGCAGCCATGAAATTAAAAGACGCTTACTCCTTGGAAGGAAAGTTATGACCAACCTAGATAGCATATTCAAAAGCAGAGACATTACTTTGCCAACAAAGGTTCGTCTAGTCAAGGCTATGGTTTTTCCTGTGGTCGTGTATGGATGTGAGAGTTGAACTGTGAAGAAGGCTGAGTGCCGAAGAATTGATGCTTTTCAACTGTGGTGTTGGCGAAGACTCTTGAGAGTCCCTTGGACTGCAAGGAGAGCCAACCAGTCCATTCTGAAGGAGATCAACCCTGGGATTTCTTTGGAAGGAATGATGCTAAAGCTGAAACTCCAGTACTTTGGCCACCTCATGTGAAGAGTTGTCTCACTGGAAAAGACTCTGATGCTGGGAGGAATTGGGGGCAGGAGGAGAAGGGGACGACAGAGGATGAAATGGCTGGATGGCATCACTGACTCGATGGACGTGAGTCTGGGTGAACTCCGGGAGTTGGTGATGGACAGGGAGGCCTGGTGTGCTGTGATTCATGGGGTTGCAAAGAGCCGGACACGACTGAGCGACTGATCTGATCTGATCTTATCTTATGGCAGCTCTGCAAACAAAAACAGAAAAATAATTGCCGCCGCCCCCTGCATGAACTGCCATATATGTTCTAAAACCTTGATAAAGCCTAATGTACAAGTCTCCCTGGATATCTGTCATGAAATTTTCATTATCTAACCTATTTGACAACCAGTTGAACTCCTATCATGGCCCAGGGGCTGTTAGCAATCTAATTTTCACTGTGAAAGAAAGACAGATTCTACCAAACAAAGACAATAGGAAATGAACCATAATGATACTGCCTATAAGAGAATTTCCCTGTGATTAGTGTGTACATATTTTAGAAAATTATCACTAGATGGAATAGGTTTTTTGAACAATAGAACCATACTATTTCTAGGAGCAAATTTTATCCGTGAGAATTATATTTCAATAGTGAAAAAATAGAGTACATACAGACCAGATTACCAGTGTATCTGTATTATTTATACCATTTTCAGAGGATCTGGAGGCCTATCCTGGAGTTTCAGTATATATCGGACTTGAGCAAGATAATCTAATGCACTTTGGGTAGAAAGCTTTGCTAAAAGGGCAGATGGTCAGAATTCTCAAAAGGCATAGACCCAGGCATACAGGGCACAGTCTTGCAAGCAATAAAGACTCATTGCCAATGAAACCAGCTGTCCCAGCATCTGTGTGTGTTTCCAGTGAATGAAAAAGATGAGGAAACGAGTATGGAACTCTCAGATACCATGATTCTGCAGCAAGCAGTGAAAAACTTATGATTTTAGGCATCTTATTTTGAATCCTGTTTTTTTAATACCTGTGACCAGAAGTCTGAGGAAAGACCAGGGACTTTCAAGAAATTCTTTAAAACCTCCTCTGATCTTATTCTATAAGACTTTTTCCATACTATCAGAGGTGGTCAAAAGCCTAAAATGAATAGCTAGACACTTTCTGTACCTAACCACCATAGCATACTCAACCCAATGCAATATAGTTCTGATCTCCTGGTTCACCAGGCCAGGGACAATCCAGGAGCTTCTATGACAGACATCTTGATGAGATTTTGGTGCTCAGAATAATAGTAGAATTCTAGGGGAAATCTGAAACTAATATATTTTAATGTATCTAACAATTTTTGCTTGTCAAAAAGGCAGGTTATCTCAAAATAGGCAAAGGTGTGTGAGTCATGTGATTCCCCACTGCAGGTTAGTGACCAATAATCCTTGAAAATGAGGAATTTACACAATCATATCCAGAAAGTCTTTCATAGAACAAAGTATTGCCTATGGGGTAGAATTCACAAAGGCAAGGACCAGAACTTAGAATTTCAAGTTGGAATGAAATTGTGACTAGAACTCAAGAAAATAGCAAATATTCACCTGCAGGAATAGGTCATTAATTTAGGCTCAGACTAGCAAAAAAAAAAAAAGGTGGTTTTGATACTACAACCTGGAGCAAACTAACAGAATTTCTAAATTATTTCCCACTAAGGCCAGAATAAAGTCAGTCTTATTATGGCAAAATAGGACACAATTCACTTTGAATCATTAACTGTGACATCTATGGAGGAAAGCTTGCTCCCTTCTAAATAGCTTGCTCCTTGGAAGAAAAGTTATGACCAACTTGGACAGCCTATTAAAAAGTAGAGACATTACTCTACCAACAAAGGCTCAACTAGTCAAAGCTGTGGTTTTTCCAGTAGTCATGTACGGATATGAGAATTGGACCATAAAGAAGGCTGAGTACTGAAGAATTGATGCTTTGGAACTGTGGTGCTAAAAAGGATTCTTGAGAGTCTCTTGGACAGCAAGGAGCTCAAACCAGTCAATTCTAAAGGAAATCAGCTTTGAATATTCATTGGAAGGACTGATGCTGAAAATTGAAGCTCCAATATTTTGTCTACCTGATCCGAAGAACTGACTCGTTGGAAAAGACCCTGATTCTGGGAAAGATTGAAGGCGGGAGGAGAAGGAGACAACAGAGATGAGATGGTTGGATGGCATCACCAACTCAATGAACATGAGTCTGAGTAAGCTCCAGGAGTTGGTGATGGACAGGGAAGCCTGGCCTGCTACAGTCCATGGGGTCGCAGAGAGTCGGACACAACTGAGTGACTGAACTGAACTGATAGAAGAAATAGAATGTAGACATTAGAGGAAAATAAAACAAGGTCAACAGAATCTGGTAAATTCCTAACCTATTTTGAACTTTACCCTCAATACTCACTCTGAAGTCCCATATTATGTATTGCTTTTATATCCTGACATCCCAAGCATCCAATCCTTGTTGTTGTTGTTCAGTCACTAAGTCATGTCTGACTCTTTGTAACTCCATGAACTGCAGGATACCAGGCTTCCCTATCCTTCACTATCTCCCACAGTTCACTCAAACTCAGGTCCATGAGTCAGTGATGCCATCCAAACATGTCACCCTCCTTAGCACCTTCTTCTCCTGCCGTCAGTATTTCCCAGCATCAGAATCTTTTCTAATGAGTTGGCTCTTCACATCAGGTAGCCAAAGTATTGGAACTTCAGCTTCAGCATCAGTTCTTCCAGTGAATATTCAGGGTTGCTTTCCTTTAGAATTGATTGGTTTGAGTTCTTTGCTGTCCAAGGGACTCAAGAGTCTTTTTTAGCACCACAGTTTGAAAGCATCAATTCTTCCATGCTCAGCTTTCTTTATGGTCCAATTTTATTTTATTTATTTATTTTTTTATGGTCCAATTTTAACATCCGTACATGACTACTGGAAGGACCATAGTTTTGACTATATGGACCTTGGTCAGCAAAGTGATGTCTCTGCTTTTAAATATCCTTTTAAATATACTGCCTAGGTTTGTCATAGTGTTTCTTCCTAGAAACAATCATCATTTAATTTTTGGCTGCAATCACCATCCACAATGAATTTGGAGCCCAAGAAAATAAAGTCTGTCACTGTTTCCACTTTGTCCCATCTATACCATGTACCCAATCCTATAGAATTTAAATCAAGTCCTTGAGATAGGTTGCAAAAATACAAATGACTGATCAAAATTCACAGGGTCAGAAAGACAACATTTTGACTGTCATTATTCAGTGGATAATAATATCAAAGGATAGTCTTTGATCCCAGGCTGTGAAGCAGATGAGAATGATAGAGCAGGATAGGCAAGACCCACAGGCATGGAAAAGCACTAGAAATTGCAGCTCTTTGAGAAAAGAGTTATGGCTCTGTTTCATTCAGACAACGGCATAATTGATTGCTGAGATAATTACTGAGTTAATTCACAGTTTTGATGTGCTGGAAAGGCATTTTGACATTGACACAGCAGTTCACACATGATTTCAATTATCTTGCACTGAGCTCAAGTTTTCCTATACTCAAGAGTGATACAAGAAAGTTGTATGAATTATAATTAGAGTCCATGTCATATCCTTTCTCTGCAATTTTTTCAAGTTTGCTTCATTTTCTCTGCATTAGGCTGAAATGCCATTGAATTAATCTGAACATAAATTATCCTTCAAATGCTAGGACACTGCTTTTGTCTATGGCCTATGTACTTGTGTAGCTAAATAAACAGATGTTCATAGATACAAAGACTATTAGATAGAAGATTTGTTATTCAGTTGCTCAGTCATGTCTGACTCTTTGTGACCCCATGGACTGCAGCACGCCAGGTTTTCCTGTCCTCACCATCTCCCAGAGTCTGTTCAAACTCATGTCCGGTGAGTCACTGATGCCATCTGACCATCTCATCCTCTGTCATCCATTTCTCTGCCTGCCTTCAATCTTTCCCAGCATCAGGGTCTTTTCCAATGAGTTGACTTTCTGCATCAGGAGGCCAAAGTATTGGAGCTTCAGTATAAATCCTTTTGATGATTATTCAGGGTCAATTTTCTTTAGGATTAACTGGTTTGATCTTGCAGTCCAGGGGACTCTGAAGAGTCTTCTCCAGCACAGAGTTCAAAGGCATGGATTCTTTAGCACTCAACCTTTTCATTATCCATCTCTCACATCAATACATAACTAGTGGAAAAAACATAACTTTGACTATATGGACCTTTGTCAGCAAAGTAATGTCTCTGCTTTTGTAAAATGCTGTATAGGTTTGTCATTGCTTTTCTTCCAAGGAACAAGTGTCTTTTAATTTCATGGCTGCAGTCCCCATCTGCAGTGATTTTGAAGCCAAAGAAAATAAAGTCTGCCAATGTTTCCATTGTCTCCCCATCTACTTGCCGTGAAGTGATGGGACCAGATGCCATGATCTTCATTTTTTGAATGTTGAGTTTTAAGCCAGGCTTTTCAATCTCCTCTTTCACCTTCATCAAGAGACTCTTTAGTTTCTCTTCCCTTTCTGCCATAAGGGTGGTGTCCTCTGCATATCTGAGGCTATTGATATTTCTCCCCACAATATTGATTCCAGCTTGTGCTTCATCCAGCTAGCATTTTACATTATATACTCTGCATATATGTTAAATAAGCAGGGTGACAGTATACAGCCTTTATGCACTCATCTCCCAATTTTGAATGAGTCAGTTATTCCATGTCCAGTTCTAACTGTTGCTTCTTGACCTGCATACAAGTTTCTCAGGAGGCAGGTAAGGTGGTCTGGTATTTCCATGTTTTTAAGAATTTTCCACAGTTTGTTGTGATCTACACAATCAAAGGCTTTAGTATAGCCAATGAAGCAGAAGTAGATGTTTTTCTGGAATTCTCTTGCTTTTTCTACAATCCAGCAGATGCTGGCAATTTGAATTCTGGTTCCTCTGCCTTTTCTAAATCCAGCTTGTACATCTGGAAGTTCTCAGTTCACATACTGTTGAAGCCTAGCTTGAAGGATTTTGAGCATTACTTTGCTAGTATGTGAAATGAGTGCAGCAATTGTGCAGTAGTTTGAACATTCTTTGGCTTTTTCCTTCTTTGGGATTGGAATGAAAACTGACCTTTTCCAGTCCCATGGCCACTGCTGAGTTTTCCAAATTTGCTGGCATACTGAGTGCAGTACTTTAACAGCATCACCTTTTAGGATTTGACATAGCTTAGCTGGAATTCCATCACCTCTACTAGCTTTGTTCGTAGTGATGCCTCCTAAGGCCCACTTGATTTCACACTCTAGGATGTCTAGCTCTAGGTGACGAATCACACTATCATGGTTATCTCGGATCTTTAAGATTTTTTTTGTATTGTTCTTTTGTGTATCCTGCCACCTTTTCTTAATATCTTCCTTTCTGTTGGGTCCATACCACTCTGTCCTTTATCTTGCCTATCTTTGCATGAAATGTTCCCTTGGTATCTCTAATTTTCTTGATGATATCTCTAGCCTTTCCTGTCCTATTGTTTTCCTCTAGATAGAAGATAGATAATGAGTATCACAAGTAAAAATACTAACTTGTCACAAGAAAAAATAAACTTAATTAAAACAGGATGATTAATGTAGACACAGCTTAAGAACCATATGTTAAAGAACTTGGCCAAAACAACAGCTGAATTCAGTGTTCTCAGGAGCTTTTCTCAGTTACCAGGATTATACTAATATTCTATTAAGACCAGTGTTCCATTTCTCTTAAGCCACCTGAAATGAGTTTAAAAATTAAGCATATGGATTAGTGAAACTTGGACACTATGTTGTCATGCAATTATTCTATTCAATGTGTGGGCTTATCACAGTCTAGATTTTCATTTTATTTGCTTATATATGTTTTACTAAAATCCAATGTTTTTACTGTGATTTTTAAAATCTCCCCAGCTCCACACATGCTCGTATATCAAATTGTCAGTTAATGTTATGTTACTACATTTTTCAAAACCATCCATGCAGAGTAGCTTCCTGATTCTTGTTTGTACTTCAGAATAATTTAGCTATTAAGGTAAATTATGGATGATTTATTTTCTACACAAAAGTGGAGCTATCCATATTGAAAGCAGAGCATAGGAAAATCATTACCTTTTTCAGTGAAAGAATTTTAAAACTAGGACATATATGTGTTATTTAATAAACTTTGAATTATAAAGGAAAAGAACTAGCTAAAAACCTTTGCTGTCTTGATACTGTATTTGCTTTCACATATCAATAAACATTATTTCAATATACTTTTAATTAAAAAAATTAAAATATGAAAGTAAATCTCTCTGCTAGGGATCTCTCTGCTGGTATAATAGTGTTTTTTCCTCAAGTCAGAACACACTTGGAGAGAAGCATGGTAATGGTAATGAGGGAAAGTCATACCTGAGACTGTCTACCTGCAGTACTTGCTCCATGATTTCTAGCCCTGCAACATTGTACAGAGCCCTTGCCATCTTAATACTGAAGTTTCCATATTTGTAAAATCTGAGTAATAATGGGTTATTTAGAAAATTAAATGAGTTAATATGTATAAAGCAAAGAAATGACTATTTTGACTGCTGTAGAGCAAAAAGAATCTAAGCTACTGATTAGATAGGCATTGCTATATGTAACACAAAACCACATACTCATGTCCTTAAACTTAAGAAATACATAGTGAGTGCTCATAAATGTTGGATGGTAGCACAGTGGTGAGGGCATTCTTCTAGCAATATATGCAGATTGTATTGCTTTTCCTGAAATGTTGGTTTACAGTGTTACCAAAAAAAATGTTCTTTAAAAGAAAAAGCCAACATATCAGCACAACTACATTGCTTTGCTTTTCTAAACCATTCTAAGCCTCAATTTCTTCATCTGCAAATAGGGATAGTATTGGAATCTACATTGTAGGATTATTGTGAGAGCTAAGTGACATAACACATTTAAAGCCCAGAGCAGAGAGCTTAATGTATGTAAATTTTCAAAATAAAACTTGCTTTCATTACTAATGCAGTTACATAAGACGCTGCTTTCCTAACATGTTCCTAATGTAGGACATGACTTATGTGTTTTTCTAGAGTTCACAATAATTTCTCTTTTTATTAAAAAATAATAATATCCTGGCTCCTGCTCTTGAACTCTAAATGGGATATGCTTTTTCCCTGTGACTATTGCAGATGTTCAGCCAAAGAACTTGAATTATCCACCAGGCCAGCATAGTACAGTACCTAGAGTCTCTAAGGAAAGGGAATGAATTGTAATTGATAATACAAAGAATGTTTCCATGGCAAAATCTGTTCAGTACAAGGACATATGCATGTATATACATACATTCTTAAACTTACTACATGTGTGTCTATGCTTATACTGACTAAACAGTGAGGAACAGTATATGTTTTATGTAATCATAGTGTTATATACATTGTCTTTTGATTTAAATAATCAGTACAGCAATAATACTTGTGTTTACCCCCACCTTCCCATTTCAAAACAAAACTCCGTTAAAGAGAACATTTCAATTGAATATATTTAATATTGTGCATCTGTATATTGGGCAACATCTAGGTATCTATTTATTTTCATTCTGTATAGTCTGATATTCTATCCACCTTACATTTTATTTCTCTTTGTGGAGAAACTTAAAAAAGCAGATATGTCACTCTGAACCCACCAATGAAGAGATAAAGCATATAGAAAGATAGTTTTATTATTAAATGATTTCAACAATATTATTCTGCTCATTTAATAGCTTTTTTCTGTAATTGGTAATCAAAAGCATAATTATACTTTTGCATATGACCAAAACATGAGGAATTATTCATCCCTTTTAACAAAGATATTTATAAATAATAAAATAAAGTTGAATATTTCAAACTATTCTGTAATATTTGATACTTTGGAAAGGTGACACAGCTCATTCAGATCTGCTTGCCTTTTTACACTTGGTTTAAAGTAATATTTATTTATATAACATTAAAAAAACATTCTACTATGGGACACAGAAAATATCACTTATTCTGGAGAAAATATTAATAATACTCCAGTTTCTCTCTATATTCTTGCAGTATTTTATGGCTCTCATAGATTCTCCATAAACTTAACAGAGAGAGAAACTATGTCCAATTAAAATAAATAAATTTTTAAAAAAGAAACTATGAACCAGAGTGACAAAACATCCTGTCCAAGACTACATAGGAGCCAAGAGGCAGTAAAAGATATGAGCTTAATAATCATATCCACAATCCCAGGACTCTGTCCATTGTAAGAAATACCATCAGTTTATTGGTAGTATACTGACAGGATTGGAGAAGACTGTATGATAGCCAAAGTGGATATGTAATTACTTAATATGTAATGTATTTACTCAATCTTGCAGTCATTTAATGAAAAGTCATTTCACTAAGAATATGACAGGTGTGGTAATAGTGAGAAAGCCTTCCATTTCAGTCAAATTTCTTAGGGAAACAAATCAAAAAGGAATCTTAGTCAAAAGATTTAGATTAGGTAGGTGAAGTAACATTTTAAACATGAAAGAGATTCAAAATCATTTTCTATCAAACACAGCTAGGGAAAAAAAGAGCTTCAGTTTAGTCTTTTTGCAAAAGGGACAAACTCTTCTGAGAAACTCCATTCTGTTGTTAGATATCTCTTTTCATGTTGCCCTTGGGTATATAAAGAAATGTGTTTCAAATAATTTGTTTCTACTACATAGAAACAAATGAGTTTGAGTTTGAGAAGAAAATCACCCTTTCCTTTGAATATATATTCAGGAGTGATAGCTCTTTCTAGGTAGAAGTGAGGGAAGCTATAATTGTTTGCCCCAGTAGTCTGATCTTTGGACCTTATCAATGAAACCATACCTAAAATGGCACAAGAATATATCGATAGTAAGAGCAAACTCAGAACTCCTTTCCTCAAAACACAGTGAAAACTCAGGAGGTAAGCACAAAAGGCCTTCTTAGAAGTTCAAACTTGGAACAAAGCCAGGAGATCTACACTGAATATTCACATAAACCATATTTGAAAGCAGCTGTTTTAAATATCCCAGTACAATCACAAGTCAAAGTCTCCAGAGAAAGGCTAGCCAGAGCCTCATCAAGTACCTGAATATTCACTGAAGCCAAAACAAAAAGTAGATTAGAAAAGCCTCTCTCCCTCTAACAATGGCTTAATCAGAAGCCTGAGTGACTTTATTCTGCCCACCCTTCTCTCTGTACTCTGCAAGCTGCTGAACCATTACCGTTGTTTCAAATCAACATGCAAGAAAGAGGAAAAAGCAAACAACATGCAAGAAAGAGAAAATTTCTGTGCTTTGCCATATTAAATATAAAAGATTAAAGTAAAACTAATTTAGAAAAAATTAAAACAATATATGCCTAGGTCATCGTTTATTTCATGTCAGTAGATATGAACCTATGAAAATTTTATATAATGGAAAAGAAAGATAAGTGTGAAGAGATGTCTTACTTTCGAATATAAAGGAAAACAGAACCACATTTAGCTGTAACTATAGAAATTTTGAAAAACAAATAAACAGAGAAATGTTGTGAAATTGAATATGTCAGTGCCTTCCAAGGAAAGACCCTCAGGAAGACCATGGAGTTGTACAAAGTTGAGATATTTATTTGCTGAAGCAAAGGAGATTGCAACATGAAGAAATGTGGAGTAAGAAAGTCCTAAAAGGTGTTGTAATTGGATTTGGCTTGTGGTGGTAATTTGGGAGAAGAATCAGGAAGCAGGGCATTGGTCTTGATGCAGTGCTCTCAGAAAGTAGGAACCCCCTTGTTTTGTCACTCCGTCGTGTCTGATTCTGTGTGACCCCATGGACTGCAGCACTCCAGGCTCCCCTGTCCCTCACTATCTTGGAATTTGCTCAAACTCATATCCTTTGAGTCACTGGTGCTATCTAACCATCTCATCCTCTGCCATCCCCTTCTCCTCCTGCCCTAGATATGTTAAATATTTTTATCTACAAAGCAGGAAAAAAAAATGGAGTGTGGTAGACTTCAACTGGTAAACATGAAGCAATTTTTCTCATTTCTTGGCAGGAGTGGAGATTCAGTCCTTTTTGTGGTGGGCCATGTTGTTGTTTTTGCATGCGTACAGCTAAGATGAGTGTTCTTCTTATGTACTTGGTCCTGGGCACAGAATGCACTTACAGAGAAATAACACAGCCTACTGTGAATGCCATGCCAGCTTCCAGAGGAAAGTAGCCTATGTTGCTTTTTTCTTTCTTAAGAAGTACTCCAAAATGGGAAACCACAGAGAAAAAATTATAAAGAGGTTAAAAAAAAAAAAAAATGAGAGTAAATTATGGCTTTTGAATACTCTAAACAGAGATTTATTTTCTAGTGAGGACAAATTGAGTAAAAACAATTATCAAAGTTAAAGAAAAAAAAAGGCAACAATTGTGATCCAGGAAGAATAAAAATATCAGCATTACAAAGAAGGTTATACTTACAAAAATCATTTGCAAGATATAAAGTTTTATTTAAATAGAAATTAGAATTTTAAAACCATGACTTCTTCCTAACTACAAAACAAGAAAAATCCAAACAACTTTCGTTATCATTTTGCAAAACAGCAATGAAAGAAACTAGCCACTGAAAATTAAGAATATATTCAATATGTAGTCAAAAATATTGATAGAATACTTGTGCTGCCATAGTACTTAAATCAGTACAGATTTTTTGCCTACATAACCATAGTAACTGAACAAAATAGAAGACTGATTGCAATGTTGGGAATATTCATATATTTACTGTATAATATAGGTAGCATTTTATTCAACGGTAACAGCAAAAAAAATATGATAATGAAAATTTGTCAAAATTGGGGGGAATTATAATACAAATGATTCCTATATATCATTTACAGCAAAATAAATTTCAGTTGAGTTAAAAAATTAAATTTAAAGTAAAAAAGTTTAAAAGGAAGTAGACATTAGTAATTATATCTGATTATGGTAAAGATCTTCTCAAGCATGGAAGCAGTGGTAAGAATGAGAAAGATAGACCTGTGAACTGTCTCTTAGGAGTGAAAATAATATAAACAATATTTTTATGTGTGTGTGTATGTGTTAGTTTCTCAGCCATATTCAACTCTCTGCAACACCATGAACTGTAGCCTGTCAGGCTCCTCTGTCCATAGAATTCTCCAGGCAAGAATATTGGAGTAGGATGCGATTTCTTTCCCCAGGGGACCTTCCTAACTCCAGGGATCCAACCTGGGTCTTCTGCATTTCAGATGGATTCTTCACTGTCTGAGCCACCAGGGAAGCATGTTTTTATGTGTAGTAATAATTAATTTAAATGCACTTTGGCCACCTGATGAGAATGGCTGACTCATTGGAAAAAACACTGATGTTGGGAAAGACTGAGAGCAAGAGGAGAAGGAGGTGACAGAGGATGAGATGGTTGGATGGCATCACTGACTCAATGGACATGAGTTTGAGCAAACTCCTGGAGACAGTGAAGGACAGGAAAGCCTGGCTTGTTGCACTTCACGGGGTTGCAGAGTGAGACACATCTTAATGACTGAACAAAACAAATGTATAATACAATTTCAAAAACATATTGTGAACAACTCTTTAAATCATCCCTCTTATCATTTTCCATTTGAGAAGAAATGCATGTATTCTGTATCTCTTATTATGTCGACATTTGCAAATTAATTACCACCAAAAAAAAAAAAAAATCAAGGGGCTTTTGTGTTAAGCCTGTAAAAATAAATCTCCTTGACTTCCTAAATTATTTTCAAATAGAGGTTAGTATTAGACCAGAATATGTATATGACCAATATATGACCAAAGTTTTGACCTCTAGGTAGCTTTTGAATGCTCACATCAGAGAGAATGCCTCTACACAATTTAATAGCATGCACAACTGAATGTGCAGTTTATAAAGTGTTTTTTATGTGTAGTTGGTTTGTTGTTGGTTTACTTTTGTTTTTGTTGTGTCATTTACATGCTGTTTCTTTACTTTCTGCGCTGGTTTCTCTTTCATCTGCCTCTCCCTAGGAGAAAAAAAGCATCTTATGTGTGAGTTGTGAAATCAGGCTATTCCCAACTTCCTACACTCCCTCTGGAGCTCCTTCAAGGGAGGAGGCTGATGACTTTTGTCTAGCTTGACTGGACAGTTATTCTTCATCTCACTGCTCTACTACACATTTCTAAAGAGACCACTTGGTATCTACAACATAATTAAGTCTATCTTTCTCTGATGTAATCTTTCTCTTCCCTGCCTATTTTGTGTCTGGGCTTCTGCTGAGTGCTTTATTAACTTCCTGCTGTAAATCTTCTGAAGGCAGAATGGAGATAATCCAAAATCCTCTTATATGATCATACAATGGGAAAGAAGGGAGTCCAAAATTGTCTATCTACAGTGGCTCTATAGATTTTTTTTTTACACACTCTTTTTCACCACAGCAGTCTCCCAACTTCTAATTTTCCATTTTTCTCAGAGGTACTTTTGAGCTTTAAAAACAAAAACAATAGCAACAACCAAAAAAAGCCTTAAAATCAGTATGAAATTCTGTACAGAACTTCAAAATACAGCTAAAAGAAGTATCTATCCTAAAGTTCTGCAAGCCAGATTCCACAAATTTCTATTTGATGTATTTTCTATATTAATCACTCATTATCAACACAGTATGATATGTACACGTTCATAAAAGAATATGTGATAAGAATGCCAGATTAAATATAAAGATATTTAATTTCTTATCTTGGTCTCTAATGAACTGTTTTGAATATTTTGAATTAAAGTTTTTTTCCCCCATTTCTCACATGTGAAATGGAGTTAATGATATCCACCTATCAGTTCAGTTCAGTAGCTCCATCGTGTCCAAATTTTGTGACCCCATGGACTGCAGCACACCAGGCTTCGCTGTCCAAAACCAACTCCCAGAGCCTATTCAAACTCATGTCAGTGATGCTATCCAACCATCTCATCCTCTGTTGTCCCCTTATCTTCCCACCTTCAATCTTTCCCAGCATCACGGTCTTTTCCAATGAGTCAGTTCTTCGCATCAGGTGGCCAAAGTATTGGAGTTTCAGCTGCAACATCAGTCCTTCCAGGAAACACCCAGGACTGATCTCCTTAAGGATGGACTGGTTAGATCTTCTTGCCATCCAAAGGACTCTCAAGAGTCTTCTCCAACACCACAGTTCAAAAGCATCGATTCTTCAGTGCTCTTGTTTCTTTATGGTCCAACTCTCACATCCATACACAACTACTGGAAAAACCATAGCTTTGGCTAGATGGACCTTTGTTGGGAAAGTAATGTCTCTGCTTTTTAATATGCTGTCAAGTTCGTCATAGCTTTCCTTCCAAGGAGCAAGCATCTTAATTTCATGGCTGCAGACACCATCTGCAGTGATTTGGGAGCCCCCTGCCCCTCCCGCCAAATAACGTCTGTCACTGTTTCCATTGTTTCCCCATGTATTTGCCATGAAGTGATGGGACTGGATACCATGATGTTAGTTTTCTGAATCTTGAATTTGCACTCAGTGAAAATAAATAGAGGAAAACAATAGAATGGGAAAGACTAGAAATCTCTTCAAGAAAATTAGAGATACCAAGGGAATATTTCATCCAATGATGGGCTCAATAAAGGACAGAAATGGTAGGGACCTAACAGAAGCAGAAGATATTAAGAAGAGGTGGCAAGAATACACAGAAGAACTGTACAAAAAAGATCTTCATGACCTAGATAATCATGATGGTGTGATCACTGACCTAGAGCCAGACATCCTGGAATGTGAAGTCCAGTGGGCCTTAGAAAGCATCACTACAAACAAAGCTAGTGGAGGTGATGGAATTCCAGTTGAGCTCTTTCAAATCCTGAAAGATGATGCTGTGAAAGTGCTGTACTCAATATGCCAACAAATCTGGAATACTCAGCAGTGGCCAAAGGACTGGAAAAGGTCCATTTTCATTCCAATCCCAAAGAAAAGCAATGCCAAAGAATGTTCAAACTACCACACATTGCACTCATCTCACACTAAAGTAATGTTCAAAATTCTCCAAGCCAGGTTTCAGCAATATGTGAACCATGAACTTCCAGATGTTCAAGCTGGATATAGAAAAGGCAGAGGAATCAGAGATCAAATTACCAACACCCACTGGATCATCAAAAAAGCAAGAGGGTTCTGAAAAAAATTTCTACTTTTGCTTTATTGACTATGCCAAAGCCTTTGACTGTGTAAATCACAAATATCTTTGGGAAATTCTGAAAGAGATGGAATACTAGACCACCTGACCTGCATCCTGAGAAATCTGTATGCTGGTCAAGAAGAAACATGTAGAACTGGGCATGGAACAACAGACTGGTTCTAAATCGGGAAAGGAGTATGTCAAGGCTGTATATTGTCGCCCTGCTTATTTAACTTATACGCAGAGTACATCATATGAAATACCAGGCTGGATGAAGCACAAGCTAGAATCAAGATTGCCAGGAGAAATATCAGTAACTTCAGATACGCAGATGACACTAACCTTTTGGCAGAAAGTGAAAAACAACTAAAGAGCCTCTTGATGAAAGTTAGAGAGGAGAGTGAAGTTGGCTTAAAGATATATACTTATAGGAAAGATTAACATGTGATCCTTGATTCATTATGCTTTCTACTTTACTCTTGCTTTGTTTCAGCTGTGTTCTAGTTCCTCCAGTGTTTGCTGGGAAAAAAGGCCACTTCTAAGAGCTGACAATTTTGTAGAGGATAAATTGAGCAATAAATTAAAATATTGAGTTGGCCTTAGAGTTTAATTGCATTTTTCTCTAACGGTTTATGGAAAGGCCTGAATGAACTTTTTGGCCAACCCAATACAAAGTGCTAAATATGATTCAGAGATCTTAGTAAAGTAACTTTTAAACTTCATCTAAAAAGATATTTAGGAATTTTCCATGTGAAGTAGATAGGTCATTCCAGATAAAGGAGAAACAATGTATAAATATAGAGGTTATAAAGGTCATAGTGTGTAGAGGGGATAATTAGAAATTCAGTGTGTTAAAATTTTACAATAGGTTAATAGAGAACCTGAAGATAAAAACACAAATGTAGTTCTGTATCTCTTTGTGACAGAGCTATTATCCCAAATTAAAATACATTAATTTTATACTGTAGCCAATCAGTATCACTGGAATGCAATTATCAGTATTTTCTTGGAATATGATTATGGAGGCAATATGAAAAACACAAAATTTTTGGCATGGAATCCAACAGAAACTTTTAAAAATATCTCAAGCAAAAGATAATGGGGGTCTTAAAATGAGAAAGAAACTATTAAGAGGCTAAAGTAGACTTTCAATGGATGTAATTAGATTTTTTGACCAACTCTGTGTGAGGAGAGACTGATAAGAAAGGAAGGATATCTTGCAATTTACTGTTTTAAGGGACACAGGGACAATACTAATGGGAATCAAGAATATGTCAGTCATCTGGTATAATAGTTTACTTTGTGATTTGCGTGGACCATATTGAGTTTCAGGAGTCTAGTGAGAGTTTTCATTTGGGTATGTCTAAAGCTAGGAGAGAAATACAGGAGGGATTGAGGTATATTAGTGTCATAGTGAAACTGAAGTTGTACACTGAAATTTAAGTTTTGAAAGTGTGATTAACATTAAATAAAAGAAAACCAAAGGCCAACTGTCAAGACACAATAGCAATTAAAGGGTGGATAGAAAAAAAAGTGGAACAAAAATATAGAAAATTATTATTCAGAGGGGAAGGAAAATCATCATGGAATAATTTTTCAGTTAGAACCAAGAGACAATTTTCGAATTAAAAATGGGCCACCATGGCTCAAAGTTATTATAACAGTATATGAACAAACCATTATATCAGGAATGTAATTTTTCTTAAATTCAACAAAGAATAGTGGATTCGTGTACTAAGCACAGGTCTAGTGACCAGGTTTATGAGTGAAAAAAGATCAATATTCTTTACGCAAACAAAATTCTTAAAAACAATGAAAGAATAGTTAAATAAATAAATATGTTATATATCTTGTAAAATGATTAGAAAAAATCAATTAGGTTATGGAAACATAAGATAGCTGTTGGGAGTGTGTGCTAGTATGAGGGCAAGAACGGTTTCCACAATCAAGTCACACTTGAGTGGAGACAGTAGAAAGGGATGATGGGAAGCGTTTGTGATGGTGGTGTGTAGAAGAGTGATTTGATCTGAAGAATGTTTTTTTTTGTTTGTTTGTTTATTAAATATTTAAAAAAAAATCACATGCTCCCCATCCTGAACCCTCCTGAAGAATGTTTTAAAACAATTCTTCTGGCTACTCTGTGGTTACTTAACTGTAGGCAGATAGTTAGAGAGGAAATTCAATGACTAAGAAGATATTAGGAAGAAAACAGGGAGAGACAATGGCAACTTGTACAGGTCTGGATTCTTCAGCCTAGGTACTACTGCCATTTTGGATGGGGTAATTTTTGGGGGAAACTGTCCTACGCTTCACAGGATTTTTAGCAGCATCCCTAACCTCTATTCACTGGATGCCTGTAGCACCTTTGTGATTTGACTTTCAAAACCATTTCCAGACAGTGCCCAGTATCCCCCAGTTGTCTTTATAGAGCAAAGGGCAGGGATTGAATGTGTAACTAACTAGACATATTTCAAAGATAAAACTGAATAGATTTTTTCTTTAATTGGATGTGGACTGTGAGAGAGATTGCCAAGGTTTCTGCCTTGAACAGCTGGAGAATCAAATTGACATTCCTGAGATCTGGAAGACTAAAGGTGCAGTGGGAATCAATATATCAGTTTTGGCCTTATTAAAGTTCAAAGCAGTTGGATATAAAACTGAAGTTCAGGGAAGAGCTCAGGTTGGGTATATAAATTTGGTTGCCAGATGTGTATAGATAGTATTTAAAGCAAAAAGAATGGATGAGCTCCCCTAGGGAATGAATAGAGATAGAAAAGAGATCCAGTGTCTGAGCTCTGAGTTTCTTCCAAGTTGAGAGTTGGGGAAGACAATGATGACTTACAATGGAGGCTGAGAAATCCAGTGTGTATATGTGTTTGTGTGTGTGTACACGAATGCATATTTCCTCTTCTTGGCATCCCACCTTTCATGAGTACAAGAGAGTAATGATGGAAAAAGCAATCACAGTGTAGTTGCTGGCATGATATTGCTGCTATTTTCCAGAAATTTTTAGTGTATATGTGTTTGTGTGTGTGTGTACACGAATGCATATTTCCTCTTCTTGGCATCCCACCTTTCATGAGTACAAGAGAATAATGATAGAAAAAACAATCACAGTGTAGTTGCTGGCATGATATTGCTGCTATTTTCCAGAAACTTTTAGTGATACAATGTTAAATCAATTATGTCCACAGAACATTTTTCTTCTCATAATAGCAGCTTCTTCCTATGCAATTTAGTGCTGGCAGTCAACTGCAATTCCCTACTCTTTGGCTATATAATGAAAAGGATCTGACCTGAAGTTTTCTGATTTCAGTAGTTTCTGGCAGCCATAATAACAGATGTGGCAAAAATTGGAACATTGAAAAACAAAAACAAATTCAATATACATAGAAAAGAAGAGAGAAGGGACAGACAAGAAAAGCCTGATAACATCTGATGTTCTGGTTCAAGATCCCTGATGCCAAATGTACCTTTGGCTTTCAGACATTTTGTTCTATGACTAAACATATATTCCCTCCTACCAAACCTGAGTCAAGTTAGAATTCACTTGTTTGCAACCAAAATGAGGTTTAGGTTCTTCCTAAAATAATGCAAAAATGAGTAAAGTGTGTCAAATATCAATCAAATATATGTAATTAAAAATATATAGCCAAAGAAAAAAAGAAACTTTTGAATTATTCTGTCATTTTCTTTACACATGAATAATTTGCTTGCTTTATTTCTGATTCCAAGTTGAGGATATCCTAGGGAACTCCTAAGTTATCAAAGGCAAATGTCCTTAAAGTCCTTAAAAATAGTTCCCAAATGATAAAGCTACAAATCCTAGAATGGAAGGTACCTGGAGTTATTGTATCGGTTTCTTATTAATACACTCATGTGCAAACACGTTTCATATTATATGGATGTTTAAAATGTCTGTTCATTAGAAAGACATCCTAATGTTTGAACATATTGGGAACCATTGCATTGAGACATGATTCATGGTGATTTGCTTTCATTTAAAGATGAATGTTAAGCCACGGTGCTTTCAGTTTTATATCACAGATGTTGTTAATACATTACATTTTTTAATGTATTTTTAAATACGTTAATGTTGGTAATACATTAAATTTAGGGATAGGTGTGGATTTTCCAAACAGAAAATACACCAGGATTTTTGCACTTCATGGAAAGGAATCCTTATTTCAAACGCAACTGATTTTTGTGTTTATACTGCTCTTATGCTTTGCAGCCTGGCCTCTTTCCATTATTGATACCAGCATATAGTTTCATCAAAAACATCCACAACTCTGATTACTATTTTCATAATGCACTCTTTGCTGATATTTTTATTAAATAGTAATTCATAATTATTATGGTTCATAATCTTATAATATCAGTCTTCTTTATTAATGCTAGCATTCACTTTGCCACTCATCATTTTTCATTGTTCTGTTGAAATTGCAGGATAATATAACAGACTGATTAACCTACCTCTACCACTTACTAAAACTTCCATTGCCATGGTCTTTTAGTTATAAAATTAGGATAAAGAGTAACATCAAAGTGTACCTACGAATGTATAAGGATCAAATGAGTCCCGTTTGTAAAAATGCTAAACTCAGGTAAGCTGTGAAAATGTTAGATCTTTAAAAATGTCATTGGATAGGGTATTCAATAAATACTTGCTATTATCTAAAAAACTGGTTAATTCCAGAAATATAATTGCTTCTTACATACTTAGTAAATATTAGCTAATATGTTTGATTTTCAAAGACTCTATCTTAGCCACTTTGTCTAGTGCTGTTTGACAACAATCTTAGACATAATGAAAGTTGCAAGTCACTTCACCCACCTAGTTCAGTTTCTTCTCTCTGAAGTGCTTCCACAGAAATGTTACAGTAAGAGAATAGTTGTGAAATTTACTGAAAATTTTAAATGCAATCTAAAACTTTTATTTTTATATAGTTAAAAACTCACATGTACTTGTAAGAAAGAAAGGAGATCACATATACTCTTACCCATTTTACCACAATAGTAACTGCTTGTAAATTTATAGTACAATATCACCACCAGGATAGTGCTGCTGCTGCTGCTAAGTCACTTCAGTCGTGTCCAACTCTGTGCAACCCCAGAGACGGCAGCCCACCAGGCTCCCCTGTCCCTGGGATCTCCAGGCAAGAACACTGGAGTGGGTTGCCATTGCCTTCTCCAATGCATGAAAGGGAAAAGTGAAAGTGAAGTCACTTAGTCGTGTCCAACTCTTTGCAACCCCATGGACTGCAGCCTACCAGGGTCCTCTGTCCATGGGATTTTCTAGGCAAGAGTACTGGAGTGGGTTGCCATTGTCTTCTCTAACCAGGATAGTGACATTGATATAATCTATCAGTTTTACATAGATTTCCCTAGGATTACAAATACTTACCTGTGTGTCTGCATGTGTTTCTTTAGTTCTATGCAATTTTATCACATGTGCAGGTTTAACAAATATGAAGGTTTACAGACTTCAGTGGTCACTGGTATTTCTTTCCATTGTGCGCATTTTGACCATCGTGGTTATCTGGGACATGAAGATTTTTTTTTTTTTTAATAGTTTTTCTGTGCCACCTCTTCTTAGTATCTTCTGCTTGTGTTAGGTCCATACAATTCCCGTCCTTTATTAAGCCCATCTTTGCATGAAATATTCCCTTGGTATCTCTAATTTTATTTAATGAATCTCTAGTCTTTTCCATTCTATTGGTTTCCTCTATTTGCACTGACCACTGTGGAAGACTTTCTTATCTCTCCTTGCTATTCTTTGGAACTCTGTATTCAAATGGATATATTTTTCCTTTTTCCTTTGCTTTTTGCTTCTCTTCTTTTCACAGCTATTTGCAAAGCCTCCTCAGACAGCCATTTTGCTTTTCTGCATTTCTATTTCTTGAGGATGATCTTGATCCCTGCCTTCTGTACAGTATCACAAACCTCTGTCCATAGCTCATCAGGCACTTTGTCTATCAGATCCAATCCCTTGAATCTATTTCTCACTTCCACTGTATAATCGTCAGGGATTTGATTTAGATATTACCTGAATGGTCTAGTGGTTTTCCTTACTTTCTTCAATTTAAGTCTGAATTTGGCAATAAGTAGTTCATGATCTGAGCCACAGTCAGCTCCCGGTCTTGTTTTTGTTGACTGTATAGAGCTTCTCCATCTTTGACTGCAAAGAATATAATCAGTCTGCATTAGGTATTGACCATCTGGTGATGTCCATGTGTAGAATCTTCTTTTGTGCTGTGGGAAGAGGTGTTTACTATGACCAGTGCATTTTCTTGGTGAAACTCTGTTAGCCTTTGCCCTACTTCATTCTGTACTCCGAGGCCAAATCTGCCTGTTACTCCAGGTATTTCTTGACCTCCTTCTTGACTGAGTATAGACCTATTTTAGAGAGTCTGAAGCAATAATGTCCAACTGATAAAGTCTGAGGCCATATTATAGTAAGCCTTGAAAGCAAGTGTGAGAGTCTTATATGGAATCACAGACCCAAGCTCAACATATTAACCTGGGTGAGATGGCAGGCACACTTATTTTATTGCTTCCATTCTATGAGACACTGTGAGACTGAAACTCACCAGGCATAAATAAGCATGTTTTTAATCTACAAAATCGTTTACCAAATCTTAGCTAAAGAATTCATTTTTATGATTATATTTTAACCGATATCCCAAACAACCCCTAAACACAGAGAATGTGGGTGTGACTTATAAAACTGCTTGCAGAGATACTGTTAAATTGCTGTGTGATCAGGGTCTGATTGGGTCTGATTATGAAAGCTCTCTTTAATGAATACAAATGCTTTGCTAGACTGTTCAAATTCCTTCTTATATTATTATGTATTCACTATAAAATGCTCCTTTGTGAGACACTGAAAAACTTCATCTATTTTCTTTTCAGGCTTAAATGCATGAATTTTCAGTTTAAAAAATGTTAAAAATAAATGATATTAATGGACTTTCATGGTTTCTTTTAAAAATAATTAACTAGTAGGCTGAGACACAAGTATTCAAACAATTGGTCATAATTTTATAGTATCAAGTGTCCTTTTATCAAATAGCTTACACAGCTTATCTACACATATATAGGTCAAATCATACTCCACAAACAAAAGGTCAGAACACTAATGCTGATTAATTTTCTTTGCATTTGAAGAAGAATATGGACTTTAGCTAAACTTATCTTTCTAGTCCATAAACTATAGATTTATGACACAGAATATAAGGTAATAAATCAAATAAAGAAACATATGTGTCTATGGTCAACAGGATTGCGATCCTAGTGGGTCAACTTGATATTGTTCAGATAAAGAAGAATCACAGTTAGACTGTTTTTAAATATTACTAATAAAAGTGATTCACATAGACCTTTACTATCAGTGATTTTAAATTTACCAATTTAACGTACTCTCTTTTCTGTAAACTTTACCCATCCTTCTAAGATCCCCATCTCGTTTGGACTTTGGAGGAAATTACTCCAAGTTTTATACCCTTCTCTAGTGAATTATTGAGGTGCATTCACCCCTACCTTCAAAGGGATGAATGCACCTACATCTTCCAAGTCTTGATTCTACCACCTAGAATATATCTAGATTTCTCATCTCTGCCCTAATGGTTGTCCTCCACATTGGTTATCTCCACATAATGGTTACCCTAACCACTGCTCAACAAGAACTTCTTTCCGGGAATGAATATAATAATATCTAGAATGTAAGTTGTTCACAAAAAAAATAGGATAATGTCCATTTAGAGCACTCAGCTCAGTTACTGACAAGTAAGAACTCACTGCACTACCAGTGTCTTCCTTCCTCTGATTTTCCTTTCAAGACCAGACTTTACAAATAAATGTCTAGAGCTATTTCATCAATTTTTTTTTCATCAGCAGTTTTAAATCTGCTTCACTACCCCATGTTCTACAAAAATATCTTTATCTAAAATCACTGGTGACCTGACTCTTCTCAGCCCATCTGTTCTGTCTTCTCTTCCTGGGCTTTCATATGCAGTTCAGACTCAATTGTTGTGTTTTGTTTTATTTCCCCTGAATAGCTCTTCTTTGGTTTCCATTACTCTGTTTTCCTTTTCTTACTCCATATACTCTGCCTGTTCTTACTGTGTCTTAAGAATTCATTGGCTAGTTATATATGATTTTTGAACAGTGTTTTGAAGCTGATAGAAGGAAATGGCAACCCACACCAGTATTCTTGCCTGGAGAATCCCATGGACAGAGGATCCTGGTGGGCTACAGTCCATGGGATGGCAGAGTCGGACTTGACTGAGCAACTAACACACACTTGAGGCTGATAAAGAAATAACTATGAAAGTATGCAATTTCATTGAATCACTTCACTTCTGTACCTTACTTTTATGTATCTGTAAAATCCAGTATTATTCAGATCTAAAATTCTTCTAGTGGAAATAGGGAACTGTTGAGAACAAAATTGTTTTCGGTTTTCATCCAAAATTCGTCATTCAAATGTCATGTAATTTGTTTAAAGAGATGGATCATGTCCTAGGAAATCTGACCAACAATGTAAAGAATGTAGAAAATGTAAAACTACCGATACAGTGGAGGAATTAGACGCAGATTTGTCCTCAGAACATCACCTTCCTATAAGAATCTTCCAAATGGCTCTTTAGAACTTCACTGAACATCATACATCAACTTAAATCTTTCCTTCTAACTTTGACCAATCTCAAATTATTCTTTTTAATTAGTGTCATCAGCATTACTCTCCTTTAGTTAAAATGAAATACTAGTTTATTAATTCTAAACATAGTCATAAACACTAATGGACTCAATTTTCTTTTAAATATTTTTACTCAAAATCTTAAATGTACAAGTCTTCATAGAGATAGAATTATTGATTGACTCAAGACATATTAATAACACTTGTATGAGTGGTTCTAAGCTTTAGCATACACATAAAATTTCTGGAGAGTTTGTTAAAAATGCTAATCCCATGTTCTTCAGATGTGAAGCTCCCAAATATATATAGTCAAGCACCTTAGAATCTCCTTTTGCCTTGCACTGCATTCTTATTATCATAAAGATGAGCCAATTATATTACATGAAACTTGGGAGAAGTGTAGTTAACAATACATGAAACAACTCTAACACTAAGTGATAGAGAGGGTCAGGAAAAGTGTAATGAGAGTACAAGGTTAAAATTCACTTAGGAAGGAAAAGATTATACCATGAGGGAGACTTAGGGGAGGACTTGGAAAATTTCTGAAGAGAATGAAGAGCTAGATTCTGAGTTTGGATCAACCTACAGAGTAGCATATAGTCTGAGAGCCACAAGAGAAGTACACAAAGAGGATGGTTCACTGTGGCTGGGCTAACTCTAACATCTCATAGCTCCTTTTTACTGTCTGCCTGCTCCCTGCACCAATGAAAAGGTCATTGATCATTATTCCCATTGTGATAGGTTTAATTACTATTTTTTACTTAATCTTCCCATAAGTTTTTGAGATATCACTGTTATCCCCATTTTATAGGTGAGGAAGTTGGAGTTTGGAGTGTTTAAGTAGCCATGATTCAAATTGTGATCTCAGATTTTCACATATAATGCTAATGGCATTATTTTATTTTATAGTCATGTGCGTTTTAGTCACTGAGTCATGTCCAACTCTTGTGACCCCATGGACTGTAGTCTGCCAGGCTCCTCTGTCCATGGGATTCTCAAGGCAAGAATACTGGAGTGGGTTGCCATATCCTTCCCCAGGTTTATAGTTATATAATAACCAAATAAATACACACCCCCAGACATATATATTTACCTATATATCTTCTTCCACTTCCTTACTGCCAACCACTTAGTCCAAACCCTCATGTCTTTATCTTGTTTTCTACAGTTTTCTTCACTTCTGTTGATAGAATTTTAGATCTGGATAATACTAGAACAAACCACTTTTTAGATACATACAGGTGTGTTCTCATTTTCCTTATTTCTTAAAACAGTAGATACATTTGACCATTTCCTCCCTTCTGCAACACCATTTCCTTCACTTCCACACCACAGCACTCATCTAGGTTGACTTTTTACTTCTTTAACTTCAGTCTCCATTTCCAGCTTTTCCTCTTGTACCACATCATTTAATGCCAGAATTACTTGGAGCTCTAAACTCCTCTTCTACTTGAAGTTCTTGAAGTCACTCCTGTGGCTTTAACCATCATGTATACATCAATGATGTTTTTTTCCAAAGAGATCTCAAGTCATATTCGACTTCTTGCTCCACTTGAATGCTCTGTAAGCAACACAAATTATATGGTATTAAAAACTATCATTTATTTTCCAAATACTTCAACTTCTTGATACCTTTCTTAGGAAATAAAATTGCATTTCAGCTCACTTTTCTTAGTGTGAACCTGAATGACCATTCTTCATACTTTCTGGTTCATTTTCTCATTCACTTAATCACCATGTTCTGTTCATCCTAAGTGCTGTGCTGTGCTTAGTCAGTCAGTTGTGTCTGACTCTTTGAGACTCCATGGACTGTAACCCACCAGGCTTCTCTGTCCATGGGATTCTCCAGGCAAGAATACTGGAGTGGGTTGCCATGCCCTCCTCCAGGGGATCTTCCCAACCCAAGTCTCCCACATTGCAGGCAGATTCTTTACAGTCTGAACCACCAGGGAAGCCCTATTCATCCTAAGCAGTTTCACTAATCATGTCCTGTCACCCTCAACCTCCCACAGCAGAATAAGTTTGAACATGGTGAGACCTTTAAATGAAATTGGTCTAAGCTGCTGAATTCCTCTCTGATTGCTACCTAAGCTCTCTCTTCATCTTGAGGCAATTCTCCACTTGCTTTTCACAGGCTTCCCTGCAGGCAGGACTGTTTTTCATATCATTCAAGAAGTCATTGTTTTCCAGTCTCTCATCATAGGCTCTTTTCTCTGGTTATAATCCATCACCCTCCTATTCCAAGACATCCCCTGCACATTCACCCTCATCCCAAGTGAACCCTCAAAACAGGAAGTCCAGTTAAAATTTTTTGAATTTCAGATAGACAATAATTATTTTAATAAAATGTCATTTATACTGCATGAAACATTGATATTAAGCAAATTTTCATAAATATAAGAAATGCAAATTTAACAGTATAATTTACTTGTCCTCTTAAATCTGGTAACCCTGCTTCACAGTGAATCTCATCTCTTTTCTATAATGTGCACCCAATGAAGAAAAGACCTGTGTGTGACTTAGTTAATGCTGCTATTCCATTGCTACCAATTCTGTACACAAACAGTAAGCACTTAATATACCCTGGCTAAATTCATTACACACGTGCTCTTCAAAGTCTCTGAAAGTTAGTACTAATTTGCCTCTATACATTGGCCCATTTCTAGTATTATCTTTTTGCTACTCACCTTAGGCATTTTCAGATGTGTTCATTCAAACGTATGAACTTTACTCCCACCGCGGCTTCTTGAAAATGTCTACACCATTACACATTTAAAACATAAGCTTCTGCTAAAGCCATGTATGAGACCCATCTGTTCCATGATATCTTTTTATAAGTACTTCTGATCATCTCTAAGTTCAGTTATTATGCTCAAACTCAACATACTCAAAATTCAAAGGAAAAAAAAGTTTTAAAGAAAAACATTTGGAAGTATATGAGTAAGAAACTGAAAAGACCCATTCTTCTTTTTAAATTACTGCCAAGGTAACTGTTGTCCTTTATGGAGTTTGCATTTATCTGCAACACGTTCAGTTTGGTCCTGAGGTGTCCTGTGTGTGTGTGTGTGTGTGTGTGTGTGTGTATCTCTTTTTGGGGAGAGAAAATGAACTGATAGTAGAAAATAATGGCTCTCTGTCTGACATTTTCCGGAATACCAAACATCATATAGAGTAGAACTTCATGTTCAATTTGCTAATCACATAAAGGTCTGTACAACTGAATGCTGAAAATTTTATTGCAATAAAAATGAACTCGTGACCAAAATAATTTGTTCTTATTAGGGTTTTGACTTTATATCTAAGATATTCCCAACTTGAAACAGAGCTTATGAGAAGAAAAAAAATATTCCTTATCTCTTATTAGGCATCTTCCATACCCTAGTTAATGAAAATTACAAATTGTGAGAGTATTTTGATTAGTTAAGTCTTAAAATTATTTACTCATATATGTCAATTTTTTGGTAAGAAAATACATTTCTCCCTTTTAAAATATATTTGAAACATTAATTAACAATATTGGTAATATTCTTTATTATCATCATTTTTTCTTTCCGTTTGCCAACCCCACAATTCTAAAGCATTAATCATTAAATAATTCAGACACTTTAATGAAGATTTAACGTGCCATATTGAAGTCACTCCACTCCTCAGTTACTAGAACCTTTATTGCTGCAACTGTTCAGGTCCTGCATTGCTATCTTTATTTGGGCTTTATCAGCAGTTACAGACAGATTCCTGAGGAAGTTACTCTTAAATCTACATTTTTTGATATCAGTAAAGTTTATATAAAGTAAAGAGCACCATTTGAGATGGACTTTGCAATAGGTTAGGAGTCCAAAGAATAATGCTCACCTTCCCTAAGATGCATAAAATTAGAATCTCTTGATCCAAAGGAGGGCCACAGAGGGAATGAAAAGATACAAACAGCCCAGAGAGAATACAGCCACCATTGCTTTAACCTGGGCTATTTTTGTCCTGGGTTTGTCCTCTGTTATATAATAAATTTTACAAATTTTACACCAAGGAACAAGAAAATTTCAGTATTGTAACAATAAACTTTTTGTCATTCTATATTTAATACCTCTCCCTAGATTTTTGTTTAATTTTTTTAATTTATATTTCAAACAACCAAGCTAATTCTGAATTACTTGTACTGTTTTATACAGAAATGGTTTTGGTTAGCTTAATGTTAGTGTTTTCAAAATATTTGGGATGGGGGGAGATTCCTATGCTTTCAATATGTTCTGATCACTGCAATTCATAATTTCATATCTCTCTTTTTGAAAGTTTTTCTGAAGTATTTGCCTAATATCTTTGCTACAAAAAGCATTTGCTCTATATTTTGAATTTTGTGTCTATAAATAAACTATAACTATACAAAGCAAAGGCTTCCCAGGTGGCACTAGTGGTAAAGAACCTACTTGCCAATGCAAGATTCGTAAGAGATACAGGTTCAATCCCTGGGCTGGGAAGATCCCTGACGGAGGGCATGAAAACCCACTCCAGTTTTCTTGCCTAGATAATCCCATGGACAGAGGAGCCTGGAGGGCTACAATCCATAGGGTTGCAAAGAGTCAGACACAACTGATATGACTTAGCACATACCCCACATAATACAAAGCAAACATATAATCCTTATTCTTTGCTACCTTTAAATATCAGAATAGAATGAGCCTGCACTCTGGCATTTGTCATGATAGACTGATGGCCTCAATGTTCCATTGTGAGCAGGACCTTAAAGAACAGTCCTGGCCTTTGACCAATGTCAGGATCTTACATTTATTAGATTGGTGACATCACTTAATCATTTGATTACACATAGCACAATCCCCAGACACCATTTACTACTTAATACTCTTTGAGAATTTTACCTTTATATTCAATAATATTATAACCCTTTATAGAGATAGTATCTGGTATGCAACATATTATTATAGATTCCAGATTTATGAAATTAAACATATATTGAAACACTTCAATTTTTAAACCTTAAGTTAAAGATCTAACTGAATGAAGTCCTCTATAATTACTACAGTCATATGTTTCGTTAAAGCACTACTGTTTCATTTTTCTCCCACTTATCTCCAAAATCTTATTATAAGATTAAATATTTGTAATTACTTGTGCTAGCTAAATCTCATCAATTTGGCAATGTTTTAATTTTCATACAATCAATAATGAATCTTTGACTGTGTCATCCAGTTCTGGCCAGAATTTGGAAGAAAACTCTTTTTCTCTTATTATCCACTTTTATTTTCTTCTATTAAGATCTTCTACTAAGATTATATTAAGATTGAAAAGACTAGAATGTTGTTTTCTTAATTAGTCAGTTGTGCCAATTATCTGTGATTCTCTTGCTTACCTAATTAGAATAGCAATTAATGATTATACTTTGAATGATATGACAGTTTATGTGGATATATTCCTTAGAAGCAAACTTGTATGTAAGTTATGTTTTGTGTGCATTAGGCCATCTATAAATACAAGTTGAGGGGGTAAGATTTTATGGATTATTTTATGGGTCACATTTTACTATTTAAATAATCTATGAATGTGTGGTTCAAATGGACTTAGGAATCATCTGTTTCAAACACTTTATATATTATTTCACTAAATATTCATTTCAGAACTTAGTTCTGTAAATGAGAAAATGAGCTTTGAGACAAAAAGTGATTTGTTGTCCAAGGTTGATGAATAAAGTCAGCCACAGAGCCAGCAGAGGAAAGTAATATATATTGAGCAATTTCTACGTACCAGAACTTGTGCACAATGTCTAATATCCTAACTATTCTTTACTCTTTCTCACGAATGTGAAATATTAAGAATATCCTCATTTTGAAATTATAGTGAGACTAACACTGAGCACATGAGGTATCTGAATCAAGCCTGCCTAGATGGTATAAAATGGAAATTGGTTTTCATTTCTGTATGAAAGCAAAGCCTTGATCATACACAATGTGATACAATTCATAGGTGATACACCTTAAAGGCATTTGGCTAGGAAACAAAAAGGACAGTGGGGAAGAAAAATCACATGGATGTGTTTTAGTCTTAACTCATCTTCTTGTCTAGTACCTAAGGAACTTGCCAGTACAGAAGAGCCAAGGAAGATCATTTTATTCTCCTTCACTTCCTCCTATCATTACTGCTGCTATTACAACTACTAACCACTATTATTATTGAAACAATGCTGTAATAGCTTAAAAGTTTTGAGCATAGTGATTTCCAGGCAGGCCTCTAAGTTCTTTTCACTTAAAACTTACAAACATCATATGAGGCAGAAAGTGTTATTATCCCTTTTTTATATAAGAGACTAGTGCATAGAGGTTAAATAGATTGCTTGAGGATATGGTGGATAGATGTTACAGTCACATGGCAAATTGTGGTAGAATGGGGAGAGAGCCTGCAATAGAAAGACCACAGTGTAAGACCAAAATTGTCCTCATGCATCATGTATACAGAGAAACAAAGAATCACTTCCTTGGATTAAACTGCACTTCTGCTGCTTAAGGCCATAGATTTGATCAAATTTTATTTGAACTTTTTGAGGACTTTTTGAATTTTCTGTGAACTGGAGATAATACTGATTTCATATGATTATGTTTAATATTAAATTAAATATTAAGCATTTCAACCATAATTGTCTATGGTGCATATTAAAAAATACACAAAAATGTATGAGAATATGGAGATTAGTAATACAATTAAGTAGGGGCATATGTGTGTGTGTGTGTGTGCATAAAGTTCTTAGTTTACCTGTGTGAGAAATTGACACTTCTTAAAACACTTTGGAATGATATTTCATTATATTCCTCACCTCACACTTTAGAGAGGTATACAGGATGTGAGTAAGGAAATAGAATACAAATGAATAGCAAATGTTAAAGTAGTATATTAATATTGCTATAAAAATTGTCAGGAAAATATATATGCTGGGGACTACAGGGCTTGCCACCCAAACTACTGCCTTTAAAATGAGCTATGTCATTTCAGAGTACAGTTCAAAGACGAGATTACAAACACAAATGAACAGTTTTCCTATCACGAAACCAGCCTCTTTGGAACTGAAAAATTATTCATGAGAAAATTTTAAATCCTTTTAGATATACTTCCAAAAACTTCATGCCATTTCATAAAAAAAAAAAGTGAACCAAAAGCTACTTCCTAGCCTTCCTTGTTTATTAAATGTTTTTACATGAAATGCCTTGCATAGAATAACCAGATTTATAGTAATTTATAAGTCAATTCATTGTAACAGCCAGGAAACCAAGATGATTAATGTGTATCTCTTAATATATTCAAAGTATTGTGTCTACATGCAAAATATTCTTTCTCAATTCTGTGTTTAATATATGCCACAACACCTTGCCAAGTACAAAGATTGAATCCTAATAAAGTATAGAATTTATCAGAGTAATATAAGGCAGCATAGCTTTTTATAACAAGGACCTTCAAGGAACATGAACTTTAACTATGAAATATTGTTTCTTACATTCAAACATATGTCACAAAAACTTATGGAATAACGTGATATCTTCTTATTAAATGTAATTTTTCAGAACTGAGGTATAATTTTCTTCACAGAGTTTATGTACAGTTGCCTTATTTTCTTATAGTCTTCACAATTTCCATAAAATATTTTAAAAGTTCCTAAATCTGAAAAAAAAAAAAAAAGGTGGGGGCGAAGGATATGGAGAAATAAAGACAAACTTAATGAGCCCCATCCAGTATAGAAAGTAAGTTTTGATTCATGTCTATATATGACTCCATTTCTTCATATAGCTTCAGTGAAAAAATAATTATAATAGGTTTTATAAATAAATTGTTATTGTGGAACAAATCAATAATATATTAATGCATTAATTATGTATGCATTTTTAAATGCATGTACACTTTCCTATTATTGCTATCCAGTACTATTATTTTTCCATAGCATTCACAAAAGACGGATTTGTCATAGCTAAGTTTGGAGAAGAAAACTAAAGGATTAATTGAATACTTGTGGGAAAAAAGTAAATGTTCAGATTTGGAGAGACTGCCCCTTCTCCCCGAAGCTCTTCTGAAACTGTGTCATAATTCATTACTAATTTGGCTTCTGAGGATGTAAAGTCAGGTTTTAGTCCAATTAAGGAATAGAAATGTACCGTTGTTATAAAACTTTGATAAGGTGATTCTGTTTGAGTAAAGTTAATTTTTATTTAATAGAAAGGTCAGTTGTTGCCTCAGGCAATGGATGGGAATACCGACCTGGAAAGGGCATGAGAAAATGCTTTGGGATGATGGAATTATTCTATAACTTGATTAAAGTGGAGAGTAAACACATTATATATATATGCATGCTGCTAAGTATCTTCAGTCATGTCCGACTCTGTGCGACCCCATAGATGGCAGCCCACCAGGCTCTCCCGTCCCTGGGATTCTCCAGGCAAGAACACAGGAGTGGGTTGCCATTTCCTTCTCCAATATATATGCATATATACATATTTGTGTATGCATATACACATATGTATATGTGCATGTATGCACAAATGTGTATGTATGTATATGTGTGTGTGTCAAAACTCATCAAAATAGATGCATAGAATGCATACATTTTGTTACATGTAAATTATATATCAAAATAGTGGTTAAAAAAAAAACTCCACAAAAAATTGAATGTATAGTATGTGCCAAACCAGCATGTAATTCCTTAGTTCTAAATTTAGATACAGTTTGAAAAATAACCTAATAAAAACAATTGCCTTTCTGTAGCTTGGAGTATTGTGAAATATGTGCCTCTTTCTTTTACGATAGCATTACTTTGGTGATAATCTGAATCTGTCTCAGGCAGACTTTATTTAGTTCTTTGGTGCTCACATGGGCAGAACACTCTACCAAGTTTGAGGAGAGGGCATAAAAGAAATAAAACCCATCGTACTTACCTTCAAAGATTTGACAATTTAGTGGAAGATTAAAAAGATTTAACAACCTTTTAAAAGCAGGAAATAAATGAGAGCAAATTAACATAGCACAGCTACTGTGCAGGTTCTGAAGTGAAGTAAACAAAAAAGCAATCAGAGTGAGTCGGAGTTGATCAGAAGAGTTGCCACAGTGATTTGTATTTTCAGCCAGGTTGTAAAGGGGATGAGAGACAGTTTGGGGGAGAAAATGAGGGAGGCTGTTTTTGGACAGATGGGCACATTGAAAAGCAGTTTCTAGCGTAGTTAAGACAGAGCTGTCCATGCTGTATTCAGTTGTCTCCTTTGAGGACTATCACCTAGATGTCTCTAACCCCATCACGATTCCATCCACAAGAGTAGGAACAAAGGAGGTTTATGGGCCCCAGGGGATTCTGAATCCTCTTGCTGCTCTGAAGTAGAGCATTTCCATTATTCTTTTTTTGTTACAGCTGAGTAAAAAAAGACATTTTACCCACCATATTAGTTTATAAAAATCTATTGGAAATAAAACAGCAATAACAATTTCTAAAATATCTTAAAACCTTTTTTGAGTACAGGATGACTTTAATCATAGGACAATTTACTGATATAATGCATTGAATAATACACTGTGCCTTGTCTCTTTCCTTACCCAATCTGACAACTCCCCAATCTGAATTATTTTCAGACTTTTCCAGTGCTTCAGATAAGTTCACTAGGATGCACAGTGCTTCTGAAAAATGAGTTCAGTCCCCCCACTGTTTATAATCTCCGGTTTGTCTGCAGTACCCAATCTCTTCCCAGTGTTGCTTTTTTCATCAGCTTGTCTTTTATTTAGATCTCTTTGAGTACAGGAATAGAGAGCTACTCAAACTTTCCAGACAGAGGGGTGTTCATTGCAGTGAAGTGCCATAGTACAAATGGCATGTTTTAACTATTTAGCACACATGACATATGTATTTGGGTATATACAAATATTATATTATGGCTTCCCAGGTGGCTCAGTGGTTAAAAAAATCCACCTGCCAATGCAGGAGATGCATGTTCGATCCTTGGGTCAGGAAGATCCCCTGGAAAAGGAAATGGGAACCAACTCCAGTATTCTTGCCTAGAAAATCCCATGGACAGAGGAACCTGGCAGGCTACATTCCATGCAGTCACAAAAAGTCAGACACAACTGAGCAACTAAGTACATACACACAAATATTATTAATATATTGTAAATATATGTTGGTAATATCATATCAGTTATGTGTAACCAGGATAATGAGTCTGTTTCTCAGACAAATGATGTCCTAGAGGGAACTCAAAATGTTGTATTTGTATTAGATATCTGAGAATCAGCAAGATAGACATCACCCTTGAGTTTATGGAATGCCCCATCTAAGAAGGAAGATAGACAGTGAGGAAAGCATTATCCAGAAATAACATATAAAAGTGTACAGCAGCAAGTCCTAAAGAGTGTGGAGAAGTTTTTTGGAGGGAAATTAAGTTTAAGTAGTGGGCCAAGAATGAGTGAAAGTTAATTTTAAAGTGAATGAAGATTATTTTAATGGTGCTATAACAATTAGCTCCACCAAACAGCTTTTTCATTTTTCTTTCTTTTTTGCTGAACTGTTTGACAGGAACAATGGAAAATCTCCAAAGATTCAATACAAAGGTTGACACCAGAGACTTCGGCTCCATTGTTTTGAAATTTAGTAGTATTTTTATGATAATTCTTTAGGTTTAATATGGTAAACTCACTGATTCATTCATTCAGTATGAGGTCATTAAGCATCTCCTATGTTTCTGACATTATTGCAGGTGAGAAAAAGCAAGAGTGAATAGCTAAGGGTACCAGATATGCTAGTGTGCCAAGGACTGCCAGGTATAGCACTGAAACTTCCACATTTTGAGAAAATCCTAGTTTCACACAAACAAGAAGATTTGATCACCCTCAGAGAGAATGCACAGCTTCTTCTGCCTTCATAAAACTTAAAAATTCCAGATGAACATACATATTATAAACACATGATTCAATATGAGTGATGCATGTGTGCATTCACACTCAGTCATGTTCAACTCTTTGTTACCCCATGGAGTGTAGCCTACCAGGCACCTCTGTTCATGGATTCTCCAGGTGAGAATACTAGAGTGAGTTGGCATTTCCTTCTTTAGGGGATCTTCCCCAACTAGGGATCGAACCCATATCACCTGCATTGGCAGGCAGATTCTTTACAAACTGAGGAACTCAGGAAGCCCTCTATATGAGTGAGGTGATAATAAATACAATGTAGAAAATACAGCATGGCGATGGAAAAGAGAAAAGCAGGGGCTGGAATATTGACATTATTCAAAGAAGGCCTCTCTAAGAAAGTGATATTTAAGCATGAACTCAAATAAATGAAGGATAGAGCTTGACAATGCCAAAGAATATTCAAATTACTGCACACTTGCATCTCACACACTAGCAAAGTAATGCTCAAAATCCTCCAAGCTAAGGAATCAACCAGCCTGATTTCAGACTATACTACAAAGCCTCATTCATCAAGACAGTATGGTACTGACACAAAGACATATAGATCAATGGAACAAAAGACAAAGCCCAGCAATAAATCCACACACCTATGGACACCTTATCTTTGACAAAGGAGGAAAGAATATACAATGGGGTAAAGACAATCTCTTTAACAAGTGGTGCTAGGAAAACTGGTCAACCACCTGTAAAAGAATGAAACTAGAACACTTTCTAACACCACATACAAAAATAAACTCAAAATGGATTAAAGATCTAAATGTAAGACCAGAGACTATAAAACTCCTAGAGGAAAACATAGGCAAAACACTCTCTGACATAAATCACAGCAGGATCCTCTATGACCCACCTCCAAGAGTAATGGAAATGAAAGTAAAAATAAACAAATGGGACCTAATTAAACTTAAAATCTTTCGCATAATGAAGGAAACTATAAGCAAGATGAAAAGACAGCCATCAGAATGGGAGAAAATAATAGCAAACAAAGCAACTGACAAAGAATTAATCTCAAAAATATACAAGCAACTCCTGCAGCTCAACTCCAGAAAAATAAATGACCCAATCAAAATATGGGCCAAAGAACTAAACAGACATTTCTCTAAAGAAGACATACAGATGGCTAACAAACACATGAAAAGATGCTCCACATCACTCATTATCAGAGAAATGCAAATCAAAACCACAATGAGGTACCATCTCACGCCGGTCAGAATGGCTGCTATCCAAAAGTCTACAAACAATAAATGCTGGAGAGGGTGTGGAGAAAGGGAACCCTCTTACACTGTTGGTGGGAATGCAAACTAGTATAGGAACTATGGAGAACACTGTGGAGATTCCTTAAAAAACTGGAAATAGAATTGCCATATGACCCAGCAATCCCACTGCTGGGGATATACCCTGAGGAAACCAGAATTGAAAAAGAAATATGTATCCCAATGTTCATCGCAGCACGGTTTACAGTAGCTAGGACATGGAAGCAACCTAGATGTCCATCAGCAGATGAATGGATAAGAAAGGTGTGGTACATATACACAATGGAATATTACTCATCTATTAAAAATAATGCATTTGAATCTAATGAGGTGGATGAAACTGGAGCCTATTATACAGAGTGATGTAAGGCAGAAAGAAAAACACCAGTACAGTATAATAACACACGTATATGGAATTTAGAAAGATGGTAACAATGACCCTATATGTGAGACAGCAAAAGAGACATAGATGTAAAGAAAAAGACTGTTGGACTCTGTGGGAGAAGGCGAGGGTGGGATTTGAGAGAATAGCAGTGAAACATATATATTACCATATGTGAAATAGATCACTAGTCCAAGTACAATGCATGAAACAGGGCACTCCAAACCGGTGCATTAGGACAACCCTGAGGGATGGGATGGGGAGGTAGGTGGGAGGGGGTTTCAGGATGGCGGACACATGTACACCCATGCCTGATTCATGTCAATGTATGGCAAAAACCACTACAATATTGTAAAGTAATTAGCCTCCATAAATTAATTGAAAAAAAAAAAGATCATGTCACCAGTGTCAACTACAAATGGGCACTTACCAGGAGCATTGCCAATGATTAAACAAAAAAGACATTTGACATCTGCCTCTACAGAGATTGAGACCCATGCTGATATAGCTGTTGACCCTCAACAACCCCTGAGGGAGTTCAGAGTGGAGTGAGGCACTTTGTGCTCCAGGGAATCTGGTGGGACAGGTCTTTAGATAGTTAGATGTTTTTAGGAACAGATCTTATGATCTCAATCCTCCTCACATCTCAGTCTCCTCATATCTATAGAAGCACTAAATCACTTCATGGTGACTTCAGATCCTCATGACTAACAAGAGCCTTTTGTAAAATGAGTATTTCATGGCATTGAACTCCCCCTTCACCAAAACCTTATATATTGACCGTCCCCCACTGCCGCTTTGTAACAGTCTCTCAGAGCTATCCAAGATGTTTTCTCCTGGGCTGCAGTCCTCATTCTACCCCAAATAACTTAACTTGCAATAAATAAATAAATAAATAAAATCCTCCAAGCTAGGCATCAACGGTATGTGAACATAGAACTTTCAGATGTTCAAGCTGGATTTGAAAGGCAGAGGAAACAGAATTCAAATTGCCAATGTCCATTGGCTTATAGAAAAAGCAAGTGAATTCCAGAAAAACGTGTACTTCTGCTTCACTGACTATGCCAAAGCCTTCTACTATATGGATCACATATAGAAAATTCTTCAAGAGATGGGAACACTACACCATCTTACCTGCCTCCTGAGAAATCTGTATGCAAGTTAAGAAGCAACAGTTAGAACCAGACATGGAACAATGGACTGGTTTCAAATAGTAAAAGGAGTATATCAAGGCTGTTTATTGTCACCCTGCCTATTTAACTTACATGCAGAGTACATCATGCCAAATGCTGGGCCGGATGAAGCACAAGCTGGAATCAAAATAGCCAAGAGAAATATCAATAATCTTAGATATGCAGATGACACCACTCTTATAGGAGAAAGCAAAAAGAACTAAAGAGTTTCTTGATGAAAGTGAAAGAGGAGAGTGAAAAGCTGGCTTAAACCTCAACTTTCAAAAAACGAAGATCATGGCATCCGGTCTCATCACTTCATGACAAAGACATGGGGAAACAATGGAAAAAGTGACAGACTATTTTTTGGGCTCCAAAATCACTGCAGATGGTGACTGAAGCCATGAAATTCAAAGATGCTTGCTCCTTGGAAGAAAAGCTATGACCAACCTAGTTCAGTTCAGTTATTCGGTCATGTCCAACTCTTTGTGGAAAGTAATGGATTCTGCTTTTTATTTTTATTTTTTTGATTCTGCTTTTTAATATGCTGTCTAGGTTGGTCATAACTTTCCTTCCAGAGAGTAAGTGTCTTTTAATTTCCAACCTAGCAAGTGTCTTTTAACGACCAATCTAGACAGCATATTAAAAAGTAGAGACATTACTTTGTTGACAAAGGTCCATCTAGTCAAAGCTATGGTATTTCCAGTAGTCATGTATGGATGTGAGAGTTGTACCATTTAGAAAGCTGAGCACTCAATATTGATGCTTTTGAACTGTGGTGTTACAGAATACTCTTAAGAGTCCCTTGGACATCAAGAAGATCCAACCAGTCCATCCTAAAGGAAATCAGTCCTGAATATTCATTGGAAGGACTGATGCTGAAACTCCAATACTTTGGCCACCTGATAAAAAGAACTGACTCATTTGAAAAGATCCTGATGATGGGCAAGATTGAAGGCAGGAGGAGAAGGTGACGAGAGAAAATGAGATGGTTGGATGGCATCACTGACTCAGTGGACATGAGTTTGAACAAGTTCCAGGAGTTGGTGATGGACAGGGAAACCTGGCGTGCTGCAGTCCATGGGGCTGCAAAGAGTCAGACACAACTGAGTGACTGTACTGAACTGAGAGTTTTGAAAGAACCTGGGGAAGTTTTATAAAGAGAAAGGAACAGAAAAGCTTTCTAAAGAAGCAGAAGGCTTGGGAAGTCTTCTGAGATCAATACAATTGGACATAGATGGTGGCCACCCAAACCAGGCCTTAGTGAAAGTGAAATTAAAATCACTCAGTCGTGTCCGACTCTTTGCGACCCCATGGACTGTAGCCTACCAGGCTTCTCCGTCCATGGAATTTTCCAGGCAAGAATACTGTAGTGGGTTGCCATTTCCTTCTCCAGGAGATCTTCCTGATCCAGGGACTGAACCCAAGTCTCCTGCATTGTTGGCAGACACTTTACTATCCGAGCCACCAGGGAAATCCTGCCTTAGTAGGATGTTGATTTTATTCTCTGTGATTGGACACCATTGAAGGATCTGAATGAGGACTAATGACCTAATAATAGGCTTATTTAAAACCTAAATTTATTCAAAGTAGTGCTTGAAAAAACACTGTTTTCTTAGCTCACCTTTATTTATATAAAGTTCTTTGTTATGGCACTTTAATAATCTATGGTATTTTAACTGGAAAATCAGGTGTTAACAACGTCTATGTAAAGTTTCCAATCTCTCATTTTTAGCAAAATAGAATAATTTCTTGTTTTTATTATTTTGATAAATATGCCATGTAGATTGAAAATAACACATTCTAAAAACAAGCTCACATAAAAAAACTGTGTGTGTTTATATACACTGACTATATTATAAAAAAGCAGGATTAAACAATGCATAGTGATTACTTCAAAGAGAGGAAGTGACTAAATTAAGGATAAAAGTAATAATTTTAATATTAAAATAATATTTGATTTTATATAATTATAAATATATTTTCTATTCTATATCTTAATGTGATATATTCATATTTGTATTTTTATATGGAACCCTTTAAGTGTGTTGCCATCCTTGTCTTCATTCTCCTTTCCTACCTGGTAATGTGTACATAAGACACAATCAACAAAGTGATACAAAACAAACAAAAAAAATCTACAGCTCTCCAAGACAAAAATCCCCCAATAAAATCAATCTTTTCTAAATTACCCGTACAAATACATACATTTTATATAATTTAAAATCTAACTTGATATTATGCATTTTTACTTAATATTATAGTTTAATCATTTTTCAAATTTTATATATGATTTTTTAAATATGTGTTATTTGTGTGAACAACATTGAAAATATTAATTCTATTAGGGGAGTTTGCTTTGGGTATTGTTATTTGAATGTTGTTCTACAATCATAAATACTATTTTTCAATAATTAAAAGACCTTTGAGTACTGTTTATTCTCTTGATAATAAATAATTTAAATAAATGACAATTTTATGTTTCATATATAATTACCATCTTTCATTTATCTTTGTCAGTTGTGTCTGAACCAGTAACTGTATTGCCTGGCTGGAAAGGTGTCTTCCATATACCTGCTAAATGAAAGAATCAATGAATGAAGATAGTGTACTTATCTATATTTTTCCATGAAATGCCATTGGATTATCTCTTGAAAACTAATTGGAATTTCTTATATCGCTGACATTCTTACCCAAGAATTTAACCTTATGGAGCATTACTTTAAAAGTACTGTAATATAAACTTACTTTGAAGCTTAACAGTTCTATGTTGGTATGTTTCAGATCAACCAATATAAACAAAAATATCAATAATATGTGATTGTATTATTGCATTGATGATGATGATAACTTGCACATTCTTTCTATCTGAGAATCTTAAAAATATATTTATTATACAATATCACTAATCTTTGAGGTATAAAAGGATAATTTAATAAAATATTTCTTAGAACATCTTCTGTACACTTGATTTCCATGCACAAAAAGAATGCTTTTAATTTGCAACCCAAGATATGTCTTTGATTGGACTGTAATTTACATTTAGGAATTCCATTATAGACATCTATGATAAACATGGCTGTTTCTAAAACGTTTGAAGGTTATAGAAATACGTTCAATAAAGAAAGGCTTAAGAAAGTACTTCTAACATGGTTATTTTAAAACTGGAATGACTACAGGCTGAAGGTAAAACTCATTCAAATATATTGAACAATATTTTCGTCAATGAAGTGAATAGCTTTGTCCTTTAGAAAATCAGAGGACAAAAAAGTGAATTCAATTTCAGAATAATATACAAATTTTCCATTGATTCTGAGCTGTTTAATGTTTGAGTTTGTTGAGCCTGCAACCTTGAAAAATTTGTAATAAGGAAAACTCTAAAAATATGTTTTTATCTCTGATGAATTATGTGTACACAAGAAATAGAATAAAATGGATTACAAGGTTCTTTTCCATTTTAAAATTCTATGCTTCCTGCTCAGATTAAAAATGCCATAATTATAAATATCTCTTTTTTTCCTTCTTTTTTTAAAATGTATTTAACTGGAGGATAATTGCTTTACAATGTTGTGTTGGGCTATGCCATACATCAACATGAATCAACCATAGGTATATATATGTATCCTTCCTCTTGAACTTCCCTCCCATCTCCAATCTCATCTTACCCTCTAGGTTGTCACAGAACACTGGATTGAGTTTCCTGTGTCATACAGCAAATTCTCACTGGCTATCTGTTTCACATATACTAATATATATGTTTCAATGCTGTTCTCTCAATTTCTCACACCCTCTACTTCCCCCACTGTGTCCAGAATCTGTACTCTGTCTGCATCTCTCTCACTGCCCTATAAATAGGTTTATCAGTACCATTTTTCTAGATTCCATATATATGCATTAATACATGATATCTGCTTTTCTCTTTCTGACTTACTTCACTGTGTATAACAGGCTCTAGGTTCATCCACCTCACTAGAACTGGCCCCAATGGCTAAGTAATATGCCATCGTATATATGTACCACAACTCCTTTATTCATTCATCTGGGCATCTAGGTTGTTTCCTTGTCCTGTCTGTTGTAAATATTGCTGCAATAAACATTGGAGTACACGTGTCTTTTCCAATTCTGATTTCCTTAAGGTGTATGCCTAGTACTGGTGTTGCTGTATCATATGGTAGCTTTATTCCTAAATTTTTAAGAAATCTCCTTACTCTTCTCCACAGTGGCTATATCAATTTACATTCCCAGAAACAGTGCAAGAGGGTTCCCTTTTCTCCACATCCTCCCCAGCATTTATTGTTTGTATTTTTTGGTGATGCCCCATTCTGATGGGTATAAGATGATACTTGATTGTAGTTTTGATTTGTGTTTATCTAATAATAAATGATGCTGAATATTTTTTCATGTGTTTATCAGCCATTTGTGTGTCTCCTTTGGAGAAATGTCTGTTTAGGTCTTCTGACCATTTTTGACAGGGTTATTTGATTTTTTGTTACTGACCTGCCTGAGCTCCTTATATATTTTGGAGGTTTATCCTTTGTCAGTTGCTTCATTTGCAATTATTTTCTCCCGTTCTGAGGGTCTTTTAATCTTATATATAGTTTCTTACGGAGAAGATAATGGCACCCCACTCCAGTACTCTTTCCTGGAAAATCCCATGGATGGAGGAGTCTGGTGGGCTGCAGTCCATGGGGTCGCTAAGAGTCAGACATGCCTGAGCAATGTCACTTTCACTTTTCACTTTCATGCATTGGAGAAGGAAATGGCAACCCACTCCAGTGTTCTTGCCTGGAAAATCCCAGGGACTGGGGAGCCTGGTGGGCTGCAGTCTCTGGGGTCGCACAGAGTCAAACACAACTGAAGCGACTTAGCAGCAGCAGCATAGTTTCTTAGAGATCAATCCTGAGTATTCATTGGAAGGACTGATGCTGAAGCTGAAGCTCCAATACTTTGGCCACCAATACTTTGGCCACATGATGCAAAGAACTGACTCATTTGAAAAGACTCTGATGCTGGGAAAGATTGAGGGTAGGAGAAGAAGGGTATGACAGAGGATAAGATGGTTGGATGGCATCACTGACTGACTCAATAGACATGAGTTTGACTTGGCTCCCGGAGTTGGTGATGGACAGGGAAGCCTGGCGTGCTGCAGTCCATGGTGTTGCAAAGAGTCGGACATGACTGAGTGACAGAACTGAACTGAACTGATAATTTCCTTTGCTGTGCAAAATCTTTTAAATTTAATTAGATCCCTTTTGTTTATTTTTGGTTTTATTTCCATTACCCTAGATGATGGGTCATAGAGGATCTTGCTGTGAGTTACGTCAAAGAGCATTCTGCGTACATTTTCCTCTAAGGGTTTCTGGTCTTACATTTAGGTCTTTAATACATTTTGAGTTTATCTTCGTGTATGCTGTTAAGAATTGTTCTAATTTCATTCTTTTATGTATAGCTGTCTAGTTTTCCCAGCACCACTTACTGAAAAGACTATCTTTTCTCCATTGTATATTCTTGCCTACATTGTCAAAGATAAGGTGCCCATAAATGCATGGGTTTTTCTCTGGGATTTCCGGTTTGTTCTATTGGTCCATATTTCTGTTTCTTTGCCAGTGCCATACTGTCTTGACTGCTGTAGCTTTATACTCTAGTTTGAAGTCAGGAAGGTTGATTCCTCCAGCTCCTTTCTTCTTTCTCAAGATTATTTTGGCCATTCAGCTTCTTTTGTGATTCCATATGAACTGTTAAATCTTTTATTCTAGTTCTGTGAAAAATGCCATTGGTAACTTGATAGGGATTGCCTTGAATCTGTAGATTTCTTTGGGTAGTATAGTTATTTTCATAATTTTAATTTTTCCAACCCAGGAATATGGTGTATCTCTCCATCTGATAAGCATGTTTCTTTACTAGAGATTTTAAAATACTATTTTTCTAAAATGTAACAAATGCCAAATCAAATCCATGTATGCACAATAGCAAAACATGTTAGTAGACATTTATATTTATTTGTAATCCTGCATTATTTAATTATAAGAAATGCTGTTTTGGATAACAGTACTTTTCAGTACACATTTATAAACATATACACTCATACAGAAACATTTTAAGTATTACATGGTTTTCATTGGTATGTATATTGTCTGACTTCACTTAAGCAAAAAAGACCTCCAGGAGTCAATAATAAGAAATAAATATCTGTTATTAATACCATAAGAAAACCACATGGTATAAAGACATTTTGTTTCTCCTTTTAATATATATAGTAAAACTTTACCTTATAAGTGCCTCATCCCCAATAATGTAGGTACTTTGACGATTTCTATAAAATTAATAATTTCATTGACTGAACACTTCAATGTGACATCTTTGAATTTTTTTTTCTATGCACCAGTATAATTGCTAGGATAAATGGAGGGTTTAACAGTTCTTTTCTTAATTCTATTAAACTGAAAGTTGGAAGGCTTTGTATGGTTATTCAGCACACAATGACATTTTTTTCATTACATTGTCATCAGATTCCTCCTATGAACTAATTAGGCTCACATTATTCTTGCATTCAAAAATAACTGTTTGATAAAAGAGTATAGAATTCTACATTTTATCCAGAATGTTCTGAACATTTGGACTCTTTTTGCAGGGATAAATGTCCTTTTCAATATAAGGATAGTAAAAGTACATCTTAATAGAGACACACATACACATTCACAGAGACAGAGAGATGAAAGACAGAACATGAAAGGAAGTAAGCTGTTTCTGTTTGCAGCAGATATGGTATGATATGTAAAAATATAAAAAAATAAAAACTAAAAATTCCATCACAAAAGGTAATAAATTTAGTAAAGTTTGCAGGATATAAAATCAGAAGTCAGTTGTATTTATTACTACTATACAAACAATAAACAATCAGAGAATTTTTTTTTTAATCTATTTATAATTGCATTGAATGGAATAAATACCCAGGAATAAATTTAATTGATAAAAAGATTTGTACATGGAAAACTATAATACAATGATGAAAGAAACGGAGGAAAATGCAACTAAAAGATATTCTGTGATCATGGACTGAATGAATTAATATTGTTAAAATATGCATACTACCCAAATAAATGCAATCCATTCAAAATCCCAATGCATGCACGGTCAATTCACTTACAACAAAGGAGCCAAGAATATACAATGGGGTATTTATTCTCTTTTCAATAAATGGTGGTGAGGAAACTAGACAGCCAAAAGAATCAATCTGGATCCTTATCTTACACACTCACAAAAATCAACTCAAAATGGATTCAGTGTCTTGAATTTAAGATCTGAAACTGTAAAACTTTAAGGAGAAATCATAACAGGTAAGATCCTTGACACTGATCTTGCCAATAATGCACTGAATGTGACATCAAAAAGCAAAAATAAACAAGAAGGACTATATCAAATTAAAAGTTTCATCACAGCAAAGGGAATCATCAACAAAATGACAAGGAAACCCATGGAATAGAAGAAAGTGTTTGTAACTCATATATATGATAAGGAGTTAATGTCCAGAAAAATAAATAACTCATATAACCCATAGCAATAAAAAGACAGTGCAATTTACTATTTTTTTCCACAGAAATATACAAATGACCAATAGATACATGAAAAGCGGTCCAGAATCACTACTCAAGAAAATGAAAATCAAAACCAAAATGAGGTATCACCTCACAACTATTAGAATGTCTATTAGCAAAAAGATAAGAGAAAACAAGTGTTAATGAGGAAGTAGAGAAAAAGGGACTCTTTTGCATTCATGGGAGGAATATAGATGGGTGCAACTGCTATGCAAATAGTATGGAGCTTCCTCAGACAATGAAAATAGATCTACCATATAATCCAGCAATGCGCCTTCTGGAACTGTTTCCCAAGAAAAGGAAAACAGGGTCTTGTAGAGATACTTGTACTGTCATGCTAACTTCAACATTATTCCAAATAGCCAAGATATGCCAACAACCTAAGTATGCATCAACAGATAAGTGAATAAGGATGCAGTGCATATATTATATACATTATATAATATATATATATATATAATGTATCCCATGAGATTATATACTATATAATATATATATAATATATCCTATGACATGAGCCATGAGAAAGGACATCCTGCTGTTTATGACAAGAATAGAACTTAAGAGCATTGAAATATAAGTAAGCTAAATAAGAGAAAGACAAATGCTGCAGGGTATCACTTATATATGGAATCTAAAAAAAAACAAATTTGTAGATACAGAGAGTAGAATGGTTGTTACCAGGTGCTGGAGGGTGGGAGAAAAGAGAACTTGATCAAAGAATACAAACTTCCAGGTATAAGTTCTCAGCATCCGATAGTGATTACAGCTAATAACACTCTATTGTATACCTGAAAATACGTTATTCTCTCTACTGCTCAGAGAATAGACCTTAAGTGTTCTCACCACATAAAGAACTGGTGATTATGTGATAGGATAGAGGTGTTAGCTAACTCTATGGTGGTAATCATTTTGCATATATAAGTGTATCAAATCAACAAGTTTTATACCTTAAATTTATGGAATGTTATTTGTCAGTTGTATCTTTATAAACTGAAGAGAAAAACTCTGTACTTTAAGTGGTTATATTATGGGTTAAATGAGATAATGCATGAAAATATGCTTCATAAAATATATACTGATACAGATATTAAAAGTGTTAATATTATAATAGCTCTCAACTTCCCATGATACTTTTATGGTTCTCTTTAAAAACAACATTTTGAATATTTTTCCTGAAAATAAAATACCCATTTTTAGATATTTAGAAATAATCTGCTGAATTTGTTATTAAGAAACCTAACTTTATATCACTTTAAAAAAATAATAAATGAATGATAAACTAGCTTCCAAAGAGTCTGAGAGTAGAAAACTGTGATTATGGACATAATTGAAGTACACAAACTCTACTGTTTTCAGTTTTATTGACTATACGAGGAACAATGGGGGGACACTGGGTATAGGTCTTGGAAGCTTAAAGATAAATATACATTTCACTGAGAGAGCCAAAGGTCCTGTGAAAATGAAAACCAGAATGGAACAGGGTTTAAGCCCCTTGTACAACAAGCATTTGGTTTTAGCAATATACAAAATATAAATACATACAACCTGGAAGATATTTGATGAAAATTCATTTTAAGTGATATTTATTTTCAGTAATAGTATGGAAAATTCTGTTGGAAGAAGGAATTATACAAATTTAACTCATTAGACTCAAACTCAACATTTTAAATCTGACCCAAATTTACCCTTTCAAGCCTGCCTCCTACTTCTGAATCCTAAACACATTGTGAATAAAGAGTCTGTGTTTCTTTAACTATAAATTTATTTTTGCTACTTATTATATTCAGAAAGAAATACCTTTTTAGTTCAACATTTCTCTACTAAAATTCAAATCATAGAAGTCTGTCTTCTAAAATATAGAAAATGAAGAAAACATTATAATGGGAAGGAACATTAAAGTTTTCCTAATCAAATTCATAATAGGAATTAAGTAACTTTTCTATAAATGTAAGTCAGTAAATTGTATGAGGAAAAAAGCAATTTTAGGACACAAACCATGCCAAGCATGTCATGTTTATTATTTTTTATTCTCACATTCTTTGAAAATTATCCATTTTATTGGTGACAAATTGTTTCCTTATTGATAGCTGAAACCCACAGAGAACTCTGACATATAGCCAACTGCATATATACTTTTAATTTGATTGAAATTGATCATATTACATCAATTTCTAACTGTTTTATTAATTATGGGACCTATGTTCAGAATCAGAGGCTCTTCTGAACAAAAATATTCTGATGTCTTATGTTGAGTATGTTATCTCAGCAGGGAATTCAAGAGAGAAAAGAGAAAGGAAAAAAATGCACAAATAGAAAAGAGCACACATTAATATAGTTGACTATTGAGTGTGAAAGGCGAAGGTCCCCCCAAAACAATCCTTTTCAAACATTGGAAACCTTCAGACCTTCATGAGTCAGAGAATCCAGGCCAGATTCAAGTGGGTCCACATGAATAGTCGGGATATCTGGGATGTTCTGGAATAACAGCATGGTGGACCTCATCATCATTCCTTGTACTAATGCCTTTGAGGAAAGAATGTTGAATTGCTCAGTTAAACAGGGCACTAAGTCTTGCTGAATAGATTGTGACTCCAGTCCCCAAACAGAATTACACTGTGAATATGCAAGTTAGAAAAAGTCCACCTGTGTGAATGTGACAAGATAGAATTTTGATGGAAAATCTTTGGCCTGATGTCTACATAGGTGGTTGAATTTACCACAGATGCAATGGCTGCAAGCAATATAATGGGATTTAGTGGGCTTCCCAGGTAGCTCAGATGGTAAAGAATCTGCCTGCAATGCAGGAGACCATGGTTCAGTCCCTGGGCTTGGAAGATCCCCTGGAGAAGGAAATAGCATCCCATTCCAGTATTCTTGCCTGGATAATTTCATGGACAGTGGAGCCTGGTGGGCTACAGTCCATGGGGTCACAAAGAGTCAGAGATATTTAAGTGACTACCAGTGATCTAAAATAGATGATATAGGAATCACATTCTAGTAATGGCACTGAAATTTCTGGTAATTTTCAGGAATATATTCCTGTTTTTCAGTATCTAAGATAGCTTACAGCTGTAATAGTCACTTAACAAACAAACAATTCTGTAATATTAAATGCCTTGACTTAGGAGAGTAGCTCCATTAATAACCCATAAATGAAAGTAAGGTCTTGAGCTCTCACTCTAATACACAAGTTAGAATAAAAAAATCTCTGACCATTTAGAGCCTAGTTGAAGTAGTGATTTGGTTATTGTACAGAATTCATCTGTTATATCAATTGGTCTACTTGACTAAAAATATATTTGCTATTTATTTTTTATGTCTTCAAGAGTCTAAAATATTAACATTCAAGATATTCAGTGTATTTGAACCAAAAATGATGGGGAATTTTTCAAAAAAATTTGAAGGAGTTTCTTAACATAAGCATGAAATCCATTAGCTATTTCAAAAAGAAACACACATGCACACACATATCCAGGCTTTAGATCATTTGGGCAGTAGCTTAGGAAGGGGGAACATTATTTATGTTTTCTGAACTATTTATCTTGATGCTTCCTGATGAAAACAACAACACAAATCCCAAACTAACTTACAAAGCACAGATGGGATTTTCCTCAGAATTCTAGTTCATATATAAAACAAATCCTTTTGCTTCAGTCATAAGTATCCTTAAAGATTTTCAATAACAGACAAATACACTAATTGTTTTCAAGGGGAACATATGCTTGAAATGCAGTACATGATTTTTTGAGATGCTGTTAATCATTACAAATATCTCAAAAATGGAATAGGATACCAGATTCTTTTCATATCCTAGAAATCATTGATTAGTTCAACAACTATTAGAAATGAGAGCAATGTTGGATATGTAATTTTGTTTGGAATATCAAGAAATTAAAGTCACAGTTTAAATAGTTCAGGAACATTTATGCAGATAAATGGTAACTAAAATGGGACTGGGACTTAAGGTTTCTGACTAAAGGCCTAAGCAAATACTAACCTGCTATAAATAATGTGTGTTTATTTCAGTTGAGTCTTATGATAATACACTAATTACTGCCTTCATGCAATAAATAGAAGTGAATTATAAATGTCATTTGGAGTAGGAAAATGGATTAAAAGGGAATAAAATAGGACAAAGATGATACTTGAGTTAAAAGCCATATATATTAGCTTTTTATTACTTAATTAAAGAGACTTGAGACATTTCAGGGAAAGGAATCATACTGAGAAATTGCTACAGATCCTGACAAGAGTGATGGTCAATGGACCCAAAGAGAGAGATTTGGCTCTTCTCAGGATTCACAGCACTGATGATAGAAAATACAAAAGAGAATTCTGATTGTGAGTTTGAGGAAAAATAAAGGAAAAAAAAGTAATTTGCATTTAACTGAAAACAGCACACAGTATTGTTCTCTCCCTCTTTTAAGAAAATAGTCTGAAACAGTATATGAAATTTTTATGAATTTTAGAATCCAAGAATAATTAGAAATCATTGAACAGGGCTTAATGGGACTAGAATTTTGAGATCTCCTCTATTCGCATTTTGAATTTCAGGTTCTTTCATACAAAATCATTTTCTGGAACTTTTGAAAGAATTTTATATCGTCACACATACACAAACTTCATGAAAACAGAAAATTAGTAACTGTGCTATATCACTTTACCACATATGTATCCATATATCCACATTCAGCTTTCCTATTTTTCTTCATGTTGGAACACTATTTAATATAAACTTCTTCAGAAAATAAGTTCATAAAAAATATGTATCTTTTAGTAAAAATGTATGACTATTTAACTTGAACAATGTGGAGATTTAATAAATATTTAAGAACATTAGTGTATTAATAGTTATGCCATACTCTTTAATAACTAAATAAATCTGCATGCATTTCATTAAATGTGAATATTATGCATATATATCCATAAATATATGTGTATATGAATACATGGAGCATTAAGAGAGGACAGTGACCATCTGTGTCAGGTATTGTTTAGAACCTGAGTAAGATGAATAAAGTGTCCAGTGAATGTGGGAAAGTAGAGATTTTGACCTTGAAAATAACAAGCCAAATGAGGGGACTTCGGCTAGATTGGAGTAATGTGAAGAGAGAAGTTGGAGATGAAGTATGGTTATATGTGGAATATGCCCTGAAAGGATGCATTTGAAAACTAGTGTGGTTGCTATATGGTAGTGAGTTATGAACATTTGGGCATTTTTAGGAGTATTTTGCTGTCCTGTAGGAAAATATAAAGATATTTCTACTTCATTTTGGATTTATGACCCATTTACCTATTATTAATTTTTTCTTTGTGACTTCATATACATTTACTTAATTATTTGACATTAGACAGCTTCTTATTTTACAAAGGTGAATCCAGTGAGGTAGATTGTGAAGTCAGTAGTTTGTCTATAGCTTAAAATAAATTGGTTCATTGAGTTGATCTCTATGACAATAGCTTGTCATTAAGTTTTGTCAGCATTCTTTAAGCTATTGGGTTAATGATAACTAGCTAATAGAATAGATTGGTTAATGGGATTCTTGGTCACCCTTATCTGCCTCATGGCTATGTGGCTTTATTATTTGAGATTACAGTTAAGCATCTGACATAACTGTTCCTTGACATACAATATAAACACAATAAAATCTGTTCATATATATAGATACTCAGTGACACTGTTCATCCTTGGTAGGCATGTTTTCATCATCATTCATTTTATGAAATACATTTCATTTGGCACCAAATCACACAGTGAGGAGAGAAAAGGAAGGCATTTTAGCATACATATTAATGCACTCAGCAACAAAGAAAAAGTATGCAAATCAACAACACAGTGCTATGTTTTCCAGGAGGCACATATCTTCAGTCATTTAAATCCATTAGAAGTACCCTAAACATAATGATTTCATCTCATGCCTCTGTAACTTATGATGGTTATAAGACACAGCAAAGATATATATTGTATATTCAAATAATTCCTACTACATTTACATTAAACATTAGATACTGTTTAGAATATATGACCTAGTTTTCAGACAGGTCAGCTTTCTACAATAGTCTCTATATGATACTGATACATCCACACTTCACAGTTTTAGTGCATTAACTCTGTATGACTAGACTTATAAGGTTAGGAATTGCAAGTGAGTAATATAAAAATTCTTATAAAATAATTATACACAAAGGAGTTTTGATTATAAAAGTTAACAAACTGTTAATTATAAATTCTAAATGATTTTTTTTCCATCTGTGAGTTCATCTTTAATGTTGCTATTTGAAAGAAATCTTTAATAGATACATCCAACACATTGTTTCTGTTATTTATACAGACTACATTCCTGTACTTTTCATTATTCCGTTCACAATAATCAGGCTTTTATCCCCACTCCTCCACTGAAACTGTTATCAGGTTCATAGCAACTTCACTAAGCCGGATCTGGTGACTAATTCTAAGCTCTCCATTTACTGGACTTTCAACTGTATTTGGCACTGTTTATATGTATGCATCCCTGGAGAAGGAAATGGCAACTCACTTCATTATACTTGCCTGAGAATCTATGGCAGAAGAGCCTGGCAGGCTGTAGTCCTTGGGGTTGCAAAAGGTCAGACACAACTGAGCAACTAAACAACAACATACACACGCATCACTTCTTTCTTCCTATAATTTACTTTACTTGGCCTATGGGGCACCATTATATTCCTTTCTCCCAATGCCGTCCCCTTTGCTAGTTCCTTTTCTTCCCTACCTATAAATTTCTGAGCTCCAAAGCTTGACTCTGATGTTTATTCTGCAGACCTAACCATTTCCCTGAACTAGAAACTCACTTATCAAACTGTCTGCCTCTCTTCAAAACTTTAATATGTAGTGGTGTCAAAAATGGATTTTATCCAAAATAGAACTTTTGATCTCTCCTTTCAAGCTGTAAAAGATAAGGTATCTGAAAACAAGGTCTTGTTAAATGTCATATATAAAGTACTGACAATGGAACCTGGAATACAGTATTCAAAGAATAAACACGAAAGCAAACAAAAACAAATGACAGAAAACAGAGACATGACCATTTAAGTGCAGTAACAGTCATGTTTTGAAATAGTGTGAAATCTCCACATATATGTTGCGGAGGCAGGGTTCAAAATAACAAAATGATTCGCAATTGTCTCAGAGAATTTTTCTAAAGATAAGATATACTTGAGTAAAAGATTCAGGAATTCATTGTGTAGAAGCTTACAGAATATTTGAATAAAAAACTATTTAAATAGGTTTTAAACTATTTAACTATTAAAACTATTTAAATAAGCTCAACATTAAAAAAACTAAGATCATGGCATCCAGTCCCATCACTAGATGGCAAATAGATGGAGAAACAATGGAAACAGTGAAAGAATTTATTTTCTTGGGCTCCAACACTGCTTCAGATTATGATTGCAGCCATGAAATTAAAAGACGCTTGCTCTTTGGAAGAAAAGCTATGACAAACCTAGACAGTGTATTAAAAAGCAGAGACATTACTTTGTTGACAAAGGTCCGTCTAGTCAAAGCTGTGGTTTTTCCAGTGGTCACATATGGATGTGAGAGTTGGACCATAAAGAACACTGAGCACTGAAGAAGTGATGCTTTTGAACTGTGGTGTTGGAGAAGACTCTTGAGAGTCCCTTGGACTGCAAGGAGATCTAACCAGTCCATTCTAAAGGAAATCAGTCCTGAATATTCATTGGAAGGACTGATGTTGAAGCTGAAGCTCCAATACTTTGGCCACCTGATGTGAGGAACTGACTCTTTAGAAAAGACCCTGATGCTAGTAAGGATTGAAGGCAGAAAGAGAAAGGGACGATAGAGAATGAGATGATTGGATGGCATCACCAACTCGATGGACATGAGTTTGAGAAAGCTCTGGGAGTTGGTGATGGACAGGAAAGCGTGGTGTTCTGCAGTACATGGGGTTGTGAGAGTTAAACATGACTGAGTGCGTGCTCAGTCACTTCAGTCGTGTCCAATTCTCTGTGACCCCATGAACCATGGCCTCTCAGGCTCCTCAGTCCATAAGATTCTCCAGGAAAGAATACTGGAGTGGGTTGCCAGTTCCTTCTCCAGTGATAAAGTATGAAATGAGTGAAGTGAGTGGAGTAAAGTCGTTCAGTCATGTCCGACTCTTTGTGACCCCATGGGCTGCAGCCTACCAGGCTCCTCTGTCCATGGGATTTTCCAGGCAAGAGTACTGGAGTGGGTTACCATTTCCTTCTCCAACTGAGTGACTGAATTGAATTTAAATTATATATCAGTATATATGTAAATAACTCCATAGAATTTAAGCTATATTGAAAGTTTATAAGGCCTTTGTGATAGAAACCTTTTAGATATTATTAATGATGACTATGAGCAGTATGGATTTCACTGCAGACACAATTCTTCTACCCACTTGAAGCATTCGAGGTAAGCAGCATCTCTTTCACAAGGCAGACTTTGCAAAGACCAATTCCAGAGTTCTTTTACACAAGCAATACAACCATGAGCTGATGACACAACCATCTTCCCTCACAAGATATGTATTCAGATAGGCTATTTCAAATTCTTATGATATATCTCTGTACTTATGGGACTGCCACTGTATCTCCTTATATACATTTCATCTACTTAACAGGATCATAGTAGAGTAAAATGGAAAACACACATATACATAACTCTGTGCTCAAGTCATGTCCAACTCTTTGTAATCCCATGCACTCTAGCCTGCCAGGCTCCTCTGTCCATTGGATTTCCCAGAAAAGAATAGCAGTCTGGGTTGTCATTTCCTACTCCAGACACATAACTATACATATGCACAATATTATGAAATGGTATCTAAAAAGTAAGATGCAGTTTAATCTAGATTTGATATTGGATCTCTTCCAATTTCATCAGGGATTTAATCAGATATGGTTGCTTTACTGTGAATATTCAGGAGAATGTTCTAATTTTCTGAGCTATTAAATGAGATGGGCAAATGCAGAAGAAAAATAACAAAAAAAGAAAGATGAAGAAAACTGCTTGTATCTTTACTCACCCCTGTAACAAACAAGGAAGCATCACTCATTTCGAAAATATTGCTCCTTGAAAACATTTTATGCTATTCCCCTTGTTAAGTTTATGGGAAATAATTGATTTCAAGCCCTTGGCCTGTGGATAAGAAACAGCTATTTCTAACTTCAATTTAGGCAGAAGCAGCTGCATCTAGTCTCTTAGGATGTACACAGCACCCTGGAATCCATGGTGGCAGCCAAGCATTGTGTTTTTCTGGTTATTACACTTTTTTTCTGATTTTTCATAAAGCTTAGGATACTAATTTCAGGATATAGAATGTTCAGCCCTTGCAGGTTTGAGGACAGTAGCCCTCCAACTGACAGTAATGTGTTCTCAAGTTTGAATACGTCTCTCTGCATCAGCATCTCCAGTAAATAATTTCTTGCCATCTGTTTTCCAACCACTGTGTGCATTTGATAGAGTGAGTGAAGCCGCAGGATTATTGCAATGACACACCGCACCTCTTTGTCATTTTCTTGGCAGTTTTCCATTATAAAATACCAAGCATATTTTGCACTTATTCTCCGAAACCATTTCAGTTTTGTAATTTTTGTCATCCTCAGCAAATTAATCCCACACATGCCTTTGTCTGTCATGTGAACCATGCAGAAATTTTGAATTATGTCACCTCTATAAATGGGAATCTTGGAAGAAGGATTAAACGCTAAGGGTGATCAGTCAGAGAAAGTGGCAACTCGTCTGGTTCAATGATTAAAGTCTGGACCTGAAAATAAGAATTACTAGGTTCTATTTGTGGCTTTGCTATCAATTTGCTGTGTGACTTTTAGCAAGAGTTTTTCACAAGGAATTAGTTTTCAGATATGGGCTTAAGCAAAAAATCATAGACCTTCAAAAGCTAAGAAATTGTTTCATTTCTTAGAAACATCATGCAGTTTATTAGTGTGACATTTAGAGAGTATGGCAAGTTTCAGGAAAATAAATGTTATATGTCAGTTCATCTGATAATCAAAACATTAGCTGAAGAAATTTGACTTAGTATGCTGCATTTTCTCATACAGAGAGTTCAAATAAGGCAAGCTGACTGTTAATTTCAGTTTAGACATTGTTGTGTACAGGAAGAATCTACAAGGAACTTTCATAAATTATTTGGAAAATTTATTTCATAAATTATTTGGAAAATTGAATGATACTATAAAATCAAATTGAGATCTCATATAAAAACTGATAATTTCAATATTAGACCAGATTTTTTTCACTAATTCTATTTTTTTATGTTCCTGTTCAGACCATGTTCAGACCACTTTGTTCTTCCTCTTGCTAAGACTTCACTGTCATTTATGTCCCAGCCCAGAGTAACTCTGCCTCTAAATTCGTATAATAAAATTTCCCAGATGCTTTGTTTATGATTGCTAGTGTTTGTGTGGTCGGTCTTTAAATCTTTTCTTTAAATTTTAATTATTTAAGCCTTTCAAACTGCAAAAGCCTTACTCTTTTGAATCAAACTAGGCCACACAAATATCTACAAAATGGCAAGTCTGCAGGTCTTTTTTCATTATTCAACCCCACATGCATCTGTCTATCTTTTTCTCTATGTATAAGAAACAGGTGTGTGTATAAGCAAAAACTTCTTTTTTCACAAAAATGAGATTATAAGATGCATTTTTTGGCATTTTTCCTTTTTATTTTTAGTAAATTAATAGTAAACTTTTTTAAGGTGTAGTATTCTGGATTTTCTAGGGGAACAGACCTAGAAGGAGTGTGTGTGTGTGTGTGTGTGTGTGTGTGTGTGTGTGTGGAGAAAGAGAACAAGAGGTTCATTTTAAGGACTCCCATGACTGTGGAGGTTGGCGAGGTTGGCCAACCAGCTGGAGACCCAGGGAGGAGTTGCAGTTGAGTCTGAAAACAGTCTGCTGGCAAAATTCTTTCTCCAGGGAAGTCTATCTTCCTCCTATTAAGGTCTTCAATTGATGAGATAAAGCTTACCCACTTTATGGAGAGCAGTCTGGTAATCTGCTTAACTCAAAGTCTACAAATTTAAATGTTAATCTCATCTAAAAAGTACCTTCACAGAAATATTTAGAATAACATTTGTCCAAATGTCTGGGTACCATTGCCTAGCCAAGTTGACCCATAAAATTAGCCGTCACATAGTTTGCACTATCGGAGAAGGCAATGGCACCCCACTCCAGTACTCTTGCCTGGAAAATCCCATGGATTGAGGAGCCTGGTGGGCTGCAGTCCATGGGGTCACAAAGAGTTGAACACGACTGAGCGACTTCACTTTCACTTTTCACTTTCATGCATTGGAGAAGGAAATGGCAACCCACTCCAGTGTTCTTGCCTGGAGAATCCCAGCCATGGGGGAGCCTGATGGGCTGCCGTCTATGGGGTCACACAGAGTCGGACGTGACTGAAGCAACTTAGCAGCAGCAGTTTCTACTATGTTCCAATTAGTGCTAGTACTTTGTATGAACTATTTCATTTAATGATCAAAACAACCCTATGACTTAAGTATTATTATCTCCATTTCATTTACTAAGAAGGAAACCAAGGCACAGAGAAACTAAAACTTTGCCCAGTGATTGAGCCAGTACATGGGATATAAAACTAAGACTCTGTGGCTCCAGAACCCATGATTTTAATTACAATACACTGTTGCTTCCACGTATATTAGCCTGGACATCTTTGTATTACAATAAATGCAGAACCCATTCATTCTTCTTAACGGGACTTCATATTCCAAACCGTGGAAGTTGATTGAGGTGATTTTTGTTGATTGAAGTCATTGAAGTTGATTGAAGTCATTTTCTCCCATGCTTTAGTTTAATTTTCTATAGAATGAGGAAATTAATAATATCTACCAAAAACTTGATATGATTAATAAAATGACAGTACATGTGAATTACAAACGCAAACCTGGTAAGTAAAACACATTAACAATTTTGTTTTATTAAAACATAGGCAAACATCCTCCTTTGATCATTTTTATTATAATCAGCTGCTTACCATGACAAGTATACTGAACTAACCATTTCTGTGTATTTGTTGGTAGTTTCCTCTTAAATAGACAAGGGCAATTTGCCATTTTGAAGTATGCAATTTAATCATTTCTTAGAATAGCCACAAGTTTGTACAGTTTTCATGCTTGTGTGCTCAGTCATGTCTGACTCTTGGTGACCCCACAGACTGTAGACCACCAGGCTCCTCTGTCCATGAAATTTTTCAGGCAAAAATACTGCAATGGGTTGCCATTTCCTCCTCTAGGGGATCTTCCAGACCCAGGGATTGAGCCACAGTCTCTTGAGTGACCTGCATTGGCAGGTAGATTCTTTACCACAGAGGTACCTGTACTCAGTGGTTGGACAGTTATCTCCACTATCTAATTCTAGGATATTTATCACCCCCTTACTGGCCAAAAATCCATATCCATTAGCAGTCATTGCACATTTCTCCTCTCAAAGGATCTGGTGACATCTAATCTACTTTCTGTCTCTATAGATTCAGATTTGCTTTACTAGACATTTCATGGAAATGAAATCATACAATACTTTGTGTCTGGCTTCTTTAGCTTCATATGTTTACAAGCTTCTCCCGTGTTGTAGCACAAATAAGTACTCCATTCCTTGAACGCAGTTGCCAATGTACTCTCTGGATCCAGCGTCTATTGGGCAGTACTCTCACTTCATGTGGGGGCAAAAATACTGAGTCTGGAAACAGTAAACAGTCATCACTCATACTCACTGGCTGTGTTGGTCTTCTCTGCCTCAAACATGGTGGTGGTTGTTGTTCAGTCACTAAGTCCCGTCTGACTTTTTGCAACCCCCTGAACTATGGCATGTCAGGCTCCTCATCCTACAGTATGTCCTGGAGTTTGCTCAGATTCATGTCCATTGAGTCACTGATGCTCTCTAACCATCTCATCCTCCACTGCCCCCTTCTCCTTTTGCCTTCAATCTTTCCCAACATCAGGGCATTTTCCAATGAGTTGGCTCTTTATATTAGTTGACCAAAGTATTGGAGCTTCAGCTTCAGCATCAGCCCTTCCACTGAATATTCAGAGTTGATTTCCTTGAGTGAGGATTGACTGGTTTTATCTCCTTGCCATCCAAGGGACTCTCAAGGGTCTTCTCCAACATCATAATTCAAAAGAATCCATTTTTCTGCACTTAGTCCAGCTCTCGTATCCATACATGACTGCTGGAAAAACCATAGCTTTGACTATATGGACATTTGTCTTTTTAATATACTGTCTAGGCAGATAAAACCTTAGGAAGTACTTGCCTTCTAAGGACCTATTCAATTCTCCTTCTGCTCTGATTCTATTGATACTTTTCCTTTTGAGGTTAGTACTCAAAAGGTAAGGCTACCTTTTGGAGAGGTAAGGCTGCTGCTGCTGCTGCTGCTGCTGCTAAGTTGCGTCAGTCATGCCCAACTCTGTGGGACCCCATAGACGGAAGCCCACCAGGCTGTCCCGTCCCTGGGATTCTCCAGGCAGGAACACTGGAGTGGGTTGCCATTTCCTTCTCCAATGCATGAAAATGAAAGTGAAGTCGCTCAGTTGTGTCCAACTCTTAGCCACCCCATGGACTGCAGCCTACCAGGCTCCTCCATCCATGGGACTCTCCAGGCAAGAGTATTGGAGTGGGGTGCCATTGGCTAGTCTCTATTATTTGGCAAATCAAGGAAGAAAAAGTGGGATGTCATGTTAGTCTGAAGTCCCTGATTCACTCTCAAATTCATTTTAGCAGGGAAATTTTCAAAATATGGAATGAACATTCCATAAAACCCTGTCTCTCTCCTGGTCAATCTATTTTGACAACAAATCCATGCAAATTAGGAAAGAAATAAAGCATCAAACAAAAAAATGTGGGAAGTTTTAATTACCCGTGTTTCTGTTTTCCTTTACTATGCTAAATGATCACATACATTATTAAATTAGATAAATTACAATGGAGTTCTTCGTTCAGCATTATTTTGCATAAACAATAATAAAGAGTTTAACAATATAAAATCTGTTCTAAAAATTAACTGTACTCTTTTAAAATGTGTATCTAAGGACTGTAGTTACTTTGGCAAAAATTAAATAGAAATCTGTGCCAACAGCTTTAATTGGCCCTTTTTGGATGTGGCTTTCTCCAGACTGAAGTATGAAATGGTTGATCCCAGAGAAAAGTCATAATTCCACAGTTTAATAATGAGGCTAATGAATTATGTATTATTAGGTATGTTCAAGAAGGTGATTGCTATTTACTGTTTTCTGTGTTAAAGAATTATTTTAAGAAGGAAGGCCTGAGAAAAGTTTTCAGCTGCTTCATTTGCCATTCCCTCCTTCTCAGAGACTTGATTTGCAATCAACAGTTATGTAAATTTTTTTATCAGATTAGACTTTCAGAACTGGATTTCCCTTAATATATGCAACTGCTACCTCAGTGAAACTGACAAAATGTCAGAGAGAGGGACAAGGTTCAGTAGTTAGCAAAACGGTAGGAGTCTAAAAGCAATCCAAATTGAGAAAGCTTTTCTTTTTCCTAAGGTTGTAATTTCCTAAAGGACAAGCAGAAAAGAAAACTCCTATGGACCATTTGATTTACATATCACATAATTTAAACATTCCTGATAGCTAACAGTTTGTGTTTTATTAAATAATGATGACAATTTTAGCTATACTTTATGTTAAAATGAAATAGAATACCATTTCCAGTTCATTTGGTTTGGGTATTATAAGAAGTCTCTAATCTTTTCTTTAGTTTAAAGACTCCTTTTATAGGTCTTTATAATTTTAATTCATAACACATAGTTTAGAGAAGTGACAGTATATATGCGATTGATGTTAAGATTTTTATTGTGCTAAATTTCTAATATACTACATTTATCTATTCAGTATCAAGTTAGTAGAACCTGGAATGTATACATGCTGTTATAAAATGTTTATCAATATTGAAGTTCTATAAGCCAGATTGCCTTGTATAAAGTATTGTGTGTGTTAGTCACTTGGTCGTGTCCAACTCTTTGAGACCCCATGGGCTTAGCCTGCCAGGTTTCTCTGTCCATGGGATTCTCCTGGCAAGAATACTGGAGTTGGTTGCCATTTCCTTCTCCAGAGGATCTTCCTGACCCAGGAATCGAATCCAGGTCTCCTGAATTGCAGCCAGGTTTTTTACCGTCTAAGCCACTAGTATTGTATGTATGTTTAATTATAATATATGTCCAAAATAGTAAGTGAATGTGCTATTTAAGTAAACTCTTTTCCCATGTTAAGGAATGTTTCATATTTGAGAGGGTATTACCTTGATCAAATTCATTTGCACTACAAAATTCAAGTTACTCCTTCTAAATTCATCTTTTTTTTTTTTTCCTTTAAGGATTCATAATTAAGAGTAAAATGTATAGAGAGAAAAAAAATTATTTAATCTGTGATCACTGGCACTTGTATCTCCAACGTATATTGAATGGGTCTTAAAGTCACTATTTTTTCTTATGGAAAACTTGAAATATTTTAGATTTGTCTTTTAATGATTTCTGTCCTATCTAGTTTCCTGCTTCCTACTCTGTGATAGTATGTTGCAAATATTTTCCAAAATATTAGCAATTTGCACTGCTTTCCCTTATAAGTGTTTTAATCATTTATACTCCAAATACAAAATATACACTAAATGGGCAAAATTTTAAATATAACTTTCTCACCAAAGCTTTAGGGAATAAATTCTTTAACACAAAGGAATTAGTTACATGTCAAGATTTCTTTCATCTACAGATTTTGTGGAAAAGAAGAAATATATTGGACAGAAAAAAGCCTGTCTAGATACAACTTATAATTATACATAATCAAATTATTAACAATAGTTTATTTTAATTAGACACTGCTAAGTTGCTGCTAAGTCGCTTCAGTCGTGTCCGAATCTGTGCGACCCCAGAGACGGCAGCCCACCAGGCTCCCCCGTCCCTGGGATTCTCCAGGCAAGAACACTGGAGTGGGTTGCCATTTCCTTCTCCAATGCATGAAAGTGAAAAGTGAAAGTGAAGTCGCTCAGTCGTGTCCGACTCTTTGCTACCCCATAAACTGCATCTTACCAGCATACTTTTATTCTTTATAAGCATTTACACATATCTCAATTAATGTTCACAATTCAATGTGAATTTTATTATTTTCTTATGTATTATATTATTATTAGTTTCCATTTAGTGATGAGAAAATAGAATACTGAAAAGCTGTATCAGAATGGCTGTTCACTTTGTTGTACAACAGAAACTAACACGACGTTGTAAGACTATACCCCAATTTAAGAAGAAGAAGAAAAAAAAAAAACAGCTGAAGGGATAAAAAAGACAAACAGAAAAAGACTACAATTTCTGTTACTTCCTGAGCCTAATAGCTGTAATTCTTCTGCTTTACCATTTTGTTTTACCACATTGCTATGTCATGATATTCCACTTCAGAAAATATGAATTTGTCCTAACCGCATTATGTGGATAATAAGTTTTTACTTAAACAGTATTTACATGTCCAGATCCCATATGAATAGGGTTTAAAATAGATTCTTTATGCTCTTGCTCCATATCAACAAACCCCAAGTACTTACTGTCTCCAAAATATTGGAGTTGCCGTAAGAGCATATTGATCCAATAACATAACATTTAGATGATATATTTCAAAGAATACAGATAAGTGGTGCCCATGAAACTCTGGCCTTCTGTGTTTTTCACTCTTTTCCAAAAATTACATGTCATGAGAATAACAATATTTCATAATTTTTATAATCTGGCTTGGCTTGCAAAATAACAATCCAATTGATCTGTTGCCATGACCCCAATCATTTTAATCACTTTATTCAAAGTTTCTTTTCACAATATCTCTGGGTTATTGGTGACTTTGAATATTTAATAAAGTTAATTTACATACTGTTCTTATAGAGAGAACAATGATGCAATATATTTTCACAGAGTGATAGTCATTTCTTTTTTTTGTTTTGTATTCTAGCAAAAATAAGATTTTCAAAAAGATCATTGATAATATAATTATTCATCATAAACTTACTTTAGCACTGAAGTTATTTACATACAGAGCTAAAATTTTAGAGATTTTACCAATGATAGACAGGTTTGTAGATAAACAGCAAACGCAATACCTTAATGTCCTTAATGTCAAACAATAAAAATTGGTAGGAGAGAACAAGTCAGTACGTGAAAAAGGTAAGAAAAATTGTATTTAATAGAGTAGAGTACCAACTCCCCCTTAAGTACCAACCCCTGCATGAAGAATATAGCTTTTCCATCTTAAGCATCCTTTCACTAATTAGTTTAAACACATTCCTTGTGTTCCCATATTGTGCTACTACACTTTATGTCCGTAATTGACACTCTCTTCTGTTGCATGGTAAATTGGATATTGCTAATATCTATAAATACATCCCCTACAATATTGATAACCTTAAGGAAAACAGAGTTTATAAGTCCTGAATTTGCAGTAGGTTTTCTAGTCCCAGTACATACCTACATATACCTTTGGTATTGCTCTTGAGAAAATGGTAGCAGTAACCTCAGTTCTCCAGAAAAAAGAATCCAAATACCATATAGCAATTATTTAATAATCTTTGTAAAAAAAAAATATCGTGCACATCCAACTATACAAAGTGTCATGAGATTGAGACATGAATTTTGGCAGCAGAACTAAAAAGCGTCTTGATGAAAGTGAAAGAGGAGAGTGAAAAAGTTGGCTTAAAGCTCAACATTCAGAAAACTAAGATCATGGCATCTGGTCCCATCACTTCCTGGCAGAGAGATGGGGAAACAGTGGAAACAGTGGCAGACTTTATGTTGGGGGACTCCAAAATCATTGCAGATGGTGACTGCAGCCATGAAATTAAAAGACACTGACTCCTGGGAAGGAAAGTTATGACCAACCTAGATAGCATATTCAAAAGCAGGGACATTACTTTGCCAGCAAAAGTCTATCTAGTCAAGGCTATGGTTTTTCCACTGCTGGGTGTTCTTTGGAAGGACTGATGCTAAAGCTGAAACTCCAATACTTTGGCCACCTCATGCAAAGAGTTGACTCATTGGAAAAGACTCTGATGCTGGGAGGGATTGGGGGAAGGAGAAGAAGGGGACGACAGAGGATGAGATGGCTGGATGGCATCACTGACTCGATGGACATGAGTTTGAGTGAACTCCGGGAGTTGGTGATGGACAGGAAGGCCTGGTGTGCTGCAATTCATGGGGTCGCAAAGAGTTGGACATGACTGAGTGACTGAACTGAACTGAACTGAAACATTGAGGACACAAAGCATATTAACAATTGTAAAATAGTAATTGAAAGTATATACTCCAGAGTGAAAGCAAGAGAAACATTAGAAATGAGGAAGAGAATATGAAACCTACATTATGTGATAAAATCCCTCACAATGAAGAAACACTCCAACTAACTTGCCAAGAGTGCCTTCACTGAGAAATACTATTTTCAGAACATTTAGTGTTTAGTGCTGAATGTTTACTGTTAGGTCAATGACAGTAGAAAGTTAATATCTGTTGTGTTTTGATTTTATAAAAGTCTCCTGATACTGTCTGAAAGGATATTCCTGTTTTAATAATATTCCTAATTGCCAATATCTGTTGATTCATCAAAAAAGCAGGAGAGTTTCAGAAAAACATCTACATCTGCTTTATTGACTATGCTAAAGCCTTTGACTATGTGGATCACAACAAACTGGAAAATTCTTAAAGAGTTCGGAATACCAGACCACCTGACCTACCTCTTGAGAAATCTGTATACAGATCAGGAAGCAACAGTTAGAACTGGACATTGAACAACAGACTAGTTCCAAATCGGGAAAGGAGTACATCAAGGCTGTATATTGTTACCGTGCTTATTTAACTTATATGCAGAGTACATCATGAGAAATGCTGGGCTGGATGAAACACAAGCTGGAATCAAGATTGCATGAAGGAATATTAATAACCTCAGATATGCAGATGACACCACCCTTATGACAGAAAGTGAAGAAGAACTAAGAGCCGCTTGATGAAAGTGATAGCGGAGAGTGAAAAAGTTGGCTTAAAACTCAACATTCAGAAAACAAAGATCATGGCATTTGGTCCCATCACTTCATGGCAAATAGATGGGGGAACAATGGAAACAGTGAGAGACTTTATTTTGGGGGGGGCTCTAAAATCACTGCAGATGGTGATTGCAGCCATAAAATTAAAAGATGCTTACTCCCTGGGAAGAAAGTTATGACCAACCTAGACAGCATATTAAAAAGCAGAGACATTACTTTACCAACAAAGGTCCATCTAGTCAAGGCTATATTTTTTCCAGTAGTCATGCATGGGTTGAGAGTTGGACTGTAAAGAAAGCTGAGCTTTTGAATTGATGCTTTTGAGCTGTGGTGTTGGAGAAGGCTCTTGAGAATCCCTTGGACTGCAAGGAGATACAACCAGTCTATCCTAAAGGAAATCAGTCCCATCATTGGAAGGACTGATGCTGAAGTGGAAATGTCAATACTTTGGCCACCTGATGGGAAGAACTGACTCATTGGAAAAGACCCTGATGCTGGACAAGATTGAAGGCAGAAGGAGAAGAGGAAACAGAAGATGAGCTTGTTGGATGGCATCACTGACTCAATGGACATGAATTTGAGTAAACTCCAGAAATTGGCGATGGACAGGGAGGCCTGGCATGCTGTGGTCCATGGGGTTGCAAAGAGTCAGATACTACTGAACAACTGAACTGAACTGAACTGTATTGTTTTGAAGAATGAACACTTGAGAAGGCTTTTGAATATAGAAGACCATGCAATTAAGTTAGAAAAAAGAATATAATTCTAATAATTTTGTACCTCCTTGACAAGTATCATACAACAAACTACATCATTTCCAAGAGTCCTTCCAAATAAGACTCGTTCTAAGAAATGAATTGGGTCTTATGAAAAATAAATTAAAAAACCAGTACTTTTCTGATGTTCTGTGTTTCACAGAAGAGTTTATATCCCCAAAGCTTTTGTATAATAATGTTCTTTGTAATTCTCAAAAATAGTAATAATTACATAGTATTTCTCAGTATTATGGAAGTGCTTTTCTGCAAAAGGTATATTCAGAAATGGGGCTATAAAGGATGCTTCTACCCACATAGATAAAAGTCACATCTTCAACCCATTGGTTAGAAAATCAGGCTTGATATGATTTTCCTTTTAATTTTTGCCCTGTAAGCATTGCCAGTAAAGAGTGAGTTTAATTATCCATATGCAGTTAAGCACTTAAGGGATTAATTAATTAGTTGGCATTTGTAACACTCTTCAAGATGAAAATCACTGTTTAAGAATGATCATTATTAATATGAACAGATGCAAGGGATGAAAGCATCATTTACGCATGCATATGGCACACCCATCAACTCTTAGGTTACATTTAACTATGAAGATGGATAAATATGCTGTTGGCTTTATCATGAATGTAAAACATGTTAGAGTCCTATTCAGAGACATGATTGCTCTTTGAGCCAACATGAACACCCATTTCCAAATATTAACCCAATAAGTCTTCAAAAAAATTTTGCCAAATTTATATTCAGTAATATCTATTGCCAATTATGCAATGAAGCTTTTATGAAAGCATATTTAAATGACTTGAGTAAATTTTGCCATAATTTTCAAAAGATAACTATCTTTTGTTGTCTTCCAATAATAATGAAAAGTAAAACTATAAAATTAACTATCAAATAATACTTCCTTAAAAGAAATAGGAATAGAAGTTGTCACTCTTTTCTATAACAATTAATAGTACATAATACATCATACTGATAAATTATCATTTAACTTAAATTTTGTAATGTTAAATTTTAATATTTACTATATTTTTATAACTTTATCCCCTTTATTTTTTTCAGTTAAAAGGTTTAATGGAAGGAAAAACTTGTATCTTCATTTCTTTAGCTTGCTGATTTAATAAAATATGGATATTTTTGTTCTACGTTGATGTAAAGTCAAAACTCATTCATGGCAATAAAATCCACATATGCTTTTGACTAATACTTTCATTTTAACCTCAGAGAGCACATTGAAACTTGCAATTTGATAAGTGATGTCCCCACACAATATCATAGCAAGTAATAAAGACATAATATGGCACTTACAGAGCCATTTATATCAACTTCTTAAATGACAGAAACCAGTTATCTTAGCTCTGCAGGCTATCAATCCAAATATATAATACAAAGATGTGTTTTTGTTTAGCGCATTTTTGATGCTTGGTAAAGCTTTATACTGGTATTTTTCATTAAAACAGTATGTAGATTGCTGTAGTTAAAAGAAAATGGGGTTTCAATTTACAGCCTCTGTTTTCATGAACTTATAATATGAGCCTGAACACTATTCAAAATAAAGCTTTAAGTACTTATTTTCAGGATTGCATTTAACATTAAATTAACACAGAATGCAAGACTTAGGCATGCAAACCATAATGCAAAGAAGGCTGCAAAATTTTGATAGTCTAAATGAAAATAATTTTCTGAATACATTTAGGGTCTCAGTATAACAGATTTTCTTCTCTTAAAACAGTTCCATCGAGATTTATATACTTTAACTACAACTCTATTAAGGTTTGCAGAAATGATGAATAAATCCCATTGTAAGAAACTAAAACATCCTATTGCTCTTTCTTGGAGATCTTTAAACTTAATGGAGGCATATAATCCATTCAAGTATAGTATACTTTATCTTTTCACCATTTGTTTTTTGTCTTTACTTGTGACAATGGTAATGATCTTATCTTTCACCTAGTCACAGAATACTTCCTTGATGTTTTCTTAGAAAACAAGTAGTCATTAGAGGGAAAGTTTTTTGTAGTTTTAACTAAATAAAAATCTATGCTAAAAATATCCAGAATTTAAAAACTCACCTTTTCTTGCTACAAATCACTCGATTTCTAGGTATCTTTCCAAAATTGTTCCTAAGCAGTCTCATTGACAATTTTGAAAGATTAGATATTGAATTCTGGGAAAGAACTCTTCACATAATTGAAGGCAGGTTTAAAATTAGCCTTCAGAGGTCCTCTTAGCCCAGGTGTTCAGTGTTGAAATCAAGGCTTTAGAAGTGGAACAGTTATTAGCAATGACAAGACTAGAACTGTAGATGATTGAAGTGGAGTAGAAGGCAATGCAATTGAACATATAGAGGACAGAGATATTTAAATCAAAAATGAAAATAAGACTCTTACAGCACAGCAACAAAAAACAGTGAGCCAGCTGTTAAAATCTTTAATTTCCTAAGAATAATAACCAGGAAAGTAGAAGTTGAAGAAGACTCTGGAACAATAAAGTGCACCTCAAAGTTGCTGGATTTTTCAGGGAGAAGGATAAAAGAGTCATGTACAAGTGATAATGAAAAGTTAAGCAAGAGCCTAGTTCACCTCTTCAGCATATATATAGTAAGAGGAACAAAACAATACCTTTATCTGACATTTAGGCTCTAATTTTTACACTGAATTTCAACAAGTTCTGAAGAGAAGATGAATGCTTAATGGATTTTTGTAAGGATTTTTAGTTCAAGTGAATGTTGATGAAAAGTTACTATTGACAGGATGAGGAAGTGTTGGGCACTTTCTTAGGCTAGAGCTCACCAATCACACCTTCCTTTTTGGGTCTGCTTTTTCAGCTAGCCTACACTGCTAAGATCCAGACTGTTGAGGACACGATGATAGGAAGTGTTGGGGACCCTTCAATTCTGCTATGGTCCATGTAGAAAACAAGAACATTTTAAGTAGAGTCATTTAGTGAACCTCAGTGATCTGGAATTATTAGTTGATGTGCTTCATGTGGCTTAATTTTTTTATTGAACATCATGAAAACCAGATTCACTATTTGAATGTGAAAATGTCTTGCCCTTTAGTTTGGGAAATCATCTTACACCATCCTCTGATAACTTCTGTTCCCCTTCTCCTAGTTTTCTCCTTCTAGAACTTTAGGGGCTGAACATAGATTGATGGCCTAAATTTGTCTTCCTTCTTACTTTTTCCCTTCTCTGTCTTTTCATTCTACTCACTGAAAAAAAATCCTCAAGTTTATCTTCAAATGAATTTTCTACTATGGTTATTATATTTTTTACTTCCAAGTATATTTCTTCTTTATGGAATGTCCCATTTTTAAAGCATCGTGTGCTTATTTTATGGATTTAATAAACTTTCTGATATTTCTGAGGATATTAGCCATATTGATTTGTCTTCTTCCAGTTTCTCTTTATTGCCTGTGTTTGCCAAGTTGCTTTTTCAAGTTTCTTGGTTTTGCTTTCTCTCGTTCACACAAAAATTTTTCCTCAAACCTCTGTAATCACAGTTATCTGTTCTTAGTTGAGAATAAGACTTTAAAGAGAGCTATGTATCTCTATGTATTTCTATTTTTAAGTGAAAAAATTGGATAAAACTGTATCCATTTTAGGAGAATAGCCACCATACATCATAACAGGTATTGTCTGTGGGCCTATGTATTGTATTCAGAGAATATCCTATTCTACAGAGTGAAAAGATAGAAGGATTATGTCACTGTGCTTTTTGTCTTAGAACTAACCTATATAATGAGCTTGAAGATCTTATTGTTAATGTTTTGCTAATTGCCTTTGTTTTCAGTATAAGACCTCTGCCTGCTTTTACTATGCTTGTATACTTGAAGATCCTTAATTTTGTCCCATAGAATAAATTTCCTACTTATTTCTTGGTGAGCTCTATAATAACTATCTGGTTAAGTGCTATCTCTGATATGAGGAGGGCATTTTGGTCTCAAACCTCCTCTTATTTGATGATTAGTATTCTTAAGATTTTAGCCCCATACCTTACTCTAATCTTCAGAAATGGTCTTGAGACAATTCTGGATCTGTCCATGGTGCTGAAAAATAAGTGCCCGCATGCGATAGAAAGCCAAATTTCACCTTTCAGTTTAAAGATAATATCTAAACACCTATCCATCCATTTTCCATCCTCTTAGTTTGTTTATATAATGCCACTTGCGTCTTATGTCTCCTGCTTTTCTTGATATTCTTATTCCCTTATGACCAATTTAATAATACTTCCAGAAGTACCAAAAATAAATGTCTTCACACAATATGATATGCTTAGTGTACAAATCATATGTTATTCTTCTGATTATTTTTACTAATTTCTTGACTTTTTAAAACATTTTAGGCTAAAAAGTTGGCAACATGTTCTAGTCACCAAATTCTTTTAGGTAAAGCTGAATTCAAGTAAAATAAAAATTGAAGTTAATATTACAACTGCATGTAATTTCTCCTGAATGCATATCACAATTGAACTAAGCATAGTTATTGACATTTAAGGCTAACACTGATGTGGAAAACATAAGTGAAAACTATGTTAGAACAAGCTTATGCCAAACATTTTTTTCACAAAAATAGATATAATATTTATCATTCTATATATTTCAAGGAAACTGTGAAAACAGAACACTCTCATTTTAGACTTCTTATGTGCAGATGCAGAATAAGATTTTTATGTAAATTTTATAAGTGTTAGATGCAACTTGTTCTTTATGAGGGTCTGCATCTGCTGCTGTATCATAGTGGAAAATATTCTTATGTAGAAGTCCTGTAACCTACATTAAAGTCCCTCTGGTTCACTTTAGACCACAATTTACAAGAAACTTGTAGGACCTATTCAAAATCTTAGGCAATGAAAGTAGACTAGAGGTTATGATTTTTTAATATACTGTTACAATTTTCTCTGGCCTTGTAAAAGAAAGCTACAAACATCTGCTAAAATCTAGCCATATTATCCCCATACATTTGAGAAATTCTGCAATATTATGCTATACAGTAGCCAGACAATAACAATAAATCAATTGCTCACTAAAACAGCTACAATGAAAATGTCATTTTGCCTCTAAGAAGATGTTGCAAAAAAGAATTATCCCATGAAATATATTTTCTTAACATAAACAAAAAGAGAATTAAATTTTCTTTAAAAATATTTAATGTGGTTGAAAAAAAAGAACATGCACTTAGAAGTAACTTGTCTAATCAAGTTATTATATAATATATAATAAAATTGTAAAACAGTATTGTTCTCTATTTAAAAATAGGGAAACTTCATTATGGGAAGAGTTTAAGAAACTTTTCACTTCACTTTAAATTAGTATAAATTTTTCTATGAAATAATTTATTCTAAGGATGCAAAACACTGTAAGACCATTTAAGTTAAATTTACAGGTAAAGGTAGGTTTTCCATTTAAGAAATAATTCTCCTAGAATACATTAGAAACTTAGAAAGCTCATGGTTTATAAAGAAAGAATTTCATTCAGAGGTGCCCCAGTTTAATCATTTGATTACATGTCCTACATATGTATTTTGATGTTTATTTGGGAAATTTTAATTAAAGTTTTGGGAAAGCTGTTTTTACTTCACTCAGAAACACTTCTACTATATGCCTACCCTGTGAACACTGAGCTAGATTCTATGAATTCTAATGAACAATTTAAGCACAAAGATTACACCTTTCAAAGGTTTACAGTGAAGCTGAGTGCATCATACATTCCACCATACGTTCTACCACATCCCTTCCAAACTGGCAAGGAAACCAAATAAAAATGAGAAACAACTCATGATATACGTGTCCCATATTTGAGGTCCCATATCATGAGACTGGAGCTATGTTAAAACAATGCATAAAACCCTACTCCAGATGTGTGTTTAATAGCAAAACATTTATGCAAAGAGCAAGTCAACAGAGAATTCACAGAAAATATTTCATCTAAGGACTGTTATTCACACGAGGGAATTTATCCTCTATATGATTTAGTTTATGTAAGTATGATTGACCTATGAACAATATGGCTGTGAACTGCTTAGGTTTACTTATACACAGATTTTTTTTTTTTTTTTCAGTAAATATATGGTACAGTACCACACTATCCAGCCGCTGGTTGAATGTGGATGCAGAACCTTTGATGTGTAGGTCCATTATATGAAGTGAGACCTGGATTTTCAAGTGTGTGCCAGTCAACACCTCTAACCCCCACCTTATTCAAGGGTCAACAATACTTTAATTTAGAAAGAAAGTACTGTAAGGTTTCACCTTAGAAAACCTTGTTCTATCAGTTGAGATTCAAAGAGTACATTTAGAAATGTATTATAACTATATTTTTGGTAGTGTTCATTTTGTAATGTATACAAATATTAAATTGTTATGTTCTATACCTGATACTAATACAGTGTTATATATCAATTATACCACAGTGAAAAAGAATGCAAAAGATAAATAAAAAATAAATTAGTATTATGGGAAAAAACAGGCTCTACTTTCTCCTGGTAAACTTTTCCTGTTTTGATCAATTTTTCTCTTATGTTTCTGGTTTCTTGGAGTGATAGAGTAGTTCTATCTCATTTTTATGGTATTACAGTAATAGTTTTTTCTAAAATATATAAAAATATATTTTAAATATTTTTCCTTAATTGGGGAAGCAATCATATGCATAACCTCTTACCATCTTACAAAACTGGAGCTCTAACAAATTCATTTTCCTGGGCTGTTCTCTTACATTTTGTTATAGTATCTAGGGCTTCCCAGGTGGTGCTAGCAATAAAGAATCTGCTAGCCAAAGCAGGAGACTCAAGAGATGAGACTTCAGTCCTTGGGTTGGGAAGATCCCCTGGAGAAGGGAATGGCAATCCACTCCAGAATTCTCACCTGTAAAATCCCATGTACAGAAGATCCTGGCAGGCTAGAGTCCACAGGGTCGCAAAAAATCGGACACGACTGAGTGAGCATGCACCCATAGAATTCCAACTCCCCACTGTCAGAAATTTAGTTTGTTTTGCCTCAAATTCAGGAGTTTCTATTTAATCTTTTAAAATTTCATAGCCATATTATCAGCAACTATCTAAATTAAATTAGAATTTTTACTGGGTACATCTTTCGCCACTGATTTTCATCTCCAAGGCATTCTCGTTAAATTCTTTCTTTGTTTGTTTTGCTGAAGCATTACTTTTAACAAGTAGCATATTACTATTATTTTGTATTCATGTTTGCTATAGAATTCTATGATCAAATCCTTTCATTAATTGTAGACTTTGCTCCAGGCCTCTTCGACATCCAGTTTAACAACTCAATTTGTTTGAAGTGTTCTGTTCCCTCCCTGACATTTTCTCTGTACTTTTTAATTAAAAAAATACATACTAATATAACTAAGAATCAAAATGAATGTGGGTAAGATAATAATAGCAAATACTTAGAAGGTGATTCTAAAACTTTTTGCCAAATATCGTTCTAAAACTTTTACATTGCATTAACTCTAGTAATCTCAATAATAGCATAATAAAGTAAGTTTGAATTTTACAAACATTTGCAGGGAAGATGCTACACAAGAGAACTTTTTATTTCCCTAAGGACACATGCCAGATATTGAAGAAATCAAAACATAAGCATCGAGTTCTAGTCTGTGGAGTCTTTTTAAGCATAAGTGATATTAGTTTGTAATAAGCAGTTTAGAATTTCCTTGCAAATGACTGTGTAGGATCTCCTGTGACTGGGATGACAAGGCAAGATTTAATAAGAAGATAATTCTTTATTTGAAAACATAAGTAGAAATGGATTTAAGAATATAGTCCATGAATCAATAAAGATAAATACACTGATGCAGTAGAGTGATGTTTATACTTTACTGTGTTAGAAATCACCTGAAATTATTGTTAAAAAATACAAATCCTGAGCTCTTGAATTTTGTTGTGTTTTGATCTAAGAAGATCGTAGGTATACCACGGAATTCTCATTTTTAACAAGTTCTCTAGATTATTTAGATGCTCGCAGTCTATGCAGGATACTATGGGAAACAATATATACGCTAATATTTTGAACTCAAATTAAATTCTTATTCCAAGGAAATGAAGTAGAGGGGGTCAGGGAATACATAACACAATTTATCACACTGACAATTTACATCTACATCTACATAGAAAATAATGCTAGATGTAATGGAAATTAGCTCCTGTTTCATAGAATTTTGTAATTTATTTGACTGTTTACACAATAATATCTATGAATCACCATGTATTTAGTATATAATATTATCTTACCAAATCTATTTGTTCTCACTTTTAACCCAGTTTTACCAATTTCTTCCAACTCTCCAAATGAATCTAGGTTCTTATCATAGACATGTAATCTTAAGTATGAGGATATGGCTTAGTGATTAAAGTTGATTCTGTTCTATTATGTAAATAACATTCAAGTCCCCTGAGTGTTTTCAGAGTTGTCTTAGTGACATCCTAAATTATTTAATGAAATTATATGGATCCATGGTACTATGCGGAGAAGGCAATGGCACCCCACTCCAGTACTCTTGCCTGGAAAATCCCATGGATGGAGGAGCCTGGAAGGCTGCAGTCCATGGGGTTGGACATGACTGAGCGACTTCATTTTCACTTTTCACTTTCATGCATTGGAGAAGGAAATGGCAACCCACTCCAGTGTTCTTGCCTGGAGAATCCCAGGGACGGGGGAGCCTGGTGGGCTGCCGTCTATGGGGTCACATAGAGTCGGACACGACTGAAGTGACAGCAGCAGCAGTAGCATGGCATTATGAACCAATTATTTCTACTTTGTAATATAATTTTTTTTAAAGTTTGTTGGGGTATAGTTGATTTTCAATGTTGTGTTCATTTCTGCTGTAGAGCAAAATGAATCAGTTATGCACATACATATATCCAATCTTTTTAGATTCTTTACCCATATAAGCCTTTATACCATACTGAGTAGAGGTCCTTGCGCTATACACATTATTAGTTATCAATTTTATATATGTAGTGGGTATATGTCGTTCCTAATCTCCCAATTTATCCTCCACCCCTCACCTTCTCTCCTGGTAACTGTAACTTTGTTTTTTAAATTTGTGTCTTTATGTATGTTTTGCAAATAAATTCATTTGTACCATTTTTTTAGATTTCACATAAAAGTGATATTTTATGATATTTGTCTTTGTCTGACTTACTTCACTCAGTATGATAATCTCTGGGTCCCTCCATGTGACTGTAAATGGCATTATTTCATTCTTTTATGGCTGAGTAATATTCCATTATATATATTAATATGTACCACATCCTCTCTATCCATCCTTCTGCTGATGGACATTTAGGTTGCTTCCATGTCCTAGCTATTGTAAACAGTGCTTCAGTGAACACTATGGTGCATGTATCATTTCAAATCACTGTTTTCTCCAAGTATACGCCCAGGAATGGGATTGCAGGATCATATGGTAGTGTAAACAGTGTCAGACTTTATTTTGGGGGGCTCCCAAATCACTGCAGATGGTGACTGCAGCCATGAAATTAAAAGACACTTACTCCTCGGAAGGAAAGTTAAGACCAACCTAGATAGCATATTCAAAAGCAGAGACATTACTTTGCCAACAAAGGTCTGTCTAGTCAAGGCTGTGGTTTTTCCAGTGGTCATGTATGGATCTGAGAGTTGGACTGTAAAGAAAGCTGAGCGCTGAAGAATTGATGCTTTTGAACTGTGGTATTGGAGAAGACTCTTGAGAGTCCCTTGTACTGCAAGGAGATCTAACCAGTCCATTCTAAAGGAGATCAGTCCTGGGTGTTCATTGGAAGGACTGATGCTGAAACTGAAACTCCAGTACTTGGCCACTTCATGTGAAGAGTTGACTCATTGGAAAAGACCCTGATGCTGGGAGGGATTGGGGGCAGGAGGAGAAGGGGACAACAGAGGGTGAGATGGCTGGATGGCATCACTGACTCGATGGACATGAGTCTGAGTGAACTCCGGGAGTTGGTGATGGACAGGGAGGCCTGGCGTGCTGTGATTCACGGGGTCACAAGGAGTCTGACACGACTGAGCGACTGAACTGACTGAACTGAGCTGATAGTAGCTATCTATTTAATTTTTTTAAGAAAGCTGCATACTCTTCTCCACAGTGATTGTGGGGAATATACATTCCTGCTAACAGTGCAGAAAAGTTTTCTTTTCTCCACATCCTCTCCAGTATTTATTGTTTGTAGATTTTTCAATGATGTCATTCTGACAATGTGAGGTGATGCTTCATTGTAGTTTTGATTTGCATTTCTCTAATAATTAGTGATGTTTAGCAGCTTTTCATGTGTCTTTGGCCATTTGTATGTCTTCTTTGGAGAAATATTTATATAGATCTTCTGCCCTGGTTTTTTTTGTTTTTTTTTTTTTGATTCTGTTGTTTGTTTTTTATATTGAGTTGCCTGAGCTGTTTGTATATTTTGGAGATTAGCCCTTGTCAGTTGTTTCATTTGCAAATGTTTTCTCCCATTCTGAGAGTCATCTTTTTGTCTTGTTTATGATTTCTTATGCTGTACAAATAGCTTTTCAGTTTATTTAGGTCCCATTTGCTTTTTAGTTTATTTGTTTGCTTGTTTTCATTTTCATTACTCTAGTAAGATGATTAAAAAGATATTGCTGCAAGAGTACTCTGCCTGTTTTCCTCTAAGAATTTATAGTATCCAGTCTTCATTTAGGTGTTTAATCTATTTTGAGCTTATTTTTGAGTATGGTGTAGGGAGTGTTCTAGTTTCATTCTTTTACACATAGCTTTCCAGTTTTCCCAATATAATTTAAAAGTTTGCTTTCATAGGTATATTTTTTTCTGGTATGTTGTAGTCAGGTCAAAACATGCCATTGTATGATATTGCTTTTAAAATTTAAGACCATATTTTGATTAACAATTATAATAATTGCAGGCTGGGAGAAAATAAATTCGACTTTATTGAAGTCACTGCATTGCCCCGATTCCCTCGGCAGGATTAATTTCCATCTCCTTCTGCCTGGGAACTTAGTAGTTGTGTCTGTCATGCCAGTTATCATATTGCACCATGATATTTTTTCTTAGTGTCCAGCCCACACTAGATTATATGCTCCTCCAGGGCAAAGGGCATATCTTATTCCATTCATATGTCCATTCATTCAGTCAGTCACTTAGATACTTACTCATCCATTCAACCAAAATGTGTTTGAGAATGTTCACCAGAAATAACTTACAAAATATAAAATAAAATGGAAACCCAAAGTGAGGGCAGATTTTAAAAGGTGATGCTGCATGCCCTAAAAATGTAAACTCTAGTAAAAGAGTTAAACTTTTCTTCTATTGTTCCTAATAATAAGCCCTTTTCAGGGTATCTAGTAAAAGTTCAATAAAGATTTAATTCGTTAATTAGATGTTCAACTATATCACCAGAATAAATGATTCTTTTGAAACACAGTTTTCAAAAAGATTCTTCAAATTAATACAAAGAAAAAAGGTATCTATTGTATAAGCCAAAAATATCACCTTAAATATGTTCCATATTTTATTTGTAGTTGTGGATATTAAAAATGAGAAGTGGTCATTGCCAAACCTGGCTTTGTATAAAAATAAGCTAAAGTTTGTTTTAAACATGCCCCAACTATAAACACGGCATTAAATTCTCAAGTTATTGAACCTAGCACAGGGAACACAAGCAGCTCAGATGAACAAGTGATTATATACATTACAAAATTGGTTTCAGGTATCTTTCTCAGTACATGGTATATTTGGGCTGCTTAGCATTTCAAATTGTGCTTAAAACAGATAAATATAATACAGATTTCAAGATGGGCTAATTATTAAATTTTACTATTAAAATTTTACATTCTCAAAAACCATAAAAATTACAGTGTATATAAACAAATCTGTTTGAGGAATGACAATTGGAAAATGCTATCCAATAGTATTTTTATATTAGCATTTTCTTTAGCTGTACCTACTCACATTCACAAATGAGTTTCCAGAACATTTATGTTGCAAATGTTCTAAGATTGCAAGTTAGACATCATTACTTTCCTTGGTCTTCTCTAGCATTTCTTAGTAAGCTTGAAAATACAAACTCAACCTAAAAATATGACTTGTCAGAATAGCATACTTCACAATTATACTATATTCTCTATTTTATATCATGCAATTTAGAACATCATGTGTGTTTAGAAGAAGCCTAGAATATCAGTACAAATAGGCAGGTTATCCTGTTATAACAAATAACCCTAACACCTCAATGATTTCAAAATCAAATATTTAGTTATTCTTTATATGCTAATTGGAGAAGGAAACAGCAACCCACTCCAGTATTCATGCCTGGAAAATCCCATGGACCGAGGAGCCTGGTGGGCTACCACCCATGGGGTTGCAAAGAGTCGGACACGACTGAGTGACTTCTGTGTGTGTGTGTGTCTGTGTATATTCTAATTCATGAAATGCTAAGAGCCAGGCTCTGCTCTGAGTCTTTCTCATAGTTACACCAGGCAAAGACTATGGGAACAGCTATGATCTGGAATGTAGCTAGATATTCTGATAGATGAAGAAAAAAAAAACACATAAAAAGGCATATTTGCCCTTAGAACATCTGCCCTACTCATCATTCCTGCTTAATTGGAGTTTAAGTGAGAGTAGGGAACTACAACCCTACCATCTACTGGAAGGAGAGAGAAATAAATACTCTAAAATGCGTACTACAGGTAGATTTCAACATTTAGCATGGATTTTGTTGGAGTTAGTTATTTTTATAAACTATTTGTTTTAATTTAACCCACATTATTTTTAGTCAAACCTGTCTTACAAGGCATTTAAAGAAATGTCTTGGAGCTGTGAAATACACATCTTTCAAAATACACAATGGAATTTCATGTCAAATTCATACACAGAAAAGGACCCAAATTGATGGAACTACATGGAGTCTAAATGAGGGTAATATTTTAAGAATGTTTCACAAAGATAACTTAAGTGTAAATAATGCTAAAAATTTTAACTTATGTTTATTTCCTGTATGTTTTTTTGTTTATAAGAAAGTAGCATAGCCTGCAGTGTGTATGCAGTTGATGGATAGGCAACTTCCTGGAAATTTCTCCTTCTAAAAACAATAGAGCAATTGCTATTCAAGAAGGAGAGCATAAAACTTAAAAAAAATTACATAACACCTTTCAAATGTGTAAGATGTATAGAGGGAAAACGTCAGGCAGTTAGAACCATTTAAAATGAACTTTCTTTATTTAATTAGTCTAGGTTAGAAAGTTTTGAATCAAGAATTGTTTAAAAAAAGTGTTTTAAATATTTTTTTATCCAAAAAAACAAAATTATATGGTATCTGTAAAGAGAAAACCATGTTATAAACTATAATGCCCATGACTCTCATTTGAATTTGAGTTCATTTGTTCATGATCTAATATTTAGGTTTATGATATAGTGATCAAAAATTCAATTTCCACAGAGCAATACAACATTTATTTGATTTTATGTTTATTGCATTAAAATTTCTTTGAATTCTTTGCATACTTGTTTATTTCCTAGTGGAAACTGGAAATGACATTTTTTATGACAACGTTTTCCATTCTCGGGGTTAGAGGTTTATGAACTTTTATTATTCTTCAATTAAAAAATAATTTTTTTACAAAAACATTTTTAAATTTGATATAATTTGATACATATTTATACTACAGATTGATATATTTATTTGGATATAACTTTTTATAAATTGAAATTGGATTAATTAGTCTTAATAAGGAGCCATATCCATTAAAGACCTGATTTCAGTTTCTTGCAAATGGAGACATTTAAAACCTTAAGTGAGATCTTGGTCATATTTTATCTTCAAGATTATGAAAATTACTGATAAAACATGTGCAGAAGTCCACATGGTTTAAAATACGAAAATCTTATTTATTTATAAAGAGATATCAGTACTAGCCACAATAAAAAGAAAGAGAGAGAGACTCTAGTACAAAAAGCAGCAGCTGAAAACTGGCAGTTGATAAGAGGTCTTAATCATGGGATTTCTCAGGGTTTGTATCTAGTTTAAAGATATCATCCTTCCTCTATAATTTTCATTAAAACAAATGTGCATAGAAGTCTTACACATAAAATTTACCTTAGGAACCAGAAAACTAAGAACAACAAATCATGGTCATTTTGTTTTGTATAGAAGATGTTAACTTTCTTGTAATACTTTATGTAAAAATTCATTGGAATACTTTTTAATACCTGTCAGAAGTGCATTACCTCCTAGGAGTAAAATAAAAATGCATTTATAATCGAATGGAACAAAGGCTCCTATAACAGGACTTTTACTGCAGCAACTTACTACTGTGCATTAATTTGCACTAAATTTCAATCCAGATGAGAAAACATGTAAAAACCTATGCATTTACTTCATGGCCCATTGTCTCCCAGAGGTGAACACAGGTCTTTATTTTGTGTAACAGTATGAAATATTTGAAACTCAAAAACTTGTGTTTTATTTCAACTTTAGTGAAATAAGGTATAGTATTTACAAGTGTAAACTCAGTAATCTGTTTTAACATTGTACTTTGATAAAGCAGCTCTTCTCTAACTTTATTTTAAAATGCGCAGATGCTCTTCCATCTTCCATCCCAGTGTATCTATCAAGCCAGACAAATCACTATTAGCTACTGTCTGTAGGCAATACACTAAGAGAGCATAGGACATCCTGCAGGCTCACCATGTGCTGTGGTTTGTGTTGGACACTTGCTATTCCATTCTCATAGCGATCTTAGGTGGTGGGTATAATTATTGCAATTTTACAGAAAAGAAAATAAACTCAGGACTGTTAAATAATGAACTCAGGATAGCATGGCTGGTGAGCGAAAGGAATGCTTTTTGTGTGTGGTTCTGAAAGTTCTTATGAATTTTAAAAAATTACTGAGTATTTTACTATAGTTTATTTTTGTTATCTATTTAGGAGAAATACTGCTGCTTCTTTGCTTTACTGTTTTTATCCCATATGACTCACTCTACCTATATTCGCATTAATCTCTTCTATTTGCCTATAGCATATTTTATGTAGACTGTGAACACTGACGGCAGAGTGTACTTAATAAAGGACTTTGCTATGTGCCCTTATATCAGTCTATAACCACTTCATAAGACTAGCACTTGGCCAGTAATTCTGTGTCTCCAGGGCAGATGCAATGCTTTAGACAAATCTCTTTTGAAGCAAAGACTACAATTTTTAAGATGCCTACTAAATAAAAATAAAATTTAATTATGTCACCAGATAAAGCATTAGGCCAAGATTTCTGTATTTAGCATTTACTGTAGTTTAAATGTGCCTGAACTAGAGTTTTACTCTCAAAATAAAATATTTTATGATTCTCACAGCAAATGCCTTCGACAACATTATCCTTTACTGTTTATCAACTTTGTCAGTTCCAAAAATAATTTAATATTGTAAAAATTGAATCCACATAGCTCTGAGGTAGCAATTTTATCTTTGATAATATATGCACATGGAATAGGAAAACAAGAATGTGATTTTAGCATATAAGATTATCTAATGATATTAGGTAGAAGGGATGTTGTTGACTAGGTTTTTTGTTTCTTTAATTATTTTTTAACGATAGGGCTATCCTGAAATTTGAAATTCAAGCAGAGTCTTTTCAAAGAAAAGATTGAGTAGAATGTATAATCAGAAAGTCAGTGATCAGAAATACATTTTAACGTTTTTATTTAAAATCACCTAGTTTAAATCTAATCAACTGAATTCCATGAGAAAAAAAAAAAATTAGAAAACATACAACAAGAAAGGTTTATGGGGAAAAAGCCTAATTATTGGCTAGTACGTACCTTTAAATTCTTATCTATTCTCTTTCTCCCTTAGTTTAAATTCAGCATCTGATATCTTACACTGGAAGTTATCTTGTCATCACGAATTCTTCTAGGATTATGTGAAAAGTAACTAGGAGAGTAATTATCTTGAAACATCTCAGGGATCAATTATCAGTACTAATTGACTTTTTTAATGCCAGTCATTTTTATGCTGGGATCTGTTTTACTCAACTGTTTCTCTGAAGGACAGCTGAGGCTGAAGTTGATGCAGTCAGATATAGCTTTACCAAGAGTTGTCTTTCCTTCATTTCTCAGTCATCTCAAAAAAAAAAAAAAAAAGAAAAAGTCATGACCCACCTCCCAGAATATTGGGAAAAAAAAGCAAAAATAAACAAATGGAGCCTAATTAAACTTAAAAGCTTCTGCACAACAAAGGAAACTATAAGCAAGGTGAAAAGACAGCCTTCAGAATGGGAGAAAATAATAGCAAATGAAGCAACAGACAAACAACTAATCTCAAAAATATACAAGCAACTCCTACAGCTCAATTCCAGAAAAATAAATGACCCAATCAAAAAATGGGCCAAAGAACTAAATAGACATTTCTCCAAAGAAGACATACAGATTGCTAACAAACACATGAAAAGATGCTCAACATCACTCATTATCACAGAAATGCAAATCAAAACCACCTATGAGGTACCATTTCACGCCAGTCAGAATGGCTGTGATCCAAAAGTCTACAAGCAACACATGCTGGAGAGGGTGTGGAGAAAAGGGAACCCTCTTACACTGTTGGTGGGAATGCAAACTAGTACAGCCACTATGGAGAACAGTGTGGAGATTCCTTAAAAAACTGGAAATAGAACTGCCTTATGATCCAGCAATCCCACTGCTGGGCATACACACTGAGGAAACCAGAAGGGAAAGAGACACGTGTACCCCAATGTTCATCGCAGCACTGTTTATAATAGCCAGGACATGGAAGCAACCTAGATGCCCATCAGCAGATGAATGGATAAGAAAGCTGTGGTACATATACACAATGGAGTATTACTCAGCCATTAAAAAGAATACATTTGAATCAGTTCTAATGAGGTGGATGAAACTGGAGCCTATAATACAGAGTGAAGTAAGCCAGAAGGAAAAACACCAATACAGTATACTAACGCATATATGTGGAATTTAGAAAGATGGTAACAATAACCCTGTATACGAGACAGCAAAAGAGACACTGATGTATAGAACAGTCTTTTGGACTCTGTGGAAGAGGGAGAGGGTGGGATGATTTGGGAGAATGGCATTGAAATACGTATAATATCATCTATGAAATGAGTTGCCTGTCCAGGTTCGATGCACGATACTGGATGCTTGGGGCTAGTGCACTGGGACGACCCAGAGGGATGGTATGGGGAGGGAGGAGGGAGGAGGATTCAGGATGGGGAACACATGTATACCTGTGGCAGATTCATTTTGATATATGGCAAAACCAATACAATATTGTAAAGTTAAATAAAATAAAATTTTAAAAAAATTTTAAATGAAAAGAAAACTGAGTGGTCCTTGCTTAGTTCTAGCTTAGCAATCTGGATTCTTTATACCAGCAGAAATAACTATGTAGGTGACTGTGATATGTGGAGAGGAAGAGGCCTGATAGAGAAAGGAGGTGAGGAGAGTGAGATGAAAGCATTGTAACACTGTGGGAGGCTGGAGTTGAAGTTATTAAAAAGGCTAAACAAATACTTTAAAGAGGATACTAAACAGAATTTTAAATTGTTGGGATCATTGCAATGTAAACCCCCTGTATTTCTGAAAACCCATAGTAAACTTTATATCAAAAGAACTTGGAAGAATGTGTGTGTGTGTGTGTGTGTGTGTGCATGCACACCTGTGTACATGAGTTAGAGATTCATTAATTAAGTAATATGTTCTAGTTTTAAATCCATATTAAATTAAAAAGAGTCAGATTTGGAGAATGTTCCAAAAGGTAAATTAATGCAAGGGTTACCAGACCTCTGAGACAAAAATAACCACTTCTTACCTTTACTCCTCAGAAATTATATATATTTTGAGATGTACATTTCAGTTGCTCAGTTGTGTCTCACTTATTGAAACGCCAATGGGCTGAAGTAAGCAAGGCTTTTCTCTCGTTCACCAACTCCTAGAGCTTGCTCAAACTCATGTCCATGAGTCAGTGATGCCATCCATCCATCTCATCCTCTGTCGTCCCCTTCTCCTCCTGGCTTTAATCTTTCTCAGCATCAGGGTATTTTCCACTGAGTCAGTTCTTCTCATCAGGTGGCCAAAATATTGGAGCTTCAGCTTCAGCATCAGTCCTTCCAATGAATATTCAGGACTGATTTCCTTTAGGATAGACTGGTTGTATCTCCTTGCAGTCCAAGGGACTCTAAAGGGTCTTCTCCAACATGACAATTTGAAAGCATCAATTCTTCTGCACTCAGGTTTCTTTATGGTCCAACTCTCACATACATACGTGACTACTGGAAAAACCATAACTTTGAATGGAAGGACTTTGTCTGTTAAGTAATGTCTCTGCTTTTTAGTATACTGTCTAGGTTGGTCATAGCTTTTCATCCAAGGAACAAGCATCTTTTAATTTCATGGCTGCAGTCATCATCTGCAGAGATTTTGGAACCCAAGAAAATAAAGTCTGTCACTGTTTCCACTGTTTCCCCATCTATTTGCCATGAAGCGATGGGACCAGATGCCATGATCTTCATTTTTTAAACCAGCTTTTTCACTCTATTCTTTCACTTTCATCAAGAGGCTCTTTAGTTCCTCTTCACTCTCTGCCATAAAGATGGTGTCATCTGCATATCTGAGGTTATTGATATTTCTCCCAGCAATCTTGATTCCAGCTTGTGCTTCATCCAGTCTGGCATTGGCATGACGTACTCTGCATGTAAGTTAAATAAACAGGGTGACAGTATACAACCTTGATGTACTCCTTTCCCAATTTGGAACCAGTCTGTTTTTCCATGTCGGGTTCTAATTGTTGCTTCCTGACCTGCATACAGATTTCTGAGGAGGCAGATAAGGTGGTCTGGTATTCTCATCTCTTGAAGAATTTTCCACAGTTAGTTGCGATCCACACAAAGGCTTTGATGTAGTCAAAAAAGCAGAAGTAAATGTTTTTCTGGAACTCTCTTGCTTTTTCAATGACCCAAGAGATGATGGCAATTTGATCTCCGGTTGTTCTGTTTTTTCTAAATCCAACTTCAGCATCTGGAAGTTCTCAATTATGTACTGTTGAAGATTAGCTTGGAGAATTTTGAGCATTACTTTCCTAGAATGTGAGATAAGTGCAATTGTGCAGTAGTTTGAACATTTTTCAGCATTATTTTTCTTTGGGATTGGAATGAAAACTGACCTTTTCCAGTCCTGTGGCCACTGCTGAGTTTTCCAAGTTTACTGGCATATTGAGTACAACACTGTCACAGCATCATTTTTTAGGATTTGAAATAGCTCAACTGGAATTCTATCACCTCCACTAGCTTTGTTCATAGTGATGCTTCCGAAGTCCCACTTGACTTCACATTCCAGGATGTCTGGCTCTAGGTGTGTGATCACAGCATCATGGTTATCTGGGTCATGAAAATCTTTTTAATATAGTTCTGTGTATTCTCGCCACTCTTCTTAATATCTTCTACTTCTGTTAGGTCCATGCCATTTCTGTCCTTTATTAAGCCCATCTTTGCATGAAATGTTCCCTTGGTATCTCTAATTTTCTTGAAGAGATCTCTAGTCTTTCCATTCTATTGTTTTCCTCTATTTCTTTGCATTGATAACTTAGGAAAGGTTTCTTAACTCTTCTTGCTATTCTTTGGAACTCTTCATTCAGATGAATATATCTTTCCTTTTCTCCTTTGCCTTTCACTTATCTTTTTATCTCAGCTATTCGAAAGGCTTCCTCAGACAACCATTTTGCATTTCTTTTTCTTGGGGTGATTTTGGTCATGGCCTCTTGTACAATGTTATGAACCTCTGTCCATAGCTCTTCAGGCACTCCATCAGATTTAATCCCTTGAATCTACTTGTCATTTCCACTGTAAGGGATTTGATTTAGGTCATACCCAAATGGTCTAGTGGTTTTCCCTACTTTTTCAATTTAAGTCTGAATTTGGCAATAAGGAGTTTGCCATCTGAGCCACAGTCAGCTCCCGGTCTTGTTTTTGCTGACTGTATAGAGCTTCTCCATCTTAAGAAGCAAGGGGTATAATCAATATTTCACTATTGACCATCTGGTGATATCTGTGTGTAGAGTTGTCTCTTGTGTTGTTTGAAGAGAGTGTTTGCTATGACCAGTACATTTCTTGGCCAAGACTGTTAGCCTTTGCCCTGCTTCATTTTGTACTCCAAGGCCAAACTTGCCTGTTACTCTCTGTATCTCTTGACTTCTTAGTTTTGCAATCCAGTCCCCTATGATGAAAAGGATAACTGTTTTTTGTGTTAGTTCATTTTGAGATAAGTAAGTATTAAACTTCCTACAAACTTGAAATCAAAGTTTTGGCAGACTTTTTGAGATCTAGATAGCTTATGATTGGATTTAAATTAGACTTGCTTTTGTTCACTAAAATCTACCTCTAAGAATACCTTCACAATCTCTCCCCTCAAATCTTTAGAACTTTGGAGTATGTTTTCAGATTTATGTACTTAAATGATTAAAATTCTTGATATAACAATCATCTTGTTCCTTTTATAAAAGTAAAGGAAATATTTCAAATAAATACTATATAACTGAGAAATTAATCATCCAGAACAAAATAAATTCTCGCTGAAAGAGCTAAAAATAACATTTCATCAGAACCCTATGGAAACAAAATAGGATTCTTCAGTGTATTATCCTACATTGACACCTTGAAAATATCCCCTAAATTACCTGTTGGCTAGACAAAACTGAGTTTCATCTTATTGTTGTATAGGAAATCACTATCTTGATATAGTCTAGATAGGGTCTCAGAGAAAGAACAAATCTTGGATACATTTGTGATTTGGAGTCTGTTTAAGGTGAGTTTTTCAAACTGGTGCCTTGATTAAGATTATAGTAGTATATGAACACAGCAAGATGAGGTTGCAGGAAAATTAAAGTCTTCATTAGAGAATAGTAACTTGATGTTTTCTATTCAAGTTGAACAATTTGGTCATTTAAGTAATATTTTCATCAAATTTCTGGAATAAATATATTTGTAATTTTTATCTTGTTGAGTCAGAATTTCTGAGTATAGTAAAACTGGATTAACAATAGCAGTGCTTAAAGAAGAAATCCGTGTTAGGAATGACATCAAATAATAGTCATATTAACATAGTAAACTGTGCATGTACAAATGGTTTTGATTCTATGTGTGATCATAAGGTGAAAACTCTGAGATCATTTAAAAACTAATATTAAAATGTGGACACGTACAGCAAATTTGAGAACTGAAGAATTAACATACCATAGACCTAGCTCAGCTGGTAAAGAATTCTCTTGCATTGTGGGAGACCCCAATTTGATTCCTGGGTCAGGAAGATTCCCTGGAGAAAGGATAGGCTACCCAGTCCAGTATTCTTGGGCTTCTCTGGTGACTCCCACCTGCAATGCAGAAAACCTGGATTCAATCCCTGGGTTGGGAAGATCCCCTGGAGGAGGGCATGACAACCCCTCCAGTATTCTTGCCTGGAGAATACCCATGGACAGAAGACCCTGGTGGGCTGCTGTATATGGAGTTGCAAAAAGTTGGACATGACTGAGAGACTAAGCACAGCAGAGATCATTCCTGACTGTACTTTCCTTGGCAGAATACTGAGGTTCTGTATGGTGAAATAAGTGAAGTCGCTCAGTCATGTCCAACTCTTTGTGACCCCATGGACTGTAGCATACCAGGCTCCTCCATCCATGGGATTTTCCAGACAAGAATACTGGAGTGGGTTGCCATTTCCTTCTCCAGGAGATCTTCCCAACCCAGGCATTGAATCCAGGTTTTCTGTATTGCAGGTGGGAGTCACCAGAGAAGCCCAAGAATACTGGACTGGGTAGCCTATCCCTTCTCCCGGGAATCTTCCTGACATTCAGTGGGTCTCCCACATTGTAGGCAGATGCTTTACCATCTGAGCCAGGATGGTGGTATAATCCAATTGAGCAATTCTTATGTTCTCATATTCACAAAAAGTGTGACCTCAAAATTATGTAATATATTGACATATATGAGTTAATGTATATTTAGAAATTATTGTTATATCCAAAATTATCTTGTTAGTCCTTAGCAAAATAAGTTTTTCCCCATTTCAAAACTATATTGAAATTGTTTCTTATTATATTACTCATAAAAAAGTTCTTATTTTAGATAAGTGTTCTTTGGTAAAGCATGCAAAATGAAACTGTAACACTGTGAGTCTGTGATTTCATATACATGAGAATTGTTTCTATGGAGAATATGTAAGGATATTGGAATTAGCCTACCTCTGGTGAAAGCTATAGTGAAATGTGCAGAATTCACTTTGTTTTAGAAGTGGCTTTAGAGACTACATAATTGTTAGATTCCCGGGAATGGCATCAACTATCTCTGATAACCGTCATTTGATGGGGACTTTAGTGGTTTATATTTCTCAAAAATCATACCAAAAGAATTTCACTGTGATTTTTCATTATCAGATATTTTTTACATGTTAGTGAATCAGATGGTGATTGCAGCCATGAAATTAAAAGACGCTTAGTCCTTGGAAGGAAAGTTATGACTAACTTAGACAGCTTATTAAAAAGCAGGGACATTACTTTGCCAATAAAGGTCCATCTAGTCAAGGCTATGGTTTTTCCAGTGGTCACATATGGATGTGAGAGTTGGACTATAAAGAAAGCTGAGCGCAGAAGAACTGATGCTTTTGAACTGTGGTGTTGGAGAAGACTCTTGAGAGTCCCTTGGACTGCAAGGAGATCCAACCAGTCCATCCTAAAGGAGATCAGTCCTGGGTGTTCGTTGGAAGAACTGATGTTGAAGCTGAAACTCCAATACTTTGGCCACCTCATGCAAAGAGCTGACTTGTTGGAAAAGACCCTGATGCTGGGGAAGATTGAGGGCAGGAGAAGAAGGGGCCAACAGAGAATGAGATGGTTGGATGGCATCACCGACTCGTTGGACGTGGGTTTGGGTGGACTCTGAGAGCTGGTGATGGACAGGAAGGCTGGCATGCTGTGGTTAATGGAGTCGCAGAGAGTCGGACACGACTGAGCGACTGAACTGAATTGAACTTAGTAAATCTATCTCCTCTCCAATTCTAATGCCTTAATTCTTACCTTGATAACAGAAGGCTGTATGCAGAGTAGTTTGAAGTTTAATAATTAAGCAGACCTGTACTGAGCTTCTGTTTCAATGGGTGTTTAGATTTTTTTAAAAGTTGGATTCCCTTTTCTATAAATGAGGATATTGACACCTGTCTTGCAGGTTTGCTAGGACTGTCAGAGGGAATGACTAATATAAAGCTCTCAGAAGTGATAAATTTAAAAAAAAAATTATAACTTTTTTCTCTTCTTACTTGAAGAAGGATGTGTTCTAGAGCCAGTTTTTCCCATAAGGAGATCACTTCTCTCTTAAAGCTTTTCATAATCTGTCTGGTGAAACACTGAATTTTTAATTTTCTCTGTGCTAATAACCTCTCTGGGATGTAATTTGCTTTCTGTACAATCCTGAAAGTAACACCACCCTCATATGGTTATGGTGGAAATTAGAGGAAAGAACACAAAATATATTTATCAGATGTATATAACAGCATTCTTATTATTAAGTTAGCAAATAAGTTAGCAATTGATGAAATAAATCTCTCCTTTAGGCCCCTCCCAATTCTATCCTCCTATCTCTCCACACACCCTCTACCATCAGCCCACCTTCCCCTCCAGACCCCCCCAACAAAGGAACACAAATTCTGTCATGTAATTTGTTTCAGATTTAAAGGCCAGTGTGACCATACACATACTATATTTTCAGTTCATAAAAATGTATCACCTTAAGTAGAAAAGCTCTTTTGCTTTTCTTACCATTTACTTATCTTTCTATTGTAAGATTCTCCCCTTATCTGGAACTGGCTGAGCCATTTTGTCTGCTGCAGGGAAAGAGTGTGCAACCATCCTAATTCCTACTGGCAAATTATTTATAACTCAGATACTCATTGAAATCAAGCCATCCATTTGTGGGCCAAATGTTATTGACTTGACTCTCACAGTGAGTGATATATTTTGAATTCAACACCTACACAAGATTTCCAATTTTGGGGGCGGTGGGGCTACATTGATTGTCTTAGTTAATCTATGCCTTTGTATCACCCTGAATTAACTCAGGGTTTGAATCATCCGGTGATTCCACACACGAAGCTGTACCTAGTTGCGAAACTCCGCAGGCTTTCCTGGTTACTCAAATTCCACTTACTGAAACTTTGACCGTATTTCCAGCTCTCCTGAAGTCATGGGGAGACTGGGAGATGAGGTAGGGGAAGATTAGGGGAAGAACTATTTCACAGCTGAATCACTTAGCAAATAACTTAAATTTCAGTAATTTACAAATGTGTTTCTAAAAGTCTTTTCTACTACTCCCCAGTGCACAAAGTGAGTGTTGCAGAAACTTGGCATTTTAATGTTTTCTCTTTGCCTCCCAGGGCTATAATTCTTCAAACCCTGGAGTAAAGAGAAATTTAGCACATCACTACTCCGTCTCCCAGTTTCTGCTCTGGGCCCACTTTTGTATGAACTAAAATCATCAAGGTGCTCAATTAAACAAAATACATGTCTATTCATTTATAACATCTTGCTTACCTTGAAGGCTACTTTCGATTAAAACAGAAATTTATTTTATCTACAATTGCATTGAATATTCCAATATCATTATTCTTATGTGTTGCCTGATTTGGAATCCAAGTGTTAAGTAACCTATACTTTAATAATCTATAGAATATATTGTAGTGCTATCTAGTATCACAGATAACTTTATGTTGGATGAAGGTGTTTCTCTTAAATTAGAATACATTAATAAATTGGCTTCTCAAAGAGTGAACACAAAGTAATTCCCTTCCTGATCTTTTCCTTTAATTTGTTTCAGAGAATTTGAAGGATAGTACAGTATGATGAATGGTGATTAAACTGAGCCCGAACAAAATGATGAAGAAAATATTTAAACTTTTCAGTCTTGACAAGAGGCATTAAAATAGAACACAGACCATTTTATGTTGAGCAGAGTTAAATTCAAGATTCTTTTGGAAGTCTGCATGATGCTATATATTGAACAAAGCAATGAAGTCAAAGGACACAATGTTTTATTTATAAGCTTAAAAAAAAAAGGATCAGCACTCAGAATTTTGATTATTTAATTTCCTTCCAAATAGGGAATATCTACTTTAGTAATTTTCTCATTTTTGGTATTTTGTTATGAGAAATTTTAATGTATATTTGTATATAGCGATGATTTAATTGCCTAAAATAGAGGAACTATCACTAAAACAACTATTGTATTTCTATATCTTATTATCACCTTCAATAATGACAACTACATAAGGGAAAGTAGTGTTGATATAATAATAGTTGGTAATGTATTATATTTATGCTATGGTAGACAATGTTATTATATTTTAATAAATAGTAACTATTTCTCATGAGCATTTTATGATAAAAGAAAAATTATTATTCCTTTTTATAAATGGATATGCTAAAGAGATGTTAAGTAAATTACTCAGGCTCTCTGATTCCCACATCCATGTTTATCAGCATTTATGACAATTTTTCCACATCTTCACAAATATTTGAAACTGGCTATTCAGGAGTTATATGATGGTGGTTCCGATTCAAATGGTAGCAGTGGATAGCATAAGAGGTGGAATCCTGGATATTTTCTAAAGGTGGAGCTGACACGTTTTGATGATGGATAAATACGGTGTATGACAGAAAGAGAAAAAGTCAACAAGGACTCCATGTTTTTACCCTACACACTGAAACCTTGGAATTCCAATGAATGGATAGAGATAAGACTATGGAGGGAGCAAGGAAATCCAACTAGTCCATCCTAAAGGAAATCAGACCTGAATATTCATTGGAAGGACTGATGCTGAAGCTGAAACTCCCAATACTTTGGCCTCGTGATGCGAAGAACTGACTCATTTGAAAAGACCCTGATGCTGGGAAAGATTGGAGGCAGGAGGAGAAGGGGACAATAGAGGATGAGATACTTGGATGGCATCACCAACTCATGGACATGAGTTTGAGTAAACTCTGGCAGTTGGTGATAGACAGGGAGGCCTGGTGTGCTGCAGTCCATAGGGTAACAAAGAGTCAGACGTGACTCAATGACTGAACTGAACTGAACTGAACTAATGGAGAGAGCAGCTTTTAAGGAGATCATTTGAAATTTGGTTCTGACAATATTTATTTAGCATATTAATTAGACATTGAGGTGGCAATATCTAACAGACACTGGATATATTTCACAAGATATGTAGAAATTCAAATTTAGGGTGTTTCTGTTTACAGGTTATATTGAGAAAAGATATTATATAAAACCTTACAGGGAGTGGATGTAACTAGAGAACAGAAAGGACTTTTTTCTAATAAGAAAGAACTAGTTAATCTGGGTAAACTATTGGTGAGAACACCTGAAAAACTGCTGTCACATTACTAACAAATCTACTGCAAGGTTCTAAAGGCAATGATGTAGTAAAATGTTGCCAGACAAATATCTCAGGAATAGGTATAAATCTAGAAAGGTGAGATCAGTATCTGAAAATAGTATTCATTTAGGGCTATTCACCAATTCAGGACTGGTGGCTCAGATGGTAAAGAACCTGTCTGCATTGCGGAATACTGGGATTCGACCGGTGGGTTGGGAAGATCCCCTGGAGAAGGAAATGGCAACCCACTCCAGTATTGCCTGGGCAATTGCTCGGGAAATCCCATGGACAGAGGAGCCTGGCAGGCTACAGTAGTCCTTTGCGTCACAAAGTGTTGGATACAACTGAGTACTAACACTTTCACTTACTTTTTTTCTCACCAATTCAGGAAGAGGTGCTGACAGGCAAAGAACATGAGCAGAGTTTTTAACAGCCTTCAGGATGATATAAAGGTCTAAGTTCTGCCATTGAGAAGCAACTAGTAATTTCCCACATTTTGTATTATGATCCCCAAAACCTATATTCTAAGAATTAGGATGAATGAGAAGTTGACTTGCCCTCACAGAGTGTGAAGCCAAATTTTCAAGACTATTGATCCCAAAGGTGAGTGGGATATCAGATTGCTAGTACCCTTATTTGAATTCCAGAAGCCAAAGTAAAATCGGTTTAGAAGAAAATATCTTTATTTTAGACTTTAAATTCCATTTACATTATCAAATGTCACTTACAATTCCTCACACTTAATAAAAAGTAGCTACACACTAATACATAAAGAAGTTAAAACACACAAATGAAATGAAAAACAAGAAAAAATAAATAAAGGTAAACCAAGTAATCTTAGACATGTTATCAGATAAAGACTTTAAATCAAGTTTAAATAGTGTGTGCACAGAGATGTAATAAAATGTTGAAACTTTTGTCAGGGAAGTGAAAATTATAAAAAGGAATCAAATTATAATTTTAGAACTGAAAAATAAAGTAACCTAAATTAAGAAATCAACAGAAGTTTTGCAGATGATTGACAAGGAAGCCACATCTAGTTACATGATTCAACTATTGACGACTGAAAGAAGCAAAACAGAAATTTTTATAAGTAGAAAGAAAAAAAGAAAAAATACTGTTTTCCTACAAAGCAGTAACATAGAGACTTGTAGCTATTTTCTCAACCCAAATGAAAGCCCAAAAGACAATGAGAATGATGTCTTTAAAATTCTAAAGAAAGTGAAGTCACTCAGTCGTGTCTGACTCTTTGCAACCCCGTGGACTGTAGCCTACCAGGCTCCTCTGTCCATGGGATTTTCCAGGCAATAGTCCTGGAGTGGATTGCTATTTCCTTCTCCAGGGGATCTTCCCAACCCAGGGATCAAACCCAGGCCTCCCACATTGTAGACAGACCCTTTACCATCTGAGCCACCAGGGAAGTCATTAAAAGATAACAACTCAACCTAGAGTTCTCTCTCCAGCAAAGGCATCCTTCAAGCTAGAAGGGGAAATATATTTTCAGGCTATCAAATTTGAGGAAATTTATTACTAACATATTTATATTAAATGATAGATTCAAGGTGGGCTTCAGACAAAAAAACACAAGTATCCTAGAAGAAACATAAAGAAAAAAAATCAAAACAAAACAGCAGTAAAATGGTAAACACAAAGGGAATGATAAGTGAATAATGCTGTATAAAACAATTTGGTCTTACTGTGTTTAACACATATCTATCTGTATATCTAGATATATTGCTATATATACATACATATATTGCATTTAAGACTAGCATATAACTAAAGAGGTAAAGAGTGTGGCAAGATTTTTGCACTGCACAGGAAAATATAAATTCTTGGTGGTTTAACCTAACCCTTTATTCATTGAAGGAAAAGGAAAAGATTATGCAACTTCTAGGCTAAAGGAAGGAAACAGCTTTTTTAAAAATAAAAGGAAGGCAGAAATGAAGAGAAAAAGGATGTACCAGGCAGGAAAAATAGGAAACAAATGTTGTAAGGGTAGATTTAATCTCTAAAATATCAGTAATTACATTCAATGTAAGTGAATTAAATGATGCCTTTAATGGACAAAATATGTCAGATTGGATTTTTTTTTTAACTTTACAATATTGTATTGGTTTTGCCATATATCAAAATGATTCAAAAAACTGTATTTTTCAATGGGAGATTCAAGAGAGATCTAGAAGGTAAATAATTGAAAAAATAGAACATCTCCAAAGGTAGAGGAAATGCCTGTGTTTACATTCTAGCTAAAATCGCTTGCTTTTGCTACTATTCTTGTCTCTCAAAATGGAAATCCACATGTTTAAGGCTTCAATTTAATCTTCATCACCATAGAATGAGCTTTGACACTCTGTGAGGCAGTGTGAGCTTCCCCTTAATTTGCTGTTCTTGATTAACCATACAGCCATCCCCCTCCTCAGCTTGGCAGAGGATTCCAATCAAGCTTTTGAAGCTATCCATTATCAACTTTTTTGTGGTCTAGCAATTTAAACAAGTCTTGCAAGTTTAAAGTTGTAATATTTCATTATCTTTTTCATGTTTGCCTCTCTATAGAAGAAATGTTAAGAAAGAGTTTAATGGGAAAAGAGGAAGTAAAAGATAATGAAGAAGTAAGGGATGGAGTTTTCACTGAGGAAAACAAAAGCAACAGGAGGCAGGAAGAATGGGGATGGAATATGAGGAAATACTGAGTAAAGTTATTCAGTTGTGAAGACTATACATTTAGAAAAAAAATTAAAGTTGGTTTGTACACAGGATAGTGTTCCATGAGAGAATTTTTTTCTGGCATTACCTGGGAAATTTTGCTTTGCTTTGTTTTGAATAACTGATACTGAAAACAATGTAGTTGAGAAATTAGGAGAACAGGATAATAACTGTAATACTTCTGGGATAGCAAAGCATTTGTGATCCTAAGGAAACTACTAACTTCAAGTGGAGAGTAAGACCAGGAAATGTTCATGTCCAATGAACCTGGACGATCAAGGTTCATGTTTCCAGAACCCAGTACAGGAGAATGTGGAATAAAATGGTCCTTCATTGATCAGCCAGTTGGATCCTGGGTGGTTGTGGCTATATCTGCATTTTCTCGAAAATAAATCTTACTAAGTCATTGTATATGATATATTTTATGCAGATTTTATGATTAGCCTTCCATGAAATATCAACATTTAGTACCAAAATAAGTTCTTAATGTGGCAAATCTCACCTATATTTCGAGTACTGTTGATCTTTCTAGGAAGTATGGAATGCTGACATGATTAACTTCTCTCCAGTGATGTTTGTGCCTGGAGAATCCCAGGGACGGCGGAGCCTGGTGGGCTGCCATCTATGGGGTGGCACAGAGTCGGACACGACTGAAGTGACTTAGCAGCAGCAGCAGTGATGTTTGCTTGTATTTTCCACTGTAAGAATTTTAATTATAGGTTCTAGTTCCTTGTAAAAATATTATTAAGTCATGCTTTATGAATAATTTTAAAGATACAGTTTTAATTTTATTTTATAATTTTATAAATTTTAAAGATTGCTTAAAGCATTTGAGAAGATCTTTTGATTTTAGGAATTCCAATTTCTGTGTATGAATCAGGAATTTGAAAACATTAAATCAATATCGAGAACTGAGACATTCCTGTGAGAAGGGAAAACAGTTTGGTGAAATTTACCAAAACCAACTTATGTGTATTTCCCAGGTTGTGAAGTGAGAAAAACAAAAGAGATACAAATATGTATCATCTAACATGGATACAATAGATGTTAAAGGCCCAGTAAGCATGGAAGTGTTTCTGAGAAAAGTGTAGGAATAGAAGAACCCACAGTATGAAATGAAACATAAACATCAGTTGTATGCATTTTAAGTCAGCCAAAGAGCCAAATGTTCACTTTTGTAGCAAAATAAGAAGGTGCAAACACAGATTTTACTGAGCTCTTACCCACTCCAGTGTTCTTGCCTGGAGAATCCCCACCGACAGAGTGGCCTAGCAGGTTGCAGTCCATGGGGTAACAAAGAGTAGGGCATAACTAAGCACAGGGCACATTCTTATTTTCAACCTAAGGACAATGATGGATGTTTAGACCTATAAATGACTGATGTTAAAATAATGCTAGGGTGTCTGTGTTCAGCTCCCAAAAAGAGAAATATTCTCACTTATCAGTAGTAACTTTTGGAGTCAGGGGTATAGAATACCCCACTTTCCCTGATGGGGTCATGATCGTCCTTGGGGGAACTTTTTGGGCATTTCTGATACTTTTCAAGATTATAAATATCAGGTCTGAAATTATTTTAATGGATCAGGTATTTGTGGAAGATTTTTCTTGCACAATAGAAGATTTGGCATCCTAAGATTTGCACCCAGTACTCCAAATATCAGAGCTTAATATAATTCTCTTTCCTAGAAAATTGTGCAGAATAATCACTTTAACCATATCTCTCTTGTTTGTTTTTCTTAGCTTCACATATTTTTAATCATTCAGTAAGCATTAATCGTGCATCTGTAGTATAGCTGACCTTGTATAAGACAATTAAAATGTGATACCAGGCCTTCAAGAAATTCAGCTTATTGAATCAACAAATTTTTCACTCATCATCATTAACATTATATTAGTTGCCATCTCAGAGAAGGCGATGGCACCCCACTCCAGTACTCTTGCCTGGAAAATCCCATGGACGGAGGAGCGTGGTAGGCTGCAGCCCATGGGGTCGCGAAGAGTCGGACACGACTGAGCGACTTCACTTTCAATTTTCACTTTCCACTTTCATGCATTGGAGAAGGAAATAGCAACCCACTCCAGTGTTCTTGCCTGGAGAATCCCAAGGACAGGGGAGCCTGGTGGGCTGCCGTCCATGGGGTCACACAGAGTCAGACACGACTGAAGTGACTTAGCAGGAGCAGCAGCAGCAACAGTTGCCATCTAAGATCTACCATTTGTTGAGCACTACATATGTGTGAAGTATTCAGCTAAATATATTGCATGTATTATCTCAACTAAAACCTCTGCAACAGCTAATGTGACATATTTTGGAGTTCAAAACATTGAGTGTAGAGTAATTAGCTCACAGTTAAAGAGTTAGAGGTTGATGAATCCTGGGCTAAGCTCAGAGCTAATTGATTTCAATGTTTGAACTCTTCAGCATTATTTTAAACTATATACCCTAGGCAAACTAATTGGTGCTTTGGGAACCCGTAATTGGAGTAATATACTCTATTTGAAATAGGAGGTACCAGGAAGGCTGTAAAATGATATGACATTTAACTTGTGCCCTTAAAAATGTATAGCAGGTAGTCATTAACTCAATGGACAAGTAAAGATAACACATTCCAAATACATGAATCTACATGACCAAGAGAATGAAGCCTCATTATTTTTAAGATAAATTTCCAATATGAAGATATGTATTAACCTACTTACCTAGGAAAAATGTTATAGGTAATGGATATGAAATAAGGGTGCTGTGTCACAAAATTTATTGGCTATGGTGACCCTTGCTCATTGCATTTTACCTCAGTGGTGATTAATAAACATCAGATTTTAATTTGATTTTATGACATTGTAATAGTGTTTACCATTTCTGTTCAAAATAACCTCGTGCATTTATTGCATTTTTAGTAAGAATTATTATTATAGGTCAACACCTTTTGGTTAATAGCACTGATAATGCAAATAAAGTTAGTTTATTACAGGAACCAGACACATAAGAACAAGCCAAATAAATTTTGAATAGCCATCAGTATAACCATGCTAATGGCATTCTCATCTTCTTTGATCTATTTTAGTACCAACTCCTTTAACATTGATGGACAATAACATGGAGTAGTGATGACAAGACAGTTAATAAGCTGCTGACTCTTATTTCACTGTATCTTTTCTATTAACTTCCTTTGATCTTAGATGGGAGGACTAACTATTTTAAAACTGTCATTTCTACTAGAGATTAACCTATATAGTTAATGCAAATTCAATGAACATCTCAATGTGTTTTTTTTTTTTTCTGTATTAAAATAAATTGATTCTGAGTTTCATCTAGAAGACGCGTGTAATAGGTAACAAAGTACGATTTGTAAAAGAAAAGCAGTGAGGAGGAACATGGTTGCTTTGCCATATGTATAAATATCCCATAAACCCATAAATTTTAAAAAATGCTCCTGTGCAATCATAGATAAAGAAAGAAATGGAATAATATTTGAAATAATATTTATTATTACCATATGTCTATCATCTTCAAGATTACTGAGCAGGAAGCAAACCAAGTCAATGAGCTATATAGTGATATTGGAATATCAAATTAGTAGGGAAGAGGTTGATTATTATTATAAGCTAAAAAGTTATAGGAAAAGTAAACTTAGATCACTAAAATATACATGCGCATATTCAATTCAACTGTGCTATTATGTAACCTAAAATAAACTATAAACTATTACAAGAACAAAGTTTCTGAGAGCATTTTTGGGCATCAGGAAGTAAGAGAATATATTCAAATATGATATGAAATGAAAATTGTTAAAGAATAGTAAATATTTTATATGTAAAACTTCATTGCTAAGTCTAAAGAAAAAAAGACAAACTGGGAAAATACTGGCAGTGGATATTTTGGGCAAATCACTGAAAGGCATAAAAATATAGACGTTTTAGTCATCTATACATCCGTTAGTGAAGAGTAGGACACGACTGAGCGACTTCACTTTCACTTTCCACTTTCCTGCATTGGAGAAGGAAATGCAACCCACTCCAGTGTTCTTGCCTGGAGAATCCCAGGGACAGGGGAGCCTGGTGGGCTGCCATCTATGGGGTCGCACAGAGTCGGACACGACTCAAGCAACTTAGCAGAAGCAGCTGCAGCAGCATCTATATAAAAAGTCAACCCAAAGCATAGTAAATTAAAACGGGAATAATCAGGAGTGGACTGGGAATTCGGGTGTGGTTTATCTAAGTAGTTCTAGCTTGAGATCTCTGAGATTACAGTCAGTTGTTTGGTTGTGGCTACAATCATCAAAATTCTTCATTCATATGTGTAGTGGACTAGGCTGTAGAAAACAGAACCACAGGAGCTAGGACTGCTGTGATTCTGCAGACACGCTCTCTCTAGATAAATAGTCTTTCCAGGTTAGTAATATCACAGTGGCAAGACTTCTTTTAAGCAGCTTCAGTGTTCCAAAGGCAGATAAGCCCAGAGAGCAACCCGGGTGGAGGTTTTGTCAATATTATGACCTAGCCTCGAAAATCACTTTATTCTTACCCTATTTTGTTGGTCAGAAAAGGCAGAAGCCCCAGTCCAGATTCCAGGGTAGGAAATACAGGATCCACCTCTTAATGGGAAAAGTGTGAGTCATATGAAAGAAGAATATCTGGAAAATACATTCCGCCACAGGAAAGTGACTCACAAATTCTAAATATATAGATACATACAATCATCCCATGGTAACTGTTCAAAAACATTCATTGTATTAATGATTACAATTTTATAACAGGAAACAATATGCTTATTTTTTAGTTAAAATGCAGTCTATCCCTACCATTAAATCTCATGACTGTTAAAAGTATGGTATAAATTAATATTTAAAGCAATGGGATGAGAATTCATGAGCTATTGGTGGAAGGAATGTAGGTTACAAAATAGAATGTATGATAAATAGTCTATTCATAAATATTTATAAAAGAAACACCCCAAGAGTTTAAAATGTTACTTTTTATATATTAACATTTTGGGGAGGAAAAACACAACTATAAATAAACCAATTATCAAAATAATGATCCAGGTTTTATCTAGTAGTAATGCAGGGAATGCAGAGATGGAATCAACAATATGGACAATAATAATGCTTGGTTCTGGAGCATATTCTATATTTCGCCTCTTAAAAAAAATAAGAGAACTGAATTGCAAAATTTTAGTAAGTGTGCAGTGGTGAGCTTCACAGCTAAACCTGTCTTCTTTTATTCAGCGTTCCTTTGGTGTACTGAGCTTTAAAATTGCATTCCAGTTCAGAAATCAAACTTTTTTTAGATGTTCTCTGTGTGCAATCACTGAGAAGTTTCATGTAAAGACTTGCAGTGTTTTCTGTCTGACCCAGACCAAATAGGAATATATAAGGGAAACGTTATTTCCAAAAGCTATACTTCTGCATTAAAATGTGTGACATTTTAGTTATTGCTAAGTAGCACATTCGTTGATAATAAAACTTCCTGCTTTTTCTCCAAAAACATAAATATGTTATGCATCAGACAGTAAATGCAATGAACACTGGGCAAAGTGACCTGAGTTCCATTGTAGACAAGGAATGTCTCCTGCCACATCGGTAAACAAAGGATGTTGCTGCTCTCAAGCCATCAATCAATGGGTCACCCAGACTGTACATCCTGAGGGGACTCAGGATGGATGGAGAAAAACAGGATACTGGCCCTAGATAGTTAAGGTAAATGTTATATACCTAGAAAAGACTGAATTCCTTAATTTGAGATGTGTGGTTTTCCTTTATTAACAGTAATCTTTTGATATTCCAAATACCTGGGGTTTATTTTTGTTTTTACAAAAACTCTTATATATCCCAGCTCCTCCTTTACCTCTTTGGAACAGTCCTTCAGAGGCATTTGAGAGGCTGTCTCCTGGGCTGAAGTCCTCAGCATGTTCACCAAATAAACCATAATTCCTAATTTTTAGGTTATGTATTTTTTTCAGTGGACACTATCTTGTTTTTCTAATTACATGTCCTCAGGCATGTTATAACCTCATTTAGACCTATTACTTCATCTAAAAAATAAATAGCACACTTACTTAATTTTTAATGTCTTTTTGGTTCTGAAACAATTCCAGTTTTCTCTTTCTCCTCTAGAGTGGATTTATTAATCAGTCCATACCATATGATGTTGTTTAAATATTCTGTTTCTGCTATCTAATGTTTTTCTAATATTTGCTAGAGTAAATTCACATGATTGTCAGCCCAATTAACTAATGAAAACCTTAAATCATAGAAGACATGCAAACATTATTTCTCCAAACACAGTATAAGACTTGATGGAAATTTACTCATACATGCATTCGGCGTACAGCAAAACCTGGAAATGGAGGTAAGCGAGTGCCCAGTCAGATGCACGGTCAGATCTCTGTGCTCAGGGCTACAGCCACAGTATAGAAAGATTTAGCGAGTCCATTAAGTGAGAGGGAATACAAAGGCAGAAGGGATAGGGACACAGGCTTCCTCACCCTGTATCCCATGCCTCATCCTGTGTAGATATTAAAAGAAAATCGAGGAGTGAGATAGTCATGAGGCAGAGTGAGACTGAAGATGCCTCAGGGAAGAACCTTTCCAGTCCTATTGGTATGAGAGGATGGCAGAATTCCTTGAATCCTAGAATGCTGTGACACTCTCAAAAGGATACACCTAATAATAAAGGGTTGTATAACTGTGGATATCAGGTGTGGTTCTTTCCTCAGTCCTTGTCTTGTCATAGTGAAGAAAAAAAAAAATTAAAATGATTCACCAGAAAGTTCACACAGGCATGATCTATTAAACAAGCAGCAAACAATGTGGTGGGGGGGAGGACACTCCCTAGATGTGAGAGTAGACCCACCCTGTTTTAGGTCCTGTTCCCCTCCCAAGTAGTCCTTGGAGTCTAATTTGTTTTGCCCCATGTCAAACAGGGCTTGTATCCGAGACCAACCAGGGAGGGGCATGTTGGGGATGTTTTTCCCGCCAAAGCTCCAGTGCTTTTTGATTTGTTTCTCTGCCTTTTAGCTGCATTTTTTAATCGTCACTTTGGACTCTTTTCTCTACCTAACAGGTGGATGTGTTTCATTATCATAGTCAATTTTCGCTGCTATGATAAAGGACCATCGACTGATTGGTTTACAACCAACAGAAGTTTATTTCTCACAGTTCTGCAGGCTGAGACATCCAAGATCAGGGTGCTTGCATGATCTCATTCTGATGAGAGAGCTTTTCTGATTTTCAGACTGCCGACTTCTTATCTTCACATGGCAGAAAGCAGGCAAGGGGATGCTCTGGAGTCCTTTTTATAAGAACACCAATCCCATTCATGAGGGCTCCACTTTCATGACCTAATTTCCTCCCAAAAGTCTTACCGTCTAATACCATTGTGTTATGAATTAGAATTTCAACATAAGAATTTAAGGGAGGGGAGCAGAGACATTCAGTACCTTGCATGCATAAGCATGGAACTGTAGGCTTTCATCAATTTCTTCTTTTCTATATGTGAACAGAGGCTCTCAGACAGACTTGGAATCCTCTCTCTGAATACTTAGGAACTCACATTCTTCCTTTGAGGCATTAATTTCCCAATACCAGGAACTATTTAGGGAAACAATAGATATAAGGTGGTCCTGACAAAGCTAATATACTTACGAGTTATCCTACAATCCAGAGATTTCTCAGTAAATGCAAAAAAAAAAAAAAACCAAACAACTGTTAATTTATACTAAATCAAATTAAATTTTAATATGCAGAAAAGGACTAAGTAAAAACATTTAATAATGGTAAAAAGAGTGATTAAAGATTAAATATTACCTACTTAGGAAAACAAACCTTTCAGACACTGGGTGGCATGTATTTCCATGCAATTTGCATTACATCAATATAATTAAACTAAATGTGAAAGTAATTAAAAGGTAAAACAAATGCTAAAAATGTGTACATTTGCAATGAGTCAAAAATACATTCAGTGTTTAAGAGGGAAAGGGCATTGTTAGCCAGATTAATGCAACATATGTTAAAGCATAAGGGTGAGCAAGCCACAATAATTTTCCTTTTGTTTAAAAGGAGGGGGGATATGATTAAAAGTATATTTTAATGGAAAACTATGCATTATAACAACATGTAGAATGCAAAGGCTTGGAATTGTATATAATGCTTTTATAAAAAGATATATTAAAGCTTAAGTGTGTACAAGCCAAAATGAAATGTGATGAAGCAACTAGTATTATGTATTTAGAATCTGAAGTGTAGAAGAATGTGCCACCACAAAAGACCTCTTTGGCAAAAGGATTATTTTAAGCTGATTGTTTTGAGAAACAGCAGAAACAAGATAAGCTTGGAAAACTGAAGAGAAGTTGCCCTTTTGTAAAGTGTGAATTTATAAAGGATATCTCCATTTGTAAAGGAGTTTTCCTTCTCTGTACCAGGAAGAGACAAATCTCATCAAAGGAAAAGGCACTAAGATAAACTTGTATAACAAGCCTTACCCTTTTTACCATGCTTTTCTTAATAACCTCCTCATAACTAGTCTCCTTCTAACCCCTTTATTCTTTCATCTCTAGCTAGTTTTTAAGCCAGAGATCTAAGCCACCTCAAAGAGTTGTTCATTCTTCCCTGGATATTTCCCCTGTGCACATGTTAATACACTTCTGTTTGTTTTTCTCTTGTTTATATATTATTAAAAAGATCTCAACCTAGAACCCAGACAGTACAGGAAAAATTGTTTTCCTTCTCTAAGAAACCATGTGCACATTTAAATACATCCCTATTCTAACTTTTCGTGTGTTGCCCTATTGATTCATCTTTTCCCATTCATCATTTTTCTCAAATTCCTCTTATGAAAGTTACTAAATGCATCTAATCACCAGCTGCTACTATTAGTTCTCATCCTATTTTTAGATTGCTTGAATATATCTTCCTTTGCCTTCTATGCTGATGTATTGCTACCTTCTCTGATTTTTGAATAATTATGATAATTTTGATTCTTAACAGTCTGCATTACTGTTGGTATTAAATGGTTAAATGAATGAAATTGTGGTGTGGAAAATACAATAATAAAAAATGTTATAACAACTTTATTTCTGTTTTCACCTTATATGTCAATAAGAAAATTACTATACACTTATTTAAAACAAAAGAAAGGAAAATTCAAACACTCCATTTCCACACCAAAGAAAAAAAGTGAAGCAAAACCTAATTCAAGGGTAACAGCAAAAAAACAAATATGGTAAACAGAGAGTACAGCAAAATGCTTCAGGGGAAAGGAAAAGAAGCAGAAGTTATTGATAGGTGTTAAGTAATTAGCAGTTGACATTTTCAAGATGAGGTAATGAAGGTAATGAAAATATCTTAGAGATGCTATTAATAAGAGAAAGTCTCTACTATCTAATGTTTAGCATATACAAAATATGTCTGAAAATTTTCTGTTTTTCCAAAAATAGACTATATCAGAACAAAGATACCAAAAAGTCTCAGTAGAATTTTGTCAAGGAGAACTCAGAACAGAAGAAATTCTCTTTATTACATCTTCCTAAAATTTTTCACTATTATATTTATGAGTACAATATTTATTATTAACACAAGAATCTCTCTTTATTACAATTTGTGGTTTTCTATTTGTGTATGTGTGGGCTTCCTGGTGGCTCATTGGTAAAGAATCCACCTATCAATGCAGGAGATGCAGATTCAGTCCCTGGGAGAAAGAAAGGTCCCCTAAAGAAGGAAATGGCAACCCACTCCAGTATTCTTGCCTGGAAAATCCCATGGATGGAGTTGCCTGTTGGGCTACAGTGCATGGGGTCTCAAAGAGTCAGACTCGACTCAGAGACTTTCACATACATACATATATATGGTATTAAATTTAATTTGGCTTAGCATGTACATTTGATTCTTTCTCTCTACAATGTGTAGTCAGTGATTCTAATGAAAAGTCTTTCTTGTCTACATAAATCCTAAAGAATTTTTATCATTTAAATGAATGATAACTAATAGCACTGAATGGTCATCTCTAAGTAAGGCAGCTGCCCTCTTAAATGGTGAGCCAAAGAGGCTTATTTGATTTAGTTTCTTTTTTTTTTATATATTGTACATTATCTTTTAATATCCAACTATCCTTAGACTTCTCTACATATTTCTCTTTTGAAAGATCTCCCCAACCCCAGAATTTCACACCTACTATGCAAATGGCTTCCAAATATCTAGCTGAGACCTGACTAATGAGATTTAGATTCATACTTCCAGTTCAGCAGATCAGCATAATCAATTGTTTTTTCCACTAATACTTCAAACTCAATAAACACAAACATCATCTTTCCCAGGTGATCTGTCACTTTGCTATTCTAAATTTATCTTGGTAGCGATTCTCACACTTACCTGAGAACAATCATCAAGACCTAACACTGGAGGCATGTTTTTCCTGTAGAATTCTCTGCTACCTGTAGTTAGAAAAACAAAAAACTCTTCCTTGTCTGATAGAAATGTACCTGACATTTGCCCATGATGTTTAAATTCTTTGTCTAAGAATTAGAGCTGCATGAGGATATAATTGTTGATTCAATTAACGTCTTCACAGTTTTACAGATTTTAGTCCTATCACAATGCTTTCATCTTGCAAGATCTGAGTGCTGATTTTTAAAATACACTTTACGCATCCTCATGCCACTTCTTTACTTTTAATCATTTCATATGTTCTTTCTTAGAACTTTTCTAACTACCTACTCTATATAAAATAATTTTATATTAGCATAATTTTTCATGCTAAACTAAGCATTATCAGTTCACTTCTACTGTAAATTTACATATGACAAAAAGCTATGTGGTTTTGCTTCCAAAGATTTTCACAAGATGGCCAAGATTATCTTGATTTATTAGTAATTTATGTCTTTAGAGAATAGAATCCAGTGTCTTTAAACTTTCATTCTAAATCAGATGAATATGTATATATACATATACATCATATGTAAATGCTGCAGGTGTAAAATGGAGATAATAGCTTGGTAGGGCTATTGGGAAAGGAAATAAGTAAAAGTAAAGCATTTTGGAACAATGGCTGGCACATAATTGCATGCTAATCTCAGCTCTGATTATTATTAATATGTATGAATTTCTCAGGGTCTTTTACAGTGAAAGACAATAGCTGTTGAATTGAAATTTCATATCTGTGATAAATCATCCTCCTAAATTATAAAATAGAAACTCTCAAAAGCTTAACTTTATGGAGATTTAGACATGAACTAATTTGACTCTCTAGCATGGGTTAGATTTAGATGGCAGACTAAGAAATATTCAGCGACTTACCCAAGACGACATATCTAGTTTGACTTGCAAAATTGGTACTAGAACATGAATCTTATGAGCCAATACTGTCTAACTCATCGTGTTAGTTGCAGTTTTCATTTGTTGTTACTTTATTTTATGGAATTGTGTCAAAGAAATTTTGCAGATAATAATGAGCATTAACTTGTGGTTCCCTTTGTCATATGATTAATCATAAAATTAACTTGAGATTGTGATTATTTCTTATAGTACCCATTTCCTTACACTCTCACACCTCCAGGCATTATGATCACATATTTTCTACTCATTCTTTTGTTACTCATATCTGTGGCTGGAGTTAGGGGAAGCTCAATCACTGAAACCTCCCACTCTGGCCAGTAACCCTAGTAATCATTTAAGTGAGTTATTTTACAACAGGAGGTCCTGGTAAGGAACATGGAACTATTAAGCCATCATCAACTGGAAGAATTCAGGAAAGATCAGAAGGAGACACCATGTGTCTCCCAGAATCCTTCCTGCTAGCATCTTGGCTGAGCAATGTGTGTGCCACCAGGAAAGGCCCTGAGTCATTATTATTGGCCAAATACAAACTGCAAACTAATCCCATCGTCATGAAACTGAGACTGGGAGCCATGTGGCAGAGCAGTTCTCCTGGGTTCCCTTACCCTCCACCCAGGCGCCCTTTCCCAATAACATCTCTTACTTGGTCAGCTCTTGGTGTCTCCTTGGACAATTCATTTCCAAATTTTAGACAAGAGCCTATTCTCAGGACCTGGAAGGGGTCCCTCTTCCTGCAACAGAACTATCAAGAGCAAGGTTTGGTAACTAGTGATCCACCAAAATTGTAAATGGCAACCCACTCTAGTATTCTTGCCTGGAAAATCCCGTGGATGGTGGAACCTGGTAGGCTACAGTCCATGGGGTTGCAAAGAGTCAGACACGACTGAGCAACTTCACTTCACTTCACTTTCCTGTTGTGGAATCTGGCTGGGAGCTGGGTGTCCAGCCAGGGACATTTCCCAGCAATATCACTTCACCTGGTCTTCAGCTGTGGCTGTGTAACTAGTTTCACAAGACATTTGAGTAGCAGTAATGGTGGCACTTCTGGTGTTAATATTCCTTCTTCATTCTTTCTCTTTTCTCCAGTTACAGGGCTCCGATATCCTGTGTGTATGTGTGTGTGAAGTCGCTCAGTTGTGTCCGACTCTTTGCAAGCCCGTGGACTGTAGCCCACCAGGCTCCTCTATCCATGGGATTCTTCAGGCAAGAATACTGGAGTGGGTTGCCATTTCCTTCTCCAGGGGATCTTCCCAACCCAGGGATCGAACCTGGGTCTCCTGCACTGCAGGCAGACGCTCTATCCTCTGAGCCACCAGGGATATCCTGCTGCTACTGCTAAGTCGCTTCAGTCGTGTCCGACTCTGTGTGACCCCATAGACGGCAGCCCACGAGGCTCCCCGCTCCCTGGGATTCTCCAGGCAAGAACACTGGAGTTGGTTGCCATTGCCTTCTCCAATGCAGGAAAGTGAAAAGTGAAAGTGAAGTCGCTGAGTTTTGTCCGACTCTTAACAACCCCATGGACTGAGGCTCACCAGGCTCCTCCATCCATGGGATTTTCCAGGCAAGAGTACTGGAGTGGGGTGAGGGATGTCCTAGGAGATAGCAAAACCTTAACAAGAAGAAGCTGCAGGCCTAAATCAACTGTAAGGGAGGGGAAATGTTTCCCTACTCTTTGAGGACCTTTTGGCTAATCTGTTAATTAAATTGACATGAGACAAATTAACAGGAGAAAAAGCTAATTATGTACATAAATTCAATTATGTGCATTCGAGGGCCAAGGACATATTACACAATTGAGGATTATATGACAACTAAGAGAAGAAGAATCAGATAGGAGTCTGAGACTTCAAAGGGGAAGAAGGTAATTCATATGGAATTAGAAAAGCAAATGTTTAGTAAACAAACATTTGCTATAATAAGCAGAGACAATGGGACAGGGAGAACTTTGGTCTCCTTGCCTCCCTGAGTTTCCCTCTCCACTCCTAGTCCATAGTCTTTGTAGATATTTCTCTCTCTTTATCGAAATTCGTTTAGCCAGTTAAGTAGGAGGTACAAAGAGACTCCTTGAGTGTTTTATTTCTGAAAAATATTCAGCCTAAAATAATCTTCATGCCAAAGAGATACATTTTGGGGTGGCCCATGTTGCTTACCTAAATAGTCCATTGAACAGAGCTGCCTCAGAGATCATATCAGACTGTTATGGAAGTGAAAAATAAATACCTATTATCTAACACCACTTTGATTTGAAGCATCTCCTTGGTGTTTCTACAAAGAATTCGATATTTGAAGTTAATAAAATTAGCTACTTTTAATGTTTTTAATGTTTTATTGTAGATTCCTACTAATTCAGAGAGCCAACTCACAAATTTCGTATCATTAATATATGTGCCTTATCTCGATGTAGCATATTTAGTATTTAGAGACTTAGAGACTTTCTAATAACATTCAAAGTACCACGATTTACTTTTATTTCCACAGCCATCACTCTAACCCACTATCTTCAGGAAAAGTCTAAATATTAGCAAGTGGATTGAGACATGTAGAGTGGGGGGTATGCTAGAGTGAGAAATAAATAAAAAAGCATAAGACTATTTTCTCAACATGAATACAACAGTGGAAAAATGTAAACAAGTAATCTGTGAGTATTGTTACTTGGAGGTAACATAGATATCGTTTTTTTTGTCAATAATACATATCAATTGCTCTTTTATATTTGCTAAAGCATTTTCTGAGACTTGGTTTTGTACTCCTCTTGCTTTTTTTCCCTTTTGTTTTCATTTCACGCAGCTGTAGCTTCCCTGTGACACAGTTAAGCCCCATCCTGCCCACCTTCTTTAAAATGTCCTTTCTGTGACTTACTGGAAATAGGCTCCCAGTTGTTTTTTAATTGCCATGCATGGGAAATGTTTTCAACAGCACAGCTGGCTCCAGGATAAGCCTCTGGTGTTGGAGCAACTACTTTCTAATCGTGTCCCTACCTTTCCGATTAAATTGTGAAGAACCCAGCTGGGAGCAAACTCTTCAAATGGATAACCAGCCCTACTATGTCAGCTCCTAGTTGCTCTAATGTGATAATCAGGAAAAAGAAGTGTTTTTTTTTTGTTTGTTTGTCTTGATAACTGCACTTCAGTAGTATTGAGAACAAAAGGACTTCAGTAGAAAGGAAATGGGAGTTTATGTGGTCTTTTATTTCAAGCTCATGGGAAAAATCAGAAACACTGAAACTCTGTTTACTTAATACATTCCTAAATTCTTCTGTATTTGCTCTATTAATTATTCTTGGCTACATAGCTAACTCTCACTCTATTATCCTGATGTCCACTTTATATGAATTCCTGCCTCTGGGTTTACTGTATCCTACTAATAATTATTCCTTTGCTATTTGGTCTGTATGTTAGCTTGCAGTGTCAGAAAAAAAAATTTATACAACTACAACGCTTCTATTACTAGCTAGACAGAAATCATTTGCTAATTCTAACTAACGTGAAAGTGTTAGTCACTCAGTCATGTCTGACTCTTTGTGACTCCATGGACTGTACCCATGCTCGTGGAATTCTCCAGACCAGATACTGGAGTGGGTTGCCATTCCCTTCTCCAGGGCATCTTCCGGATCTGGGATTGAACCATGTCTTCTGCATTACAGAATTCTAACTAAAGGCCATTCTAATAAAAACTCTTTTAGGCTCGGTTCTTTAAGATTGCTTATTGCAAAATACATAGAAGAAAAATATGCACTCTTGCTGCTTTCGTTTTGGTCTGATGAAGTTCATTTTAAGTGAAACTCTGAGGCAACTTCAAAAATGATCCTTAAACTTAGATCATACATTGTTTTTAAAAGTAATTTGGTGTCAGTGTTTAATTAAACTGATTTTTTTGAGTTATAGTTGATTTAAGACAAATATGATGTATAAGTGGTACTGATAAACTGACCTAGACAGCATATAGGAAATACAGCTCCAGTGCTGCCACCAAGGAAAGGCAGATTGGAGGTTATTTGATGAAAAACTTCCCTCCAATGGAAAATAAAAAGGTTGACCTTTTTGAGAGCAATTGATTATTTAATGGTAGCAAAGGCACTTTATTTATTTTTGTCTTTGGAGTTTCTAAATATTATTTCAGCTAAAAGCAAAGAGATATTTTGTTATATCTATGATTTTAAACATGTAGACTTTTGCTTCAAAGCTTCCTCATGTCCTTGAATCTACTAATATTCCTTTACAGAAAAATCAAGACCAACCCAAACAACCCCACAATTATTTAAAGGATAGAAATCAAAGTGTAGATTGGAGTCTCAGCAGAGCTTAGCTTAATTGACATATATTTATTGATGCTAGAGAGATTTAAAAAATATGCCTTATGATTTAAATTCCATTCTTCAATGCTTTCATGGAAATATTATAGATTCATATCTCTTAAGCTTTCTAGAATCATCAGGTAGAGGTGATATTTAACTTTTAGGATAATAGTCACAAGTCTATCCCCTAATGAGAAATAAATACAATAAAATCTCCAAATTTTGTAAATTCTGGTTTCATAAAGTATAATTAACAACAAAAAAGTATCAATACCTTTTATTTATTCTTATTAAGAATATAAAAACTGATTCAGAAAATCATAATCCAAGTCACACTTTCTTAAATATTCATTTTACAATAATGCACACATCTAAAAGTAACATTTTATAATGCTTAAATTATATTTTAGCATGTTCTTAAATTTTTTTACCTTGTAAAAATGCATGACAATGAATTTGTCTAATTATGCTCTTAGATAAAAGCATATTGGCTCATTAATTTTATTTTTTTCTTCTTAAATGTAACAATAAACAGTGTTGTATTCAAAGGTGAATTTTTAAAAAGAGAATAGCAGCAAATTAAAAACATCAAATAAATTAATATTTTGAAGAAATATAATTATGTGTATATAATTATTTTTAAAATATTATCACTTGAAGACTGCACTTTTAGAAAACTGTTTTCAATTGCCTTCCTATGCACAGACTTTACACATATAGTTTAATTTTTTCCAACCTAAGCTACTGCTTGATAACATACTTTGCAACTTTCTACATAGTATATCATGAACCGTTTTGACATGCAGTTACAAAATTATCTACCAAGAAAAATCAGAGTTATATGAGAAAGAAATATTTTATCTAATTAAATTGAATTTGACATATTTAGCAGCATAAAAGAGTATTAAAATATTAATGATGATGATATGTCACCATTTTTAGTTTTAATTACTATGCCATAGCTCAATCTTTATTACAAATACATATAATAACTCAGGTGAACCATAATATATGCTCTTAGATAAATTCAGCTATTCTATTTTTTATCACAGTATAAACAAGCTTTTAAATCAATAGAAATATCTATCTTCAGTTAACTTATTGGTTCATTAATAAATTTTATATGTCATATAAGATTAACAAAGATATATACCATATAAAAGAAAATTTCTACCAGTTAAAAAAAAATAAAAGATAATAAAATTAAAAAGTCAAATAATCACAAAATATGATGGGAAATGTGAACTGTTATATTAAGAGATTATTTTTTCATTGGAATGTGATTCCTTTGCAACACTGTGTTAGTCTCTGCTGTATAACATTGTGAATCAATCATAGGCATACATAAATCCCATCCCTCTTGGACCTCCCTCCCACCTCACCTCAATCCCACTTCTCCAGGTCATCACATAGCACCTAGATGAGCTTCCTATGTTAGCTATCTGTTTTACACATGGTAGTGTATATAGGTCAATCTCAAACTCCCAGTTCATCCCATCATCACCCTCCCCCTAACTGTGTCCAACATATCCAATTTCTAGGTCTGCATTTCTATTCTTGCCTTAGAAATAGGCTTGTCTGTAATGACCTCAGATATGCAGATGACACCACCCTTATGGCAGAAAGTGAAGAGAAACTATAAAGCCTCTTGATGAAGGTGAAAGAGGAGAGTGAACAAGTTGGCTTAAAACTCAACATTCAGAAAACGAAGATCATGGCATCTGGTCCCATCACTTCATGGCAAATAGATAGGAAACGGTGGAGACAGTGTCAGACTGTATTTTTGGGGGCTCCAAAATCACTGCAGATGGTGACTGCAGCCATGAAATTAAAAGACGCTTATTCCTTGGAAGAAAAGTTATGACCAACCTAGACAGCATATTGAAAAGCAGAGACATTACTTTGCCAACAAAGGTCCATCTAGTCAAGGCTATGATTTTTCCAGTGGTCATATATGGATGCGAGAGTTGGACTGTGAAGAAAGCTGAGTACCAAAGAGTTGGTGCTTTTGAAATGTGGTGTTGGAGAAGACTCTTGAAAGTCCCTTGGGCTGCAAGGAGATCCAACCAGTCCATTCTGAAGGAGATCAGCCCTGGGATTTCTTTGGAAGGAATGATGCTAAAGCTGAAACTCCAGTACTCTGGCCACCTCATGTGAAGAGTTGACTCATTGGAAAAGACTCTGATGCTGGGAGGGATTGGGGGCAGGAGGAGAAGGGGACGACAGAGGATGAGATGGCTGGATGGCATCACTGACTCGATGGACATGAGTCTGAGTGAACTCGGGACTTGGTGATGGACAGGGAGGCCTGGCGTGCTGCAATTCATGGGGTCGCAAAGAGTTGGACACGACTGAGCAACTGAAATGAATTGTACCAATTTTTCTAGATTCCACATATATGTGTTAGTATATGATATATTTTTTTTTTCTCTTTCTGACTTACTTCACTCTGTATGACAGACTCTAGGTCATCCACATCTCTACAAATGAACCTATTTTGTTCTTTTTAGTGGCTGAGTAAGATTCCATTGCATGTATGCACAATATCATCTCTATCCATTCATATGTCAATGGACACTTAGGTTATTTCCATGTTCTGATTATTGTAAATAGTGCCACAAGACATTACACATGGACATCACCAGATGGTCAACACCGAAATCAGATTAGTTATGTTCTTTGCAGCCAAAGATGGAGAAGCTCTATGCAGTCAACAAAAACAAGACCAGGAGCTGACTGTGGCTCAGACCATGAACTCCTTATTACCAAATTCAGACTTAAATTGAAGAAAGTGGGGAAAACTACTAGACCATTCAGGTATGACCTAAATCAAATCCCTTATGATTATACAGTGGAAGTGAGAAATAGATTTAAGGGACTAGATCTGATAGATAGAGTGCCTGATGAACTATGGACTGAGGTTCGTGACATTGCACAGGAGACGGGGATCAAGACCATCCCCATGGAAAAGAAATGCAAAAAAGCCAAATGGCTGTCTGGGAAGGCCTTACAAATAGCTGTGAAAAGAAGAGAAGCGAAAAGCAAAGGAGAAAAGGAAAGATATAAGCATCTGAATGCAGAGTTCCAAAGAATAGCAAGAAGAGACAAGAAAGCCTTCCTCAGCAATCAATGCAAGGAAATAGAGGAAAACAACAGAATGGGAAAGACTAGCGATCTCTTCAAGAAAATTAGAGATACCAAGGGAATATTTCATGCAAAGATGGGCTCGATAAAGGACAGAAATGGTGTGGACCTAACAGAAGCAGAAGATATTAAGAAGAGGTGGCAAGAATACACAGAAGAACTGTACAAAAAAGATCTTCATGACCCAGATAATCATGATGGTATGGTCACTCACCTAGAGCCAGACATCCTGTAATGTGAAGTCAAGTGGGCCTTAGAAAGCATCACTACAAACAAAGCTAGTGGAGGTGATGGAATTCCAGTTAAGCTATTTCAAATCCTGAAGATGATGCTGTGTAAGGGCTGTACTCAATATGCCAGCAAATTTGGAAAACTCAGCAGTGGTCACAGGACTGGAAAAGGTCAGTTTTCATTCCAATCCCAAAGAAAGGCAATGCCAAAGAATGCTCAAACTACCACACAATTGCACTCATCTCACATGCTAGTAAAGTAATGCTCAAAATTCTCCCAGCCAGGCCTCAGCAATACGTGAACCATGAACTTCCTGATGTTCAAGCTGGTTTTAGAAAAGGCAGAGGAACCAGAGATCAAATTGCCAACATGCGCTGGATCATGGAAAAAGCAAGAGAGTTCCAGACATACATCTATTTCTGCTTTATTGACTATGCCAAAGCCTTTGACTGTGTGGATCACAATAAACTGTGGAAAATTCTGAAAGAGATAGGAATACCAGACCACCTGACCTGCCTCTTGAGAAATCTGTATGCAGGTCAGGAAGCAACAGTTAGAACTGGACATGGAACAACAGACTGGTTACAAATAGGAAAAGGAGTTCGTCAAGGCTGTATATTGTCACCCTGCTCATTTATATGCAGAGTACCTCATGAGAAACGCTGGACTGGAAGAAACACAAGCTGGAATCAAGATTGCCGGGAGAAATCTCAATAACCTCAGATATGCAGATGACACCACCCTTATGGCAGAAAGTGAAGAGGAACTCAAAAGCCTCTTGATGAAAGTGAAAGTGGAGAGTGAAAAAGTTGGCTTAAAGCTCAACATTCAGAAAACTAAGATCATGGCATCTGGTCCCATCACTTCATGGGAAATAGATGGGGAAACGGTGGAGACAGTGTCAGACTTTATTTTCTGGGTTCCAAAATCACTGCAGATGGTGACTGCAGCCATGAAATTAAAAGACGCTTACTCCTTGGGAGGAAAGTTATGACCAACCTAGATAGCATATTCAAAAGCAGAGACAAATGTGTGACGAAAAGCAGACACAAATGAGTGACGGAACTGAACTGATGATACTGTTCTCCACAGTGAAGAGATTCTTTATAATTAGTGGAGATGGACTTAGTATCTCTAGTTCCTGCCATGGTGTCATCCTATCGTTCATGATACACATTTGATGCATTCTAATGCCTGCTAAGATGTGTTTATCTTTCTTCTAGTCCTTCTGAAACAATATTATTAAGGCTCATTTCAAGGATGCAGTCTGGGTGCTCACTTTATTAATGTGCTTTGGAACAGGCGTTTCTAGGGACACTGCTGCTTGCTGGCCACTTTAGTGTGCCAGCCAGTTGCCGTGTGACTTGTGCTGAAAACTTTGTGATGCAAGCTGGCAGTTGAGGAGGTTAATAGGAAAAATGGAAAATTTATATCAAATGTTAAGTGAAGTGTGTGTAGAAAATAGAGGCAGAACTGAACTGCTTTAGAGAGGTTAAAAAGTAGTATGAATCCTTTTACTCTAATGGTTTTAGTCATTTTATGATCCAAACCTATTATATCTTGTTGGGAAAAGTTGTCATAATTTTGCAGAGTTCTTTTACCAACAACAGGTTAAAAATAACATCAAGGGATGCTAAGTAAAAAACAAGTGATAAAAAATTCATCAAATAAGTTGCCCTATTTCGTTACTTAGATTTGTTCTCTTCACTTGCTTGCACTATGAATGTTGAGTTTCAGTCATCTAAAATTGAAAGCACTGTTCTTTATTAAGGTTGTTGTTATTCAGTAACTCAATCATGTCTGACTCTTTGTGACCCTGTGTACTATAGCTTGCCAGGCTCCTCTGTCCCCCACTATCTCCCACTGAAAGTGAAAGCCACTCAGTCATGTCCAATTCTTTGCAACCCCATGGAATTCTCTAGGCCAGAATACTGGAGTGGGTAGCCTCTATGTTCTCCAGGGGATCTTCCCAACCCAAGAATCAAACCGAGGTCTCCTACATTGCAGGCAGATTCTTTACCAGCTGAGCCACAAGGGAAGCACAATCTCCTGGAGTGTGCTCAAATTCATATCCATTGAGTCAGTGATGCTATCTAACCATTTCATCCCTTGCTGCTCCCATCTTCTTTTGCCTTCAATCTTTCACAGCATCAGGGTCTTTTCCAATGAGTGGACTCCAATCCAGCATTTCACATGATGTACTCTGCATAGAAGTTAAGTAATCTGGATGATAATATACAGCCTTTTCATATCCCTTTCCCAATTTTGAACCACTCAGTTGTTCCATTCCAGTTCTAACTCTTATTTCTTGACCTGCATACAGTTTTCTCAGGAGACAGGTAAGGTGGTCTGGTATTCCCCTATCTTTAAGAATTTTCCACAGTGTGTTATGATCCACACAGTCAAAGGCTTTAGTGTGGTCAAGGAAGCAGAAGTAAATGTTTTTCTGGAATTCCTTTGCTTTCTCCATGATCCAACGACTGTTGGCTATTTGATTCTCTGGTTCCTCTGCCTTTTCTAAACTCAGCTTGTGCATCTGGAAGTTCCCGATTCAGGTAGTGCTAAAGCCTAATTTGAAGGGTTTTGAGCATAACCTTGCTAGCATGTCAAATGAGTGCAATTATATGGTAGTTTGAAATTCTTTGGTCTTGCCCTTCTTTGGGATTGAAATGAAAACTGACCTTTTCCAGTCTTAATCTCTTCTGCTTCTGTTAGGTCCTTACCATTTCTCTTCTTTATAGCGCCCATCCTTGCCACCAGGTGATATTAATTTCCTCATGATTCAAACTCAGACTTTAGCTCTGAGTGAGCTAAAGGTCACATAGATTCTAAGTGACAAAAATAAGAATTATACACTCAACTCTATATCTATTTTTACTTTTTTTCTTTATTTTTAATTAGAGGGTAATTACTTAATATTGTGATGGGTTTTGCCATATATCAAGATGAACCAGCCATAGGTATACATATGTCCCCTCCCTCTTGAACCTCTCTCCCACCTCCCTCCCCATACACCCTTTAGGTTGTCACAGAGCACCGACTTTGGGTTCTCTGTGTCATGTGTCAAACTCACTCTGGCTATCTATTTTACATGTGGTCATCTACATCTTATTTTTGAGCCTAACACTCATAACGTTTTTTACACTATTTCTCTAGACCAGGTATAGGGGTACATTTTCCTGTCTTCAGACAAAGTAAAAACAAGGGAAGCAGAGCCTGCCTAAAATGTAAGTAGTACCCAATCTAACCCTGTCTTGAAGTAATTTAACTCTGGGACTCTTTCCACTGCTGGTGATTTTCCTATGCCAAAATCTCCACAACTCCCTGCATGTGCCAGGATATTGCATGATCTCATGATTTTGCTTGTGCTATGTCCAATTATTAATACACTTTGTCTTCACAACTTTGCCTTGAAAGCTCATACAAGTCCTTTAAGACCTAGTTGAAAAGCCAGATCAATCATAATTTCCCAGGCAGAGTTTACAGCATCCAGACCTTAACAACCTGCTTTAATGCACCCTTTAACAGAAAACAATATGTAGGCAAGTTGAAAATGTTATTTATGAACAATTAAGCCCACAGTACAGAACAATTAATCTCAAATCATAGAGCCAGAAATTAGAGGGCCTCACACATAGACCTTTTTTCCAAAACTGCTGAGAATTTTGCATGGTATGATGGTTAGTAACCAGTCTCACTCTGGAGCTAACCTAACTTGGTCAGAACCCCAGCCCTGTGGTTTGTGTCCATGGATAAACTACATAATTTCAGTGGGATTTAGCATCTTTTTCTCTGGAAAAAGAAAGAGAATAATAATAATACTGTCTTAAAGTTAGTGTGAGAAAGAAATAGGTTGATTTATTATGAAAAGTGAAAATAGTATCTAGCACACACTGAGTACTGTACAATGACATTGATGATCAGAAAAAAATAAGTAAATATCTCTAAAGATTATAATGAAAACCTTGGGGGAAATAAAAGTTTCCCTAGCAATAAATCAATATATTCTATCTACCTAAAATGAGTGCTGCTTCAAACAAAAACAGAAGCCTGGATAGAACCATCCCAGTGTAAAACGTTTGGGTCACGGTCTCACTGAGAAACACAGAAATAGATAAGCTGAATAAAAAAAAAAAGAAAAGAAAGAAAAAAAAAAGCATGGATAAAAGCAGAACAGACTCCAGTTGCTTTCCCAAGCTACTTCGGAAAAACTATATATTAATATTTGAAGCTTAAGTCTTACAGTTATTTTTTTCTAGCTATGAATCTTAAAATAGTGATATACCTTTTAACTCTTTCCATGATTTGCTTCAAAATAATCCAGTGGATGGTCCAGGGAGAGATGAGGGGGTATAGACGTAACACTTTTTCCTTGAAAAATTCTAGAAGTTGGGTGGTGGCAGTACTATTCTTTTTACTTTTATTTGTAAAACAATTTTTAACATTTGATCTTATCATTGGGTTATGAACATTTTCAGATTGGGTGTGAGACCAGGTGACTTTTTAAAAAATATCCTTCCTGACAGCAACAGCTCAACATTGGTAGTGTTAACCATGACATTTGTTTTAACAAATGAGCTAAAACAGCATTTTTTTAAGATGCTAAAATTACCTGTAAAACATTTTATTAAAATAATTAATCATAAAATAACTAATAGGGAAACAAATTTTATAATATCAATAAATACCAAATACATTGAGTGCCATTCATTTTTTTTAAAATAGAATGTTTATATCAAAACTGTATTAAAAATTCAAAAAGAAAAAATGTACAGAAAAGCCTTGCTCTCACCCCTCTTCCCCCAGATGATATTTTATTAGGCCTCTGTTTATCTTTCCAGTGTGACATTATACAGATACAAGCAAATGTGGGTATTCCCTTTCTCCTTCTTATGTAAAATTCATTATATATTATATATTTTTATAAAACACATAGTTATATGTACATACATATATTGTTCTTCACCTTGCATTTTTTACTTACTATATCTTGGGCATATTTCCATTTCAATAAGGAAATTTTCCTTCGTTTTTGTTACAGCTGCATACTATTCCACTGTGTGGATATACAGTCTGTTAAACCAGTTTTCTGTTGATGGACATTTGTGTTGTTTTCTATTTTTTACTATTGGAAACAATGACAAACATTTACAAAGCATATGAGTAACTGTGGGATGTGAATGTGAGCTCATTTGCTCAGTTGTGTCTGAGTCTTTGTGAACTCATGGACTGTAGCCTGCCAGGTTCCTCTGTCCATGGAATTTTCCAGGCAAGAATACTGGAGTGGGTTATCATTTCCTTCTCCATAAAACAGCTTTTTATATTACCATTAGCCCTGAATTTCCCTAGCTTGAGTGTATATCTAGATCATCTACAAGGTCTCATTAAAACCTGATCACCAGACTTCTTCCAGTCAGGAGTTTCTAATTCAGTAGTTCAGGAAGGATTCCAGTTTGTGTATTTCTAACTGGAAGAGGTAGAGGCTGGTAGAGGCTGCTGCTCTGGAACCCGTTCTTTTAGAACATTTCACCCAATCTCTATATTCATAGCATTGTCTCCCGTATTATTAAGGACTCAGCATCATGAAGATAGAGTTATATTCTCTGTATTATTAGAGCACTGAACAGTATGTGGAATATTGTGTAAGATTCATAATTGAACATAAGTGTACTTAATATCTCTAGATTTTCTTGGCTCATATTCAAACAAAAGAATCAGTTTAAATTACCTTTGAGATTCTTTCCAAGAGATTGAAATGAGAATGTGAGAACAATGGATATTATTTTAAATTTTACTGAATATGACTTTAATTGGGATAGCAACATCTAGTCATTAATCCAAAAATAATGAAAGGGTAAATGCATCCTTTGTACCAGACACTATCTTGAGGACAGGAGCATGGCTCTCAGATGTCTTCAAGGCTTTGCTTTCATTGACTGGAAAGATTAATATTGTAATAGCATGAGAGAGAATTAGAATCCCCAGATAGGGAGGTCATTTTTATTGCTACTGCAAAAACACAGATGTAAAATCATACATGTCTCATTGCAGGTTGTCAATGCAAAAATGGAAAAGAAGGAGTAAATATAAAAGAAGAATAAATCGTCTATTATAAAAGAAGATTAAAAAAAAAATAAACCTCAGTATCTCTTTAATTTGGGAGAATAGAATGCTAGACACTTTTCTTGTTTCTACCATAAAAGTATATTTCTTGAAAAGGATAGAACATTATGTCAGCACAATGTAAATATAAATAAGTCAATTTGATATAAATATAATCTGTAAGTTAGGTAAGAATACAGTCTTTTCCATTTCTGGAAATTGGAAAAAATTCTTATATTAATCACAGGGATTGTGACTTTAGTAAGATGATTCTTATATAGGTGGTTTATGCTTTTTGATACTCAGGCATTGAAAAATAAACTAAGCCTTAAAGATGTCATGTTTGCTCACACTACGTTTTTATGATTCAACTTTTCATTTTGGTTTGTTTTGCTGTCTTTCCTTAAGGGCTAACCATTGCTTTACCCAGCAGGGAGAAGAGAGCTCACCCACCAGGTTCCCTCCAACTTGCACTGATGAGCTCTTGGGGCTGTTTACATTAGCCATGCAAATTTGAAAAACCCCAACTGCCTCCTGGTGTTTAAATCTCACAACCCAATTTGTTTCTGAGGCTGGTGCACTTAGCAGCTGTGCCACAGAGCTTTGCCCATCCCTAAGACAAAAGCTAAGAAATAAAAAATAAAAGACTAGGCAAAATACCCCAATGTCTTAGACAGATCACTGCATCGAAGGAGGTAATTAATGACCCTGAACAGTCACAGCCAACCTATTTTCAGTTATAATCAAGATGAAAACGTATGTGTCAGGTATTTTCCGGAACCGGACCATATGTATAATAGTCGCTCACAAGCACACTTTGAAAAGTTAGTAATGACAAAATGTATGTGCCTAAGCAATTTCCTCCCTCCCCATCAACAATAGCTTTTTCTTACAGTTTATTTTAAAACATCTGTTTCTGGCAGATTTAAGAAGATATGAGTTTGGATTTTTAAAAATCCCACTGCTGTTAAAACAACAGGAAAAAGAAAAAGTACATATTTATGTATTTTGGCTAAAATGTCCCTCAGTTGAGCCGTTTCTGAGGAAAAGTGCCTTTAACACAAGTCTCAGAGACTATGGGGGTGTAAATAAAAACTCAAAAAATGAACATCTCTGAGCTTTAAATCTGGAAGTGAGTTGGAACTGACACTGCTATTACAAGGAAATAACCTTGGAGTCTAGTGTTCCATTCTGCATTTAGCACACTATATTAGCGTATGTAGAAAAAATTCCCTGTAAGACCCTTTGCAATTTAGCCTTAATCTGCTTCTCCCTTCATCAAATAAATAAATAAATAACGTCAATACACTTCACAATGTTTTTCAAAAACATAGATACCTTTGCATTGCTATATGCCATAGCATGATGATGATCCTGCCTTGACGGCGTCCTCATTCTTTACCTTTTAGTCTTACTTTTATTTATTTTTAAATTTATTATTTTTAATTTGTATTGAAGTATAATTGATTTACAATGCCGTGTTACTTTCAGGTATACAGCAAAGTTAGTTGTACAGATACATATATCCACTTATTTTCTCATATGCTATTGCTAAGTCACTTCAGTCGTATCTGACTCTGTGTGACCCCATAGACGGCAGCCCACCAGGCTTCCCCGTCCCTGGGATTCTCCAGGCAAGAACACTGGAGTGGATTGCCATTTCCTTCTCCAATGCATTAAAGTGAAAAGTGAAAGCGAAGTCGCTCAGTCATGTCCGACCCTCAGTGACCCCGTGGACTGCAGCCTTCCAGGTTCCTCAATCCATGGGATTTTCCAAGCAAGAGTACTGGAGTGGGGTGCCATTGCCTTCTCATATAGGTCATTGCAAAGTATGGAGTAGAGTTCCCTGTGCTATACTGTAGGTCCTTATTATCTATTTTCTGCATCAGTTCAGTACAGTTCAGTCGCTCAGTCACGTCCAACTCTTTGCAACCCCACCCACCGTCTATGGGGTCGCACAGAGTTGGACATGACTGAAGCGACTTAGCAGCAGCAGCAGCAGCAGCAAGCCTCCCTGTCCATCACCAACTCCCAGAGTTTACTCACACTCATGTCCATCGAGTCGGTGATGCCATCCAGCCATCTCATTCTCTGTCATCCCCTTCTCCTCCTGCCCCAATTCCTCCCAGCGTCAGGGTCTTTTCCAATGAGTCAACTCTTTGCATGTGGTGGCCAAAGTACTGGAGTTTCACCTTTAGCATCAGTCCTTCCAATGAACACCCAGGGCTGATCTCCTTCAGAATGGACTGGTTGGATCTCCTTGCAGTCCAAGGGACTCTCAAGAGTCTTCTCTAACACCACAGTTCAAAAGCATCAATTCTTTGGTGCTCAGCCTTCTTCACAGTCCAACTCTCATATCCATACATGACCACTGGAAAAACCATAGCCTTGACTAGCCGGACCTTTGTTGGCAAAGTAATGTCTCTGCTTTTGAATATGCTATCTAGGTTGGTCATAACTTTCCTTCCAAGGAGTAAGCTTCTTTTAATTTCGTGGCTGCAGTCACCATCTGCAGTGACTTTGGAGCCCTCCAAAATAAAGTCTGACACTGTTCCACTGTTTCCCCATCTATTTCCCATGAAGTGATGGGACCAGATGCCATGATCTTAGTTTTCTGAATGTTGAGCTTTAAGCTAACTTTTTCACTCTTCTCTCATCAGGAGGCTTTTTAGTTCCTCTTCACTTTCTGTCATAAGGGTGGTGTCATCCGCATATCTGAGGTTATTGATATTTCTCCCGGCAATCTTGATTCCAGCTTGTGCTTCTTCCAGCCCAGCGCTTCTCATGATGTACTCTGCATATAAGTTTAAGCATAGTAGTGTCTATATGTTAATTGCAGTCTCTCGATTTATCCTTCTCCTCTCTCTCCCTCTTGTTAATCATAAACTGATTTACAATGTTGTGTTAATCACTGTTTTGCAGCAAAGTGATTCAGTTATACATATACCTGTATTTAATTCTTTTTTCAAATATACTTTCCGTTATGGTTTACCATTTTTTTTTGGGCTGTGCTCTGTCTTCATTGCTACAGGCTCTTTTCTAGTTGCAATGAGTGAGGGCTACTCTTCATTGCAGTGTGTGAACTTCTCATTGCAGTGACTTCTCTTGTTGCAGAGCACAGCTCTAAAACATGCAGGCTTTGTAGTTGTGACACATGGACTCATTAGTTGTGGTTGCCAGGCTCTGGAGCACGGGCTCAATAGTTATGGCACATGGCCTTAATTGCTCCAGGGCATGTGGGATCTTGCCAGACCAAGGATGGAGTCCATGGCTCCTGTGTTGGTAGGTGGATTCTTTACCACTAAGCTCCCAGGGAAGTACTAACATGGGATATTGAATACGGTTCTCTATAAGACCTTGATGTTTAGCCATTCTATATATAAAAAGCTTATATCTGCTAACCCCAGTCTCTGACTCCGTACCTTCCCCAACACTCTTGGCAATCACCAGTCTGTTTGCTGTGCCCAGGATTCTGTTTCTGTTTCATAGATAGGTTCATTTATGTCCTATTTTAGATTCCACTTATAAGTGATATCATATGATGTTTGTCTTTTATCTTTCTTACTTCACTTAGAATGATAATCTCCAGTTGTAACCATGCTGCTGCAAATGACATTATTTTGTTCCTTTTTGTGACTGAGTAGTATTCCACTGGATGTATGTGCCACATCTTCTGTATCCATTCTTCTGATGATGGTCATTTAGCTTATTTTCATGTGTTGGCTATTGTGAATAGTGCTGTTATGAATAGATGAGTACATGTATCTTTTTGAATTATGTTTTTGTCCCCCAGATATATGCCCAGGAGTGGGATTGTTGGATCATATAATAATTCCATTTTTAGTTTTGTGAGGAACCTCCATACTGTTTTCCACAGTGGCTGCACCAACTTACATTGCCACCAACAATGTAGGAGTGGCATTCACATCCTCTCTGGCATTTGTTATTTGTAGACTTCATAATTATGGTCATTCTAACCAGTGTGAGATGGTACTCCTTGTCATTTTAGAAAATCTTATAATTTACATTTGTTCTCCAATTTCTCCAATTGCAGAACTTGTTCTCCAAGTTCTCCAATTTTATCAGCTCTCTAAGCCTTCCTCTATCCTAACATACAATATCAATGTCTACCTATTAGCTGCTTTAGCAATAGCACTATCAAATGTACATTATTATTATATATATGATAATGCATTGCCCTCTGAACTAGAAACTCCATAAAACTCTCTGGTTGAAAGTGACTCATTTATCCTCAGGTAATTGACAGTTGAAGTGAGTAATTCCAGAGTCTTATTTTACTGAGTTGTCTGTATGACTTTTCTTACCATCAAGAATTAGTTAACATACTCATTTGTCTATTTCAGGTTATAGACCTGCACTTCTAATTTCTTTAGGTAATTTTTAAATAAGTTTTTGAAGGTGTGACCAGATGCAAATCTTTTCTGAAGCTCTTGGTGGAATAAGTTGCTTTTATAAGCCTGGATGTCAATCCTTCACCACTTATTCCCTCTGTAAATTTTCTATTTTAGCAAATGACCAATGTTTTCCTGATTTTAGGTACAGTGTCTTGTATAAGATTGCCTTTGAAAAGTGAAGTATGCCCTCAATGGCCTAATTAATTATGTACTTTGCAGCAAGGCTCTGCTTTCAATCGTCTACTACATCAGAGCACTTCAACACTAACTGAAAATTTAATCAAGCAGGAGCAATGTAGTTTAAGCAAGGTAATGTTTTAGATAAGAGTAAATAGAACTTAAAAAGAAGATAAACACACCATTCTAATTGAAAAAAACAATGTGTCTCTATATTGTTAGAAGGAAATTAAAAAAAAAAACACTCTTGTGAGTTAATGTAGCATGTCTTCACTTTAAAAATGGGAAAAAATAAAAAAAGATAAGGCTTAAGAAAGCATTTTAACTTGAGACTCTCCTCTATACTTGAACACTATCTTGTTATGAAATGCTGTGAAGACAAGCTTCTAGAGTACACCTCAGCCTCAAATGTGTCAGTGCTTTTTGGAGAGAGATTACAGGTGAAATCCTAGGAGAAAAATTGCAGAAGGAGCCACAACTTGCTTTCCCCACTTGATGAGTTATTTATGTCTCTCTCTCTCTTTTTTTTTTTTTTGTTTGAAAGTACAGTTGATTCTGTGCTTTCATTCATATCTGATAAATACTCAAGGAAACCTAGTTTTATATTAGAATAAGATTATTTTTCTTAGCCACAATAGAGGATTATGAGCTCATGAACTTTTACACCACTGTAAATATTAAGACTAGAAATTTACCTGATGAGTCCCTAAGGTGAAAGAATGTACATGTCAGTCTGTGTACCTCTCTTCCCTCCTCTCAGAAGAGAATGAGCTCATAAAGTTAATGACATGTAAGCTGTTTCAGCAAAGATTATGAAAACAATGTGTTTTACACTTTATTCATTTGTGTTTACATCTGTTTGCATTCTTTCTGTAGCTCATTAATAGCCTTCTCAAAATATATTACATTATGTAGCTAGCATTTGTGTTACAATTTTAGAAATAAAAGTCCATTGCTTTTTATGGGATTAACTCTCATAAATGAAGCACTGTCCCTGAAAAACCAGAAAATGTGTAGTTAGTTAATCTATCTGTAAGGTTTCATGATATCCTACATGTAGTACCCATAGAGAAAGCTGAGGGGATAATTCCTCAACTGCTCTAGAAAACTAATCTCCAACTCTGGAAACAGTTACATTCAATGAAATTCTAGGTTCCCATTAAGCAGTTGGAGACATTCATAAGCCAAGAATTCCTCTCCCTTGAGAAAATCCTGTTCCATATCAAAGGTGACAGTGGTTCATCTAATCATTTATTTGGATAAGTGGAGACAAAATAGACATCTCAGACAAAAGACTGGAATTCAGTCTAAACCACTTTACTTACTGGCTTTGGGCAACTAAGTTCTCCGTGTCTCAATTGATACTAGGATTAATATCTTTTAAAGAATAGTTTGTTATAAAAACTACTTGTTAATCATCCCAAGATAAGGTAGCTGTGTAATGCTTAGCTTTCTGCCCTTTTCTTAGATGATACTAGAAAGCAGTATTAACTTTCATCTGGAAGTCTGGATACTCCAGTTTCACAGGCCTAATTTAATCACTCACTAAAAATTGGGGAGCTACAGAGTTCAGGCTAATATTTTTCTGTTGGCTTGAAAACCATGCTTTTCAAACATTATTCTCAAAATCAGTCTATTTGCAAAAAGGATACTTTGTTTTTCTAGGTCTCTCTCTCCAATATTAGAGTATTCCCAGACTCCCAAAATACACATTGCTTTGTAAGTTTTGAAAGTGCTCTCTAATCTGGGGGACATAGCCTTGGCTAGTAAAAAGTCTTCATGTCCAGTCGCTTTTGGTTTTTCAGGGCCATGTGGTTGCTTTTCTATCCATATGCATCAGAACATCGTTTTATCACAATGGTGACTGAGACACCAAATAAACTGACCATATCTCACACATTCTAATTTTCCTTTTGTCCCTGTTTCTCAAAATTATGAGATGACAATAGAATTTTCCACCATTTTTATTTGTGAGACCTCTGAAGTGCTGCCCTCCTCCTGCCTTTCTCCCTCACCAATGTAGGGCTTTTTGGCCTTACCATTTCTCTGGCAGGTTCCTTCCATGGCTTTTTAGGTTGTGTATCTTCTGATTGCCAAGCATAATCACAATAAAAACAACTTATTATCTATATAAAGAGAGGATTCTTTGAAGAAGACAGAACAGAACATTTCCTATTTCCCTTGTCAACTTATTCCTCATACATTATTGATAGGATGTCCTCAAGTAGGAATTCCAATCTAGAAAACATGGCAGTTGAAATTCCAATTTCCAAAGACATTCCTTGCATAGTCTTCACATAATGTGTGAGATCTTCAATCCTTAGGGCTCCACATGTAAGTTTCCATGTAAAAGCTCCTACTGTGTCAGACCAATTTATATCAGAGTCCACATCCCATCTCTTGTAATCTTGTTCTGTCAGATTCTCCACCCTCCTTTCAGGAGAGGCCAACATTTGAACAGGTAGAGGTTTCATTCTCTGTGTCCTACATCTTGGAACTGTTAATTGTAGATTTATTGCTATAAATATTGATGCCAATAAGGGAAATAAATCAGACAGGAAATATTACATGATCTCACTTTCATGTGGAATCTAAAAAACTTGAACTCACAGACACAGTGAGTAGATTGGTGGTTGCCAGGGGTTGGAAGTTGGGGAAATGAAGAAATTGTGGATTAATATGTATTAACTTTCATTATAAGATGAATAAATTCCACAGACCTAATGTTAACAATACAGTACTATACAGTACTATGTACTTAATATTTGCTTAGAGGGTAGATGGTAAATATTCTACATACACACACACAGAAAATAATTACAATCTGAGGTGATACAAATGTTAACCAGCATTTTTGTAGTAATCATTTCATAATATATATCTAAACCAAACCATTACTTTGTACACATTGCTGCTGCTGCTGCTAAGTCACTTCAGTCGTGTCCGACTCTGTGTGACCCCATAGACGGCAGTCCGCCAGGCTCCCCCGTCCCTGGGATTCTCCAGGCAAGAACACTGGAATGGGTTGTCATTTCCTTCTCCAATGCATGAAAGTGAAAAGTGAAAGTGAAGTCGCTCAGTCGTGTCCGACTCTTTGCTACCCCATGGACTGCAGCCTACCAGGCTCCTCCGTCCATGGGATTTTCCAGGCAAGAGTACTGGAGTGGGGTGCCATTGCCTTCTCCGTTGTACACCTTAAATTTACACAAAGTTAATTTGTCAATTATATCAAAATGAAGCCAAGAAACAAAACAATAAAAATAAAGGCACCTGTAAAAAAGACATTTATACCAGCTTCTGCTTTAAGATTTAGACTTAAAAGACCTCTTAGCCCTGGAGAAAAATTGAATCATGGTTCTCTGTTTCCTGTAGATTTCAACCAATGATAAGTTTGGCCTTAACTATGCATATTTTTTTAAAAAGATAAGTTTATGTGTAAATCAAGGTTAATTCCAGAAAATAGGCCCAATTTGGAAACAGCCCAAGTATCTATCAACATAAGAATAGACAAACTAACCATGATACATCACATAAAAGGGACTAGTATTCAGCAATAAGAAAGGAACACTATCTGAAACACACAAAAAAGATAAAATCATAATGAGCAAAAGAAGTCAGCCACCAAAGGTTATACATGAATGTTTCTATGTATAGGACGTTCTAAAACTGGCAAAGCTATTATTCTTAGAAGTCAAAATATTGGTTGCCTGGGGCAGGAGGATAAGGTTGATTGCAGTGGGCAGGGAGAACTATCAAGGTATATAGGAATATCCAATGTCTTCATCTAGGCAGTAATTATAGGAGTGTATCCATGTGTGTCAGGAGGCAACAGTTGGAACAGACATGTTGGAACAACAACAGACATGGAACAACAGACTGGTTCCAAGTAGGAAAAGGAGTACATCAAGGCTGTATACTGTCACCCTGCTTATTTAACTTCTATGCAGAGAATATCATGAGAAACGCTGGGCTGGAAGAAGCACAAGCTGGAATCAAGATTGCCGGGAGACATCTCAATACCTCAGATATGCAGATGACACCACCCTTATGGCAGAAAGTGAAGAGGAACTAAAAAGCCTCTTGATGAAAGTGAAAGAGAAGAGTGAAAAAGTTAGCTTAAAGCTCAACATTCAGAAAACTAAGATCATGGCATCTGGTCCCATCACTTCATGGCAAACAGATGGGGAAACAGTGGAAACAGTGTCAGACTTTATTTTTTTGGGCTCCAAAATCACTGCAGATAGTGACTACAGCCATGAAATTGAAAGAAGCTTACTCCTTGGAAGGAAAGTTATGACCAACCTAGATAGCATATTGAAACAGAGACATTACCTTGCCAACAAAGGTCCGGCTAGTCAAGGCTATGGTTTTTCCAATGGTCATGTATGGATGTGAGAGTTGGACTGTGAATAAAGCTGAGCACCGAAGAATTGATGCTTTTGAACTGTGGTGTTGGAGAAGACTCTTCAGAGTCCCTTGGACTGCAAGGAGATCCAACCAGTCCATTCTAAAGGAGATCAGTCCTGGGTATTCTTTGGAAGGAATGATGCTAAAGCTGAAACTCCAGTACTTTGGCCACCTCATGCGAAGAGTTGACTCATTGGAAAAGACTCTGATGCTGGGAGGTATTGGGTGCAGGAGTAGAAGGGGATGACAGAGGATGAGATGGCTAGATGGCATCACTGACTCAGACGTGAGTTTGAGTGAACTCCAGGAGTTGGTGATGGACAGTGAGGCCTGGCGTGCTGCGATTCATGGGGTCACAAAAAGTTGGACACAACTGAGCGACTGAACTGAACTTATCCTTGTGTTAAATTATTTTCAATAATTATCCATAGCTAAATATCTGTATTTTCCAGTAGCATATCAATGTGGCTCATTGTCTTCAGTTCAGTTGCTCAGTTGAGTCTGACTCTTTGTAACCCCATGGACTGCAGCATGCCAGGCTTCCTTGTCCTACACCAACTCCCAAAGCTTGATAAAACTCATGTTCATCATTAGTGATACCAACTGACCATCTCATCCTCTGTCCCCTTCTCCTCCCACTTTCAATCTTTCCCAGCATCAGGGTCTTTTCCAATGGGTCAGTTCTTCTCATCGGGTGGCCAAAGTATTGGAATTTCACCTTCAGCATCAGTCCTTCCAATGAATATTTAGGACTGATTTTCTTTAGGATGGACTGGTTGGATCTCCTGCAGTTCAAGGGACTCTCAAGAGTCTTCTCTGACACCACAGTTCAAAAGCATCAATTATTCAGTGATCTGCCTTCTTTATGGTCCAACTCTCACATCCATACGTGACTACTGGAAAAACAATAGCTTTAATTACATGGACCTTTGTCAGCAATATCTCTGCTTTTTAATATGCTAAGTCAGTCAAAGCCTTTCTTCCAAGGAGCAAGCATCGTTTAATTCGTGACAGTAGTCACCATCTACAGTGATTTTGGAGTCCAATAATGTAAAGTCTGACAATGTTTCCATTGTTTCCCCATGTATTTGCCATGAAGTGATGGGACCAGATACCATGATCCTTGTTTTTTGAATGTTGAGTTTTAAGCCAACTTTTTCATTTTCCGCTTTCACTTTCATCAACAGGCTTTTTAGTTCTTCTTCGCTTTCTGCCATAAGGGTAGTGGCATCTGCGTATCTAAGGTTATTGATACTTCTCCCGGCAATTGTTCCATGTCCAGTATTAACTGTTGCTTCTTGACCTGCATACAGATTTCTTAGGGGCAAGTAAGGGGGTCTGGTGGTCCCATCTCCTGAAGAATTTTCTACAGTTTTTGTAATCCACAGTCAAGGGCTTTGGCATAATCAATAAAGCAGAAGTAGATGTTTTTCTGGAATATTCTTGCTTTTTCTATGATCCAATGGATGGTGGCATTTTGATCTCTGGTTTCTCTGCCTTTTCTAAATCCAGCTTGAACATCTGGAAGTTCATGATTCACATACTATTGAAGCCTGGATTGGAGAATATTGAGCATTACTTGGCTAGCATGTGAGATGAGTGCAATTGTGCTATAGTTTGAACATTTTTTGCCATTGCCTTTCTTTGGGATTGGAATGAAAACTGACCTTTTCCAGTCCTGTGGCCATTCCTGAGTTTTCCAAATTTGCTGGCATATTGAGTGCAGCACTTTCACAGCATCATCTTTTAGAGTTTGAAATATCTCAACTGGAATTCCATCACCTCTACTAGCTTTGATCTTAGTGATGCTTCCTAAGGCCCACTTGACTTCTCATTCCAGGATGTCTGGCTCTAGGTTAGTGATCACACCATTGTGGTTATGTGGGTCATTAAGATCTTCTTTGTAGAGTTCTTCTGTGTATTCCTGCAACCTATTCTCAATATCATCTGCTACTGTTATGTCCATACTGTTTCATTCTTTATTGTGCCCATCTTTGCACGAAATGTTCCCTTGGTGTCTCTAATTTTCTTGAAGAGCTCTCTAGTCTTTTCCATTCTATTGTTTTCCTCTATTCTTTGCATTGATCACTGAAGAATGCTTTCTTATCTCTCCTTGCTATTCTTTGGAACTCTGCATTCAAATGGGTATATCTTCCTTTTTCTCCTTTGCCTTTGGCTTCTCTTCTTTTCACAGCTATTTGTAAGGCCTCCTCACACAATCATTTTGCCTTGTTGCATTTCTTTTTCTTGGGGATGTTCTTGATCACTTCTGCCTGTACAAGGTCACAAACTCCATCCATAGTTTTTCAGGCACTCTATCAGATCTAATCCTTTAAATCTATTTGTCACTTTGAATGTATAATCATAAGGAATTTAATTTAGTTCACATCTGAATGGTCTAGTGGTTTTCCCTACTTTCTTCAAGTTAAGACTGAATTTGGCAATAAGGAGTTTGCAATCTGAGCCACAGTCAGCTTCCAGTCTTCTTTTTGCTGACTGTATAGGGCTTCTCCATCTTTGGCTGCAAAGACTATAATCAATCTGGTTTTGGTATTGACCATCTGGAAATGTCCATGTGTAGAGTCTTCTCTTGTGTTGTTGGAAGAGGGTGTTTGCCATGACCAGTGCGTTCTCTCGGCAAAAGTCTATTACCTTTTGCTCTGCTTCATTTTGTACTCTAAGGCCAAATTTGCCTATTACTCCAGGTATCTCTTGATTTTCTACATTTCATTCCAGTCCTCTATAATGAAAAGGATATCTTTTTTGCATGTTAGGTCTAGAACATCTTGTAGGTTTTCATAGATTCATTTAACTTCAGCTTCTTAAGCATTACTGGTTGGGGCATAGACTTGGATTACTGTGATATTAAATGGTTTGCCTTGGAAATGAACAAAGATCATTCTGTTGTTTTTGAGACTGCACCTGAGTATTACATTTCTGACTCTTTTGTTGACTTTGAGGGGTACTTCCTTTCTTCCAAGGGATTCTTCCCACAGTATAGATATAATGGCCATCTGAGTCAAATTCACCATTCCCGTCCATTTTAGTTCACTAGTTTGTAAAATGTCAGTGTTCAGTCTTGCCATCTTCTGTTTGACCACTTCCAGTTTGCCTTGATTCATGGACCCAACATTCCAGGTTTGTACGCAATACTGTTCTTTATAGCATCGGACTTTACTCCCATCACCAGTCACATCCACAACTGGGCATTGTTTTTTCTTTGGTTCTGTGTCTTCATTCTCTCTGGAGTTATTTCTCCAGATCACTGATCTCCAGTAGCATATTGGGCACCTACCAACCTGGGGAGTTCTTCTTTCAGTGTTCTCTCTTTTTGCCTTTTCATGCTGTTCATGGGGTTCTCAAGGCAAGAATACTGAAGTGGTTTGCCATTCCCTTCTCCAGTGGACCATGTTTTGTCAGAACTCATCACCATGACCCGTTGTCTTGGGTGTCCCTACACGGCATCGCTTGGCTCATTGTCTTAGATGTAAATATAGTAAATTCTAAAATGTAACGTTCAAAAGCTGGGAATAAACATCTTAAAATACCCATGTAATTTATTCATTATCTCTATTTCTCTTCTTATAATTCTTTTATGTCTGTTTCAATCTTAATCAGTTTAGCCAAAATTATTATCAAGACAAGTTTCCTGGTGTTTTGATTATATTTACACACTGATGTAATTTGGAGTTCATTGATATATTGAAAGATGAAACTCAAACACTGAGTAGACTTTTTTAAAATGTCAATGTCTTTGGTTAGTAAAGATGCAGTTTTAGTACTGAATCATTAATATCAACAAGTATGATTTTTATAAAATAAACTAAAGAGGAAATCTAACATAATTCCCAGTGATAGAAAGGGCAGAAGACCTATTTGGAAAACAAGTAAAATTCAAACATCTGCATTTTGATAAGAGACTGCTGCTTATGTGCTGGAGGTTAAGAAACATTACTTTCTCTTAGGCTGCCTATGGATAATCTTCTCTCAGTTGGACTACATATAATACCTATTCATACCATTAATATGACTTATTGAAATCCAAAACTTTGGGATGCTCAGAAGTAATCAATAGTGATTGCATTGTTTTCTTACCTTATAAATAGACTCATCACAGTTTTAAAAATTAGCATCCTCTGTAAGAATAATAAATCTACCAGTGTGTGTTTGTGTCTGCATGAAACTTCAGAAAGGAATGTTTAAAACACTTCCAAATAAATACTCACAAGCATTTTAAATAATTATGATTTAATATAATTTTTTGAAGGAAAAATTTTTTGAAGGAAAACCACGTTCATGGAAAAATTCAAAAAGATGAAAAGAAGTACCTAAAATAGCATTAATAAATATAGTTGTAAAAAAATATATATATATAGTTGCAATCACCAAGCTGTTTTAAGGAACTATAGTCCTCTAAACATTCTAGATTATTTTTATTCATCTTCTGTCTCCTGGAACCTAGAGCTTTCATGTAATTATTGTTTGTCATTATTATTGCATCTCTTAAGACATTTAAAATGTAATTTTTACCATTTATGTTTATATTTAATCTAAAAGAATATAACTGTCAATTTCAAGAAACATTCCATTATATCCATTGCTTTAAGATCCACTCTAGAGTCTGAATATGGTAAATGATTAATAATATGCTAATGAATGATAGCCATTTAACAATAAATTCTTTCTTCCAAAAAATCTAGTCAAAGAGAGTATAAGACCTATCTAAAATAAGAAAATAATCAGATATTCATAAATTCCTATTCTTATTATTGAAAGTGAAAAAAATGTGATCAAAATAGATTGCAAACATGAACACTACTTTTGCCTTAAACCTGAGTATTTGAACATCATTCAAAAACTAAAACCTTTATAGAGAAAAATTTGAGATACCTTCCTTACCCAACTTTACACCCAAGCAAGTCTCTCCAGAATCCATTATCTCTTATTTATGTTCACAATTTTTAAAGATTCTTTTAATATGGGTCATTTTTTAAAAATCATTAATGAATTTGTTACAATAGTCCATCTGTTTTATGTTTTGTCTCTTTTTTTTTGGCTGCAAGGATGTTGGATCTTGGCTCCCCAACCAGGTATCAAACCAGCACCCCCTGTACTGGAAACCCAGACCACCAGAAAGTCCTAACTGGACCACCAGAAAAGTCCTAACTTTTGCATTTCAGAATAGTATATTTATACTGCCTTTTCTCTTTTAATGACTTTGGACATTAACTTACAAGTACAGAGTATATCTCATCATCATACCTTCTTGTTTCCAATATTATACTCTTATTTTTAATTAAATCATCACTCTGTGATTATCGTGTTAAGACTGTAAATGTTCTTTACTTCTGAAGCGTGCAGTTGTCTACTTTAAAAAAAATGAGTTTTTAATAGTCTGTTCTTCCTTGACTCAACTTTTGCTTTATTTTTGATTGCTTGATATTGCATATTAAATGCATAAGAGAACAATCATTGTCTTTATGTTGCTATAGCCAGAGAGAGATCCCCATCTTCAGTTTCACAGTAATAATTTCTATATAATCACATTCTTAAATAGGTATCTCCACCATATCTTCTAAGTTTTCTAAATAAGAGTATTATTCCACTTGGCCATGTTGCTTGAAATTAATTTTTATTGTTTGTGTCAATTAAGAAGGCTTCTGATTGAAAGGAACAAAAACTCATTGCAAATGGTTGAAACCATATTAAAATTTACCAGTTCTCATAAGGTGCTGTTTTAGTCTCTAAGTCGCATCTGAGTCTTGCGACCCGATGGACTATAGCCCATCAGGCTGCTATGTCCATGGAATTCTCCAAGCAAGAATACTGGAGAAGGTTGCCATACCTTCTCTAGGGGATCTTCCTGACCCAGGAACCAAACCTGTGTCTCCTGCATTACAGGCAGATCCTTTACTGACTTAGTTACAAGGGAAGTCTTATCCTCATAAGAGAATATTGCAAACCTGGGACACAGTAGGTTGGGCTGCTGTGGTGGAAGAGTAGTTTATCATGTTATCAAAGGTGATTGGCATTCACAGATGTCTCTGTCAAGTTTTAGTAATATTTCTCAATTTTCTTGGAGAAGGCAATGGCAACCCACTCCAGTACTCTTGCCTGGAAAATCCCATGGACAGAGGAGCCTGGTAGGCTACAGTCCATGGGGTCGCAAAGAGTCGGACACTACTGAGCAACTTCACTTTACTTTTACTCAATTTTCTAGACTATTCAGACATGAGTTGACAAGGGAATAGGTGGTGAAATATTTTCCAGTGATAAATACTATTAATATGCTAAACTCAAAATTGTCTCCTCGTTCAGGTCAAAGCTTTTCTAGTTTGGATTACTTTATTTTTATTTTCTATTACAATAAGAATGCTTCAAATTTCCTAAGTGTTTCACCAGAAATACTTTAACTTATCTGAATCATGGTGTTGTTAAAATATTTTCTGAGAAGAAAACACCCTTTGGTTGCAACTGGAGCAACTAAACAGACCCTGCAATCCATGAGAAGAACTCTTGTTTCTTTTCCCATGGAGGAAAAACATTAAGACTAAAATAAATATTTATTAAAATAGGATACAGCAAAAGTCACAGTATAGGAGCTGACTAGTCATTTCTCCATTCTTGATACCTCCAGTTCATCCTTCCCTTACCTGCCAGATTTTCTAAGCACATTGATCCTATAATGACACTGCTTAAACAAAATCTGTATAACTACTATTGACTTAACACTGCTAGTAATATTATTTCAAGATGCTAATAGCTTCTCTCAAAGATAATTTCTACATCCTTAGAAAGTCAAGAGAACTTCCTAAGTTACATTTATATTATAATGATGTTTTGCTCCATATGATAATTATTTGGATCTTTTTTTTCTTTCCAACTGAGTGGCAAACTTCTTGAGACTGTGCACCACATCTTATAAACCTTTTTATTCCCTATAAAATCCAGTACTATACCTTTCATATGTGAAATACTTAATATTTATGAAATAAATGCATTTTAAGAATGAATGAAGACAGCAATATCTAATACACTTTAGGGGAAACCATTAACTTTTAAAATATAAAGGCCATATTTTTTCCCACACTGGTTACTTTTTTAATTTATCAATGCTTACTGATACCATGCAGCTAGTGTAATTTTTGAAAAGTGGACGATAGTGAGCTGCACATGGGAGTTAATTCAAGTGTTTCAGACATCAAGCTATATTGAATGTAAGGTCATTTTGTTAACTTATTTTAATTGGGTGAAATAGCTGCACGTCTGACAATACCTTTTGATACTGGAACCATTTTGATGCTGGAACCATCAGTGATAGGCAGATTTTCAGTTTTTACCCATACAGTCTCATCCTGTGCAATGTCTCTTGTGGCTTATAAACTTTTAGAATCGTATACTAAAACTACAGAGTCAGATACAAACATCTTAAGTTTACTCTGTTGATGTTGTTGATCAGTCACTAAATGGTGTCCAACTCTTTGCAACCGCATGGACTGCAGCATGCCAGGCTCCTCTGTTCTCCACTATCTCCCTGTATTTGCTCAAATTCATGTCCACTGAGTTGGTGATGCTATCTAACAAACTTGTTTTTTGCCACCCCCATCTCCTTTTGCCTTCAGTCTTTCCCAACATCAGTGTTTTTTCCAATGAATCAGCTTTTCAAATCAGGTGGCCAAAGATTAGAGCTTCAGCTTCAGCATCAGTCCTTCCAGTGAATATTCAGGGTTGGTTTCCTTTAGGATTGACTGGTTGGATTTCCTTGCAGCCCAAGTAACTCTCAAGAGTCCTCCAACACCACAGTTCAAAAGCATTATTTGTCAGCGCTCCACCGTCTTTATGGTCCAACTCTTACATCCATACAGGACTACTCGAGGAAACATAGTTTTGTTTACTCTTAGGCTGTATTAATTTGTTGATGTTTATTTCATGAGGTATATGAACCTTTGTTTTAATCAATATGACTTTCTATGTCTTTATGATTTAAAACCTGAACTGATTCACCTACCTAAGCTTAGAAGTATACATTCTGTCTCTTGTCCCTCTCCTCTGCCTTCTCCTCCCCTCTCTCCCTCTAATTCCCTTTCATTATTCCTCTCCTATCTTCTCATTCCCAGAACTTCAAAAAGGTAACACTTGATTAAATTTGTATTAAAATTGATTAGATTAAAATTGTAAAACTGATCCAAATAAAATTAAACTGATTCTCCAAGAATACAAATAACCACCATAAAGATTCTGAGATTCTAGGCAAAACAGTGATGGCTCAAAGCCATGGGGGAGAGACAGTCATCAGCATGAGGCATACCTTTTTTTAAGATTACAGGCTACTCATAAGCATGCATGCACAGCTAATTTCTACTATATAAAGTCTTCCAAAAAGGAATATGTATATTACATAAAAAAAAACACCTAGGAAAAACCTTTAAAGGCTAACAATATAATTTTTTTCTGTGTGTGGCATAAGATGGAGGAATAGAAGGACGTGTGCTCATCTTCTCCTGTGAGAACTCCAAAACAACAACTGTCTACTGAACAACCATCAACTGGAGAATATTGGATCCCACCATAAAAAGATACCCCACGTCTGAGGGCAAAGGAAAAGCCTCAGCAAGACTGTAGGAGGGGTGAAATCATGTTTAGAATCAAACCCCTTACCCACCAGAGACGCTTAGAGGCCTCAAACCTGGTGCTCAAATCCAGAGCACCAGGATCCAGAGACCCCACAGAGACTGAGCCAGAACTGTGTTTGAGTGTCTCCTGCAAGGTAGTGGCCTGACGCAGGGACAGGGGCTCTGGGTGCAGCAGACCTGGGTGGGGCATAAGCGCTCTTAGAGGAGGTTGCCATTAACCCCACCATAGAGCAACCAGAACTTACACAGGACTGGGGAAACAGACTTTTGGAGGGCACAAATAGAACCTTGTGAACACTAGGACCCAGGAGAAAGGAGCAGTGACCTCACAAGAGACTGACCCCAACTTGCCCGTGAGTGTCCAGGAGTCTCCGAGGGAGGCTTGGGTCGACAGTGCCCTGCTGTTGCTGCTACTGCTGCTAAGTCATTAAAGTCATGTCTGACTCTGTGCGACCCCAGAGACGGCAGCCCACCAGGCTCCCCTGTCCCTGGGATTCTCCAGGAAGAACACTGGAGTGGGTTGCCATTTCCTGACCCAATGCATGAAAGTGAAAAGTGAAAGTGAAGTCACTCAGTTGTGTCCGACTCCTAGCAACCCCATGGACTGCAGCCTACCAGGCTCCCCTGTCCCTGGGATTCTCCAGGCAAGAACACTGGAGTGGGTTGCCATGTCCTTCTCCAGTGCCCTGCTGCAGTGTCAGGCAAAAGTGTGCAGACAGTGCATGCATGGGACCTTTTGAAGGAGGTCGCCATTATCTTCATTACCTCCACCATAGTTTGGCCTCAGGTCAAACAAAAAGGAGAGAATACAGCACCACCCATCAACAGAAAATTGGATTAAAGATTTATTGAGCATAGCCCTGCCCATCAAAACAAGACCCAGTTTCCCCCTCAAGACCCAGTTTCCCCCTCTCTCCCATCAGGAAGCTTCCATAAGCCTCTTATCCTTATCCATCAGAGGGCAGACAGAATGAAAACTACAAACACAGAAAACTAACCAAACTGATCACATGGACCACAACCTTGTCTAACTCAATGAAATGATGAACCATGCTGTGTAGGGCCACCCAAGAAGGATGGGTGATAGTGGAGAGTTCTGACAAAATGTGGTGCACTGGAGAAGGGAATGGCAAACCACTTCAGTATTCTTGCCTTGAGAACCCCATGAACAGCATGAAAGGACACTGAAAGATAAACTCCCCCAGGTCAGTAGGTGCCCAATATACTACTGGAGAACAGTGGAGAAATAACTCCAGAAGAATGAAGAGATGGAACCAAAGCAAAATGACACTCAGTTGTGGATGTGACTGGTGATGAAAGTAAAGTCCTATGCTGTAAAGGACAGTATAGCATAGAAACCTGGAATGTTAGGTCCATGAATCAAGGTAAATTGGAAGTGGCCAAACGGGAGATGTCAAGAGTGAAGATCAACATTTTAAGAATCAGTGAACTAAAATGGACTGGAATGGGTGAATTTAACTCAGATGACCATTATATCTACTACTGTGGGCAAGAATCCTTTAGAAGAAATGAAGTAACCCTCAAAATAAACAAAAGAGTCCAAAATGCAGTACTTGGAAGCCATCTCAAAAACAGTAGAATGATCTCTGTTCATTTCCAAGGCAAACCATTCAATATTACAGTAATCCAAGTCTATGTCCCAACCAGTAACGCTGAAGAAGCTGAAGTTGAACGGCTCTATGAAGACCTATAAGACCTTCTAGACCTAACACCCAAAAAAGATGTCCTTTTCATTATAGGAGACTGGATGCAAAAGTAGGAAGTCAAGAGATACCTGAAGTAACAGGCAAATTTGGTCTTGGAGTACAGAATGAAGCAGGGCAAAGGCTAACAGTGTTTTGCCGAGAGAATGCACTGGTCATAGCAAACACCCTCTTCCAACAAAAGAGAAGACTCTACACATGGACATCACCAGATGGTCAACACTGAAATCAGATTGATTATATTCTTTGCTGCCAAAGATGGAGAAGTTCTATAGTCAGAACAAACAAACAGGAGATAACTGTGGCTCAAATCATGAACTCCTTATTGCCAAATTCAGACTTAACTTGAAGAAAGTAGGGAAAACCATTAGACCATTCAGATACGAACTAAATCAAATCTCGTGTGATTATACAGTGGATATGACAAATAGATTCAAAGGATTAGATCTGATAGACAGAGTGCCTGAAGAACTATGGATGGAGGTTCATAACACTGCACAAGAGGCAGTGTTCAAGACCATCCCCAAGAAAAAGAAATGCAAAAAGGCAAAATAGTTGTCTGAGGAGGCCTTACAAATAGCTGTGAAAAGACAAGTGAAAAACAAAGGAAAAAAGAAAGACATACCCATTTGAATGCAGAGTTCCAAAGAATAGCAAGGAGAGATAAGAAAGCCTTCCTCAGTGATCAATGCAAAGAAATAGAGGAAAACAATAAAATGGGAAAGATTAGAGATCTCTTCATGAAAATTAGAGATACCAAGAGAACATTTAATGTAAAGATAAATAAAGGACAGAATAAAGGACACAATAAAGGACAAAAATGGTAGTATGGACCTAACAGAAGCAGAAGATATTGAGAAGAACTGGCAACAATATACAGAAGAACTATACAAAAAGGATTTTCATGACCCAGATAATCACGATGGTGTGATCACTCACCTAGAGCCAGACATCCTGGAATGGGAAGTCAAGTGGGCCTTAGAAAGCATCACTACGAACAAAGCTAGTGGCAGTGATGGAATTCCAGTTTGAATTCCAATTCAAATCCTAAAAGATGATGCTGTGAAAGTGCTGCACTCAATATGCCCACAAATTTGGAAAACTCAACAGAGGCCACAGGATTGGAAAAGGTCAGTTTTCATTTCAATCCCAAAGAAAGGCAATGGCAAAGCTATAGCACAATTGCAGTCATCTCACTCACTCGCAAAATAATGCTCAAAATTCTCCAAGCCAGGCTTCAATAGTACTTGAACTGTGAACTTCCAGATGTTCAAGCTGGATTTACAAAAGGCAGAGGAACCAGAAAACTGGCAAAAGATAATTGTGAAAATTCATTTTTTCACAAATCTGGAAATTAACCAAAATCTTACAAAATTTAGAGTCATTTTTCTTTTTTAAGAAAGAAAATGACTGAAACTTGGTAAGAACAGTTAGCTTATGACATGTTTACTTGTTTTTTTTCCACCCTTTTGTCTCCAGCACTACAGTGGTCTTTAAAACCAACAGCCTGCAATCATAACAAAGTTAGAAATTTGGCAGACATTGGAGAAGGCACAATGCTGTAAGAACTCCTTTAAACCCCAGTCCCACAAATTTATCACTATCTTTCTATTGGTTCCAAGAAGTCACAACTTGTTAGGCTGTATATATGTGGCCTGACACAGAAGATCCCCAATGTAAGCAGTCTTTGCTCCTGGAGGAGAAAATACCTCAGTTGGAATCAGTTTCCTACAGATACCAAGGAGCAACTGTATTACACTAATTGATTAAAGACCCCTACCATGGGATCCCAGTTGAACCAATCTGTGCAATTAACACTTCATGCTTAAAAAAAAAAAAAAAAAAAACACTTCATGCTTTCCCCTCACCAAAAACTCGCTCTTTCCACATGAGTCTCAATTTTTTCCAAGTTTTAAGCAATTATAAAAAAAAAAAAGTGTGAATAGCTGACAAACTTAACCTCAGGTTGTTAATCTTTGAGAGGAGGAATTTATTTGCATTTTTGGAAGAATTCTGTTACCAAGTTAATCTTGGATTGTGGAATATTTTGTGAGACTTTCTGGTTTATAGATGGCCACGAAGCACACCTCAGTCCCACATTAGCCATTGTTTCTTATATTGGGCAGATTAATTTTCATTTTTATCCTTTTGGGCAGTTAAAATATTAAACTGAGTTTCCTCAGTAACTCTCCTGTGGCTGGCACAGTGATTGTTGCTGGGGTAAAGATAGGAATATGACATGGTAGACAAAAACTCAAGCTTTATGAAAGAATGCTAGAGGTGAGGTCTCAGCCTGTCCTAGAAATAGTTGTGAAATTGAGCTACTTAACTTAACATTTTCATGTAAATTAAGGCGGTAATAGGAAGGTTATGAAATTAATTAAGAAAATTCACATAGAAGTCTAAACATGTAAACTAGTACTAGACACACAATACATACTATATAAAGCTGATCTATGATGATGATGATAAGGAGAAATATTTCTTATTTCCTTTAATCAAAGACTTAGTACCCTCGTAAGTTATGACAGCATAAATTTTCAATTTTTTTCAAAACTAGAAAGAGTTTTCAATATTAAAAGGAAAATCTTCACTTTTGAATCTTGCCTTCAATTTCACTAATGTAATTTTTTTCAACTTGAGGCTTTTGATCATCTCTTGTGAGATTTCCTGCAAAAATTAGTATGTATGGTGACTTTAGAAATGTATAAACACTTATTAAAGTCTATTCCAGGCAGATGTCACCTACTAGCACAAGTATATAAAATCTAGCATTCCACATAATGAAAATATCATTAAGATTCATGTCCCATCAAAAGAGTCAAGGTGTCTTTCCAGTCATATCATTCAGAAGTGTTTTCTATCAAAATGTATCTTTCAGTCACACCAAACATTTTATTCATGACAAGGCATTGTTAACAGTATTACAAAACATAAAGACAGCTCTCAATGTAAATGCAGTCACTGATTATTATGAATATCATAAACTCCATATTCAGAAGACATAGGCTTTTTGGAACTGTAGGTTCTATATTTAACCTATTTGCATTTGTATATGTATAATAACTACTATGCAAATACTCAGGATCTATATTGCCAATGAAATACGAAAGAATGTCCTTATTATTTTAAACTACACACTACTCTGCAGCCAAAATGAAGGGATTAGCACTGGTGTTCAAAGACCAACGACAAAAGCGGCCCTTTCATCTCTTTTTGAATTCCCAGATGTAAGAGCAAAGCAACAGAAGGACTTTTAGGGGCAGAGAATTGTACAACCTTGGATGTGCAGTGTGTTTCTTAGGTGATTATAAAGGAAGGCAATGATTTTCTGAGTTTCAAAGGAACACAAAATATAGCCAAGGCACGCATTTTGTTTCTCAATGGATCTGTCATCCAAAGTCTATTTGGATGTGTTAACAATAGATAATAACAGAAAATAGAATACATTTTTGAACCAAATAAGAGACTAAAATTATCATGTGAGACAATTCTACATTTCCAATATATTATATTACTCAGTTCAGTTCATTTAAGTCACTCAGTCCTTTCTGACTCTTTTGCAACTCCATGAATCGCAGGACGCCAGGCCTTCCTGTCCATCACCAACTCCCGGAGCTTACTCAAACTCATGTCCATTGAGTCGGTGATGCCATCCAACCATCTCACCCTCTGTTGTCCCCTTCTCTCATCTTCAATCTTTATCAGCATCAGGATCTTTTCAAATGAGTCAGTTCTTAGCATCAGGTAGCCAAAGTATTGGAGTTTCAGCATCAGTCCTTCCAATGAACATTCAGGACTGATGTCCTTTAGGATGGACTGGTTGGATCTCCTTGCAGTCCAAGGGATTCTCAAGAGTCTTCTCCAACACCACAGTTCAAAAGCATCAATTCTTCAGCACTCACCTTTCTCTACAGACTAACTCTCACATCCATACATGACTACTAGAAAAACCATAGCTTTGACTAGAAGGATCTTTGTGGGCAAAGTAGTGCCTCTGCTTTTTAGTATGCTGTCTAGGTTGGTCATCAGAGAAGGCGATGGCACCCCACTCCAGTACTCTTGCTGGAAAATTCCATGGATGGAGGAGCCTGGTTGGCTGCAGTCCATGGGGTCGTGAAGAGTCAGACATGACTGAACGACTTCACTTTGACTTTTCACTTTCATGCATTGGAGAAGGAAATGGCAACCCACTCCAGTGTTCTTGCCTAGAGAATTCCAGGGACAGGGGGGCCTGGTGGGCTGCCATCGAAGGGGTCACACAGAGTCAGACATGACTGAAGTGACTTAGCAGCAGCAGCTAGGTTGGTCATAGCTATTCTTCCAAGGAGCAAGTGTCTTTTAATTTCATGGCTGCAGTCACCATTTGCAGTGATTTTGGAGCCCAAGAAAATAGTCTTTCAATGTTTCCATTGTATCTCGACCTATTTGCTATGAAGTGATGGGATCAGATGCCATGATCTTAGTTTTCTAAATGTTGAGTTTTAAGCCAACTTTTCCACTCTCCTCTTTCACTTTCATCAAGAGGCTCTTTAGTTCTTCTTCACTTTCTGCCATAAGGGTAGTGTTATCTGCATATCTGAGGTTATTGATATTTCTCCTGGCAATCTTGATTCCAGCTTGTGTTTCATCCAGCCCAGCGTTTCACATAATGTTAACTGCATAGAAGTTAAATAAACAGGGTGACAGTATACAACCTTGATGTACTCCTTTTCCTATTTGGAACCAGTCTGTTGTTTCATTACCAGTTCTAACTGTTGTTTCTTGACCTGCATACACATTTCTCAGGAGGCAGGTCAGGTGGTCTTGTATTCCCATCAGTTTAAGAATTTTCCACAGTTTATTGTGATCCACACAGTCAAAGGCTTTGCCGTAGTCAATAAAGCAGAAGTAGATATTTTTCTGGAACTCTTGCTTTTTTGATATTCCAAAGGATGTTGGCAGTTTTCTTATTACCTTTATAGAGAAGATATTTTTTTTAGAAGTCTTTGCTTTGCCATTTTCCCTGTCTCCTTTATATTTTAAATTTTTAGTTAAATTAATATTGCTTTCTTAAGAAATTTATTTCTAACTCTTAGGTCTAAAAGAAGTTCTGGAAGCATATTATTTAAAAGTGCACAGTAATTTTTATATTCTTAATATTTGTAATTAACTGTGAGGTTAGGGCTTAGTATCTGTATCCTTCATGGGAATAAGCTAAAGGAAGATATTGCTTTTCTTGCTCATTGATGTATAATCAGTACAAGTACAGTGTCATTCATATAATAGGACTATAGTATTTTTTAATTAAGAAGTGAATTGGTGAATACATGACTTTGAGCTTCACTAAAAAGTGTCAATACATAAGTATGCTCTATTTGAATGACTAGGACACACCATGAGTGAAAACAACTTGGAATCAATTCAACTTTATATGAAAAGTCACTAACCCCAGAACTGTAGTGGGAATACAATGATAAAGGCTTTTCTCACTCATGCCAAATATCCATCAATGTTCATTTTTTGTTCTAATCCATATAATCATCATGTTAGAACTTAGGCTGTTAAAGGAGCTTTTATTTTCAACCTTTCTACCTTCTGTGAAGGAGAGAAAGACATTGCTAACCACATCTGACTCTTAAAGCTACTCTTACAAATGTCACATGTCATTTCTGCTCACATTTAATTGACAAAGTAAGTCATAAAAGCAATCTTAATTCAAGTGGATGGGCATGAATAACCCTTCAATAAGGAAGGATACAAAGTCATATGGGCAAGCTGGTTTTCAGTGGGAAAGTGTGAAAATATTCTTCTGCAGAGAGAAACAACAAATATGTGTGAACAATAATATAACCTATCAGAATAACGTTGCTCCCCAGTCTGATGTTAATTTTACTAAACCACACTAGACTTAATCTTGATATGTTTCCAAGCAGAAAAGAAAATTAAACTTCACTGGATTTTCTTTAATGTGGTAGCATGTTAAAAACTGGCCTACATAATGAAAGTTGCATTACTAGAAATGTTGGATAGCCATGCTTTAAAGTGCATATATACAGTGACTCTACTGTATATGAAAACAATTTATGACAGAGATTTCTTCACAGTTCATTAAATAGCTTTTCAAAACTGGTTTGAAACTTTCCAAAGCATGTTTAAGATTTGTAGAAATGACACCTTGGATATAAAAGTAAAATAAAGCATTACTTTGACTCCTGACATATCTGCAATGGAAACACATCAATCACCCACAGCCTGAAGTATTAGATGATGTTTAGTGCTAAGAAAGACTCCTTAGAAATATTGTCTGACAGGCATATCATGGTATTTCTTTTTAAAAAAATTTTCTTTCCAAAATTAGCAGTTCATAGAGACCTTAATCAACAACACTTAAAAAACACCTGCCTTATATTCCTTGGAGTACATGTTTTCTTGAAGTCTTATAGAAAAAAATCAGAACAGGACACACTCGGACAATACTTTGAATGTTTCATCTATAAATGACAAATTTTTCTATTAGCATTCTCTAAACCTTATTTTTCATGTTCTTGGTGAAAGGAAACAGATCAATCAAAAATGCCTCTTGGGTCTTGAATTCTACTAGGTGATTTGAAGGATACAGTTGAAATATATTGAATAATTCCTACCTTGAGGTATCATACAGGTAGGATGTTAAGCTAAGCCAAAATTAAGCATTTAAGAATAAATAAATTCTAAAATGTATAGCACAAAATTCTGGATGGAGATAATAGTTTCAATTCAAATCTCAAAATATTTAACTCTAAGCTTGAAGGGATTAGTTTAAAATAATATATATATATATATATAGTATATGTAATAATGTATACATTATTATATTTTAGTCTAATCTCTTCTTCCCATATTATTACATATATTATTTATAATTATATGTACAAATTTGCATATTATGTATAGAAATATATATATATATATAACACACAAGAATGGAAAAACTTTAATGTATAGTTTATGACACTTCTGGAAGCTTCTGTTTCAGCCTCAGAAGAATTTCAGTAAGCAAAGGGAGTAGGCATTTAACTTCAAATTTGGAACAGTAAGCCAAGGGGAGAGAATAATTTGAATAAAATAGTACATAAATAGGTTAAAGGATTAAAATCATATAATTACCTCAACACAGAAAAAGTAACTGGTACATGTCCACATCTATTAACAAGAATTCTTAACTAGAAATAGGAAATTCCCTTAACTCAATAAAGAGAACCCTTAAAAGCCTATTGTGAATATCAAGGTTAATTATGAAACACTGTAAACATGACCTTTCAAAATGGGCACCCACTATAGCCAATGCTATTCAATGTCATATGTAGGTATTAGCTAGCTAAGCAGTTTTAAAAATAATAAAATTTTAAAAAGAAGAAAATGATAAATTGACTGAGAAGGAAAAACATTGTCATTTTTCCAAGTGAAATTATTGCCTACTTTATAAAAATCAAAACTCCTCTGATAATGTATTAAAGTGAACAAGACAATTTTTCAAAGAAAAGAAATTCAAAATATAAAATCCAGTTAAATTTTGGCATACAGCTGTTAAAACCATAATTTTCAAAAATACATGACATAAAAATATAACACCTAACAGTAATTATAAGAAAAAAATATATAGAGCATGTGTGTGGAATAAGTTATGAATATATGATGGTTAAAGATTGGAATTCAATGCTGTAAAGATTCAGTCTCTCTGAGTTAATCTATAATGATGAAATCTCAAATATAATACAAAAACTGGCAGTGTGTGTAAAACTCTACTTGTAGTCTCTAAAATTTCTGTTAGTGTTGGATGTTCAGAGAACAGCAAAGATACTATTGGATAAAAAAAAGATTTGTGAACATATGGAGAGTTCTCTTAAAGTGTTATGTAGAAATAGACCCATAAATAGAATAGATGGCCTAGTAAATAGACCCAGTTTTAAATGCACATTTATAGAAGACATTAACAGATTGCAGATCAATGCCTGAAAGAGAAATACTGAAATAAATGATACTGGGGTAATTAATTTATCCATGTCAAAAGAGAAAAAGAAAAAAAAGAAGAGAAAGAAAAAACAGATCTTGAATTCATACCGTAAACCAAAGCAGTCCTATATGGATAAATGGCCTAAATGTAGCAGATAAATCTATAAAATTTTAGAGACAATTTGGAAAACACACTTATAATTTAACTCTGGCTTTTGTAAGTAAGATATCAAATCCAAAAAAAGTGAAATTTACAAATTCTACAACATTTAAAATGAAGTACATCCATTTATAAAAAAGTTAAAAGTGAATAAAATATGTAAAGTTTTTAGAAGACTGGAGGAAAATACATTTATAAACTTGGAGTAGGAAAAGATGTCTTAAATAACAGAGAGAAAAAGGAAAGGATTGATATATCAATTATGCCATACTTAAGGGAGAAGGCAATGGCACCCCACTCCAGTACTCTTGCCTGGAGAAGCCCATGGATGCAGGAGCCTGGTAGGCTACAGTCCATGAGGTCGCTAAGAGTCAGACAGGACTGAGCGACTTCACTTTCACTTTTCACTTTCATGCATTGGAGAAGGAAACGGCAACCCACTCCAGTGTTCTTGCCTGGAGAATCCCAGGGACGGGGGAGCCTGGTGGTCTATGGGGTCACACAGAGTCAGACATGACTGATGCGACTTAGCAGCAGCACCAGCAGCAAAACATAAGAACTAATGCTCCTCTAAAACAAAATTTAAAAATTAAGAAACAACCTGGAAGAAGATATTTGTGAAAGCATTTCTAAAAAGAAGTCAATATATAAACAATGCCTAAAATCTATTTTAAATAAAAATTTAAAAGGATGCATTCAAAAAAGAACACGATGCAGCCAATAAACAGTCTAATTTCTTGACAAATTGTTCATCTTAACCAAAGCAACCAAGAAGTTTTTAAGTAAAAAAGGATAAATAAACATACAAGAGAAGTGTTAGTCTCTCCAAGAAGTAAAATGAGAGAAATTTTCCTGTTTTTAATTTCATTGATTCTACTACAATCCTTATTATTTCTTCTGTTTACTTTGGAAATAATTTGCTTTTACTTTTCTAGTTTCCTTACATGGAAACTTAGGTGATTGACTTTAGGTTTTACTTCTTTCTTATTGTTGTTGTTATTCAGTCGCTCAGTCATGTCTGGCTCTTTGAGACCCCATGGACTACAGCATGCCAAACCTCCTGTCCTTCACTATCTCCGGGAGTTTGCTCAAACTCATGTCCATTGAGTTGATAATGCCATCCAACCATCTCATCCTCTATTGGTTCCTTCTCCTGCCTTCAATCTTTCCCAGCATCAGGGTCTTTTCAATGAGTCAGCTTTTCGTATCAGGTGGCCAGTATTGGAGCTTCAGCTTCAGCATCAGTCCTTCCAATGAATATTCAGGATTGATTTCCTTGAGGACTGACCACTTTGATCTCCTTGCAGCTCAAGGGACTCTCAAGAGTCTTCTCCAGCACCAGAGTTTGAAAGCATGGATTCTTTTCTATTATATGTGTTCAATGCTGCAAATGTCCTTGTAAGCAATGAATTTACCGTGTTATACAAATTTTGATAAATGGTTTTAATTTTTATTTAGTTCAAAATATTTTTAAAATTTTATTTAAATTTCTTCTTTCCCTCCTGTGTTATTTAGAAATGTGTGGTTTACTCAGCATGAATTTGGGGATTTTCCAGTTATATTCTGGTTGTTGGTTTCTAGTTTAATTTCACTGTGGTCTGAGAGCAGACATTATATAATTTCTACAGTTTAAATTTTTTCTGTGGTATGTTTTGTGGCCCAGAGTGTTCCTGTATTGGTAAAGGCCTCTTGTGGGCTTGGAAAGAATACGTATTTTGGCATTGTTGGATGAAATAGTTTATGGATGTCAATTACATCCAGTTGAGTGATGGTGTTGTTGAATATGTTCTTACTGATTTTCTGTCTCCTAAATTTGTCTCTTTCTCATAGAGGAGTATTAATTCTTTAACTATGATAGTGAATAGAATAGTGAAGTTGCTCAGTCGTGTCCGACTCTTTGCAACCACATGGACTGTAGCCTACCAGGCTCCTCTGTCCATGGGATTTTCCAGGCAGTAGTCCTGGAGTGGATTGCTATTTCCTTCTCCAGGGGATCTTCCCAACCCAGGGATCGAACCCGGGTCTCCTGCATTGTAGACAGACGTTTTACCATCTGAGCCACCAGGGAAGTCCTTAACTATGATAGTGAATTAATATTTTTCTCCTTGTGATCTATCAGTTATCACCTTATATAGTTTGATACTCTGTTATGAGGCATACAAGAATCATTATGTCTTCCAGGATAATTGACTCCTTCATCACTATATAACAACTTTCATTATACCTAATAACTTTCTTTGTTTTGAAATCTACTTTACCTTAAATTGGGCTTCCCTGTTAGCTCAGTTGGTAAAGAATCTACCTGCAATGCAAGAAACCCTGGTTCATTTCCTGGGTTGGGAAGATCTGCTAGAGAAGGCTAGGCTAACCACTCCAGTATTCTTGGGCTTCCCTGGTGGCTCAGCTGGTAAAGAATCTGCCTGCAGTGTGGGAAACCTGCTTTCCACCCCTGGGTTGGGACAATCCCCTGGAGAAGGGAACTGGCTACCCACCCCAGTATCCTGGCCTGGAAAATTCCATGGAATATTCCATGGGGTTGCAAAGAGCTGGACACCACTGAGACACTTTCACTTTCACTTTGCCTGAAATTAATATAGCCACTTCTGATTTCTTTTAATTAGTATTACCATAGTATAATTTCCCCCATCCATTTATTTGTAATCTATATGTATATTTGTATTTAAAGTGGATTTCTTGTAGACAATATATAGTTGCATCATGCATTTTGATAAACTCGTTGATATAGTTATGGAAAGAGTATGATTCATTCTTTAAGAAAATTACTTGAAATAAATGAAAAATTTTTCCTGTTCATGGATAAGAAGACTAAATGTTATCAAGGTATCTGTTCTTCCTAAATGAATTTATGGATTTAGTGCAATCTCAATCAAAATCTCAAATGTTATTTTGTATTTTTGACAAATTAATTCTAAAGTTTATATGGAGAGGCAGAAGACACAGAATAGACAATATTGAAGAAGAGCAAAACTGGAGGACTGATACTATACAATATTAGGTATAAAGTGGTTTGTATACTAGGATAAAGCTGCAGTTGTCAAAACAGTGTGGTATAAGCGTATGAAAAGAGGCTCCACATTAGGTCATTAGAGAGTCGGTTTTTTATAATACCACTACACACCTATTAAATGGCCGGAATCCATGACACTGACAACACCAAATGTTAGCAAATATGTGAAGCTACCTGAACTCTTATTCACTGTAGTAGAAATGAAAATCGATATAGCCAATTTGGGGTATAGTTTGGCACATTTTTATGATGCTAAACATATTCCTACCATATGATTCAGCATTTGTACTTCTTGCTATTTACCCCAAAAAGGTGAAAACTTATGCCCTCAAAAAACTTGCAAAAATAAGTTTATAGCGGATTTATTGATAATTGCTAAAGTCCTTCAATAGGTGAATAGTCAAATATTCTGTAGTGCATCCAGACCAGGCATTATTGTTCAGCACTAAAAGGAAATATGCTTTCAAGCCATGAAAAAACATGGAGTAACCTTAACTGCATATTATTAAGTGACATAGCCAATCTGAAAAAGCTACATACATATCATTCCAACTATATGACATTCTGGAAAAGGCAAACCATGGAAACAATGAAAAGATCAGTTGCTGCCCAGGACAGGGTTAGGGGTTAGAGAGGAACAATTAGGCAAATCACAGAAGATTTTTAGGGCAATGAAGGTGATATCTACCCTAATAATGCATCCATGTCATTATAAATTTGTTAATATACTCATATACTACACTAAGTGACTATGTACTTTGGGTGATTAAGAATATGTCAGTGTAAAAAAAAAATATATATATATATATATGTCAGTGTAGATTTCGTCAATTGTAACAGATGTATAGTAATGGGATGTTGATAATGGGAGAGGCCATATATATGGGAGGGGAGGGGTATATGGATAATTTCTGTACTTTCACTTTGATTTTTCCATAAACCTAAAACTACTCTAAAAATAATTTTTTTAAAGAGTAATTGACTAAATCAACTCATTTAATTTTTAAATGTTAAATAAGGGATATTGATATATAGATCTTAAAGATGTCATGTTTGTATATGTATTTGACTAACATATTATATATTACTACCTAGTACATGTTGTATATAAATTAGTTAATTTGACTAACATAACCACTATTTTACATGTAAATTCTGTCATGCTACAAAAAAATATGGAAAGCATTATGAGTTATGTCATAATGAGAGAAATCAATCTTACCATAACAAATTTTATTACCCTTGTTTTACTAGTGCTAGCCCATTTGATTAAACAAAATTAAACTATCAGTTTAAATAATAGGCTAGAAAGAAAAATTCAAGATAATTTGATTACATGCCAGCAAAATACATGAGAATCACTTTAAAGATCTCATATAAATAAATGATTTAGTGTTATAAAATTAATACACAAGTGGAATCATTTTTTCTTTTTTTGTAAATAAAATTAGCTGCAAATATATGACCAAAAAAATTGTTTATAATAGGTAACAAAGTGCATACAAAATTTGTAAGAATTGTGTATCATCTATATGTATATCTGTATCTGTCTATATTTATTCTACAGAAATATGAGAGGGAGAAAGACAAGGAGAGAGAAGAAAAGTAACAATATCTATAAAAGATATTATCAAAATATTAAGATAAATGAAAAAACAAAGTGTTTCTGGATAAGAAAACAAATTATGAGGATATAAAATTATCTTAACCTAATCTATAAAGTTAACTGAAGTCCAATTAAAATAGCAGGTGGGGGTTACTTAATGAAATGAAGCTCCACTTTGGTAAAATAATCACGATAGAGAAATCAGGAAAAGTATTTTCAAAAGTATAATAAGGTAAGAGTCTTAACACACATTAGAGATGGAAGCTAAAAAGATAAGCTTGATTTGTTACTGTCATCAAAACATATAGATCAATGGTACAGACAGGAGTGCAGATATACCTCCAAACTATGCATGGGGTTTAGTCTACAAAAAAGGTGACATTTCCACTCAGTGAGGAAATAAAAGTGAAGTTGGGACAGGTTATGTGAGCATGTGTCTGTGTGTATCTGTGTGTATGTCTGTGTAAGTTGTATTTACCCTTTATTACAAACATAAATTCCATCTTGTAGATTATGCTTGTTAGAATACTTTTTTGTTAGGAAACCTTTTCCAAAGAAAGAAGAGTCCCTTCCTTTGGTTCAGCTCCTGATTAAGCTGGGCCTAATTTTAGAGTGAAGTGATACTTAAAACATTCAAAGACAAATATAGGTCAAAAGGATTTTTCAACAAAGACACTTTTATTTAATCAGTATAATATTTGGCATAGTAGATACTATTCTGCTGTTTTTACAGTCTTGGAAAGTGAGGATTCTTCTTTTTAATAAAATATCTGATCAGTTGTCCACACCCATGCTTCTAACTGTAAAAGTTTATCCCCTTTTCGGCAGTCTGATATGAAAAAGTAATGACATCTAAAGGCACTATTTTTCTTTATAAGTATGATTCAAAAGGTTTGCTTTTTCTAATCTCTACTAGATTAAGTTTGTATATTTCTGAAGAAAGAGAAAGATATAATTCTGCAGAATATTACATGTTTTTATTGCATCATTCATAAATATCTCTTAGAATTTAAATATCAAGGCTTAGCATACCCAGCTTTAAGGGAAAACTTATAGTTTACTAATTTCATTTTGCTTTAGATTTTATTTAAATAGAATGAATTACAATCTGGGAGATTAATCTGAGCCTCAGGACAGGACTCTGCAATGTTCTCCTAGCTCAATTTGTTTGAGCAAATTTCTAAGCAGGATATCCATCACACCCCAGGAGTCATAAGTGAAATATAAATATATCTCACTGTATAAAAATTTTAAATGCTACAGAAAAATAATTCATCAGAATACAACCAATTGAGAAGGCCTGCCAGTAAAAATAGTTATTTTTAAATCTATTACAGAGCTGATTAAATTTAAGAAATGCACTATAAACAACTCATCTGGAAAACAGACAATAGATGAAATTGTTGAAAGACAAAGGCTAAAGGCAGTTAGAAACAGCAAGAGGTTTTGAATGTCAGGTTTTAAGAATGAAAATTTTATTAGTTGGGGTGCTATAACAGACTACCATAGACTGAATAGCTTAAGACAACACACATTTATTTCACTCGATTTTGGAGGCCGAAAGTCTCAGACCAGAGTGTCAGGGTAGCTGGGCTCTTGGTGAAGGCCCTCCTGCTGGCTTACAGTTGGACTCCTGTCTTCTCGCTGGTGCCCACATGTGGCTGAAAGAGTGTTAGCTGATTCTCTTGTCTTTGCTTATCAGGGCACTAGTCCTATGAAGGTTCCACTCTCATGACCTAATTACCTCACAAAGTCGCCATCTTCAAATACCACCATGTTAGCATTAGAGTTTCAACAGACACAGTTTGGTAAGACTCAAACAGTACACAATTGGCCTTCGAAAAGCATGTTTACTTACTCTGTTATTAAAACTGTTAATTTGACAAACCAAGAGTTGTTGAGTATGTATGTCTCCATAGGTTTAATTGCTGAATTCAAGTTAATTGCGGTGTGTAAACAAGCCTGGAAACAACAAAAGTGACTGTCAACAAAGAACTGATGAGATAAGCCATGGTACATTCATTTGATGAAAAGTTATTATAAAGGTTTGCAGAAAGATTAGCAAGGTATTTAAACAAAAAAAAATCAAAAGCAAGATACAAAATAATATATATTATTATGTATATTATATATTATAACCCACTATATAATGTATTATCACATATATATATGTATCTATCAAATTGGTAGATAGATTGTTATATACATACTCAATTTATGGCTAAGTAGATCTATAGATATATAAGAGAGTAATGAAAAAAATTCTCTTTGTGGGAGAAAGTACACAACTATTTAAAATAAATGATATCTCTAGAAAAATATTGGGATGGGACAGGGACATAAATCAGGAAGAAGATATTTTCACTATTCACTTTGCCTTCTTATATTAAAAGAAATTAACCATACAGCAAATCATATGAACTACTTATTGAACATTTTGTTTAAAAGAATATACAGAGAGAGAAGTACAAAACCTGTAAGGGTACAACATGATGAACCTAATGACCATGAGCATACACAATTAACCAGCAGCAAGATTAAGAAATATTATCAGCATCACCCCAGAAATAGTTTTCATGCACTCCACAAGTCTGTTTTCGATTTTAACATGACTGATATTTGGTTTTAATATGACTGATAACATTTCATGCTAAGTTAGAACTATACAACCACTATTTTTGTTTGTTAAAAGAATATAAATTTAGCTTATAAGGACTTGAATTCTTTTATACAATAACTCTTAATTGTAATTAATTGGTATTTTATTAATTCAGGGGACACAAATAGCAAAAATTCTCTAGAAGCCAGAAAAGAAAAAATGAACGTTCTTGGTTTTTGACTTTTTTTGTTTTGTTTTATGATTAGATTATTTTCCTCTAGAAAAAGAAATGATAGCCCATCTCTGCTCCATGGTTTGAGACCTCAGCTAAGATGTCTTGGATGACTGGACTTGTCTATACGTCTAGGGACTTCGTTCTTTTCATGATGTATGCTGGGGCTAGAAAGTCCAAGATGACTTCTTCACTCATGTCAGGTGCCACGGCTGGTGTGATGGATCAGCTTGTATGATGAACAGCTGGCATTGCTCTCCCTGTGGCCTCTCTGAGTAGCTAGAATGAGCTTTCACACATTTTTTTTATATTCCACGTATAAGGGATGCCATAATTGTTCCAGTATGCATACATTTTTATTTATCACATACTATTAGTTTTTTGATTTTTTTTTTTTTTTTAATATTTCTGTAGCTCAGCTACCTGTAAAGCTAAGGCACTTAAAGTTTGGTGGCTTTTAGTGAATCCCTTAGCACAACGGTTTTCAAAGTGTGGCTTCTAGACTAGCAATGTCAGTATCAACAAGGAACTGGTTGAAAAGGCAAAATGACAGGCTGCCCTGTACCACTGAATCAGAAACTTATTGGGTGGAACCCAGATATCTGTCCTCCAGTTGTTGTTAACAACTGAACATGTCCTCCAGTTGTTGTTCAGTTGCTAATCCATGTCCAACTCTGCGACCCCATGGATTACAGCATGCCAGGCTTCCTGTCCTTCATTATCTCCCAGAATTTGCTCAAACTAATGTCCATTGAGTCAGTGATGCCATCCAACCATTTCGTCTTCTGTCATCTATTTCTCCTCCTGCCTTTAATCTTTTCCAGCATCAGGGACTTTTCCAATGAGTTGGCTCTTCACATCAGGTGGCCAAAGTATTGGAGCTTAAGCATTAGTCCTTTCAAAGAATATTCATTGTTGATTTCCTTTAGGATTTATCTTATTGCTGTCCCAGGGACTCTCAAGAGACTTCTCCTGCACCACAGTTTGAAAGCATGAATTCTTTGGTGCTCAGCCTTCGTTATGGTCCAACTCTTGCGTCCATATATGACTATGGATTGTTTATATTTCTCCCAGCAGTCTTAATTCCAGCTTGTAATTCATCTAAACCAGGATTTCACATGATGTACTCTACATAGAAGTTAAATAAGCAGGGTGAAAATATACAGCCTTGATGTACTCCTTTCCCAGTTTTGAAACAGTCTGTTGTTCCATGTCCAGTTCTAACTGTTGAATCTTGGCCTGCATACAGGTTTCTCAGGAGGCAGATCAGGTAGTCTGGTAGTCCCAACTGTTTAAGAATTTTCCACAGTTTGTTGTGATCCACACAGTCAAAGGCTTTGACATAGCATTTAAGTTCTCCAGATAAGCCATATAAATGCTCAAGTTTGAGAACTGTTTCCTTTGGAAAAGTTAGACTTGATTGCTATACATTATCCTCAAATTTTTCACTATTAGAGTCTCCTCCAGTAACCGCCATATATAACTGCTTTGCTAAAAGATATAAAAATTAATTTCTAACATTTACACTTTGCAGTTTCAAGCATACTATTATCCTGTGGCTGATTTAATTAACATTTTTCAAATTAGTATGTCCTTAACTAATTTGGGAGAGAATGCCAGGTGACTAATTTCTGATTACTCAGTGTCTCTTTCAATTGTTTTTTTGCTACTTGCTATATAACCCTGTTCATGTCATTTTCCTATTTCATTTACACTGAGGCTTCCTAATAGATGGTAGCCTGTATGCACTGTATATATTTATGTATATACAATGTTTGTTTTGTCCTACTCCTATTCTCTCCTTAACACCATCAAAACCCAGCTCTGAATCTACTATACCACTTACTTTTTAAAATTTTGCAATGTCTTAGTTAAATGATAAACCAATATACCAATATGCTTTTGTCCCAGATTTCATCAGGCTCTGTGTGGCATTTGAGATTTCCCCATATTCTAGAAAGGAGTACATTTCCTAGACTTTCCCTTATATTTTGTACCACTTCTTTCCAGTGTCTCAGATTTGTTCTCTTTTTAGCTTGACGTATGAAATGGTAGTATTTCTCCACACTAGCTTTGTCTTTTTGGCCCCTTCTCTTCTTATTTTACACTGACACCATTGAGCAACTTCACGTAACCTATAGCCTAAATATTTATGCAATGATGATTCTGGAATCTATGTTTCCAAATCTGACCTCACCCATGAGATTCAGATCTACATATCCAAAACTTACTAAATGTTTTCTTAAGAAATACCCATAGACTTTTCTCTGTCAGTGAGTCTAAAAAATACCTGTGTATTATTTCTGAGGTTAAAAGTACCACATACTTACTGTAGAAATATATATATTACAAAAATAATGCAAAATTGAAAACTGGAATCACTTATAATACTACCACTCAGAAACAACCAGTTAGTATGTATACACTCACACACACACACACACACCCCTACTCCTTGCTTTGAAAGTATAATGTTACATTTTTCTACCAGAAATGTGACTGTTTAGAACCCCAGAGTATTTTTATTACTCTCATGAAAAACACTGTAACAACTTATGCATAAATTTCAAGCCAAGTAAATTTAGACCAATTTTACAGAAGGCTCTACTTCTTTGACTGTTATATGCACCTGGTTGCATTTAAATTACAAAGGGGAATGTGAAGAAGGATAGAGATCTTTCAGGTTCAAAGCAGACACAACACTACCCTTGAGTTACTGGGTATGGTTTTCCATAAATATATTTTCCTTCCGGGAACCAATATACTCACTCTAGAAAAATAACAGAGAGCTGCACTGTGACATTTAGTGAAAATTCAGTTTTGAAATGGACATGTGGCTTCAAACTGTTATCTCACTTCCATGCATCTTAGATCAAGACTGTTGAAAAACTGTATATTTGAAAGTCCAAATGTTGGTATAAAGTGTTTGGGTTTAACGTTATTCTGAGGGATATGTGTGACTGTATGTACGTGTATATATCTCTCTGTATTTATATTTTAAAAAGAAAGAAAGAAAACTGCAAATATATTTGTTAACTATGAAGTAGACATTTTTATTATTTCTCAATTTTCGATTGATTCAAAAATTAGGTCCATATCATCTCAGATATAATAGATGGCTTTTTAAAGTAAAAAAAAGTCAAGATGTAATTACATGACTTGAGACATGAAGGAAAACATTAAAGAATCAGTTAAATGAAATATGGATCAAGAAGGGAAGGCTTTCTGAGATCATTGTTTTAACAAGCTTTGTGGAAGTAGGTGCTTCTTTAAAGTATGCACATGAAAAGTTGGATTTAAAAATTAAAATCATCCTATAAATGGAGGGAAAAAAATCAAAACAGGGAGCATTTTGTATTAGACAATCTCTGTGTCTCATAACTAATTTAGTACCAAAAGTTGTTCATTGCTTGCTTCTGGAAGACCAAGCAAAATGCAGCACAGAAAGATAAATAAGTCTGGTCACTGTTGTAAGGCAGTTTTTCCTCTCTGGAGAAGAGAGACAATATGTAAGACAAGTATAGTGATAGATGCTATGTAATAATTGACCAAAGAGTGAGAACAGCTCCTCTGTCACCCAACTCCATGTTGCCTGAAGAGGCAGCTACCTCTGAGTGACATTTGGGTGTATAGCACTCTCAGATATCACTATTGTACAAAGTAAGTTGTTAGCATTCATGGAACTAGAGCTGACCACTCAGCTTCATAACAGGATCAGTCCCAATGAGGTTGCATATTCCTGCTTTCCTGTGCCTCAGTATATCCACCATGACCTGAGTTCTCACCTCACAACTACTCTCTGCTCCTCTGACCCAGCTGCTAACCCCTTCCTCCTAAACTATGGTTCTTTGTCTTTGAAACTTAGCATTAGTGATAAGTAAACTTTCTTGCATCCTGAGACTCTTCTCAGAAATGTGGAGTGATCTCTTTGCTCTTAAAAAAACGAGTATGCGCTTGATTCCCCACTCCATTTAGGCCATCTAAACCCCACACTCTATTTTACTTTATGCCACATTTCCATAGGAAATGAACAGCTGGCATCTTTTACCAACCATCAAAGAATTAAGTCCCTCTTATTTTACAAAGCTAAAAACATAGTTCCATTTCCTTGAGACTTATACCATTCAGATGAACCACTTACTCATCTTCCTTGTTTCCATGATATACCAGTCTCTTGCTGACTCCTCCAATTATGCGGTCAAAACTTAGCTCTCAACTCAAAATTTTACTTTCCCATTAGTTGCTATTATAATTCTTAGCAACATCAATAGCCATGTAGTTATTTCAGACAGCATACTTAATCTTTCAGTTTCTTCACTAATAAAAATTTCCCCCAGTTGTTTTCAACTAGTTTCTCTAATAATAGTACTTAGAACAATTACAATCATGAAAAACTTGACCTCATCTTCAAAATTTTAATGCAAAAAAACAGCCTTTAAGAGCAATCTCTTTTAGTTTGCTTTTTCAAGTACTCTCAGTTCAACTTTTCCACCATGTCTGCCACATTCTGTCCCCATATCTGTTAGTTTTACCATTTGCTCTTAATCCATCTATTATCCTTTCTTCTATCACTTTACCTTCTTTATTGAGCATCTTAGAGTCTAATCTATGATTCCCCAATGAATTACTCAGTGTGGTTTTCAATCCATCCCCTGCCCTCTCATCATAATATTTGCTTTCCAAAATCCCAACTCTGAATGGACTTGAAGGGAACAAAAATATATCACTCCAAAATATGCCACTTTGAACTATTTTGAACTGAAGACTCTTAAGAAACATCAGATGCAACAAAGAAACTCTGAACCTCCTTTTTCTTCCTAAAAGCAGAAAAACTAGCTCCCATGTGAAAATCACCCTCCATGTAGCAAGAAAAAGAAAGACATTTTTATCTGGGAATTGGTGGCCAAGAGATCTGTACAAAAACCTTGGTAAACTAACTCTTACCTTCCTACTTACTTCTTCACAATCTACTATGCCTATTCCAAACCACTTTTTCATGCCAATTCTTTACAAACTTATCATATTTTTTTCAAAATGATATAAAAGCTTCCTGCTATGATCACATCTTCAGGTCGTCATTTTCCTGTGAAGAACTTCATGTACATAACAAGTAAAATATACATGCTCTTCTCCTGTTAATCTGTCTTATGTTAGTTTAATTCTTAGGCTCAGCTGGGGATTTTAAGAGGTTAGAGGAGAATTTTTCGTCCCCTACAAACTCCTAAACGAGCCTTCTCTGGACCTCTGACCAAGCAGCTGAGTCACACATCCAAGCCAACACATTTGTTTTACTTAACATTTCGTATCTTAAGATTCAAACAGGCTGCAGCACTGTCTGATCATTCTACTATATATAAAGTAGCCAACTCACTTTCTAATTCTTGAGAAGATTATATAATATCTTCTTCTTTCTCCTACCCGCCTTCTGCCATCTCAGCTCATGAGCTTGCTTCACACAATATCAAGAAAAGAGAAATTATTGGACGCTAAATCTTTTCTCTCACCTACAAAAAATGACCCAAGCAAGGCCACAGTGACCTCCAAGTTGCTAAATTCAGTGTTCTCCTTTTCTACCTACGTCTTACACGAATCCAACATTCAGTACTCTTGACCTCTTGTTCCTGAAAACATTTCTTGTCTCTAGAATTCTGTACCAGCAGACTCTCATTTTTATTCTTCTCTGACCTTTTCCCTCTCTTTTTACAGACGCTATACATGGAAATTCTCTAGGGCTGTGTCCCATATCTCTGCAGACGTTTTATTTTCTTCATACCACATAGTTCGTCCTTGTGTACGCTTTACCCGTTTAATGTACACCCCAGTAATGCCATACACTATTGTTGCATGTCCTTAAGGTGGTTCTTATCTTTTCATATATCTTTTATCACTTTGTCTCTACTTTCATTACATTGCACAGGACATTACACATAGAATATATATTTGTTAAATGAATGAATAAACAGTACTACTGTGAACTTATTAAAACAGTAATATTTCTATTCCCATGGATGAAAGCATAGAGTAATGTCAATGATTTATCTTCTCTCTATTTTCACAGTCTTGTTTGTTTTTTTTTTTTAAGAAACAATAGGCTTTTAGCAGGCTTCCTTTGTGACTCAAATAGTAAAGAATCTGGCTACAGTGCAGGATACCCGGGGTCAATCCCTGGGTCAGAAAGATGTCCTGGAGAAGGAAATGGCAACCCACCCCAGTATTCCTCCCTGGAGAATTCCATGGACAGAGGAATCTGTAGGACTACAGTCCATGGGGTCGCAAAGAGTCAGACATGACTGAGCAACTAACACACACAAACAGGCTTTCAGCCACTCCTTTCTCTTACTGAAAATAATCATTTCCTCTTGTTACACTCTTGTTCTTATTTGAGAGCCGTAACTGGCAGCCTTTTCTTTTCTTCTTGAGATAGTGTGCCAGTGCTAAAGCTAAAGAGATCTTTCAGACAGAAGTGTGAGGCTCTGCTCCAAGGGACAACCTGTTTTCACTTTGGTGCCTGCAGGGCATCTGACATCATTCATTTTGATCAGGCTACTTTCTACCTTATTAGTGATTCTACATGCTTCATGGTGCAGGTTAATTTCCTCTTACAGATCTGCATAAATTGCCAACATTATCCTATATCTCAGCTACATATTCCTTCAGGGAATTGATCAGCATATCTTCTCCCACTTGAATACTATATTTAAATTCTCTATGTATCTGTATTGGAATATGCCTGAAAAAAAAAAGTCATACGTAGAGCATGTCTGATTATAGACATTATCTGAAGCATAGTTAAATAGTATTATTTAACTATGTACCAACAATATAATGTACCAACAATTGAAATACTGGCTTAATTTACCAACTATTTTGGAACAATATATTGATAGCTTTCTATTTAAGTAAAATCTCCCTTTTTTATATCTTTGCTGTCATTATTAAGTATACTATTAGACACAGATAAATATGGATTAATTTAATTAAATCTCTGTATATTATAGAGGTTTAAGGTTTTAGGAATCATGCCCTATGTTAATATAAAAATGAAGGTACCTTCTGTTTGGGAAGGCATGCAGTCTGGCATATCTCTCTCTAAAATATAAAGAAAATACAAAGGTGGATGAACCAAAGTGAATTGATTCCCTCCCAGTAAGAAATTTCCAGATTCATAGTTTAAACCAATTTAACCTATAGGTATAACCACTTTAAATGTGTTTTGTTTGTTTCCATTACTCATCTTCCTTTTGTTAGGTAGGAAGTTAGGCGTGAGGAACAAGGAGAGGCCTAGTGGAAAGGATGAAAGCTGATCTCTAAACCCCACCGGAGACATGGCCCAATACAGCCCAGGAGAGCTCACAGATGTGTTACAAAATAACCACAGAGACTTTTCCAACTCAGGCAGAAGGGCTCTAGGCACACAGCGGATACCACAGGAACTGGTCCAACTTAGGCACACGTGCCCTTGATGCAGAGCTGTGTCCTCAAGTGACCACAGATACTAGGAGCCCATGAAGTGTTCATAAATATGCTATACATATATACATCTGTTTATAACAGACTAAATCACAGGAAAGACATGTGCAATAGAGCCGATTGTTATATAACTTGCAATCACCATTCAAAATTTTCAGCCCACGCCCATCTAGATGAATATTCAAAAGCCTTGTTTTAAAAACCCCAGTATCTCATCATTCCCAGACCAGTGTCTTTCCTGGCTTGGCCCACCTCTCCCTTTAGCTGTTTTTTTTTTTGTTGTTTTTTTTTTTCTGTTCTTTCCTTAATAAACTTGCTTTTACCATGGCTAAGACCTCAGATTCTTCTTTGTGTCCTTACCAAGAACAGAGGCCCACAAGGGAGAGTCCTCTTCCTCACTCTCTTCTCTAAATCCCCTAACAACTTGAACTAGTCTGTGCTAATAGTTAGGTCAAGGAACTTTTTTCTAGGTCTAGGATGTTGATAATGAACCTGGTTCAGTTCTTGTAGCAACCAGAAACCACTGTAAGACATTTTAAGAATTTTTTATATGAAGGATGACTTGTTCCTGAATCTGTTGGAAGGGCTGGAGGAAATGATCAAAGAATAGGATTCTCAAAAGGACTCTTATGACAGATTCCACTTTCCAAGGGAGCTATGCCCTTTGCCTGTTACAAGGAGTAGGAAGTTGCTATTGACTTGACTACACTCCCAGGCTTATCCCCTCTCTACTCTGGGAAGCTGGGATCAGACAGCCACCACAAGCACAAGTGTATTTTGACATATACAACCTGGTCATTGACACAGACACTGATTCTGACCCACTGACACAATCATCCTTTAACACCACAACCTAGACATGGTCCACTGGAAAAATGCTTCAGATGAAATCAGCTCCATCCTGGCTTTCCAGAAGAAAAGAACTAACTGAACAAGAAGATTGCCTCTGTTCCATTTCTGCCTTGCAAGGCTCAAATGAAAGCCTATACTTTAATTTCATGCTTACAGAATAGGAAGTGTGAGCAGATGATACATTGCATTGAACACATCTACCTTAATATCATTGTCAAGAAAACCAATATGAAAAGGGGGTGAGTGTGAGAAATCCACTAAACAAGCTGATCACAATTAAATATCCCTCTTTACCAGTATTATTATTTTGAAATAATTAATATGTCCTGTGAAGTATAGAATTAGTTCTCTATTGCTTTAGACTCTGCCTCTTGAAAAACATATATGCAGGTCAGGAAACAACAGTTAGAACTGGACATGGAACAACAGACTGGTTCCAAATAGGAAAAGCAGCACATCAAGGCTGTATATTGTCACCCTGCTTATTTAACTTATATACAAAGTACATCATGAGAAACGCTGGGCTGGAAGAAGCACAAGCTGGAATCAAGATTGCCAGGAAAAATATCAATACCTCAGATATGCAAATGACACCACCCTTAAGGCAGAAAGTGAAGAAGAACTAAAAAGCCTCTTGATGAAAGTGAAAGAGGAGAGTGAAAAAGTTGGCTTAAAGCTCAACATTCAGAAAACAAAGATCATGGCATCCAGTCCCATCACTTCATGGGAAATAGATGGGGAAACAGTGGAAAGTGTCAGACTTTATTTTTGGGGGCTCCAAAATCAGTGCAGATGGTGACTGCAGCCATGAAATTGAAAGACACTTACTCCTTGGAAGGAAAGTTATGACCAACCTAGATAGCATAATGAAAAGCAGAGACATTACTTTGCCAACAAAGGTTCGTCTAGTCAAGGCTATGGTTTTTCCTGTGGTCATATATGGATGTGAGAGTTGGACTATGAAGAAAGCTGAGCACCAAAGAATTGATGCTTTTGAACTGTGGTGTTGGAGAAGACTCTTGAGAGTCCCTTGGACTGCAAGAAGGTCCAGCCAGTCCATTCTAAAGGAGATCAGTCCTGGGTGTTCTTTGGAAGGAATGATGCTGAAGCTGAAACTCCAGTACTTTGGCCACCTCATGCAAAGAGTTGACTCACTGGAAAAGATTCTGATGCTGGGAGGAATTGGGGGCAGGAGGAGAAGGGGATTACAGAGGATGAGTTGGCTGGATGACATCACCAACTAGATGGACGTGAGTTTGAGTGAACTCCGGGCATTGGTGATGGACAGGGAGGCCTGGCATGATGCGATTCATGGGGTCGCAAGGAGTCGGCACAACTGAGCAACTGCTCTGAACTGAACTGATACTAAAATTGAATTTCCCAAATTTCCTAGACTTTATCTGACCTCTTTCTCTGCATGTTAAACTCCTAAAAGGCACTGTCATTTTCTCCCAACATCCTATTTATTAGCCATATTTTTCTCCAGCTTCACTTGTATTTATTTTCTTCTATATGGCCCAAAGCTCCCCTTGTAAATCTCTATCATAAAATGATCATTTATTAACCAACCTATCTATTCTAATAGATCATAAAGTTTTTAAGGACAGTCTTCTTCCTCTGTTCATTGCAGGTGCTCAGTAAAGGCTATCTGAATCTATGCTCAAATGACATTTTTGGGCTTTTTAGTACCATTTAAATATCAGTTATTTTTTAACAAGCTTTTGTTATATTCAAAGTGCTATATTTCTGATTGCATAACACATCAAAAGATTGGGCACTTGTCTTCAGTTTTTAGTTTAAGTGTGCTGACCTGTTGGGTGTATCCATTTTTTTTTTTTTTAAAGATACTTAAAAAGAAGATTTCATCCTCTCCCACACTCCCACCCAGAAATGTTAAATCAACCATTGTGTTGCATCTTAGATTTTTTTTCTTTTTCTTTTTTTTTGTCTTGAAAAAAGTTAATGACTCAGGACAAAAATAGAAGTTGTCCTCCACCCAGAAAACTATCACCACTTTCTCATCACCACCACCACCCATTGCCCACTACTAGTGACTCATTTTGAGAAGCAACTAACATGGAAGAGAAAGTCTTTGGGTGAAACTGAAGGTCCTGAAATGGTGAATAGAGTTGAGAAAAGAAGTATGTTTTATTAGAATTAATGACATTGTGTTTCCCTCACCAGAAGTTCCACCCCAACTCTTCAAACACCCCAATGCCTACTTTTGGAGGAATATCACCAAAATTTATTTTACATTGAATGCAAAAATAATCCAATAAATTTTCTTTCTCATGATGAGATATTCCTAATAAAATCATGTGAATCCTGAAGCAAATTTAGATGTAAACAGTAGGTTTTACAGGCTGAATTTTCAAAGCTAAAACATTATTTATAGTAAACTGCTTATGTTTAGGAATTGCTTATCTTATTTTTTGCTTGTTTTGTGTCAAAAACTTAAATTTGAAAAGGTGCAGAAGAAAATTTTAGAAGGTAAATTGTATAGTACTAGCATCTAGAGAAAGGGAGACCACCATAAAAATTATGATAATATCATTATGCTTTTGTACATCACAATCTCAAAGAACAAGCTTTGCAGCACAAATAATGACACTGTGTTTTCCTTGCCAAAAGTTTTATCTCCAGGAAATTAAAAACCCAGAAAAGATGGTAAACATCTTTACAATAGAGAATAGAACAAAAAGTATACAATCATTCTACAAGCTACTTACATCTAAATATAGCTATTGTTAATAATGGAAGGGTATCAGGGAAGAGAATAAACTGTGAATTATCCTTCTTACTGCTATTAATAACTAAGTAATCAAAACAGCAAAGATTATTGTTCAAGTATTGAATATAGGAAGTTGGTGGAGGGGGGGAAGCAAAAGGGAAAAAAAAAACAATCAATATATATGGATTAAAGTAGGGTCAGAGTCTTTTTTCTTTTTTAATTGAATCCAAGCAACTTCAATTTAAGCAAATGCAAATGAGAGCTCATTTAAGATAAAACACTGTCATTAAGTGCTTTGTGCTTTAAATTATATAAAGATCATAAAAATTCCAAAAGTATATTTTTCAAAGTAAATTGAAAGAGACTAGCCTCCAGGAGTTTGCCCTATGGATATACTCCAATAAGTTCACTTGGATCCACTTTGAAAAATATAAACTTAAAATTAAAAAAGAGAAATGCAGAGGCTCCCAAGATAATTATAAATATATGGTGTCATCCATGTTAGCAATTGCTTTTTAAGTCACAGATATCTTAAAGACAAAAAGGAATGCAATTCCACACACCCAAGTGCTACATGGCAAATTACTGCTTATTATGTACAGACCAAATAGTGTTTTATCTTGTAGATGTTAGAGGGCAGAGTAGAAGGACGTGTGTTCATCTTCTGCAAGAACTCCAAAATTACAACTCGCTGCTGAACAATCATAGACAGGAGAATGTTGGATCCCACCAAAAAAAGATACCCCATGTCCAAGGCCAAGGAGAAACCCAAACAAGATGGTAGGAGGGGCAAAATTGCATTTAGAATCAAACCCCTTACCTACCAGAGATGCTCGGAGGGTTCAAACAAAACCTTATGTGCACCAGGAGATCCCACAGATACTGAGCCAGATATGCCTTTGAGTGTATGAGTGTCTCCTGAGGTGGTGAGGGTCAGCAGTGGCCTGCCAAAGGGACAGGGGCTCTGGGTACAGCAGACCTGGGTGTGGCATAAGCCCTCTGGGAGGAGGTTGCCATTAACTCCACCACAGTGCCACAAGAACTTACACAGGACTGGGGAAACAGATTCTTGGAGGGCACAAACAAAACCTTATGTGCATCAAGACCCAGGAGACAGGAGCAGTGACCCCACAAGAGACTGAACCAGACTTGCCTGTGAGTGTCCAGGAGTTTCTGGTGGAGGCATGGGTCGGCGGTGGCCTGCTGAAAGGTCAGGGGCACTACGTGTATGCATAAGACCTTTTGAAGGAGGTCACCATTATCTTCATTACTTCCACCATAGTTTGGCCTCCTGTCAAACAAGAGGGAGGGAACACAGCACCAAGCATCAATAGAAAATTGGATTAAAGATTTACTGAGCGTGATCCCACCCATAAGAACAAGACCCAGTTTCCCCCTCAGTCAGTCTCTCCCATCAGGAAGCCTCCATAAGCCTCCTATCCTTATCCCTCAGAGGGCAGACAGACTGAAAACCACAATCACAGAAAACTAATCAAACTGATCACATTCACCAAAGCCTTGTTCAACTCAATGAAAGTATGAGCCGTGCCATGTAGGGCCACCCAGGATGGACAGGTCATGGTGGAGAGTTATGACAAAATGTGGTCCACTGGCGAAGGAAATGTTGAACCATTTCAATACTCTTGCCTTGAAAACCCCATGAACAGTATGAAAAGGCAAAAAAATAGGACACTGAAAGATGAACTCCCCAGGTCAGTAGGTGCCCAATATGCTACTGGAGAACAGTGGAAAAATAATTTGAGAAAGAATGAAGAGACGGAGCCAAAACAAAAACAACACCCAGCTGTGGATGTGACTGGTGATGGAAGGAAATTTTGATGTTATAAAGAACAATATTACATAGGAACCTAGAATGTTAGGTCCATGAATCAAGGTAAATTGGAAATGGTCAAACAGGAGATGGCAAGACTGAGCACTGACATTTTATGAACCAGTGAACTAAAATGGACTGCAATGGGTGAATTTAACTCAGCTAAACATTATATCTACTACTGTGGCAAGAATCCCTCAGAAGAAATGGAGTAGCTGTCATAATCAAAAAGAGTCTGAAATGCAGTACCTTGGATACAATCTCGAAAATGATAGCATGATCTCTGTTCTTTTCCAAGGCAAACCATTCAATGTCACTGTAATCCAAGTCTATTCCCCAACCAGTAACACTGAAGAAGTTAAAGTTGAACAGGTCTATGAAGACATACAAGACCTTCTAGAACTAACACGCAAAAAAGATGTCCTTTTCATTATAGGGGACTGGAATGCAAAAGTAGGAAATCAAGAGATACCTGGTGCAATAGGCAAATCTGGCCTTGGATTACAGAATGAAACAGGGCAAAGGCTAACAGAGTTTTCCCAAGAGAATGCACTGGTCATAGCAAATACTCTCTTCCAACAACACAGGAGAAGACTCTACACATGGAAATCACCAGATGGTCAATACCAAAATCAGATTGATTATATTCTTTGCAGCCAAAAATGGAGAAGCTCTACACAGTCAGCAGAAACAAGACTGGGAGCTAACTGTGGCTCAGATCATGAACTGCTTATTGCCAAATTTGAACTTAAATTGAAGAAAGTAGGGAAAACCACTAGACCATTCAGGTATGACCAAATATACAGCGGAAATGAGAAATAGATTCAAGGGATTAGATCTGATAGACAGAGTGCCTGAAGAACTATGGAAGGAGGTTCATGACATTGTATAAGAGGCAGTGATCAAGACCATCCCCAAGATAAAGAAATGCAAAAAGACAAAATGGTTGTCTTAGGAGGGCTTACAGATAGTTGTGAAAAGAAGAGAAGCAAAGGGCAAAGGAGAAAAAGAAAGATATACTCATTTGAATGCAGAGTTCCAAAGAATAGCAAAGAGAGTTAAGAAAGACTTCTTCAGAGATCAGTGCAAAGAGAGGAAAACAATAGAATGGGAAAGACTAGAGATCTCTTCAAGAAAATTAGAGGTACCAAGGGAACATTTCATGCAAAGATGGGCACAATAAAGGATAGAAATATTATGGAAATAACAGAAGCAGAAGATATTAAGAAAAGGTGGCAAGAATATATGGAAGAACTATACAAAAAAGATCTTCATGACCCAGATAACCACAATGGTGTGATCACACACCTAGAGCCAGACATCCTGAAATGCAAAGTCAAATGGGCCTTAGGAAGCATCGCTAGGAACAAAGCTCGTGAAGGTGATGGAATTCCAGTTGAGCTATTTCAAATCCTAAAAGATGATGCTGTGAAAGTGTTGCACTCAGTATGCCAGCAAATTTGGAAAACTCAACAGTGGCCACAGGACTGAAAAAGTTCAATTTTAATTCCAATCCCAAAGAAAGAAATGTCAAAGCATGTTCCAACTACCACACAGTTGCATTCATCTCACACACTAGCAAAGTAATGCTCAATATTCTCCAAGTCAGGCTTCAGCAGTACATGAACTGTGAACTGTTCAAGCTGAATTTAGAAAAAGCAGAGGAACCAGAGATCAAATTGCCAAATCCGTTGGATCATCAAAAAAAGCAAGAGAGTTCCAGAAACATAGCTGCTTTATTGACTATGGCAAAGCCTTTGACTGTTTGGATCACAATAAACTGTGGAAAATTCTTCAAGTGATGGGAATACCAGACTACATGACCTGCCTCCTGAGAAATCTCTATGCAGGTCAGGAAGCAACAGTTAGAACTGGACATGGAACAACAGACTGGTTCCAAATAAGGAAAGAGTACATAAGGCTGTATGTATAGTCACCCTGCTTATTTAACTTATGTGCAGAGTACATGATGCAAAATGCTGGGCTCGATGAATCAAAAGCTGGAATCAAGATTGCCTGGAGAAATATCAATAACCTCAGATTTGCAGATGATACCACCCTTATGGCAAAAAGCAAAGAACTAAAGAGACTCTTAATGAAAGTGAAGGAGGAGAGTGAAAATGTTGGCTTAACATTCAGAAAACTAAGATCATGGCATCATGTCACATCTCTTAATGGCAAATAGATGGGGAAACAATGGAAACATATAAAATAAAAAACTTTATATTTTTGGTCTCTAAAATGACTACAGATGGTTACTGCAGCCATGAAATTAAAAGACGCTTGCTCCTTGGAAGAAAAGCTATGACCAAACTAGACAGCATGCTAAAAAGCAAAGACAGTACTTTGCCAACAAAGATACATCTAGTCAAAGCTATGGTTTTTCCAGTAGTCATGTATGGATGTGAGAGTTGGACTATAAAGAAATCTGAGCTCTGAAGAACTGATACTTTGGAACTGTTGTGTTGGAGTAGACTCTTGAGAGTCCATTGGACTGCAAGGAGATCCAACCAGTCCATCCTAAAGAAGATCTATCCTGAGTGTTCATTGGAAGGACTGATGCTGAAGCTGAAACTCCAATACTTTGGCCACCTGATGCAAATAACTGACTCATTGGAAAAGACCCTGATGCTGGGAACGATTGAAGGTGGGAGGAGAAGAGGAAGACAGAGGACTAGATGGTTGGATGGCATCACCGACTGAATGGGCATGAGTTTGTGTATGCTTCAGGAGTTTCGTGATGGACAGGAAAGCCTAGCATGCTGCAGTGCATGGGGTTGCAAAGTGTCAGACACGATTGAGTAGCTGAGCTGAACTGAAAATAGTGTTTATCTCACTTTTCTTCTCTTTCACTTCTCTTCATTATTTCCCTTCTTCTTTTTTCCCCCATGTATTATTAATCTGTGAAACGAATGCATTTTTTGTGGCAGTAAAAACTATTGCTGCTAATTGCTACCGTCATACCTAGCATACATCTTAATTCTGCATGTTTCAGGAAGTCGACATGTGTTTCTGTTCTCTAAGTTCTAACACCGCATTGTAACACTGTGCAGTACCGGACTCTTCTATGACTTTCAGTAAAACTCACTGATTGAATAAATGAGTGCATATACATCAAGAAACAATGACCTCTACTGTGAAACTTTCTCACTGTATTAATTTTCTTTTGCTGCCTCAGCAATTCTCCCACAAATTGAAAAGTTTAAAACAACACAAACCTATTATCATAGGACCAGAGGCCACAAGTTCAACACAAATCACAGGTTGTTAGTAAGGCTGTACTTATTACTGGAGGTTTAGGAAAAGAATCCACTTTCACATTCATTCAACTTGGAGGAATCCATTTCCTTGCAGTTGTAGAACTTAATTAAGTCCATATAACTATCAGTTTGCAGATGTTCTGAGCTTTTGGAGGCCCCTATTTTTTTCTTGATTCCCCATTTTTTCTTGGATTCCTTCATCCCAGAGCTAGCAACAGAACTTTGAATTCTTTTTCTCTACATTTTCTCTCTTCTTCATACAAATGGAGAAAGTTATTGTTTTTAATGACTCATGATTCTTTTAAACCCACCTGGATAATCCATGGTACTCTTATTTTAAGGTCAATTACTTTGATAATATCTGTAAAGTCCCTTTTGCCATGTAATGTACCATATTCACGAATTCTAGAGATTAGGGTGTGAACGTCTACAAGATGCTAATACTATGCCAATCAAATAATACTCATGTTTTCTTTACTATTTATTTGATTATATAAGTGACCAATGTCAAAATAAATAGCTTAAAATTTGTATGTTTTAGAATATTTGGGCAAAGGCAAAAAGATCCTTGAAATCTTGGGAAGGGCTTTTTTGTTCTTCAAATATTTTATCAGTTGATTGTTGTTGTTGCTCAGTTGCCCAGTCATGTCTGACTCTTTGCGACCTCATGGACAGCAGCACGACAGGCCTCCCTGTCCCTCACCATCTCCTGGAGTTTGCCCAAGTAAACCTTTAAGTTATTTTGACAAATTATGATCTCTGCACAATAACTGAATGTGTGGCCATGATCATATAGTTCTTTCAGTTCTTTGTTTTAATTTCAAGTTTTGTATGTGTTAGTAAAAATATTATTCAAAAAAAGAAATAAGACTGGATAAGACAGTCTTAGCAATGAAGATGATACAAAATCTTCCTACAGACAGAGATTGAGTAAATGTATTCCAGGAGATATTTCCCTTCAATTCTAGATTCTCAGCTTCTCTGGGGGTTGTTGTTGTTAAGTCACTAAGTCATATCCAACTCTTTGTTTCCTCCATGGACTGAAGCCCTCCAGGCTCCTCTGTCCGTGGGATTTCACAGGCAAGAATACTGGAGTGAGTTGCCATTTCTTTCTCCAGGGGATCATCTCAACCTGGATTGGCAGGCAGTTTCTTTACCATCCAAGCCACCAAGGAAGCCTCACTGGGGGTTGTGGGAAGACTAAGCATATTTTGGAGCTGCAAAAAGTCAGACAAGATGAGTGCACACACACACACACACACACACACACACACAAGCATATTTAAGATACAATACTGGTTACTTCAAATTTTAGTTGCTTAACAGTTTTACTGACATGTGACAATTTACAAAAATTGTTTCCGTATAAGATAAGTTAATTTATTTGATGCCTATATCGACACAGATCATATAACTTCACCACAAAAATGGTTAAAATAATTAAAGTTAATAACATACTCAAGGGTAAACATTTGTCAGTCACTATATGTCACACTCATGTATGAATTATTACCTATTTACTCATAGACACCTGAGGTAGAATTTCCTTGAATTACAGCTCCCAAACTCTAAAAATTCTAATGATTTTTGTTATTTAATCAACCTAAGCAGTGATAAGGCAGTTAAATAATAAAACAAAATACCAAGAGCTTTCCAGAACATTACTGTCACATAGAAGTTAGACATCTCTTCCAAATCTAAAACCTTTACATTTATGACAGTTGCGTAATCCCATTTTATTTTACAAAAATATATCTTTTGCACCAGTTCAATTTTACTTGTTTTATATTGCACAAATGAACAGTCTTACATTCTACTAAATTTTTGACATTTAATGTAATAATTATCTTCTATTGGATATGTGATTAGTAATTCACAGTCTTCAAGGTTCTGATTGATATTGAACATGCATCCCATTATAATTTACTGAATCTTTTCAATAGCAGTGAATCATGGTATAAACTAGCTTTGTTTATTTCAAGGGCATTTTTCTAATACAGAACAAAATGAAATTGAAAACAAGCCAAATTTTAAAGAGAGTACTATTTGGTTTCGTGAACTGCATTCCTTGAATGGTACAAGTAAAATGACTGTCTAGGGTGTAACAAATACAATGAATCAGGAAAGGTGTCTTAGTCTTCAGGATTTCCTACTAAATAGTTTGTGTAGTTGTTAAATACTGACCTAGCCTAGGAGGAAAGTTAATGAAGTCTAGCTGAAAGTCTATTGCACTTGATCAAAGTGGCCTTAAGATTCCCCTCAGCTTGACTAAATTCTAGACAGATTTCTTCCTGATTCTTAGCTCTGACCTCCCTTGTCTTAGAGCATTTTCTTTTGAAAACTTACAGTTGTCAATCCTTTCTCTGTCCATTTGAGATGTAAATCTTTTTTAAAAAATCTCTAAGTTTTATTAAGAAAACCCAAGACTGAATTTCTCAAGTACTTGGGAGCTATCTTTGAAATGTGGCCTTTGAGGAAGATAGCACCCCTCTTTCCCCATTTCTATGGGAAGATAGCCTAACTTGGGGGAGCAACACAGTCCATGTGGTAAAATTTCCTTATGCATGGAGTTGGGAAAAAGTTCACTTTTCCTTGGAATAAGGCCAATTAGCAAACACAGATGGCCTTAGACCCCACCCTCCACCCCAGTTCTTAAACTCTCTCCCACCTTTTGTTTCAACTGGGTTGTGTTCAAACTCCATTCTGGTCTTTCCTCATTCAGTAGTCCTGAACAAAGTCTTTCTTGCTTATTTCAGTTTATCTGGGGCAATTTTTCTTTGACACACTTTAAGACAAAATGTAACCATGAACATCAGAAACTGAGGAGGGAAATCTCTCTTTTCAGTGAAAACATATTTTAAGAGCATTAAAATTAGTTATAATAAATCAGTGTTTATCTGATTTAATCTCCCAAAGTTTAAGCACATTAGTATATGCCTTCCCATTTACTGAAAGCTGCACCAAAAATGAAGCATTGAGGTACAGAAGGAAAGAATTTACTCACAGTGTAGAGAGGATAGTGACTAGATCTACAACTAGAGAATTCATCAAACTTCATGAAGAGTATGAATGGAAGAGGAACTTGGGAAACTCCAAACCTGAGATTCCTAGAATATACGTGGACTAGATAGATGGAAAGTATATTCTTCCTGGAGTATATGGCCATCAGTGTGCCCAGCAGAACGCCGATGGGGCTCTAGACTCCTATCAGAAGTGTCTGCAGAGGACTGAGCTGAGAAGCAGAGTTGAATTGTGAGAGCTCATCAGTTCAGTTGCTTAGTCATGTCTGACTCTGCGACCCAGTGGACTTCAGGGCTTCCCTGTCCATCACCAACTTCCAGAGCTTGCTCAAACTCATGTCCATCAAGTTGGTGATGCCATCCAGCCATCTCATCCTCTGTCATCCCCTTCTCCTCCTGGCCTTAATCTTTCCCAGCATCAGGGTCTTTTCAAATGAGTCAGTTATTTGCATCAGGTGGCCAAAGTATTGGCGCTTCAGCTGCAGCATCAGTCCTTCCAGTGAATATTCAGGACTGATTTCCTTTAGAATGGACTGGTTGGATATCCTTGCAGTCCAATGGACTCTCAAGAGTCTCCTCCAACATCACAGTTCAAAAGCATCAATTCTTCAGCGCTCAGCTTTCCTTATGGTCCAACTCTCACATCCATACGTGACTACTGGAAAAAACCATAGCTTTGACTAGACAGACCATTGTTGGCAAAGTAATGTCTCTGTATTTTAATATGTTATCTAGGTTGGTCATAGCCTTTCTTCCAAGGAGCAAGTGTCTTTTAATTTCATGGCAGCAGTCACCATCTGCAGTGATTTTGGAACCTCCCACAATAAAGTCTGTCACTGTTTCCATTATTTCCCCATCTATTTGCCATGAAATGATGGGACCAGATGCCATGATACTAGTTTTCTGAATGTTGAACTTTAAGCCAAATTTTTCACTCTCTTCTTTCACTTTCATCAAGAAACTCTTTAATTCTTTTTCATTTTCTGCCATAAGGGTGGTGTCATCTGCATATCTGAGGTTATTGATATTTCTCCCAGCAATTTTGATTTCAGCTTGTGTTTCATCCAGCCCTGCATTTCTCATGATGTACTCTGCATATAAGCTCATGGAAAGATGTAAACCAAGTCAACTGCATCTTTCTGCTCTCCCATCCTTCCCTCATCCCCAGGCAGAACAGAGCCAATACTTGGCACATAGTGGGCAAATCTGACATATCTTTTCTCCGTTTGGTTTGGTTTAGTCACTAAGTCATGTCTGACTCTTGTGGACACCATGGACTGTGGCCTACAAGGCTCTTCTGTCCATGGATTTCTCTAGGCAAGAACACTGGAGTTGGTTGCCATTTCCTTCTCCAGGGGATCTTTTCAACCCAGGAATCGAACCCAGGTCTCCTGCATTGCAGGCAGATTCTTTAATGACTAAGCTATGAGGGAAGCCCATCTTTTCTCTAACTAAAAGAAAAAGTAACCAACTCACCCATTAAGCAAAGAACAACAGCACGGGAGGCCTAGATCTACCCTGGGGTTCCTGGGAAACACTCTTCCCATTAAGATTTTTAGAAAGTCCACAACTGGTATGGGAAAACTACTTTGTTTCAAAAACAGCCTGCTCAGAATACCTACTAGGAGAAACCTAGATATAATAGTAAAGAAAAAAAAATCTAAAAATTAACTAGCCCAAATGGCAACCCACACCAGTATTCTTGTCTGGAAAATTCCAAGGACAGAGGAGCCTGGCAGGCTATATAGTCCATGGAGCTGTAGAGTCAGACACAACTAAGCACACACACACACACACACACACACACACACACAGTTAAAAAAAAAAAAAAAAAGAATGTTATAAGTAAAAATTACCAGATATACAAAGAAACTCATAGCATAAAAATTAAAATCACACGTAAATAATTAGTTCCCTTAAAAAATCTAGACAACACTTATGGTACAAATATGAAGCAAAACAATTGATAGAATGCAGGAGAAAAGAATCCATTATTTATAGTTTCTTGTTTAGTTCTTTTTCACAGAAATTTTGTTTATTTACTTACAGTAAACATTTTTTTTAATGGCTTGTCATTTACTGAGTGATTTGTTTTTTTACAGAGTCCTACATAAGTATAGTGGTTCACTATTCCTAAGTGCCTAGAGTTGAATTCATATTTGCCTCCACCAAGATCTTTAGTGTGGGGGAATAAACAAAGACCGCCCAAAGGAGAACAAGAGAAGGCTGTCCAGACGTGCAGGGGATTTGGCTATCATTACTTGCATTTGTCAGAGACTCAGAGACAGTCAGCAGAGTAGAAAGGCTTTATAGTAAAAAAAAAAAAAAAAAGCAAAACAGGAAAAGCTTCAGGTATGCCCCAACTGGACATTATTTGCAGAGGGAAGCTGGAGATTGGTTAGCTGGTCGTGGGATATCTCGTATGATTGGTTTGGGGAGCATATTTGGCTTTTTCTAGTTGGTTCTAAGTTAAAAAGGGAAGAACAAAAATTAGGAAGCCCTTTAATTTTTGACCAAATTGTGACAGTATGGAGACAACTGATATGGGAGCTATGGTTAGGCTTCCTGAACTGGTTGCTATCGAGGTTGCAGGTCAAAGTTCTACTTTTACATTAGGTCTGGTGATTGTCCTTTTGTATACTCAGTATCTCAAGAGTTGTTTTTTTTTTCTAATTGGAGTATAACTGCTTTACAATGTTGGGTCAGTTTCTGCTGAAAAGACAACCCTTAGAATGGGAGAAAATATTTGCCAATGAAACAACTGACAAAGGATTAATCTCCAAAACATACAAGCAGCTCATGCAACTCAGTATCAGAAAAACAAACAACCCAATCAAAAACAATGGGCAGAAGCCCTAAATAAACATTTCTCCAAAGAAAATATACAGATGGTCAACAAATACATGAAAAGATGCTCAACATCATTAATAATTAGAGAAATGCAAATCTCAAGGATTTTAGAACCCCACAGGCTTGAGTCCTGCAGCTTTGACAGCACTCCCTGCCCACTCCACCCTGATTACACACACACACACACACACACACACACACACACACACACAGCATCAAAGCTCCAGTGCATGGAATGGATGGTTTGTTGTGATATTGCTGTTGGCTAAACAGTACATTTGTGCTCAATACTCTGACTTTGCAGATGCTCCTCCCACTCTTCTTCCTTCTTCTCTTTCATTCCCTTTGACATCTATGAGTCTTCATTTATTGTTTTTTCATTATTTAAAGCTCAACTATATAGTTAAAATTCTTGTTATACTATTACATTATATCGTTATATTTCAGACTGCCTTTCTATGAGCTTGGAATATAGGGACTAAGCTCATCCTACCATTTTAACCAGGACATACATGTATGAAAATAAAAATTAAAAGATGAGAACATTTAGGATAAAAGGAATTTTAAAAACAGACATAGTCAAACACTGTTGACTTTTTTAAAAATGGAAATTTTTTTTTTAATTTCCAGATATTAATAGCATATTTCTGAAGAGCAATATTAAGCTACAAATTCAAAATGTCAATTATAGAAGTAGAAGGTATAGAACTAGTCCTGTGGGGAAACTATGGTAAAGAATTTTCTGTTAGAAACACTACATACTCAGGTTTCTGTAATTATTCACCATCACAGGGATCTTTTTGCTCTAATGTGCTCAGCTTTTAACAGGGACCTTTTTGCTCTTATGTGCTCAGCTTTTAGGTGTTGTCTTCTATGTAATTATGTATTTCTCTTTCCACGCAATACCTCACGCTACTTCCTTTTTTTCACACAACACTCACACACAAAATGCACTTTTTTGTCCAATATTGTTCTACTTTTTCCTTTTTCAAAACTTACAATGTAAGGGCAAATGTAAATTAAAAAGACTTAGCCTTCACTGTAGAATATAAGGGAAAAGATTCTCCCCTTCTAACATTATTCTTTAAGAATCTTGTCATTTTAAATGCTTTCTCTGCTTGAAATGTGTGTAAACATTTTAGCAGCTAAATAAGCCTCTTGCTAGGATCCAGAAACATCTTTTTCAGGAATACAGGAACCAACTCTTTCAAATGTAATTATCAAAGACAGAGCGCTGCCTCTCAGATTCTAGGGGATACTAGGAACTACTTAGGCTGGACTTTCCTCCAAGTTGTAAAAGTACCTCCCTTTATGATGGTATGAGAAGTTTGTTTTTCCTTTGTATAAAATCAACTAACAAAAACAAATGGCTATCCCAAGTACCAGGTGAATCTAGAATGAATGTGCGTAACAGTGCTGACAGTCTTCTTACTTGAAAACTAGTTATTATTTGAGAACACGCATGTAATAGGTGGTATCTGCTTGCCTGTGTAAATGGGTGAGATTTCCTTCTATTTTCCAGACTCTTAGTGGATTACCTGCGATGTGTATCACATTCTGGCTTAATGCTTAGTCGATAATAAAACTGTTTTCCTTCTCTTCCTCTTTGGAGAGGTTTTCTGGGTTGGCAGGAGAATTTATTTCCCTAATAAAATCCTCCAGATTTATTTAAGGTTCTGCATCCTGGGCGGAAAAAAAAAAAAAAGATTCTGAATTCTTGTTACATAAAATTCAGAAGATATTGTAACTCAGTAAAAATGGAAGAATCCTTCTTTGTGGGCTTTTTTGTGTAGATTGAGAAACGATTAGTCCAGAAGAAAGACTTGAGAAGATCTCTTCTGCCATGTAGGTGTGAAATGGAGGCCTGAGAGGTTACAGCCTTTCAACCGATGTCTATCCTGAGCGGTTTGGTTAATAGATACACGAAGAGCCAAAACAATCATAACCTTCCTCTCAATTTCAGTTGGCACTATTGGGAATGATGCCAAGTTTGTGCACTTCGAAATCTGTGAAGCTGTCAAGGACCAGTTGCCACTAGAGAAACTGTGAGACTAAGGTTGTGTGCATATGCCCTCAGTTGCTCAGTCATGTCTGACTCTTTGCAACCCCGTGGATGTAGCCCACCAGGCTCCTCTGTCCATAGGAATTCCCAGGCAATAATACTGAAGGGGGTTTCCATTTCCTTCTCTAGTAGATCTTCCTGACCCAGGGATTGAACCCATGTTTCCTGCATTGTAGGCAGATTCTTTACTGCTGAGCCACCATGGAAGCCCTAAGAATAAGGTGTAACAGAAACAAACTGCAGAGAAAACAAAAGTAGCAAGAGAGAGACAGAGTACTGACACCATCCTTGGGATATTTTGGTCTAACTTTTGAGACTTAAGCTATACTAATTTTTCCTGATATCATTGTCAAAAGAAAAAGTTGAATTAATTCACTGACTATGCCAGCCGTAACAGTTTCATGTGAAGGAAGTAAATCTTAAAATATTAAAAGTTCTATTTGTACATGTATTCCTTTTGCAAGTATTTATTGAATACCTATCATATGACACACAGTCTTCTAGTACAAGGGAGTCATTAGCGAATATATCAAAGAAAATCTTTAGATTCAGCACCTTATATTCCAGTGAGAGTGTTAGTCAATAAATTAGATTTTAAGCAAAATGCATATAGTGCGTGTGTGTGTGTGCTCAGTTGTGTCTGACTGTTTGTGACCCCGTAGACTGTAAGCTGCTAGGTTCCTCTGTATCAAGCAAGGAATACTGGACTGGGTTGCCATTTCCTCCTCCAAAGGATCTTCCACACCCAGGGATTGAACATGTGTCTCTTGCATCTCCTGCATCAGCAAGTGGATTCTTTACCACTGAGCCTCCTGAGAAGCACAGAGAAAGTGCAAAGGAGGCAAAGTATTCCAGAAAATTAGGAAGGAGGAGTGGAAACTAAGGTAAGGAAGTCAGGCAGACTTTTTTAAAGAAGGTGACTTTTAGTTTGAAGACCTGAAGGAAACAAGAGAGCTTCCCAAGAGCTATGACTGGGGGGATAGCATCTCAGGCAGCAGGAACAGACATGGTGCACTGAAGTGTGCCTGGCTTGTTCAAGGAGCACTGATTAGATCAATACAGTTGCACTGAATGAGGGAAGAAGGGAGTAGAAAGAGATGAGGTGGAAGAATAATCTGAATGAGACTTCGTGCTCCTCATAAGAACTTTGACTTTTACTCTGAAAGAAATGGGAAACCATTTGATGCATGTATCAGAGAGTAACATCAGATTTATACACTAAAATATATTGTTGGGATTTTTTACTATATACTTTTCTAGTAACAATATATCTGGCTATAGTGATTAATATATTTTCCCCATACATTTGCACCATGATCTTTTTTTTCATTCTGGCATTTTGGAAGTGAGTTCCATAGACTCAGAGATTGGATGGCACCTTAGAAAGGAACATTTATACAAAAGGAAGTATGTGGAGTAGTGGGAGCAGTTTCCTTTAGCCTTATTGATAGTGCTTTATCTTTTTACATGGGAGAACAATTGTAAATTAAATTTCATGGCTAAAATTAATTTTAAGTGTTATTAAAAATGCATTGGTAATCAGTAGAAACTTTGAGAATTCTTTATTTGGTTTTTGCTTTTCTATCTTATCTTTGTGACTTCCAAAGAGCATGAAGTCAAATCACAGAACAATGAAATAATTAGAAAGATAAGATTGACCCAGAGATCTGCCAGTCCCTTTACTCAAAGAAAAAAAGATGTGTTATATTATTTTGAAGAAATACTGTAATGTAAAGCCAAAAAAATTGATTTTAATTTGCTTGTTTTTTTTTAATCTCTAAACCTTTTAAGAATTACTTCCATTGTAATTTTATAGTAGCAGAGTGATTTGTAAATGTATATGTGTTAGTAATGAAAATCTCCAATATGCTGTGTAAGTAGAGTTATCAAGGGGCATCTTATCTGGTGCCTGGATCCATCAAATCCACCCTTACTGATAAAGCCTTGTCTTTGAGTTCTGAGTCAATCTCCCCGAATTAACCAGGGGATATTTAGCTGCAAGTCAGAAAGTCACCTTTAAGGATTTGAATCATGTGACCTTCCTTCTCTTTCTAAATAAATGGCCTATAATTTTAAAACCCTGTTATCTCCACTTTATAATCTAAACATACAGCAGGGTGTTTGTTTAAATTTATGAATCCGATTAGGAAATAGTTATTCTTTTAGATTTGCTCTCTATTCTCAAAAAGCGTCATCTAGAGATTGCATTTGATTGTTGCCAGACTGTTATAGAACAGATTAGCCAATTATTAATTCCTACAATTTCTATTTACATCCTCCCAAAGCTCTTTATTGTGAGGGAACTATCAAGGGGAAGGGGGAAAGAGCACCCTCACAGTTTTTTGCTGATTATTGGTAGTGAAACTTGACTATGTTAAAAGAGTGTGATTGATACAGGGTAAAATGTCATTGTTAGAATATAATATCCTATCTTCCCCAAAGTGTTTCTTCTTTATATTATTGAATAAAAATAGATAAGGTTCTCTCATGCATAGGTCTCAAGTAATAACTTCCTTATAATATGAATATATCATATATGAATATATGAATCTGGATATATAATATAATATGAATATATTATATATCCAGATTCATATTATTATACTCATTTGGATATAAAATGCACATAATAAATTTAAAATAACAAATAAGTTATATAATTTAATTCATATAGACATTATTTTCTTGTCCCATCTGTTCCAGTGAAAGATCTGAGTAAAAAGCTTTTCTTAATCTACTTCATCAAGAACTCCATTGGCTAGCAACACTATGGTCTCAAGAATTCTATTCAATTTCAAGTGGGTCTGATTGGATTAAACCAGAGGTTGAGCAACATTTTTCTGTGAAGAGCCTATTACTAAATATTATAGGTTTTGCTAGTCAATTGGAAAAATGAAGAATATTATATAAGCATTTATATAACGAGAGAAAACACATTTGCACACATTTTATATTGCCATAATTAAAAACTTTATTTGTGAACACTTAAATCTGAATTTCCTGTACATTTTATGGGTCCAAAATATTTTCTTCTTTTGATTTCTTGGGAGCATTTCAAGTTGTACAAATAATTTGTAGCCCCTATAAAATACAAAAGTATGCTGTGGGTCAGATTTGACTGGGGCTAGAGTTACCTGACCCCCATGTTAAAGGAACCTTAAACATTTCCCTTTTTCTTGCTGGTTATTGAGTGCTTTGAGAATCCAGGCTTAAACTAATCAGAGCTGCTTTCAATTTCATTCAAATATATAGACTTCTTTGTTCACGTCCCATTTTAGTCACAGTAATCTCTCTTCTTTTTTCACTATATGGTTGTTTTGTTCATTTTACACTACCACCACCAAAATATTGATTCTCATTGTGTGCATATGTATTAACTCTGAATTTTCTATTAATAGACATACACCACACCATAATAGCACAATATGTACATTTTCTCCTTGTTCCTTTCACATTAGGTCTACATATAATTCTCCCTCCTTCTATATCTCTCTCCAAGAGTCGCCTTACCTTGTTTCTCATGCTATACATCGATCCTTACAATTAGTTGGAAAAAGAAAATCCCTCCCTTTAAAGTTGGGTTCATCATTACGTAAGATGAATTACAGCATACAATTATATGACCAGAGAACACTGAGTAGATGATGACGTGGCATAACTTTATATTGAACTTACAGAAACGACAGCCATAACTTTCTCTATGTGCTCCTGAAAAAGAAAAAAGTTGCCAACACTGCAGTTCTCCCACTAGGCCCTCAGGCAACTATGTTAGCAACTGCTTGCCAGCACACCAGCTATAAGCAAACAGATGGGGGAAAGAGAATTAAGACTTTGATGCAGAGGCATACTAGGTGAGTCAGGGGGATCTGATTACAGAAAGAAATAAGGTAACAATACTTACATATTAATTTGCTAAAGATTGCCTCATAAAATTATTGTTTTGGAAGAAGAACCATTTTTATCAGTAAGTACTAGATAGGCGAGGTTGCTTTTGTTGGTATCTTTAAATGAAAAAAAGCTGATTCTTTATAATATTTTCTGAGAACTTTTAAATTGTTACTTTTGTTTCAGCATTGGAGGCTGATGTTAAGCACAGAAACTCAGATTATTAGTCAGTCGTAGTTAGAAACCTCAAAAGGGACACATTGTTGGAAGAATGCTGGGAGAACATTAACCATCAGAGCAAGTGCATTCAGAGATGAACCTGAGAGCCCTAGAATAAGCTAATTTAGGTTGAAAATCTGGCTCAGACTTTAACTTACTGTGTGACTACAGACAAGTTGATTACCTTTCATATGACTTAATTTATACATCTCTGAAGGAATGGAAAAGACTCTGATGCTGGGAGGGACTGGGGGCAAGAGGAGAAGGGGACGACAGAGGATGAAATGGCTGAATGGCATCACTGACTCGATGGACGTGAGTCTGAGTGAACTCCGGGAGTTGGTGATGGACAGGGAGGCCTGGCGTGCTGCGATTCATGGGGTTGAAAAGAGTCGGACACAACTCAGCGACTGAACTGAACTGAAGGAATGGACTTGTTTAGAGATAATTTTCTATGTATACAGTTTCCATACACCACACAGTGTTTGTTGAGTAAATGTTCATTTTATTTTAGAAAGAGCAAATCAATGTCAAGAAAAATAGCCATGACAAAAGTCCCTTTTCTTTCACAATCATGGTTGTATTTAGAAGGCAGATTTTATTCAGTTTCTTTATTTTTATCTACACCATTTTATTTACTTTATTTCATGTATTATAGATTTATTTTTTAACTGAGATATCTTGCCATTTGCATGGATGGATCTTGAAGGTGTTTTGCTAAGTGAAGTAAGTCAGATGGAGAAAGATAAATACCATTTGATTTCACTCATATGTGAAATATAAAAAGCAAGTAAACAAAATAAGTGAACAAAACAAACCAAGCAAAAACAAATGCATGGACAGAGAGAACAGAATAGTGGGGTTTTTTTATAGGTATAAATACAATACTGTACACATGATACTTATATAACATTATAAACCAATATTAGCAGAAAGGTTTAAGCAATCAAACAGGATCCTCTAAAAAGCATTCCCTCTTAATAATATTGGAGTTTTATAAGATAATTACAAATAAAGTCATATATTTTCATATAAATTGAGACTAACTCTGATTTTAATTTGGGAAAAAAATGCCTAATACAAGGAGAAAACTTGTATTAGGAGAAAACTTATAAACTAGTTTCTGTATATTTTTTTACATTTGAAAGCAATGTCATTGGTATTTGATTGAAAAATGGCCTAAGTGAGGAAAAACTGTCCACTAATTATGGTAATAAAATGACCTTCATAAATTTTAATCATCAAATTATTTTTAGTTCCACATTTGAAAATTAATTTATAATCAATCAAATTGTTATGCTCAAACTATTTGCATTCACTTAGCAAAAGTTTCTCCATAACATCACTGTATGATGATACAATGATTATTCTTATATATATGGCAGATTCTCTTGAAAATTTCCTGTCATTGCTTTTTGCATTTCTCACTTGTCATGACTATCATGAGACATTTACACTGCTGTAGAGTATTCCTCCAGGAAGAATCATTCCTCAGCTATCACATTCATAATTTAAGCCTTATTATGCTCATAGAACACCATTTGATATACATCTCCTACAGAAAGGCCTATTTTTAACTGCCAAGAGTTTTGGCAATTTAAGGAAAAGATAATTTAATATTTAGGAGAAAATTTTTAGATAGACGACTTTGACCAAGGGATGTAGGAATCAATGTAATGATGAGTTGCATACTTCACCACGCTATTTGCGATGTATTTGGAATATACATACAGAAATAGCTAAGTGCAACGTCTTTATATTTCAACCCTGTTTATAAATATAAACCCCATTTAATATTTTAAAAACATGTAAAATGTAGAAATGGATAAGATTTTAACATGTGTATGGTTTTGTTTGCTTCTATAAAAACAACTTTTGACAATTTAATATTACAAAACCCAAAATAGTCACTGTAGCTTACTCAGCATTAAGTAAAAGAGTGTGCAATAAGGCAAAGCCAGTGTAAGGAAATCTTGATGTTTGTGGCTCCTAGTCTGTGCACCTGCAAATGTTCTCTGTTCCTAAGGATAGTTTAATGCTGTTGCAGCATGTTCTGCTGATGGGTTCATAGAATGACTTTGGCAGTTAGGTGTGCTATTTCAGATTTTGATGGTCTGTGCCAAAATGTGTTAATTTTTGGAAAGGTGCCATTAAAAAATAAATGTTGCAACATGTAACATGTTGCAGCACCTATTTCAAAAATATAGAAAGTCTATATGTTAAAATGTTATTCATGCTTGATGTTGATCTTTGGAAAGACAAAATAAATAATTTATGTTTTAATTATTTGGAAAACAATTAACAAGGACAGGGTTTTTCCTAATATTGATATATATGAGTTGAAAGTTATTTTTTAAATAAATACAGAGATTATGAAGCAGAAACCCAATTTATAATAAAATTATTTTTATTTAGAAATAAATTTATCTTTTAGTTCTTGCATATTTATGGTTAAAAAATATTTGAAATTATCCTGCTATGCTGAGGTCACATTTGGCACTGATTTTGCATTGTGATATAAAACGTTCTAGGTCACTAGAACAGGAATAGCCACTTTAAAAGACTTTTTTTTAAAAATAGAAAGGGCAGGAGTAATAGAGGTATGTGTTTTGGCAGAAAATAGTGACATTAATAGAACTGGGCTACATGCTTATAAATATAGCATCCACTAAGAAAAGATCAGTGTTAGCTCAAAGTAGTTAGAAACATTAGAAATACTGGGATGGACAATTGTGTGAAAAAGTCAGAAACCCTTTTAGAGACGATTCAGAGTAAGTAAAAGTTATATAAATTGGGATGAATCGCTAAGTATAATAAGAAGAAAAATGAAAAAGAAGATTATCCTTAGTTAAAAGTGTCTACATCTTTCTCCGGTAATTTTGTTTCATATCAGGTGTGGAAAATTTACCTATTTAAATTTGGTGTCAGCTTATTCTTATGACCTATGTGACCTTGAGGAAGTTGATTAACCTTGCTGCCCTCAGCTTCCTCACAAGTCAAAAGAAATTACATGAGTTTATATGAAACTGGTGCCTGGAACCCATATACTCAATGAATTTAATGAATTATTTTTACTGGAAAATGGACTAATTTATTTATTTAAATATGCTGCCTGATTGGGAACTATTATATATGCCATGTACAGGATTTGTTGTCATATAATATAGATTTGGATGAATAGCCACAAAAAAAGAAGAGAAACACAATAAAATTTTTCAAGTTTCTATTCAAAATAACCATTATTAATGTTACCATATTATTCTAGAGATTTAAGTATTTAATTTAATTATCTTTGTGCTTAATTTGGGGCTTCCCTGCTGGCTCACTGGTAAAGCATCTGCCTACCAATGCATGGGTTCAATCCTTGGATCAGAAAGATTCCCTGGAGAAGGAAATGGCAACCCTACTCCAGTATTCTTGCTTTGGAAATCCTATGGACAGAAGAGCCTGGCAGGCTATAGTGATGGGGTCTCAAAGAGTTGGATAGAACTTAGTGACTTAACAACAACAACAAATGCTTACTTTGAGATTTAATACTCTTTGCTCATTTTAATAAATTATTTATTTTATAAAATAATCCTTCTTTGAAAATATATCTATTTGATATGTGTCTTGAGCTTTCTCTACATATTATCCCATAATCCTGTCAGTGTGGTGGTGGTGGTTTAGTCACTAAGTCAAGTACGATTCTTCGCAACCACATGGATTATAGCCCGCCAGGCTCCTCTGTCCACGGGATTTTCCAGGCAAGAATACAGAAGTGGGTTGTCATTTCCTTCTCCAGGGTTTCTTCCTGACCCAGGGATTGAACCTGGGTCTCCTGTGCTGCAGGCAGATTCTTTATCAGCTGAGCTACCAGGGAATTCCCAATCCAATCAATAAGTTAGAATGAAAAGACACATTCTCTATGTTTTGTATTTATTAGAATTGGTATTGGAACATAAGCTGCTTGTAGTCAGACACTAGGTCTACATTATATTTTTTGTACCTCAAATGATGTGACATAATTTTAAAATATAAATATTTATAATTAACTGACAACCTTTTATTGGATATAAAGACTGCTGACGTGAAATTAAAATACGCTTGCTCTTTGGAAGGAAAGCTGTGACAAACCTAGCAAGTATATTAAAGAGCAGAGACATCATTTTGCCAACAAAGGTCCATGTAGTTAAAGCTATGGTTTTTCCAGTAGTCTTGTACAGGTGTGAGAATTGGAACATTTAAAGTAGGCTAAGCACCAAAGAATTGATGCTTTTAAATTGTGGTGCTGGAAAAGATTCTTAAGAGTCTCTTGGACTGCAAGGAGATCAAACCAATCAATCTTAAAGGGATTAAAGCTTGAACATTCTCTGGAAGGACTGATACTGAAGTTCCAATACTTTGGCCACCTGATGCACAGAGCTGCCTCATTGGAAAAAGACCCTGATGATGGGAAAGATTAAAGGCAAAAGTAAAAGGGGATGGTAGAGGAAGAGATGGTTATATAGCATCACTGACTCAATGAACATGAATTTGAGCAAACTCCAGGATATAGTGGAGGACAGAGGAGCCTGGCATGGTGCATTCCATGAGGTTGCAGAGTTGGACACGACTTATGACTGAACAACAAAAATATACACGTGTGTATTGATCAAATCAATGTTACTGTGAAAGAAATGTCTCACCTCTCGGCTCCATTTGTTTTTGTTTTTTTTTTTTTCTTTAATTGCAATTAGACAAACTTTCCCCTCTACCACTGGGAATCATGTAATTGCCTAGGGTGTTTTTTAGAGATGATACACATAGAAAATCAGGAACTAAGGATCCACAGCTTGGTCTAAATATGTTAAATACTGGAGATGAGATGCCAGCAGAAAGGATTAATGACATCTTTACTTCAAACCTCTAGAAGGACATTCCCAAAGAAAATGAGAGTTCATTCTGAGCCAAGAAAGAGTGCAGTAGGATAGTATTTTTCTTCTGAATAGTATTTTATTCTGATAAAACTTATAGATATTTATACTTTCCCTTTATAGAGAGCTATGAATCATGATAACTGACAGCCCCGGGCTCACCAACAGAGGTCTCCTATGAAATGCCTTTTAGATACAACATAGAAAAACCTGGGGCCACAGATCACTGATCATAGGGCTTATTTTTGAAGACTAACACTGATACAAAGATAAAGCTTCTGGGAATAGAAACTGTCTTCAACAGATAAAATATAATTAAGAGGAGCCCTTTTTACAGGAAGAGCAGGGAAGGGCAGTGAGATCTTTAGTCCATCATACCATGAACTGTACAGAGCTCTAGAGAGAAAAAGATAATCACATTCCACATGATACTCAGAAAGGACAAGAGCATTGATATCTCTGATTGAAAAAGAAAAATAAAATGCAATAGCAGGGAAACCAAGTAAATAAATGGTCTAACAGCTGGGAGTAAAACTCAGAAGCAGCTATCTAGCCTTTCAGTCAACACTTATTTTCTGATTTCTATAAAGGAGATGACGCAAGAAAATAGGTCTTATGTAAGAATTCAAGAAGAGAAATCAGTTGAAGAGAAAGATGCAGCCTAGCAACCTGAATACATGGGTGGCATATCACAATCAACAACCAGGGGTTGTGTAAATAGATACTCATCTTATCAGGAATAATCATTCTTTCACTCCTCTGTGTTACAGAGTTAACATTTTAATGAATCTTTGTATGATTCTATTTCTTAATCCTACTATAATCGGGATTTGAAATTTGTTGTTATTCCCTTAAAATTTAATTATGGGCCTTTCTGGTAAAATTATACTGGACGTGTCTTTAAAAAGACAAAGAAAACCCCTTGATAACTGAATTGGCTGATTGGTTTGTCTGTATGTTTGGCTTAGCGAGATGCTTTTAGGGCAAAGTTTCTTTCATTTATGTTCTACAGGTTTATTATAGAAATAATCCACACCTTTTGATATATCTTCAATTTTAATTAAACTTCTCATATCTCCAGGTAGCCTTCTGAGGAACTCTGCTGCATTTCTCATTACTATAAAGATATGAGTTATCATTAGAATATATATTGTTTAATTTTTATCATGTGGTTGGCCTTTATCATCCTCCCCTACCTTCTAATGATTTCACCATTTCGATTTACTCTATATTTTCCTTTTTGTATCTCTTCTTTAGCTCACCAAGAAGGAATGGTAGGAGAAATTTCAATGATATTGATAGAATCTATTTGGGCATGGCTAGAATACACATTATCTTCTCCTTTTTCTATATCAAATAAGTGTGGAGCATATTATTGGTCTTAAGTAGGAACTCAAAGTTAGCCATCATCATTCTTTCTCTCTAGTTTAAAGCACTTATTTAAATATGCTTTTTTCAATGATCTTTCTAATTTAAGTGTTAGAGTCTTAGGTGGGGACTGTTTTTGCCAATATTCTCCCTTTCTCTTCTCTGAGTATATATTTCAAACAGTCATACAAATCAATTTAATAAATATGTGTCTCTTCTTTCCCCATTTTCACTGAATAATCATTATTCTGCTAGATGGTTAACAGCTCAGTAGATAAAATTTCAGATAAAAAAATAGCAAATGGATGTACTTGGTCTAATTAAGACATTTCTCCAAAATAAGTGTTTATTGAAATAGCTGATTAGAAGAAAGCAACACCACATGTCTGTGAGGATTACTTTATTCTCAGTTTTCTGGAATACTTGAACTCAACCAAGTTTGATTTAAATCATAACAAATCCAAAATATGTGGACATAATATGTCACAACAGCTCATGTTAACTCAGTGATTTCTAGACAGTAAATTATTTGTAAGTCATTTGAATGAACTTCTTAATATATGAGAATACATAGTAGACCTGCAGCCCCTAATAAAAGTGTAACAACTCTTGTAGATTTATATTCTTGGACAATGATTGAGAATTTTTCTAAGCTTAATCAGTGGATGTAATTAGTTGGTAGTCAGACTGTTTGATTATCATTTCTTCAATGTATTCACATATATCTACCTCTAAAAGAAGACTGAAATGTTCTTTCAAGTGAGTGATGTTGGTATGCCCTTCCTTTTGTAATTCAGTTCCTTAAGTAGATGAGAAATTTTATACTTGGGTAGATGTATGCATTCTCTGTTTTATTAGGCAATATTTTCAAAGGTCAGCTATGTTTAGAAACTGTTACATGTATTTAGTCTATTCAAATAACATATTTTTTATGTTATTTAAATGGTTCCTTCACTTCCTAAAGAATTCACAGTCTAATATAGTACTCTTCAAACTTGATGTTGACTTTCTGGAATGCCTTTAAACTACTGATACCTGTGTCCCACTATAGATGCCAGGTATCTGATAAAATTGTCATGAATATGGCCTAAGTGTCAAGCTTTTTAAAGTCCGCAGATGATTCTAATATGAAGGTAGGTTTGAGAACCACAGACAGTGAAAGATATATGATCAAAGTAGAGCTCTAATGGAAGTAAATAAAACTGAAGAATGTGATAATATATGCAAGTCAGGAAGCAACAATTAGAACTGGACATGGAATAACAGACTGGTTCCAAATAGGAAAAGGAGTATGTCAAGACTGTATATTGTCACCCAGTTTATTTAACTTATATGCAGAGTACATCATGAGAAACGCTGGGCTGGAAGAAGCACAAGCTGGGATCAAGATTGCCGGTAGAAATATCAATAACCTCAGATATGCAGATGACACCACCCTTATGGCAGAAAGTGAAGAGGAACTAAAAAGCCTCTTGATGAAAGTGAAAGTGGAGAGTGAAAAAGTTGGCTTAAAGCTCAACATTCAGAAAATGAAGATCATGGCATCTGGTCCCATCACTTCATGGGAAATAGATGGGGAAACAGTGGAAACAGTGTCAGACTTTATTTTTTTGGGCTCCAAAATCACTGCAGATGGTGATTGCAGCCATGAAATTAAAAGACGCTTACTCCTTGGAAGAAAAGTTATGACCAACCTAGATAGCATATTGAAAAGCAGAGACATTACTTTGCCCACAAAGGTCCGTCTAGTCAAGACTATGGTTTTTCCAGTGGTTATGTATGGATGTGAGAGTTGGACTATGAAGAAAGCTGAGCGCCGAAGAATTGATGCTTTTGAACTGTGGTGTTGGAGAAGACTCTTGAGAGTCCCTTGGACTGCAAGGAGATCCAACCAGTCCACTCTGAAGGAGATCAGCCCTGGGATTTCTTTGGAGGGAATGATGCTGAAGCTGAAACTCCAGTACTTTGGCCACCTCAGGCAAAGAGTTGACTCATTGGAAAAGACGCTGATGCTGGGAGGGATTGGGGGCAGGAGGAGAAGGGGACGACAGAGGATGAGATGGCTGGATGGCATCACTGACTCGATGGACGTAGTCTGAGTGAACTCGGGAGTTGGTGATGGACAGGGAGGCCTGGCGTGCTGCGATTCATGGGGTCGCAAAGAGTCGGACACGACTGAGTGACTGAACTGAACTGAACTGAACTGAAAAGGACTTAACGAAAGAGATTGAATTCTGAGAGAAAAGTAGTTGCCACTAGTTAGCCTGCAGAAAAACACTGAAAGAATATTCTGAGAGGAGATAGTAGCTGCATTAAGGAGTTTGCTGTGCTGAGTATATTTGAATAGACTAGGTGTGTTTGAACAGAGGGAATAGATGAAGCTGGAAAACTAGCTTGAAACCTGATAATGGAGTCATATTAGAGTTTCCTATAAGTAAAAAGACTGCATATTTATATTTTCCTTTTTATATCTTGTCATATAAAATTAGGTCAACATCTTTATATATGTTCTTTTAATAAAAGTAAATATGACAGCTCATAGAATGGAGGAGAGAATTGTACAAGAACATTTAGCTGACCTGAAGTGAGGTGGTAATGTCCTGAATAGGGCCAGTGAGAGAAAAGTTTCAGAAAATAGACCATTTATTGATTTAAAGCAAAACATTCATTGAAGACCATGTTTGCTGAGTAATATACCTGGGGCTATGTGCTATGTACTAAGTGGCTTCAGTCATGTCCAACTCTGTACTCCCCTATTGACTGTAGCCTGCCAGGCTCCTCTGTCCATGGGATTCTCCAGGCAAGAATACTGGAGTGGGTTGCCACACCTTCCTGCAAGTGATCTTCTTGACCCAAGGATCGAACCCACTTCTCCTACCTTAGTGGGTTCTTTACCACTAGCACCACCTGGGAAGCCTGTCAGTCAGTCAGTTCAGTCGCTCAGTTGCATCCAACTCTTTGTGACTTCATGGATGGCCATGTGCCAGGCTTCCCTGTCCATCATCAGCTCCCGGAGTCTGCTCAAACTCATGTCCATCGAGTTGGTGATGCCATCCAACCATCTCATCCTCTCTCATCCTCTTCTTCTCCTGTCTTTAATCTTTCCCAGCATCAGGGTCTTTTCTAAGGAGTCAGTTCTTTGCATCAAATGGCCAAAGGATTGGAACTTAAGCATCAGCATTAGTCCTTCCAATGAATATTCAGGACTGATTTCCTTTAGGATTGACTGGTTGGAACTCTTTTCAAGAGACTTCTCCAATACATCAGTGTAAAAGCATCAATTCTTTGGTGCTCAGCTTTCTTTATGGTCCAACTCTCACATCCATATATGACTACTGGAAAAACCATAACTTTGACTAGACAGAGCTTTGTTGGCAAAGTAATGTTTCTGCTTTTTAATATGCTAAGTTGGTCATAGTTTTTCTTCCAAGGAGCAAGTGTCTTTTAATTTCATGGCTTCAGTCACCATCTGCAGTTACTTTGGATCCCAAGAAAATAAAATTTGTCTGTCACTGTTTCCATTTTTTCCCATCTATTTGCCATAAAATGATGGGAACAGATGCCATGATCTTAGTTTTCTGAATGTTAAGCTTTAAGCCAGCTTTTTCACTCTTTTCTTTCAGTTCATCAAGAGATTCTTTGGTTCTTCTTCTCTTTCTACCATAAGGGTGGTGTCCTCTGTATATCTGAGGTTATTGATGTTTCTCCCAGCAATCTTGATTCCTGTTTGTGCTTCATCCAGCCCAGCCTTTTGCATGATGTACTCTGCAAATGAGTTAAATAAGCAGGGTGACATTATACAGCCTTGACATACTCATTTCCCAATTTGGAATCAGTCCATTGTTCCATGTCTGGTTCTAACTGTTGCTTCTTGATCTGCATACAGATTTCTCAGGAGGCAGGTAAGGTGGTCTGGTATTTCCATCTCTTGAATTTTCCACAGTCTGTTGTGATCCACACAGTCAAAGGCTTTGGTGTAGTAAATAAACCAGAAGTAGATGTTTTTCTGAATCTCTCTTGCTTTTTCAATGATCCAACAGATGTTGGCAATTTGATCTCTGGTTTCTCTGCCTTTTGACCTGTGACAAAAACACAGTATCCCCTAGTAATATATTGCTGTGTAATGTGAGAGATCACTTCCTTCAGCACTGTGTGAAGGATTCTATATGAGTTCCTAACAGGTGGATAACTTCTTAAAGCTCCTTAAAAAGAAGCAGAGGTACTGCTTAAAATAAAAGGCAGTGATAATATAATAGCCAGTATTTATTCATTGCTTGCTTATTTTCTAACCTATTACATGTTGCAGTGACCATTTTGGTGGTTCTCTGCTTCATTCCTTGTTCTTTCTATCTTTGCTCTCTATTGTAAGGGGAATGCCCCTGAAAAGTTACATTTCCCAGACTCTCTTGACAATTGGTTTTTAGTAAATTCAGACAAGGGAGGCTGTGGAGGGAGATAAGAGAGCAGGAAAGCAAGCAAAGTCAGTGCCTTTCTCCTCCTTTTTCTCTCGGGATACAGCAGCGTCACTGAGGGCAAGGCCAGTGTCATGATTCCAAGTTCCTGCCTGGATGCTCCTCCTCTGTGTTCCCAACTCTAGAAGGGTGGTTTCAGCTCCTGAGAAACCATACCCATCCTTTTCCCTTCGGTCATAGGAGGCGTATTATCTTCTGTATATTAATCTCTGGGTTATTTTATCATCTTGTTTATCCCTGAGCTTTCCAAACACTTTTGTAATCAGTTGTTCAGTCACTCAATCATGTCTGACTCTTTGCGACCTCATGGACTGCAGCATGTCAGGCTTCCCTGTCCATCACCATCTCCCAGAGCCTGCTAAAATTCATGTCCTTTGAGTCAGTGATGCCACCCAACCACCTCATCCTCTGTTACCCACTTCTTCTCCTGCCTTCAATATTTTCCAGCATCAGGGTTTTTTAGAGTGGGCTTTTCCAGGCTCTTCACATCAGGTGGCCAAAGTATTGGAGCTTCAGCTTCAGCATCCGTCCTTCCAATGAGTATTCAGGTTCCTCATCTTAAATTTTGTTGTTGTTCTACTTGAGTTAGTTACTGTTTTCTTTTTAGAACGTCAACTGATACACAAATATTTAATGATTTGAGTCTCACATAAATTTAAGAAGTAGGCACTATTTTATCTTCACTAATAACATGAGGTAAGTAAAGTTTAGAGTAGTTAAGTCACTAACCCAAGGTCACACTACTAGTAACAAGACAAATAATAGAACTCAGGTTTTCTGGCTACAAGTTCTGTGCTCTTCACTAGTATTCTAATGCCTTCTAAACTTTTTTTACCGTGATCCACAAAAAGAAACAGATTTTATATCACACAGCAAGACCACTGCACATATCCACACACATAAACTTTTGAAACAAAAGTTTCACTAAAGAATATGTATATATGTATATCATTGTAAGTAATACTTGATGCTGTAACAACAACTAAATTCTATACACAGAAATGGTTTATTTTTCACTTTCATTATTCTGCCCCAAGTAGTCAGTTAGGGACCTTGAAGCTGAACATCTTGTAAGACCTCCATGTCCTTTATTGGATCCTTCCAATCAATCCAGAATCAAAGACAGTGGGAAATACATATGTTCTTAAAATTTAGCTTGCAGAGAATGAATATTTCCTCTGATATTCCAAGTCCAGAAGTAGTTACCATCCCACATAAATGGCTATTTTATGTGCCCAACATAAAAATAAAATGGATTTTGGAGGCTCGTATATTGTCTCTGGCAGAATGAGCTATGTTGATATGTATGTTAAAGAGTGCTGTAGGTTTTTTCCACTTGTCCATTAAGAAATGGAGTATTTTCCCCCTGTTTTTGCTCTGGCCTTGGGATTTGCTTTGGATAATAGAATGTGCAGTGAAGTAGATGCTTTGCTGAACAGTCTTTAAGAGGCTAAGAGGGTGTTCAGTTCATTTTTCTGGAGAGAGAGGCCATGGAGAATCCATGGAGACTGAAACACAGCAAGGAGGTAGGGAATGTGCAGAATCTAGGCTACAATCAACAATTGGTTGAATACAATGAGCTGGTAACTCCAACTGACATTACAGAGAACAGAACTATCTATTCAAGCCTCACAATGGTAAGTAATAAATTCTTGCTTTTTAAGCCATAAAATTTGAGATAATTTGCTTTACAGCAATGGAAAATTGAAGCATCACCAAATATCAATTTCACTATTTCTCACACATAGAACACACTTATAGTGCCCTGAGACAGAAGACAGCCCCATGTGACCACTGTCTTCAGCTAAAATTCCATGATCTCCAGATAATATAGAGTACCCTTCTCCTTGTATATATGTGGATCCTTTGTAGTTCAGACCCCACATCTACTCTGAGTTTAGTAATTGTGTGTTCAGTGTTTTTTTTTTTTTTTTTTTTTTCCCTATCCTAATCCATTGTAGTCTATTAAATTGTATTTCATTAAAACTGCAGGTCACATGACCCAGTAAATTGATTTCATGACCTACTAATATTAGATCATAAAGAACAGCTTTAAAAAACACTGCATAACACTACACTGCCTCTCATAAATGTGATTAGTAAGTTTTGCATGGGTCTGGGAAGGACAAATGAAAAGAAAGGTTACAGAAGGATTTTAAGTAGGGAAAGGACTTGAACAGACTTTCCTTTTGGAATAATCACTCTAGTAGCACCATGGAGAACTGATTGGGAAGAAACAGGACTGGTAGATGTTGTATTAGGAAAGAGGCAACAGAGATACTTCGGTGGTAATTTTCATGAGGTTAAGGAAAAGACATATAAGTAGGTAAATTTATAATTTTGAGGTTATTTCATAGATGTGTGACATTAACGAGGGAGAGGAAGACAAGCATTTACGTCTGCTCTTACAACAGGGAAAGAAGAGTCCCTAAGAATGCAGTGTGTTCTGTTTAGATAATCTGTTTTTATGAGAGAACATGGATGTTTATACAATTTTTTGAAGCACCTTTATTGGCAGTGGAAGCCTATGAAGATAACTGAAAATGGAATGATGATGATAAATACGAAATGAAAATAAGTAGAGCTGATAGTGTCAACTATATTTTACAGTTGTAAGTGAAGAGCCAAAAACTGTGTGTCCATGTGTAAGTAAAGTCTGTGTATGCCTACATGGTAGTCTTTTGGTAAGAAAATTAAACTTATTAAAACCTTCAAGTAACTTTCTTTTTATTTTTTGAGCCAATTTTTCAGGAGATAAATATGAATAAAACACATTACTTGGGTTCTGGAAGATTTGAATAGATCTGGTGTAGTCTCCTTTACTTCCACCAAATACTCTGCTATTCAATGAGAATTAGTTTTCCTAAGGGTGACTTAGGGCCAAAAAACTCATAGTCAGAAAAGAACTATGAGATATGCTATTCACATTAGATTTTTAAATGACACTAATTATATATTTTTAAAATATTTTTAACAGGGATGCTTTTCCTTAAACCTTTTTGAATCAAATAATCATTCCTCTGAAATTTCATTTAATCAAGATTTTATGGTAGCACCGTGAGAAGAACAGGATTTTATGAAGGGAAATGGTCTGGGCAATAATAACATTTTTTAATAGAATGCATCATTTAAGGTAATATAAAAATGATGTGATTAGTCCATTCAAACTCTGCACACCAAGCTGCGCTCCACCAGTATGTTCTGCAGAACACAGTCAACATTTCCACACCCCCTTTTTTATTGCTATCATGATGATTTATGTGCTGGAACTGCTGGGTTTAGCTTGCTATTTTTGCTTTTCAAAAAAGAGGTATGCTATGAATCATTTAAAATACTAGGAAATGTATTTCATAATAAATGGCTGCCTTAAGCTTTTTTTCTGTAAATTAAAGAGCAAAGATATTTGTGCTAAGTTTCTGAAGATGTTGAGGTGAATGACATTTCAAGTGAGTTGGTGGAAATCAGGAGTGGACCACATGTTTTTGTAGCAATCATTCTTTAATCTGATTTATTTGTTTAGACTTGTTTTTGTCATTAAGCTCTCCACATTTACATTAACGCTATATAACAGGTTTTTTAAAAATATAATTATTATTGTGATTTAATTGAATATTTACTCCTCTAAAACACCAAATTCAATGCATATTTAATTTAATTATTTAATTTTGAACAATTTTATTGTTCTTCTTTTGCAAATTTCATGAAAGATGTGATCTGGGGTACTTGATGGCCCTGAACACAATCTGATAACTATGATCTAAAGTTCAGTAACAATTTTTTATACATTTATGAAAAAACATCTTTCTAAATTATTGTTAAAGAAAAATCTATTGTGATTTATAATGAAATTCAGCTAAGGGCCTATTTCTTACCTTGGATACTATTTGATGTACAAAGAGAGATTGTAGAGAGTTCCTACTTGCCATCATTATGTATCAGAAAACTGTGTGGAGAAGTATGAGTAATTTGAAGATGGAGTGTACAATCCAAAAATCTCTTCTTTTACAAGAAGAACTGGATATGGAAGAATTGAACCATGAAAACTCAAGACTTAAGAGATGTTAGTATTAATTTGGGTTGGAAGTTAAGAAAGATTCAAAATGACAGAAGATAGGAGAACTTGTTCTAATTCCAGGTAAAAATTTATTCTGGAGATGACAGAGAGCTTAAGAAGAATTTTAATGCTTATTGAGCTCTGATTCCATTATTGATACTGTTGTAAGTGCTTTTGAAGTATTAAATTATTTAATATTCACAAACATTACCTGAGATAAAGGTTATTATAATGCCTATTTTATAGTCACTAGATAGAGGATCTGAAAAGTCATGTAGCAATTCCTATATATAACAGAAGGAAAGTAGCAGGACCAGGATAAAAATGCTGGTATTCTGGCCTACACAAAAATACCTCTTAATGGTCAAAGTTCAATTGGTTGCATTAGGTATATAATAAATCCCATGTCTATACAAATGATATTTGAAGGCATAGCCTGATACTGCCTTTAATAATCTATGATCTATTCTACTTTGAAAGAAAATGACTAGCAAATTTTTAAAAAGCCTTCACGTGTGTGAGTGTTGGTGTGTGTATGTGTGGATGAGTGAGTATCTCAGGAGGGAAAATAAAACTAGTTAGATTCTGCAATACACAGACAAAATACAAGAAAGAAACCAAGCAATGGTCTTCAAGCTAGGTTGTAGCTTGAAGTAATATTTTTCTTAGGTATGGAAGGAATCATTGTCCAGAACCTATTTCTAAATATATTTATTTAAAGTCATTTGTGTTGCAGTAAGCCTGATGTTGACAAGAAGGCAACGGCCCCCCACTCCAGTACTCTTGCTTGGAAAATCCCATGGACATAGGAACCGGATAGGCTGCAGTCCATGGGGTCGATAAGAGTCGGACATGACTGAGTGACTTCCCTTTCACTTTTCACTTTCATGCATTGGAGAAGGAAATGGCAACCCACTCCAGTGTTCTTGCCTGGAGAATCCCAGGGACAGGGGAGCCTGGTAGGCTGCCATTTGTGGGGTTGCACAGAGTCGGACATGACTGAAGCAACTTAGCAGCAGCAGCGAGCCTGATGTTGAAGACTCATGTTGATTCTTTTTTCCTACCTTCTCCTTAAAGTTCAGTTACCCAGTTGGCATGCTATAAAAATTTCCAGACATTAAGCAAAAGGGTAGTTTGGATTATTCATATCATTTAAGAAAGTAAATCACACTAATAACTGGGTAATAAATCCTTTTGAGAACCAGGATGTTTCTAATTTTGTATTCAGAATCATTGAAGGGAGAACAAATGATGAGAGCTGATTAATGTTTTAAATGTTGCTTACTTTGTGATTTTTGTCCTTAAAATAGAAGAAAGTCCAAGAATTTAATGATATAGATGAAATAAGACATTACCCTTTTTATGTATTTCTTTATATGCATAAATTGTATTTTAAGATTTTATTGAAAATTAGAAATAAATTGCATTTTAATAATCTCATAAAACTAAAAAGTCTATATTTTCTAACATAATAACTGTTTAAAGAAAAGCCCAATTGTCATATTTAAGTTAGTGTTTTAATAAAATCTTTGTTATTATATGTATTCACCAAATATTCATCAAAATCTATAATGTGATAAGTGGTTTTGACCAGTTGTGCATAGACACAGAATAATATTGAAGTCTTGGAGTCCAAAATAATTAAAAAAATAATCTCAGTTTATACACAGACTGCAGATACAAATATTTTTACTTCAGCTAAGGCAGATGTCTTATAAGAAAACCCTTGTTATTCTCAAGATCAGATGCCCCTCTTCTGATCATCTCCAGGCTGATAACCAGAGGGTAGTCAGAAAAATCTTAGGGAAGTTCAGTTCCCACTCTGTGAGAAATTAATATACATAAAGGAGAAGGTACAAGATCTGACTAATGATGACTTTCTAGAATGGAGAAAACATTTTTGTGAAGCTCAGTGGGGTCATATTCTATTGTTTAGAGTTGGCTGTGAAAGAAGTTGTGATGAATCTGCCATAAGGGTGGTGTCATCTGCGTATCTGAGGTTATTGATATTTCTCCCAGCAATCTTGATTCCAGCTTGTGCTTCTTTCAGCCCAGCGTTTCTCATGATGTACTCTGCATATAAGTTAAACAAGCAGGGTCACAACATACAGCCTTGATGTATTCCTTTTCCTATTTGGAACCAGTCTGTTGTTTCATGTCCTGTTCTAACTATTGCTTCCTGACCTGCATATAGGTTTCTCAAGAGGCAGGTCAGGTGGTCTGGTATTCCTATCTCTTGAAGAATTTCCCACAGTTTATTGTGATCCACACAGTCAAAGGCTTTGGCATAGTCAATAAAGCAGAAATAGATGTTTTTCTGGAACTCTCTTGCTTTTTCCATGATCCAGCGGATGTTGGTAATTTGATCTCTGGTTCCTTTGCCTTTTCTAAAATCAGCTTGAACATCTGAAAGTTTACAGTTCATGTATTGCTGAAGTGTGGCTTGGAGAATTTTGAGCATTACTTTACTAGCATGTGAGATGAGTGCAATTGTACGGTAGTTTGAGCATTCTTTGGCATTGCCTTTCTTTGGGATTGGAATGAAAACTGCCCTTTTCCGGTCCTGTGGCCACTGCTGAGTTTTCCAAATTTGCTGTCATATTGGGTGTAGCACTTTCACAGCATCATCTTTCAGGATTTGGAAGAGCTCAACTGGAATTCCATCACCTCCACTAGCTTTGTTCGTAGTGATGCTTTCTAAGGCCCACTTGACTTCACATTCCAGAATGTCTGGCTCTAGGTCAGTGATCACACCATTGTGATTATCTGTGTTGTGAAGATCTTTTTTGTACAGTTCTTCTGTGTATTCTTGCCACCTCTTCTTACTATCTTCTGCTTCTGTTAGGTCCCTACCATTTCTGTCCTTTATCGAGCCCATCTTTGCATGAAATGTTCCTTTGGTATCTCTAATTTTCTTGAAGAGATCTCTAGTCTTTCCCATTCTGTTGTTTTCCTCTATTTCTTTGCATTGATTGCTGAAGAAGGCTTTCTTATCTCTCCTTGCTATTCTTTGGAACTCTGCATTCAGATGCTTATATCTTTCCTTTTCTCCTTTGCTTTTCAGTTTTCACAGCTATTTGTAAGGCCTCCTCAGAGAGCCATTTTGTGTTTTTGCATTTCTTGCATTTTGTTGTAGATTAAGTGATCATAATTGTGTAGGTTTAGTTCTGGGCTATTTATCAGGTGTTACTGATCTATATGTCTGCTTTTGTGCCAATACCCTCCTGATTTTATTCCTGTAGCTTTGTAGTATTGTCTGAAATCTGGGAGAATTATGTCTCCAGCTCTATTCTTTTTCATTATGATTATTTAGGCAATTCTGGGTCTTTTGTAGTTCCATATATAATTTAAAACTATTTATTCTAGTTTTGTTGAAAATATCATGGGTGTTTTGATAGGGATAACATTAAATCTGTAGATTGCTTTGGGTACTATGGCTTTTTTAAATATTAATTTTTCCAATCTAAAAGCATGAATATCTTTCTGTTTATCTGAATTATCTTCAGTTCCCTTTATTGATATTTTAAAGTCTCAGCATTTCAGTCTTTCACCTTCCTGATTAAATTCATGCCTAGATACAGTTTATGGAAATTTTTTTTTTTTTTAACTTTCTGATATTTCATTGTTAGTGTCAAGAAACATAACAGATTTCTGTACATTAATCTTGCATTGTCTGCTTTTATTTTTGAATTTAAACATAATCCAGTAAAGGGGAAGGGTGTGGCCATGATTAGATAATTGCTGAAGTGGTTTGATGAATCCATGAGGAATCATTATGCTATTCTTTCTTATTTTGTATATGTCTGAAAAATGCTATGTAATATACTAAAAAGAAGTGTGCTAAAATTTAAACACACACATACTTTAAAATGCCAGAATAGAACCCATCAGTCATATAGGCCACAATCTAAGACCTGTTCATTATTTTTTACTAAGTACATATATATATGATGTAGAAATAATGATTTTAAAGTGCTTGTATCAAATAATTCAATGTTTGTATAAATTTTCAGTATTTTAATACATATCAATGATGTTTCAATATTTTTCATTATCTTTATTTTTAAAAATCCCTGGTGGCTCAGATGGCGAAGAATCTGCTTACAATGGAGGAGACCTCGGTTCAATCCTGGGTAGGGAAGAGCCTCTGGAGAAGGAAATTCCTAACCACTCCAGTGTTCTTGTCTGCAGAAATCTATGGGCAATGGAGTCTGGCAGGCTACAGTTCATGGGGTTGCAAAGAGTTGCACATGACTGAACAACTAACAATTACACTTTCACTACTTTAGAAAAATTTAATGCTAAACAATAATGGCAATATAAGGAGGATACTTTGATGTTTATATCACTGACTAAACCCTTGATTTAACTTTTTTGTGTGTTTTTGTCTTGAGAGAAACTATTTGTCATTATTAGTTATATCACTTCAGTTCAGTCGCTCAGTCATGTCTGACTCTCAGGCTTCCCTGTCCATCACTAACTCACAGAGCTTGTTCAAACCCATGTCCACAGGGTCGGTGATGCCATCCAGCCATCTCATCCTTTGTCATCCACTTCTCCTCCTGCCCTCAATCTTTCCCAGCATCAGGGTCTTTTCCAAGGAGTCAGTTCTTCACATCAGGTAGCCAAAGGATTGGAGCTTCAGCTTCAGCATCAGTCCTTCCAGTGCATATTCAGGACTGCTTTCCTTTAGGATGGACTGGTTGGATCTCCTTTTAGTCCAAGGGACTCTCAAGAGTCTTCCCCAACACTACAGTTCAAAAGCATCAATTCTTTGGCACTCAGCTTTCTGTATAGTCCAACTCTCACATCCATTCATGACTACTGGAAAAACCATAGCTTTGACTAGATGAATCTTTGTTGGCGAAGTAATGTCTCTGCTTTTTAATATGTTGTCTAGGTTAGTCATAGTTTTTCTTCCAAGGAGCAACTGTCTTTTAATTTCACGGTTACAGTTACCTTTTGCAGTGGTCTTTGAGCCACCCAAAATAAAGTATCTCACTGTTTCCATTGTTTCCCCATCATTTAATACATAATATTATATATCATGTAATATATAATAGTTATATACATTGGGAAAAAGGATTTTATAAACTTTATTAATAGTGGAATGATTTCCTCAAACAAATCTTATATGGAAATTCAAAAAATGTAAAGGAGAAATAAGTGTCATGAATATGATTGAAATAACACAGAGGACCAAGACCTGCTACCACAACTAATCCCCTGCCACCAGGGCAAACATGATGATGAGACACAGTAAAATAAGTTTGTACTCCTTATTCTTTCTAGGTATGAGTCAAAAGAGATTTTTATCTCTATATTTTATGGTGATATATTGAAGTTAATGATAGCTCATTATTATAAATATTCCATATTGTGCGTAGAAATAAATATACCAAGTATTTAAGAAGATAGACTGTGAAGACAGTTTGATTTCTAATCATTATCAATGTGCCTCTTCATTTACTCAAACCTTTAAGTTATGAAGTAGTCTTCATATAGTCTCAAACTTTTCTTCAATTTACTCCCTGACATATAAACCTTTTTATGACAGTCATTATTGTATTACTTACCTTCAAGATATTGCAAAGTGTTTTGTTTGCATTATGTTATTGAATTACCAAAATATCCCTATGTACCCATATTATCTCCTGTTTGCTAATAATGTACCTGAAGCAGAGAGAGGCAAAATAAATCACCCAAATATAAACTGTTATCACATGATAGAGTCTGATTTAATCTGACTTCAAACACATGCTCTTAATGGCTATACTGTATTTAACTTCTCTACATATCTGTTTCCTCAACTTTAAAAAGCACACAATTAAAAGGAATAAATGAGATATACTTAGTGTAAGTTGTTATTTACGATTCCTATATTTGTTTTATATTTATAGCAAGTTTTTCACTCAGATTAGTAAGAACGGCGATATGTTCATCAGCCTGTTGACTATGGTATGTTCAGTTTTAGAAGATATTGCCAAACGCATCTTTAAAGTGTTCTAAGCTTTACATCCTCAGCTACAATGTGATGTTTACTTGCGTCTCCACCTTTTCACCAGCTCTTGATTTAGTCTGTGTTTTTATTTTTGGCCTTTAAATTCTGTGGTTTTAATGCAGACATTTGCCTGATAAGTAATGACATTATGTACCTTTCCTTTTCTGTTTTGCTTGTTGGCCATTTGAACATCCTCTTCTTGTGAAAAGCCTGCTCACATTTTTTTTTTTTTTCCCATTTTCACAAAACTGAGTTGTCTGCCTATTTCTTATTGATCTATAGGAATTCTTTATATTCTGGATGCAAGATTCTTGCCATACACACACACATAAGAGTATGTGGAAGCAAAATCCACACACTCCCCTCACTCCTACCAAATTTTGATGTGAAATGAATGATAAGAAAACATTTATGGTGCTAATTGTTGTTGTTTATTCGGTTTTGACAGCAGTAAGCCTGAAACTGAAGAATATACTTTGGACAGATAGTATTTGGAGACACTGTCCATGTCATCAATTCCATAGTGCTCTCTGCAGGAGACTTGAAAGACACGGGTTAGATTCTTGTGTCTGGAAGACCCCCTGGAGTAGGAAATGGCAACCCACTGCAGTATTGTTGCCTGGAGAATCCCATGATAGAGGAGCCTGGCAGGCTGCGGTCCATGGGGTCACAAAGGGTTGGGCATGACTAAAGCGACATAGCACACACTTATTCATCTGTATTTCTTAATATATTAGTGTCCTTATTAGGGGTTGCTGCATCCATATATATCACTTGTCTTATTTTAGTGTCCGTGACATAATAGCTACTGTACAAATATTGATCTATGTAGTTAATTAAGTTTCCTGAAATGTGTGATATATAAGGAACACACACACTTACCCTCCTATTATTAGGACTTTTTTTCCTCTCATTATATATTTTATACTTCAATTTTATGGACATTTAGGAAGTAATAGGTAGGTATTATTGGGGTATCATTTTGCCTAGAAAGTTTTATGATCTCGACTTTCTTGTGTCTTTTACATCTTTTTCTACATACATTCTATATTTTAAAATGCTAAATCATTTCTAGCTCCTATTGCCAACAAGAAATCTCAGTTTATTAGCACTACACAATATATTCTCATAATCTGATCCCTTTTTAATCTCTCCTTAGACTAATAAGGAAAAGTCTTAGCATTTGCTTCCCATCCTGAGTTCTTTTCCACCATCTTACTTAGGCTTATCTTATTTCCTTGAGGTGAATACTCTTCCCTGGACTTTACTCAGTTGGCAAACCACTAATTATAATTCAGTTTCCTAAATGTCTTTTCTGTTTTAAACATTTTGTAACCTTTCCATAAAAGGAAGCCAAACTTTCCTCTATGCTTTCAGAGGATTTCTATGTATGCTTTATTATGAAACATGTTGTTTTCAACAAATAGTTATTAAATACATCAGTCATTTAATTAATGGCTTATAATTATACCTAAAATAGGTTAATTTCTTGTGACTACTTCTTGAAATGAGGCATTGTACATTTAAATATTTTTTAAAAATTAATTTTTCATACAGGAAAATATATCCTTATGACACTAATTCTTTACTCATTTTTTATAGGGATAGTGTCATGGAATAGTAAAATTAAGGAAACATGTATAAGTTATTGTCTAAAACCTCTATTCTGAAATATACATATATCTTATATATTTTTTTAAATAGTCATAAAGATGGCCTATGTCTCCATGCTGACTTATCACTGTGGTATCTTTAACACTGGGATTTTTTGTTATCCATGAATTCAAATACTGGCAGATGTGTTTTTCTATCATTAGTGTGTGTATGTATCTATCTATATGTATATATATGTGTGTGTATATATATATATATATATATATATATGCTTTTATACTTTAGGAGTCGGACATGACTGAGCGACTTCACTTTCACTTTTCACTTGCATGCATTGGAGAAGGCAATGGCAACCCACTCCAGTGCTCTTGCCTGGAGAATCCCAGGGACGGGGGAGCCTGGTGTGCTGCCGTCTATGGGGTTGCACAGAGTCGGACACGACTGAAGCAACTTAGCAGCAGCAGCAGCAGCAGCATGAGTTGACACCCCCTTTGGGCTTTCCTGGTGGCTCATATAGTAAAGAATCTGCCTGCAATGCAGGAGACCTGGGTTTGATCCCTGGGTTGGAAAGATCCCCTGGAGGAGGGCACAGCAACCCACTCCAGTATTCTGGCTTGCAGAATCCTCATGGACAGAGGAGCCTGGTGGCTACAATCCATTGGGTATCAAAGAGTCAAACATGACTGAGAGACTAAGCTCATGAGTTGATACAGTTTCATTTGCTTCCCAATCTCAGCAAAAATATGCACATATACATATGCTAAGTGAAAAAATTAAAAATTAAAAGAAATGTATTAATGAAAGTGGTTCTCTCCAATTTCCAGTTTTGTATTTTGTTTTAGCTCACTGAAATGCTGCCAGCAGAGTGATTTTACTTTTATATGGCAAATCCAGGTTTCACTTACCCCAAATAACTCCACAACTTTTATCTCTTCCACTTATTTTTTGAACAACATGTTTCTACATTACTCCTTAAAAGATTAGAAACCATAGGTGGTTATAAATTAGAAATAGCACCTCCTATCCAATTTTTATTGGTTTAATAGTTTATATTGACAGCTATTTCTTCATAAAACTAGAGGGGGGAAAAAAAAAAACTATTTCATGAGCAAAATGACACCATTATAAATTAGAGTCCCGAAAACTGCACTGCTTTCTTCAAACTCAATGTTCTTTTAAGGCAATGATAGCTCCCTAAGGAATGTCCATGTTTATGAGCCCCTGACAATGTTTTTGAAGGGGAAATACCTCTTTCAGTGGTGAAAATGCTATCAACATGTACCCGAGGCAGATCTCAGCAAGTGCTAAATAGTTTCTTCACTGACTCTTATTCCATCTGGTTGAAGGACACATAGCAGTTCCATGAGATTCATGTGGCTGTACTTATTATTGATGTTGTGTTGTCAGTGACTCTGAAATTGCCCACAACTCTTATTCATATTTTCCTCTTTGCTGATGCCTATTGCATGTCATTTAAATATACATTCTTTGAACCAGTAGATATTTTCTTCAAATATTAAAAATTTGTTTAGGTGACAAACCCAAAGCACTTAGGTTATTGCTTATTTCACCTTTGTGTAAACTGAAATTTAAATTTCACCTTGAATGTCTAGTGCTATGTGAATCTGATATTTAGTTATTTGAATATTTAGATTAAAGAATCTACCTGTCAGTGCAGGAGATATAAGAGATATGGGTTTGGTTCCCAGGCCAGGAAGAGTCCCTGGAGGCGGAAATGCCACCCTACTCCAGTATTCTTGCTGGGAAATCCCATGGACAGATGAGCCTGATGGACTACAGTTGATGGAGCCACAAAGAGTTGGACACATCTGAACATCTGAGCACACAGCTATATTTTTATTTGTATTAAAATGATCATTGAAATTATTTCTTTGTGTATGTTTTTCAATTATGAGAAAAATATGGATAATATTAACTTTAAAAAAAATTAAAATTTTAAGCCAAGATGCTGTTATCAACCTTACCTGTTTGGTAATCAGAACAAGCCAAAATACAATATAGCACAACACAATCAGTACAATAAAACTCATTCCTATGTAATACTGGGTTACTATAGGGCTAGTGACAGAATAATGGAACCCATAATAATAATTACAACAACAACAATAATAGTAAGTTAACTTTTAAATAAAAATTTGAACATCAAATCTTTTAAATATGACTTGCCACAGTCCTCAGCCCTCCCTACTGTATCTTGAGAAGCCCATTTTATTCATTTCATTGCTTGCCTGACCTCTACTGGGTTATGCTCTTCAGCGTAGCCCTGATAAGTGAGAATCCTATAATGAAAGTGAAGGAGGAAACAGACAGAACAGGCTCCATCTTGAAAGCAAGACTCCATCTTCGGCTAGACTGTGGACTTTGAGCTATATGCCCAGTATCTATGGAAATGACATGCTGCTTCTGCTAAGTCGCTTCAGTCGTGTCCGACTCTGTGAGACCCCATAGACAGCAGCCCACCAGGCTCCTCTGTCCAGGGGATTCTCTAGGCAAGAACACTGGAGTGGACTGCCAATTCCTTCTCCAATGGAAATGACATATCAACTGGAAAACCAGCCCCCCTGGGTGGAAGAGCCCCAGGGCTCATACCTAGACTCTCCGTTGCCTAAAAGAATACCCTAATTGTCTGTGTAAATGGCACCCCACTCCAGTACTCTTGCCTGGAAAATCCCATGGACGGAGGAGCCTGGTAGGCTGCAGTCCATGGGCTCGCTAGGAGTCGGACACGATTGAGCAACTTCACTTTCACTTTTCACTTTCATGAGTTAGAGAAGGAAATGGCAACCCACTCCAGTGTTCTTGTCTGGAGAATCCCAGGGATGGGGGAGCCTGGTGGGCTGCCGTCTATGGGGTCGCACAGCGTTGGACACGACTGAAGCAACTTAGCAGTAGCAGCAACCAAATAGAATCATTAATTCTATTATTCTTATTGGGGTATGACCACAGGCCTATTGATAATTGCCCACTGTTAAATACCTAGGCTTAAGGCATATGAATCATGAGTTGACTTTGATTATATCTTTCTTTTCCTTTGTTCAGACCAGTTTCAGATAATTTGTGGAGGTGGTTTTAATTATGCAGGCTCAGGCTATATAAGGTTTTCACAAAAACTGGTCGGGGTCCTTGGCTAAGAGAAAACTCTGCCTTGGGCCCCGCCGGTGTAATAAACTGCCCTCCACTATCTGCATTGTCCTTCTGAGTGAATTTGTTTACTGGAATGTGTGGCTACAACAAAAGTAATATAAGTAAACCTAGTTTTATAATTAAACGTAAGAAAATATGGGATAGTATCAGAAGCTAAGAAACTGTTAAAAACCATACATTTTGCAAGTGAAGACCTAAGATTAGAATTTGGAAGTCATTTATAACTTCTCTTCATTATTGTCCCAATTTTAATAACATTGTAGATGCTTATTTTGATAAATTTTGCTGGCTTTAAAATATAAACTGAAAAATGTGTTTTTGTCTTATATAGTTTCCACTAAAAGTACAAGAAAAAATCTTTTGAATGAAAACTAAATGGAAAAAGTCTGATCTTTTAAAATTTCACTTCCCTAGAATATTTTATTCATGAAAAGTATGCTTTTGTGCTACAAGACAAGCCCACTCAAAGCATTTTTAAATTTAGATTTCCTTATTCAGCACACCCTTTTGATATGCAATAATTTTCTTTATAGTGCAATGAATGTTAATAATTACATACGTAACAATTTGACCAGGTGTTTACATTAGATGCAAGGTAATATAAAATAACAAAAAAGTGATAATAACACATTCATGCAAAAATAACTCAGAATAAACCACATTCGTTATTTTATGACGTTAACAAGGGGATGATTGTTTATCTCTCCTTAGCAGACTCTTAGAGGATATTATTCAGTTTTGCTGTCTAAATGATTAAGTTTTACACATAGAGAAATTCTGAAAAAAGCAAGGCAAAAGTACTAAATACACACAACATGTATGTGTGTATCTCTGCATGTAAATTTTTATAGTACATTCTTTTCCTTCAAAACTACTGCTAGTATATGACAAAAAATAATACAAAGTTGAAAACAAATGACAAGAGAAGTCAAAAGGACATAAAACAGTGGAATATATAAGTGCAACATCTCCACTTTTATAATTGCCTATTTGGCTAAGCAGAGTGCTTGCATAAAAACTTTATAATTTTTTTTCCAAACCAATACAATTTCCTGTTTTGTATAATCAGCCAGTATTTATTGATGTGATCCATGTGCCAGGTTTTATGCTTGATGTCGAAGAGACAGAGCTGAATAAAATATGACACTCTCCCTCAGAGAGCCTACAATAAAATGAGAGGCAGGTGTGAACAAATTATTATAAATAAAATATGGTGAGTAGAGGTATAAACCAAGCACTATGAAAACACTGGGAGAGGATGTTCACAGAAATATTCAGCAAGGAATAGCTGATTTCTGAAGTTCAGTAGGAGTTTTACCATGTGGGGCAGGGATGAGATCAATTTCTAGAGAGATGAATGTCTTGGTCTGGGTGCGGGTTGAAAAAGAATTTCCAGACATGAGACAGATGAGAGGGAAATTAAGTTTATTAGAATGGGAGACACTGTTACAACAGAGGGCCAGCTCAAGGGAGAACCAACATCGAACAGGGGTCTTTAGTCCACCTTTATACCCAGGGTACAAGCAGTGGGATAGGGGTCTTGTGGGCCATTTGCTGACTGGATGAGGCATGTGTACCTCCACCCACATATATTGGGTGGAGGGAGGAGTAAGGCAAATACCTTCTCCCTATGGGGTAGGAGAGGAGACAAGTTATACTGCTCAGGAGGACTTGAAATCCATTAATAGTTACAACATGGGGTAGGGAAGGATGATAAGGGTCTGGTTTTTCCATTCCTGCATTCCATGACCCTCCTTGGTTTTATCTGCTCTTTGTCCTTGGGTCACCACATTCCTCCCCCTCTTTATTTTTAGGGCAAATTCTTTGGCCCCTTTTGATACCTGGCTCATGTCTAACTGTCTACCTATTTCCTTTCTCAGGCATTTGGTAACCCAGCTGCTGCTGCTGTGTGTGCTTAGTCATGTCTGACTCTTGCAAACCCATAGACCATCAGCCCCATAGACTGTCTGCCAGGCTCCTCTGTCTATGGGATTCTCCAAGGAAGGATACTGGAGCGGGTTTCCATTTCCTTCTAAAGGGGATCTTCCTGACCCAGGAACTGAACCCTGGTCTCCTGCATTGCAGGCAGACTTTTTACTGACTGAGGTATGAGGGAAGCCCTTGGGAATCCAGTCTCAGGGGAAAAGGGGCGATGGCCACTCTGGTTTCTTCAGGCTGTACAGGGGTGTCATGAGGCTCTGGGTTCCTTTTGCCTGCTCTCTATCAGGGTGCATTTACAGAGGGAGATGAGAGTTCATGGAATGATAAGGTGACTTGTTTCAGCATTGTCTAGGTATTGGTCAGGGAATATTCTTGTCATACTATCACTTGGAGATATTCTGAAGGAGATCAGCCCTGGGATTTCTTTGGAAGGAATGATGCTAAAGCTGAAACTCCAGTACTTTGGCCACCTCATGCGAAGAGTTGACTCATTGGAAAAGACTCTGATGCTGGGAGGGATTGGGGGCAAGAGGAGAAGGGGACGACAGAGGATGAGATGGCTGGATGGCATCACTGACTCGATGGACATGAGTCTGAGTGAACTCCGGGAGTTGGTGATGGACAGGGAGGCCTGGCGTGCTGTGATTCATGGGGTCGCAAAGAGTCGGACACGACTGAGTGACTGAACTGAACTGAGAAGAAACAAACTTAACAAGAAAGTTAAAGATATGTGGCCCAAAGATTAGTAGAAATAGAAAAGCTGCTCAGGGGCTAGCCAGGAGAACCAGGACCACACACTGGTTCATGAAATTAGTGTTTCTCTAGGTACGAGAAGATGCAAGGATTTGGGCTCATAAAATCTTTACCTGAAAACATATGACTATCTGAAGACCAGTTCTTCTGGGTTTTTCCCAGAGCACAGAGTGCCTTATTTCTGCTCTCCACCCTGAACACCTTTCAGAGGGTGTTGAAGGTCAGCAGCTTGCAGTGGTCATTATGTAATCTTTGTAGAGGCAGCTGGCAAGTGTCAACTTCCAGTCAGCAGGGTACCTTCATAGTCACATATGTGACCATGCTTTGGGAGCATTTTCATGGCTATGTGTCCTGCGGTGTTGGGAAGGCTCATTCCCATGTCTAGGGAAGATTCCATTGATATGTTACTCAGTGTACTGTTATTGAACCAGGCTTTGCTAGTAGCAAAAGTCTCTGGACATACCTGTCTTACTAGCCTCTTGGTCCATGAAAATATTCCCTCTTTTTGCTTCTTCCCATATCTCGAGTTACATTATTACAATCATTGTTCTCATATGGAATTGCATTTCAGCATTGTATCACAGGCTTAGTTACACATCTGGTAACTTATGAAAAAATCTTCTGAAACAAGTGACATAGAAAATAACATAGCTATGCTGCTGCTGCTGCTGCTAAGTCACTTCAGTTGTATATAGCTAGCAGTTACTAGTAAGGTCATAAGTAAGAATTATAAGTCAAGAACTTTCATTGGGTAGAACCTAGTTTACCCTAGGTCATCTGACTTCATTTGTCAAATACATATAGCCTGGTGTTAATCTCCTGGTTCTACATCATGGAGCATCTGATCTTTATCTGAAGATTGGTTACTGAGATAAACTTTAGAAACAAACAGAGTATCCGTTTCTATAATTTAATTAAATCTTTTAGCAATATAACATGACAACAAGGAACTATCTCAGAAGTGAGTCTTAGTAAACACTAGTCCCATCACTTCATTGGAAATAGATGGGGAAACAGTGGACACAGTGTCAGACTTTATTATTTTGGGCTCCAAAATCACTGCAGATGGTGACTGCAGCCATGAAATTAAAAGACGCTTACTCCTTGGAAGAAAAGTTATGACCAACCTAGATAGCATATTCAAAAGCAGAGACATTACTTTGCCAACAAAGGTTCGTCTAGTCAAGGCTATGGTTTTTCCAGCAGTCATGGATGGATGTGAGAGTTGGACTGTGAAGAAAGCTGAGTGCTGAAGAATTGATGCTTTTGAACTGTGGTGTTGGAGAAGACTCTTGAGAGTCCCTTGGACTGCAAGGAGATCCAACCAGTCCATTCTGAAGGAGATCAGCCCTGGGATTTCTTTGGAAGGAATGATGCTAAAGCTGAAACTCGGGTACTTTGGTCACCTCATGCGAAGAGTTGACTCATTGGAAAAGACTCTGATGCTGGGAGGGATTGGGGGCAGGAGGAGAAGGGGACGACAGAGGATGAGGTGGCTGGATGGCATCACTGACTCGATGGACGTGAGTCTGAGTGAAGTCCGGGGGTTGGAGGCGGGCAGGGAGGCCTGGCGTGCTGCGATTCATGGAGTCGCAAAGAGTTGAACACGATTGAGCAACTGAACTGAACTGAACTGAACTGAGACCTTAATTAACAAAGCTAGAAACTTAGTTTAACAATTAACGAAACAATATTCAGTGAATTATGATTTTTTCATTATGAGGGCATTAACCCTGTAGCCAGGGAAGGCTTTAACCCATCAAATAAAAATGAGGTTTGTCAGGGAGCTGGGAAAAGTCAACTGGCTGTCTTGGATTTCCCATAGCCCTGACTCTTTGATTTTCAGCTATTGTTCACCCATTTTTAATTCCCTAATTTAGGAGTTGACTGTTGCCATGTTTTAAGGACATCAGGATAGCAAAAGTCTAATAGTGAGGGTTTTGTTTTGTTTTGTTGGTAGAAGCAGAATGAACTTTTTCATGTACCATAATCTATTTCGGCTTTATTGACTATGCCAAAGCCTTTGACTGTGTGGATCACAATAAACTGTGGAAAATTCTGAAAGAGATGGGAATACCAGACCACCTGACCTGCCTCTTGAAAAATTTGTATGCAGGTCAGGAAGCAACAGTTAGAACTGGACATGGAACAACAGACTGGTTCCAAATAGGAAAAGGAGTAAGTCAAGGCTGTGTATTGTCACCCTGCTTATTTAACTTATATGCAGAGTACATCATGAGAAACACTGGGCTGGAAGAAACACAAGCTGGAATCAAGATTGCCAGGAGAAATATCAATAACCTCAGATATGCAGATGATATCACCCTTATGGCAGGAAGTGAGGAGGAACTAAAAAGCCTCTTGATGAAGGTGAAAGTGGAGAGTAAAAAAGTTGGCTTAAAGCTCAACATTCAGAAAATGAAGATCATGGCATCTGGTCCCATCACTTCATGGGAAGTAGATGGGGAAACAGTGGAAACAGTGTCAGACTTTATTTTTCTGGGCTCCAAAATCACTGCAGATGGTGACTGCAGCCATGAAATTAAAAGACGCTTACTCCTTGGAAGAAAAGTTATGACCAACCTAGATAGCATATTGAAAAGCAGAGACATTACTTTGCCAACACAGGTCCGTCCAGTCAAGGCTATGGTTTTTCCAGCAGTCATGGATGGATGCGAGATTTGGACTGTGAAGAAAGCTGAGCACTGAAGAATTGATGCTTTTGAACTGTGGTGTTAGAGAAGACTCTTGAGAGTCCCTTGGACTGCAAGGAGATCCAACCAGTCCATTCTGAAGGAGAACAGCCCTGGAATTTCTTTGGAAGGAATGATGCTAAAGCTGAAACTCCAGTAATTTGGCCACATCATGTGAAGAGTTGACTCATTGGAGAAGACCCTGATGCTGGGAGGGATTGAGGGCAGGAGGAGAAGGGGACGACAGAGGATGAGATGGCTGGATGGCATCACTGACTCGATGGACGTGAGTCTGAGTGAACTCCGGGAGTTGGTGATGGACAGGGAGGCCTGGAGTACTGCAATTCATGGGGTCGCAAAGAGTCAGACACGACTGAGCGACTGAACTGAACTGAATCTTAAATAATGTTTATTTACTTTACCAAAGTAACAAAAGATTTTAAAAACAAATATAAATCACTTAAAGGCAATGAAATGCATAATCTGTTATTGAAAGCTTCATTCTAAGAAAACTGTTCTCTTAACGTAGAGAGTAGACTAAATTCCAGTCTGTTACCAGTTTATCAGATAACAAACAAACAAAATTTGTTTATCAGTTAATCTTAGAAAAGTCTTTTCCATAAATCTTGAAGAACTAGCAGTATTTTCCTAAAGACATGAGAGTGAAACCATAGAAGGCTTGTTTAAAATATAATTAAATTGACGTGACAATGTAGCCTGGTCATTGCTGTGACTTGTAACACTTTAAGATGATAAGTAGAATTATAACTAACAACATTTTACCAGGACATATCAGTTTTTCATGAATTTCATATAATTTCTAGGATATTTATATAAGTAACATCAACCATACAATATAACCTGAGAAGATTCATCACTCCTCCAACAATACTTCCCATGTAATTTAACACGTCAAATGAACGCAGGTAGTTTAAGAGCTCTTTGGGATGTCTCAGGGGCCCTCTGAAGCATTCCAAAGCCACCTCGAAGTCAAGCTATTTAGGAAGTTTTGTTGATAAATATCAAAAGGGTTTATAACACTCAGTCAGATAGAATCATATAGATCACTGTGAAACAATATATTCACTTGCTGCTGCTGCTGCTAAGTCGCTTCAGTCATGTCTGACTCTGTGCGACCCAATGGACGGCAGCCCACCAGGCTATATTCACTTAGCCAAAGTAATAAAGAAGATCTCAAAGGTAAACATAGAGAGATCACTTCAGAGGCAATGAAACTTAAAATCCATTATCAAAGGCAGTTCAACATTTCAAGAAAACTTGTATTCATGCACAAAACTCTTCCCTTGGGGTCCAGTTTCCATAAAACCTTATCACTTTCTGTACCCATTTGTTCTCCCATCCTGAAACAGCCACTTGTAAGTCAGAGCTACTTTTTCCCTTCATACAATGTAATTTCATTCCTCATACCTTCTTTACTGAAAACACACATCCTACTTTCTGTAAGCAACCAAAAATTGACCTTTATATAAGCATTCTATAGATTAGTGAACAAAAATACCACTGATAATTTCTAAAAAAAATTCTAGAGAATATCACAGGATGGCATCAAACATTATTCATTAATAGTCCAAAATCTATATCGTCTCTGTAAGAGGAAATTAGTATTCAGTAATGAATGTTTCAGAATCTTATTTTATTTGGAAATGACTTAGCTATTCAATAAACTTCTGTCACTTAGTTTAACACAACCCTAGAAATTCAGGTTACCAAAATCTAGAGAGATCATTTTCGGAGAAGGAAATGGCACCCCACTCCAGTACTCTTGCCTGGAAAATCCCATGGATGGAGGAGCCTGGTGGGCTGCAGTCCATGCGGTTGCTAAGAGTCGGATACGACTGAGCGACTTCATTTTCACTTTTCACTTTCATGCATTGGAGAAGGAAATGGCAACCCACTCCATTGTTCTTGCCTGGAGAATCCCAGGGACAGGGGAGCCTGGTGGGCTGCCGCCTATGGGGTCGCACAGAGTTGGACACGACTGAAGTGACTTAGCAGCAGCAGCAGAGAGACCATTTTAGACTGAAATTTTTAATCTTAATAGAATTTATCTAAAAGCTCATATCTCATTTACATTTTTTTGGAAGTTTCTTCACTCCAGGTACCTTCCTTCCTGACAAATTTGTAACATATATAGCAAATATAACAATATTTTACTTATAATAAACCTAGGCACAATGAAAATATGCTTAATGTTAATGACTCTTAGACATGTCTATATTGGATTAGCAAACAAACATTAATACTAGATATTTAATATTGAATATTTCCCAGTTCACATTAATCTGAAATTCATTTAGGTTAATTTCTCTTCTATTTAGAATTGTCTGATTTGTAAGTGCTTTTCCAGTGGTCATATATGGATGTGAGAGTTGGACTGTGAAGAAAGCTGAGCGCTGAAGAATTGATGCTTTTGAACTGTGGTGTTGGAGAAGACTCTTGACAGTCCCTTGGACTGCAAGGAGATCCAACCAGTCCATTCTAAAGGAGATCAGTCCTGGGTGTTTATTGAAAGAACTGATGCTAAAGCTGAAACTCCAATACTTTGGCCACCTCATGCAAAGAGTTGACTCATTGGAAAAGACTCTGATGCTGGGAGGGATTGGGGGCAGGAGGAGAAGGGGATGACAGAGGATGAGATGGCTGGATGGCATCACCGACTCGATGGACAAGAGTTTGGGTGAACTCCAGGAAACAGGGAGGCCTGGCGTGCTGCAATTCATGGGGTCGGAAAGAGTTGGACACGACTGAGCGACTGAACTGAACTTTTCTTTAGGCCAATTAAATTAGAACTCATTTACAACATCAGCCATATTATCAAAAAAAGCCAAATGACACACACTGAGACATACATAAATCCAGACAGACAAATATCTCATAGTTTTATGCGTGTGATTTAAAATGTCTCTTTGACTCCTCCCTCCTTTATTTACTTATTTATTTATTTTGTTTGCTTGAAGTTCTAATTTCCCCAAGGCTGAGGTCTCAGGAAAAGTGGGCCATGTATTTCAAGAACATAGAAAGGGTTCACTTCAAGCTTTTCCCTAGGCAGGCCTTTTAACAAGCTGCTGCTGCTGCTGCTAAGTCGCTTCAGTTACGTCCGACTCTGTGCGACCCCAGAGACGGCAGCCCACCAGGCTCCCCCATCCCTGGGATTCTCCAGGCAAGAACACTGGAGTGGGTTGCCATTTCCTTCTCCAATGCAAGAAAGTGAAAAGTGAAAGTGAAGTTGCTTAGTCGTGTCCAACTCTTAGCGACCCCATGGACTGCAGCCTACCAGGCTCTGCTGTCCATGGGATTTTCCAGGCAAGAGTACTAGTTGTTTTTAATTGTACATGCAAAAAGAACCAGTTTTGCAGTTTCCAAGAAAAAAAAATTATTTTAGCCAGTTTTCTATAGAGTCTAAAGAATATCATCGCTATCCTGTGTCAAAAAGTCACCTTTCCTTTCTGTAGTCCTAGTTTTATACCTAAATTATAGACCAAATAGTGCTCAAATTGATTCTGATATCAGACGCAGATCAGCTGATAAAAATCTTTGATTGTCCGTCTGGAGGGAAGTGAGGTCTTTGTCCCATCAGAAGAGTCAGAAGGGTTAAGGAAATTTGCAGGAGTCGGGGAAGCTTGGCCTTTCCCACCCTGAGAAACAGGAGTAGTTGGAGGGAATTCTTTAGGATGTTCAGGAGTGGGGGAAACTTTGTTCGCTCTCCATGTGAGAGATAAGCATAGAGGACAGTTTTGATCCTTCAGGCTTTTGAATATAGGAGAAAGACCTGGACCAAAGGGAACCTCAGAATCCTTCCCTAGAGATCGTATGGATATGAAAGGTCGAGTAGAGGTTGTCTAGGAAATCTGATGGAGAGAGACAGATGGGGACAGGAGATAGGGAGGCAACAGAAAGACACATGTGGCATGAGTCCCTCAAATCCAGATTCTGACTGAGGGCCATGAAGGACTAAACATAAAGAAATTCTGAGTCCTTTCCCTGCTTCTGCCAAAAGCTAGTATGCCATTCAGAGGCCATTTTTTTGGGTCCCCCTGTCTGTATTGGGGCCAGGCCTTTTGCAGGGTCAACCCCCTGTTTGTATTGGGGCCAGGCCTTTTGCAGGGTCAAAATTCTCTAGTTTCTGAGAACGTAGCCAAGGGGTGAGTCTGAGAGAGGCTCCCAAGATGTACCATAACCCATCCTTAGCCTATATACCTTAGAATGGGGATACTGAGAGTCACCGACTGGCAAAAGGGCATCCCTTTTTGTCTCAGTGACATCTCCACGCAACTAATGGCACTAAAATGGCCCACCATCCCAACAGTCGCGTCTGACAGTGAGAGGTGACCTCTGAGAACCTTGCAGCTAAGGCACCATGTGACCTGGCCAGAGAAAGAAAGAAATTCCCTGGAGCAACTGGGTGATTCACCATTTGGTGATTCCCTGAAACATAGAAGCACTCTTGGGATGGCTCAGGGCAACACCTGGGCTCCTATAAATCAGTCTAGACAGAAAGGGAAAGAAGCGAAAGTGACAGGGAAGAAGGCTGAGGAATCCACCTTACAATCCTATCAGGGAAGAAATGGCCAGGGGACAATAGTCTCTGTTTTGCTTCAACCACTATGTGCCTGACATGATGCATGGAAGTTGTCTTGCTGGGTGTGGATGCCCTTGTGGCCTGATCCATTCCATGCCCCCTTATCCTTACACGGGAGTCTTCATGTGGCAGGCGCCCTAATGGCTTTTAAGTGCCTGACCCGTGCCCACACAATATTGGTTGGCCTAGTCCTCAGTTGGAAAGAAGACAAAGGAGAGACCCTCACCCATTTAGGCAGCAGCTACTGGGATGCAGTGAGCAGTGGAGCCTTTGAAACACACCAGAGGGTAACCCTGGCCAGAGTTCCTCAGTTGCTTCCATAACACTTGCCTGTTTGCAGAGGGTCCCTATGAAAAAGGAGAAGCAAGGAGGTGGGAAAGAGACCCCAAGTCCCTGTATGGGCCACCAAAAATGTCATGGTCCCGGTGTAGGTTGAAAAAGAATTTCCAGACATGAGACAGAATGAGAGGGAAATAAAGTTTATTAGAATAGGAGACGCTGTTACAACAGAGGGCCAGCTCAAGGGAGAACCGACATTGAACAGGGGTCCTTAGTCCACTTTTATACCCAGGGTACAAGCAGTGGGATAGGGGTCTTGTGGGCCATTTGCTGATTGGATGAGGCATGTGTACTGGATGAGGGGAGACAGGTTATACTGTTTAGGAGGACTTGAAATCCATTAATAGTTACAACATGGGGTAGGGAAGGACAATAAGGGTCTGGTTTTTCCATTCCTGCATTCCAAGACCTTCCTTGATTTTATCTGCTCTTTCATCCTTGATCACCACAGTGAAGCAACACAGACTGAGGATAATATGAAAGAAAAGGTGAAGACTGATGAAATTCCATTAAGGAAAGCACATTGTGCTTGGAGAAAGAGGAGGGAGGAGTCAGAAAGATAAACCTAGACCAGGGGCAGGATCAGACTGGGAAGTGCTGTGAGCATGTGCTTTATCTTTAGGTGATAAAAGGCCAATAGAGGTTTTTAAAAATGGAAGCAACATTATCAGATTTGCTTAACTGGAAAGATACCTCTGGAAGTGGTAGTGAAATTCCTGCTTTTCTGCCTTCATGCAAAATTTGCTTCTTAGCTTAAACTTAATATCCTTTGACAGACATAATTGGCTCAATTGCACCCTTTTGGAAGGGGCAGAAGGAAGATAGAAGGGAGTTGTGAAGTGTGGTGGGTGGAGATAATAATGTAGCCCTGCCCTTTTTAGACCTCTGCTAGCTTCCACAGCATTCTTTCAGGTTACAGGCACTGAATCCCAGTATTCCTCTTCACCCTTAAATAATTCTATGATCCTGGTTAATTGCAATATCCTCATGAATGACTCAGATAGTAAAATAGCCTGGCAACTCTTCATATAAAGTCTTGGAGACCTTCATCCATACCCTTCTTCAGGGACTACTTTGATGGTAATAGACCTTGACAGCCCAGGGATGGAAATCTCAAGAACCTTCTCAGTGACCAACACTTGATATGACATTTGCTTCTCCTCCTCAAGGAATACTATCCCCACTGATTATTGTCACTTTGATATTTCTCAAGAGCCTTGCCCTCAAGAGGATGAGATAGTTATATAAATGACAATTGAAAGGTAATAAGAAAATACCCATAATGGAAATGATATAAAACTCAGCAGAGGCATTGATGAAAGAACTAAATCTCCCCTTAAAATCAGGGAAAGATCCATTAAAAAGATTTTGAATTAAAAATTTTTGGGTGAGCACATGTTTGCCAGCTTCACAATTAGAGGAAGAGGGTTCTATATAGAAGAAACGCTATGTAGAAATCAAAATAGTGTTATAGTGAATGTCTTTTTCAAGGAACCACAAATATCACATATTATTAGTGAATATAGTTTGAAAATGGCCTCTGTGGCTAGATATGTGCTTACTATACCAAGAGCTTCAATTGAAGTTCTTCAATGCTACACAAAGAAGCTATTAATTAATTAATATTAATCCTGTAGACTATTTGAATCCATAGAATGATTTAGAGTGTGGAATGATTTTTATCATTATTGCATATGACAAAACTTACTTTTGCTTCCTAATCAACTCCTCAGACTTTTGCATTAAAGTCTCTAAAGTGTCAAGAAAATGTAAACTCTCTTGGAAATTTGTTCCATATGCTTATGTCAAAAATCTGAATCTCCAATCTTAAACTCTACACAGAATTCCAAACTTATTTATTAACATCTGGTTACCTTCAGATGCCGCATTGAGACATCTCCCTGTGACTTCCAACAATTTCTTGACTTCTTTGACCTTCCACCTTTAAAGGTGACAAACTACTTACTAGATTACACTCAAGTTAAGCTCTTAGATATCATACTTAGCTATCATAATTAGACACTTTATTTGTCACTCATAAATAATCACAACTAAATTCTACTGTTATCTTTTAAGTACTTCTCTATTCCAACTTTTCCTCTGTAACCAAAATTAAATTGCTCATTTTAGGCTTGTATTCTATCTTCACTGATACTGCTTTAAATGTCTCTTATTACTACTAGTATGCCCTTAATGAATCTTTTAAGATGTATAATAAGCAAAAAATATGAATAGAAATTTAATTAGTATTACCAGCTACTTTAAACTCAAACCCTAACTTGTTTCCTGGTATGGACTAATTAAAAGTAAATGTCTAAAGTAATTAAGTAAATGTACTGAATTTAGGATGGATGTTAGGCATAGTAAAGTAGAAACAGAAATATAATTTGCTGCATTCTTAGTTTTAGTAGTTCATGGTGATTTAAAATTGTAATTTGAGTCGGGGTATCTATTGATTAAGTATATACTATCTTAATATGTGAATGATTACATATAGTTATGCATATATAACTATATATTAACTGTTCAATATATTTTCAATAAAATAATATGTATAGGTAACAAACTTATACAACTAAAATATGATTAAGTTATTGTGAAAATCTGAAATAAAAACTTCACAAATTCACACTAAGCAAACCCATATTATATTCAAAGTCTTACCAGTGTAATAGAATGCTAAAATAGTAACACAAGAATGGATACTTAGCTTCATTTCTTAAAGTCAGTGCTGCCTTATATAAGCCAGAGAAGTTTTGTATGTGCCTCTGAAATAATCTAGGAACAGAACACCTTTTTCAGCAACTGTATTAGATGTGTATTATAGCACTCTGTCCTTAAGAAAATTATGTACAATATTCTGATTTTAGTTCATGACAAAAAGAAAAATTAATTATATAAGCTCCTGAATTTTATAAGTAGTGGATTGCTAAGTCACTTCAGTTGTGTCCGACTCTGTGCGACCCCATAGACAGCAGCCCACCAGGCTCCACCATCCCTGGGATTCTCCAGGCAAGAACACTGGAATGGATTGCCATTTCCCTCTCCAATGCATGAAAGTGAAAAGTGAAAGTGAAGTCTCTCAGTCGTATCTGACCCTCAGCGACCCCATGGACTGCAGCCATCTAGGCTCCTCCATCCATGGGATTTTCCAGGCAAGAGTACTGGAGTGGGGTGCCATTGCCTTCTCTGAAGTATGAATTAAACAAAACCAAAAACAATGTTTTGAATTTCAGATTAAAATACATATTTATTTCTTATGGCCAAATGATAAAAATATTAACCATGACTATACACACACACACACACACACACACACATACACCCCAGGTGGCGCTAGTGGTAAAGAATCTGCCTGTAATGCAGGAGACCTGGGTTCCATACCCAAGTTAGGAAGATCATCTGGAGAAAGGAATGACTACCTACTCCAGTATTCTTGCCTGGAGTATCCCATGGAGCCCTGGTGGGCTACAGTCCCTGGGGTTGCAAAGAATCAGACACAACTCAGTAACTAATTTCATACATAATATATATATATATATACATATATATATATATATATATATATATATATATATATATGAAAGCCCCAAACAGATGTCATGTCATTTAATCCTTACAACTCTGTGAAGAATTGCCCACATTTTAATAGAGAGAAAAGGAACTGAATATCAGTTAAATGCCTTGTATAAGTTCAAGGTGTTAGCAGACGAAGGATCCCAGATTCAAACTGATGTCTGTCTGACTTCAGAGCTCTGTCTGAGATGACAGGAAAAGAGGAAAACACAGATTTCTTAAAATTTGCAGTTATCTGTGGGTATCATTGCAGATAATTTTTCATGTTATCTATCCTATTTTTCAAATTAACGAAGTAAGTGTTATAGGAAGAGAAAGAATCAACTAACTTGTCCTACAAAAGGCTAGAAATGTTGGGTATTGCAGGCCTTGCCATGTCTATAGCAATGGTGTATTCTACTCCATTCTATTGTATCACAAGAGCAGCCACAAAAAGTACATAAACTAATGAGTGTGGTTGTTTTCAATAAAACCTCATTTTTGAATACTGACATTTGCTTTTCAGATGAGTTTCATGTGTCATGAATTATTTTTTTCTTTGTTTTTCAATGATTCAAAAATGTAAAAATCATTGTCAGGTTGCAGGCTGTACAAAAACAGGTGGTGGGTTGGAATCAGGACATGGTCTGCCTATGCCTAAAATAAAGGAGAGCTTAACTGTACAATCTGATTTATAAAATACAGAACTAAATCATATAGTTTTCAAAACCTATTTTGGATTTTCATCTGTTAAAACTGAAAGAACTAAAATTGTCTTTGTGGTTTAGTTCTCAACCTATGTAGGAGAGCAATGAACAGAATTTTTTAGAAAACAGTGGCTCCTGAAATCTGAATGTGCTATGCTCCCTACATTTCTTTTGAATGTGGTTTCTCTTTCTGCTCCTCACATCCTCTACCCACCTATCCTGTCAGTCATAACTCATGCAAACCTCCCACATCCTTGTCTTCTCTTATTGTTGTACCCATGAGGGACTTTGCTATCTTTAAAATCACATTGAAGGTAATGTCCTATGGACACATTTAGCATTTTAATATTTTATTTTATATTTATTTCATGGTTTAGTAACTTAATAATAGAGATAATATATTATTCTTTCCCCAATAACTGTCATAATCCTTTCTAAAATTTGTGTTACTATAAACAACAAAATGTGGAATCTCATATCTTAGACTCAGTAATCAGGCATTATTGTTATTGTTGTTCAGTCTCCGAGTTGTGTCTGACTCTTTGTGACCCATGGACTGCAGCTTGCCAGGCCTCCCTGTCCCTCACCATCTCCCAGAGTTTGTCCAAGTTCATCTTCATTGCATTGTTGATGCCATCCAGCCATCTCATCCTCTGATGCCCTCTTCTCCTTCTGCCTTCAATCTTTCCCAGTATTAGGGACTTTTCCACTGAAAAGTAATCAGGCATCTTAGGAGTTAAAAGGCCTCCACCTCTCTTGGCCACATACAGCTCTGTTGCCCAATTTCTAAAACTCAAAGTTAGGTGACTTGCATGTTACTACATGGCTAGTGACCAAATGAGGATTCCTTCTTATTTTGACAGTAGTATGTCAATAAACTAACTGATCAGAAAATGCGTGCTTGGTTTTATGAACTTAAGTAAATAGCTAATTCCAAAATCTCAGGGGTGCAATATAACAAAAATTTTTTTTTTTTCCTTTTCATTCACACAACAGTCCAATGAGGTCATGTGTCTCTCTGGACAGTTTTCCACTAAGCAATGACTCAACAATCCTGGCATTTTCAATATACCTCCATCATCCTCTAGAAGTCTCTTCTGAGTCTTTCACTGCATCTGACAGATCAAGTGGAGAAAGAGAAAGAGAGCTTTCATGGAGAGGTTCTGATGGTCAAACATAGGCATGTCGTTCATCACTGCTACTCATGTTGCTTTATCTTAAACCTAAATAACTACGTGGCTGATGAGAAATGTGATCCACCAAGAAAGAGAAAACAGGATTGAGAAAGTTTTAACAATGTCAGCTGCTAAGGTTAAGAGGCTTCCCTAATTGAAAGCTGACTGACGCCAGTAGTAAAATTCTGTAAAAATTTTGAAATGTTAATTGTTTGTCAGAAAGCAAAACAATACTGTAAAATAATTACCCTTCAATTAAAAATAAATAAATTTAAAAAACAAAGTAAACAAAAAATTTAAAAATGTAAAATTTTAATATATTGAAATCTCTTTAACACTTACAAAAAAGGCATGTTCAGTTCAGTTCAGTCAACGGTCATGTCCAACTCTTTGCCACCCCATGAACCGCAGCACACCAGGCCTCCCTGTCCAGCACCAACTCCTGGAGTCTACCTAAACCCATGTCCATTGAGTCAGTGATGCCATTGAAAGGTTGTTGTTGAATCACGTGAAGACACCGGGATTCTTGGCCCCCAGAGAAGAATTCAATTCGGGGCCAGAGACGAGGCTTGATTGCTCAGAGCTTTTGTGTAATAAAGTTTTATTAAAGAGTAAAGGAGATAGAGAAAGCTTCTGATATAGGCATCAGAAGGGGGCAGAAAGAATACCCACTTGTTAGTGTTAACAATGAAGTTATATAATCCAAAGAACGTCTGGAGGTTGTAAAGACCTCATCAGACCTACTCCCATAATTTACATTTTAAGATAACACTGTTCTCAGGCAGGATACATTCTTGTAAAGACCAGGTCTACTCCCATAATTTACATTTTAAAGTAACAGAAGGTTTAATACAAAGACTGTCCTTAGGCAGGATACATTATTGTTATATAATCCTAAGGAATGTGGAGAAAGAAAAAAAGTTTGTCCTTTCTTCCTTCTTGAGAATTCCAGACCCCTCTCTCCTTGGGGACCCCTAGACTCCCTATCAACCTGCCTGGAAATGACTCTCTCACCATCCAACCCTCTCATCCTCTGTCGTCCTCTCTTTCCCAGCATCAGGGTCTTTTCAAATGAGTCAGCTCTTCGCATCAGGTGGCCAAAGTATTGGAGTTTCAGCTTCAGCATCAGTCGTTTCAATGAATATTCAGGACTGATTTCCTTTAGGATGGACTAGTTGGATTTCCTTGCAGTCCAAGGGACTCTCAAGAGTCTCCTCCAACACCACAGTTTAAAAGCATCAATTCTTTTGCGCTCAGCTTTCTTTATAGTCCAACTCTCACATCCATACATGACCACTGGAAAAACCATATTCTTAACTAGATGGACCTTTGTTGACAAAGTAACGTCTCTGCTTTTCAACATGTTGTCTAGGTTGGTCATAACTTTCCTTCCAAGGAATAAGCACCTTTTAATTTCATGGCTGCAAGCACCATCTGCAGTGATTTTGGAGCCCAGAAAAATAAAGTCAGCCACTATTTCTACTGTTTCCCCATCTACTTCCCATGAAGTGATGGGACCAGATGCCATGGTCTTAGTTTTCTGAATGTTGAGCTTTAAGCCAACTTTTTCACTCTCCTCTTTCACTTTCATCAAGAGGCTCTTTAGTTCTTTTTCACTTTCTGCCATAAGGGTGGTGCATGTACCCTATATTAAATCTAAAAAATTCATTAGTTTTTACTTTAAAAAGGGAAAAAAACAAGAATTTGTTGTTGATTTTTGGTCTCCAAGTCATGTCCAACACTTTGTGACTCAATGGACTGTAACCCACCAAACTTCTCTATCCATGGAATTTATAGGCAAAAAAATTAGAGTGGGTTGCCATTTTCTACTCCAGGGTATCTTCCCTGCCCAGAGACCAAAACTTCGAACCTGCAATTCCTGTATTGGCAGGAGGATTCTTTACTTCTTAGCCACCGGGAAAGCCAAGAATTTATTATTAATAGCTAGCAATAATTGAAACTTTTGCAAGCGTCTATAATGTTATTATTTTGCATTTAGAATACAGTATGTTTTAAGGCCAAATCAGTAACTGATAGATCTTTGCTTCACTGACTTTCAGCTCTGACAAAGTGTGAGATTCTAAGTTTTATCATCCTTAATGACTGTAATTAACATATTAGGATTCCTTGAAAACAAGATCTGAAGCTCTTTTTTTCCTTTTGTGGGAAAGTGTCAGGAAGCCTTTGAAAGATAACTTTTATCTTTGATTCTTCTCAGCAAATGAGTCCTGACTTTATTTCTGTTTCTTAGTCCTTCTCATTAACACACAACAAAATAAAATAGTTACTGGTGTTTTTAAGAGGTACAAAAAAATAAATAAAAAGATAATTTAAAGAATAAGAGGTACAAGAGCCTTGATTGAATTGTAGGGCCTTTTTTAATTTTAAAAGAATACATTTTCAAAAGTTTGTGTCTGGTATTGTTAATAACATTTAACTAACTTTAAGCATAATTAATTTGCTTTTAGATTCACTTGAATAAAATACTGCTGGCTTTATGAATATTCATGCATAAGGTATAGAATTGACAATGGTGTTCGGAGTTATAATGAAAGGCTTCTCTTGAATTTCTGTTGATACTAAATGTTGATTTTACTTTTGAGAAATTCTTTTCCTATGGGACAATTTTTTAATCCTATAAACTGCTCTATGCTGCCCTTGGAAAGGACAAATACAAATTCCTTTGAGAATACCTTGTAAGAGCAAAGGGAACCCTATCATCTCTCTGACCTCAATTCTTCAATGACTTTCTGTTGCAGCTGAAGGCTGGTCACCTTTCTATTGTGTTTCTTTCAGAGAACAGGACTCCTTGAAACCTTTTAGAATGATGGAATTTGGACATCTGACTGTGAGTAAAAGTTTTTGATGATCTTTATTATATCATAGCACAATCATTCAAATAACCTCCTTATATTTTTTGTGGTGTACTGAAGTATTCTAGAAATGTGTTGCGCATTCTTACTAAAATGTGTATCCATGTACCTCTTACACTAGATTGTAAAAGATGAAAATTTGGGTAGAAAAAATACTAAAAATTTGGAACACATATTCAATAATTAAGGTACAATTTAATTTCTCTCTAGTTTATCTTTATTTGTCAAAACTGGATCTGATATACCACATAAAATATCTTAATTCATCTGAATTCTTTCAAGATTTTCTATTTTCTATTTGGCTTTCTCCTGGCTTTTGATATGCCCAATAATTTTTTGATGAAATCCTGGCATGATGTCTCAGTAACAGAAACTGAGGTAAAGGCCTAAGGTATAAGTTTTTATGTTAATCTAACTAGAAGTTGAGCTTTTACAATGTTTGCTGTAACTTTAGGTGCAGATGCTTCAAATTCTCTAGTGTTTTATGGGAGACAGTAGATGCTACACCTTACAGATTGTTCAGCTATAATCTACTGGTTTTTCCAGTAGTCATCTATGGATGTGAGAGTTGGATTATAAAGAAAGCTGAGAACCAAAGAATTGATGCTTTTGAGCTGTGGTGTTGGAGAAGACTCTTGAGAGTCCCTTGGACAAGCAAGGAGATCCAGCAGTCCATTCTAAAGGAAATTAGTGCTGAATATTCATTGGAAGGACAAATGCTGAAGCTGAAACTTCAAAACTTTGACCACCTGATGCAAAGAACTGACTCATTTGAAAAGACCCTGACTAGGAAAGATTGAAGGTAGGAGGAGAAGGGGATGACAGAGGATGAGATAGTTGGATGGCATCACCGACTCAATGGACATGAGTTTGAGTAAACTCCAGGAGTTGGTAATGGACAGGGAGGCCTGGCATGCCACAGTCCATGGGGTTGCAAAGAGTCGGACACGACTGAGCAACTGAACTGAACTGATACTGGTAGCAGATGCTTTAAACTAGATTAAAAGAGATACTTAAATCCCAGTGTTTGAAGTTTGGCTGCCCATAAAGAGTATCTAGAAATATAAAAGATTTGAGTAGCATTGGGATAAGTCTATGAATACTGAGCTCTTTAGAAGAAATTGACATGAAATGAAGTGGTTTCATATGAGCCTCAAAAAGCTTATCTTCAGTAGCAGAGTCAGCTAATAGAAAACCTATAAATATCTTAAATTGTCATTATATTCTAGATTTAGTAGTAGACAGTAGGTATCAAGAAGTATTATCTGCAATCTATAAAATAGAATCGTAATATGGGTAACATTCCTTGGCATAAATCTCAGAAGGCAAAGAACTTCTGTTTCTCATTTTTAAATATTAAGCTGGATAATACATAAAAAAGATTCATTTGTGCTAAATAGGAAAAGGAGTAGGCCAAGGCTGTATATTGTCACCCTGCTTATTTAACTTATATGCAGAGTACATCATGAGAAACCCTGGGCTGGAAGAAGCACAAGCTGGAATCACGATTGCTGGGAGAAATATCAATAACCTCAGATATGCAGATAACACCACCCTTATGGCAGAAAGTGAAGAGGAACTAAAAGGCCTCTTGATGAAAGTGAAAGAGAAGAGTGAAAATGTTGGCTTAAAGCTCAACATTCAGAAAACAAAGATCATGGCATCCAGTCCCATCACCTCATGGCAAATAGATGGAGAAACAATGGAAACAGTGTCAGACTTTATTTTTTGGAGCTGCAAAATCACTGCAGATGGTGATTACAGCCATGAATTAAAAGATGCTTAGTCCTTGGAAGAAAAGTTATGACCAACCAAGACAGTATATCGAAAAGCAGAGACATTGCCAAAAAAGTCCATCTAGTCAAGGCTATGGTTTTTCCAGTAGTCATGTATGGATGTGAGTGTTGGACTATAAAAAAAGCTGAGCACCGAAGAATTGATGCTTTTGAACTATGGTGTTGGAGGAGACTCTTGAGAATCCCTTGGAGTGCAAGGAGATCCAACCAGTCCATCCTAAAGGACATCAATCCTGAATGTTCATTGGAATGAACATTGGAATGTTCAATGTTCAATCCTGATGCTGAAGCTGAAATTCCAATACTTTGGCCACCTGATGCAAAGAACTGACTCATTTGAAAAGACCCTGGGAAAGGTTGAAGGGGAGAGGAAAAAGGGATGACAGAGGATGAGGTGGTTGGATGGCATCACCAACTCAATGGACATAAGTTTTGGTAGGCTCTGGGAGTGGGTGATGGAGAGGGAGGCCCGGCGTGCTGCAGTTGATGGGGTCACAAAGAGTCGGACACAACTTAGCGACCGAACTGAACTGAACTGAACTGATAGAAATCCTGCTATTTATAGCAACATATATGAAACTTTGGGTGTATTGTGCTAAGTGAAGTGTGTCAGGGAGAGAAAAACAAATACTATATGATCTCAATTATATGTGGAACAAAAAAACAAATACAGGAACAGAACACACAGCAGATTGGCAGTTGCAAGGGATATGGGGTGTGAGTGAGGGAAATGGTAGAAAGTACTCAAGGGGTATACATTTCCAGTGACAGATGAGCAAGTTAGTGATAGATGAGTAAGTTCTGGGGTTGTGACATATGGCATAACAATCCTGTGCTGTACATTTGAAAGTTGCTAAGAAAATAGATCTTAAAATTTCTCATTGTACGGACACACATGAAACTGTGTGAGACATTGGACATGTCAAGTAACTGTATTTTTGTAATCATTTTGCAATATATACCTATGTAAAATCATACGTTAATTTTACACAATATGTCAGTTACATCTCAACAAATTTGAAATTTGTTTTTTTAAACAGGTGGTTTAGTTAGTGGTATTTATATCACAGAAGGAAGAGGAAACGGGTAAGATATTAAAGAAGCATTCTAGGTGAAAATTAGAGAGCATGTTGAGCACATATGCTTTTTGACCTTTAGTGTGACATACAAACAAGAGACATTTTATCACTTAACAATTAAGAAGATTACAGGTGTCGTTTTCTGCAGCAGTCTTCCCAAGAGAAAAGCATTTTAAGTCCTGTTTGCAGATAGCAATCAACTTGAATTGGTAGACTTAGATAACACAGAATTAGTGAGACCAAACTTTGAGTTCAGAATCATTTGAGAATAGTCACTGACAATTAGAGTTGAGCAATCATGTTGAACAAAACTACTGATCAAATTAGAGTAGAATATAATATTAGTGAATAAAGAGAGAGGTAATTTAGTTGAGGGAATTTATGGAATAAGGAATCAAATGAATGTCTAGGTATTAAATATAATATATAAAGAGCTAGAAAGATGATTCTATCAATCAGACAAAATGAATGGCTTACCAAAGAAATATTTAACACTTAATTCTAAATATTTGCCTAGAACTTTTTCGCACGTATAATACATCTAACATGATTTCCAAATCAAATAGACTTTTAATTCTTCTGTGTCACTGCAACAGAAAACAGAGCTCAAAAACATTCACAAATTTGCAGTAAAATAATTTGTGACCATGTCAATATTGCAGTACAATGGACAAAGGATATGTTTTTGATCAATGAGGTTTTCTCAACTGGCTATCTATTTAAAGGTATGAATTTTGATCTCTCCTTCCATAGACAAAAAACAAGTTCAGATGGATTGTACATTTACATATGAAAAGTGAAATAATAAAGGTTCCAGAAGGTAGCAGTTAAGAATATCTAAAATTATTGACTAAGAAGATATTTTTACAGTGATACAAAGTTAGTAATTGAAGGAAAAATAATAAAGTTTACTGCATTAATGGTAAAACCATCTTTTCATCAAAAATTACCTGTACAAAAGTGAAAAGGCAACCCATGTTGTGGGAGAAGACATTTCTAACACATAAATCCAATGAAGACTTCGTAATATTTAAAGAATTCTAAATATATATGTGGAAACCTCTTCTAAATAAATAAGGAAAATGTCACCGTACATAAGAAAAAAAAAAAAAAATGAGGGAAAGACTCAAACAAGTCCTTCACAACACAGTATATCTAAATGGCCAATAAACATTAGAAAGCATGCTCAACTTCATTAGTGACCTGGGAAAAGAAAAACCTAAAATTGAAACCTAAAACTGACATACATAAGAAAGACTAAAACGTCCTGTAACAGTGGATATGGGGAGCAAACCAAACTCATATATTCTTTTTGGGTTGCAAATTGGTATAAGCACTTTGGCAAACAGTTTTGCTGACCTTCTAAATTTAAATACACTAAACCCTTGAGCCAGCTGTTCTTCTCCATAGTATGCACCAAGTAGAAATCTATCCCAAAGTTCTCCAAATATAGATAGGACCTTAAAGAACTATTAACAATAGCCGACTATTGGAAACAACATAAATATCCCTCTATATTGGAATGCATAACTACGCTACCACGTATTCATTCAATGAATGGATAAACCATACAAGAAACTGCAATTACACGCGATAACATGAGTGAGCTTCACAAATAAAATGTCAAGCAAACTAAAACAGTCACAGGAGACTAGGCTGTATAATTTTATGTATTAAAGTAACAGTGAGAGAAAGAAAGAACAAAACATGCATAGAATTGCCACCTTACATAAACAGTTAGGTTAGTGGTTATCTTTGGTGGACGGTGGTCTTGGATGGAGGCAGAGAGCTCCTGGTTGTGGTCTGTGTTCTATTTTTTTACCTGGTTTCTGTTTACATGGATATTTTTACAAGAGCAAATTCATTAAGCTTTATTGTTTTGACTTGTGCACTTATTCTATATGTGCATTTTACTTGGATAAATTTTAAAAAATATCCTTATTGGGTGTGTCCACAGACATAAATCCCCAGGTTTGCTGATAGAAAGTCTTGTTTTACAAGTTCTGTAATCCATGATTTCTTTTTTTTTTCTTTAAAATTTAAATTTCTTAAAGACAAATTTTGCTTGCTACTTTAGTTAAAATGAATGAGTTTGAGGTCATATCTGTCCAAGATTAATCATGTGAAAAGGAGGCACTTCAGAGAACAGATAATTTAAGATATATTTGAAGGGTAATGAGTAGACTGGTATGATTAACTCATGCATTCCAGAAAGAAATGATGCAAGTGATGAAGTAATAAAAATGGAAACATAATTTGGTTTCAAGTGATGAAAATGGAAAGGTAATTTAGATTCCAGTAATTGAGACCTTTGAATGCTATGCTAAATTATTTGACTGTATTTTGTATATAATGAGGCACACAGAAGGTTTTTGAAAAGGAAAATGACAGAATGTTACCTGTTTTTGTGAAGATAATTCAGATGACAGTGTGAAAAACAGACTAAAAAGATTAGAATCCAGTGGCCTGGAGATTAATTGGATAGATACTGCAACAGATAAAGCAGATGATGAATACCTGAACCAAGATATTAACAGAGGCAACTTTAGAAGAGAAAGGCAGAGAATTTTTTTAAATGCACTAATAAGAAAATTAACAGAATTTAGCAGTGGATTGAATATGGGAAACAGGAACAAAATGCTTGAACTAAAGGTAACTTTAGTATTTCTAGTCTGTGAAAAAAAATTTCTTTAGCAGAAATAATGAATAGAAAAGGAACACCATTAAAGAGGAACTAATGAATTCATCCTAGAATACTGGAGTCTAGTGTAACCGAGTTTGGTGTAATGCCAGTACGAACTGGCAATGGAAAGTTGGGGTTTAGAAGGCAGGTTTGTATGCAAACATGTATTTAGTAGTTTTGGCACAAAGATCATCTTTGAAGCCATAGAAATCATTTCCCAGAAATGTTGACTCTTTATTGTCTCTTATTGTTTTGATATAACTTTGTTTCAGCCAAATTTATGTGTGTGTTTCTGAATTCTATGTATGAAAGCAATATTCCATATTTATTTGTATATTCTTTCACATTGCTCTACATGGTACTGGGCCTAGAGTGGTCATTGACTTCTAATTTTTTGGTAATTTGATGTTTTGAATATCCAATAGCCTCATGTTGCTATATTCATTATGAATTTTATAACTTTCAAATACTTATAGTATAGAATATATCACTCAGCATCTCAAATGTATATGTAACAGAGCAACCTACATTATGTAATTTAGTTTTATAATAGTAAATGTTTCAAAAACAGTTTTAAACTAATTAGATCTTATAGTCAATTCAAATTTGATTACCAGTTATTTTTTGCTACTAGAGATACCAGTTAATTTTTGCCTTCATTATTCCCTATATAGATTATTACGTTAGCCTCCAATTCTGGATCCCTTTCTTCAGTCTGATTCTACAATTGCTGTTTCACTTTGTAGCCAATAATCTCTCTGTCTATAATTTGTACCCTGCTTCAGGGTAGCTGTTAAGAATTTTCTCCAGTCATTCTTGTAATCATTCCACATCAATGAGCTTTCTGTAGAATCCTACCATTAGGATTTACTAAATCAGTAGTAAAATAAAAAAACGTAACTTCACTTGAGGGAAAGCGGCTGTATTAGTCTGACTTCTCTAGAGAAATAGAACTAATAAAAGATAGATACATAGATACATACAAATATAGATGCATAGATGTATAGATAGATTTTATATATATACACATACATGTGTGTGTATAGATACACGAAGGGATCTATTATGAGAAACTGGTTCACAAAATTATGGAGACTGACAAGTCCCATGATTATCATCTGAAGCTCGGTACCCAGGAAAGTCAGTGGTATAATTCAAACTGAGTCCAAAATCTTAATAAATGGGAGTCAACAGGACAGCAGATAAATGTCCCAGCTCAAGCAAAGAGGTTAAAAAAAAAAAGGGCCAGATTCTTCCTTTCTGTACCTTTTTGTTCTGTTGAGGAGGCCTACCACAGATTGCATGGTGCTGGCTACATTGTAGAAGGTAAACAGCTTTACTGAGTCCAGTCATGCAAATGCTAATTTCATCCAGGAAAACCCTTCCAGACATACTCAGAAATCATGTTTAGTCAAATATCTGCACACCCTGGGATCCAGTCAAGTTGACAGTAAAATTAACCGCCACAGTGGCTGTATTTCAGGAGCTCATTATCTTTTCTCATGATGGTCAGATAATGTACTAATCCTTTTCCCAAAGTAGAGACCTAGTCTTTAAAATTAAATATTTAATGTGACTTTCATTTTACCATGTTAGTGGAAATCTTTCCAAAATAGATTTTCCATGTTCTCGCCTTTTAAATACCATGTACTGAATATAATTTTAACTTTCACTGTATGACTCAGGAACTTCATTATCAATATCTGTTGACTCTAACTTCAAAATTGTCTATATCTACCTTTTCATATCACCCTTACCAATGTCACTCCGGCCCACACAAATGCTGTCCCTGTGATTTCTTCTGCTCTGAGTGATAATTTAATACATTTCCTAACTTGTGCCCCTCACAACTATACACACAAGCACACACACACACACACACAGAAAGACTTCTAATTTGTTGCTTCTAAAGTGCCACAAACTCAAATAGCAGCTAAAAAAAAAAAATCACATCAAAATAATGTCTAAAATTAGCATGCATAGGTTCTAAATGGCATCCTGAAGGGCTTTCTTTAAGGAAATTATATAATTTTTCTGCACATGATTGAATGGCATAAGTCTTTGCTTTCATGCTTTTAGCTGTTCTAAATATTTGACATTGTAGGAAAAATCTCAACATAAGTGAGGTATTATTTTCTATGGCATAGAAGTCACACTGATTCAAACAGTCAGTTTAAAAGGGTAGGAAGAAAAAGAGACTCGTGTCAGTGATTTAATTTTCTAGATAAACTGCTTCCATTTTCATTTTTTAAGCAATAAACTTGTTGAGCCACTAAAGAATAAATCTGAAGTGCAATCCGAAGTATTTAGTAGGTTCTCAACAATTAAAACAGTGGAACTGAGAAAATAACAGAGGAAGCATGATGGAAGACATATATATAACACTGACGTATCAGAGTCAATCTTATTGAGAAGGTGAAAACTAAATTTTAACACTACATAAATGACTTTTCATGATGAACATATTTACCTCATTCCCACATAACTATTACATATCAAAATTAGGTGAGTCATCTCTTCACTGGAACTCTAATGAAGTGTTAACAATACAAATGAGTTCCACCATTTGTTGCATGGTTTACTGTAAGCAACATTTTACTATTCTAACTTATAATAATAATGGTGATCCATTATATTTACATAGCTCAAACATCCAAAAGAAAATCTCTAAATATGTGATACAAGCATTTACAAACTCCTTCAAAGCTATAGAAAAAAAGACATATAATAACTGAACATACTATTGATCAAACAGAGATTAATAGTACTGCTTGAGTGATTAACTTAATTAGTCTAATTTAGTGCAACTCATTTAGATTTCGGTATAAAATGGAAACCAAGATGATAGCTAGTGAATTGAGCCAAACAAACATTTCATTATATTGGATTCTGAGATAGAGGAATAGTTTTAGAGTATGAGACTAACTAGTTGGACATTTTCATGTATAACACTTAGCACTAAATGATGCAGGGACAATTATACCCCATGAAAAAGTTATGTCTCTGCACTAGCCATATGATATCAATCTATTGAGCAAGTATAGAGTGACCTCATTTATGTATCACTCACTCTTGAGACCCACTGGGATTCCCTGGTGGCTCAGACAGTAAAGCATCTGCCCACAATGCGGGAGACCGGGGTTTAATCCCTGGGTTGGGAAGATCCTCTGGAGAAGGAAATGGCAACCCACTCCAGTACTCTTGCTTAGAAAATTCCATGGATGAAGGAGCCTGCTGGGCTATAGTCCATGGGCTATAGACATGGCTGAGCGACTTCACTTTCAGTTTCACTCTTGAGAGGGACTTCCCAGGTGGCTCAGCAGATAAAGAATCCACCTGCAATGCAGGAGACATGAGTTTAATTCTTGGGTCAGGAAGATCCCCTGGAGGAGGGCATGGTAACACACTCTAGTTTTCTTGCATGGAGAATCTCATGGACAGAGGAGGAGCCTGGTGGGCTACAGCCCATAGGGTTACTAAGAGTCAAATACTACTGAAGCAACTTAGCATGCATGAAAGCACTTGAGAGTAATTTATGGTAAGATAAAATGAAATTTATCTGAGTTCATCTGAAGAGACTGAATAACTGAAAGTTTGAGAAAATAACATTTTTTCAGAGTATATCCATACTGGGGCATAATTCATCACTGAAGATAGGCTCTCCTCCTTAGAGCTTTAGTCATAAGTCATATCTAAGACATCAAAATTAAATGATATTTCTTGCTGGTATTTTCATATTAAAGCTTGACTATTAAGAAACAAATAAAACAAAGGTTTTCTTTACATATATATAGATATAGATATAGATATATAGATAGATAGATGATGATGTAATTCCCAAAATAGTGATGACAATTCCAATTTTTTCTGTCTACCTATAAATCAGTATGATATTAAAATAATGGAAACCCTATGGAATCCTCATCAATATAATACTGAATTAAGAAAGTGTTCCGAGTTCCCTATATCTAGATCTTCAAGAACATGACTTTGCAGGATGAAGAAAATACTGTCAGATTCTTGTAAGGTTAGGTGACATTAAACACCTCATATAAATATCTATATTTGGTCTGGCTAGATGGGGATTTCTTCTATTGTGAATATTCTTAAAAAATCAAAACTCAAATCATAATTGATTTCTGTATCTTCCTTATCATAATCAGCATTTATTTCATGTATACATCAGATCCTGTTTTATATACTTAGTATGTATTAACTCCATGAATCTTTTAAATTTAATAACATTATAAAATAAATACAATTGTTATCCTCATTCATGATAAACATCAGAAATTAAGTACCATGTTAAATGTTGCACATTTGATAAATGGTGGAGTGGAATTTTCAGTACAAGCAGCTGTTTAATTGCTTGGTCTTTATCAAGACCAAGATTTATTATATCTCATAAATGAGGAAGAATAAACTTAGAAACTTCCAAATTTATAAAATATTTTAACAAAAATATTAACATGGCCAGTATTCAATTTAGTGGCTATTTTTTAAAATACACATTATAAATATAACAAAGTAAGTTGTTTCTAAAATAATGCCACTGTTTTACATTCTATTTCGTGTACTTCCTCTTTTTAAAGTAATTATCTGAATTTCACTTCAGTAGTATTTTTCCATGTTGTCTCTCTTTTTCATTCTTCATTTAACTTAAGCAACAGCATCATTTGTTGTTGTCGTTTCTAGTTTCCTACCCAAAAATCTTTTACTCAGTCACACACACACACACACACACACAAATTGGGGCCTTTTATTTCATTATTTTTTTATGTTTATTTATTTTATTTTTTTTATGTTTATTTAAGTCTGGCAACACATTAAAAAAAAATCAAAGACTATTTTTAGAGTAGTCTTAGGGTCAAAGGAAAATTGAAAGGAAGGTACAAAGATTACTCATTAATTTCCTACCCACCCCCACCCCCCACCGCCCCAACACACACACACACAGGGCTCACCATATTATTTAACATCTCACACCAGAAGGTACATTTACTATCATTCTGGTATTTACTGTCAATGGATGGGTTGAAACTCCAATACTTTGGCCACCTGATGCTAAGAGCTCATTTGAAAAGACTCTGATGCTGGGAAAGATTGAGGGCAGGAGGAGAAGGGGACAACAGAGGATAAGATGATTGGATGGCATCACTGACTCAATGGACATGGGTTTGGGTGGACTCCAGGAGTTGGTAATGGACAGGGAGGCCTGATGTGCTGCAGTTTATGGGGTCGCAAAGAGTCGGACACAACTGAGCGACTGAACTGAACTGATGATGCAAACCTGAAACATCATAATCACCCAAAGTCCATGGTTTACTTAGGATTATTGTATATTTTATGGATTTGGATAAATGCATAATGACATGCATCCATCATTATGTGGTAGTGGTGGTCAGTCACTTCAGTCATGTTTGACTCTTTGTGACCCCATGGATCATAGCCTGCCAGACTCCTCTGTCCATTGGACTTTCCCAGCAGGAATATTGAAGTGGGTTGCCATGCCTTCCTCCAGGGGATCGTCCCAACCCAGGGATTGAACCCACATCTCCTGCATTGCAGGCGGATTCTTTACAGCTGAGCCACTGAGGAAACCCTTCCATCACTGTAGTATCATACAAAATATTTTCACTGCCCAACACCCTTTGTGCTCCATCTTTTCATCCCATCCCCTCCAAGGTAAAATAAACTCTGATCCTTTTACTGTCTCCAAATTTGACCTTTTCTAGAACATCATATAGTTGGAATTATACAGTATTAAACTTTTCAAATTACCCTCATTCACTTGGTAATATGCAGTTAAGGTTTCTCCATGTTCTCTCATGGCTTGGTAGCTCATTTCTTATTCAGTTCAGTTCAGTTCAGTCGCTCAGTCGTGTCCGACTCTTTGCAACTCCATGAATCGCAGCACGCCAGGCCTCCCTGTCCATCACCAACTCCCGGAGTTCACGCAGACTCACGTCCATCGAGTCAGTGATGCCATCCAGCCATCTCATCCTCTGTCGTCCCCTTCTCCTCTTGCCCCCAATCCCTTCCAGCATCAGAGTCTTTTCCAATGAGTCAACTCTTCGCTGGAGAGAGATATATATATATATATATATATATATAAAATCATATTTGTATGGTTTGGTTTTATAGGAAACCATCAAACTCTCTTCCTAAGTGACTGTATAATTTTGCATGTTTTGATATACAGAAAAGTATAAAATTGAGTATTTGACATTAACAACCATATTTATAAATGATCTTGATGTGATAAGTCATTTTAATACTTCTTTTGTTCAATTTTGTTTCTTTTTACTTGCATTCAATAAAAATAATAATGCCCATGTCTTTTAATTTGTTACCACACAGGGCATCAAGTATTACAGTGTTGAGAAATTGTTTGATTTTTACTTAAAAGGAAGCTTCTTTTTTTAATTTTTTAAAATTTTATTTTATTTTTAAACTTTACAATATTGTGTTGGTTTTGCCAAATATTGAAATGAATTCACCACAGGTATACATGTGTTCCCCATCCTGAACCCTCCTCCCTCCTCCCTCCCCATACCATCCCTCTGGGTCGTCCCAGTGCACCAGCCCCAAGCATCCAGTATCGTGCATCAAACCTGGACTGGCGACTCATTTCATATATGATATTATATGTATTTCAATGCCATTCTCCCAAATCATCCCACCCTCTCCCTCTCTCCTGTTCTATACATCAGTGTCTCTTTTGCTGTCTCGTATACAGGGTTATTGTTACCATCTTTCTAAATTCCATATATATGCGTTAGTATACTGTATTGGTGTTTCTTTTTAAAAAGTTGATTCTTGGGTCATCATAAATGATCAGATCAGATCAGATCAGTCGCTCAGTCATGTCTGACTCTTTGCGACCCCATGAATCGCAGCACACCAGGCCTCCCCGTCCATCACCAACTCCCGGAGTTCACTGAGACTCACGTCCATCAAGTCAGTGATGCCATCCAGCCATCTCATCCTCTGTCGTCCTCTTCTCCTCCTGCCCCCAATCCCTCCCAGCATCAGAGTCTTTTCCAATGAGTCAACTCTTTGCATGAGGTGGCCAAAGTACTGGAGTTTCAGCTTCAGCATCATTCCCTCCAAAGAAATCCCAGCTGATCTCCTTCAGAATGGACTGGTTGGATCTCCTTGCAGTCCAAGGGACTCTCAAGAGTCTTCTCCAACACCACAGTTCAAAACATCAATTCTTCGGAGCTCAGCCTTCTTTACAGTCCAACTCTCACATCCATACATGACCACAGGAGAAACCACAGCCTTGACTAGATGGACCTTTGTTGGCACTGCACTATTATTTAGTCAATCAAAAAATGTGTAGCTAAATCAGTTTATGGTCCAAATAAATATTGAAACAAAATGTGTAACAAATGTTTTTAATAATTTATTACATGCATATATATGGGCTTGAACAAAAAGAAATTTAAAATTTGACTATTTTAGTAGAAGGCAGAAGTCACATTAAAAAAAAAAATACCTGTTAACCATGAATTAATTTAGTTATAGAGATAGTATTTTTATGGTCTTTCATTGAATCAACAAATACCTATTGTATAAAGATACTCCATGTCTCTGCTTGATATTGGGCTGGCATTGTCGGGGGGCAACAAACATTGAGAACAACAGGATATTTTTCCTCATGAAGTTTATTATGCAGATTGCGCTCTTTGTAACTCCTTTCGCCTCTGAACAAATTCAAATTGATGATAACGTATTATAACTTTTCTCTTGGGAGTGAGGAGAAGGAGGCCGTAAACAAAAACAAAAAAACAAAAACTCCATTGATACTCTAATGATAGCACACAAAATAAGACTTTTATTTCAAATATGACAGAAAAAAGTGGTTTTGCATTAGATAGATATAAATTCCACAAATCAGAAGATATAGAGGATATGGGAAATCTGTTTGTACAATAATTCAATGTCTTACTTTAGTTTTATTTGTCTTAAAGTACTAGCATGTGATTTTTGCAGTAGTACTACCTACAGACCTGAACTGTAATTTCTCCTTATCTTCATGCCCCCAATTCCTGCTTCTGTAGTATTTTTTCTACTAATATAATTAAGCATTAATACAATATGTTTTTAAAGAAAACACTTTTTCTTACACTTAAAAGATGTTGGGTCCAAAGTGATCAACATCAGTTAAATGATTGTTGATGTTGTGGTTGTTCAGTTGCTAAGTCGGCCAGGCACCTCTGTCATCCAGAGTTTGCTCAAACTCATGTCCACTGAGTCAGTGATGCCATCTGGCCATTTCATCCTCTGCTGCCCCTTCTCCTTTTACCGTCCGTCTTTCCCAGCATCAGGGTTTTTTCCAATGAATCAGCTCTTTGCATCAGGTGGCTAAAGTATTGGAGCTTCAGCTTCAGTTCTCAGTCTTAATGAATAATTCCAGGTTGATTTCCTTTAGGATTGACTGGTTTGATCTTGCAGTCCAAGGGACTCTCAAGAGTCTTCTCCAGCACCACAACTTGACAGCATCAATTCTTCGGCACTCAGCCTTCTTTATGGTCCTACTGTCTCATACGTACACGACTACTGGAAAAATTATAGCTTTGGCTATACAGACCTTTGTCGGCAAAATGATGTCTCTGATTTGTAATATGCTGCCTAGGTTTCTCATAGTTTTTCTTCCAAGGAGCAAGTGTCTTTTACTTTCATGGCTGCAGTCATTGTTCACAGTGATTTTGGAGTCCAAGGAAATAAAATCTGTCACTGTTTCCACTTTTTCTCCTTCTATTTGCCATGAGGTGATAGGACTGGATACTATGATATCAGTTTTTTGAATGCTGAGTTTCAAACCAACTTTTTCATTCTCCTCTTTCATCCTTACCAAGAGGCTTTTTAGTTCCTCTTTGCTTTCTGCCATTAGGGTAACATCTGTATATCTGAGGTTGTTGTCATTTCTCCTGGCAATCTTGATTCCAGCTTGTGATTTATCCAGCCCAGCATTTCGTATGATGTACTGTGCATATAAGTTAAATAAGCATGCTGCTGCTAAGTCGCTTCAGTCATGTCTGACTCTGTGCGACCCCAGAGACGGCAGCCTACCAGGCTCCCCCGTCCCTGGGATTCTCCAGGCAAGAACACTGGAGTGGGTCGCCACTTCCTTCTCCAACGAATGAAAGTGAAAAGTGAAAGTGAAGTCGCTCAGGTTGTCTGCTTGAAAGTTACACAGTTGTGTCCGACTCCTAGGGATCCTGTGGACTGCAGTGTAACAGGCTCCTCCGTCCATGGGATTTTCCAGGCAAGAGTACTGGAGTGGGGTGCCATTGCCTTCTCCGTAAATAAGCATAATGACAATATATAGCTTTGACGTACTCCTTTCCCAATTTTGAACCAGTCTGTTGTTCCATGTACAGTTCTAACTATTGCTTCTTGACCTGCATACAGGATTCTCAGGAGAGACAGGTGAGGTAGTCTGGTATTCCCATGTCTTCAAGAATTTTCCAATTTGTTGTGATCCACACAGTCAAAGGTTTTAGTGTACATAGTCAATGAAGCAGAAGCAGGTGTTTTTCTGGAATTTCCTTGCTTTCTTCATGATGCAATGTATGTTGGCAATTTGATATGTGGTTCCTCAGCCTTTTATAAACCCAACTTATACATCTGAAAGTTCTCAACATACTGTTGAAACCTAGCTTGAAGGATTTTGAGCATAACCTTGCTTTCGTGTGAAATGAGTGAAAGTCTGCAGTAGTTTGAACATTCTTACAGCCCTTCTTTGGTATTGGATTGAAAACTGACCTTTTCCAGTTAAATGTGTCATATATTTAAGGATATAGCCTGGAGAAGCCAAGTGTGGATTTTATAACTTGGTAAACTTAACTTTAAACCAGTTGTCCATTAATGGCAACTCTATAAATAAGACCAGTGTATCAGGTAATAGTTATCAGGCAGATGTATAGAAGTGCTAGAGTACATAGCACTAGAAGTGCCATCTATGCCATCTAATGTGTGAATTCACCCATACAAACACAGAATTCAGCACTTTGCAATTCATTCGAGTTTGGACAACAGTTAAACGGTTAAACAGAAAGAGTTTTGACTAAAATGACTCGTCTTGGAGGCAAGACAGGCCCAACTTTTGCACTTGGTAGACTTTTCTCAATATAGACATGTACTGAAGAATCAAAAGGCATAAGCACTTGCACATGGTTTGATATTGATATAATAATGAAGTAATATCCTGTTACATTTTTACTATTATAATGAAGTAATTTAATAGAGAGGTAAAGGACATTTGGAGAAACTAATCTGATGTGATTATTACTATGGCTCTTTATAGAGTTCTATTTCTCTATCATCTAGATGTAAAATATCTATTTACTGATACAGATTAATGAGGACTCCGGTAAAGTGCCTATTTGTGGCTTTAAAATTCTAATGGAAATTTACTGTGTAAGTAATAGCACATAGTTCTTTTCAAATAGTATACAAGTTTTGGCTTATATGACAACCACAAATCTGCCCATGAGCTTTGTTATTTGGTGATAAAAATTCTACACCAAATGTACAATATGAAAATGTTTTTACTGTAATATTTCTGAAAAGAAGCAGTAGTATTTAGGTTTAATTATTGAACTCATTAAACTAAGGACATAATGGCATTGCAAGATCATAATGCTCAGGAATTCTTGTTAGAATAACATATAACAGGGACTAATATGCCATTTGCAGCAAAGTTAACATTGTAGAAAGGAAGGCGGTATCACAGAACTGTGTGTGTGTGTGTGTTTGTGAGAGAGAGATTGAGAGAGAGAGAGATTAAAAAACCAAGAAAACTTATAATCTAAGGTTTGTGTTTAAAATATAGTATTCTTGAGTCATTTCAAGATTAAAAGAGAGTATAGACACATACACACAGGTACATATATGTGTGTATATAAATATGTTGCAAGATTCTTTATGATACATAATAATCTTCCTTTAATTCAGTGATTAAAAATAGAAATTATTCAATGATTAAAATTTAGGTGAGTAAAGCTTATCTTCTCCGTGAGAAGGGAGTCATTACAATTTTACTTGACAATATCAAAAATACAAATACATGTTTTAAAGTCAGTAACTTACTTATAGCTATATAATTACTGCCTACTCTGTGCTAGATACTCTTTAAGTTCTGAGGATACTGTTTTCAGTGAAAAATGTGATCTATGCCCTCATATAAGTTTGTAGAAGGGAAAATTATTTATAATAGTTACAAAAAGTGAGTATTTTATAGTTTAAAAATGAGGGTGCTTTGAAAGAAAAATGATGGGACAAAATGAGAAAGTATAATAATTAGACATAATATTAGAATAGGAATACAGCAGTGGTCAGAGAAGGTCTCTTGGAGGAAGTAATACTTCAGTTAGAATTTTTTTCTCCAGGTAAAAGGAACAGCATTTTTAATGTCTGGAGGGGTCTTCCCTGGGAGCTCAGTTGATAAAGAATCCTCCTGCAGTGAAGGAGACCCCAGTTCCACTCCTGGGTGGGGAAGATCTGCTGGAGAAGGGATAGGCTACCCACTTCAGTATTCTTGGGCTTCCCCTGTGGCTCAGCTGGTAAAGAATCCACCTGTAATGCAGGAGACCTGAGTTCAATCCCTTGGTTGGGAAGATCCCCTGGAGAAGGGAATAGCTACCCACTCCAGTATTCTGGCCTGGAGAATTCCACGGACTGTATAGTCCATAGGGTGGCAAAGAGTCAGGCATGACTGAGCAACTTTCACTTCACTTCAAATCTTCAGAGGGCTTAGTTTAGGGAACAGGGTAGGGGTGGGGGGTAGGGTAATGAAATCAATATGACTACTCCAGAGTCCTCACAAGAATGATGAGGTTACACAGGTAAAAGAGTCCAGATTTTTAGGCTCTTTGAGTAGGAAATTATGATAAAGATTTTATGTTTTAGTCAACATGCAATGAGGAACTCAGAGGGTTCTGAGTGGGGAGTGATATGTTTTCATTAGCATATGAAATAGATCACCTGAACTGCTGGGTGAAGAATAGATGGCTGATTTTAAAACTTTCCAATGACTCAACAAGTTCAATAGTGAAAGAGGCAAATATTTTTCCATGACTACTGCAAATGATTAATGCATTTGTCACAGCTACTTTCCTTCCATCCAAAAACCCCTTTGAAGTGAAATCTTAAAATCTTAAAATTATAACACAATATTCAGGAGGATGGATGAAGTAGAATCATTAGACAAAAGGTAAGAACAAAATTCTGAATGCTGGGAGCAAATAAAAAGGTGAAAGTGACAAAATGGGGCTGCAATAACTGGAATTTATAGTATAATGTAAATAGGGGAAACAGCAAAGACTTGTCATAGGATGACCCAAGGAAAGTAGAAATTTGGGACTCCTACATAAATTTAAAGCCTGATATATGGTTCCAAACAAGAGGACTCATTACAAGACTGTATATGAACCATAAAATTCTGTCACCTCTTTTCTTACACCATCTTATAAAATTCTGGAAGCTAGGTACTCAAGCAAAGAATTTAGTAATTTTTCTCTGAAGCAATTAAATGTTAAGCATAAATTCTTACTTTTGTTTTATTCATCTTGTAACAAATCTCATCACTGACAAAATCCCACAAGTACGTAAAGTTTGAAACCAACTTTTTATTATCTCATTTTTAAATATGAAAGGATATTCAAGGATCAATAGAGCAATCAACAATTGAGATTTGAAAAATGGACTCTAAATCAGGGTTTCTCAAGCATGGCACTAATGACATTTTGGACTTGATGCATTGTGTGAGGCAATAGCTCTTTGTCTTAATCGTGATAACCGAAAGTGACTTCAAGCATTGCCAGTGTTCTATGGGGATTGAATCATCTCCAGTTGAGAATCATTGCTCTATAGGAAATAGATTGAGGAAAAGAAGAAAATTTTAGAATAATTATATTTCAGTTAAATATTGCATTCATAATACAAGAAAGATGTAAAATACCAATTAGGAAATAATAACTGCTGAAGATTAAAAGTGTTATTTCTAAAATTAAATAAAAAATATCTGATGGCTTATAAAAGTTAAGATTTATCACAGATATAGAACAAAAGGATAAAATAAGGGAAAATCAATAAATGAGATCTGATGTGTAACTAAACATGAGCTCTGTACAAGACAGCAAAGAAAATAAAAACTAATAGACAAGTGTCTTGGCTGCATAAGTTTGGCAAGTACTCAAAGAAGTGAATGACAAAAGATACAGAGTTGGTTCTAAACTCTTTTCCAAAGGGTTTGCATAGAAATTTATGAAAGTTACATTTGAGTGATGATGGCTTTTCCTGTAGTCATGTATGGATGTGAGAGTTGGACCATAAAGAAAGCTGAGCACTGAAGAATTGATGCTCAATTGTATTTTATAAATTGATGCTAAAAGGGAAGTGGAAAAGTCAAATATGTAGATAGAAATAAATTTGAATATATTAGGATTGATGATGAATAAAAACAGTAGTTTGCCAGTTAAGATGTAAAAGTTGGCTGCTGTGTCTTATTTCCTAAAGCCATAATTAATATATAAGAAAAGAAAAAGGTGACAATAAAAGATATAACAAATATATACCAATCAAATATCCACAAAGAAAATTATTATTTTAATATAAAAATAGATTGATAACTGATAAACATAAATATATGAACAAAAGTAATCTAATTTTGATAAGATTTGAAAAAAATCCATCATCATATTTCTAAGGCATTATAATGCTACATCAATATTTGTATATTCAAATACACAAAATTATAGATACACCTCTACAACAGTATGCAACATCCAAAATTTAGAGAAAACACATTCTTCTTAAAAGACACAGATAATATCTATTACAATCATGTACAAGACTTTGACATAAGTTTAACAACTTTAAAATATGATTGTGAGACTGGTCAAATGCTTGAACCATAAAGCAATTTAAGTTACAAATCACTATCAAAATACAAGCTGTGAGTGAAAAATTTTAAATGCATTTCTGCTGCTGCTGCTGCTGCTAAGTTGCTTCAGTTGTGTCCGACTCTGTGCGACCCCATAGACAGCAGCCTACCAGGCTCCCCTGTCCTTGGGATTCTCCAGGCAAGAACAGTGGAGTGGGTTGCCATTTCCTTCTCCAATGCATGAAAGTGAAAAGTGAAAGTGAAGTCGCTCAGTCGTGTCCGACTCTAGCAACCCCATGGACTGCAGCCCACCAGGCTCCTCTGTCCATGGGATTTTCCAGGCAAAAGTATTGGAGTAGGGTGCCATTGCCTTCTCCAGCATTTCTAACTATCTCCAAATGATCTTCCATATAACAAAAATGGAAGGCAATGAAAACACAACTATATTAATAAAATGAACAGAATATATTGCAGAATGGACTTAATATTAGACGAGAATAGAAAGATGAAAATAGTGAAATGACTAACATAAGTCTAAAGCAGAGCACTAAGTAAATCTCAAAGAAGGTAGCAACTAGTTAACGTGAGAGAATTTAATCAATCAGAGAAAGTAGATGCAATAGAGAAGATTACAGTTGGCAATAAAGAAAAAAATACTGTTTGAAAACAGTAATAAAAGACAGGTTTTTCTTGAGGATTAATCAGAAATAAAGAAACATAGATACACACTAAAATGAAAAATAAACACTCACATAACCATTGGTTTGGTTTAGTCACTCATTGTGTCTGACTCTTCTGCAACCAGTACTGTAGCCTGCCAGGCTCCTCTGTCAGTGGAGTTTTCTAGGCAAGAATACTGGAGTGGGTTGTCATTTCCTTCCATTACACATATTTTATAAAGTGTAATATTCTTGAATCTGTTTCAACAGCTTTTAAATTTATATGTTTTTCATATGAACAAAAACAGAACGAACTCTCAGGTCAAGTACACGCAATTTCATTATCCATCTCTTAAAATTAGAATGTGGAAAGTCATATACCATCCAAAGTTCTTCCATGGAATTCATGCAATATCTCTGATTTTACCCATCTGTATGTATCAAAGTATAAAAGCACGCTATTGTGTAAGAGTTATTGTCAATTTTTCATCACCTTAAAATCTGAAATCTTTTTTTTCCTGTATCTTACATTTGTATTGTGATATACTTGTGTAAGTTTAATTGTAAAACATGCTGAATCAATGCTTACAATATGATTAGCACTGTAGTGTTAGTTAACACCTATAACATATCATATGATTAACCTTTCTTTTTTGTGGTAGGAACATTTAAGATGTGGTCTCTTAGCAACTTTAAAATATGTAATGCAGTATTGTTAACTATTATCACTATTCATCTTCTAACTACAATTAGAACTTACTCATCTTCTAACTATAATTTGCACCATTTGAGCAGTATCTCCCCAGTTCCCCTGCCTAAGAGCTCTGCTAACAGCCACTCTACTCTCTGTTTCTATAAGATTCTCTTTTGGATTCTACATATACATGAGATCATAAGGTATTTGTTTTTCTCTGTCTAACTTATCTCAGTTAACTTAATGTCTTCAAGGTCTTAAAATGTTTTTCTTCAAGAATTCTACTGCTAATGATAACCCACAGAATAGATCTTTCTAAAATAATAAGGCTAACATAAATATTAAGTGGCTCTAAAAGCAGTATATTTTCCACATAAAGAAGAAATGCAATGTAAAAATGTATGCAAATATCAGTGACTATTCATCTGAAAGACCAAAAAAGTCAAGCCCTTTGAGGAAAAGTTTGTAGATAATAATGTATATCACATTTCATTGGAAGGTCCAGAGAAGTGTGTACTCCCAGTAGGTTTCTGTTGAGTCCCTCAACCCTTCTTCCGGGCTTTGATAAGATACATGCTTCTGCTGCCAAATGGGTATTTTTTCACTTGACAAGGGGATATGTTCTTGGATTTAAATAATAATATAAATTATAGACCCATTATTATTGTTTTGCTTTTGAAATAAATGTAGGTTCTAATTTAATTGTACATGACACATCATTTTATTAGGTTGCACAAAATAAGCATATTCTTTCAATCCTTACAATCAAAACTTGGTATGAAGTAAAAGTGTCCCTTATCAGCATGCTTGTATTACTGGTAATTACTGCTAGCTTTCTGTTGGCTTTGCTTGACGTTTTTGATGCCTTGCTTTGAAGAATGAATTGATGAATGAATAAAAAATAGTAGAAGTATAATGGTTCCAGTAGGATTTCATATGTACATGCATAGAAGTATATGAATACTGCTAGACAAATATTCAAAAGTCTGCTCAATGCAGTTAAGAGTTGCATACACTATGGTGTCCTGGTGAGGGCAGCAAAACATTCAGCCTCATATTAAAATAAGGTACTGTTCTATGCAAACTATGAGTTTGTGCAAAATCCAGAGTGTAGCTCCTCAGTCCCAAAGAAGGAACTCAGAGACAAAGATAGTATTCTTTTCATCAAATCATTCACTTTATCATCACTTTTTCTTAAATCACAGTAGCTATATTATTAAATAATTGAATGTATGCCATTCATTTATTCTTTACCAATACACATATATCACAGTTACAGACCTTCAGGGATCTTAGGAACCACCTAGTAAAACCTCAAAAGATGTAAATATATCTGTAATTGAGAACAAGGAGAAATGCACACTCTTTTCCTAGTAGTTCTGAGTAAATTGCAATTGTTCATATGCAACCTGCATTTTTTCTATTTTTTGTATGCTAATGACCTGTTTAGAGTATCCGATACCTTAAAATATATTTCAAAGTGTATTTAAATGGATAAATGTAATAGCTTGTGCTGGTAACTAATTTCAATGTAGGGTCAGAAGAGGGTCTACAAAAGGACTTAAATCTTTTAAAAAGTTTAAAATACTAAAGCTAAATAGAAATGTATCTTTGATAACTAAGGGGAAAAGTGGAAACAGTAACAGATTTTATTTTCTTGGGCTCCAAAATCACTGCAGATAGTGACTGCAGCCATGAAATTAAAAGACACCTGCTCCTTGGAAGGAAAGCTATGATAAGCTTAGACAGCATATTAAAAAGCAGAGACATCACTCTGCCAACAAAAGTCCATATAGTCAAAGTTATGGTTTTTCCAGTAGTCATGTATGGATGTGTGAGTTGGACCATAAAGAAGGCTGAGCATTGAAGAACTGATGCTTTTGAATTGTGTTGATGGAAAAGACTTGAGAGTCCCTTGAACTGCAAGGAGATCAAACCAGTCAGTCCTAAAAGAAATCAACCCTGAATATTCATTAGGACTAATGCTGAAGCTGAAGCTCCAATACAATGGCCACCTGATGGGAAGAGCCAACTCTGGAAAACACTCTTATGCTGGGCAAGATTGAAGGCAGGAGAACTGGGCGACAGAGGATGAGATGGTTGGATGGTTAGATGGCATCACTGACTCAATGGACATGAGTTTGAGCAAACTCTGAAAGACAGTGCAGGACAGGAAGTCCTGACATGCTGCAGCCCATGGGATTGCAATGAGTCAGACATAACTTAGCACCTAAACAACAACAACCACAACAATAAACATTTTAGTACCTTTATCCATGGTGAGAGAGTCAATTCTTAGGCAAACTGATAAAATGTCCAGGGTCCCCGAGGAGGAGAAAGGGGTCAGGAGTTCTCGAGGAGGAGGAGATAGGGGTCTGGAATTCTCAAGCAGAAGGAAAGGACAAACCCCTTTCTCCCCCTCTACATTCCTTAGTCTTAGTCACATAAAGCCTTTTTTTCTTTAAGCCCAGAACTGATGATTACACAACAAACAACTCAGTTCACACTCTGTACTAGGGATTATATAACAACAGTGTATCCTGCTTGAGGACAGTTTCTCCTTCCTGAAAACCTTCTGACTAATCCTGATATTTTAAAATATGTATTATAGGGGTGGGTTTGGTAGGATCTTTCTATTGTTAAGTTCTAATCATGCTATCCTAAAATGTAAATTGTGGGAGTGGGTCTGGTAAAATTTTCACAAACTTGAGACATTCTTTCGATTTATTGTAATAACTAATTATAAAGTATATAACTCCCTTGTAAAGACTAGCAAGGGGGGCACTCTCCATCCCCCTTCTGATGTCTATGTGAGAAGCTTCTTTCTCTGTCCTTTTTCTTACTTTAATAAAACTCTGCTACACAAAAGCTCTTGAGTGATTAAACGTGGTCCCTGGTCTGGAAGCTAAATCTTCTTCTTCGGAGATCACGAATCCAACATTGTTCACAGTAAGTTATCAATAGCACTTATTGAACAGATATTACATTGTTTAACAAATATTTACTTAACACTCTCATGGACTGTATGAAAGGAAAAAAAAAAAAAAAACAACTATAAATAGCATTTAGAAGTACTGAAAATAGAGTAGTATTTGATTGACCTGAAGATTGTTTAGAGATTTACCCTGTGCATGTGTGGATACTTTTATTTATACATTTTAAATGAAAAGCAAATTAGCAGGAGGGAAACAACAGTAGTGAAGAAAAGGATGTGGGAAGGGGAGAAAGGCACAGAGAAAACTGAGTTCTATGCACTTTATGGGACAAAGCACACTTTTCTGTCAAAAGTAGAAATGCTCTAGAAACCTGAACTGGAATCAACATTTTTAGTCTTTTTAGTGAGGTACTATCCTTCCAAATGCATCAGTGGTAAAAATTATTCTGTGGAAAACACCCATCTAACTGGAAATACTCCATTTTATACCAATTAGCTTAGAACAGGCATGTCTTTCCTGGTATTTTCTACTTTTTGTTTTAAAAAATTATTTCCGTGTATGTCTAATTGATACTATGATTTTGAACTTAAATACATAGTTCTCAATGTATTGAGAAGCTCAGAATGAAGCTCAGAAATTACACATTGGTTCTATATTATGAGTCACTAAAGAAAAAAATGAATTAGCAGCGTTATTATTTCTTCTTTGACATAGAATTACAAACTGGGTCTTATGTTTATAATGAGAAATTAACTAATTAATATTTACTGTGAACCTACTAGGAAGAAGTGTAAAACGTAGATTGATTTCAAAGTATGCATAGCCTAGGTGAGAAACCAGGCATCAATGTTATATATTAAAAGGAAATGTGAGGTGACAAAATTCTGATTAAGGAAATTTGTAATTTGTAGGCAAATGAGTAGCAAAGATAGAATTAGGGGAATGAATTTTAAGCTATAACTGTCAGTCATTTATTTATTTGAAAATTTGAGCATCTATTGTTTATTCCTGTTTTCATAGAGAACACGTGGGAAAGATATGTAGTAATTAGAAGGAGGTTTGATTAGTGTGAAATCAGAGTTAAAGGACTTAAGTGGACATACTTTCCAGGCTCACTCTTTACCTTAACATTCTAGGATGGCCTTTATCAGTATATTGCTTTGTGATTCTCCTTTTATTCTGCTCTGGTTCTAACGCTTTACTCTTAGTTTCCTGTTGGCATCAGATGTCTATGCAATGGTTAATCTTTAGGGTGAAGCAGCATGTGTATAAGATAATATGTACCTATGTGAAACTATAACTTTCAAGGAATTGTTAGTAAAGAGATCCTGCTATTGCCATCCATGTCTAAATTGTGATATTATTTTGAGCACAGGGATTTGAGGTTTATATGTATCCCACAATATATATGCAGATATGCATTGATTGTTGTTTAGCCACTGTGTTGTGCCCTACTCTTTTATTACCCCATGGACTGTAGCCTGCCAGGCTCCTCTCTCCATGGGATTTCCCAGGCATGAACACCGGAGTGGATTGACATTTCCTTTTCAGGGGATCTTCATAAGCCAGAGATCAAATCCTGCATCTGCTGCATTGCAGGCAGATTCTTTACCACTGATCCACTTGAGAACCCCTGCGGATATATACACACACAACACACGCATATGTGTGTGTGTGTGTGTGTGTGTGTAATATGTACATATAGACATAAATTCAAATAGTTTACAGTTTATAGTGGGAGATAGGACATGCCTTATAATATAAGCTGAATGTGAGAGAAGAATGGAACTATGCAATGTGAATTCTAGTTAGTTTGCACTTACATTTGTTGGAGAGTATTCATTAAAAATTACTCATGAAAAATCCCATGGACTGCAAGGAGATCAAACCAGTCAATCCTAAAGGAAATCAATTCTAAATATTCATTGGAAGGACTGATGCTGAAGGTGAAGCTCCAATACCTTGGCCGCCTGATGCAAAGAGCCAACACTTGGAAAAGTTGGGAAAGATTGGGAAAGATGCTGGGAGAGAGTGAGGGCAGGAGGAGAAGGAGACGACAGAGGATAACACGGTTGGATGGCATCACCAACTCAATGGACTGAGTTTGAGCAAGCTCTGGGAGTTGGTGATGGACAGGGAAACCTGGCATGCTGCAGTCCTTGGGGTCGCAAAGAGTTGGAAACAACTAAGCAGTTGAATGACAAAACATTATAAAAGGAATATCTGCTTTACAAGCTTTCCTATCGGTTTCATACTTGGCTTTTACACACCTCTAACATGTCTTATTATCCATCTTTATTAAAGTATAATCAATATATACAGTTTAATGAGTTTGAACATATGAGTATACTCATGCTATCATCACTGCAAATCAAAAAGGGTAATAAACATACCCATCACCTCCAAAAGTTTCCTTGTGTCCCTTTACTTTTTTTATTATTTTATTTCAGTGAGGTAAGAACATTTAATATCTATCTTCTTAAATTTTGAAGTGCTTAATACCTTACTCTTAATTTTAGGCACTGTGTTTTCATCATCATCTCCAGAATTAATTCTTTATGATAAAAAACTCCATTTAAGGAATCTGATAAAAATTCTAGGTGTGCATCTGGGTTTTGACCAAAAATTTCACATAGGTAATCTTTTAAAAATATTTTGTGAACAGTGAAAAGAAAGAAAAATAATGGTCACCAAGATAACTAAGACACAGTAATTTACAGTTTTCAGAGGCCCTTTGCCTCTACCATGTGTAGAGTCTTCTCTTGTGTTGTTGGAAGAGGGTGTCTGTTATGACCAGTGCATTTTCTTGGCAAAACTCTATCAGTCTTTGCCCTGCTTCATTCCATATTCCAAGGCCAAATTTGCCTGTTACTCCAGGTGTTTCTTGACTTCCTACTTTTGTATTCCAGTCCCCTATAATGAAAAGGACATCTTTTTTGGGTGTTAGTTCTAAAAGGTCTTGTAGGTCTTCATGGAACCATTCAACTTCAGCTTCTTCAGCATTACTGGTTGGGGCATAGACTTGGATTACTGTGATATTGAATGGTTTGCCTTGGAAACGAACAGAGATCATTCTGTCGTTTTTGAGATTGCATCCAAGTACTGCATTTCGGACTCTTTTGTTGACCATGATGGCCACTCCATTTCTTCTGAGGGATTCCTGCCTGCAGTAGTAGATATAATGGTCATCTGAGTTAAATTCACCCATTCCAGTCCATTTCAGTTCTCTGATTGCTAGAATGTCGACATTCACTCTTGCCATCTCCTGTTTGACCACTTCCAATTTGCCTTGATTCATGGACCTGACACTCCAGGTTCCTATGTAATATTGCTGTTTACAGCATCGGACCTTGCTTCTATCACCAGTCACATCCACCAGGAGCTGACTATGGCTCAGACCATGAACTCCTATTGCCAAATTCAGACTGAAATTGAAGAAAGTAGGGAAAACCACTAGACCATTCAGGTATGACCTAAATCAAACCCCTTATGATTATACAGTGGAAGTGAGAAATAGATTTAAGGGCCTAGATCTGATAGATAGAGTGCCTGATGAACTATGGAATGAGGTTCGTGACATTGTACAGGAGACAGGGATCAAGACCATCCCCATAGAAAAGAAATGCAAAAAAGCAAAATGGCTGTCTGGGGAGGCCTTACAAATAGCTGTGAAAAGATGAGAAGCAAAAAGTAAAGGAGAAAAGGAAAGATATAAACATCTGAATGCAGAGTTCCAAAGAATAGCAAGATGAGATGAGAAAGCCTTCCTCAGCCATCAATGCAAAGAAATAGAGGGAAACAACAGAATGGGAAAGACTAGGGATCTCTTCAAGAAAATCAGAGATACCAAAGGAACATTTCATGCAAAGATGAGCTCGATAAAGGACAGAAATGGTATGGACCTAACAGAAGCAGAAGATAGTAAGAAGAGATGGCAAGAATACACAGAAGAACTGTACAAAAAAGATCTTCACGACCCAGATAATCACGATAGTGTGATCACTGACCTAGAGCCAGCCATCCTGGAATGTGAGGTCAAGTGGGCCTTAGAAAGCATCACTACGAACAAAGCTAGTGGAGGTGATGGAATTCCAGTTGAGCTCTTCCAAATCCTGAAAGATGATGTTGTGAAAGTGCTGCACTCAATATGCCAGCAAATTTGGAAAACTCAGCAGTGGCCACAGGACTGGAAAAGGTCAGTTTTCATTCCAATCCCAAAGAAAGGCAATGCCAAAGAATGTTCAAACTACCACACAATTGTACTCATCTCACACGCTAGTAAAGTAATGCTCAAAATTCTCCAAGCCAGGCTTCAGCAGTATGTGAACTGTGAAATTCCTGAGGTTCAAGCTGGTTTTAGAAAAGGCAGAGGAACCAGAGATCAAATTGCCAATATCCACTGGATCATGGAGAAAGCAAGAGAGTTCCAGAAAAACATCTATTTCTGCTTTATTGACTATGCCAAAGCCTTTGACTGTGTGGATCACAAGAAACTGTGGAAAATTCTGAAAGAGATGGGAATACCAGAACACCTGATCTGCCTCTTGAGAAATCTGTATGCAGTTCAGGAAGCAACAGCTAGAACTGGACATGGAACAACAGACTGGTTCCAAATAGGAAAAGGAGTTCGTCAAGGCTGTATATTGTCACCCTGTTTATTTAACTTTATGCAGAGTACCTCATGAGAAACGCTGGACTGGAAGAAACACAAGCTGGAATCAAGATTGCCAGGAGAAATATCAATAACCTCAGATATGCAGATGACACCACCCTTATGGCAGAAAGTGAAGAGGAACTCAAAAGCCTCTTGATGAAAGTGAAAGTGGAGAGTGAAAAAGTTGGCTTAAAGCTCAACATACAGAAAATGAAGATCATGGCATCCGGTCCCACCACTTCATGGGAAATACATGGGGAAACAGTGTCAGACTTTATTTTTCTGGGCTCCAAAATCACTGCAGATGGTGACTGCAGCCATGAAATTAAAAGACGCTTGCTCCTTGGAAGGAAAGTTATGACCAACCTAGATAGCATATTCAAAAGCAGAGACATTACTTTGCCAACAAAGGTTCGTCTAGTCAAGGCTATGGTTTTTCCTGTGGTCATGTATGGACGTGAGAGTTGGACTGTGAAGAAGGCTGAGCGCCAAAGAATTGATGCTTTTGAACTCTGGTGTTGGAGAAGACTCTTGAGAGTCCCTTGGACTGCAAAGGAGATCCAACCAGTCCCTTCTGAAGGAGATCAGCCCTGGGATTTCTTTGGAAGGAATGATGCTAAAGCTGAAACTCCAGTACTTTGGCCACCTCATGTGAAGAGTTGACTCATTGGAAAAGACTCTGATGCTGGGAGTGATTGGGGGTAGGAGGAGAAGGGGACGACAGAGGATGAAATGGCTGGATGGCATCACTGGCTTGATGGACGTGAGTCTCAGTGAGCTCTGGGAGTTGGTGATGGACAGGGAGGCCTGGTGTGCTGCGATTCATGGGGTGGCAAAGAGTAGGACATGACTGAGTGACTGATCTGATCTGATCTTGCCTCTACCATCTTTTTTAACTCTCAGAGAATAGACTTGAAATAGGCAGGGTAGAAATTATTGCATAGCTGCTGTTTGATATAAATTGTGCACCTTTTATATTTTGAGCTGCAAAATGTAATGATTGACTTTATATTTGAGCATTAATTAGTATCCTATGGTATTTAAACACACTTTGTCCTCTTTTGATTGCTTTTGTCATATTTTCTACAATGTTTTAGCATCTTTAACCTTAATTTTCATAGTGTATTATATTTTACAGCTCAGTAGTTGGTTAGTGTTGAAAGCTTTTCTGTTCACAGCCTCTTTTAAATATATTAACATATGCAGATATTTTTATAAATTTCTTATCTGTATAAGAAGAAAAGAAATAAGGGTGGTCCATACTTGGCTAATATTAGAAAGCCTTCTTTTCTCTTTTTTCTTGCTCACTCTCACTTATTAAAACCTATAGATGAGTCAACACATACAAAAAATAACAATAGACCACATCAAAATATCATTTCGCATAAGTAATGAGAAGTGTTTCTTCTAAAGTATTATTCTAGAAGGCATTGCCATGTATCTTTTTCACCTAGCTTTTGAAATAATTCAAAGTTATCATCATTCACTGTACAAACAGTTATGAGCATTTCTTAAGCTTCTTAACCTTTTACAGAAAGCAAACTAACATACTATAATGTTACTTGGAAAGAATTTATGAAGCATATGGTGTCCATTTATCTTTACAGAAAATTAAGGATTCAAACATGGATTAAGGCATACAATCAAAGAGTTTGTATGTAGATTATTCAGTCTTGGCACCCTATCAAATTATTTGAATGCAGTGTTGCTGTTTCACCAAAAGATTATAATGGGAACTGCTTTTAAAACTCATTCCTCTATTTGCTCTAAGAAGTTATTGTGTAGTTCAAAATATTGACTTTTCTCAATTTCTTCTATATGAAATCTACATTGAAAATATTAGCTTATATTCAATAATTCTTAACAAAATTGTTTTTCATAAGGAAACCACAGTTACCTCCCCATATTATAAGGTAACCCTCAATATATAATAGTACTTACTATAATACTGCTTACCTCCAGAATTCTGCCACCCACTCATGGGTGTTTAAAAATATCCAGTACCCAGTGGGCCTATTTATAAAGTAGACTCTTGGCTCATAAGATGTATTTGATTAACATGACAGGGCATAAGATGTGGTGATTAATAATATAAAAGTACATTTTTAAAATTATGCTCTTCTTACTAGCAGAGTGTGGAAAGAGAAAACATCACAGCAATTCCTTAAGTTTGACATCACATGAGTAATTTCACAAAAGTAGAATACACCTCACCTATAAGCATGCCTTTATAAATTAGCAAACGTGTTATTACCCACTTGTTTCAAATACCATAATGCTCAGAAGCAAGTGTATCACCAAATTAAAATGACTCCGAAGACCTTACAGTCCTGATGGGTCCTGATAATCTTTCCCAATTTGAATTCTCCCTAAAAATGTGTCTGTATCTAAAATTTGTTGTTTTATTGTGTATATTTCCTATATAAACTACCTCCAGTACTCTGTGAAACCAAACATGTTATTAATTAATTGCTTAATTCTGTGCAGCTGCATTGTGCCAGGCCCTCTGCCAGATGCTGGAAATACAAAGAAAAACATGACACAGTCCCTTTTTTCAAGAAGCTGAAAATGTAGCCAAAGTAGCTCCCATTTTCATGGCACTTTGGAATATAGCAAGTTCTTCCACTTTATCATATTTGATATACACACATGGGAAATTTAAAAAGTGCATTAGAAGTATGTTTACTCTTCCTGGGCAGTGAACTGCAACAATTATTTTGTTCAATAATAGATCCACTGGGAAGAGGTAGCAATGTGTGAAAACTCAAATCTGAATAGATGTCTTATCCTGGGAGAATAACTAAAATTTGGGGGAAGCTGCCTTTGGTTCTGTGTTGTGTCATTGGATTTTGATCTTCATGAAACAAAATGCTTTCATTGTGACCAGAATCGGAAAATCTCACATTTATTTAGATATTGCCAATTGTGTATACTTCTGCATTGCCTCAGTAAAGGCAGTGACCTGACCTCAAATAGATTAGAATGCCAAAAATCTACAGGTAAATATCAAAGGTAAAACTTGATACCATATTAACAAAAGCCTCTAAATTGTTTATATTTCTGTGCTTAGACAATTTGTTTAAAGCAAAATAATTAACTAACCGTTGACTAAATAGTAGTGATATAGCCATATTATAATTACTCATCTTTATTTTATTACACAAGATAAACAACAAGCTAAACCACTACCAGATGATTATTGGCTTTGTGTTTTATTTGGTTATAATTTGCAAATAGATGTTTAAGTAAGGTTATTTACTCTCTCATTGTTTATCTCCCATCCTCTTCACCCCATTAGTGATGGGAGGGGGGTTGGCCAAACACACACCTCCTGACACCTGACAATTGAGACTGAAAGAAGGGCAAGCACAGTGCAGCAAGCCACTTGCAGAGGCATGTGTGCTGACACTGGTTGTAGTAACCCTCAGATGGAAGAAAGGAAAAAAAAAGAAATCTCTTAACGGAGGTTGAGAGAGCGTTTCAACATGTCTTTTGACTGACGTGTTTGCAGATGTTTAAGTACTTTGAGCGGAACTATAATTTATGGAAACATGATTTTGCATCTGGTTGATTTACCTTAGAAACATCCCATTGAAATATGACATTTGATTTTGATTTTTCAAGACCACCTCAAAGACAAACTGGTTTATGTTATCTCCTAACGCTGTTGACATAAATTATGTGCTGGTCGTGCCTATTTCAGCAAGTCTTCCTTCAGTAATACCATGAATTGTAAATGTGTTACTAAACTAGTGGTAAACTCTGTGGGAATGGACCACACATTTTCAATGTGGGGTGATATCACCCACAAAAAGAAAAAAAAATTGGCTTGGAGTGCCAATTTGATATTGATATTACAATGGTCTGTAAACCTCCAAGGGGCCACCGTATATACATGATATACACATGAAATTTTATGGTTGAAGATTATGGGCGGGGGGAGATATCTATATAAAAGGCTCTTGACATGGAAGTGATATGTAGAAAATTAATAAGTTTGAGAAACAATGGTATAAACCAGTTGTATATGGTTTGAAGACATAAAATTGGTTGACCAAGAAGTAATTGATCAAGCAAAAGTAAAAACTTGGCTAAACCAGTAAAATTTCAAATGAAATAGTAGTAATGCTGCAGTAAATAATCACCTTCTAGAGAGTTTCCTATTGGAGTAGGAAATGGCAACCCATTCCAGTATTCTTGCCTGGGAAATTCCATGGACAGAGGAACCTTGGTGGGCTATATAGTCCATGGGGTCCCAAAGAGTCAGACATGACTGAGCATGCATGCACACACACACATACACTGATTTTCCTATAGGAGTTCTTATGATATAAGAGAACTTAAAACAATAACAATTACAAAATTTCAGATGTGCTGTTATCACTACTTATTTTTAGATTAGTTTAAAAGAAGTGGATAAATTAAAAGGGCAAAATTACTGGGTTTTAATGTTTCATGTTTTAATTAATGTATTTACTTCTAATTTCAGAAGTGATAGAACATTTGAGATAATTAAGAAATATTTTCAAATTAAAATTAGGAAAAAATTGTGGAACAGTATGTTAAAATAGTACATCTTCTCAAACATAGTACTAAAAGTGAGATGCATTAAAGTGTCAGGAAATTTGTATTGTGTTTCTACTTAATTTTTAAATCAAAGTAACAATATTTACAATTTGTGCCAGGCAAGTGTTTTTCAATGACAAGTATTTTTACTAAGGTTGTATACTAACAAAAGATTCAAAGAAGTGAATTGCATAAGCTTTACAAATAGCTGACCAATTCAACTAAATTCAGCTAGGTTCAAGTACTGCAAAGTCAATTACAATTATATGTTAAAGTGGTCTTAAAAATAGAGGCCTTTTAGAAAGTTACTGTAAAATAAACTTTTGCCAAATTTGCCCCCCTTAGTTAAAACTGAATATGCAAAAAACTTCATTTAAGAAAAACAACAAGTTACTGCATGAGTTTAGAATGCAAATCTAGTACCTGTTTAACACAACTGTTTTGAAAATAGCTATTAAACTAGTGAATTTTGTTTATTGGATGTTATTCAAAAGTTTTAATTATATTTGAAATATTCCATGTATATATCCCATATATTTTCTAGACCAGTCAATGGATTTTTTCTGGGTGACAATTTCAAGCTGTGCCATATTAGAATAAGGAGGAATACATAAAAAATAAAAGGTTAGGCAGATAATATTATAAGGATATAGACAAAAAATATAAATTGTTCATTATCATGTATGTAGAATCTTGTATTCTCAAAAATAAGTTACTAATTTAATTGAAAAATGAACATAAGAATTTGTCACTTATCAACAAATCACACTATGAGAGACAATCAAGTTGAGAAGGAAAAATATATTTCAGGAAACATATACATGCATCTATATGCATATACACCTATTTATATGTGTGTATACACATGTACAGGTTTACTTGTATATATACTGCTCTGTATATGTGTGTGTGTATATATATATTGTGCCTCAGCTGGTAAAGAATCCACCTGCAATGCGGGAGACCTGGGTCTGATCCCTTGATGGGGAAGATGCCCTGGAGAAGGGAAAGGCTACCCACTCCAGTATTCTGGCCCAGAGAATTCCATGAACTATACAGTCCATGAGGTCGCAAAGAGTGGAACACAACTGAGCGACTTTTACACTTTCACATTAACTTATGTAAATCAGCTACAAGACATGAGATCACATCCTAGACTTCATGGTAGCTATTAGAAGAAGAAAGGCTTTTGATAAAAAGAAAAATTCCAGGAAAAAGATACGTCACAGTGATTTAGATATGAACTTCAGCTTGAAATAATTGGGAGCTGAGATAAGTATTGCACTTTTAATCGAAGTGCACATAGCATACTATATGTTCAAAGAAATAAATGGCCTCTTTGTTAGATTGACCATGTAATTTATTGTATGGATCAACTTTTGAAAGTGAAGTTGTATGCTGTGTGTATTCACTACCAGAAAACCCAGCATAAACCAGGACCTTTCTGGGAAAAACCATAATGTTATGTTCACTTTACTCACATTTCAGATCAGTCTGATTTCCTGATTTATTGACATAGAAAAGGGCATTTAGAAGGAGGAAACTGAGTAGCCCCCAAATTCTCTGGAAAGGCCAGAGAATCACACTGGGTGCGTGGATAGAAGCATAAGTGGCCCCACTGTCAGAACTGGTGCAAGTCTTGCTATAGCACATCTTGTGCTGAGGATGGTGTTGCCAATGTTCTGACCAGTGGTAGAAACTTTCACGTCAACCTCACCCTCAGCCGGGGAGATCCTGAGAAGATGTTCCTTCTCCGGGTGGTACTGCTTGTGCCTCCTTCTGCCAGTACTACCACTGCTGGTGGAAATCTTTCCATTTCTCTTCCCACATGTCACTAGGTCTAATGTCAAAATCCAGGCATGTGAGTCTGACTGGCCAGGCCAAGTCTTAACAGTCTGCTAGACAGAGCCACCATGAGATCTGGGAAAATGGAGAGCTAATGTTTTTAACATGTATAATAGTATATATAGCTTATTTCCCAACAAGAGTTAAAAGAAACGGACTAGTGTTATGAAATAAGAGTCCCACACAAACACAGTGTATGGAAATCTATGATTTTTCTGAGTTTGATGCCAAAGTCCTTGATATTTTCAAAGCTCCAGGTAACTGCTCATGTGAGATGATGCTTTTTCATCTAATAACTACCATAAATGTAAGAGTTGCCAATTCCAACTGATTAGAAAATGACATGTTTTCTGCCTTAACAAGTACTATTTAATCTTTTTCCTTGGGTAATTCAAAGTGCCCGATAGGATTTCCATTTATCATGATGTTGAAATAAAAATTATATGCTAGTACATAGTGCTTGTGCAAAACTCTAAAAGAGATGGTGTTGACCTTTTACATCAGCCAATTAGACATTAGCCATCTACATGTGGTGATTTAATGGCCATCACAAAACCAATCCACCTCTGTTAAATATATCACTCTACCTGGCCTGCAATAGTGCATGTGATAAGGAGATTTATTCTTCCTGATCAAAACATTGCATATTCAAGAAACAAGAATGAAAATGCAAATGGTGGTATTGGCCATCTTTTTATATTCTGGTATCTTACACAGGGTAAATATTATATGACATATAATGCCTTCAGTGTATGACTGTTTGTGTGCAGCTTCTGTGTGCATGCAAAGATAAATAATTGATATCAACATCTACCTTTTTTGAAAACTATTGAAACAGAATATTGGTATAGTACATTTTTAAATTGTTGTATTATTTTGCAATCTCATGAACACTCTCACAAAAGAGTCAAATTTTGGCCTAAAATAAGACCCACGGGAGGCATTGTAATGTACATGATAAAGATAATAATGTAACTAGTAAACTGAGATTTTTAAGCCATATTTTTATCAAAGAAAAAAAAGAAGGAAAACAGTTAAGCCTCTTTAAAAATTTGTCACAGCTCCTGAAAGACGGCTTTGCAGGTGGCACTCGTGTTAAAGAATACACCTGCCAGTGCAGGAGACACAAAAGTAGGCTAAATCCCAGAGTGGGGAAGATCCCTTGGAAAATGAAATGGCAACCCTTTCCAGTATTCTTGCCTGGAAAATCCCACTTATAGAGGAGCCTGATGGGCTATAGTCTGTGGTGCCGCAAGGAGTTGGACATGACTGAGCACACCCAAAACACTAATAGAGTAAGAAGTAACATTTTTGGTTTTATGCCTTTTAAAAGTCCAATCAATAAGATGAAGAGGTAAACTCTCTGGGTCTTTGCTAAGTCGCTTCAGTTGTGTCCGACTCTGTGTGACCCCATAGACCGCAGCTCACCAGGCTCCCCCGTCCCTGGGATTCTCCAGGCAAGAACACTGGAGTGGGTTGCCATGTCCTTCTCCAATGCATGAAAGTGAAAAGTGAAAGTGAAGTCGCTCAGTCGTGTCCGACTCTTCGCAACCCCATGGGCTGCAGCCTACCAGGCTCCTCCGCCCACGGGGTTTTCCAGGCAAGAGTACTGGAGTGGGGTGCCATTGCCTTCAGACTTTCTTATTTTCAGGTCTTTTAGACTCACAACAGTCAGTGTCACAATCTACTTTCTCTTGCAAAAGTACCAATTCATCCCTATCATTAGCATCATTACACATTTGTTGGTTGTCAACCAGGTGCATGGTACTGTACTAACTCTTAAGGGATACACAAAATGTAAGTTAGAAACTCATTTTCTGGAGAAAAAAAGGAATTTTATAAATATATGCATGAGAAAATATATCTAGTGCACATAATGCATAGAAAATATGAAACCTAAAAGTCTACCTAAATAATTCATAGATTGTATCTCTTTTCCAAGTTCTTTGTTTGTGAATTAATCCTGACTCCGAGCTTTCAAACTCCTATGGTCTTCTCCACTCGATTTATTGCTGTTGGATTATGCATTGTTGTTCAGTTGCTAAGTAGTGTTTGATTCTTTTTAAACCATATAATATGCCCAGTACTCTGCTAAGTGACACATATAAAAAGATGAAAAGATTTGACTTCTGCCTTCAAGAATGTTACACTCTGGTGAGAAATCAGTGCCTCAAAACAAACAATTTTTAAAAAAACACAATTTAGTAACTATTCTATTGGTGATATTAAGGTGAAAGGGAGTGAGATGCATAAGTAACTTGGTATGAAAAGGACTCACAGAAGTAATGTTAAGTAAAAATTATATCTTAAAAGTTGAACAGGAATGAAGAAGGCAATTGATGTACTCTATAAAAAATTAAGAATGAAAATGAATTGTTCAAGTAATGAGGTCAGCATTGGCTTCACTTTAAAAATCCTGAACTAGTGGGAAATATTTTAAACGATAATGAATAATAGTGGCAGGGTTTAGGGAAATGGCAAATTTCATCTACTGCTCATGGTGTATAAACTGGCAAAAATTGTGTGCAGGCAATTTGTCAATTTGCATCACCTTTTTCCTAGACTTTGACCTGGCAATCCAACTGCTAGGGATCTGAAATGAGAAGATAAATGATGATGTTTACAATGACTTATGTACAAGGTTGTTCTTTGCAACATCATTTATGAGAGCAAAATCTTTAGAAAGAACTAAATATCCAACAATGTAGAATGATTTCAATGTTGCAAGCAAATTCAGCCCCTAATGTAATATAGTAATGGATGTTTATTAACACTGAACTTTTTCAGAAATAAATGTTAAGTGCAAAAAGTATATTACAATATATAGCTGTATGTTCACCATATTAATTTCTGAATGCTGCGACTTTGTGATTTTAATTTTGCTGTGTTGTTGCTCTCAACATTTTTCCAACATCTAAACAAGTAATATATATTTCTTTATCATAAAAATTTTAATACATATGCTGTAGGAAACAAAAACAGAGCTATTTTTTGTAAGTGATTATCTGCAAGGTCTTGTAGGATATTTTTTAAAGAATAGTATACGTTCTTAACAGTATGTACTTAAGTACCAATTAAAATAATAACCAATTGTACAACTATATGTCCTTAGTTCAGTACAGTATAGTGCAGCATAGTGCATACATATGAGTAACAAAAAACTTTAGTTGCCTAGTTCACGTTATAATAAAATGAAAAAAGAAAGATTTTCTTACTTACAAACTTATATTTTTGATCAGTGTTCTCCCCAGTAGGTCCAAAAGAGTGACTTGTATGAGACTTTGTGGGAAATCAGTTTCAACTCCAAGATGGTTGAAATTAAGATATAGACAATGTAAATTTAAAGTGATATGAAAATGAGAAAATGATACTTCAGGACATAATGTAAAAATGGGAAAGTACCTTGATATGTCCTACTAAGTTTACTGTTTATTTGATGATACAGTAGGTACATTTTGAAAATCAACCTACTATAAAAGAAATATTTTAAAAATATTTTATTGTTTTGCCTTTCAGAAGTCATGTAATGTAATAATTATCTTGGCACTCCACTCCTAGAATATTATTTATATGCAAAAAGAAGATACGGAGAAATGGGAAATATTACATTCTAAACATATTAGTTTGTAGGTATAATTGATTTATTTCCTTGTCTCTTAGTTTTTTCCTTGTCTCTTAGTTGTTCCCAGAAGCAAGAATTCCAAAAACTCCTTTATCTTATGAACCTTAGGAAAGCATAGTATAGATTAAACTCAGAACTAGTGAGTTCTGTTTACAGTGGCTCTTACATTTATTCTTGGCCTCAAGCCCTAGTGAAGATGCAAAGACATGAACAAAATATCCTAAATCCAAATATGAAAAGTGTAAGGAGTAATGAGACACTAGACCTTTACTGAAATTATTTTTTAGAGAATTGGATTGAGAAAAAAAGTGCTTCAAGAGACCAAAAATCTGCAAGCTCCAACGATTTAATTCAGTAATAAGGAAACTGACTCAGGGAGAGCTGAACTAAGGTAACAGTAATGCATATTTAGAATAGAGATTTAGGATTGAGAGTAAAAATTTGACTCATGAGGGTGTAGCTTTGTTATCTTTGCCAGTGTCAACAGATGTCATTTAATCTCAGTATATAACTCAATATACCTCAGTTTCAGCGTCTACACTTATAAAATAGGAGAATGATATCACTATATATGAATAAATTATCAGTATTTCCCTCTGGAATAAAAAGTAGTGTGGACAGGAGATGAACTTCTTATGTATAATTTTGTATTTCTTAAAAATATTACTTTTATAATTAAAAATCAAATGGAATACTTTAAAAATTATTGTAAGGATTATATACTGAGGAATAAAAGGATATAAAATTAATGTTTGCTATAAATTCTACTTTTTCATCTTAAATATGCAGTGCACATATGGAAGTGTCTGGAAATTTGATGTCATTTGTGAAAAAAAGAGATCATTAACAGATAGCCCCTTTCCCTTAATGACTTTGTGATGTTTACATCATACTTGTGTCACTTGAGAGATGAACCTATTTGAGGAAGAATAAGAAAAAGAAAAGAACATTTAATGATGCAATTGAAGTACTTTTGGCCACAGCATAAAAATGAAACTATAGTCCTGAGCAAATATTATCAATTCTCATCATCATCTGGAGTGTCCTTTATCTCTGGCTCCTGAGATCATCTGTTATAAGAGGCAAAGCAATTGAAGTAGTTCACTTGAACTCAAATAGATATCGTAGAACCCTTTTATGAAGAGTTCATGCCTAAGAAATATTCCCCTAAGGCATTAGAAATGTTTAGATCACATACACAGTCCCTATTTTTTTTTTTTTTTACTACACACCAAGAAATGTACTGTTGTTATACTTGAAGAGTTATCCTTCTGGAGAGGTGGGTGTACGTTTCTTGATTGCTTTATTTCTCTGGAATATATTTATTATAAAAATAATAATGAACACTTTTACCAACTTATTAACAAGGGTGCATTTTCCATTGATCTATATGCGTGTGACTGTTCTCTGCTTACAAATTTGGTAGTGGATATGTTCATAGAGGTGATAGGTGGCTCAGTGGTAAAGAATCCGCATGCCAATGCAGGAGACACAGGAGACGAGGGTTCGATCCCTGGATGGGGAAAATCCTCTGGTAGAAAAAATGGCAATCCACTCCAGTATTACTGCCTGGAAAAATCCTATGGGCAGAAGAGCCAGGTGGGTTACAGTCCATGGGGTGACAAAGAGTCAGACACAACTGAGCATGCACATATTGGGCTATCCCACACAGGCAGAGGTTTTAAAAAAAAGCTATTTGAGGATGGTAGAATTGGACAAAAATTGTGTAACAGACTAAAACAGGAAAATCCTGTCCATAAATTTTCCAATGTGATTGGTGTTTTGAGAGGCAAGAAATAATCAGGAGAGGAAAGAAGCAATCAGGAGAGAAAGATACAGAGTTTAATGGGTGGGGAAGGGGGTGGATTCTGAATATCAATTGCTTATTATCCCAACACTGTTCATTTAAATACATCCTTTCAGCTTCTTTGCATAAAGTATTTATTCAACAAGTTGAATAAATAAGTCACCAATTAAGCATTAAAGTGTGATTTTTAGATGATTATCAACAATATTTTTCTTCCTAAACAGCCAGCATTTTCCTGTCTCCTTCAGAGTCTTGCCACAGATACTGCAGAACTCTGCACTCCTCTCTCAGGGTGGTTTCTGGGGCCTTTCAAATCTGAGTCCTCTTACAAAGAAACCAATATCCTCCACCCCATCTGTAGTTCTCAACTGCATAGCATTATTTTTGAGAAAAGGTTTCAAATTGATTAAGCTCTTTTCCCTGTTCCTGCAAGTGGTAGTAGGTTAAGTTAAATAAGAACAGGATTGTTTTTAGAAGCATAATAGGTTGTCTGAAAAGAGGCCTTTCAGTCTCTCCCTCTTTCTCTCTCTTCTCTCTCCTCTCTCTCAAACACACACACACACACACACACACACTCACACTCACACTCACACACACTATACAGAGCTGAACCTTCATCCATGACTCCCCACTGAATTTCACCAGAAGATAACAACACATTTGATTATATGAAAATATTATATATAGATATGATAACTGTCACTCCCCAATTATCACCTTCTGGTGCTGGTGTAAGAAATCTCCTCTACAATTCCCTGAATTTTCCCAACCCCATTCCTGCCCCCCAAACTTTCACTCTTTAGCCTTTTCCAAATGCGTGATCCTTGAATATTTGATCTTTTATGCAGCTTATTAGAGACTTGTAACAGCTGTCCAACTTGTGTAAGACCTAATTAAAAGGGAAACTGACATGAACATAGTATCCCTGCTTAGACTGAAGAAAGAACCAAACAACATTTTTTTAAGTCCTGTAAATTCCAAACACTAAAACGATGCACACAATTTTTAGAAGTGTTGATGAGAAAGGTGTTGACTCTGGTAAGTCAGCAAAACAGCCTTCAGAGAGAAGCTGCATTTTCATATTCTCCCCCCTCCCAGATGTTAGTAGAACTTGGTTTTTATAAGCTCCATCTAAGTTTGAAGAACCTATGGATTCCTTCCCTAGAAAAAACCTGAGTACATTGCCTTGGCAGCACCATTGACCCAGCAAAGAGGAACTGGCCAGTACCTGAATAATGTTTGCACAGAGCTTTGGAGACTGGAGATTTCTATCTCCCTCTAGCAAAATGCAACTGGTTATTTACTTGTATGCATTTTAAATTCCTCCAAATGGATGCAGAAACTTTGTGTGTTTGAGAGATTGAGGGAGTGTGTGTGTGTTTGTGGTGTGCATGAATCAGTCTGCCAGTGGGTTTTTAAGAGCACTCACGAATCATACTGGGATTTTTCCCTGCCCCCTCCCTTCTTTTCCGGTTCTCAGTGAATGTTTTGGGTCTGGAATCAAAGATGCAAGCGTACATTGTGTTTTCACCCTGCAGACTTAAGTAACATTCAGGAAATACCAGAAAAACCTCTCAAAGACCAAATTGACTAAAATTCTATAACAAGTTTTAAAAAGTATGTGCCTGAATTACGTATCTCACAGCAAAAAGAAAAGCATACCCAATTTTATAATGTAAAATATATATGATATGAATGTATGTTTCAAATAGCCACTTTCAATATGCTAAAATAAAAAAAGGGGGGGTCTCAAAGACATCAAATAGCATAAAACATTGTACTGCAGAGACGGAAGAAATGCATTTAAAGCACCGATGAAAATGGCGTGCGGTATAATTACCTCAAATTGCTGTTCGCTTGACACCCTGACACTAATTTTATTCAAGCCATCGGGAAATAAATGTTTTAAAAGCACTCTTTCCAAACGCCGGAGCTAGTGGGGGCTGTGAGTTCATTAAGGAAAGGAAAGGGTAAAGTTTTCAGCACGCAAAAAGAATTAAATAATCCTTTTAAAATCAGCATCTATGTGAATCGCCAGTCTTTAATGCCCACATTTTTAACGCTTGCCCTGTACGTGGATTGATTTTTTTTTTTTTCCTTCAGCATTCCCTCAGCAGATGGATTTTTGCTACTGCAGATCAGCAGAGGGTGTCAGATCTTTGAGTGCACCAGGCTGGAACGAGCAGAGCTTCTTAGCAACTCTCTTCTCCCCCCTCCCCATTCTCGCGTTCTCTCCCTCCCTCAGACAGCTCCCCCCCAACCACCCGCCCTCCGCCCCCTCCACGTAATTCCGAAAGAGCAGAAGAAAGAGAAGGAGAACAAGAAAAGAAGAGCTAGTAACCAAGAGAGAGCCGGAGTCCAGGGGGGAGAAAAAAAAAAAAAAAAAAAGGCTGAAGAGGACCGAAGGGGAGGAAAGGGAAAGGATGGACAGCCACAAAACGCAGCGATTGCGGAAATTTTCCAGCGCCATTGGTTCGGCAGCGTGAGTCCTTCGGTCCGGCGTGATTTCAGCACCGGGGGGACTGGACAGCACCTCGGGGGTACTCCTGGGCAACCCGCAGCCACGGCAGGAACTCCATCAAGCAGCCTCAACAACAGAAGCCACTGAAAACCCTGCTTTGTATCAGAGAGGCAAGGTCAGTCCGACGCACAGCCATGCACAGGCAGTGCGCCTGTACTACGCTGCAAACCCTCTGCTTGTTTCTCTAACATGCACTTGCTTCTAATTACCAGCATTGTTCCCTTTCTGATTAGTGAGGAACTAGGCGAGATTCTGTAAGGGTGTATTTTTAATTTATATGTACATATTTAACTTCTTTTTCGTTATCTTTAAAGGGTTGAGAGGGAGTGAGTGGGGTTATTGGTTCTACTTTTTTTTTTTTTTTTCTTTTTGCTTGCCTTGCACTACTGTGCCTGGATAGTTTGTAGATATAATTATTGACTGGCGCCTGGGTTGTTGCAGTGCGGGGGGGTTAGGGAGGAAAGAATCCACCCCCACCCCCCCAAACCCTTTTCTTCTCCTTCTCTGGGTTCGGACATTGGAGCACTAAATGAACTTGAATTGTGTCTGTGGCGAGCAGGATGGTCGCTGTTACTTTGTGATGAGATCGGGGATGAATTGCTCGCTTTAAAAATGCTGCTTTGGATTCTGTTGCTGGAGACGTCTCTTTGTTTTGCCGCTGGAAACGTTACAGGGGACGTTTGCAAAGAGAAGATCTGCTCCTGCAATGAGATAGAAGGGGACCTACACGTAGACTGTGAAAAAAAGGGCTTCACAAGTCTGCAGCGTTTCACCGCCCCGACTTCCCAGTTTTACCATCTATTTCTGCATGGCAATTCCCTCACTCGACTTTTCCCTAATGAGTTCGCTAACTTTTATAATGCGGTTAGTTTGCACATGGAAAACAATGGCTTGCATGAAATCGTTCCTGGGGCTTTTCTGGGACTGCAGCTGGTGAAAAGGCTGCACATCAACAACAACAAGATCAAGTCTTTTCGAAAGCAGACTTTTCTGGGGCTGGACGATCTGGAATACCTCCAGGCTGATTTTAATTTATTACGGGATATAGACCCGGGGGCCTTCCAGGACTTGAACAAGCTGGAGGTACTCATTTTAAATGACAATCTCATCAGCACCCTACCTGCCAACGTGTTCCAGTATGTGCCCATCACCCACCTGGACCTCCGGGGAAACAGGCTGAAAACACTGCCCTATGAAGAGGTCTTGGAGCAAATCCCTGGCATTGCTGAGATCCTGCTAGAGGATAACCCATGGGACTGCACCTGTGATCTGCTCTCCCTGAAAGAATGGCTGGAAAACATTCCCAAAAATGCCCTGATCGGCCGAGTGGTCTGTGAAGCCCCCACCAGACTGCAGGGCAAAGACCTCAATGAAACCACTGAACAGGACTTGTGTCCTTTGAAACACAGAGTGGATTCTAGTCTCCCGGCTCCCCCTGCCCAAGAAGAGACCTTTCCCCCTGGCCCCCTGCCAACTCCCTTCAAGACAAATGGGCAAGAAGATCATGCTACCCCAGGGTCGGCTCCAAACGGAGGTACAAAGATCCCAGGCAACTGGCAGATCAAAATCAGACCCACGGCAGCGATAGGGACTGGCAGCGCCAGAAACAAACCCCCAGCCAACGGCTTGCCCTGCCCTGGGGGCTGCAGCTGCGACCACATCCCGGGGTCGGGTTTAAAGATGAACTGCAACAACCGGAACGTGAGCAGCTTGGCTGATTTGAAGCCCAAGCTCTCCAACGTGCAGGAGCTCTTCCTGCGAGATAACAAGATCCACAGCATCCGAAAATCGCACTTTGTGGATTACAAGAACCTCATTCTGTTGGATCTGGGCAACAACAACATCGCCACCGTAGAGAACAACACTTTTAAGAACCTTTTAGACCTCAGGTGGCTGTATATGGACAGCAACTACCTGGACACGCTGTCCCGGGAGAAATTCGCTGGGCTGCAAAACCTCGAGTACCTGAATGTGGAGTACAACGCGATCCAGCTCATCCTTCCCGGCACCTTCAACGCCATGCCCAAACTAAGGATTCTCATTCTCAACAACAACTTGCTGAGGTCCCTACCCGTGGACGTGTTTGCTGGGGTCTCGCTGTCTAAACTCAGCCTGCACAACAATTACTTCATGTACCTTCCAGTGGCCGGGGTGCTGGACCAGTTAACCTCCATCATCCAGATAGACCTGCACGGAAACCCCTGGGAGTGCTCCTGTACCATTGTGCCTTTCAAGCAATGGGCAGAACGCCTGGGTTCCGAAGTGCTGATGAGCGACCTCAAGTGTGAGACGCCGGTGAACTTCTTTAGGAAGGATTTCATGCTCCTCTCCAATGACGAGATCTGCCCCCAGCTGTACGCGAGAATCTCGCCCACGTTAACTTCGCACAGTAAAAACAGCACTGGGTTGGCGGAGACCGGGACGCACTCCAACTCCTACTTAGACACCAGCAGGGTGTCCATCTCCGTGTTGGTCCCAGGACTGCTGCTGGTGTTTGTCACCTCCGCCTTCACTGTGGTGGGCATGCTCGTGTTTATCCTGAGGAATCGAAAGCGGTCCAAGAGAAGGGACGCCAACTCCTCGGCGTCCGAGATTAATTCCCTACAGACAGTCTGTGACTCTTCCTACTGGCACAATGGGCCTTACAACGCAGATGGGGCCCACAGAGTGTACGACTGTGGCTCCCACTCGCTCTCAGACTAAGACACCCAGCCTGGGTAAAGCAGAGGCGAGAGCAGGAGGGGAAGGATGGAGATGCCCCTCCACGGCCCCACTCTGCCAGCATCCCCGGGGGTGGGGTAGGTCGGAGGAGCCCACACCCAAGTCCAGCGCGCCCCGAGGCTTGATGGACAAAAGTAAATAAATAACTATGGACTCGCTCGACGCAGAGGGTCTGACCCCTTTAGTACCCTTCGGGAAACAAAGAGCAGACTGTGGTGAGCGGCAGAGCGCTGCCAAATCGCTCTTTGCTGCAGCCCCTTTTGACAAAGCCCAGCAGGAGTCCTGCTCAGAGCTGAGACGGTGCCCCTCCCCACGGGGGAGGGGCTGGAGGGGATCGCGGTCCTATACATATATACATATACCTACAGCTATATAGAGAGATAGATTATCTATTTTTCCCCCTGTGGATTAGCCCCGTGAGGAGGTGAGGGCGCGATGGCTCCCTGTTGGCTACGGAGGGATGGGCGGTTGCACGAAGGCATGAATGTATTGTAAATAAGTAACTTTGACTTCTGACAAAAAGTGCTGCATGGCTCGCATGGAATCCACGCGCTCCAGGGACGCTGCCCTCCCAGCGACTGGGGACCCCGTCACGTTCACAGCACCCACCCTCTTACCTGATAAGTCCCATCATATCAAACTTTCTATAAACAAAAATACAGCATAATCAGAAAGTGCCATTTCGCCATTATTTGTGATCGGTAGGCAGTTCAGAGCGTTACGTTTACTGTGAACAACAACAACAACAAATGTAAAGGTTTTATTTAGGATATTTGCATGGCTAGTCATCAGTCCATTTTATGAGTTAAAAATGTATTTTGTTGAACAAAGTTTTTATGGGTTGTTTTGGGTTTTCTTTTATTTTGATGGTGATTTTTCTTTTGGAGGGGGAATATTTTTCTATACATATCCAATAATGCCTTCCATCTGAATGTAAAATAAGTACCCATGATTTCTATTATAGTATCAGTGTAATTATTTAAAAAAAAAAAAGATTTTGAGGCAGTTAAGCATGACCAATTAATGTCACTCTAGTGCTTAGGCTGCGATCTTATGGTAGCAATTCTGTGCTGGTGTAAATCTTACTTATAAAGTAGGAAAAAAGAACCGAGGAAGCACGTGGAACTTACTAATTCTATTCGAGGATTTTATAATGGCATATTTTTTCAGTATTAAAGTGAAAATGTTTTCAACTCTGGGTCCTTACATTTTTCCAGCTTCGTATTTGCAACATGGTAAATTGGATTTGCGGTGGAAGGGATGCGGGAGGGGGATGGTTGGGGGTGGATCCCTTTAAGAGCTACATTAAGGCTCTCTCTTTAATCCTCTCAGCTTTTTGCCCTTTAGTAGCTCCCCTCCCCCTCCATCCCCGCCGGGACTTCTCCAGTTTTCCCCTGTGGTTAAGGTCTTTCCCCGACACGCCCCCTCCCCCTCCCTTTTCCCCCCCATCCTTATGCGGCAGTGAATCCCTTTATTAATACTGGAAATCCTTGGCTGCTGCTGCTGCTGCTGCACACACTGCAGATATGTTAAGGATGTTAGTAGAGATTTGATTTAATTGACTGTCTAGATCGGTCTCATTAAACAGTGGAGGTTTCATTGGTCAGCACTCTTTGATGAAAGACAGCTCTAATGACTGGCATTTGAGATGCTGCTGGCATTTTGAATTCAACATCTGCTGAAAACGGTAAAACTAATTAGTGCCCACCCACCCTGCCCGCCCCAGCAACTGCATATTGAAATTTGTTAAAGCACTCATCTTTATGGAAATCAATCATTATCCTAAAGAAGTGTTTCTCTGCTATCATTCGGATTTCTGGTTGTGGCCCAGTAATTAACAAGAAAAGCATTGAACTGTTTCAATTTTATGAGCCAATGTAACTCTGGCCCCAATCATATTCCTCCGGGATTTCTAAGCAGTCTATTTTATCAGCAGTTAGGGGACAAAACAGCAAATAAAACCACAGTGTTGATGGGGTCTGCATTCCACCACATATCCACCTTTGAGAAGTATGTTAAAAAGACTGCAGACCACAGATTTAAAAAAAAAAAAAAAAAAAAACACAATTGTAGGATTGTAAATCAGCCAATGAAAGCCCCCAGAGCAGTTGTAAGATTTGCCTTCTAGAACTCATATTCTAAAGAGAATAAATTTCCCAGAACAGTGATGTTCTAGAGTATGTATTATTTATTTTAACGCTTTTTAAATAAAATCTTTATTATAAACCATGACTATTCCTAAGGCCATTCATCATTTTCTCTCTTGATTCTTTTGTTTGTGGAATGCATTTCATAGTAGTGTGATTGTAACCTACTATTCTTTGACAAATATTATGGGTTGTTATTTATTTAATCATTTTTCATGTCAAGACCTTAATTCTTTTATGGAAAGACAACTGGATTCCTGGTAGGCAATCAACAGATTTACTCTTGATGAAAAAGTTGGGAGAGAGAATGAGTTATATATTCAAGGATTCTATGACCTTAAAAAGGAAAAGAAAAGATGGCAGATGTTCTATGTTTTTAGTGGAAAGTGACCCTTGAAAGACACCTAGTGAGGCATGATGGTAATTTTTAAACTGATACATTAGTTTAAGTCAGGAAAATAGAACTTCTAGTAGAAGGTGTGCATTGGGAGCTGAGCTTTCCTTCATACTAATTAAAACAAAATTAAAATATAGAAGGCAAAATTTAAAGTATTTTTTAAATATTAGCTTCAGTGGTTTTTGAGTGGTCATTGTTTACTAGACATGCACTAAGTGGTTTACAGAATTGTTTAATGTACCCCTCACAAGCACAGAATAATAAGATGTTGCTATTTTCATTACACCAATGAGAAAACTGAGGTTTAAGGACAGTAGGCAATAACTCAAATCTCATAAATAGTGGGGCTGTGTTTAAACCCAATTATCTTCATACACCAAAAACTCACTCTGTGTATGGAGTAGTCATATGCATTTACTTGTTAACTTCTTAAAGAATGTTATCCTTTTTATAAATACAGTATAAAAATTAAGGACCCTGGGTGTATCTTCTTAATTCAGTGCGAATTGTTGGCCCTTTATATTTTCAGTATGTCTTGCAACAGAAAGTATTGTCCTACATTTGAAGGAGATAACTTTAGTGTGTTCTCCAAGACTGTGTAAGAAGACTTAACATATAAGAAAAAAGATGAATGTGCTTTATGAATTCATGAATTATATAAATCCAAGTCAAATGTAAGTTATCAATATATTGATACTAAAATATTGCTGCTGCTGCTAAGTCGCCTCAGTCGTGTCTGACTCTGTGCGACCCCATAGATGTCAGCCTACCAGTTTCCCCCTTCCCTGGGATTCTCCAGGCAAGAACACTGGAGTGGGTTGCCATTTCCTTCTCTAGTACATGAAAGTGAAAAGTGAAAGTGAAGTCACTCAGTCGTGTCCGACTCTGTGCAACCCCATAGACGGCGGCTCACCAGGTTCCCCCTTCCATGGGATTTTCCAGGCAAGAGTACTGGAGTGGGGTGCCATTGCCTTCTCCAGGGCCATCAAATATTATAATACATAATAATATGTTAAAAATCTATGTAGAAAACATATTCATGATTTTATAGAAAAGAACTTTTATTATTTATTTAGACCATGTTTTATTTAGTTTGATAAAGTATCTCTGTCACAATCATATAAACTAAAATATAGTAAATTTACTTTTAAGTTTGCAGGATATATAATACCATATAATTTTCATTTAGAAGTACTTAGCTTCTTATCTTCATTTTAACATAAAATGCTCATATAACTGTAGTTACCATGTGCTTTAGTTAAGATATCTTGTTTCCAGTTAAATCATCCCATAATTCATCAAAGTAAAAGAGATTTTAGTTGGGCCAGATGGAAAAGGAGGAAAGAAGATATCTTGTTCAGTTCCACTGCTTTAAAGAAAGTAGTACCTTCTGTGGCTGCGGGTGTAACTAAGAATATCCTAGAATTTAAGTTGTTGCCATAGAAATTTATTGTTTAACCTTTCTTACATGTTTACCGAGTAGGAAGTTAGAATAGCTGATCTAATATTGTATAACAGGATTCTTTTTCTTATCTTTGTTTATATTAAATGTAATTAAAATTGTCAGGCATTTTAATACATGTCAGAAGTATATTGGCAATTTCAAGGACAGTTTGTTAATTTGGCTTTTTCCAGGGTTGCAGATAGATATAATTGGCATGTACAGAGAGATGGATGAATTTGCAAGTTTGAATAGGGAAGTGTGTGTTTTTAATGTGTTGGTAGAATGTTACATAGAATGGTTTCTAATTTAACTCTTCTGATAGCTAAATTTTCAATATTAGTTTTTTTTTTAATTTGTATGCTTATTTGACCAAAAAATGGAAATATAAAATGTGCAAAAATTCAGTTTTAGCACATGTTCATTTTTGGTTCATTTTCTTTATTATTTCAATCTATTCTAAATGCAACATATTATTTAAATTTTAAAAGATGAGCTGTGTATGATATCAACAGGTATGGTAAATGCATACTCAGAATTACTAAGATATATGAGTTGTTTAAATTTGGCCCAGAACCATAAAAAAAGAAGGCTACATTAAATACATTTCATTTAATCTCCTGGCATTGTCTTACAGCTCTAAAGTCACCAAAAATATGTTTATAAAAAGTGATATACAAGACATGCAGGACTTTCTTGGTGTTGAGAGTGTTTCAAAGAAATGCCACTAAATGATTTCCTGAAAGCACATGTCACAAACAGAGCCATCCTGAAACCTGATCAATATTGACTCTGGTCTGGCCTATCAAAATTTGATTGAGTTTCAGAAAAAATTAAATAGTTAAGATAATAACAGATGAAGTGTTTAAGAATGGTAGCTTTATAATGAAATGGATAATTGAAGGAATCATCTTCATTTTTAAAGCCCAGGATCACCATTTGTCCTCAATTGATTGGCAATGTCCAGTTTATTGGTTTAGACTTCAAATATCTAAATAATCACTCTTCTCATTCCATTTGGATGCTAAATATAAACTATATTAATACTTCAAAAATAATTATTTTTTCTATTTAAAAGCTTACAGAGTAATTATCTAATAATTGAAAGAATTTTGAATGAGTTAGAACCTAAATATTAAATTGGCAACAATAATTGGGTACTTGTATGAAAAACATTGTAGAAGCTCTCTTATGGCAGTTCTAACCTCAAGGAGTTCACAACCTACAAAGATGAGATACATACATCATTCTAATTGTGTAATAGTACATCATCAATAATTTTTAAATGATGTGATGCCACTAGAAAATTTTGTTTTTACATTTTAAGTAATATAGGATTTTGGCCATTTGGATGATTACAGTTGTCACATAAGTTTTGGAGAAGTCAGTGGCAACCCACTCCAGTACTCTTGCCTGGAAAATCCCATGGATGGAGGAGCCTGGTAGGCTGCAGTCCATGGGATCGCAAAGAGTTGGACATGACTGAGCGACTTCACTTTCACTTTTCACTTTCATGCATTGGAGAAGGAAATGGCAAACCACTCCAGTGTTCTTGCCTGGAGAATCCCAGGGATGGGGGAGCCTGGTGGGCTGCGGTCTATGGGGTCACACAGAGTCGGACATGACTGAAGCGACTTAGCAGCAGCAGCACCATAAGTTTTACCTCTTGTTCAAAGAGTTGAAAATCTTAAAACAGTGTTTTAAAATGAAAGAGATACTTGCATTACTTTGCTAGGTTTATTTTCATTTATTCTTTTGTAAAATGGGAATAATGTCTGCTATTTTGTAAGTTCACTAAGACTTTTCTAACTCATCCTTGTAAGAAGAAACCATCAAACAAGTTTTTATTTTAGCAAATGAATGACAGATGATTTTCAATGTTAGTTACTTGAGAAATCAAATATAAATTTAGAAATTTGAGTAAAATATTTTATAGTATCGTAAGAGTTACAGAATAGCTGTTTCTGCGTATTTGATTTGTGTCATTTACAGTATACATAATATAGATAACAAAAGCTTTAATATATTACATATACTTGAAAATTTTTATGGTAAAGCTAATGTTGCCCTAGCCATTTCTTATTTAGTAAAACCCAAACTTCAGTTATCTAGTAATGTGTTCCAGGTGGATAAGTCCAAGGTTTAACAAGCAGAAAGCAATAGGCAAGTTGTGCATTTACTAACTTCTATGCATTATTCTCTTTGCCTCGAGCTCCATTTCTTTTCTTGACAGAAGAATACAGGAAGGAAGCATGTTCAGCTGCAGCATATCAATAGAAAAAATCAATATATAGTGAAAAATGAGAAGTGCTTGAAATGTAGATAGTCAAGCAACAGTGCAGAGAAACAAATCTCTCTGCTTCCTAGGAGAGGGGGATGAGTGGAAAGGGTGACTGTTACCATAACAATAATTACTCTTACCAGATTCTGTGATATCTATTGTTAAATTTTCTTTTTTTAATCATATCTTTTTACTATTTCCAAACTGCATATGATACAAAAATTTATGCTCATTATTATGATAGTAATCTGATTTGAATAGTATGTGTAAATATGTAGAACTTTTGGCCACTTCTCCATAAGGTCGCAAGAGTTGGACACAGCTTAGTGACCCACCCAACCAACATAAAATAATACGATTACAACATAGCAAGTGCATTTGAAATAATGACATTGCCTATACATTATTGTAAAATTCATGTGCTTAGTCCAAGCATTTTTATTTATTAAAATAATCATTTTATATGCTTTAAGTAATCCTATATGACTAAATTAATACTGTATCTAAAATATTTTGTTGTATGATATGTGCAATGATATCAAATAGTAATTATTTGCTAATATCTGTTTGCTAATTTAGATGGTTTCTGCAGCTATTCTGATAAAGTGGCAAATCCAGTTAACTTTGCTAATTGGATACATTTAACACCAGTTTGAATGGCTATATGTTTGAGTATGGCTTTGTCATCACTGAGTTGGAAATTTATGTTATGAACTTTATAAGATTCCTCAATAATGGATCTAAATTGGCTTAACTCATTATCAGATGAATCTAAAGGGAATGAAATTACTAAAGCAAAGAGTTTAATTCTATTAATCCCTCTGCTTCCTGAATAACTAAATGTGCTCTGATGTCTCAATACATGCTTTAATGAGGGAACTTAGCTTTATTATTATTATTATTATTAGTGGGGGATCAGAAAACATTACATTTTAAATTTTTCAGCTAAACTTTGGACAGGATTTGTTTTTTTTTCACCAGAATGGTCAGCATTCCAACAATCAGGTTTCATGTTACAGATGGTATTTGGTATAATTAGACATTAAGAAATGGCAAGCAGAGTATTCTAGGAGAGTATTACACCTTTATGGTATAATATTATCAGGAATAAGACAAAGTCAAGAAACTAACAGCTGGAAACAGTAATAATCCCAGAAAAAATGAATTACATGGAACATCATGTTACTATTATAACTTTAAATTTATAATACCAAATTAAGAAGAAAGTCAAATCAGAGCCCTTTTTAAAAGTATTTGCATAAGCATGCCATCACTTATAGCCAGCCGGAACCTATTCATGCCACAAGCTTTGTATAATATAGTACCTTTTTTTCAACATCCCCACATAGCTAGCTAACTTGGTGTCTATTAAACTTCTGTCCCTGAAAGCCCAATTTATACACTTGATTAGTAATCAAATTCATAATTGGAAACAGAATGAGTTTCTTTTGTAAGTGCATGGTTTTTAATTCATAATATCTTAAACTAGTATGACATATTTTAAGAAGAGATACTTCAGTCCAAAATATTGAGAAAAATGTTATTACTATAGCATTTATAGTAATGCATTCGTAGATACTGGTAAAATTGCTGAAAAGTAATAGCTCAGTTGTTTTTTTTGTTTGTTTTTTTTTAATTTTGATCATTCATTTGTATACTTTATCTGGGAATCACAACTATCAACTTAACAAGCCAGATTCTCTTAACTCTTACAAGACAGGACAGTACCACATTTGTTCAGATGCCTTAACCAGGAAATAGTAATATGGTGCTTTTGAATCTCTCAGTTATTTCTATTCTCAATTCTTTTTTTTTTTAATTTGTTTATTTATTTATTTTTTGGAGGGTAATTACTTTACAATATTGTATTGGTTTTGCCATACATTGACAATAGTTCAGTTTTCAAAGTACAGCTGCTAGTGGTAGCTGTATGTACCATGTAGTGCCAGACATTTCAAGGAGGCAAAATTGCATTGGTGTCAGGGAGATACATCTTAATTATGCCTAATTCAGAAAATTGAAACATAAAGGAAGAAAAACAACTGAAGATGATAGAAATTTTACCTTGGTGTTCATTGATCTCCTATGCATGCCAGGCACTTAACTACACAGAAAAGACTAGAATTCTGCTTATCTGAATTTACATTCCAGAGCAGATTACAGAAAACCAAAGATAATGGTAAACTATTGACTAATGAAGAGTTATGAATTAAATACAATGAGGGAGAGACTGACTTCTTTTCTTAAAGGAGGTCATGGAAGTTCTCTCTGAGGACATGATGCATGAACTAAGGTGGAAAATATTAACAGAGGATCATTTGAAGGCTGGATAAAGAGAGATCTGGGCAAATAAATCAAGTACAAAATATCCTGATTTATCAGTGTTCATGAGATATTTGAGGCCCAGAAAGAAGGCCAGATTGACTGCCATCTGAACATAGGCAGATATGAAGTTGGAGAAACAGAAAGCAGAGAATGCCTTATGAACCACAGCAAGGAGTTTAAATTTTATTTTAAGTATAACATAGATTTAAGTAGGCAAATAATATGATCCAAGTAGTTTATATAGCCATTTTGGCTTGTTTTGTTGTTCATTGTTGTTATTCAGTTGCTAAATTGTGCGTGACTTGTTGCGACCCCATTGCCTGCAGCACTCCAGGCTTGCCTGTCCTTCACTATCTCCCAGAGTTTGCTCAAATTCATGTCTATTGAGTTGGTGTTGCCATCCAACCATCTCATCCTCTGACTTGCTTAGTGAGAGTGAATTACCAGAGGGAAAGCAGAAGTCAAGAAGCTGCTGTTGCAGAGCTTGGGAAACCCACGATGGCGTGTTGGCCAGTTGTAGTAGTGGTGGAAAGAAGTGGTGGCTTGTGTGGTATAGTTTGGTCTCCAGCAGAACGTTGTATCAGAGCAGATGTGAGAGTGCCAAGGAAAATAATATGAGAGTTACAAGGGTATGTGTGTGTGTTTTCTTTATCAACTAACTTGATGGTGGCAACTTTTATTGAGAAGGGAAGGCTAGAGGAAGCAGCTGTAGGTTTTAGAGTTCGAATTTGAACATGCCAAGAGTGAGATTCCTGTTTACAGATTCTGAGTAGACTGCTGGACATAGAAATATGGAGGTCAGGGAGAGTTTAAGGAGAAGAAAAAGTCTTGGAATTCATCATTCATCTTTTATCGGTGGCTCCATTTTATAGAATTAAAAACTAAACCTATGGTTGTATTTAACTGCTACACTCTACCTTCATGGCAGACTTGCTGAAAATTGAATGTAAACTTGGTTCTAGACATAACTAATGTAGAAAAGTTACAAAACATGTATGGTATCTCTCATGTCTGTACATTTCTCCTCAAACCAAAAGACCCTATATAAAACCTAGCAAAATATTCATTTATGAAAATCAATTGAAAGTGGAAAAAAATGGCTCAGACAAGGCTAAACAGCCTATAGTAAAAAGGGATAGTGTGAACTTTAAATTGAAATACTTAAGCTGCTGCTTTAATAAGCATATTTCTGAGTGAGAAGGAGGCAAGCAATTTTATCCATTACCAGAGACAAAAGACTAAACTTTTTTTTTTCCCCCAAGAGGACAAATTTCTGGCAAAGGAAGATTAACTTTAATAATCAAGCATAAAATAAGACAGGATCAGGCTCTTCTTATTTGGTAGTTAGTCAAATGTTGGACTCTGTTTTGAAGACTTTATTTTACTTTGGCTTTCAACTCTGTGGTTTGGTCTGGTTAGCTGTTCAAAACCCTATGTCCCATTTGGTATTTAGTCCAACTTTTGAGTAGATAACACAGTAAAAAATATTTAATGTTTTCCTCATAGAACAGTTTCAGCACACCATCACTAACTGTCTCTAATCCCTGACAATTTAAGTGTAATTGAACTTAATCTTCTGAGTAAAGTGTGATTACTTTTCATTTTATTTTAGTCCTGCTGAAATTCAAATTTTCATTTTAGAGCTTGTACAAGGATACTTTTCCCACAAGGCTCTAAGTGCTTGCTTCTTTCTGTTTGGTTGGGATGCCATGACATAAATACTCAGCTTATTTTTAAAAAGAAAGTTAAAAGCTGGTTGAGAGCTCTGTTTGGTTTCTCACAAGACAGCCTCACAGTGCTACAGAGTTTGAAGTCTTGGGATCTTATGGGGCCCGTGGCAAGGAACTTAGTCAGAAAGCCTTGATTCTAGATTATGTTCTCCTCTAACTAGCTTTGTGATGCTAGGCAAATCTCTTAAGTACCGTAAGTTCCAATTTTCATACCTAAAATGAGGCTGTGGACTACAATCAAGGGGTCAGAAAAAATTTTTCTGTAATGGGCCAGATTCAATAAGTGTTTTATGCTCTATGGGCTAAGATACAAAATCTAGGTTATTTAGGAGATACTAAGTCCATATGTAAATTAATTAGATGTGTATCAAGCAAGAGAGAAAATAAATTTCCAAAAATTTATGTTGAAAGAGTTAAAAACTTTATTCAATGAGGTTTAAATCTTATATAATTTTTACATGTCACAAAATATTGTCCTTTAGTTTTTTTCAACCATTTAAAAATGCAACAACAATTCTTAGCTCACAGGTGACATAAAAACAGGCAGCAGAACTGATCTGGCCTGTGGGAGGTGGTTTGCCATTCTCAGGACTAGATCGAATTCCTCTAGTAAAGCTCAAATAGAAGCTTTATTACAGATTCATTGAAATATACAAAAATGTTTTGCATTATACATATTATATAAAATTTTCCAAATTATATGGGATATGTATCTAAGTTTTTTTTCTTTCAATATATGGATATTTTATATTATGCCAGGGAATTTTATCATAATATAATTTTAAATGTGTACAAAATAGGCCAGGGGTAAAATAATGATTGAAGAGGTCTAACAATAAATTAGTCATGTTTGATAAGAATTATTGGAGTAATTTACAGCCTCATGTCTAGAATCAGACTGTATCAATTCTAATCCTAGCTCTGGCTAGCTGTGTGAACTTGACCAAGTTATTAATCTTATAGCTACTTGATTCTCTTATTTGTAAAATGCAAACAACAATGATAGCATCTACTTCATAGTAATGTTATTAGTATTAAATGTATCAGAGCACTTAAAATGCCTATACGAGGTTACTCCATTATGAACTTTCAGGAGGCTTTTAGCCATTAAGAGTGATTCTCTATTGCATAAATATTTTTACATAATCCTCAAAATATTTATATCTGGTAGGTCATTTTTTAAAATCGCTACTTTCCAAATAAAGAATCTGAAGATTAAAAAGCACTTTACCTAGGAGTACCTTGCTCAGAGGCAGAGTCAAAACGCAAAGCCAGATCAGAGGGACTTTAAAACTGATGCATTTTACCTGCACAACTGGGTACTTGATGGGAGATTATCAGTATTTATCTTCCCCAACTTTTTGTGACATATTTTGACATCAATTTTGTTGTTTTTCCAGGGATTACAGATATATAATGTTATCTTGTTATGTTTTCCCATTCCATTTTTATGTTGAAGTAAGCACATACTTTTTTAAAAAAATTTTAACACAATTAAATTTACCCCCATCTCCTAGCTTGTTCTACTATTGTACAGTAACTGATACTCTAAAATTTAATTTCTGTTCCCTTTGTGCTTCCACTTCATAAACTTCATTTAAATCTCTACATTGTGGCCATTTTTAACTAAGCCACAGAAGGAAAAGAAAAGAAAAACCTTCAAGCTAAATAGTACTAAAGTGACATGGTGGCTTAACACAATATGTGTTTGTTTTTTTTTCTGGCAAAAGGTGGGGTATTTAAAAAATCTAAGAGCAGCATGATAACAAATAAATGCATTTTTAATGCTAGCATTTCAATAGTGATATTTGGCAGGAAGACTTACTTTGTCACCTTTATGTGTAAATATGCTATGCTATGGAGCCAACTGACTTTTTTATTAATAAAGAAATCTGAGAGATTGCTTCTCTATCATTTAAGAAAATGAGAATGGAGAATTTTGCCATTTTGCTGCTCCCAAGGTGTCCAATAGAACTGGGAAGGGAATTCAGATTGGTGCTATTACAAAACAAATTCTCCACCACAATCAGTTATAGAACTGAACAGCTATTACATTTGGTTTTGAAGATTCTTTATTAGTTTGTATACCAAAGACCACAGTTCCTTTTGTTTGTCATCATACCTATCTATGAACACATCTATAATATAATGTTATTGCTGTTGTGAGGTTGCTAATAATCCACATTGTCATTTGGGAAGGCAATTCATTTTTCCTTCCAGTGCCAAAACTGAAGCCAGCTAAGATGTCAGAATACATTTGCTTAGGAAAGGAAACATGCTTTCCTCCCAGGGACTACTTCCAGTATAATCTGTGGTAACTCTCCTATTTATAGAACCATGTGCAATATTCCCACCATCTAATAAATATAAAAAACTACAGCCTCCAAAAATGATTTCTTGATTTTTAAAATTTGGAGAAATGCCACATTAAATAACCTAAGTCCTAGTCCTTATTACAGGACTTCACTGATTTCAAGAAAGGTTCTGAGTCCCCGTGAGAAATATGTGATATGCAATATTTCCCACACTTATTGACTTCAGAAGCCACTACCCTCTTGTCAGTCACAACACCCTTGTTTGTTTTTCCAAAACACTTATTTAAGACTTGGAGGGCAGAAGAGATAATTACTTGACATAACTTAATTTGGGAGGGGAAAAACAGAACAAAATAAGCTCAGGTCTTACAGAAAGCCAAACTCATAGTGTAGTGATCTAAAATAATAGGCTTAGAGCCAATTCTTTCTGAAAGAAAGTAGCAATTCAGAGAACTAATAATAATAAAAGAAAAAGAGAAGCCATTGCATTTATTTCCTATGGCTTTCAGGCATCTCTGAGTCTAATTGTGTGCCATTTACCATGAAGAGCTTGGCCTTTCTTCAATTTTGCCATCTGTTGAAACACAGGATAGATCACTACTTTATGACCTAGTGGTTCAAAATAGCTTGTGTCTCAATAAATATAGAACACTCAAAGGAACATTTCTCTGTTACTATGGCTCTGAACGATGCAGCCATTTAGCCCTAGTTTCATGGAAATAAGATTAATTGTTCACAGTAGAATTTATTTTAAAACAGTGTACCCTTCAAAAGTTACCCCAATCCCACTTGTCTTTAGTGACTTGTCATTTTCATATATGGAATACCCAAGCCTAACAAATAAAATTAATAATAGATTGATGGCCTAGGCTGATTAGTATGCAGTTTCTTAAATTTGTAATTGGGTGACTTTCTAACTGAAGTTTATAAGCAAGTGTATTTCCTCTAATTTGGTGTGTTAAAATACTGATTGATTTTCCATCTGAACTTATCAGTTAGGACCATACTTAATGAAACAAAAGGTCAATTTGTTTTAATTTGAGCTCCTTTGTTAATTCAGTAGGCAAATTCCACTTGACGAAAAAGTCACCTCCCACCTTCTATTGAAATAATCGATACCTATGTTCACTGTGATAAACAGATATTATTGAACATTTGAAAATCTTCACTCTTTAGATTTTATACATTGCAAGTTCTTCCTGAGTGAGGCTCATGTGTTCTGCAGGTTTTATCCTCCTTGCTTAATTGAAGAATGATATATAATAGTAATATGATGTTACTTGATTGAATGAATACTTATAAAAATACACAGCTTTATACTTTAAATATAGTTGCAAAATGGCAAGACAAAATTATTATTTTCATCATTTTGTCAGGACCCAAACTCTTTCCAAATCAATGTTATAAAAATAGCAAAGCATGATACTAGTAAACAAATATTTCCATTCCTAAGTCTATTATAAAAGTGATTATCTTTCAAAAAGGGTATAGGGATTTATCTTCCTGATTAACTAATCATAATATATTCAATTTATGAAGTTAGATATGTATTTATATGAAATTAGATTTACCTAAAAAGCAAACAAGTCTTAGTGCTGTATCTCAGAAAAGAAATATGACAAAAAAAATTTTTTTTAGAAAAACCTACTGGAGTCTTTTAGGAAAAATTATCCCTGCCTTGTGCATGTGCACATATACACATACACCCACCACTCCTCTCCCCCCCCCCCACACACTCATGGTTTAAGAATGAAGGTAATAATAGACCATAACCTCTGGGTCACTGATTCAGAAAGGATGGAATGGGAGAGCATAACACTGAAAATCAGTCTAGACTGAAAAACAGGGAAATACTATAACTTTTTTATTTTCTAATTTACAACTCTAGTAGAATAACTAGAAAGAAAATGATGTATTTGCCTAGTTTATTGAATAAGTAAAGCAGAGCTTTGTTATAGATTTACGAAAGTCACTTGTTACTTTTAGAATTAGTTTAAATGTTTTGCTCATGTGAAATTTGCCAAATGGGTAACACACAGTCTGAAATAAGGATCAATATTTAATAAGACTTGAGTTTCCTAGGTGGTTTTGAAATTTAATCATTCTTTAAAAATATTTATAAAGGGTTGTTAGTTTCTATTAAGCTCAAGCATATCTTGTCCCAAATTGCTTTAAGCCAAAGAGAATGTTATATGACATTGATTTTTTCTTCATAATATTTTATAATTCTTATAATCTTTTTGTCTTATAAAAGCAATAGTCATTCATTAAGCAATAATTACTTTTCATTTTTTTAAGAAGTTACAAGTTTTATTGTTAAAAAAGCCTTCATTTCATTCATTTTTTTAGGAAATTTTAAGGACATTTACTGTCTTGGTAATTAACCAGCTTGGTAACTTTGAAATTCACTGCCTAATTTTGGGGTTAAAAAAAAAAAAAACACTTATACCTCTAAAGATTAGGAAAGAAATACCTATATTATAAACTTTAATAACACTATACTGAAATTTTAAGTTCCTATTGATTCTACGAGGGATCCTGCTGTATCTGTTTTTATTAGGGGTTTTACAACATTTGATGGATTCACTGCAGCAACTAAAATTAATTTGTGGTGTATTTTTTATAATCATTGTACAGAAATTTTTGGACAGAAAAAAGTAAATTCTGTGATTCTTAGTTTTCTTAAAAATTCAGGCAGATGCATGATACGCATATATACTTTTTTTTTGTTAAATTATTTAATTCATGTTTAGAAACATCAAAAATTTATTGCTTTACTGAAAGAGAGCTCCCACCTGATCCATGAATGTTTGGGGAAAAATGAAAAAGAATTCAAGTTTAAGGGAGAAATACACCATACTAGTTGCTCCTGACTGCTCTGCACAAGAGGTGAAGAAATAATCCAAAGTGTGCTGTAGGGATAAAAGGAGTCAAGAGTAACCAAATATTTGCCCTCTATTGTCTCTATGTTGTAAACACAGCTTGCATTTTTCCACTCCTTTGATGAAATGTAGTTAACACCATTTGAGATAAAATTAAATGTCATTTTGACTCTGGCTGTGTATCATGAGGCCTGCTGCAGAGATAATTTCTCATTTTCCATATGTATGTAATGGGGGCATAGCAAAAATGGCAGGAAAACCTAATCATCTGGGCCTTTTGAATTAAGGAATTCTTGAGACTCTTATCCTACTGATTATGAAGAAAGAAATGAACCTGTGTTTTTTAGATGCAAAAAGACATTTTGTAAACTGGGCTGTTTGATTCTATGCGACTATAGATGATTACGAATCACACTATTTCAGCAGCCTAGTATTATATCTTAACTACTTTTACCATTAGAGTTTTTCTGCATTAACAAAAGTGCAACTCATGGACAAAGGTTATTTGTTCTTTGGATTTAATGTAGGTAGTAAAATGTATGTTTGAGCTGTGCTTCACTTATATTTAGGATAATTTTGTTTTGGATTATAGTTTTGAGTAATGAATTTTCTTGAAGAATATATCATTTTTGCTCATTATCTATTATTTGTAATTAACCTGAGCCTTAGAAGATTTTTTCCAAATATGAGTCTACATATTGCACTGAGTAATTTTATAATTAATTACAATTCTTCTTTTAAGTCAATGCTAAAATTAAACTCTATAAATTTGTGTGGACAGGTAAACAGGTTCAATATGTCTATCCTTCATCTCATCTTGAAAACCAGCCCGTAAAATGAAAAAGAATATTGTTTAAGGAGACATAGTGCCAAATTGAAGATAGTTATTATGGCACTCTAAAAATGTGCCCAGGGTTAAAATTTATCACCCTGAGACATTAGTCAGGAAACCTGCACAGTTAATGGGAACCCTCAGTTTGACTAATTGTTGGCATTAAGAAGGAAATTTCAAGGTCTATTAAGAAAGAAAATGAAAACCCAAGTGCATATGTGGTTTTGGGCATATAGTGGAGTCTGGCAAGGACATGAAGAAAAAGTGATGAATAAAAATTATAGGAAAAGTTACAAAGAGGCTCTATGAAAGTCAAGTGCTGTAAGAGGAACAGGAAATAGCCAGTGAAGATCCAGATAGCAGCTTGATCTAGATTTTTTCTCTGAATGGCATTATATATAATAACTGTGGAACTCAAGTTGGTCATCGGGGAACAAATATGACTGGTAGATTTTTTAAAATTAGCTGCATATCAAGCACAGAAAAACTGAGCATCTTCCACCTGAGCAGAAAATATTTTTAATAAAATCTATTTAATTGTTTTATTTCATTAAAGGTATTTCTGTACCTTAAAGGTATTATAAGTACTTATTTAGATATAATTTTAAAATATTCTATAATATTCACAAACATTTGGGTTAAAAACTGAAATGAACATTTTTCTATGTGATTTTAGTAAATTAGATTAATGAAAAGAATGTCTAGAGTGAAGTATCTGAAATTAGGAATGTAAAAATAGCCATTTCCCTTTTATTAGTTAATTAAAATTTTTGTCAATTCAGAACATGTTTCATTACTAAGCTGAAAACTTACTAGTTTTACATTTGGTATCCCAAAACAAAACATACATGTTATTTTTTAATATAGCGTGTATGGTCAGCCAATAGAATTATTGTGTGGCCAATATGTATTAGGGTGCCGTACTGACATTCACAGATATTAAGAGATATTTAGTTCCAATTATTGGAGAAGGCAATGGCAACCCACTCCAGTACTCTTGCCTGGAAAATCGCATGGGCGGAGGAGCCTGGTAGGCTGCAGTCCACGGGGTTTCGAAGAGTCAGACGCGACTGAGCGACTTCACTTTCATGCATTTTCACTTTCATGCATTGGAGAAGGAAATGGCAACCCACCCCAGTGTTCTTGCCTGGAGAATCCCAGGGACGGGGGAGCCTGGTGGGCTGCCGTCTATGGGGTCACACAGAGTTGGACTCAACTGAAGTGACTTAGCAGTAGCAGCAGCAGCAGTTCCAATTATAAGTAAATACATACTTCTAAGTTGCTTCAGTCGTGTCCAACTTACAGCTTTATCTACTTTATCTGCGTTTTATTAAATTGGCCTCATGACCTGCAAGAATCTCTGCTTTTCCTGAGTGCAGACACAAGACACTTGTGTTAACAAGCATTTATTGAGTAAAAGGCAGCCTGCTAGGTGTCGGGTGCAATATGATAAATAAGACAGCCCACACTCTCAAGGAGCTCATGTTTTAAAGACATTTCCTGTCAAAATGTGGGTGAAAACCACCAGATGTGCCTCTTTCAAGTTCAGATTCTTAGGCACTGTCTTAAACTTACTGATTCATAATCTTTCTGGTAACCCTTGATTCAAAAATAACACCCTACATATTTTAAGTCTCTTTATTTAAAATATTGTTGAGTAGTAGATTCTTTAGCAGAAATTTATTTTTAAAACAATGTAGTAATAGATACACATAGGAAATTGCAAGAGGGAAGAGGAACCTGCAACCAATCTAAAGGGCTGGAAAGACCTCTTGTAAGAAGGAACATCTCAGGTTGACCATCACAGGAAGCACCCAGAGTATGTGTGCTGTTTGGAATAGGGAGAGTTATTGGATCTTTCTAGGCAGCAGCTAATTCATAAACCAAGGTAGTAAAGTTAGAAAGAGACTGGCGTCAATAGGGAAATACAAGGAGTTTGTTTAGGAGGAGAAAGAAGTACACACACACAAAAGGGTTATCAAAATAATTAGGCACCAAGTCATCAGGAACTTTAAATGTTAGTTTAAGAAAATTTGATTTTTATCCTGTCTTAGTTTTGATGTTGTTGTTTGGTCCCTTAAGTCGTGTCTGATTCTTTGTGACCCCATGGACTGCAGCATCCCAGGCTGCTTTGTCCTCCACTACCTCCCGAAGTTTGCTCAAATTCATGACCATCGAATCGGTGATGCTATCTAACCATCTCATCCTCTGCCACCCTTTGCCTTCAATCTTTCCCAACATCAGAGTCTTTGCCAATGAGTCGCCTCTTTGTGTTAGATGACCAAAGTATTGTAGCTTCAGCAACACTCATTGCAATGAATATTAAGGGTTGATTTCCTTTGGAATTGACATTCCAAGGCAAATAACATGAACTATTAAAAAAATCCAGTATAGAGAGGAAGATACTGAAAAAAAATTTTAAATGAAGCCTGTTCTGTTCTAGTCAGTTGTTGCCATGGGGAAGCATGGCAGAGAACTGCCAGATTGTCCAGTCTTTCAAAAATAGCCAGAAATCTGGTGTATTCATTAGAATTAGGTTCAGCTGCTAATAACAGGATATCCTAAAATAAGAATGAAATTATTTATTACTCATAGATAGGTCTGGGAAAATGCAGTCCTAGGTTGGAATGTCATCTCTGTTCTACCAAAACTACAGGGAACCAGATTCCATCTTAGTCACTCCCCCACCATTCCTGGGCTGTGACCCTTCTTCTTCTGGTTCTGCATGTGCAGGCAGCAGAGGAAATGGCCAATTTAACGGGAAGAGAACAAAATCATTTAGGAAGTTCTGGAAACTGCCATAGGATTCTACTCCATGTCTACATGCAAGGAAATGGATATGGAATGGATTTTTTTTTTTTTATTCTGAGCTACCATGATAACTTCTTGTTATTATGGAGAAAATCTATTATCACTGTGTTTGATCAATACTAATAGTACTGGAAAACAAAAATATCTGAGTTGTGCATGACCTCTAAGCTCCCAGTTAATTTATGGGAATCTTTGGTTTATGGGATTCTTTGGATATTATCAAGTAGCATAATGAGCTGTTCAATATGTAGAGAAGGGATATATTCATAAGCTACTTTCATGATCAAATTTTCTGGACTTGATGACTAGATTAATGGGTAAAAAAGTGAGAGGGAATTCAAGAATTACTCCCAGGGTTTTGGTTTGATTTATTTGACTAAGATACCACTAACTTGGACAAAAAGTACCAAAAAATCATTCATTCTTGGGAAAAGATGAATCCATTTTTGCACATGCTAACTAAGAACTCTACATTGCCATACTGCATGCATTTTGATATTAAGACCAAAGGTAGGGGAGGAGTTTGAGTAATAGATTTAGGACTTACAGGATATGGTAAATGAAAATGTCATTATAGAAGAAGTTATCAGGATAACATGGAAACAAATATAGATTGCAAAGGGCTGTCATAATAGTACTGAATACTAGCAAAAAAAAAAAAAAAAAGGTTATTCAAGAGCTCATCAAAGAGATGTAAGGTCAGGATCATCATGAATGTAAATATGTGAGAACTGAAGAAACTTTGAATGTTTGAACATAGTTTGAATATAGTTCAGCAGATGTGCTATAGGTAGTGTCCACATAATTTTTTAATTAACAGGATGCTAAGTTCAGTGAAAGGGAGATTTCTTGGGGAGGAAAATGAATGCCAGTGTGTTGATGAATGAATCTGGAGGTGTCAAGGTGGATACAAGTGATTATTATTAAATATTAAAATTTTGTTAAAATCCAGTTAAAAGATATTGGAAGCAGCCAGGGGTTAAAATAAGATCAAGGGAAAATTATTTGCTTAGAATGGGATGCATATGAGCATACTGATTAGATTAGAAAAAGAGACAATACAGAGACTTTTCAAGGTGTCTATGTTGGATGATATCTAAATTGGATGATATCTAAATTGGATGATATGAGTAATCGACCAGAGTTTGAGGACGAAGGCGTTTAAGGCATCAGGTCATAGATTCTTTATTAAAGGATGAGAAAATATGGCAATGTGGCTTCACATAAGCTTAATTTTGAGGATAAGAAATTGTGAAAGACTATTCCTCACCAATACAGTGCTATTGATTAGGTGAACAAAAGTGGAAAGTGCATATGGAAAGAATTCACGGATCGGAGGCTCCAGCTGGGTTAGGAAATACTGATTTTGTAATACTGCCATTTAGTAGAGGAATGCCTGTGTGTGTGTGTGCGTGTGTTTTCATCCATGTTTAGGTAATTGAATAAAAAGACACACATGCTACTGACCCAAATATGCATTTGCTCGACATATTCTGTGGAAGCATAATGATGCAAATACTTTAAATGAACTCCATAGAAAATTATTCAATGGGGAAACAACTAAGTCCAAATTAGAAAAAGATGAATAGTTCTAATAGACAGGAGCAATTTGAAAGGATGAGGGCAATGACAGTCTCTGAGAATTTGAAGAGCAGATTTGGCAGAAATAAGTTTTGGGAAGAAATGAAGTCTATGGTCAAAATGAAGGATGCTAAGACTAAGATTTCTGAGTTGGAATACACCCTGGTAACAGAAGTGACTGGCTGAATTGAAACAAAGGCCAAAGTCTTAGGTATTATATTCTCCAAGAATTTCAAAAGCTATTAGTTGTTGTCGGGGACATATCATTACTTTATAGAAACAGTATGCATATTACAAAGATCAGGTTCAGATTTTGACACACAGGTCTAGGAGTTAAAATGAATCTTCTGTTTTTGTCAATTATTTGATTTCTAACTATCAAAGGATCATCTAACTTTCCTCTGTTTTAAATACTATAATGGTAAAATGGAAACAACAAAGATAATTTACCTTCTATAGTAAGTAGTGAAAAAATTGTTTGTTTGTTTTAACAGGAATCAGCTGTGGCATTTCGTAGAGACCATTGTAACCAGAAAGATAAATTGTCTCATTGTAGTTTACTGAATAAACTGCCTTCTGCAGTCACTCTCTTGCATGGCTAGTGTGCAGACACCCAAGGAGTAGTTGTAGATGTTCCCATTGATTTCACTTAGAGGTCTCAGTGATCTTTCTAAAGTTCCTTACGCACTGGAGACCATTTAATCTGGAGAACATTTAATTACAAATAGGACATCACCATAGTCCCTCACGGAGAAGACAATGGCACCCCACTCCAGTACTCTTGCCTGGAAAATCCCATGGACAGAGGGGCCTGGTGGGCCGCAGTCCATGGGATCGTAAAGAGTCGGACACGACTGAGTGACTTCACTTTCACTTTTCACTTTCATGCCTTGGAGAAGGAAATGGCAACCCACTCCAGTGTTCTTGCCTGGGGAATCCCAGGGATGGGGGAGCCTGGTGGGCTGCCTCTATGGGGTTGCACAGAGTCGGACATGACTGAAGCGACTTAGCAGCAGCAGCATAGTCCCTCCACCACAGTTGAGCAAAGTGGGAAACATAAGATTTTTTTATTTTTAAGGAAGAAGTTCTTCAAACAGTAAAAGAAAATAAGTAAACTGCCAGTGTTTCTCAAAATAGTTCTCAAGAGATTTAGTGTGTAGTGTGTTGCTTGTATATGTAGACACCTGTGTTCACTTCAAGACAAAGACAAATTTTTTACACTTCCAAGAGAAATGAATATCATAAAAGCAGAATTCATTACCATATGTAAAATAGATGACCAATGCAAGTTCCAAGCATGAAGCAGGGCACGGAGAGCCAGTGCTCTGGGACAACCCAGAGGGATAGTGTGGGGAGGGATGTGGGAGGGGGTTTCAGGATGGGAGAGACACATGTATACCTGTGGCAATTCATGTTGATGTATGGCCAAATCCATCACAGTATTATAAAATAATTACCATTAAAATTAAAACAATTTAATTGAAACATTAAAAATTAATTATTTTTTAAATAATTTAAATATTTTAAAAAATAAATTATTTTTTAAAAAAGTAGAATTCAGGAATCTCCCTAAATGAAATCATTTGAATGGAAGTAAAGTTCTTATCACTAAAGGAGTAATAAAATTTTCTCATTTAATAACCAGCAGTAGGGATTTATTTCTGTCATGAGTTAGTTTTGATGAAGGTCTAAAAGACTAAAGATAGGATTCATGTTAGGGATTTTAGGTCATGAGGTGAGTTAGAAAGAAAAACAAACAACACCACTAAGAAGGCCACGATTAGAAGATATTTTGGAACCAATCATACACAGGAATAATAGTCATAATTTTATAGCCAAATGTTTTGTAAACATCTCAATGAGCAGACTATGTACAGCTATACCTTTTACAGGCTTTTAGATTTTTCTAAGAAAATATTTTGAACTATAAAAAATATAACAAGAAAAGTTTGTTTTCAGGTTTCTCCTCAATAACAATTATTTGTATAAAGTAAATTGGGTTTTTCTTTGAGTTGCTCAGCATTTTGTGCTATGGGTTGTGCTTTGTAGGCCAAAATTTATACCAAGTGGAAATTTGCCTAATAATCATTCTATTGTTTTGCAGGATTCCATTATAATCATAGATTTGGAAGATACCTTAGATCAATTTAAGCCATTTTCCGCATCTTTAAATTTTTAAAAGAGAGACTGTTTGTAAACCAGCCAAAACATTTGATTCATTCATGTCTTCCAGTTTGAAATTCTTATTCAAATCTCTTTCTCTGACATAGTTGAGAAAGTAATAGGTGTAGAAGAAAAAATGAGGGAAAATATTTACTCTTTGTTTTCCAAATTGTTATGTACATTAAGGCAATTCATTGGTTTAACTAAAAATATTTTAGTTACGAATATTTTATTTTAGAATAAAACATTTTAAAATATTTTAGAATATGAATTTCATGTGTGGCTAATAAGGTTGTGACAGGACATTTTGATAGAAGAAAAATAGAAGACTTTAGTTATGTTTAGTTGGCATTGAAACTGTAAGGTGTATGGAGGCACAATTACTCTTCTCATTGGCAGGTGGGAAAAAGGGTAGGTGTCTGGATTTGGGTGAATAGGGTTGCCCTGGCAGATGGTCATGATTTACACTGCTTTTATTCCTATGGTTTACAGACAGTATTCTCACCCTTTGTTTCATATTCTGCTAAACACAGGAGTCAGTGTTTGTGGTTTATAACTAGAGAAAATGCATTCTTATCATGTGGCTGGTAAAAAGGTGAGGGGTAAAGAAAATCCCAATCTTCCTGAAGTGACAAAAATGTGCTTCTGAAATATTACAATTCCTATTTGATTGTTGTGATAATTGTTTAATTGACATACTTCAAATGGGTCAATTATGTTAAGGTATTTTTTGGTAGCAGGGAAAATATTAATAATAAGATGCAAAGAATTATAAATATTGATCAGTGACTATAGGATTACTAGTACAGACTTGGACATATGGTTGTTGTTTTGCTATTTTAGTCACTAAGTAGTGTCCGACTCTTTATGACCCCGTGGATTGTAGACCGCCAGGCCCCCCTGTCCTTGAGATTTCCCAGGCAAGAACACTGGAGTGGGTTGCCATTTCCTCCTCCAGGGGATCTTTCCAACCCAAGGATCAAACCAGCATCTCCTGCATTGGCAGGCGGATTTTTTACCACTTAGCCACCAGAGAAGCAAGACTTGAACTTAGGTCATATTAAAATCTTTTACGGAGATCTGTGAGTTGGACCTAAATTACAACCATTTATAAACTTTATTGATTCTTTGCAAAAATGTACCCTGTGTACTAAACAATGTGAATTTACAATCTTGAAACAGTGTCTAAGTTAAGTGGTTTTATTCATTTATTTATTTAATAGAAACTTTTGAGAATGAGAAGTAACATGACAATTTTAACATTGTGATAACTACATGACAGTTTTATTTTCTCTATCATTGATAGCATATAATTTTTATCATCAAGTAAACTTGATAGATTGAATCTAGCAACAAAAGTTTTATATAATTTATAAGTATATTTTTCTCAGGTAAACCTATTAACTTTTTTTTAAATCTGTAATGGGGCTGGAGGTTTTTTCTTATTGGAGAATGTAGAGATGGTGGTATTGTGACTTCTGTTTAAGTGATATTAAATGGAATGTTTTTGGTGTTTCATTCATTCATCAAGTATTACTGATAGTCTAAGATGTGACTAGTATGGAATATATTTGTGTGTACATTATAAATGGAATTATCTGCTTGGAAATATAAGATAATCAGCATAATCTCTGATTCAAAGCTAACAGAATGGGAAAAGATGAACAATGTCTTTGACAGTGGATAAGAAAAGGCTCCAAGAGTCATTCCATACCTGGGGAAACAGTTAAGCAGTAATCAGTTTCCAGTTGTCTTCAAGAACTACTTTGGGTCCAACATGCTACATTTTCCTTTATTTGATGGAGAATAATGTATTTCAAGCTCCCTTGATGTTTCCCAGGAAATATACCTTTTAAAACAATGCAAATATTTATATATTTCAGGGATAAGTATGTTATTTGCAAAAATAGCAGATGTATGAATATCTTGAGATGTTTGTGAGTCCAGATTTTACTCTGAAGACAGCAACGTAGCTTTCCCTACAAGCCTTCCCAAGTAAAATGAGACCAAAGTCACATATTTGTTCCAAGTTAGCAATCTATTTTGTGGACAGGAAGGTATAGCATTGTTGCTTAAGGATGCTCTTCCTGAATGAATGTTAACAAAATTTCCTTCTTTAAACACCAATGTGTGTCTCTTCCTGTTTCTCCACAGTCTTTCACACAACAGGGAAATTGGTTCACACAATCAGCAGTAATTAGCTTTACCCATGGTTTTTCTCATCATAGGTTATTTTCCAGTGTTCTAGAATAAAGTTGTATTTGTCCTTTGTAAGTTATCTCATTAAATTTATTAGTGCTCCTATAGTAACAAAATTGAGAAGGCAATGGCACTCCACTCCAGTACTCTTGCCTGGAAAATCCCATGGACGGAGGAGCCTGGTGTGCTGCAGTCCATGGGGTCGCTAAGAGTTGGACACGACTGAGCCACTTCACTTTCACTTTTCACTTCCATGCATTGGAGAAGGAAATGGCAACCCACTCCAGTGTTCTTGCCTGGAAAATCCCAGGGACTGGGGAGCCTGTTGGGCTGACATCTATGGGGTTGCACAGAGTTAGACACAACTGACGTGACTTAGCAGCAGCAGTAACAAAATAGAATCAAATAAGTTTTCAGTGGGTGCTGTGACTAATTTTAAGGCTAGTGACATTTTTGACACTTCTCAATGACACATATCATGTGATGACAAAATGTTTTGGCTAGTAAATGTGAATATAATACAACTTACAAGTTATTTTTGCTTTTACAATACATATTTCTATTTCCCCTAAATCTGTCAAGCAGAAAATTCAGACACTTCGTTTTAATTTATTTGTTAATAAGGTTAAATTAGCACATGCTTTCTTTCTGCTGCTACGTCACTTCAGTCGTGTCCGACTCTGTGCGACCCCATAGACAGCAGCCCACCAGGCTCCCCCGTCCCTGGGATTCTCCAGGCAAGAACACTGGAGTGGGTTGCCATTTCCTTCTCCAATGCATGAAAGGGAGAAGTGAAAGTGAAGTCGCTCAGTCGTGTCCGACTCCTAGTGACCCCATGGACTGCAGCCCACCAGGCTCCTCCGTCCATGAGATTTTCCAGGCAAGAGTACATGCTTTCTTAGGAGTCAACTAATCACAAATTTACATTTAAAACTAGAATGACATATGTAGTAACAGTTTGTCATAGTCAAAAAAACTGAATGCCTGGGTAAGGTTGCTGCAGACTGAGAAGTGATGCAGTAACAGAGTTCATATTTTGTAAAATAGCCTGACCTACTTTCACTTTTCTTAGAATATGTTAGGTAGAGAGACAGAAGCATTCTGCCATCCAGAGAATTTAACACCAATGTTGGAAACCTTTAGACACATCCCTGTCTGGGAAAAAAAAAAATACATTGCTGATTCTGTGCTTTATGAAATTTTGTCTCTTTATCTCAGACATACATGAACAAATGTTGTAAATGCCAAATACAGTGTTAGTTATTTTCTAAATAGATTAACATGTGAACAAATGATCGTATGCCAAAGGGAATTGTGAGACTGCTAAAGAAAAACTAGAAACCAAAATGGTTATTCTAAATATCAATATGCCTTATAAAATACTATCACAGACATGTGCATATATATCATAATAGGTGGTTCTGTTCTCAGAGGCATCTTCCAATTGTTAGAGTCTAACTGCTGTTTGCTACACCCAACTAGAAAATAAATACTGTATCCAACAATCTCTTATAATGACAACTGTGTTAGCAGTTGAAACTGATTTAAAACATACAAGTTCAGACAATACAGATTTCTGTAATGATAATACATATTTCAACCTAAGGTTTACATGTAGAATATTGTTAATGCTATTTTTAAAGCATTCTTACAGATTTTACTTTATTTTTGAGAAATAAGAAAAAACATATAAATACATATTCTGGAAATATCACTGTTGTAGATAACTGATTTTTTTGTTGTTGTTGTTTTTGAGCATTGACTGCTACATATTTCTATATATTTATTTTAATTTTAAAAAATATCTAAGCACTTCTTCTTGTGGCCTAGTTACCAAAATGTTCTAAAAGAGAAGAGGTTAATTTTATTAGTGTGTATTGGTGTTTGTGAGGATATATTTAGATTTGTTTTAAGTTTAGATTGCTGCTGCTGCTGCTGCTAAGTCGTTTCAGTCGTGTCCAACTCTATGCGACCCCATAGACGGCAGCCCACCAGACTCCTCCATCCCTGGGATTCTCCAGGCGAGAACACTGGAGTGGGTTGCCATTTCCTTCTCCAATGCATGAAAGTGAAAAGTGAAAGGTTGAATGAGGTCAAATTATTTTTGTGTGATTTTAGAAAGAAACTATATAAAATGAATTTAGATTTTATGATTTTGTGAACTGATTAGCATTTCATAATATTACAACTCTAAGTATTTAATTTTAATTGCCTTACATTAAAAATAAAACATGTTTAGAGAAATAAATATATTTATAGTTTCAAATATAGGGACAAAAAACGAATGAATTTTCATACTTCAGTAAGATATTACTATTTGTTTCAGTACCACTGGTAAGGAGGAACATACACATACATCAGGTAAGATCAGATCAGATCAGCTAAGTCACTCAGTTGTGTCCGACTCTTTGCAACCCCATGAATCGCAGCACGCCAGGCCTCCCTGTCCATCACCAACTCCTGGAGTTCACTCAGACTCACGTCCATCGAGTCAGTGATGCCATCCAGCCATCTCATCCTCTGTCGTCCCCTTCTCCTCTTGCCCCCAATCCCTCCCAGCATCAGAGTCTTTTTCAGTGAGTCAACTCTTCGCATGAGGTGGCCAAAGTACTGGAGTTTCAGCTTTAGCATCATTCCTTCCAAAGAAATCCCAGGGCTGATCTCCTTCAGAATGGACTGGTTGAATCTAAAATTCAATTGTATGGAATTCAGGATCTTTGTAATTTACTATGGACAGTAGAGGTATTCAACTGAATATACAATTCAGTAAATTAGTCTTGAATACGTATCAGGGCAAACTCCAGCTTGTAAAGTCTTAGATCACTGTTGCTGCTAAATCGCTCAGTCGTGTCCAACTCTGTGCGACCCCATAGATGGCAGCCTACCAGGCTCCCCCATCCCTGGGATTCTCCAGGCAAGAACACTGGAGTAGGTTGCCATTTCCTTCTCCAATGCATGAAAGTGAAAAGATGGTAACAATAACCCTGTATATGTTATACATCAGCAAAAGAGACACTGATGTATAGAACAGTCTTTTGGACTCTGTAGGAGAGGGTGAGGGTGGGATGATTTGGGAGAATGGCATTGAAATATGTATAATATCATGTATGAAATGAGTCGCCAGTCCAGGTTCGATGCACGATAGTGGATGCTTGGGGATGGTGCACTGGGATGACCCAGAGGGATGGTATGGGGAGGGAGGAGGGAGGAAGGTTCAGGATGGGGAACACGTGTATACCTGTGGCGAATTCATGTTGATATATGGCAAAACCAATATAATATTGTAAAGTTAAAAAATAAAATAAAATATATTAAATTTTTTTTTTTTTTTAAGTGAAAGTGAAGTAGCTCAGTCGACTCCTAGCGACCCCATGGACTTCAGCGAATCAGGTTCCTCTGTCTATGGGATTTGCCAGGCAAGAGTACTGGAGTCCTACCTTCTTACTGACTTAAATTTTCCCATTATTTTTACTTAACTATCACTATTTCAGTCTTTACCTTCTTCTTCCAAATTATCACAAATTTTCAGAAATATAAAATAAAACAGCTTTTCCTTCTAGAACCGTTTGTTATCTGCTCATGATGAATAAAGAATGAAGTGGCGTTTATTGGAGGGGTGGTTATACACAGTCTAGGCTTTCGCAATATAAGACGATCTTTTTTTTAAATTTTTATTGGAGTACAGTTGATTTACAGCATTGTGTTAGTTTCTGCTGTGCAGCAAAGTAAATTAATTATGTGTATACATACATCCAACTCTTTTTTAGATTCTTTTCCTCTATAGGCCATTAGAGAGTATTAACTAGATGTCCTGTGCTAAGCAGTAGGTCCTTATTAGTTTACTATTTTGTATATAGAATGTGAGAGTTGGACTGTGAAGAAGGCTGAGCACCGAAGAATTGATGCTTTTGAACTGTGGTGTTGGAGAAGACTCTTGAGAGTCCCTTGGACTGCAAGGAGATCCAACCAGTCCACTCTGAAGGAGATCAGCCCTGGGATTTCTTTGGAAGGAATGATGCTAAAGCTGAAGCTCCAGTACTTTGGCCACCTCATGCAAAGAGTTGACTCATTGGAAAAGACTCTGATGCTGGGAGGGATTGGGGGCAAGAGGAGAAGGGGACGACAGAGGATGAGATGGCTGGATGGCATCACTGACTCGATGGACGTGAGTCTGAGTGAACTCCAGGAGTTGGTGATGGACAGGGAGGCCTGGCGTGCTGTGATTCATGGGGTCGCAAAGAGTCGGACACGACTGAGCGACTGATCTGATCTGATCTGATCTAATCTGATATAGCATTGTGTATATGTAAATCCCAATCTCCCAGTTTATTGCTCCCCTCTAAGAGTTGATCCTTAAAGACTGTTTTGAAGCAGATAATATCATTTAGAGAAGGTACTGATTGCAGAGCATAGAAATATAATTACTAGAGTAATACTGAAAGCAAGTAGAGTAAGAGGGGTCATGAGGCAGGCTTCCCTGGCAGTAGATGGCATCCCTAGTCACAGTGCTTGTGCATATACCTGGGATCTAAGCAAACCAGAAAGGAAGTGAAGGATTAAAATGCATCATATGCTTTGATTGGATTTTAAGATGTGATCTTCTTACTGTTTTTATAAGAATAGTACATGATGAAATCAAAATTTGTGAAAATGTGTTCTTCACTAATAAAAACATGCATATTTCCAGGTAAGAAGATTAAATTCATAGGCCTGCCCTAGAAGTGGCAGTTCAGTATTTTACCACTGTAGTTCAGGATATGTTTTTGACCTTCTACTTATTATATCAATAGCCAAGGTACATCCTTTTTTAGTGTTTGGACCAAGTGATTCTCAATTTAATATGTACTCTACTTTTGAATCACTAATTCATTAAATGGAAAGTTTTCTTTTGAGATCAGCAACACATGCCCGTGTTCCTGGTTTGTCCTGGACTGAGGAATTTCCAGGGATGTGGAACAAACTGGAATGAATTTCTCTCTAAAGCACATACAATACACATTCTTTAAAAACCACTGATACTAGAATTGATTTTGGAACATGAATGGCTTCTTTACATTTGCTTGACATTGTGAAGAACACAAATATTCAAGAAGAATACTATTTTTTTCATTTAATTTACTAAAATGTTAATGAATACTTTTTTCTTTAATCTTCGAGGTGACCTCTCTACCCAGACCTGTCTACTCATCTGAATACTCACCCCTACGTCTCACTTAGGTTAAGTACCTTTATTCTAAAATAGCCTCTTTAATTCCCATCTCTTCCTTAAACGGACCTAGTAGTACGGTGGCCATATTTTCCTACACCAAAGCCATAACACATGGTTTAACTCAAGTTGGTACACTTCTGCATTATATTTGAGATCTGAAATGTCTCAAATAAATCTGGATATATGGCTGTGCAACTAAAAAAATGCAGTCTTAAGACTTGAAGTTATCAAACAAAAATTTGAGTAAAATTAATTGATTTCATAAAGAATATATGCAGTTCACTGTCTTGGGTAGTAAATGTTCTGTGCATATTTCTTCTAACACCCAGGGTAAATATGATGTCACACATTATTTAAAGTATTTCCTGAGTTTCCTGTATTCATTCAGTTAATAAAGTTTCGTCACCCTTATCCCATGCTTCCCATAAATAATATAGTAATTCAACACACATCCTCTTACAGATAGACTTTTTCTTTTTTTTACTGAATCCCAGTCATAGGGTTTAGTAAGAAATGGCAATAAATACACTAGTTCATAAGTTTATTGAAGCTATAGCTTTCTAAGGTCCTACACTTGTGATATAAAGGAGTGATTTGTTAGTAACAAGCTTTTACATTTATAGACCATATTTCCTTAGCCACTTCTTGGAACTGAATAATTCTAACTTAATTGTCCTCTTTAAATCAGATTTACTATAGTTATTTCCTTTGCAGCATTTCAAGAATAACCATATTATTCTCCAAGGAAGTATCTAATGGAGTATTTTGGCTTAGATCTTTCCTTGAGGTCCCACTTGAAGAGATCATCTGAGAAAATATTAGTCCCTTTTCAAATGTCTTTATCATAGCATTTTGTCCCACACTAAGGGAAGGATGGAGCACAGAGCTTGAAGGGAGTCATACCAGATTGTTAAGATTTCATTTTTATATAGCCAATTTTACAAGTGGTTGATGTACATTCAATTTGTAGATACGAAATAAAGATTTTTTTTTTTTTTCTTACCCAGTGACAGAGTAACTGGCTACTAAGAAATATATGGAATGAGGCTTACTATCTCTTAAAGTCTCCCAGACTTTGTTGTGTTCTATAAACCATTATTTAGAAAGATAAGTGGTGGTGGTGGTGGTTTAGTCACTATGTCCTATCCGACTCTTGCAGCCCCATGGAGTGTAGCCTGCCAGGCTCTTCTGTCCATGGAATATTCCACTATAATAGTGGAGTAGGTTGCCTTTTCCTTCCCCAGGGGATCTTCCCTACCTAGAGATCGAAACTGCATTGACAGGCCGGTTCTTTACCAATAGCACCTCTCCCCCCATATCTCACTTCTCACTACTGGAATGATAACTGGGTTTTAGAGGTAATAGGATAAAAGCTCTATGTTTTTTGTTTGTTTGTTTTCTCCACTAAAGTTTTATTTTGAAGATTTATTATTTTAATTGTTCCATATGTAGTTTAGATTTTAATTGAGCAGATACAACCTAAATACTGAAAATTATCATCAGATTAGAAGATATTATCTACATTTTTTTTGCTGCTTCTCATTATAACCCAATTATTAATTTTTCAAAATATGAGAGACTGTAACAGTTGAGCTATATGTTACTAAAACACATCCCTACATCCTGGTTACTTAATTTTGAATTATCAACACACATTCTTTTTTTTAAATTTATTTTTAACTGGAAGATAATTGCTTTACAATGTTGTATTGGTTTCTACTGTACTACAGTGTGAATCAACCATAAGTATATACATAGTCCCTCCCTCTTGACCTTCCCTCCCACCCCACCCCATCCCACCCTCACCCCAGCCCTCTAGGTTATCACAGAGCTGAGTTCCCTGTGTTATACAGCACATACTCTTAAATTTAATGCTATTATAAATTCGTTGACCACATACAGATCTAGACTATGATTTGGTTTTGATCAATGGATAGTTTTTGGTGAATATTTTAGTCAATTGTTGTTTTTTCTTTTAAATCCAAGTTAAATGTATAATAGACCGACTAGTTCTCTACATTTTTAATATGGCAATTTGCTTGCTCAAGAGAAAATTATCATTATAATAATTCTCTGTTACTGTATTTTTATGTATAGCTTAACCTGGTTATTGCTGCTTAAGAACTTAAATGTAAAATGTATGAAATATCTGAGACTGAGGAGATAATTGAATCTGTAATTTCCCCATATTCTTTTAAAATAGTGCAATTCCTTCTCTTTCTCTCTTGACCTATATCCTTACTACTATACCACTTCATTTCTCTGTTCCCCTTGGAAACAGAACATCTTACGGGTTTTATTACTTGCTGTCTTCAATTCCTCTTCCTTTATTTTCCCTTCAAACCTCTCCATCAGGCTTTTGTCCTTACCACTCTTTTGAAACTATTCTTTCCAAGGTTACTGATGACCATTACACTGTAAATTCTACTTGCCATTTTTAAGCCCTAAAATACTTGAACCATCGATAGCATTTGAAGCAGACTATCATATCTTTTCTTCAAATGCTTTTTTTCACTTACCTTCCAAGTGAAAGATATCTTCACTAGTATCTTCTAGTTTACTTCCTCCCTCACTGACTGCTGCTGCTGCTGCTAAGTTGCATAAGTCGTGCTCGACTCTGTGCGACCCCGTAGACGGAAGCCCACCAGGCTCCCCTGTCCCTGGGATTCTCCAGGCAAGAACACTGGAGTGGGGTACCATTGCCTACTCCCCCTCACTGACTACTTTCTATCAGCCCTTTTGTTCACTTTTCTTCATCTGCCCAACCTCTTCACCTTTGAGCATCCTTAGGGCTTACTTCTTGCTTCTCTTTTCTGCCATTCTCTTTCCCCACTGCTTTGGTATTCTCATCTGGTCTCGTGAAATTAAATGCCATCTGTGCAGTGATGACTGCTAAATTTATATCTCCAGCCTGGCCCTCTTCCCTGAACACTAGGCTCATACATTTATCTGCAGAGTTGCATTTCCATTTGGATGCTTAGTAGGCAGTCCACTGCAACATGTACACAACTGATCTCATGGTACTTCTTTAAAGTTGTAAAATTTTCTTTCTTTTTTATTGATGTATAATTGACATGTAACATTGAATTGTGTTAGTTTTAGGTGTATACCATAATGATTTGATATATGTATATACTGAGAAATAATTATCACAAAGTTTATTTAATTTAACATCTATCACCTGGAGAAGGCAATGGCACCCCGCTCCAGTACTCTTGCCTGGAAAATCCCATGGATGGAGGAGCCTGGTAGGCTTCAGTCCATGGGGTTGCTAGGAGTCGGACACAACTGAGTGACTTCACTTTCACTTTTCACTTTCATGCATTGGGTCAGGAAATGGCAACCCACTCCAGTGTTCTTCCTGGAGAATCCCAGGGACAGGGGAGCCTGGTGGGCTGCTGTCTCTGGGGTCACACAGAGTCGGACACGACTGAAGAGACTTAGCAGCAGCAACATCTGTCACCATGCAGAGTTACTATTTTTTTTTTTTTTTTGCAATGAAAACTTTAAGATCTATTCTTTTTGCTACATTTGGATATACTATACAGTGCTAACTATGGCTATCATGTCATGTATTACTTCCCCAGGACTTATTGGTCTTATAAATGAATTTTGTACCTTTAGATCACCTTCACTTACTTTGCCCACCCTCCCCACCTTCTGCCTCTGGAAAATTTCAATCTGTTCTCTGTACCTATGAATTTTGCTTTTGTTTCTTTTTAGATTCCAAATAGAGGCAGTATTATGCCATTTTTGTCTTTTTCTGTCTGACTGATTATTTCTCTTCACATAATACTCCAAGTTCCATCCATGCTATCACAAATGGCAGAATTTTCTTCCTCATTTATGGATGAATAATTAATATAAATAATCATATTTTCTTTGTATTTTCTTCTTCTTCTTCTTCTTTTTTTTTTTTTTTTTTGGTATTTCTCCCAGTTATAACCCAAATTTTATAAAGGGTTTTTTGCTTTTTTTTTTTTTACTTTGTTTGTTAATGTGTTTTCACTAGTGCTAGGTGGGAAGTAGGCACGTAAAAATTATTGAATGTATTTATTTTTTACTGCCTTATAATTTCACTGTCTTTAAAGATTTAAGATTTTATCTGAGACTTAACTTGTCTGTTTAAAAATCTGCATATATCCAGTTCATTTAAAAATGTATATGTTTTTAATAAATATTTATGTGCCAAGCCTTTTGTCTGTCATGTTGGTTAAAGAAAATAAAATGCAGGATCCTTGTTCTAGGAGCTCACTTCTTATTGGAATTCAGTGATATTAATAAACTATCAAATTCACTGTAATGGAAGTTGTAGAGCAGGGAGAAGCCATGCCTAAGATAGCATGAGAGTAAGAATGGACATGAAAGACTTGTGTATCTATTTAAGTTCCTTAACGTCCCTCTATCCTTGGACCTCCCTCTAAAATAAAGATTAAACTTTCCTGTGCTATTATACAGGGAACAAATCTGGAAATGAATATGGATTGGCTAGCTCTGGTTTGACATAAGGTAGTTGCTGTTGTTGTTTAGTTGCTTAGTCAAGTCTCTTTGTGACCCCATAGACTGTAGCCTGCCAGGCTCCTCTGTCTGTGGAATTTCCCAGGCAAGAATCCTGGAGTGGGTTGCCATTTCCTTCTCCAGGCAATCTTCTTGACCCAGGGATCGAAGTCAGGTCTCCTGCATTGCAGGCAAATTCTTTACTGCTGAACCATGGGGGAAGCCCCCTTGGCATAAGGTAGACACACACTTAAAATTAATATACTGTCTCTGCTTTATTGGTTTTACCTTGCAATCATATATATATATAACTTCCCACCATCCATGTATCAAAAGATAAAATAATAGTTGCATGTAAGTATGAAATTTCGAGGTTGGGCAATACTATAGATAAGCTAAAATCTGGTATGGAAAAAGAGTCATTGAAACCTTTTGAATTAATTAAAATTACATTCTTCCTAGTAATCTTTAGAATAGATCAGAAATGAGGAAAGAAGGGGTATCAGTTAGGTCATGCTAATACTTCACAAGAATGCTCATACTAATTTTAAGAGGTTAAAAAAACAGGCAAAAAATAAATAAATAAATAAAGACAAAAAACCCATGAACATTTGGAAAAGATATTGGGGGTATAGAGTCTACTGAACTTGGAAAATTATATATATTAATGAGCTAAAAGAAAAAACCATATATGACCCAGGGGTCTTCATCTTGAGCAGAGACACCAACAAAGACAATATTAAAAACATTAGCACACTTTGGAGTGAATGGTAAAGAGACAGGATTAATACAATTGTAGATATAATGAATTTGAAATACACAGTAGACTGTTCTTTAATTCAGGCAGAGAAAAAAGTTATAGGCCACACATAGATCTTAGGAAGAGCACTGGAAAATAAAATACAAGAGTTAATATAATAAGTAAGAATTTTCAAGAATAAACATATTTATAGAATTATCAAGGTCATAGGCAGAGGACAACCGACATAGTAATTTGGCAGAAAAAAAAATTAAAAATCAAGACATTTTTTTTCCAAACAGGATTTTCTCAGAGGTGTGAGGGAATTAGGGAAGGGAGGTAGGAAGGAAAAGGAAAGGTGAAATTAAAAATATTATTCATAAGAATGGACCCACATAGAAAAGGAAAATTTTATCTTGGCATCTTTGACTACTTTGTTGATGAAAAATTGTGTTCAGGGAACGGGGGACCAGGGCCAGGAAAAGATTGGGAGCTTGAAAAAGGAGGTAAGATTGTGAATTGCTACTAGAGAAGTGATTGACAAGTGTATTGACAATTTGGGACAGGCCCTGTGAAGCTCCAAATAAGTTATTTAGCACACATGTATGGTGGTGTCAATCAGCTGAAATTGATTGTTTGGAAGCACAAAGACGTTTGATTGGTAGGGTTTCCAGAACAGAGGATCCACAAAAAGTGAATTACATGTCAGTCAGGGTAGTGAGGTTATTGGGGAAATGCAAGCTTAGGTATCTGAAGAAGTGGAGAAGAAAATGAGGACTAAAAGAGACCACTGAATGTACTGAGTGTACAGCCAGACCACTGGATGTACTGAAATCACAACTCTACCTCAGCAAACAAGTGGCCTTGGAAATGTCTGTTCTAACACCTTCCCAGACTTCTGGAAGCACTTTACCTCAGAGGAAGGGAGGTATCATTTTAATTCAGAGGAAAGCGGGAGGAACTGATATCATTCTTATGAATAATTCAGAATTACTTGAGGGTAAGATATATCAAATGATGGTTACCTATCAAACAACACAGCAGTGTAAAAGTTTGCCTAAAAGTAACAAAAGATAGAGAATTTAAAAATTAGAGGCAGGACTGAACCATTGGAAATGACCAATTTTAATTTATCATTAACTCTTACATTAACTTAATTAACCATGCTTTATAATATCCCGTTGGTAAATTTTAAAGCAACTAAAATAGTTTACATTGTTATTTATTTCTTATTAATACTAGAATGTTCTATTTTATTACACATTTAAATTTTAGTTCAGTTCAGTTGCTCAGTCATGTCCGACTCTATGCGACCCCATGAAACGCAGCACACCAGGCCTCCCTGTCCATAACCAACTCCCGGAGTTCACTCAGACTCACGTCCATCGAATCGGTGATGCCATCCAGCCATCTCATCCTCTGTCGTCCCCTTCTCCTCCTGCCCCCAATCCCTCCCAGCATCAGAGTCTTTTCCAATGAGTCAACTCTTCGCATGAGGTGGCCAAAGTACTGGAGTTTCAGCTTTAGCATCATTCCTTCCAAAGAAATCCCAGGGCTGATCTCCTTCAGAATGGACTGCTTGGATCTCCTTGCAGTCCAAGGGACTCTCAAGAGTCTTCTCCAACACATTTAAGTTTACCTTTCTCAATTAATGCTCACATCATTATTTTGATCTTGATTCTATTTCCTACTTTAAAAACTCCACTGTATCATACTCACTCCATACACACATGGAAAACATGAAAATAGAAAGGAATAAAAAATTCTTAAGTGTTTAACTAAGAGTACTTTCTATATTTCCCAAAAATCTTTGTATAGCTAGTTTGCACTTAAAAAATGTGGTTGTAATCATACTATATGAAATTTAGAAGGCTAAATATATTTTTATTTGCCTATTTTCATCTGTATATTATTTATAATTATACAATTTCAAAATTGCATTTTTTATTATTACATAATAATAAATCTCGTGAATATATTGGCTTCTTTTTTCACTTTCATTGCTAATTTGGGGACTGTCAATTCTTTTTTAAAATTTATTTATTTTTAATTGAAAGATAATTGCTTTAAAGTACTGTGTAGGTTTCTGCCATACATCAACATGAATCAGCCATAGGTATACATATGGGTACTTAATTCTTATAGAAGCTGAAGAGTTACCAGAAAAGATATTTTAGCAGCATGCTACTCCAGTTGCTTCAGGCCCTGACTTTACTTAGTATCCCAGGATAACACACTTCTATTCTGTCATCACCCCAAACTGCTTGCTGACAACAATGCAAATATGTGGAGTGGAAAAATATGAATATGCAAATGCATGATTTATGTGATTCCTGCCATCATTATTAATATAGGCAGATTGTTTTTCTTGCATTTCTGGTTGCTTATGACTATCGGTGCATATCATCCTGTAACTCAGAGTTTCAGTTATTTTCAATGAGTACTTTGACCTTGAGTCTAAGAAGTAGAATTCATTGGCCAGAAGGATTTAAAATTTTAAATTGATATATGACCTATTCAGCATGAGACAAACCTGAAATTTGGACTCTTGGGGGACAAACAAGTTAGCTTTTCTCAAATGACTCTTCTATTTTCTAGACAAAGAAGTTGAACAAACAAAACGATATTCATTAAAAAAATAATTAGTATAATTGCTTTACAATGTTGTAATTAGTTTCCACTGTACAGCAAAGTAAATCAGCTATGTGTTTACATCTATCCCCTCTTTATTGGATTTCCTTTCCATTTAGGTCACCACAGAGCACTGAGTAGAGTTCCCTGTGCTGTACATTAGGTTCTCACTAGTTGTCTATTTTACACATAGTATCAAAAATGGAGAGTGAAAACGTTGGCTTAAAGCTCAACATTCAGAAAACTAAGATCATGGCATCTGGTCCCATCACTTCATGGGAAATAGATGGGGAAACAGTGGAAACAGTGTCAGACTTTATTTTTCTGGGCTCCAAAATCACTGCAGATGGTGACTGCAGCCGTGAAATTAAAAGACGCTTACTCCTTGGAAGGAAAGTTATGACCAACCTAGATAGCATATTCAAAAGCAGAGACATTACTTTGCCAACAAAGGTTCGTCTAGTCAAGGCTATGGTTTTTCCTGTGGTCATGTATGGATGTGAGAGTTGGACTGTGAAGAAGGCTGAGCGTCGAAGAATTGATGCTTTTGAACTGTGGTGTTGGAGAAGACTCTTGAGAGTCCCTTGGACTGCAAGGAGATCCAACCAGTCCATTCTGAAGGAGATCAGCCCTGGGATTTCTTTGGAAGGAATGATGCTAAAGCTGAAGCTCCAGTACTTTGGCCACCTCATGCGAAGAGTTGACTCATTGGAAAAAACTCTGATGCTGGGAGGGATTGAGGGCAGGAGGAGAAGGGGACGATAGAGGATGAGATGGCTGGATGGTATCACTGACTCGATGGACATGAGTCTGAGTGAACCCCGGGAGTTGGTGATGGACAGGGAGGCCTGGCGTGCTGTGATTCATGAGGTCGCAAAGAGTCGGACACGACTGAGCGACTGATCTGATCTGATCAACAGTGTATGTATATCAGTCCCAGCTTCCCAATTCATCCCTTCACCCTCTTGTTATCCATACATTTGTTCTATATGTCTTTGTCTCTCTGCTTTGTAAAAAGATCATCTATACAAATTTTTTCAGATTCCACATGTTCCACATACTATATGGTATTTGCTTTTTTCTTTCTGACTTACCTCACTCAGTATGACAGTCTCAAGGTCTATTCATGTCTCCACAAATGGCCCAATTTTGTTTCTTTTTATGGCAAAGTAGTGTTCCATTTTATATATGTACCACATATTCTTTATCCATTTCTCTGTTGATGGACATTTAGGTTGTTTCTATGTCCTGGCTGTTGTAAATAGTGCTGCAATGAACACTGGAGTGCATGAGTCTTTTTGAACTATGACTTTCTCTGGGTATAAACCTAGCAGTGGGATTGTTGGGTCATGTGGTCGTTTTCTAAGGAATCTCCCTACTCTTATCTGTAGTGACTGTATCAATTTACGTTTCCATCAAGAGTGCAAGAGGGTTCCTTCTTCTCTACACTTCCTCCAGCATGTCTTGTTTGTAGATTTTTGTGATGATGGCCTTTTTGACTGGCATGAGGTGATGTCTCATTTTAGTTTTTATTTGCATTTCTCTAATAATTAATGATGCTGAGCATCTTTTCACATATTTGTTGGTCATCTATATAACTTCTTTGGAGAAATATCCTCTTAGGTCTTCTCTCCATTTTCTGGTGAGATTTTTTTTGTTTTTATTTTTTGATACTGAGCAAGAGCACTGGAGTGCGTTGCCATTTCCTTCTCCAGGGGATCTTCCCAACCCAGGGATCGAACCCAGGTCTCCTGCACTGCAGGCAGATGCTTTACCATCTGAGCCACCAGGGAAGCCCCTATATTGAGCTACATGAGCTATTTGCATATTTCTGAGAGTAAACCTTTGTAAGTTGCTTCATTATAAGTATATTCTCCCATTCTTGTACTCAGGAAATGTATTTTATTCAGATTTGTCTCTAATGAAATACATCAAGTAGAACTGGTAGTAAGAAGAGCTAAAAGCGTTAAGATCATTAACAATTCAACAAACAAGGAGCGTAAATAACTTCTTTGCTTGCATGTCACAAGTTAAGCATGCTTCCCAGGCAGAGTCCATATGGCCATGGATTCTTCAGCAGGTTTCGTTGTTGTCAGTCAATAAGCATTTCCTGAAGACGTCTTTGGGATGTGATGCATTGCAAGAAACCCATGCATTTTCTCCTCATCAGTTCATTTCATTTCAGTCACTCGGTCATGTCTGACTCTTTGTGACCCCATAGACTGCAGCACGCCAGGCCACCCTGTCCATCACCAACTCCCGGTGTTTACTCAAACTCATGTCCATTGAGTCGGTGATGCCATCCAGCCATCTCATCATCTGTCATCCCCTTCTCCTCCCACCTTCAATCTGTCCTAGCATCAGGGTCTTTTCAAATGAGTCAGTTCTTTGCATCAGGTAGCCAAAATATTGGAGTTTCAGCTTCAGCATCAGTCCTTCCGATGAATATTCAAGTCTTCTCCAACACCACAGTTCAAAAGCACCAATTTCTCAGCACTTAGCCTTCTTTATGGTCCAAATCTCATATCCATACATGACTACTGGGAAAACCAGAGCCTTGCCTAGACGGACCTTTGTTGGCAAAGTAATGTCTCTGCTTTCTAATATGCTGATTGCTGCTGCTGCTAAGTCACTTCAGTTGTGTCCAACTCTGTGCAACCCCATAGATGGCAGCCCACCAGGCTCCTCTGTCCCTTGGATTCTCCAGGCAAGAATACTGGAGCGGGTTGCCATTTCCTTCTCCAATGCATGAAAGTGAAAAGTGAAAATGAAGTCACTCAGCCATGTCAGACTCTTTGAGACCCCATGGACTATAGCCTACCAGGCTCCTCCGTCCATGGGATTTTTCAGGCAAGAGTACTGGAGCGGGTTGCCATTTCCTTCTCCAAATATGCTGTCTAGGTGGGTCATAACTTTTCTTTCAAGGTCTCCTTTCAAGACTTCTTTCAAGTCTCCTTTAATTTCATGGCTGCAGTCATCATCTGCAGTGATTTTGGATCCCCCCAAAATAAAGTCTCTCACTATTTCCTCTGTTTTCCCATCTATTTGCATGAAGTGATGGGACCAGATGCCATGATCTTAGTTTCTTGAATGTTGAGCTTTAAATGAACTTTTTCACCTATTTTACTTTCATCAAGAGGCCCTTTAGTCCTTCTTCACTTTCTTCCATAAGGGTGGTGTCATACATATCTGAGGTTATTGGTATTTCTCCCGGCAATTTTAATTCTAGCTTGTGCTTCATCCAGCCCAGTGTTTCTCATAGTGTACTGTGCATATAAGTTAAACAAGCAGGGTGACAATATACAGCCTTGACGTACTCCTTTCCCTATTTGGAACCAGTCTGTTGTTCCATGTCCAGTTCTAACTGTTGCTTCTTGACCTGCATACAGATTTCTCAAGAGGCAGGTCAGGTGGTCTGGTATTCCCATCTCTTTCAGAATTTTCCACAGTTTCTTGTGATCCACACAGTCAAAGGCTTTGGCATAGTCAATAAAGCAGAAATAGATGTTTTTCTGGAGCTCTCTTGCTTTTTTGATGATCCGTGAATAATTTAGTAAGAAATGCAAAATCATAACTGTTGGGTTGGCCAGAAAGTACATTTGAGTTTTTCTGTAACATCTTATGAACTCTATTTTAAAACCCAAATGAACTTTCTGGCCTACTGAGAAGCTTCACATTCATTTTCCATTCTATAAGGTAGAAAAAGGAGGGAAAAAGGATCAGTGGATGAGATTATATTACTTTAAAAAATAGCTCAATTATAACAGACAGCTTTGCAACAGAGCTGCTTTCTGGATTTGGTGAGCCCTCAGCACTTGCCTTTGCAGTCCCCCTTCTTCATTAAAAAATATTAGAAAGTATGCATTATGTTTGTGTTGGTATAAAGACAAATTCTAAATATATATATTGAAATATTTTCTTCTACTTAAAAGTTAAAATTATCTTCTGAATTCAAAAGCAATTGAAACAGTTTGTGGGCTGTTACACTTAGTGTGGGCCCTTGGCCCTGTGCCTAGTAGTTCAATTTTCTCTGGTTTAGAATGTGCTAGAAACCAATTCAGCTTCTTGCCTCTGTATTCGAAACCATTTAATCCTTCTGGATGTTAAGGTTGTGAGGTCTACTGAAGCTGTTAATCTTGATTGTGTGTTCCTGATCTACCAGGGTGATTCTGGTTTTTTTATTGTATTTTTTGCTCTTTAATTTTTTTTTCCCTGAACGTAAAGTGATGTAGACGACAAAAAAATAGGGTGCGGAAGTTACTGGAGATACAGAGTAGACATAGTTTAAAGATGTGTATATAAACTTGGTAATGATTATTCTTTTCTGCCTTCTTTGTCAGTCACATTCTTAACTGTGTTGTCAAAGGGTGTCATACATAGGTATGGGAATCATTTTGCAAGCCCAGAAAATATGCTTCATGGACCACCTGAATCTGTTAAACCTGGGACTTACAATGTAGTTATTATACCTGATATTTATAATATAAATTCCTACCATCAAAGCAGAATTTCTCAGAGGGGAGGCAAAATTCACGTTTAACATTATCTCCAGGTGGTTTGTATGGACTTAGTATGTGAGACCCAGATGTCTAATTGTAAAATCTCATTAAAGTCTGAGATTTTATGATTTTAGAATATGTGAAAAAAAAAAAGCTTACACAGAGGCAATATGGTAAGGGTGCAGTGATCCAGACTATACTCTCTGACATTGTTTTACCAACTGAGCACAAAAGGGAAATGACTTCTTTTGTCCCTCTTCTATTTTTGCCATTGGTTAGGAGAATTTCTCCTCAGTCACATATGTAGCCTAATCGGCTGCTGTCAGAGAAGTTTCCTGAGCATGTTAAAGTGTGCACGGGGATGCTTTTTAGTAGATGCCTGTGGAGTTGATGGCTCGCATGCTGCCTTGATCTAGGGCCTGTGGGATTCATTCTGTGTTTTTGATGGTGCACTAAATGGCACCTGACTCCTTGTACGAGTTCAGGAGTTTTTCCTGCTGTTTAATTCATCCTCAGGGAGTGACTTTGGAATAGGGAAGACTAGAGTTAATATTTCTGGTATAGTTACTTTACTTGTGCAAATAGATGTATTTTTTTCAAAAATACTATTTCCCACATAAGAACAGATATTGAGAAGACCTGACTGATAGATTTTTATTCTTTACAAAGCAAGCCGATTTTTTTCTGTCTCTGGAGATAGACTTGTTCTATATTTATTAGTATAATACATGCCTGTAGAAAATTTGGAAACATATAGGTGATAAAAATGATATTAGAAACCTCAACAATCCTACCACTTAGATCTACTCATTGTTGACACTCCAGTACTCTTTTTTCTGAAGGTTCTTGATGCTTTTTCATAGTGGAGACACACTGTACTTACTATTCTGATCCTTTTAAAGTAACATTATTTGAAAGTATTTTTATCAGTTACATAATACCCTCTCCTATGGGTTCATAGTATAATTGCACATTACTGTTACAGAGAATTCAGGTTCTTTCTAACTCTGCTTCATTGTGGATACATATTTAACTGTATTTCTCATTATTTGCTGAAGAAAATAAAGTCACTGAAATATGCTTGCTGAAAATAACAGTATTTTTCCAAATACTGATACATTTTGGGAAATCATTTTTCATAAATAGTCTTTGCTTTTTATTGAAAAACTAGAAAACATGAATCTTGAGAGAAAATACTTATAATGTCTCTCGATATTCTGAGATATTTGATGCAAAGACTGAAAAAAAATTATATGGTAGCAGAATTTATGGCAACTACTAAATTGATATATTAAAAAGCAAGGGAAATTGTGATATCAAAAATACTCACTATATTTTTAACATCATGCTATGACTTTGGAAAGTCCTATAATATAAAGAATCATTAGATGACTATTAAGGAGAAGGCAATGGCACCCCACTCCAGTACTCTTGCCTGGAAAATTCCATGGTCTGAGGAGCCTGGTGGGCTGCTGTCCATAGGGTCGCACAGAGTTGGAGACGACTGAAGCGTCTTAGCAGCAGCAGCAGCAAGGGGCTGGTGGTAAATATAATTACTGGTTGTAGGAGAACTTTACAGAAATAGGAAAGACTTAAACATACAAAGAGGTTCCAATTAAGAGATAGATCTGAAAAGAAAGGGGTTCTGTAAATCTCAAGCCAATAGAAAGATATTTGAATTTCTCACATATTTGTAAGTTAGATTCATGTATTACTAAGGTAGATTCCTGGTTTCTTGGTACAGAGAAATAAACAATCTAGAATAACTATGATTTACATATAGTATAATCATGAAAAGATTCAAAGATAATACTGACAAAAAAATGAAGAGTCTACCCCCAAACTCACCCACAAAAAGCAAAAATAGAGTTGTTTTATTTATGCATTCTAAAACAGATGAAAGAAACAGAAACTTTTAGGAAGGGAAAGTGTCCCTAAAAAGTGGTCAATAGCTGGAAATTAGCCATGACTAAGGCTAAGGTTTGGTTTCTGAGAGGCTGGATAAAGGGAATAGATATACTTCAATATTGCCAGGAAAGGGGTAATTTTGCAGCCCTGCTTTGTATTAAGTGCCAGTCCTTATTTTAGCAGGAGAATGGCTCATTAACTGACCACCATGAAAGTGAAAGTGAAGTCACTCAGTCATGTCCGACTCTTTGTAACCCCGTGGACTGTAGCCCACCAGGCTCCTCCGTCCATGGGATTCTCCAGGCAAGAATACTGGAGTGGGTTGCCATTTCCTTCTCCAGGGGATCTTCCTGACCCAGGGATCGAATCCAGGTGTCCCACATTGCAGGCAGATACTTTAACCTCTGAGTCCCCTGGAAGCCCCATACCATGGTCCTAGGTAAACCCTTTAGCTTAGTGAACTTTAACTTAGTGACGATTTCAGCACAGGCACCTGGGATCCTTCCTAGTTGACACCAGCTCACAAATGGACATCTGGATCATCACCAACTAGGCTGGACTGTCCAGAATGCTTTCTTACTCAGAACCACATACCTCAGCACATCATGTCCTAGACCCAGTCCTTAGCTTAGTCACCATCGATGTTGCCTTTTCACAAAAAAACACAAGACAATCATTTTATTTCTAAGAAATAGAATATGAACTTTTCAGATCTCATTTCTCTGGGGGGAGGGGTGGAAGGTCTAGAATTCCTTAAATCTCAAGTGGAAGGAGCTTAGTCAGCATTGTGAAAGTGAAGTTGAAAGTTTACATTTATTTTAAGATTCGATTAGGTAGACATTTGATTTCATAATTGTGCTATCAATCAGGTTCAGAATCCAATTCATGTCTTTTTTTGCTGGGGGGGAATATTAGTGTGCAATAAATCATGTGGTTATAAAACGGTCTCAAGATAGATATTCAAGGTAGACATTCAATCAGGTTTTTTAAACAGTTCATCATCAGTTCCTAGAACCAATATTCAACACTCACTGATAAAGTAGAGTCTTGAACAAAGGGGCCTGGGAAGCAACTATTTCATCTGCATAGAAATGATACTTACTTCAATGGCTCTATCCTGGGCAGGGCCGGGCTTGGAGATGAATAGGGACATAAGGGCATCAAAGCTACAGAAGCATTCAAAGACTGCAAAATAAACACAATAAGTGCTATAAGGAGAAACTGAAGCAGAATGTTAAGTGATTCAGCAGAGTTTTATGATGCCTGAAAATTCCTAGGGCAGACTCTGGAATCTGACGGAGAATGAAGATGGGGTATTTTTTCTGTAATTTGAAAGGTTACAGCAACAGATTCCACAAGAGTAGTTGCTGCTGGAATCCTGAGAAGCCTCTGGCATGCTGCTTCTGATTTTTTAAAAAATTCATTACATGATATCAAATACACCTCCTTCAACTCAAATAATAGTTTACCAAGTACTCACCAAACCCAGGCATAAGACACAGGCTTTGCTCAGATGCATCACAAAGGGTGAACTAACAAACTAGAAACAAGTACTTCAAATTACAGAGAGAACAAATTGAGTTGCAATGTTACTTTCCTGACCATAAAATGTACTAACCCATAGAATCATTACCTAAAGGAAGTGAGTAAGATGCATCTACCAGGCTTCCAGGTGGCTCATATGGTAAAGAAAATGCCTGCAATGCAGGAGACCCTGGTTCAATTCCTGGGTCAGGAAGATCCCCTGGATTGGGAAATGGCAACCCACTCCAATATTCTTGCCTGGGAAATCCCATGCACAGAGGAGCCTGGTGTGCACAGTCCATGGGGTTGCACAGTCAGACACATCAGAGCACACAAACACAAGGAGCATTACTACAATCACTTAAAATGTGTTGAACAAAACATGGAAGGATACTTGGGAGGAAATAAGCAGGACTATGAAAGTTTTCCATCTTCTGTTTCAACTCTGTGTGTGTGTGTTAGTAATTCAGTTGTGTCTGACTCTATGTGATCCCATGGACTGTAGCCTGCCAGGCTTCTCTGTCCATGGCGCTCTCCAAGCAAGAACACTGAAGTGGGTTGCCATTCCCTTCTCCAGGGGACCTTCCCAACCCAGGGATCAAACCAAGGTCTTGTGCATTGCAGGCAGACTCTTTACCATCTGAGCCACCAGGGAAGCTTCTCTATGTTATTTTAATTTCATACTCCATCCTGCTCTCTTTATATGCTTTTCCCACCTCCAATTGAAATATAGATATATGGAAGTATTTTTTTTAACATTTGTATATTATTACATTTTGCCTAGTTTTTGAGATAGGACATATGATGTAATAGGCTAGAAACTGATATATTTTATTTTTCCTCTTTTATTTTCAGAAGTATACACACACTCATCACACTAATACATCTGATTTTTGTAATAGTCTATTCCTTGAAAATCAGTCATCATCAATAGGCTCATTAGCAGAAAGAGACTGCTAGGGGAATTTTTCTTACACACTGGAAGGAGTAAATCATCCTCTGCCCATACACGTATTTGCTATTCTGATAGTTTTAAACTGGATTTTATATAGTTGCTACAGGCTAGAGTCTCATACTGAATAGTTCAGAATTGCGATTCCTGTAGAGTTGCACATTAGGATAATCAGACTAGTGTAGTTTGAGAAATTACATGGGGCTTGAGATATTTTAAGAGTTTTGGCATATAAGATCACTTGGCAATGGTCCACATCAACCAACATATAAGAGATTTGAAAAAACAAATGAGTAACAGTTTGTAATCCTTTAAATGAGATATTCCTGGTAGGCAATCCTCAAGTGAATGGAATTTTTTTTCCAGTAATTCAATGAAGACTAAACTATTTTTAAGGTCCCACAGATGAAAAAAAAATATACATTGGAGAAATAAAAGATTGAAAACCTCTTCTATTTTTTATTTTGAGTCTTTAAAAAAGTTTATTAAAACCTGTATCTAAGTAACTGTCAAGAATATTTCCATTAATGCTTTACATATTATTTTATACAAAGTGCCATGAAAATGTCTAACCTTATGAGCTATTATCTCTATTCTACAGATGAGGAAGCTGAGCCTTAGTAACACTGTGTGTGTTAGCCCCTCAGTGGTGTCAGACTCTTTGCGACCCCGTGGGGGATTGTTGCCCACCAGGCTCTTCTGTCTATGGAATTCTCTAGGCAAGAATATTGGAGTGGTTAGCCATGTCCTTCTCTAGGTGTTCTTCCCAACCCAAGAATTGAACTCAGGTCTCAATGGCACCCCACTCCAGTACTCTTGCCTGGAAAATCCCATGGACGGAGGAGGCTGGTAGGCTGAAGTCCATGGGGTCACTAAGAGTCGGACACGACTGAGCGACTTCACTTTCACTTTTCCCTTTCATGCATTGGAGAAGGAAATGGCAACCCACTCCAGTGTTCTTGCCTGGAGAATCCCAGGGAAGGTGGATCCTGGTGTGCTGCTGTCTCTGGGGTTGCACAGAGTTGGACACGACTGAAGCGACTTAGCAGCAGCAGCAGCTCCTGCATTACAGGCGGATTCTTTACAGTGTGAGCTACCAGGGAAGCTCCTGATAATAATATTAGTAATAGTGAAAGTGAAATTCACTCAGTCATGTCCGACTCTTTGCAACCCAATGGACTATATAGTCCATGGAATTCTCAAGGCCAGAATACTCGAGTGGGTAGCCTTTCCCTTCTCCAGGGTATCTTCCAGACCCAGGAATCCAACAGGGATCTCCTGCGTTGCAGGTGGATTCTTTACCAGTTGAGCTACCAGATAAGCCCAATATACTTGGTTATTAAATGGGAGAGCTAGGATGAGACTCCACACTTGCAGTGTCTTGTCCTTTTGAATACTGTAAATATCATTTTGATCTGATTAGATGCACTTTGATTAGTTCACATTGTAGGGGAGCAAAACTAGGCTCTCTAAAATGTCTCTTTAGTATGCAGATTATTTTGAGTGGAAAATAATCAACACACAAAAGGCTCTGGAAAAAACTTTGATCTGTCCTCACCCCACCAATTGCTTGAAGAATTTAAAAAGGAGGGCCTGTTGGAGGAAGGAAGTTCTCACCAGAGGTATCTGCAGTGAATATGAGCTCCTGTCGTGGGGGAAAGTCTTAGACATCAGAGTCCACTCTGTGTTCAGTTGTCTCTTCAAGGACCCAGCAAACATTTGCTTATCAAATATTTGTTTTTCCATCTCCATGTCAATTGCTTTCCTCCCCTCTGAAGTCCCAAATTCCTGTTCCCAACATCCTCTTTTGGTTTCCACTGAAGATGGTATTTAAAGTAAAGACTGGCCATTTTCACGAGTTACTCAATTCTCCTGGGTGTCTTCTATGTATACGTGTAATTAAGTTTGATTTTCTCCTGTTAATTGGTCTCATGCCAATTTAATTCTCATGCCAGCCAGAAGAACCTAAAAGGGTAGAAGAAATTTTCTTCCTCCCCAACAATGTGTATGGAAAATCGGAGGACTCTCCAGTACATTTTGAACTTGTACCTATTTTTTAAATACATACAATTTGGGCCCATTCCTACTGTTCTATTCCAAATATCTACTTTATTCTCATACATATCTTAATTTTAGAAATGGTGAAACAGCTTGAGTGTCCTCTCTTGGAAATATGTTAACCTCACTACCATTTCAGCATATTGTTTGTAATTTAACCCTGCTTTAACATGCTCATGTTTCAAATAGTCCTATTATTAGAAGGAGAATTTATTTAGTCAAAGGGGAGTCCATACACAAATGAGATGTATTCTGAAATATTTTTACAGAGATTTATTTTTACAGTATGGTAACAAGAATCTCACCATTTTCTGAATCCAAAATAAGACTTAGGGCTTGAAAATCTTGACATAAAATTAAATACAATACCTGAGATTCAGAAAGCTGTTGGAAATCCAAGATATCAGGCATAGAATAAACATAGTCATTCCATCAGTGTGGTCTTTGCTGACCTAGAATATGCTGCTTTTTTTTTGTGGGGGGGAGGAATAAATATTCAGCTTTCTCTTTTTCTTTATAGCATATCCTCATATGTTCATTTAAAAAAACATGATGTATATTAATTTGTATAAAAGCAAGAATTGTATGTAGAATATGTTATGTTCAACACAGCGAATGTACCTGGTACATAATAGATATTCATTTATAATTACTCAATATGTGAATGATCATAAAAATAAAATAATGAATTAATGGTTAACTATCCTAAGATACAAATTCTATTTCCTTTGCCTATTTGAACAAGTGACTTCTAGAACACCATCTAAAAATATGTCCCAAATAACAGTGCCCTTTCAAGGATCAAATGACATGGAGAATGCAGAAATCTTTGTAAAACTTTGTATACATTTTAGGCTATGTTGAAAATGCACAAAAACCTCTCTGAGATTATTTCACATCCACAATTTTAGGTCAAATGTCAACATTATTAGTGATTTTCAGAATATCTTCTTTGAAGGGAATATATGAATATAAATTTTGTAATTTAGAAATTTCTATATTGTAGTATGTGTTTATTTGCATTTTTTTCCTTTTAAACATTCAAAATAGCTTTTTCTTGGAACTATTTACTTCATATTTCCATAGTATAAAATATGTTACTTTTAGAAATTCAAATTGATCCATTAGTTAAATTGTAAATCCATTTGTTTAATCTACTGGCTCTTTCCTCACAGATTTCAACCAAGTAATAGCAATGATTATTTCTATGATTTGGATAAGGAACACAAAGTTTGAATGCAGTATATATTGTCCTAGATCAGGAATATCTGTTAGTACTATGACCTATTTTAATTTTTATAATTATTGTACATATATATTTATTGTATGACCTGTATAATAAGAGGCATTTTATTTTAGGAAATAAAATGTAATTATAATTATAGAAATTATAATATAATGAAATATAATGATATTATATTATAATTATAGAAGAAATTATGCTACAAGGACATTAGAAAATACAGGATATTTCACATTGTATTATCAGTAGATTCCAGCTAAATTGAGTTTAAAATACTAGAAAAAAATAGATTTCACTTTCCTTCTTGAACATAGAGAATGATATGCAATATGCAATGTATGCAAAATGGATATTGAACCAAATACCTGTTTTATAGAAAATGCATTGCAAGCTTTTTTCAAAGGCTATTTTCTCCTGTAATACTGCCAAGGCCAATGTGATCTTAGTTTGGCTGAAGTATCCCAGTCATCACATTAGGAAAAATGCACAGTTGGGTACTTTTTTTCAAATTTTAAGAGCTTACCAGAAGTTATATGCTGCATTTCTGCCATTCCATATAAGACAGCTCAAGTTTGCTAAAGGAAAAATGAAAAGTTTCATTTATTTTTTAACGTAGAAAATTTGTTTTATGGTGGCAATAAAAGGGACAAGAAACAAAATTACACTAAGTCTTACAAATTTGACAAATTGGTAAGATTTTAAAAAAATTATTGGCCTATTATTTATTTATAATGCTGTGTTAGTTTCAAGTGTATAGCGAAGTTACTCAGTTATACTATACATATATTCATTCTTTTTAGGTTCTCTTCTCATATAGGTTATAACAAAATATTGAGTAGAGTTCCCCGTGTTATACAGTAGAGCCTTGTTGATTACATATCTTATATATGTAGTGTGTGTATATTCATCCCAAGTTCCTGATTTATCCCTTCCCCTTCCATATTTCCCCTTTGGTTTAATTTCAATATCTCTAAGTCTGTTCCTGTTTTGTGAATAAGTTCATTTGTATCATTTTTGAAAATTAGATTCCACATCTGAGTGCTACTATATGCTATTTTTAAGTCTGAAAAAATTTTGTCTATTCTTATTATAAATAGCTTACTTTGAAGATAATAAATTAATTATGCTCAAGAAATGAGCATAATTAACCTAATAAATAGATGACACTTTATTTGACAATTTTGAACTTCTCTACCACTTCCTGTAAGAGTTCATGGTGGAATTTATTGAAAATTAAATGGCATAAAATTAATTCATTTTGACTTCTATGGAAGATAAGAAGTCAAACAGGATAAATGAGTATTTGCAGATGATTTTTCTTTAAACATTATAACTTATTTTTATTAAATTTTGTCCCTGTAATATACAAAAAGAAAAATGAATATTGGTGGGATTTTCCAAGCAAGAATACTGGAATGGCTTGTTATTTCCTCTCCAGCAGTCTTCCCAACCCAGGAATTGAACCTGCATCTCCTGCACTGGCAGGCAGATTCTTTACTGCTGAGTCACCAGGGAAGTCTATATTGAAGTTCATAAAATGCAAATAGTTCTATCACTCAATTATATACCCATTTTTAACCCACTTGTCTCCTTCTTAGAATTTTTGGAGATTGGTATTATAGATAATTATCTCCAGTATATATATATAGAAACCTTCCAAAAACATACCTTAAATAGCAATCTGTCACTAAGTACTGTTCCTTTTCCTCTGTGTCTTCCTCTTCCTCCTTTTTTATTGCTTTTGGGATTGAGCTGACCCTATAGTCAGGTCAGGGGCACCTTCTCAGAAAATTGAAAGATTTTTTTTGAGCTATATTATTTGTGAAGCTTTATTCTAGGAACTCACTAATATAATAGTGAAGAGAATCTTCAAACTCTCTGTCTTCAGGAAATTAACTTTCAAGCAAATACAAAATTAAAAACATAATAATAAATGTAGTTTAACACAACATGATTTCATAGTGTTATATGAAGATATTAAAATGAAATATTATGGTGGAATGTAATACAGGTGAGGTGGAAGTGCATTCAAGAATGGTGCTATTTCACTGGAAGGCTCAGAGATGTTTCTTGGTAAAAGTGACCTTTAGGCAGAGATCTGAAAGGTGAAGAAAAGGAGATGCCATGGCTGACTGTGTGTGAAGAGGATTTTAGGCAAGATTCTAAGAAAGGAAAGTGCAAAACCAAAAAGCCCAATATGGCTCATCTGGAAGGGATGTGTGCAAAGAGATGAGGTGGGAAAAAGGCAGGAGCCTATAGGCTGCAGTGAGCAATTGTACAAGATGAGTTAAGAGAGATTTTCTCATATAAAATGACATTGGCACACACTAAATTCTTCATGAGTACGTCAAAAGATGTCATAAAAACCATATGGAGATGGGCAACTGATATCTACAGATTCATTTTTATTATTAATCACATGAGAAATAAGAGGAAGATGTGACCTCTTCCTTCTGGTGAATGTTTAACTCAGTTATTCATGATCAAGTTTACTGCCCCTAAGTTAACACATAAAAACTATTTGACCCGTGTCTAAGTGTGAACAACCAATGAACTAGTACTGTCTACCTTCACCTGGACTGTTCATAAGGTTGGACCATATTTGTCCCTGGGCTTCTCCCTTTCTCATCCTTCATCATAACTGTTTCATTTACATTCTCCTCCTACTCTACCTCCAACTCACTTGTCTTCGCTGATGACCATCTTTCAGAAAGTTGAAGAAAATACAAATCGTCAGAGTTCCTTCAGCTCACTTTTCTCCCTGCCTTCAGAATAAATTCAGTATTTATGTTCTTTCCTCTGAACTTAACAGCAAGAAATTTCCTTCCCTATCCTTTCTTTCCAGAACAATCTCTTCACCTCATTCTGACTCCCATCCTACATGCCTTATCTGAGAGTTTGCTTTTTAGTTTATTTTTCTCATATTTAATTAGTCTCCAACCCCCCCCCCACCACGTCTTTTCCCTCCTGCAGTTCTACCTCCCTTCCAATTTCCCTTTTTCCATTTACCTTTCTTCTTTGAAGATGTTAAACTTATTTAAATATCTAAGCATGAAACAATAAATAGTTGAAAATCTTTCTAATGTATTAATTCCCCTTCCCTCTAGACCCACCATCCTATTTGCTGTTTCCTTTTTACTATGCAAATCTTTTGATATAAGAGTTGACTTTATCTGGCTTTATTCCCACAAACCTGATTGACATTTCATCATATAATATGAAGGTTCTTCATTCATCTCCTTTCTTAAACATGTTCACTAAATTTCCCTCTTTTCCACATTCATATAGAAAACTTTACTACATTTTGCTAAACCCAATGATCTCTTTTGATTCTCATTCCTTTGACTTATACTTTATGATATTGTTGACCATCTCTTGAAAAAATATTTTTTCAGCAGCATTAGTGAAAGAAAATCAATATACAAAGAAGTGCACATATTTAATGTGTACAATATGATATGTCTGCTGCTGCTGCTGCTAAGCCACTTCCGTTGTGTCCGACTCAGTGCGACCCCATAGATAGCAGCCCACCAGGCTCCGCCATCCCCGAGATTCTCCAAGCAAGAACACTGGATTGGGTTGCCATTTCCTTCTCCAAAGCATGAAAGTGAAAAGTAAAAGTGAAGTCACTCAGTCATGTTGGACTCTTAGCGACCCCATGGACTGCGGCCTACTAGGCTCCTCCGTCCATGGGATTTTCCAGGCAAGAGTACTGGAGTGGGGTGCCATTGCCTTCTCCAATGATATGTCTAGACACAGGCAACCACTCTTGAAACCAAAGTGATAGACGTATATAGCACCTCACACATTTCCTGTGTTCCTTTCTTTGTTTTGTCATAAGAATATTTAACATAAGACCTACTCTCAAATTTTGAAGTGTACGCATCATGCAGTTAATTATAGGAACAATATTGTACAAAAGAGATATAGAACTTATTCATCAAATATAACTGAAACTTTATATCCATTAGTTGGAAGAAGAGTATACACTGGAGAACATAAAGGTTTCAGCTGTGAGCAAATGAGGAGGAAGTATCCTTTGTTTTTAGGAAACCTCTCCTTCTTTCTGGAGAAGGCAATGGCACCCCACTCCAGTACTCTTGGCTGGAAAATCCCATGGATGGAGGAGCCTGGTAGGCTGCAGTCCATGGGGTTGTTAAGGGTCGGACACGACTGAGCGACTTCACTTTCACGCATTGGAGAAGGAAATGGCAACCCACTCCAGTGTTCTTGCCTTGAGAATCCCAGGGACGGGGAGCCTGGTGGGCTGCGGTCTATGGGGTCACACAGAGTCAGACATGACTGAAGCGACTTAGCAGCAGTAGCAGCTCCTTCTTTCTTCCTGCCTTTTTTAGTCTCTTGATAGTCTCTCCTCCTTAGCCCACAGCTTAAACATTTATGTGTTTCAGGGTCTACTCTTCTACTTCTCTGTTTGCTTTGTACATGTGCTGCATGATGATTACAGAACATGGCTCAGACTGATTCAATGTCTGTCTTCCCTTCACAACCTTCTTAAATTCCTATTTTGAAGATGATATGACTCATACAAACCCCTCAGGTAGGAACCTCAGCATTTTAAATCTCTTCCTTCAATATCCATACCCAATCAGGAATTAATCCTCCAGATTAAGTGCTTCTCAAACTATCTGTGGTGAAATAAACGTGTTTTAATGACCATATCACTCTGTCTTTTCCATACATGCCCTAATTCCAGTCTATTTTAATAGTTGCTTAACTGATGGTACTGCTTCTTGACTTCCCTAATCTTTGTTTTTATTCATTCTGAAGTTCTTTAAAAATTCCTTTCATTCTTATAACAAAATAAAAATGTCAACTACATCTGCTGTTTCCTGCCAAGTCCTTACACAACTCTTCACAAATTCACTCAGACCATAGCTCAAACTACACAGAATTCACTGATCCACAAATATGTCACTTTATTTTCATAAGCTGTTCCCATGTCCTGGAATGTCCTTCAACATCTTAACCATCTGGCAAAATCCTAGTTAGCTTCAAGGCCTGGATCACACATCATCTCACTCATCATCTTTTCTGACAAGTATTTTGTAAACAGTCCAGGCCTACTTAACTTTCATGAATAATGAAAAAAACATAGCTCTGGAGTGACTCAATTTGGATCCAGCCATTGATAGTCAAGAATCATATTTTCAGTCATATTTCATATTTAAAGTTCTCTGAGCTTCAACTTCTTATCCTCAAGCATCAAAATAATATCAATACTATTGAGTATTGCTGCTTAAATAAAAGATGTGCAGATTATAAATCAGTCTGTGTAGTCCTTGGCACACAGAATGTAGATAATAGTAAAAAATTTTTGGCAATGAGGCCAAATAAATGAGTATAATATTTTCAATGTTTTTATTATTTAATTATAATTGCATCATTATATATCTCTATTTATTTTAATGCTATGTTCTTTCATCTCTTTATTCAGTATAGTACTAGGATAGAAACAAAAGAGATATCCTATATATGTTTGATGAGTATGAATTAATAGCTTGCAAGAGACAGCAGTGGAAGGAAGCCATTTTCCTCTCATAAACACCCACTTTCCTTTTGCTTTTTAATTAGAATCTAATTTTTGTTGGTTTTCGACATGTATTATTTGGACATTTGTACAGGTGTTTTCATGAAAAACAGTCTTGACACTGTCTGTAATGACTGTCTATTATATGGCTTAACTTTCATCATAAGAACAAAACAAGAAAACAAGCTACTTTAATTTAAAGATATTTTAGGTGTCCATCTCAGCAGGGCAAATCATATTATCAGTCAATTGCTACTTTTGCTCCAAATCCTAAGAAGAAAGTTTCAGTGTCCCCAAAGTCTGTCAATCTAGACCCTGCAAGAGGGCCACATCACCACAGGAGGATAGCACCCAATTCAGGAAAAGATTTACAGTCATTTATTTCTGAATTTTTAGGGGCTTTTTAAATAATGCTTATTTAGTATAAATTTCTAATCAGATAAATACACCTCTTTGTGTGTGTGTGTGTGTGTGTGCGTGTGTGTGTGTGTGTGTGCGCGCGTGCGCGTGCATTCTCTGTAGGTAAAAATAGAAACTCCTATTTAGTTCATTCTATTTTACTCTTAGAGAAAAGTTTTGCTCTAGAAATTTTTGATTTGTGGCAGCAGATACTGCAGTACATAGAGGTCAAGAGAAAGAAGAAAGAGAGAATCAGTGAGATATGGCAGAATCATGTTTTGCATTTATATTACTCATAAAGAAATGTTGTAGACTATGGTAATATATTTAATAGGGAGGATCCTGAATTAATGTTCTGTTTTCTAAGGGAAAATATTAAGAGGTTATTTTCTTCAAAGCACAAAGAGAGTAGATAATGTTAAATTACCAATTTGAAATTGAATTTACATAAATAAGAGGATATAGAAAAATAATTTTAAAACACACATTCATAATTTTGAGTCTGTTTAAAAAATCAAGACAAGAGATAACTAATTCAGGAAAAAGTTTATCTGTGTGCTTTAGGCATCTTTTAAAGCAAAGATAAACTTTTGCATTTCAGTTTCAAACTATATTCTAAGGCACATGATAAGCCATTTGGCAGACTTATCTTGTTTGTTAGAATGACCATTGAGGAAAGGAATAAAATGATATCCATCTGAAAGGATAAGCTTACTATTGAAATGGAGTATTCACCTTTCCTCTGAATTCTGTTAGATGGTTCATTAGAAATTTTTTCAAAGAAAAAAAATGCCCATTTCAATAAATTAAACATTTAGATATTTTGTTTGAATCTCATTTCTAAAGTTCTGACACCAAACATATATTAAATCTAGAAAGTAAATAACTTGATTGTGAATACAAGCAGAATCTATATTATAAACTGGGTTTTTAAATTCTGTGTAGTACCTATTGGCTGACCAAAGAATTCATGTTGATCATACAGTTGGTGACCATTTGTTTTTCATTGTTTTGTGTCAAAGATGTATAGGGATGTGTGTGTTCCTGTGTGTGTGAGAGAAGGAGAGAGAGAACAGAATACTTCCTAATCTGTCCAATAAAAAGGTGAATCAGTTACAAGGTGTGAGAATATTATTTACTTTCTTCCTTGGAAAACATCTGAAACTGACAGGAGTATGTGATACCAATTTTATGATAAGTGTCTCTGAGATCAGAAGGGGAGGCAAAGAGACTATTACAAGAATCAGAGAATACAATTAATAGGTTCCTTTTTTGCCTTCATTCCATGAATGCAGCAAACAATGGACAGCAAAATGTATTTAAGATTAATGAGGAAACTATTCTGTCAATTTGAAAATTATCAGAGTAATGCTGTCAAAACGGTAGAGTTGCAGGTATCTGAACGTAACAATTTCTGATTCCAAAGATCCTGCACCTTCAATTCCCAGGTTCTCCTATCTTTCACACCTAGTCGGCTTGTTGCCAGGAGAAAATGCGCAGCTGTTAACTGACATTTATTTTAAGATGTTCCCTTGTCTGCTTGTACTCTGGTGCAGTCCTGTAACTCAAACTTGAGGAAGATGGAAAGCTCAAATTACACAGCTCGCATTTTTCTGCCTGAAGTTTTGATCTCCTAACAGAACATTTCAAATTAAAAAGATCATTTGTATAACTAGGAATGGTGAGAATTAAAAACAGTAGCTCCCCAGGCATAACTCTATCATTACATATGCTGTACTATTTTGAAGTTTGCTAATTATTTGTCTGTCTCCCTCACTAAACCAAGAGCTCCTTGAAAGACTGCATTTTGTTCATCTTTTATTCCCAGATTATTTAATAATGTCTTGCACATAGGAAGGTACTTAATGTATGTTTTCTTAAATAAAATGAAAAGATCACAAAAACAAAGACATGATATGCTGATATATTATGGGAAAAATGCTGATTTCAATTTTAAAGCTTCTACATTTAATTTCTAAAATTTTTGCACTTTATACAAACTATAGCTAGACATTAAAATGTGTAGTAAACTTGAGGTTTAAAACACTTTAAAAATAAGTGTTTTAAATTATGATTGTAGTGTGTATTTTATTCCATTATTTTATATAAATATAATATTTTTAAATAATTACCTTCAGCTGGAAAACTGATTCCTTAAATTATGTCACCTAAGTTTGTGCGTGAGTGTATATATATGTGTACATGTGTGTGCCTGTATGTGTATATGTATAGTAGTGTGTTAATGTATTTAAGATATATATCTAACATATATTCTATACTATAGAGTATACATTAGAGGTATCTATGTAAATTTAAGATTACAGATTTTCCTCTACTTGCAACCAGCTTACATCCTGACAAATTCATTGTAACCTGAAAATATTAGGTCAAAAATATACTTAACGCACCTACCCTACTGAATATCACAGCTTAGCCTAGCCAACATTAAATGTTCTCAGAACACTTACCTTAGCCTACAGTTGGGCAAACTTATCTAATATAAAGCCTATTTTATAATAAAATGTTGACTATCTTATGTAATTTATTGACTACTGAACTGAAAGTGAAAAACAGAATGATTGTCTGAGTAAAGAAAGGCTGTAGGTCTATGGGTTGTTCATCTTTGTGATCACATGGCTGACTGGGCGCTAAGGCTCCTTGCCTCATCCCAAAATCACAATAGAGAATGTATGGAACCACATACGGCCAGCCTGGGAACAGACCAAAACTCAAAATTTGAAAAATGATTTCTATTGAATGCTTATCACTTTCATAGCATCCTAAAGTCAAAAAAGTTATTAAGTTGAACCATTATAATCAGGGGAATTTCTGTATAGATATATATCTCTATATAGATTTAAGATTATAGATGTTTATCTCAAATCCATCTACACAAAAAGATACACAAATATTCAACATGCAATTGTTAATTATATATCTTTATTATAGAAATATAGTAATGCCATATTTGGGAACTAAAATGTCAGAGTTACAGCTGATAATTCATATAGGATTATCCCTTAAAAAAACCCATACAGCTTATGTAAGTTTTAGTCCCAGTAGCTAAGTTACAAAGAACAGAAAATTGTGTATATGTGTATGTGTGTACACACATGGAAGTAAGACTTTTCTTTTAGAATCCAGAAACACAGGGTTCTAAAAACACAGGCCACTTATGGAACCATAATTTTCTTTTAATTTGACCAGATCTTTTCTGAAGAGGATGGATAAAAGGAGTAAGACTATTTCCTAATCAATAGTTTCCATTAACAAAGCCTGTGTGTGTGCACATGTGCACTTGAAGAAGAATTGAGTGTTAGATAGTATTTCTATTTTAAAACTATTTATTAGTGTTTTATTTAGTGGGGAAAGGCCTTTAAGGTATAAAGAATTTAAGAATTCAATTTTATTGGGAAATGTAATTTCTGAATTCTGATTTTTTCCCTTGAACATGGAATATTATTTATTCAGAACATGTTTATTGATCACTTAACAAATGACAACCTATTTCTAATTCATCTAATGTAAAACAATGTCAATTTTACTTCTTCTGGTCTGAATCCCTTGTATTTACATTGCTCAGAAAACAAAGCATTGCTTCATTTGGTGTAGACTAATTGTTAAGAAGACTTTGCAGTTATTTTACAGCATTACATGTTGTGTTTTATGGTATATAATGGGAGTTTTTAAGGGTAATTTACTATTTGCCTCTATTGCAGCAACAAATAGTCACAAAACATTTTGCAGCATGCTGGCACCTGCACAAGGCTGTGATTTATGAATATGCTAATGAGGTTGCATCCAGAACTGGCAAAAATTCAGGACTCACACACAATTACAGTTCTGGCAGCCCTCAATGCTATGATACCAAGCCTGACAAGAAATATTTAGGTCAATTAATACAAGGTGTGGCTTCTTACATTTTGAATGTGAAACATGTTTAATATTGGAACTATTTGGGAATCAAGATGTTTTACTTATTGCAATGGTTTTCTCACTGTAATTGTTGGAATATTTAACATAGGTTTTAAGAATTATTTTGTACTACTTAATTCTGTTAAGTACCTGAAAGATTACTTTCTCTACCAAGCTTGTTGTGTAAATAATGCCTGCCATGATTTTATTCCTTGTTACAAAGCGACGTTAGATGCCAGAAGTGGTCCCTAATATTTTCAGAAGAGAGTCCTATCGTTTTACCTAATGTGTGGTACGATCACTTTCTGAAGCTGCAAGAAGCTCAGCTTACAAAGCGGTGCTTTCCTTCAATAATATAGCAAGGGCCTAGCTTTTCCATTTCTGCTGAACAAAAGACTTCTTGTAAATCTCATAAGTGTTTATTAGTGTTGGAAGCTTCTTCCAAATGTAAAAGCACATAAATATTCAGAAGTTTGCCACAATGTTACCTCTCTTTAATGACTGAATTAAGATAGTTCAACAAAAGCAAAGCTGAGATAAAATAAAACAGGCCTGCCTGGAGCCAAATCATATTAAACCCAGAGCCCTCTACTCCATCACGTGTGGAGTTCCATAGCATGCTTAGTAGTTCTTTGGGTTTATGGTTGTTTTGTCTCATTTATCATAAATTTGCATGTATTTATTCTTTAATATTTCTCTAGGCATCTCTGAAAATCACTGTCTACATAGAGAAAAAAGCGAATAGTCCAACCTGACAGCTGTCCCAGATGAATTTCATTCTTTCACTCTAACACACAGAGTCATCATTCTTAAGACTGGTCGTCGTTCACTTTTCTTTTTCTACTTGAATGCGACTGAGAATACCACCAAACATCATTAGAAATAGTGGCTTCTCAACTGTTACTTTCATGGGAGTTGAGATGGAAGGATTGGTGTTTTCAGAATCTGAATCAAAGTGTAATTTGTAAAGACACTTCAGACAACCCTGTCTCCTTTCTTATTCCTGTCTTCATCCTTGTTAATTGAGCATCTGATACAGTATATGATACAAAAAAAAAAAAAAAAGAACTCATATATTGTGGAGAAGATAGATAGATCTTCATTCTGTTTCTGTGACAACCTGGGGGCATAATTAGAGAGAAAGTTAAGGGCATATTTTTGGCTGTGTATGAAACTTCAGAGCTGTACTAAATGACACAAGTTTCTGACTTATTAGTAAACTAGTGCTTCTTATGGCAAGAAGTTTGTTTATTGCCAACTGTTTTCTCCTATTTGTTACATTTGACAAATATGTGATGACCATTTACGTGTCTACTATGAATATCAGTTCAGTTCAGTTGCTCAGTTGTGTCCAATTCTTTGTGATCCCATGGACTGCAGCACTGCAGGCCTTCCTGTCCATCACCAGCTCCTGGAGTTTACTCAAACTCATGTCCATTGAGTCGGTGATGCCATTCAACCATCTCATCCTCTGTTGTCCCCTTCTCCTCCTGCCATCAATCATTCCCAGCATCAAGGTCTTTTCAAATGAGTCAGTTCTTCTTAACAGGTAGCCAAAGTATAGAAGTTTCAGCTTCAGCATCAGTCCTTCCAATGAATATTCAGGACTGATTTCCTTTAGGATGGACTCATTGGATCTCCTTGCAGTCCAAGGGACTCTCAAGAGTCTTTTCCAACACCACAGTTCAAAAGTATCATTTTTCAGCGGTCAGCTTTCTTTATAGTCCAACTCTTACATCCATACATGACTACTGGAAAAACCATAGCCTTGACTAGACGGACTTTTGCTGGCAAAGTAAAGTCTCTGCTTTTGAATATGCTGTCTAGGTTGGTCATAACTTTTCTTCCAAGGAGTAAGCATCTTTTAATTTCATGGCTGCAGTAACCCATCTGCAGTGATTTTGGAGTCCAAAAAAATAAAGTCTGTCACTGTTTCCACTGTTTCCACATCTATTTGCCATGAAGTGATGGGACCAGATGCCATGATCTTCGTTTTCTGAATGTTGAGTTTTAAGCCAACATTTTCACTCTCCTCTTTCATCAAGAGGCTTTTTAGTTCTTTTTCACTTTCTGCCATAAGGGTGGTGTCATCTGCATATCTGAGGTTATTGATGTTTCTCCTGGCAATCTTGATTTTAGCTTGTGCTTCATCCATCCCAGCGTTTCTCATGATGTACTCTGCATATAAGTTAAACAAGCAGGATGACAATATACAGCCTTGCTGTACTGCTTTCCCTATTTGGAACCAGTCTGTTGTTCTATATCTAGTTCTCTCTGTTGTTTCCTGACCTGCACACAGATTTCCCAAAGGCAGGTCAAGTGGTCTGGTATTCCCATCTCTTCAGAATTTTCCACAGTTTGTTGTGATTCACACAGACAAAGGCTTTGGTATAGTCAATAAAGCAGAAATAGATGTTTTTCTGGAATTATCTTGTTTTTTTGATGACTCAATGGATGTTGGCAATTTTGTCTCTGGTTCCTCTGCCTTTTCTAAAACCAGCTTGAACACCTGGAAGTTCATAGTTCACATACTGCTGAAGCCTGGCTTGGAGAATTTTGAGCATTACTTTACCAGGTGTGAGATGAGTGTAATTGTGTGGTATTTTGAGCATTCTTTGGCATTGCCTTTCTTTGGGATTGGAATGAAAACTGACATTTTCCAGTCCAGTGGCCATTGCTGAGTTTTCCAAATTTGCTGACGTATTGAGTGTAGCACTTTCACAGCATCATCTTTTAGAATTTGAAATAGCTCAACTGGAATTCCATCACCTCCACTAGCTTTGTTCATAGTGATGCTTTCTAAGGCCCACTTGACTTCACATTCCAGGATGTCTGGCTCTAGGTCAGTGATCACACCATTGTGATTATCTGGGTCATGAAGATCTTTTTTGTATAGTTCTTCTGTGTATTCTTGCCACCTCTTCTTAATATCTTCTGCTTATGTTAGGGCCATACCATTTCTGTCCTTTATTGAGCCTATCTTTTAATGAAATGTTCCCTTTGTATCTCTAATTTTCTTGAGGAAATCTCTAGTTTTTCCCATTCTATTGTTTTCCTCTATTTCTTTGCATTGATAGCAGAGGAAGGCTTTCTTATCTCTCTTTTCTATTCTTTGAAATTCTGCATTCAAATGTGTATATCTTTCCTTTTCTTCTTTGCTTTTTGCTGCTCTTCTTTTCATAGCTATTTGTAAGCCCTCTTCAGACAGCCATTTTTTTTTTAAATTTCTTTTTCTTGGGGATGGTCTTGATCCCTGTCTCCTGTACAATGTCATGCTCCTCCATCCATAGTTCATCAGGCACTCTGTCTATCAGATCTAGTCCCTTAAATCTATTAGTCACTTCCACTCTATAATTGTAAGGGATTTGATTTAGGTCATACCTGAATGGTCTAGAGGTTTTCTCTACTTTCTTCAATTTAAGTCTGGATTTGGCAATAAGGAGTTCATGATCACACAGTCAGCTCCCAGTCTTGTTTTTGCAGACTGTATAGAGCTTCTCCATCTTTGGCTGCAAAGAATATAATCAATCTGATTTTGGTGTTGACCATCTGGTGATGTCCATGTGTAGGGTCTTCTTTTGTGTTGTTGGAAGGGGGTGTTTGCTATGACCAGTGTGTTCTCTTGTGAAAACTCTATTAGCCTTTGTCCTGTTTCATTCTGTATTCCAAGGCCAAATTTGCCTGTTACCCCAGGTGTTTCTTGACTTCCTACTTTTGCATTCCAGTACCCTGTAATGAAAAGGACATCTTTTGGGGGTGTTGGTACTAGAAGGTCTTGTAGGTCTTCATACAACTGTTCAACTTCAGCTTCTTCAGCATTACTGGTTGGGGCATAGACTTGGATTACCATGATATTGAATGGTTTGCATTGGAAATGAACAGAGATCATTCTGTCATTTTTGAGATTGCATCCAAGTACTGCATTTCAAACTCTTTTGTTGACTATGATGGCTTCTCCATCTTCTAAGATATTCTTGCCCACAGTAGTAGATATAATAGTCATTGGAGTTAAATTCACCCATTCCAGTCCATTTTAGTTCACTGATTCCTAAAATGTCAATGTTCATTCTTGCCATCTCCTGTTTGAGCACTTCCAATTTGCCTTGATTCATGTACCTAACAGTCCACATTCCTATGCAATATTGCTTTTACAGAATCAGACCTTGCTTCTATCACCAGCTACATCCACAACTGGGTGTCATTTTTGCTTTGGCTCCATCTCTTCATTCTTTCTGGAGTTATTTCTCCACTGATCTCCAGTAGCATATTGGGCAACTACTGACTTGGGGAGTTCATGTTTCAGTGTCCTATCTTTTTGCCTTTTATAGAGTAAAGATTTAACAAGCTTCTCCTATTTTCTTAAAGACCTCTTAATAGAACATTTATTACCTGAATGAACAGATGAACATTTCAAGATCTAAGGTCTGTCTTGAACCTTGTAATCTAAGATATTTTCAGTTGGCTACTAATATTATAATGGCCTATCTGTACTGATTAAATAATCAGTACAGATTTATAATTTTATAATTATAATTTTATATTTAAAATTTAAAATTATAATTTATAATTAAATAATCTCAGAAAAACTTCCCTTTTTAAAGTGACTCACAGATATGTCCTCAGTAATAATTCAGGGATTCCATGTGGTAATACATTCCAAGAGTAAGTTGTACTGGAAATGACGTTGAAACAAAGCAGTTGCTTGATAACCTTTATGAGTTGAATTGTGTTCTGCAAAAGATATACTGAAATCTATGCTGTTTATATGACTTTATTTGGAAATTAGGTCATTGCAGATATAATTTAAGATGAGGTCATACAGGAGTAGAGTGGCCTTTAATCCAATATGATGGTTGTCTTTATAAAAAGAAGTGAGAGATACACACAAGAAGAACATCAATGTAATGATAGATTCAGAGATTGTAGTGATGCAACTTTAAGATGAGGAGTAAGGATTGACTGTCACCACCAGAAGCTAGAGAGGCAAAGAAAGATTCTACCCTGTCTCAGAAGGACCAAGCCTGCTCACACCTTGATTTCAGGTTTCTAGTCTCTACATTGCATGAGAATAATTTTTTTAATATTTTTTAATTGCAAGCTAATTTATTTATTTTTTTACTTTAAACTTTTAACTTTCTATCAGAGCATAGCTGATTACAATGTTTGTTATGATAGTTTTAGATGACTAATGAGGGGGCTCAGCCATACATATACATGTATCCATTCTCCTCCCAAACTCCCCTGTCATCCAGTTCCCACCTAACATTGAGCAGACTACCATGTGCTATACAGTAAATTATTATTGATCATCCATTTAAAATATAGCAGTGTATACCTGTTCATCCCAAATTCCATAACTATCCCTTCCTACTGGCAACCATAAATTAGTTCTCGAAGTCTGTGAGTCTCTTTCTGAATTTTTTTTAAACCATCGGTTTATAGCATTTTGTCATAGCAGCCCTAGAAAACTAATACAGTAATAAAGCTGAGGTCCAGCCGGTGTTCGTCAGCATGAACACAGCTGTTATCTATAGCTGGTTTTATTCAGATTAAGTGTAGCACTCATTGGCTGGTGTCTAATCTATACTGCTTATTCATTATTTTGAAAATCCCTTCATATTGTGAGTAGGCAATCAGAATAATAAAACTGGTTGAGAAATTTAATTATGCATGAATGTGAAAGCCCAGAGTTAAGGAGTCTTCTTCCTAGATAGTTGAAGGGCAAATGCCACGTTTTGTCACTAATGCTTTAATTCTGAATGTTTAAAATTTATATTTTTCTTCTGACTAATGATTTACTTATCTATTAAGGCATTTAATAGATTTCCTACTATCATATAAATTTTGCACCAGCCTACTTTGTAAAGATCCTAAAGTTTCATGTCATGAGGTCATTCTTATTTCTCTCACTCCCTTATGGGCATCTCATCCTCAACAAAACTAACATGAAAGCTGCAAGTAATCAATCATTGATATTAACTATGAACATAGAACAAGTAGCAATCTGGAATTTTCTTCAGACAACTGAGAAGGTTTATTAACCTCAGGTAAATTACTACTAATTTTAAAACCATAATTTTAAATTCAATCAGTAATTGCTGATTTTTACAGGATGCTAGGGATTAGACATGGCACATATTCCCTGCCAAACATGCAGAAGGTTCTATATAGTCAGCAAAAACAAGACTGGGAACTGACTGTGGCCCAGATCTGCTGCTGATGCTGCTAAGTCACTTCAGTCATGTCCGACTCTGTGCGATCCCATCAGGCTCCGCCATCCCTGGGAATCTCCAGGCAAGAACACTGGAGTGGGTTGCCATTTCTTTCTCCAATGCATGCATGCATGCTAAGTCACTTCAGTTGTGTCCGACTCTGTGCGGCCCTATAGACAGCAGCCCACCAGGCTCCTCCGTCCACAGGATTCTCTAGGCAAGAATACTGGGACAGGTTGCCATTTTCTTCTCCAGTGGCTCAGATCATGAACTCCTTATTGCCAAATTCAGACTTAAATTGAGGAAAGTAGGGAAAACCACTAGACCATTCAGGTATGACCTAAATCAAATCCCTTACAATTATAGAGTGGAAGTGACAAATAGATTCAAGGGACTAGATTTGATAGAGTGTCTCAAGAACTATGGACAGAGTTCTTGACATTGTATAGGTAGCAGTGATCAAGACCATCCACAAGAAAAAGAAATGCAAAAAGAGCAAAATGGTTGTCTGAGGAGGCCTTACAAATAGCTGAGAAAATAAGAAAGGAGAAAAGGAAAGATTTATCCATCTGAATGCAGAGTTCCAAAGAATAGCAAAGCGAGATAAGAAAGCCTTCCTGAGTGATCAATGCAAAGAAATAGAGGAAAACAATAGAATGGGAAAGATGAGAGATCTCTGCAAAGATATTAGAGATACAAAGGGAATGTTTCATACAAAGATGGGCACAATTTAAAATAGAAATGGTATGGAACTAACAGAAGCAGAAGATATTAAGAAGAGGTGGCAAGAATGCACAGAACTACACAAAAAAGATCTTAATGACCCAGATAACCATGATGGTGTGATCACTCACCTAGAGCCAGACATCCTGGAGTGAGAAGTCAAGTGGGCCTTAGGAATGTCATTACAAACAAAGCTAGTGGAGGTGATGGAATTCCGGCTGAGCTAATTCGAATCCTAAAAAGTGATGCTGTGAAAGTGCTGCACTCAATATTCCAGCAAATTTGGAAAACTGAGCAGTGGCCACTGGACTGGAAAAGGTCAGTTTTTATTCTAATCCCAAAGAAAGGCAGTGACAAAGAATGTTCAAACTACTGCACATTAATTGCACTCATCTCACATGCTAGCATAGTAATGCTCAAAATTCTCCAAGCGAGGATTCAATAGTACATGAACTGAGAACTTCCAGATGTTCAAGCTAGATTTAGAAAAGGCAGAGGAACCAGAGATCAAATTGCCAACATCCCCTGGATCATAGAAAAAGAAACAGAGTTCCAGAAAAATGTCTACTTCTGTTTTATGAACTATGTCAAGACCTTTGACTGTGTGGATCACAACAAACTGTAGAAAATTGTTCAAAAGATGGAAATACCAGACCACCTCAGTGGCCTCCTGAGAAATCTGTATGCAGGTCAAGAAGCAACAGTTAACCAGACATGGAACAATGGACTTGTTCCAAATTGGGAAAGAATTACGTCAAGGCTATATATTGTCTTCCTGTTTATTTAACATATATACAGAGTACATCATGTGAAATGCTGGGCTGGATGAAGCACAAGATGGAATCAAGTTTACCAGGAGAAATATCAATAACCTCAGAAACACAGATGACACCACCTTTATGACAGAAAGTGAAGAGGAGCTGAAGTGCCTCTTGATGGAAGTGAAACAGGAGAGTGAAAAGCTGGCTTAAAACTCAGCATTCAAAACTGAGGATCATGGCATCTGGTCCCATCCCTTTATGGCAAATAGATGTGGAAACAGTGGAAACCATGACAGACTTTATTTTCTTGGGCTCCAAAATCAATGCAGATGGTGACTGCAACCATGAAATTAAAAGACAGTTGCTCCTTGGGTGTGGGGGTGGGGGGGGAACTATGACCAATTAGACAACGTATTAAAAAGCAGACATTACTTTGCCTACAAAGGTCTATATAGTCAAAGCTATGGTTTTTCCACTAGTCATGAATGGATGTGAGAGTTGGACCTTGAAGAATTGGTGCTTTGAACTGTCGCTTTGGAAAAGTCTCTTGAGAGACCCTTGGACTGCAAGCAGATCAAACCAGCCAATCATAAATGAAATCAACCTTGAATATTCATTGGAAGGACTGATGCTGTAGCTGAAGCTCCAGTACTTTTGCCACCTGATGTGAAGAACTTACTCACTGGAAAAGACCCTGATGCTGGGAAAGACTGAAGGGGACCACAGAGGATGAGATGGTTGGATGGCATCACTGACTCAATTGACAAGAGTTTGAGCAAGCTCTGGGTGTTGGTGGTAGACAGGGAAGTCTGGCATGCTGCAGTCCATGGGTCAGAGTCAGACACAAGAGTCAGACACAAGTGAGCAACTGAACTGCCCTGAACTGATATTCCCTGTCTCTTAAGAATATTGATGTGGGAAGATAACGTGGTGACAGGACTTCGGAAGTGCTGTGCATAAAGTGATTATATGACCCAGTGGGAGAGACCAAAAGCCTCCTGGTGAATGTAATATCTGAACTAGGCCTTAGAGGATAAATGAAAGTAAGGCAGTCAAAAATGTAGATAAGGTATTGTAAGATATTGTAAGATAATGTATTCCTTCTGCCCCAAATTAATGTAAAGTAGTAATAGCAAGAGAGATGAAATTGCTAGTACTGTGGAGGACAAGATCATAGCAAGATCATAGAGAGTTCGTAGGCATTGGTGAAGATTGGCTTTATCTTTTTTGGGTCTGGAAGACATTAAATCATTTCAGTAGAGACCATCATGTTTTCATTTCTATTTTAAATAAAATACTTGACTGGTGATATGGGAAAACAGATTTGAAGACAAAAAAACTTGTAGGCATTAGAAACAGTGACAAAATTGTCATGGCGACAGAGAAAAGACAATATTAAGTCTCTGAATTAGGACAACAGTATATGAAAGAAAAAGAATGATATTTAAAAACTGAGTTTTCCTTCTAAAAACAAAGACTTAATGTGTGTAATGTTTTTATGTGTTTTTTGTATACATATATTAAGTACATATAATCATATATCTGAATACATATTTGCTTTCTCAATATGTAAAAGTATATAGTCACTCTAATAAGGTTGAATGTTATAAAAATGGTAAGCAGCTTAAATACCCATTCATGGGATGAATTTACTATGTGAATTTTTAAAGCAATGAGTTGGAAATATACAAAAACATGTCACATAAAGATTTGCATTTTAATCATATATGAAAAATGAAATTTTCTGGGCATTATAAATGTTATTTGAGTTTCATAAAATAATATTTGTATATTTATAAATGTTTGGGAAATGAAAATGAGGATATACTATAAACTTGATGTTTAGCTTTTGAGAGATAAGATTATAGGTGTATTTCTCTTTTTATATTATTTATTTCTATATTGTGTGTTTTTTATAAATGACTTGCTTTGATATTATCTTTTAGATAACATAGGTTGTGTAGAACAGACATTTAAAGGACAAAACTTTGTAGGACTTGTGAATAATTGATTTAGGAAATGAGAGACAAGGGAGTGTCAAGATTGATCCTCTCTCTCTTCATCTTTTAAAAAACTGAGTTATTAAGATGGTTTTTAGTGCCATCAATTGATGGGGAATCCAAAGAAGAGTGTAATTGTTTACACTATGTATTTAATGTATTTCAAGCATATGCAGGGGAAAACTTCTGACCTTTCAAAGGAATTTGGAATGGAGATATAGATGAGGGCTCAGTAACTTATAGCATAGTAGTAGTCAAAGATTATAGTTTGCAAGTAAATTATAATATAGACAGTTAAGCCAGTGCAGAAGTCAATGAGTTCACTCAGTGAGAAGACATGTTAATAAGAGAAACCAGACCCCGAGGAAAGGTTTTCTGGTATAAATAATAGAAGTTTGAGCCAAAGTGGACATAGAGACCATCTCAAGCAACAACTCCCTTGTTTTCCAACATGAATTTGAAGATCCAGAGAGAATGACTCATCAAAAGTCAGTCAGTTGATCAGAGGCAGAACCAGGATAAGCCAGCAGTGCAATTCTGTGGATTCTCAGTTCTTTGACTTTTTTCCCCGTGCTTCCAGATAAGCTTAACTTCCAGTTTTATCGCATTTTACTGTTCTCTAAATTCTTAAATATACAAGACCTATTCTGAACTTCACAACAACTGTTAAGTATGAAGGGCAGATGGTTACTCCAACTTTATAGCTAATACAAGTTTCAATAACTTTGACCAAAGTTGAGTGTTTGGCAACTGACAGAGCCAGAATTTGAACTGAGATTTTCTACAGACACTCCTGGCACTCTTTCCACATCATCAATCACATAAAAACGATCTTCAATTTACTCATGTATCTCTTGGGTCCCATCTGCCATCCCCGGATTTGAAAGAATAAAGAACTGGAGTTTTCATTGTAGGCGTGTTTTGTTCAAGTTCATGCTATACATAGTCCCTTTCCTTTGACTTGAAATGTGTGAATAAACTTAAATTTTAGTTATAAAGATGTAGATAAAAAAACATTTATTTTAATTAGTTCATAAATAAAATAATCTATGAAAATTTTAGTTTGTAGGAGTCTACATTGTTTATCACAATTAGAAATTATACAGCTGAACTCATGATAAAGAAACATGATCTCATGAGTGTAGATTTCATTCTTGAATTTACCTTTTTAATTTGTATCTTCCCCCTTTTCATAGATTGACCCTTGAGAAGCTGGGCAAGCATCTTACCTGTGGTTAAAATCCTGAAAAAAGCTTTCTGTTTGTTAAGAAGTTGGTTTTAGTCACTCATAGGTTAATAATGGTAATCTATTATGATTTTCAAGGGATTTTTTTTCTTCAAAAGTCAATTATTTGGCTCTCCACTTCTCTTCTTCATGAAACTTTCCAACTGCTGTATGGTGGCACAACGGTGCCTTTGTTAGCTGCTAAGAGGAGCTATTTGTCAGTTGTTTTGCTTCAAGGACTGCCTCCTTTGTTGATGTTCTTCCACAAATTCAAAAAGTAGTTCAACAAAGCAGAAAACCAGAAAAAAAAAATGACATTTTGATTCATAGAGTGTTTTTTGAGAGGAAAAATTTCCAGGCTGCATTATATAAAAGCTTAGTTTTCTTTGTTGATAAGTGAAGGTTAATTCTTTTTGGTTTTTCATTGGCAACAGAAAAATAAAAGACACTTAGACATAGAAACATTGTTAAAATGGAGATAAGTAGCCAGCCTAGGATTGGTGAGTTGGCAGCATTGGACATGAGACAAAATATTATATGGGATTTGCTATTACGAACATAAAAAGGGACACAGAATTTCCATTGTGATCTCTGATGATATCAGGTGAGAAATGGGTTGCAATGTAATATAATTTTAAAAATGAAAGGAATTGTAGATGCCATCTAAACTGGTCTGTTCCTTTCATAGGTGAGAAAATTGCAGCCCAGAGAAATGAAGTGATTGCCAGATTCTAGAACAAATGCCAATAGAAAGCAGAGAACCAATATAGTATGCTTTGTGGCAGGCAGCTTGGCAACCCAGGGGCATTGTCATTGTGTTCCCTATAGATTTTCATCGAGAAGGGAGCCATCTCTCTCATGTAATAATGTATTAAGAAAATTGTGAGGAAAAAAACTGGTGAGTTTATAGATTTTTAACCCATTTCTATCTTTATATGACTGAAATAGGTAAATTTATTTTCCATGTATGTATTTCCTTCAGTCTCTTACTGTTTTACATATCTCTAATGAACTATTACTTACTATAACATGCAATTTATACTATATTATTTATTTAGACTACACATTATTGTTTCTTTTGCCCTTTTCCTCCTCTATGCCTCTGAATGAATATATAAACTAAGAATATACATAAATTAATAATAGTAATGTAAACTAATAATAAACTAATAACTGTAATAACTGAATAATAATAATGATGTAAAATAGATTTTTAAAAGTTATCTCCAAGTGTGTGCTTAGTCACTTCAGTCGTGTCCAACTTTTTGTGATCCTATTGACTGTAGCCTGCCAGGCTCCTTTGTTCATGGGTTTCTCCAGGCAAAAGTACTGAACTGGGTTTCCATGCCTCTCCCAGGGGATCTTTCTGATCCTGGGATCAAAACCGAGTATCCTGTATCTCCTGCACTGCAGGCAGATTCTTTACTCCTTAGGAATTAGTAAGTGACATTTCATGGACAAAATTCAACCTGCTATCTGTCTTTTTAATAAAGCTGCATTGAAACACAGCAATGTTTGTGGAATTGGATGTGATAAAATAGTGCCAGATGCATACAATTTTTCAACTACCAAAAACAAGTGAAGTTTCAAAAGGAAAGAAAGAGGTTGGCTTTTAGGAGGTCCAGAGCGTTTTCCATTGAGTGAAAAAATATTCTTTTTGTAGCTCCATCTTTTATAATTTAATTTTATTTTTGAATTGGTTTCTTAGATGAATCAGAAGAGACAAAATGACTTACATGATCCAACATGTTGTGAGATGCTAAGGAAAACACTCCCAGAATAAGGAGGCACGTTTCCTAACAAAGTAAAACAGTTTATTGAAAACATAATTAACCTTGAATCACTATATTCTTTGCGGATATGACAAACAGTTTGTGCCTTATGAAAACATTCTTTTCTTTTTATATTCAGTGCTGAATTTTTTTGCTTCCCTCAGGATACTCTGCAATAATGAATAGTAAGTAGATGATTTTTTTCCCTTATGTTTCCATACTGGTGTCAGTGTCCACTGAGAAGGGCCCACCGTGTGGGATAGTAACAAATATCATACAGGAATTACAAACTCTGATGTCTATATATGAAATGTCAGTGGTAATCAACAGTTATTTTGTCTCAAACAGACTTTCACAATGCATTTTCAGAGAATTAAATACATAAAAGGATTGTCATGTGCACTAAATATTTGTTTGGTATTTGCCTAATCAGACTCAATTCAGAACATCATAGAATATTCAAGTGGTAGAATTTTATGCTTTTTTAAAAAACCATTGTTTATAGATGATGAATCAGAGAGCCAGCTTGGAAATGACGTGTTGGATCCTGAAAATTAAAGGAGATAAACTGGGAGATGGAGATTGATTTAGCCTTCTTATACATGCAGAGTAACAGAATATACAAATATTGGACAATGATTGTTGAACCAGATTTTCTGGAACACCAGGATATCAGGAATTATTTTTCGTTTTTTTAAACTTTTTACTATGTATTGGGGTATAGCCAGTTAACAAGCAATGTTGTGACAGTTTCAGGTGAACAGTGAAGGTACCCAGTCATATATACACATGTATTCAGGGATGTTTATATATAATCATATGGGAGCAATGGCTCATGTTCATCTCTGCCACCTTAATAAGAACATATCCTTTAAAAAGACTGTTTAATATTAGATTCTATATAATATTTCATTTGAAAAATCAAATTTTGCCATCCAAAAATGTGTGAATGCTACTGCTATAGATTATTGAACAAGATCACTGAATGAAGAAAACAGTAACACTGTCAGAATTTACTGTAGATTGACCTCCTCATGTTTTAGCTTAAACAGATCTTTACAGTTATACTGAACCTTCTGAAAGTGGTTTAGCCAAAGTCTCAGTGACCCTGTCTGCTAATTAGCAATATAATGTGTGAGGAAGTATATTCATACTCCCAGAGTTAAATGCAAAAAATAATAATGAGACTTTTATTAAAAGGACAAAAGTATACTTGAAGATCTTTGACAGACTTCCAAGAATTATAAACCAGGTCAAATAGTTCAACCTTTTCATTTTATAGATAAAGATATTAAAATTTAAGAATTTTCAAAATTGCTGGCGGAATGAGTAATAGAACATAGGCCCATAACCACCTTCATATTTAGTAGAAAATAAATTAGGACTTAAAAAATCTAGTTTGATGTTTAATAGCTTCCAAACTTCAGCTACTTACCTTCTCTGAGTGTCAATTCAATCATCACTAGCATGGCTAATCCCCAAGTATAGCACTGGGTTTTGTAAGAATGGCATATGGAATGTTCTATGTATGATATCCCAGGTAAATATGAGCTATTATTATTAGGATAAGTTTAAATATTTGCCATTGCCAATACCTGACATTTTACCTATGAATCCAGCAGTTTCATATGGTTTGACTTAATAGTATTGTTTATAGTATTATACCACAAATGAATTCTATTATAAAATTTTATTTTTATCTTAACTGCAGAGGATCCATTTAATTGTATGCCTCTTTTCATGATTCATTATTATTCTTAATCCTATCTCAGCCATTATCTTTTGAAATTAATTTTTATTAGAATAAAGTTGCTTTACAATGTTGTATTGGTTTCTACTATACAGCAAAGTGAACCAGAAATACATATGTCCCCTCTTTTTTGTATTTCCTTCCCATTTAGGTCACCACAGAGAAGAGTTCCCTTAAGTATACAGTATCTTCTCATTCGTTATATATTTTATACATATTACCAATAGTGTAAATATGTCAATCCCAAACTCTATTCCTTCCACCCCCTCATGCCATTATCTTTACCTTCATTTGTAGTATATACATATAATCGTTTCATAGCATCCCATTCCTTACTGTCATTTGCCTCTTCCATCAAAAGCAACTATATTAATATATTTCATATATTTCCTTTAATTTGCATATGACTTTAACATTTTTAAATTCCATAATTATATTGTAATTCTTTTCAAAATATTAAATTTAACTCATTAGTAAACAGTATACTTTGGATTAGCTTTTATTCCCAGAGTTAAAATGAGATTTTGCTTCTCTAAAGCATTAAATAGGTATGACAAGAGTATAGAATTCATAGTAAGAGCCAAAAAGATCCTCCATCCATGGGATTTTCCAGGCAAGAATACTGGAGTGGGTTGCCATTTCCTTCTCCAGGGGATCATCCCGACATAGGGATCGAACCCAGGTCTCCCACATTGCAGGCAGACTCTTTACCATCTGAACCACCAGGGAATCCTAAATGTGTATGACAAGAGTATAGAATTCATCATAAGAACCAAAAAGGACCTAACAATCACAGAAATGTGGTACAATTAACATCCTTATAAACATTGCTTCAATTATGCTTGGCTTTCATACAGGCTGCATTTTTCAACATTTTCCTTTTTCTTGTTTTCTGGTTTAAGCACTCAGACAAACATACCTGAATGTGTGAGCATGCACACACATTCATGAACACACACACACAAATCACAGAGGGAGAAAAAAAAAAAAAAGAAATGAAGAAAGGCTGAGACAAGGAGAAGAAAAACTGACCTACTTTTTTTCCAGGCCTTACTGAAATACCTAGGTGACAGTCTGAGCTGGCTAGTAACTAGAATTTTCCAGTCCTGCAATTAATCACTGTCAGGTCAACGGGTTCATTTTGAAAAATCTTGGAAAACACTTAAAGTTTACTAAAATTGAAATATATACACACAAATATCCTAAATGCATATATAAAAATAATTCAAAATTTACCCATTTCAGTTTTAGGTGTCAACTGAAAGCAATTTAGAATAAATATATGATTTTAAAATTGAAACACAAAGTATTATTAAATACCATTGTTATTGAGTTTCACTAGAGTCTAGTGGAAACAACTTTCTGACCTGATTTTAAATCCCAAATCAGTCACTTATTTGTTTAATAACCTTTGGATACATCACTTTTAATTTGTGTGCATGCATACATGTCCCACTCTTTGCAACCCCATGGACTGCAGCACACCAGTCTTCCCTGTCCTTCACTATCTCTCAGAGTTTGCTCAAACTCATGTATATTGATTCGATGATGCCATCCAATGATCTCATCCTCTGTTTGCCCCTTTTCCTCCTTCCCTCAATCTTTCCCAGCATCAGTGTCTTTTCCTGTGAGTCAGTTCTTCCCATCAGGTGGCTAAAGTATTGGAGCTTCAGCTTAAGCATCAGTCCTTCCAATGAATATTCAGGGTTGATTTCCCTTAGGATTGATGTGTATGATAATAATGTGTATGTTAATGATTCTTAAATTACACTTCCAGTATAGAATTCTGCAGGAAATCGTTGGACAGTTTTCAACAGGTTTCCACTGGCTATTTTCTAGATATCCCCAAACCATGCATAAAATTGAGCTCTTAACTTTCTCCTCCTTACTATTTTCAAGTTGTTCATATCAGTTAGTAGATATTCCTTCCTTTACAGTTGCACAGCTTAAAAACTTTGGGATTATTCTTTACTATACTCTTTTTCTTACATCCCACATTTAATCTCTCAGACAATATTGGTGACTCTACTTTCAAAGTATATCTAAAACAATCAGTTTTCTCTTCCACTAAGGATATCATACTTTCGCACTTGCTGCTTTTACTATTCCTTTCAATGAGGTCTACCCTGACTACCTTATTAAAAATTGACTCAGATCAATTCTTACCAATCTCCTCCTCCTACTGTACTTTTCAGATATATCTATATATCTATTTTCATAGATATATTAAGAATATAATATAGTATATATGTGATTCATTGATTTCTTAATGCCATTTAGTGATGCTATTTCTTAATTGTATTTTAATGCCATTATTTTACTACCAGATTATAAGCTGCATGAAGACATGGATTTGTTTGCTTTATTTATTCCCAGAATTCTGATGCATATTTGTAGGTATTTATTAATATTTGCTAAATAAGTAAACAAAAGATCCATAAACACAATATCTGAAATATTTCTTAAAATAATTATTTGGTGAAAATAACTTTAAAACAATGTTCCACCCGCATCCTAAATAAGCCCCATCATTTAAGTATTCTCTCTGGGCTTCCCTGGTGGTTCAGACAGTAAGAAATCTGCCTGTAGTGCGGAAGAGCCAAGTTTTATCCCTATGTCGGGAAGATCCCCTAAAGAAGGGAATGGCAACCCACTCGAGTATTCTTGCCTGGAAAATACCATGGACAGTAGCAGGAGCCTGACAGGCCACTGTCCATGGTGTCCCAAAGAACTGGACATTACTGAGGGACTAATCATTTCACTTTCATTTAGTGTTTCCAAGAAAATAAGACTGGCCTTTGTTTTTCTTTTGTGTTTTTATGGTCAGGTGTTATTTAAATTTTATTTAATTGTCAAATGTGTCATTTTTTAATTTCCAAATGATGGTAAAATATAATATTCCCAAGGTGAAGCTAAACTGAAATATAATAAATATCTTCAGTTTTAAAATCATTGAATCTTAAATACTGAAGATACAACGCCTGAGTTAATGATATAGACTATGCTTGAATTTAGTGAAGTCAGCAATCTACTTGCCCCAGAATCTTTTGGGGGAAATAGGTTTTAATCATATTAGAAACATTAGGAGACACTCAGATAGAAAGAAGTTAGATTAACATTTTTCAAATTATCATTTTTTGTTTCTTTTTTGGTTAAGCTAAACCATCCTATAATTCAACTTTCAAAAGGCTGAGAAAATATAAAGTAAGAACGCCTTCCCTTCCTAACAGACACCCAATTCATTTCCCAGGGGGCAAGGATGTAACAGGTTCCAGTTTATCCCTTGTATAGTTAACTAGATGTTTAAGCAATATGTATACATATTCTTCTCCCTGACCCCTTTCCAAACACAGATGGCTGCACACTATACACATTGTTGTACATCTTGCTTTCTCACTTGGCCATATATTATGGAGATTTACCCACAATAATACATAAAAAAGGATTCTCATGAGATCATATTATACTTTGTACATAAGTGTGTGTATAAATTTAGACACAGGTACATACACTGTAATTTATTTGATGTATCATTTAGGGAAATTCACATTATTTCCAAATTTCCAGTCATAAGAAAATACTACAGTAAATAATCATATATTTCTTACATGAGGAGGTATATTTATATAGTAAAAGTTCTATAAGTAAAATGGCTGGGTTCAAGAGAATGATACTTATCATTTTAACAACAATTTCCAAAAGCTGCCCATAGAGTACTTTTCATATTCATATTGCAACAACATTGTATGACAGTGCTGCTTTAACCATACTCTTGTTAGGAAGGCTTTAATGATGATGATGGGTACATTAAAAGAAAATTGTCTATATGAGTAGAATTGTTTGCCTGACAAATCTAGAAATATTAATTGAAGAGGGATCAAGGAAATTATTTTTTCTCAGATAAAGGTAAATTCTTAAAGTCAGACAGTATGTATCTCATTAGCCTTGACATCAGTGTAATGCCAAAAACACGATAGAAGCCTGGTGATTGCTATTATCATGAGCTGAAACAAATGTAAACCTGAAGAACATGATTAAACTTCAGGAGACATAGCAGTACACTCCTAATTTCATATGAAAACAATGAATTTGAAACCTGATTATGACATCACATAGATGTTGAGAGGGTAGCAAAATGGCAGAGTTACTGATGCCCATTGACAGCGTAATTACAGCCACCGGTATAATCTGAGAGAGGCTCTTGACAGCACACACTAAGAAGAGAAGGGAATCACTGGTGACTCAGGTCCCTGCAGGACCTGAAAAATTGTCAGAGCAGGCCATAAGTAATTACCAGAAGACTGTCCTCCTAACCAAGTGGATTGTACAAATGTAACTGGGAACAAAAAAGTATCACTGGTCTATGGGTTAACTTAACAGATTTTGAAAGTTTATCAGCTCCTTAAATCAGACAGCCTTTGAGATGGTATATTCCTTGGTAATGGGCTTCCCTGGTGGCTCAAATGGTAGAGTCTGTGTGCAATGCAGGTTACCTGCGTTTGATCACTGGGTCAGGAAGATCCCCTGGAGAAGGAAATGGCAACCCACTCCAGTATTCTCGCCTGGAAAATCCCATGGACAAAAGAGCCTGTTGGGCTACAGTCTATGGGGTCCCAAAGAGTTGGACAAAACTGAATGACTAACACTTTCACTTTTTTCATACCTGGTAATAGAGCAAGTTACATTTATATCACCTTCTGCTTTTCTTGGATTGGGTTTGGAAGTTTGACTATTAGCTATGGTTTCTTGGTTTAATATTAGCTTCATAGTTGTTGTTCAGTCACTCAGTTGTGTCTGACTCTGTGACCTCATGGACTGCAGCACGCCAGGCTTCCCTGTCTTTCACTGTCTCTCAGAGTTTGCACGTACTCGTATCCATTGAGTGATGATGCCATCCAACCATCCATCCAACCATCTCATCATAGGTCGCCCCCTTCTCCCACCCTCAGTCTTGCCCAGCATCAGGATCTTTCCAATCTTCCCAGCAGGTGGCCAAAGTATTGGAGCTTCAGAATCAGTCCTTCCAATGAATATTTAGGGTTGATTTCCTTTAGGATTGACTAGATCTTCTTGCTGTCCAAGTGACTCTCAAAAGTCTTCTCCAGCCTTCTCCAGTCTTCATAGGCATATTCTATGAGTTTAAGTTCCCCAGACATTTTCAAAAGAAATAGAAAGGATAATTTTAATTGCTACATTTAACTAAATATGAGGACACTGTTCTTTTGCTTAAATGTGGGTTTAACTAAGGGGAAAACTCCATTGTAATGAGAGATAACATGACCTCTGTGTAGACACATAAGAAACTGTAAAACATCTGACACAAGAAAGACAATATAATTGCAAAATATTATTGCAATACAGGTATTTCAATTTAGCAAGTGTATGAGTAATATACATTTTGATAGAACATTAACTTGTTGGTGATTTCAATTTCCTTGATATGATTAAGACAGACTTTAATTTAGGGTCTAAACAATAAGAATACATTATTCTTATAAATAAACATAAAATTAAATACAAAATATTTAATATTCTTATAAATAAACATAAAATTAAATAAAAAAGTATTTTAAAATATATAAATACATATGTTGATGCAATTTACTTTAAAATTTTATTCTTCAGTGTAGTAAACTTAACATTGATTATTTTTATCATTAGTTATAGTATTAGTGTATGCAAAGTTGAAAAATTATCTTTGTTTTAAATTTAACATCATTAAGTTAATTGCAGTTGTCTAAAGAATCCCCTGTATATGGAACGGTAGATTTCTCCTTCCTGTGCTGTCCTAGTCCCCAGTTTGCATAGGGATCTCATTGTTCTTAGAAAGATCCTTTGGAAATAATGGTAAGAGCCATTATGAAATTTCGGTGAAGATGATTGAATGAGTATTACTAGTTCTATTTGCTGAAAGTAAAAGAAAATGAACTTGAAAGGGGTTATATCCATGTCTAAGAAATGATGGAGAGTAAGATTTAGCAGAGAGCACTCATGGAACCTTTAATAACTGCTAGACACTGGCATTATTAAGACATTTGAGACATTTAATCCCTGTAAGCATATTATAGGGTAGGTACTATTATTATTATCAGTGTTTTACTGATTAGAAAGCTAAGTCACAGAAATATTTTCTTATTGGAAAGAAGTGTTTTCAACTAGATTTATGAACAGCCAATATCTTTGTAAAATTTTCTCTTCAATTCCATGTTTTTACCTGATGTACACATATTACTATGCCCCAGGAGAGAGAACTCCATGATGTAATTTATAAGACTTTAAGGTTCAGTTTAGCCTGGGAAGCAGTGAAGAATAGGGATAAATAGGCAAAATAATAACTGAACAGCAGGGACACGGTGCAGTCAATGAGATTAAACCAGATTTAGTTAATCTGTAAAGTTAATTGTTTAACATAGAGAATCATCCATTACTTTTTAAAACTTGAGGTGCAGAGACTACATATATCACAAACTCTGAAAGTTAGGTGAATGTAATTATATTTTATACTAGTGATTTATACTAGTCACATAGCAAATTCAAACTAGTAACATAGGAAATTGTAGTTCTCACAGGTTTAGGTGGCTTTTGAAAGGAAAAGGTAACGAAATTTGATTTTAGTTGAAAAGGTTCACCTGTATCTCATGAAAAAGATTCTAGAAATTAAGAAAGTGATGGGAAGTACTTAGATATCAAAAAATATGAGAAAATATGCAATAATAAGTAAAGTCAAAATCTAATGTAAAAATGATTTTTTTAATCAATCTTTTCACATGGCCCACTTAACAAATGTATACAATATAACAAGTCTTCATTAGACATTAATCAAATACCTACTGGTTTGTGTACTGTGGCTTCTCAAACTCTAAAATGAGTAGAATTCTAGATAGCAGCTGTATTTGAACTACAATTGTACTCTTTGGAAAAATTAAATAAGTAAAATTTCTATCTCAAGCATTTTTAATTGGTAAATCTGGACTTGTTTTTAGCAGGAAACCATCTTCTATTAAAATCTTAAGACAGTGATGTATCAATTGAGATTACTTAGCCTGGGTAGAAAATAGCAAGATGTATTTAAGTATTCAAGCAACTGTGAAAAATGTGTTATGTCCATGCTTCTTACTGGTAATTAAAATTTTAACTGGGTACTAGGAAAATGATATTTGGCTTGAAATCTACATAAAAGTTTTTGTACTTGTCAGATGAAGAAAAACATTTATTCATCACCACATGCTTAACTGTAGAAATCACTATAAAGATAAATTCAATGAATTTACAAAGACATATGTATAATTCCATCAGGGAAGATGTATATTCTTCTGAAATATAATTCCCTAGCATTCCTGGCTTATACTTCTGTTCTTTTCTGGAAAAATAATTCCTAATGTGATCTTTTCATTGTTTCTATGAATATATGTGTGTATGTATCTATATATATATAGATACATACACATAGGTATATGTTACATATATATACATACATAAAATTTTAGATATTACTAATATTTTATATTTGATGCTTTTAAACATAGTTAATATTCAGTAGTTATAAGAAAGAAAGAAAATATCAGTGCACACTTAGCTCTTGATTTCCATAAATATTTTATTATCAGTTTTAAATAATAATGTTCTAAAACAGAATTTTTGCATAATTAGTTTAGTTCTAATTATATTTATGTGTAATAACAGAAAAAGTGTATATAACTTTTATCTTTTGGAAAATGGCTTATTTTTCTAATAGTCATACATGTCAAGATGTTGAAATGACAAATTCTTTATCTTCTTGAACCTCAAATATGATGTAGCTCGTTACATTAGCACCAAGAAAGCAGCCCGTAAATTACCACAGGGTGTTCAAGCATGTCTGCAGGTCTGACATTGCCTTCCTTCTAGAACATCCATCATTGCTGAACGGTCCTGAGAACTGAAAGCGCAGACTATAAAGAAGTTAAATCCCAAAATAGAGGTAGGCAATTTTTACTCTTAATATCAGATACAAAGTATTAATGCATCTGTTCAGTTTCTACTTCATCTATGAACTCAGTAATCATCAGACTTTTATGCTTTAAACAATAAGGAGTTTACATATGTTTACTTAGTAGTGGTTAAAAATAGATTAAGAATGGAGTAAAATTAATAGAAAAAAAAAACTGAAACATGAACAAAAGATATTACTTCACACATTTTAGGAAATATAAGCTTTAATAAAAAAACCTCAAAGAGTTTATTAAAAATCATCTTTAAGACTAATAAACATATTATTTTTAAAGAACATGTTTGGAATGAGGAACAGTCAAGGCATTTTTCATTTCAGAACTTATACTGTATAACATAGAACTGCAAATACTGTTTAAGTTGCAGAGGCAAAGGAACAAATTGAAAGGCACAAATTATAATGTCTTTTTCTGCTCTAAGAATTTTAAGTTCCCTAAGGAGATAAATGGGAAATAGGGACTCAACTATTTAAATATGATGCCCATTCAGAATAAGTATGGAAAAAATATTCCATCACATACTTATTGATTTCAGTCAGCATTAATACAAGGTCTACTGTTGAGGATGTAAAAAGTCCATCCAGGGATGGTGGGAAGAGATCTGGGGCTTCCAAACTAGCAAGTGTTAAAGAATACACTTGCCAATGAAGGAGACACAAGAGATGCAAGTTCAATCCCTATGTTGGGAAGATCCCCTGGAGTAGGAAATGCCAACGCACTCCAGTATACTTGCCTGGAAAATTCCATGGACATAGGAATCTGGTGAGCTACAGTCCATGGGGTCTCAAAATGTTGGACTCTAGTGAGCAACTGAGCAGTAAAAAGGACAAGACATCAAGAAAATTGGTGACATGATAGAGCCACCATGGAGAACAGTATGCTGCTGCTGCTAAGTCACATCAGTCATGTCTGACTCTCTGCGACCCCATAGACGGCAGCCCACCAGGCTCCCCCGTCCCTGGGATTCACCAGGCAAGAACACTGGAGTGGGCTGCCATTTCCTTCTCCAATGCATGAAAGTGAAAAGTGAAAGTGAAGTCGCTCAGTCGTGTCCAACTCTCAGCGATCCCATGGACTGCAGCCCACCAGGCTCCTCCATCAATGGGATTTTCCTGGCAAGAGTACTGGAGTGGGGTGCCATTGCCTTCTCCAGGTATGGAGGTTCTTAAAAAGTAAAAATAGAGCTAACATGTGATCCAGCAACTCCATTCCAGGGCATATATCAAGAGAAAAGCATAATTCAAAAAGATACATGCACCCCAATCTTCATTGCAGCACTATTTACAATAGCCAGAACATGGAAATAACTTAAATGTCTATCAATGGAGGAATGGATAAAGAAGGTGTGGTACATATATACAATGGAATGTTATTCAGCCATATAAAAAATGAAATAATTGCATTTTCAGTGGCATGGATTGGACCTAGGTACTGTCATACTGAATGAAGTCAAAGACAAATATCATATGATTTCACTTATATGTGGAAACTTAAAAAAAAATGGGTACAAATGAACTTATCTACAAAATAGAAATACAGTTACAGATGTAGAAAAACAAAGTTACATTTACCAGGGGTATGGGCATGAGGGATAAATTGAGAAATTGGGATTGATATATACACCCTGCTGCTGCTGCTAAGTCGCTTCAGTCGTGTCCGACTCTGTGCGACCCCATAGACGGCAGCCCACCAGGCTCCCCGGTCCCTGGGATTCTCCAGACAAGAAAACTGGAGTGGGTTGCCATTTCCTTCTCCAATGCATGAAAGTGAAAAAATAAAGTGAAGTTGCTCAGTCATGTCTGACTCCTAGCGACCCCATGGACTGCAGCGCACCAGGCCCCTCCGTCCATGGGATTTTCCAGACAAGAGTATTGGAGTGGGTTGCCATTGCCTTCTCTGATATACACCCTACTATATATAAAATAGATAACTGAAAAGAACTACAGTATACCTCACAGAACTCTATTCATTGCTTTGTAATGACCTATATGGAACAAGAATCTAAAAAAAGAGTGGATATATGTATAACTAAGTCATTTTGCTATAGCCCTGAAACAAACACATTATAAATCAGCTATACACCAATAAGATTTTTAAGAAATAAAGATAATTTTAATTTTAAAAATAAATAAAATGTTAGCAATTTTAAACAAAATACAAAAAAGGAAAATTTCAGATCCTAGAAATTTTTTCTTCCCCTGGGGACTGAGAAAATTGAATGGAAACTGTGTCATATTTTAATATTCAGTTTATTACTTTTCTTACCATAACATCTAAGATGCTATGGTTTGGGTGGATCACAGGTACTTACTTCTTTAACTGGTTCAAGTTGTTTTACAATTAAAACTTTGTCCATGTTACTTAGTCTATAGTTAAGACAGAAACAACATCAAAATATTTCTTCACTTTAGGATAGCTATATTAAGTAATAGTAAACAACGTATTTTGTGTTTTCCTGGTGCTCAGACAGTAAAGAATCCACCTGCCAATGCAGGAGAATCAGGTTTGATTCCTGTGTCAGGGAAGTCCCCTGAAGAAAGAAACGGCAATTCACTCCAGTATTCTTGCCTGGGAAATCCCATGAATAGAGGAGCCTGGTGGGCTACAGTTCATGGCATCACAAAAGCGTGGAACACCATGACTTAGCGACTAAACCACAACAAGCAACGCATTTATGTTCATATTTTGGAACATGTGACAAACAAATGCTAAGGTGAATTAAAGATAAATCAGTTCTTGTGAGTCTTCGGCTGTGGTAGAATAATGCCCCTCCAACGACTGTGCAGTGACCACATCCCCAAAACCTCTGAATATTACCTTGCATAAAAAGAGCTTGACTGACATAAGGCATGGCCCTTAAGCGAGTGCAGGTAGTCTGAAACACACAGCCGGGGCCAATCTAATCACATGGGTGCTTAAAAGCAGGGAAGCATCTCCAGCTGGAGGAAGAAGAGGAGGACGGCAGTGAGAAGCAGCAGAAGCAAAAGGGAGAGTATGAGAAGGAGTCTACCTATCATTTCATGGAAGGAACAGTGGTCCAAAAGGTATTAGAGGCACCTGGAGATTATGAGAATAAACGCGGGCAACTTCTCAGGACTAAAGACTGCTCACCAACTGAAAATTAGCAAGGACTTCAGTCTCAGGAAATGAACGCCTTCACAAGCAGGAGTTTTGGAGACACATTCATTCCTTCCCAGAGCCTCCTGAAAGGGACAGAACTTGAGTGTCACCAATTCTGGCCTTCTGAGAGCCTAAGCAGAAGAGCAGCTGAGCCCACCTGGATTTCTGACTTGCCTGACCTCCAAAGGTTAGTCTGTAAATGTGTGTTGTTTTAAGCTAATATATTGTGGCAATTTGCTAAAGCAATAGAACAGTAATACAGTAGTGTAGAGAAGTGTTTTGATTTAAGAATCAGTGCCAAATGGCTAAAGAGTATGAAATATCCTCAAGGACATTATTAAGAGTGTGTATAAGTTCTATTATGATCAATATGAAGGATGAAATAAATTCATGTCCCCACACATGCTATTAAAACAATTTTTAATATAAGCATGGATACAGTATATTTCAATTTTCTTCTAAATGTGAAGTTAGGGAAGATAGGCATATCTAGGCCCAGTTTGTCGTGCTACCATTGAAACAGGCTGATGTGGAAAACCTGGAAAGCAGGGTCAGGTCTTCTCAGAAAACCTCCACTCCAAGACTCATACCTAAACCTCTTTTCGGTCGGGGCTGTTAGCAGTTAAGCTGCTCAACTGACCTGACTTCTGCAAACATTTTCTCAACTCATTTCAGCTAGAGATTTAAGCAACCATATGAAGAAAAACTTAAAGGGCAGCTTTTGTAATGGATATTTGACTCCAGCTATGATTACAAAGCCATGCACTTTTGCAGGTCCACTTTGGACAGTTCAAATTCTTAGGGGATAATGGCAGTGACAACAGAAAACACAAATAATCATTGAAATTGCTGGTCTTACTTCATGCAAACCACCTGGCCATTCACCCTTCATTATTTGTGTGCCTAGGCGTATTTTGTCTGCCCAAATGGTGTATAAGTCCTATTTCAAAACTCTGATGGCATTTCCATGTAGATTTTTAACTAGTGTGTTGGTAGAAATGTAACAGATACTGATGACAGATTTTTATAATATCATTTTGTAAGATTCAGTACACAAGATAAAATTGGCAGACTGGGAAGTGGCCAAATGCCAAGGGCAAATAACCAAAGTAAAACATGTTTCAATTTAGATTTAAATCTCTTATTATTGTGGGCAAGAATGGAGACTTTTTTACTACTCATCAATCATCCAAACAGTCAGTCAATTATTAGATAAGTCTTTATGGAGTGCCTCAAGTATAGTAGAAAGTAATTTATAGTACCCTGCCATCTGTATGTATGATTTAAAAGAAATAACTTTGTTAGATTACATCTGAGTTTATTTTTTTTAATACATTAAAGAAGCAATTTTTCAAATAGGAAAAAATATATTATTTCAAAGTCCTCTTTTAAATTTACTCATTTAAATTCCCAAGTGAGACTCAATAAACTGTTACCATTTCTGGATATATAACAGCAGAAATCTTTCTGCATCTGCCTCATTGCTTATCACAACTGTCTTGCTTTTCTGTGTTTCAGAATATTGCTAAGAGCACACAACCTTGCCATTGCAATTTCAAACTGAATTTCTTTTCATGTTTCCTATCTAGTTGCCTACGCTCCAAGGTCATCTCTTGGTTTTCCCTGTAGGCACTGATGAAAAAGTAAATTGAAAAAAAAATACATAGAAGAATCTAAATTTCTTCTGTGACAATGCTGACAAATAACTTACATAATATTTTGAACTGGTGATTTAAAATATGAAGACATCCTATCCTGAAAATAATGGAAGATAAAAACAGTTCACCAAAGAAAATAATAAAAGACTTAAAATGTAAAATATTTTTTAAAACTTAGAATTACAGATAATTCTTAGTAGATAAAATGATGAAATAAGATAGCAAATTTTAGAGAATGCTAATTTTTCCTGATGATCGTAATTATGTAGCTATATTAACACTCATATTATAACTATAGCATGTCCATAATCTGAAAAAGGTAATAAATTTCCTATTTTTTCATCCAGAGTAATACTTTGGTCTAGAATAGAATCTTGCTCTTTGGATTTGTAATTGAAATAATAATAACAATGATTTTTTTTCCTAACTCAGGTCATTTTTGAAAAAAATAGTTTTAAGTTTTAGGTCCAGTATTGAGGACAAAGGCAAAAACAAGCCAGGAAAAATAAAATATATCAGTCTTATATGATTTGTTATGATATGAAATTGGAATATTTGCTAATTTTATAATGTATTTATCTAAAGATATCAAGGTTCTAAATCTTGGATTTTAAAAAATTCATTAAATATAGTATACAATGAAAAAAAATAGGAAATATTGCTAGGAAATAAGTTTATCACTAGATATTAAATCATTTAAACATAAGTGGTTATGTGCTTTATATTTACTAAAATCATTACATTTTAAATAGAGTCATTAATAAGACAAAAATATAAATATACTGAGTGGTTAAATTTAATTCAAAAGGCTTCATGATAAGAATGCTTAAGTAACATGTAAAATATTAAATTTCAATGGTGTTTTAAGCTTATCTAATATTTTTCAATAGGATTCTGCTTATGTAGAAGTGATACCTTAGAAAAAATCTAAATACCATAAAAACAGTTTTTACTAAAAGTCATAAGCAACAGAACATAGAAAATTTGTCTATTAGTATGACAGATGCTGCTATGGTTCATACGTACATAACCTCTGTGATACTCATTTTTATCTGTGAAGTTTTCTAGGCTATAATGCCCAGTTTTCTAATCAAACACTAATCTAGCTGCTGTTGTGATGTTAGATATGGTTTACAGCTGTGCAATCCGTTAACATTAGGAACTAGGGAACTTTGAACAATATGGGTTGACCTCATTCAGTCATTTGAAACACCTTAATAGTGAAACCTGAGGCATCACCAAGAGGAAAAAGAAATTCTGCCTCAAGTCTGCTGCATCCATTCCTGCCAAAGTTTCCAGCCTGGTGGACTCCTCTATAAAATTTAGGCCTGCTGGCTCCCAGAATAAAGTGAGCCAATTCCTTATAATAAATGTCTTTACATATGGATAAATGATAGCTTCAGTTCAGTTCTGTCTCTCAGTCATGTCTGACTCTTTTCTGCCCCAAGGACTGCAGCATACCAGGCTTCCCTGTCCATCACCAGCTCCCAGAGCTTGCTCAAACTCATGTATTTTGAGTCAGTGATGCCATCCAACCAGCTTGTTCTCTGTCATCCCCTTTTCATCCTGCCTTCAATCTTTCCCAGCATCAGGATCTTTTCCAATGAGCCAGTTCTTCACATCAGGTGGCCAAAGGATTGGAGCTTCAGTTTCAGTATCAGTCCTTCCAATAAATATTCAGGACTGATTTCCTTTAGGATTGAATGGTTTGATCTCCTTGCTGTCCAAGTGACTTCCAATTCTCCAACACCACAGTTCAAAGGCATCAATTCTTTGCCACTCAACTTTCTTTATGGTCCATCTCTCACGTACATACATGACTGCTGGAAAAACAAAACAAAACAAAAAAACCTATATGGAAAAACCATAGCTTTCACTAGATGGACCTTTGTCAGCTAAGTAATGTCTCTGCTTTTAAATATGCTGTCTAGATTTGTCATAGTTTTTCTTCCAAGGAGTAAGTGTCTTTTAATTTCATGGCTGCATCACTGTCTGCAGTGATTTTGGAGTCCAAGAAAATAAAGTCTCTCACTCTTTCCATTGTTTCCTCATCTATTTGCCATGAAATGATGGGCTCAGATGCCATGATCTTAGTTTTTTGAATATGAGTTTTAAGATGATAGCTTGATGATTGATAAATGGTAGATAGAGTCTACTGCTTCTGTTTTTCTGTAAAAACCTGATTGATCTAGAGCCACATTAAAATGTAAAAAATCAAAGACACTTAATAATTACTACAATAAATTTGTTTTTGTCACATAGAAATACAATTTACAAAAACTTTTTTTTTTAATTAATTTTATTTTATTTTTAAACTTTACATGATTGTATTAGTTTTGCCAAATATCAAAATGAATCCACCACAGGTATACATGTGTTCCCCATCCTGAACCTTCCTCCCTCCTCCCTCCCCATACCATCCCTATGGGTCGTCCCAGTGCACTAGCCCCAAGCATCCAGTATCGTGCATTGAACCTGGACTGGCATCTCGTTTCATACATGATATTTTACATGTTAAAGACACTTAATAATTACTACAATAAATTTGTTTTTGTCACATAGAAATACAATTTACAAAAACTTTTAAGTTCAGATTTATACCTGTATCTCATTGCTTGAATACCACCAGACTCTGATAAAACACATCTAATCTTAGGGCATTCTCATTAAACACTAGTATTCATGAAAAGAAATTAAGCAGGAAGAGCATTACATACAGACTGACATTCAAGATCCTTTTCTTCCTAGTGCCAGTATTTCCCTGGGTTTTTCTGACTACTATCGTCAGTTAGCTTTTTTGTTTCATGTATTTCTGAGTGGGTCTTGTTTGTGATTAATACCTAGCCTATAAAGGTATCTGGGCCTATGTTTAATCTGTGGTTATTAAACATCTTCATTGTAGTAGTGATAATGAAATGTCCCATACTAGCAGAAAGAGAAATCTATGATATGTAATATCCATGATTAAATATTGTTACTTTATTATTATTTGAAATGATGAAATGCAAAGTTGTTGTTTTTTTTGGTTTTCTTTTGTTTTTACTCTTTCAATACTTTATTTTTGAATTGCCAAAGTATTTCTCTAATTCTTCCTTTTCTTTGACCTGTTTTAAAATCAGGTCAATGAAAGATGAGAAAACTGCACTCTTAATGTCAGAGATTCAAAATGAATTAGTTAACATAAAGAGTTAAGTCAGTTGATACATGAAGCTATACTAATAATACATTCCTTTTAATGCTTTGTGACTCATTTGAGTCTATATACCACAGAATTAGGAATCCACATGAACAGCAGCTAAGGTAGGATTGTCAGTGTCAAGAAAACATGAGTGTTTCAAAGATGCTTTGGGAAAAAAGAAGGAATTGGGTCAAAATATACGTAGCGCTGTTCTTAGTCACTCAGTCATGTCTGACTCCACTGGGCTCCTGTGTCCATGGGGATTCTTCAGGAAAGAATACTGGATTGGGTTGCCACGCCCTTCTCCAGGGAATCTTCCCAACCGAGGCATTGAACCTGAGGTCTCTCTCATTGCAGGAGGAATCTTTACTGTCTGAGCCACCAGGGAAGTCCAAGAATGGTAGAGTGGGTAACCTATCCCTTCTCCAGGATGTCTTTTTGACTCAGGAATTGAACCGGGGTCCCCTGCTTTGCAGGAGGATTCATTACCAGGAGCTACCAGGAAAGCCCATATGTAGCACTACAAGTTAACATTACAATTTATGTAGTATACTTTGTTCTTTTCTATAAATGCCTAAACCTATTTTCAAGTCACAGTATAGAATTAAACTCCAGGAAATAATTTGGCAAAGGATAATCCAAGTGAGTAGTCAATATGTAAGGCATGAGGCCATAAAATCAGTTGTCGGTAGCTGACATACATTTCAATATTTTGTATGTGTAGCAGATTAAAGAGGTAATCTGTAACTGATTGCCAAATGAGAATGCAATAATATTTAAATAATAAAAGCATAAGTAATCAACCCATTGATTAGAATATTTTTTCTTTCTAGAAGTGAAAATTACAGATAACACCTATGTATATTTGAACATTTAATGTATATTTAAAATTTTTTAGGGACAACTTCTATATACTGGCAGACCTCTTGTACATATTTACTATCAATTGTTCTGTGCAATAAGAAACAACTTTCATAAGTACCTAATATTAACAAATACAACTTAAATTATGTCATTTATATATAAATAAGAAATCAATAGATTTTAGATAGTTTAAAATATAAAGATTAAAATGTATCATTTTTCCAATAAGTCTTGCATTAAAAAGAAAATTAAATTTGCTATTCCTTTAACATTGTTTGACATTAATATTTATTCATTATGATCTGAATCAGATCAGATCAGTCGCTCAGTCATGTCCGACTCTTTGCAACTCCATGAATCGCAGCATGCCAGGCCTCCCTGTCCATCACCAACTCCCGGAGTTCACTGAGACCCACGTCCTATGCATGTAGAAATAAAATAGTGAATAATGAATATTGATTGACAATTCAGTACTGAGTAAAAATGTAAGGCATTTTACTTTTTGAAAGATATTTTTGTAATTTTATTCTTCTATCCACCAAGCCACTCAAATATATATACTTAAGTATTTAAAAATAATTCAGATTAATAAAGTACAAAGTGAACCCATCCTCTGTGACAATGTTTCTGAAACATGGGGAAAATATGGACATTACTTAAAATATATGTTTTATAACTAAAAATTTAGATCTGACTTGAAGTGCTTAGATTTAACATTTATGGAAAAGCTATAATGTGCTTTACACACCATTTGTTTGAGAGCAAATATTCATAATGGTGATTAAAATAATTTCATATTTCTAATCTCAAAATTGTTCAATTTTACATATGCTTATTCCTCATTTATATTAGTGCCCTAAACATTTAGATGAGGACCTATAATTATGAATACCTCCATTAGTTTGTGGTCAGATTAATTTTTTTCAATTTGTGTTCAAAGAGTAACTGACTGTTTAATATACTAGAGGCACTGTTTTAGTAACTGTGGGTACTAGAAGCGAGAGAGAAGGGAAGCTGGAGCATGGGTCAGAGAAGCCATGGGTGGGTTCATGCGTCCCGGGACCTAACTATAACCCTCCCTTTCTCTTGTACTCACAATGCAGAAGATTGTTAGGATAGTTTGGATCTTAAGCAGTCTATAAACAATGGTTAAATGTCATCAACCTCCTGACTGGGACACGGCACAGGGTGATAATATGGCCAAGATGAGCTGTATTCTAGTACCCAAGACCACCACCCTCCCTCCACATGTTATTTCCTTCACTAGTTGGCACCCAGGTCCACAGAAAATCCTAGTCAGGTTCCTACAAAACAATAGGTTTGTAGGTTGGGTAAGAGAAAAATTGAGTGAGCTCTACTCTAATAGCCTTTTTATCTTCCTGGGAAGAAAAGTGGCATAAGTTGAAGGAAAACAATACCCAAATAAATGGTCAGGAAATGGGAAAAGTTATTACAGGGCAGGACTGGGATCCTGAATGTGAATAGAAACAGAGACAATAACACCAGTCCTCATTACTGGTGAACTTCACTTACTCCAGCCTGTACCAGTATCACTAAGAACGATTATGTCAGTGCAGAGTGGCGGTTTTGCTGGATAAATGAAAAGTAAAAGGCCAAACAAATTGGCAGTACTGGTTAACAGATGATGTAAGTGTTCTTCCATGCATTGAAAAGAAGAGCAAAATAGAAGAGAAATATAGAAAATGAGGTAGAAGAGGGATGAAAAGAACAAAGTCAAAATGAGATAAAATAAGAAACATGTTAAAGATACATAGAGTTCTGGTGTTAGAAGTTTGCGATCAAATAGTATAAAAGTCCAATTGATTATTTTAGAGATAAAAAGAGTTCCAAAGAAAGTTGAGCTCCACTGATGTCCATCCAAGTACTTGAGATCAACCTGAGGGTGAGTTTCCTGCGGCTTAAACCTGCGGATTATTTTCATTTGTGTCTCCCCCAATGCCGTCCAGCTGTCATCCACACTGCATATCTCACACAGTCTCATCTGTGCATAAAACAGGCACAGAGAGCAAAGCAATTCATGACCCTGGTACTGCTGGAGTCTGCTAAGAGCTTACCTAGATCATATATAAAGCAAATTTGCTATAAAGATAACTCCAGTGCCTTCCTATGTTAACCATCCCAAATATTATTTGCCTAATAGGGGAAGCCCTATATACTTATCGTCTTGAAACTATAAATGGTGGAAGTACAGTGAGTTGAAATTCACAGAAGAGGGAAATTTTGGTTTCCTCTGTGTTGTCCACAGCTATGCTTTTTTGATATTGCCCATCCAGCTAGTAAAGCCTCTAAGGATTTCTAGTTTCAGAATAATACAGTTCAAGGTTGGCAAGTAAACAGCATGTATGCTGCCTAACTGATAATTGCATTTCCCCACTTGTGTAGAGAATTAACTGAAGAATTCTTCTTCACACACTGTCTAAAGCAGTCACTATCAATTCTTCAGCATTGGTACTTAGGAAGCAAGCTATCTGACATTTCTAGCCTTTCCTTAGAAAACCCCAGATTCCACACAATTGTCTTTGGTTCTGGTACCATAGGCATATGTTCAAGGGCAAGTTACTTCTTCAGGGACAGAGGAGATTTGGTTTGATGACATTCACAAGCACACTGGGCTTCCTGAAATCCAGTCCATCCAAGACAGGTTCCCACGGAGACTTCTAACCCCAGAGGTGAACCCAGACATTCCCACAAAGGCTTCGCTGGCTTGTGTGGTTCTCGATTTCATGTTGTTAAAAGTGCATTGATTCAGTTATCATGGCTATGTCTCTACCTACCTCTGCCGCCCATATTTGATATGAGGCAAATATGTTTCTCATACCTTAGTAGACTATTTATCTTAAATATAAAAAGCTAAAAACTGTTAGTCCCTCAGTCGTGTCTGATTCTTTGTGACCCCATGGTCTGTAGCCCACCAGACTTCTCTGTCTCTGGAATTCTCCATTCAAGAATATTAAAGTAGGTAGCCATTCCCTTCTCCAGAGTCTTCTACATTGCAGGTAGATTCTTTACTATCTCATCCACAGGGAAACATTCTACAAATAGATATAAAAATTCTATACCACATACAGTTTTCTTATAGTCTCAAAAGAAGTACAACTAATCAGTGTTATCCTTGTGTGTTCATTCTAACATGTAAAATTGAGAAGTTTATAATACACAAAGAAGAAAATCAGCTCTGTATTTTACTCAAATCCCCAAGTTTCTCAAGGACATTTAAAATTGAATACAATTACATTAATTTTAGCAATATTGGAAGTAGATTTCCAGATAAGCAGGGGTCTTATTTTATGACAGTAAATGAATTTCATAATCTCCCCATATAAATATGAGGATATATATTATATATGGGTCTGTCTGGGCTCTGTTAGTGCATCAAAATATTTGGCTGTACTTAACACTTAATTATTCTAATTATTTATCTTAAGAATTACTGTTCTATTAAGAATCTAATACTTTAAAAATCATTTGGTTTTCAGAGAGAATATGTCCTCTTTGTTTTGTGTCTGAAACACATCTCCCATTCTTTCATATTCAATATTCCTGCATTTTTAGGATTTATTTTTGAGAGACAATAGTATTTAGGCATATTCTAGTGATTTAATGCTCTTTTACTTAATATCTTGCCTGTTATGTTGGTTATATGCCCTTTTTGGTTTATTTGCATTCACAATTAAAACAAACAAGAAAATCCCCCAAATGATCTCTGTTCCCATAACCTCAAGCTACATCACAGAATGTGAAATTTTGGTTTGACAAGTAAAACAGATAACAACATTTATGTGTCATATTGCCACTCCAGTCTGAGTGTTGTGACTGGCTTATAGTTGTTTGGTTAATGTGCTGTCTACAAAAATCCCTTAAAACAAAACCTCATGGCAGGTGTCACACTCATTTTAGGGAACTTACGTGTTCTACTCCATGTTCAACTTAGATGTCACACTGATTCAGCAAGTGTGACAGCTCATGAAACCTCAAATATATAACAGTTATCTAACATATTGAAGCAGTACTATTTTATTCAACAAATTTTACATATGATGATGAGTTATATAAAAGCTGTGTTAATTTTCATTTTACAAAGAGAACACCCACATTTTCTTTAACAAGCATTTTAAAAAATTATCTAGAATCTACAAAGTGATTTTGCCAGAAACATTGCTTCTGTTAAAATACATGTTGTGTGTAATTACTTGTTTGCCCACTAGTTTGATATCACAGTATTTGATGCTGTAATTTCTGAGATCTTGGGATTATTTGACTTGGTCAAGCTTCACTCTCCTAATTAAAAAAAAAACAAAAACAGATTAACATTTTTAGGAAAATAATGTCTTCTTTGTGGTTTGTGTTGTGGGAAACAAACTGGGGAAACTACATTGTGAACTGCTATTATGCACTGTGAAAATTTATTATGACATATGTATGCTGCATTCCATGCCCAATTTCCTACAAGACTGTCAGATTTTTTATTTTATTCTCTCATATGTTTTCATTGCCATGTCATCTAAGTAATTGCATGGGTGGCAGAAGTCAGTAACAAATTTCAACAGTTCATTTCCAGTGAGATTTCTAATGAGTTCCCCAACCCCCCTCCGCCTGAGACCTATTTAAAAGGCAAAGTAACAAGCACTTGAATCTGTTACTTTTAATCAAATGTGTTATAAAAGCTGAAAAATTTAATGTAACATTTTATCTTTTCAGCTTTTTATCAGGTAGTGAATTAGACACTGGGAAGCATGTTCCTCTTTATATATGAAAAGAGTATAAAAGAAGAAATTAGAAATTTAAAAACACATAGAAATTCTTGTAAATTTATTTAATAATATCTTATCTGTCTTAGTAGCTTTTGATCAGAATTAAACAAAAATACTATTCCATTTTCATTCCCCCACCCACTGCCATTAAGTTTCTAAGAAATAAAATAAATGTGAATGTTTTCACATCTACCTCTGCATATTTGCCAACTGTAGAATTCTCTTTCCATTTCCCCTTTATGACAACCCTTAATCCTCAACCTTCCACCCCACAAAGGGCACATTCTGGCAGGTGTACTGAGCATTTTGCCCAAATACAGAGAGTAGCTTAGATTCAGGGCAACAAAAACTTGGGTAAATTTCCAGTCAGCTTTCCCTCTGGCCAACATGCAAAGCAAAACCTGTATCTGATCAAGCTGGGAGCCTCATTATAACGTTCTTACAGGATTTCATTTCTTCCCAAACAGTTGAGTATTGCCTTATCATGGCTTGGAAACAAATCATTTATTCTATTTCTTATGACAAAAATTATAATAAATATATCTACCAAAGATGCACTATTTATTTTATTTATATGGAAACTTTTCCCAATAAGAATGTCCTATCATTTTCTCAAAAAATTAAATTCCGTTTTTATTGTATCCATTGAAGTGCCAAGCTATTAAAAGTGCATAATATTATAATGCTAATTTAAAAATTGCAGTCATTTGCCTCTTTCCATGGTAGAATTGACCAAGGCAGGCCTATTACTTGTTTTGTATTTTATTAATTTACACTTTTATCACCCAGAAGGTACTCTGTTATTTCCTGATCTTTAATTGCAGACATAATCTATTGATTTTTATTTTGAAAAATTATTTAGTCAATACATAATCCCTCTCAACCCCACCACCAAACATCTTCTTATTCCATCCTCTGTGTATAGTATATAACTTTTTTCATAAACAGTCAGTGTTTAAGTTTTATATCTTTGTAAGTTTTGTTAGTGTGGTATGGTTAGATTATCTCTTTTACATAACATGTGATTGAGACTTTTGAATTTAAATTTTGACTACCTTTTTGATTTGAATGAATCCATATAAGCACAAAAGAATTAAAAATTATATTTCAGCATAGAAAATGGAATCAGGTAATGTCAGATTCATTTCAGTCTGAATATGGAAGTGTTTCTCCTGAAATCCTTCTTTTTGGTGCATTCTGAATTCATTCTCCTCTTATCACTTGGTTTTATCCTTGAGACTTCCCTTTCTCATTATCTTGGAAATATTCCTTACCTTCCTTGCTGGATTGTTCCAACTCTGGTATTATACCTTTTTTTTGCTTCCTGCCTTGTGTTTATCAGATCACATCCACGAGTAGTTTCTGAAAATGATCTGCGGAAGGATTTTTTTGAGAACTTGCATACTTGAGAAAGAGCAAAACTGCATGCTCCCTGGCCTCAAACTATACTACAAAGCTATAGTAATCAAAGAAGCACAGTACTGGAACAAAATCAGATACATAGATAAATGGAACAGAATAGACAGGCAGGAATAAACTCATTCCCAGGTAGTCAATTAATCCACAATAGAAGAGGCAAAAATACACAGTGGGGAAAAGACAGTCTCTTCAATGAATGACGTTGTAAAAACTGGACAGTAACTTGTACAAGAGTTAAGGTGGACTATTTTCTAATACCATATACAGAAATACCCTCAAAGAGATTTAAAGCTTACTTAAATGTTAGATCCGAAACTCTAAAACTTGTAGAAGAAAACACAGGCAGCAAATTCTTTGAAATCAGCTTTAACAATATGTTTTTAGATCTGTCTCCTCAGGCAAGGGCAATGAAAGCAAAAAATGAACAAATGGGACCACATGGTTAACAAAAATTATTCAAGCAATTCAAATAAAGCTTTAAGTTTTAATTTAACCAATGTGATGAATTTGTCAATTTTTCATTTTTTTTTTTTTTTTTAATACAGAGAACACTATTCTAGTCAGTCTTTGAGCATTTTTCTCCTCAATTTTGCATATTTCCTTCCAAACCTGTGTTTGAAGGGCTGGTAGAGTAAAACGAAAGTTTAACAATTTACTTTTACATTTATTTATTCTCATCATTGCATCAAGACTTTAAATGAGAGGTTTCTGGACTAGAGTCGAAGCCGTTTTTTCTGTAAGATTTTAAGCAGAATTAAAGTGGAGCCTATGAATACCTTCTTCTGTTTTCATCTCCAGAAGTCAGCATGTGCTGTGCTGAGCTTAGTTGCTCAGCCCTGTCTGACTCTTTGTGATCCCATGGACTGTAGCCCATCAGGTTCCTCTTGCCTGGTTTTCTCCAGCCAAGAATACTGAGGTGGGTTTCCATGCCCTCCTCCAGGGAATCTTCCCAACCCAGGGATCAAACCCTGGTCTCCTGTATCACAGACGGATACTTTACCATCTGAACCACCAGGGAAACCAAAGAACACTGGAGTGGGTGGCCTATCTCTTCTTCAGGGGATTGTCCCAATCCAGGAATTGAACTCAGGTCTCCTGTACTGCAGGAGGATTCTTTACCAACTGAGCTACCAGGGAAGCCTCAGAGGTTAGCATAGTACCTGGCATAAAGAAAATACTTTGCAAGTGTTAAGTGAATTACATGTATGAATTATGAATTATCTATGAGTTGTCAAATAAAATTTAATTGAATAATATAAGTGAATTATGTATGTGTACATATATGCAAATCCAAGTATCCTAATTCACCAAAAATAACAACATAAATTTTTACAGAAGGCACCAGTACTGGAGGATAATTTTAATATTGAAATACTCTTTATGATCATATTAGTAATTTGAAGGATGAAGATGCAATTTTTTATGATTTTTCTTCCATTAAGATCATTGTAACCACACTGTGTGAATCTGCTCAAGCTTCTAAGCTGATTTTACATCTGTCTCTCTTCTGCCAAACTAAGATTTTTGGCAAACATGAAGCCTGTTACAGGGTGGTTTGGGGATATTGAGAACTTGTGTGGTAAATAAAAATTTAGGTCTTTCTGTGAACTAAAATAATAAATAATTAGTCAAATATTTTTGGAGGCTTATTTTGGTACAATAAGTTTAAATAATAATTATCAGGCCTTATTAGATACATGAATCACCCTGACTAATGTCTTTAGATTTCAGAGATTAATTTGTAAAAAGTTGGAGGATAGGACCTTATGGATTTTGAATTTATACTTTATAATTCTAATAAAGTGTAATTTCTCAATTTAATGGAAATATAATTATCCAATTATTACTGAGAGACACTGAAGATGGAAGAATACTGAATAAACAGCTTGATGATCAGAAGTCATTAAACGTGTTAAAAGGTAACTGAAGTACATTATAATTTTTCAAGAGTTCAATCAATCAATTTGATTGATTGGAATTGTGCAGCCCCAAACCAAAATGGTTAGGAGTGCTCCACGGTCAGGAGTCAGAAAAAAGGTTTTTGTAAAGAAGTTATGGAAGCAAAGCAAAGATATTATCTATAACATCTTTAAGTTATAAGTTAAGCAATTGTCTTATTTGGGAAATTCTGGACTTCGGGATGGAGAAGGCAATGGCATCCCACTCCAGTACTCTTGCCTGGAAAATCCCATGAATGGAGGCTGCAGTCCATGGGGTCACTAAGAGTCGGACACGACTGAGCAACTTCACTTTCACTTTTCACTTTCATGCATTGGAGAAGGAAATGGCAACCCACTCCAGTGTTCTTGCCTGGAGAATCCCAGGGGCCGGGGAGCCTGGTGGGCTGCCGTCTATGGAGTCACACAGAGTCAGACACAACTGAAGCGACTTAGCAGCAGCAGACTTCAGGAAAAGTCTAGGTGGCTATTTGTGATTGGTTGTACTTAAGTTTCATTTCCTTGTATTCAAATGAATTGACTCTGGCTTAGGTTTTTGTTTACTTATATTAGCTAGCAAGGCCTAAGTCCCACCTCTATCTAGCCCTCTTGTGTAAATACTTGAACAGGTGATTTTCTTTGCTGCACCAAAGGGAGAAGGTAAAAACAGGTTAAACTGATACTACTTTTAACTAAGATAATTCACCTTTAGAGAATTGTACAGTAGTGCCATTGTTGACCAGATTTTTAAAAAATATTTACAATAGTGACCACTTAGAATATTAAGAAAAATAATAATAAATGAAAAGGAAAGAAGTCATCTAATATTATGCATGATACAAACATTCTCTACTTTGATATCTCAAGAATTACTGTTATGAAAATAATAAAGAATTAACTGAGAGGATAATTTATAAATATTTTTAATATGACTGATTTTAATATTACTATCATTTACTTTATCATTGATATATTGATATCAGTATATCAATGTTATTATCATTTATTGTTATCAGAAGAAAGTTCATTCAGTAGTTTATGTCAGACAAACACAATGAAAATTCAAAGAACTAAATATTTTGTTAAATGTGTGAATATCAACATCATCAGATAATGTTCCAGCTAAAAGTTACAGCATTGAAGATAATTCACTGTCATTAAAAAAAGTATTTTTGTTCAAATCATATAAAATCATTATTACCCTTAATTACAAATAAAAATTTTGTCATGCAATGAATTCCTGATGTTTAATGAAAAAAAAGGTATTAAACTAGATTCACATGTGTGTGCAATTATTCATAAATATTAATTATAGTATATATTATGTCAAACTGATAGTGAATCAAAAGCTTATAAGCAAGATTAGGTTTATAGTCAATGAATTTGCAAGGTTGTTCTATGCTTGCTTGTCATCAATTCCTTCATGCACTTTGAAAATCTGTCCGTTTGTAGGTAAAGTATTTATTTAACATAAAAACAGACAAAACAGCCTCATTAACATAGAAGAAAAAATTTGCTTAACTTTTTTTTTTTAAAAATCAATGAACCTGTTTGTTTTATTTAAGGTCATCACTCAAGTGATACAGTTGACAGTTTTTGAAAAGGATGTCTTTGTCTCACTACAGTCTTCAATTCAATTTCATGCCCTGATTGTGTTTACTACAGGGTAAGGTCAAAATAAGCAATGATTACCTGACTCTGGCATTACTAGCCTTCTTTCAAAATCTGATAACACTCCTGCTGCTGCTGCTAAGTCACTTCAGTCATGTCCAACTCTGTGTGACCCCATAGACGTCAGCCCACCAGACTTTCCTGCCCCTGGGATTCTCCAGGCAAGAACACTGGAGTGGGTTGCCAGTTCCTTCTCCAATGCATGGAAGTGAAGTCGCTCAGTCATGTCTGACTCTTAGCGACCCCATGGACTGCAGCCTACCAGGCTCCTCCATCCATGGGATTTTCCAGGCAAGAGTACTAGAGTGGGGTGCCATTGCCTTCTCCAGATAACACTCCAGGTAGTTTTAAAATATTGCTAACCTGTTCTACATATCTGTACCAAGTTAGTTGCCTGGATGTGAATCAAATATTATGTTAATCTAGGTACATATTTTTTGTTAGAAAGTCCAGTCTATATAGCCTGGGAGAAAATTTCAAGAGCTGGATGAATGTTTAGAGTATTATAAGAGAATGTGTGTGTAAACAAGTAGGTGGAATTTTGAACTTAAAAGCTAGAAGATGTGTGCAGTTGGCTTTAATATATGTATTACATGGATTAAGGAAGTAGGCAGGTTTAAAACATTGCCTCATCTGATAATCCAGGTTCTGCCAAAGCAGGATGACAGGTAGATTATTGCTCAAAGCAAAGAGAATACAGGTTAATTCAGGAAGGAAAAGGAAAATAATAATGACAGTTAGAAATATGACAGTGTACAACCAAAGATTAAAATATAAAAAAATGCTTTTAAAGTTTATCTATTTAGGGAATAGTAACACAATATACCTTAAAGAAAGACAGCAATAACTAATCAACATTGTGTTGTTGTTCAGTAATTAAGTCATTAAGTTTGGTCTAACCCTTGTAACCCCGTGGACTGCAGCAAGCCAGGTTCCTCTGTCCTCTATTATCTCTCAGAGTTTGCTCAAATTCATGTCCATTGAGTCTGTGATGCCATCCAACAATCTCATCCTCTGTCTCACCCTTCTCTTGCCCTCAATCTTTTCCAGTATCAGGGTCTTTTCCAATGAGTTGGGTCTTTGCATCAAGTGGCCAAATTATTGGAGCTTCAGGTTCAGCAACAGTACTTACAATGAATATTCAGGGTTGATTTCCTTTAGAATTGGCTTGTTTGATCATCTTGCAGTCGAAGGGACTCTCAAGAGTCTACAGTATCACAATTCAAAGTCATCAAATTTTTGGCATTCAGCCTTCTTTGCGGTCAATGTCTCACATCCACACATGATTACTGGAAAAGATATAGCTTTGATTACACAGATCTTTGTCAGCAAAGTGATGTCTCTACTTTTTAATACACTGTATGTTTGTCATAGGCTTCTTTTCAAGGAGCAAGCAGTTTTTTAAATTTCATGGCTTCAGTCACTGTCCACAGTGATTTTGGAGCCAAAGAAAATAAAATCTGTCACTGTTACCACTTTTCCCCTTGTGCTTGCCATGAAGTGATGGAACTGGATGCCATGATATTTGTTTTTTTGAATGTTGTTTTAAGCCAGCTTTTTCACTCTCCTCTTTCACCTTCATCAAGAGGCTCTTTAGTTCTTCTTCATTTTCTCCCCTAAGAGTGGTATTATCTGCATATCTGAGGTTGCTGATATTTCTCCTGGCAATCTTGATTCCTCCTTATGATTCATACAGCTCAGTATTTTGCATGATGTAATCTACATATAAGTTAAATAAGCAGGGTAATAATATACAGCCTTGATATACTCCTTTCCTAATTTTGAACCAGGCCATTGTTCCATACCAGTTCTAACTGTTGCTTCTTGACCCACAGACAGGTTTCTCAGGAGATAGGTAGAGTGGTCTGGTACTCTCATCTCATGAAGTATTTTCCTTATTTTGTTGTGATCCCCACAGTCAAAGACTTTAGCATAGTCCATGAAGAAGTAGATGTCTCTCTGGAACACTCTTGGTTTCACCATGATCCAACAAGTGTTTGAAATTTAATTTCTGGTTCTGCCTCTTTGAATCCCAGATTTTTCAACTGGAATTTCTTAGTTCATGTACTGTTGAAGACTGGACTAAAGGATTTTTTAAAATTTTATTTATTTTAATTGGAGGCTAATTACTTTGCAATATTGTAGTGGTTTTTGCCATACATGGACATGAATCCACCATGGGTGTACACGTGTTCCCCATTCTGAACCCCCCTCCCATCTCCCTCCCCATCCCATCCCTCTGGGTCATCCCAGTGCACCAGCCCTGAGCACCCTGTCTCATGCATCAAACCTGGACTGGCGATCTATTTCACATATAGTAATATACATGCTTCAATGCTATTCTCTCAAATCATCCCACCCTCGCCTTCTCCGACAGAGTCCAAAAGTCTGTTCTTTATATCTGTGTCTCTTTTGCTGTCTCACATATAGGGTCATCATTACTCTTTCTAAATCCCATATATATGCGTTAATATACTGTACTGGTGTTTTTCTTTCTGCCTTACTTCACTCTGTATAATAGGCTCCAGTTTCATCCAGCTCAATAGAACTGATTCAAATGTGCTATTTTTAATAGCTGAGTAATATACCATTATGTATATGTACCAAAGCTTTCTTATCTATTCGTCTGCCGATGGACATCTAGGTTGCTTCCATGTCCTAGCTATTGTAAACAGTGCTGCAATGAACATTGGGGTACATGTGTCTCTTTCAATTCTGGTTTCCTTGCTGTGTATGCCCAGCAGTGAGATTGCTGGGCTGTATGGCAGTACTATTTCCAGTTTTTTAAGGAATCTCCACACTGTTCTCCATCAGAGAAGGCAATGGCACCCCACTCCAGTCCCATGGATGGAGGAGCCTGGTAGGCTGCAGTCCATGGGGTGGCTAAGAGTTGGACATGACTGAGGGACTTCACTTTCACTTTTCACTTTCATGCATTGGAGAAGGAAATGGCAACCCACTCCAGTGTTCTTGCCTGGAGAATCCCAGGGATGGGGGAGCCTGGTGGGCTGCCGTCTATGGAGTCGCATAGGGTCGGACATGACTGAAGTGATTTAGCAGCAGCAGCAGCAGCAGCCACACTGTTCTCCATAGTGGCTATACTAGTTTGCATTCCCACCAACAGTGTAAGAGGGTTCCTTTTTCTCTGCACCCTCTCCAGCATTTATTGTTTGTAGACGTTTTGATGGCAGCCATTCTGACTGGCATGAGATGGTACCTCATTGTGGTTTTGATTTGCATTTCTCTGATAATGAGCAATGTTGAACATCTTTTCATGTGTTTGTTAGCCATCTGTATGTCTTCTTTGGAGAAAAGTCTGCTTAGTTCTTTGGCCCACTTTTTGATTGGGTTGTTTATTTTCCTGGAATTGAGCTGCATGAGGTGCTTGTATATTTTTCAGATTAATTCTTTGTCAGTTGCTTTGTTTGTTATTTTCTCCCATTCTAAAGGCTGTCTTTTCACGTTGCTTATAGTTTCCTTCGTTGTGCAAAAGCTTTTAAATTTAATTAGGTCCCATTTGTTTCTTTTTGCTTTTATTTCCATTACTCTGAGAGGTGGATCATAGAGGATCCTGCTGTGATTTATGTCAGAGAGTGTTTTGCCTATGTTTTCCTCTAGGGGTTTTATAGTTTCTGGTCTTACATTTAGACTGCCTTTCTGGGTGCCTGGTGTCCTCCCTAGACTGAAGGATTTTGAGCATCACTTTGCTAGCATATGAAATGAGTGCAACTAAGCAGTTGTTTGTGCATTCTTTGGCATTGCCCTTCTTTGGGACTGGAATGAAAACTGACCTTTTCCAGTCCTGTGGCCACTGCTGAGTTTTCCAAATTTACTACATATTGAGTGCCACAGTTTAACAGCATCATCTTTTAGGATTTTAAATAACTCATATGGAACTCCTTCACCACCACTAGCTTTGCTTGTAGTAATGCTTCCTAAGGCCCACTTGACTTTGCATTCCAGGATGTCTGCTTCTTGGTGAGTGATCACACCACCATGGTTATCTGGGTCATTAAGACCTTTTTTTGTGTAGTTCTTCTTTGTATTCTTGTCACCTCTTCTTAATCTCTTCTTCTCTTAGGTCCTTACCATTTCTGTCCTTTATTGTGTGCATCCTCTTGCATGAAATGCTCCCTTGACATCTCCTATTTTCTTTAAGAGGTCTCTAGTCTTTTGCATTCTATTTCCCCCCTCTATTTTTGGCATTGTTCATTGAACAAGGCTTTCTTTTATCTCCTTGATATTCTCTGGAATTCTTGTTAGAATTCTTCACTATGATACATCCATCTTGGGTGATCCTGTCCTGCATGGCATGGCTCATAGCTTCATTGAGTTATGCAAACCCCTTCATCACAACAGGGCTGTGATCATGAAGGGGAACTAATAGACTAATGTTCTGTTTTTCAAATAAATATGTTTAATTTGTTACTTAATAAATTAGCTGAACTGGGTATAGAGTCCTTGCATAGATACCATTCAATTCAGTCTTTAACATTTTCAAATATATGATAAAAGGAATTTTAGATTTTATTTTCAACTATAAACATATCCGTATTGATACCTGATGCTGGTTTAAATAATTTGATAATTCCTAATAGTTATGTGTATCAATATTAGAAATATTTGTATTATATACTTCAAAATTAGCTAGTACCAAATTTAATTAATTCCAGGTTTGAAATTTGAAGATGTATTTCATTTATTGTTTACTTTGATTTATCTAACATTATTTTGGATACTTTCAATATTTTGATTTTGGTCTTTTTTTGAAGTTTAGCACAACTAAAACTAAGCTGGCAAGAGGGAAGATCTTGGGGGTGTAAGTTGTTGGGGTGATGGGTATAAGGTTTAGTGGGTGGTATGTGAATGTCATGTGGGCATACTGCATAATTGAGTCTAAAATATACTATAGTGGCAGACATGTTAGTCATTTTTACTTTTTAAAGTGAGAAGTAGGTTTAAATGCCACCAGAAGAATTTCAAGTTTTAGGCAGCTGAACAGACTCCTAGTTCCTTGTTTGCACATATGATTATATGTATATATTTCTAATGGGTTTTCTAACTCTGGATATTATCCTCAGATTAAGTACTATATCTAGCCTAATTTGGAGGATTTTCTAGCACTGTATAATACAGTTCTTTGTTTGCAATAGGAAACTGACTACAATGTAAAACCATACCAAATTCTGCAAAGCTACTGCCGTTTGTTAGCATTAAGTAGACAGATATAGCTAAACAGCATTTTTGTGAACCATTTGTAATGTGCTGCTTAAGAGTCAAAGTAGGAGCCCTTGATTTCCAGCATACTTAGAGGTGATATTCAATAGTAGTAATATGTGAATGGAATTTTAAAAGAGCATACGTACAGTTAAATCCCACATTGTAACCCATTGATCTAAAGAATATCACTTCTATATATTTCTGAAGATTCTCAGCAGCCTTAGAAAATACAAATTCTTATTAGGGATTATAGGTAGCAAAAGCTATCAGAAGTCTGAGTTATTCCCTCACCAGAATCAACAGGAATGCATTTAAGCCTTAGTAGATTTCTATCACCTACTAATTATCCCATTATTATTATACTCACAGAATATTTTAACATTGGTTACCTTGATATGATCTTCTACCAAATTAATATCTTGTGAGGCCACTAGTCCTAAATAAAGAAAACAAGCTTTCTTTCCTACATCAAAAAAACCAAGAAAACATAACTCCCCCATGTCACATATGTGATGGCATTATTACCTGAATCCCACTAGGCTGAACTGAGTTTTAAACTGAGGTGATAGGGAGAATATTATATACCATAATTTATGAGATTATTTAAAACCCTAAAAAGAAATTGACTCAATCATATTAAAGAAAAGTTATTCTATGGAAACCTACTGATCCCACATCATATCCTAAAATTAAAAGTTTTTATTACAACATATATCACTATTTCTCAAAGTTGTGTAATGACATAGGGAGGTAGAGTGTCACAGAAGAAAGACTGGAAGCCCTGGATTGAGACAGACTTTCACAAACCAAACAGATAATAGAGTACAGCCACACTCTGTATGTATAGTATGCATTTATTATACATGCATATATAAATACATTATTATTATACATACATGCATTTTGCTTAAATACGTTTTATTTAATAAACAACACATTATTTGTATTGTGTATTACAATAATACAATTGTAAATACATTGTATTATTTGTGACCAGGTGGACTGTAGCCTCCCAGGCTCCTATGTCCCTGAGATTTCCTGGGCAAGAATACTGGAGTGGGTTGCCGTTTCCTTCTCCAGGGGATCTTCCTGACCCAGGGATTGAACCCAGATTTCCTGCATTGCAGGCAGATTCTTTACCATCTGAACCATCAGGGAAACATGTATTATTATACATACATATATAATATACAAATACATTATATATTATATACCATCTGCTGTTGCTGCTAAGTCGCTTCAGTCGTGTCCAACTCTGTGCGACCCCATAGACAGCAGCCCACCAGGCTCCACCGTCCCTGGGATTCTCCAGGCAAGAATACTAGAGTGGGTTGCCATTTCCTTCTCCAATGCATAAAAGTGAAAAGTGAAAGTGAAGTCGCTCAGTCGTGTCCAACTCTTAGTTACGCCATGGACTGCAGCCTACCAGGCTCCTCCATCCATGGGATTTTCCAGGCAAGAGTACTGGAGTGGGGTGCCATTGCCTTCTCCGATTATATACCATAGGTATTTTTATATGTCTATATAAATAAAGTACAGCCACAATCTATGTATAATATGTACATATATTCACATATAAATATATATATATATGTGTTGTGTATAATGTATCGTAATTTATATATTATGTATAAAGTATATGTGACATATGTATGTAGTTCATCATAATGCTATTACATTGCCATAGCAACTGCATATAGTTCATACTTTATATATATTAACAATCTAATAGTAGTGAAACAATAATGGTTCTGAAGATTTATTATGGTGATTTTAAACAAGATTGGTGCAGTATTAAGAACATGTTTTAGGGACAAACAATAACTTGAAACATACTGAATTTGTATGCCTCTACTATAAATTAGTCAGTAATTATAGTTAATTTTATGTACTCAGTCATTCAGTTGTGTACAACTCTTTGCAGCCCCATAAACTGTAGCCTGCCAGGCTCCTCTATCCATGGAATTTTCCAGGCAAAAATACTGGAGTGGGTTGCCGTTTCCTACTCCCAGAGACCTTCCCAACCCAAGGATCAAAACTGCATCTCCTACACCTCCTGCATTACAGGAAGATTCTTTACCACTGCACCACCTAGGAAGCCCATTATATTTAATAGATAGTTATAAATATAGAGCATAAATGTAAAACAAATATTAGAACACTATGAGTTTAAAGGGATCAGCATAAATGATTCATTTAAAGCCATCAGCATGAAAGATATACTGCAGAGGCTGGATAAGAAGGTAACAAGAGTATTGAAAGCATAAAGTTGAGATCACTAATACTTGTGGAATCAATAAAGGATTAGAAGTGTGTAAAGGAGAATGAGAAAGACTGTTCTGAACAAAAGGAGAACCTCAGAAAGTGCTATTTAGCAAATATAAGGGAAAGAAACATTCAAGACGCAGCCTTCCAGATGCTGCTGAATTCTCAAATGAAATCAATTGTAGTGGATGCAGGTTTAGTGAAGAAATGGGAGTGAAACAAGATTTCCATGATTCTAAGATATAAATGAAAGTTGAATAATGGACACACCTAGTTGAATATGTCTTGAAAGACATATCTATAATGGAGATATGTTAGATGTTTGATAAAGAGAGTTTCACGGTGGAGGGAGTCTTTCTGAAATGAGATGAAAAAATACAGCCTAAAGCGAAAGTACCCATGAAGGAAGATAATTGTAAGATAAAAAAGGAAGTGGATATGATCTAGGGTGTTAGAATTCCTGGAAAGTAGGAGGAGATGGTACCCACTGCAGAGAGGGAGAGAGAAGAATTGGCTTTGGATTGGATGGAGACATCTTTTCTGCAACATTAAAATATAAGAAAGATTATTTTATATCTATACACACACATTAGAGAATAAGAAGCCAAGATAAATATGCCCTAATTCCTTATTTTTTATTTGAAAGTCAGAAGTGGGTTTTGTTTGCTGCTCAGGAAGAGAATTAGATGTGTATAAGGTGGCTTATTTCTAATGGTAAATATTTGGCATATTAGATAGAGCAGAGGGAGGAAAGAGAAGAGGACAAAAAACATAATCTGAAAGAATGATGCAATTGAAGATATGGTGGAGGTGAGGGAAAAAAGTGTCCACAGAGGAAGAAAGGAATCAAAGCAATAGAGTTTTCATGAAGATAAATGATGAGTAGAATTAAATGTCTTTCAATTATTTATATAAGAATATTTGTTTTAGCAAAACTAACAGCAGTTTCAGAACTATTAGAAAGGTTTTTTGTTTTATTTCATGGGGTATAGTTACTTTAAATGTTGTGTCAGTTTCTGCAGTGCAATGAAGTGAATCAGCTATATGTATACATATATCCTGGTTTCCCTGGTAGCTCAGCTGATAAAGAATCTGCCTGCAATGCAGGAGATCCTGGTTTGATTCCTGGGTCAGGTAGATCCCCTGGAGAAGGAATAGGCTGCCCACTCCAGTATTCTTGGGCTTCCTTGGCGGTGCAATAGGTAAAGAATCCATCTGTAATGTGGGAGCCCTAGGTTCAATCCTGGGTTGGGAAGATCCCCTCGAGGAGGGCAAGGCAACCCACTCCAATATTCTCCAATTCTTTCCTGGAGAATTTTATGGACTGAGGAGCCTAATGGGCCACAGTCCATGGGGTCACAGAGTCGGACAGGACTTAGCGACTACGCACAGCACAGTATACATATATATATATTCCTTCCCTTTTGAGCTTCCCTCCCACCCCACCCTCCAGCCCACACTTCTAGGTCACCAGAGAGCACCAAGCTGAGTTCTCTGTGCTATATAGCAGGTTCCCACTAGCTATTTATACAAAGGAGATTTTGCAGAGAAGCAAGATTTAAGAGGGTTTTGTCATTGATGGAACACGGCAACAATTGATTCAGTTAAATTCAAGGTGTTTGTGCAGGAAAATCAGGGATGGTAGGTTAATGAAAAGGAAAAAGAGAGTAAATGTAAGCAGTCATTGAAAAGATCCAAGAAAAAGGGTGGGACCGGAGACAGGACTAAGAACTAAACCTGAAGGAAGAGAAAGCTGTAAGATTATGACTGCTGTAAAAGGTAACTTCCTTTGAAAAATAAAAAAGACAATGATTTGAATATTGGTGGCAGAAAGTTGAGTGTTTGTTCTATGAATTTGAGGGAAAGATTTCCTGTTGAGAATGAGGACAAAGGCAGATAATGTTTAAAATAATTTGGAGAATGAGGATTCAGCAATAACTTAGGGTTGTTCAGACTGTAGAGATCTCAGATGATATGAGAAAATAAAGCTTATATATCAGCACTGGTCTGTATAGCTGGATATTTTTCTCTGGCAATGAATGTGAAGTCAGTCATTTGTTCTAATTCAGGTTTTGAGTTTGCTGGGGGAGGAGAGAGGGATATGATTAAAGGACAGTACACAGACAGCCTCCAGCTTAATGACAAGTCAGTGGTTAAGATAATGGAAAATGAGGCCTAGAATGACTGTGGAAGAAGGGGGCCAATGGTAGGGAAAATACCAAGATCAAAGGAATATAATTCTGATGAGTTCAAAGAATCGGTGAAGTAGAAGCTCCCAGTAGATGCTGTAGCTTATATGATTAATGACAAAAACAGAAAGAGTGTGCAAAGGTCTTTTTTTTTTTTTTCTAAATAAGAGAAAAAATGCTGAATTATCACAGCATAGATAAACCTCAAAGAACTGAGTTTTGTATAAAAGAGCATTAAGGAAATAATGTGGAAGTTTCAGGGAGCAAGGAATGCCTGGGGTGTGGGTGTAAGAGTTTCCTTTACTTCACAGGGTTACACAAGAGACAGGGCCTTTAGGGGAATAATCCATTTTATTAATCCATCTTAATAATCCATCTCAAGAATACATGGGAAATCCCATGGACAGAAGAGCCTGGCAAACTACAGTCCATGGGGTTGCAAAGAGTCAGATGCAACTGAGCAACTAAACGTGGCATGTCAGGAAATGTGAAAAGATTCTGGTGAAGGGGTGCTGTGGACTTTGTGTTATGGAAGGGGAATTAAGAAGTATATGATAGAGAAATTACAAGAGACAACACATAACCAGTGAAATTTGCAGCTTGAGTATGCATGGTATGTGAATAGTTTTAGTGGCATGACTGATAAAGTTTTAGTCATGCGAATCAAAAAAATGATTTATTTTACATTTTCTTTAGCTAAACTTCAAGCATGAGTGCCTATTACTTCTTTTCTTTCAAAATCACTTTATTAAGTTATAATTTGAACACCATAAAATTCACCAAGTGTAAGTGTCCTAGTCAGTGATGTTTGGTAAATACACAGAGTAGTGCAACCATCAACACAATCCACTTTTGATCATTTTCATTGGCCTAAAACTTCCCTTGTGCATGTGCACGTTTGCTCAGTTGCGTCTGATTCTTTGTGACCTCATGGCCTGTAGCCCACCAGGCTTCTCTGTCCATGGGATTTCCCAGGCAAGAATACTGGAATGGGTTGCATTTCCAGGGAATCTTCCTGACCTGGGATCAAACCTGCATCTCTTGCCTCTACTACATTGATAGGTAGGAGCCTATCTTTTAACACAGAGCCACCTGGGAAGCTCCCTCCCTTGTACACATTTGTTGTCTATCCCCGTTTTTATACCAGGTATCAAAAACCTCCTGGTTCACTTTCTGTCTTAACAATTTGCCTTTCTGTAATTTCCTCTAAATGACATCTGGCCTATTTTGTGTCTTGCCTTTTTAATCAGATAAGTGATTTGCAAATATTTTCTCCCAATGTTTAAGTTTTATTTTTTGTTGTTGTTATTGTTGATAGTTTTAATACAAGATGCCTGTTGAAGAGCAAAGGTTTTTAGTTTTGATGAAGTTCAGCTTATCATTTTTTAATGGATTATGATTTTGTTTTCATACCTAACAACTCTCTTTGACCAATCCGAGGTCAAACTAATTTTCTCCCATTCATTTTTTTCTAAAATTTTTATATGTTTAAAGAACTTACATTTAAGCAGCTGACTCATTTTGAGTTTTTATTGTTATTGTTATGATGTGATATGTCTAAATATATTTCTTTGAAATGGGTACCCCCAGTTTTCCCAGCACAATTAGTTGAAAAGACTATCATCTGCCCAGTATATTGTCCTGGCATCTTTGTTGAACTACAACCATAAATATAATGGTTCATTTTTAAACTGGCAATTCATTTTGATTGATCTCTGCATCTATTCTTATGCCAATACCGCCATTATCTTATTTAACTAGATTTATAGTAAAGCTGCTCTTGTAGTTCAAATAAATTTTATTAATATACTAGGTTATTTGCATTTCCATGTAAATTTTAGGATTTGCTTGTCAATTTTACAAAAGAAAAAATGCTTCATTATAGGGATTGCATCAAATCAGATTAATTTGGAGAGAAAACCAATTCAGTATTGTAAAGCAGCATAAAGAACTATCTCTCCATTTCTTTTAAATTTCCTTTCAGCAATGTTTTTGGTTTTTAGTAGACAAATTTTGATTTCTTTCTTAAATTTGTTCCATAGTACTTTATTCTCCTTGATGCTAGTATAAACAGTTATTTTCTTAATTTTTGAATTGTTGGTTCTCAGTAGGCATATAAATTAATTTATTGATCTTGTATCCTGCTACTTTGTTATAGTTCTTAATTCTAGTAGCCTTTTTTGTAGGCTCCTTAGAAATTTCAGCATACAGGATTATGTTATCTGCATGCAAAGGCAGTATTCTTTTCAGATCTAAATGCCTTTTATTCATTTTTATTGTTTTAATTCTCTGGCTAGAACCATCAATACAATATTTGAATAGAAGTAACTAGATCAACTATTGTTGCCTTGTTCCTGTGCTTAGGAGAACACTATTTTCACCATTAAGTAAGGTATTAGCCATAAGTTTCTCATAGATGCTGTCATTATACGAGTACATTCTTCTTTTCTTGTAGTTTGTTGTAAATTGTTATTGTTAATATGTGTTGGGGCTTGCCAAATGCCTTCCCCCAAACTGTGATATGATGTGTTTTTTCTATTCTTTTATTCTCTTAATATGGTGTATTATTGATACTTTGACTGATTTTCAGATGCGGTGGTGGTGGTGGTTTGGTCACTAAGTCCTGTCCGTCTCTTGCCACCCGCCTGGACTGAAGCCTGCCAGGTTCCTCTGTCCATGTTGAACAAACCTTACATTCCTGGAAAAATTCCAATTCATCCTAATATACATTCTTCGAAATATGTTGTGGGATTAATTTGCTGATGTTTTATCAGTAATCTATATTTATGTACATGTTCTTTCTATAATTTGGGGCTTCCCTGGTGTCTCAGACAGTAAAGACTCTGCCTGCAATGTAGGAGATCTGGGTTCGATCCCTGGATTGGGAAGATCCCCTGGAGAAGGGAATGACGACCCACTCCAGTATTCTTGCCTGGAAAATTCAGAGCAGCCTGACAGGCCACAGTCCATGTACTTGCAAAAGAGTTGGACACGACTGGTTGACTAGTACACACATACACACACTTTCTATAATTTTACTTTCTTGGGCTACTTACACCTAGTTTTAATATCTGGGTAAGATAGTCTTAGAGTTGGAAAATGCTTCCACTTTTTTTGTTTCTTAAGAGTTTAAGATCATCATTATGTATATTTTAACTATCTGATAAAACTCCCTAGTGAATTTGTAAGAGCATGAAACTTTCTTCATGTGATATTTTTATTAAATTCTTAATTCAGTTTCTTTACCAGTAATGGGCCAATTCAGATTTTCTGTTTTCTTCCTGAATCAGTTTTTATAATTGCTATCTTTTGCATTAACTTGTCAATTTAATTACATTTTCTAATTTATTGGCATGAAATTGTTCATAATATTCTCTTTCAGTACTTTTAATTTCTGTTGATTTATTACTAATGGATTTCTAAATTTTCTGATTTTGTCTTCTTTTATTTTGATTAGTCAAAAAATTGTCAATTTTTATGTTTTTTTCAAAATCATCTTTTATTTTTATCAGTTTTATTTATTGATTTTCTGAATTCTCAGATATTAATTATTTCATTTCTTCTGCTTTGTTTTTCTTTTTTGGTTATTTTCAGAATGTTGAATTTATTTTTTTGAATAAAGATTTTTCTTCTTTTTTTAAAAATTGGGGCTAATTTTATATGTCTTGATTTTGTTTCCATTCAGCTCAAAATATTTTCTAATTTTCCTGTTGTTATTCTTTCAGTTGTAGGTTTTAAACTGTGCTGCATTTCCAAATATTTGAAGATTTCCCAACTGTTTTTTTTGTTGTTGTTGTTGTTTCTAATTTAATCCTAGTATATTTGAAGAACATACTTTCAATTACTTCAGTCCTTTTGAGTTTGGGTCTTATTTCAAGATGTAGTAGTTGCCACATCCTGAAAAATATTTCATGTGCACTGGGGAAAGAGAGGAATTATATTTTTGCTGTGTGTGGTATTCTTTTTTTTTTTTTTTTTTTACATTTTATTTTATTTTTAAACTTTACATACTTGTATTAGTTTTGCCAAATATCAAAATGAATCCACCACAGGTATACATGTGTTCCCCATCCTGAACCCTCCTCCCTCCTCCCTCCCCATACCATTCCTCTGGGTCGTCCCAGTGCACTAGCCCCAAGCATCCAGTATCGTGCATCGAACCTGGACTGGCAACTCCTTTCGTACATGATATGTGTGCTGTATTCTACAGATGAGCTGGTTAATAGTTCAAGACTTCTGTATTAATGCTGATTTTTTTAATACAGTTGTTTTAGTAGTTACTGAGAATTTGGCATTGATATCTTTGATCTAAGTGTACTTCTTGTAGACAACATGCATTGAATGTTGCATTTTCATCTTGCATTTTGGTTGGATAATTAGTCAAAATTTATTTAATATAGTGATTAATATGCTTGAATTCTGTCAGCACATTTATTTTTAAATATTTTCTTATGTATTTCTTTCTCTGTTGCTTCTTCCTCCAAAATTTTGTGTAAAGTATTGTCTAAGTGTCCATTTTAATTCCCCAGTGATTTTTTAACTATACATTTCAATTTTTTTCTTGGTTGCTGTAAGAATTGCAACATGGATTAATTTATCACAGTCTATTGAATACTTTCAATAAATTTCAAGAACTATAGAAACTTTGAGATTTTACCCTAATTTCAAAACCAGATTGATGCCTGCAACATTCTCATGAACACTGACAGAAAGCAGATACTGATACTGACTCATGGGGAGCAAGCCAAGGACTTTATTATCCACACAGTATTGGAAGGCAAAGGATTATCATGTTTATGCCCTGGGTCTAATTCCTACAAGGGCAAACTGCAAATGGTCAGGTGGCATGTGCCCACAAAATGAGTTTCATGACAGAAGGTGACCCTGAGGTTAGCTTACCTGAATCTCATACAAGGACAGCAAGCTTGCTGATGTTTTGCTCCAGTGAGAAGACAGTATCTCTGTCCTGTATGGCTGCTCACTATATAAATATTCTTGAAAGGACAGTCTAGCAAAAGGCAAAAATGTCTCTGCTGACAAGATGTATGGAAATGAGAGAAACCCATGAGGAATTATATCCCAACAATTAATGCATGTTTAATTCCGGTTAAATACAGTTGCAGTCCATGGTGTCAGAAAGAGTTGAACATGACTAGGCGACTGAGCAACAACCATAGCAACTTTTCTATAATATAACTCCATCCTTCCCTCTCTTTTTTGCTATAATTTCATATATATTATGTATTCATATTACATATGATAATATGAAAGGCACAGTAGTATAATTATTGCTATAGAAGCATGCATTCTTTAAAGAATTTGAGAAGGGAAAAGAGGTACATTTTAAAAACAATTTACATTTACCCACATAATTATCAATTCCAGTGATCTTGCTTTCTTCATATGTGTGTTAACATCTGGTATCATTGTCTTTCAGCTTGACAATTTCCTTTATCATATCTTGAATGACAGGTATACTAGCAATGATTTATCACAGTTTTTGTTTATCCAGGAATGCTTTCATTTCTCTATTTTTAAAGAATAATACCTATTAAATATAGCCACTATATATATTATTATATATATTAATGATAATAATAAGAATGATATTAATATATATATTAATATCATTAAAGATAGCCATCTTCCCTGGTGGCTCAGATGGTAAAGAGGAGACCCAGGTTCGATCCTGGGTTGGGAAGATCTCCTGGAGAAGGTAATGGCAACCCACTCTGGTACTCTTGCCTGGAAAATCCCATGGACAGAGGAGCGTTGTAGGCTACAGTCCATGGGGTTGCAAAGAGTCAGACACAACTGAGCGAACATTAAATATATACATATATATTTCAGCATTTTGAACATACCATCCTATAAACTTATAGCTTCTGGTGGTTTTCATGAGAACTAAGATATTAATCTTTTTGTCTTGTTTGTGGTGAATTGTTTTTCGGTTGCTCCTTTCAAGAATTTTCTTTTGTTTTGGCTTTCAACAGTTTGTCTATTTTATATCTGTGTGTGGATCTCTTTGCCTTTAAACTTCTTTGGTGTCATTTTTTAAAACCAAATTTGGGGAGTTGTGTGCCATTATCTTTCATTTCTTTTCCTGCCCTTTCTCTCTTTGCTCAGCTCTAGGGCTTCCTAATATATGTATGTCAGTGTGCCTCATGTCCTAAAGGTCTCTGAGGTTCTGTTTATCCTTTTTTTTCCCTTTCTTTTCTTCAGATTATGTATTTCCTTTCTTTTCTTCAGATTATGTATTTCTGTTGATCCATATTCATGTTCACTGATTTGGTTTTCTTCTGCTATCTCAATCCTTCTATTCAGGCCATCTAGAAAATGTCTTATTTTATATTTAAAATTTTCACACTAGAATTTCTATTTGGTGTATTTATAGAATTTCTATTTCTTACTGATATTACCTTTTTAGTGAAACATTTTCATATCTTATATAATTATTTAAACATTGTTTCCTTTGATTCTTTGAATATGGATACAGTGGTCATTTTGAAATCATCGTCTGAAAAATCTAATATGTAGGTCCATTGGAGACAGTTTCTATCATCTAATAGTTTTATTGAGCAAGATTCTCTTATTTCTTTACATGATTCAACTTTTTTATTTGGTTTTGTAGATTGTACCTTTCTCACAACACAGGGTGTTGTAGCATTTCTGGGTTCTGATTTTCTTAACTGAGCAACATTGTTATCATTGCTTATCTTTGATGTTTTGCTTTGATTTGCTTTATGCTATAACTTTCCTGGACTTAATCTGTAGACTCCTCTCCTCTGCTGTGTGTGATCATTCAGTGATGCTTCACTCACTTTTATTCTGTCTGTTTCTTGCTTGTTGGTTTTGCCCTTGATTCCTAATGATGCTACCTGTGTCTGCACAGCTTGCCAGATAGCCAATGACTGATTAAAGTTTGTTCAAACCCAAAACCAGTGAAGATTCCACACTCTGCAGCGATGATTGTCCCAGATTAGAGGGTATTTCCCAAGTCCGGGTAGTTTGCACGTGTTTCTACCAGACGCCCTTCAGACACCATGTGCGTGCTCAGAGCATTTCATTCAGCCATAGTTGCTTGGAGGTCTTGGGCCCTTTTGGGTCTCCTCTCCAAGTACACATAGCTCCCCAGCAGAAATATGGGAGAGCCCTTGGCTCTTATTTCTAAGATCACCTTGCTAAAAGTTTTGGTTGCCCAGTGAACTAACCACAATTCCAATTGTTACCTTAAGCGAACAGAGCTACAAGCTTTCCATATTTGATTCCAGTTGTGTTTGCTCCTATTTTTACTATTATCATTGAGGTTGAACTTTCCACATTGAAACAAAGTCAGCTTATTCTTCCATGGAAGCTTCTTGTTTTCACAGTCAATGCTGCCCTGGAAGAACCACCATGCTAACTGAGATGGCAGGAGAGGGTATGGGAGTAGCCCAGGCAAAAATGCTCATAGTTGAGGAAGCTGAGCCTTAGTAATATTGTGTATGTGTTAGTCCCTCAGTCATATTCAACTCTTTGCAACCCTACAGACGGTAGCCCACCAGGCTCCTCTGTCAATAGTATACTCCAGGCAAGAATACTGGAGTGGGTTTCCATGCCCTCCTCCAGGGGATCTTCCTGACCCAGGGCTTGAATGCTCATGCATTAGCAGGAGGGCTCTTTATCACTAACACCACCTGAGAAGTCCCTACATCCCTTGGTAGTCCCCATCTTTCTACTTATTGCTAGTTCATAATTATCAGTATATTCTTTATTAAGGGCATGGTCTCCAGGCTAAATAGCCCTAGGCTCTGAGAACATGTTTGATGTTGAAGAATATCAAAGCATAAAACCTCATCTTGAATGTAGTGACCTGCTTGAATTGTACCTATCAAAGTTCTTCACAGTGTAATCATTTTTTCCTTGTATAATGCATCCAACATTACTATCTCTGAATTCCTGGCTATTTGCATCTGAAGCACAAGCTATCTGAGGCTAGGGTAGTATATTATTTTTTCTAGGCTTGTTTGGAAATACCATAGATTCTATGGCTCACACGATAGAAATTATGTTCTCAGAGTTCTGGAAGCTGGAAGTCCAAGATCAAGGTATTGGCAGGGTTGGCTTCTCCTGTGGCTTCTCTCCAGGTCTTGCAGAATGCCACCTTCTTGATGTGTTTTCACCTGGTCCTCTCTCTCTGTGGATGCATCCTTGTGTCTGTGTGTCCTAATCTCCCCTTTCTTCAAGGACCCCAGTCAGACTGGATTAAGACCAGCCTGAAAGGCCTCTTTGTAGCTTAATCACCTCTTTAAAAGTCTTATCTCTAAATCTGGTTGCATTCTGAGGTACTGGGGTTTGGAACTTCAACATTTGAATTTTAGGGGGAGAAATTCAGCCCATGACAGCTACTGATGCTCTGAAAGAACACAGAAAATAAAGCTGAAATGAGGGTTGTTTTAATCTATCTTGACAGCTACTTAAATTTGATTTTCTCCTTACCTACAAAATAAAAAACCTACCATCATAGGAATTGAAATTAGAAAACATGCATAAAAATTATGCTACACAATCTTAGAATATAATTCTCCATGGATTCCTTATGTTTCTGTGTGGTCTCTTCACTTCTGAGCAAAGGGCATGTATGAATAGCAACTGGAATTGGAAGTTGCAAAGAGTATATCCCTCTGGAGATATTTAGACTCATCCTAGGATATTGAAGATGACGTCTTCTACTTCCTCTTACTTGAAGCATTTGCTTACATTATGGGGTAATAACCTTAAAGATAGCATCCTACTCTCCCATGGAGGAAATTTGCTTCATCCCTAGGTAATGAGTAATCTCAATCTCTCTAGAAGGGAGGATGGGAAGGTCAATGTCACAAACAGCTCTGATAAAGGTGAGAATCTTCTAAAATTCAAAGTTCTTCTCCTGTAGTGACAGGTCCTCACAATGTTTCCCTGCAGGAAATGGGACAGGATGAACCAGTGCATGGAATTGCTATGGCTACTCTTTTTTCTGTGAATAATAAACTGTCTCTGACACAGAGGCCCGTGTTCTTCTGTCAGTATATGGATATAAAACTCTATCAGACTAACGGGCTGCTTGCAAGTAGGGTAAAATTTCAGACCCTTCACAATATCTTACTAAACATAGTTAACCACCACATAACTATCAGTTCTTACAATTACTCTGTCAGGCATTTTTGTGACCTTAAACTAGATAGCATATGATCAATAGGGAAACAATTTCTTGGGATCTCTCAGATTTTCTCCAGGGTACAATTTAATTCCTACATATTTATCATATGAATTAATTTGTTCCATTTATGATTTAAGGCAGAAATGCATTAAAAGTAAATATTCTGACTACAATAAATAAGGAGCAATTACTGTTGTTGTCTTTCAGTCGCTAAGTCATATTCAACTCTTCCTGACTCCATGGTCTATAGCCTGCCATGCTCCCTGTCCTCCACTGTCTCCAGAAGTTTGCTCAAATTTATGTCCATTGAGTCGGTTATGCTATCTAACTATCTCATTCACTACTGCCCGCCTTCTTCTTTTGCCTTCAGTCTTTCCCAGCATCAGGGTCTTTTCCAATGAATCAGCTCTTCGCATCAAGTGGCCAAAATATTGGAGCTTCAGCATCAGTCCTTCCTGAATGAATATTCAGGGTTGATTTCCTTTAGGATTGTCTGTTTGGTCTCCTTGCAGTCCAAGGGATTTTCAAGGGTCTTCTCCAGCACCACAATTTGAAAGCATCAATTCTTTGGTGCCCAGTCTTCTTTCTGGTCCAACTTTCACATCCGTTTGTGACTGCTGGAAAAACCATAGGTTTGACAATATGGATCTTTATTGGCAAAATGATGTCCCTAGGTTTTTAATACACTATCTAGGTTTGTTATAGCTTTTCTTCCAAGGACCAAGCATCTTAATTTCATGGCTAAAATGTCTAGACTATGTTAATACTTAGAATCTTGTTCTAACTCTGAAAACTCAAAATATCCAACGGTGGTAATAATCCTTTTACACAGTTGGTAGGAGTGCCTTTTGTTAAATCTTTTTAATAGAATGCCATAAGTTAGCTCCAATTAATAGACTTATTTTCTTAAAAGATGGTGATTGGGACATAAAATTTTTTTTCCCTTGTTTTCCTCTCTCCCATTACTAAAATATGCCTTGATTCATTGTCTGAAAAATATAACCTCAGTAGAGTCTGTAACAAAAAACAAGATGAAGTATCTATAGAAGATACAGGCTATGTAATAACTATAGCTAAAATACCTATCTGTTAACTATTGAGCACAACAGAGCAGGCAACGAAAGAAGAGAGCACAGGTCAAAATATCTCTAAACAAATGTGCAGGATAATGACTATGTGAGAGAGTACACTTCAGTTTTTGAGTTTTAATGGATCTTCAGCTAATGCTAAAATTCATCTCTGATCCCATTTTATCTTTTTTATTCTATTCTCTCAGTATAATACACTAACCAGCATCAACCCCTCTCCCACACTTTTCAACATGTGATTTTAAAAAGAATCCAAAATAAATTTGGATTTAATTACTTTGTTTCACTCTAGCCATGAAGACATCTCCAGTTTAACAACCCCCCACCAAGTGATTCTTAGGCACTCTCGTTTTGAATCCTATTTGGTAAACTTGCTCTTTATGTATCTGAAAATTCCTCCTTAATTTAAAATTCGGACCTAATATTTCAAACGTGGTCTTAATTGATTTCCTTTAGGGCCTGCTGGACTGTACTAATAGTGCAACACTGAAATTTGCAACAGCTCTTCATGTATATTGTCCATCTAATCATCATACCAGTCCTGTAGAAAGGTTAATTTTTATTTTACATATTAAAAAGTTAAAGACTTAATAACGTAACTCATATCTTGTTTGTAACTAATAAAACTGGACCTTGAGAATACCAGAAGTAGACCAGTAACCCAAAGTGAAAGTGTTAGTTGCACAGTCATGTCCTACTCTTTGCAACCCCATGTACTGTAGCATGCCAGGCTCCATTGTCTATGGAATTCTCCAGGCAAGAATACTGGGGTGGGTTTCCATGCCCTTCTCCAGGGGATCTTCCCAACCCAGGGACTGAACCTGGGTCTCTTGCATTGCAGCCAGATTCTTTACTATCTAAGCCATCAGGGAAGCCCTAATATACCAAATTATTGTTTTTTAGTCACTCATCGTGTCCAACTCTTTGCGACCCCAAACACTGCAGCATGCCAGGTTTCCCTATCCTTCACCATCTCCTGGAGTTTGCTCAAACTCATGTCCATTGAGTCGGTAATGCCATCTAGATATCTTGTCATCTATCATCCCCTTCTTCTCCTGCCTTCAATCTTTGCTAGCATCAGGGTCTTTCCCATTGAATTGGCTCTAGTATCAGGTACCCAAAATATTGGAGCTTCAGTTTCAGCATCAGTCCTTCCAATGAATAATCAGGGTTGATTTCCTTTAGGATTTAGTGGTTTGACCTCCTTGCAGTCCAAGGGACTCTCAAGAGTCTTCTTCAACACCACAATTTGAAAGCGCTCAGCCTTCTTTATGGTCCAACTCTCATATCCGTTCGTGACTACTGGAAAAACCATAGCTTTGACTATAAACAAAATAGGCACATTTTAGTTCTACCTAGAGCCAGGCATTTCTGTCTATAAATTTGACTACACCGATCACCACCAGGTTGCCTCCATAATGTCTGTTTTGAATATTTTGCCTCTTTCTTTCCCACAGATTGTTTTGCTGAGAAAATTTACTCATTGTTCAGTTCAGTTCAGTTCAGTCGCTCAGTCGTTTCCGACTCTTTGCCACCCCATGAATCACAGCACACCAGGCCTCCCTGTCCATCACCAACTCCCGGAGTTCACTCAGACTCATGTCCACTGAGTCAGTGATGCCATCCAGCCATCTCATCCTCTGTCGTCCCCTTCTCCTCCTGCCCCCAATCCCTCCAAGCATCAGAGTCTTTTCTAATGAGTCAACTCTTCGTGTGAGGTGGCCAAAGTACTGAAGTTTCAGCTTTAGCATTATTCCTTCCAAAGAAATCCCAGGGCTGATCTCCTTCAGAATGGAGTGGTTGGATCTCCTTGCAGTCCAAGGGACTCTCAAGAGTCTTCTCCAGCACCACAGTTCAAAACCATCAATTCTTCAGTGCTCAGCCTTCTTCACAGTCCAGCTCTCACATCCATACATGACCACAGGAAAAACCATAGCCTTGACGAGATGGACCTTTGTTGGCAAAGTAATGTCTCTGCTTTTGAATATGCTATCTAGGTTGGTCATAACTTTCCTTCCAAGGAGTAAGCGTCTTCTAATTTCATGGCTGCAGTCACCATCTGCAGTAATTTTGGAGGCCAAAAAATAAAGTCTGACACTGTTTCCACTGTTTCCCCATCTATTTCCCACGAAGTGATGGGACCGGATGCCATGATCTTGCCATTATGCAAACAAACCACTCCCATTATTGAATTTTCCTTTTGATTCCACCTGAATTTTAGCATCCTCATCATAACACTAATTTTAAAACATTATCATAACTCCCATCCCTCCTACCAAATGTTTCTGATAAATTAGTTTTGTGATTTTGTTCTTAATGTGGCTATGAGGTTGAATTCTTGTCATGTAACAGGATACTCAGTTGCACTTTCATTGTTACCTCATATTGGTACTGGAATCCACAAATGGGGGCTGATAAGCAAAATGTAACAGGTGTGGATCTGAGAGTTGGAGCATAAAGAAGGCTGAGTGCCAAAGAATTGATGCTTTCTAACTGTGGTGCTGGGACTCATGAGAGTCCATTGGACTGCAAGGAGATCAAATCAGTCAATACTAAAGGAAATCAACTCTGAATATTCATTAGAAGGAATGATGTTGAAGCTGAAGTTCCAATATTTTGGCAACCTGATGTAAAGAGCTGACTCATTGGAAAAGACTGTGATGCTGGGAAAGATAGAAGGCAGGAGGAGAAGGGGACGACAGAGTATGATATGGTTGGGTGGCATCACTGACACAATGAACATGAGATTCAGCAAGCTCTGGGAGATGGTGGACAGGGAAGACTGGCGTGATGCCGTCCATGGGGTCACAAAGAGTCAGACACGACTGAGCACCTGAACAATGAAAACAAGCAGCTGGAGGCCTAACGCCGCCCTCAGCACTTAAAAGAGGGTTAGAACTGGTCCTGATGCTCCTATTCTACTCCAATTTCTGAACCCTCCATTTTTAAAAAACTTTAGTTTTTTATTGGGGTATAACCAATTAACAATGTTGTGACAGTTTCAGGTAGACAGCGAAGGGACATATACATGAATCCATTCTCCCCCAAACTCCTTTCCCATTCAGGCTTCCACATAACATTGAGCAGAGTTCCCTGTGCTATACAGTAGAACTTGATTGGTTATCCATTTTATTTTATTTTATTTTTTTAATTTTATTTTTATTTGGCTGCACCAAATCCTAGTTGTGGTATGTGAACTTGTAGTTGCAGCATATGGGATCTAGTTCCTTGACCAGGAATCAAACACAGGCCCCCTGCACTGGGAGCTCAGATTCCTAGCCACTGGACCACAAGGAAAGCCCCTGGTTATCCATTTTAAATGAAGCAATGTGTACATGTCTATCCCAAGCTCCCCAACCTTCCCTTCCCCTCATTTCTCCTCACATAAGTCTGTTAATCTGTTTCTGTTTTGTAAGTAAGTTCATTTGTATCATTTCTTTTTAAGATTCTACATGTAAAAGATGTCATAGGATATTTCTCCTCCTCTCCAATTTACTTCACTCAGCATGACAATCTCTAGGTGCATCCATGTTGCTGCAAATGGCATTATTTCATTCTTTTTAATGGCAAGGCAATTCAGTTCAGTTCAGTCACTCAGTCATGTTTGACTCTTTGTGACTCCATGGACTGCAGCACACCAGGCTTTCCTGTCTATCACCAACTCGCCAAGCTTACTCAAACTCATGTCCATCAAGGTGCTGATGCCATCCAACCATCTTATCCTTGTCCCCTTCTCCTCCCACTTTCAATCTTTCCCATCATCAGGGTCTTTTCAAACGAGCCAGTTCTTCGCATCAGGTGGCCAAAGTATTGGAGTTTTAGCTTCAGCATCAGTCGTTCCATTGAATATTCAAGACTGATTTCCTTTAGGATTGACTGGTTTGATCTCCTTGCAGTCCAAGAGACTTCTCCAACACCACAGTGCAAAACTATCAAATTTCCGGCATTCAGCTTTCTTTATAGTCCAACTCTCACATCTATACATGACTACTTGGAAAACCATAGCTTTGACTAGACGGACCTTTGTTGGCAAAGTAATGTCTCTGCTTTTTAACATGTTGTCTAGGTTGGTCATAGCTTTTCTTCCAAGGAACAAACATCTTTTAATTTCATGGCTGCAGTCATCATCTGCAGAGATTTTGGAACCCCCCAAAATAAAGTCTCTTACTGTTTCCATTGTTTCCCCATCTATTTTCCATGAAGTGATGGGACTGGATGCCATGATCTTAGTTTTCTGAATGTTGAGTTTTAAGCCAAATTTTTCACTCTCCTCTTTCACTTTCATCCAGAGGCCAGGCTTTCATCAAGACTTTTCATCAAGTATTTTCATCAAGACTTTCATCAAGTTGGCAGGCAATATTCCATTGTATATGTGTACCACATCTTCTTTATTCTTCTGTCAATGGACACTTAGATTGCTTCTTGGTTATTATAAACAGTGCTGCCGTGGACATTGGGATGCATGTATTCTTTCAGATCATGTTTTTCTCTGGATATATGCCCAGGAGTGGGATTGCTGGACCATATTGTAGTTCTATTTTTACCTTTTTAAGGAACCTCCATACTGTTCTCCAGAGTGCCTGTACCATTTTACAGTCCCACCAACAGTGAAGGAGGTGAACCCTCCGTTTTAACCAAATGAGGATATTTCCAACAAAATTACTCAAGAGATTTAAGGGTTGCCCTCGTTCCTCTACTGGAAGTCTCCTTCTCCATCCAACTATCATAGCTGCTGCTGCTGCTGCTAAGTCACTTCAGTCGTGTCCGACTCTGTGTGAGTCCATAGACGGCAGCCGCCAGGCTCCCCCATCCCTGGGATTCTCCAGGCAAGAACACTGTAGTGGGTCGCCATTTCCTTCTCCAATGCAGGAAAGTGAAAAGTGAAAGTGAAGTCATTCAGTCATGTCCGACTCTTCGCGACCCCATGGACTGCAGCCTACCAGGCTCCTCCATGTGCTCATTTAAGCAGGGGTGGGAAAAGAACTGAAGCGATAGTCCTCGGCAAGAAGAAGAGGCAAGGTTGAACAGCAAGCAGAACCTGAGAGTGCATGCGGACACAGTTCCATTTTAGCACAGAAGAATCAGATGTGAAGCATGTGGCAGGAGCCTAGCTGGGAACGCTGGCTGGCTGCCAAGTGAAGAAAAGCCTGGGATGATAGCAGAAGAAGGTTGGAATGGAGCAAGCCACAGGAATCACCATCTTTGGGAATCTCCTGTCGGTAGGTTTACCCATGTTTCAATGAGATAGTAGTCTTCAGAATTTTGTGACATCAATTCTAGCCTAGATAATGGAGAATTAAAAGTGCAGCCAATGAGACACATATTCCTACCCCAATCCAGTGAAGGATAGAGGAACCCAAAAGAAAGAACAAGAGCAGTGAGAAGGCAGACCATACCATTTCTGCCTCTAGCATATGGGTTTCTGGGGCCAAGACTCAAGCATTTCTAGGCAGAAAACTATAGAAGACATGCCTTGAATTACACAGGAGATGAGAGATTAAACTTGATGACACCTGTCTTGACTTTTTCAAATCTGACAAGGACCATAAAGTTATAGAATCTGCCTATGATTTTATCAAAGAATAAATACATCTCTAAATCTTTGTAGCTCATTTGCTTCACACTCTATTTAGCAAACAAGTAAAAATTAAAATGTGATCATTTTCTTAAAAATAATGGCAACTTGGCCTTACAATTTTACCCATTATGTAAGTTAGTGTCTCCTTATTTATTTATTAGTCCAGTGGTTCACACCAACAGCATTGGTATCACTTACAAGAGCTTGTTAGAAATTCTCAAGTTTGACTCCCGAGTCACTGAACCAGAGACTTAGAGGTACAGCCCAAAGGTATGGGTTTTAATAAGTCTTCCAGATAAGTATATATTGCCTAGTGAAGTTTAAGAATCACTACGTATTTTTTTTCCTTCTATTTTGCACGTCTTTAGTTAAGGAGTTATACTAATACTAGTAAAGATTTAATTTTAAAAATTTAATGACATTTTGCAGTTTTGTATATCAGTACATCATTTCCCTAGTATTTGTTTAAACTTAAAAAATATATGGACCTTTAATTACACTATTATACCAATATACATCACAACACAATGCCATTCAGTAATTTAAATAGTTTATAACTTTTGCATATTTTTCCAATGAAAGTATTTCACATATTGATATTTATGTTGTTACTGATTGATATGTTATTAATGATCTATTAAAATTTCTTTAGAGTGTTATGTCTATGCCCTTTAAAATATAAGCATTTCTGTAATTTTAATATTGTACTTAATTCAAAGTGATAAAATGAAATAATTAATACATTCCCCAATTTTATCTGGCTCAGTAACTTAACAGTTCATAATTGACCCAGATTTAGCTGATAAAAATTTTCTATTGCTTTCAAAATTTTATTATAACAAGCTTAAATTTAGCTTCTTAAAAATGTTTTATGTCTGGTTTAATATCTTTCTTGGCCTTGATTTGTATTGATTTTTTTTTTTTTACTTTTTTTTTTAACTATCCAGGAATATCACCATTTTAAGTGAAAAGTTGCTAAACTCATATTGACTTCAAAATCAACTTACTTACATAATAGGAAGACAATGAATAAATTTTTTTTCTTCTTTTAAACCACAACCATCATGTTTGTTCTAAAAGTACAGATACACACACACATACTCTCTCTCTCTTCTAATTTAACCATTGCCTCTCTTGCTCTGGAGCTAAATTAAGATTGCCTAAGAGTTTTCTTGATATCCGTTTCTGAGTAAAACAGACAAACTTTAATTTTGTTAATTCTGATTTAAAAAAATACTTTTCAGATTTTACCACTCATGAAATGTAAAGCATTGGCACATTATAATTTGAAAAGATATTATAGAGAAAAGAGGCTAATGATTAACAAGCATTGTATTAACACAAACATTTCATTTCTACCCAAAAAATGTCCAGTGCCAAAGATATCTTTTGGTTTCATGCTAGTGTCTACACTATCTCCACATGCCCTTAAGTGTAATGGAATTTGACTTAACGCTGCTAGAGTGGATTAGTAACAAAAATAACAACATCACTGTGTTTTTAGATGCTTGAAGGACATAAGGAATCTTCATAACTGCTAAAAATACAGTATAGTATCCCAGACAAAGGGATTCTAAGAACATGTGAGGTCTAAACGTTGTGGATTTGTGCCAGCTGAGCAGAGCAACAAGCAGTTCATTTGAGCAGCCTGCACAAACACTCCTTTCATAGAGGAACACTCTGTTACTATCCCATCCCCTCCCCTCTCCCTGAAAAATCCCATACATGACATTTGCATTGACTTCATCAGCTTCAAATTGCACCATCATGAATACTAGCGTGCATTTTGTATTCTTTCCATCAATAGCCTGGACAGGAGGCTAATTAGCGTACCTCCGATGCTTTAAACACAGGATTGCCATAAAGGGCAATTCTGTCTCACAAAACCTCAACTTCAAAACTGTCAATTTAGAGAAGGGATATTTTTTTCCTAACACAAACTGAACCTAAATGGCTACCTATATGTAAAAGTTTTATTTCTGTGGTAAAATGTGAAATAATATTTTGAAAACCTTTCCAGCTCCAACTAGTGAGTGCTGTATAGACTTTAGATTGTTGTAAATGAAGTCATTTGTTGAATGATATTATAAAGTAATATGACACAGTTAGAATAATGGTGGTGGGAATGAAATTCAAACCTTTATTTCCAGTATTTGCTCTCATAGCTGGTCATGCTTTAGGCAACTTTCACTGTATTCAGACCTGTCATAGGTGTTAGAAACTGATAGACCTCTGATAGGTACTAATTATTTCTTAAGCATGAGAGTGAATAACCATGTATAATATTCCAACAGAGTAAGAATTTGAAAGTTTTTATATAAATTTTCAATATTGATAGTTTAAAAAGATACAAGATCGAAATAACTGACCTAACTATAGACACATTGCATATGTATGCATATAAGTGCATATGTTTATATATATTTTGCATACTTATACAGATATATATACAAACATAAGCACAAGATTTTTTCTTTTTTTCCTTTTCAATTGCAAATTTTTAAAAAATATTACTTCTTGAGTTTTCCCCATAAAATAATGAATTAGAATATCTATCACAAGAGTTATATACATCCTTCATCTTGATAAAATAAACACATACAACATTTTGTAGAAATTAGTTAAGGGGAATGAAGACAAACATCCCATATGTCATCCGATTGTTTAAGATTCTCCATTCGTACTCACATAATAGTTATGACCGAGAGAAATCTCTCATGTTTTCCTTTTGTGGGAATGATAATCAAGTGATTACTGCCATCTGTATGTGAGCCAGACTATTATAACAAGGTCAAAATTTCTGTGTGGTAAAGCTTTCAAAGCACATTTATAATTGAGAACCACTCTTAACAATAGTTTTTGAGGAGTTACTTTGTGCCCATGATAATGAGGTTTGACCTGTAATGCCTTTTCTGTTTGTATATATTGTGAAATGATCATCACAATAAGTCTAATTAACATCTATCACCATATTTAGTTACTATTCTTTTTTCTTGTGATGAGAACTTTTAAGGTCTACCTTCATAGCATCTTTTAAAAATACAGTTCAGCATTATTAACTATAGTCAGTATGCTGTAGATTATATCTTCAGGACTTATTTACATTATAACTGGAAGTCTGTGCCTTTTGATCCTGGTCATCCATTTTGCCCATCCCCAACCCCTGAAACCACCAATCTGTTCTCTGTATATATGAATTTGGTTCTTGTTTTGGTTGCTAGATTCCACGTACAAATGAGGTCATGTGGTATTCATCGTTTTCTGTTTGACTTATTTCACTTAGCATAATGCTTTTGAGGTCCATCTATGTTGTGACAATATGGCAAGGCTTCCTTCCTTCCTTTGGATGAATAATGTTTCATGGTATGTGATTGTATATATGTATATATATATATACACATATACACACACTCAGTTGAATCTTCAACATGGATTTGAATTGTGCAAGTCCACGTATATGTGGATTTTTCTCAGTAGTAAATACTACATAATTCTCAATCAATTGGATTCACAGATGTGGAACCAACACCCATTTATATGGAAGAAGCTCAAATATCAAGGGCCTGCTGTAAATTATACTCGAGTTTTCCACTGATGGATGGGTTGCTGCCTCTAACTTCCACAATGTTCAAGAGTCAGCTGTATATGTTTTCCATGTTTTCTTTATCCATTCATCCTTCAGTGGAATTAGGTTGTTTCCCTGTCCTAGATACTTTTAATGATCCTACAGTGAACATGGGGGTGCACATGTCTGTTTGAATTAGTGTTTTCATTTCCTTCAGATAAAAGCCCAGATGTGGGATTACTGGATCATATGGGAGTTCTATTTTTAATTTTTCCAACAACCTCCCACTGTTTCCCATAGTAGCCATATGAATTTTACCTTCCCAGCACAGTGTAAAAGTGTAATGCCTTTTATACTCTAAAGGAACTACAATTATATATATATATATATATATATATATATATATATATATATATATGTATGTATATAATCTCCATGCTTCAGAATGGATCCTCATGATTTAAAAAAAAAAATTATATGTTTTCTTTTTCAGAAACCACTAAGAATGTGTCTTTTAAAAGCTTATCTACTCTGGCCATTATATGTTTAAACAACATATCATGCTTGTATCAACACCAGAGTAACAAGGAGCTTATCACCAATAACTTTTTTATTATTACTTCCCAAAACTGACTTAAAATTGCAAAACATTAGGGGACTTCATTCAAATGAGTATTTTCTGAAGTGATATTATCAAACTATCATAAGTAAATTAATGAGTATATTAATTTAGAAATCATTAGTTCATATCTCATTTTAGCTAATACTGCTAAACAAATCAGAGTATCTGCAAGAACTTTAATTATTTAGTTAAATAGGATCTGAAACTAAACTCCTCTTCTGCATGCATTGGAAATAGACTGCAGATGATTACATTTCCATAGACTTCACAACATGAGCTGCTTCGAGTTTGAAATAAGAATGTTAAGGTTGCCAAGTATTATAAATGCTGTTATTTTGGATTATATAGAGTTATGAAAATCCAAATGTTTTACAAAGTTAAAAAGTATTCTTTTTTTGCTCACTTATAACTCAAAAATCACTAAAGTCATTCTGCTGAAACACGCCAAGAAACCCAGCTTCTTGCCATATGCCTGCATAATCTTATCAAATCTCTGCTATTCACATGCACATTCTTACACACACACACATACAAACAAGGGATGCCAAAGACTAAAAATATATGTTTTACAGAAGCTTGAATTGAGACCATGACCTCATTTGAACACAGAATGTGGCCTATTTCTAGGGCTATTTTAAGCCAGCATTAACAATATTACATATGTGTTTTTTACTTGGAACTTCCTGGTACCCGCTGTCATTTCATCCCAGTGATTGAAATAATCTCATAGATGCATAACTTATTTCTAAATTTTATTTACTGTGTACAACTTGCTTAATCAGTTAATAATGTTATAAAATAAAAGCATGCAGGAAGCACCAGATAAGCATTAGCTATAATATAATAATATATTTAGTATTTAATAGTAATAACTATAATTAAAACACATGTATAAATAATTAGATACGGGCTTTAAATTAGTGTCTAAAGCTCTTAAACTCTATTAATAAATTGCTTATTAAATCTTTTTCCTTTGTGAAATTTAGCAGTTCAAACAATCTGTTCTAAGGCTCTGATTGTCCAAAGTGCAAAATTTCCTATTCGGAATTACCCATTGCGTAACCATGTAATCTTCAGCCTCCACTTCTAGGTCTTTTCAGATGATGATAACAAGGATTGTATTCTCCCTTGAGACATGGGACTGAGAAGGGAATTTCAAATTTGGATATTCTGAAATGTTTAAAGAACACATAGTTCATGCCAAAGAGTAATTAAAGACTGCTCCTATATGTCTATGTGTTGGGGAAAAAAAGGAGTGAGCGGAAAAGTGCCTCAAATATCTCTATACTTTGTTCCAGGGTAACAATTTTTAGGATATAGGAGGTTCTTTCCAAGCTGATCTCAGTTACCCCTCTATTCTAGGATTTTCCAATATTCTGATCCAAAGCGCCATTTCAAGATGTGTGTCCTTTCATATCATAATCTGTACCTTCCTATTTTTCCAACTTCATCTCTTTGCTATGTATATTCATCCTGTCTTGCAGTTAATTACTTACGTCTTTATCTCATCCAGGAGAGAGTTACTTTACTCTCCTTTTATTCTTAGCCGGGGTGAAAAGGCTGTTTATTTAGTACATGAATAAATGAGAAAATGTTTTCTGAGGAACTGTACATAAACTATCCAACGGGGTTGACAGTGCCATTAACTCCTACTATAATAATTTAGACCACGTCAATGGCTCACAGGTGTGGATACCTGTGTAATTACCAAGAAGTTTTGAAAGAAATACTTACGGAAAGACCCACTAAACACATATCAAAATATCTAGATATAGAGGGGACAGAATATAGAGAGGACTGAACATTAATAAGTTTTTAATGTCATGTATGAAACGAGATGCCAGTCCAGGTTCAATGCACGATGCTGGATGCTTGGGACTGGTGCACTGGGATGACCCAGAGGGATGGTATGGGGAGGGAGGAGGGAGGAGGGTTCAGGATGGATTTTCTTTTAAAAATTTAGAAATAAAAGAAGAATAAAAAAAAATAATAATATTTACTGCAAATTTGGAAGTTGCTAATAAAGTAAATCTCATAAGTAAATTCATAAGAAGGAAAAAAAAAATCTTGAATCAGATGCTGTACAGCCCCTAAATCTAAGGTCTTACTGACTCTCTAAACCTCTGTTTCCTCATGTGTAAAATATAAATAATAAAACTGATCTTTAAGGATTTTAAAATTTAAAAAAAAATTAAAAAAAAAATAAGTTTTTAAAATCCCCTAGGTTATTCTAATGGGTTGAGAACCACAGCCATAGATGACCTTCTGTCTTCCTATAAGGTTTGATATCACACGTACTTACAAATTAGGCCATGGTATCAATGAGCCTGTGTGTTGAAGTTAGTAATGTTGTTAATATGGATCTATTTCCTGGGCACTTTTACATTTCACAATATCGTTATAAAGTTTTCATGGAGTTCAGACCTATATTTTATAACCTATTTTTCACAACCAGATTTAGATATGGATTTGTGACTTAACTGTTTCATTTTAATTCCTTCTACAAAATTTTTTGCAGATATTTATCTAAACTTCATATTAACAAGTCACTTTGCATTTCTCCTCTGATACAGTAGATACCTTTTAATGGATTGATCTGATTCTAGTCAATTTCTTTACTTGATTCAAAATCAATTTCCCTATGATTTTCCCTGGTCTTTCAAATATTAAATAAATCTTAATTTTTCCATCAGTAAATCCATCAAGTAGTTGAAAATATTTTATTTATTTTTCCAAACCATGTTTCCACATTCCTCTTATAGTATGCTATTTGGCATTTGTATTACTCTGTAACAATTTTAAGTGTTTAAAATTAACAATTTTAATTAAAATGTATCACTATACAGCTATTTACTATTGTAAATGCATAATGGACTAGCAAACTGAAACAACACACATTTGACATGAACATTTTACCTTGGTGAACCAAAGTTACCCCTGCCTCCCTGTCTATTTATATGCTTATTGTTGGGTTTTAAATTTCAGTATAGATGTTCCATTTATCATGGATAAATTTTTGGTGTTTATTTTTGAAATCTAGTTGTGGTAATGTACGAAAAAGGGGGGATTTCTTGTGAAAGCTGGGGGCAGAGATATTTTTCAGTCATTTGGGCACTAATTTTGATTGCTCTCTCCAGAAGAATGTATGACCTTGCTGATTGAGAGGTTGGTTCACAACCTGTGTACACTTCCTTAAAAACAGCATACTGGATTGATAATTTAAGATTTTCCAAAATGTCATTTTAAAGTCCCATGCATAAAAATTCAGAATTGTGACATTAATTGGTATTTTGGAGTCTAATCAGAATGTATTTTGTTCGGATAGAGTGCTACGGGCAGCAGCCTTCCCCAGCGAAGGACTCTGGCTACATCTATTGATATTTTGGTACCATGGAAAACTCATTTCCATTATGATTTTATAGCCTTGGGTAATTAAATTGGGAATGCAATCTGTGTAGAGAGTGAGGGTTTATTGGTGCACACATACATGCACATGTATAATTGTATGCTTGTAGTTTTTAAAATTTTGTTTGGATCAGTATTTCTTTCCTTCTTAATCAGCTTATCTGGAAGTGAATACTCATCAAATGTTAATTATTCCTCCTTACTTTGGTCTGTGTCATTCAGGTCAGTTCAGTTCAGTCGCTCAGTCAAGTCCAACTCTTTGCGACCCCATGGATGATCACAGCACACCAGGCCTCCCTCCCTGTCTATCACCAACTCCCGCAGTTCACCCAAACTCATGTCCATCGAGTTGGTGATGCCATCCAGCCATCTCATCCTCTGTCGTCCCCTTCTCCTCCTGCCCCCAATCCCTCCCAGCATCAGGGTTTTTTCCAATGAGTCAACTCTTCACATGAGGTAGCCAAAGTACTGGAGTTTCAGCTTTAGCATCAGTCCTTCCAATGAACACCTAGGTCTGATCTCCTTTAGGATGGACTGGTTGGATCTCCTTGCAGTCCAAGGGACTCGCAAGAGTCTTCTCCAACACCACAGTTCAAAAGCATCAATTCTTTGGTGCTCAGCTTTCTTCATAGTCCAGCTCTCACAAATGTACATGACCACTGGAAAAACCATAGCCTTGACTAGACGGACCTTTGTTGGCAAAGTAATATCTCTGCCTTGTAATATGCTATCTAGGTTGGTCATAACTTTCTTTCCAAGGAGTAAGTGTCTTTTAATTTCATGGCTGCAATCACCATCTGAAGTGACATTAGCAAACAAAATAACTTTATCAAAAGCATTAGTAAAAATTCTGAAGGTAATAGGGCCAAAGGTAAGACTTTGCACCAAACCAATGAAGACAGCTCCCAATATGTCCTACCCTCAATTTGAGGCAATCTATTACTCAACATTCTTGTGACATAATTTCTCAGTTATTCAGTTCAGTTCAGTCTCTCAGTCATGTCCGACTCTTTGCAACTGCATGGACTGCAGCATGCCAGGCTTCCTTGTCCATCACCAACTCCCCGAACTTGTACAAACTCATGTCCATCAAGTCAGTAATGCCATACAACGATCTCATCTTCTGTTGTCCCCTTTTCCTCCTGCCTTCAATCTTTCCCAGCATCAGGGTCTTTTCCAATGAGTCAGTTCTTTGCATCAGGTAGCCAAAGTATTGGAGCTTCAGCTTCAGCAAGAGTCAACCCAACGAATATTCAGGAATGATTTCTTTAGGATTGACTGGTTTGATCTTGCAGTCCAAGGGACTCTCAAGAGCCTCTTCCAACACCACAGCTCAAAAGCATCAATTCTTTGGCGCTCAGCTTTCTTTATAGTCCAACTCTCACATCCACACATGACTACTGGAAAAACCATAGCTTTGACTAGACAGACCTTTGTCAGCAAAGTAATGTCTCTGCTTTTTAATATATCATCTAGATTTGTCACAGCTTTTTTTCCAAGGAGCAAACAGTTATAAAACAAAGTAATTATGTTATAATACACACAAATCTCTACATTTTGCTATAAAATATAACAAACTTTTTCAAATGCCTTGGTAGACTGAAAATATAAAATGACTGAATATCCTGCTGATACAGTAAAAAGTTATACACGCTCTTCAATTAAAAATACAGTAAGATATGTTAATATAAATGTGGCTATTTGATCAGAAACTATCATCCTAAACTCCTAAATCTCCAGGCAGTCTTACTTATTTCAGTGAGCGTCTTAACGAAGTATGAAGTAATCGTACATGGAAATGATCACACTTAATTCCTAAGTGGCCATTTCTACAAACCTCAGTAGAGTCCTCTAGTGGATTAAGAGGTCATTTAAAAGTGGAATACATTTTCTCAGTGTAAAGTCTACTATTCAAACCTGAACAGTGCCTCTCTACTACCAAGCAAGAGTTGAATGATACCTTCTAGAGGTACCAGCCATTAAAAAGAAATAAAAATCTCTGAAGAGAAAATCCCCCAAAAGCTCCAAAGGACCAGATGAGGGTGCCATGACTTTATTAAATTAACATTTGTTAAGGGGAGCACATAATGCCAAATAGTGAACATGGTTCAACAGACCACACAAGAATTGAGACAGAAGTTTATTACTCGCAAGTCCTGGAGGAAGTACACAGCATGCCTCAGGAGACCACATGGAGAGGAAAAAGACGGTGCAGACACGGAAGTGGCAGGATTTCTGCTGTCAAAACAATTATGATATTGCCCTTCCACTGCGTGAGGACACAGCTGGAGGGTACTGACTGTGAACCGGAAAAGGGCCTTCACCAGATGATGTGATGATGCTGGTGCCTTGATCTTAGTCTTCTTGCCTCCAGATTGGTGAAAAATTTCTACTGTGTATAAGCTAATTTTTAAAATGATATCACCCACTGACCTCATATGACAGTTTATTCCTCACTCCTATTTTATGTCTTCTTTTGTATCTCTATCTGTATCTTATTTGGAGAAGGAAATGGCACCCCACTCCAGTACTCTTGCCTGGAAAATCCCATGGATGGAGGAGCCTGGTAGGCTGCAGTCCATGGGGTCGCTAAGAGTTGGACACGACTGAGCGACTTCACTTTCAGTTTTCACTTTCATGCATTGGAGAAGGAAATGGCAACCCACTCCAGTGTTCTTGCCTGGAGAATCCCAGGGACGGCAGAGCCTGGTGGGCTGCTGTCTATGGGGTCACACAGAGCCGGACATGACTGAAGTGACTTAGCAGCAGCAGCAGGTGTGTCTTATTATTTTACCACTCAGGCTAAAAAGCACCCTATACCTGGGGTATGCTGATTTTGTGGCAGAGGGTAGAACAGGCAGTGTCAAAACCATGCAGTGGCTCTGAAAACTTCTGGTTGAATGTGATATATTGCTCCTTACTACATCCATTGGTCACAGAAAAGCCTATGGCTTTGATGTCAATGAGAGAAAGCATCCCATTAGGATATATTGGGATATTCATCCCATCAGATCAGATCAGTCGCTCAGTCATGTCCGAGTCTTTGCGACCCCATGAATCGCAGCACGCCAGGCCTCCCTGTCCATCACCAACTCCCGGGGTTCACTCAGACTCATGTCCATTGAGTCAGTGATGCCATCCAGCCATCTCATCCTCTGTCGTCCCCTTCTCCTCTTGCCCCCAGTCCCTCCCAGCATCAGAGTCTTTTCCAATGAGTCAACTCTTCGCATGAGGTGGCCAAAGTACTAGAGTTTCAGCTTTAGCATCATTCCTTCCAAAGAAATCCCAGGGCTGATCTCCTTTAGAAGGGACTGGTTGGATCTCCTTGCAGTCCCAGGGACTCTCAAGAGTCTTCTCCAGCACCACAGTTCAAAAGCATCAATTCTTTGGCGCTCAGCCTTCTTCACAGTCCAACTCTCACATCCATACATGACCACAGGAAAAACCATTGCCTTGACTAGACGAACTTTTGTTGGCAAAGTAATGTCTCTGCATTTGAATATGCTATCTAGTTTCATCATAACTTTCCTTCCAAGGAGTACGCGTCTTTTAATTTCATGGCTGCAGTCACCATCTGCAGTGACTTTGGAGCCCAGAAAAATAAAGTCTGACACTGTTTCCACTGTTTCCCCATCTATTTCCCATGAAGTGATGGGACCGGATGCCATGATTTTCGTTTTCTGAATGTTGAGCTTTAAGCCAACTTTTTCACTCTCCATTTTCACTTTCATCAGTAGGCTTTTTAGTACTTCTTCACTTTCTGCCGTAAGGGTGGTGTCATCTGCATATCTGAGGTTATTGATATTTCTCCCGGCAATCTTGATTCCAGCTTGTGTTTCTTCCAGTCCAGTGTTTCTCATGATGTACTCTGCATAGAAGTTAAATAAACAGGCTTGACGTACATCCTTTTCCTATTTGGAACCAGTCTGTTGTTCCATGTCATAGAGATAGTAAATAGATGCCGCATAGATGAAAGCAGTGGATATTTGGGAAAACTAATGGCACCCCACTCCAGTACTCTTGCCTGGAAAATCCCATGGATGGAGGAGCCTGGTGGGCTGCAGTCCATGGGGTCTCTAAGAATTGGACACGACTGAGCGACTTCACTTTCACTTTTCACTTTCATGCATTGGAGAAGGAAATGGCAACCCACTCCAGTGTTCTTGCCTGGAGAATCCCAGGGATGGGGGAGCCCGGTGGGCTGCAGCCTATGGGGTTGCACAGAGTTGGACATGACTGAAGCGACTTAGCAGCAGCAGCAGCAGAGCAACAATAATGCCTAGAACATAATATGGTTTTAATATGTCTTTAAGGAATCTAAGGGTTGATGAATGGATAAATATATGATTTAATGATTAATTTTACAGTATTAACCACATATGCCATTGAACATCTAGCTACAGTATTTAATATTTTAACTGTTAAAAATGATAGATCATTAAAAGCTTTGAATAAAAAGTACTATTTCAATAAAGTACTATTTCTCACTAAAAGTACTAAAAGTACTATTTCTCACTAGAAACTTCTAGTGAGACAATGAAGCAAAATGTGGCCAGTAGATCATCCATTTAGAATATCCAGAGAGACTGTTAAACATGTATGTATTTAAATACTTGAGCTAGATCCTCTGAATCAAATGGCACAAAAGGGCCTAAGATGATTGCAGTTTGTTTTTTAATAGACATCTTTCATGATTCTAAAGTACTGTAAAATTTGAGAAGCTTGTTACAGATGTATATGTGAAGAAAAAAAACTATTATGTAAAGTTTAGAGAGTTTGTGGAGAGATAATTTCTGGAGGAAAAAAATAAGAATCATCAGAGATATTTTGTGCCATGAATGTTAAATTACAAATCAGTGGAAATGGAGTCATCTTTTCAAGAGTACAGACATTGCCCTCCTTGTTCTAGAAGCTAAAACTTTTCTATCTCTATAAAGAAGCAAAACATCTATGTTGAGATAGGTAGTTTTTGTTCTATTAATTTAAAATCATCTCACATACTTTATACAATATTTTCACAAACACAAATCTACCCATTCGTGCTTTGTGGATAGGGATGAGGGGTGGGGAAGTGCAAAATAAAAGATTATTGGCTAAGAAAAAAAAAGAATCATAAGAAATAAAGATCTTGATAGGACAGGATTTTCTATTACTTTCTTAGAAAAGTAGAAAAATTTGGGACATATAACACAGGAGGAGGGAGGAGGGTTCAGGATGGGGAACACATTTATACTTGTGGTGGATTCATTTTGATATATGGCAAAACCAATACAATATTGTAAAGTTAAAAAAAAATTTAAAAAAATTAAAAACACTTTGAAGAACTTTGAAAAAAAAATGTTGTTGAGTCATTCAGGCATGTCCAACTCTTTGTGACCCCATAGACTGCCACCGGCCATGCTTCCCTGTCCTTCACTATCTTCTGGAGCTTGCTCAAACTCATGTCCATTGAGTCAGTGATGCCATCCAACCATCTCATCCTCTGCCGTCCCCTTCTCCTCCTGCCCTCAATCTTCCCCAGCATCAGTGTCTTTTCATTGGATTTTTGCATCAGGTGGCCAAAATATTGGAGCTTCAACATCAGTCCCTCCAATGAGTACGCAGAGTTGGTTTCCTTTAGGATTAAGTGGTTGGATCTTCTTGCTGTCCAAGGGGCTCTCAAGAATCTTCTCCAGCTGATACTCTAGTTTAGTCTTACATAACTATTATCTTCACATAAAAGCTCAAATTATTTTAAATTTTTCTCTTTCCTGATTCTGTATACATATACACAAACTTTTATTAAATATATTAATACATAATATATTGTATCCACTACAAATATAATTGTTCACTTTTAGTGAAGAGTTCATTGCTTTTTAGTATCTTGCTTTTATTCCTAGTGTTACTTATAGGACTCCTCCTATGATTTTTATGATTACTACTGACGTGAGGTCTTCCGTGTGATTTGATATTATGGATGTTCAATACTTTCTCACTTTTTAATTTAAGCAATCTCATTATAACACATTGATTAAGAAGGCACTGGCATCAGATAATTTGTATGTGAATTATAGTTCTCCATACTATACACAAGGAACCTCAGTTTACTCATCTATACAGTAGGTACAATTCTACTTATATTATGAGAGTGAATAAAGTAATACATGTAATAGGCCAGCATAGGTAGAGTGTGTGTGCGTGCATGTACATGCTCAGTCATGTCTGACTCTTTGCAACCCTGTAGACTATAGCCCATCAGGTTCCTCTTCCATGGAATTCTCCAGACATGAATACTGGAGTGGGTATAAGATGTAAACCTAAGTCCTTGTGTTTTTGCAATGTTTATTTTTGGGCTGATAAAATGAGCCCTGTGCATTAAGAATAGTTATCAATTTCTCCTAACACATTGTCTACATAATCTAGTTTTGGTAATGAGAAAGCTGACAACACTCTTATTTTCTTCCTTTGCAGGCAATATATCTTACTTCTAAAAGCTTTTCATAGTTTCTCTTTTTCCTTTGAGTTCAAAGATTTTACCATGTTATGCATCTTGTGGGCCATTTCTCATTCTTACTACTTGGAACTTGGCAGGCCATTTAAATATATGGAATTTTGTGTTTCTTAGCTCTGCTCAATTTTCTTTTAATATTCCAGATTTATTCTAATAGACTCCTGTCCCAGTCTAAGTGTGGTTGTGAAATTATACATTCTTCCCTCCCCTAACACACCCTCCCCCACCACCCGGTGCTAGCTCTAGCAAATTTGGCAGGAAAGTGAAAAGTGAAGTGAGAGTAAAAGTAAAAGTCGCTCAGTCGTGTCCAACTCATTGTGACCCCAAGAACTATACAGTCCATGGAATACTCCAGACCAGAATACTGGAGTGGGTAGCCTTTCCCTTCTCCAGGGGATCTTCCCAACCCAGGGATCAAACCCAGGTCTCCCACATTGCAGGCAGATTCTTTACCAGCTGAGCCACAATGGAAGCCAGGGCAGGAAAGGGGACAGGCACATAAATCCTAGTTTAGTCTCTTTTATTTTTTCTTCCATATATTTGTGTGTGTTAGTTATTTTTTTTTTAGTATTTATTTTTTGGATGATAGTTGAGTAAAAATCTAACTTATTTGAATAGTTCATTTTTCTATGTCATAATAATTTCCTTAATTATGTAATTATGTAATATCAATAACATCAGATATGCAGATGACACCACCCTTATGGCAGAAAGTGAAGAGGAACTCAAAAGCCTCTTGATGAAAGTGAAAGTGGAGAGTGAAAAAGTTGGTTTAAAGCTCAACATTCAGAAAACGAAGATCATGGCATCCGGTCCCACCACTTCATGGGAAATAGATGGGGAAACAGTGGAAACAGTGTCAGACTTTATTTTTCTGGGCTCCAAAGTCACTGCAGATGGTGACTGCAGCCATGAAATTAAAAGACGTGTACTCCTTGGAAGGAAAGTTATGACCAACCTAGATAGCATATTCAAAAGCAGAGACATTACTTTGCCAACAAAGGTTCGTCTAGTGAAGGCTATGGTTTTTCCTGTGGTCATGTATGGATGTGAGAGTTGGACTGTGAAGAAGGCTGAGCGCCAAAGAATTGATGCTTTTGAACTGTGGTGTTGGAGAAGACTCTTGAGAGTCCCTTGGACTGCAAGGGGATCCAACCAGACCATTCTGAAGGAGATCAGCCCTGGGATTTCTTTGGAAGGAATGATGCTAAAGCTGAAACTCCAGTACTTTGGCCACCTCATGCGAAGAGTTGACTCATTGGAAAAGACTGATGCTGGGAGGGATTGGGGGTAGGAGGAGAAGGGGATGACAGAGGATGAGATGGCTTGATGGCATCACTGACTCAATGGACATGAGTCTGAGTGAACTCCGGGAGTTGGTGATGGACAGGGAGGCCTGGCGTGCTGCGATTCATGGGGTCGCAAAGAGTCGGACACGACTGAGTGACTGATCTGATCTGATCTAATTATGTAAAATAAAACTTCTTCTGTATATTAAATAATATCTTGAAATACATTGAGCTATTTTAGAGCCATTATACTATAAGTCTTAATCTTTTTGAATCTAATCAGCACCATATTGTTTGAATTACTGTAGCTGAATTTAATACCAAATGTTTAATAAAATAAGCCCTTATGTATTAAAATATTTTTCAACTTCTCCTAAATATTTTATTCTTTCTGACCTACTTGTCAAAATAATACTCAAAATTTATATAAGCTTGATCTCACTTGAGTACAAATGTGTCAGAAATCTTAAAACTTCTCTTATGATGGCACAAGCCATGTGGTAGAATTGATACAAAGAATATTTTTGAGCAGATTTTTTTAGTAGTTTTAGATTTATAGAAGAATTGAGCAGAAAGTAGAGATTTACCGTATACCATCTTACCTTCCCTTCAGTTTCCACTATTATTAACATTTTACATTAGTGTGGTACATCTTTTAAGATTAATGAGCCAATATTGCTACATTATTACCAGCTAAGATCTATATTTTTAAATCAGGATTTACTGTTTACATTATATATTCTGTTAGTTTTGACAATGTATAATAACATTTATCCACAGAAGAGTTTTACTGCTCCAGACTCCACTGGGCTCCAACTACTTATCTTTCCCTTTCCTTCCCAACTCTTGGTGACCACTCATCTCTTTACTGTTTTCATAGTTTTGCCTTTTCCAGAATGTCATACAGTTGGAATCCTGTAGTACACAGACTTCATATTTGGAAGCTTTCTCTTAGAAATATGCTTTTAGTAAGACTCCTCAATATCTTTCTGTGGCCTGATAGCTATGTTTTCCAAATGCTAAGTAACACTCCATTGTATGGATGTACCACAGTTTATTCACCCATTGCAAGACATCTTAGTTGCTTTCAGGTTTTGACAATGTGAATAAAGCTGTTATAAACATCCATATGCAGGTTTTTATGTGGACATATTTCAACTCATTTGGATAAATGCCAAGGAATACAATTGTGGGATCATATGGAAAGACTATGTTTAGACTTGGAAGAATCTGTCAAAATTGTTTTTCTAAGTAGCTGTACCGTTTTATACTCACCAGCAATGAATAAGAGTTTCTGTTGTCTCATGTCCTTTCCAGTGTTTGGTATTGTTGGTGTGTGAATTTTAGACTTTCCAATAGATACATAGTGACATCTCACTGTTGTGTTAATTTGCTACTCATAATGACATATGATGTTGAACATATTTTCATGTGCTTATTTGCCATCTACATACCTTCTTTGATGAGTTTTCTGTTCAGATCTTTTGCCCATTTATACTGGATCATTTATTTTCTTATCGATGGCACCCTACTCTAGTACTCTCACCTGGAAAATCCCATGGACGGGGAACCTTATGGGCTGCAGTCCATAGGGTCACGAAGAGTCGGACACGACTGAGGGACTTCACTTTCACTTTTCACTTTCATGCATTGGAGAAGGAAATGGCAACCCACTCCAGTGTTCTTGCCTGGACAATCCCAAGGACAGGGGAGCCTGGTGGGCTGCCATCTATGGGGTCGCACAGAGTCGGACACGACTGAAGCGACTTAGCAGCATTTAGTTTTAAGGTTTCTTTCTATATTCTAGACATTCATCTTTTATCCAATAGGTGTTTTAAAAATATTCTCCCAATACGTGGCTTATCAACTCATCTTCTTGTTATTTTACAAATTAGAAATTCTTAGTTTTAATGAAGACCAATTTATCATTTTTTTCATGGATTGTTCCTTTGTTATTATTGTGTCCAAGAAGTCATCGCCAAACTCAAAATCACCTTAACTTTCTCCTATATTATCCTCTAGCAGTTTAATAGTATTTTGTTTTATGTTTAGGCATATAATCATTTTGAGTTAATTTTTGTGAAAAATAAAATGTCTGTTTTTAGGTTAATCTTTTTTGGCCATGTGGATATCTAATTGCTCTATTACCATTTATTGAAAGTACTATCCTTTTGCTATTGAATTGCCTTTGCTCCTTTGTAGCTCAGCTTGTAAAGAATCTGCCTGCAATGTGGGAGACCTGGGTTTGACCCCTGAGTTGGGAAGATCTCTTGGAGAAGGGAATGAGCACCCACTCCAGTATTCTGGCCTGGAGAATTACTTGGACTGTATATCCATCGGATCCCAAAGAGTCAGACATGACTGAGCGACTTTCACATTTACTCCTTTGTCAAAGATCAGTTGACTGTATTTATGAAAAAGATAATATTTTGAGAATTGAAATGCTTGAAACTGAGATAATTTGTCAGCTTATATACAAAAATTATGTTCTAGGAGGCAATATAATCAGAACACTGGCTTCTTCTGGACAAATTATTTGCATCACTACTAGATAAAAATATCCATAATTTAACATGTGACTACATAGTCTGGGTCAGAATCAATCACAGACAGTATGTCAAGGCATATCCTATACAGATCTGAGCTCAAATGTTACATCTTCAGGGAGCTCTTTCCTAACTATGCTGCCTACGTTTAGTTTTCTCCAAAAGGACATTTTATCAGATGTCCTTCTTTATATCCCTGGTCCTTATAACTTCTATGGACAAATAATAAGTGTAAAAGAAACAAGACCTCCCATTTGTCCAGCCCCCTTACATTTATGTTGGTCTATGATTTGCTACAAGAATCGAGGTATCAATTCCAGGTATGAGCATAGGAAACCTGTTGTGAGCCTTTCCACTTGCATTATATAGCTTGATGCAAAATGTAAGAAGACCTTGTTTGGAGATATAGGAGAGGTGTTGAGATCTGAGCAAACTGGATGACTGATTTCACACATGAAGTAAATCAGTCCAACAGTATTGTCTAGACAGATGCCTGAAACTACAGCAGCCACAGGGATAAAAAGAAATAAAATTTTGTGTGTAAGGAATTATGGAGTCATTTGTTAGCCCAATAAAACATAGGCTATCCTGACCAGACCAATATACTGTGTACAGATTAATACTGTCCGTACATATTTTAGATGAATAAGCAAAGCAAAATGAAGAAAATATATATTTAGTCCAATGAAAATATTGCTAAATGCAGCAAAATAATTTCATTACAAAACACAAGTGCATTTTATAATCATATCAACCTTCCAGAGAAGTAATAACAGGAGATTTCAGTCTAATTGTGTACACGTGCTTCATATGGCTATGTGACCCATGTACTTAGTAGCTACTAAGTTATGATTTACTTAGTTAGTTTCATCAGTTATAACTGATTAAAGTAAGATCCAAATTGAATCTAGTAATGAGAGGTTCTGGCTGAGGTACTTCAAAATTTCCAGGCATAAGAACCTAGAAAGCAGTTATGAGGATAAGGAGCAAACATTATAGGCATATCCAAGAACCAGTAAGATCAACTGTCACTTTCTACTTACATCGTTAATCTTCTCAAGCTCAAATTTTGTTTTTTGTTTTTTTTTTTTTTTCATTTTATTTCTGTTTTTTTTAATTTAATTTTATTTTTTAACTTTACAATATTGTATTGGTTTTGCCATATATCAAAATGAATGCACCACAGGTATACCTGTGTTCCCCATCCTGAACCCTTCTCCCTCCCCATACCATCCCTCTGGGTCGTCCCAGTGCACCAGCCCCAAGCATCCAGTATCGTGCATCGAACCTGGACTGGCGAATCTTTTCATATATGATCTTATATATATTTCAATGCCATTCTCCCAAATCATCCCACCCTCTCCCTCTCCCATAGAGTCCAAATTTTGGTCTGTATTCTTATCTTTTGACTGTTTAATCTTGGCCTCCATGTGTGTCCGTCTAAAGTATGATTTGCCACATACTTTAGGACACTGGGAATTTATAAACTATCTTTTTTCTATGTCTCATCAGTTGGCTTTCTAATAGGTTCTGCCAATAGGAAGCAGTGTTGGTAGATCAGAAAGTGGAAGGAAAAGAGAAGCTTTCTGATTGTGGTAGAGCTAGAGTTACTGAAATAGAATTACTAATTAAAATTACTAATTAGAATTCTAATTAGAATTACTTGGAGTAGGGGCAGCAGTGAGGTGCTATTGGACTTCAGCTTTTTTTAGATGTTTCAATATTGATCACCCATTGGTGTGCCCAGGACTACCAGTATAGCCTCTTCTAGTGTGTGGTACCTGATGCAGCCTGGTAGGCTCCTGCTCAGAGGTATTAGCAACTTAGGTTTCTTATCTGATATATTATCTCCTCTTCACTTTCATTCCTTCAGTTCTGGTCACCTTTACTTTGATCACTCAGTCCTCTGTAACCTGAGTAACCACTCAGCCTGTTTGAACAACATAGATTGATTTCTATTTCCCTGATGTCTTAGACATATTACAAGAAGGCAACGATGAGGGAATTAGTAATTTGTCTAAAACTCATTTTGCCATACAAATGAGTGAATGTGATATAATGCAGAGCAAACAGACATTGTGTATTTTCTGGGCACAGATTCCTTTAGTAGTTTGAGCTCTCTTGAAGCAAAACAAAAATTGAAGTAAATAATCACACAACCATTTAGGTAACCTGAAATAGCTGCCTAAAATTTCATGCCCTAAAATTCATGCACTTTACTCTGTTGGATACATCTTGGCATTTTATTTTATACATGATTCTAACAAGCCCTTTTTATCTCTTTGTTCAGCCCACTGTAAACTACCTTGGAATAACAATTTTATATGGGGGTGTTAGAATTACTCTTAAAAGCACAGTGACCAAAATGAAGGTAAATCATTAACAGATTAACAATAGAGGAAAAAGAAATACTCAAAAAGAGAAACATGAGAACTCGTAAAGTATCATACAGAATAAAAGGTACAGAGACATATTTATTTACAGCTTTAAAAATGTCTCCAAATGTATAAAATTGTCCATTTTTCTGACATTTTCATTAATACATTAAACTTTATTTCAGCTTTTATATTTTAAAACATCAATATACAGCTGTGTAAGAAAAATTATATAACAGATATTACTTGTTTTAATTAAGTTGGAAAAGTACAGAAGCATCTCTGATATCTAAATGGAAATACTCTAAATGGAAATCTCACTTAGGTATCAGAAGTTTCTGTACTTTTCCTACTTAATTAAAATAAGTAATATCTGTTATATGTGTGTGTGTGTGTGTGTATGTATAGGTTATGTCCATAGGCAGTTTTTACATTGATTATCCAGTATACTTTTTAATGGTGCCAGTTTTACACTTAAAGTTGTTCTGGTGTATGTCAGAAATTTCATGGCTATCCTATTCATTGGTAATATCTTTGTCATGATGTTATTCTGAAATATGTATTTTGTTAATATCTAGTGCTGTGCTTAGTTGCTCTGTCATGTCTGACTCTTTGTGATCCTATGAACTGTAGCCTGCCAGGATTCTCTGTCCGTGGGGACTTTCCAGGCAAGAATACTAGAGTGGGTTGCCATGCCTTCCTCCAGGGGATATTCCCAACCAAGGGAACAAACCCAGGTTTCCCACATTGCAGGTGGATTCTTTACTGTCTGAGCCACCAGGGAAGCCTGTTAATATCCAGTAGGTAACATAATCTCTGACACACGGTGGTAGTGACGGAAATTGTTGGTTGTCCTCAATATGTTGTATTCCTATTTTTCAAGAATTATACATGTCAATTCAGAAGTCAAGTGTAGCTGTGTGGATAAGTTCAGGTCAAGTGGAATATGAACAGGAATGTCATCTGGAGAGCTGGCAAATACATTGTACCTTTATTTCCAACCCCTCCTCCTTGTCACTCCTTGGGATGTGCATGCTTCATTTTCGAACGTGAGGTTTGGGGTTAGAGACAAACCTTTTCAAAACATGGCTGAGATCTGAACAGGAAAGACCTTGGTTCCCTGGAGAGTTCATAGAGCAGAGTCAGTAACCACTTACCTCTGGAGTGTTTATACAATAGAGAAATAAACATGTATCCTGTTTAAGACACTTTTATTTGCAGCCAAATACAGTCTTTCCTGAGATAGTAGATATTTAATAAATGTCCAAAGGGTGCATCAATTGTTGAGTGAAGATCAAGCTAACATTTGATCAAAACTAGAGACCATGTTTTATTTAAAACATTTTCAGCAGTGAAGTGCAAAAAATACAACTCCAATTGCTCTGAACAATATTAATATATATTTAGTCAGATAACAGAAAAGCTACAACTAGCACAGGATTCAGGTCTGATGATTTAATGCCACAATAGTATCACTATTTACACACATTCTTTCTGTGGTCTTCTTCAGCCATCCTTTGGCAGTCTGGGTGGATTTAGAATGATTGCTGCAAACAACAGCAATTTTTATTCAGCAGGAAAGGGATGACGGTTGTCTAGATTTTAAAGGTGAAGAACTTTTCTGAGAAGTGAGTGGTAAACTATCATTAGCTTGAATTGTACTTACTCTTGTCACCATTAGAATCCTATGTGCTGATTGACTCGGCCCACGGTTTTTAAAGCAGTAAAATGGCAAAGAGGATGAGATACTCTAGAGTTTTAGAAATTTACTATTTGTTTCTAAAAATGACAGTGTTCAGAAAATTATAGCAGGTTTTTATTTAAAAGTTTAAAAAGTGATACATTTAGCTTTAAGGCTGTGTTTGCATGCATGCTCAGCTGCTCAGTCATGTCTGATTATTTGTGATCCTATGGACTGTGGTCCGCCAGGCTCCTTTGTCCATGGAATTCACCAGGCAAGAATACTGGAGTGGGCTGCCATTTCCTCCTTGATGTTGTTCAGTTGCTAAGTCATGTCTGACTCTTTGTAACCCCATGCACTGCAGCAAACCAGGCTCCCCTGTCTTTTACTATCTCCCAGAGTTAACTCAGATTCATGTTGATTGAATTGGTGATGCTATCTAAACATCTCATCCACTGCTGCCCCCTTCTTCTCCTGCCCTCAATCTTTCCTAGCATCAAAGTCTCTTCCAAAGAGTCAGCGGCTCTTCCCATCAGATGGCCAAAGTACTGGAGCTTTAGCTTCAGCATCCAGTGAATATTCAGGGTTGTTTTCCTCTAGAATTAACTGGTTTGATTTCCTAAATATTCTTAGGGTTACAATGATCACAAATACAGAGGTTTTACATTATTTGATTTGCAAAGTTAAACCTGGCAGGTCTGTCTTATTTTTGCCCTTTTATTTCTTACTTTTGAGTATTTGGCAGGACTAATCATGTTGATTGACATGTGGTAAAAAGAGACTGCTGTGAAACTGCTTCTGAGAAATAAGTTGCTGATGAAAATGGTGCAATTTAAGATTTTTAAATAAAGATGGAATAACTTTAATATTAGGAGATGCATAGATTTCAGAGGAACTGGAATAAAGCATATTTTTGGACTCATATTTGCTAATAATTAAGCTAAATTGTAAATGCCAGTAGCATTTGCTGTCAAAAGAGACAATAAGACTGAAAAATGTCTAGAAAAGTTTTCTTTATGATTTGTTACATTGGAAATCAATCTGAGAAAATTATGTAAAGTAGTTATCAGTGGCTACAAGGTGAACTGTACATTTTTCTTTGTACATATACTTTCAGTCTTCTCAATTTTCCAGGTTAAATATAATATGGAAAGAATAGATAATAAGGCACATTCCTCAATCTCACACTTTCTATTACTTTAAAAATTATTTTTACTTATTATAGAAAAAATACAGTGAAAAGTGTCACTAAAATACAAGAGGTTTAGAGCAAGGCGATAAAGAAGGTTCTGCTAGAATTAGAGAGTTTACTGTCCTGGCAGAGAACACCCTCTGAAGTTCACAGGGAACACTCACCAAATTCCATGAGGAGAGGAGTTTATCTCTGGATTACTAGTAGCTAGCAGTGTGCCTGGAGCAAAATAGAGGTAATATACATATTGATTACATGAATGGATAAAATGTTACAAAATCTTGTCTTCTCTAAAGGAGGGAATCAGTAAGCAATGTCAAGTGTGTTCAGGAAGACTAGTTTGATCCAAGTCATCCTTAACAGTAAGACTATACCCAGTGTTACCATGAATGAGGAAAAGAAACATGAGGCACAGAAATTGATTTTTTGTTTTCTCTACTAAAAAGAAAAACAAAAACATGTATTTTTTGAGCATATTGAATCTATATTATATAATTATATCTCCATATGAATGAATAAGTAAGGAAGTATGTGCCTTCTCTACTAAAATGTCTAACAACAGAGACCCTTCGAATAAGACAAATTCCCTGAGCTACAAAACCAGCATACCACTGTCAAATGTAACATTGGAATAAGAGCACACATTGGCCCTTCCTGATTAAAAGTTTCTAATTCTTTCATGATGTTTTCTGTCCCATTTAAATCTGTAATCAGCTATGGCTCTTACATACATCAAACAAGCAGCACCAGGCTTAAAACAACAGTGGAAATAAACTAAAACAGGCAAAAAAAAAACAAAACTAGTTTTGCAGAAAATTTGAAAAATTATAGCATGGCTAAGTGTTGGTTAAACTGGGAAAGCAGAAAGTCGCATTTGGGAGAAATTTACTCCCTTCAGTAACTTTTCTAGGATTTCAGAATTCTCCCCCAAAATTATTTTTGCTTTTGTAATTCTAAATTATGAGAATCCCCTTCAATTTTGTAAAACTTTAGTGAGGAAACAAATATTCATCATATCTTCAGACACAAAACCCAAAAAAGGAATGAATACAAAAGGAAGCTCATTCAAAGGGACAAACAAGCCTGATTTAAGGAAAAGCCTCTGATGCCTTGCCCTTGAACTACCAAACACCTGCACAATTTCTTATTGGCATTTAAAGGCATGCAAACAATGTTTGCTCCTCTCACATCACTTACATTCTGATTATTTAGAAACTCTTTTTTTTAATAAATGAATTGATATGCAGGGGGTGATAATCAGTAACAAATATATTTAATCGTCATACCTGTGTGTAAAGACTGCAAGCAGAGATAAGTAGCAGTGAGTAGTTGTCCAGAGGAATGATAGCTCTGAAGGAAATCAAAATACTTTACTACATGACACAACCCAACATTCCTATGCAAACTCTGCCAGTAAAACCATGGAATTCAGAATGTAAACCACACTAACGGAAAGAGGCCAATAGATCTGGCTGTTCAGGGTGTTATTTGAACTGGTAGAGGAATGTTGAGTCACCATAACTTAAAATTTTACCTAGAAAGCAAAAAAATGGTAGACTTTATTAGAGATAAATGTCAATAGTTCATAAAGGCATGCTAGAAGTATCTCTTGAAATAACTCAATATTCCCAGGATCTGTATTATATGAAAGAGAATAGAAAATATAGCAAGGAACAGCAAATTAGATAAAAGTGATAATTAAGAATACTCATTTTGGAGTTATCTGGTTGTTCTTCATATGTGATTACTATAGTTCTATGCTTATTTGAGGGACAGTAAGAAAATAACTATGAAATATGTACATGTTATATACTGTGCCTATATGAAAATGTTAGTTATTCAGTTGTGTCTGACTCTTTGCGACACCAGAGACTGTAGCCCACCAGGTTCCTCTGCCCGTGGGATTCTCCATACAAGAACATTGGAGTGGTAGTTTTTCCCTTCTCCAGGGGATATTCCCAACTCAGGGATTGAACCCAGGTCTCCTGCATTGTAGGCATGCATATATATATATATACACACACAATATAAATATATAAGTATGTATAAGGATGTATTGCACTCATCTCACATGCTGGTAAAGCAATGCTCAAAATTCTCCAAGCCAGGCTTCAACAGTACATGAACCGTGAACTTCCAGATGTTCAAGCTGGATTTAGAAAAGGCAGAGAGGGACCAGAGATCAAGTTGCCAACATCTGTTGGATCATCGAAAAAGCAAGAGAGTTCCAGAAAAACATCCACTTCTGCTTTATTGACTATGCCAAAGTCTTTGACTATGTGGACCACAACAAACTCTGGAAAATTCTTGAAGAGATGGGAATACCAGATCACCTGACCTGCCTCTTGAGAAATCTGTATTCAGATCAGGAAGCAACAGTTAGAACTGAACATAGACCAACAGACTGGTTTCAAATAGGGAAAGGAGTACGTCAAGGCTGTATACTGTCACCCTGCTTATTTAACTTATATGCAGAGTACATCATGAGAAACACTGGGCTGGATGAAGCAAAGCTGGAATCAAGATTGCTGGGAGGAATATCAATAACATCAGATATGCAGATGACACCACCCTTATGGCAGAAAGTGAAGAAGAACTAAAGAGCCTCTTGATGAAAGTGAAAGCAGAGAGTGAAAAAGTTGGCTTAAAGCTCAACATTCAGAAGACTAAGATCATGGCATCCAGTCCCATCACATCATGGCAAATAGATGGGGAAACAATGGAAACAGTGACAAACTTTATTTTGGCGGGCCTCCAAAATCACTGTAGATGGTGACTACAGCCATGAAATTAAAAGATACTTGTTCCTTGGAAGAAAAGTTATGACCAACATAAACAGCATATTAAAAAGCAGAGACATTACTTTGCCAACAAAGGTCTGTCTAGTGAAAGCTATGGTTTTTCCAGTAGTTATGTATGGATGTGAGAGTTGGACTGTGAAGAAAGCTGAGCACTGAAAAATTGATGCTTTTGAACTGTGGTGTTGGAGAAGACTCTTGAGAGTTCCTTGGACTGCAAGGAGTTCCAACCAGTCCATCCTAAAGGAAATTAGTCCTGAATATTCATCGAAAGGACTGATGCTGAAACTGAAACTCCAATACTCTGGCCACCTGATTTGAAGAACTGACTCATTGGAAAGGGCCCTGATGCTGGGAAAGATTGAAGGCAGGAGGAGAAGGGCACAACAGAGGATGAGATGGTTGGATGGTATCACCGACTCAATGGACATGAGTTTGAATAAACTCTGGGAGTTGGTGATGGACAAGGAGGCCTGGCGTGCTGCAGTCCATGGGGTCACAAAAAGTTGGACATGACTGAGTGAGTGAACTGACCTGATAAGCATGCATGTATACATAAGGAATGAAGAATGATAAATGTCATTAACATAACCTGTTAACTTTAAGTCCCATAAACGTTGTAAAATACTCAGAACTATATGAAGACACTAGTCTTAGGCTGATTTTGTCATTCATTAAGTTCAAATATGATTTAATTTTTTAATTTGTATTATGGTATAGTTCATCTACAATGTTTTGTTTCAGATGTACAGAAATGTGAATCAATTATACACATACATATATCCACACTTTTTAGATTCTTTTCCCACTTAGGTCACTACAGAGTATTGAAGAGTCTCCTGTGGTAGAATAGGTTCTTATCAGTTCTATTTTATATACAGTAGGGTGTATGTATCAATTCCAATCTTGCAATTTATCCCTCTCCACCCCTTCACCTCCTCCCCAAACCATAAGTTTATCTTCTACAGTTGTAACCCATTTTTGTTTAGTAGATAAGTTCATTTGATTTTTATTTTTTATTTTTTTAAATTTTATTTTATTTTTAAACTTTACATAATTGTATTAGTTTTGCCAAATATCAAAATGAATCCACCACAGGTATACATGTGTTCCCCATCCTGAACCTTCCTCCCTCCTCCCTCCCCATACCATCCCTCTGGGTCATCCCAGTGCACTAGCCCCAAGCATCCAGTATCGTGCATCGAACCTGGACTGGCAACTCGTTTCATACATGCTATTTTACATGTTTCAATGCCATTCTCCCAAATCTTCCCACCCTCTCCCTCTCCCACAGAGTCCATAAGACTGTTCTATACATCAGTGTCTCTTTTGCTGTCTCATACACAGGGTTATTGTTACTATCTTTCTAAATTCCATATATATGCGTTAGTATACTGTATTGGTGTTTTTCCTTCTGGCTTACTTCACTCTGTATAATAGGCTCCAGTTTCATCCACCTCATTAGAACTGATTAAAATGTATTCTTTTTAATGGCTGAGTAATACTCCATTGTGTATATGTACCATAGCAAAAGTTCATGTATTTCATATTTACTTTCCTAAATATTTATATTATAAAATCATTTAGCTTTTATATGCTGATTTATTTTCACTTGTAAACTGTATATCTTGAAAGAGATTTTGACAATTAGGTAATATAGGGGCTAGAATCTTCAAATTAATAACAATTTATGGGAAATGTGGGCAAAGTACTAAAGTTTTAGAAAAACTAAATTATCCCTATGTACATACATATTTTATTTGCCTTAAATGTATAAATATGATTGCATCATCTTTATAAAAATATACACACAAATATGTACATCAAATTGTGCTATATGTATTTTATAATATGCAATGACTGTAATACCATAAAGTTATTTCTGTCAACTAAATTTCAGTCTGAAAATATCATGTAGGGCAGAGGTCCCCCAATCCCCAGGCCATGGACCAGTACCGGTCCGTGGCCTCTTAGGAACCAGGCCATACAACAGGAGGTAAACAGCGGGAGTAAGCAAGTCTTCTTCAGCTACCCCCCATCACTCTCCATCACTCACATTACCTCCTGCACCATCCCCTCCAGCCCTGCCAGAACCATCAGTGAAGGAGACCCTTTCATGAAACTGGTCCCTGGTGCCAAAAGGATTGGGGACCACTAGTCTAGAGTTGTCTTTTCACCTCTGTTTAAAACAACTGTTACCTCTTAAATATAAGCTTTGTTTCCAGTGTAACTGTGGATGAATAAATTAATCATGTGTTCTAACATAAAAAGACAGAGGACAATAGTCCCCAAGGGAGAAGTGAATGCAAATGAACTGACGGATTTAATACTGCAGTGCAATATTATGATTTTCACTCGAGCAGATGGGAAATAGGGGGGATGTACAATCTCAAAATCATCAGTTTAGTTGACTTTTCCCTGTTCCCAGACTAAAAAATCCATCACCAATCTGAATATCAGGATACAATTCCACAGCCCCAAAGACTTTAATGTTGCAAACTCATCTGTGCTATGTACTGCATACCAAATGAAACCTTTTAATTATTTAGTACCTATATAAATTTGTGTGTATGTGAACTTATATCTTGCAAACACCTGCTTCTACCATGCATTATGTAGACACAGTCCCAAATGAGAAGGAAAGTGTATAAGATTCTTTATAGATTTTCCAATGTGAACTTCATCCTCCTATTCTGATGTTGGAACTGTGTCTAAAAATTAGAATATAAAATGCTGCTGCTGCTACTAAGTTGCTTCAGTCATGTCCGACTCTGTGCGCCCCCATAGATGGCAGCCCACCAGGCTCCTCTGTCCCTGGGATTCTCCAGGCAAGAATATTGGAGTGGGTTGCCATTTCCTTCTCCAAGAATATAAAACATACATAATAAATTTTATATTTTTTATTGTCCAAAGCAAATAGGTCACAGAACAATTTTGATGAGGCAGTTACATTTTATTATTTTGACAGTTTCCAGAGAGATAACCGTGAAATGGAAGCTCTTTTTTCATTTATGTACAGTGTATCAGGAATGTTTTAGATTGGCTCGGCATATAAAACGACTTTGTAACTTATTAGTGATGTCTGAGAACCATCTGGAATATTTAACATCTTCAACATTGGGTTTCCAGTGTTACAGGTAATCCAGTCAGAGCCAGTGGGATCTAATATGTCATTGATTCTTCCTCTACCACTGCCAAGTGTTGACTTAGGATGTTGTAAATTAACATTTCAATATTCTTGAGTATCCTATGAAATATGCTCCCCAAAACCTAGACATCTGAGTCCAATTCCCACAGAAGGCAGTGGTGAAATAACCATAGCACACTACTTTTTTATTTATAGATGTTTATTATATATAATTTCCCAGGGAAAAAAGGAGATCGGACTTAGTCATGTAAATAAATTCTTTTTTTTTTTTAATGATGGGCTAGAAATTAATCACAAGGACCTTGAGGATTTGGACAACAGAGACTATATTATTTGACTGTTGGCAAAGTAATTTAGCATCTCATTTTTCCCGGAAGGGTACCTCTCAAGTTCCTGGTAGGAAGTTCTTGTAGTTGAACCTTCTGTTGAATTGAAATGCATTGTGGGAACTCTTTGTTTGATTTATGGTGCTGTGAAATGTAAAGAGATGGACTGTGGGGCACCAAACAGGCATTGGTGTAAAACTCATTTCCAATAAGCATTAGATGAGTGAGCTTGGAATAGGGCCTCAAACCCATAGAGGTTTTTGTTACTTCTCCATGGCTCACAGTGATAAATGGTTCCAGATTTAGAGAAGATAGCATAACAAGCACAAATTGTGGACCTAACATTGGCCACCTCATGCGAAGAGTTGACTCAGTGGAAAAGACTCTGATGCTGGGAGGGATTGGGGGCAGGAGGAGAAGGGGACGACAGAGGATGACATGGCTGGATGGCATCACTGACTCGATGGACGTGAGTCTGAGTGAACTCCGGGAGTTGGTGATGAACAGGGAGGCCTGGCGTGCTGCGATTCATGGGGTCGCAAAGAGTCGGACACGACTGAGCGACTGATCTGATCTGATCTGAATATAATGTACATACACTGCAAGTCATTAAATTCAATCATAGGTGACAGTGTCTACAGAATAAACCAGATGTTTACCGTTGTGCTAGGGGTTTAGTTGATAAGTCGTGTCCGATTCTTTGCAACCCCATGAACTGTAGCCTGCCAGGCTACTCTGTCCATGGGATTTTCCAGGCAAGAATACTGGAGTGGGTTGCCATTTCCTTCTCCAGGGGATCTTCCCCACCCAGGGATAGAACCTGGGTCTCCTGCATTTCAGGTAGAATCCTTACCAACTGAGCTACCAGGGAAGCCCAGTTTGCCACGCATTCTGACCTTAAATCTGGCAATCCTTCTTTAATAATTAATAGTAATAATAGCAATTAACATCATTAATGATTTGACCAGATCAGATCAGATCAGTCGCTCAGTCATGTCCGACTCTTTGTGACCCCATGAATCACAGCACGCCAGGCCTCCCTGTCCCTCACCAACTCCCGGAGTTCACTCAGACTCACGTCCATCGAGTCAGTGATGCCATCCAGCCCTCTCATCCTCTGTCGTCACCTTCTCCTCCTGCCCCCAATCCCTCCCAACATCAGAGTCTTTTCCAATGAGTCAACTCTTCACATGAGGTGGCCAAAATACTGGAGTTTCAGCTTTAGCATCATTCCTTCCAAAGAAATCCCAGGGCTGATCTCCTTCAGAATGGACTGGTTGGAACTCCTTGCAGTCCAAGGGACTCTCAAGAGGCTTCTCCAGCACCACAGTTCAAAAGCATCAATTCTTCGGCGCTCAGCCTTCTTCACAGTCCAACCTAAATGTAGTATTTTCTCAACAAACAGTATTGAACAAAGAACAACAATGACAAAATCCTGTTTCAAAATACCTTGTATAGAAATATTTAACATTTATTGAGCATTATAAGATACATACCTTGTATATGTTATTTTAAAGCAATTATTGTCTTCTTTATTTTTTAGATAGTCACTGAGTCTTTAGAATTTTAAGTAACTTGCCTAGGTTTATATGGCTAGAATTAAGGCTTGGGTTTCTTTGGCTTCAGTTCAGTTCAGTTCAGTCGCTCAGTCGTGTCTGACTCTTTGCGACCCCATGAATCGCAGCACGCCAGGCCTCCCTGTCCATCACCAACTCCCGGAGTTCACTCAGACTCATGTCCATCAAGTCAGTGATGCCATCCAGCCATCTCATCCTCTGTCGTCCCCTTCTCCTCCTGCCCCCAATCCCTCCCTTCATCAGAGTCTTTCCCAATGAGTCAACTCTTTGCCTGAGGTGGCCAAAGTACTGGAGTTTCAGTTTCAGCATAAACTGAGTTTCTTCTCATTCCCTCCAAAGAAATCCCAGGGCTGATCTCCTTCAGAATGGACTGGTTGGAACTCCTTGCAGTCCAAGGGACTCTCAAGAGTCTTCTCTAACACCACAGTTCAAAAGCATCAATTCTTTGAGCCCTATAAATTAATGCCAGACAACATGGCAGTTCTTAGCTGTACAGGTGGCATTTAGTGAGAATGTCCCATGTATCCCTTTAATATCTTATTTTTGTGATTCAGATCAAAAGAGGTTTCCAAATACAACGGAAATAATTCCAAAATATATAGTATAAACTGACTTCAAGAAAGTCATTTTCAATTCTATCAAAATTATGATTTGTACAACAAAACATTCACAAGTAGAAAAAATAGCCAATTGAAAACAACTGCCCATCAAGACTAGTCTTAGCCTTACAAAGAGTAGAAAAAGAGCAACATTGTATTAATATGTAGGCTGAGAGGAGAGAAAAAAGTAGAAGCAAATGGAAAAAATACAAAGGTGTTCCTCCTAGCTCAAGTATAAAGTTCCAAGATGCATTTACAGATTACTTTATATTACTAATATGTAATGTAAAAAGGGAAACACAGACAGTTCTTCCTTCCTCACATAGTAGGTAGTCATTAGGCTACATGCATCACATTGTCATAGTTTCCAGATTTTCTTAGACCTAACGCTCCCATCTTTGTCTCTTCATTTCCCTCTTCCCCCAAGGCTAATTATCTTCCTTCTCAAGCGTTGATATTTGTTTTTATCCCTATCCTACAAAACCTCCCCATTTCTTTCTGTTTCCTAACACGCTCCCCGCACCCCCACACCCCCATACTCTCATCCCTGCTTTTCTTCTTTCTGCTCTGAGTTGAGCCATGTTCTGTATGTGCTTTTGAACACACTTCTGTCTTTGAATGAAAATGCTCCTCCATAACAACCAAATTTCTTTATTTAACAAAATCATTTTTAGGGCTTAGCTGCCATGCATCTTGATCTCGGAAGACTTACTATGTCTTCTTACCTAGGTTATATCTACAGTTCTTTATCTTTCCACATTCATAATATTTATTGCATTCAAAATTATTTGTTCATCATCTTTCCAAAGTAGAGCAATATGTTTGTTATTCACCCCTAACTTCCCAGGAACTAGCACAATGTGTGGTACATAATAGATACCCAGTTCTATTGAACTTTTCTGTCATTAGAATGCTGTATACATTGATGTGGGCACTGAAACCAATATAAAAAAATCAAACTTAGTATATGCAAGATAATATAATAGAACAATGAGTAATGTATGATCTATGCTTCAGTTTACTTTATAACCAGGCTCACACATTTCTATTCCTATACAGTTGAAACAAATTGGATTTTTCCTTTATTTATTTATTTATTTTAATTAGAGGCTAATTACTTTACAATATTGTATTGGTTTTTCCATACCTCAACATGAATCTGCCACGGGTGTACACGTGTTCCCAATCCTGAACCCTCCTCCCACCTCCCTCCCCATACCATCCCTCTGGGTCATCCCAGTGCACCAGCCCCAAGCATCCTGTATCCTGCATCGAACCTGGACTGGCGATTCGTTTCTTATATGATATTATACATGTTTCAATGTCATTTTCCTTTATTTATTTATTTTTAATTAAAGGATAATTATAATATTGTGTTGGTTTCTGCCATACATCAACATGGATCAGCCCTGGGTATACATATATCTCCTCACAGAGTGAAGTAAGTCAGAAAGTGAAAAACAAATACATATTAATGCATATATGTGGAATCTAGAAAGATGGAACTGATGAACCTATTTGCAGGGCAGCAATGGAGACACAGATACAGAGAACAAATTGAATTTATTTTTGATGGGTGTGGCGTGGTAGTAATTGAAGCAGCAGGCTCTATCATTTGCTCTCATGCACAGACCTAAATGAAGATGAGAGAAGTCAAAGACCTTTGAATAACCTTTTCTATTGTTGAAGGGAAGTTCAGATGCAAATAGTTAACAGAGAGAAAAGTTATAAGGTCGTTCACATGCAGATTTTAAGATAAATATTTGCTATGACAAATGGCAAGATGATGAGTTTCTGCTAAAAAAACAAAATTATCCCTCTTTATTACAGGCTCTCTATTAAACTAGTACATATAATTAAGGCAGGAGAAGTTTTTGTCTTTAAATCCTCTTTGGATTTGCTTGATTATATTCTGCATTTTAGCAATCTGCAATCTATTCAGAATCTTTTTAGAGACCTTGGACTTGATTGTTTTAATTATAACTCAGAACGTGTACAAGCTCAGTTTCCTTTTCTGTCATGGGGGTGGGATTGGTAAATCTAAGGGCACCCACAAATACATGCACAGGATAAACTTCATGAATAGTTACGCTGTCAAAGACTGCATTTTTCCCATCTTTTTCTTAATATACATAGGTTAGAATATAGAATCCAAAGTCAAAGGTTTGGGTTCTGTTTATTATTAGCCAGGGGATTTTAAACAAGTAATTTTACAATAATCCTCAGCATCCTTACTTGTCCATAAAAAGTGTATATGAAATTTCTGTATCACATTATTGGTGAACTTGAGGATAAAACTAAAACAATCATTGTAGAAAAACTTAATAGGAAAACATTGCATAAGTGTAAAATAATGTAGTTTCTCTTTTTTTCCATATTCGCCTACTCATAGCAGTGTTGTTTACCTTCATAAATTGAGGAGTATCCTATAAGGAAGAGTATGTGATAAGGACCTCTTCCTAGTTAGTTATGTTTGTATCTAGGTAATTTTTCTAGGCAAAATTTTTGCAATGAACTTAATTTCCTAGTCACTGTTACTTACTGCTGCAGTAAATTTAAATCCAGTATACACATCAACTACATTGAGTCACTCCTTTACATTCTAGTCTACACATGTAGTTCTTCTCAAACTTTGCCATGGATCAGACTTAGCTCCAGAGCTTGCTGTCACACAAATTACTGGGTACCACCTCCAGGGTTTCTGATGGAATAAGTGGACCCCATATTTTTGTTTTGTTTTTTGTTTTAATATTTCCTACAAGTTCCTAAGTGACAAGTATGCTGCTACTCCATTGGTCACACATTGAAAACCACTGCCCTAGCACGGCTTCTTAGGTTTTAACATTCATAACAACCTCCCGGCTTTAACCTTAGACAGTTATTTCATTGCTCTGAGGTATGTCTTTGCTTCTTTATTTTAAAAAATGAAATCAGAGCTGAGATTCACTGTTTTAAGATTAGTGTTTCTCAAATGCTCTTGCCAAAACCAAACTCGATTCAAAAAGATTTGAAAGGCAAGAGGATGAAGATTACATGTGTTCATCTGTGGCCTCTGTGCTCTGTCATCTAAGCAAATAGCCAACCCAGACAATTTCATCGTTCAATAGAAAAAATATATATTTGCATAACTAATACATGCTGCTTCTCTGGACCACCCCAACTTTTCTGTGAGCTGTTACAAACATGTAGGTATTGAGTTTTCTCCTTCCTTCACTTTATTCAAGTGTGAGATTTTACTTATTAAAAAGATTTCCCATATGGTGAGTGATGCAGAAAGAGCAGCTAGTATACCAAGATTCCAGACCAAAGCTGCCCAACTGGCAACTGCCTGACTCTACTTATACCAAAGAGGAGATGGGAAACAATTAGGATTGATCTCAAGTCTATTAGGGAGTCAAGAGAAACCCAGTTGAAGGGCACCGTTAGCCAGTTAAGCACAAGAAGTAACTTTCTCAGGCTCCACTTCTTTATGATAGAGATAAAATTCAGGAATCTATTACCTACCAAAAAATATAACTACAAGTGGCTTGGAGGCAACTGCATTAAGATACACAGGACCCTTTAATCCTTACTTTTTTCCAGCTTGAGACTTTGGAATGTCTTTACTTTTCCTCCACACACTTACCCTGCAAACAAAGCTTTGATTATAGGCCTTTGTTATGAAATAATGAATACATTATTTTGACATCAGCTATTGCAGACCATCAGCATCTGAGAGCTAATTGAGATTTGATGAATGGTTCTTAATTTTTAAATACTGCGCATTTAAAATATTCATTTAATAAGACTATTTCAGGGTACATAGTACTAAAAAAGTATGTTGAAAGAATTACAATCTCTGAGATCATTTCAGCTTATGATACTGTTATTATACTATTATAAACCTTTTTAAAAATAACATGATAATCACCATAATGGTATATTTTGCTTTTTAATTGAAGTGTAGCTGATTTGCAATGTTCTGTCAACTTCTGATATACAGCAGATTTTCAGTTTTATATGTATACATTTATATATATTCTATATTCTTTTTTACATTCTTTTCCATTGTGGTTTATCTCAGAATATTGAATATAGTTCTCTGTGCTATACAATAAGACCTTGTTGCCCATCCATTCTATATGCAATAGTTTGCATCTACTAACCCCGATCTATTATTCCAACCCTTCTCACAGCCCTGCTCCATCTTGGAAACCACAAGTCTGTTTTCTGTGAGGCTTTTTGTTTTATACATAAGTTTACTTGTGTCATATTTTAGATTCCACATATAAGTGATGTCATATTATATTTTTCTTTCTGATTTACTTCACTTAGTATGATAATCGAATTTATAGCTGAGTAGTATCCCATGGTGTATATATATACACACCACATCTTCTTTATCCATTTATCTGTCAATGTACATTTAAGTTGTTTCCATGTCTTGGCTACTGTGAATAGTGATTCTATAAACATTGAGATGCAAGTATCTTTTTGAATTATAGTTTTGTCCAGATCTGTGCCTATGAGTGTGATTTCTAGCTCATATAGTAACTCTAGTTTTCTGAGGAACCTCCATACTCTTTTCCATAGTGGCTGTAGCAACTTACATTCCCACCAACAGTGTAGGAGAGAGTTCCTTTTCTCCATATCCTTTCCAGCATGTTATTTGTATACTTTTTAATGATAGTCATTCTGATTAGTGTGAGGTGGCACTTCATTGCAATTTTGATTTGCATTTCTTTAGTAATTAGTGATGTTGAACATCTTTTCATGTGCCTATTGGCCATCTGTATGTTTTATTTGGAGATAAGACCATTTAGATCTTCTGCCCATTTTTTGATTGGGTTGCTTTTTGTTGTTGAGTTATATGAGCTATTTATATATTTTGGAAATTAAGCCCTGTGAGTTGCATTGTTTGCAAATATATTCTGCCACTCTGTGGGTTGTCTTTTCATTTTGTTTATGGTTTCCTTTGCTGTGTAAAAGGTTGTAATTTTGATTAGGTATCATTTGTTTATTTTTGTTCTTCTTTCTATTGCTTTGGGACACTGTCCTAAGAAAACATTGATATGTTTTTGTCAGAGAATGGTTTGCCTATGATCTCTTCTGGGAGTTTTATGGTCATGTCTAATGTTTAACTCTTTAAGCCATTTTGAATTTTTTTTTTTTGTACATGGTGTAAAGATATGTTCTAAGTTCATTGATTTACATGTGCCTGTCCAACTTTCCCAGCCTCACTTGCTGAAGAGAATAATTGTATATTTTAGATGCATATCATATATTCTTCAGTCATACAAATTCCCTTATTATAAATACAGTAGTAAAAATATATATATTTTTCCTGTTAGATTATTTTACCGGAGAAGGCAATGGCACCCCACTCCAGTGCTCTTGCCTGGAAAATCCCATGGATGGAGGAGCCTGGTAGGCTGCAGTCCATGGGGTCGCTAAGAGTCAGACACGACTGAGTGACTTCATTTTCACTTTTCCCTTTCATGCATTGGAGAAGGAAATGGCAACCCACTCCAGTGTTCTTGCCTGGAGAATCCCAGGGACAGGGGAGCCTGATGGGCTGCCGTCTATGGGGTCCCACAGAGTCGGACACGACTGAAGCGACTTAGCAGCAGCAGCAGCAGATTATTTTACACAGAATAAAATCTAGTTTTAGAATCAATAGGTAAATGGAAATGAACATTTTTATGACATGGTTTTAGGTTATAACTAATGTTAATTTCAGAAAATTTAAAGATACAAAGAAGCATAGGGTATGAAAAAAAATCTTAATGTAGTAACTTAACAGTTTAGTGTATTTTTGTTTTATTATGTAATGCTAATAAATGTTTAATATCCCTTTATCTTAAAATTTTGAACAAAATTTCTTAATACTTCATAAATATCATTTTTTTAAATTATATGACATTTTTATTTTTAGGATGCAAAAACAAAAATGAGCAAACAAACAAACAACAAAAAACTTGAAATAGGCTTGTCAAATGATGTAAATTCATCCTTTCCATGGAAGCAGAAGGTAGATCAATGCAGGTTATCCTCAGGCCTCATACATCCTGCTTCACTGCTGCTTGCACTCTGCTGGGTTTTGATCCTTCTTTGGGTCATAATCTGGATCATTTTCCTCATCTCCTTCTTCTTCCCCTTCCTCATCCGCTTCTTCACCTTCTTCATCATAATCATCATCGTCGTCTTCAATAGCTTCTCCAGTAAAGTATAACACTGATCTTGGGATTATACGCTCACGTAAAAAGTGACCAATTTCAAAGTCTGCAGCGAGGATAGCTTCAGAATCATCATCCAGATCTCCACTCTCAGGAACTTCAGGAGGGGCAAAAAAATTAAAGAAAGAGTCATTAGAAACTGTTTTGGTCACAGTACGAACTGTCCCACGTCCCTTGTGTTTCTGCTGCTTCTTTAGTGACATTCTTGCCTTTTTTCCAATCTATCTGGCACCCTGTACAACCCATAATTTCTGGTCCATCAAAAGAAAAGGGATCAGAATCATCTGGTTCTGACCTCATCCTATATGTCTTTGTCAACACTTCATTTGTGAAATATTCATTGGGTTCAAAGTGAAATTCTAAGACAAAACTCATAGGCTGACCAGCATCTGAGAACTTCACTTTAATATCTTTCAAGTGCTTCAGAATAGGCTCATCATGTTCCTGAACCATATCACTGAGCAAGTCAACATTCTTAAAAACGGTCAACCAAAACTCAGGAATTCCCTTGGGATCTTCTTTTTCTTCATCCTTTTTCTCATCTTCAATCTTGGCCTTTTCTTTTAGCTCCTCCGAAATTTCATCTTCCTCATCTGGTTTCCATTCACACTCTTCTTCTGTAGGTTCATAAATGGCATTAATGATCTCAAATTGCTTATCAAACAGAGGCTGATAAAGAACAGCATACTTTCTTTCAAGATCATGAACTTCCTCATAGAATTTGGCTTCTATCTGTGCACATTTAACTTGAAGGTTTTTGAGAGCATTCACTCGTCTTTTAACTACCCTAGGCAAGTTGTCGATGTCTGCCATGTTGTACAAATGCCAAATATCGGTGGCGAGCGCGGAGAGCCGAGCGGCCGGAGCTGCGCAGGCAGTGACTCAGGGCGGCGGCGGGAGGAGCAGGAGGCGGCGCCGCGAGCAGATGGCGCTAAAAAAGCATAAATATCATTTTAATAATAGTAATTGGAGGAAGCACTTATGTTTCTATTATGTCTAATATATCCCATGTGGTAAAATCCATGTTTTATTTTGATCAAGTGTTTAATGTAAGAAGACAATGTATTTTTATATCTTTTAGAAAGAAGTTCAAAAATTCATTATACCTCATTTTGGGTAAGATTTTTTAAAACAAGCACTCTGATTCCAATAATTTAATTAACTTTAACATGCACAAATGCATGGCATTGATGTCTTACACCTGTATAACTACCACATTCTTCAGGAAACAGAACACCAAGTCTCTAAAAGCACTTTCATGCTGCATTCCAGGCATCAGCCATTAGCATAACTTCCAGTACCATATATTACTTTCATTTGTTTTTGAGGGCATGCATGTTCAGTCATGTCTAACTCTTTGTGATCTCATGGACTATAGCCTACCATGCCTGTCTGTCCATGAAATTTTCAAGCCAAGAATACTGGAGTGGGTTACCATTTCCTCCTCCAGGGGATTTTCCCGACCCAGGATCACACCTGTGTCTCCTGCATTGGCAGGCGGATTCTTTACCACTTGTACCACCTAGGAAGCCCCTCATTTTTGGGGGGAGCTTTATCTAAATGGAATCATATAACATGTTTTTATATGATAACATTTTTTGTGTGAAATTTATACATCATTTTCCAGAAAGCAGTAGTTGGTTCCTTTTCAATGGTGTTTGCTACACATGAATATCTATATCAAAGTTTTAGTTTTAAATATTTTCTCCCAATAACTAATGGTTCATAAGAAGTGCATGCACAAACTATGTAACTAACTTTTTAAACAACTAGGAACCAAGTAAAGCTTTAATTGAGCTTCGCAGGTGACCTAGTGGTAAAGAATCCTCTTGCTGATGTGGGTTTGATACATGGTTCGGGAAGATCCCCTGGAGTAGGAAATGGAAACCTGCTCCAATATTCTTGCCTGGAAAATTCCATGGACAGAGAAGCCTGGCGGTCTACAGTCCATGGGACTGCAAAGTCAGACATAACTGAGCCCTGCCTCCATACACAAAGCTTTAACTAACTGAAATGAATATTGAATGAAAAACCAACTGATTTTGTATTATGCTTATATAGTCTACACAAACCATTAGATTATTCAATGAGCATACTAAATCTTTAAGAATGACAATATTTTATATTACAAGGTTATGTATTTTAAAAAACTTGCTTCCAAGTCATGAACACCCGCTTTCCAACTTCAATACAATGGTGGAAAATGTTAAATGACTTGATCAAGATCTATTATTTCAAATATTTATATGTCTAGTTATGGGGAAAAATCACTTACTCTTAGGTATTGCCTTAAATAGTAAATAATTCTGAATGTAATAAGCATTTTAAAGTTAACCAAACATTGATACCTGGTGGCAATTAACTGAGTTAGTGGACAGGATGCTGATAATTTGTAAAGTACAATAGTAATGTTTGTATGTGCTTTATGCTAAAGCAGAAATGTAATGACATTTATGCAAATACTAAAAGATGAATTGATAGGTGCTTCCTCAATAGCTCTGGTCAGGAATGTGCCTATAGTTGTGACTGTTGTCTACCCAGCTTCCATGCCAAACCTTTTCCTCTTGTGAGCAATTATCTGATCACCCATGTTGTCCTGCATCTCAAAAGATGCAATGACACTACTCAAATATTACATATAATAAACATTTTGCACATAATTATAGAATGTCAGTTCAGTCACTCAGTCATGTCTGACTCTTTGCAACCCCATATGCTGCAGCACGCCAGGCTTCCCTACCCATCACCAACTCCAGGAGTTTGCTCAAACTCATGTCCATCAAGTCGTTGATGCCATTCAACCATCTCATCCTCTCCTGTCCCCTTTGCCTCCTGCCTTCAATCTTCTCCAGCATCAGGGTCTTTTCCAATAGTCAGTTCTTCACATCAGGAGGTCAAAGTATTGGAGCTTCAGCTTCAGAATCAGTCCTTCCAATGAATATTCAGGACTGATTTCCTTTAGGATCAACTGGATTGATCTCCTTGCAGTCCAAGAGACTTTCAAGAGTCTTTTCCAATACCACAGTTCCACAGTTCAAAAGCATCAATTTCTCAGCATTCAGCCTTCTTTATGGTCTAACTCTCACATCCATACATGACTACTGGAAAAACCAGAGCTTTGCCTAGATGGACCTTTGTTGGCAAAGTAATACCTCTGCTTTTCAATATGCTGTCTAGGTTGGTCATAGTGTTTCTTCCAAGGAGCAAGTGACTTTTAATTTCAAGGCTGCAGTCACCATCTGCAGTGATTTTGGAGCTCCTCAAAATAAAATCTCTCACTGTTTCCATTGTTACCTCATCTGCTTGTCATGAAGTGGTGGGACCAAATGCCATGATCTTCATTTTCTGAATGCTGAGTTTTAAGCCAACTTTTTCACTCTCCTGTCACTTTCATCAAGTTCTTCTTCGCTTTCTGCCATAAGGGTGGTGTCATCTGTGTATCTGATGTTATTGATATATCTCCCGACAATCTTGATTCTAGCTTGTGCTTCATCCAGCCTGGCATTTCTCATGAGGCATTTTGCATGTAAGTTAAATAAGCAGAGTGACAGTTTACAGCTTTGACATACTCATTTCTGAATTTGGAACCAGTCTCTTGTTCCATGTCTGGTTCTAACTGTTGCTTCTTGACCTGCATACAGATTTCTCAGGTGGCAGGTCAGGTGGTCTGGTATTCCCATCTCTTGAAGAATTTTCCACAGTTTGTTATGATCCACACAAAGGCTTTGGTGTAGTCAGTAAAGCAGATGTTTTCCTGGAACTCTTTAGCTTTTTCAATGATCCAACAGATGTTGGCAGTTTGAACTCTGGTTCTTCTGCTTTTTCTAAATCCAGCTTGAACATATGGAAGTTCATGATTCATGTACTGTTGAAGCTTGGCTTGGAGAATTTTGAGCTTTACTTTGCTAGTGTTACACATTATAGAATGTGTGCAACTTCAAAAAGAAGTATTCTTGATGTATAAAAATCAGTATTCTTGACATCATATTACCTAGAGAATTCATATCACACTCTCTCTGAGATTCTATTAACAACAGAACCAGCTCTAAATGATGTGAAATTTTCTTGAGATTGGACTATAAAGGTTGTGAGCTTATGAGGAATATCATATCCATTTCTGGATATGTTCATATCCAGAACTGGAAGTTCAAGTTCATAGTGTATTAAATGAGAATTTCTAAGATAAAGTAAGCTGGAAAAGAAATGACCAAACATGAAAGAAAGCAAAAATAATGCTAATAACAAAATGAAATAATCTTTTCATTTTAGGTAGTCATGGTTTGAGAATAATAAACAAGTTTATTCAACTGAATAGAAGATTAAAAAAAAGAATATTTTAATTGAAACTATAAAATGATGTTTATTTAAAATATGTCCATTTGGCTTCAAAATGGAAATTAAAAGACTGTATAAATATTATCCAACAAAAAATTAGTATAACAGTATTTGAAATTCTAATACTGTTTAAATATTAAAATGTATGCTATATATGGGCTTTCCTGATGGCTCAGTGGTAAACAACCCACCTGCCAATGCAGGAGTTGTGGGTTCCATCCCTAAGTCAGGAAGATCCCCTTTAGAAGACAATGGAAACCCACTCCAGTATTCTCGCTTGGGAAATCCCATGGACAGAGGAATCTGGTGGGCTACAATCCATAACCTGGTGTGTAGTAAAAGAATTGGACATGACTTAGCTACTAAACTAAAACAAACAATGCCTCTCTCTCTATATATATATTTTCTGTATTTTTACAAAATTTTGTTTGAGAGAATTATACTAATGTAATTTGACTATGGTCTACCAAAAATTGTTATGGAACTCCAGGACTTATTTTACATTAATTTAAGAAGTGCTCTTTGAGGTAAGTCATTAAAGGTATTGATGTCTTGGCCCATCTTGGTATGGATGACTGCTCTACCATCAGTGATAACTCTTTCACATGTAGTTCCTTCCTAGTTGACTAAGGAAACAAAGGATAAGAAACAAGGGTTTGGATACAGAAAAGGAAATAAACTCGGGAATACTTTTCCACTTTCCATTTCAGTTGCTTTCTTTGTGCAAAAGTTTCCCCCTGTAGATGTAAGCTTGAGGATACAGGAGACAAAAATCAATTACAGAACAATAAAAATTGTTAGAATATTTGACTACCTTTGATGTATATTAGTTGGGCTTATTATTTACACTTGCTACAAATATGGGCATTGCTGTTCTAAGTTTCAGTTTCCTTCAATAAAAGATACGAATCTTGACAAACTGCTTTGAGTTAAATTGGGAGAGAAATAGTTTGTAATAACATGTTCTCTAGGTTTAGCTCCACTCCATGAAGTTCATTAAAATTTTAGTCCTCTTTTTCTCCTTCTCTTACTCTCTCACTTTCTTATGATGGTGTAAAAAGACTAATTCATTTGACTAAAAATTAGGCAGTCAGTTTAGATATAGACTGAGTATCATTAACATCCAATAAATACATTCTCTGCTCTTCATTTTATCCATAAAATAAGCCCTAGCACAATCTAGAGTAAGTCACTGTCTCCATTATTGTATCAAATCGCAGCAATAAACTAGCTGTGAAGGGAAAGTGTTAGTGGCTCAGTCATATCTGACTCTTTGTGACCCCATGGAGGGTAGCCCACCAGGCTCCTCTGTCCGTGGTATTTCCCAGGCAAGAATACTGGAGTGGGCTGCCAGTTCCTTCTCTAGGGGATCTTCCTGACCCAGTGATCAAATCCAGGTCTCCTGCATTGTGGGCAGACTCTTTACCGTTTGAGCCACCAGGGAAACCCAACTAGCTATGAAATAAATGGCAAATACCATTTCATTTCCAGAGATGCTTTTTCAATGATTTTTTTTGTGGGTGCAACTTAAGGACATATAGTTTCCTAAATATTTATAAGATAGCTTAGGTTGGGATTATTTAAGTTCTGATCTTGTTTTCTGTTGTAATGCAAAATCTGATACTTGTATCTTTATCTTAGTAGCAAAATCTTGTTAGCATTCTTTAACCTGGAATGGCTTCTGTATAACAAACACATTAAAAGTAATGTCTTTCTAATGGTAGTGTACACAGAAAATGAAAAAATTCTGAGTATCAGTGTATTTTAATGCTTGATTAAAGAAACATACCATGATAGAATATGTCCTTAATGTCCTAAGAAAAATAATGGAAGAATGTTAAAAACAAGCATTAAACCTGTTAATGATTACACAGATTACAAGGAAGATGTAGTGTGATGTTTTTAAACCCTAGGGGGAATGTCTTATTTATAAAACATTAAGCACTGAATTTCACCATTTTCAAGCTATATTGAGAGGATACACATCAATATCTAGAATCCATATGTATAACAAGTCTGTGGTTCCAAAACAGGAGTGTATTTGCAATGTCATACATTTCCTTCTGGAAAAGATGCCTTTTTACCTTTAAATTTGATGAATACATTTCACATAAAACTACCATCATTCTCATTAATGGATGGCTTGTTAAACAGCAATATTGTCCCTTTCACAAGCAATAACGGTAACATGGCTTATCACACTACTTCAACTGAGGTAAATGGCTTTAAGGTTACCCTGCTGTGTAAATATGTTCCACCCATGGTTTTTCACGCTGCTTTGTGTCACTGTGCTAGAGGAAGGTCTTGTGTATCCAAACAACTTTGTAGGTAATAGATGACTCAAGCATAATAATTTAACAACTGGGTGATTTAAAATATGTCACTTAGTAAGTGGTTACAGAATAGCTCTGCAGTCTTGTTTGAAAATCAAATTTTATGAAGTATACTTTAGAAATATTTGCCCCATTTGGATGTAGAGAAAACATTTTTTTGTAGTTTTTATGTTTCTTATTTTTTCACAGGTATGTGTTATCAGTTGTTTGGTATGGTGGAATTTATTGAAACAGATATTTTAATTTCATTACATGTAACTTAATGTGCAATGCCATTAAATGTTATACAGCTAAACTGTGATTTTAGGAAAGTTTAACTACTTTATTGTTCAGGCTTTTTGTTTTTTTTTTATGATTATGAGTTGTATGTATGGTAAAATGATTACCTGATATTGTAAGTAAGCAGAACTTTAAAGCTGAGTTAGAATGTTGTATTAGTTTCTCGTATACAACAAAGTGACTCAGTTTTATATATACACACACATACATATATATATATATATACACACACACACACATATATACACTGTGCTATATAATAGGATCTTACTGTTTATCTACTGTATATACAGTAGTATATCTGCTAATCTCAAACTATTCATTTATCCCTCTCCCTACCTTTCCCCTTGGGCAACCATAAGTTTGTTTTCTATATCTGTGCATCTGTTTCTGTTTTGTAAGTTCAATTGTAGCATTTTTTTAGATACCACATGTAGGTGATACCATGTGATATGTCTTTCTCTGACTTCACTTAATATAATAGTTTCTAGGTCCATACATGTTGTTGCCTAAGGCATTATTTCATTATGTTTAGTATTCCGCTGCATATATATACACTAAATCTTCTTTATCCATTCATTTCATGGATGGACATTTAGGTTGCTTCCATGTCTTGGCTGTTATAAAGAGTGCTGGTATAAACACTGGGGTGCACGTGTGTTTTGGGAGTGTTCTTCAGATATATGCCTAGGAATGGGTTTGCTAGATCATATGGTAAGCTCTAGTTTTAGTTTTTTTTTAAGGAGCCTCCATACTATTTTCCACAGTGACTGTACTAATTTACATTCCCACCAACAATACAGAAGAGTTCCCCTTTCTCCAAACCATCTCCAGCATTTATTATTTGTAGACTTTTTAAATTATGGTCATTCTGCTGGTGTGAGGTGCTACTTGTTTGTAGTTTTGAGTTGCATTTCTCCAACGATTAGTGATATTGAGCATCTTTTCATGTATCTCTTGGCCATCTGTATGTCTTCTTTGGACAATTGTCTACTTAGATCTTCTGCCCATTTTTTGATTGGGTTGTTTTTGTTGTTGAGTTGTATGAGATGTTTGTATATTTTGGAAATTATGCCCTTGTTGGTCATATCGCAGGTTGTCTTTTGTTTGTTTTGTTTTTGGTTTCCTCTGCTATCTAAAAGGTTGTAAGTTGATTAGGTCCCATTGTTTATTTTTGCTTTTATTTCTATTGCCTTGGGAAATCTAAGAAAAGAGTGGTGCAATTTATGTCAGAGAATGTTTTGCTCTGTTCTCTTCTAAGAGTCTTATGGTGTCATTTAAGTCTTTAAGCCATTTTGACTTTATTTTTGTGTATGGTGTGAGGGTTTAATACATACTCAGTAAACGGTACCTAAATCCATGTTCATATTTTCAAAGTAAAAAGTCTTATTCTTTCTGTTACTCTCCTTTGAGGTTTCTCCCTTTACTTATTTCACTATGAGTTTTAAAATGTTAACTGCATGATACTGAATCCCATTTCCACTTTAAATTGTTAAAGAGATAATTAAGCAAATAAAAATAATTGCAAATCAAAATGTAAAACATTTATTTTTATATGCAATTCAACTTGTGTACTGCTAAGTCACTTCAGTCATGTCTGACTCGGTGCGACCCCATAGACGGCAGCCCACCAGGCTCCCCCGTCACTGGGATTCTCCAGTGGGTTGCCATTTCCTTCTCCAACTTGTGTACTATCCAGGTACAAAAAATAAGATGCTGTGTTTGAATTGATCTCTTCTAAGAAATATATAAAGCAGGAATTTGTATAAGTAATACACATTTTTGGCCCGAGTTCTACACTGCCAAAAATTTACTGTGCTTTTAGATGTTTTGAATATGTATAAGGGGAAGAAATAAATTTTTAATAAGCTAGAAACAATTGCTTTTCAATAAGCATACTTAACTAAAGCACATCTTGCTATAATATTAGCATATAAAGTGAATAGTTTTATTTTCAAAACAATTTCAATGTGTCATTTTTATAAAAAACAAAGCTTCCTCTATTACCTATCTCTAAAAGTGACAGAGAAAGAAAAGAAGTTAAATTCTTTTAATCACAGAATTTTCTCCTTTAGGGTAAATATTAAAACCTTGAAGTATATATCTATACTAGAAACTAAAACTTGAATAATATAAATACTAACATTTGACACGGGTTCATTTTGCTCTTCTTTTTTAATATCTCCTGACTATTTTATACATCTGTCTTATAAAGGCAAATTCTTCAGTACTTCTAGATACTTGTCCAATACTTCTAGAGTTTAGGGACTCCTGGATTTCAAATACCATGGTCACTATAAAAAGAAATATGTTTGAAAACTTCTTGCCTTTCCTATTTTCTGACATAAAGTTGACACCTGAACAACGTGGGTATGAACTGGGCTGGTCCACGTATATACCCAGATAGTTTTTCATTAGTATACATGGTCTGTGTATACATACAGAGGAATCCCATATACTGAAGATCAACTATTAACATAAGTTATATATGGATCACCCTCCATGTTGCTCAAGGATTAGATGTAATTTACTTTACATTCACTTAAGGTGTATTTCACCCTGAAGGAGGGCATAGGGACCCACTCCTGAACTCTTGCCTGGAGAAGCCCCATGCACAGAGGAGCCTGGCAGGCTTCAGTTCATGGGATCACAAAGAGTTGGACATTACTGAGCGACTAAGCACAAGGGGTATTTCAAGTGTCTGAAAATAATTATCATCTTCAAAATATGTGGGCTTATTAAAAATTTAGACTACCTAGCATTTAGTCAAATATGTGTGTGTGTGTGAACTCACCTGTCAATGAAGGAAATGTAAGAGATGCTGGTTCAATCCCTGGGTCAGGAAACTCCCCTGGAGGAGGGCACACATACATATATATATATATATATTTTTTTTTTTTTTTTATCCAGATTTTTGGTTTCTAACATCTTCAGAAATGTGTGTTAAGCCATTTTTTGGGGAAAAAAAAGTAATTTACATATTGCAATGCTCAGACTTTCAAAGTATACAATTTATACAATTCTTCTGCATTTACTAAAGTTTTGTAACCTCCATCACTATTTATTTCTAGAAAAAATGTCATTACCCCTAAAGAAACCTGTATACATTGGCAGCCCCGCCCTACTGTCTCCCTGGCAACAATTAAGCCATTTATTTTTATAGATTTGCCTATTGCAGTCATTCTATATATGTGGAATTATATAATAGGTGGCCTTTTATTTATTTGGCTTGTTTCACTTAATTTTATGTTTTCAAGGCTCATCCTTGACCCATTTAATATGGTAAGATTCACTGTTTCCAGTAATCCTTTGAACCATTTTACCTTTTAGAAAGTCTGGTTTACTGCAAGCTTGCCAATTTCCCACTCCCTCCCCAGCCCCACAAATGTAGAAAGACAGGTGTAAGCCATGTCCCTTCAAAATGAAGTGAATTGAAGTTCTCATCCTTCACTTCCTCCCTTCTCGTGATTCACTGCTGTTTTGTGTGATCTTTGAAATAAAGGTGATGTCTGGTTCTTGTCTGTCACAGTTACCTGGCTCTGCAGTCGTTACAGGTTGCATAAAAACTGTGGAAGATGCTTTTATCATGCTCTGGAAGGCTGGCAGTGCAGGTAAAACCTTTTTCTGTCAGATAATTCATTGTTCTCACCTTAGAACACAATTTAAAAAGACCCAAGAGAAATGGAAAATGATCTTAATGTAGATCTAACACTTTTGAGTTGAAGAAAAATGGTGAGCTACTTTTACCTCCTTTAGAAATTTAATAGACAAATCAATTTCCAAATTTTATAAATGGTGAGATGCATCAAAGATAAATCAAATAGCCAGATAAGTACAAAGTAGGTACTTGAAAATATGAAGTTACAGGTATAATATTTTAGCATGCACAGGCCTTTTTAGGGTTCTTAATGTGTGTTAAATGTTTTAAAATCATGCCAACCAATAACCAGTGACAGTCAAGAATGAATACCCAGAAAAGAACATAGGCTGAAATATAACACCTATCCTGCTCCAACTCTTCCAGAAAATTGCAGAGGAAGGTAAACTTCCAAACTCATTCTATGAGGCCACCATCACCCTAATACCAAAACCTGACAGAGATTCCACAAAAAAAGAAAACTACAGGCCAATATCACTGATGAACATAGATGCAAAAATCCTTAACAAAATTCTAGCAATCAGAATCCAACAACACATTAAAAAGATCATACACCATGACCAAGTGGGCTTTATCCCAGGGATGCAAGGATTCTTCAATATCCGCAAATCAATCAATGTAATACACCGCATTAACAAATTGAAAAATAAAAACCATATGATTATCTCAATAGATGCAGAGAAAGCCTTTGTCAAAATTCAACATCCATTTATGATAAAAACTCTCCAGAAAGCAGGAATAGAAGGAACATACCTCAACATAATAAAAGCTATATATGACAAACCCACAGCAAACATTATCCTCAATGGTGAAAAATTGAAAGCATTTCCTCTAAAGTCAGGAACAAGACAAGGGTGCCCACTTTCACCATTACTATTCAACATAGTTTTGGAAGTTTTGGCCACAGCAATCAGAGCAGAAAAAGAAATAAAAGGAATCCAAATTGGAAAAGAAGAAGTAAAACTCTCACTATTTGCAGATGACATGATCCTCTACATAGAAAACCCTAAAGACTCCACCAGAAAATTACTAGAACTAATCAATGACTATAGTAAAGTTGCAGGATATAAAATCAACACACAGAAATCCCTTGCATTCCTATACACTAATAATGAGAAAACAGAAAGAGAAATTAAGGAAACAATTCCATTCACCATTGCAACGGAAAGAATAAAATACTTGGGAATATATCTACCTAAAGAGAAAACTATAAAACACTGGTGAAAGAAATCAAAGAGGACACTAATAGATGGAGAAATATACCATGTTCATGGATTGGAAGAATCAATATAGTGAAAATGAGTATACTACCCAAAGCAATTTATAGATTCAATGCAATCCCTATCAAGCTACCAACAGTATTCTTCACAGAGCTAGAACAAATAATTTCACAATTTGTATGGAAATACAAAAAACCTCGAATAGCCAAAGCGATCCTGAGAAAGAAGAATGGAACTGGAGGAATCAACCTACCTGACTTCAGGCTCTACTACAAAGCCAGTTATCAAGACAGTATGGTACTGGCACAAAGACAGAAATATAGATCAATGGAACAAAATAGAAAGCCCAGAGATAAATCCATGCACATACGGACACCTTATCTTTGACAAAGGAGGCAAGAATATACAATGGATTAAAGACAATCTCTTTAACAAGTGGTGCTGGGAAAACTGGTCAACCACTTGTAAAAGAATGAAACTAGAACACTTTCTAACACCATACACAAAAATAAACTCAAAATGGATTAAAGATCTAAACATAAGACCAGAAACTATAAAACTCCTAGAGGAGAACATAGGCAAAACAGTCTCTGACATACATCACAGCAAGATCCTCTATGACCCACCTCCCAGAATATTGGAAATAAAAGCAAAAATAAACAAATGGGACCTAATTAACCTTAAAAGCTTCTGCACATCAAAGGAAACTATTAGCAAGGTGAAAAGACAGCCTTCAGAATGGGAGAAAACAATAGCAAATGAAGCAACTGACAAACAACTAATCTCAAAAATATACAAGCAACTCCTACAGCTCAACTCCAGAAAAATAAATGACCCAATCAAAAAATGGGCCAAAGAACTAAATAGACATTTCTCCAAAGAAGACATACAGATGGCTAACAAACACATGAAAAGATGCTCAACATCACTCATTATCAGAGAAATGCAAATCAAAACCACTATGAGGTACCATTTCACACCAGTCAGAATGGCTGCGATCCAAAAGTCTACAAATAATAAATGCTGGAGAGGGTGTGGAGAAAAGGGAACCCTCTTACACTGTTGGTGGGAATGAAAACTAGTACAGCCACTATGAAGAACAGTGTGGAGATTCCTTAAAAAACTGGAAATAGAACTGCCTTATGATCCAGCAATCCCACTGCTGGGCATACACACTGAGGAAACTAGAAGGGAAAGAGACACGTGTACCCCAATGTTCATCGCAGCACTGTTTATAATAGCCAGGACATGGAAGCAACCTAGATGTCCATCAGCAGATGAATGGATAAGAAAGCTGTGGTACATATACACAATGGAGTATTACTCAGCCATTAAAAAGAATACATTTGAATCAGTTCTAATGAGGTGGATGAAACTGGAGCCTATTATACAGAGTGAAGTAAGCCAGAAGGAAAAACACCAATACAGTATACTAACGCATATATATGGAATTTAGAAAGATGGTAACAATAACCCTGTGTACAAGACAGCAAAAGAGACAGTGATGTATAGAACAGTCTTATGGACTCTGTGGGAGAGGGAGAGGGTGGGAATATTTGGGAGAATGGCATTGAAACATGTAAAATATCATGTATGAAATGAGATGCCAGTCCAGGTTGGATGCAGGATACTGGATGCTTGGGGCTAGTGCACTGGGACGACCCAGAGGGATGGTATGGGGAGGGAGGAGGGTTCAGGATGGGGAACACATGTATACCTGTAGTGGATTCATTTTGATATTTGGTAAAACTAATACAATTATGTAAAGTTTAAAAATTAAATAAAATTTAAAAAAAATTAAAAAAAATTTATACAGTTGTGTAGGTGACCTAGTTCATATTCATCTTTTTAAAATGTAAAACTAATGGCTGAGAAGATAAAATGATGAAGACCTTGAAATGTAAAATCTTTAAGGTTCAAGTTATTGTTAATAGTGTAAGAACTGAGCTATTCACTTTAATTCTTTTCAGGATTAAATAGAAAGGCAACAGAGGAAGATCTTACTTTGACAATTGATTAACTTAAATGTGGGGGCACTGATTCTAAATTTAATTTGTCATATGAAAGTGATATTATTATACTTGCTGCGTAATTAGCTGAGATTCAAAAATAGAAGGAAATGCTGGGCACAATCAACAGACATCCCACCTGTTAGAATAAGAATCATAAAATTATAGATGAAAACTGACTTAAATGCACATAAAACCAGTATTCAGCAATGAGTCAGACATTTCTACATTAAAACCTTGACTTTCCATGTCCTAACTAGGTCATTTTTAATTAACTAATGATCTTGCCGAGTCTCAGATTTCTCATCTATAAAATGATATTGATAATAGCATTGATTAGAAAAAATGTTCTAAGGACCTGGTACATTGTTGATATGTGATTGGCTCTTAGCAAATAGTATATAATGCCATTCTTTTAAGTTCGATCATCTGAATTTTTCCCACCTGATGCCTTTTTAATCCAATTAAATTAGCCTATTAATTGAATCTTTTTTTCCTATTCTAGCTTTCAAAGCTAAGCCTAGCAGAGGACATATTAGTTAAAACCAGACACACTGCAAATGCACTGGATTCTTACTTTACTAATAGAAACCTTTAAAGAGTATGTTTTTCCCATAGAAAAAAACCTTACAAATACCAAAGGGGAAAGGGAATGGGGAGGAAGGGATAAATAAAGGGTATGGGATTAACAGATACAAATGACTAAATATAAAATAAGCAACAAGGGTTTACTGTATAACACAGGGAACAATATTCAATATCTTATAATAATCTGTATGTAAAATAATTGAAAATAATATGTATATGTATGTATGTGTATATATGTGTGTGTATATATATAAATATAAAACTGAAGCAGTTTGATGTATATCTTAAACATGACATTGTAAGTCAAATATACACAATGAAAGCTTAAAAAATACTGATGTCTTCTAAATCTTTTAGGTTAACTAAGGATAATAGTAATTTTTAGGAAACTAGGACTCACCATTTTTGTTACTCCTTTACAATTATTCTCATTAGTAATTTTCAAGGCCAACATAATCATGTAAACTCACATTTTACTCATTGCTTTTAAGTTCATATCTTTATGACACAAAGCCTGTAGGCATATAGAGAAAAAGGTCAATAAACTATACAAAGGCATAAAAATAAATGACTAATAGAGCCATAAAAACCAGTATTTACTTATGTGTTCATGCATTTCATATACTGAAATGACTTGTTTTAGGAATTGGTAAATAACTCAATGAAGTCATAAACTTATCATCCATGAGTTTATACATTAGTTTTGACTAAGCAGCTCCTACTTCTTTTATTTTTACCTTGAAAGGGTTTGTCCATTTGATATCTTTGTGGTATCCATGTCAGATACCATACGGAAGCAAAGAAAATTTAGCTTATATTGTTATTTGATTAAATTTTAGTGTAACAAGATTAAGTACAGTTGACATTGGAGATTTACTGTGAATTGCTCTTATTCTCACATATCATTATCCAAACATAAGAATTGCAATTCTGGTCTGAATCAAATATAGAATGAATACTTTCCTAATTTTGAAATATTTGTACATACCCATAACACATATCATAAATAACTCTGTATTTTCTGTTAGGGTTGTTGTTCAGTAGCTCAGTCATGTCCGGTGCTTTGTGATCACATCCCGGTCCGTACTAGCTCCTGGAGTTTGCTCAAACTGGTTTTCACTGAGTCAAGGATGCCATCCAAACATTTCATCCTTTGTTGCCCCTTTCTCCTCCTGCCCTCAATCTTTCCCAGCATCAGGGTCTTTTCCAGAGTGTTGGATCTTTGCAACAGCTGGCCATTACTCCCTAAAAGAGTAATGGCCTAAAAAATTAACCACTGAATAAGTATTAGGATAAGAATGTTTCTAACCATAACAATGTGAATCATATCATCTAATATTACCCATAAGAATTTGTAAATTTTATCATGGGGAAATGTCAAAATCCTATTTACGAGCCTTCACAATGAGGTAGTATTATTACATGAAAATATACTTTCTTTAATTAAAATCATTTCTATTGTGCTTAGATCTCTAAGATGTTAAAATTTATACAGGTTTTGATTTCCTAAAGAGAACTCATAAAATTAAGTCTTTAAAATATAGCAATTGTTGGTAGATTTTTAGAAAACCACATCAGTTCAGTTCAGTTCAGTCACTCAGTCATGTCCGACACTTTGCGACCCCCTGAATTGCAGCACACCAGGCCTTCCTGTCCATCACCAACTCCCAGAGTTCACTCAGACTCACGGGTCCCCTTCTCCTCCTGTCCCCAATCCCTCCCAGCATCAGTCTTTTCCAATGAGTCAACCCTTCACATGAGGTGGCCAAAGTACTGGACTTTCAGCTTTAGCATCATTCCTTTCAAAGAAATCCCAGGGCTGATCTCCTTCAGAAAGATGGTGTTGTGAAAGCCATCTTATTGTATATATTGAGTACACTAGCATGGCATATTGGACTGGTTGGATATCCTTGCAGTCCAAAGGACTCTCAAGAGTCTTCTCCAACACCACAGTTGAAAAGCATCAATTCTCCGGCGCTCACTTTCTTCACAGTTCAACTCTCACATCCATACATGACCACTGGAAAAACCATAGCCTTGACTAGACAGACCTTTGTTGGCAAAGTAATGTCTCTGCTTTTCAATATGCTATCTAGGTTGGTCACAACTTTCCTTCCAAGGACTAAGCATCTTGTAATTTCATGGCTGCAGTCACCATCTGCAGTGATTTTGGAGCCCCCCAAAAATAAAGTCTGTCACTGTTTCCACTGTTTCCCCATCTATTTCCCATGAAGTGATGGGACCAGATGCTATGATCTTCGTTTTCTGAATGTTGAGCTTTAAGCCAACTTTTTCACTCTCCACTTTCACTTTCATCAAGAGGCTTTTTAGTTCCTCTTCACTTTCTGCCATAAGGGTGGTGTCATCTTCATATCTGAGGTGATTGATATTTCTCCTGGCAATCTCGATTCTAGCTTGTGCTTCTTCCAGCCCAGCATTTCTCATGATGTACTCTGCATAGAAGTTAAATAAGCAGGGTGACAATATACAGCCTTGACATACTCCTTTTCCTATTTGGAACCAGTCTGTTGTTCCACGTCCAGTTCTAACCGTTGCTTCCTGACCTACATATAGGTTTCTCAAGAGGTCTGGTATTCCCATCTCTTTCAGAATTTTCCAGTTTATTGTGATCCACATAGTCAAAGGCTTTGACATAGTCAATAAAGCAGAAATAGAGGTTTTTCTGGAACTCTCTTGCTTTTTCGATGATCCAGCTGATGTTGGCAAATTGATCTCTGGTTCCTCTGCCTTTTCTATATCCAGCTTGAATATCTGGAAGTTCACGGTTCACATGTTGCTGAAGCCTGGCTTGGAGAATTTTGAGCATTACTTTACTAGCATGTGAGATGAGTACAATTGTGTGGTAGTTTGAGCATTCTTTGGCATTGCCTTTCTTTGGGATTGGAATGAAAACTGACCTTTTCCAGTCCTGTGGCCACTGCTGAGTTTTCCAAATTTGCTGGCATATTGAGTGCAGCACTTTCACAGCATCATCTTTCAGGATTTGAAATAGCTCAACTGGAATTCCATCACCTCCACTAGCTTTGTTCTTAGTGATGCTTTCTAAGGCCACTTGACTTCACATTTCAGGATATCTGGTTCTAGGTGAGTGATCACACCATCGTGATTATCTTGGTTGTGAAGATCTTTTTTGTACAGTTCTTCTGTGTATTCCTGCCACCTCCTCTTAATATCTTCTGCTTCTGTTAGGTCCATACCATTTCTGTCCTTTATCGAGCCCATATTTGCATGGAAATTGAAGAAAGTAGGGAAAACTACTAGACCATTCAGGTATGACCTAAATCAAATACCTTATGATTATACAGTGGAAGTGAGAAATAGATTTAATGGACTAGATCTGATAGACAGAGTGCCTTATGAACTATGGACAGAGGTTCATGACATTGTACAGGAGACAGGGATCAAGACCATCCCCATGGGAAAGAAATGCAAAAAAGCAAAATGGCTGTCTGGGGAGGCCTTACAAATAGCTGTGAAAAGAAGAGAAGCAAAAAGCAAAGGAGAAAAGGAAAGTTATAAGCATCTGAATGCAGAGTTCCAAAGAATAGCAAGAAGAGATAAGAAAGCCTACCTCAGTGATCAGTGCAAAGAAAATATAGGAAAACAACAGAATGGGAAAGACTAGAGATCTCTTCATGAAAATTAGAAAACCACATATTTTTATACATTTCCTAAACTGATTTTGATTGCTACAAATTAGCATTTTGAGTTGTAATATCCTCTCAACCAGTTAAGACTAAATCTCATAGTTACCTCTCTTTTTTAACCCTTACCTTAGATAAGTCACTAAATTATTTTGTAATATCTCCTTATTCATTTATGTCCACACTACTCTATTGCCCATTTAAGATTTTATAAACCCCTTGCCTAGCAGTAGTGTAATTGCTCAAAATCCAGCCTTTTTATTATATATTCTGCATACTGTGTTTAGTTGTTATCCTAATACTCAGTTTAAACCATTATTATTTTCCATAATTGTTTAGTAAGACTTAAAAACCAAGGTCCTTAAATTTACATACAGGCCTTTCTGGATTAAGTCACTATATCTTTCTCTCTCTTATTTTTATACCCAGAAATATCTTATACTTCAACCAGATACCAATCTGCCATTCTCTGACAAGATGTGCATATAGCACTTTCTAAAACTGTGTCTTTTCTAAAACTCTTCCTGCCTTCTCTACCTACTTGAAACCTATTATCTTCTAAGTTTGAATTCACATCTGTCATTTCTTCTAGTCCCTAATCAAAATGAATGTTTCCATCTCCTATAATCAACTTGATTTGTACATGTAGCACAGTAATAATTTATTGGATTTTCTATTAAATTAGGTACTAGCTTCTATAATTGATTCAAAGCATCTTGAGTACAGAGATTACATTTTGTCTTCTTTCAGCTTCCATGTTTCCATGTATGATTAGAAACATTATCCTTACATAATTTGAATGTCAAGCAAATTCAGCATATGTATTCTAATCACAATTACTTTTTTATTGCTATTTTATACAAATTTAATGACAGCTCTCAAATACATGATTTATTGCATTTTGGAGTCTTTGTAGTAGAATGGGTTCCTAAATTTTGATAATAGGATAATATCTGCTGATTCTCAAAATCCTGCTGAATACTAACATTGATTACATTTTAAATCTTGGTCAAGAACATTACCAATTAGGACTATAAAAAATTGAAAATATTTAAATTCTCTTTAGTAAAGAATTTTTCCTTTAAACTCTTAAGTTTCAAAAGTAACAAAAATATTCATTTGTGGCTTCAGAAACAACACCAAAACATTTATGTCACTGTTTCTATATTAAAATATATATGCTTGTACATGATATATATATATATATATATTTATAAAAAAACAAAAAGGCCACTTTGTGATATCTCTATGAATGATTTAAGTTGATTGCAGTGACAAAGCAATAGAATCTATACCATCAGTAGAAAATATTTTCTCACACGTGTGCATGTGTAAGAAGTATTCAATGCATGGATTTCTATAAATACGTTCAAAAATAACAGAAGACTCCAATATCATAAAGATCTACTGCTTTTTTCTTTATATTGGTTTGCTACTGCTGCTGCTAAGTTGCTTCTGTTGTGTCCGACCCTGTGCGACCCCATAGATGGCAGTCCACCAGGCTCCGCTGTCCCTGGGATTCTCCAGGCAAGAACACTGGAGTGGGTTGCCATTTCCTTCTCCAATGCATGAAAATGAAAAGTGAAAGGGAAGTCACTCAGTCATGTCCGACCTTCAGCGACCCCATGGACTGCAGCCCACCAGGCTCCTCCGTCCATGGGATTTTCCACACAAGAGTACTGGAGTGGGGTGCCATTGCCTTCTCCGTTATATTGGTTTACAGGAAGATATACAACTGGCTTAAGTCTTATCAACTTTTTATATAATTAATCTCTGAACTTCATTAATAATATTTCTCAAATGGAATATTTTAAAAGGTGAGTGGTAAAATTGTGAATCTGGGGCTAAATTAGATACCACAGAAAGAATAGAATAAAATAAAATAGCTTTATGCTGAGAATCCAAGCCACTTAATTTTTATGACTTCTCAAAATCCTAAAGACTGGGAAAATCAACTGGACAACTCAAAAATTCAACTTACCTATTCCTAAAAATACTTGGATTTAATTTTCTAAGTACCAATACAAACACAACTATCTAACAACCACCCAAAAAAATCAAGGCACTATAAAAACACTAGATAGGCTGTTCTTAGAATTAAAATAGTAAATGGTATGTAATTCAACAAACTAGTTTGCTGTGATAATTATTTTATATATATGATAATTTACTTTTATAACAGAATTCAGTTCAGTAAAATTTCATTAATTTTTATGCTAAGTTTTTAGAATTTGTTGTGGTTGCAATGACACTTACCTAATTACATAAAAAATGTTAGGAGAAAATATGTTACTGCATATGGTACATTTACAAATCATTAATGATTTTAAAAGCTGTATAAATTATCATCTATAACATGCTGGGGCAGTTTTATTAGGTCATCATTATTCATCTTTTAACAGATGTCATTTGTTGAGTACCTGTAATAGGCCATATCATATTATTTGTAATCTTCACAACACTTTCTAAGTAGGTTTAATCAAGGAAGAGTAGCATGAGGTTCTGAAAAGCTCCCCCAGACAGCTAATTACATGTCTGAACTAGGATACTTACCGAGACTAGCTGATTCCAAAGCTGAATGAATAATGAAAGTTTTAAAAAAGAATCATTCATATTCTAGGTCAGTGGTTTCCAAAGCTGGCTGTTTCAGATTCAGAAAGGACACCTAAAGAGTTATGCTTCCTGGACTCTCCACCAACATACTGGGTCAAATTTTCAATGACTCAATATTATGGATTTTTAAAATATCTTTCAAGTGACTCTGAGGATCAGTAAGCTATGAAAATCTGTGTAAAGATGGCAGCCAAGTACAGGACAAACAGCAATGGATCAGAATAGCCTAGGTTTTATTTCTATTCTGCTATTTAAAAATTTGGGGCAGATCATAAAGCATTTTAGTGATCTGTTTCCCAGCATACATAGCTGTTGCTATGGATGGCAGGATGCTGTTAATACTACCAAAACACTAGAAAAATACCCCCAAACCACAAATCTCTGAACCACAGCAAAACTCATTTACCTCTTGAATTAGTGCCTAGAAAACAAATAAGATACATCCAGAATGAGGAGCAGCTGGTAAGACTTAAGTGGTTGTATCTATGTCATCATTTGCCAACAATAATCCTCATTATGCTCCCTGACATAGGCTACAGGACCAGGTTGCCTTTTCCTCTAAATGTCACACATATATTTTAGTGACATTTTCTCCTAGGATTCAGGCAGCAATCCCTGCAGGCTGTGAGCTAAATGACACATGCTCTTTGGTGCTCCAATTTTCCTTCTCCTGAACTTGATGATTTTTACTAGTTCATACTAAATATTATAACTACATTTCTATGTCAGTGAGTTCTTCCCCAGAGGTTGACTTGGTATCTTCTTTAACTAGATCCCCAAAACAACTTAACTAGTTTTGAAAGTGTGTCTAAGAATGATATAATACTATGGTGATCACACTATACAGTAAGTTATGAACTATATATGTCTATATGTATAGGCCTGGTGTGCTGCGATTCATGGGGTCGCAAAGAGTCAGACATGACTGAGCGACTGATCTGATCTGATACTAAAGCTTACATTGTATATTGTGATATATATCATTATATGTGTATATATATACACACACTCTTCATCTATTTCACATTTATCCATTTATTTTCTATAAAAATATGAAGTATTTACAAATTATCATTATATGGATGAAATCATAAGACACACAACTTAGGTAATTTGCTCAAGAAAAAAGAGCTGACATCTAAGAGAGATAAGAATACAGGCTTATTTGTTTCAGACCTAACTCTACAGCAGTGATATTCATATTGTTGGTCTCTCTGTGCCTCTTGTCTCCTCCCTTATTAAATTGATATAGTCAAATATAGGCAATCACTTAAATACAAATAAAGCTAAATCCACAAAAGAAAATACATTATTTTGCAAAATTTTTAAATATATTGGCCTAAGGCTTTCTTTTCATGTTAGAAAGTTTCTTAAAAAAGGTCACATTGAGTGACAGTTTAGTCATTCTATTAATCAATTAGTCATGTATGTATAGTATACCCACTCAGTCATGTATGTATAGTATACCCACTCAGTGTTTGGCACTATATTTTTGGGGTTGCTGGTTGAAATAGGAAAATAGTACAGGAAAGTAAGACCTTCTTGGTGATCTGAAAGAGCTTTGTGTCTAACTAGATGGGCATAGTTTACACAGATTAAAGTTAGAGGGCAAGAAAGTATTACTTTGTAGTATACTATGCATTAGTACTAAAGATAAGAGAAATTAATTTTAACCCAGAGGCATCAATGATAGATGTGACTTAAGCTCAATATTTAAGGTGGTTGGGACTTCAGGTGAAAGAGGAGAATGAAAAAGCTGGCTTAAAATTCAACATTCAAAAAACTAAGGTCATGGCAACTGGTCCCATCACTTCGTGGCAAATAGATGGGGAAACAATGGAAACAGTGACAGACTTTATCTTCTTGGGCTCCAAAATCACTGCAGATGGTGACTACAGCCATGAAAGTAAGATGCTTGCTCCTTGGAAGAAAAGCTATGACAAACCTAGACAGTGTATTAAAAAGCTGACATTATTTTGCCAACAAAGGTCCATATAATGAACGCTATGATTTTTCCAGTAGTCATGCATGGATGTAAAAGTTGGACCATAAAGAAAACTGAGTGCCAAAGAATTGATGCTATTGAACTGTGATGTTGGAGAAGACTCTTGAGAGTCTCTTGGACTTCAAGGAGATCCAAGCATCCCTCCTAAAGGAAATCTGTTCTGAATATTCATTGGAAGGACTGATGCTGAAGCTTCAATACTTTGGCCACCTGATGCCAAGAGCTGACTCATTAGAAAAGACTCTGATGCTGGGAAAGACTGAAGGCAGGAGGAAAAGGGGATGACAGGATGAAATGGTTGGATAGCATCACCGACCTGATGCACATGAGTTTGAGCAAGCTCTGGGAGTTGGTGAAGGACAGGGAAGCCTGGTGTGCTGCAGTCCATGGGATCGCAAAGAGCTGTACATGACTGAGTGACTGAACTGACTGGGACTTTAAAATCAGAGATAATAGTATCTAGACATGTAATACATATAGTAAGAATGTAAATTATAAATGGTTAGATGGAACCACTAATTCAATGGACATGAACTTGGCAAACTCTTGGGCAAACTCCAGGAGATGGTGAGGATCAGGGAGGCCTGATATGCTGTAGTCCATGGGGTCGCAAGGAGTCGGACATGACTTGGTGACTAAACAACAAGAACATGTGGGAATAGATAGATGGAATGGATCTGGTGATAATTTCCAGGCAATATTTAGTAATATGGAGTGAATCTCACCCTATTTATTTATTCAGAAATATTGTTGAATGATAACATTTCTGCAGGGTCCTGAGCAGGGCATGTTTTTTGCAGCTGCTGAAACATTTGTCTTTTAAGAGAGAAATTATACATTATTTTAACTTTTCAACAGTAATAATACCTGTAAGTGGACACAGTAACCTGGATGGAAAGGAGAATCTCATGCATAAACAAATTTAATCCATGTCTACATAATTACAAAGAAATAGCTTCAGTTCAGTTCAGTCGCTCAGTCGTGTCTGACTCTTTGTGACCCCATGAATTGCAGCACACTAGGCCTCCCTGTCCATCACCAACTCCCAGAGTTCACTCAGACTCACGCCCATCGAGTCAGTGATGCCATCCAGCCACCTCATCCTCTGTCGTCCCCTTCTCTTCCTGCCCCCAATCCCTCCCAGCATCAGAGTCTTTTCCAATGAGTCAACTCTTCGCATGAGGTGGCCAAAGTACTGGAGTCTCAGCTTTAGCATCATTCCTTCCCAAGAAATCCCAGGGCTGATCTCCTTCAGAATGGAGTGGTTGGATCTCCTTGCAGTCCAAGGGACTCTCAAGAGTCTTCTCCAACACCACAGTTCAAAAGCATCAATTCTTCGGCGCTCAGCTTTCTTCACAGTCCAACTCTCACATCCATACACGATCACTGGAGAAACCCTAGCCTTGACTAGACAGACCTTTGTTGGCAAAGTAATGTCTCTGCTTTTGAATATGCTATCTAGGTTGGTCATAACTTTCCTTCCAAGGAGTAAGCGTCTTTTAATTTCATGGCTGCAGTCACCATCTGCAGTGATTTTGGAGCCCACAAAAATAAAGTCAGCCACTGTTTCCACTGTTTCCCCATCTATTTCCCATGAAATGATGGGACCAGATGCCATGATCTTCATTTTCTGAATGTTGAGCTTTAAGCCACCTTTTTCACTCTCTGCTTTCACTTTCAGCAAGAGGCTTTTGAGTTCCTCTTCACTTTCTGCCATAAGGGTGGTGTCATCTGCATATCTGAGGTTATTAGTATTTCTCCCAGCAATCTGATTCCAGCTTGTGTTTCTTCCAGGGAAAGTAAAATGGTATATAGAGATAAAAATGTATTTTTTTCCATTCTCTGTATACAAGATTGGAAAAGCTTTTGATGACAAGAGTACTTACAGAAATTTCTCCTGTAAGATGCAGATAACTATTCTCAACTGTCTTACAGTGAGTCCAGAGGCCTACATAATCTTAGTTGCAAATTTAAGTGGTAAAAAAAAAACAAATTTCTTGTTTCAATTTTTTTAATTACACACAGATTATGCATTTAGACTAATTGGAATTTTCACTCATTATCTAAACATGTGACATTATAGAGACACAGTCCTAATATTTGTTGGACCAAACCTAGCCTGCTTTACATACACTGTAGAGAAAAAAAAAATCAGTGTAACAAAGATGCACTCTAATAGAATAATTAGGAATATAACTGCTCAACAGTAGATAACCTCAAATGATAAATAAGACATTTGTATAATCTTCAAGCTTAAGATCTAACTTTGTTAGTAATACATATTGTCAAAATTAATATTTGTTATCATTTCGACTTCAGATTTCCAAATCACATAGTAATTACTAAATATTTATTTGAAAATGTACAAAGACATTTCAAATTGAGAAAATGTACACAAAGTAGCTGGAATAGATTAATCTGAACATGAAGGAAATTTATATAAAGCATAACAAGGCAATGTTCCCCATATAATAGAAAAGCTTAAAGTTAGTTAAGTTATAAAATAACTTCCTATAGACTAAATCCTATGATAAGCTTAGATCTAGAGAACAATGAAAGCACATTATGAAAGACATATACAAATGCATTCATTTCATTCAGATGATTCCCACAACAAATATTTATTGCCCATACTTTGTTGCAACCATTGAGCTAGGTCTTGGAGATACAACCCAAAACAGAAAAATAAAATCATATTCTTAAGGATGGCCATTATCAAATGATGTAGAAGTACAGTAATAGAGGTATACACAAGGTTTGATAAACATCCTAAAAACAGATACCTTATTTCAACATTTTCAGCAGTTGGTGTGGGTATTGGAGTGGGAAGGGGTTGGTGTATGATAGCTGAGAAAGCACCCTGGAGAAGTTATTACTAAACTGAGTACAAAGGAATCAGTCAATCATACTGGACAATACTTATGTGATGTAAGAAAGACATTCTAGACAAAGATGGTGTCATGAGCACTGATAAAAAGATAAGTGTGTGTGTGTTTAGGAAATATAATCATTTTGGTGTTTCTAACACCAGTTTGATTTACAGAATATAAACAATGGAGGAATAAAAGGCTATATCAAAGAAAAATTTATGTCAAAATAAATGTAAACATTATTCAAACAGTTATGTTTATTCCAACTGGTCTGCCCAACTGGGTGTACTATAGTTAAATCTGAACAATAACAACCTGAATTAGATCCCACAGGTCAAAAAAAAAAGTCCTCCAAAGACTGCTATCACTTTAGAGGTCAAGTCTTGAGGGCTATCCTTGGGCTATACCTCTTCTGAAGAACTGGCTACAATCTCCTGAGGTTCAATTAACTGCTATAATGATTCACAGAGGGAACACAGAGCTTCTATGCCCTCTCATCAAAAATCAGGAAGGGCTACCCTTCTGGCCCATCAATATTGTTTATCAGGAAGTTCTATTGGCTCAGGTATACAGAGAATTATTTGGGATTTCATCATGTAGGCATGATTGATTAAATCAATGACCAGCTTTTTAAACTCAAATTCTAACCACACTCCCTACCTTGGAATTTGTGCAAGCTCAAAGTTCCAACCTACTAATCATGTGTTTGCTCTTCCTGGTAACCAACTCCCATCCTGAAGCTATAAGTGACCTTGTAAAGAGGTTTCTACATTTATCAAAACTTGACTGATATTGTTTCATCTACACTTTCTTCTTTAACTATGCTCCTTTCTTCTTGTTCAGTCGCTAAGTCAAATCCAACTCTTTGCAATGCCAAGGACTGCAGCTCACCAGGCTTTCCTGTTCTTCATTATCTCCCAGAGTTTGGGCAAACTTATGTCCACTGAGGCAGTGATGCTATCCAGCCATCTCATCCTCTGTCACCCCCTTCTCCTCTTGCCCTCAGTCTTTCTTTTACCTCACAACCTTTCTTCTACGTCACACTATTTTGAAGCAAATCCTAGGTATCATACCATTTAATTTGTATTTAAGTATTTTGAGAAGTTGCTTATTTTAATTTGGCTTTACTCTTAGTCACAAACATCATTAAAGACTAAAGAATAAAAAATACTAAGATTTAAATAAAACTACACAGTAGGAAACAAGCTCATATGTGCTTTTAAATATACATAAAAATTTAGACATGCCACTTTCAAGTTTATGCAAAAGTGAAGGGTGGGCGGGGGCTGTGTTCTTTATGCAACAGTCAAAAAATTTAGTTATTATCACCATATGACAATTAACTTTAGAGTCAATGAGATTACTGTATGTTTTCGCATCTTGTATTTATAAAAACACAAGAGATATTTAATGTCATTTCCAATATATTTTACCAAATCAGAATACAGGAGATATATATATATATATATAGTTTATAGTTTTATATATAGTTTATATATAAACTATATCAAAATAGTAGATGGGCTTGTGAAAAACCTGCAAAAATAGTACTTCAGGTAGCTATCTATTGATTTAAAAGGAAAAAGAGTTTACAGTTTAAAAGTGATACAACTCAAACTACCTCAAAGTATAAAGGTCTTGAAAATGTATATCCTTTCAAGCAACAATTGTTAGTAAACATTTGATTTAAAGGATTATAAATGAAGCCTATGTATTAATTATGAATTATTAAATTTTATTTAGAATAAAATTAGGAAAATAGAATTGTCAATTAATTATGAAAACAAATTTTATCAAATTTTAGTTATCTTAAACTTGATAAATTTCAACCTACCAAGTACTATGTATTTTGTCTCTAAATCTACCAAGACATTTTTAAAAAATTTCTGGTTCAATGATTTTCTTATAAAATGAAGTAAAGTGAAAGTTGCTCAGTTGTGTCCAACTCTTTGCAACCCTATGGCCTATACAGTCCATGGAATTTTCCAGGCCAGAATACTGGAGTGCTTAGCTTTTCCCTTCTCCAAGGGATCATCCAAGCCAAGGGATCGAACCCAGGTCTCCCATAGTACAGGCAGATTCTTTACCAGCTTGAGCCACAAGGGAAGCCCAAGAACACTGGAGTGGGTAGCCTATCCCTTCTCCAGGGGATCTTCTCAACCCAGGAATCGAACCGGGGTCTCCTGCATTGCAGGCGGATTCTTTACCAACTGAGCTATTGTTACATAATATAGTAAATTAAACATCATAACTTCAGTTAGATAGAGAAAATGTTCACTTTAAAATAAAATGCTTTTCTAAAAAAGATTTTCTTATTATATATGACAAAATGACTAAACAATCTGGAACATTCCTAGAGAGATTCTTTACAGATTTAAATCAGATTCCCTCAAAAAGAAAAAGACAGTTTGAGAAAGCCTGCTCAATTTTGTATGCATTTGTATCAGAAATGAATTAGAGATGGGCCATTAATAATGGTATATAACAAATTATTGTAAAGATTTCTTTATGCAATTTTAGGAGTGGTTAAACAGTTCATTGACATCTGTAGCTTCTGTGTCTGGTGCTGGGTTAGAAATAAAGAAGGCAAGTGATATATAAGGATATATGGACACAGTGTGACAGTGAGCAAGGGCAAACTGGAGCTTGTGAGAATGACCTGGAACCTATGTGGATGAGCTAAAAGCCACATTCACCTTTCAGCATCTCTAATTATTCAACCCCAGTGATACAGATGGTTTGCAGAAGAGGCCAGTGTTATCTGTCAAGGGTTTGAACACATATCTGGCCCAAAGGAGCTAAAGGAGGAGTTACCAGACAAAAAAAAAAGTAGAGGATATAGAAGCCCAGTTACTGCTTCAAGACAAGGTGAGTGAGTGACTCAGCAGATTCAAGACACCATATACGAGCTCTAATTTGCTTTATTTTACATGGAACTCATAAGCCTCTAGCTAGCTATTCCTTCTAAATTGTATGCACAATTTTATGGCCAAACTTAGTCTAGAGATTCTGAGAAACATTGTACCAGCTTACCTAATTTGACAGAGTAGAAGGTTATCAAGGTTCATCTCTTGATAATTTGGAATCCATATTCATCCCTACTAACCACAAGTAAGTTCTAAATTCATGCTTCTTCCAAATGTGATTCAACTACCCCTGTACAACTGAAAATATACTAACCATCTTTCAAAGAAAATTTATGAAGTCCTTACAAAGTCTTTGGTACTCATTCCTGTTCAGGATGAATCACACTTTCTCTTTTCTGTAACCTAAACATTGAGATATAAGGTTAGCTACTATTATCATATTTTATATTTGTTGATAACAGAATGGGAGATGGGAAGGAAAATATTTAAAGCATAAACAGATATATCCATTGTTGAAATAAAGAAACAGTCATAACTATTCAGTTCAGTCACTCAGTCATGTCCGACTCTTTGTGACCCCATGAACCTCAGCATGTCAGGACTCCCTGTCCATTACCAACTCCCGGAGTTTACCCAAACTCATGTCCATTGAGTCTGTGATGCCATCTAACTCATCTCATCCTCTCTTGTCCCCTTCTCCTCCTGTCGTCCCCTTCAATCTTTCCCAGCATCAGGGTCTTTTCAAATGAGTCAGCTCTTTGTATCAGGTGGCCAAAATATTGGAGTTTCAACTTCAACATCAGTCCTTCCAATGAACACCCATAACTATTACAGACCTCAATTCATACTGGATGATATCTAAGTGCTATAGAAAGATATTAGTTGTGGATCACTATTGGCAATTTTTACTCCCGTTTCCCGAACCACTTGGTGTTCTCTTTGCCCTAAACAATTGCTTCAGCTGGATGTAGTTTCTTGCCTGGTTGAATGAGAGAAACCTTAATTCCTTAAGTATTTGGGTCCTTAGACATCCTGACTATATCAGGTTGATTTGATTTTCTATGGACATTAATCATAGGACCTTAGAGTATCCATAGGAACCCCAAAAAGCCATTCTCCTCCTTAAACTTTTACCAGTAGCATTACAATTTCTGGCTTAGGATCAATCTCACGGTAGACTCAGTTTGCAGTTATTTGAAATTATTGTTGTGTATCCTGGTGAACCTGGGTTTTATTTAATGATAATGAATTTGTGATAAAAATTCATGTTTTCATGTACAAAAGCAACATTTGTTGAAAGTTCTTTATTTTTCCTTTCTTTTTGTTATGCTTCTCTGGTTCTTATGTCAGTATTATAGAATGAATTAAAAAGATTTTCATTAACCCTTCCTCCAAACTACCTTGACAGTTTTAAGATACTGCAAATTCCTTTTCAATTTATCTCTTAAAATATCTCTTCTGATTTTCTGCTACATTTTGAGACTGAAATTTCTTTAAGTACTTGACTTATTAGCTAATTAATTCAGTTCTTCTTATAGTGATTGTTTCATATTAATCTGTGGTTACTCTGGGCAAAGTCCTCATTTTGCATGTGAATTCTTTCAAGTCTTTAGATTCTGAATCTTCACTGCTACATTTCAGCATTAATCTAATTGTCATGGTTTATTTTTTAAAGACCAAAATTTTGTCTTGGTATAGAAATATAGTTCTCTACTACTATGTGCAAAATTCAGTTATCCCCACTTTAGGTATTTCATTCTATTTCCTTTGTGCTTTTTAAAATTGCATTCATTTTTTTGGAAATGTATAAAAATGTCCAGAAAAGCCATATGCATCTCACGCAAGAATAACAAAATAGTATGTTTGCTTTTTTCTAAAATATAAGTAAGGAAACATCACTGATAAAGGTAGCATACCAGTTTTATTCCTTTGATTCCCATTTGCTAGGGTCTTTCTGGGTTCAATCCCTGGATTGGGACAATCCCCTGGAGAAGGGAAAAGTTACCCACTCCAGTATTCTGACCTAGAGAACTCCATGGACTACATAGTCCATGGTGCCAAAAAGAGTTGGACACAACTGAGCGACTGACACTGTACCTTAACTTTTGTGTTTATATTCTCCCCAAATTTGTATGTTGAAATCCCACGCCCAGTGTGGTGGTATCAGGAGGTGGGGCCTTGGAAGGTGATTAAGTTTAGAGGGTGGAGCCCTTGTGAATAAGATTCATGACCTTGAAAAGAGATCCTAAAGAGCCCCTCTGTATCCCATACCAAGACCTGAAGGAGTCCTTCACTCAGCCATGCTGGCATCCTGATCTCAGACTTCTAGCCTCCAAGACTGCAAGAAATTTCTGTTGTTTATAAGCCACCAGTCTGCCCAAATGAACTAAGACACCATTTATAAAATGAAATATTAAACAACTGAATGTACTTAAAGTTGGCACATTAATATCTTTTATCATTCATTACATTAATTTCTTTCAATAAACATTTTTCAGTGTCTAATATGGACCTGAGAGTTATTTAGACCTTTACATAATAGATCCAGCAGCATATAAAACAGCTTTTGCTATCTTGGCACTTACATGTGTATTGCTCCTCATTTTCTTGATCTGTTCCAGAGTCAAATAATCTTATATTCCACTATACTTCAGACACTCAATCACAGCTCTATTCACAAGGTCTTTTCACAATCAATAACAACCACTGCCTCCTTAAATTAATCTAAGTTTCAAGTATGCCACTATCTAATTAACACCTTCTGTTTCTAGCTCACTAAATGTGTCACTCCCATTACAACAACCTTCCTAACCTACCATGTATGCCTGTGCATACACTCAGTCATGTCTGACTCTTTGTGACCCCATGGACACAGGGTAGCTTGCCAGGCTGCTCTGTCCATGGAATTTTCCAGACAAGAGTACTAAAGTAGGTTGCCATTTCCTTCTCCAGGGGATTTTCCTGACCCAGGGATCAAACCCTCATCTCTTGTGGCTCCTGCATTTGCAGGCAGGTTCTTTAGCAGCTGAGTCATGGAGTAATCTATAATCAATTTATACTTTCATCTTTTTTTCTGTTTCAAAATACCCTTAAGTCTCGCCCCCATAATCTAAATAAATGCCATATTAAATCATTGCAATCATTCTTTTGAAAACATCTCCGTTTCCTTTAAGTCCCTTATTTTTTCATGTTCAATTGGCTAAACTACAACCCTGGCCAGAACAAATATACCAACATGCTGAATATGACTGAAGGATAACTCATTTTTTTGCATCTTCAAGTTTAAAGTCATGATCAAAGATTTCACACGAACCCTTACTGTTATTCCACAATCATGTTCTATTTATCTAATCCATCTATTTTTCCAGGCTAAAAGTATGATATTTAAGTGTTTTTCTGACTTTATGGATTCAACTGTTCTTATTATTTACGCTTAACTCACTGACCCTGTCTTTACATTTTACTGACAGAATAGAAGAATAGAGAAGAGAAAATCTGCAAGTTCCCATAATTTTTGTTTTGATTTAGTCACTAAGTCATGCCCAGCTCTCTTGCAACCCATGGACTACAAGCCCACCAGTCTCCTCTGTCTATGGGATTTTCCAGAAAAGAATATTGAAGTGGGTTGCCATTTCCTTCTCCAGGGATCTTCCCAACCCAGGGATCAAACCCACGCCTCATGCATTGGCAGGCAGATTCTTTACCACAGAGCCATATGGGAAGCCCTTCCATAATTGTTTCATCCCCAAATGTGTGCATGCATTATACCTTATGTTCTCTCATATCACCATTAATAAACTGCCAGACACCTTTCTAAATAGATTCACCACTTTCATGTATGCATTCAATTCTATGTACTTAGTGCTGTTTCATGTCATTGCTATAGCATTTCTCCCTTTGTTTCTAGTATCATTTTTTTTTTCTTCCTTGCTTGCTTGCTTTTGGATCTCTACTTACCATATAAAACCACGTTCTCAGGAGTTTCATGTTCTAAGTATACTGCCATACCCTGAAGAATTACAAATTTACATCTGCTGTCAGAGTCTCTTCTCCAAATTTATCTTGCTCCTCTAAAGGCCTATTTGATATTTCCACTTGATTTACTTTAGAAATAGCTATTATACATTCATCAAAAACTGAGCTCTTGATATGTTCTCCTACCGTAAAAAGAAAATCCTCTCCCTTTTTTTTTTTTTTTAACACAATACTAAGTTACAAATTCCTTCTTCCAAGTTGGTAAAGACAACCCTCTTAAGAGTTCTCTCCTTGGCCTTTTCCTTCTCTCACAGTCCACATCTCTTTTTGAATGTAAAGGAAACAAGATCACTACAATTAACCAAAATGCAAACATTCCTTGATACTTCTGCTGTTAGTACTCTGGTCTGAGGCATAGAAATAAGTCAAAAGAAATACAGCTGTAACTTCCCCACTATTCTCTCTGCTCCTGCCCTTTACTCTATTACAGACCATTCTTTTTAGAACAACAGACAGAACACATCAGTTCAGTTCAGTCACTCAGTCGTTTCTTGACTCTTTGCAACCCCATGGACTGCAGCACACCAGGCCTCCCTGTCCATTGCTAACTCCTGGAGTTTACTCAAACTCATGTCCATTGAATCAGTGATGTCGTCCAACCATCTCATCATCTATCATCCCCTTCTCCTCCCGCCTTCAATCTTTCCCAGCATCAAGGTCTTTCTAAGGAGTCAGCTCTTCATATCAGGTGGCCAAAGTATTGGAGTTTCAGTTTCAACATCAGTCCATCCAATGAATATTCAGGACTGATTTCCTTTCGGATGGACTGGTTGGATCTCCTTGGAGTCCAAGGGACTCTCAAGAGTCTTCTCCAACACCACAGTTCAAAAGCATCAGTTCTTCAGTGCCCAGCTTTCTTCACAGTCCAACTCTCACATCCATACATGACCACTGGAAAAACCATAGCCTTGACTAGATGGACTTTTGTTGGCAAAGTAACATCTCTGCTTTTTAATATGCTGTCTTGGTTGGTCATAACTTTTCTCCCAAGGAGTAAGCGTCTTTTAATTTCATGGCTGCAATTACCATCTGCAGTGATTTTGGAGCCCCCCCAAAATAAAGTCTGCCTCTGTTTCCACTTTCTCCACAGATCACATCAGCTCAGCTCAAAACCCTACATTGGCTTCTCATCTTGCTTAGCATAGAAGCTGAGGCCTTTACAAGGTTGACAAAGTTCTACCTGACTTATAATCCTGTAGGTATAGTCTGGATGTTTATGCTCTGGTGTGCTGGAACCCCTATCATTGGTTCTGTGCCGCTTCCACTCTCTGATTCTAATAGGATGGAACTACCCCTCTCCTCTGAGGACCACCCTGAACAACTGCACTGGCTTTGCCCTCACAGAGCTCAGAGGAGGGGAGGAGAAGGGAAGAAGAAGGGGAGGAGAAAGGGATGACAGAGGATGAGATGGTTGGATGGCATCACCGACTCAATGGACATGAGTTTGAGTAAGGTCTGGGAGTTGGTGATGGACAGAGAGGCCTGGAGTGCTGCAGTCCATGGGTTTGCAAAGAGTTGGACACCACAGAGTGACTGAACTGAACTGAACTGAAGTAGCCTATGGTTGGAGCATTAAAATTGGGATCAGACCTGAGGGTAATGTGTACTCCAGAACTTGCCCTGCTGGATCAAACTTAGTCTAGAAATCATAGTCTTGTACATCCAGACTATACCTACAGGGTTATAAGTTATGTAGAACTTTGTCAACCTTGTAAAGGCCTCAGCCTCTGTGCTAAGCAAGATAAGAAGCCAATGTAGGGTTTTGAGCTGAGTGATGTGATATGTGGAGAAACAGTAGAAACAGTGGCAGACTGTATTTTATCCTTTTTTAAAAAAATTCTTTTTTATATTGTTTATTTTTAATTGTATTTAATTTTATTTACAGTATTACAGTATTATAAAATTAAATACAATTAAAAATAAACGATATAAAAAAGAATTTTTTTTTAAAAAGGATAAAATAAAGTCTGCCACTGTTTCTACTGTTTCTCCACATATCATATACAATATTTACAATTAAATACAATATTTAATTATATTTACAGAATTGTGTTGGGTTCTGCCAAACAATCAACATGAATCAGCCATAGGTATACTTATGTCCCCTCCTTTTGAACCTCCCTCCCACCGACTTCCCCATCCCACCCCCCTAGGTTGTTAGAGAGCCCAGGTTTGAGTTCCTTGTGTCATATAGCAAATTCTCATTGGCTATCTATTTTACCATTCTTTCATCAGGTTCTTCTGGGAGCATTCCCACAATAATATATGGGTATGTCTGGTCTCAGGGTCTGACCCAAGCCCAAGACAGTCCTCTTGGAAGTATTTCAGTTACCTCTTTGGGCACAGCTCCTACCACTCTCCCCCTCATTTTCTCAGTTCCAAATTCTTTACTGTTATGCTTTTCTTCCATCAGAGTAAACATGTTCCCCCCTTAGGCCCTTTGCCTGGAATTCATATCCCCCAGACATCAGTATGTCTCAGTGTTCCACGCATAATACATCTTTTCCCAAATTATTCCTTCCCATGGAGTCCCCATCATGAAATGCAATGATACTCCCCACCATCAACATACACAGTCTCCATCTCTTTGCATCTCTGTTTTCTCTGTAGCAGTTATGAACCTATAAAATATATTTCAGGGATAATACTTTGCTTATTTACAGTCTCCTATCACTGAAATCAAGAATTTTCTCTGAATCTTTAAATCTTGGAACAGTCTCTGGTCCACTAATATAGCAAGACAACTCATTCCTGGATCAGTTGACTAAATTTGCATTCAAAAACAAAATGTTAATATTTTGTGTTGGACTTACCCAGAAAATATATCATCCTCTATATTTCATTGTGAAGCATCTTTTTGTCACTCACATTTTGTATGAGATCAATCCATGATGATATATGCACATAAGATTCATTCATTTTTAATTGTGTAATGACATATTGTCAAAGTGGTTTTAAAATGTATTGGAGAAAAACATATTTCTAATCAATGTTTAAATAGATCCTAAAATTTCTGAAATTTTTAATTCACAGAACAGAAAGTCTGCATTATAAATCAATGGCCTGGCAGTAAAAATAATATATAATCCAATAAGAGAAAATATCTCAATCATTAAGCATTTCCTTTTTTTTAACTTTTAGGCTTTAACTTGTAAATAAATTCTAAAATTATTTTCTATGAATGATGTACATAGAAAATTCATTTTCTATGAATGTATATCCTATAAATTACACACAGAAAGAGTTTTACAGTTTAAACAGAACAATTAAATCACAGAACACTTACCACATAAACAGGTGGATGACAAAAAATATCAAAGTATAGTAATTCATTCTTTATTAGTAAAATCTAGGCAAAGTAATCTTATTTCAAGAAACCAGCATTCTAGATTAGTCTGTAATTCTGAAAGAGTTAATAAAATACTCTGAGATGAAGAATTGCAAATTAAATTAACAAAATCTCTACTGAAATCAATGACTCTGTAAGCAATGTTAAGAATATATTTATGAAATGTAATTCATAAATGGATTTTTCTTGAAATCTCAGAGTTAAATAAGGATACTATATTTTGAAATATTTTATAAGAAACCCATTTCAAAAGTTCCTTGTGACCATGGGTTTGACATGCACATGTATAAAATATATTGAAATACACTGCTTTTTAAATACTTGCCTAGCTTTAGAACAAAGTGCTGTGTGTGAAGGCAGTGTTAATATTAACAGCCAACTTGAATTTCCAACATGGAAATGTAATTTGTATCAATAATACTGCCAATCTATAGAAAAAAGATCTTCCTTTTTTTCACATCACACTGAAATAAAATGTTTTCTCATTGCTCATAGTTATTCTTTTCAATCAAAAGGCCAATTTTATCAGTGTATTTGAGTAGGAAAAAACTCTGCTATGCAAATTAAGAGACCTAGATTCTGAACCTTTTCTTCCCAATATTTAAAATAGGGAACTAAAATCTGAAAGTTTATTCAGATACAAGTAGAGTTCTTATATTTGAAAAAATATATTTTTTAGAATTATCTCTAATAAAACACACTATTTTAACCAGTATGTGAGTTATACAGCAAATAAAACAGTTGCACATGGTGTTCATTATACCATTTTAGTATGTAAAATCAGAGTGTGAAGAAGCATCATGTTATCTTCTAGAGAAACATCACCCTCGTTATTAAGGACATAATTTCAGGATGGCATCTAAGAATGAAGTTGTTACCCATTAAACTTGAAGTGTTTTTCAATGACAACCTACCTTTGTGCCTAACACAGATTTGTGAAACAAGGCAGACATCAATCCTATCTTGTAAATGAAGGAATTCACAAGTTATCGATATTCCCAAAGTGTGATTGCCTGAATGTGGCCACACATTAACTGCCATTACAAGGTGAGGATATGAAGTGGGGTGCTGGATCTGCCTGTACCAGCTCATGAGAATAGTTTTTCTCATCTCTTTCCAATTCTATGTTCAGTGATGGAATTTGATGGCTCTAATTCTGCTCAATATTGCCAGGAGAAATATCAATAACCTCAGATGACACCATCCTAATGGCTGAAAATGAAGAGCCTCTTGAGGAAGGTGAAAGAAGAGAGTGAAAAAGCTGGCTTAAAATTCAACAGTCAAAAAACTAAGATCATGACATCTGGACCCATCACTTCATAGCAAATAGATGGAAAACAATAGAAACAGTGACAGATTTTATTTTCTTGGGCTACAAAATCACTGGGGTTGGTGACTGCAGCCATAAAATTGAAAGACATTTGCTCCTTGGAAGAAAAGCTATGACAAACTTAGACAGCATATTAAAAGCAGAGACATCACTTTGCCAACAAAGTGATGTATAGTCAAAGCTATGGTCTTTCTAGTAGTCGTGTATGGATGTGAGAGTTTGACCATAAAGAAGACTGAGCACAGAATTGATGCTTTTGAATCATGGTACTGGAGAAGATTTTTGAGAGTCCCTTGGACAACAAGGTGATCAAACCAGTTAATCCTAAAGGGAATCAACTTTGAATATTCATTTGAAGGACTGATGCTGAAACTCCAATAGTTTGGCCACCAGATGTGAAGAGCTGACGTACTGGAAAAGACCCTGATGCTGGGAAAGATCGAGGGCAAGAGGAGAAGGGGACGACAAAGGATGAGATGGCTGGATGGCATCACCGATTCCATGGACATGACTTTGAGCAAACTCTGGGAGCATGGAAGTCTGGTGTGCTATAGTCCATTGGGTCACAGAGTCAGGCAACTGAGCAACAAGAAATTCTGCTTGAGTGAGGATATTTACACCAGAGAAATTGGTGAACACTACAAATCAGGACTTATTTTGAGAGGTAGTTTACTGGCATACCATCGGGTGTCCCCTCTCTCTGAGTCAAGGTTGGCTCTGAGACCGCTTTTACTGATATATTTTGGCATAAGTGATGCTATGCCTGTTCCCTGGACTAGTTCTTCAGAGACTGGCCTTCACTTTCAGCCTTTTTGAATACCTGGTCTTGGAAAATGCCCAGGCAGCTAATGCAGAGGCCCATGTGAACACAAGCTGAGGCTACCACTTGATAGCTTGCATTAACTTACCAGTCACCCTCAGTTGTATCCTCAGATGTAGCCCATTCATCCTAGCTAACAATACATAGAACAGAGATAAGCCACTCCCACAAGCTCAGCCCAAATTGTAGATTTTTGAGCAAGTCACATTTTTAAAAAATTTTAAGCCACTGTATTTTGTGGTAATAAAACAATTAACTGCAATAGAAAGACCCAACTTGAAAGTAGCCAAATATCATGCTACTCCCTACATTTGTTTCCCCATAATGATAGTGTAAAATGCAAGAAACATATATCATACCCTGAAGCATATAGAGGAAAACTACTCAAAACTAGTGATATAACTATTGTTTCCAATAGTATTTGACAGATTCTTTCAAAGTCACTATTGTGAAATCATTGTTGGCACTCTGAGTTGATGTTTTAAGAATATTAATGATTGGCTTCCTTTTCTGACTGTAATTTTATGTAATAATCATCATATTTGGAAGTCAAGTCATTGATCATTGCTATGCGTTTAACATTGATATCTGTTATATGCTGACCACTGGAAATACCATGAATAATAATATTGGAAGCACTGGCAGGAAACTGAATATATGAATAACTCTAAGTAAATTACAGTAGGATAAAAAGTTAACTGTAAGGCAATGTAGGATATCTTCCTTACTAGTACATCTAAAAACATAATTTCTTTAGGGATTGTTTAAAGCAAAAGAATCAGTAGACAATCATATTATGAATAACTTAGAATGTAGGAGTCCAACACTTTCAAGATTCCATGAAATTATTTAATAATTTGGTATTAGTAAAAAAAAAAAAAAGGACAAATTAGTATTAAATCTGCTTTCTAACATGACTGTTTCAAGTCTTGAGTATCTATCACCAGGAACACTGTTTTTCTGAGTGATTTTGCTAGTATCTTCCTTTTTAGACATACTATTCCAGAAATATATCTGTAAAGTAAACGAAGATGAACCTGTTTTCAGGGCAGGAATAGAAACACAGATATAGATAACAGACACGTGGACAGGGTAGGGGGGAAAAGAAGAGGTCGGGACAAATTGGGAGATTGGGATTGACATATATACACTACAGTGTGTAAAACAGATAGCTAGTGGGCAGCTGCTGTTTAGCACAGGGAGCTCAGCTTGGTGATCTGTGATGACCTAGAGAGAGGGATGGGGAGTGGGAGGGAGGCTCCAGAGGAAGGAGATATATGCATACATATGGCTGATTCACATTGTTGTACAGCAGCACTGTAAACTAACACAATACTGTAAAGCATTTCAGTTCAGTTCAGTCACTCAGTTGTGTCCGACTCTTTGAGACCCCATGAATCGCAGCATGCCAGGCCTCCCTGTCCATCAGCAACTCCCAGAGTTCACTCAAACTCACGTCCATCGAGTCAGTGATGCCATCCAGCCATCTCATCCTCTGTTGTCCCCTTTTCCTCCTGCCCCCAATCCCTCCCAGCATCAGAGTCTTTTCCAATGAGTCAACTCTTCACATGAGCAATTAGATTCCAATTTAAAAAAAAAATTAAGCTTGAAAAACATATATAGAACATTTTTCTTCTCCAAAGAGTAAATCCCTATATTCTATGCAAACATTCTCTGTTCAAATATCAAAACTTCATTCTACTTGATGAATTAGATTAACACACTCTTTCCTAGTATTTCCCACACATCCTCAAGCCTTTGAACATGTTGATCTCTTTTTGAAAACCTATTCTTTCTATCTATACATACTGAAGTTCAAGTCAAATAGTGAGACCGAGTTTAAAAAGCATGTATGAAATATTCCCATCTATACACATCCAAAAGGAATGGCTCATGCTCTTTTATTTACATTTCTCTCTTGTAGCACACTCGTGTATTTGTATTTTTTATTTGTATAAAAACATATCTGTAATATAATAACCCTACAGTGTCCAATTTTACTTTCTTTCATCATTAGTACTCTCAAAGTTTTACTCTTGTATACACCTACACAGACAGATGGAAAGAATCACTTTCCATCCCTTTTAAAATCCTTGCCAACTGTTTTGAGGAGAGGCCTTTCCCTTATAAGATTAGACTTTGGTTCTCCTTCCCACAGTCTAAGACTTGGACTGTGCTGGTCAAGCAGGTTTGACTGTGCAGATAACATCAATGGTTAAGGGAAAAGAGAAACAAGAGACAAGAGCTTTGAACCCTGGATGACCTGCCTACCCTGGACCACCAGTGTGTGTCACACTTACAACTGAGAAACACACAAATGATTCTGCATAACCTAGACTCTATGTCCTAACTAAACCACTAACATTCTAGTCTCTAAAACTTTGTGTAGAAATTGTCTATTGGCTGCTTATTTCTCTCTCCTGTACCTCACACAGGGCCTTGCAGACATTAGGTGTTCAAAATACCTTTATTAACTTGCACTGCCCTGAAAAATAATTCTCTTTGGGAAAAAAAAAATATATGTAAATATTTTTTCATTAAATTGATTTTATTTTATAAGCACTAACATCTTAAAACCATCTATTAAAATAGATCATTACTTGTCATAGTAAAAATATTAAGATATATATTGTTAATAATAAAAGTGAGTATATTTCAGAATTAGAGTATATATGTGGAAAAGAAATGTTGTCTAAGAGGATACAAAGAGCAGAGAAGAAAGAGTTCATGTATCTGCTTTATTTATTGTAGTGCTATTTGCATAAAGGAACCTCTTAAAAATGATTCACAAAGCAAATGGTATTTCAATAGTAAATATCACAAAGACCAAAGGAAATTTAGAATATAATTCAGAATTATTCAATAAAGGTCAGTGAGAAGTAGATGGGGAAAAACAGAACATCAGATGATAGGAATTTTCAATAATGTCCTCATCAGAAAGGTCAATCAAAGTTATTTTCCTACTACTTTTGAGAAAGATAAAACTTTTCAATTAAAAATTGCTGGGTAGTATTAAAGAGAGAAGACTTCAGTGTCAGCACTTTTTCTTTTCTTTTTTTCTTGTTTTGCTGAAAGTGTTAGTCTCTCAGTTTTGTCTGACTCTTTGCAACCCTATGGACTGTAGTCCTCCAGGCTCCTCTGTCCATGGAATTATCCAGGCAAGAATACAGGAGTGGGTAGCCATCTTCTTCTAGAGGGGATCTTCCAGACCTAGGGATCAAACCTTGGTATCCTACATCGCAGGCAGATTCTTTACTGTCTGAGCCACCAGGGGAGCCCCCACCTTTTTTTTCCCCCTGAAAAACTACAGATCATTTAATCTTAATTCATCAATGCATACAAGGACCAAAAAATCCAAAAAATAACAACAATAAAAAAAGGGCTAAGATTTTGTTATAAGCCCTCTGATACAGGCAATCTCTCTCTCCTCACATGGCTTCTGTCACCTTCTAAAAAGAAAGGTAGACAGTCTACTGAAGGCTGCTGCTGTGCAGTTTTATTATTCAACATAACTCTGAGAGCTCTCAAGGTTTCTATAAAAGCTAGGGGAAAAATAGGCAATTCAAACAAAATGTTCCATATAAATTCAGGTGGACCATGGACATTGTTGACCTTTGTGAAAAACCCCTGAATCAACCCCTTTTTCATTACCATGGGATGAAAGGTTGTTTTTTTTTTTTTTTCCCTTTACTTTTGGTTCTCTTATACCATGGCTTAAATACACAGAGTTGATGACTCCAGTGTGCCGGTTTGAAGGATTCCATAGTGCGTCTGATTTCTGGTATATTTAGGTAACTAACCTAATAATATGTGATAAGAGCCACAACTGTCCAGGGGGGAAAAAAAGACCCTTGCTTAATAGAGTGCTTACAGGCTGATGTGGTCTAGAATTTAGATGGTTTGAACATTTCTGAGTGGCCTTAGAAGAGGTTGCTTATGGGTCACTTTGAACAAGTGAAATTCTCTTGCTCAGATACAGAAAAGTCAGAACACTAGGGACTATTATGAGGAAAATATCTCAGAGGTGGACAGAATTACAATAGTATATAGTAATCAAATTAAGTTCAGAAATAGAATTGATTTCCTCATTTGTGTATAATCTAACATGAAGCTTTCAATGGGGAAGGAAACAAAAGACATTTTAGTGGATATTAGCATCCTTAAGATGAGCAGACAGAGAAATCACTTCTACGGCATATATCAATAGCTGTCATATCATTTGAAAATCAGAAATCTCCACAGTAAATTTCCAGCAGGACCAGATTAGGGAAGAAGGAATTGGTAGACAGTGAAAATTAACAATGCTTTGTCAGTTCATTGGACAGAACAAGTCCATTCTAAAGGAGATCAGTCCTGGGTGTTCTTTGGAAGGAATGATGCTAAAGCTGAAACTCCAACACTTTGGCCACCTCATGCAAAGAGTTGACTCATTGGAAAAGACTCTGATGCTGGGAGGGATTGGAGGCAGGAGGAGAAGGGGACGATAGAGGACGAGATGGCTGGATGGCATCACCGACTTGATGGACATGAGTTTGGGTGAACTCCGGGAGTTGGTGATGGACAGGGAGGCCTGGCATGCTGCAGTTCATGGGGTCGCAAAGAGTCGGAGACGACTGAGCGACTGAACTGAACTGAACTGAATGATATCTTCTAAATATCACATAAATGTATGTGGGGGGAAAAAGCATGAGGTGATGGTTATAAAGAATCATAAAGTTAAAATGTGAGATATTTTGCCATTAAAACTGCTAATGCAGTCTTGTTATACATGAGAAATTGGCATTCATATGCACTGTTGAAATGAATACAAGCTTTTATAATCTTATAAAAATTGACTATTTTTTATAAAAACCTTGGAAATATTCTTGCAGTACCTTCAGTAAATTTATTCTAAGGGGATATTCACAGAACAAAGATATGATATTTACAAAAGTATTTATGAAAGTTTTAATAATGTAAACATTTTACAAAGAATAGTCTATATAAGAAAATTTGTTAATAAGGATGGCACATTTATATATGGATACACTGTGAAGAAAGCTGAGCGTTGAAGAATTGATGCTTTTGAACTGTGGTGTTGGAGAAGACTCTTGAGAGTCTCTTAGACTGCAAGGAGATCCAACCAGTCCATTCTAAAGGAGATCAGTCCTGGGTGTTCTTTGGAAGGAATGATGCTAAGGCTGAAACTCCAATACTTTGGCCACCTCATGCGAAGAGTTGACTCATTGGAAAAGACTCTGATGCTGGGAGGGATTGGGAGCAGGAGGAGAAGGGGACGACAGAGGATGAGATGGCTGGATAGCATCACTGACTTGATGGACATGAGTTTGAGTGAACTCCGGGATTTGGTGATGGACAGGGAGGCCTGGCATGCTGTGATTCATGGGGTCGCAAAGAGTTGGACACAACTGAGTGACTGAACTGAACTGATACACAAACACTGTGAATTATATTTGATTTTGAATGGTATTTACAGATGTGGGAAATATGCAGTATTAAACAGAAGAAGTACATTTCATGGAGCAGGGCTAGTGGTAATGATCTTACTCTCCAAGAAAAAACAATCAAGATTATTCCTTATTTTGAGAATGTTAACATTGGGTACTTAAGATTGATTTTTGAGCCCAGAGAGGACATTTGGTGGGTTAGGATAACAAGGTTCTATTGAAGCAAGAGATCACCTTAATGGAATGGATCAGAACCTGGGCCTTCATTTTCATGGAAAATACCTTGTTCTTGCAAAAGCAAGTCTTGGGCCAGAATTATTATTAAACAAGACACCTTAGCACTGTGGACACATATTTGCAAAAAGAGAGAGAGAGTGTGTGTGTGTATGTGTGTGTGTATTTTAGTATCTATTCAAATATTGTTTCATTGGGAACAAAGAATTATGGTGATATCAAATGTCATGGTTTAGAAAACCACTGGGAAGAGTGAAATCCTTTTGATTCCAAGAAACCAAAATTGAAACTCTAGCAGCAGTGGACATTGGTCATATCAACATCTAAGGAAAAACATCAAAGAGAAACCGCCTGTTTGCAATAGCAGTGTTGTGTGGTGGTAAAAACAACGGAAGCAGAGCATGAAGCCTGATGGCTGGACTGTCATACCTTCAAGTTTTATCAACTGGACCTAATACAACCACTGACTGACTGGACTCAGTAAGTACCAGGGTTTTGCTTATGCATTTGTTTTTTAACTTGTCAATTGAGTAGACGCCATACAAGAAGAATATTCTCTATAAAAGTCAAAATGGAAGATTAGAAATATAATACTGTGACTTTATATTTTTAGATAGGCTATAAAAAAGTCCCTGAACACTTACATGAAGTAACATATTCATAGTTGGCTTATGGCATTTTATGCTGACTCTCTGGAGAATGAAAGTAATACATAAGACCCGAAACAGGAGAACCACTTATTTCTACAATAGTTGTATCTAAATCTAGAGAGGAAAGCCTTAACCTTGAACACCTAAACTATAAATGAAATTCAAGGAAATTTTAAAATACATTATTCACTATGTTTAATTGAAAGATGATTTTAAAAATCAGCCACTTTCTTAGGACTGGAAAACAGGTGGGTATTAGTAGCACAAACTTAGAAAATACAGAATTGTTTAAGCGTAGACACAACTGATTCAGTTTTGGAGTTTGTTCAATTCAATGTATCTGTAGGATATCTAGGTGGAAAGGTGAAGAAAAACTAACTCATGATTATAAACACAAATCTCAACCTCAAGTGCTGTCCTCAAGGTCTGATCTTAAAATAATAAATTTAAGAATCAACATATACAATGTCATTGATGCCATAAGAAAAAGTGAATTCGGGAAGTGAGAAGAGCAGTGGGCCTAGGGAATTCTGTAAAACACAAATATATAGAATGTGAGAAAAGAGAAATATGCTCATAAAAAGAAAGTGAAAATGAGAATGAGGAAACATAGAAATGAATGGGATAGTGATTCAATAATGTCAAATGAAGTAATATTCATTAGATTTGGGAATTGGGAAATCCTTGGTGACCTCCATCATAATAGAGCTCTTAACTGAGTGCTGTGAACAGAAGCCAGACTGCAGTGGATTGAATAGTGAATGGGAGGTGCATAAGTGGACAAAGGGAGTCAAGGCTTTTCCTTTGAAAATCTCAGAGAAGAAATGGAAGACAGCAGCTTTGAAGTAGCTGAAAGAAAGAAAGGTCTGTGCTAGCATATCAAAGTCATTTTTATCTTCTGTCTAAAGATCCACCTTAAAGTATTTTTAATAGTCTGGATGTTAGTGAAAGTTGAAACATGGTAAGGATTAGCCTTTGTGTTTGAAAAATCAAGGTCTTTGATAAGAGTCTTTTAATCCTGTGAATCTTGTGTATGGTTATAAATCTAGTTATACTAAAAAATATATTCAATTGAATCATAAATATGGCATCTTAAAAGATTTTGGAAGATGTTCAGGAATTAACTGGTTTTCTCAATATCCTTATAATTAGTTTACTATCAAGTTTCTTAATACCCAGGAATGATATTAACAATATTTGACCCCAAGGTAGCAAATTAGCATCAACTATCAGAAATGGGCACTAACTAGGAAGACATGGGCAGTGACCAAGTCTGAGTGGACAACAGCATAAAACAACCTTTCCAGTCAACAATGTACCAAGAAGGAAATTCAGTAAGTTAGGGGGAGGAGGAGTGGTGGTATCCTCCATACAGAATTTATAACAATGATGAAATAGAATTAAAGTAGGTATACCCTGTGCCAATAATTCTAAACAGTATCTGTGATTAAATACTCTTTCCTTCCCTGATGGACTGCTTGAAATCACACATGTACCCACTGTCCAGGTATGTATCCCCTAATTCCCTAATTATCAGCTGTTAATCAATAAATGAAAGACATTTGTACGCATCCATTATGTTATTGGCATTGCTCTAGCTGCATGCACACATACACATATATACTAAAATGACATTAATCATGACATTGGCCCTTTGGGTTTTCTGATAATTAAGAGAAAAGGGGTGTAATAATTCCTAATTATTCAACACCCTGGAAACTTTATGTATTTCAACTATCCAAACTTTATTCTACATCAATGAAGTAAATATTGTAATAATGCCTATTTTATGCATGGAATAAATTAAATTAAGAAGGTTAAGTGACTTGTCCATAGACATGCAACCCCTAACTGGTAGAATTAAGACTTGACTCCAAAGTCTGTTTTATTTCTCCTTTAGTAGTTACTAAAACATTTCATGCCAAAGATTTCCTAATTGCAGAGATGGTCACCCTGCCAACTTGATGCATAAGCATTATATCAACTACCTACCCCCTTTAGAACAGATATGAAAAGAAATAGATTACATACAGTAATATCACATTAAGTAAATCATGCTTCATGGAACAAATTTCCATGAATGGATCTGATGCTTCAGGGAGCTCTGGTAGCTGGTATTTCAAACTCTGCACAGTAGCTAAAGAACTGAGGCTATGAAACAAGGGCTTCCCCTTATCAGAAAGCTCCTCTCCATCCAATGCTTAGGCTCTTTTAACAGTCACATGGCTGCTCTACATAAGAAAAAAGGACGATTTTTCGATACCTAAAACTATGAAGGAAAAGGTATGTATAGTGCTAGGAGAAATACCAAATGCATTACATTTGCCATGCAATTCATTCTAAATAACAGTGCACTTCAAAAATGACATTCAAAATTATATTCCCCAAAGCTACAGTGCCTGCAAAAGTCTTTATAAATGTACAACATCAGAGTACAACATTTTAAACCAATTATTTCATTAACTGTGTTGCTATTATATGTAGGACAGATTTTCTTTTCTAAGTGAACAGAGATGCAGATCGGTTTTTGTAATAATAGAGGCAGAGCATGAATAAGAGCTTTATGTACCAGTAGTTCTGAAAGTGTTAGCAAACTAAAAGGCAAATTAGAAGCTGAAGGTGATGTCAGATTACAGTGTGAATTAAGGAGAAGGAATCTGGATGCTTTCATCATCACCATATTACCTGTCAAGGCCAAAATGGGAGGCTAAGATTCAGTTTATTTTTACATAAATTGTAAAATATTAAATAATATTCTGACCTTTCCAGTTTTAAGGTATGGAGATTACAGAGTTTGGCTGTAAGGTATAATTTTCATGGTCTTGATATTTATAGCAAAATAGTTTTTAAAGGCACAGAGCACACAGAATGAGTTCACAAGCAATGTTTAAATTTTACTTTAAAGCCTAAGTACTTGATATAGAATATTTTCCCCTGAATATTACCATTCTATCTAAGCCATGGTAGTTTCTTCTTGCAGTATATCTATACTCAGTTTTGGCCTGTGAAGGAAAGTAGATATACATTAACTCATTGTTTGACAAATGTAGCAGCTATTGTATAAAGTAGAATCCTGATTAAGGCAATGACCAACTTTGCCCAGGAATAGAGTCAATACTATTATTAAACAATAAAAAATATTAGCAAAGTTTGGGAAACATTATTTTTATGAAATCCTGATAAATGACTTATCATATAAAGGTGAAATGAATAAAAGAATCACTAAAAAACAACCAGTCTACTGAATAACAAGAAGAAAACAAAGTTGCGAGTAGAGATTGGTTTCCTAGTTTTGGTAACAAATGTACTATTGTCCTTCACTCTCACAAAGCTCAACTGATAAAAATCCTAACTAAAGAATAATTGCTTTCCCTATGGGAATTAACAAAAACTTCTATAAATGAACATTTCCTCTATTACAGTTGAATACAATTCAATGGTATCACAAGGGAAGGCCCAGATAACACATTTCATCTATCTGCATAGAGACGAGCCATTCCCTTCTCCAAGGATCTTCCCAGGGATTGAATCTAGGTCTCCTGCATTGCAGCAGATTCTTTACTGTCTGAACCACCAAGGAAGACCCAGAGATGATGGGCAAATAATTGAACAGTATTTCTTTGCCTATTCACCTGGAAATGATAAATCATGTTTAAAACATTCTAATAAGAATTAAAAATAACATGTACAATTCACAACATAAATTGTAATATATGTTCTTCAAATGCTAACTTATTTTCCTTATTCGTATTCTTTATAACAGCTACATTTGACTCTCTTTTAGCTAGTTCCATAAACTAGGAGGTAAGCAGTATTTTTTTTAATTTTATATTTTATTTTTAATTGTAGGATAATTACAATATTGTGATGGCTTTTGCCATACATCAACAGGCATCAGCCATAGGTATACATATATCTCCTCCTTCTTGTACTTCCCTCCTACTTCCATCTCCCTTCCACCCCTCTAGGCTGTCACAGAGCACTGGCTTATTTCTCTGAATAAACTTCTCAATTTGAGAAACTGTTTTTTTCCACAAACATCCAACTTTAAACAAAGATGTTGGAAAAATATTCTTCCATTCTTTTATAATACGTCTTCTGGTTTGTTAAAATATGGTTCACAGTGCATGTTTTAGGATCTAACTTCTTGAGAAGAAATCTTTTAGAAAATATTTTTAGAACTTTTATTTTTCTTTAAGGAGTGACTTTTGTTTCCAAACTGGGTTAAACTCTGAGCAAAATCACAAAAGAAAACAGTGATAACAAGCCCAAATCATACTTTTCCCCCCAATCTCTTTTCCAATATTGTTAAGTAAGTAATAGTATTTTGAAAAAACATGTACCCAACATATATTTTGTGTCACTGTCCTTACTCTACCATTTTATAACTAAAGTCAACTGTGACACCTTGCAGATTCAAGTGAAAAAAACTGAATCTATCAAACTTTCTCATAATGGAGTTTTAATTTTTTTTGTTTCTGTTTTTCATATAAATTGTCTTTATTTTATTTTATTATTATTATTACTTTACAATATTGTATTGGTTTTGCCATACATCAACATGCATCCGCCATGGGTGTACACGTGTTCCCCATCCTGAACCCCGCCTCCCACCTCCTTCTCCATACAATCCCTCTGGGTCATCCCAGTGCACCATCCCCAAGCTTCCTGTATCCTGCATCGAACCTGGACTGGGGATTCATTTCTTATAAAATATTATACATGTTTTAATGTCATTCTCCCAAATTATACCCCCCCCCACAGAGTCAAAAAACTGTTCTATACATCTGTGTCTCTTTTGCTGTCTCATATACAGGGTTGTCGTTACCATCTTTCTAAATTCCATATATATGTGTTAGTATACTGTATTGGTGTTCTTCTTTCTGGCTTACTTCATTCTGTATAATAGGCTCCAGTTTCATCTACCTCATTAGAACTGATTCAAACGTATTCTTTTTAATGGCTGAGTAATACTCCATTGTGTATATGTACCACAGCTTTCTTATCCATTCATCTGCTGATGGACATCTAGGTTGCTTCCATGTCCTGGCTATTATAAACAGTGCTGTGATGAACATTGGGGTACACGTGTCTCTTTCAATTCTAGTTTCCTCGGTGTGTATGCCCAGCAGTGGGATTGCTGGGTCGTATGGCAGTTCTTGGAGGAGGCAATGGCACCCCACTCCAGTACTCTTGCCTGGCAAATGCCATGGATGGAGGAGCCTAGTGGGCTACAGTCCATGGGGTCGTGAAGAGTCGGACACGACTGAGCGACTTCCCTTTCACTTTTCACTTTCATGCACTGGAGAAGGAAATGGCAACCCACTCCAGTGTTCTTGCCTGGAGAATCCCAGGGGCGGGGAAGCCCAGTGGGCTGCCGTCTATGGGGTCACACAGAGTCGGACACGACTGAAGTGGCTTAGCAGCAGTAGCAGCATGGCAGTTCTATTTCCAGTTTTTTAAGGAATCTCCACACTGTTCTCCATAGTGGCTGTACTAGTTTGAATTCCCACCAACAGTGTAAGAGGGTTCCCTTTTCTCCACACCCTCTCCAGCATTTATTATTTGTAGACTTTTGGATCGCAGCCATTCTGACTGGCGTGAAATGGTACCTCACTGTGGTTTTGATTTGCATTTCTCTGATAGTGATGTTGAACATCTTTTCATGTGTTTGTTAGCCATCTGTATGTCTTCTTTGGAGAAATGTCTGTTTAGTTCTTTGGCCCATTTTTTGATTGGGTCATTTATTTTTCTGGAGTTGAGCTGTAGGAGTTGCTTGTATATTTTTGAGATTAGTTGTTTGTCAGTTGCTTCATTTGCTATTATTTTCTCCCATTCTGAAGGCTGTCTTTTCACCTTGCTGATAGTTTCTTTCGTTGTGCAGAAGCTTTTAATTTTAATTAGATCCAATTTGTTTATTTTTGCTTTTATTTCCAATATTCTGGCAGGTGGGTCATAGACGATCCTGCTGTGATGTATGTCGGAGGGTGTTTTGCCTATGTTCTCCTCTAGGAGTTTTATAGTTTCTGGTCTTATGTTGAGATCTTTAATCCATTTTGAGTTTATTTTTGTGTATGGTGTTAGAAAGTGTTTTAGTTTCATTCTTTTACAAGTGGTTGAGCAGTTTTCCCAGCATCACTTGTTAAAGAGATTGTCTTTTCTCCATTGTATATCCTTGCCTCCTTTGTCAAAGATAAGGTGTCCATAGGTGCATGGGTTTATCTCTGGGCTTTCTATTTTGTTCCATTGACCTATATTTCTGTCTTTGTGCCAGGACCATACTCAAGATTTTATATACTCTCAAATACATATTTGTTTTTAATTTTAAAAACTTACCTTAACTGAAAATAACTTGAAATGAGTTTTCCTTCAAATAGTTTATCTTGTAATAGTACAGGTAATAGGAATGATGTGTGAATTGAGGAAAAAATAAAAAACCCTATGATATAACAGTGCAAATCAATCTCATTAGGAAAATGTACAAAGAATGAATATTACAGACTGTATTCTTTATAAACACCTAAATGTATAACCCTTATTCTGTTTGGATTAATATATCTGTTTACACTTAGAGTAGTTAATTAAAGGGCCTACCACAAACACCTTTCCATTTTCTAATGATTGAAATTATTTGTAGTGAACACTCGGGAAAAAGTCTATTTGAACGTCTCCTAAGTCTAGCAGCTCCAACTTCTGTGGCAGAGAGGCTGTGTCTTATGAGCCACAGCATCAATTTTTATACATCCTTAAGCCATTTCTTAGGATTAGCCCAAGAACTATTCTCAGATGACCCTTCTGAACTTCCAGATCATGACATTAAGAAACAGTGACAGCCTGAGGGTTGCATCTGCAGTTTCCTTCCTCCAGATAATGTAGACTATGAAGTCTGCTGCAGGGAATGGATGCCTAACTTCCATTTTCTGACTGCCTAAAATTATTTTTTTTTCCTGAGAAATGATTCTAGTAAGTCATCCACAGTCAAACCTATTTAAGAAGACCCCACAGCAGGTAAAATATATAAAAAAGATTATTCTCCTCAAAATATAAATATGCTGTCTTAAAAGTAGTATTTTTAGATAGGAAGCTATAAAGAAACAGAAGCAGGAAGAGAAAAAAAAAAACATATTGGGCCTCAGTGCCAAAGGTAAATATATCTTTTATGAAAATCCACCTAAATATAAGAGCTGTTTCACTTCATTATTTCCTCTGCTTTCTGACAACTGAATCTCTGTTTATCAGTATCCCCCAGTCATCGCTGCCACAAATATATTTTTTTTTAAAAAGAAGAGTAAAATAATATTTAAAAAAATGGAGTTTCTGTACTAATTTTAGAACATGTGAGTCAATCGGTATTATTTGCATGTAGTTGCATTCGGCAGACAGTATCTTACTTGCTTTCTGGAAATATGTACAATTTTCACCTGAAATAGAAGCACACAGACTTCTTGTCAGAATTAGGACAAGATAGTTTACATTTCCTAACCAGGTTAAAATAAATTCATATATATTTGCAAACACTGCTTCAGACTTATTATAATAGTATTACATTGTCAGTGAGGCTGATAAATAGCATAGCAATTGCTATACTACTCATAATAGTTTATACTTATGTTCAGGAATAAAAATTATAATAGAGAAAAATGTTTTATTTACCAGCATATATGTCCATTTGAATTGCAATTTCACAATAAAAACACTACTTAAAATTATTTTTAGCCCAGTATTTGGTAATAGGTAGATTTTAAATACCAGGGGCTTCCCTGGTAGCTCAGCTGGTAAAGAATCCACCTGCAATGCAGGAGACCTGGGTTCAATTCCTGGGTCAGGAAGATCCCCTGGAGAAGGGATAAGCTACCCACTCCAGTATTCTTGGGTTTCGCTGGTGACTTAGATGGTAAAGAATCTGCGTGCAATGAGGGAGACCTGTGTTTCGTCACTGGGTTGGGAAGATCCTCTGGAGGAGGGCATGGCAACCCACTCAAGTATCCTTGCCTGGAGATCCCCCATGGACAGAGGAGCCTGGAGGGCTACAGTCTGTGGGGTCAGAAAGAATTGAACAAGCTGAGCAACTAAGCACACACAGGTTTTATATATAGAAGCTTGGATTAAGTCTTTAAGAATTTCTGATTTAGGTATTTCAACTGTAGAGCACAGATTCATTCATTTCTGTTGAACAAGCATTTCTTGAAAGCTCAGGCCTGGTGCTCCATATTAAGAATACAAAATTGGAAGTAGAAATTCTGGACTTTAAGAAATGAACTTTAAGAAATGAACTATCTAACAGAAAATAAAGCAAATAAAAGAGATCATTATAATACTATATAATAAGTCCTATAATAAATGTATGCAAAGTATATGCTCAGAAACCACAAAAGTAGGCATTGAGTCATGAAGAGGCTGCAAAGAGAATTCTACCAGTGTTAAGTCACAGAGATGTTTGATAAAGTAGACATATTTTATCACTTTTAAAAGGTCATATATAATATTGTATAATATAAATATGGTAGATTATAGGAAAATGTGTTAAGGCAGGGAGTATATTTTGTTGTTGGAATGAGGCAAATTCACTCCTATACTACATTAAGAGTTAATATATTTTTCTCTACATAGCATAGAATAGCTGCTGACTGCTGTGGAATCTCACATGAACAGGCAGATATTCTGTGTAAACCTGAAAATTTATGGTCACCAATATCAGCTTGGCCTTCAGTAACCCTTTAATATCTATCTTCATCTGTCCAGGCTGCTCTACCAAATACACCATAAACTGGATGGCATATAAATTATAAGCAATTATTTCTCAAAGTGCTAGAAGTTAGGAAGCTCAGGATTATGGTACCCGCATGTTCAGAGTCTGGTGAGGGCCCGCTTGCACATTGACGGCCGTCTTTTCACTTTAATCTCACATGGCAGAAGAGAGAAGGTTTCTCTCTGGGGTCTCTTTCATAAGAACGCCTATTCCATTCATGACAATTCTGCCTTCATGACCTAGTCACGTCCCAAGGATCCCACCTCCTAAGACGACCACACTGTGCAATAGGTTTCAACACATGAATGGGGAGGACGGGAGGTTGGGGGAGAGGCACGGTGAGGTATGCAGGGCATAAACACTCAGTCCATTATAGTATATTATCACAGTTTTCTCATTAGCTTTCTTGAATAAAATCTACAACAACATTTTCAAATTTCATCCATTCTTAGTGCTTGACATTTTATCATATTTCACTAAAATAAATGAAATACATAAAGCAAAGAAACTTCCAATTACCTTTGCAGCACCTGCTAGCTTTAATTTACACACACTTCCGTCAAAATTGTGTCCCTCTTCCTAACCAGGGATTCTTTCATTTTTGCCTGAGTCCCAGTCTCTTTTCTTATTCCCTTTACTTCCAGTTTCTCTGGTCTATTGATTGTTACCATTTTTGTATGTCATTATCTGTTCTTATGAATTTTATTCTTATATTCATTTATATTTATTTTAATCTTATATTCATTTATATTTATAGTCATTCTTATATTAATTTATATTTAATTTAGTGACTTCTATTGAAACTTTAAAATCCTCCCAGAATTGAGATTTTACTATCTAACAACTGTTTGCTTTCCTCCCCCTCATGGCTATATGCAATATGTCCTGACTATAATCCTTATTTCTACCTCCTCGTCTTTCAGTAACTGCCAATTCACTCAGTCCAGAATCTACCCTCCTCTCCCTACTGACAGAGAACTCTGAGTTAGTTTAGTAAGAATTGTGATTCAATGAAAACATTTGTTCTTCACAATATCTGGTAAGTATCCAAGATTGTCATGAACTCAGCTGAATAAATATTTGTTAGTCTTTTCTAATAAAGGAAGTTTTATATTAAAAAATATTTCTATAGAAAGTAATGGCATACCATTCTTCTCTGGTGGCTCAGACGGTAAAGAGTCTGCCTGCAATACAAGAGACCCAGGGTTCAATCCCTGGGTCGGGAACATCCCCTGAAGAAGGAAATGGCAACCCACTCCAGTATTCTTGCCTGGAAAGAACAAAGGAAGGTCCCAAGGACCTCACTCATAGATTGGAGCCCATCTCAGTTTTGAAGCCAGAAGGAAAGGACAGATTAATAAAGTGACCTCAGGCTTTGTAGGGAGGGTGGGGGCAGTGAGGCTGTAGAACTGAAAGAGGGTTAAAGGGTGGGGGCTAAGTGAATAGGTTCTGTTGTGGAGAAACCTCTGCATTCCATCATCACTTTCTATCTTGAGGCTGAAGTCTGAGGGGTTTTTTCCTCCAATGCGGTGTTGTCAGATCAAGTTATGTATAACTTAAATCTTAGTATTGGGTCTAGCCAAAAAGTTTCTTCAGGTTTTTCCATAACATTTTATGGAGAAACCTGAACAAATTTTTTGGTCATCCAAATACTTAATTTGTGTTACTTCCATTCCGAGATTTCCCTGGGCCTTCCACGTGGAAATATGCATTCTGGAATGTTTCTTGTGATGGTTCAACGGGATTGTTGGGGGAATGTGTTATTTCTTTGCTCTGTCTCATTGCAACAAAAATTCCTCCTTTCAGAAGGAAATGGACAGAAGTTCCTGGGTCGCACCTAATTGCAAACTCCCTTCTTCATGTATGCCTTTAAAAAATTATTTCTACACCTCTGCCACGTCTCCCCATTCTCCTTCCTTGATTTGTAATATTAACCATAACTTCAGGTTCTCAGTTTAGAGTCGAATTCCTTTGCTTTCACATTAGTCAATCACTGAGTCTAATGAATCCTATCTCAAAAATATTTCTTTAGTACAGATTTCTCTACCTCAGGGCCAGCACCTGATGTAAGCCACTAGGATTCCTTGGTCTCCTGCAGTATCTTTCCAGTAGATCTGTCCACACTCACTCTTGCTTACTTCCAAATGATTCCCCACAAAACTTCCAGAAAGCCTTTGAACACATGAATCTGCTCTCATTTTCTTGCATAAGCTATTTCAATGGCTTTCCTTGTCAAATATCCTTAATTCCACTGTGGAACAAAAGATCGTATAAGAACACCACATTCTCCCTTACACTTTGGCCTTCATTACAGTCTCTTCATTACAGATTTTGAGTTTCTTATACTTCCTAAGTTACCAGGGAATCATTTCCTCACCTTTTTTTTTTCTTTTTAATATCCTTGCCACACAAGTTTCTTTCACCTTGGATAATTTCTATATATCTTTTTATAAATGAACTTAACTATCAGATATTTGTGGATACCTTCTTTGAACCCAAATTATGTTTCCATGGTGTCTGCATGTGTATAGATGTGTTTTTGTGGGTGTGGGTGTGTGTTCTTCCTGTATCCTACTTTTTAATGGTGCTTATCTATTATATGTAGAATTAATTTTTAATGTCTAGCTTACACTGTTTTATCAAATAATTTTATATTGTTTATCTTTATATTGTTTTTATACTGTTTTTTATCAAACAATATTTTATATTGGCAAGGGAGTGTGTCTCCCTTAATTTCATTTTGTGCCATCAAGAGCCTGAATCATAGCAGGCTTCTCCCTTTTTCTCTTTTCCTTTCCTTTCTTCCAATCACTTTTCTTTCCTCCTTAACAATATCATTTGGACCTAAAGAAATACATGTTACTAAGTGAGAGTTAAGATACATGAGGAATCTGGAGTTTGAGAATAAATATCAAAAATCCAAACAGTAACAATTGACAAGTGACCAAAAGATAAAATATGTGATTAAATTGAAAGAGAAATAAAAGCAAAGAGAGAGATCTACTAATCAAAGAAAAGTATCACAATCTTTTTAGAAATTAACATTCTGAAAAATCCACGTGGGTTAAAACTTTTTCATTTATTGCTGCCAACTAAAAATTATCCCTCTCTGTCTGCCTCTATAAGGATGAAGTCACTAACAACTGCAGTTGTTGATTTTCTACAACCCCTGAAAGGAGTTCAGGGTGCAGATTTCCAGGAATGAGACACTGTGAACTCTAGAAAAAAACTGGCAGAACAGGCCTTAAGGTAGTTAGATATTTTCAGAAGATTTTATGAGCTCAATTTCTTGCATTTTCTCATATTAAAATCATTACCATTAGTATTATTAAATTATTAACAAATCATACTATTAACAAACCATTAACATGAGCATTAAAAATCAACATAGACGTCTGTTCCTCATGACTAGCAGCAAACTTTTACCAAAATATGCGCTGAATTACATGTATTCCCCCTTCATCAAAATCACATATATGCAAAATCACACATATATACTCCCCCAACCCTTAGGAGGAGTTCCTCAGAGGTATCTATTAGGCTGTCTCGCAGGCTATAGTACTCATTTGGCCCCCAATATAAAAAAAATAAAACTTAACTCAGAACTCTCATGTTGTGCTTTGTTTTTAAGTCTACATTGCTGAAAAAGATACATTTTGAAGTATTACTTACTCTTCCAATACTCAAACACAATACTTGCTTTAAAGTCATCATTGCCCCTTCCCACATGTGTATGGCTTTTTAACTAATTAAAACTGTGGTAGAGGTTTGTTTTGTTTTCTGACTTTTTTGTGTGACCTTAGCATAAACATTCGGAGAAGGCAATGGCACCCCACTCCAGTACTCTTGCCTGGCAAATCCCATGGAAGGAGGAGCCTGGTGGGCTGCAGTCAGTGGGGTTGCTAAGAGTCGGACATGACTGAGCGACTTCACTTTCACTTTTCACTTTCATGCATTGGAGAAGGAAATGGCAACCCACTCCGGTGTTCTTGCCTGGAGAATCCCAGGGACGAGGGAGCCTGGTGGGCTGCCGTCCACGGGGTCGCACAGAGTTGGACACAACTGAAGCGACTTAGCAGCAGCAGCATAAACATTTTGCTACCTAATGTTAATAATAACCATTTTAGTAAGGGTATACTATTCCCCTGAATTAATGTTCTACAGTTTACTAACTGTTCCCTGATTCCTAGCTATTTTTCTTTCAAATTTTCCCTATTAAAAATGTCTACTGTAATAGCTGGCTTAATGGGTATATATTTTTCAAAGTCTTTAACATTCCCCTAGGTTCATCTTCCAAGAGAGATATTAATGAATCTTAAGGTATGAACATTATCGTGGATCTAAATATAAACTTCAAATGCTTTATGTGAATGTTTCTAAAGCCATTGTTTAAACTTGGAATAAACATAGAATATAGATGGCACAAAAGTGTGTCAAACTTGATGACACATATACAAGTAGAGAAAATAGGAATTCAAGTCAAATTGAGTACTTGGCCTAGAAACCTAGGCTCTGTAAATTAACGAACTTCCTTCCTTTATCTTCCCTCCTCCCTTCCCCCATCCCTCACTCCCTCTTTGTTTCTTTTTTCATCTGCTATTATTGTTGACAGTCTGCAAAGGCATCCTAATCTATTTGAAATTAGCTTTCCAAAAGGCAAAATTGCTGTTTGAGAAGATAACATTCAAAACTATCCCTGTGCATCAGATAGTCTATTGTGAGACAGACTGAATTATGCATTGAGTTGCCAGGGACTGAATAATACTATTTCAAAAACTTTTTTTTTTTTATTTTCCCCTCCAATACTTTTAAAAATAGGCGCTGATAAGTAGAAAGAATTTAAGATTTCCTCTCTCTTATTTCACCCTTTGTTTCCCTCTAGTCTTCTTACTACATTCTCTTTTTTCCCTCAGTTTTGTGTGTGTGTGTGTGTCTCTCAATTGTGCCCGACTCTTTGTGACCTCATGGACTATAGCCCACCAGGCTCCTATGTCCATGGAATTCTCTAGGCAAGAATACTGGAATGGGCTGTCATTTCCTTCTCCAGAGGATCTTCCCAACCCAGGGATTGAACCCAGGTCTCCTGCATTGCAGGTGTGTTCTTAACCATCTGAGCCACCAGGGAAGCCCTTTTCCTCAGTTATATTCCTCAGATACATACTTAAAACAAATATAATATTTACTAATTGTGTTGTTGATGTTTAGTTATAAGAAAGAACCTCATCAGTATAGCAAAGTGACTTTGCATTTCAGAACACATTAACTTTCAGCAGAAATTTTCCTGCCAAAGACCTTGTTTTGCTAGTGCTTTAATTTTCTTTAAGCCTAATTTTCTTTCTCTGTTTGTTATGTAATGGAGCTTCTGAAAACACTGACAATCTCTGCTCATTTTGCCTTGAGCTAGCATGGGATTTTTTTTTTGTTTTTTAAGGAAGTGCAATTGCTGAGAAAAGTTAATGGATAATTCAGCAGCAATTTTGCAATAGGAAGAGTAAAGAAAAAAGGAATGTATGAAGAGTAAAAACCTTAGGATATAAAGGGTGAATGGTTAAAACATATATTGGAAGGTCCAGACTCAAAAACACTGATGATAAAGATTTAAAAGAACATATAGTCTCAGTTTTAATGTATATATATTAAAGATCACAATTCTTTAGAATATGTCCCCAGATGTCTATAGAAACAATTACATTTTAAATGATCAGTTGGAAAACTAAACATTGTGTTTATGAGCATCAGTTAAAGGGTAAACCAAAAAATAATTTAAAATTTTGAGCATTATCCCCACTCTGTTAAACAACTTTTGAGCAATTTAGAATCTTGTTAAGAAAAAAAAGATAAATATATATATATATGTAAATTTAGTGAAATGATCAGATCCTATGCAGAATTTTATACACAGAAAAAAGCAGCATAAATATTGATCCCAGGCTTAGCAAAGACGTCATAATGCATATGCGTATATATAACATAATAAATATATTATATATACAGATATATATATCTACAGATCTTCACTGGGTTTATCTTTCCAGCCTCCGTTCACGCTACCCACACACCTACTCCCTCCACTTAAACTCCTTCACCTTAAATTGCTCCCTGCTCCTTTCTATGCCTTGTTCCCATTGTAATGTCTCTTTCTATTTATATTCTAAGAGTATAAACTTTATTTCTCAAAGATATATCTCAAATTAAAGACAATTCAGAGACAATTTGAAATATGCTGCTGCTAAGTCGCTTCAGTCGTGTCCGACTCTGTGCGACCCCAGAGACGGCAGCCTACCAGGCTTCCCTGTCCCTGGGATTCTCCAGGCATGAACACTGGAGTGGGTTGCCATTTCCTTCTCCAGTGCACGAAAGTGAAAAGTGAAAGTGAAGTCACTCAATCGTGTGAAAGTGAAGTCACTCAATCGTGTCCGACTCCTAGCAACCCCATGGACTGCAGCCTCCTCCGTCCATGGGATTTTCCAGGCAAGAGTACTGGAGTGGGGTGCCATTGCCTTCTCTGAAAAACCCTAGATAAATATTTATAAATTGAACGCTTTTAATGTTACATGCTCTTTATATTGAAGCAAAATTTGAATTAAGGTAAAAGTCATGTGGCCTTATTTATTTCCTTCATAACATTCTAAATGTTGCTCATCTGAATTATGGAACTATTTACTTCTACTATAGAAAAATATGAGATGTCTTTTACATGAAATGTAACTCTGTCCATGTTTTGGCCAGAGTACAACCAATGAGACAGAGCAATAAGAAATATATTTTAAGAGATTTGTTTCAAGGAATTTTCTTACATGCGTGGGGAACAGCAAGGAAAACCCCGAAAGCCAGAGACCACAGCAAGATGGTCCTCAGGTATAATTGAAGCTCCTTTCCACGGCCAGTTTCTTCTTCGAGAGTTCTGCTCTTAAGGCTTTTCAATACACTGAACAAGGCTCACCCAGATTAACTGGGATAATGTCACTTAAAGACAATGGACTGTGGAATTTAATCACATCTAAAAAATGTCTTTACCACAATACCTAAATTAACGTTTGATTAACTGAGGGGGCAACAGCCTAACAAGTCAAAACTTTAAACAGTCACAGTCAACCCCCTCCCCCCACCCCATCAACTCGGGCATGCATACACATCTCTTTTAAACCAATTCTTAAATAAAGACAATAACTAAGAATAACTAAGTCATACTTCCACAAAACATGATACAACTATCCTGCCTAAGTCCACAAATAGGCTAATTCTCTCTCTAGAAGAGGATACAAAGTCTTGAGGTGATGCTTTAAATTACATACTGAGCTATAAGTTAATTATTAGTGCCTCTTAGATGACAAGGGAATAAATATGGAAGAAAGTATCAAGTGTGTATAATACACATATGTGTATGTATATACAATATAACACACACACACACACACACACACACACACAGGCTCCTCTGGTGGCTCAGTGGTAGAGAATCTGCCTGCAATGTAGGAGACACAGGTTTGATTGCTGGGTCAGGAAGATTCTCTGCAGAAGGAAATGGCAATCCACTCCAGTACTCTTGCCTGGAAAATTGCATGGACAGAAGAGCCTGATGGGCTACAGTCCATGGGGTCACAAAAGAGTTGGCCATGACTTTGTGACTAAACAATATATATACATATATATACACACACCCACACACTCTTATAACAAAATGAGTAATACACATACCTGTTACAATCCTCATTTCTACAAATGGTCACATGGTTACAGATGTATTTAAAACTACTTTCTTCCCTACCAGTTCCAAATACCCTTTAAAGAAGCACTTCAGCAGGTCACAGTTATGTGTCTGTGGAATTATGCAATTTCATTCCTCAAGGGACTGGGTCATTAGCAGTCTTGTCTGAAATGAATGGACATGAGTTTGAGTAAACTCCAGGAGTTGGTGATGGACAGGGAGGCCTGGCATGCTGCTATAAAGGGAACACGATTGAGTGACTGAACTGAATTGAATGATTATACTTTTCCATTGACTTTAATTGTAGGACATGATTATACTAAGAGGCATCCTAGGGAATATTCTGTATTCCAGACACACCCTTCCTCACTCCCATTGTGTAGCGAGGACCCAATTACCCTGTGGTAATCAGTATCAGCAACTTGGACAGTGTAGCAACTGTCATCTTTGCCTAGTAATTCAGAGGCATGCAGAGCCTAATGTGAAGGACTAGGAACTAGGAAGCCTGGCATGCTGCCATACATGGGGTTGCAGAGAGTTGGACACAGCTTAGCAACTCAACAACAACAACAGAGCCTAATGTATCCAGGTGGCATTCTAAGCTTCCAGGCAGTGAAATTACTGTTGCATCTCATTGTGGATACATTCTTCCCTTTGGATCAAGGGCCTCTAAGCCAGCAAGACCTAAGATCATGGGGATGGGACATAAAAACTTTTATTAGTAGATCAGTTGGTTTAACAGTGAATGGGACTACTCCCATTTCTGATCCTTGATTCCTGGATCAATGAATCTATGGAAGAATCTGCCCCATAGAATAGATGCCTATTTAGACTATATACAGCCTCCCAGAGCAGACTGCCTAGGTCCTATAAGGTATTGCCATCTATGTGGCACTATAACTGAGCCTTAAGAAACTCTTTAACTGTTCATTTCAGGATGATGAAAACATGGTAAGATCAGTGAATTTCATGAGCATGGGTCCACTGACATTTTACTTGTTAAGTGAATTCCTCGCTCAGAAGCAGTGCTATACGGAGTATCTTGATTGAGAACGAGGCATTCTCTAGGTCCATGGTAGTAGCTTTGGCAGAGGCATGGATTTTTCTTTCCTGTACTCAATATCCAGAAAGTGATTAGTCACCCAGTCATGTCCTACTCTTTGCAGCTCCATGGACTGTTAGCCTGCCAGGCTCCTGTCCATGGGGATTCTCCAGGCAAGAATACTGGAGAGGGTTGCCATTCCCTTCTCCAGGGGATCTTCTCAACCCAGGAATCAAGCCCAGGTCTCCGTATTGCAGGCAGACTCTGAGTTACCAGGGAATCCCTATTCTGGCAGGAAGTATCTATTCTAGCAGGAGTAAAGTTCTGCTTTTTCTGTGGTGGAAGCTGTCCAACATAGCTGGCTGATCAACTTGACGATCCAGTTTTATTTTGGGGGACCCAGTTTTATTCTCTACATGTGACAGAGTGGACAATCAGCAGAAGCTGTAGTCAGGTTGGCCTTATGGGTGAATGTCTATATTGCTAAACTTACATATATCCATTCCTTGCCACCATGGTCAATCTGGTCATGAACTCACCAGGCAATGACAGAAGTGGCTAGAGGAAGAAATTGACTTGTATTCAAAGAATGGGTACTTTTATCCACTTGCTTTTCACAACTTCTTCAACTGAGGTTACCATGTCATGAGCAGTCATATAGCATAGAAATATCTTCCCACTCACCATGAATAGTGGTATATCCACATATTGTGGATAGTGGTATATCCATTCAATCAGATTTATTAGCGGTATATCCATTTAATAGTGATATATCCATTTAATAGTGGTATATCCATTCAATCAGATTTCCTTGTCACCAGCTTTATTAGTCATATTCCTACCAAACTCTGACCACCCAGCCAAATTACTAACCAGAGCCAATGAGTTGCTATAGACTGGTGTCTCTGATCATTTCTCCTGGCAGAATGAACAACCAAATACAATGCCCATCATTCTGCCATCAGGAAGGACCTCTCCTCATATTGTCCTTTGGGATGTCCCAGAATTGGGCTACAGTGCTACAACGGCCCACCTTCAGGTGGTGCCTGGATATCTTACAGAACCATCCAAAAGAGAATTGTTTTTCTTCCTCAGTCAGCTCTTCATAGAGACATGTCTATAAGATCATTAGTGGGGGCTTCAAAAGTGAAGGCAATGTAGTAGTGGGGACCAAGGGCATCTGGGCCACTTTTTCATGCAACTAACCTGTGCCTTTCGACTCTGTTCAAGCCTACTCTTGTATATACTACGTCCAGTGGGTAATGGACTACTTGTTCGGTTCAGTCTCTCAGTCATGTCCGATTCATTGCAACTCCATGGAATGCATGTTTGACATGCTCAAATGTATAGCTTCAAGGGTCAGACAATATCAATTCATGATTGCTACATCTGTGCAAAATCTCCATGTGTGCCACTATGATCTCTCTGTTCATGAGCCCACTGGGCATGGAGAAGAGTGGAAAAAGGCTGACTGGCACCCACAGAATGAGTAATCCTATACATTTGGTTAGTACAATCTGCTCCAGAAGTCACTATTTTGTGAGCATTCACAGTGGTACCTCATGTTGCCTGGGTAACTTGGTGAGTCATGGATACACATCCAGTGTGTTTAAAAAAAAAAACCCATTAGTAAACCAAAAGCTGTTTCTCAAATTGAGAGTAGTTATGTGTAGAGGATATCAGGGTTTTTTTTCCAAACACCTAATGCACATGCTGTGTTTAACCTAAAGAAGCCTGCCAAAGGCATCAAACTTCCAGCATTATTGAATTTTTTGGATCATATGGTCCAAGAGTTATAGCAGTTTGCATGGCAGGCCACACCTGTTGCAAAGTCTCTTATTCTTGTGCCTCACTCAAAATAGTTTTTTAGTCATTTGGTAATGAGTCACAGTAGCATAAAAAATTAGAAATATATTATCTCCATATTTCATGGAGGACCATTATCTGTTGTCCTTCTTTTGTTGTAGGAGAGCCAGATCTGCTACTTATTATTCACCTTGGGAGGGATATTTTAATATGTCCCACACCAACTACTGTTGTTCATTTACTCAGTCATGTCCAACTTTTTGAGACCCCATGGACTGCAGCATGCCAATGGACCCCTAGAAATATAATTAAGATAACAGGTCCCTGGGTTTTTTTGATATATTTGCCACAGACACATAGATGTCTAATATATCAGGTATAATTGCTACTTCCTGCTCCCCAGGTCCAATTGGCATAATACCTGTGTAATGAACCAGTATGATATCTCATGGAAGAAAAAGACAATCAAGGTACCCATGGAGTAAATTATAATTCAGGGCTGGGAGTTGATATATCTCTTAGGTAGAACAGTAAGGATAATAGTATTGCTGGCCTTGCCAGCTGAAGGCAGTATTTAATGACAAATATTCAGCAAAGGACATCTGCCAGATCAATGGCTATGAAGCAGTTTTAGGGGATATGCTGGTTTGTTCCAGCAATAAAACCACATGGAGAAAAACAGCTACAGTTGGAATCTACCACTTGATTAAACTTATGACCATCTATATTTGTTCTCCAAGATCTACTTCCTGCACAGGCCAAACAGGTGAGCTGAAATGCCATGGTGGAAATCACCCCGTGCATCCTTTAAGTCCTTGATGATGCCAATCCTTAAAATTCCTCCAGGGATGCATATGGCTTTGGTTTACTTTTGTCTTAGGTAAAGGCCAATCTAGAGGTTTCCACCTGGTCTTTCCCACCATTAAGAGACCTCACTCCATAATTTGGGGAACCAATATGGAATTTCTGCCAGTTGCTTAGTAGGTCTATTACAATTAAGCCTTCTGGAACTGGGGAAATCACAAAATATGTTTATTAGAAAAACTAAACTATAAGATTTATCTGAGAAAAAATTACACTGATCATCTCACCTCCATACGCTCCTACTCTAAATGATGGACACAATGATGATTTGTGTCTCCAGGAATTAATTTCAGTTCGAAGACAGTGTCCAGTAATCACTCAAAGTCAAATTTCTCTGTCCCTGTAACATGACCATAAGTCCTTTGGGAACAACTGAGAGAAAGGTGAACAGCACTGTCTTGGGCAGTATAGCAGGATACTTCAAGTGGAGTGCTGTGTCTAAAAACTGGCTCAAGTCTGGAAGTTGATTGAGAGACATGACACAGTGTCTCAGTGTTTAAGTGGGACTTCTATGCACTTAACCTAAACTCTTCTCCTTTAGTTCAGTCGCTCAGTCGTGTCCGACTCTTTGAGACCCCATGAATCACAGCACGCCAGGCCTCCCTGTCCATCACCAACTCCCGGAGTTCACTCAGACTCATGTCCACGGAGTCAGTGATGCTATCCAGCCATCTCATCCTCTGTCATCCCCTTCTCCTCCTGCCCCCAATCCCTCCAAGCATCAGGGTCTTTTCCAATGAGTCAACTCTTCACATGAGGTGGCCAAATAACTGGAGTCTAAGCTTTAGCATCATTCCTTCCAATGAACACCCAGGACTGATCTCTTTCAGAATGGACTGGTTGGATCTCCTTGCAGTCCAAGGGACTCTCAAGAGTCTTCTCCAACACCACAGTTCAAAAGCATCAATTCTTCGGCACTCAGCTTTCTTCACAGTCCAACTCTCACATCCATACATGACCACTGGAAAAACCATAGCCCTGACTGGATGGACGATTGTTGGCAAAGTAATGTCTCTGCTTTGAATATGCTATCTAGGTTGGTCACAACTTTCCTTCCAAGGAGTAAGCGTCTTTTAATTTCATGGCTGCAATCACCATCTGCAGTGATTTTGGAGCCCCCCAAAATAAAGTCTGACACTGTTTCCACTGTTACCCCATCTATTTCCCATGAAGTGATGGGACCAGATGCCATGATCTTCATTTTCTGAATGTTGAGCTTTAAGCCAACTTTTTCACTCTCCTCTTTCACTTTCATCAAGAGGCTCCTTAGTTCCTAGGCTCCTTAGTTCCTCTTCCCTTTAAGCCATAAGAGTGGTGTCATCTGCATAACTGAGGTTATTGATATTTCTCCCGGCAATCTTGATTCCAGTTAGTGCTTCTTCCAGCCCAGCATTTCTCATGATGTATTCTGCATAGAAGTTAAATAAGCAGGGTGACAATATATAGCCTTGATCTACTTCTTTTCCTATTTGGAACCAGTCTGTTGTTCCATGCCCAGTTCTAACGGTTGCTTCCTGACCTGAATATAGGTTTCTCAAGAGCCAAGTCAGGTGGTCTGGTATTCCCATCTCTTTCAGAATTTTCTACAGTTTATAGTGATCCACACAGTCAAAGGCTTTGGCATAGTCAATAAAGCAGAAATAGATGTTTTTATGGAACTCCCTTGATTTTTCCATGATCTACTGGATGTTGGCAATTTGATCTCTGGTTCCTCTGACTTTTCTAAAACCAGCTTGAATGTAAAGTTCAAGGTTCACGTATTGCTGAAGCCTGGGTTGGAGAATTTTGAGCATTACTTTACTAGCATGTGATATGAGTGCAATTGTGCAGTAGTTTGAGCATTCTTTGGCATTGCCTTTCTTTGGGATTGGAAGGAGAACTGACCTTTTCCAGTCCTGTGGCCACTGCTGTGTTTTCCAAATTTGCTGGCATACTGAGTGCAGCACTTTCACAGCATCATCTTTCAGGATTTGAAATAGCTCAACTGGGATTCCATCACTTCCACTAGCTTTGTTCATAGTAATGCTTTCTAAGGCCCACTTGACTTCACATTCCAGGATGTCTGGTTTTAGGTGAGTGATCACACCATCATGATTATCTTGGTCATGAAGATCTTTTTTATATAGTTCTTCTGTGTATTCTTTCCACCTCTTCTTAATATCTTCTTCTTCTGTTAGGTCCATATCATTTCTGTCCTTTGTCGAGTCCATCTTTGCATGAAATGTTCCCTGGTAACTCTAATTTTCTTGAAGAGATCTCTAGTCTTTTCCATTCTGTTGTTTTTCTCTATTTCTTTGTATTGATGGCTGAGGAAGGCTTTCTTATCTCTCCTTGCTATTCTTTGGAACTCTGCATTCAGATGCTTATATCTTTCCTTTTCTCCTTTGCTTTTCATTTCTCTTCTTTTCACAACTATTTTTAAGGCCTCCCCAGACAGCCATTTTACTTTTTTGCATTTCTTTTCCATGATGATTATCTTGATCCCTGTCTCCTGTATAACATCAGGAACCTCCGTCCATAGTTCATCAGGCACTCTACCTATCAGATCTAGTCCCTTAAATCTATTTATCACTTCCACTGTATAATCATAAGGGATTTGATTTAGGTCATACCTGAATGGTATAGTGGTTTTCCCTACTTTCTTCAATTTAAGTCTGAATTTGGCAATAAGGTGTTCATGGTCTGAGCCACAGTCAACTCCTGGTCTTGTTTTTGCTGCCTGTATAGAGCTTCTCCATCTTTGGCTGCAAAGAATATAATCAATCTGATTTCAGTGTTGACCATCTGGTGATGTCCATGTGTAGAGACTTCTCTTGTGTTGTTGGAAGAGGGTGTTTGCTATGACCAGTGTGTTCTCTTGGCAAAACTCTATTAGCCTTTGCCCTGCTTCATTCCATATTCCAAGGCCAAATTTGCCTGTTACTCCAGGTGTTTCTTGACTTCCTACTTTTGCATTCCAGTCCTGTATAATGAAAAGGATATCTTTTTGGGGTGTTAGTTCTAAAAGGTCTTGTAGTTCTTCATAGAAAAGTTCAACTTCAGCTTCTTCTGCATTACTGGTTGGGGCATAGGCTTGGATTAATGTGATATTAAATGGTTTGCTTTGGAAATGAACAGAGATCATTCTGTCATTTTTGAGATTGCATCCAAGTACTGCATTTCAGACTCTTTTGTTGACCATGATGGCTACTCCATTTCTTCTAAAGGATTCCTGCCCTCAGTAGTAGATATAATGGTCATCTGAATTAAACTCACCCATTCCAGTCCATTTTAATTCGCTGATTCCTAGAATGTCAACGTTCACTCTTGCCATCTCCTGTTTGACCACTTCCAATTTGCCCTGATTCATGGACCTGACATTCCAGGTTCCTATGCAATATTGCTCTTTACAGCATCAGACCTTGCTTCTATCACCAGTCACATCCACAACTGGGTATTGTTTTTGCTTTGGCTCCATCCCTTTATTCCTTCTGGAGTTATTTCTCCACTGCTCTCCAGTAGCATATTGGGCACCTACCGACCTGCGGAGTTCCTCTTTCAGTATCCTATCATTTTGCCTTTTCATACTGTTCATGGGGTTCTCAAGGCAAGAATACTGAAGTGGTTTGCCATTCCCTTCTCCAGTGGACCATATTCTGGACTTCTATGCACTTGACCTAGAACTCTTCTCTTTACACAGATCAAATAAGAATTTAGTGGCCTTCTCTTTTATTTCTTGTTAAAGGTTACCATATTCGACTAAAATCATCATACCTCTCTGTAAGTCAGATTATTCTACCTGCTTTGACTCTACTGTCTATTAACTTAAACACATCTACCTTACCCTTTCTGCTTAGATACCATCGTATATCCTGTGCCATTCTGCAATCACAGTATCCCCATTGCATTTAGGAAACCCAGTTAGATGGCAGCAGTTCTCACTGTAAGTCATGATAAGCTGAGAACAGCAACCATGGGCTTTTCAACAATTTTGAATCTTTCCTTGCAATGTTTTACTCAGTTTTAGTGGAAAATTTCTCCTCTGGACCATTCAGGGTACAGGAGCAGTTCTAACATGATAAATTCACTCTAACATCCCAAGATCCCTAAGCCTTCAGCCACTTCCTTTTGTAGTTTTGACTGATAGGGCAGTTCTGGTGTATGATACTGTAGGATTTCAGCCCCCAAATTAGCCAAAAATAAACAAATGGGACCTAATTAAACTTAAACGCTTTTGCACAGCAAAGAAAACCATAAACAACACAAAAAGGTGGCTCAGAGGGTAAAGCGTCTGCCTACAATGCAGGAGACCTGGGTTTGATCCCTGGGTCAGGAAGATCCCCTGGAGAAGGAAATGGCAACCCAATCCAGTACTCTTGCCTGGAAAATCCTATGGATGGAGAAGCCTGCTAGGCTACAGTCCATGGGACTGCAAAGAGTCAGACACAACTGAACAACTTCACTTCTTCACTTCTTCAGAATAGGAGATTTTGCAAATGAAGCAACTGACAAAGGATTAATCTCCAAATACACAAGCAGCTTATGCCAAAACAAACAAACAACCCAATCAAAAAAAAAAAAAAAAAAAAAAGGGTGGAAGACCTAAATAGACATTTCTTCAAAGAAGATATACAGATGGCCAAGAGGCAGATGCTGATATCACTAATCATTTGAGAAATGCAAATCAAAACTACAACGAGGTATCACCTCACACTTGTCAGAATGGCCATGATCAAAAAATTAACAAACAATAAATGCTGGAGAGGGTGTGGAGAAAAAGGAATTCTCTTGCACTGTTGGTGAGAAAATGAACTGATACAGCCACTATGGATTTCAGTATGGAGATTCTTTATAAAACCAAAAATAGAACTGCCATATGACCTAGCAATCCCACTACTGGACCTATACCCTGAGAAAATCATAATTTCAAGAAGATACATGTGCCCCAATGTTCACTGCAGCACTATTTACAATAGCCAGGACACAGAAGCAATCTAGATGTTCAGTGACAGATGAATGGATAAAGATGTGGTACATATAGACAATGGAATATTACTCAGTCATAAAAGAAACTGAATTATGTCATGTGTAGTGATGTGGATGAACCTAGAGTCTTTCATAGGGAGGGAAGTCAGAAAGAGAAAAACAAATATTGTATATTAATGCATATATATGGAATCTAGAAAAAAAATTGTACAGGAAACTATTTGTAGGGAAGGGATAGAGAAGCATACATAGAGAACAGATATGTGGACACAGTGTAGGAAGGAGAGGATGGGACAAATTGGGAGAGTAACATTACATATATACACACTTCCATGGGTAAAATAGACAGCTATGTATACCTATGGTTGATTCATGTTGATGTTTGACAGAAAACAAGAAAATTTTGTAAAGCAATTATCCTTGAATTAAAAAAATAAATGCATTTAAAAGATAGCAAGTGGGAAGCTGCTGTGTAGTGCAAGGAGCCCAACTTGGTACACTGTGATGGCCTGGGGAGGGTGGGAAGGAGGTCTAAGAGGGAAAGGACACCTGTATACATACAAATGTAGAACATCGACTTTGTTGTACAACAGAAACTAGCACAACAATGTAAAGCAATTATAATCCAATAAAAAAATAAATTAAAAAAAAAAAAAAAAAACTAGCTAAGAGGTGGAGCCCTTTCTAATCCATCAGGCTGAAATACTGAATCCAGAACATCAGCATAGTGAGCCCTATCAAAAAATTTAACCTGATCCAACTTTAAGTTCCTTCCACTATTATCTTAAATTCTTAGGATCCATTCCCACATATATTTTCCATATTTCTGTCAATATGTGCTTAGTTGCTCAGTAGTGTCTGACTCTTTGTGATCCCATGGACTGTAGCCCACCACACATCTCTGTCCATAGAGATTCTCCAGGCAAGAATACTAGAGTGGGTTGCCATTTCCTTCTCCATTCTGTCAATATACATTTGAAAAAGATACAATTTTTTGTGTGTTGTGCACAGCTTTAAGGGTTATAGTTTGTACCTCCCTCTTTGGGGCTCACTAAAACTTGAGTCTGGTTATAGGTCCAGAAGCAAATAGAGCTTGTGAGTGTAGGTCTCAAGGAGACTCCTTAGTGGTTTGCAAGTCAACTACCTCAGGTCCACCTAGCTTAGCTAGCATAATCTCTCTTAAAGTCGGCTGATTACAAACTTTAATCACATTTACAAAATATTAATAGCTTCACAGAAGACCTGAATCAGTGTTGAAATGAATAGCTGGGAATGATAGTCTAGCCAAGTTGACATGCGTAACTCTGGTATCTCAGTCCCCTTCCTCTCCATGTATTCACCAGAGGCAGGCACCTCCCCCAGTTTCAGCCATTCACAGTCCTTCCCCAAGAACTCCGTAAACATAACCATGAAACTCTTTCTTTCCAATCACTGAAGATATGATGTACAGTATGTGTGCTGCAATTACCTGTTTTGAGACCAGCAAAGCCTAAAATTACAAAACAATCACAAGAATGAGAGGAGAAAATAAAGAAGGAACAGATATGAATCAGAGAGCACTGACTCTGCTGGAGCAGTTTCTGGTTGTTCCTAAGGATCAAGCACATTCATATCCTTGGATTCCTTGCAGATCCTGCGATCCTGGCAATACATTTCTCTTTTGCTTAACATTAAACTGTGTTTCTGTCACTTGCAGTAAAGAATATTCTAATTTCATGAGGTTTCCAAACAAACTATTTTGGGGAAAAAAGTATTATGGAAAAGTGTAATGTAATGAATAAATAAAAAGCAAAGCAAAACATTTTAACCAAAAGAAGAAGAAAAAAATAGACAATGAAGTGTGATTCAAAGTCTACCCTCTGAATTCAGATATAACTGCTTTAAACCACATCAGCAGTGTATGTGTACTTCCATTTATTAATTGGGTATCTCTGATGCATCAAGCACCATCCTTGACATGTTAGGAGTACTCAATCATACTCACATGGAGCTTAAAGGCTGACAAATATTTCATATTTATGATTCTCAGAATCCTACATGGAGACTAAGACTGATGTGAAGTGCCTTACATAATTACAGTCAGTAATTATGCCATCTTCATAGACATAGTAAGAACATGAACTAAGATATTGCAAACCAAGTCCTTAGCAACATTACCTATCCATAAGTGAGTATTTATTAAATGTTAACATGTAAATGACCTCATTTCTAATATCAAGGAATTAGTTGAAGTTATCTCTAAAGTCATTTTCAGCTTGGACAATCATGATTATGTTGGGGACTAGGTGCTGCCAACACTTTCATTCTCTTTTTCCTTCTTAATCAAAGATTTCTCATTTTATTCAGTGTGGCAATATGTCCATTAAAAAGATGACGTTTTTCAAGATCCCTTTGCAGGTTGGTATGGTATAACTGTAAACTTAATTTTGGTCAAAGAGTCTATGCAAAGTGTTGAGTGGTTCTGTTGAGAAAGTTCCTTAATAAAATGTGGAACAGGAATTCTGTACCTTTTTTTGCCTTTCCTCCCTTCCTCTCCTTTCCTTTCTGGAAATTCTATGTTACAGATGAAGCTGCGGCAGTCATTTTGTACACTTTCAGGTGGAAATGACTCATTATGGATGATGGAGCAAAAAGACAGAAGGAACCTTGGACTGAATTGACTGCACATAGCTACCAAGTCAACTATCAACTGCTTACCTTTGCAGTTCTTTCATGTGAAAGAATAAACCATATAGTGTCTAATCTTTGTACTGCGGTGTCTATTATAGGGCAAAATGTAATTTATAAGTGACAAAGTAACTTTTAGGGAATAACAAGTGAAAGTTAGCATAAATAAAGATGTCAAAAGTCAGAAGGGAATAAGGACCAACTTGAGTTAAGGAAATGGCAACCCACTCCAGTACTATTGCCTGGAAAATCCCATGAATGGAGAAGCCAGGTAGGCTACAGTCCATGAGGTCACAAAGAGTTGGACACGAGTGAATGACTCCAATTTCACTTTCAATTACAAATGGGCTTCCCTAGAGGCTCAGGCAGTAAAGAATCCACCTGCAATGCAGGAGATCCAGGTTTAATCCCTGGGTTGGGAAAGATCTTCTGGAGTAGGGATTGGAAACCCACTCTAGTAGTCTTGCCTGAAGAATTCCATGGACAGAGGAGTCTGGCAGGCAGGCTACAGTGCATGGAGTCACAAAGAGTCAGACAGGACTGAGGGACTAACTTTTCAGATACAAATAGTTATCGGCATGTCCATTCTCCTCAGTGATTTCCTCTATGAAAGTCTAGCTCCAACTTGAAAAAGGAATTTGAGTTAACAGGGAACAAACACTAAGATATTATCATATACACTTTAAGGGACAAATATAAAATGCTTACTAAAAAACTGTTAGAAGTCAAGACTAAAGAACACACGTCAGTCAAGAGATAAAGAGCTACTCGCATCTAAAGGTTAAAGCATTTAAACCCTAAGATCCGGAAATACCCTGCCGGTACTGGTAAACTTCCTTGGCATTTATCTTGTCATTTAAAATCTTCACAGCATGTAATGTATTGGCTTTATTCTTCTTGCTCTATAGGAGATTAGAAGATGGTAAAAAGACTAGAGAGAAAGAAGGGAAAAGAGAGGCAGCAGGGAAATAAGACCTCTCTGATGGTGGCATACAACATGAAGACTGATGGGGCACAAGTGTAGACATTTTTTTAAAGGGCTAAGTATTGACTTCCCAGGTGGCTCAGTGGTTAAAGAAACTGCCTGCAATGCAGGAGCCACAGGACACCAGGGGTTCAATCCCTGGGTCATGAAGATCCCCTGGAGGAGGGCATGGCAATCTATGCCAATATTCTTGCCTGGAGAATCTCATGGAGAGAGGAACACGCTGGGCTACAGTCCATAGGATTGCAGACAGTTGGACACAACTGAGCATGCACACGGATGTATTTATATACATATATATGTCAATATTCTATGTTTTTAAAAATAGAGACAGAACCAGCTTCACTTTAAGCATATAATGTGTATCCTTTCCTTTGAGAACTATTTCTAATGTTGAAATGGGAGAATGAGTCCCCCCACCCCTCCTGTTACTTCATCTCTTCTTCTCCTCCTTTCTCCTCCCTTCTTTCTTTCCCCACCAACCCACCCCATGCTTCCTCTGGTGGGTTAACATACATTTGAAAATTCTGCAGTTTCCTGGCATTGAACGCCCTTTTACAAAAATTGACATCTGGAAAAGAAACGAACCCATAAAATGCTATCAGCGTAACTTACCTAAGTACAACTTGAAAGCCAGATAAACCCTTCTCTGATTTTGAAAGTCAAGATTAAAAAATTAATTAAAATTAAGGAATATAAGGCTAACTGTATACATGAAAGGACAGGATCACGTATTACAAAAACCTAACTGGGCTTTTAAAGGAGCGATTGCCTTTTGACATTCTTTTCCACCTGCTCTGCGTTTTCTGTTTGTTTCAACTTTGGCACTGCTACTGTGCTTCTGAGACGACTTTCCCCCTCCTTTATAAATTGGTTCATCAGCCCATCTCCTCCATGAATTTTCCCCTGAGGACCCAACAATAAGATGTCTTTCCCTTTTCTAAAGGCTAATCACAGTTAGTGCCTGACACCACAGACTCCTCAGAGACAATTAGTGTCTAGGTTTAAGAAGACAAGTTACTGTCTGGGTTTATATTTCAGTATGGGGATCTTAGTCAATTTACATAAACTCTAAAATTCAGTTGTTTTTTTTTTTTTACTTTTGCACAATAAACATAATAACATTACTATCCCCTTATATCTGTAGCAAGGATTAAAAGAGGAAATACATAAAATATGCATAGCACAGTGCCCAGCACATAGCAAATTCAGTAAAAACCAATTCGTATTTAGATCACGTTAATAGTCGTGTGTTTAATCTCTTTAACTTAGACTTCAAACTCCTAGAAGACAGGGGCATGTCTTCTCTCAATATATATTATCTTTACAATTTATCATTTTGCCTGACATACACAGAACACTCAATTTATAATTGTGGAATCATCCATGGTCAACATTATCTTTTGAAATACATAATGATAATGACACTAGCATGTTATTATTTTTTTAAAAATGTTTAGTGAACATCTATGTGGTTCCAGTCATTATTCTAAGAATAGGAAACATATTAGCATATAATACAGGAAGGGAAAAAGCCCCTTCAGTTATACAGATTATCAAAACCAAAATTTCCTTATCTTTGGATTCAGATTTATCATGCTTGCTTCAATGACACTTCTCTACAAAATTATAGCTTGAAATCTTCTGCAGTATCACAATAAGATAACCTATCTTGTTAGAATTGCAAATAGGCTCTAGACTAACGTACACCTATCTTTCCTGAGAATAAAGTCCTTAAATATCAGTGCCTCTTTAATGTCAGTATATGTCACAATTGTTGCTTTGTTCACATAGCATGCAGTAATAGAATGACAGTACAGAAGGCTCCTTGGGAGCAATAGGGGAGCTGTTTATCTAGGGCCAAGAGAGTCAACTCAGTCACATGAGCATAGAGGGGTATGTACTTAAAACACTCCATGTTTGACCACTTCCCTGCTCAAAACTTCTAATGACTTTCCATTACAGTCCCAATGAAATCCAAATTTTTACCATGACCCTTTGCTATTTCTTCATTTTCATTCCCTACCAAGTCTTCTCTTTTTCCACTCAAAATATAAACCCCATCAGGGAAAGTATTACTTCATTGATCGCTTCATCCTCAATTCTCAAAACAATGCCTGGTTGAATATATGTAGAAGTTGTTAATTTGTAACTGTTAAATAATGAATTGATGATGATCAAAAATACCCCTATTTTAGTTCTTTTCTGTAAATGAGGGTGATTCCTCAGGGCAACCTACACATATGGCATTGGTTGACATTAATTAGCTTCATAGTTTCAGGAACACTATACACAGTGAATTTAATAGCAGTGGACTTCAAAGAGAGATATATTCACCAGATGAGGTACAAGGAGCCCTTACAAAGTTTTACATGACCTCTAAAGTGTGGATACTCTGTCTTCCATTTAAAATTGCATCCAGGGGAAACAGAGTTTTCTGGAGCTCAGACTCAGCTGCCAATGTATCAGGAGGGGGAGTCTTGCAGACAAATTCTGTGAATGCATTACAGCTGGCTTTGGGCAGGATTTGGGCTTCCCTGGTGGCTCAATGGTAAAGAATCTGCCTGCACTGCAGGAGACCTGGGTTCAACCCCTGGGTCAGGAAGATCCCCTGGAAAAAGGAATGGCACCCACTCCAGTATTCTTGCCTGGAGAATTCCATGGACAGAGAAGCCTGGCAGGCTACATCATGGGGTTGCAAAGAGTTGGACACGACTGAGCAACTAACACTAACACAGCCTAAATTTGGTAATACTTGAGGCTATAAGGCTATTGAGTGTATATTTTCTTCAATCAGAGAAAGGTAGATTCTACTGCACTTTGCAAAAAAGTGTTAACACATAGGAAGATCTGTGTATTCATTCATCTATTCACAGTGATAGGTGGTTTATAGGCTAGATTATGAAATAGAAATACCTAGTTTAAATAACAATGGCCCCACTGTGTTGCTCTGTGATTTTGCACGACCCAATCATTAAAATGGGAGTAGTATGTAACTCTTTGTTTTGTTGTTGCTGTTGTTTTGTTCATTTTAAGGAAACGAAAAATTACCTAACCATTGTGCTCCACACAAGACCTGGCAAGTAAAAGCCTCTCAATAGATGTTAGCTAGTAATATTTCCCTATATGCTCTTACATATTATTTGAAGAGTCTAGGCTATTTGCATTCACGACTTTTACTAGTCTACATAACTTTGGAGTTCTTTTTCCTATTGTCTTTTTTATTAATAGCAATTACCTTCTTTAAAAAGTGCCTGCTAAGTTGCTTCAGTCATGTCCAACTCTGCAACCCTACAGACTGTAGCCCACCAGACTCCTCTGTCCATGAGATTTTTCAGGCAAGAATACCAGAGTGGGTTGCCATTTCCTTCTCCAGGGGATCTTCCCAGCCCAGGAATTAGTCTCTTACATCTCCTGCATTAGTAGGTGGGTTCTTCATCATTAGTGCTACCTGGGAAGTCCCTTAAAAAGAGAGGCAGCTATTTTTTTTTTTTAATATTTGCCTTACCAAGAAAATTTCTAAATTAATTTTCAAATCTAGAATTATGGAATTATTGGTTGAAAATCATTTTATGGTTAAGTTACTGATCATCACCAAATTAAGTTAATGTCTAAAATTCAAAAAACCATTGACACATATTTTCCACCTGAAATACTAGGAAACATATTTACAGAGAAATCACATTTGATTTGTCATGTCTATCTTAAATGAGAGGAAAGCACAGGCACATAAATATTGGAAAGCAAGGTTTATGCAATGCAGTAGGTTCTCAACTGTTTTCCCTGAATCATAATCTAACATCTTATATTCCTCTTCACCTAAACTAGCTAAAGCATTCACCTGTAATAGAATCTGCTTTATTTCAGCAACAATGATTAACCTGCCTGTTTGGACAGCTGCTGCAGTAAATTCAGAAGACTGACAGGGATGAAGACACTAGCACATCCGCAGATGAAACTTCAGTCAGTTAATCAAGGTTTATTAACTGTCATGTGCAATAAACCAGTTGGCATGTTGTTCAAAAAAATACAGACAATAAAAAAATTCTTGTTTCCCCTTATTAAATGATTATATTGGGAAATATATCATAGCAATAGGGGTTTTACATATCTGGGAATATATTAAAATATGTTTTTAAGAATATCAAGAATTTAATTTTCAAAAAATTAAGAACATAAAAATATTAAAAATAATTCAATTAACATTCTATAACTTGTTCTCCCTCAATAAATTAGGAATATATGTTTGATCAGATATTAGATATATTGATTAAATATTATATGTTTTGTTGTTTGTTTAGTCATAAGTCATATCTGACTGCTTTGCAATTCCATGGACTGTAGCCCTCCATGTTCCTCTGTCCATAGGTTTTCCCAGGTAAGAATGCCAGAATGGGTTGCCATTTACTTCTCCAGGGAATATTATATATTAGGAATATTGATATACACATATATAGTTACTTATTATGTTAAATATGATATACACTTATTCATATTTTATATGCAACATTTATTGAATATCCTTAAAATATTATCACACAATATATAATAATAATACCATATTCATATATAGAAATATTGATGGGTAAGTATCCTGAAGGAAATGATGAACTAGCATTTGAAGAGGCAATGAATATAAATTATTAGGGATATATTTTCCCAAAGGTCATCACATAAAAACCATTTTTGTCTCTTTTTAAATTAATTCTTACTGGACCAACAGTTATAGTTACATTACAAATTACAATGTTGTGTTAATCTCTGCTGTATAGCAAAGTGAATTAGCTATATGTGTGTATATGTATGCATGTATGAAGGCAATGGCACCCCACTCCAGTACTCTTGCCTGGAAAATCCCATGGATGGAGGGGCCTGGTAGGCTGCAGTCCATGGGGTCGCTAAGAGTCGGACATGACTGAGCGACTTCACTTTCACTTTTCACTTTCATGCATTGGAGAAGGAAATGGCAACCCACTCCAGTATTCTTGCCTGGAGAATCCCAGGGATGGGGGAGCCTGTTGGGTTGCCGTCTATGGCGTCGCACAGAGTCGGATATGACTGAAGTGACTTAGCAGTAGCAGCAGCATGTGTGTGTATACATATATACACATATATATATTTCCTCTCTTTTTGGATTTTCTTTCCATTATGGGTCACCAAAGAGCATTGAATAGAGTTTCCTGTGCTCTACAGTAGGTTCTCAGTATCTATACATTGGAGAAGGAAATGGCAACCCACTCCAGTACTCTTGCCTGGAAAATTTCATGGACTAAGGAGCCTGATATGCTACAGTCCATAGGGTCACAAAGAGTCGGACTCAACTTGCCAATCCTGATCTCCCAGTTCATCCCACTTTTCTTGTCCCCTTGGTATCCATAAATTTGTTCTCTATGTCTGTGTGTCTATTTCTACTTTGCAAATAAGTTCATCTGTATCATTTTTCTAGATTTCACATATAAGTGATATTATATCTGTTTTTCTGACTTACTTCACTCTATATGACAGTCTCTTGGTCCATCCACTTCTATGCAAATGGCACAATTTTGTTTCTTTTTATGATTGAGAAACATCTGGATAGTAACAGCTTATTTTGAAGGTAAAGAGAAAGTAAAGTCCAGTGCTGTAAAGAACAATATTGTATAGGAACCTGGAATGTTAGGTCCATGAATCAAGGTAAATTGGAAGTGGTCAAACAGGAGGTGGCAAGAGTGAACATCAACATTTTAGGAATCAGTGAACTAAAATGGCCCAGAATGGGCAAATTTAATTCAGATGACCACCATTATCTATTAACGTGGGCAAGAATCCATTAGAAGAAACTGAGTAGCCCTCATAGTCAACAAGAGTCTGAAATGCAGTACTTGGGTGCAATCTCAAAAACAACAGAATGATTTCAGTTCATTTCCAAGGCAAACCATTTGGTACCAGAGTAATTCAAGCCTATCCCTCAACCACTGATGCCAAAGAAGCTTAAGTTGACCGGTTCTATGAAGACTTACAAGACCTTCTATAACTCATATCAAGAAAAGATGTCCTTTTCATCATAGGAGATTGGAATGCAAAGTAGGAAATCAAGAGATACCTGGAGTTACAGGCAAGTCTGACCCTGAAGTACAAAATGAAGCAGGGCAAAGGCTAAAAGTTTTGTCAAGAGAACACACTAGTCATAACAAACATCCTTTTCCAACACAACAGATGACTTTATACATGGACATCACCGGATGTTCAATACCAAAATCAGATTAATTATATTCTTTGCAGCCAAAGATGGAGAAGCTCTAGACAGTGAAAACAAGACTGGAAGCTGACTGTGGCTCAGATCATGAACTCCTTATTGCCAAATTCAGACTTAAATTGAAGAGTCAGGAAAACCACTAGGCTGTTCAGGTATGACCTAAATCAAATCCCCTATTATTACACAGTGGGAGTGGCAAATAGATTCAAGGGATTAGACTGAGTAGATAGAATGCCTGAAGAACTATTGACAGAGGTTCATAACACTGTACAGGAGGCAGTGATCAAAACAATCCCAAAGAAAATGAATTACAAGAAGGAAAAGTAGTTGTCTGATGAAGCTTTACAAGTAGCTGAGGAAGAAGAGAAGCAAAAAGTAGGGGAGAAAGGGAAGGATATATCCAATTGAATGCAGAGTTCCACAGAATAGCAAGGAGAGATAAGAAAGACTTTTTAAGTGAACAATGCAATGAGGTAGAGGAAAAAAATAGAATAGGAAAGACTAGAGATCTCTTCAAGGAAATTAAGAGATAGCAAGGGAATATTTCATGCAAAGATGGGGACCATACAGGACAGAAATTATAAGGACCTAACAGAGGCAGAGAGGTTAAGAAGAACTGGCAAGAATACACAGAACTATACAAAAAAGGTGTTAATGACCAGGATAACCACGGTGGTATGTATGCTCACTCACCTAGAGCCAGACATCCTGGAGTGTAAAGTCAAATGGGCCTTAGGAAGCATTACAACAAACAAAGCCAGTGGAGGTGATGGAATTTCGGCTTAACTATTTCAAATCCTAAAAGATGCTGCTGCAAGAGTGCTCCACTCAATATGCCAACAAATTTGGAAAAGTCAGCAGTGGCCATAGGACTGGAAAAAGTCAACTTTCATTCCAATCCTGAAGAAGGGCAAAGCCAAAGAATGCACAAACTACCTCACAATTGTGCTTATTTCACATGCTGTCAAGGTAATGTTCAAAATTCTTCAACTTAGGCTTCAATATGTGTACCAAGAACTTCCAGATGTACAAGCTGGATTTAGAAAATGCAGAGGAACCAAAGACCAAATTGCTGACATTTTTTTGGGTCATAGAAAAAGCAAGGGAATTCTTTAAAAAATCAATTTCAGCTTGAATGACTATGCTGAAGCCTTTAACTGTGTGGATCACAACAAACTGTGGAAAATTCTTGAGATGGCAATACCAGACCACCTTACCTATCTCCTAAGAAACTGTATGTGGGTCAAGAAGCAACAGTTAGAACCTTACATGGAAAAAATGACTGGGACAAAATTGGAAAAGGAGTATGTCAAGGCTGTATATTGTCACCCTGTTTGTTTAACTTATTAAGCCCAGAAAAATGCTGGGCTGGATGAATCACAAGCCAGAATCAAGATTTCTAGGAGAAATATCAATAACTATGGGGCATCCCTAGTGGCTCAGACAGTAAAGCGTCTGTCTACAATGCAGGAGACCTGGGTTTGATCCATGGGTTGGGAAGATCCCCTAGAGAAGGAAATGGCAGCCCACTCCAGTATTCTTGCCTGGAGAATCCCATGGATAGCAGAGCCTGGAAGGGCTCCATGGGGTTGCAAAGAGTCAAACATGACTGTGCAACTTCACTTTCACTTTTCAGATGCAGATAATACTACTCTAATGGAGTAAAGTGAAGAGGAACCAAAGAGCGTCTTGATGAGTGTGAAAGAGGACAGTGAAAAAGCTGGTTTCAAACTCAACATTCAGAAAACTTAGATAATGGCATCTAGTCCCATCAGTTCAGTTCAGTTCAGTTCAGTCGCTCAGTCATGTCCGACTCTTTGTGACCCCATGAATTGCAGCATGCCAGGCCTCCCTGTCCATCACCAACTCCTGGAGTTCACTTAGGCTCATGTCCATCGAGTCAGTGATGCCATCCAGCCACCTCATCCTCTGTCGTCCCTTCTCCTCCTGCCCCCAATCCCTCTCAGCATCAGAGTCTTTTCCAATGAGTTAATTCTTCGCATGAGGTGGCCAAAGTACTGGAGTTTCAGCTTTAGCATCATTCCTTCCAAAGAAATCCCAGGGCTGATCTCCTTCAGAATGGACTGGTTGGATCTCCTTGCAGTCCAAGGGACTCTCAAGAGTCTTCTCCAACACTACAGTTCAAAAGCATCATTTCTTCAGTGCTGAGCTTTCTTCACAGTCCAGCTCTCACATCCATACATGACCACAGGAAAAACCATAGCCTTGTTTAGACGGACCTTAGTTGGCAAAGTAATGTCTCTGCTTTCGAATATGCTATGTAGGTTGGTGATAACTTTTCTTCCAAGGAGTAAGCATCTTTTAATTTCATGGCTGCAGTCACCATCTGCAGTGATTTTGGAGCCCAAAAAAATAAAGTCATGTAGTGATGGGACCGGATGCCATGATCCTTGTTTTCTGAATGTTGAGCTTTAAGCCAACTTTTTCACTCTCCACTTTCACTTTCATCAAGAGGCTTTTTAGTTCCTCTTCACTTTCTGCCATAAGGGTGCTGTCATCTGCATATCTGAGGTTATTGATATTTCTCCCGGCAATCTTGATTCCAGCTTGTGCTTCTTCCAGCCCAGCGTTTCTCATGATGTACTCTGCATAAAAGTTAAATAAGCAGGGTCACAATATACAGCCTTGACGTACTCCTTTTCCTATTTGGAACCAGTTCTAACTGGTGCTTCCTGACCTGCATACAAATTTCTCAAGAGGCAGGTCAGGTGGTCTGGTATTCCCATCTCTTTCAGAACTTTCCAAAGTTTATTGTGATCCACACAGTCAAAGGCTTTGGCATAGTCAATAAAGCAGAAGTAGATGTTTTTCTGGAACTCTCTTGAAGGGGGAAAAGTGGAAACAGTGACAGATTTCATTCTGGGGGACTCCAAAATCACTGCTGATGGTGACTGTAGCCATGAAATTAAAAGCAGCTTACTCCTTGGTAAGAAAACTATGACAAAACTGGACAACACATTAAAAGGCAAAGATATCATTTTATTGACAAAGTTCTATATAGTCAAAGCTATGGTTTTTCCATTAGTCATGTACAGATGTGAGAGTTGGACCATAAAGAAGGCCAAGTGCCAAAGAATTGATGCTTTTGAACTGTGGTGTTGGAGAAGTCTCTTCAAGTCCCTTGCACAGCAAGATGATGAAACCAGTCAATCCTAAAGGAAATCAACCCTGAATATCCATTGGAAGGATTGAGGCTGAAGCTGAAACTCCAATACTTTGGATACCTGATGTGAAGTGCTGATTCACTAGAAAATACCCTGATGATGGGAAAGATTGAAGGCAAAAGAACAGGTCAGAAGAGGATTAGATGGTTAGACAGCCTCACTGACTCAATGAACATGAACAAACTCCCAGAGATACTGAATACCAGAGATACTGGCGTACTGCTGTCCATGGGGCTGCAAATAGTAGGATGTGACTTAGTGACTGAACAGCAAGCAGTAGAGGAGTAAAGAAGTGAAACCAGAGAAGACAAAGTACAAAGTGAACACTGTCAATTGGCTCTTTGACCTTTCTTTGATTGGGGAATTTAGGAACCCAGTCTGTGACACCTGATTCCAAACTATCCCCCCTGAATGGCAAGGAAGTGGGACATCCTACTTCCATCCTCTCCAACTGTCACAGGACTCTCATTGATTCAGAGCTCTTAGCATTCCCAATGTGCCATAATGGTGGCAAAGTGGACTTGAGAGTGTCAAAGAAGTCTCTCACAACATGAAAAACCCTCAGCAATAAAATGCTCATTATGGGAGTTGGAAGTGAGACCTGAAGATTCAGGGTGAGAGGATAAGGATCTGCTACACTGCACAGATCCACATGTGCCAGTACATCCTGGCATTGATCCCTCCAGAATGGTAACTTCTCACAGTTCTTCATTAAGAGAGAGAGAGAAAAAAAAAAAGGAAGTAGAGAAGAAGGCAAGGGAGGAGAGGATTGATGCAGGTGGCAATCATATTATGGCTAGTTGAAATCTTGTTGTATCTCCTGGTGGAAGTATCCACCTTGGGAATAGGGGACTGTAGCCTGGTAAACCTAACAGTGCTGATGGGAATTACAAGTTGACCAGTTGGGTCACTAGGGGACAGGGTGGTAGGGGGCCACTGCTAGATCCATGCTTTGTGACCTGGACAATTGTTATACATACATGGACCTACATGGGATACAGCACCATGAAATGATGAACTTGAAATGCATCAGTTCAAACTTCAGGGTGCCTGTGTGTGTGTTCAGTTGCTCAGTCCTGTCCGACTGTTTGTGACCCCATGGACTGTAGCCTGCCTGGCTCCTCTAACCATGGGATATCCCAAGCAAGAATACTGGAATAGGTTGCAATTTCCTACTCTAGGGGATCTTCCCAATTCAGGGATTGAAGCTCCATCTCTTGAGATGCCTGCATTGGCAGGCAGATTCTTTACCACTGAGCCACCTGGAAAGCCCTAAACGGCAAGGTGTCTTCCCTCAATTGGCACATTCTGTGATGCTGAGAACTACTGGAATATGACCATGTTAATTTGCCAACTGTCCACCTCCCTGTCAGTGAAGGTTCTTTTTCTATTTTTTTTTTGTCCTGTGTATAAAGGACAATGTTATATGAGATCATAAGTGAGTGAAGTCACTTCAGTCATGTCCGATTCTGCGCGACTCCATAGATGGCAGCCCATCAGGCTCCCCGTCCCTGGGATTCTCCAGGCAAGAACACTGGAGTGGGTTGCCATTTCCTTCTCCAATGTATGAAAGTGAAAAGTGAAAGTGAAGTCGCTCAGTCGTGTCCGACTCTCCTCGACCCCATGGACCGCAGCCTTCCAGGCTCCTCCATCCATGGGGTTTTCCAGGCAAGAGTACTGGAGTGGGGTGGCATTGCCTTCTCTGATGAGATCATAAGAGGATGATAAATAAGGCACTCTATAAACTCTTGGATGTTGGTGCTATACTTAGGGACTCTAGTCAAGAAAGGCAAAACCAAACCCACAAACTGTTAATGTACGTCAAAATGAATTCTCAACTCTAGTAAGGAATGGATTTAATGCAGTTAACTTGTCACCAAGGATTTGAAAGTCAAACAGAAGTAAAAGCTAGAGAAGTCTCACTGAGAAAGATTTTTCCACTGAGGTGTCCAAAATAACCATCCCTGATCACAATGGCTAGAGCATTATTGATCCATTTTTCAGGTACTTGGATAGCTGAACACAGAGGCTGGATGACCTCTCCTGGATAGTTTTGAGGGTCTCCTCAGTGAGCAGTCCTCCCTGACATGAGATGACGTATCTCTGTCCTCAATTCCATAGGATCATCCACATGTTTCCCAGCCAGGCTATGTAATCTCTAATTTCTAGTAGTCTTTCTGGCCTCTGACCAGTATGCCAAGATGATCAGAACTCCTTAGGAGTTCTCTCAGGCTGCTCTCCCTCCAAAGTTGATGACTGGGTGCACTGGTCATAGCTCTATCTACTGGGAAGTTTACTCCTCATCACAGATTTGGAGGGCTACCTCTTTGTGATACTCTGAGCATTCATGCACCATTTTTTTCTTGTACCTTAGGATTGAACAATGTCATTCATGAACCAGGAAATTTTTTTCCTACTTTTCCATCATCTGGTCATACATAAAATATTATAGGGCCATAGTATGATCTAAAAAGTAGATGCAACAGAGGCTAGTGACATAGGTACATGAGTCACCTAATCTAACCTGTGTCCACTGGACTGTCTCAGGACCAAATATGTATGCACTATTTCACTTGTGTAATGAGTTGATGCTCTGTCAGTCAAGCCTTATGACTTGACTTTCATATTCAGCTAAAGATGGGAGACTTCAAATGCAGAATTATTTTTTTGTCTCATACTTGTGCTTTCAGTCTCTACTAGATTCCAGTAGCATTTCAGGATCTACTTTTTTACATGAGGAATAATTTTTGCCACTGCTGGCATGGTCTTCTTTCAGGAACATGAAAAAATTTATATTAACTATAGTTCAGTTCTTTTGAGGAGTGTAGAATTTCAAAACTTCCAACAAGACATTCTTGTCTCATGATCACCGATAGCAACTTGAGATGATCTGGGTCATATGGTCTAATTGATAAGGCTACACATATTATAGTCTGGATCTGCTGCAAAACCCTTTTCCTCCTGTACTCATTCAGAGCACACAACTTTTCAAGGCAGTAATACATAGTTTAAAGCTATCTTCTCAAGTGTGGTATATGCAGTCCTCAGAATTCAAAGAAATTTGCAAGTGCTAGACCTTTTTGCAACAGATGCAAGCTTGTTCTTTGTTTTGGAAATAAATACTTGTTATTTTGAAAATTGTGATATGATGGAGACCTTAACACTAAATCATGTAAATCTACCAAAGATGGCATTAATCTCTGCCATCTGACTGGATGTAATATTGCTTCTAATTTGTTACCATGACCTAGGTAGAGGAATATAATACTAGGACCTTCACTTGGATCTTCTGTTTTGTTCTTATTTAACACATCTTGGGATAAATGGGAAGATTCTTACAACTCTAAGTCTCTCCACCCCAATTACAGACTAAAGAAACTGGAGAACTAAACTTAGGGTTGATGACCCAATGGACTCTTTGAGAGATTAACTTGAACCAGAGAGTCACATATCTCCTAGGCTCCATAAACTCCTAAAGTACAAAGGGAGATGATAGTGTTTTAAAAAGAGTACCAGGGGATTCATTTAAAATTATTAGTGCAGAGAGTTATACTTGCAACTTGGTTTGCTTCTGACTTGTGGCCATGAGACTATAGTATACTATATAAAATATCTATCAATGCTTCAAAGCTGCTGCTGCTGCTGCTGCTGCTAAGTCACTTCTGTCGTGTCCGACTCTGTGCAACCCTGTAGATGGCAACCCAACAGGCTCTCCTGTCCCCGGGATTCTCCAGGCAAGAACACTGGAGTGGGTTGCCATTTCCTTCTCCAATGCATGAAAGTGAAAACTGAAAGTGAAGTCACTCAGTCGTGTCCAACCCTCAGAGACCCCATGGACTGCAGCCTACCAGGCTCCTTCATCCATGGGATTTTCCAGGCAAGAGTACTGGAGTGGGTTGCCATTGCCTTCTCCGGCTTCAAAGCTAATTGGATGCAAATCAAGACAGGAAAGGGAATTCACAGTAAGACACTTGACTAATACCTCTAAATGAGCTATTATACCCAAAAATCACTGGGGAATTTTCTGTACATATACACACAATCTACAATCACTATTCTAGATAATTGGCTGGGACTCATTTATAATCATCAATAACAATTACATTGTAGGAACTGGAATAGTAGTATATTTACTAGTGGTATATATAATAGTGGGAATTTCCAGGTGGCTCAGTGGTACAAAATTGGCCTGCCAGTGCAGGATATACAGGAGAAATGGATTCAATATCTGGGTCAGAAAGATTCCCTGGAGGAGGAAATGGCAACCCTCTCCAGTATTCTTACCAGGAATAAACTCACGTATAGAGGAGCCTGGTGGGCTACACTCCATAGGGCCGCAAAGAGTTGGTCACAACTGAGCATACACACGTATGTAATAGTATAATATATTCAGGTTAATACACACATGAAAGTGAAAGTTGATCAGTTGTGTCCAACTCTTTGCAACCCCATAGACTGTAGCATGCCAGACTCCTCTGTTCATGGAATTTTCCAGGCCAGAATACTGGAGTGAGTCCATTCACTTCTCCAGGGGATCTTCCCAACCCAGGGATTGAACCCAGGTCTCCTGCATTACAGGCAGATTCTTTACCATCTGAGCCACCAGGGAAGCCCACAGTAGAAGTTATATTTTGAATGGTTATAGAACTAAAAATCACAGATTTTAATATAGTCATCAAAATCTGTTTATCTGTAAATGAGAACAGTATCTAAAATATTACAATCCCTCAACTTGGACTCCTCCCTGATTTTACACAGAGATCAGAATTTATATTCCTTAGAGAATACTGTTATGGAGCTACCAACTGTACATAGTACTAGCTTTCACAGAATCAGAATAAAAGGAAAAATGCAATGTGAAAGGAAATGCCTATTAACATTAAAAAATTGGTGCATGCCTGGATAACTAGGCCTTACAGGAAAATAATATAGCTAGAGAATTCACACACAAATGGAAAGTAACTTCCTTGTCTGAAAATGTGTAAGCCACTCCTTCTACACAAGAAAACAAAAACTGAAAAAATTCACCCAGTTAAGTCATAAGAGAAATAATAGCAACAACAAAAACAACCTAGCAGCTAAAGAACTAATTTAGAGATTTATCAGTATTACTGAGTTATGAGCTTCTGGCATCTGTAAGCTACCTCACTTTAGAAAATTAATTTCATGCTTGCCTACTCCTGTAAAACTCCTGACTGATGGGTCTCATCAAGGTTTGGAATGGTCAAGGGAATATCAGAACTGTGATTGAAGAAAGCCAAGAAAAAAGTGGTCAACATCCCAGCGGTCAGTGATCTCTCTATTTTTTCAAAATAAACTGTATTTGCTAAATTGGGGCATTAAAGTAGGTATGTTAGGTGTAAACTTTGGTTTATTAAGAAATAAAAACAGAGAACTTTTATTTTTATCAGGGAAACAGGCCTTCATTTTAGGCAATATACTCTTCATATATTATTTAGAGAAATGTTTATTAAAATATGAAACATAAAGAATTGTTTAAAATTTACTTAAAGTTTAGATTTCAAGTCTATAACACTTCTTAGGATTTTCTGGACCAGTATTATCTATCATAATCTATATAATATATTCTGTTATTCTTCAAACATATTTTAAAAATGCCATAGAGAGCATTACCTTTCTTTTACTGCAAACTCTCTACATAATAAAAGGAAATAAATAAGGAACTGTAGAGACAATAAGCCAGAGAAGGTGATGGCACCCCACTCCAGTACTCTTGCCTGGAAAATCCCATGGACGGAAGGGCCTGGTGGGCTGCAGTCCATGGGGTTGCTAGGAGTCGGACACGACTGAGCGACTTCACTTTCACTTTCCACTTTCATGCATTGGAGAAGGAAATGGCAACCCACTCCAGTGTTCTTGCCTGGAGAATCTCAGGGATAGGGGAGCCTGGTGGGCTGCCGTCTATGGGGTCGCACAGAGTCGGACACGACTGAAGTGACTTAGCAGCAGCAGAGACAATAAACAGGATGATATTAGAGAAATGAACATGCTGCCATGTCTGTCTAAATTTTGGTGGGAAATATGGGTCATATATACCTGGTAGATACTTAGAAGCCTACGTAGTTCAGATTGATACTATAGGATCTTTGTTGAGCTTACAAAAGAAAATAAATGAGGTTTCCATGGGAGTGGAAAATTGATAACGGCCAAGATTTACACAAGGGCAGCATTTGGCTGGGTTTTTGTCTATCAACTCCACTGTAGAACACTCATCTAAGAGGGATTAGCATGAACCTGCACCACTCAGACTGCCCATCAACTGAAGACATGTCTGGCTGAAGAAATGTAGCCAACAGATATTCTCCTATATTCAGTTGCTTCTGGGTTAGCTCAACCACAGAAAGCTGCTTTGCCTAAGGCCTTGCCCTTGAGTGCAGGGCAATAGGAGAGAAAGGCAGCTTCCATCCTGTGACTGAGCAAAGTGGGCTACAAAGGCCTGGACACTACAGACCAACTTGGCACAACTCCATCGGGCAGGTCTCACTGCCAGACTTCCTAGAGGTTGCCTAAGGCTTGATGGAGCTCCATCATTATTCAGTTCCTCCCTCTGCTCAAACTCCCTCCCATTTCCTTTCCTTCACAGGTGCTGCTCATTAATAAAGATTTTATATCCAAATCCATCTCCGTGTCTGCTTCTAGAAATCTAAGCCATCACACAAATATTCCTGTGTGTCTAATTCTAAAAGGTTCCCTGGAACCACATCAGGCTGTGACTGAACATTTCTTTCTGGTTTCTAGCCCTTCTCTGATGGTCCATGAAAAGAAATGGTTTTGAGAAATTAGGAGAGAAAAGTGCACAGTATTACAAACACTAAAAGAGTAAAACAAGCCAACTCTGGAAAGATGTACTTTTATATACACATTTATATAGTCACATTCAAGCTATGCCTCATCCAGTTTCTCTTTCCCAATTTCCACATCTGCTCTCATTCAGCTCTTCTGCCTCAATAACTTCTGTGGGTATTTTGGGATTAACATGTTGTTTGCTAGATACATTCCTACATCTTCTCCTGGCCGCTGAAAGTTCAGAGCAACTCATGTAACATCACAATTAAATGATTCCACTTGAGGTAAGTCCCTGTACCTTTCTATCACTCCTCCTTGCTGGTATTTTTTCACATGCAGGAAGAGTTATAAATTCAGTTTAGGTAAATTCACCAGAGTTGAATTTTATAACTTCTCACATGGCAGTTTCTGAGATTTTTCTTAAGTGTGCATCCTCACCTGGATTTCATACAGTTTATCATTTTCTGGGAAGTGCTCTGGAGAAAGCATTGAGCAACTCTTATTTTTTGCCTAAAGAAAGCAGAGGACTCTGCCCATGTTTATAACAGCTGACTCCACAAGATGCACCCATATAGAGGGTGCTAACACCCCCACTCATGGTTTGTCACTATTGAATTCTATCTCTCTGCTCGCCAAGCAGTTCTGGCCATTTGGGCCAATGTTCTGCACTTCCATGAATTTGTATCTGAGAGTTACCCTTACATGTACATCACCTGCTAGGCACTCTGCTAAGTCCTCTATCTCTATAGTATCATTTTAAAATTAATTATATACCACATATATGCACATAATAAAATCTATCCCTCAGTCCCTCAGTTGGCTGGCCCAGTATCTTTCAGGTCATTGTCCATTTTTACCAATGTATGCTAATTTTTCAAGAGCAATTTAATGTTTTAATCCAAGAAGATTTTATTATCCATGCCCATTCTTCCAGGTGAGGAAACCAAATTTCTGAGAGGTTAAATATTAATATGTTTCCCAATGTCACATAGCCAGGAAGTGAAAAAAAAATCAGTATTTGAGTCAGGTCTTTCTGACTCCAAAAAGCATTCTCATAACCACTCTGTTTGTCTACCCAAAGGTATTTGAGTGAATAGAATCTCCAGGTTCCTTGTGATACCAGCTAGGCTCAATGCTAAGTCATACGGTCCTTTGTTCACATTTTAAAAAGGTGTCTCTTCCTTAAGAATGTCATATTTCAGAATATTGTCAGAATGTATTAATCCTGTTCCATCAAAACACTTTCCTATCATCTCTCAAAAACTGTCCCGCAAAACCTCCACATCACTGAGGTCTATGTTATGAATAGCTTCCTCTAGCATGGGGTCCCGAACAGTCGGACACGACTGAGCGACTTCACTTTCACTTTTCACTTTCATGCACTGGAGAAGGAAATGGCAACCCACTCCAGTGTTCTTGCCTGGAGAATCCCAGGGACGGGAGGGCCTGGTGGGCTGCCGTCTATGGGGTCGCACAGAGTCGGACACGACTGAGGTGACTTAGCAGCAGCAGGAGCAGCGTTACATGGTGCACGACTGGCCCAACTGTACGTAGCAGCCCTAATACGGCACATAAGCTTTTAATTTCCAGCTGCAGCAAACGGTAAGTTTGATAGTTTCCCAAAGGGTCATGGTGAACACATTTCAGCAAAAGGCTTGCACCAAAAGGCATATAGAACATAGAGCTAGCAGCAGAGAAAATTCAGAGATGCTCAGGATTCAGAGATGCTCGGGAAGCTTCAGGACTATGTGAAGAAGGAATCTGGCAGTATTAATGAATAGCTAGAGGCAGGGATTTTACAGCACATACTAGAGGGAAGCTTATCCTAAGAGAGTAATTCCTGAAGATATAACATTCAAAGTGAATTTTAATTAATTGTAGATGTAGAAATCTAGAATTTTAATAAAAGGATAATAAAAATATTTATATAAGGAAGGGGCATCTCAGATCTCATTATTGTTGTACAATAATACAAGACCAACAAAACTGAAACAAAGCAAGAAAAGAAATGTAAATGGACCAAAACAAGAGAAGAAGCAAAAGTAAAAGGCATCCCTTAGCTAAAATGCTTTTAATAAATGTTGGTAAGATATAATTGAATGTTCATGTAAAATTCCACCAAAACTTACATAAATATGTGTTTAGTCCTCAATTCCCTGTTAACGGTCTGTGTAGGTCTATAAAATTAATATACTTCACAAAATCTGGAGTTAAATAAATCTGAGTTTTATTATAGGAGAGAAGTATAATAAGCTGGGTGGACTCTACCTGACTACTATAGCTGCCTTGACCCTGGAACCCAAAGTGGGCAGTTCAGGTAAGGTGAGCATTATCCCATGATGAATTATCCTTTATTACAGAACACATTCAACTTATTGCACATCTTTCAAAAATACAAGTCACCATTCCTGTTCTGAAATAGAAGGATTCATCTTAGAGCAGGTGGTAGTTAGCAAAAACTCATGAGCATCCGGCAACTTCCAACTAGCCTGCTGTGAAAACACATGAAAAGGAAAATGCATAAAACATCAAAAAAGTAGGGCTATTAAACCAGAATGGAAACCACCACTGATGGCTCATCTCTAAAAGGCGAAAGCCCTTGTTCAGTATTGGACTGTCATTCCCTGACTGTGTATATGTTGCTTTAAATAATTTCTCTGATGACAATGAATTTCATGTTTATTACAGAAAACAGAGATAAATATCAATATGGAGAATGCAATGGCACCCCACTCCAGTACTCTTGCCTGGAAAATCCCATGGACGGAGGAGCCTGGAAGGCTGCAGTCCATGGGGTCGCTAAGGGTCGGACACGACTGAGAGACTTCACTTTCACTTTTCACTTTCATGCATTGGAGAAGGAAATGGCAACCCACTCCAGTGTTCTTGCCTGGAGAGTCCCAGGGACGGGGGAGCCTGGTGGGCTGCCATCTATGGGGTCGCACAGAGTCGGACATGACTGAAGCGAGGAAACTATATTTTCCTCATATTCTACAACCAGGAACCATAATGCAGCCCACTTGGTCTAATAGTTCATAGTATTGTTTTAGTTGAATTTGATTTGATTCCACTGTAATATTAGAAAGAATGTAATGTCCCTGTTATCATGAAAACCTCCCATCAACACTTTACTTTTCAATATATTCAGTTAATGCCCGATCCTAGGGCTTTACACATTAAAGTTATAAGTACAGTGCGAAATACACTATTCGTGCCCCTCTCTTACCCTAGGTTCTTATTGCAGGATACTATATATTCTTTGAATTTTTTTAAGAAGTATAACTTTGGAGTATATAAATGTCCACCTACATACTCAGATGTGTCATAACTGATTAGGTATGTTTTTACACATATGCAGAGGAGAGAGGTGAATAGGATCTGATATCTACATTCTAGAAGATTATTCCAGGGAAAGACAAACTTCTCATGGGAATGTAAATTATTGCAAAAGTTCTGGATGACAGTTTGATTATAAGTAGGGAGAAGCCCTTTTGGATAAACTACTTTGAAAAATGATATAGTACATGTTAAAATTCAAATAATATAAACTAATTAGAGTAAGAAGTCAGCCTCCCTCTCAGCCCAGACTTCCCATTACAATGACACCCCTCCCAGAAATATTTAAGTTGGCTGGTTTTTACATATGGATTTAGAAAAATTCTATGTACTGTAATATATTACACATGGCCTTATACCATGTGACCATAACACAGCACTCTTCAGCACCTTGATTACTTTTACTAAAAAATGCATCCTGGAAGCTGTTTCATGGTAAAACATTCTGCACCCAATTCCAACATGTGTGTGTTGGGCATGGGGTAGGGAGTGGTTCCACAGCTACCAAACAATATATCAATACCAGCTGGGTGTCCTACAATTCAACTCAACTCTTTACACCCTCCACCCAAAGATGCCATCACATCTTACAGATTAAGGACTCAACCCTACAAGACTTCTATTGTTCTAGCCTCATATTTCTCTTATGAAATGCTAGAAGACTGAAAAAATAGTACTTTTCTATATTTTCAGTGAGAAATAATTATAACCATGAATTACACATCAATAATTAATCTTTTATGTGTAAAATAAGCGTAAATATATTTACATATCCTGAAGAAATATCTTAGAAATATCTTCAAAAATATCTTAAAAACCCATGAAACAAAATTAAGAGCTCAAGAATTGGGAAATTTGTCATAGGTAAGTAATACATAATACATGTGATTTCTTACTATTTAGGTACATATAACCTCAGTGTTCATAAAAAGTATTATTATTTCCTTGATAAACTAAGTAAATAATATCAATGTTAACAACATATTCAGAGATATGATCCTGGCAGCATAAGGCACTAGGACATTGTTCTAAAATATGATATTAGACATTGTGGTAGGCAATATAGTCGCCCACTACCTCCCTCTCCCACTCCCAAGATGTTTATGTCCTAAGTACTAGAACCTGTGCTTAGGTTATGTGGAAAAGAGAATTAAGTGTGCAGATGGAAATAAGGTGGCTAATCTGCTGGCCCTAAAATAGGAAGGTTATTCTGGATTACTGATGTTTACACAAATGTTCTGAAAAGTACAAGAGGGAGGCAGAGATATAGATCAGGGTGATGTAATGTGGGAAGGGCTTAACCCACTGCTGCTGGATTTGAAAATGAAGCATAGCCATGAGGCAGGGATTACAGGCAGTCTCTGCAAGATGGAAAAGGCAAGGAAAAAAAATCTGGAGCATCCAGGGAAAAAAAAAGTGTAGCCCTGCCAATACCTTCATTTTATCCCCATAACACCAGTGTTGAACTTCTGACTCTCCGAACTAGAAGATAATAAGAGTGTATTGTTTTAAGCCACAAAGTATACGGCAATTTGTTACAACAGCAATAGAGAACTAAAATAGGCATCAATTAAAGTCACTTAAGATTTTTAATGATGTGGAAAATATTTGTTTATATTAAGCTAAAATTGCAGAATTCAAGTTCATATAATTATACACAGCCTAAAAAAAGTGATACTTTCAAACTGACTTCAATAAACTCTTGCTGTCTAAAAATATCAAGATTTTGTAGCAGTTAAGAGCATGGTATTTACATTAGACTTTTATTTGAATCCTGTCTCTATTATTTATTAGCACTGTGTGACCATTGGAAACTATCAACATACTGATCCTTGGCTTAACCATCTGTGAAATGGGGACAATTTTATTACCCCATATTATTTTGTGGGTTTTCAGTAAGATAGTCCAATACATGACATATTGTACACACTCGGCAAATGTTGAAAGGGGCTTCCCTGGTGGCTCCAACAGTAAAGAATCCGCCTGCAATGCAGGAAGTCCCTAAGTGGGGAAGATTCAGGTCCAGTACATGATATATTATACACATTTGGCAAATGTTAGCTGGTGGTAAGAACGCTATTCTTACCCACTATATTGCCTATTCCTAAGTCGAGAAAATGGTTATATAAAACATCCTCTCTACTTTAGTGTTTTATTACTTTTCAGGGTATATTTAAGTGAAGATTTGGTAACTCAAATGCATGTCTAATTGATACAATGTCAAAGAGATAGGTGACCAGAGAAGAATGAAAAATCTCAGACAGAATGAAGTAGATGTTAGGTAAATATCACCATCATGCAGGGGATATAGTGCTCTGGCTTCCTAGGATCCATTTACTTAAGTTTAATCAATTTATCACGACTGCTTTTTTCTTAATTGGAGGATAATTGCTTTACAATATTGTACTGGTTTCTGGTGTGTAACACAAATCAGCTATATGTATACATCTCTCCTCTCCCTCTCACCACCTCCCATTCCATCCCTCGAAGTTGTCACAGAGCACTGAGCTGAGCTCCCTATGTTCTTTACTTTGACAACTTCTACTCTCTGATTCTGTAACTCTATAATTCCATGCTTCTTCCAATGTCTTTAATGCAAAGAAAAAAATTTAAAGGAAAAGCAATAGACTTATAATTTGGGTAAGTGAAGATAAAGCAGCCCAGAATAATCACCCACAGGCTAATAACTGCCCATATGTATTGCAATGTCAAAAACATAGGCTAAGGGAATTGAATGGAACATTATATATCACCCAGTCTGTCTTCTTATTTTATGTATAAAGATAAGTCCCCATAGTATAAATAACTAGCTGAAGGTTACAGTGCTTCAGATACTAAGAATAAATAAATCCTAGCTATGCCTAGTAATACACACTTAATATTCAATGTTTATTTATCATTTTATATATTAAAAAAAGCTCCTTCCTTATGTTTGTCTTCCCACTGTTGAGCTTTTCACTGAAAGCTAAAATCACTCAAAATTCTCTTTAGAGTAGAAATGCTCACTGTTATTTTGCCTGTAAGGAAGAATCTTAACTCCCAGGGCAGCAGGAGGCATGTTGCTGAGGTCCATGGAAAGGGCATTGGGGCAGCAAGTGAAAAGACTCAGCAATATATAAAAATCCTTCATAGCAAAGGTCTCCCAGGTGTTTCTCTCACATTCCAGTCCCCTCCAGCCCACATCTCCTTAAGAACAGGTGTGACCTCAGGAACAGAGAATCAGCAGGGATAAGTGAAAGGTTATACAGAGTTGAAAAACAGCAGAAAATTTGAAAAATAAGCAAATTTAATAAACAGCATCTGTTTTCAATATAGGTTTCTACTATTTAAACTTAACCTTCTATCTTTAGCTCTGAAAGGAAAAATGACTAAGACAAAGAAATCTGTGACATAAATAAGCAGAGATTATGAAAAATAGTAATTCCAAAGGTCATAGATATTATGATAAATGAGTTAGTTTAAAATTTATATATGTTATTTCTTAAAATGGTAAAGTCATGGAGGTATAATATATCAGTCTGTCACATAGACCAGTTTCATTTATTCTAATCATTTTGTGCTCAATTTTGGGGGTATTCTCATTAGGAATTATCATGAAAAGTTCATAAACTATTCTTGACAGTGAATAATGAGCAAATTGTCAGATTTAGCCCATGCTGACATTTCTGTTCTGTTTGATGGTTGTTGACCTCATTAGACGCACTTATAAAACAGGGCTTAAAATCGAAGAAGGGTTGGAGACTTGACAGCAAACTATTGTATTACCTGCTATTATTCCAGCCTTAAGAAAGTTCATTTTGATGCAGTAACTTTCCCTAAGATATTAAGAAAAAACCATGAATTGGTGAAATGTTAATCACACACTAGAATTTTAACTACCTGTACCAAAGCATTGTCAAGTTTATTAACTTTAAGCAGATCACGTGCAGTACATACAGAAAAAAATACTATAGTTGCTTATTATGTGGTGTTAGAAATAAATGCAAGGGATGAAAGCCTATTTCTTTTAAAGGATAGTGTATTGTACATCTCAAAACTTTTTACTAGCTGGTTCTAAATGTACTCAAATGTACTTTTTTATTCATTTTTAATAAAGTAGGCAGATATTTTCTTTGGTATTAAAATCAGATAACTGGAGGTATCTGGAAAAATAATAATTTTAAAGCAAACTTCTCTGACATACCTACATCAATGAGTTTCACATGTCAAGGTCAGCCTTCTTGGTTGTTTTGACGACAATTAAGGTACACTATATCAAGGTACATTTATGAGCGTATTTTCTGTAAAAGTAATCTACCCCCTATATTTTCCTAAGGGAAATCTCTGGTGGTTGGGTTCTGAGAGTTCCTTACCTCTTGAATTATGTATCTTCATAGTATATTTGCTAACTTATCAATGTATAACTTTGGACAAAATAAATGGGAACAAAGTAAAAAACTGGAGAAGTAGAAGTTAAAACATAAAGCAAAATTGGTAGTGTTAAGGAGACCCTGGTTCGGTTCCTAAGTCAGGAAGATCCCCTGGAGAAGGGATAGGGTATCCACTTCAGTATTGTTGGGCTTCCCTGGTGGCTCAGATGGCAAATAATCCACCTGCAATGAAGGAGACCTAGGTTTGATACCTGGGTTGGGAAGATCCCCTGGAAGAGGGCATGGCAACCCACTCCAGTATTCTTGCCTGAAGAATCCTCATGGACAGAGAAGCCTGGCAGACTACAGTCCATGGGGTAACACTGAACATCTAAGCACAGCACACTGCAAAGGACTGTAGTAAAAATATTAATTATGGAAACATAAAGGATACTCTTATAATAAAAACAGACCAACAATGTAAATCTTCTGACATTTCTTCTCATCAATGGAGTAAGAAAAGTAGGTAGGAAATAAACAGAGTATATATGATGCAGATATAGACAAGCACATAAACAAGTGTACAAATTAAAGAGACTGTGTCCGTAAAGTAAACAATGTTGAATAATTTCAGGTTTTTATTTATTTGCAACGAATAAGCCAAATCCTAAGATTAATGATTAACTTTCTTCACTATTCAGTGAACATTTAGTTACAAAATACAGAAAATCTGCATGCCTTATGTTTAAATATCAAGAAGGAATCATATAGCTGTTATACATCAAATTGTGTCCCCTAAAATTTCTTATGATACAGTTCTAATCTTCAGTACCTCAGAAGGTGAACTTATTTGAAAACAGGAATGTTGCAGATCTAAGCTGAGGTCATATTGGAGAAGCCTTAGTCTGGGATGACTGATATCCTTACAAAAACAGGAAATGTGAAGAAACAGATATATACAGAAGGAGAACACCACATGAACATTAAGGCAGGGATTGAGCTGACGTATGCACAAGCCAAGTAATGCCAACTACATCCAGCAAATTCCCAGAAGCTAAGAGAGTAGCATGGAACAGATTTTCCTTTACTTACCTCAGAAGGAATCAACCATGACAACACCTTATCATGGACTCATAGCCTCTGGAATTGAAATGCATGCTTTTTAGACTACCGAATTTACAGTAGCTTTTAAAGCAGCCTTAGTAAACAATAATATAGGCTTTCCTGGTGGCTCAGATGGTAAAGAATCTGCCTGCAATGCAGGAGACCTGGGTTTGATTCCTAGGTTGGGAACCAGGGGATCTTGTTCTAACCACTCCAGTATTCTGGCCTGGAGAATTCCATGGACAGAGGAGCCTGGAGGGCTACAGTGCATGGGGCCACAAAGAGTCAGACATGGCTGAGCAACTAACACTTTCACTTCAGCAAACAAATATAGTATATCTACATCACTACTCCCTTACATTAGCATGAATGTATGACAAGGTGGCATGTTTACAAATATACATGAAGATAATTGTGGCCAGCTGGGGACTACCATGCACTTAGTGATAATAATTAGATGTACACATTTCATCTTGAGCAGAAATAGGTAAGAGAAAGAAAGCCATAGATGTACGTTGAAGGCTAATATTCTTCCCTGGTGAAAGACTTAGAACACCATGACAACAAACAGAACACACTACTTTTGGGGGCCACAGAACTCATGTCCAATTATATATGCATTATTTAACCATCATTTACTAAAAGGTACGTAATTAAACACTGAGTTATGATAGCCAACAGTTCAATGGAAAGTGGCAGCATCAGCCGAGCTTTTGTGAAAATAATAAAAGTTGTCAACAGAATTCAGACAGTGCTATAGCAAGTCTATTACATATATTCTCTATCAAATAAGTGTGTTATTTTTGTATGTAGTTTTCATTCTTCCAGATAAAAATACCTGACCCTATTCTCTACTATATATAAATCATTTTGAGTTCTAGGTTACTTGAAAATTGGGAAGTCAATTAACATAGGTCAGCAGCACTGAAACAGTGCTGGGGGAAAGAAAGAGGGGAGAGAGGAATAGCTCAGGCTTATATTAAAATGCTGAATATAGGTGAAGGTTTTCCAGGGTGAAATCTAAGAGAAGCAAACAGCCAAAACCAAACATTGCAATATAAGAATAATCATGACTAGCTGACATCATTCATTCATTCAATACATATTTGTTGAATATGTATCGGGCATTAACATGACACTATGGAATATAAAGATACAAAACAAAGCATTGTCTACTTAGTGGAAAAGGCAGAAAACAAGTTAGGAGTCAAATGCACATAGTGACTTCATGTAGCTACACACACCTTAAAGAAAATCAAAGCGTTATAGCTGTTTTAGTTGAGGTCACAAGGAAGATCCTTTTGAAGAGATTTTTAAACTGAGGTGTAAAGGAAGGTAAGGGGTGATCCAAAGACAGGGGAGTAGCACTCCTGGCGGAGAAAGAAAGACCACCACCATCTCATGCTACACAAGAGGAGTCTGTTTTGCTGGGATTGCTGTATTTAAAACTGAACCACTTTTCCTGAATTAAGAGGATGTGTACATAAGTATGAAAGATATAATATTCTTATAACATAAAAAATATAATTTGTAAATGTTGGACTGTAGATCATACACATTTAATCAGCTCCCCTCTTTGTCCTAGAACACCTGGTATATTCTATATCATGTAGGTTCACATGGATACATGTTTTAATTATAATTAATGAAAATCTACCTTGGATTTAATGAATATAACTCAGTACGGCATATATAACATACCCTTAAGATATTACGCAGATCATTCTTTCTAGAGTTATAGCTTACAACTAAATTGTGCTTGTGATTTACCATACACTGGAGAAGGCAATGGCACCCCACTCCAGTACTCTTGCCTGGAAAATCCCATGGATGGAGGGGCCTGGTGGGCTACAGTCCATGGGGTCGCACAGAGTTGGACACGACTGAGCGACTTCACTTTCACTTTTCACTTTCATGCACTGGAGAAGGAAATGGCAACCCACTCCAGTGTTCTTGCCTGGAGAATCCCAGGGACGGGGGAGCCTGGTGGGCTGCCGTCTATGGGGTTGCACAGAGTCAGACACGACTGAAGCGACTTAGCAGCAGCAGCAGCAGAGTTTCCCAGGTGGCTCAGTGGTAAAGATTCTACTTGCAACGTAGGAGCCACAGGAGATGCAGGTTCGATCCCTGGGTCAGGAAGATCCCCTGGAGAAGAAAATGGCAATTGACTCCAGTATTATTGCCTGGAAAATCCCATGGTCAGAGGAGCCTGACAAGCTACAGTCCATGGGGTCACACAGTGTTGGACATGACTGAAGCAACTTAAGCACACATTTACACTGTAGATATATTATTTCTATGCTGCATAGGAGAAAACTAAACAGAAGGAAGTTATGAAAATTATCCAAGGGTATAGAGCTGGTAAGTGGGGAAGGCACAGCTTAAACCCAGGAGTTCTGACTTCAGAGTCCATGTATGTAATACTCCCTTTTGCTGCACTGCCTGAACTTTTTGTTTACTTTATTTCATATTTAACCAAATACATAAAAGCTTATAAAGATTTGCCTTATACACTATGTTGTATTTTAATAATATTCCTCAATAGCAAGAACAAAAGTAAAATGTGAACAGTCATCTGTTTCCAATCAGCTCATGTTCCCATCTCCCAATCCAAATGGAGTAATTCCTTTTTTTTTTTTTTTTTTTGGCCAAATGGAGTAATTCTTTTCATGTCATTCATAAATATTTTTAAAAAATAGTATTTATTTTAATTGAAGGATAATACTTTACAATATTGTGATGGCTTTTGCCATACATCTACATGAATTGGCCATAGGTTACATGTGTCCCCCTCATCCTGAAACCCCTTCCCACTTGCCTCCCCACCTCATCCCTCCAGGTTCTCACAGAGCATTGGCCCCGTGTGCCCTGCCCCGTATGCCTGCGAGGACCAACTTGCACTGGTCCTCCATTTGACATATGGTAATAAACGTGTTTCAATGCTATTCTCTCAAAGCATCCCACCCTTTCCTTCTCCCACTGAGTCCAAAAGTATGTTCTTTACATCTGTGTCTCCTTTGCTGTATGTAGGATCGCTGGTACCACCCTTCTAGATTCCATATATATAGGAGTAATTCTTACATTGCACAAGCTTAAATGTGGGCAAGTTTTGTCAGACAAACAGGCTGTAAATATGTTTCACATGCAAAGAAGACATGAATTGGCTTATGATCCTTTGGAGAAAATACTGAAGGAAAACCATTCTAAGCAGGCAATGTAAGGTTTAGGAAGGGGATTTTATAAGACAGTGCTAGAGATGAGGAACATGGCAATAGCATCTGGGTATGTTTTCATCATTCACTTCACTTCCCTGTATTACGCAGCATAAATCTAATTCATTTTTCAAGCCAAAATTCCTATATGTATTCTATAATCCTTCCCTTATGACATTGATTACATAGAAAAGAGACATGGGGGGATAGTAACTTCATGAATGCCTTAGATACTTATAAAACTTTTAAACTGAGCAAGACTTGAAGAAAGATATTGAGAAGGATATTATGCCTTAAAAAGCTTAGATGATTGTTGAAAAGCCATACAAAATAGAAGACAGAAATGAACTCTGCATTGTAGACTTTGCAGTCTATGCCAAGTAATTCAAGTAATGCCAAATAAAGCTTAACATTATTGCAAACATAGATGTCCTTTACAATATTTTTCACTGAACATTAGAATACCATGCTACTGCTAAGTCACTTCAGTCGTGTCCGACTCTGTGCGACCCCATAGACGGCAGCCCACCAGGCTCCCCTGTCCCTGGGATTCTCCAGGCAAGAACACTGGAGTGGGTTGCCATTTCCTTCTCCAATGCATGAAAGTGAAAAGTGAAAGGGAAGTCGCTCAGTCATGTCTGTCTCTTAGCGACCCAGTGGACTACAGCCTACCAGACTCCTCCATCCATTGGATTTTCAAGAATACTGGAGTGGGATGCCATTGCCTTCTCCTAGAATACCATATTTCACAGTAATTTTTGTGATCCCCTTATTGAAGGAGGAAGTTTTTACTTTAAATACATTCAAAATAAAACTTCTGAGTAGAAGGCTTATCCATACTGTACATCTACCTATGTGCACACACACACACACACACACAAACACACTTACCTCTACACACACTACATAAATATCTTACCTCCATGATAACATATTTGTTTTCTCACTATTTTTCTTTATGAAACTATGAATACATGACATCTAAATACCCCAAGGCTATGGCTCATTCTTTTTTGAAATTTCATTAACTTGTATTTTCTATCTTCCCTTTGCTCAGTCGTGTCCAACTCTTTGCGACCCCATGGACAGTAGCCTACCAGGTTCCGCTGTCCATGGGATTTTCCAGGCAAGAATACTGGAGTGGGCTGTCATTTCTAACTACAGTTTTTAAATTATTATTCTGCCTACATCTATAAATAGAATTTGAAGACTTATCTACTTGTAGTTTACAGGAAAGAAAATAGAACTTTATTGAATTTTACTGTTGGCACTAGGAAAAGTCAACAAGGTGAATTGATTGCACCTTTGAGAAGCTAAGGATTTATTGGTGTTATTATAAGATTCTCTAAATTTAAATGGCTTTATCATTGGTGATAAGTTTATATGTGGAAAAGCTGAATGCTACAGGGTCTGAGTTATGTCTACTCAGAACTATATTGCTTAGTTTGTTCAAAATATAACAATACATAGCCAAATTACTGCAGCATAAATAGGAGCATAAATTTTAACTCCTAAATGAAATATAGACCATGAATTTTAAGATTCTGATTATAATTTGACCACATTTACTAGGAGTGAATCCTGGAGTAGGAAATGGCAACCCACTGCAGTATTCTTGCCTGGAAAATCCCATGAACGGAGGAACCTGGCAGGCTCCAGTCCATGGAGTCGCAAAGAGTAGGACACAACTGAAGTGACTTCAGTTCATTAGGAGTGAATAGAAATATTTAAAATATTACATTAAAATAAACATTTATGTCCACATACAATAGAAAGATAGTAAAAAATATTTAATCTTATAAAAGCCTAAAGCTCTTTTATTTAAGCAATTTCTACTTCAAGCTATTCTTTGATGTGTCAACCTAAGCTTCAGAGGGTTTTTCCCTTACGTGAATGACTTTGCGTTGGCACATGCTCTTTGAATAGAGATTTATGCTAGACTCATTCTAATAGCATTCTGCTACTTACAGAGAAAAGCAACCATTATAATACATTTAATTGCATTAATGCTGAGAAGGAAAAAAAAGGTCACTGAAAGAAGTCACGTTTGAAATTTACGTTTTAAAGCCATTGCCTCATTTTATAAGCTTTCTGTCTGCAGACTTGTAAACATGGATGCAGATGTCTCAGATTCTGGTATTCTTTCTGCTACTAACTCATACAGCTGTCCTAGGTATGGGATACAGTCTTTGAAATACAAAATATAGTTAATTACACATGGATTTATCTCAGTGGCTCAGGGAGTAAAGAACCTTTCTGCAATGCAGGAGACACAGTGGGCATGGGTTGGGTCAGAAAGATCCCCTCCCTGGAGGAGGAAATGGCAACCCACTCCAGTATTCTTGCCCCAGAAAATCTCATAGACCAAGGAATCTGGCTAGCTGTAGTCTGTGGGGGTCTCAAAGAGTCAGACACAACTGAGTGACTACGAACTCAAGCACTATGACAAAAAAAGCAATATTTTATAAACACTTTAACACATGAGTGTATCAGAATTTTGGAATATTACCAAAGTAAAGGTATTATTTTTCCTTTAGCTATGGGTCAGCTGATTAGAAAAAACAAAGCTGAGTATAATAAACATTTACAGAAATGTTTCTCTAAAGTCTCTGTATTGGGAACACATGCATAAATACAGCATTCTCCTTTGGAAAATGTAACTTTTGGGTCAATTACCATGACATTCTTCAAGTTCTCTGTGGATTCCAACATGTATCTGTATACAGACTCTCTCCAGAGCACACAGCACAACTGTGTTACTGCAGTTCATCATCTGCAGCATAATCAGCATTGCCTTATAGAGCAAAGACAGCCAGGAAAACTTGTTTGTTGCTCAGGTTATGACAAAAGAAACAATGCAAAAGACCTCACTTTTTCATTACCATAGGTCAGATACACATCCCATAAATAACAAAGAGAGTTAAACAAGGCTAGGCTAGATTCCTGTATTACAGGAAGAAGGAAAAAATTTAACATTTGATTCATACAGTTGTTGTTATTATCATTACTATTATTTTTTAGACTCTGATTAAATGGTTCTCCAAGAGTGAGACTTCAGTTGCAAAAGCAACATAAGGGAATATTAGGAAAGGGAATATTGAAGATAATCTAACACCATGATTAATTGATCTAACTGAAAAAATAAAAAAGAGGAACACTGCTTTTCTAAAATATTGTCATCACTTAAGTCTCTTCTTTTACTGTTTCTATTGACTATTTACCTTCCCAAAGTGTGCAAAGCCAGAAATGCTAAAGAAAAACAACAGTCCCATCCTAAATGGAAGCTGTTTCTCTATTTACACAAAGAACCACACATATCCCACTTTGTGCTTTATAGTCACCAGACAGGAAAAGTGTAGACGGCTGTTACCTCCAATATAGTCATGGTATCAGTCAGACACAGTACGGTGAACATAAAATTGAAATGAGGTAACAATAGTGAATCCTCTGCTGGTGTGCAGCTAGTGACCACACAAACTCAAAAGAAAACAGAATTCATTTTCTAGACTTCTAATCTTCTTTTTCCTAAATTTTCTGCTGTCTTTATATTCTGATCGCCAAAAGTCATTGTTAGTTACAAATTCACATTAAAGACCGAATTATTGTTGGGGGAGTTTGTAATTCCCTCAGTTCTGTCTCACCGCAGCAAAAATTTGAAGCAAAGGATGGACCAATGTTACAGCTCAGTTTTATTTGGCAAGCAAATGAAAATATACCTTTGAGGCATGAGGATGGGCCAACCCAAAAGCAGCAAAGAGAAAAGAAGCCCCCGGTTCAATATTGGCTCCTCTTTTTATGTTTTTTTTCTCTCCCCTCGAGCCTGTCCTATGTAAACTGGGCTAGCCAGGAGAGCTGTTTCTTTCAGCTGAGGTCCTCACTCCGGTCCTCGGACCTTTCTTTGTTCTATTTTCATGGGCGTTTCCCTTCTTTGTCTTTTAGCCACCACCATTCTGGACTCCTTTTTCCTCTTCTAACTACCTAACATTATCAACTGAAGATTTTTAAAATAAAAATTATAAAAATAACAAATATTCAAGAAATTGGTAAATTTGCTCCAGGGACACTGTTTTTATACTGGTAATACAGGGTTAGGTGCAAAAATGAGCAGAGGGTAATAAGGAAACTCTGCCATCTAACCTAGTGAATCTCTGCATTTTAATGCCTTAACAAAATAAAAGTTATTTCTTCCTCTTATCAAAGTCCAATGTGGCTATTTCTGGTCAAGAGGAAGTTGAGAAGAGAGACACTGCTACAAAAAATTCAGGGACCCAGCTGAAAGAAGCATTAGGAATCAACATCTGATTTATGAAGGAGAGAGATACTGGATCATCTCTGAGTTAAGTGTTTCAAGCAATACCTGAAGGTTGTATAGAATACTTCTACCAAAATTTCATTGGCTGTAAACCCACAATAGGAACTCCCCCAACTGCAAGGGATTCTGGGAGATGTAATCTAGCTATGTTCTCAAGAGAGAAGATGGGTTTTAGGAGGAATAAGTAGTCACATCTTCCAGTCTGTCCTCTTGGTCAACAAGCATTCATTTGCAGCCTTATTCAAACTCACATACTATATTCTCCCAATAGCTCAAAGGAGAAAACCAAATGTTCATATAAGGGATTGCTTGTATCTCAAAGTTCACTACCTCTGTTGGAACATATTACTCAGGTTTAATAAGATTATGTCCTCCTCAGGAGATGGGTTCTTCCTTCTCTTGCAAAGTTATAAAGCCATAGGGTTGTTTCAGAATTAAAAGATAATCAAATGGGGCTTAAAAAAAAAAAAAAAAAAAAAACTTGGTAATATTCTTCTTAAAAAACTTAGACTTCTAATTCTTTTGCTACTAGTCAGTAAACACACAAAAAATCTTTCCCAGTCATCATTTTTAAGTCTGGATGTTTTTTCTTGTCATCATGCCTCTGAAATAATTAGATAAGAAGGAGGTTCCCCTACCATAATTTTTGGTAGGAAGATCAAAATTCTTTCTTTAACAAAAAAACCTTAGTGAATCTTTGTCATGCAAATCCCTTTTTCTAGTATTATCTCTATTTATGATATAGAATTCTTTGCCTTTCTCAAACAGATGTGGCACCAAATTTCTCACTGCTATTTCTTTCTACCTCTATTCTGAGATTAGCCCTTCCTCAGACATCAAATAAAAGTTAGCAAACGTGTAACCTCTCCACTTTTTCCAACCACTTCTTTAAGACATGGTCTGCCTTCTGAGTTACTGCAGATAGTAATCATTTTCTTGAATATTTGGTCACTGCATAATACAGGTCTTCAATTTTTAAACCAGTAGTTGCTAACTATCTAATCATCTGCACCATGACTGCAATGCCAAGGGCAGCAGTTAACTTCTACAATCTATTTATGAATTAACTATCTTAAAGCTATCTGAAATTAAATGCCAACAGTTTAAAGGCATAATAAACTAAAAAACTATCTCATAGATATATAAAATTTCAATGCTTATGTAACTGGTACAGATGTACTAATTTTTCTCCATGCAATGAGTAATTTACTCCAGAACTTTCTATCTATAGCTCTGAATCCTTTACGAGTCTCTTCATTCAAATTATACAGATAGCAGAAAAAGGAAAAGAGCACAAAGAAGCCACAGATAATTCTTGAAAACCATGGGCATGAGTAACACTCATCACTTCTGGTTGTAATTTCTTTGCAAAAAAAGGTTGTTATAAGACTACATATGGAGTCAGCAGGTGATGGGCTAGATAATAAAGTACTTGACTGGGTCTTTGCTGTAGAAAAGGATATGATTGTGGGGAACAAATACTGTCTCCATTTGTTATGACCTGAATTCTGTCTCAAAACTCATATATTGGCTCTTAACTCCCAGTGCCTCATAAGGTGACTGCAGTTGGAGACAGAGCCTTTAAAGAGACAGCTGAGGTAAAAGGAGGTCACTAGGGCCTTAATCCAGTTCGACAGGTGTCCTTTTAAAAAGAGGAGACTTGGACACGGACATAAACACACGTGGAAGATGAAGTGAAGACACAGGGAGAAGACAGCCATCTGCATCAAGCCAAGGAGAGCAGCCTAGAACAGATTCTTCCCCTAGAGTCTCGGAAAGAACCAACCCCACTGAAACCTTGATCTCAGACATCTAGCCTGTAGAACTGTGAGAAAATAAATTTATTGTTTGCCACCCAATCTGTAGTAGTCAATACTTTGCTATGAAACTCTAGCCAGCTAATACACCATTGAATACAGAATCAAAATGTATACACATCAATTACAATGAAAGCAGGTCACATCCCTATATTAAAGGAAAAAAGGAAATTTTGGAAATATCTCAAATAAGCATATTTCAAAATAGATATTATGATACATAAGTCCTCTTAAGTATATCTATATAATGCTACATATATGTGTATATATATATATATTATTCCCATACTCCAATTTTATAAAGATTCAATTTTGAATAGTAAAGCATGATATTAAAACCAGGATATTAAAACCATATCCTGGCCAGAAGTATTACATGAACTCCTCAAATAACCATCACCTGAATGAAAGCTCTAATCATATGCAGTAGCTTGAAGAAGCCTATACCATGAAGACAATGACACCCCAGTCCCTCTGACAGTTTGTATCTCTCTGCATAGGTTAGCCTCTGCTTGTCTGAAAATCCTATATTGATCCCACATAACCTGTTGTTTTGCAATGCGATGGCAATTCTCAAGATTTTCACCAGTCATGATCTCACTAGGAAACAAAGAATTCTCTTTAAAAATGTTGAATACAGGGAACAAATTGCTGCTTTAAATAGTGAAAAATCTGAAAACTGAAAAAATCTGAAACTATAAATGGATTCTAAGATCATACAGAATTAAAAAACAGCAAGAGGCTTATGATCTTTGTCTTTTCAAAAGAGGAAACAGGGGAAATGGTATTCCTGCATTCATGAGTCTTGATTAATAGAAAACAGCAAAACCCCTGTCTTCTTTGTGATTGTGGAAACTGAAGACATACTGCTGCCATACTGCTGAAAACTGCTGCCGAGAGAACTTACCTGATGTAGAAAAGGCACATGCTGGTACTTCGGCTTCCACTATCTGGCTGGTACTTCCCAGTAAGAATCTGGTTGATACTGGAGTCTGGAATATAAAATAAAGCAATAGTTACTCACCTTATTCATCCAAGCTCCTGCCAAGATACAAAGCAGGCCGGGGAGAGAGGAGGAAAGTCTGACAATAGAATATCCCTTCTCTTTTATTCATTGGCATCCATTTTCATATCTTACCCATATTTAACAACATGGTTTCACCTGATGTGAGCTAGCTATCTGTCCTATAAAAAATGCTCTCCTCCTTCCCTCCATTTTTATCTCTCTTTCAGTGAGAGCCACAAAGCTCCATTAGTCCTTGCAACAAACCCAAGTTCAAGATCTCCATGTAACAGGCAATCCTTCCTATGAGGTCCAGATGTGGCTCCTCTTCCTTTTATAATCTCTGGATTTATAAATTCATCATTTACAAGTTAATCACTTCCAACACTCCTCACCCAAATTAATGTAGTAAAAAGGTGAAAATACCCCCAAATTGGTGTGTGTATGTGTGTGTGTATACACATATACTCTACAGTCTTTATTTTTCTATCCACTCATGAAACCATCTTCAATACTAGTTATTCTTGGTAATAGATATCAATCACCCAAGCTAGCAAAGAAAGCCCCTTCTCTATAATTTTTTTGACTGACACATAAGTTCCCCAGATAGATTTTCTATCCATTTCAACTTCCAGTTTATTAGGACCAAGGTGGGAAAGACAGGGAACCAACAAATCTCAAACAGCAAGTCCACATTTGACTGGATTACTAGATACAAAGAGGGAGAGACAGAGCCAGGGGGACCACTGCTGTTTGTATCCCTTGGTCCCTTGACTTACATATTCTGCTTTTCAGATAACAGCATCATATACTGATCACTGGTTCATGCACATATTACACCTTGAAATCATGGGGTGTTTTCTGCTTTATAGCACCATAACTGAGGGTTTTTTTGGCCATTCCACAATTGTTTCAGGCCATCAGCTTCTCAAAAGAAGAATGGTTATCTCCAGGAAAAGACATAGCTTTCTATAGGCATGCATTCTGTGATTCTCCTTTGGGGCTGTTCAAAGACCCCATATAGCATTCTTATCAGCGACACTTCGAGCAATGCTGTGTTTGCAATCCCACGAGGACAAAAATGGTACATTATCTTGTAGTGTAACTACTGTAGAGCATTCTTTAGTGCAAGGCCTCAGGAAAACTTGTTGGTTTGCTAACAATTTACTAAGATTCGTAATATAAGTTATACAATAAATGGGTTATAGCAGCATACTGGAATATAGTAAATGTGGCTTCAAAAATATATACACCCCCCCCCAAAAAAAGAAAACTCATTAAGAACTGAAACTCTTTCCGAGTGGTAAGAGGCACAAGGTAAAGCATCTCAGCTTCTATTTAGAAAGAATATTCAACGTTCTCCACCATTAAAATCCTAACACCTTCACTGCAGTAACTTTCATAGATATTTGTCATGATTTTTCTCTGCACTTCAGTGCTAACACATGTATCTTTCTTAGGCTTCTATGGTACCTGATACCTTCTGCTCACCAGATTCTACTATGTGAGTGTCATGGTGTCATTAATATAGTAGGCTAGTGTGATTTAATATGGGACATCTAAATAAGGCCCTTGAAGACTATGTAAGACATAGCAGCAAGCCTGAACTAGTATTGGGGAATTAGAATTAAGTTGGACATCTGTTCCCTGCCACAGCTTGTGATATTTTTTTGTCTATCATGAAAAGAACAACTTTGCCAGAGCCAATAGTTACCAGATGCCAGAGACTGTGTTGATTTACTTCAACAAAAATGTGAGATACTGAACTCAACTGTGGTTAGTCACTTGAGTGTGCTTAGTCATGTCTGACTGTGACCCCATGGACTGTAATGCACCAGGCTTCTCTGTCCATGGACTTTTTCAGGCAAGAATACTGGAGTGGGTTGCCATTTCCTCTTTCAGGGGATCTTCTTAATCCAGGGATCAAACCCAAGGTAGGGATCAAACCCAGATCTCCTGCATTGGTAGGTGGATTCTTTACCACTGTGCCGCCTGGGAAGCCCTGATTATAGTCTCTACCTGACTGAAAGATCCATTTGGTTTTATATCAAACAGATGATAGAAAAGGATGAATTATAAGAATCAGTTCTTTACCTCTCAAGTCTTTGAGGGCATTTGAAAATGACAGTACCAGGGGCTTAAACTTGATTCTTTCTGCAAACATCTCCAAAATATGTGAGTGTATCCACTTCCTAGTACCCAGTCACCTGATAAATGCACAGTTCTCTTTGGGGCAGGTTAGGTAAATCATGCAAGAATTGTACTTCCCCCCCGCCTGCTAAGACCAGCGGTTCTCAAACTATAGAATGAATCAGGATCACCTGAGAGTTTTTTTTTTTTTTTTTAAAGAACAGATTTCTACCTGAGTTTCTGTGATATGCCTTCAAAGAATCTGCATTCTTAGCAAGTCCCTAGGTGATCCTGATGTTGCTGAACAAGGGGCTACAGTTTTACAACTACCTATCAACAAATCCTACCTTGGTTTTAGTCAGTGGAGTTCTGGGTATATGAATGACTTTAAATCTGAAAACTGAGGGAAAGTTCCTGGCTTTCAATATGAAGTTTCCAAGAAGAGAATACATTAAATGTGTTCTTCATTATCATGACTTTAGCTTTTGCAATTACAGATAAAATATACTTCAACACAGTTCAGCTCAGTTGCTCAGTCGTGTCTGACTCTGCAACCCCATGGACCACAGCAGTCCAGGTCTCCCTGTCCATCACCAACTCCCAGAGTTTACCCAAACTCATGTCCATCAAGTCAGTGATGCCATCCAACCATCTCATCCTCTGTTGTCCCCTTCTCCTCCTGCCCTCAATCTTTCCCAGCATCAGGGTCTTTTCAACTGAGTCAGCTCTTCACATCAGGTGGCCAAAGTATTGGAGTTTCATCTTCAACATCAGTCCTTCCAATGAAGGCTCAGGACTGATCTCCTTTAGAATGGACTGGTTGGATCTTCATGCAGTCCAAGGGACTCTCAAGAGTCTTCTCCAACACCACAGTTCAAAAGCATCTTTTCTTCGGTGCTCAGCTTTCTTTACAGTCTGTCACATTCATACATGACTACTGGAAAAACCATAGCCTTGATGAGATGCACCTTTGCTGGCAAAGTAATGTCTCTGCTTTTTAATATGCTGTCTAGGTTGGTCATAACTTTCCTTCCAAGGAGTAAGTGTCTTTTTACTTCAGTACACTATTTTATTCCTGAGGACCCATTGTTCAGTTGGCAACATCCACAATTCCTGTAATTCAAAGCATGATGCTGATGACTTAATGGATAGTGTACCAAACTGATATATTTATGAAAGAGAGGCTTTGATTCTGAGCCAATTGTTTCGTTATGTCCATAACTGTTAGTTGCTCAGTCATGTCTGACTCTTTGCGACCCCATGGACTGTAGCCCGCCAGGCTCCTCTGTCCATGGAATTCTACAGGCAAGAATACTGGAGTAGGTTGCCATTTCCTTCTCCAGAGGATCTTCCCAACCCAGGGATCAAACCCAGGTCTCCTGCATTGCAGGCAGATTCTTAACTGTCTGAGCCACCAGTGACTCTGTATGTCCATAAAAACAGCACTAAATATGCTTCTACAGAAAACATACATTCCTTCACAATGTTAACAAAGCAAAGAAAGTTCACACACTCTCCATTTGTTCTTATACAGAGGTATCAGTTTAGCACTTAAATTTATCAAAATGCTCTAGGATTTAAATTTGAAATAAACATTGAGATTAAAACATACACTGTCTTTTAAAAAGACCCCCAGATATATTAAGGTTCTCCATAGTGTGATTATGTTATTAAATTGGTGTTGATTATTATGGAATATGCTGTTTTTCAAGTTGATATTGTTTTAATTTTTAAAACTTATGAATTATTAATTTTACAACATAAAAGTTAAATATTATGTAAAAACTATTTCATGGATTTATGAGGGCTAATTTAAACTTATAAATCAAAATTTAAATAAAGTATTATAAATAAGAAATATATTTCTTAAAATGAACGGGATGAATATATATTAATTGGTGATAAACTGCTGAGACATGATATTTGCTTTTACAGGATAATCCTATGTAAATACATTTGAAATTTATAAAGAGCTTTTTAATATCTAGAGTAGTAAGCATTTTCAGAATTTTTCAGAAGAAACTGCATTTTATCATATTTTTATGATGCTGTTAATAAACTAGTTATTCTATAGAAAGTTTTATGTAAATATTCACTGTCAGGACAGGGAATTTTTGTAATTCATTTTGTGTTTCAAGGTGACGTAAGTTCAGAATGAACTGCTAAATAAACTTAAAAAGAAACCTTAAAAATCTACTAGGAAAGATTGTCTTCCTGTACCTATCTTCAAGATAAACCTTCAAACACTGAAAATGCATAGCACCCTAGGGGCTATTTGACAGATAAAGTAGAACAGCTGCTAAGTGGGGGGATTATCACTTCAAAATAAGGTCTTGGAAAAACAAAGCTTTCAAATGCACAAGTCTATTATTCTTAGAAGACCCCAATCATGAAAGGTTCACAGAATAAAAAATAAAGATAAAACTGAAGGTTACAAATACAAATCTAGTGAAATTCATTTTGGTAAATAAGTGGAATGAAGCACATTAGCTCTCTAAATTTCATTTGCTGTTCTGCAATCATTCCTGTATCAGATGGCACTAAACCTAGGTAACCTAATGTTTCCAAAAAGCCAGCTACTCATTACAGGCAGCACTCCAAAACACAAAACCCATAATAGCCTAAAGCTCAAAATTAAAAGTTGGCTTTCCAATTACCTCCATTTCCTCCAACACTTAAATCAATTTTTGAAGACAATTAGAATGTCTGTAACTAGTATATATATGATTTTTTTTTCTTGTTTCTAGTGGTTTATATAATCACTTGTTTCTTTCTACTGTTGCTACAATTTGGATAGCAGTATTGATCTGGTTTTCATTCGGTTTATAGAAGATTCATGAAACTCTGTTGGAAATTCTAATTTTACTGCCTGCACCATTTCTTCTGTTATAACATTTCCCGTTGTTATAATAAACATTTAGGAACTAACCCATTCTATCTTTATTCTTCTACTGAAGGCCTTAAAAAATGCTCACATTACCATACTAGTGAATTGAACAAGGGAGCATATGGGCTATTTGGGTTCTTATCTGGATTTTCTTATCTCCAGTTGGGAATTCTGGAGTTGAAGCTATTGATGCCTGGCATCTGCCTGTAGCCACATTTATAGGTATGGAGAAGGTTGCTCCCCGAGATAGGCCGACAGACAGCAGTAAGCATTCAGACGAACAAAGAAACTCCATTATGGTGTTTGAATCCATGATTCCAGTCATCCCTCAGGCCCAAGAAAACATCTTTCTGAGGTTTTACCTGTGGTAGCTTGAGTTTTATTTTACCTCCCACCAAAATGACACCCAGAAAAATACAACAGTTGTTTTTATTTTGTATTAGATTCCTATTTCTGCCATTACAAAGCAACACAAAAGACGCGGCTTAACACAAATCAATTCTCTTACACTTCTAAGTCAAAAGTTAGCAGTTTGGTCTTAAGGAGCTAAAAAAAAAAGTATTGGCAACCCTGCATTCCTTTCTGAAGGCTTTAGGGGAGATTTGTTTTCTTGATTTTCCAATCTCTAGAGGCTGCTCACATTCCTCTATCAGATGGTGCCTTATTTCATCCTCAAAGCACTGTTGGTTGGTTGAGTCTCACACTGCATCACTCTCTTGCCTTCCTTTTCATACCTAAGGACCCTTGTGACTATGCGGTGTGGCCCAGATAACGCAGGATAATCTCTTCATCTCGGGCTTACCACTTCATCTGCTGCCTTAATTCCCCTCTGCATGTACTACAGGTTCCAAAGATTAGGACACTAAACTCTTTTGCAGATCATTATCCTGCTTACCACAAGCAGGTAACCTCAAAACAATAGTGAGAAAGTAATATTAAAAAAGTGATAAGCTTAGTTTTCCTTACTATGAATACTCTATGAAAATCATAAAAATTATAATTCTTATAATTATGTAAATTAACATTAACTACTAATTTTATAAAATTAAAAGCTTAGGTACTTTTTTACCCCCTGTATCCCTATACATTTTTACAAGTGATATTTTCTTTTCTTATATAATATTGAAAGTAGCATAAACTGTTGATTTAAAATGTCAGGCATGGAAAAAATGCTAGAGATTTTCTTGTCATTCATGCAATGCTTGATTCCCTTCTAAGACATCCCTTCATACTATTATATGTATAGGAATACTTCCAGGGACAGAGAATTCAGTGAGTTTAGTGGATAGCCAAACCTGCAGGCATCTAAGAATGCCCTCATGGCTCAGCTTCTGTGGCTTTCCATGGTTTGCAATCTTGGCTGATAAAGGGAGAAAGGAACTTCTGCACCTTCTATTGTTGCATTCAATTTCCCTCAGATCCATGGAGCCAGTGAAAAACATGGGCTCTCTAAGAGGCTGTGGGATCACCAGCTCTAGTCCTGTAAATCTTTGCTGTAGTTCCAGAAGAGACTGCAGAGCAGTTCAGGGGTGGGCGTCCCCTTCCTGGAATACAAGCAGCTTGAATTATTAACACTATATCTCACAGTGAAGTGTAGTCTTTCTCTTACCCTATTGTACTATGTGAAACATACTTTACAAATGTGAATTTAAAGAAAAAAAGAAAAAGGTCAAGTTTGTATTTCTTCTAGTGATTAATTTTGCTTGAGTTAGAAGTTACAGTTAATAAAGAAAATACCTGCTTTCCTTCAGAGTGATAATTGTAGTCAACATGTAAGATCTAAAGAGTTATCACAGAATCTTTCATTATATTATTTCATTACGTAATCTTTCATGATATTATTTCCTGGTGGTTCAGCTGGTAAAGAATATGCCTGCAATGCAGATTTCTGGTTCAATCCGTGGTTTGGAAAGATCCCAAGGAGAAGAGAATGGCAACCCACTCCAGTATTCTTGCCTTGAGAATTCCAGGGACAGAGGAGCCTGGTGGGCTACAGTCCATTGGGGTTACAGAGCCAAACACGACTGAAAACCTACAGTGGCTAGATTCTGGAATATTCATTACTGTATTTCTATCTCATCAGGAATCCTGAAGTCTATAAAAACATATGCAATGAAATAGGAACAACTGCTTTTAATATGCTACAATATAAAAAATATCATCACCACCACTTTAGACAATATTTTTATTGGGGCTTTACCATAGCCTTCCTCAGCGATCAATGCAAAGAAATAGAGGAAAACAACAAAATGGGAAAGACTAGAGATCTCTTCAAGAAAATTAGAGATACCAAGGGAACATTTCATGAAAAGATGGGCTCGATAAAGGACAGAAATGGTATGGACCTAACAGAAGCAGAAGATATTAAGAAGACATGGCAATAATACACAGAAGAACTGTATGAAAAAGAGCTTCACAACCTAGATAATCACGATGGTATGATCACTCACCTAGAGCCAGACATCCTGGAATGTGAAGTCAAGTGGGCCTTAAAAGCATCACTACGAACAAAGCTAGTGGAGGTGATGGAATCCCAGTTGACCTATTTCAAATCCTGGAAGATGATGCCGTGAAAGTGCTGCACTCAATATGCCAGCAAATTTGGAAAACTCAGCAGAGGCCACAGGACTGGAAAAGGTGAGTTTTCATTCCAATCCCAAAGAAAGGCAATGCCAAAGAATGCTCAAACTACTGCACATTTGCACTCAGCTCACACGCTAGTAAAGTAATGCTCAAAATTCTTCAAGCCAGGCTTCAGCAATACGTGAACCGTGAACTTCCAGATGTTCAAGCTGGTTTTAGAAAAGGCAGAGGAACCAGAGATCAAATTGCCAACATCCACTGGGTCATGGCAAAAGGAAGAGAGTTCCAGAAAAACATCTATTTCTGCTAATTGACTATGCCAAAGCCTTTGACTATGTGGATCACAATAAACCGTGCAAGATTCTTCAAGAGATGGGAATACCAGACCACCTGACCTGCCTCTTGAGAAACCTATATGCAGGTCAGGAAGCAACGGTTAGAACTGGACAGGGAACAACGGACTGCTTCCAAATAGGAAAAGGAGTACATCAAGGCTGTATATTGTGACCCTGCTTATTTAACTTCTATGCAGAATACATCATGAGAAATGCTGGGCTGGAAGAAGCACGAGCTAGAAACAAGATTGCCAGGAGAAATATCAATAACCTCAGATATGCAGATGACACCACCCTTATGGCAGAAAGTGAAGAGGAACTAAAGAGCCTCTTGATGAAAGTAAAAGTGGAGAGTGGAAAAGTTGGCTTAAAGCTCAACATTCAAAAAACGAAGATCATGGCATCTGGTCCCATCACGTCATGGGAAATAGATGGGGAAATAGTGGAAACAGTGTCAGACTTTATTTTTTGGGCTCCAAAATCACTGTAGATGGTGACTGCAGCCAGGAAATTAAAAGATGCTTACTCCTTGGAAGGAAAGTTATGACCAACTTAGATAGCATATTAAAGAGCAGAGACATTACTTTGCCAACAAAGGTCCATCTAGTTTAAGCTATGGTTTTTCCAGTGGTCATGTATGGATGTGAGACTTGGACCATAAAGAAGGCTAAGTGCTGAGAAATTGATGCTTTTGAACTGTGGTGTTGGAGAAGACTCTTCAGAGTCCCTTGGACTGCAAGGAGATCCAACCAGTCCATTCTAAAGGAGATCAGTCCTGGGTGTTCTTTGGAAGGAATGATGCTAAAGCTGAAACTCCAATACTTTGGCCACCACATGAGAAGAGTTGACTCATTGGAAAAGACTCTGATGCTGGGAGGGATTGGGGGCAGGAGCAGAAGTGGGGGACAGAGGATGAGATGGCTGGATGGCATCACCAACTTGATGGACTTGAGTTTGAGTGAACTCTGGGAGTTGGTGATGGACAGGAAGCCTGGCATGCTGCAATTCATGGGGTCGAAAAGAGTCGGACACAACTAAGCGACTGAACTGAACTGAAATTCCAGGGGGTCTTCCTGACCCAGGGATCAAACCTACGTTTTACTGCATTGGCAGAAGCATTCTTTACCACTGAGCCACCTGCTGCTGCTGCTGCTGCTAAGTTGCTTCAGCCGTGTCCGATTCTGTGCGACCCCATAGACGGCAGCCCACCAGGCCCCGCTGTCCCTGGGATTCTCCAGGCAACACTGGAGTGGGTTGCCATTGCCTTCTCTGACTGAGCCACCTAGGAAGCCCCGGTCTATAAAAATATTGAATCATCATATTGTGCACCTGAAACTAATACTGTAAATCAACAATACTTCAATATTTGAAAAACTAAATAGAAACAAACAACCACTTTAAGGTGAGAGTCTCCAATTTGGCACTATTGATATTTGAAGCCAGATAATTCTCTGCTGAAGAAGGCAAAGAAGAGGGCAGCAGAGGAGATGGCATCACTGACTCAATCGACATGAGTTTGAGCATCCTCTGAGAGGTGGTGAAGGAGAGAAAAGCCTGGCGTGCTGCAGTCCATGGAGTTACAGAGTCAGACAGGACTTAGCAACTGAACAACAAACTCTCTGCCAGGGCCATAGGGAGGCTGTCTCTAGGTATTGCAAAAAGTCACCTGGGGAGCAAGATCCATGCCTGATTTAAGACTAGTGTCTGTAAAATAGTTTGCTCTAAAAGAAAAATTAGTCATATTCTGATGCAGGTAAAAATATTTTATAAGCATTATAATTCCCTGCATTGTAAGTACACAAAAGTTTACAAGTATTTTCTGAACAACCTTATTGTTCGTTTTATTTCTGGTTAAGTATTTTTTCTTTTACTGAACTAAGCAATATTGCCAAATCATAGCTTGTTTCATCATTTTTAAAAATACCAAAGTATTAATTATTTGTCACTTCTGATACCCAAATAGCTATCCTTCTTCATACATATGTGTGCGGACTCAGTCACTCAGTTGTGTCCGACTCTTTGCAACCCCATGGACTGTAGCCTGCTAAGCGCTTCTGCCCATGGGATTCTCCAGGCAAGAGTACTGTAGTGGGTTGCCATTTCCTCCTCCAGGGGATCTTCATGACCTAGGAATCAAACCTGCGTCTCTTACCTCTCCTGCCTTAGCACGTGAATTCTTTACCACTGAGCCACCTGGGAAGCCCCCTTCTTAATATATAACTCTAGAGAAATATGCATATTTTTAATGATTTTTTTTCACTTAAAATACATAACATTTACTGCATATTTATTATGGGTTAGGAAGTATGCTAAGCATTTTACATATTGTTACATTTAAACTTCTCCATATTCCTGTTTGTTCGCTCATATTTTCTCTAGTAGGGAATGCAGCTAAACCCTTGAAATGAATTATCTCTGAGATGGTCTCCAGCTTCTCGATGCCAGAACCACTTAAGAGTTGGCTACACTTCTGCTTTGGGTTTTAGTGATTGTATGCATGTGTTCCTCCCCAAGTCCGAGCTCTGAGAGCACGGTATGATGGATCTTCTTAATCAGCTCTCTCTTCTCTTGCCACCTCCAGAGTCTTGCATACAGGCCCCACTGAACTCAGCTAATTTCCTCTAGCTAGGAACTCCTTTGCCTTTTGGTCTCCAGACCCTGAAATAATATTTTTCACCTCAGCCTCCTCACGTTTCCACACCGGAGTTAAGAGGCAGAGCTCACTGGATTTTGACAGCACAGCTTGGTTAAGCTGTAATTTTAATTTTGCGGTGCTCCCTACTGGTGGCCTTTCGAATCTTCCTTGTTCCAATGCTAGCTGTTTTTAATAAACTCACCTTGGTCTGCTGCTCATTTTAATCAGCACATATGGAAAACTCCAGGATTCTTATTTTTTTTTTTTAATCTAGTCATGTTGAAGGTAATACAAGTAACTTGTGCTAAAACCATCACTTGGAGGTGTTGGAAACCCTTGGGGGAAATGTCTGTGAGGTGATGCTGCAGCTGAAATAAAAATAAATAGGAGCAGTATCCTGTAGCTTCAAACTTCTGAACAAGATTAAGTAAAAATTATTTTGCTAGAAGGGAAAATGTAAATCAATGTATCAGAGACAATAAAACTGCCTGGGCAAAAGTGACTTGAACAGTGAAAATACTAGTGACCCCTCAAGATACCTTCAGAGACGGGCAGAAGCAGGACGGATTCTCAGCCTGGCAACACCCTCAAGGACCATGGCTCTCTGCATATTTCTTCTTTGTGCCTTCACTGTCTTGGCCACATCCTCTTCTAAAATTTTAAGATGGTGACAGCACTTTCAAATATCACCAGCTCCAAGCATCAGAAAACTCCTAAGACAGCAACCAAGAGAGGGGAAAAAGAAACCCTACAGATCCCAGCTTTCCATCCTGGACAAAAACTTTAGAAACCTAGATTATGCCCCGCCCTCCCTTATATCCTACTGGTCAGAAATTAGTAAAGCGCACATGGTAAACCAATCACTTGTAAAAGGGAATGGGATTACCATAATTGATTACATAATTGTAATCAGGAGTCACTGACTGATCCTAATTTCTCACGGAACATGATCCCCACAAAACAAATCAGAGTTCCTGTTGGCAAAGCAGAGAAAGGGGAAAAGGCTGTTGTTAACACTGTTTGCCAGACTTAGCAAATGTAATTAATTTAAACCTAACGTGTTTAGATATTAAATATGCAAGTACTCTGTGGAACTGGCTACTAATTCCAGTCAGGAAGGGGATCCTCTCCCTGTCCCAAATTGGACTGAATCATAACATAGAGGAATGGAACGTAGGCATTAGCATTTTTATTAATCATATTTATTTTTAAATTGGTGGAAAGTTGCTTTTACAATGGTGTGTTTGCTTCTGCCATACAACAACATGAATCAGTCATAATTTATATTTTTATATGTATCCCTTCCCTCCATCTTCCCTCCCCTCCCTCATCCTACCTGCCAGATCCTGACAGAATGCCAGGCTGGGCTCCCTGTGTTATTTTTTTAGCATTTACTTCCCAGATAACACTGTGGGGCATCCAGGTCTAGAACTCTGCTCCACAGTAAAGGTGCTTTGAGTTATTTTGGATTTGAAAATCCCAGTAAATGTGATAAGAACAGGCATTTTTATGTGGCCTTCAGATATAACTGCTTCTAGCCTTAAGATACCAGAGACTTAAAAGTTTCTCCTCCTTCATTCTTTCCCCTTTTCTTCATGTCCCGTCAGCATCCCAGTGCACCACTAACCTCCACGATAATTCCCTCTGCTCCCCTGATCCTTCCACTCTTCTCACTATCTGACCGTCACTTTGAACTCCAAGGACTAGTTTCCTGACAATTTCCTTTACATCTTGATAGGAAGCAAAGTCATCATCCAAACCAGTACCCTTACTGCCCTATGCACAGTGTTAAAAAAATCCATCACAAATTGCCGATAGGAATGGATTGGCTTCTCCTTTGAGCTATTTCCATAATAATTAATATTGGGACAACAAATAGAATGGATTTGAAATGATCTTTTTATGAGGTTTTTTAATGACCTTTTTATGAGAATTTTTGAAATGTCTACATTGTTTATATAAGCATTTTATTTAAAGTAAGGCTTCAAATATATTATTTATTTGATTCCAAAATGTGCATGTCCTACGGTTTTAAAAAATACTCTGAAGACATTAAAAACAAATATTTCTCATCCTTTGAATAATAACTATCTAAGCCAGGGAGACAGCCTCCCATCCTTACCATGATCAGGTCTATTGGGAGCTGGGTTTAAATCTCAGCTGTTTACCATCTGCTTCACCAAGGGCAAGTTAATTAACCTCTCAAACAATTTTTTTGAAAGGTGTGAAATGGGTACATCACCTCTTTCTCAACATTGTTATGAATATTAAATAAGAATTTATATAGGATCACTATAAATATTATTAATTATTTTCATATTTAGAGACAAAGAGGTGGTAGTTTATATAAAACTATAAATATGCTATTCTTTGATACAGAGACATCTGTTTTAAGAAAAATAATAATACAAGTATGTCTCTTCAAATATGTTAAGTATAAGATCATTAATTTTAATTTAGCAAACAATAAAATGACTTTAAAGTTTTATATCATCTTGTGTGATATTTGCTGTCAAAAACTTGAATTTATAAAGAGACAATTATCAAGATTATTTCCTTCCAGGAATCAAGTTCTTGAGGTATTTGAATCATGTGTACATTGGTGTCTAGTTTTCATTTATTAATCTAAATAATGAAATCAACACAGGAAATAACTCAAGTATGGATAATCAATATAATCCCATGTAATTATATTTACTAAACAAAAACATGGTTTACAATTTAATCCCACTCCCATCTTTATTAAAGTAAGAGTATATCCATATTTATGACAATTAATTTGAACTTACACAAGTTACTAATTAATTGTGGTTAGTTAATATGAGATAACAGTTCTTTAATAAATAAATTCAAGATAAAATGTAGAATAAAGAAACACAGAGTTAGAAAGTGTGATAAATTTTGGAATAGATTCCGTCACCACTCACTAGTTATCCTAATTTCAGTTTATCCAATTTTGTCCTAAGAATAATTTTTTTCTCTTCTCTTCAGTAAAACTGGACAATGCAGTTTTCTGTGTCCAGCTCTTTGTGACCCTGTGGACTGTAGCCTACCAGGCTCCTCTCTCCATTGGATTCTCCAGGCAAGAATACTGGAGTGGGTTGCCATTTCCTTCTCCAGGGGATCTTCCCAACCCAGGGATCGAACCCGAGTCTCCCGTATTGCAGGCAGACACTTTAACCTCTGAGCCACCAGGGAAGGCCTATATTTTTTAACATACACATTCTTAAATATTACTATTGTAATAAATTTTCTCCTTCCTTTAGACAAAAGTATAATTTTTATGGTTTTATTTCTGTAACCTTTTGCAACCTCATACACTTTTATTACAATATAAGCATATATAGAAGCTGTAATTTGGAATTGAAGAGAGTGCCAGTCTAGCTCTGTGTAAAGGAGGGAGGCAGATGAGGCTTGGATTAAAAGGACTGATGGATGTGATTCTAGGGAGATGGGATTTTCAGCCCCACTCTGCCCTCTGTTTCCTCACAGCAACAGCAGCATAGGAATCTCTCAGCTTTGGGCTCACAGCAAGTGTGTGATATATTTTCCATTTTTGCTTTGAAAAGAGGAGGAGAAGGTGCAAGTTGTCCTCCTCCGACTCTAAGAAAATCTATTCTTAAGAGTCTCCCAGTGGCAGGAGCACTTGGGCATCCTCTCTGTCTGTGATGATTAAAACCACTCTTCTTAGTTTCTCTGACTTGGGGATAGAGTAAAGTGCCCTAGTCTTCTGGTTATAGTTCTGGGAAGACCTCAGAATCCTCTGACTGACAAACTCGTCAAGTATCTACATGCTCAGCCTTTCCAAATTGATGGAGAGAAATCTTTCCAAACTTTGAGACAGAAGCCATGGCTTCAGTTCAGTTCAGTTCAGTCCCTCAGTCATGTTCGACTCTTTGCAACCCCATGAATCGCAGCACGCCAGGCCTCCCTGTCCATCACCAACTCCCGGAGTTCACTCAGACTCACGTCCATCGAGTCAGTGACACCATCCAACCATCTCATCCTCTGTCGTCCCCTGCTCCTCCTGCCCCCAATCCCTCCCAGCATCAGAGTCTTTTCCAATGAGTCAACTCTTCGCATGAGGTGGCCAAAGTACTGGAGTTTCAGCTTTAGCATCATTCCTTCCCAAGAAATCCCAGGGCTGATCTCCTTCAGAATGGACTGGTTGGATCTCCTTGCAGTCCAAGGGACTCCCAAGAGTCTTCTCCAACACCACAGTTCAAACTCATCAATTCTTCAGCGCTCAGCTTTCTTTACAGTCCAACTTTCACATCCATACATGACCACTGGAAAAACCATAGCCTTGACTAGACGGAACTTTGTTGGCAAAGTAATGTCTCTGCTTTTCAATATGCTATCTAGGTTGGTGATAACTTTTCTTCCAAGGAGTAAGCATCTTTTAATTTCATGGCTGCAGCCATGGCTTACCATCTTCCAATATTTTCTATCAGAGCTAATCCTTCCATCTTAAGTGCTATAACACAGAAGTTTGAAAACACCATATATTGCCATGTCTAAAACTCATTGACACACATTGCCATTTATTTATCCCCAATTTCTGGGTTACTACAGGTCATTATAACTATATCCCTTGAATTAGGAGTTGATAAATGGAATCTGGCTTCCAAAAAGTACCATGGTTGCTTATAACATGATACACTGCAGCTTATTTTCTGAAAAGCCCTGGCTATACTTCAAAGTTAAGTCAATGGTGTCTCATAACAAGTTTTGGGCAAAGAGGTTATATTCTACCTAGGATTTAATCTAATGTAAGTGGTTTTCAGTAAAATAGTATAAACTTGACTCGCCATCATGGCCCATTTAAACCATTAAATCCACAGAGAATTTTGGTTCCTTATCAGATGTGAAAATCTCTAATAAGCCACTTCCTATGAAACTGCTGTCAAACCAAAGAGCAGCCTTGAAGAACTAAGAGACTCTTTCTACTGACTCTCCTAACAATGGCATATTTCAACCCTTCATAGGTCCCCTCTGTCTACCTACTACCCCTGTTCTGTTTGTTTTGGATATTGTCCACCCCATGAATTTCAATGGATACCTAATACCAAGTAGATAATTTACAATAAGTCTTAGAAGAGGGGTTTTGGTAGAGGGGGTACAGATCAAAATTACTAAAGCAAGATATTAGTGTTACTTCAAAATCATGGAAATCACTATTGTTGCAGCCTCCCACTTGATTTTTCCCCTAAACTTTTAAACCAAATCTTCTATTTTATGCCCAGTTCTATGACACTATTTGAAAGAAAGTGTTAGTCGCTCAATTTGTCAGACTTTGTGACCCCATTGATTGTAGCCTGCCAGGCTCCTCTGTCCATGGAATTCTGCAGGCAAGAATACTGGACTGGATTGCCATGCCCTCCTCCAGGGGATCTTCCCAACCGAGGAACTGAATCCAGGTCTCCATCACTGCAGGTGAATTCTTTACCATCTGAGCCACCAGGGAAGCCCTAGTGTCACTGTAGATTGTTGTATTTACTGCAGTGTATTTATGCAAGGTTTTCACTTGAGAGCCTGGCAAGTCTTTCTTCTTAGACCTAAATGACTGGAGGAGACTCATTTCTGCTTTTCAGAGATGTCAGAATTAATCATCTAGCATTTTGTCTCATTTACATTCAAAACTTACACATGCTGTGAGGGAGAAGCTGGCCCCACAGGTCAAGGCTCCTCATTCCAGTCCTGTGCAAATGCTAAAATCTCTGGTGGATTCTTGTGTCCTGGAGCAAGTTAAAGTCCAAGGTCTAAGCCTCTAGCTGTAAGGGATCTTGGGTGGACAAGTAGTGAGTGGCTATGTGAGAGTTGGACTGTAAGAAAGCTGAGCGCCGAAGAATTGATGTTTTTGAACTGTGGTGTTGGAGAAGACTCTTGAGAGTCCCTTGGACTGCAAGGAGATCCAACCAGTCCATTCTGAAGGAGATCAGCCCTGGGATTTCTTTGGAAGGAATGATGCTAAAGCTGAAACTCCAGTACTTTGGCCACCTCATGCGAAGAGTTGACTCATTGGAAAAGACTCTGATGCTGGGAGGGATTGGGGGCAGGAGGAGAAGGGGACGACAGAGGATGAGATGGCTGGATGGCATCACTGACTCAATGGACGTGAGTCTGAGTGAACTCCAGGAGTTGGTGATGGACAGGGAGTCCTGGCGTGCTGCGATTCATGGGGTCGCAAAGAGTTGGACACGACTGAGCAACTGATCTGATCTGATAGATCCTCACTGGCAGTTTGACCTTCCCTCTCTGATTTTCAATTCATGCCTTTTATTTTCAGATCCTTGTCTTTGGCAATTTTTGTCCTCGTGCTTGGTCGATGGTTTCTTAAATCCCTTGAGATGTGGAATATTACACGATATTTCAGAGAAGCTTTTCAACTCAGCTTCTAACCTCCTCTGCAGCCACTTAAGAAAATAGCTTGTAGGGGAAACCACCATGTGTTTGAAGACTGGCAAATCTTCACTCCTATCCTGAACAACCAATGCACGATTTTCTGGGAACTCTTTCTGCCAGGAGGGAGTTCTGCCTCTGCCAAACTTCAGTTCCAGCCTACAAACAAAATCAGAAATCTGGGGAAAAATGTCTGCAATCCTCAGCCCACTTGTGAGAAGCATTCTTTCCCTGGAATTTTAGTCAAGCTAATCCTCTCTGCATGCACAGTTACCTGATGAGTTTCATTAAGTTATTTAGTGTTTTATCTAGCTTTTTCACCTGTCTTTAGCAGAAATGTCATAACCTACTACTTCTACTAAGGGTTTCCCTGGTGGCTCAGAGGTTGAAGCATCTGCCTGCAAAGCAGGAGACCCAGGTTTGATTCCTGGGTTGGGAAGATCCCCTGGAGAAGGAAATGGCAACCCACTCCAGTATTCTTGCCTGGAGAATCCCATGGAAAGAGGAGCCTGGTAGGCTACAGTCCACGGGGTTGCAAAGAGTTGGACATGACTGAGGGACTTCACTTTCACTCAGGAGCAAAAATCTTACCAATGAGTTAAACACAACAACCCAGGGGAATTTCATGGTCTATACAGTATTTGACATCACCTAGGAATCTGCTTTATTCCAATGATGCCTCTATTTCTTCAAATTCCCTCCCTCCCTTTTTTTTCATCCTTATGACTAATTGTCTACTTCTACTTATTGAAGTCTAGCAGTCTGTGTCACTCCAGAATATGGCTGCAGGAGTTCAGAACATGCTTCCCCAAAATGTGTCACTTTGGTATATTGATTATTTTGAGCTGTAGAGACATAGGGATGGGGCTTCTCAGATGGCACTAGTGGTAAAGAACTCAACTGCCAATGCAAGAGATACAAGAGACACAGGTTTGATCCCTAGGTTGGGAATATCCCCTGGAGGAGGGCAAGGCAACACACTCCAATATTCGTGCCTGAAAAATCCCATGAACAGAGGAACCTGGCGGGCTACACAGAGTCAGATACAACTGAAGCGATTTACCACACTTGCAGACACGTGGACACCTGGATACAGCATATGCAGGGAGAGGCTTTCTCTGAACTGCCCTTATCTGTCTGCCTAGAGACAGATCTTCCAAAAAGAACTCAACTGCCATAAATCCTCTTCTGGGGAATTTCATCAACCAGGGAAGACTGACTCATCTCATGAGAAAGGAGACCAAAAGTGGACATCACACCCAGTTAGATTTTGTCATAAATTATACTAACTCCCATCTATTCTTCCAAGGGCCTATTTATCTTTCTTAAGAAAAAAATATTCTCCTCTAAGAGGCCTACATCCTTCCTTCTCTGCCCTCTTAAGATGGTATTTAAATCTAAATTCTAAGTCACCTTATTTTCCCATTTGTAACTCCCATGTACACACGATGAATACATGCTAATAAACCTCTCTTGGATTTTCCCTTATTAATCTGTCTTTTATTACAGGGTCTTAGCTAAGAATTCAGAAGGGTAGAAGGGAAATTATTTTTCCTCATCTACAGTATTCAGTAGAAGTATCTATTCCTCACCCCCCTCTATTTCTTTCTTTACATTCTTTATCATTAGAGATCTAGTTTCTTGCCATGACTTCAATGTCCTTTTTGATGTTTATGACACTAAATCTACATTTTCTTGAATAACTCAATTCTAAACTCAACCCGTCTTTCATCTTAAATTTAATCCATTCCCTGAATCCTCTACTTCAGTGAAAACAATCCCCAGAATAGTTCCTTGTCATACCCCTACTTATTTCTAGCTTTCAGTTTTTCAAGGTCCCACTCAAAGCTATTAACTTTTTGATTCACTTTATGAATAGTTATTAATGAAAAATCTAAATGTGTTAAATAGTACCTTTTCCCCAAATTATCAAAAATAGAACTGGAAAGGAGTATATTTCCTTTATAACAGGTATAGATTATAGCAGCTATTTCTTTTTCATTTTTGAGTCTATATCTCTATATGACCCAGACCACAGGATCCCTAGGAAATTTCTTCTTTTTCAAATGGTATATGTGCTTGCTCCTCTCACACATGATTTATCAAGAAATTCAAACCACCTACACTTTTCTAAATATATATTACTGTATACATGCTGGAGAACATAAATGTTCAGCAGAAAGGGGAAGGTGTTAATAATTTTGCAACAAATCTAGTGAATTACAGAGTAGGGAAGATTACATAATAATAAAACACTGTGAAACTGTAGTGATGGTCTTGTCATGCAAAAACTTCTAGAGGTCTCTATTCTCTAAAAGTACAGGCATTTTTTAACAACACCAAAGACTCAAGCCTAGGGGTAGCTGTTCATTTGATTTGGGGCAGCAAATGACACATAAGTCATTAATACTATACTCATTAACCAACTACATTCTACAAGATGCCTTAGTCTTTTACAATGACAAAACTGAAAAATTACATGAATATGTGACCAGAATAATCTCATATTCATCTTTGAAAGCTTTATAGAAGTACCATTTCTCATAATATCTCCAGGGATGTATCATTTAAATTTGATTTACTATTTGTGTAGGAAGTTGGAGCTCTGGAACTTTCCATTTGAAACATTCAATTAACATAGTCCTTATGCCATAGGGTGGAAGCTCACATGGCATTTGGTCACTTGAAATTCCAAAGGAATACCAAGAGCTGAGAAGTAATCACAGTGTTTTTAAAAATTCTATTGCTCCCAACATGAAGTGAAGTCTGTTAGAATAACTTATTTTCTGGCGCCCATAAACTCTCACTCAAATTGGCAGTTCAAAGTGGCAATTTAGGGTTCATAGGAGCTATTGTTAGCTCAGAGTCATTACTGAATAGTCTTTGAAAACTTTGGTTACTTTTTTTCTCCATTGTTCAGTTATACACTGAAAAATGTACAACTGAAATATTAAATGGCAAATTAAATATTGCCATTATGATTCCTTAGGTAAAAGAAGGTTTAAAATGTGTCATGATAAAAAGTCAGTCACTTGAGTCATTCAGCCCGGATCTGAATTCAAATCAGAATTCATTACTTTTTTGCAATATCATACACCAAATAAAGAACCCTCTTTAAGCTTCAGTTACTTTGTTGATATAATGAATATGTGAATACCACCTGACCAACACAATTTTTTCAATTAATTGGAAGGATCTATTTAAATACTTCACACATGGGACTGAGTAAATAATCCATGTTATCAACAATAATAATAGTCACTAAAAATAATGTAAAAGTGTGATAGTCACACTGAGTATTAGTTAAAAGTCTCCCCTTCTGGATTCTATTAACATTAACCACTTCCATCAAAGGGCTAATCCTTATTATTTGCTAAACTTTTTGTCTTCACATCTTCTGTTATAAATAATCAAACAGTTTAATTTTCTACTTTTGGAAATAGTTTTTATGGAGGAGGACAATTGAGCTGCAATTCTTTTAACCATATGTTTCTCTATTGTGAATGAAAGAATATATTTAGTGTTCAGTTCTGGGTCAAGGATCTAGCTACTTTATTCTCATCTAAATTTAGCTTTTTCAATCCAAGTGTCTCAGACCCCCACATCCAAAGTGTAATTTTGTCTTTCATTATGGGCATTGTTAACAGCCACTGTTAATGATTTCATTTGTTACCAACCAGCACTATATTTATCTTGGGTTTTGCTCTACCTCTAAATTGTAGTGGGCTAATTTTAGGACTGTACTGAAGGGTAGAAATGTGTTATTTCTAAATTTACTCTTCCAGAGAATTTTCATGAATAATAGAACTTAGTAGTCCTTCTCCATTATCTGGTTATAGCCTCTATGACAATTCAGTATTCTTAGGAAAGTCTTTATATTTTAAACTCTGTGACATAAAGTTTTCAAAAAGTGATATAAATACACACCAGTCCAAGTTACTAACTGAAATCTACCTGAAATGACCTGGATAGTCTAAGTATGTCAAATTCTTAGTTTTTTAAAGACAGTATTATCTATACAATTTTATCTTTTCTGGAGACTACTCTTATATTTAATTCATACAGAGACATTTCTACTCTAAATATACTTTCAAATGATCTTATGAATGCCACAGAGATACAGGGACAGTCAAAGTCATGTATCTTTCTGTCCCAAGGAACAACTCTCCTCATTTCATTTTCTCTTCTCCCATTCCCTTGGTCAAGATCTCATACTTCTGAACCTATGATCACAGAATTTTCAGCTGTTAATATATCTGACAGAAAAGCTGAAATGTGGAAGAATTAGCAAATTCCAATGCAAGTCACAGAGACCACTCAGAATATAAACGTGAATCAGTACAAAAATCCTAAGAGCCTTCATTTCAGTCAATTCAGTTCAGTCACTCAGTCATGTCTGACTCTTTGCGACCCTATGAATCGCAGCACGCCAGGCCTCCCTGTCTATCACCATCTCCCAGAGTTCACTCAGACTCACGTCCATTGAGTCAGTGATGCCATCCAGCCATCTCATCCTCTGTCGTCCCCTTCTCCTCCTGCCCCCAATCCCTCCCAGCATCAGAGCCTTAATTTAGGCAATGATTCATTATTTTTGTTGTTGTTTAGTGGCTAAGTCATGTCCAACTCTTTTGCAACTGCATCTACTATAGCCCACCAACCTCCTCTGTCCACGAGATTTCTCAGGCAAAAATACTGGAGTGGGTTGCCATTCCCTACTCCAGGGAATCTTCCTGACTCAGGGATTGAACTGGCATTCCTGCATTGGCAGGATGATTCTTTATCGCTAAGACACCAGGGGAGCCCATTATGCATTACTGAGTTCTAAGAAAAGAAAAGAAAAGAAAGAAAGAAAGAAAGTGAAGTCGCTCAGTCGTGTCTGACTCTTTTCGACCCCATGGACTTTAGCCTACCAGGCTCCTCTGTCCATGGGATTTTCCAGGCAAGAATACTGGAGTGGGTTGCCATTTCCTTCTCCAGTATCTAAGAAAATAATACTTAAAATCATACTCCCAATAATTGTTCAAAAATACTGCTGTGCCAAACATACACAGCACTGACACTGCAAACTGATGGATGAAAGAACAGACTACCTAACATCATACACAAACACACATGTACACACAAATATAGACACAAACGCATACACCCCACAACACCAATTATTTACAATTGAAAAGCAAAACTTTAAACTTTTGGCACATGATATAGAATAATGTACTTATATTGAAGTAGCTTAGAATTTCTTAAAAGAGACACAAAATAGACAAACATAAGGACTATTATGTATGCTGCTGTTGCTGCTGCTAAGTCACTTCAGTCATGTCCGACTCTGTGTGACCCCATAGACGGCAACCCACCAGGCTCCCCTGTCCCTGGGATTCTCCAGGCAAGAGCACTGGAGTGGGTTGCCATTTATGTTTACAACTACATTAAAACTGATCTTCCCTAGTGGCTCAGATGGTAAAGCATCTGCCTATAATGCAGGTAGACCCAGGTTCAATCCCTTGGTCAGGAAGATCCCCTGGAAAAGGAAATGGCAATCCACTCCAGTATTCTTGCCTGTAAAAATCCCTGGATGGAGGAGCGAGCCTGGCAGGCTACAGTCCATGGGGTCACAAAGAGTTAGACACGACTGAGCAACTTCACTTTCACTTTACATTAAAACTGAATATTTTTATACATCAAAAATCAGCCTACAATATCAATAGAAGATACTTTTGATATAAAGAACTTCTAAAGATAAGCTAAAATATATAAACTTTCCTGCATATTTAAAAGTAAATACCCAGGATGCAATTGACAATGAATACAAGAAAGAAATGAATTATTAAAGAAATATATATTGTGAAAACTTACTAGAAATGCAAATTAAAACCACAACATACTTTTTTTTTTTTTGGCTGTGCCACACAGCTTGTGGGATGTTAGTTCCTGAATCAGGGATTGAACCCAAGCCTTGGGCAGTGAGAGCTGGGAGTCCTAACCACTGGATCCTCAGGGAATTTCCACAACATACTTTTAACTTCATCTTCTGCAAATAGTCATGAAGCCTAAGTTTTAAATTTTAGCTCCTTTGTTCTGAAATCTAATATATGTTCACCTTACCATCTACCAAAACCATTATGGATGAAGTATTAGTTTTTTATTTGGTATAAACACACTGGTAACCTTCACTCTTGAGGAATAAGTCTAAATTAATTTGATTGTCCTCAGAAAAAATACTTGGTAGGATTGCAGGTTTATGAAATTTTTCAAGATTGCTATCTAATCCGTAAATGCACTCTGTCTTTGTGAATCATCAACATACACTTGAAAATACTGTGTATTTTGTAGTGGTTGTGCCTACTGTACTATAAAAATTAATTATTTAGATCAAATTAGTAGAAGCTTCTCTGGTGGCTCAGATGGTGAAGAATCTGCCTGCATTGCAGACGGCTTGGTTTTGAACCCTGAATCAGGAAGATCCCCTGGAGAAGGGAATGGCAACCGACTCCAGTATTTTTGTCTGGAGAGTTCCAAGGACAGTGGAGCCTGGCAGGCTACAGTCCATGGGGTTGTAAAGAGTTAGACACAGCTGAGTGACTAACACACAGAACAACATTCAAATATATGCTCTTGTTGTTTTGTTTATTTGGCATGCAAAATTTAAATATATATTATGTTTATATTTTAAAAATGAGATCCAGCCATGTTTTGCAGTTTATTACGAATGTTTTAATTTATATGGTTGTTCCATTTAAGTAGCTCAGGTAGCCTATAGATGAGAAAGAACAAATATGTGGGAGCACTTTTGGTCTCTGGACTCACTCACATTCTATTAGTTTACATGCTTGGGGCAGGGCTCAGCTGGGTTATTTATTCTTGCTTGATTTGTTCCATGACTTACTAAGTTAATGATGTTAAAGTTTCCAGCTATGATTGTGATTTTTATCTATTTTTCAATTTTTTTTTTTTAAACGTCGAAACCCTTTCTTTATTTATTTTTTTTTAATTTTATTTATTTATTTTTTTTCTTTATTTTTTAAAAAAAAATCACATGCTCCCCATCCTGAACCCTCCTCCCTCCCAACCTCCCCATACCATCCCCCTGGGCCTTCCCAGCGCACCAGCCCCAAGCATCCAGCATCGTGCACTGAACCTGGACTGGCATCTCGTTTCATACATGACATTTCACATGTTTCAATGACATTCTCCCAAATCTTCCCACCCTCTCCCACAGAGTCCATAAGACTGTTCTATACATCAGTGTCTCTTTTGCTGTCTCGTACACAGGGTTATCGTTACCATCTTTCTAAATTCCATATACATGCGTTAGTATACTGTATTTATGTTTTTCCTTCTGGCTTACTTCACTCTGTATAATAGTCTCCAGTTTCATCCACCTCATTAGAACTGATTCAAATGTATTCTTTTTAATGGCTGAGTAATACTCCATTGTGTATATGTACCACAGCTTTCTTATCCATTCATCTGCTGATGGACATCTAGGTTGCTTCCATGTCCTGGCTATTATAAACAGTGCTGCGATGAACATTGGGGTACACGTGTCTCTTTCCCTTCTGGTTTCCTCAGTGTGTATGCCCAGCAGTGGGATTGCTGGATCATAAGGCAGTTCTATTTCCAGTTTTTTAAGGAATCTCCACACTGTTCTCCATAGTGGCTGTACTAATTTGCATTCCCACCAACAGTGTAAGAGGGTTCCCTTTTCTCCACACCCTCTCCAGCATTTATTATTTGTAGACTTTTGGATCGCAGCCATTCTGACTGGTGTGAAATGGTACCTCATAGTGGTTTTGATTTGCATTTCTCTGATAAAGAGTGATGTTGAACATCTTTTCAAGTGTTTGTTAGCCATCTGTATGTCTTCTTTGGAGAAATGTCTATTTAGATCTTTGGCCCATTTTAATGTTTTTATTTATTTATATAATTTGTCTGCACAAGGTCTAGGTTGCAGTATGAGGGATCTTTTTTTTGTTGCAGCATTCAATCTCTCAGTTGTTTTGGTATGTGGAATCTAGTTCCTTGACCAGGGATTGAACTGGTGCCCAGGGTACTGGGAGCGTGGAGTCTTAGCCATCTGACTACTAGGGAAGTCACTATTTCTCAATTTATATTTGTCAGTTTTTGTCTTACAGTTTTTATAGCTCTGGTATTATGTACATACATTTTAGAACTGTTAGATTTTCTGGGTACACTGAGTTGTTTTCATTAGAAGATTTCCTCTTTTTGTCTCTTGATACTATTGTTTATAGCCACACCACATTTCTTCTGTTGATTCTGCATGATATATGTTCTCCCTGTATTTTTACCTTTCTCCTATATTTTTGCCTCTGAGACAGAAGAAAACCGGATCTTGCTCTTTTATCCCAGTTTGACAACTTTTACCTTTTTGTGGAGGGCTTAGTACATTTATATTTAATGTGGTCAGTTGGTCATTCAGGTCCGAATCTGCGGCCCCTTGAACCATAGCCCAACAGGCTTCTCTGCCCACAGAATTTTCCAGGCAAGAATACTGGAGTGGGTTGCCATTTCCTGCTCCAGGGGATCTTCTGGACCCAGGGATCTAACCTGCATTTCTTTTGTCTCCTGCATTGGCAGGAGGATTCTTTACTGCTGTGCCACCTGGAAAGCTCTTATATTTAATATAATTTCCATAAAACGGCTTTTTTTTCTTTAGCTCTATTCCTTTTAAAATCCATCTTTTTTCTTTCTAATTATTTTCTTTGAATTACTGAACTATCTTTAGCATTTTATTTAGATTTTTCTATTTTTCTCTTTCAGCCTTTGTCCAGAGACTTTCTAACCTTGAACCGTAAAACTATGCAAATCTCCATTCAGACTGTGCCCAGCTGCCACTGGTCATCTACCTGATCAGCAAAGTTCAGCTGCTTCAGCAGCCCACAATACCAGTCTTTTCAGATTACACTTCACCTTCCTCATGCAAAAGGCTGGGATGTTTGTGTGGTTCACGCTCTTTTTTTCTTTTCTCAAGGACCAAAGATTTTTGCTGTTCTTTACACAATGCTTGAAAACAACTGAACCATATATTTTGTCCAGTTTCACAGAGGTGAAAGGCAGTGGGGTGAGTTAAATACCAGTTGTTATGTTCTGGCTAGAAGGAAAAAGATTCAGGAAATTTTTAAACAGATACTAATTAACAGCAGAAGAGGTTCTGACCTTAACATAACACCCAAAACTTCATTATACTCATTCCTGGGGCCTGCTATTCTTCTTTACAGCATCTTTTTTTTTTTTTTTTTTAATAACACAGACACTCCTATTCAATGGAGTATGCTACACTGTAACAAAGAAATGGCCAAATAACTTGTGTTACAATCGGAATTTTCTGTAGACTTCATTTTTATTTCCAGGTCACAGTCAAGGGTGACAGTCATTAAGTAACCCAGTAAAGGGATCAGACCAGGATGTCCAGATATAGGAAATGTTGTTACTAAAATCAAAGGAGGTCTACAAAACACTTTTTCTATAAGATAGGAGGTGCAAATGCAGAATTTTTAATCTCATTTTATGTTTAGTATATTTTGGTTTAACATATTATCAATATTATTAATATTAGGATTAATTTTTCCATTATACTATTTGTTTTTTACTTGTTGCATTTGTCTTTCGTTCCTTTTATCCTTCTGTCCAGCTTGCTATTAGATCAATTATATTTCATATTATACTTTATCTTTATACTTTATACATGTTTTTGTTTTATTAATATTTTAGTGCTTTGTCAGGGGATTAAAACATGTATGCTGTACTCCTACAATCAACAATGAATATTCTCCCACTTCAAGTATGATAGAGGCTATAAACCCTTCATCTTCATTACATTTTGGCCTCTACTTCTTCTGTGACCATACTTTTCCCATTGATATCAAGGGATCTATTTTCATTTCAGCATCCTTAACATTATCCCTGAGCTACAGAGAATTAGCAGTATATATTGCATTCTCCTCACCAATTAATTAGTTGAAAAATTGGTGAGAAGTTCTTTTAATAATAATTTAGGAGATGGATAATTAGGTGCTATATAATATATGCATTCAAATATTCTCATCTCTCTCAGCTACCATGTGTTGTATGTCAGGGAGAAGCTGACATTTCGAGATTATTAACTATAGACGAACATTGACTCTAAGTTCAATTTGTCTTTATCAGATTATTAAAACTCTTCCCCCTGGACTTCAAAGTACTAAAATTCTAATCCCTAGTAACCACTTCCATATTAATACAGTAATCCTATTGAGCCTTGTATAGTTTCTCCTTTATATAATATATATATATATGACATAGACTTTGAGAGATTGCCATTCTTTGCATGTATACTTATAACCTCCATGAGCTTTCTTTATAATTCCCAATGGACTGTGTTGGATGTCATGGGCTCAGTATTCATGTCTCCCAAAAATTTATATATTAAAATACTAACTACAAATGCAGTGGTACTAGGAAGTGGAATCTTTGGGTGATGCTTAAGGCATGAGGGCAGAGCCCTCATAAATCTCATGAACAGGATTCATGCCTCTATATAATAGAAGAAACCCCAGAGAGTCCTCTTGCTTCTTCTATGTGAAGACACAGTGAAACAAAGGAAGAGACCCCAAGAAGAGGCCACCAAGAAGAGGCCCCTCAGCAGACCCAACCAGGCTGGCACTCTGATCTCAGACTTCCAGCCTCTAGAACTCTGAGAAATAAATTTATCTTGCTTATAAGACACACAGCCTATGGTTCTTTGTTACAGTCCCCTAATGGACTAAGATGGGCTTCCCAGGTGGCACCATGGTAAAGAATCTGCCTGCCAATGCGGGAGATGCTGATTCAATCCCTGAGTCAGGAAGATCCCCTGGAGTAGGAAATGATAACCCATGCCAGTATTTTTGCCTGGAAAACTCCACGGACAAAGGAGCCTGGTGGGCTACAATCCATGGGGTAGCAAAGAGTCAGACATGACTGAGTGCACACACACATACAATGGACTAAGATATCAGGGATCCAACTTAATTCATGGACACAGAGGAAATGTGTTGGCTCAATGTATCCTGAAGAGAATCAGCATCACCAATGTGCTGGGTTTAATACTTACAAGACTTCAGGCAGACAAATATAGTTTCCCTCAGATCAATTTGAAGGAGCTTCCTCCTTTAGTTGGGGCTTCCCAAGTGGCGCTAGTGGTAAAGAACTCTCCTGCCAATGCAGGAGAAATAAGAGATTGAGTTCCATTCCTGGGTCAAGAAGATCCCCTGGAGTAGCAAAGGCAACCAAGAGAAACCCCACGGACAGAGGAGCCTGGTGGGCTACAGTCCATAGGGTCACAAAGAATTGGACACCACTGAAGTGACTTAGCACACATGAATCTCCTTTAGCTGTAGAATTTCAGGTAGATCTGCGCTCACAATTTCTCTGTTTATCAGTGTGTACTCCAGTCTCTTGATCCCATACATCAGTGTCCCACTTCTTCTCCACCACATACCTCCTTCCCAGGGAAAACCAGGGAAGGGTGAGAATTTAGTTTGTGCTGAATCTGTGGAACCCTCAGAATAATTCCACACATTCATTTTCTAGATGCAAGAGGAGGAAACAGACCATGAAGAATCATCTGCCTAATGTCTTCATGTTCAGACACAGAAATGGAGCCTACTACATATGCTTTTCGTGAGAACCCAGTCACATACAACACTTAGAGGAAAAGGAATCCAGTTGGACAACTATACATGAAATTACCACTCTTACTCTGAAAGACAGGAATAAGTATCACTCTGCAACACATGGGCATGGTAGATTTATAGAAATTATGGACACAATACATTTCAAAATTAGGAAGAGTCAAGGATGCCTTCCACGTGTTCCAAAGAAGCATGGCTTGGCAAAAACTTTAATTTGGAGCTTCCAGCCTCCAAAACTGCAAAAAAATTTTCTTCCTGTTGTTTTGAGTCACCCAGTTTATGGCACTGTTACGATAGCCCTAGAAAACTAATACAGAAGGTATATAGAAAAAATAAAAAGAAATGTGTAACTGAATTAAGAATAAAACACTACTTTCTCCAATATACAAAGAGCTTTTCCACATCAAAAAGAAAGTAGCTGTTCAAAAGTGGTACATAAATAATGATCCAAAGAGGAAATACAAATATCTCTCAATTATGTAAATTAATATGATCTGTTTCACTCACAGTAGGAAAAGCACAAAAAAGAATTTACTACCATTCTGTTTCTTACTTTCTAAATTATTACTTGACATATTATAATCCAAATTGAGTACTTGCCAATGTATCATTATGGTTTTGTTTATAAAAGCAAAATATTAGAAATTATCTTAATGTCTATCAATAAAAAGGTTTAGAGTCACTATAAATCCATAAAATGGCATAGTATAGGGCTGTAAAACAAATAAGAAATCTCCATAAGTGTTCAGTGGAAAATGATCTCTTAGAGGTGTACTTAAGTGAAATAAGCAAGACAAGAATACTAGGTATGACTTGCTATCATTTGTATTAAAATGAGAAGAGATTAATTTGCATATTTCTGAATATGCATATATTTTATTATATAAACATAACATTTCTCCAGAAGATAAGATCATTAATAATATTGTTAGCTTATAATGAGGAAACCTAGATAGTTGAGAGACCAGAATTGAAAAATAATTGCTTTGTAATTCATACATTTTGAATTTTGAATAGTAATAGCAAATTATCCACTCAAAATTCAGAGAAAATTAAGATTTGATAAATTCAACATAAATTTTTTAAGCATGACATCATGTAGAGTTTAATCAATTTTATTAATATAACAAATACTTACAATTAACATAACTAATACTTAACATATACCTTTGCTCTGTGCCAGTTACTGTTCTGTGCATTTTTGCTTCATGTGGGTCTGGTGGTTGGCAGTCTACCAGGGTCGCTCAGTATAGAGGTGGGCATTTATCCAAAGTAATTGATGCTGAGAAATTGAAAATAAGAAACATTTACAATTAGATGTTAATAAGTACCAGGTTTACTGTTTTACCCTTAAAGAATTACAACAGTGTTTAAAGTCAATTTTTTATATAAAGAGCTCACAATCTAATTTGTTATTGAAGAGAACATTTATAACCTTAATTAGTAAAGATTGCTCTATTCTGACTCCTTTACTTGGCCTAGCTTGTGAAATTGTGGCTTTTGGTTCATCAACTGAGAGTAACTTATTAACATTCAAATTTTGAAGGTTTTGTGAGTTTTGTGGATTATATGCAATGATATGTATAAGACAACTGAAGATAATTCTTTTTAAAATTAATTAATTAATTAAATTTTGGCTGTGTCCTCGGCTTAGTTGTGGCATGGGGGCTTAGCTGCCCCATACCATGTGGGATCTTTAGCTCCCCAACCAGGAATCAAACTCAAATTCCCTGCTTTGGAAGGCAGATTCTTAACCACCGGACGACCAAGCAGTTTCCAATCTGAGAATTCTTGATGAGATTCTTATGCATGTGTATATTTTGTGAAGCATTGATAGCTATATTCTTAATTGCTGTTTGAGGATAGTCATATATTTAATGGAGAAGGCAATGGCACCCCACTCCAGTGCTCTTTTGCCTGGAAAAATCCCATGGATGGAGGAGCCTGGCAGGCTTCAGTCCATGGGGTCACTAAGAGTCGGACACGACTGAGCGACTTCACTTTCACTTTTCACTTTCATGCGTTGGAGAAGGAAATGGCAACCCACTCCGGTGTTCTTGCCTGGAGAATCCCAGGGACGGGGGAGCCTGGTGGGCTGCCGTCTATGGGGTCACACCAAGTCGGACACGACTGAAGCGACTTAGCAGCAGCAGCAGCAGCAGCAACAGCAGCAGCAGCATATATATAAAGCCTTAGAAGTTAGAGACAGTGTGTCTCCTGGGATGTTTCCAAACCAGGATTATAAAGATAACATATCCCTTCAGACCAAACATTGGAGAGAGTTACAGTTACCCCCTTTTAAGATGGGGGTTTCCTATGCACAGGGTTCCTCACCTGTGACACAAACCCACTGTGCATGCAGATCCTGGGTTTCCCTCAGCATCTCCTGTCATGGGAACTAGGGGACAAGAAAAAACAGAGGAAAACATGAAATTCATACTGTCTTTCATGTTGTTGCCTTTGAACCAAGAGTCACCAGTATTCTACTAACATCTGTGACACTGTGGCAAGATAAATTGTGAGTTTGCATTAAGGTAAAAATCTCATACCCTCTACAATTCTTGCTAGCTGCTTTCAATGAACTGCCTTTTTTTTTTTGACAAGAGTACATCTAGATACAAAATATGGACTCCTATTATGATGATTGATTAAACTTTTTATTTCTTTTGCTAACAAAGAATCTAAGCAAATATTAAAACTTTGTGTAAAGTCATAAAAATGCTGGATATGCACACATATAAATGCAAACACTTACTTTAAAAAATTCATATAAATAACATCTTTAAAAGAAATGATTGATGACCAATGTGTGTGCAAAGCCATATACATGTATACACATACACCACACATACACACACACACACATATGTGGAAAATAAGCAATTTGAGAGAATACGTATTTTTTAAATCTTTGTAGGTTTTAAGAAAAAGTATTGCTTCATAATGGAATTTAGTTTTATGTTAAGGAAATGACAAATGTTTCATTGCCAAGATTTCAATGTAAAGAACTAACCTAAGAATGCAATTAAAAAAAAAAGAAAGCACGATAAGTGGAGTGTTAGCACAAATATATCTGCAATAATACAAAACTATATGACATCTCTTTATATCTCATAATTAAAATACCACACATATTTTAATATGATTCTGTCGACTATCAACTAATGTTAGTATTGGATTATGGGTGATTTTCCCTCAATTTTAAAATATTTTCATTATTCTCTTATATTGTTTAATAGAAGCAAAAAACATAAAAATTAACTACCACCTCCTGAAAGCCTAGAACATCATGAATACATATTTTTTATAACTTATAAAGCAATTAAAAATAATCATTTTGCTAATTAATTTGCTTGTTACATAAGTAGGTAAAGAGAGAACTGATTGCTCTTTGTCTCTTCCTAGAAGTATTCAAGAGTAATAGATTTAAATAGGATGAAACAACTATGAACTTCTGTGAAAAAAAAGTAGGTGTACTAATGGAGATTATATGTTTCTGTCTCTAATTTTCTCAAATATAATCTGAGTAAGTTTGTGCTATCAAAAATAGTGATACCCTACAGTGCAAATTATTTTTCACCTCCTCAGACTGGATGAGAGAAAATCATATATGTCTGCCTACATGTAGAATGTATAATCAAAAGAGAAGAATAGACTGAAGTCACTTACTTAAATCAACAAACACAGCATGTGCATATTATTTCATGTTATTAGAAATTAAAATTTATTTTATTGAGGCTAGACAATTTAGACTAAGAAAAATAAGAATAGAAGTAGAAAAGACTGCCATTAATTTTTCCAAACTTTATTAAGGTATAATTGACAATTAAAAATTGCATACTTTTAAGGTATACAATGCAATGATTTGATATACCTATGTATTTTGAAGTGATTACCATGGTTTAATACATCTATAACCTCATATAGATCCCAATTTTTTACTATTTTTCATGTGTACATGGTTATAACACATGAGATATACACGTTTAACAAATTTCAAACATAAAAATAGCATTATTATTACTATTTTTATTTTATATTGGAATATATATTTTAATATACTTTTTTACTTTTAAAAATTATATTAGAATATAAACAATTATTCATGTTGTGATAGTTTCAGGCAGACAGCAAAGGGACTCAGCCATATATATGCATGTATCCATTCTTCTCTAAACTCCCTCCCATCCAGGCTGCCACATAACATTAAGCAGAGTTCTCTATGCTATACAGTAGGTCATTGTTGGTTATTATTTTAATTATAGCAGTGTGTAAATATCCACCCCAAACTCCCTAACTATCCCTTCCTCCATTTTCCCTGCTCCCCACCCCCACCTCCACCACAACAATAAGCTCATTTTCTAAGTCTGTGAGTCTGTTTGTAAATACGTTCATTTGTATCATTTCTGAAAACAGTATTATTAATGATAGTAATCATCCTGTACTTTAGTTTCCAAGAAGTTATTCATCTTATAATTGACATTTGAATTTGAAAGCAAGTTTTCCCTCTATGCTATAAGTAGCAAACTCCAATTTATCATAGACAGTTCCTTTGTTTTAGAAATTTATCAGAATGGGCTCTTCAGTTAACCAAATATAAGTTAATATACTCCCATCAACTATGAATTTATCATTAATACAAACTTAAAAGTTCATTTTGAGGAATGAAAATTATAAATTAGACAAGTTACAAAGACATTTAATGAGAAATCCTGCTGCTGCTGCTGTTAAATCACTTCAGTTGTGTCTGACTCTAGCAGCCCACCAGGCTCCTCTGTCCCTGGGATTCTCCAGGCAAATCCTGGAACACTGCAGTTTTCTAAATGCAAAAATTATATTCTTAGAATATATATTTGAAAATGTATCTTCCATAATGTAATAAGTATGAATTTATTTTCTCAAAATATCTTTCCTTTGTTTCTAACTACAGCAAACCTAGCATTGTACAAACCTTCACCAATAACTCAAAATTATTGCATTCAAAACTGATGAAAGTGAAAGTGTTACTCACTCAATCGTGTCTGATTCTTTGCTACCGCATGGACTATAGCTTGCCAGGTTCCTCTGTCCATAGAATTCTCCATGCAAGAATACTGGAGTGGGTAGTCATTACTTTCTCCAGGAAATCTTCCTGACCCAGGGATCGAACCTGAGTCTCCTGCATTACAGGTGAATTCTTTACTGTCTGAGCCACCAGGGAAGGCCTCACAACTGATAACTAACCACAAAAAGATCATACCCTCCATGTAGGAGAAAGAGAAAATTACTTTCTCTTTGGTTAAATGGTTAACATGTGAAATGTGGACAACACTTTTTGCTAGCATGAAACCTTTTATCCCTTTTCTGAATAAGGGCATTTCAAGTCTTGGGATAATTATAGCAAACTGGTCTTTATAGACAGATTCATTATAAGCTGATCTGAGACTTCCAAACTAAAATTTAAGTGTGTGTGTGTGTGTGTATGTGTGTGCATGTGTGTGTATGTGTACATTTTGAATTAGCTTGCTTGGTTCTGTCAAGTCTCTATTTCTTCATCATGCTTTAGAGCTTTGGATCTGTTCTTTATTTCCAGATAATTATTTTTATAATTTGTAAATAACAAAAAGTTTATGAATGTATTGGTTAGCAAATTATATTCAGTTGCCTAGAATATAGCAAATAGTTAGCTTATTTAAAAAATAATCCAGTTTTAGAATAAAGAAATCAGTGATGACATAAATTTCCTGAGTACAGGGGTATATACCTTTAAAACAAATCTCTTTTGAGATATCCAGTTTAATAAAACCTCTGCCGACTGCTTACACTGTAGGTGAGGACAGCACTTTCTGTATGACATCTCATTTTAGACTCATCTGCTGTGGGAATCCCACCTGCTAAGCTGCCCTCTAGAATCCTTGACCCTTTACTGAACTCCAATGAGTCACTACTGTCAAATGCCTATTGCTATTTAGAACAAAGCATTCAAAGAGCACTAGTATGGATCAAGAGAACTCAAAATAAAATTATATTGGAAGTAAGCTGAAACAATGCAAAACAGCAATTTGATTTTAATAGAGAATGTTGTTAGAGAAATTATATTAATTCTGTAATTACAGAGTAATGTCACCAATATATTGTTTTGTGCTTTAAAAGTAAAATCTCAATTATAACATTCACAAAAGCAAAGTGAGCCATTCTAATAGCATTAGGAAGATAAAAACAGTCATTTTAGTTTGACCTTCTGTTAACTAAACATTCCCAGACCTGAGAGTCCTGCTCAGCAAATGTCCTTGCTCAGTGATTTAGCACTCTTAAGAGCTGTGTGACTAGACTATTGCTCATTAGAAGACTCCCTAATTTGTTCCAAATTATCACAATTAAGGAAGGAGCTTTAAAGCATCCATCATTACACAAAAGCTGCATTTGGTTTCATAGTATTCTGCTTTGGCACTTTAAAATTAGATAGTTTTGGGGTACTTCATTTTCTCTGAAAAATTAAACTATAGTAATGGGTCAACAATTGCAAAACTATATTTAAGATATTATTTTTCTGTTGGTTTATCAGGGCATTGTAATTTTGTCACAAAATTCAATCAGGATTAAAATTAATATTTTAAGTTTTTCATATAACATTAAAGCAATTTAAAACAACATACTTTATTGTATTTCTAAGTGGAAATAGCCAATTACATAATAGAAAGTATTCTATTTTAAACTGAACATAAAATAGTAAATTATATTTGTAAACAAAATTAATATTTAAAACATATATATTTAGAGATAAGTAAAAAAGGGAATTTCACAAATAACTTTTAAATGTTAATTATTTTTTCTCAGACAATATTTGATCTGTATCTTCAGTTATGGGAATTTGTATTAAGAAAATAAAGCAGTGCACAAAGGATCAATATTATATACAAAACTGTTCAAAAAAGTATTATATATAACATGTAAAAACGTAGAAATCTAAATATCTAAAGCCAGAAATCTAAGTATCTAAATATTTAAGTGTAGTTAAATAAACTGTTACAGAAGGCTATTGATATAATAGAAAAACAATAATTATCCTAATTTTGAAGAATATTTTATAAAATGAGAATACACTAATGTATTAAAAATTAGTGACCAATATTCCCTTAATTTAAAATATTGGATATTAAATTTCAAATATTTTTAAAAATGAAATAAATATTAAAAATCAAAACTACAGTGAGGTATCACATCACACCAGTCAAAATGTCCATCATTAAAAAGTCTAAAACTAACAAATGCTAGAGAGGGTGTGAAGAGATCCCTCCTACACTGTTGGTGGGAATGTAAGTTGGTGCAGAGAACTGGAGAGCAGTATGGAGGCTCCTCAGAAAACTAAAAATAGAATTACCAAATGATCCGGTAATCCCATTCCTGGGCATATATACAGACAACACTCCAATTCAGAAAGATAAATGCACCCATATACGCATAGCAACACTATTCACTATAGCCAAGACCTGGAAACAACCTCCATGTTCATTAACAGATGAATAGATAAAGAATATGTGGTGCATATATACACTGGGCTATAACTTAACCACAAGAAAAAACAAAACAAGGCCATTTGCAGCAACATGAATGCAACTAGAGACTATCAGACTCAGTGAAGTTACTCAGAAAGAGAAAAGTATCATATCACTCATATATAGAAACTAATATATGACACAAATGAAACTGTCTATGAAGCAGAAACAGACTCACAGACATAGATAACAGACTTGTGGTTGTCAAGGTGGGGATTGGGGAGGGATGGATTGGGAGTCTGGAGTTAGTAGATGCAAATTATTACATACAGAAGGGATAAAGAGCAAGTTTCTACTATATAGCACAGGTAAGTATATTCAACAGTCTGAGATAAACCATAATGGAAAATAATATAAAAAAGAATACATATATATATAACTGAGTTATTTTGCTGTACAGCAGAAATTAATACAATATTGTAAATCAATGATACTTAAATTAAAAAATATATAAACAATAGCTCCTTAGCATTGTGTGATTAATGGATTTATTCTGTTTTTAATCTACTTATGTTTTATTCTATCTCCAAATCACTATTAATGTTCATTAATTTATAAGTTTAAACATTTTAAAATATTCAAAATAGTTTACATTTTACTTTTCCTAGCTATATTGTTGGCAAATATAAAAACAAAAATGCTGTGTTAAGGTATGAAAAGTATCAATCTATGATTGTTTATACTCATAAAAATTTAGGCATTTTACATTTTAGTGCCTTACTTTTATATGTTTATGCCACACTTACATACATTTTCCACTTCATGGATCACAGCCTTGTCATGGTGAAGGGCCCTGCATAATTCAGTGAAGCTATGAGCCATACCGTGCAGAGCCATCCAAGACGGACCAGTCATAGTGGGGAGTTCTGGCAAAACATGGTGCACTGGAGGAGGGAATGCCATACCACTCCAGTATTCTCGCCAGGAGAACCTTATGAATAGTATGAAAAGGCAAAAAGATATGACTCTAGAAAAGGAGCCGCTCCCGCCCAGGTTGGAAGGTGTCCAATATGCTACTGGGAAGAGTGAAGGGCAATTACTAAGCTCCAGAGTGAAGTGGCTGGGCCAAAGCAGAAATGACACTCAGTTGTGGATGTGTCTGGTGGTGAAAGTAAAGTCCAATGCTGTAAAGAAAATACTGTATAGGAACCTAGAATGTTAAGTCCATGTATCAAGGTAAATTCGATGTGGTCAAGCAGGAGATGGCAAGAATGAACTTCCAAATCTTAGGAATTACTGAACTAAAATGGATGGGAATGGGCAAATTTAATTCAGATGACCATTATATCTACTACTGTGGAAAAGAATCCCTTAGTAGAAATGGAGTGGCCCTCATAGTCAACAAGAGTCCAAAATGCAGTACTTGGATGCAATCTCAAAAACCGCAGAATGATCTTGGTTCATTTCCAGGGCAAACAATTCAACATCAAGGTAATTCAAGCCTATGCCTCAACCACTAATGCCAAAGACAATGAAGTTGAATGGTTCTATGAATACCTACAAGATTTTCTAGAACTAACACCAAAAAAAGATATCCTTTTCATTACAGGGGACTGGAATGCAAAGGTAGGAAATCAAGGTCTTTGTGGGCCAGGGATCAAACCCACCTCTCCTGCATTACACACAGATTCTTTATGGATTAAGGCACCAGGGAAGGCTACTTAATGTATGATACTGGGCAAATTAAGTAAACCTCAGGTTTCTTATCTGTAAAATGGGAAAAATGAAAGAATCTACTATATAATTTTGTGTGCGTGTTTCTGTTTGAGAGAGAGAGAACAGATTGGTTTATTAGTAGTGGTTATCTAGAGAAACATAATCAATAAAAGGTATGCATATATACATAGGAAGAGATTTATTTTAGGTAATTAACTATTTAATTATGGGGGCTTGGTAGGTACAAAGTCTGATGGGGTGGTGGAGGGGAGCGGGAGAGACCAGTAGGCTGGAGGCTCAGGAAAGAGTCCAAAGGTAATTTACCTGGAGACTCAGACAGAGTCAATATTGGAGCTGAAGTTGTTTTTTCATTTCTTTAATATTTTTTAACTGGAGGATAATTGCTTTACTATGTTGTGTTGATTTCTTCCATTAAGTATACATACATCCCCTCCCTTTTGAGCCTCCCTCCTCCCTCCCCTTCCAACCCTATAGGTCCCCACAAAGTGCCAGGCTGGGCTCCCTATGTTATATAACAGCTTCTTACTAGCTATATATTTTATATATGATAGTGTATATATGTCAGTACTACTTTCTCAATTCGTCTTACACTCTTTCCCCCTCTGTGTCCACAAGTCCATTGTCTGCATCTGCATCTCCATTCCTTCCCTGCAAATAGGTTCATCAGTACTATTTTTCAAGATTACATATATGTGTGTAAACATACAATGTCCATCAGTGGATGAATGGATACTGAAGAGGTGGTACATATATACAATGGATATTACTCAGCCATAAAAATGAATAAATTTCAGCTGTAGTCAACACAAAGTGAATGCAGAAAGAGAAAAATAAATATTGTATCACATCACTTCATGGCAAATAGAAGGGGAAACAGTGGAAACAGTGACAGACTTTATTTTTCTGGGCTCCAAAATCACTGCAGATGGTGATTGCAGCCATGAAATTAAAAGACGCTTAGTCCTTGGAAGGAAAGTTATGACCAACCTAGACAGCATATTCAAAAGCAGAGACATTACTGTGCCAACAAAGGTCCGTCTAGTCAAGGCTATAGTTTTTCCTGTGGTCATGTACGGATGTGAAAGTTGGACTATAAAGAAAGCTGAGCACCAAAGAATTGATGCTTCTGAACTGTGGTGTTGGAGAAGACTCTTGAGAGTCCCTTGGACAGCAAGGAGATCTAACCAGTCCATCCTAAGAAAATAAGTCCTCAATATTCATCAAAAGGACTGGTGCTGAAGCTGAAATTCAATACTTTGGCCACCTGATGTGAAGAACTGACTTATCTGAAAAGACCCTGATGTTGGGAAAGATTGAAGGCAGGAGGAGAAGGGGATGACAGAGAATGAGATGGTTGGATGGTATCACGGACACAGTGGACATGAGTTTGGGTGGACTCCAGGAGTTTGTAATGGAGAGGGAGGCCTGGTGTGCTGCAGTACATGGGGTCACAAACAGTTGGACCCCACTGAGTGACTGAATTGAACAGAACTGATGTAGTTGAAACCTGAAGAGAGGCCTCTGACAGGATTCTCTCTTGCTCAGAGGAAGATGGGAATTTGTTCACCAGATTCAGGATTTTAAACAGCTAGAAGAGGCCTATCTACATATGTAGAGCAATCTGCTTTACTCAAAGCCCAACAGTTTATGTATTCAGTTCAGTTCAGTCGCTCAGTCGTGTCCAACTTTTGCGACCCCATGGACTGCAGCAGGTCAGGCCTCCCTGTTCATTACCAACTCCAGGAGATCACTCCAATTCCTGTCCATTGAGTTGATGATGCCATTCAACAATCTCATCCTCTGTTGTTCCCTTCTCTTCCCACCTTCAATCTTTCCCAGCATAAGGGTCTTTTCAAATGAGTGAGTTCTTTATATCAGGTGGTCAAAGTGTTGGAGTTTCAGCTTCAGCATCAGTCCTTCCAAAGAATTGTCGGGACTGATTTCCTTTAGGATGGACTGGTTGGATCTCCTTGCTATCCAAGGGACTCTCAAGAGTCTTCTCCAGAACCACAGTTCAAAAGCATCAATTCTTCAGCGCTCAGCTTTCTACATGGTCCAAATCTCACTTGCATACATGACTCCTGGAAAAACCCTAGTTTAGACTAGATGGACTTTTGTTGGCAAAGTAAAGTCTCTGCTTTTTAATAAGCTCTCTAGGTTAGTGACAGCTTTTCTTCCAAGGAGCAAGCATCTTTTAATTTCATGGCTGCAGTCACCATCTGCAGTGATTTTGGAGCCCCCAAAATAAAGTCTGTCACTGTTTCCACTGTTTCCCCGTCTATTTGCCATGAAGTGATGGGAGCAGATGCCATGATCTTCGTTTTCTGAATGTTGAGGTTTAAGTCAACTTTTTCACTCTCCTATTTCACTTTCATCAAGAGGCTTTTTAGTCTTTCTTCGCTTTCTGTCATAAGGGTGGTATCATCTGCATATCTGAGGTTATTGATATTTCTCTGGGCAACCTTGATTCCAGTTTGTGCTTCATCCAGCCTATCATTTCGCATGATGTACACTGTATAAAAGTTAAACAAGCAAGGTGACAATATACAGCCTTGATGTACTCCTTTCCCAATTTAGAACCAGTCCATTGTTCCATGTCTTTTTCTAACTGTTGCTTCTTGACCTGCCTACAGATTTCTAAGGAGGTAGGTCAGGTGGTCTGGTATTCCCATCTCTTGAAGAATTTTGCACACTTTGTTGTGATCCACACAGTCGAAGGTTTTTGCATAGTCAATAAAGCAGAAGTAGATGTTTTTTCTGGAACTCTCTTGCTTTTTCCATGATCCAGCAGATGTTGGCAATATGATCTCTGGTTCTTCTGCCTTTTCTAAATCCAGCTTGAACATTTGGAAGTTCACAGTTCACATCCTGTTGAAGCCTGGCTTGGAGAATTTTGAGCATTATTTTGCTAGTGTGTGAGATGAGTGCAATTGTGCAGTAGTTTGTGTATTCTCTGGCATTGCCTTTCTTTGGGATTGGAATGAAAACTGACCTTTTCCAGTCCTGCGGCCACTGCTGAGTTTTCCAAATTTGCTGGCATATTGAGTGCAGCACTTTCACAGCATCATCTTTTAGGATTCAAAATGCTCAACTGGAATTTCATCACCTCCACTAGCTTTGTTTGTAGTGATGCTTCCTAAGGCCCACTTGACTTCACATTTCAGGATGTCTGACTCTGGGTGAATGATCACACCACCGTGGTTATCTGGGTTGTGAAGATCTTTTTTGTATAGTTTTTCTGTGTATTCTTGCCACGTTTTCTTAATATCTTCTGCTCTGTTAGCTCCAAACCATTTCTGTCCTTTATTATGCCCATCTTTGCATGATATATTCCCTTTGTATCTCTAGTTTTCTTGAAAACGTCTCTAGTCTTTCCCATTCTATTATTTTCCTCTATTTCTTTGCATTGATACTGAGAAAGGCTTTCTTATCTCTCCTTACTATTTTTGAAACTCTGCATACAAATGGGTATATCTTTCCTTTTCTCCTTTGCCTTTTGCTTCTCTTCTTTTCACAGCTGTTTGTAAAGCCTCCTCAGGTAACCATTTTGCCTTTTTGCATTTGTTTTTCTTAGGGATGGTCTTTATCACTGCCTCCTGTACAATGTCACAAATCTCCATCCATAGTTCTTCAGGCACTCTGTCTATCAGATAATCCCTTGAACCTATTTTCACTTCCACTGTATAGTCATAAGGGATTTGGTTTAGGTCATACCTGAATGGTCTAGTGGTTTTCCCTATTTTATTCAATTTAAGTCTGAATTTGGCTATAAGGAGTTCAATATCTGAGCCACAGACAGCTCCAGTCTTATTTTTGCTGACTATATAGAGCTTCTCCATCCTTGACTGCAAAGAATACAATCAATTTGATTTTGGTATTAACCATAGTGATGTCCTTGTGTAGAATCTTCTCTTGTGTTGTTGGAAGAGGGTGTTTGCTATGACTAGTGTATTCTCTTGGCAAAACTCTGTTAGCCTGTGCCCTGCTTAATTTCACCCTAAAACGTCATTACAGAAATATCCAGAATAATATTTCATCACACACCTGGGCATTGTGGCTTAGCCAAGTTGACTCCTAAAACTAAGCATCACAGTTTATGTGTAGCATGATACCTAGTACAGAACTGTAGATATTATTAATATTAACTTGGCAGATTAACTTGATAATTAGCTTTATAGTTGGTCCTGCTTCAGTAACAATAGCAAAGTACATAGAACTATTTTACAAGCACAAGAGCTAAAGAGACAGAAGAATATGTAATCTCAAGGAAAGAAAAAGAAGAACAAAAAAGGAAGTAATAAAAAAATTATGGAAAAAGTATAACATAATCCTTTTAACTTTTGTCTAGATTTTGTTAAGTTTAAAACTCAGTAGTGTTAAAAATCTCTCCTTGGACTTGTTTCACACTCTAAATATTTTTCATAAAAAATGTTTTCTTATTCAATGTCAAAAAATAAGGTATAATAAGAGTTAATTTACCAAACAATGGTAATAGAACATGAATTACATTTAGTTTATCCTGCAAAGGTTTGTGTTATAATTGGAGAAGGAAATTGCAGCTCACTCCAGTATTCTTGCCTGGAAAATCTCATGGACAGATGAGTGTAGCAGGCTACAGTCCATGGGGTCATGAAGAGTCGGACACAACTGAATGACTTCACTTGTGTTATAAGAGCTCTGCCTGAGACTTACAGATCAGCAGCTATGCATGTGTGCACGATCAGTAGCTTCAGTTGTGTCTGATTCTTTGCAACCCCATGGACTGCAGTCTGCCAGGTGCCTCAGTCCACGGGATTTTCGCTGCAAGAATACTGCAGTCAGCTGCCATGCCCTCTTCCAGGGGGTCTTAATGACTCAAGGATCAAATCCATGTCTCCTGCATTGCAGGTGGATTCTTTCCCCCTAAGCCACCAGGGAAGCCCTTTCAGCAGCTATGCCTACTCATCAATTCAGTGTTTTCCAGAATGCTAAACAAAAAAAGATCTTTTGAAGAGATGTCACCTTCCCCATAGCACATTTGAGCTTTTAATGTGCTACCTACACTTCTGCTAGTTATTCAAGGCTGAGATCCTCTTGTTCAGGATATTGTAAAATGCACCTACAATGTTTATTTCTGAAATATTTATATGTGGAAACATATGTCCTTTAGACAGGTGGCTCAAATTATGCTGCAAAACTGTCTTCCTGCAATTTCTCTTCATCATCACCGTAAGAAGAAAATATTTTTAGGATTGGAAGTTTTTATGCTCTGTACATATCCTTGTTTACCAATGCATGTCCTCTACTAGACTTCTAAGGAGTGGTTTACAAGAGGTAAATTTTCTAAGTATATATATATATGTGAAACTTTTATTCCGTTCTTACACATCTTGCTTAGCTTCCTGTGCTGTTGAGAATTCCAATGCAATTCACATTTTTTCTCCCATTGCCCTTTGTGTTTGTTTTCCCTCCTCCACCCCTGCTGAAATATTAATACTTATAGGATTTTCTCATTATGTCAAATGTTCTGATATTCTTGATGAAATTTCTTGGGATGGAATTTTTTTTCCTGCAGTGTTCTGAATTTATGATAGGAGTTATCAATCTGGAAAACCATGACTCTCTGACTTGGAAACTTTTCTTGTATTATTATAATAATCATTTTTATCTTTTCTTTCCTCTTTGTCATTTTTTCCATAAATTCTACTGTTACAATGCAGATAGATGTCTTGCTTCTTAAACTGAGCCTACCAGACATGTTTCGTTGATAATCCTCATATTTTATTTGAATATCTTGGAAATTTTCTGATTTAGTCTATAGTCCTGCTACCATTAATAAACATCCTTTAGTTTCAGTCATGAATTTTCATGGGGTTTGGGGCAAAATAAAAAATGAAGATCCACATAGCATATGCCTAAATAGAAAATATTATGTCATGCTAACATACATGAATATTAATTCTCTGGTACTCCCGTTAAGACTTGGAGCTCTCAATCCTAGGAGCTCTCACTCCTAGGAGCCTGGGTTCAATTACTGGTCAGGGAAATAAGATCTCATAAGATACATGGTGAGGCCAAGAATAATAACAATAATAACATATCATGAAAAATATATTCTATCCTCCTACCTTAATAAAAAATACCTGCATAAAACCCTTATGGCCAGTTTAAAATTTTAAATTTTCAAGCTCCTTAGAGGTCCATGCCAAGATACAATGGTGAAGAGGGATAACCCTATTCCTCTCCACAGTTTGACCTTTCCTCTTCACATACCTACTTCAACACATGTACAGAAACATCTCTACCACCATATCCAAGTTCAAATTATATTACTTAAAAACAGCTGCCTTTGGCAAGCCTTGGACCCTGAAAAATATATACCAGTAGGATGCTCCTTACTCAGGCGAAATCTAAGGTCTGGAAAGGAGTCCCATAGCCACTTGTGCAGGGAATTTCAGGAACGTTTGAAGTGGAGTCTTGGCACATGGGTATCACAACTTTGCTCATTGAAAAGCTTCATCTGGTGGGGAGAATTATGGCCAATTAAATTGGAGATGCCAAAGGAACATTTTTGGAGAAGGCAATGGCAACCCACTCCAGTACTCTTGTCTGGCAAATCCCATGGACGGAGGAGCCTGGTAGGCTGCAGTCCATGGAGTCGCTAAGAGTTGGACACGACTGAGCGACTTCACTTTCACTTTTCACTTTCATGCACTGGAGAAGGAAATGGCAACCCACTCCAGTGTTCTTACCTGGAGAATCCCAGGGACAGCGTAGGCTGGTGGGCTGCCATCTATGGGGTCGCACAGTGTCGGACATGACTGAAGCGACTTAGCAGCAGCAAGGGAACATTTCATGCAAAGATGGGCTCAGTAATAGACAGAAAGGTATGGACCTAACAGAAGCAGAAGATATTAAGAAGAGGTAGCAAGAATACACAGAAGAACTGTACAAAAAAGATCTTCATGACCCAGATAATCACGATGGTATGATCACTCATACTTACCTAGAGCCAGACATCCTGGAATGTGAAGTCAAGTGGGCCTTAGGAAGCATCACTATGAACAAAGCTAGTGGAGGTGATGAAATTCCAGTTGACCTATTTCAAATCCTAAAAGATGATGCTGTGAAAGTGCTGTCCTCAATATGTCAGCAAATTTGGAAAACTCACCAGTGGCCACAGGACAAGTAAAGGTCAGTTTTCATTCCAAGACCAAAGAAAGGCAATGCCAAAGAATGCTCAAACTACCGCACAATTGCACTCATCTCACATGCTAGTAAAGTAATGCTCAAAATTCTGCAAGCCAGGCTTCAGGAATATGTAAACCGTGAAATTTCAGATGTTCAAGCTGGTTTTAGAAAAGGCAGAGGAACCAGAGATCAAATTGCCAACATCCGCTGGGTCATCAAAAAAGCGAGAGAGTTCCAGAAAACATCTATTTCTGCTTTACTGACTATGCCAAAGCCTTTGACTATGTGGATCACAATAAACTGTGGAAAATTCTGAAAGAGATGGGAATACCAGACCACCTGATCTGCCCCTTGAGAAACCTATATGCAGGTCAGGAAGCAACAGTTAGAACTGGACATGAAACAACAGACCGGTTCCAAATAGGAAAAGGAGTACGTCAAGGCTGTATATTGTCACCCTGCTTATTTAACTTCTATGCAGAGTACATCATGAGAAACACTGGGCTGGAAGAAGCACATGGTGGAATCAAGACTGCCAGGAGAAATATCAATAACCTCAGATATGCAGATGATACCACCCTTATGGCAAAAAGTGAAGAAGAACTAAAGAGTCTCTTGATGAAAGTGAAAGAGGAGAGTGAAAAATTTGGCTTAAAGCTCAACATTCAGAAAACTAAGATCATGGCATCTGGTCCCATCACTCATGGCAAATAGATGGGGAAACAGTTGCTGACTTTATTTTTCTAGGCTCCAAAATCACTGCAGATGGTGATGGCAGCCATGAAATGAAAAGACGCTTACTCCTTGGAAGGAAACTTATGACCAACCTAGACATCATGTTAAAAAGCAGAGACATTACTTTGCCAACAAAGGTCCATCTAGTCAAGGCCATGGTTTTTCCAGTAGTCATGTATAGATGTGAATATTGGACTATAAAGAAAGCTCAGGACCAAATAATTGATGCTTTTGAACTGTGGTGTTGGAGAAGACTCTTGAGAGTCCCTTGGACTGCTATGAGATCCAACCAGTCTATCCTAAAGGAGATCAGTCCTTGGTGTTCCCCTAGAAGGACCCATGTTGAAGCTGAAACTCCAATACTTTGGCCACCTGATGTGAAGAACTAACTCATTTGAAAAGACCCTGATGCTGAGAAAGATTGAGGGCAGGAGAAGGAGACAACAGAGGATGAGATGGTTGGATGGCATCACTGACACAGTGGACATGAGTTTGGGTAAACTCCAGGAGTTGGTGATGGACAGGGAGGCCTGGCATGCTGAGGTTCATGTGGTCGCAAAGAGCTGGACACGACTGAGTGACTGAACTGAACTGAAAGCCAAAACAACTCCAGAGTAGGAGATGCAGGTTTAACCCATGGGTTGGTAAGATTCCATGGGGTAGGGAATGCCACTCAGCCCAGTAGTCCTGCCATGGAGAATCCCATGGACTGAGGAGCCTGGTGGGTTGCAGTCCATGTGTATCTAAGAGTCAGCCATGATTGAGTGACTGAGACATGCACACAAAGCCAGAATGGGGTCTTCTAAAATATGGGGTCAGGGAAGACATACTTCTTGTCTGATTCTAAAATGTGCTACTGATTTGATCTAAAATCCAATTTTATGTTTTCTATTTTCTAAAAGTTCTTCACTCTGTGATTATTTTTTGACTAAGATATCTTAGTTCACTTCAGTATCCCTGAAAGCATATTGAGAAAAATAAAACTTTTGTTCTACTACTTTATTAGGAAACGCAACCCTATGGAGCAAGAATTAAAAAAAAAAAAAAAAAAAAAGAATGAGATAGAATGGAAGAAGAGCTAATGCAATATTAGAAGGAATCAAATTCAACTGACTGCTAAACTCAGAGGACTCTCTTTTCAAGAGTTTGTTGAATATTTAAGATGCAGGAGGATCACTCCAGTAGGCATAAAGGGGATGATATCCTTCTTTCTCATCTCTCATTTGTTGCTCTGCAAACAACCCCATTAAGAGACATCTATTAGAAATGCCTACCCATTATAGTATTCTTTTTTTTTTAATTAATTTTATTTTATTTTTAAACTTTACATAATTGTATTAGTTTTGCCAAATATCAAAATGAATCCACCACAGGTATACATGTGTTCCCCATCCTGAACCCTCCTCCCTCCTCCCTCCCCATACCATCCCTCTGGGTCGTCCCAGTGCACCAGCCCCAAGCATCCAGTATCGTGCATTGAACCTGGACTGGCATCTCATTTCATACATGATATTTTACATGTTTCAATGCCATTCTCCCAAATCTTCCCACCCTCTCCCTCTCCCACAAAGTCCATAAGACTGTTCTATACGTCAGTGTCTCTTTTGCTGTACGAGACAGCATTATAGTATTCTTGACTGGAGAATCCCATGGAATCTTGCAGGCTACAGTCCATGGGGTCGCAAAGAGTCGGACATGACTGAGCGACTAATACACACACATTAAGAGAAAACACAAGGTACACACACAAAGAATTATTGATATGTTCACAAAATCCCCGTGTACATTAATGCTTACAGAAGTTTTCTTCTTCTTTTTTTTTTTTTAACAATAACCCCAAACTGGAAAATACCTAGATGTTCTTCAATAAATGGGTGCTTAAACAAACAAACAAACAAAACTGTGGTTAATCCGTACCATGGAACACTCCTAACAAAAGGAATGGAACATTGTTACACACAACAGCTTTGATGAATCTGCAGAGAACTAAACCGAATGAAAAAAAGCAGTCTTAAAAGTTTGATAGTGTATGATTCTTGCAGCACGCTTTTTTTTTTTCCACTGTGGAACTTGTAGCACTCTTGAAATAACAAATTTATAAAAGTAGTGAACAGATCAGTGGGTGTCAGGGGTTCAGTCAAGTGTGAGAGTGGGAGAGAAGTGGGTGCATCTATAAAAAGGTAATATGAAGGTTCCTTGATGTAAAGAAAAGTAAGTTTGGGTATTGTGATTTAATAGTTCGCAAAAGTGTTACTATGAAAGAAAATGAGTAAAGGATGCACAAGGTCTCTCTGTATTACTTCTTATAACTGCTTGTGAATGTACAATTATCTCAATATAAAGAGTTCAGTTTTAATAAAATTGTGTGTTAATACCTTCCCTTCCACTATCTATACTCTTCCTTTTAATAGAGTTTAAGAAAAAAAGAGGGTAGCATACGCTCAATTTACCATCATTAGCCAAATACTCAGTATATTTATTTCTTCAAAATCCTGTTTTGTTTGTTTGTTTGTTTGTTTGTTTTTTAAGAAACTGTGCTACACAAAGAGATACTTGGAAAAATGTAAAATTATTTTATATTTTTGGAAATTTTATTATAATTGGATCTGCAGAGAACATGAAAAAAATCCAAGTGATGTTTCTCTACACAAATTTTCAGTGAAGCCTGCCAAATTTGGCCAGCTGATTGAATAGTTTATAAATCTAACTTCTGTGTGGTTTAGACTAGCTTTTAGTCAAAAGTGTATCAATCCCAACCTACTTAACACCCAAAGATAGCGTTATTTTTTGCTTGATTTTAAAGAATTATTCCTGCATTTAAAATGCCCTAGATTTCACTGGAAATTAGCAGTGTTAAACACATCCAATTCCTTTTATTCCTAATGATATGGCATACAAACACATATTTCAGAAAAAAAAATCAGAGAAATTCTTAAAAATGTATTTTCTCTACATCACTGGATGGCTAGAAAATTCTCTTTATTATGTAAAATGTTAGAGAAATGTTTAAAATGAAAATGCATTTATTCTAAAGCTAATAGATATTAGTAAAAAGTATCCTGAACTCATGTATTAAAGTTTTGTTCATTCTTTACTTTTTATTTAGGTTTTGAGATTATATATGTAATATTTTTTCAGTAATAAATACATTCTCAAGTCCTCTTTCATTCAATTCCAAATTGAAACATTTAAAAGAAATAAAGTGCTCCAGTAACTTTAAATCACTCCCTATAACACATGGCAATTTGAAAGTACTGATGCATTTTGTAAGGGTTTCTCTTTCAAAGTGTTCAATGTTTAGGGATTATAAAGTGTTATTTAACTTTATTGCAATACTTTAGATTTATTAGTATCATTTTAAAACAAGGAGGATTATAATGTCTTATAAATCTATCAACTAAAACAGTATAAAATATACTTAATTGCTATAAAAGCCATAAGGAAGCATATACTGAATGACAGAGGAACAAGAAATGAAAAATAAGTACCATAAACAATTTTGAGGTTGAGCTTTCTTGAACTATAAATTAGGACCTTAGGAATAATAAACAAGTGATAGTTGTTTAAAAATCCTATATAACTAATTTAAAATATAAAATATTAACAAATAGCATTTGATATTAAAAAATAATCTTTAGGTCAATTATAAGATGTATAGAGTTGAATGCCAGTTGAAGAATAGATGTCAAAATGAACAAAACACAGTATGGCAGGCACTTCAATAAAGGCCCTAAAAGATTCCCACCTCCTGGTGTTCATGAAATCGGATAATACTGTTTTTGAGTGTGAACTAGGCCTACAGAGTCGATTCTTAATACTAAACTATGACAAAAGCGATATTATTTCTGAGATGTAGATTAAAAAATTCAATGGCTTCCTTCTAACCTGCCCTTTTGTTGCGTTATTCCATTGAAGATGCATGTTGTAAGCTGCCTTACAGCTATGCCAAGGGAGCAAGGGTCTGATTCACTGCCCAACATAAGAACTGAATCCAGCTAACAACTGTTAGGGACTTAAAGCAGATCATTCTCACTAATGCCTCCATCAGAGACAATGGCTCCTGCTACCATCTTGACTGGAGAAGGCAATCGCAACCCACTGCAGTACTCTTGCCTGGAAAATCCCATGGATGGAGGAGCCTGGTGGGCTGCTGTCCATGGGGTCTCTAGGAATCAGACACGACTGAGCAACTTCACTTTCACTTTTCACTTTCATGCATTGGAGAAGGAAATGGCAACCCACTCCAGTGTTCTTGCCTGGAGAATCCCAGGGATGGGGGAGCCTAGTGGGCTCTATGGGGTCACACAGAGTCAGAGGCGACTGAAGCGACTTAGCAGCAGCAGCACCATCTTGACTTCAATTTCACTTGAGACTTTGAGCCACCTAAACTAAGCAGGATTTGTGATCAATACATGCTCTGAGATAATATTTGTTATTTTAAGCCATTAAGTGGGCAATAGAGAACTAATATACACAGGTATACCAATAACACAAAGGAAATAAATAGCACTGTATATATTTACATGAAAATTTTTTAAAAATTGAATCACTGGACCAAAATGATAAAGACTGTTAGATATGAGTGAAATAAATAGCAACAAAAACAAGATTAATGTTATTGAAATTGAAAGCTGGTACTCTGAAATATGTTAGTATCAAAACAATCTCTAACAAAAATCATCAGAGGAAAAAAAGAGGTGTTTCAAATAAAAATGCAGAATAAAGGAGGGGAAATAATTAATATAAACTAAAACATGATAAAGGAATATTATAAATATCATTACCTACATAAATTTGAAGAGTGAGACAAGATGCATTAATTCTGAAAAAACACAAAATGCTAAATTGGTATACAAAAGTGAAAAACTTGAGTAGTTTCATAAATTCTAGAGAGATTGAAATAAAGTTCAAAAATATTCATGTCTAGGCAATATAATGTATGCATTTTACCAGATTTGATATTTTGAAAGTTAGTATTTTCTGTAATTACACAAGAAGTTCTGAAACAGAAAAAGGGTGAAATCTGATTAATTTTATGTGGATAAAATAAATATATCCCTTAGTTTGATAAGCAAACTATAATATTATGTATGCTATTTCACAAACAATTAATCATTGATTAATAATCAATATCACCACATTATTAAATATCATAAAATTCATAAATCACTATATTCAATACTTCATATTTGTTATAGTAATACATTATAGACTGTATTAATCATTGATATATTGATAATATTCTTTCCAAAGATATTATTGAAAAGCAATGTGAAAATTGGAAGGATTTTTTTAAATGAGTTTTATTAGGAAGAATATTTTCATGTTAGCTAAATTCTCATTTTAAAGGTGCATATTAGGAACAGGCATATTGAAATAGACATTAGAAAAGTTTTCAAATGGAAAAAAATTATAAATTAAAACAATGTGAATATGCTTGCCTTTGGGAATACCTGCCTAGAGAAATGAGAGTTATTTTTTGTTATATTAAATCAGGTATAGATATATTCATGTGTATATTTTAATCTTATAGGGGTAAAATATCACAAATTAGAAATAAATTCTAAATTTTCTTTAAGTTTCCTAATTAAATACATTGTCAGGCATTGAAATAAGCCTGGATTGGATCTCAAGTTTTGCTTTAGTCCCACTTATACAACCTTTCAGATATATTTCTATGAATAATGAGAGTAAAATTCTTCGTATATCCTGAGATAACCAGGGTTTATGGCTTTTTTTTTTGCATGGATGCTAGTGTCATAACACATGTATATTTTGTTTTTATATGGTTATACAAATAAATTCATCAACTGCATATGTTTCTTGATTGATATTTAATTTTTCCACTGTTGCCATTCTAATATCATAATGATTATTTATATAAGTATAATCTTAAAAAATATATGAAAATCACATCATGTAAATAAATGGAATATTTATTGGTTACCTCAATTCATTCATTGTGAAGGTTTTAAATCACTTTATACCTTTTGAAAATTGAGATTAATCTTTAAAATAAGGGTACACAGTGATAAAATAACTTTTGGGGAGTACATAAACGAACAATATTTTAAACTTAACTAATATAAAAAATTAAGGAGTTCTATGTGGAGGACATGACCTTACATATTGAAAAGTCAGTAATTGAAAAAACAATCCTACCTTCATTCTAATGAGAGGAGATATATGTAAAAAATAAATCTATAAACAAGATATATATTTAAACAAAGTAAATAAATATAACACACAAGTTATTAGATGAGGAAAAAAGGAACTGAGTACTGTTAGGATAGGACCTTCAATTTTAAATAGTCAAAGAAGATTTCATTGAGAAGGCAGTATTTAAAATGAAGACCTGAATTTTATGAGGTACTGAGTAACCTGTAAATTTCGGGGAAGAGTATTCCAGAAAAAGAGAATGAAAACACCAGCGTTTTGAGGGAAAAGAATGCATGCTGTGTTAGAGATACTACAGCAAAAAAAATCAAGGTCTATGCAAAGATACAAAACAAGATACGGCTAGAGAGGAATTGCTGTGAAGTGAAATTAGATGTCTGCAGAAGGAGCAGGCTGTGGCGAAATGATCAGGATTCAGTTTGAAGTATATTATGTTTGTGATGCTTAGTAGATACCCACACAGAGGGGCAGAGTAGGAGGTTGAGTAGAGAAGTCTGTTTTCTTGGAGAGCTCAGGCTACCAGTGAAACTTTAAGTGTCTGAAATACCAACTGTGTTACTTTGTTGGCACCAATCCAGCTCTGAGATAAAATATTAAATTTCAGAAGGTATGGGCATAAAATAGAGAAGTAAAAGTATTGAGACTATGATAGAAAACCATGAGAGTGTTGTGCCCCGAAGCAAATGAAGAAAGTATATCCGGAGGAAGCAATGATCAACACAACAAATGCTGTTTCGAGGACTTTTTGTGACCCCATGGGCTGTAGCCTACCAGGCTCATCTGTACATGGAATTTTCAAGGCAAGAATACTGGAGTGGGGAGACATTCCCTTTTCCAGGGGACCTTCCCGACCCAGGGATTGAACCCAGGTCTCCTGCATTGCTGGCAGATTCTTTACCATTTGAGTCACCAGGGAAGCTCTGGAAGTGGCACATACCACAAATATTACAAAATCTAGAGAAAACTAATACAGTGTTTTTATTAAATTAACTACCTGACATAAATCTGTATTTTTTCCCCATACATATTTGGTTGCATATCCCTTGTTATCATCTTTGTATGACAAGGATTTTGTAGAATTGTTTCTGAAGAGAAGTAAAAACATTAGTCTTTTCTCTAATTGGTTGCTATTTATTTTCATTATCAATTAGAAAAGTTCTTTCATGAATTTTGATAATAAAATTCATAGGTTCCTATGGAGATATAATGAGTTTGGGTATTAAAGTTTCGACCAGTCTTCTTTCTATCATTTTATATTTTTTCCTTGTTATTAGTCACATGCTAATTTGTACAGGACCAATTATTCTGAGGCAAAAAATTCAAATAAAAAGAATAATCACTATAATCTATTGAGTAACAATGTTCAAACAACTTATTTCTATATACTACACATTGAGTTATTGATACATATTTGAAGTTTTATCCACAGAATTTTTATTTCTTTAAGCACTATAAGAGTAGAACTACCATAATCCTCAAGATTTGATATGTCAGATATTCTCAGATTCAATCCAATATGTGGAGATTCATTAAAATTTTACCTCACACACCATTTATTGCTTATAAATATTATGGCCCTGCAAACATACAAATTCTGATAAATTCTATTTTTCATAATTCACAAAGGAAAGAGTACAGTTATACATATATATATATATACACACATACACACACACACTTAGGTTTCTGACAGATGAGAACATTCATTTTGACTATGTAGTTATGAGAACTAAAACCTTGCTTATGATTCTACATCTGATTAATGGATACACTTTCCAGTGTAGCATCTGTCACTGTATATTTCAAGATTTGTATCTCCTTTACTGCCTACAAACTTCCAGATTCCAGATGCATAGACTATACTTACCTGTACCTCTATGTCACAGTTGCAGATAAATCTGTGCTCTAAGTGACAGTGTTCCTAGAAGGTATTCCTATTGCACTTTGGACAGAAATAACCAAACACACAGAGAAATGATTATAAGCAATGTGATTATGTCCTAATAAGCCAAAGTAACTTACCCTTGACTGGAGTCCCAAAATGCCCAGGACCCACTGTTCTGTAGCTCAAGGAAAAGAGTGAAGAAGAATAAGGAAGGAGAAGAGGGACTGGTCTTAACTATTTGAGGTAAAATACTTTACTTTTCTAAATTTTATTGAAACATATTTAAATTAGGACCTCCAAATTAGAAAGATAGAAGTGGCACATAAAAGGGAGAGGCCCCAGACCTTGAGCGTAATAAGGTTCACAGGAAATCCACCTTGGCTTGCAGTTGGATTACAATGTCCATAAAACAATATGGCAGAATGGTGAGAGGCAAAGCTAACCAGTAATGCGATTAAGAAACAATGAGAGGAAAATTTTAATAGCTTTATCCTTCAGTTCTAATGCTGTCTCCACTCATGGTCTGCCAAATGAACTCTAGCGTGACCTCTCTTAAATCTTTCATGAAACCAGCACCCACCACCCCAGAAGCAAAGATGATTATGGCTTCATTTGTGATAAGGAGTTTTTTGATGGGGGTTGAGGTGGTAGGTTTGCAACTGACTTCACAGTGTTACAGGGTTTACATACATATATTTTCTGTAAAATAGTCACCACAAAAGAGTAATGCCTTTTGAATTTGAGGTTATTTCATATTTTTGCCATACACCTAGAAGCTGCTCAAAAACTATCTCCTGAATATACAAATGGATGTGGAAAATGTTATCATCCACAAAGCAAAACAGAGGATGAATACCTGCCACACAACTCAGGTGAAAAATAATAATTAAAAAAAAAACAAAGCGGGCAATTGAGGCAACTTTTCTTTTTTATAGTAGTATCTGAGTAATTATTTTTCCCCATTAATTTACCATGTCCCTGTCATATAATTATCTGCTAAATAAAATATTCCAATGCTTAAATTCTTCCAATTATTCTCCATATGGGAACAACAGTCACTTTTTATTCATTGGTACTGGAAAGAAAACCATGTTATGCATGAAGTATAGTATGAATTTTCTTTGGTTAATACAATTTACATTTTCTCACACTTGATCAAAATATACCCTGTGATGTTGAATTAATGTAATTATGTTATTAATTAATTAATGTAATTAATGTAATACATGTTAATCTGTATTATATATATATGTATATATAACCTGTATTATATATACACATATATACGCAACATTAAAACATCAATATTCTGAAATTGCAATAGAAGTCCTTATCTCTAAGATACAATTCTGGACCTATAATCAAAAGTTTATATATAGTAATATTCTTCCACTGTCAATAATAAATGTTATCAACACAAAAATAAAATTTTAAAATCAGAGATTAATGGATCAGGACACTGTATAAAAACAGCAAATTACATTAACTCTGATATATTTTTTAGAAGTTCTACTGAAATATCTAGAAAATGTATTAGCAATGCGATATGGTTAGCTTTCTGCCATAGCTGTTTTTCCTAATAGGTTTATCTTGCTTCTCACCTGCAAGGTTATTTAAAGAATAGATACTCTGTGACTGTGTGTAACTTGCTTGAAGAGATAACTTAAAAACTGTAACCAAAATAAATGTATTAGGTAACCAGAAAAGATGGTCATTACAAACAAATAAAAAAAATGCCAAATTATAAATTTCCTCTTCCTCTTGCTTCTTCACCATTTCTCCTGATCTTTATTTTCATCTCAAAGAGATAAAATTCCTCGAATAAAAGGAGTCTTATATTTCCTTTTATCTCTAGTAATTACCTTAGTACATAAGACAGTGTAGATACTCTAATGATGTTTATTTCATCTGCTGTTGATTAATCTTGGACCAGTTGATAAATATAAACTTGACAAATTAAAAAAATTAAAAGTTAGAATGCCTTGGGCTTCAGGTAAATGTCTCAGGTTATTAACCTCCAAAAAATTATGTCCTATACTTCGCCTAAGCCATCAAACATATGGTTGTATGTCACAATCTTCTCCTAATAACTACTTCAACATCAAATCCCGATATCAAGTATTATACGCCATTATATTCATTTCTTTAAGTATTTTTATTGGTAAAATTATCCACCCCACCAAGTTCTCCAAAATTGTGAGGCTGACACCTTTTGTAATCTCTGCAACTCACAACCCTGCCTTTTTCATCACTTCCTAGTACAACTGAGTCCATGATTCAGCAATAGAATTAACTGATTGTATGTATCATCAACTGTCTTGCCTACTTTCTTTCCAGATTACCACCAAAATCCTATGTAAACTATAAATTTAACTGCACCTACTTTATTTCTATACCAGAGAGTTCTCTCACAGCTGAAGGAATCCACACAGCAATGCTGACCAGATTCAGCTTTCAGTCTCTCTGTCGTGTCCGACTCTTTGCTGCCCCATGGACTGTAGCACACCAGGCCTCCCTGTCCATCAGCAACTCCCAGAGCATGCTCAAACTTATGTTCATTGAGTTGGTGATGCCACCCAACTGACTGGATTAGCTCTAAATTTTTAATTGCAAATCTTAAATGGGAAGCATCTCTGCTGCCCGATTTACTATACTTCTCTTGAGAATTCATTATTGTTGGGACCCAGTGTGAGGAACTCCACCCATGGCAAAGGTCATGAGGAAGGAGGCTCGACATATGCAAAGGCGGGATCAAGCCTCAGGAGTCCCCCTGGAAATTCTCGAGCATCTACCCCCAAAACCAGAGCCTGCCTACTTTACTATTTCGTGCTCTCACCTACACCTCTGACTTTACTGGGTGCTGTCCCCCACCACCTCTTTCGGAGAAGGAGTTAACTTAGAGCTCCAGTTAATAATAATTCCTGGGTGTGATAGGAGTGTTTCAACCTACAAACTCCTCTGAAGGATCTCTAGCCTGCCTCACAGGCTTGTCTGGCCACATGTGATTGTTCACAGCCTCCCAACCATGAGAGGCACGAGATGCTTTAAACCTTCTAAAAACAGGTTCTTTAGAGAAGTTAGAAAACTATTAGTATAGTATAGTGGGCTGATTAGAAATTGTATTGGTGAAGGGTTTTTCATTTGTTGAGCCGATGTTTGCTGCTAAGTCTCCACATCCCCTGCCCTTATACACATTAATGAATATAAAGAAGAAATAAGTATTAACCTTTGATATTAATCACGTTAGACCTTAGGCTAAGCAAATTCCTTCCTTAATTAAAACCCACTACACCCTCACCCTATAGGTATATAACTTTATCTGGTACCTTCGGAAGGTGGCGTCTGTTTTAAGAATAATCACCCCTGGAGAAATAAGTGTTCTGGTTGACTGACCACTGTCACGAGGAGAGGGTCATAAACTGTCAGCAGGCCCCCTGGCCAGAAGATAATGTAACACCCCTAAGACCTCTGTATACATTTGTATGAAGCACCTGACTTTAATAAAAGTCAGGACTGCTGACCCTGCGTGACTTTTGTGTAACATCTCAGTGTATAAAAACAGACCCTGGAAAAATCAAAAATGGGATCAGTTCCTTGAAAGACTGGTCTCCCCATGTCGTTCTTTCTCTCACCTTCTGGCTAAATCCCCATCTGGAACGTGGAGGCTCGTCAAGCCTACTAATTATGCCTGGGCTTCTAAGATCTGACCGGGGAGGCCTTAGTGTCTCCTCTCCTTTGGGAGAACGGGAGGACGCCTGCGGCCTACGTAGGTGATGTAAATTCCTTATTTTGGAATTTTATTAGCTTTCCACGTAAACCAAGTTATTCAGCCTCTTTTCTCCACTGAATTTTCTCACTGAGCTATCCTCATTCTATTACTCTTTATATCTCTAATTAATATTTAATTAAAGCCAGTGTATTCGCCGACGCCATCTCTACTTCGAATTTCCCTGGATCCACTGGGGCTAGACCCCGACACATTATCCCATCTGCAAGCATGTCTTTGACACCCCCTTTTTGTCTGTCAGTCTTTCTCTACCTTCATCCTTTTCCAATTATCTTTTAGTTCACTAAGATAATATAATCAATCAGAAGAGGATTTTAATTTCCTTCTAAAACTGTCTCCACCAACCACCACATACTCTGCCTTTCTTCTTGGTTCAATAGTTTCTATATAAAGCAATCTCTTCTATGGCACAATCAATTTCTACTCAAATACACTGTCCTGGAAAGTATTCCCATCCTCTACTGTAGCATTAATGTTCATCTCTATTGGAGCATGTTGACCAAAATAAAAAGCTGTGGCAAAAGCTCTTCCTTATTAAAAAATAATCTACTGTCAATTTCTTCAATTATTGCATAGGACAACACTCAGAAATGATGAATTATAGTATAGTGCTAAAACTATAGTATAGGGCTATACTACTGGCCCTACTTAATCTATTATTTCTTCAGTCGACTTCAAAAAGTCTTGTGTACACATGTCTGCACTGAAAATACTTTCATCTATTTTACTGATATCTATATTGTCATGCCAAATGGTCTTTACCTTTTTCTTTATTGATTTTTGAGCAATTTTTGATTCAATTGATCTCACCATTCCTCCTGAAGCACTTTATTCATCTAGATTCTGGAAAAATCGCCATTTCCCAATACTTATTCTTTCTATTAAGCTGACTGTTTTCAGGCTTTTTTGATGGATGCATTTTCTTTTTCCTGCTCCAAGTTGCTGAGTCCTATAGAGCTCAGACCTTCAAACTCTTCTCTTCCTTTCACTATGTGTATGTCATTAACTAGGTAAACCAGACCACGGCAGTGGACTGAAATTCCACTTATAATCTGAACAATCTCTTCTTTAAAATATTCAACCCAAACTTTTTTCAGAAATGCCCAAAGTCTGAGAATGAATATCCAAATGTTTTCCTTATATTTTTACATGTTAGGTTAGCAGACATCTCAGGCATAACACATTCAAAACTGAACTCTTGAATTTTTGCCCTTAAAACCTTTCCACTCTCAGTGTTCTCATCTCAGTGCTCATCATTCAGTGATTCCCGTTCCCACACATACCTGTGCCTTCTATGTTACTTACAAGGTAAAAAACCTTGGCCTTAACCTAGACTACTTATTTTTTGGCTTTATCCTCCATATCCAAGCTGTAAATAAATGATTTACCCAGATTTTGAAACATTTCTCACAACTTTTGTGACTACGGTTCTGATCCAAGCCAGCCCTCAAACTTATGTGGAAGAATCCTATAAATCCTACAAAATTGATTTGTTCTCGTGCCCCTTCTCCTATTCAGCAGTTTCCGCTCAAAGCATTATCAGTTTATATCAACATTCAAACAAAGCACCTCAGGAGGCTTTCTCAAAGAAACTGTAAAACCTTTGTTGTGATCTACATCACCTGTTATTATATCTCTGATCTTTATTTTCATTTTATAATGTTATATTATAGCCTTACAAATCTTTGTACTTTCTAGGGATGTTCTTGACTCAGTTATCTACAGTTTTATTTTCCCTGGAAAGATCCTTCCCTTTTATTTAAATAATTGTATCCTTTCTTCAGGCCTCCTAGGTGACAGAGTGGTAAAGAATCTGCTTGCCAGTGAAGGAGATGCAGGAGACATGAGTTTGATCCCTGCATCAGGAAGATCCCCAGGACTAGGAAATGAAAACCCATACGAGTATTCTTGCCTGGGAAATTTCACGGACAGAAGAGTTTGGAGGACTATGAGTCCATGGGGTTACAAAGAGGCAGACACGACTGAGCAACTAAACAACCACAAAAATCCTTTCTTCAAATGACACCACAAAGAAACCTTCCAAGTTGTTCTGTCTAAAATATCTCCCCTTAACATTTAAATTCTCTTAAATTACCTTGCCTTGTCTTCTTCATAGGTCTTATAACTGTTTGGGCTTATATTTCATATGTATTTATTTGTTCACTGTTTATTTACAGTATCCTGAAATAAACTGTAAAGCCCACCAAGGAATACACTCTATCTCCAGTACAGTTAAAATAGGCACAGGGTCCAAGCTCAATAAATACCCCTGTTAAATTAATAGGAAACTGCCTTAACCTATAAAGAAAAATTTAATTTATTATGAATTTTTGACATCTACGAGAAGTTGGATTATGGTTTGTATTAGGGTTTGGTCAAAGAAGTAGAATTACTATGAGATATACTGAATTAAGGAATTTATTTTTGAGATTAGAACTCTGCAGTTATGAGTTGTTCTTTTTTATATATCCTCAGGACCTCTGCATAGTCTTTCTGTGTGGCCTAATTTAGACTTTCTCACAGCATAGTGGCTTTAATGATATATGACCTCGTATTTTTCCACCTTAGGTTTCCAAAGCAAGTAAACCAGGCAGAAGGTGAATTATGTTTTGTGACAGAGTCTCAAAAACATTTACCCTCACTTCTGTTCTGTTGGTTACAAGTGAGTCATAGGCCAGTCTAGATACACATGGAAGGGACTTAGGCTCCCTATTATAGGGTGGTAAAGCCATACTGTAGAAGGTCACGTGGGTCTATGTATAACTGTTACATTCACTTATTGAAAATACGACCTTCTATCTTTCACCCTCTAACTACAACAATTTACATCCTCCCCACATGCAAAACACACTCATTTCTCCCCACCAAGTCTCTTCAAGTTTCATCCTATTAAGGAATCAGCTTGAAGTCCAGAGTCATCTCCTAAATCAGCTCCAAGAGATCATGAGCTCATCTGGTACAATTCTTTCTATATTGGTCTTATTTAGAAGATCTAAAGAGACAAATTACTTCTCCAGCTCCACCACACACACACACACACACACACACACACACACATACTCTCTCTCTCTCTCCCTCTCTCTCAAGGGTATGACAGGATGACAGGACAAGATGACCACCATAGATATACTCATTTAAATAAGTAGAAAGGAAAAAGCACTCAGCAATATCCATAGCACTTATGAAATTCAGCAGATCACAAGTTGCCAATTTCTTAATTAGGACTTAGTCCTATTTGGTAATTTCTATATACATTGTCTCTGTCATCTATAATTTTGATTGCAACTTGTACGTGATCCTTTCCTTTTTCATAAGAAAACTGACTTTGCCACTGAGTAGACTTCTCACCATGCTCTCTGCCAATAAAAGTTTGTGGACCTGAGGGCCCCTTTTAATCTTGTACATCTTTTGTCACTATAATTCTAGCTGTAGGTAACTTCCACTAGGAAAAAAATCTTAAAAATGTGTGGACTTTTTTATGCATTGTAGTGGAGTACATTCAATTTGAAAAAAAAGGAACAACCAGCAATCTCTTTGAGACAAATCTTTCCCTATTTTAGGCTCTGGGAGAGGCTGGCATAGAACAGTGCTTTCAAGTTTCTCCTAATCTCCATTATTTTAGTGAAAGGACCTTGAAGGCATGCCTTTAAGATCCAAAGAAGGACTTTGGTCTATTTGAAAATGTGAGTCATTAGTATAAATCTTTCTGAAATCTTAAGAAAGTATTTTATAATCCTACTCTGATTTTTATTTTTATACTAAAGTTCTTACTTTCGAACTCTAGCTAGCTGGAAACATTAATCTAAGCCCTTTGCATTTCCCATAATGTCATTCCAACACAGAATAACTCATTCTTTAATACAGGTCTTGAGCTTCCCTGGTGGCTCAGATGGTAAAGAATCCACCTGCAAATGCAGGATACCTGGGCTTGATCCCTGAGTTGAGAAGATCCCCTGGAGAAGGGAAGGGTTACACACCCCAGTATTCTTGCCTCCAGGGACAGAGGAACCTGGAGGCCTACAGTCCAAAAGTTCACAAGGAGTCAGACATGACTGAACTACTAAGCACATCAAGCAGGCATGTGGTACATCTCTTTCCTTATTCACTTTGTTGTAAACTTCCTCTAAGAGGTACCCTCAACATTTTGCTGAGAAGTGTCCTGCACAAGATCATCAAGTTATTAAATATATTTTCTATTTTCCATGCTAGCACAAGTGATAGTTTAGTTGTATTTTCTGGCACTATAGTATGGGTCTCTTCTGCTGCTGCTGCTGCTGCTGCTAAGTTGCTTCAATCGTGTCCAACTCTGTGTGACCCCATAGACGGCAGCCCACCAGGCTCCGCTGTCCCTGGGATTCTCCAGGCAAGAACACTGGAGTGGGTTGCCATTTCCTTCTCCAATGCATGAAAGTGAAAAGTGAAAGTGAAGTCGCTCAGTCGTGCCTGACTCTTTGTGACCCCATGGTCTGCAGCCCACCAGGCTCCTCTGTCCATGGGATTTTCCAGGCAAGCATACTGGAGTGAGGTGCCATTTCCTTCTCCATGGGTCTCTTCTACCAGCCTTCAAAAACAAGATCCTCACTCTTCTTTAATACTTTACTGACAATATTTCTAGGTCATTTAAACTTCAGTATTTATTGTGATCAGGGCCATACCTGTTTCAATTAACCATCCCCTCAAAGTTTTTTCAGCTCTGTCCTAACTCTCAGTTCAAAAGCCAATGTGGAACACATGTATACCAGTGGTGGATTCATTTTGATATTTGGCAAAACTAATACAATTATGTAAAGTTTAAAAATAAAATAAAATTAAAAAAACAAAAACAAAAACAACAACAACAAAAAAAGCCAATGTCATTTTCTTTTGTAAAAATACCCTTTCCTGTGATTAATTTTAGTTTTAAGTATGAGAACCAATTCCTACCAATGACCTGGAGATCTGCCAGTTGGATACACACTGAAAAAGTTTTCTTTTTCTTTTTTTTTTTAATTAAGACAAAATAGGAGCATCAAATTTATTTTCCTGCTGAATCTTTTAATGAAAAAATGCAATAACTGTAACTGATACAGCCTCACTACATTTTGAAGGAAATTTGGCTTGGGTAAGCTGATGGACATTACAGGGGAGGTAAATGTCCTCTACACCCATCACGGATCTCTGATTTCATGTATAAAAGGTAGGCATGTCTAAGTGAGCACTAGAACACCACAAATCTCCAGATTTCCAAAATCTTAAGACTGAAAGAACAGTTTCTTTCATCTTCTTAACCACTTTTTACCTCAAACACTGTTCAAGCCTTCAGCTTCCAACAACTGACAAACAGGCATCTCATCTCAGAGGGAACAGTTATTTGTCTTGGAGTTTCTCCGACACCAAAGAGCTGGTCCCCTAGAGAAAACACCTGGGACTTGAGCTTGTATAAACTAAGACCTGTAGAGATTAGCAGCCCATGAGGAGACTTTCCTGGTAGTTCAATGGCTAAGATTCATACTACCAATGCCACAAGTAAGGCCTGGCATAGTCATATAAATTAAAAAATAAATTTAAAAAATTTAAAAAGGCTTAAGTATCCAGAGACAGAAAACCTGACATTAAAAAAAAAAAAAAAGACCCATTAGGCAATTCCTGACCTATGTCAGAGGGAGTCAGGAGATAAAGGGTTCATTCAAAAATACTCTGCTCTTCTGAACTTTAGGTGGACTATCCCGATTTCATCCTACATGGCTTCTTGAAAATTCCCAGATGCACTGAGCTCCAGCTGCCCATATTGATGGACCAGCTTGATAACACACTTTTGTGTTGACTATTTTCTGTCTGATATTTCCTAGTTCCCCATTCCTGGCCTCTGGACTTTCCAAAATAAACAATTTGTATGAGGACTTCAGCTCAGGCTTTGAGTTCCTAGGCAATGCCAGCAATAGACTCAGACCAAACATTAGAGACATGTTTGTAGTTCAATGAATCTACTAATTAGAGGAATTTATTCCCTATTCAAAGAAAATAATAACTCTGATTTATAAATACAGAAAAGCCTGTGTCTCTTTTTAACCATGGTTCATCTACTTGGTGCTTGATTTGTCAAATAAAATTAAGTTGCTTCTCTCGGGCCCTACTTAATTACTACAGCACCTAGATAAACTCTCTGTTTGCTCAGAAAGCCAAGTTTTGAGAGCTTCTCCTAATAAAGATGTTCTTTGCCTCATCAATTTGTATTGTACACTGTTGCTACAGATTAAATTGATCAAAATGCTAGTCTTTTCTTTAATATGAAGGCCAGTTTTATATTTTAAGAGAAAACTAAATAAATTGAAAATGCTTCAAAGAAGAGACGCAGCAATACTTAAAGGAATGGAAAATGGAACATAGAGTAAAGGTACTATTTTTGTATCTCCAAGACAACAAGCATTGGTTAAGGTTTCATAGCAATGAGGATATCATTTACATCTAAAATTAATGTAATTTGCTTTTATAAAAGTTTGATTACAAGTTGGGAGATTTTAGTAGCTTTTACTGGGAAATAGACTACAATCATCTTTTATGGTTAATAATGAAAACCCTTTGCCATCCAATTTTGACTTTTAATATTAAACTAACAATTAAATCAAAAGTTTTGATAAAATGACTAGGCTGAAAAAAGTGCATTTCTTCAGAAAAATTAATCTAAAGAACACTTAAATTGGTGATGTCAAGATAATGTGTTGTTAATGTCAAATCTTCAATGTTTGCAATTTCAGAAGTGTTGTCAATATTTTTATGCTTTCTTATTAGATATCAAAAGCCACATAATATTATGAATTTTTAATAATATGTAATGAAAGACAAAACATACATCTAATAATAGAACATTAATTTAATTTCATGATAACTTCAACTTTCTTATGGAACATTCTATTTGATTCTTTCACAAGTAAAAGTGAATTATTTTCAAAATTTAAAAAATCTATTGAAATAGAAACACTTGCCAGGTAAAAGATTTCACATAATCATCAAAATTAGAGAAATATTAAAAAGTGAAAATCATTAAGGCTCAAACCATGAAGCATAAGAATAAAGATATTTTTGTCATCTGTAGAAAGCTATTTTTTATCACATATGTTAAATTAATGTGAGTTCCAAAAAAGCTAGAGCAAATTGAAGAATACCCCGAGCTACCAAACATGACAAAAGCTTTACAGTCCTCCAGGCCCAAGATGACATTACTATTTACATAATGTAGGGCTGAGTCAATAAGGACCATTTTGATTTCTCAGAGAATGTGAAGAAAAATAAGGGAACTAAGGGTAAACAGGAAAGTAGAAAAGAACAGCATCCATAAAATAGATTGTGCGTTGATCATGGGAATTTCAATTACTGGAAAAATGTCTTGCACAATAGCCCTGGAGTCGATAAAGTAAAATGCATAGTCTTAGGAGGAATGCTGGATGATTCTCACACACCATTTATTATGGAACCTCAACAGAACAGTAAAAACAAGAACTCCTGGACAGAATCTTGCTGAACAAACTCAGCCACCATGGAATTTCGAGAGTTCGGTGATCACTAGACTTCAAAATATTTTCAGTTTCCATTGAAGTAGATGATGTCTGTTGTTTTTAATAAACTATGTAAACTACCACAGTTTTGATGCTTGTGTTCTCTTACCCAGAAGTCTTCAATTTTCTTGTTTGTTAAAACAAAAGTCATTCTCATCCATCAGCAATGTTAAAATCATGACCCACACCTTTGAGCAATTATTTATCTAACTTAATCCCCCCCTCCCCAATTATCCTAAGCTTGGACTGCAGCCCACCAGGCTCCTGTGTCCATGAGATTTCCAGGCAAGGATAATGGAGTGGGTTTCCATTTCCTTTTCCACCCTAAGCTTATATAAGGTTATCTTAATTGATATATCTTTTTGAAACCTCCACCCATGTGTGCTGCTGCATGTCTAATTTCCGTATTTTCTGCTTTAGCATGTATTTATAAGACAAGTTTAACAATGTTTTTAAAGAGAAATTACTAGTTAGTGTAATCTGAAACAAAACAGCATCCATTTTATTTATTGGAAATCCAAAACTAAGTATCTAATGTTCATTGTGCATGTGTGCTAAATTGCTCAGTCACATCTGACTCTTTGTGACCCTGTGGACTGTAGTTGCCAGGCTCCTCTGTGCATGGGATTCTCCAGGCAAGAATACTGAAGTGGATTGCCATGCCACCCTCCAGGGGATCTTCCCAACCCAGGGATCAAACCCACATGTCTTATGTTTCCTGCATTGGCAGGCAGGTTCTTTCCTAGAACAGGCGCCACCTGTTCTAATGTGTATTAGTGATATTTTAAAACAATTAGAGCTTTTGCTTAGACACAATTTACCAGCCTTTTCAGGTAAGAACTATTTGTTTGAATAACAACCCTCATATATCTATACAAGTATACATTTCACTTCATTCTTAGCAAATAAATTGTTAACATTCTAATTTCCATAAACTTGCCTTACAACATCTAATGCCACATCTGGGACATCTCAACATCACAAGCAAATATCATCAAAGATACTACTACTACCACTAATGATAATAATACAAGAAGAAGAAAGAGGAGGAGAAAAGTTTAAGTGTAAATTTTAAGTATTAGGCTCCTTTTGTGTAATTATATATATACATACATGAACATTTTATGATTCTTTGTACAATAAACTGAAATCAAATTAACTGCACAACTGATAAATTCAATGAAAATTACATTTCCTCTTTAACTAAATTACCTAGTCATATTAATATAAATGACTGATCAGCAAACAGAAGAGAATAAATGGATTATGCCTTTTGCTGTTGTTCAGTTGCTAAGTCATGTCCAACTCTTTGCTACGCATGTACTGTAGCATGCCTAACACTGATATTAAAATCTACAGATTAGATTATTCTTGAACACTGATTATATAATATATAACTCATATAAGAATTATATTTTGAATGCTGAGATATATACATGAACATGCTCTTTTTTGAACACTAATTTTTAACAGAAAAATATTGTAGAATACTCATTTTGACTTTATAGTGATATTTTTGCGTGTCCTAAACACTAGCAAAAATAATTGCAGTGAAGATTCAATACAAAAGTAATTTAAACCAAACAAAAATTTTGAAAGAAAACTTAAGGTGAGATTTGAGGAAGGTCAAACATTGAGTGAATTTTTTTTAAGGTAAATAGAAAAACAAGTCTATACTGAGCATTTACTAAAGATCAGAGAACATTTTTATAAATGGCATTTTTCTATAAAGAAACACATCGCACATTTACCAATAAGAAGGCACTTGACTAGCATATGTTCCCAATAATTAAGCTTTTAAATCTGACAGGGCATCTGTTTTAGGTTCATTCAAGGAGATAACAACTGAGGGACTACTTGGACTAAAATCTGTTATCTTGCTAATGAAGAACCTCTCTGAGGGAGCAAGAGACAAATGCACTCATATTCCCTATTTACTCTATTTTCTCTTTATCCTTAACTTTTCTTGTTTTCTCTTGCTCTTTGTACTTTTCCTCACTTTCAGTAATTATTATTCTATAATATCCTTTCTTTGTTTGACTAACATATTAAGTAAATAAAATTTATTTAACATTGAGTATGATGGCTTCTAATTCTCTTGGAAATCAGTCTGAGAACTGACCTTTCATATCTTTCATGGAAGAAGAATTGAGAGACATACAGGAGTATGTAGAATTGCAAATCAAACAGACATATATAAAGAAGGATCAAGAGTACATCATGCACTATTAAATGAAGATGGCAGAGGCAGAGAGGTAAGAATTATGGATAATGTATTAGACCTATGTAATTTATAATCTTGTTTCCACCACCTGATGGGTAACTATGGGGATGTTACATAACCTTTTAAAGCTTCAATTATTTTATTTAAAGATACATATACTATTAGATTATGGGACTATATAGAGTTTTATGAGAATTCAATGACAGCATATGCAACAATTGCAATATTTTTAATTGAGTGCCTATACATGTCAGATGCTATGTTGATAAATGTTTAATAAAATTTGCTTCAAATGTTGTCTCATTAGGCATCTACTGCTGCTGCTGCTAAGCTGCTTCAGTCGTGTCTGACTCTGTGCGACCCCTGAGACGGCAGCCCACCAGGCTCCCCTGTCCCTGGGATTCTCCAGGCAAGAACACTGGAGTGGGTTGCCATTTCCTTCTCCAATGCATGAAAGTGAAAAGTGAAAGTGAAGTCGCTCAGTCGTGTCCGACTCTTTGTGACCCCATGGACTGCAGCCTACTAGGCTCCTCCTTCCATGGAATTTTCCAGGCAAGAATATTGGAGTTGGTTGCCACTGCCTTCTCCCATTAGACATCTGAATGACAGTAAATCAAAGGACACAAATTTTAAAACGGTTGGAGTCAGAATATTTCCAATATCTGCCAATAGAGGCTAGAGAGACAGCACTTAACTCATCAAAAGGTGGAAGAAACAGACAAACCAATAGAATAATCAAAGAACTGTGAGTATTTTGACACAAGATTTTGTGTATCATTGTCCCAGACTTCTTAGTATTGCTATTGATAATAGTGAGGATGATGGTTATGATGATAAGAATCCTAAAGATGATGATAATGATAATAGTGATAATAAATGAAGTGCTCATTATTGCCCTGAATTGCAATATAGGTCTCAAAATTCTAAGTAAAACATAAGTGAATTGATTACCTAGTATATTAACATAAAATACCAGGATTTAAGAGATTTTCTTTGTATCTTAAGAAATATTATCAATAGAACTACTAGAAAATTAAGAGTTTGGCTTTGAATTTCTTACCACTAGCACCACTGAGCTTCCCAGGTGGCGCTAGTGGTAAAGAACCCACCTACCAATGCAAGAGACAGAGAGGTGAGTTTGATCCCTCCGTTGGGAAGTTCCCCTGGAGGAGGGCATGACAACCCACTTCAGTGTTCTCTTCTACGGACAGAGGAGCCTGGCAGGCTACAGTCCATAATGTCTCACAGAGTTGGACATGACTGAGCAACTTAGCTTTGAACTTCTGGTGCTTAAAAAGGAGAAAATAATTGATGATGGTTATAAGTGAAAGCTACGGGAAGACGATGTGTGTATGTGAGTGTGTGTGTGTGTGTGTGTGCATGCACATATGTGCCATGAGAATAAACAGAGTTCTGTATTAGATACTTGTCATTCAGAAAAATGATGAAAACTTTAAGTAACAGGAATTCACTTCACTTGCCTTGATTACAAATCACCCATAATTGTAGCTGATTGCCACTGAATAAAGTTCAGGTTGTATATTCTCTTCAAATATGGTACTAAGGAGAAAGTATTATTTTTCAGATGAGACATGTCATCAGCCTAGAGTTATTAGTTTAATTTTTCAGGGTATTACTCTACCATAAAAATTGCTAAATTTATGTTCACATTACATTGTTGTCTCATAGCTGAAATAAATGTTAACCATTCTCCATGGAGTTACTTAATCAAACTCCATTAGAGTCACTATCAATTTTTCAACTGTGATTTCTTCTCTACACTATGCCCTTCACTATGTACTTAAGGAAATGAACTTTACATTTTCTATGCTCCTAAAGAAATTTGAACATATATATTTTAATAACACACCATAATTTTATCATTATGTATTAGCACACACACTCAGCTAAATTGTTATCATTTTGGTCAATGCCATGTAGCCAGCTTATGCTGTGCTGTGCTTAGTCTCTCAGTCATGTTCTATTCTTTGCAACACCATGGACTGTAGCCTGCCAGGCACCTCTGTCCATGGGGATTCTCCAGGCAAAAACACTAGAGTGGATTGCCATGCCCTCCTCCAGGGGATCTTCCCAAATCAGGGATTGAACCCAGGTCTCCCACGTTACAGGCAGATTCTTTACTGTCTGAAGCACCAGGAAAGCCCAAGAATACTGGAATAGGTAGTCTTTCCCTTCTCCAGCGGATCTTCCCTACCCAGGAATCCAACTAGGGTCTCCTGCATTGCAGGAACATTCTTTACCAACTGAGCTAGCAGGGACGCCCAGCCGGATTACAGTTCATGTTTATTGAACAACTGAATGTACACTTAAGGATTGACTCCAAATATCTAATAATTTGGTCATATAAATTCTTGGATTAAAATATGTCAATTTTGGAGAAAAATATTGAATTAAGGTGTGAGAAGTTTCAGTTGTATGAACAATATTACAGTCATTTATAAAGATTATTTTACCTTACATTCTATAAGAATACTAGGACTCATAAATATTGTTAAAATACAGACATTCATATGTGATAATTTTTATAAAACTGGATAACTACCTTATTTAATATGAATTTGATAAGGAATTGTGATTTTTATTTGTATCTACTCAAATTTAGACATAATTTTGATCATGAAAAAACTGTATTTTGAGGTACCTTATATTAAACTTATGCCAAAAATTAATGCTGCCAGGTATAATACAATAGTTCACTATCTACCTCTAAATATTGTATAAAAGATAACCAATTATACAGAATGTAATGTTTAACTTTTGAATTTAATGGCAGCAGAGCTGGTTTACTCTTTATTAATTTGATTTTTATTATTAAAATCAGACCCCTAGATGTTATATTAAAGCTGTTTTTTGGTTCAAAAATTTTCATTATCTATGATTACCTCTAATTAAAGTTTCCTTGAGCTCAATATGATTTTGAAAGATTTTGTAGTAACAGTCTACATTAAATCCAAATAATCTGGCAAAGTTTTAAAAACGCTTGTTTTTGGATGACCTTATTATGGTGAGAATTTCTGTTCTATCTTTTAAAAGTTGATAACTCTAGAATTACTCTTGCTCAGACTGTTCACAATATAATATACCATATGTATCATTTTCCAGCCACAGCTGATCAAATTCTTCAACTTTTCCCAGACATTCAAAAAGGTGTCAAAGCTCCATGATTGATGGTAAGTCTTAATTACCCACGATGTGAGTTTTTGCACTATTGGCTGGTGGAGTGAACTGATGGACAGATGCAGTAATGCCAGGTGAGGCAGAGAGGAGCAGACATTCTAATAGAAATAATGTGAACAGGAGCAAAACACCTGCGCTGACGGCTCGGGGTTCACAGTTTCCAGACTCATCTCTCCACACGTTATAATTAATTGGAACTTACGTTGACAGGGTTTCTAGATAATACTTTTGAAAGAGAAAGTTTCCATTTTTCAAAAGGTTAACTTTTGCTTTGATGGAAGAGTCCTCTCTGTTGATCAATACTTAATAAGAAATCTAGCCAAAAAAAAAAAAAAAAAGAAACTTGGCCATGTCAGTTACTTCTTCATAACATTATTAAAAAGTATTCATATCACTGGGTTCAGTACAACATATGTGTCTTGTCTGTTTGAACAGATATAAAATTACTGAGAGCAACTGCTTATAAATAATAATAAATATGGACTAACTAATATTTGATACAGTCATCTGTACTTCACATGCATTTTCATATTTCTGCTGCTGCTAAGTCACTTAAGTCCACTGGAGGAGGGAATGGCTATCCACTCCAGTACTCTTGCCTGGAGAATTCCATGGACAGAGGAATCTGGAGGACTACTGTCCATGGGGTCACAAAGAGTTGGAAACTACTGAGCGACCAGCAGATACAGGATAAGGAAATAAAAAGTATACCTGTTATTGTATTAATACATTAATGGTATTTTAAAGCTCATGCTAAAAAAAAAATACAAGACTGACTGATCTTTAAAAAAGACCAATACAAAGTAGTAAAAAATCTGGTTATTTAAGTCAATCCACTACTCAACTGCTTAAACAAATATTTTTTGATGTGTTTTCCAGAAATACAGATAGACACTTTTAGACATATATAAACTGTTTTCCACCAACAGATCCTAACTGGAATAAATGCTAAAAGATGTGACTGAATTGAGTACAAAGTGGTGATCAGAGCAAGATTCTGATTTGATTCAATAAAGATAATTAAAAGAAAACATCATTTCTGGATAAATATATATCTATATAAAAACAATGAACATATGTATTAATTTTCTAGGGCTGCCATGACAAACTCTACAAACTGAGAGACTTAAAATAACAGGAAACTATTCTTTCATAATTTTAGTGTCCAGAAGCCCAGAACAAAAGGTCTACGGGGTTATGGGTACTCTAAAGACTCAGGGGAAGCATCCTTCTTTGCCTCTTCCTAGCTTCTGGCGGTTGCCAGTATCCTCAGCTTACAGCTGCATCACCAACTTCAGCCTCAATCTTCATGAAGGCACTGTCTCTGTGTGTGACTGTGTTTCTGACTTATAAAAAAGAAAACTGTTATATTGAATTCAGTATTGTTCAGCCTCAATCATGTCCGACTCTTTGTGACCCCATGGACTGCAGCACACCTGGCTTCCCTGTCTTTCATTATCTCCTGGAGTTTGCTCAACTTTAAGTCCATTGAGTCAGTGATACCATTCAACCATCTCATCCCCTATCACCCCTTCTCCTTTTGCCTTCGATCTTTCCCAGCATCAAGGACTTTTCCAATGAGTTGGCTCTTCACATCTGGTGTCCAAAGTATTGGAGCTTCAACACCAGTCCTTCCAGTGAATATTCAGGGTTGATTTCCTTTAGGATTGACTGGTTTGATCTCCTTGTTGTACAAGGGACTCTTAAGAGTCTTCTCCAGCATGAATTCAGTAGGACCTCATCTTAATTAACGACATCTCCAAAGATCCTGTTTCCAAAGAGGCTGAACTCACAGGTAACTAATGATTTTTATTTTGTTTTAATTTTTTCAGATAATATTTTCCAGATAAAGGCTCAATGCCCACAAAACATGACATTATTTTGGTAAATTTACTATCTTACAATCTCTAAAATCTGATTTTTCAGCAAGGAGGACTATTCCTTTACATTAACTAATCTTAACCCAAGGGTCCTGGTGTAATTGATGTGATACTTATAGGTACTGTTAGGACTTTATGCTCTGGGTGCTACATTATGTACATAGAAGGCAAATGGTAATTACAAAAGGATGTTTTATCAACATAAAATAATAGCAGGGACTACTTAGAAAACAAAACTCTTCCTTTCTGTCTCTCTCCCTATCTCTTTTTTTCTCTCAGAAATTTAGAGATTCTTGAAGGATGTCAGTAGTCTTCTCTAAACACTGATTTCTGGCAACACTGAATTTTCACATAGAATTTTGATATTTAATAAATAATCTTTATGTAAATTGAAGACCTATATATCCTTGTCAAAGTCATTTAAAAGTAGAATATGGACAAAAAAGAAAAAAAAGATGGTGACCTATACAGTACAAAGCCTATATGTGTCATAAGCAAAAACAGGATTTCAATAAAGCCTAGTATACTTCTTGAAATAAAATTCAAAAATTTAGATATGCAATCTTCTATCATCATGCTCTCTTACAAGTTTCTAGGGGAATTCATTGGAACTATTTGAAATGCCTACCATTTCCTATGAGATGCAGCAGTTTATGTTTTTCATCTTCTACATACATATATGGATACATATATACCATTTGTACACGTATATATTTAGCCATACACATCATATACACATTTACTTGCCCACATACACATGTTTCATTAAGATTTTTTCATAGAGTAACACTGTGTTTTTAGCAAACTCAGAAATGGAAACATTAAGGCTACAAATTTGGTGCAAATGTAGTTGGGGTTTTTGCATTATTGCACTTAGCTATTTGACAGAGGAATACTTTCTTAAATAAATGTGGTTATGCTATACAACAGAGAAGGCAATGGCAACCCACTCCAGTACTCTTGCCTGGAAAATCCCATGGACGGAGGAGCCTGGTAGGCTGCAGTCCATGGGGTCGCGAAGAGTCGGACACGACTGAGCGACTTCACTTTCACTTTTCACTTTCATGCATTGGAGAAGGCAATGGCAACCCACTCCAGTGTTCTTGCCTGGAGAATCCCAGGGACAGAGGAGCCTGGTGGGCTGCCATCTATGGGGTCGCACAGAGTTGGATACAACTGAAGCGACTTAGCAGCAGCAGCAGCATGCTATACAAAAGCTAATAGAGTTTTGGTAAGAGAATGCACTGATCATAGCAAACACTCTCTTCCAACAACACAAGAGAAAACATGGACATCACCAGATGGCCAACACCAAAATCAGATTAATTATATTCTTTGCAGCCAAAGATAGAGAAGCTCTATACAGTCAGCAAAAACAAGACTGGGAGCTGACTGTGGTTCAGATCATGAACTTCTTACTGACAATTTCAGATTTAAACTGAAGAAAGTGGAGAAAATCACTAGACCATTCAGGTATTACCTAAATCAAATCCCTTATGATTATACAGTGGAAGTGACAAATAGATTCAAGGGATTAGATCTGATAGACAGAGGCCTGAAGAACTACGGATGGAGGTTCATGACATTGTACAGTAGGCAATGATTAAGACAATCCCCAAGAAAAAGAAATGCAAAATGGCAAAACGGTTGTCTGAGGAGGCCTTACAAATAACTGAGTAATGAAGAGAAGCAAAAGGCAAAGGAGAAAAGGAAAAATATACCCATTTGAATGCAGAGTTCCAAAGAATAGCAAGGAGAGATAAGAAAGCCTTCCTCAGTGACCAATGCAAAGAAATAGAGGAAAAAAAAAAAAAAAGAAATAGAGGAAAATAATAGAATGGGAAAGACTAGAGATCTCTTCATTAAAATTAGAGATACCAAGGGAACATAGCATGCAAAGATGGGCATAATAAAGGACAGAAATGGTTTGGAGGTAACAGAAGCAGAAGATATTAAGAAGAAGTGGCAAGAATACACAGAAGAAATATACAAAAAAGATCTTCATGACCCAGATAATCACGATGGTGTGATCCCACACCTAGAGCCAGACATCCTGGGATGCGAAGTTAAGTGGGTCTTAGGAGACATTACTACCAATAAAGTTAGTGGAGGTGATAGAATTACAGGTAAGCTATTTCAAATCCTAAAAGATGATGCTTTGAAACTGCTGCACTCAATATTCCAGCAAATTTGGAAAACTTAGCAGCAGCTGCAGGACTGGAAAAGGTCAGTTTTCATTCCAGTCCCAAAGAAAGGCATTGCCAAAGAATTCTCAAACTACCGCACAATTGCACTCATCTCACATGCTAGTAAAGTAATGCTCAAAATTCTCCAAGCCAGGCTTCAGACATACGTGAACCATGAACTTCTAGATATTCAAGCTGGATTTAGAAAAAGCAGAAGAACAGATATTTAATTGTCAACATCCACCGGATCATTGAAAAAGCAAGAGAGTTCCAGAAAAACATCTACTTCTGCTTTATTAACTATGCCAAAGCCTTTGACTGTGTGGATCACATCAAGCTGTGAAAATTCTTAGAGATGGGAATACCAGACCACTTGATCTGCCTCCTGAGAAATCTGTGTGCAGGTCAAGAAGCAACAGTTAGAAACAGACATGGAACAACAAACTTGATCCAAATCGTGAAAGGAGTACATCAAGGCTGCATATTGTCACCCACCTTGTTTAACTTATATGCAGAGTACATCATGCAAATTGCTAGGCTGGATGAAGCACAAGCTGGAATCAAGATTGCCTGGAGAAATATCAATAACCTCAGATATCCAAATGACACCACCCTTAGGGCAGAAAGCAAGGAATAACTAAAGAGCCTTTTGATGAAAGTGAAAGAGGAGAATGAAAAAGTTGGCTTAAAACTTAACATTCAGAAAACTAAGATCATGGCATCTGGTCCCATCACTTCATGGGAAATAGATGGGGAAACAGTGACAGACTTTAATTTTTTGGGGGGTTCCAAGATCACTGCAGTTGGTGATGGCAGCCATGAAATTAAAAGATGCTTGCTCCTTGGAAGGAAAGTTATAACCAACCTAGATAGCATATTCAAAAGCAGAGACATCACTTTGCCAACAAAGGTCTGTCTAGTCAAAGCTGTGCTTTTTCCAATAGTCATGTATGGATGTGAGAGTTGGACTATAAAGAAAGCTGAGTGCTGAAGAACTGATACTTTTGAACTGTAGTGTTGGAGAAGACTCTTGAGAGTCCCCTTGGACTGCAAGGAGATCCAACCAGTCCATCCTAAAGGAATACAGTCCTGAATAATCATCAGAAGGACTGATGCTGAAGCTAAACTCCAATACTTTAGCCACCTGATGTGAAGAACTGACTCATTGGAAATGACCCTGATGCTGGGAAAGATTGAACACGGGAGGAGAAGGGGATGACAGAGGATGAGATGGTTAAATGGCATCACTGACTCAACGGACATGAATTTGAGGCAACTCTGGGAGTTGATGATGGACAGGCAGGCCTGGCATGCTGCAGTCCATGGGGTCACAAGGAGTCAGACACGGCTGAGCAACTGAACTGAACTGAACTGATGCTATACATTGTTTTTTTAATACATTGTTCACTCATGTTAATATATCAGGGCATATAATGTCCCTCCGTGTCTCTCTGTCAGCCCTAAGTAAAATGTGAGTTAGCTATCAATCATATTAGTCCTGTTTAGACATTGGCAACTGAGGTTTTGAGATATTGAGTGATTTATAAAAAACAAAATAGAAAAAGAAAACTATATCTCATGTGCTATGGAGATGGGAATCAAATCCATGGATTTCTGGCTCAAAATATTGTCAGTGTTCTTAATCCAGTTACTAGGGTTTCTATGGTTACTAGTAATTCACTTTAATGCCAAGTTCACTTGTATTTTCATTTAATTAGGAATTTTCTGAATTGAATCACTTTTAGAAATTTACTTTATTCTATAGCACATCAGTAATATTATAGGTTTGATATATTTGTAATAAATGATTGGAAAATAATTATTAATTTATGCTTTCAGAGAAATTAGTACCAGAATGGCTCCTGCTATGAACTATAAAATCTGACAAATACATGAAGCAACTGTTTTTATGCATTACAGAACAATGCAAGAAGGTAAATCTTGAAAAAAAGGAAATTTATGAGGAACCCTTTCCCCCATTTCCCAGGCTTCTGTCTGAAGGAGTTCTCCTATCCACCACATGGGTAGGTAGAATCAACACAGAACATGTAGCTCTTAGTGGGCTGAGCAAGCGTCAAAGTTCATTGCTACTCTAGTTGGATTTATGGGCCCAAGTCCTGAAGAAAACATAGCTGAGCAGAGCAGGTGACAGCCAGTTCTAGAAGAGGTTCCCTGTGGTTCCTCAGATGAAGGCTAAGCTGCATGTGCAAAAGTCAGTCTGTGAGACTCAGCAGTGTCTAACTGCTACATGGCTGAGACTTGAATGGAGATCATTGCTTAGGGGTCGGGATTCAGGGCGTTGGAATTCTAGCAGAGTCAGAAGAGGGAGACCTCAGTGAGTTCTTTAATCATTTATTTGAGAAACCATACAGGCTGTAACTTAGGAGTTAGTAGCAAAACATAAATGGAGAATCACGTTGGAGAACTGAGGCCAAAAATAAAATTTATCATTCCTTAAAAAAGTCTTCATATAAATAAATGAAACATGTATGAAAGCTCAAAAGCTGCCAGTTACTTCTTTAAAATTAGAATAAAATTCACCACCTTTTAATTGAAAACAGCACTGTTCAGACTGCCGAGAATCTTATAACATATCATGTCTGGCACACAAATAAAAACTGTCAGGTATGGTACTTCTGAACTACTTAAAAATTACAAAAGCACCAGAGATTAGACAAATTTTGGAATTTGTACAAAAGGACAAAAATGCAAATAAATTAGCAATCAATAAAATCACAAATTATTTAATACCCATATTCAATAGCCAACTGATCAAAGTAGACATCACAAAGGACATTAAAATATGTTTTGATTGTCATTATAATGACAACAGACCATGTCAGAATTTGAGAGTTGCAGTTGAAGAGTTCTTAGATGAAGTTTAATAGTAGTAAAACTTTGTTGGAAATAAAGATGAAGAAGAAAAACAAGGAGAAAGAGAAGGAAGAGTAGAAAGAAGAGTGAGAGTAAAAAGGAGAGTAAAAAAGAGGAAGAAGAGAAGAAAAGGAGAAGGGAGTAAAAATTAATGACTTTATTTCACCTAAAAAAACTAAAAAGGGGAGAGAAACTTATACCCAAGATGTGTAGAATGAAACATAAAAACAAGGGCACACACACAAACAGAAAACCAACACTTAATAGAAAAGATCAAAATATAAGACAAATTGAGTTGTTAAATTTACTTTTAGACAATTAAGCAAAAAATAGAAAATATAACTTACCAATATCACAAATAAAGGAAGAGGCAATTCTTTTGATTTTATAGACCTTAAAGATGTAACAGTTCAGTTCAGTTCAGTTGCTCAGTCGTGTCCAACTCTTTGCGACCCCATGCACCGCAACACGACAGGCCTCCTAATATAACAAAGAACTAATATAATCAACTTGTGCCAATACATTTGATAAATTAAGTGAAATACACAAATTCCTTGAAAAAATAACCTATGCTAATATAAGAAAAAAACAGAAGACATATGCATCATTACATTTTACATATAAAATTTTAAGTGAATAGAAAGCCATTTCCTGAAAGTAAAGCTTTGAATTCATGTGGTTTCACTGATAATGAGTAATATCACAAAACTTAAGAAAGCAATTATATAAATGACAATATGATTATATGGCTTTGTATTTTTTTCAGTTAATGTGGTGAATTACATTGTTGTTATTGTCTTAATGTTAAAACAGCATTGCCTTTCTGGGATAAACCCCAATGGGTTATGAAGCTATTGCACCCATGCTAAGTTGCTTCAGTTGTGTCTGACTCTGTGACCCTACAGATAGCAGCCTGCCAGTCTCCTCTGTCCATGGGGTTCTCCAGGCAAGAATACTGGAGCAGGTTGCCATTTCCTCCTCCAGGGGATCTTCCTGACCCAGGGATCGAACCTGGGTCTCCTGTATCCTTTTGCATTGGCAGCAGACTTTTTACCACTAGTGCCACCTGGGAAACCCTATGAAGGTATTGATCTAAAACAAATGGACTGCCAAATATTTCTAAACCAGTGAAAGTTTATTTGGAATCAGCAGAGAATTGCAATATGAGGTCTGCAATCATGGCCAGCCACATGCAAGTCCCAGCTGGGCAAAGGAAGGAAAATGCTTTTATTGAGGGGGAAAGGAAGTTGCAAAGGCTGTATCAAACAAAGTTTCCAGGGCTTTTTATTGGTGAGTCCTTGCCAGTGAAAAACAAGTTTTTCTTCTTCCTGTTGGATTTGATTGTCTTTACAGGGCATGAGAGTTCCCCCTTCTGGTCTCCCTTCTCTCTTTAACTGAGCGGATGCCCTACTCAGTGATTCAGTCATGTCTGACTCCTTGTGACCCTCTGGACCTTAGCCCACTGTCCATAGGATTTTTCAGGCAAGAATCCTGGAGTAGTAGGTTGCCACTTCCTCCTCCAGGGGATCTTCCTGATTCAGGGATTGAACCCACATAGCCTGTGTCTCCTGCATTGCAGGCAGATTTTTTACTGATAAGCCATTTAACTGAGCACCACTTTATTTAATCTGTTATTAAGTTTTTTAGACAAAGTATTATCCTTCTTTATTAATCACTACATCCAATTTTCTAATATTAAGTATTTCTGTATGTATGTTTTTCCAGTATATTGGTCTGTCATTTCTTTCTTACAAGTTCTTTATCATTTTACTAATAGAGTTGATAGTAGCCTGAAATGAGACTGCAAAGGGCAGCCATAAAGTACTTGTTTCCATTATAAACAGTTTGAACGATGGAGAAGTTCAATACATTGAGGTAAAAATCTGTCTCAAATGAGGTGAAAATAGTGTTTGGACTCCTGGTTTTGCTAAAAATATATTTAGTGTTTTTTAATAACAAAATCTTAATGGAGTGTGTATGCATATGTTTGTGTGTGTGTGTCTGTGTGTGTATTGTTTCCCAAGAAGATTGATGTTATTCTTTTCTAATATAATAATAATATTACAGAGAGAAATTAAATTGCAGGTTTGTGTATTTGTCTGGTTATTATGCTGGCTGTGTAATTGACATCAGTGACAACTATAAAATATAGGCTGAAATTAGCCAGCTTTTCTAAACAAACTGGCATCTCAGAGACACATTTACAATCACTTACTTGATATCCATATTAAGCTTATCAAAAGCAAAATTTTAAATTGAAATAAGATTTGACATTGAAGAGAAGATCATTCCTGTACATTATAGCTTTGGAGTGATTACCATATTTCAATGCTAGACACATTTTTAATAACTTATTCTGAAAATGTTTGCTATAAAAATCATACAATTATCTACCAGATTTAATAGATGGAGATTCTTTTCCAGTTTCCATATCTGTCCTCTTTGTGTGGTAGCAAATATTTTTTTTTAAACTTCAAGTGAGGTATTATGTGAATGTCTTATATGAGGTATTACATGAATGTAATTTTGTAATTTTACAAGCTAAAATATACGAATCCATTCTTCACAGCTGATGCTAGTCACTGAAGGAAAATCAGTCTGTAGCAACTGCTAAAATCAAAGGCAATGATAGATATATATCATTTTAATTATTTCAAATACATATTTTATTATGTATAGATCCAGAATGAACGCATATTGAGTACAAATTTCATGAGTTTTATGAGTAAGAAGGTTTTAAACAATGAGTTTTTACAACTATGCTTGTAATTAGAGAGTAACATTAAAACTCAGCAACTCTTGGGATGTGGTTAAAATGTAGTAGCTGAACATTCTTCAGATATAAGGCCTTTAATTCTGATAAATAATTAGGTATTACGTGGAAGTCTTGTTGAAGAGTGGCATATGAAAGACCAACATACATATAAACACACACATGGCCTACCTATATTTATGGATATATATATATAAATTATATATATATACAGAGATATATATGTATGCATATAAATATAGAGAGTATACAGATATATATGTGTGTGTGTGTGTGTGTCATTGCTTTTCTATCACAATCTGAGACTTGCTGAATTTTGTTTTTTACACAGAGAGATATAAAAATTACATGGGTTTGCGGAGTTCCCTGGTGGCTCAGGGGTAAAGAAGCTGCCTGCCAGTGCAGGAGACATGGGTTCGATCCCTGGTTCTTGAAGATCCCACATGCCAAGGAGCAACTAAGCCTGTGCACCACAACTACCGAGCCTGTGATCTAGAGCCCGGAACCAGAACTACTGAGCCAATGAGTCATACTACTGAAGCCCACACACCCGAGAGCCCCTGCTCCTCAACAGGAGAAGCTCCACAGTGGGAAGCCCACACACCACAACCGAAGAGTAGCCTCTGCTCCCCACACTAGAGAAAAGGCAGCGAAGATCCAGCACAGCCAAAATAAATCAATAAATTTAAAATTTAAAAAAATATGTGTGTCTGCACGTGTTTATGCTTATGTATTTATGTATGTATTTCCTAGGTCATCTACTAAGCTAGAAGCAGTGAAACTGCAGTCGCAACAGTCACGACTAACACCTATACCTTGGTTTCTAAATGCCATTTTCCAATGACAAGATAGAGCTCTTTGGACAGTTGGTTGATTCCAGTGCTAGAGGAAGCAAAGAAGGAACAACCTGAACAGCAAAAGAAATATTTAGCATATCCTGAGATTATGACCCACTAAAGCAAATATTCATGGCCCCATACTTATATAAAGAAATCACAAATAAATAGAGCTCTGGAGAAGTGCATGGCAATCCACTACAGTATTCTTGGTTGGAGAATCACAATGGACAGAGAATCTGGCGGGCTACAGTCCGTGAGGTCACACAGAGTCGGACGTGGCTGAAGCAACTTAGCATGCATGCATGCAGAGCTCAGAGACAACTTTTTCTTACAGAAGGACTTCAGTTAATAAATGTAGAATGAGTGAGGAAAATCAAAAGCTACTGTTTGAAATGTCACATCAGTAATAGTTGCTTTTGGTAAAATCCACTTTCTACAAAATAACTGACCAATAATTTCCAAATATGCAATGGTGTGAAAAACAAACAAACAACAATAGACTGAGGAACTGTCACAGACTGGAGGAATCTAAGGAAATAGGGCAACTCATTGGGGAATCTTGGTGAAGGATTTATGGTACAGTCTAGCATTTTTGCAATATGCTTCCTTAAATTTTTAATTGGCAGATAATTGCTTTATAATAATGATGTCTTGTTTTCTGCTGTACAACAGCAGGAATCAGTCATTTTTAAATATATATATATATATAGGTGTGTGTGTGTGTGTGTGTGTGTGTTTGTGTATCCCCTCCCTTTTGATTGTCGCATATATTATCTCAACATGAAAACTGAAATGTGAAATGGGAATAAATATAAGAATTCTGTGCTAATAGCCTTAAAACAAATGTTTTAGTTTTTAAACAAATATCTTAAAAACTATTTTCAGTAATAGAGAGGAAAATATTGTAATAGTTAATTTTTATTTTTCATAATTAAAACAACTATTTCTCAATAGTAAGTTAGGAAGAGAAAAATGATAAATTATTCTTCAATCAGAAGAAATTGTTTACCTAAACAGAGTCATATCATTTTTAAAGAAATTAAAGTCTTTAGTAGCTGTGTTTCATCTGCCCCTCTTATCATGTGCTTTTCTATAAGGTACTCTGCACGCTTGTTATAGGAATGGGCACTTGGTCAAGGCAGGGTCAAAATAGCTACCTATATCCTAGCAACAATTAGACCAAAAAGAATCTTTCAGTGAAATAACTGTTTCCTCTCAACTTGGCACTCTAAGCATGTGAATCCGAATGACCTTGTAGAGTTGGTGAGTTTCCTGGCATGAGCATTTGTATAGTGAGGCAAACAGAAACAGAGTCTGCAACTCAGGATGCAAATTAATGCTAGATACCAACACTACCTCTATTCATTACTCTTTATGGAGAGAGGATGGGGTGGAGAGAGTCCCTGGTATTATAAGCCTATAGTAATTGTTCCTTTCTTTCTTATTTTTTTTTTAATTAGCTACTCTAAATATTTAGTAAGACGTCTGTCCTTGGCTCCTATGTCCTAATATTATGCCTATATTTTAAGTTCAATTTAGTGTAATAAAAAATGTATTTATAACAATCTCAATTTTTGTCTGCTTTCCCAGAATAACAATGCCCCTTTCACTTTCAAAAATACTCTAGCTGGATGCACAAATTAAACAATGATGATTCTCATCGACTGTATAAAATACAAAATTATCTATAGAATTTTGGAATCTTAAAATGGCAAGGGCATTTGTAAAAGTTATCATAGAACCTATTTTGAAATGTGTGATTCTGGAGCTGTATAGAGCTTTGGACAGTGATGGCTTTCCAGATACTTAAAGTTGTTCCAAATCACTCCACCACGTTAACTTTCCCAGATCATTTTGGGTATGCCAAGTTGTTATGCTCTGATTTAATTTCTAAATGTACAGGAGGAAGCCATATTTCCTAGCTATGATATGGTTTCAAATAACCTATGAGTAGCCAGATTTTCAGGCTGTGATACCATTTCCAAATGCTTTTAGGCATGCCAAAATTTTATATTCTGATCTAATTCCCAAATAGTTAAGAATATGCCAGATTGTTGGACTCTGAAGTCATTGTTTGAACAGTTCATTTCTTGAGAGAGAAAAATCTCATATGAACAGACTACTTTAAAGTTTATAGTCTGGTATAATTTATACATGTTGTCCTTCTTCCCCTAAGGAACTCTTCATTATGTCTTTGTGTTTATAATTATACTGAAAACCTTTTATTTTTTTATCAATTCTAAAGCTAACAGGTTTATTAATATGAAGGCATATTTGCCTCTGTTAACTATTAATAAAAATTTAAATTTCCAAATTCTAAAATTAATCTGTCATTTTCTTACCTCCTACCAAAATTAGCTCTACCTTATTTTAAATTAAAATCCATAACAATACAATGTTATCAAATCCCCACTTCAGATTTTTACTTACTTCACATCTCTCCATTTCTGGCACATTCAATAATTTGGGAAACTTAGATTATGTTGTCAAATTAACCATAGAGCCAATTCCTGGGTTATGTCCCCACTATGATTGTTATAGAACCGATTCCTTTCTATTCTTTAGTCTTTCACAATGGATTCTTAAAAACATGAATATAGGATGATACATCTGGAAAATCTGTGATTATAACCATTTTAACAGACAGCTTCTCCTTTCATATGGAATTCCTTGGTTCCAAATTTGCTCTTTAATAAGGAATAATGATAATGATATTTGCTAACATTGAATGCCTGCTTTATACTTTATGTATATTAGTATTATGTCCATGTATTTATCAGAAAAACAAGAAATATCTGAAAAACAGAGCTATTAAGTTTTTAAAAAATCCATTAAGACCATTAACACAAATATAAATTATATAATTTTTATAACTTTTCTCTCCATTTTAAGTAAAATTTTTTTTCTAGAGCTATTTAAGGTTCACATTAACATTGAGCAGAAGGTAATAGGGGTTTCCTATATTCCCCATGTCCCCACATGTGTGTGTATAATCTCCTCCATTATCAACACCTCTACTGAATTAGTGTATTTGTTATAACTGATGAACCTACATCAACACATTACTGTCACTCAAAGTACAGTTTATCTTAAGGTTCACTCTTGGTGTTGTACATTCTATTGGTTTCGACAAATGTACAATGATAGGTTTTGCCCACTATGGTACACAGTATTTTCACTGTCTTAAAATGCTCTGTGCTCTGCCTCTTCATCACTGCCTCTCTCCTAACCCATGGCAACCACTGATCTTTTTAAAATTCTCCATAGTTTTTCCTTTTCCAAAATGATATATAGCTGAAATCATATGTTACATAGCCTTTCAGATTGGCTTCTTTCACTTAGCAATATGCATTTAAGTTTCCTCCATGTCTTTTCATGGCTTAATGTTACATTTCTGTAAGTTATAGGACTCCTTAACCATAACAATTAGGGGCAAACAAGAAAAAAATAAACAATTGTAAAAAAACCCTGAGGAATAATATAAGAAATATTAACTTGGCGCAAAAGTAATTTTAGACCATGGATTTTAAATCATTATAAACTAAGCTCGAACATACCCTTAGTAATCAAAATAGACACCATTACCAACAACACAATTTTTGCCAATGAGTTTGTTTATTCCTGTAGCATAAAAATCTGTGGTTCGAGGAATTCTTGGAAAGCATTTTCTGCCTCCTGTTGGCTGTGGAAGCATTTTCCCTGCAAAACACTGTCAAAATGCTTGAAGAAGTGGTAGTGGGTTGGCAAGAAATCAGGTGAAAATGTTGGATAAGGCAAAACTTTGTAGCCCAATTCATTCAACTTTTGAAGCGTTGGTTGTGCGACATGTGCTCAGACACTGTTGTGGAGAATTAGGCTCTTTCTGTTAACAAATGCCAGTGGCAGGCATTGCAGTTTTCAGTGCATCTCAGTGATTTGCTGAGCATACTTCTCAGATGTAATGGTTTCACTGGGATTCAGAAAGCTGCAGCGAATCAGACTGGCTCAGATCACCAAACAGTGACCATGACCTTTTTTTTTTTTTTGGTGCAAGTTTGGCTTTCAGTTCAGTTCAGTCACTAAGTCACATCCAACTCTTTGTGACCCCATGAACTGTAGCACGCCAGGCTTCCCTGCCCATCATCAACTCCCAAAACTTACTCAGACTCATGTCCATCGAGTCGACGATACCATCCAACCATCTCATCCTCTGTCGTCCCCTTCTCCTCCTGCCTTCAATCTTTTCTAGCATCAGGGTCTTTTGAAATGAGTCATTCTTCGCATCAGGTGGCCAAAGTATTGGAGTTTCAGCTTCAGCATCAGTCCTTCTGATGAATATTCAGGACTGATCTTCTTTAGGATGGACTGGTTGGATCTCCTTGCAGTCCAAGGGACTCTCAAGAGTCTTCTCAAACACCAAAGTTCAAAAGTATCAATTCTTCAGTGCTCAGCTTTCTTTATAGTTCAACTCTCACATCCATACATAATTACTGGAAAAACTGCAGCCTAGACTAGATGGACCTTTGTTGGCAAAGTAATGTCTCTGATTTTTAATATGCTGTCTAGGTTGGTCATAGCTTTTCTTCCAAGCAGCAAGCATCTTTTAATTTCATGGCAGCAGTCAACATCTGCAGTGATTTTGGGGCCGCCCCAAAATAAAGTCAGCCACTGTTTCCATTGTTTCCCCATCAATTTGCCATGAAGTGATGGGACTGGATGCCATATGTTAGTTTTCTGAAATTGAGTTTTAAGCCAACTCTTTCACTCTCCTCTTTCACTTTCATCAAGAGGCTCGTTAGTTCTTCTTCACTTTCTGCCATAAAGGTGGTGTAATCTGCATATCTCAGGTTACTGATGTTTCTCCTGGCAATCTTGATTTCAATGTGTGCTTAGCATTTCACATGATGTACTTCGCATATAAGTTAAATAAGCAGGGTGACAATATACAGCCTTGATTTACTCCTTTTCCTATTTGGAACCAGTCTGTTGTTCCATGTCCAGTTCTAACTGTTGTTTCCTGATCTGCATACAGATTTCTCAAAAGGCAGGGCAGGTAGTCTGGTATTCCCAACTCTTAAGGAATTTCCCACAGTTTGTTGTGATCCACACAGTCAAAGACTCTGGCATAGTCAATAAAGCGATAAAGTTTGGCTTTGGGAAGTGCTTTGGGGCTTTATCTTGCCCCAAACACTGAGCTAGTAGTCTCTGGTTGTCGTATAAAACCCACTTTTTGTCTCATGTCACAATCCAATTGAGCAATGGTTCCTTCTTGTTGTGTAGAATAAGAGAAGATGACACTTCAGACTGATGATTTTTTTTTATTTTTCAGGCAACTCATGAGGCATGCACTTACCAAGCTTTTCTACCTTTACAATTTGCTTCAGATGCCAAATGACATAAAATGATTGATGTTAAGTTTTTGGCAACTTCTTGTTTGGCTTATATTCTTGGTTTCTAATTTGGTTATTGCATATACAAATTTTTTTTGTGTGTGTCTCTTTCCTATGAAAAACGGAGAAGGTGATGGCACCCCACTCCAGTACTCTTGCCTGGAAAATCCCATGAGCGGAGAAGCCTGGAAGGCTGCAGTCCAGGAGTTGCAAAGAGTCGGACACGACTGAGCGACTTCACTTTCACTTTTCACTTTCATACATTGGAGAAGGAAATGGCAAGCCACTCGAGCATTCTTGCCTGGAGAATCCCAGGGACAGGGAAACCTGGTGGGCTGCCGTCTATGGTGTCGCGGAGTCAGTCACAACTGAAGTGACTTAGCAGCAGCAGCAGCAACATATGAAAAAATAATTATCTATAAGTAAATTTATATATTTGGCCTCCAATATCTTTATTTTAAATAATTTGAAGAATGATCCCTTTTTGTATTTTGTTGTACATTTTGGGGGACTTTCTTTATACTCTCCCATAAAATATTATTTTTATAATTTATTGTACAATATTAAACTTTCCCCAGTTAAATGTTATCATCTTTACCATCTTTCCAGGAGTTGGTGATGGACAGGGAGGCCTGGCATGCTGCGGTTCATGGGGTTGCAAAGAGTCAGACATGGCTGAGCGACTGAACTGAACTGAACTGAAACAACATCTTTAAGATTATCCTTGAGGTTTCTGTCCAACTGGACGATTCTCTTCTTTAATTTATATTCTTATACTTTCTCCCCTTATATTATATTGGGTATTTAAGTGTTTAAGATTGGTTTTTGATCCCTTTGTTATTTTCATGCCTTTTGAGAGACTGTTAACATTTCATTTTTAGAGAATACACTCTCACACTTTCTACTGAACATTAAAATCATCTTATCCCTTGGCTACAGCCAAAGTGACTTAGTGGACACCTGACTTTAGGGGAATCAATTAGATTAATTTTTTCTAATCATTTGAAAAATTGGTTTATATACTTCAAATAGTTTGCTGGGGGCATTACATTTTTAAGGTGATATAATCTAGGTGGGTGAGGGCTGTGTTTGAATAAATCAAGCTTGGCTTGTGAGGCCCAATAATCAGTACTCCTTGGTCAGCAGGAGGGTAAAAGAAGGAAGTTGGCATTGGAAAAGGAGAAGTAGCAAGAGGCCTTGATTTTAAACTTCCTATTTCCTGGCTATTGTGGGGGTGGGGGGTGGGGTGGAGGGAGTGCTAAAATTTCTTCCTGTCACTAAAATCTGTGAAATAATCCTTATCCTCAGAATATGTAGATTCTATAGATAAAATTAATCCTAGTAAAAAACAAGTAAGTACAACCTGAATTAGACAATTTAGATAACTGAACAGAAATAATTAGATATAGTAAGTATATTATTAAGTGCTTAATTTGCACTATAAGTTGTATCAATGGGAATAGAAGAAATGGGAAGACATTGGGGTATGTTTTGGAAGAAATCTCAGTTATCTCTGATGTATTAATTTTGTGAGTTGAACACATAAGAGGAATTAAGAAGTTTTACTAGTTTTTAATTTGAAAAACTGAATGGTGGTGCCATTTCCAGCAATATATTAGACAAGGAAAAAAAAAGATTGCAGTGATGAATGACTATTTTTAAAATGTATTTAGTTTTACATGCTGTTAGAGCTCCATTATCTCTGGCAAGAAGACTGCAAATGCATGAGCCCAGAAAACTTAGTACTAGAAATACTAATGTAGGAGAAATCATACAGAATTGTAGAACTTTAGGAATGCATATGTTTTAAAGACAGTACACATGGAAGAGAAGCAGAAGCCCACGATTCAGCCATATAGAGAGCAATGATGGATACTGACAGAGGGTGGTCATTTAGATAAGAGAAAAAAGAATTCAGAAAATTGAGGTGTCATCACAGCCAAACCGCTAAAGTATTTTAAGAAAGAAATCATGCTTACCTGAAAGAAATTCCTAAGATAAAAATATCTTAAAAATGGGGACATAGCAGTGATTTGTTTGGCAACAGGAAGATGGTTGGTGACCTCTATCTTGACATTTAAGTGTAACTGATAGGATTATATCCCAGATTGAAATGAGTTATAGAGAAAACTTTTTCTTTGAAGGAAATCAAACAAATGGCTAGATAACTGGAATAAGGTAAACCACTGAAGTCTTTTAACTTGGAAGATAGACTATGGCTGCCGATGGCTGATGTTAATGATCAATGCTATGCTATGCTATGCTAAGTCACTTCAGTCGTGTCTGACTCTGTGTGACCCCATAGACGGCAGCCCACCAGGCTCCTGGGGATTCTCCAGGCAAGAACACTGGAGTGGGTTACCATTTCCTTCTCCAATGCATGAAAGTGAAAAGTGAAAGTGAAGTCGCTCAGTCTAGGGACAGAAAAATTCTACTTGATGCGGCCAGGGATAATAGATAACTACCTAAGCAAAGTCCATGAGAATGAGAAGAATTTGATATTCAAAGCATAATTAATGACAGGAGAGATACCAATTTAATTGTAATTGAGATATATAGAGAATGTGAGTACAGACATAAAGGTTTATAGATGATTGATGATAACTAAATATTTTCAATAATAGGTAGTCAAGAGAAAGTATAAAAATCCAAAGTTCCTGAGTCCAAATCCCATTTGCTTTACTTGTTTCATTTAGTCACTCAGCCAATATTCAGAGGATCTACTATTTGGCTTTAGCAACTGCTTTAGCTACTGAGGAAATAGCCAAACAGGTCTGAGAAAGTTTTAATCTGCATGTAATTTGTATGATATTATCATGCAACAGAGAGATAACAAGAAATAACAATGGACATGAGGTTATGGATGGAGTAGGGAAAACCACTAGACCATTCAGGTATGACCTAAACCAAATCCCTTATGACTATACAGTTGAAGTGAGAAATAGATTTAAGGGCCTAGATCTGATAGATAGAGTGCCTGATGAACTATGGACTGAGGTTCATGACATTGTACAGGAGACAGGGATCAAGACCATCCCCATGGAAAAGAAATGCAAAAAAGTAAAATGGCTGTCTGGGGAGGCCTTACCAATAGCTGTGAAAAGAAGAGAAGCAAAAAGCAAAGGAGAAAAGGAAAGATATAAGCATCTGAATGCAGAGTTCCAAAGAATAGTAAGAAGAGATAAGAAAGACTTCCTCAGCAATCAATGCAAAGAAATAGAGGAAAACAACAGAATGGGAAAGACTAGAGATCTCTTCATTAAAATTAGAGATACCAAGGGAACATTTCATGCAAAGATGGGCTTGATAAAGGACAGAAATGGTATGGACCTAACAGAAGCAGAAGATATTAAGAAGAGGTGGCAAGAATACAGAGAAGAACTGTACAAAAAAGATCTTCACGACCAAGATAATAATGATGGTGTGATCACTGACCTAGAGCCAGACATCCTGGCATGTGAAGTCAAGTGGGCCTTAGAAAGCATTACTATGAACAAAGCTAGTGGAGGTGATGGAATTCCAACTGAGCTATTTCAAATCCTGAAAGATGATGCTGTGAAAGTGCTGCACTCAATATGCCAGCAAGTTTGGAAAACTCAGCAGTGGCCGCAGGACTGGAAAAGGTCAGTTTTCATTCCAATCCCAAAGAAAGGCAATGTCAAAGAATGCTCAAACTACTGCACAATTGCACTCATCTCACATGCTAGTAAAGTAATACTCAAAATTCTCCAAGCCAGGCTTCAGCAATACGTGAACTGTGAACTTCCAGATGTTCAAGCTGGTTTTAGAAAAGGCAGAGGAACCAGAGACCAAATTGCCAACATCTGATGGGTCATCGAAAAAGCGAAAAACTTCCAGAAAAACATCTATTTCTGCTTTATTGACTATGCCAAAGCCTTTGACTGTGTGGATCACAATAAACTGTGGGAAATTCTGAAAGAGATGGGAATACCAGACCACCTGACCTGCCTCTTGAGAAATTTGTATGCAGGTCAGGAAGCAACAGTTAGAACTAGACATGGAATAACAGACTGGTTCCAAATAGGAAATGTGGTACGTCAAGGCTTTATGTTGTCATGCTGCTTATTTAACATATATGCAGAGTTCAACATGAGAAACCCTGGGCTGGATGAAGCACAAGCTGGAATCAAGATTGCCGGGAGAAATATCAATAACCTCAGATATGCAGATGACACCACCCTAATGGCAGAAAGTGAAGAGGAACTCAAAAGCCTCTTGATGAAGGTGAAAGAGGAGAGTAAGAATGTTGGCTTAAAACTCAACATTCAGAAAATAAAGATCATGGCATCTGGTCCCATCACTTCATGGGAAATAGATGGGGAAACAGTGTCAGACTTTATTTTTTTGAGCTCCAAAATCACTGCAGATGGTGATTGTAGCCATGAAATTAAAAGACGCTTACTCCTTGGAAGGAAAGTTATGACCAACCTAGATACCATATTCAAAAGCAGAGACATTACTTTGCCAACAAAGGTCCGTCTAGTCAAGGCTATGGTTTTTCCAGTGGTCATGTATGGATGTGAGAGTTGGACTGTGAAAAAAGCTGAGCACCAAAGAATTGATGCTTTTGAACTGTGGTGTTGGAGAAGACTCTTGAGAGTCCCTTGGACTGCAAGGAGATCCAACCAGTCCATTCTGAAGGAGATCAGCCCTGGGATTTCTTTGAAGGGAATGATGCTGAAGCTGAAACTCCAGTACTTTGGCCACCTCATGCGAAGAGCTGACTCATTGGAAAAGACCCTGATGCTGGGAGGGATTAGGGGCAGGAGGAGAAGGGGATGACAGAGGATGAGATGGCTGGATGGCATCACTGACTCGATGGACGTGGGTCTGAGTGAACTCCGGGAGTTGGTGATGGACAGGGAGGCCTGGCGTGCTGTGATTCATGGGGTCACAAAGAGTCAGATACGACTGAGAGAGTGAACTGAACTGAACAGAAAAAGCTAAGAACTTCATATATGAGCCAAGATTTGAATAAATTGAGGGAGCCAATGATGAGATTATCTGGAAGAAAAGCATTCTTGGCAAAGGAAACAATAAATAAAATGGCCTTGACTTGACAAAATGTCATGCTTGAGAAACAACAAGTAAATGTTTAATAATAATAATAATAAAGACTGTTATTATACTATTGAGGACTGGTAAAGATTAATTCCATAACATATGCAAAACCCTTCACAAATATCCAAGACATAGTAAAAATTCAGTAAATGACAATTGCTACATTATTATTTTATGAAGCCATATAGATATTGTACTAAGCTGAAAAAACCACAGCATATATGGTAGTATGTAGGTTTTTTCTATATTGTGAATATTTAGAGTCTTTATTACAAAATGATTGTTATTACTCAAAACACTCTTGAAATCTGCTTTTGGAATTTCATTCAAAGTTAAGGAACACATGTGTATATGTTATACAAATCTTTCCTCTCTATGTATGATTCTCTTGAAGAATATTTTACTTATCTCCTTCCCAAAATGAGAAACCCTATCATCCTTTCTTCTGTTCTTCAAACATACTTCCATTTTAGACTGTACTACATTTCATATTTATTTATTTTTCCATAAGTCTGGAAGGCATTTTGTGGCATTTATTCCTTCAACAAATAGTTACTAAGCATCTAATATATCCTAGGCTTTGTTTTATGTGAAAGGACAGTAATGAATAAGGCAGAGAAATTCCCTGATCATATCAGTTCTTATTTTAGTTTTCAAGGAGATTCATAAATACTAAATAAACTGATCAAAATGATCAGGTAGTGATACGCTCTACTTCTTTAGTGTTTATGCTGTGCAAATGCTGTTCTTATTGTCAAAAATAAGTACTAATAAAATAATTTTCATGGAGGAAATAAAACAGAATAATATGGTTAATAATGAGCCAGAAGGACTAGTTATAGGTAACATTACCTAATTACACTTGAACTGTTAGCCAAATATCACATGTAGTTCCATGGAAGCATTAAATCAAATTTGGAGAAGGCCTGGAGGGAAAAAGGGAAGGAGGAAGAGTAGAAGGAATAATGAGAAATAGGAAGAAAGAGTGGAGGGAAGAAATAGATAATGGATATAATGTTAAAGAAATTTACGCATCCTGCATTGTAAATAAAAGAAAGTCTAAGAAACCTGTTTTGATAGTGTGCTGTCAGAGAAGAGTGGTTAGTTGGTCCTTAAGGAGGAGTGAGTAAGTGAAAGTTGCTCAGTCATGTCCAACTCTTCATGACCCCATGGACTATAGAGTCCATGGAATTCTCTAGGCCAGAATACTGGAGTAGGTAGCCTTTCCCTTCTCCAGGGAATCTTCCCAACCCAGGCATTGAACCCAGGTCTCCCACATTGCAGGCTGATTCTTTACCAGCTGAGCCACAAGGAAAGCCTGAGATTTATAAAATTATTTCCTTTTATTTCCAAGGAAGGTGAGTTATAATATGTATATTACGGATAGGAGATTCTTATTGTCAATTGCAAATCTATGTATATGGGTTTGAAGGCCATTAATCCTTATTTAAAATGTCTGCTAGAATATCATATGTATAGTATAGTTGTATTTGGTTGTTAAGTATCTAGTTATGCCCTATTTGAAAAACTGTAGATTAAAGTTATCAGACCATAAGAATTCAGAACCAATTCAAGAGTGTAAATGAATAATAGTCCCTCAAAATTCTCCCCTGTTTTATGTGGGTAATTTGATCGCTATTGTCAGGGAAGAACTGATAGGAGCTCGATTTTTGGTTTATGAAGTTATTTGAAAAGTTTCTTTCTCTGAAACAAATTTGGACTCAACCTTTGATTGAATTCAATTGCTTGAGGGTATGATATTTGCTGAAATAAAATCTCTAGATTCTGCCAGGTATTAATATATACTATGTGTCTTTTAAGTCTGTCTGGGATTTTCAAAGTATAATGACTTCTAGGGAATGGCCTGTGTTAAACAACAAATTCTCTAACAGTTTTAGAGTCTCCAAATTCAGTAGGACATTAAGCATTTTCAAAACTTCCCATCATCTTTCCCTTTTCAAACTGTTATCACTTTCATCTAGCTTACTATCTGACCACCTGATTATCAGAAGACCCAAACTCCCATTTCATGTAGGTACTAGAATTTATCAGACAGGATCTAGTTGAACTCAGTTTTCTTCTACTGTCAAATATACAAACATCCTGTGTTTTTCTTCCAGGTACTGTTTCTCCTACTCTGTCTTGCTCAGTACCTCTGTGCTGAGGAGGCTGCATCTTTATTTGTGAACTATATCAGGTTACCTAGTCCGGTGTAATCAACTATCCCAACATTTAGGGCTTAGGACAACCATTTATTTAACTCATGATTTTGCAGGTCACCAACATTGGTCTCAGTTGGGAAGTTGTTCATAGCCAAGCTCCATTCCTCAGACATCTGCTGTCAGCTGGAGTATGGTGGCTGGGTTGGCTGGTTTATGGTGCCTTGTCTGGGAAGGCTGGGATAGATAAGCTCTCTTTCCTGTGTGTTCTCCAGTGGGTTTGTCCAGGCTTGTTCACAGGGCATCAGAATTTCACAAGCAGCCAGACCACAAGCTTAATGAACAAATAATGGTCAAGTCTTCTTTGCTTCGTGTTTGCCACTGTCACTTTGGCCAAGCAAGTCTTATTGCTACCTCTATTCAAGGAGTAAGAAAGAGGCCATCTATTAATAGGGGGCTACAAAGTCACATTTTCTTTCATGAGTATAAAAGTGAAAGTGTTAGACACTCAGATGTGTCTGAATCTTTTTGACCCCATGGACAGTATGTAGCCCACCAGGCTTCTTTGTCAATGGGATTTTTCAGGCAAGAATACTAGAGTGGGTAGCCATTCTCTTCTCCAGGGGATCTTCCTGATCCAGAGATTGAATCCAGATCTCCTGCATTGCAGGCAGATTCTTTACTGCCTGGGCCACCAGGGAACATCCTAATTTACTGTTTACTGAGCATTAAATGCAGTCTTGCTCATTTATACTTCCACCATATTAAATAGCATTTTCAGCTCAGTCTTCCACCCTACTTATATATTTTTTTCTGTGCAATCTTTTTTTGTTGTTGTTGTTTAATCAATTCAACATAATTAAGATTTATACAATTTTCACACAATCTTTTACTATTTCTAAAATTTAGTTTGGGGAATCTCCTTAGGGAGCCATTTCCTAAGAGAGATGAAGAATACAGGTACCTCAGGCTTAGACAGTAAAGAATTTGCCTGCAATGCAGGAGACCTGGGTTTGATCCCTGGGTCAGGAAGATCTCCTGGAGAAGGAAATAGCTACCTGCTCCAGTATTCTTGCCTGGAGAATTCCATGGATGGAGGCACTTCGCAGGTTACAGTCTGTGGGGTCACAGAGTCAGACATGACTGAGTGACTAACACTTCATAAGGTGATACTACCTTGAATACCTCTCTCTGTGTCTTCAGCTCTTTCTATTCAGTCTACTAGAGCATGGCCATTTCTGCCAGGAACAATTGACGGTGGAGCCTCACTGATAGATAGCTCAGAATAATCATTGGTCATATGATATATGAAATATTAAATTTAGCATAGGAAATATGCTTTTGGGTGCTGATAAATAAAGTGACAGTGTGGGTTGCATTACATTTTAAGACATTAAAATCAATATTATTCCTAAAGTAGAAAGAAAATCATTTACAAGTTCTTAAATATGCTATTGAGATGCAAGCTGCATCATTCTGAAACTACATTATAGAAGGGCTGAAAGACTGTGTATTTACCTGGAAGCCCTACAAGTTCAATCTCACTTTGCCTCAGAACTGTGTTCTAAAAGAAGAGCAGAGGAGAGGTCTATTGAACCACTTGGTGTATTTGGAGATCTTAGACCCTGCAGTGGGACGTCCAAGTCACTAAGTTATATTATCCTGCATGTGTGGGAAACCCCGAAAAAACCAGTGTAAGTGAAAAGTGCCAAATCAACGTATTTTACCAAACATTATAATCAGGCATCAAAACAATAATGACAGTTTCCTTTAAAAAATAGAGTTAATTTGTCATAAATGACTTGATTTTACAAATATATTCACAGAAATTATGGTTACTTTTTGCTTTTGTAGGCTTTAAGATAATGAAGAAAGATGAAGTTATTAAAGTCACCATTTAAGGTTACCTCAGAGACACATTTTCAACCCAGGTCTCTAAAGTTTTAATGACAACAATTTATTTAGTATTAGTATCCCCTAGGAAAATTGATTTGTAAGAACCAAGACAGAAAAAAAAAAAAAAAAGCCCAATGCATTACCTTTACAGAGAACTACTTTATACTTATTATACTTGTCTCAAGGTTAATTCCTATAGAATGTATTTTTAGTAGTCATCTATAATTCTGTCCTTTGATTTCCATGATCTGCACTAGCTCATAACAGCTTTGGCATCGTATTATTACTTGATTGAAAGGTAATAATCAAGGCGAATGTATAATGTTTTCATGTTCTTCCATCTTTTGATTTTAAAAGTACAGAGAAAGGCATAAAAAATTCTCACATTATTTTCAAGTATCATTCTTATATAATCAGTACCATAAAATTCTAAGAAAAAGAGTTACCTTTTAAAATAATCTAGCCCTATAGTAAATGTATGGCTTTCCCAGTTAAGTTTGCATTTTCACAAAATAACATTGCTCTTTCATAATTATTAGACTTTTTGTGGTTTAGTATATTTCAGAGTTTGACTCTTTAAACATCTAACACATGTACCAGTACATTATTACATGTAGCAGCAAGCATCATATAACCAGCACTTTGTATTTTATTCAGCCTAAAGAAGGTAACATTAAGAGAAGTAATGACACTAGAGTGGCAGATAGAAATGCCTTAGTAAAAAACTTCAGTTACACACCTTGCAATGTGTATCTAAAATAATGGACATTTATTGGGGGAAATAAACATCTGTAGCAAAAACATGACTCCTTAATGCAGTAAACTTTATTTGTGTGATTGAAAAAATCATTTCTGAAAGCAGCAAAATAGATTTGAAAATATCTTCTCGTCTGAGCCAGATTTTTACAGAAGCCAGGGGAAATACTGGTATTCTCTTACATGTCCCTTTATATGGGAGCACTGTGGTGGGCAGAATCCAAAGATGCTCTGCAAGATTCCCCTGATGCGCATGCATTGGGCGATCTCCTCCCCTTGACTGCAAATGGGCCTCAACCGATCGGGTGCCTGCTCCTCTGATAAAATTATGTTATATGATCCAAGTGATGGGAGAGTCAAATTAGAGAAGGTACTATATTAAATAGAACCCTTGTTGGTCTTGAAGAAGCAAGCTTCTGTGTTGTAGAAATGGCCAAATCAATGACAGAGAAGGGCTAGTGTCCTCTACAGGCTGAGAACAGCTCCCAGCTGACCCACAGCAAGAAGGCAGGGGCCTTTTAAAAATATTTATTTTTATTTTATTTATTTGGCTGTGCCGAGTCTTAGCTGCAGCATGTGGGATCTAGTTCCCTGACCAGGGATCAAATCTGGTCCCCTTGCATTGGGAGCACAGTGTCGTAGCTACTGGATCACCAGGAAAGTCATGAAAGCAGAGGCCTTAATCTCCCAACAAGGAACTGAAATCTTCCAACAAGTAACTGGGAAGAGGACTTTGAGCCTCAGAGGAGACTGCAGTCTGGGTGGAATGGATTGCAGCCTAATTGCACCCTGATCCCCTGAGAACCCATATAGCATGCACACAGCGATGATCTAAGGACAGTGATAAGGAATTTATATTTTTAAGATGCTGGATGTGTGATAAAATGTTATGTGACAAAAGAAAACAAAAATGAACACATTCCTTTTCACACATCCTATGGAAATAAAGTGCATATAACACAATATTACCATAACATAGATATCTATTTCCTTAACAAACAAGTATTGAGACTTGTATTTTCATCTGAATTCATTTTCATAATATTTTCATTTATTTTACTGTATTAAAGCACTCATTCATTCAGTCTTTTGTTCAAAAATAACAACTGAGCACCTCACTGTATTTAAAATTTGGGACAAATTTTTATAAACAATGCTTTATATTGCTCATTCCCCTGCATTCAAAAAGCTTGCCCTACAATTAAGCAGACATTTGGCAAAGCAATCTGAGCTTAAATGTAAATCTCAATAAATGTTGCCATTAGTAAAGGAAAAATGCATATTTATGAATTTGTAGGTATCTACCAATATTGGAAGATATTAAATAGAACTATTTCCACTACCTCATAGTTTGTTTCTCCTTTGAAGCTGCTTTCTAGCTACAAGTTATAGGTGATCTTCATCTGTGCCTCTCAAACTTTCAAGTGCCTAAGAATCACCTGCGGATCTTGTTAAACTGTGGGTTCTACTTCAGTATGTCAGGTATGGGCCCAGGATTCTATGTTTCTAACAAGCTTCTAGGTGATACTGATGCCACTGGTCTGAAGATCACATTCTAAGTGGCAAGAGTGTACATAAGCTCTGCAGGTTTCTGCTAAGATAAAGGAGGTCACCTTGTTGTAACTTAGAGTGAGCACACTTTGATGTGGCTTTAAATCAGTGGCCCCATCTTCACAAAGTCTAAGAGCCAAATAAATCTTTTCTTCTAGAGTATATGTATTTAGCTATAAATAAACCTTTGAGATATTCATTTGCTTTATTGTCCTTCCTTAAAATCAGATTGCATAATTCTATACATTTTCAGTATGAAACATACAGCCTTTAAAGACACCATCATGTTCTTGGGTAGGAAACAAAACATTGCCAAGTTATTTGTATATTTTCCATTTTTATATACTTATTGCATCTCTAATCAAAATTAAAATTGATATTATTTTTGAATCATAGATCATGTATTTTGAAAATATTCAGAAGAAATAAAAGGCAAGAGTAACCCATACACAAACAAAGGGAAAAAAAAGATAATTCAGTATGATAGTCCATTGGGGCTGACTATGAATTGAAAAGTTTAATATATTTTTTATTTTCTCAGTTTATACATCTATCGTTAATAACTTATAATAAAGCTCAAAGCTTCTAGTAATAGTTATAGTATGACAAGTGAAGTAGATTTTCTTTATTGGTACCATACATCACTGAGGAATAGGTAGATTAAATAAATGTAATAAAATCATACCAAAAACAAATAAAATTTGGAAGCATATTTACTTGATTTTAGAATTTTAAAAAAGTTAATGTAAAAGAAACAAAAAATCACAAAAACAAGTGAATTAATTTTGGATTCTCCTTTTGAGAAATTTTATTACTAGAATATAGTAATACAACTGACCTTTGTATATTTATCTTGTAATTTATGAACTTGTTAAACACATTAGATTAGTTATAGTATATTTTTAATAGGTTGCTTACAACATCATATGACAGGAAAAAAAAAACACACAAAAAACCCACTTTTTAATTCTTTCCTCCCTATTTGGCTTTTTTTAAAATTTTTTCTGTTACTACTCTGATAATACTGGCTAGAACTTCAAGGATGATGCTGAATAGAAATGGTGAGAACCAACAGTTTTGTTTTTTTCTAATCTTAAGAGCAAAGGTCTTCCAGAATTAATGATTGCCAGTATCTCTAAACTTTTATAAATACCCTTTATTAAATTGAAGAGGTTACCTTTAATTTTTAGTTTGCTCAGTAGTTGTATCATCAGTGTGTGCTTACTTAAAGGTTTTTTTTTTTTTTTTTTTAATGTCTCTGTTGTGATGTTCAGGTGTTTTTTTGTCTTTAATTTTGTTAATATAATATTAGAAGAAAAATGGCACTAGATGAAAACTAGATCTAGAATGGAATGATTCCCACTTAAAAATGATAACATGTAGGTAAATATATTTCCTTTTAGCCATCTATTTAAATATTTAAGACAATAATATAGATACACTTGAAGTGAAATGAAAGTCACTGAGTCGTGTCCTACTCTTGTGAGCCCATGGACTGTAGCCTGCCAGGCTCCTCTGTTCATGGAATTCTCCTGGCAAGAATACTGGAGCAGGTAGCTGCTCCCTTCTTCAGGGGATTTTCCCAACCCAGAGATGGAACTCCAGGTGTCCTTCATTGCAGGCAGATTCTTTAACGTCTGAGTCACCAGGGAATCCCATACATACAATTACATACTATATATTACAGTGTCAATAAATTATGGAGTCAACTAAGTATGATAACTAAAAGACAAAAGAAAGAATTGTGTCTATAACAATATACAATATGGCTATGCAGAAGTTTTAATGTCACTTGGAGGTAGATTTTGATAATTAATGATGGATATATAATGCCTAGATCAGTCACCAAGATATAAAAAAGGCAAAAACTACAATACAAGAAAGTAAATGAAATAGTATTCTAAAACAAGTACTAACACAAAGAACAAGTATTGGTGAGATTGTGGAAAAAAGAGAACCCTGGTGCACTGTTGGTAGAATCATAAAGCGATGCAGTCTCTGTGGAAAACAGAGGGGAGTTTCCTCAAAAAACTGAAAACTGAATGGCCATCTGATCCACAAATTTCACTGCTACTATAATGAAAGAAAACAAAACACTCATTCCAAAAGACATGCACCAAGGTTCACTTCAGCATTATTTACAAGAGTCAAGATATCAAAACAAACTTAGTGCCCATCAATAATGAATAGAGAAAGAAAATGTGGTCACTATACACAATGGAATATTACTCAGCCATTAAAATGATGAAATCTTTCTATTTGTAAAAACATGGAAGGATCTAGACAGTAAGCAGATAAGACAATACTGTATGATCTCAACTATATGTGGAAAAACAAAACAAAATAAAATGAAAAGAAATTCATAGAGACAGAGAACAAATTGGTCATTACTGAAGGAGTGGATCGTGAGAGGTGGGAAGCAAAATAAGCGAGGGGGATTAAGAGGTACAGAGCTCCAGTTATAAAAAGAGTAAGCCACAGTGTTGTAGTATACAGCATAAAGAATATGGCAAAAAATATTGTAATAAATTTGTATGAGGACACATGGTTACTAGATTTATACTGGTGATCACTTCACAATGTATGCAATGTCAAATCACCTGTATGCAGTGCACCTGAAATTAACATAATACAGTATGTCAACTATATTTCAATAAAAATTTGTAAATAAAATCCTTGGGTCAATCAAAATGAGTCAGGAGAAGGAGAATAAAGCTGTGACAAGTACACAGCTAAGAGTAAGATCCTACACTTCAGCAGTACCATATCAATAGTCTTCTCACATAAACATAGACTGGACTAAGCATTCCAAAAAAAGACAGAAGATTTCAGTCTAAATAGAAAGCTATGTAATATTTACAAGGGACACTATTTAAAAGTAACAAACAGATTAAAGTAGATGAATGGAAACAGCTATACCAAGCAAAGAGTATGCACAAAACAGCAGATAAAACAATATTATTAACCAGTAAAGATTCTAACACAAGTAGCATTACCAGAAATAAAAACAAATATTACATAATGATAAGAAAATCAGTTCATGAAGAACAGGTAACTATCTTAAGTACTGATGTGCTTAATTATAGAGCGTCAACATAAATGGAAATACAGAAAAACAAACCTACATCTATTAAAGTATTTTAATCCTTATATCTCCATCCCTTTATCTACCTAAAAATTGAATAAAACCTTCTCACAAAGAGTATTCCAGGTCATGATGGATTCACTGGTAAATTCTGTCAACTATTTAAAGACAATCTAAAGGAGGGAATTTTTACCAACTCATTTTCAGAGGCCAGTATTACCTAAAGTCAGATGGATGCAATACAAATATATTTCTGTTTACTTATTTATCTATCCCCTGGTGGCTCAGACAGTAAAGAATCTGCTTGCCATACGGGAGACCTAGGTTCGATCCCTGGGTTGGGAAGATCCCCTGGAGGAGGGCATGGCAACCCACTCCAGTATTCTTGCCTGGACAATCCCCATGGACAAGAGGAGCCTGCAGGCTACAGTCCATGGGGTTGCAAAGAATTGGACATAACTTTGCGACTAAGCACACATTTATGTATCAATTAACAATCAGTGTATATCCTGTGAACTAAGATACAAACATCCAAATCACAAAATATTTGATGATCTAATCCAGTATCACATAAAAAGACTAGTGCATCTCAAAGATTATTTCAGGAGTGCAAAGTTATTTCAGTATTCAACTGTCATTCAATTTACTAGATTATAAGAATAAACATCAAATTCATGTGATTATCTCAATAGATGCAAAAAAGGATCTGACTTCCTAAAAATGCCCAACTCAACACATATTAAGATGAGCAATTAGTCATTTTTATTCAGTGAAGAATACCAAAAAGAAAGAAAACAGATATAGATAGTTTTTCAATTACTAAAACAGACCGGGAATTTTTACTACCTAAAATAGACAATGAATTCCTAACAGTCAATAGAACAGGAATAAAAAAATCAGGTGGAAGATGAGTAGAGGCACGCATAAACAATGTCACTGAAGCAGAAGTCTCAAGTACTTCTGAGAGAAGTACAACCAGGAGCAGCCTTTACGGGAAACATTTTGGCAGTACTTAATTATGCATGTGCCCCACGATCTAGCAACCCCAATTCTGGCATTCAGTTCAGTTCAGTTCAGTTGCTCATCTGGCATTGGGGCTTATCTTTTTAGAAATTCCTAAGCAAAAAGGAGGTGCAATGAAGACAACAATCTGAGGCATTTAATTTTTATTTACTCATGATTTACTTATGTAGTTAATGAATTTATGATTGATTGCCATAGATTTGAGCAAAACTAAGATGGCAATCAAAGAAGGAATTGGTATGTAAAATATAGTAGATACAAACTTTGGAATAATTTTTGCATACTTAGTAGCAACAAAAAGTTATGTTTGGTAATATTGTTAGTAATTAACAGTATTGTGTTGAATAAATGAAAAAGCTACACCAGGCTGAATGGAACATATACACACAGAAAAAATCCCAAGAAATACAAGCCGATATGCACATTTAAGGATTTGTATTGAATAGGCTGTTGCAGGGGTTACAAAGAGGAGAGCAGTAGGAATGAGATCAGGGTAAAGAGCAATAAAAACAAAACAAACACAACACCCATCCAGAAAGGAGCTTTGGTTATCAGAATAACTGTTATGAACTGACTGGCTGACAGAACTATGCATCAGATTTGCTTGGTAATAAAATGTCTAGATAAAATTTCTAACCTTACATTTCTAAGAACATGTAAACTGCAGCATACTGGACTAAACTGAAATCAAATCCCTTTTCCATGGAATCTCCATGTATATATCAGTGCTTAATTTTATAGCTTAAATATCTCTTGTGGCTTGTGACACATAACAGTCTGACATAAAAGCTGAATTAGAGAGCCAGCGACAAATTCTATATGCAATTTAAGTACTTATAAAATTAAGCACTAAATATAAGCAATAAATGATCTATATTCAATTATAATAATAAACATATTTTATCTATAGTAATATGTTGCTATTATCAATAAAATTAAGTAGTTATATCTAATATTTTCTTTTTAATTACCCTGAAAGATTGTCTAGTATATGCCCTGGATGTAGTGCCTCCATTTTGAATACTATCACTTAAGGATGCTTATGAAATGGTAGAATAAACACATTGAGTCCTACAGGGATTAAAAATTGTTTTACATTTTTACAGTGCTAATTGACAGAAGGATTCACATTTTTTTTCTTATTAAGAGCCAGATTGTGTTTAATGTTTACAGAAAAAAATGAAATTTAAAAACTATATATTTGATTTTTGAATTATTTTCCATTCATTATTTATTAGATTAAATATATATATATACACACACATGCATATGAACTGATAAATGTAGGTAGATAGATAAACTATTTTCAATGAAAAGCAGCATAAAAAAGAACATAATGATTGGGAAAAATAAAGTGTATGTCTAAACTCTCCAAATTGCTAGCTTGTGACATTTCCTATATTGAATACAATTTTGTCACGAATAAATTTAATCATGAATAATAATGATGCCATTTCTCTCCCTCAGATAAAGAGAGGGAACAATCAGATTTCTGTGGCCATTATTTGAGCAGCTGGATTCAGAAATGTGTGAGGCAAGGATGATTCCATGAACTTTTCAATTATATGAGGCAAAAAAATTATTTTCCTCATCTGGTTGTGATTTACAACTGAGATTCTAGAGTAGAACATAAAAATATTTCTTCATACTAAAAAATATAAGCAACAAATAAAATACTTTCACAAAATACACTGATGAACTATATTGACTGAACTCTTGGCCTACTTTCCACAGGATGATTTCCTAATATTGTGGAAAAAAATTTACTCCTCGACTCCCTACTTCACTCACTTCCAAGTTATACAAGAAAAAAACAACACTCATCAAGAGACAAATATTGTTTAAGGTACAAAAGTGTCAGTAATTTATAAAGGTAAATATTTATCCTTTATTCACTCCAGCTACTTACACAGAAATAATAAAGCTGCCTTTGGAAAGTCAGTGTTGCAGGAAGGCGGACCCCTTCCAGGGCCCAAAACTGGGCTTGTCGAACAATCAGAAATGAATTGTCCAAGGAGACCCATGTGATGACAAGAGATCCTGATAAGGAATACGGAACTAATAAGCCACCACCAACCGGAAGAGTTTGGGAAAGGTCAAAAGGAGACACCCGTGAGTCCCTCCACTTCCCAGGATCCCTCTCACTAGCATCCATCTTGGCTGAGCGATGCATATGCCACCAGGAAAGACTCTGAATTAGAATGATTGGCCAAAGACCACCCGGAAACTAATCCCATCACCATAAAACCTAGACTTATCTGTTGAAAATACCGAATCTCTTATATTGCAAATTGGAATTTGCTTCTCCCTGTCTCTCCTCTCCTTCCTTCCCTCTCTCATTCTCTCTCTGCTATTGCTTTCAGATGAATTCCCTCAGATGCTCTTTTTACAAAACTGGAGAGCATTTTAGGTAGTGACCTATATTTTTGACATTTTCAGATATTTAGATTTCCAGACTAATTAAAACTTCATTTTCAAATATAGCCTAAAACTTCTTCCTTAATCCCAAGTCCGGCTGAATCACAACCTGCTAGTCTGACCACCTATGAAGTGAAAGGGGATAATGTCTTTTTTGTTCCTTAATTCCCACACATTTGCCATATTTCCTTTTGGCTTCCCAGGATCCCTGAGGTTGATAATGGTGAATTAGAATAAGAGAAAAGGGGGCAATGGTCTTTTCACTTGATGCTCTTTGTAGTTATCCTTTGGTTGCTGAGTAATCTTTGCCATTTCTAGCCTCCAAATGCCAATTCTTTCATGGGCTGCATTTCTAGGTTTTTGGGGTACTCTCCCTCCCACTCAAGCTTTTGTCATAGCATGAGTGCTAGCAAATTCAAACAGAACTTTTGTGATAACTGCTCCACTCCTTCCTCTGATGGTACACTACCAGTCATTTTCTGCTCCAGGTCTCTTGGTGAGGTTCTTTCAAGACATTGCAGTCAAAAATGAAGCAATAGACACTCTTGCCCTGTACACAGAGAAATGCAGTTTGAAACTGCTTCCTGCTCTCATCCAGCTAAGTCACTGCCAGCTGTTCCAGCCTGCCTATAATCTTTGCACATCTCTTAAGTGAAAAGCAGTCTCTTCTCTGTTCCCCAAATGGCAGGAGGACACAGGAGATGCTTCTTTATAATGCTCTGCTGCTTCATTTACACCAGGGTAGAGTGGGGCTTTGAGTGTTTGCACTGGAGAAAGTATCATGCAGATCTACATTCTTGCAACAATTCTGTCTTTCTAAATGGGCTCACTTGTGCCTTCTTCATTTGATTCTGGGGAAATGGGAATGCATCACCTCCATCACAAAAAGGGACAGAGAAATGCTGCTGAACTCTTATGAATCATCATAAAAGAATATCTTTGATTAATGTCTAGCTTTCTCTTATAAAGTCTAGACAGAAAGATGGAATTGTCATGTGTCTCAATTAGAAGTATATTCTTCTACAAGAAATCAATTTCCTGACCATGTGAGACTTCAAAGAAAGATGTTTGGGTTTATTTTCTCATCTTGCAGGAAGTCTGAGAAGTGTAGGAAAGGTCCTAATGAGCTCTCTATAAAACTCTTCCAAAGGGCTTTAGATACTGTGGAGCTAAAATACCCCATTCAACAATGGGAAAATGTTATGGCCTGGAGTCTTGCAAAGAAACCATTTCCAAGTTACTTTGTTCAGTATATGTTTGTTTGAGAATATGATAAGAAATTAAAGGTCATATAATGATACAATCTATGGAACATCTAGGTATATTAGAGAGAAATTTTTCAGTTGATTTCTTTACAATATGAATGTATAAATATATACATTGTAAAAATTAAAAGAATACATTAAAAATTTTTAAAAATTATCTAATCAGTTGATTCATCCTTTTTTTCCCCTTCACTGTGAGAAGCAATAAAAGAAATTGTTCATGTCATAAAAATTGAAAAATAGGACACCTTTTCAAAGAGAGGGAACAAAAATAAAAATGTCAGAGGACATCAAGCTGATCATCAATGCAACTGAATCATTTCTTATATTTGGGTCACATTGCAATGCATGTAGTTAGTTGACAGGTGCATTTCTGGGTTTCCATATGTACATATGTTTGTAAACATAAAGCTGCATCACCATGTGGCACCCATAACACTTCCCTATGGAATCTGCAATTGCTTTTTCTTTGCAAAATCTTTTACTTGCTTTTTCCAGTGGCAAAATTAAAGGTAACATGTTATAATAAAAATGGTATGAAAAGTACACAAACCAGAGGCCACTTTATATTTTATATGATTGTTTTGCCTGAATTATTACTGCTACTTGTCCTAAAGTTTCATTAGTTACCCAATAAAATGTTTTGAAATTCAATTTTTGACCCCCTTCATTAAAAATACCATGTATAGGGAAGAAAAAATAGAGTGGAGAGTGAAATTCTAATAGGTATACTCTAACAGAGCTTGACATCCAGGGTATTTATTGGGAGGACCTAAGTGATTCATTGGAGAAGGAAACGGCAACCCACTCCAGCGTTCTTGCCTGGAGAATCCCAGGGACGGGGGAGCCTGCTAGGCTGCCGTCTATGGGGTCACACAGAGTCAGACACGAATGAAGCGACTTAGCAGCAGTAGTAGCAGCAAGTGACCAGCAGGCTTCCCTAGTGGCTCAGTCAGTAAAGAATCCACCTGCAATGCAGGAGACCTGTTTGAGTTCAATCCCTGGGTCAGGAAGATCCCCTGGAGAAGGAAATAGCAACCCACTCCAGTATTGTTGCCTGGGAAATCCCATGGTCAGAGGAGCCTGGTGGGCTACAGTCCATGGGGTCCAAAGAGTCAAACATGACTTAACGACTAAACCAGCACCATGTGTGATCAGCAACATGGAAGGAACAGAAAGAAAGAGAAACGGGCAGAGGGAGACACTGAGATGCAGAATGGGTACAGTAACAGCCTCTTCTAACCTTACAGGGAAACTCGAGAACAAGAACGGCCTTTCAGATTTATCCTGCCTGTGGCTGACATCACCCCAGGCTCAAACAGGAAGAGGCATGTTCTCAGGCAAAGAAGGAACACTGCAAATGAGGCCGTTGCAGGAACCGAAGAGGTCAAGGCTGTCTGCTAACCGCATTCCCAGCAATTGCGCCAAGAAAGCTTTCTCTGACGGAGCATCGGAGTAGAGGGTCTCAGTCTAAGTAATACGTTTATTACCTGATTAAGCTGGGCAGCACATTCCTTCCTCCTGCTTCCCTTATTTTTATTTATTTACTTTTTATTACACTGAAGTTTGTTTAGTAAAATGATTTAATTTGCAGGGCTCAGTTAAGGAAAGCCAACAAAGAGCGTGAAACATTTGGGCAACATCAACAGTTAGTTGGAAGACTTACTGAGTCAAAGTGAAGGGACCCACAGACTGAATCAGAGGATGGCAAGTGGCCTTGGGTGAAGAACAGGAGGGCTACCTCATGGCAGGCAGCTTGTCACAGAGAGGACTGTGGTAGAAAACACACTGAACTCTCTTTGCTCCAGCGCAGGTCGTCCACAGCATCCAACTGACACAACAAAGAACAGGAGGACAAAGGAGTCCATCCATGTTGTCTTAAAACTGGCTTCCTGAAGTTCAGGGCTGCATGGGAAATGGTGGCGTACGAACCTGGAAAGGGAGATGGGGAACATTCAACGCATATTTCTCTTCTGTGAAATCCAAGATTTTTAATCTACATCACGATAGTCCCTGTGTCTATAACAAGTTTGGAACATCGACTAATAGACTAAGCAGTCAATAAATACATGGTTGTGCGCACGTCCTAAGTTGCTTCAGTCATTGTCAGACTCTTTGCTATCCTATAGAGTGCATCCCACCAGGCTCCTCTGTCCATGGGTATTCTCCAGGCAAGAATACTGGTCAGGGTTGCTATGCCTTCCTCCAGGGGACCTTCCTAATCCATGGATCGAACCCACCTTTCTTCATGTCTCCTGCATTGGCAGACAAGTTCTTTACCACTAGTATCACCTGGGAAGCTCAAACACATGGTTAATTAACCTTTAATCATTGTTAGATAGCGTTTTTTTGTTGTTGTTGTTCTTTTTTTTTTAAGATATTTTATGAAATTTAGTGACATCAACATATTTTCTCAAGTATCCTGAAACTGTTCAAAGCATTGAGGGAAAAAATACTTTCAAAGGCCCTTCTGGCAGAAAAAAACCTGCTTTTAAATATCCCCATATTATCTAACTCCACCCATCTGTTTTTCAACTCAATATCCTTCAAAATGAAGAATGTAAAAGCAGAGGGTTTCTCATACCTCTGGAAATAAACTTCGTCAAGTAATAAAAGGGAATAGATAAAAATAAATGCAATGATGCCAAATTTGTTCAAATGAAACAGTCAGGCTGAAATTAAAGAGAAAATTACAGACTGCATTGCCATTGACAATGGATTTAAATCCAAATAATCATTTTAAATACATAAGAAAAAACCCAGGAATATAATAGGTGGGTGATTAATCTTGGACTGTGAAGAAGGCTGAGCACCGAAGAATTGATGCTTTTGAAGTGTGGTGTTGGAGAAGACTCTTGAGAGTCCCTTGGACTGCAAGGAGATCCAACCAGTCCATTCTGAAGATCAGCCCTGGGTGTTCTTTGGAAGGAATGATGCTAAAGCTGAAACTCCAGTACTTTGGCCACCTCATGCAAAGAGTTGACTCATTGGAAAAGACTCTGATGCTGGGAGGGATTGGGGGCAGGAGGAGAAGGGGTCGACAGAGGATGAGATGGCTGGATGGCATCACTGACTCGATGGATGTGAGTCTGGGTGAACTCCGGGAGTTGGTGATGGACAGGGAGGCCTGGTGTGCTGCTATTCATGGGGTCGCAAAGAGTCGGACACGACTGAGCGACTGAACTGAACTGAATCCCTTACCACTATCACTTTTGCTTATCATTTCTTGACCACCTCTTATGTGACACACTCTGTAATAAAATTTAGTTTAGTTCTCAGAACTATGTTTTATTCAAAAGACCATTATTATGTCCTTTATAGCAGGTAGGAAACTAAAGCAATGAAGGGTTAAATAAATTGCTGATACATTTATATTTACATAGAATTGGGATTTAAAACCAGGTCTTACTGGACAAATACAATTCACATAAACAAGATATAATAGATAGAGTTAACCAATAAGGAGAAACAATGAAACAAGTTCCTTCTCACTAACTGCTGCATAAACTCAAAATATATTACTGTCTGAATGCATTAAATGCCTATTAAATTGCCAACACTTTCTTTTTTGGAAGAACCTCCAATGTAGATAAGGTGGCATTGAAAAGTATAATCACATAATCTGTGCTATAACACTTTCAGAGGGAGTCAAGCCAGAAGGACACACCAGAAACTCTGCTCATACCTTTGCTTCTGTGAAAACTCTCCTGGTGTATTTGGCTGAGGAAATAACAAAGGGGCAAGAGAAGAACTCATCATCTGAGTACTTCTCTTGACCTCCTGGATTCCCAGGTAGCTCAAATGGTAAAGAATCTGCTTTCAATGCAAGAGACCCAGGTTCTATCCTTGGGTTGGGAAGATCCCCTGGAGAAGGGCATGGCAACCCATTCCAGTATTCTTGCCTGGAGAATTCCATGGACAGAGGAGCCTAGTGGACTACAGTTTATGGGGTTGCAAAGAGTTGGACACAACTGAGTGACTATCACACACACACACATACACACACACACACACACTTGAGCCAACACTGAAGTTTCTTAATGTGCTGAAATTTACTGAGTTACCCCGTAGTTTTAAGAGACGGACTTTAAATTTTATTCTTTAACTCAGTGTAAATGATTTAAAACAGAAAAAAATACATATCTTTTAGTTCTTTGAGGACTGGACTTTCTAAAACAATGCTATACCACCAAGAGAGAGAACATGGGAAGCACGTATCTGACTGCCCAGTTGGAAAGGCCTCAGGCATTCCTGAAGTTTACCAGTGGTCATGGACTTTGCCAACCCTCATCTTTCCTATGAAATATATTTCTTGCATTCTCTTCAGTGTTTTATCTTAATTTGATAATTTGATCATAATGTCTAATCCATACACCTAGTATGAGTTTCTTTATAAAATATTTCTGAGAGGAATTACTTTTTTTCATATATGACTCTTGGCAAGCTTGTGTATATGTATATATTTACACAAATATTTATATATGTATAATATAAATATATATTTATATTATATATATATATTACTGGGCACATTCATCCACTCTACTTTCATTATTAAATTTCTATGGTGTAGAAGAGAGAGAAAAGTCTGACATCTGCCTTCATAAAATTTGCATTCTAACCATAGAGACAGTTATTAATAATCAAGTCACACAAATGAAAGTAAAATCTTAACTTCAAGAATGGCTACATAGGTGGAATACTCTGAGATCACATGTGTACATGTGTTAGTCGCTCAGTTGTGTCCAACTGTTTGCAACTCCATGGACTGTATCCCACCAGACTGCTCCGTCCAAGGGATTCTCTAGGCAAGAATACTGGAGTGGTAAACCATTTCCTTATCCAGGGGATCTTCTGGACCCTGGGATTGAACTCTGGTCTCTGTGTTGCAGGCAGATTCTTTACTGTCTGAGACACCAGGAATTAATTAACCTAATCAATGAGGTTAATGAAACCTTTGTGTTTTTTTTTTTTTAAACCGGTATCTTGGTTGAAATAATTGTTTATTCACTGAACCAAATTTTACACTGCTCCAATCATATGGTCAGAGTGGGAATTTCAGTTTGCTACTGCTGAGATCTTTGGTTTCCTGGATTTCAGTTCAGTTCAGTCGCTCAGTCGTGTCCGACTCTTTGCGACCCCATGAATCACAGCAGGCCAGGCCTCCTTGTCCAACACCAACTCCCAGAGTTCACTCAAACTCACATCCATCAAGTTGGTGATGCCATCCAGCCATCTCATCCTCTGTCATCCCCTTCTCCTCCTACCCCCAATCCCTCCCAGCATCAGAGTCTTTTCCAATGAGTCAACTCTTCGCATGAGGTGGCCAAAGTATTGGAGTTTCAGCTTCAGCATTAGTCCTTCCAATGAACACTCAGGACTGATCTCCTTTAGGATGGACTGGTTGGATCTCCTTGCAGTCCAAGGGACTCTCAAGAGTCTTCTCCAACACCACACTTCAAAAGCATCAATTCTTCTGTGCTCAGCTTTCTTTCTCATCCATACATGACCACAGGAAAAACCATAGCCTTGACTAGATGGACCTTTGTTGGCAAACTAATGTCTCTGCTTTTGAATATGCTATCTAGGGTGGTCATAACTTTCCTTCCAAGGAGTAAGCGTCTTTTAATTTCATGGCTGCAGTCACCATCTGCAGTGATTTTGGAGCCCAGAAAAATAAAGTCTGACACTGTTTCCACTGTTTGCCCATCTGTTTCCCATGAATTGATGGGACCAGAGGCTATGAGCTTAGTTTTCTGAATGTTGAGTTTTAAGCCAACTTTTTCACTCTCCTCTTTCACTTTCATCAAGAGGCCCTGTAGTTCTTCACTTTCTGCCATAAGGGTGGTGTCATTTGCATATCTGAGGTTATTGATATTTCTCCCGGCAGTCTTGATTCCAGCTTGTGCTTCCTCCAGCCCGTTTCTCACGATGTATTCTGCATAGAAGTTAAATAAGCAGGGTGACAATATACAGCCTTGACGTACTCCTTTTCCTATTTGGAACCAGTCTGTTGTTCCATGTCCAGTTCTAACTGTTGCTTCCTGACGTGCATATAGGTTTCTCAAGAGGTAGGTCAGGTGGTCTGGTATTCTCATCTCTTTCAGAATTTTCCACAGTTTATTGTGATCTAGACAGTCAAAGGCTTTGGCATAGTGAATAAAGCAGAAATAGATGTTTTTCTGGAACTCTCTTGCTGTTTTGATGACCCAGCAGATGTTGGCAATTTGGTCTCTGGTTCCTCTGCCTTTTCTAAAACCAGCTTGAACATCTGGAAGTTCATAGGATTCAGCTAATGGGAACCCCAGATCCATTCCTTTCTGGGATTTTGTTACTTTTTAGAGCCTCCTACTGGGAGACAGACAAGGATCTACAAATCTAGTCATATTCTAAATCCTGTGTTCTTCCCTGTCTTCATCAAAATGTCCATGTATTGAGGGAAGGTAATACAAATTCCCATGCTTCTTTAGCTGCAAGACCTAGAATCTCTACCTTATTATGAAAAATATACGTTTTTCCCTTTAAAAGTTTAGGATTTATTCAACAAAACTATTTAATTATTTACTATCTTAAACCACTCTTTTCCTTTGGGATGAAATCAGGAGTTGATTGAGAGACTGAAATAAATTTCACTTTTAATTTCCTTAATACTATCCTTCTATGTATCTGAAGTAGAATAAAACATACATGGATATTTCATTAAATTATTTTGCCACAAGTTCATCAATATTAATTCTAAAAATATATCTCAGTGCCTTCAGTTCAGTTCAGTCACTCACTCATGTCTGACTCTTTGCGGCCCCATGGACTGAAGCACTCTAGGCTTGCCCACCACCACCTACTCCCAGAGCTAGCTAATCTCGTGTTCATTGAATCAGTAATGACATCCAACCATCTCATCCTCTGTAGTCCCCTTCTTCTCCTGCCTTCAATCTTTCCCAGCATCAAGGTCTTTTCCAATGATTCAGTTCTTTGTATCAGGTGGCCAAAGTATTGGAGCTTCAGCTTTAGCATCAGTCCTTCCAATGAATATTTAGGACTGATTTCCTTTACAATGGACTGATTGGATCTCCTTGCAATCCAAGGGACTCTCAAAAGTCTTCTCCAACACCACACTTCAAAAGCATCAGTTCTTCAATGCTTAGCTTTCTTCATGGTCCTACTCTCATGTCCATACATGACTACTGGAAAAACCATAGCTTTAACTAGATGAACTTCTGTTGGCAAAGTAATGTCTCTGCTTTTTAATATGCTGTCTAGGTTGGTCATAGCTTTTTTTCCAAAGAGAAAGCATCTTTTAATTTCAAGGCTGCAGTCACCATCTGCAGTGATTTTGGAGCCCAAGAAAATAAAGTCTGTCACTGTTTCCATTGTTTCCCCAGAGATTTGCCAGGAATTGATGGGACCAGATGCCATGAGCTTAGTTTTTTGAAAGTTGAGTTTTAAGCCAACTTTTTCACTCTCTTCTTTCACATTCATCAAGAGGCCCTTTTCTTCTTCTTTGTTTTCTGCCCTAAGGGTGGTGTCATCTTCATATCTGAGGTTATTGATATTTCTCCAGGCCATCTTGATGCCAGCTTGTGCTTCATCCAGCACAGCATCTCACATGATGTACTCTGCATATAAGTTAAGTAAGCAGGATGACAAGGTACAGTCTCATCTTACTACTTTCCCAATATGGAACCGGTCCATTGTTCTATGTCTGGTTCTAACTGTTGCTGCTTGAACTGCATACAGATTTCTTAGAGATGGGTAAGGTGGTCTGGTATTCTCATCTCTTGAAGAATTTTCCACAGTACCTAGAATATGTTAAAAACTACTGAAAAATCGTGGCTATAGCAATGAGTTGAAGCAGAAGAATCTTTGTCTTCTTAGAGCTTACATTTCAGTGAGAAAGATAACTTTATCCTTTCAGAAGCCAACTAAAAGCAAAAACAACTTCCCCACACTAGTTTTCAGAAATAATAAGTAGCATGATCACTAAATATTTTTCAAGGACATCCTGCCTGCAACAGAATTAGAACTTGGCTTTTGTTTATGAAGTTATTTACAGTTTAACTTATTTGACTTCCCCCTCTGTTAGTCTTACTTTTGTTATCAAAACTATTAATTGCTTGACTCTTCTATTTAGTTGTGTCCAAATTGCTTTCTCTTTTAAATGTTTGACTTTGTTTTTTAATTGGCTTCTTGATTCACATCAGCTTTCAGAAGGGTTGGTTTTAGTTACTTTTATGTTCTTGGAGGACTAGAGGAGGCTTGCTATAAAAAAAAAAAACACTTTTGAGTTCAATTTCTCAAATTTAAATTACTTCTCTTCCAGTTTAAACTTTAATTTTCTTTCTCCTTCACATGTCTCTGTTTTCATATTAATTAAAATGCCTTCATCATTTTTCTTCTCTACTTTTTGCTGTTATTGATAAGTTCTATTATTTACCATTTTCCCTAGAAAGATGCAAATTAATGAAAATCTTCCCATTCATTGCCTATGCCATCTTTGTCCTTATGTAAGCAAAACAATGGATCCTTTGAAAAGCATAGTGAAGACAATGTGGCAAAGGTCATTCAGTCAGTCTAAATCCTATTTGGATGGGCATGGGTAACAAGTACCAATTTGACTTTTTTGTTGAAATAGAACTGTGGTTTGAACTGACTGAACATTACCTAGAGCTAATGATATATGAAACTACTGGTAAGAAACTGGATGAATCCATTCAAATCAAGCACCAATATGAGTAAAGGCCAGGTGGTGCTACTGGTAAAAAAAAAAAAAAAAAAAAATCTACCTGCCAAACAGGAGATGCAAGAGAGGTAGGTTCAATCTCTAGGCTGGGAAGATAGGCCCCTTGGAGTAGGAAATGGTAACCTGCTCCAGTATTCTTGTCTGGAAAATTCCATGGGCAGACTGGAAGGCTACAGTCCCTAGGACTGCAGAGTCAGACGCAACTCAGCAACTGAGCACATGCACACACACACACACAATGTTTATGATAAATTAGTAAACATTTTTGTGTATTAAGATTAGTACTTTTTAAGCCACAAAATTTTTTCTCTGTTTCCATCATGGTAACATTTATCTTATTGACTATCATAAGATAGTTAATTTGCTTTTCTGTATCTCCTATTAGACATGAGCTCTCTAAATCCAAAGACTCTATTTTAATTATTTTTTCCTTTTAAACCCCAACATGTTGCATTTTACCTAGTACATTGTAGGCTTACAGGAATTATATCAAAGAGAGAAGTCAAAGTCTCTTCAGAGAACATATCTGGGGTGGTTGCTGGGTTATACAAGTTTTTCATGGTAGCAGCATTGTCACCCGCCTCTAAATCTCTACCAAAGTGTGGGAAACCTGAGCTCTTCTGGTCACTGGTGATGTTTCTGCCCAGAGAACAGAGCTGGGAAGCTCCCCATAGAAGTCTGCACAAAAGTCTGCATTCCTCTTGCAAATTCCTGAGAGAGAAATCTTTCAAAGGCAGAAGAAAATAGGAAAGACAAAAAACCATTTGCAATAAAACAGCACTACAAAAAAAAAACACAAAAACATTTAGCCTAATTTAAAATGTATGTAAATTGGCATGTTATGAGATGGAAAAAGCAAAATCCATACTCTAGAAGGACACAGAAGGACACACAGCTATTCATTTTAGAAACACATTTTCACAACTCTAAAGAGGCTGTCTTACCACAATTGAACACCTCAGGTGCCAAGGCAAGGCTTTATAGTTTGTTCTTGCCTTCATCTGGAGAGGCATGAACTGCAGGAGAGGAGAAAGATTTGTCCAAAACAGTATTTGAATAACAAAATGAATGTAGATGGGAAGCGCTTCCTTTCTAATCCCAACATAAAGAATTCACAATAGCTTTGTGCCTTGCTTTTGTTACAGAAACACCTATCTCAGTAGTATCAGTTTCAAAGGAATCAACTCTTCAAGTTTCCCTGGTTAAGAGGAATGGGGACTTCATACAAAATATTCAAAATCACCTCAAATGTGAGAGGATATACATTTTCTTGTGGCTCAGCTACTTTTGCACTCAATTCTTTAGGCAGCCAGTCTATCTGCAGGAATCCTGCTTCATCCTCTTCCATGCAGTAAGGAATATTTGCTTTTAGGCCCAGGCTTGTGATGATGGTTCGGTTGTATCTGTGGTGGGGATGAAAACTTGGGGAATGGTGGAAGGGAGGAGGTAAACTTGTGCAATTCTTAGCAAGCTGATAGAAAACCCGTTGCTGACAAATTCTCAAACGGTATCCTACTGATATGTGTTTATCAGAAATGCCTGCTTTTTGTGTCCTTCATGTTTAAGGACTCTGCGGGAAAGCTATTCACAAGTTCTCTGCTGCTGCTAAGTCACTTCAGTCATGTCTGACTCTGTGCGACCCCATAGATGGGAGCCCACCAGGCTCCCCCATCCCTGGGATTCTCCAGGCAAGAACACTGGAGTGGGTTGCCATTTCCTTCTCCAATGCATGAAAGTGAAAAGTGAAAGGGAAGTCGATCAGTTGTGTCTGACCCTCAGCGACCCCATGGACTGCAGCCTTCTAGGCTCCTCCATCCATGGGATTTTCTAGGCAAGAGTACTGGAGTAGGTTGCCATTGCCTTCTCCAATTCACAAGTTCTCTAAATCCCTAATAATGAGGACAAGGAAAATGTGATGTTCAGCATGTCATATTAACCTGTAGTTATTCTCAAAGTTCTTGACACCATACAAAGTGCCAAATAAGTATGGTGACTCTTACACCTATGTTTCTAATACAACAGTAATTGTAGGCATCAGGAAAAAAAGCTTGAAGGGTTAGACAAAAGATGAAATGTGATCATGAATAACGATTTGAGAAGGACACTAAAACATCAAAAACACAGTCATTCTAAAGGCATTAAATTGACTTTTTCTCAGTCATACTTCTATTTTTGAAGTGATATTAAATACTTTTTATGACTTTAACATTTATATAGTTAGAACCATTAATGACCAAAAACACAATTCTATTTTAAAATATTAGGATAAAAACAAAGTGAGAGTAAATTTAGACACATATAATACCCACTCCAGTGTTCTTGCCTGGAGAATCCCAGGGACAGGGGAGCCTGGTGGGCTGCCGTCTATGGGGTTGCACAGAGTCGGACACGACTGAAGCAACTTAGCAGCGGCAGCAACACTGAAGTACTTGTTACTATATTTATTATGGTTTATAACACAAAAACAGACTAGTTTGTTGGCAAAAATAGATTAATGAACCTCTCTGCATCAATGTATCATATCTTGCATTTCCCTTAACAGTTAACATGAAGTTGTAAATGAACTTCTTTTCAAACAACTTTGCCTGAGACTTCCCTGGTGGCTCAGTGGTAAAGAATCTGCCTGCCTAATGCAGGAGACATGCATTTGATCCCTGATACAGGAAGATCCCACAAGCCATGGAACAACTAAGACCTTACAGCACAGCCACTGAGCCCACGATCTAGAGCCCTGGCATTGGAACTACTGAGCCTATGAGCCGCAACTACTGAAACCTGTATGCACCAGAGCCAGTGCTTCACAAGAGAAGCCACTGCAAGGAGAAGCCTGCACAGCACAATTAGAGAGTAGACCCCGCCCTCTGGACCTAGAGAAAGCTCATACAGACCCAGCACAGCCAAAAATAAATAAATAAAATTTAAAAACACACTTTGCCAAATTGTGTAAAAATAGTGGTGAATTCAAAAATTACTTTTAATTTATGTCAATCTAATATATCTCACTTTTTACAATTTAAAATTTTCTTAAATTCCATTTTTTCCCAATAGAAGTGAGAAAATATTATCCTAATTAATGGGCAATTCTTTAAGAAACTAAGGGACTTCTCTGGTGGTCCAGTGGTTGAGAATCCACCTGCCACTGCAGGGGACATGGGTTTGATCCCTGGTCTGGGAACTAAGATCCCACATGCCACAGGGCAACTAAATCTTTGTGTCAAAATTACTGAAGCACATTTGCTCTAGAGCTGGTGCTCCATAACCAGAGAAGCCATTGCAATGAGAAGGCCAAGCACCACAACCAGAGAGCAGCCTCAGGCTCTCTGCAACTACAGAAAGCCCATGAGCAGTTACAAAGACCAAGCACAGGCAAAAATAAATGAGTAAAAATAAATTGAGGTCGTCTGTATATGTTAATTATGAAAGCATATTTAGTATTTCCCCTTTGACTAGCCTTCCCAGATGCTTTGACAAAGCATCTTAATCAGAATCAAGTTTCCTGTGTTGCATTTTGTTCTCTGATGTTGACCCAAGAGATTGAATTTCTGACCTCCTCATTCTAAGTCTTCTCTCCACATCTAGAAAATACATTTTCTCAATGTAAATAGATTTGACATGAAAACAGAATCAGCATTAGTCTGTTTGATGAAGTCCAGATCCATTTACTTACATATTCATATAGAAATATTATAAGAAGTCTCTATTGCAGAACTAATAAAAAGAGTAATCATAATACCAATTATCCTAGAGCACTAACATAGCTATCAGAAAAACTGCATTTCAACAAGAGTCCTTGTCTTCAGTTTGTCATTTGTAAAATAAGAAATTATAGATCTCTCTGTCTCATAGCTTCTCTCCCTCTCATTCCCCCTCTCACTCTCCTCTACTCTCCTTCCCTCCCTCTCTCTCTGCTGTCAACATGTTTAGAGAATACCCCTCTCACATTAACAGGTGAGAATGCCCAAGGAGGATACCATAAACTCACTCCACACTCTTTGGCTGCTAGGAAAAGGGATGTCTCATAGGCTCTGTTAAGCACACATATGCATAAGAGACTTTAGTGTGAAAAGAAAAATATGAAGATGAATCAATATATAATTTAGAAATTTATTTTGTAGCAAAATATTTGGGACAATCAACTCATGTTTATGTATTTATGACTAGTCTTAATACATTTCTCGAACTCTCAAATTTTGGTACCTTCTAAGAGACAACCTGAAGGGCTTTGAGTAAAAGATTTGCATGAATAAAAAGTCTATAGTGACATTTTTCAAGAGTCAAAGTAAGTAGATTTGGAAAGGAAGGCAGAGCCATATAAATAGTTCAGTTCAGTTCAGTCGCTCAGTCATGTCGGACTCTTTGCGACCCCATGAATCGCAGCACGCCAGGCCTCCCTGTCCATTACCAACTCCTGGAGTTCACTGAGACCCACGTCCATCGAGTCAGTGATGCCATCCAGCCATCTCATCCTCTGTCGTCCCCTTTTCCTCCTGCCCTCAATCCCTCCCAGCATCAGAGTCTTTTCCAATGAGTCAACTCTTCGCATGAGGTGGCCAAAGTACTGGAGTTTCAACTTTAGCATCATTCCTTCCAAAGAAATACTTCTCTCTATTACAACTTGTTATGTAAAAAAATAAACCATGTTAAGTAGAGGGATGCTGAAATTTTACTAATTCTTTATTCATTCAGTTTAACAGTGCTTAATATTATAAAACTCTGCGGAAATCTATTTGTCTTTCACTGGCAGTACATTGGTTATGTCACAGGCATCGAACAGATCATCCTTGTTTTCGCCTGTGCCCAAACGTGCTGACACAGGAATTTAACTAAGAGTTCAGTGCCAGTTTTTTGACCAGTCAGCTTGCTAAGCTGCATACGTCTGAATTGTACTGCTTGGATAGTTCTGAATGTTCAAGCTGTAAACCCTTAAGGCAAGGATTATATCCATGGGAAACTGCATGATACGTTATGCTTTACAGGCACATAGCATCAGAATGTCCTAAAGTGGAAACCAACATGGACTGTGCACTTGACACACAAAGAAACAAATATATATCAATGTACTCTGTGTATTCTGCTTTGGCCCTCTTTTTTCCTTTATCTTTTTATAGAAAAAAAAGCTATTGAAATTAACATTTCAATGTCTGATATAAATTCTGATCAGACACCATGAAGATCTGTTATAAGTTAGTACAAATTAGCCTTTATTTTTAGATTGCCTGAAAATATATTGGGACATTGTGTCCAAAAAAAAAAAAAATACAGTTAAGCAAAAATGATGGGTAATTATTTGCTAATTGTTTTATCTTATCACACTATGTTTGAGTCCAGAGTTCCTTGGAGATAAACAATTATGACACATTTCCAAGTCTAGAAAATATTACAAACTACTTTACATGCAAATCTGAAGGAAATACAGTTTAGTCTTAATGCAGTATGTGCTATGTCAAGGGCATTATGTTTCAGTATAGCTTTACAATGAGTACACTGCAAAAGTAAATCATATGTATTTACTACATATGATTATTACATTCTTGAGAATGACTTTTAAAAACACTCTCATTGTAGAACCTACCGCTATTTTTTTCAGTGAACCGAACTCCCAGGGTATTGATGGAGAGGGCTGCTGCTGCTGCTAAGTCGCTTCAGTCATGTACGACTCTATGCGACCCCAGAGATGACAGCCCACCAGGCTCCCCCGTCCCTGGGATCCTCCAGGCAAGAACACTGGAGTGGGTTGCCATTTCCTTCTCCAATGCATGAAAGTGAAAAGTGAAAGTGAAGTCGCTCCGTCGTGTCCGACTCTTAGCGACCCCATGGACTGCAGCCTACAAGGCTCCTCCATCCATGGGATTTTCCAGGCAAAAGTACTGGAGTGGGGTGCCATTGCCCTCTCCTGGAGAGGGCTAGGAGGATCTTATTGTTTATAAGAGAGAAGGAAACCTAAAAGCCCTCTTAACATTGTGTTGGTTGTTTCATTTCACCTACGTGTTTTCAAGGTTCTTTCCCTCATTGAAGCTGACCCTATGTTACCAAAAAGGTACAACGCTACAACTACCACGGACAGAAGTTTGCTTTTTTTCTCTGAGCTTTGTTCATTCAGTCAAGATTTTTTCATACTTTTTAAATAGTTAGCATCTTGTAATGTCTAATCTTTCACTGCTCATGTTCTGGATGGTTAGGTGAATCAGAGAGTAAAGTGAGGCAAGACGCTATCTTACTTTCTCTCTAAATCATCCCATTTTAGTTCTCAACTGGAATTTTCAAATTTTGGGGATTCTGCTGCTGCTAAGTCGCATCAGTTGTGTCCGACTCTGTGCAACCCCATAGACGGCAGCCACCAGGCTCTACCGTCCCTGGGATTCTCCAGGCAAGAACACTGGAGTGGGTTGCCATTTCCTTCTCCAATGCATGAAAGTGAAAGTGAAGTCACTCAGTCATGTCTGACTCTTAGCGACCCCATGGACTGCAGCCTACCAGGCTCCTCCGTCCATGGGATTTTCCAGGCAAGAGTACTGGAGTGGGGTGCCATTGCCAGATTCTAAAAATATACTAAGTTAATAGATGGTATTAAACACTAAGTCTTAGCAACTTGATTATATCTATCCCCTTTAATAGCCTTGTGTAATGATTTTTCTGAAAAAGAAAACCTCTTTGCATCTATTGTCTCAGGGCATGAGAAAAGCAGTCCTAAGAAGTATCTTCAAGAACTGACAATATATGAGACCCATCATTCATCTCCTGTAACAGTGCTGGTCTATGCAAGATAGCACCAGTCACTGTTAGACAACAAAGAAATGAAAGCATCTACCCCTAGAATCTAGCCTCCATCCCTTATGAAACCAACTCATGTGCCAACATTAGCTGACCAGGTTTTGTAAATGCATTAATACTTAGGAAAATGAAGGCATGAAGTGAATCAATGATCTTTACTTCATCTTTATCTGTGAGAGAAATCCCAGTCTACCCAGATATCTATTTTCTTTCCTTGAACAAATATAATTATCTCAATCTATGGTTCTGTGTTCTTTTCAAATTATTCACGTGTGTGGCATGGTTGACCATGTCTGACTCTTTTCAACACCATGGACTGGAGCCCACCAGGTTCCTCTGTCCATGGGATTTTCCAGGCAAGACTCCTGGAGTGGGTTGCCATATCCTTTTTCAGGGTATCTTCCCGACCCATATCTCTTATGTCTCCTGCATTGGTAGGCAGATGATTTACCACTGTGCCACCTGGGAAGCCCTTTCAAATTATAAACATAATTAAATATAATATATCCTTTTTATGCCTTATACAGTTTTAGAGATATTTCAAGAATAATAAAATGTTAAAAAATTAAATGCATGACACTGATACTATGGTTTAAAATTTAGTTTCAGAAACAAGAAAGGGAAATGGTATTAACATGTTCTAATATTTTCAGAAAAATCTCAGAATTTCATTCCTATCCCATTTCTTAAAACCCACAGTTTTTACCTTAACATGGATTGATATTTCATTCTATGTATCTAGAGAGTTAGTTACTCATTATCTTCTGCCATGCACACAAAATATCTTCAAACCCACATGTGTTCTTTCTCCCCTCCTGCCTTAGCACTGGGAATGATTTTGAGCCTATATCCAATGCAGAACACTCTTGTCATTTCAGAGCCAGAGTCAGAGACTGTGCCAGTTGAGTCTCAATCACCAGATTTAACCAGTTGATAAGATAAAATTGAGAAAGATTTAAAAAAATCAGATTGAGTGAAGCATATATAATAGATGGCATTGAAATGTTTGAAATTGTAAAACATTTTGCATTATCTTTTTCCATTCCAATGTCTAGTACCCTTGGCACTGTATAGATATTACCTTGAAGTGAAGTCGCTCAGTCGTGTCCGACTCTTTGCAACCCCATGGAGTGTAGCCTACCAGGCTTCTCTCCATAAGATTTTCCAGGCAAGAGTACTGGAGTGGGTTGCCATTTCCTTCTCCAGGGGGTCTTCCTGACCCAGGGATCGAACCTGATTCTCCAGCATTGCAGGCAGACGCTTTACCCTCTGAGCCACTAGGGAAGGCTGTGATATTACCTTAAATCATGGCAAAAAATCACAAAAAACACAAGGTACCTCTTACTTTGCGGACATTTTAACTTAGCTTGGCCTTTATTTTTATAAAATGATATTTTTCTTTACTTGAAAATATATTAGTATACCTAAACACTATAATCAGAAAACTAATCATATGTTTGAAGACTTACAGCATTCATAAAAATGAGCTATGAACCAGCTTATAAAACAAATTAACTATATGCTTAAAGTAATATATAGTAATAAAGAAAAATTTTAAAGGATATATAAAGATGATCATGTTTTTATAGAGTCAAACAGACAATTATCCTAAAAACACCATAAAATTTATGGATGGGAGAGATGAGTAATTGCTTCATCACTGGCAAGTTTCAAATTGCTTCAATGATTGGGACACAAAATAAGGAATGATAGCTGGAACTCAGGAGGAATCTGATTTAGATATAAATATGATAGCCAAACAGTTTAGAAGTCTCAGTAAATTGGAACAATGCAAATGTTGAACCAAACGTTCCCCTTACCAAATTCTAATGAAATTTACATGTTGCCTTTGGGCAGTTTCACTACTTTGTTTGAAATGTCTGATTTTTTAAAAAATGTATCAGATACTGTTGTAGTAATACACTATTTGTATCTCTTTTCCTTTTACATTTAAGGATACACAACTCTGTTTGGTACAATATTTTCAGTAAAAGTGGGCCCCTCCCTTAAATCTCTTACATATCCCTAATGAAGTTCATTTTCTAAACTAAGTGAAGAGTGTTTACTGCATTATACTGCTGACTAAAAAAGGTGCATAACTTGAAGGTTGCAAGTTAAGTTTTATTTGGGGCAAAATGAGGAGTTCAGTCTGGGAGGCAGAATCCCAGATAGCTCTGAGAGACTGCTCCAAAAAGCAGTGGGAGGAAGGTCAATATATAAGATTTTGGAGAAGGGTGAGTTTCATACCTTAAGCACTCATTTTATAAAAGATTTTCTGCTAGTAATGAGGATCTGATGTCACAATGAAAGGATTTAGTGCTTTCCTAGATATGAGGAGATGCAAGGAGTGAGATCATAAAGTCTGTTCCTAAAAACATCCAACTTTGCATGAAATGTTCCCTTGGTATCTCTAATTTTCTTGAAGAGATTTCTAGTCTTTCTCATTCTAATGTTTTCCTCTATTTCTTTGCATAGTTCACTTAGAAAGGCTTTCTTATCTCTCATTTCTATTCTTTGGAACTCTGCACTGAGATGTGTATATCTTTCATGCAAAGATGGACACAATAAAAGGACAGAAATGGTATGGACCTAACAGAGGCAGAAGATATTAAGAAGAGATGACAAGAATACACAGAAGACCTACACAAAAAAGATCTAACTGACCCAGATAACCACGATAGTGTGATCACTCACCTACAGCCATACATCCTGGAGTGTGAAGTCAAGTGGGCCTTAGGAAGCATCACTCTGAACAAGGATACTGGAAATGATGGAATTCCAGACGAGCTATTTCAAACCCTAAACGATGATGCTGTTAAAGTGCTGCAGTCAGTATGCCAGCAAATATGGAAAATGCAGGAGTGGCCACAGGACTGGAAAAGGTCAATTTTCATTCCAATCTCAAAGAAGGAAAATGCCAAAGAATATTCAAACTACCACACAATTGCCCTCATTTCACATGCTAGCAAAGTAATGCTCAAAATTCTCCAAGTGAGGCTTCAACAGTAATGTGAACCAAGAATTCCCAGATGTTCAAGCTGGATTTCAAAAGGCAGAGGACCAGAGATCAAATTGCCGACACCCACTGGATCACAGAAAAAGTAAGAGAATTCCAGAAAAGCTTCTACTTCTGCTTCATTGACTACACTAAAGCCTTTGACTGTGTGGATCACAACAAACTGTGGAAATTTCTTAAAGAGATGGGAATACCATATCACCTTACATGCCTCCTGAGAAATCTATGCAAGTATGCAGGTCAAGAAACAACAGTTAGAACCAAACATGGAACAGACTGGTTCCAATTTGGGAAAGGAGTAAGTAAAAACTGTATGTTGTCACACTGCTTATTTAACTTATATGCAGAGTACATCATGAGAAACACTGGGCTGGATGAAGTGCAAACTGGAATAAAAATTTCTGGGAGAAATATCAATAACCTCAGATATGCAGATGTCACCACCCTTATGGCAGAAAGTGAAAAGGAACTAAAGATCCTCTTGATGAAAGTGAAAGAGGAGAATGAAAAAACTGGCTTAAAATTCAACACTCAAAAACCGAAGATCATAGCAATCAGTCTCATCACTTCACGGCAAATAGGAGGGGAAACAATGGAAACAGTGACAAACTTTATTTTCTTGGATTCCAAAATCACTGCAGATGGTGACTGCAGCCATGAAATTAAAAGACTCCTGTTCCTTGGAAGAAAAGCTATGACCAACCTAGATAGCATATTCAAAAGCAGAGCCAGTACTTTGTTGACAAATGTCCATCTAGTCAAAGCTATGGTTTTTCCAGTAGGCATGTATGGATGTGAGAGTTGGACCATAAAGACAGCTGAGTGCCAAAGAATTAATGCTTTTGAAGTGTGGTGTTGGAGAAGACTCTTGAGAGTCCCCTGGCCTACAAGGAGATCCAACCAGTCCATCCTAAAGGGAATCAGTCTTGAATATTCATGGGAAGGACTGATGTTGAAGCTGAAGCACCAATTCTTTGGCCACCTGATGTGAAGAGCCGACTCATCTGAAAAGACGCTGATGCCGGGGAAGATTGAAAACAGAGGATGAGATGATTGGATGGCATCACCGACTCAATGGACTTGAGTTTGAGCAAGCACCGTCTCTGGGAGATGGTGAAGGACAGGAAATCCTGGCATGCTGCAGTCTATGGGGTTGCAAAAAGTCAGACATGACCGAGTGACTGAACAACAGAAAAAACATCCAACTCTCTAAAGACCTGTCCCGCCAGATCCCCTGGAGTATAGATTGCTCCCTCTACTCCCTCGGAGGGTGTTGAAGGTCACCAGCTGCAACAACACAGGGTTCAATCTCTGCAGAGGCAGATGGCAAATGCCCTTGCTGTTTAGTTGTTGGCGATGAAACTGGTAAGTTCAAATTTGTAGTTGACAAACCTTAGCCAATGATTGCTGTAAAGAAGGACATCTATCCCAATTCTAGAGTACTAAGAAGACATTTTATTTGAAGAATATTACACCCAAGAAAGAGATAGACACAAAATCCTATTCTTTCTTGCTGCCTTGAATTCAGTGGTGCTATGGTTTTGTTGTCATGACCTCTTTTGCCCATAAAGCAATAAGAGACAAAGAGCCAATAGGCAAGAATAGAAGAGCAAGAAGGAAATAAACACCACAGATCTTTGATGCTTTCAAAGATATGCAGGGTAGGTGGTATCTCCCCTGGAATTGCCTATCTCAAAACATACTATTTAAGTGAAACGATTATACAACTTTAGTGATTAAGTCATTTTAATTCAAGTGGTTTATTACCTGCAAAGATCCTAACCAACACAAAGATATTTAAATTTGCCTCAAAAAAAGAAAGACTAAATAGGGATTTTTAATAGTAGAGGTATAATGAGTAACAAAGAAAATTTTGTTGTACTATATTAAGTGGAGAGTGAAAAAGTTGGCTTAAAGCTCAACATTCAGAAAACGAAGATCATGGCATCCGGCCCCATCACTTCATGGGAAATAGATGGGGAAACAGTGGAAACAGTGTCAGACTTTATTTTTCTGGGCTCCAAAATCACTGCAGATGGTGACTGCAGCCATGAAATTAAAAGACGCTTGCTCCTTGGAAGGAAAGTTATGACCAACCTAGATAGCATATTCAAAAGCAGAGACATTACTTTGCCAACAAAGGTTCGTCTGGTCAAGGCTATGGTTTTTCCTGTGGTCATGTATGGATGTGAGAGTTGGACTGTGAAGAAGGCTGAGCACCGAAGAATTGATGCTTTTGAAGTGTGGTGTTGGAGAAGACTCTTGAGAATCCCTTGGACTGCAAGGAGATCCAACGAGTCCATTCTAAAGGAGATCAACCCTGGGTGTTCTTTGGAAGGAATGATGCCAAAGCTGAAACTCCAGTACTTTGGCCACCTCATGCGAAGAGTTGACTCATTGGAAAAGACTCTGATGTTGGGAGGGATTGGGGGCAGGAGGAGAAGGGGACAACAGAGGATGAGATGGCTGGATGGCATCACTGACTCGATGGACGTGAGTCTGAGTGAACTCCAGGAGTTGGTGATGGATGGGGAGGCCTGGCATGCTGCGATTCATGGGGTTACAAAGAGTTGGACACGACTGAGTGACTGATCTGATCTGATCTGATTAGGTAGATAATATATAGGAAGAAAAAAGCTGAGTTCAGAATAGTCTTATTCATGGACATGAAAGAATGATTAAATTTTTTTAAGAAGTTTTAAAAGAAGAGTAAGAAGATAAAGCAATCATTACTAACATATATGTCATTATATATTTTAGTGCTGGAAGGAAACTTTCTTCATCAAATTTAAATGTAGATTTTATTCAATTAATTGTCTTTTTTCATTTTTATTTTTATGGTTATCGCAATAAATTTTTTCAATTTTTTTCAATAGGCTTCTAATTCATCAATTTAAAAATATTTCAATAATGTAACACTAATTTTGATGGTATATGTTCAAAAATACAAAGGTAATACAGTAACTAATTAAAGAATTAACCAAATGCTTTTTTCATACTTAAGATATAATTGATACATAACATTATATTAGTTTCAGGTATATTGATTTCAACATAATGAATCTATATTTGTATAAATTGTGAAAAGATCAGCAAATATTTCTAGTTAACTTCCACCATCACATATAGTTATAAATTTTATTTTCATGTGATGAAAACTTCTAAGTTCTACTCTCATAGCAATTTTCAAACATACAGTGCAATGTTATTATTTGCTTATTATCCCTCTCCTTCCAAGATAATGTAAGTTCTCAATGGACAGGCATTTGAATGACACTTGCCTTTCCTCCAGTTTCTAGAACAATGCCCGGTGCATATTCGATGAAAACTAATTATTGAATGAATAAGTGAATTTGACCCTTTCAGAATTGTAGTACATTAATTATATTATATATCTTTTTATCTAAAGACTTCTAATCTGACAGATAATGATAAAATACATTTGCATAGTATAGTATATAATAATTAATCTTGTCAAAATGTTTATAAAAAATAGATCAACAGATCAATTTGATGTCCATACTACTTTTCACGAGGCTTAGTGATTACATGGCATTTTAAAGTACTCCTAGGAAGGGTCTCAATACATTTAAAGTGATGAAAGGGAAATACCTACAACTAAGAATACTCTACCCACCTAAGCTCTTTTTCAGACTCACTGCAGCATTATTTACAATAGCTAAGATATGGACCCAACCTAAATGTCCATCGACCATGGAATGGATAAAGAAGATATGGTACATATATGCAGTGGAACATGACAGCCATAGAAAAGAACAAAATGATGCCATTTGCAGCAAAAAGGATGCAAGCAGAGATTATCACACTCAGTGAAGTGAGAGAAAAACAAATATCATCACTCACTTGTGGAATCTAATTTTTTTAAAAAGTGGTACAAACTAACTTATTCACAAAACAGAAACAGACATACAGATATCAAAAACAAATTTAGGTTACCAAAGGGGAAATATGTGGGACGGAGGGATGAATCAGGAGCTTGGGATGAACATATACGCACTACCATATTTAAGATAGATAACCAACAACAGCTTAGTATATAGCACAGGGAACTCTGCTCAATACTCTGTGATAACCTGTATGAAAAAAGAACCTTAAAAAATGAATATATATGTATAACTGAATCACTGTGCTGTACAACTGAAACTAACACAACTTTGTAAATCAACTATACTCCAAAAAAATCAAAATTAAAAAATATATATATATAAAGCACTCCCAGGAGGTATTATCACAGGAAACAATATGAACATATCTTTCCTAAAAGTGTAAATTCCACGTGGCTTCTTCATTTCAAAAGCAATCAAAATGAAACAGGAACAACTACTTTATAATTCTGTGCCAAAGATAATGTTTGACTTACATATTAAGCACTGGAATCATTATTACTTCATATGAAAGCATTTAGCTATTTGTACTTATTCAGTTCATTGCATACATCTTCCCAAATTTAAAAAGTATGGGATTTGTATTTGTGTACTTTGTGAAAAGAATTCTCAATGGGCAAATGAGTAATTGAACTTTAATTCTATAGTTCAATAATCATACTTGAATGGAAACTTTCATGATAAAGTTTCATAAAACAATTTATAGCATAAAAATAGGAAAAGAGTGGGTTACTTGTATTCAAGGCAATCTCTTATCTATATTTTTGTTAAAAATAAAATGTTACAGAGATAACTATCAAAATCATGCTTTTAGAAGATTATGAAACTTCTTAAGGATGTTATGTTTAATTTCTTAAAAGCAAGAGGATTTTGAACTGTCTCATGCTAACCCAACAGTTTCGTGAACTTAAGTTTATTTGGACAACTGCTCGCTCACCTATAAAATATATTTGGTAAAATATCAATTTTATGGAGTGTATTACCTGGTGGCCCAGACAGTAAAAAATCTGCCTGCATTACAGGGGACATAGGTTTGATCCCTGTCTTGGGAAGATCCTCTGGAGAAGGGAATAGCTAACCACTCCAGTATTCTTGTCTGGAGAATTCCTTAGACAAAGGAGCCTAGTGGGATACAGCCAATGGGGTCACAAAGAATTGGACACAACTGAGCGATTAACACATTCACTTTCCTGTGAGTATCAAGTAAGATAAATGTTATACATTTAAACTGAGAGCTGAAAGATAAAAGGAAGTATCCAAATGAAACATAAGGGAAAAAAAAATAAAGAAGCAGATATATTTTAGTTAAAGAACATAGCCAATAGGAAAAAGCAGAGGTAGAAAGAACAATCACATATTTGAAAAGCAAAACAAAATTATCAGTGTGTTAAAAATACAAAGTAGTGCTCTGATTTGTGGTTTCGTGTTCCAAGGTTGGGCTTCCTTGGTGCTTTGATGGTAAAGAATCTGCCTGCAATTCCCAGGAGAGACCCAGGTTCAATTTCTGTTACTTTTGGTCACCTTCAGTCCCTAACTATTTAATGAAAAATTCGTAAGTTTTTAATTGCATGTATTCAGAGTAGTTTGATGTAGCCTCCTGCTGTCTTGTGTCTTGTTTTGTCCCCACCCCACCCCCAGGACTGTGAATCATCCATTTGTCCAGCAGACACCACCTACTGGTCAGACACCATGTACTGGTCAGTTAGTAGCTGACTCAGTTGTCAGGTCACCTCTCAGGATATGGCAGTGCTTATGTTCAAGTAACACTTTTATTTGATAATGTCCCCAAAGCACAGGGATTGTGATGCTGGTGATTCAGAAAGGCCAAAGCAAAGTTAGGAACTATTTCCTTTAAGTGAAAAGGTAAATATTTTGCTACTTAGGAAAAACAGCAAATATATGCCAAAGTTGTTAAGACTTGGGATAAGAACAATCTTCTATTCCTAAAATGGTGGAACAGGAAAAAAGGAAGTTTTGTTATACCTCAAACTGTGAAAGTTACAGCCACAGTGCGTGAAAAGTGCTTAGTTAAGATGGAAAGGGGATTCCAGGCCCACCTTGGAGATGCTGTTGGCTTGGTTTCAGACTACCACAAAAGAGTAAATATCATAATAAAGTGAGTCATATGAATTTTTTGGTTTCCCAGTGCACATAAAAATCATGTTTATTCTATACTATAGTCTACTAAGCGAAAAATTGCATTATGTCTAAAATGACAATGTAAATGACTTAATTAAAAACTACTTTTTTTGTTAAAAAATTCTAAGCATTATCTGAGCCTTCAGCAAGTCATAGCAGTGACATCAAATATCACAGATCACCATAACAAATAATACTGAAAAGTTCGTAATATTGCAAAAACTATCATCTGTGACACAAGTACTAGAAGTGAACAAAAGTTGTTGGGAACATGGCATCAGTAGACTTACTTGATGTAGGGTTACCACAAACTTAGTTTGTAAAAAAAAAAAACAATGTCTGCAGAGCGCAGTAAAACAAAGTATGCCTAAAAATGTGTACAATAAGATATTCTGAGAAAGAGAGAAGACATGCATATAACTTTTATTAGAGTATATTGTTTGGTTTTTTTTTCACTTTCACTTTTTTTTTTTTAAATTTTATTTTTAAACTTTACATAATTGTATTAGTTTTGCCAATTATCAAAATGAATCCGCCACCGGTATACATGTGTTCTCCTCCTCCCTCCTCCCTCCCCATACCATCCCTCTGGGTCATCCCAGTGCTCTAGCCCCAAGCATCCAGTATCGTGCATCGAACCTGGACTGGCATCTCGTTTCATACATGGTATTTTACATGTTTCAATGCCATTCTCCCAAATCTTCCCACCCTCTATTGTTATAATTGTTTTATTTCACTATTAGCTGTTGTCAATCTCTTACTGTTCTAAGTTTATAAATTTAGTTTCATCATAGGTATGTATGTATAAGAAAAAATATATTATTTATAGGGTTCAGTATTATCTGAGGTTTCAGGCATCCACTGGTGGGTGGAACTTATCCCCTGGGACAAGGGAGTTCTAGTGTGAATTGCAGTGTTAGGAAAGCAAGTGGAAATGTCAGCAGAACCTAGTTTATGAAGGAACTTGATTTTCATCCTAAATGAGCTTTGTCCTACTACAGAGAAAAAGCCAAAGTCTTTATTTTCCTTTTAAAAGAAAAAGCTATTTCCACAAGTGTCTTTTTCAAAATTTCAAATGATTGTATGTAGTCTAGTCTAGAAAATACTAACCTAGGTTGAAGGAGAGAAGAGTTGGATTGCAATTGAGATATTAGACAGCAATCATAGTTGGCAGCAAAGACCGATCTGTATCCACTAACAACAATATACACATATATACACACACACACAGAAGCTTTGCAAGTTTATGAATATGAATACTGACTAGGAAAAAGAGAGCTAAGGCACTCCTACACATAGATGCCAATCTTTTAATTGGGGTTCATAAGGTAAGGCTGAGAATTAGGTTTACAAAATAAGCACAGTTTAAAATTGGATCATTCTCTTATACTACTGAAAAATGAAAACTTCTATATTAATAATATAACCCAAACTTTTCATATATATATGTAAAAAATTAATGCTACATATTCATATAAAAAGTTTTACATTAATATCCTGGAATAAGATTTTGACTTATATGTCTGTGCTTAGTGGCTTCAGTCATGTCTGATTCTGCAACCCCATGGAAGGGGGCCCACCAGGTTCCTCTGTCCATGAGATTCCCCAGGCAAGAATACTGGAGTGGGTTGCCATGCCCTCCTCCAGAGAAATTATATGCTACTGTCATGATTTTTTAATTTAAAAAGGCATTAAGTTGGTACAATCCCTGTAAGGGATATTATTGAATTAAAAATGATTTTTCATGCAAAAATGGTTAGTTCATCTTATGATTCAATCATGAGTCACTCTAAATGAGCAAAAACATTTTACTTTGATATTGAGCAGAATTACAATATATGTGCTTCCTTTTTTCAATAAACAGAAAATTAAAGAGATATGTAACCATGAGTCATGAATTAATAAAATTAGTGATTTTCCTACTTAGGGGCAATCAGTGAAACCAGAAGTTTTCTTTACCGAAAGCATGTTGTTGTTCAGTCAATAAGTTGTGTCTGACTCTGCAACCCCATAAACTGCAGCGTGCCAGGCTTCCCTGTTCTTCATCATGTACTGAAGGTTGCTCCAACTCATGTCCACTGAATTGGTGATGCCATCCAGCCATCTGATCTTCTGTCACCCCCTTCTTCTCCTGCCCTTAATCTTTCCCAGCATCAGGGTCTTTTCCAATGAACTGTCTCTTAGCATCAGGTGGCCAAAGAATTGGAGCTTCAGCATCAGTCCTTTCAATGAATATTCAAGGTTGATTTCCTTTGGGATTGACCAGTTTGGTCTCCTTACCGTCCAAGGGACTCTCAAAAGTCTTCTCTAGCACCATAATTCAAATGCATCAGTTCTTCAGTGCTCAGCCTTCTATATGGTCCAGCTCTTACATCTGTACATGACTACTGGAAAAACCATCACTTTGACTATACAGATATTTGTAGCAGTGAAAAATAAAATGACTTCTGATATAGTTGGGTGCCACCATCTTGATTTATACTGGATATCAGTAGTTTTACATACCGTTGTCTTGAAACAACATGCAAAATGTCAAAATAGTAATAATAATGTCTCATACTTTTTTTTTTTTTTGTAGTTTTGATTTAATGCAGCTACTAAAAGAATCTCAGAGAATCCCTGTAAAATATATCTTGGGAATCTGTGTTCAGATTAATGCAATTCTTAAGGGCAAAATTCATTTTTACTTATTTTCAAAGTTCTCCTTGTTTTTTGCTGAAAAGATACATTAAATTCTTATCAGTCTCTTAGTCAAAAGTTTTTACCAAGAATCATAAACATTTTATTTCCTCTTTTAAACTTAAGAAATTTCCTGGGCAGCTTCTTGACAGTCTTAGACATCTTGAGGGACAATGGCACATCTTCCCCCAAAGTCGGCTTCCTGAGAAGACTTGTTCAGATAGCACACTGGTGTCAGGGATGTCTTCCTTTGTCCTTCCTGTTCTTTTATTTTGGTTTTATTTTTTTCTCTCCTAGAAAATCACTCAGAGTCACTAAATGGTGTTGGTATATTCTGTAGAACGATTTTAATGAGAATGAAATATGCATCTTTCCTGGCACAAAAAGCAAACTGCAAATTTAGATTTCAAGAACCATTCCAGACAGAGATATTAATTTGGTCTACTCGTAACATAGGGATAAGAGCAGAAAGCTTTGTAAGCCATTTATTACTACAGTAAACTGTAGTGGGCTATAGGGGTTTAAGCTCAGACCATAGGAACATAGACAGCAAGAAGAATTCTCAAACAATATCCATATAGGATGGTATAGTACTTGATATGTGTATTTTTATTTTCTTTTTTTCAAAAAATTACATATTATATTTCTCACTTCTTTGAAACTAAGAAAAATAATAATAGCTAGAACTGCATATTCCCTTTATTTCTCTGTTTACATGGTAGAACTTTTAACTCTCTCTAGATTATATTCCTTCCCCAGGACTGCCAATATTACTCGTTGGTGGAGTGGTGGGCATAGTTGGGGGAGTGAATTTGTCTTTTATTTAGAGATATTCTGAAACTATTTTTTCAAAGACAATATTTCTTGTCTCTATGGTCACCGAAGTCTCAATTCCATTATATCTGCAGCCAGCCAGTGACTTGACAGATTTCCTTGAAAATTTTAATCCCATAAGAAAATAAAGGAAAACTATGTGTTGTGTTAAGCTCACTCCACAGATGCAACCTTGGAAGTTACTTCAGCCTCAAGAGGCAAAAGCAAAGATGGCCTTCTTTCATACAGATCCTTCAGTAAACCAGCAGGCAAGCCAAAATCCTCCCTTCCCACACCAGGCTTTGGAGGATAAGGTTCTTACTGCCTAACTCTCACCAGGAATCCACACCAGGAATTCAGCCCTCCATTACTACACCTCCCTGTCAAAAGGTTGGAAGAAGGGAGATGATAGTCCCTAGGAAAAGGCCAAAATCCACCAAAATTTACCACCTTTTCCTGATAATACTGTCAGTGTTCAATTATACTTCAGAGATCTGTAATGTTTGCTTCTCATGGCTCTTGACAGCTCACATTTTTTTCATTGCTGGAGTTGATTCCTGGAACTTTCTACTCAGCAAAATTCCATGAGCGAACTCTCATAAAGCAAGCATATATTTCACGGACATACCTAACCTATTTTATCAGTTCACTTTAGTTTCCTTTATTAGTGCTTTCTACAGGTAAAGAATCTGTCTTCAATGCTTTAGACACAGGAGACACAAGTTCAGTCCCTGGGTCGAGAAGATCCCCCAGAGGAGGGCATGGAAACCCACTCCAGTATTCTTGCCTGGAGAATCCCACGGACAGATGAGCCTGGTGGGCTATAATCCATAAGGTTACAAAGAATCGGACATGACTGAAGTGACTGAGCATTCATAGATAAGTCAAGGAATATTTGGTTTTTATTCACAGCATTTAGTTCTATTATTTTACTAATTACATATTTTAAATTTTCACTACTGAAAAAAATTCATACTTTTATTCTTATCTTTTACTTCTTGATTTTCTTCATAAATTCTACATGATTCTTCCAGCTTTATTGAGATATAATTGACATATAACATTATGTGACTTTAAGGTGTATATAATGACTTGATACATTTAACATTGCAAAATGAATACCCACATAGGGTTTGTTAACACTTTCATTACCTCACATAATTACACATTTGTGTGTGGTGAAATATTTAAAACCTGCTCTCAAAAACTCTTAAGTATATAATGCTGCTGCTAAGTTGCTTCAGTTGTGTCTGACTCTGTGCAACCCCGTAGATGGCAGCCCACCAGGCTCCCCCATCCTTGGGATTCCCCAGGCAAGAACACTGGAGTGGGTTGCCATTGCCTTCTCCAGTGCAGGAAAGTGAAAAGTGAAAGTGAAGTCGCTCAGTCGTGTCTGACTCTTTAGCCATCCCGTGGACTGCAGCCCACCAGGCTCCTCTGTCCATGGGATTTTCCAGGCAAGAGTACTGGAGTGGGGTGCCATTATATAATGGTGTATTGTTAATCATAGTCACTGCCATGGATTTGGTCCTCAGAACTTACTCATCTTATAATTGAAAACTTGTACTCTTTGACCAACATCTTCCCATTTCCTAAATCTCCAGCCCCTGAAAACCACCACTGGACTCCCTGTTTCTCTGTGTTCAGCTTTTTGAGATTCCTCATATAAGTAATCTGATACAGTAATTGTCTTTCTCTGTCTGGCTTACTTTATTTAACATAATGCTTTCAAGTTCTATCCATGTTGACATAAATGGTAATAGGTCCTTCTTTCCATGCTGAGTAGTATCCCATTGTCAAATAACCCACCTGTTCTTATGCATTAATTCCTCAAAGAACACTTAGGTTGTATCCATAGCTTGGTTATAATGATGCTGCCAAGAATATGAGTGTAGATATCTCTTCATGATCTTGATTTCATTTCCTTTGGATTTAAAACCAGAAGTGGGACTGATTTCATTGAATTGTCTTTATGTATTATCTTGTAGTTCAGAGTTATCTTAAAACAGCAATTTTGAATTCTTTATTAAGTAAATTGTAGCACCTTCATGAATTGAGGTAGGATACTGGAAAATTTTGTTGGTGTCATGTTTGCTTGATTTTGCATGTTCTTGAAGTTTGGGGTTTCTGTTTTTGCATTTGAAATAGCAGCCACCTCCTCCAGTCTCTACTGTCTGACTTCAGGAGAGAAATATCTTCCATTTATCTGCTAAGGATTCTAATGCTTTCTCAGATCTTCTATGGATAGGCCTGCTCCACACTTTTGCCTTCTCTTGTCATAAAATTCTTACGTGTATATCTTCTCACCATCCTACAATTCAGCAAGTTGGGTGCCAACAGCCTCCACTTTGTTTTGCCAAGAACAGTAATAAATGTTCAAGTTTGTGATTTCTCTCTGGTCTACAGATTCATGCTGGCTTTCTGCACGTGCTCACTAGCCATTTGCCAAGTTTTGCTCTTAGCACCATTGTGAGTGCACACAGGGAGCTAGCTGGCCATGGGGCATGAGAGACTGTAGCAGAGGCACACAGAGTGCGGGGAGCTCCCATTGGGCAGTTAGGGATCTACAGGTGAGCTACCCCAAAGCTCACATGTGGGCCTCCTGATAGAGTCCGTGATGCAGATAAACAGGATCCACATGCCATTGTCACCTTCCTTTGCACGTTTTGCCCACTGTTCTCCCTGCTGCTCACCACCCTGTAATCATGCACTCCTGACTCAGAACTCTGGATAGGGTGAAAGAAAAACAGGTGCCTGCCACTGTGCTCTGCCTAGCTAGAGAAGTGGTTGGTCACTCACTCACATACTCTCACTTTCCTCCATAGAAAAAAATAACAGGCCAAAAAGAGCTCTTTTGAGCTGTTTTGCTTTGGGAGTTACAAGACATAGGTAAATTTAAGCTGTTCTTATTCACTCCAATAAGTCTAATTTCATATATATGTATATATATTTTTGCTCCAAATTTGTGCTAGAATTGTCCACTGGATTCCTGGACTATCACAAAGGCTCTCTCATCTTGGGTGATGGCATTAAGTCAGTGGTTTCCAGGGCCTCCTGGACTGAAGCTGAGAGGGGCTGGAACCAGTTCATGGGTCACTTCAGGGTCCAAAGCCAGAAGCACTTCAGGGCCCAGAGCCAGGGTCCAAAGCTTCCCCATGCATTATTTGATGCATGGAGGGGCAAGACTCCTCTGGGTCCCTTGGCATATGGTGCTGGATCCATACAACTCCCTCAAAGGGACTTTCTTAAATTTTTTTTTTAAATTTTATTTATTTTTGGTTGCACAGTGTCTTTGTTGCTGCATGTGGGCTTTCTCTAGTTGTGGTAGTGGGAGCTACTCTCTAGATGCAGTGCAGGGGCTTCTCATTGAGGTGGTTTCTCTTGTTGCATAGCATGGGCTCTAGGTGTGTGGGCTTCAGTAGTTGTAGCATGGTCTTTGTTGCCCTGAGGTATGTGGGATCTTCCTGGACCAGGGATTGAACCCATGTCTCCTGAACTGGCTAACCCATGTCTTAACCATGTCTTAACCACTGGTTAACCCATGTCTTAACCACTAGACCACCAGGGAAGTTCTCAAAGGCATGTTTGACTATGAAGTGTGCTAAATTGATGTCAGGGGAGAGATACGGGCAAGGGATGTTTTATTCACCCATCATCCTGACATCCCTCCCTAATCTTACTTTTTCATCAATTTTTTGGGGCCAGTTTTATTAGTAGCAAGAAAGAAAAAAAAAAAAAGCAGAATTCTGTATCTTCATTCTCAGAAAATTTTGAATAAAATAATTATCTACTTGTAGTGATTATAATCTATGACTGCATTACCAATTATCTTTGTCCTTGACTTGCAAGCTTGCTGTAAGAACTAATGAATTAGTAATTTAAAGGAATAATCTAAAATTTAAATATTTTAGCACTAATTATTATTGTGCACTTGTATGAAACAAATTCATGGAAAAAGAAATCAGACAAAACTACTTCATTTATAAGGACTTTTCCAAAAATATATAATTAAGAAAAATAAACATTACCTCTTGTAACTGTCTTCAAGAAAAAATTATAATCCAGTAAAATGTTGAATCACACAAAATAATGAATTATAGCTTTTGTCACAAAAGCTGGAATTACATGATAAAAGACCATATAGCAAAGTTGGACAGTTAAGTGCACAAAGAAATAAGGTTGCAAAAATCAATTGTGTTATAGATTGCAGTCATCAGCTATATACTCCTTTCTTCAACTGTTTTAAAGTTAGTAGCACATTCATTGCAAATTGCATCAGATTTGACCTTGCTTTCGAAGCTGACAGCATTAGCACTTGAATTTCTAGTGGAAAAGGAAATTTAAAAGAATAGAAATGTTCCCTCTATGGGAGTTTTTTTTATCTCTCTAGAAATATACTCCTATAATTTTAAAAGCAAACAAGTTAATATTTTTTTCCTTTCTATTAGTTTTATTTTCCAGATTTATTCCTTTTTCATTAAAGTCAACAAAACATACATTTTGATGTAATCTTATAAACATAAAAATTACTAATTTTGCAAAGATTTCTGGCTAGTAATATGATGTAATTGGAGAAGGAAACGGCAACTCACTCCAGTACTCTTACCTGGAGAATCCCGTGGACAGAACCTGGCAGACCATAATAGATAGGGTTGCAAAGAGTCAGACATGACTGAGTGACTAACACACACAATCTGTGTAAAACAGACCTGTGTAAAACAATCTGGTAGAGATCCTTAGGTTTTAGCTATGGGCCTCTGAAAATAGTTAATTAAGCATACATAAACTAAGATTTATTTCAAGTTGAATAATAAAATGAATAACAAAACATTATATTTGTCCTAATTTCACCTCAAATACAAAACAGAAGCATAGATGTTAATGCTGTAACCCAAGGAGTACATACATGTTATACTGGCTTTTTTTTTTTTCCGCATTATATTTGTAAAGTAGCCTGGCCCATCCAAATCGAGATGTTGAGAATGTTAAAATATAATATAGACTTCAAGAGTCTCTTGTTCTAATACATTGAAGAATTAGACTTTATGTAAATGTCATGCCCACTTTGTTAATGAAATAAGCTCGCCATATTGTCATACTCTATTTTGTAAAAGATTTACTACCACAGTTCTCTGAAACCATTTGAGTCAACCATAAGAACTGCGTTCTTGGTTTAGAAAAGCAAAGAACAGCTATTGTCAAAACCCAGGGAATTGAAATATAGCTACTATTTATATTAGAGGAAAAATTGCTATCACTAATTAATGGATAAAAATAAATTTAAGAAAAATACCTAAATATTACCTGCAGCATAATTATTCAACTTCATGTCTTCAATGGCCTTAAAATAATTTCAAAATTGTATTGGGAATGGAATATGAGTATTGATAAAATGAGATGCAACACTTATGTATAGCATTAAACTCTCTATCTAAAAACATGAAGAAAGGAAAACATTGCTGAATAAACACAAGATTAAGACAGCACATTATTTTAAAGGTAATCACATGAATAATGAGTATTATTGACTCATTTGTGTTCCTCTTTCTAGATTAATTGTATTCACACAAAAATGACTGTAACTGTATTTTATCAAAAACATTACTACAAAGTTATAACATTAAAATTGCACTCTAGTGTTATTCACAAATAAGCATTCACTAGTTCTGTTCTATATGCTACACTGTGAAAGTTTTTATGAAGCAGAAGAGAAATATAGTTCCTAGTCACTAATCAAAAAAAAGATCACAATGTAGACTCAGCAATTAGAAATGAAGGAACAGTCTTAGAGTAAATAAATATAATGTATGTTACCATCATAAAGTTTGACTTTGTTATACACACACTTACTAAAAAATGTAATATATTTTATCTTCCATCAGTTCAGTTCAGTTCAGTTGCTCAGTAGTGTCCGACTCTTGGTGACTCCATGGACCGCAGCACACCAGGCCTCCCTGTCGACAACCAACTCCTGGAGTTTTCTCAAACTCATGTTCATTGGGTCAGTGATGCCATCCAACCATCTCATTTTCTGTCATCCCCTTCTCCTCCCACCTTCAGTCTTTCTCAGCATCAGGGTCTTTGCCAAGTTCTTCGCATCAGGTAGCCAAAGTATTGGAGTTTCAGCTTCAGCATCAGTCCTTCCAATGAATATTCAGGACTGATTTCCTTTAGGATTGACCTAAAGGATTGACCTAAAGGATTGACCTGGTTGGACCTCCTTGCTGTCCAACGGATTCTCAAGAGTCTTCTCCAATACCACAGTTCAAAAGCATCAATTATTTGGAACTCAACTTTCTTTATAATTCAACTCTCACATATTTATTTTCTATAAATAACTGTAATTACTAATTTATAGGAGGAAAAATAAAACTGAAGGTACTAGAATTTCTAGTTCTGGTTGAAATATTACAAGGCACTGTTGCTTCAATCTCACTAAAAACAAAAAGCATGATTAGCTACAAAATTACATTTGAAAAAAAATCCACCAAAAGATGAGAATGCAAAGAAACATAAAAGTAAATTCTAGCAAGACACAAGCCCATCATCTGGAAAAGACTCATCTCTGGTAGTGTAGAAATAAAAAGACAAAACTATATGAATGACCATAAAGAGAAACTAGAAAAAATTTAGTGAACACTTCATGGCAATATGAGACCCACAGGCCTTCAAAAAGTATATGGGGTGGTAATGCAGAAAGCTGAGATCAGAAAGGAGATTTGACGAAAGAGGTCCCTGAAGCGTTTGGTGCCTTGTTTAACCCAGTCTGGAAATAGCATAATATGAGATGGCTGAGAGTTGAGACATCCCAGAAATTCACTGAGTACACTACAGCTCCATTCTGAAGTCTAGAGGGGACCACAAGAAAGCAAGATCTTACAGAGTGAATATAACTGGCGTTTGGATTTGAGGGCAAAGAAAATTTCTTGGTGCTAAAAACAGCTGAAAGATAGGCTATAAAACAGAAAGAATACTCAAATGTTTCAGAAGGATGTGTGTTGACTATAAAAGTCTACAGCGCTGTGGATTTCTCTGCAGGGGGAATCTTGATTCCACACTCAAAACATTTGAAGCCAATGATGCACTGAAAATAGCTAAACAGACAACAAACTCCACAGATTAACTTAAATTGTTAACTTTATTAAAGATTATATTGACTCAATTCCTCACTCAATTTGCTTGAGAGAAGAAAAACTGCTTACTTTAGAAAATATTTGCAAACAAATCAACTGACAAGAGCCTAATTTCCAAAATATAGAAACAGCTTATACAACTCAATAACAACAACAACAACAAAAACCCAGTTGAAAAATAGGAAGAAAACCTAAATAGACATTTTTTCAAATAAGACATACAGATGGCCAATAGGCACCAGAAAAGATGCTTAACATTGCTAATTATTAGAGAAATGCCAATCAAGACTACAATGATGTACCATCTCACACCAGTCAGAATGATGATAATTAAAATCCCTATAAATAATAAATGCTGGAGAGGGTGTGGAGAAAAGACACTGCCAATACTATTGGTAGGAATGTAAGTTCATGTAGCCACTGGGGAAAGCAGTATGGAGGTTTCTCAAAAAAATATAAATAGAATGACTATATGATTCAGAAGGCTCACTCCAGGGCATGTATTCAGACAAAACTATAATTCAAAAAGGTACATGTACCCATACATTCATCATGATTCAAAATTGCCAAAACATGGAAACAGCCTAAATATCCACCAGCAATGAATGGATAAAAAATACATGGTACATATACACAATGGATTACTATTCAGCTATAAAAAATCAAAATAATGCCATTTTCAGTAACATGAATGCAACTAGAGATTACCATGCTAAATGAAATCATAAAGGGAAAGACAAATACCACTGATATCACTCATATGTGGACTCTAATATGTGACAGAAATGAACCTATCTGTGAAACAGAAACAGAATCATAGACACAGAGAACAGACTAGTAGTTGCCTAGGAGGAGAGATGCAGTGGGAGTTTGGCCTAGCAGATGTAAGCATTTTTATATAGGATGGATAAACCACAAGGCCCTACTGTATAGCACAGAGGACTATATTCAATGTCCTGTGATAAACCATAATGGAAAAGAATGTTAAAAAAGAGTAGAGATATAGATATAGATATGCATATATATTTAGCTGTTCACTACTCAGTCACAGTCAACTCTTTATGACCCCAGGGACAGCAGCATGCCAAGCTTCCCTGTCCTTCACCAACTCTAGGAGCTTGTTCAAACTCATGTCCATTGAGTTGGTGATGCCATCCAATCATCTCGTCCTCTGTCATCCCCTTCTCCCCCGTCTTGAATCTTTCCCAGTATCAGAGTCTTTTCCAGTGAGTCAGCTCTTTGCATCAGGTGGTCAAAACACTGGAGCTTCAGCTTCAGCATCAGCATCAGTACTTCCTATGAATATTCAGGACTCATTTTCTTTAGGATTGATTCTTTGATCTCCTTCAACTCCAAGGGACTCTCAAGAGTCTTCTCCAATACCACAGTTTAAAAGCATCAATTCCTCAGCACTCAGTGTTCTATAACTCTCACATCCATACATGACTACTGGAAAAAACAGAGCTTTGAGTACATGGACCTTTGTCAGCAAAGTGAAGTCTCTGCTTTTTAGTATGCTGTCTAGTTTTGTCAGAGCTTTTCTTCCAACGCGCAAGCATCTTTTAATTTCATAGCTGCAGTCACCATCTGCAGTAATTTTGGGGCCCAAGAAAATAAAATCTGCCAGTATTTCCATTTTTTTCTCCATCTATTTGCCATGAAGTGATGGGACCACATGCCATGATCTTAGTTTTATGAATGCTGAGTTTTAAACCAGCTTTTTCACTCTCCTCTTTCACCTTTAATAAGAGGCTATTTAGTTCCTCTTCACTTTCTGCCACAAGGGTGGTGTCATCTGCATATCTGAGGTTATTGATATTTCTCCAGGCAATCTTGATTCCAGCTTGTGATTCATCCAGCCCAGCATTTCACATGATGTACTCTGTGTATAAGTTAAATAAGCAGGGTGACAATATACAGCCTTGACGTACTCCTTTCCCAATTTGGAACCAGTCCGTTGTTTCATGTCTGGTTCTAACTATTGCTTCTTGACCTACATACAGGTTTCTCAGAAGGTAGGTAAGGTAGTCTGGAACTGCCATCTCTTTCAGAATTTTCCACAGTTTGTCATGATCCACACAGTCAAAGGCTTTAGTGTAGTAAATGAAGCAGAGATAGATGGTTTTTTGAATTCTCTTGCTTTTTCGATGATCAAATGGATGTTGGCAATTTGATCTCTGGTTCCTCTGCCTTTTCTAAATCCAGCTTGTACATCTGGAAGTTCTCGGTTCACATACTGTTGAAGCCTGGCTTGAAGAATTTTGAGCATTACTTTGCTAGTATATGAAATGAGTGCAATTGTGTGGTAGTCTGGTAAATCTTGTCTGCTCCTAACCATTGCAAGAACAATTCATTTCTGATACTGTTCTCTTCTAGCATTTGCTTTTTCCATGTCTCAGTTTTCTGTTGAAATTTGTTTGTTCACATGTATTGTCCATTTTTTGCACTTTCATGTTTATAATAATTTTAATTCTGGCTAAAATTCCAACAGCTAAGTATACTTGGTATTTCTTCCACTGACTATTTGCTCTCTTCTATATTCATATGTATATATACATATATATATATGCACACAGACACACACACACACACATATATATATATACATATATATATATATATCTGAATCACCTGTACAGCAATAATTAATATAACATTGTAAATCACTATACTTCAATTAAAAAAAAAAAAAACTTCTCCCTTTGTTAGGGTAAATATTTTTGACTCTCCAATGTATTATTAAATAAAATGTCCACTACGTAGTAAAAATATAAGACATATATCACAGAAGTCATTAGAAACTACGCGTAAGAGAGGAGACCAAATAGTCAATAGAAGAAATCCAAAGAATACTTAGGTGCGGGAATTTTAGCCAGAGAATTAAATAAAAGTATTGTAAACATGAAAGTTCAAAAAATGGATAATCCATGTGAACAAATGATGAATTTCAACAGAAAGTCGAGACATGGAAAAAGCAAATAGTAGAAAAGAACAGTATCAGAAATGAAGAGTTCTTGCAATGTGCTTGGGAACAGACAAGATTCACCAGGGTAAATAATCAGCAATCGTGAAAGCATGTTGATAAAATTCCAAATACAACTGGTATGGAAGGGGAAAAATAGAAATTCCAATATTTGTCACTTCCTGATCTAACAAAAACAACAAAAAGATTTTTGCCTTTTTAAAAATGGTTCTCCTAGAAGAGACAAACCTTTAAAAAGTTTATTATCACATAACTACATTTAAAAACTGAGATCAGAGAGTATTTTTTTTTCTTAAAAGTGAAAAACATCATTAGTCACATATACATAGCTCACTCTCTTACAATAAATATTTCTGTTTTTCTTTTCACCATGGATAGGTAATTAATGTTCATTCCCTTTATGTCCTTATTAACAAATGTGATATAAGATAGCTAACACCACTAATTATTAGTTTAGAAAAATATATCTCTATTACTTTCAAGAAATAACTTATATATCCCAGTATGATACATCCCATTTCTCCTGTTTAGAATAATTTTAAAGATAAGATATTACTTCATACTGATACTTGTAACTATAGTTTATTTGCTTAATACAATCACTTCTTATTTTATATTCAAAGCAGATTATAATAATGATTGGTAGAAGAGAACTAAGCAAGTAACAGTTGACTCAATGTATGTTACTCAAGACATAACTAACAATGTTATCTATTTCCTTTCAACTGTATCATGTTTCAAAATCAGAGAAAAAGTAATGCAATGTAGTTCTTCTGCCAAGTTACTCTAAGACAAGATGTGTCCCATGATTTATCTAGAGATATCTGTGGAGGCGACAGATAAGTAAAATATTATTCAAAGAAATTTCTCCCACACTTATCTTACAGTGTACAAAATTCCACAGAGTTTAATGCCAGCTATACATTCAAATCAATAGGAAAGGAGACTTACAGAAAAAGATTAATATTTTAATGAAATTTTAACACTCATTATAAATAGAATCCTTATATAGGGCCTTAAAAACTGACCCTTTCCAGGACTTATATTTTCCTAGATTTTGCTACAGTTTATTGTAAATGCCTTGTGGTATATTAAATTTAAGGTTTTTAATGTGTAAAAATAATCTCATCATAAGTTCAGGCTCCTTGCGACCCCATGAACTGCAGCTACCAGGCCTCCCTATCCATCACAAACTCCCGGAGTCCACCCAAACTCATGTCCATTGAGTCGGTGATGCCATCCGATATCTCATCCTCTGTCGTCCACTTCTCCTTCTGCCCTCAATCTTTCCCAGCATCAGGGTCTCTTCAAATGAGTCAGCTCTTTGCATCAGGTGGCCAAAGTACTGGAGTTTCAGCTTCAACATCAATCCTTCCAATGAACACCCAGGCCTGATCTCCTTTAGGATGGACTGGTTGGATCTCCTTGCAGTCCAAGGGACTCTCAAGAGTCTTCTCCAACACCACAGTTGAAAAGCATCAATTCTTCGGCGCTCAGCTTTCTTTATAGTCCAACTCTCACATCCATACATGACCACTGGAAAAACCATAGCCTTGATTAGATGTACCTTTTTTGGCAAAGTGATGTCTCTGCTTTTTAATATGCTGTCTAGGTTGGTCATAACTTTCCTTCCAAGGAGTAAGCGTCTTTTAATTTCATGGCTGCAATCACCATCTGTGGTGATTTTGGAGCCCCCCAGAATAAAGTCAGCCACTGTTTCCACTGTTTCCCCTGTTTCCCCATCTATTTGCCATGAAGTGATGGGACCAGATGCCATAATCTTCATTTTCTGAATGTTGAGCTTTAAGCCAACTTTTTCACTCTCCTCTTTCACTTTCATCAAGAGGCCCTTTAGTTCTTCACTTTCTGCCATAAGGGTGGTGTCATCTGCATATCTGAGGTTATTGATATTTCTCCTGGCAATCTTGATTCCAGCTCGTGCTTCTTCCAACCCAGCGTTTCTCATGATGCACTCTGCATATAAGTTAAATAAGCAGGGTGACAATATACAGCCTTGACTTACTCCTTTACCTATTTGGAACCAATCTGTTGTTCCATGTCCAGTTCTAACTGTTGCTTCCTGACATGCATATAGGTTTCTTAAGAGGCAGGTCAGGCATTCTGGTATTCCCATCTCTTTCAGAATTGTCCACAGTTTATTGTGATCCACACAGTCAAAGGCTTTGGCATAGTCAATAAAGCAGAAATAAATTTTTTTCTGGAACTCTCTTGCTTTTTTGATGATCCAGCAGATGTTGGCAATTTGATCTCTGGTTTCTCTGCCTCTCATCATAAGGGTCATTAAATTAGTGATTTCTATATGTCAGACACTAGTCAACTAGTTTGTGTCCGACTCTTTGCGATCCCATGAAAAACAGCCTGCCAAGTTCCTCTGTCTATGAAGTTCTCCAGGCAAGAATACTGGAGTGGATAGCCATTCCCTTCTCCACGGGATCTTCATGATCCAGGTATCGATTCCTAGGTCTCTGGATACTCTGGTGCAGGCAGATTCTTTACCGTCTGAGCCACCAGGGAAGCCCTTGATATGTCAGACACTAGTCAGCTGTCTTAAAAATTTTAAATACTTTAATTCAATAAATGTGTTCCAGATTAATGATAATAGCATAATTTTATAAGTTAAAAATGGAGTTCAAAGAATTTAAGTACTTTGTTCATCATTATCACATTACCGAGTGTCAGAATCAGAATTTGAATCTTATTATATGTGATTTTAAAGCCTTTTAGGGGAAAAAAAACCCTGGTTTAAAATTGAGTATCATAGAAGAGGAACTGGCAATATGGCAGAGTAAGAAGCACCGGGAACCTGTCTCCGTCTGGAGACAATAATTGGACTGGAAGAATCTGTCTGGTGTTACTATTTTGGTACTCTGAAGTCTACTGAAGGCTTGCAAGTTCTAGAAGAAGGCTGGATGGGTGAATTGTGACTAATTTCTGTTAATGTGAGCTCTTAGCTCTGCACCAGCTACCTGTCTCCCATGTCTTATCCCTGTGGCATGTAGCTATGCATGTGTTACTGATGCAAAAATTACCCTGACCTTGAAATACCAGGGGTCTGTGCTCTGTCACTGCATACTGCTTCTGACTTGAGGAGTGCAGATGACGTGGCACCTTTCCTCCATTGTTGCAAGCCCCATCCTCACCAGCTCAAGTCATTTCCAGGCAATTTAAAGGCCAGCATGTTTCCCTTCCAACACCGTCACTGTTTTCATTAATTATTTTTTATTGCAGTATAGTTGCTTTACAATGCTGCATTAATGTCTACTGCATAGCAAAGTGAATCTGCCGTACATATACATATATCCCTTTCTTTTAGATTTCCCTCTCATATATATTAGGATACCACATGGCAAATAGATGGAGAAACAATGGAAACAGTGAGAGACTTTATTTTCTTGGGCTCCAAAATCACTGCAGATGGTGACTGCAGCCATGAAATTAAAAGATCCTTGGTCCTTGGAAGAAAAGATATGACTAACCTAGACAGCATATTAAAAAGCAGAGACATTACTTTGCCAACAAAGGTCCGTCTAGTAAAAGCTATAGTTTTCCAGTAGTCATGTATGGATGTGAGAGTTGGACCACAAAGAAAACTGAACACCAAAGAATTCATGCTTTTGAGCTGTGGTGTTGGAGAAGACTCTTGAGAGTCCCTTGGACTGCAAGGAGATCCAACCAGTCAATTCTAAAGGAGATCAGTCTTGAATATTCATTGGAAGGACTGATGCTGAAGTTGACACTTCAATACTTTGGCCACCTGATGTGAAGAACCAACTCATTAGAAAAGACCCTGATGCTAGGAAAGATTGAGGGCAGAAGGAGAAGGGGATGAAAGAGGATGAGCTGGTTGGATGGCATCACTGACTTGATGGGTATGAGTTTGAGCAAGGCCAGGAGTTGGTGATGGATAGGGAAGCCTGTTGTGCTTCAGTCCATGGGGTTGCAAAGAGTCACACATGACTGAGTGACTGAACTGAACAGTGCTTAAGTAGAACTCTCCATGTATATAGTAGGTATCCATCAGTTGTCTTATATTTTTCCCCTTTCAGGAGCTAGACTTTAAAGACTAGAGAATTCAAAAGCAACTAACTGCATGTATGAGTGAAATTAGAAAGCCATCACACATGACCAGGGAAAGGCTGGTACAGGCTTTGGAATTAACAATTAAACCAATAAACTTTACCCAAACTGATCAAAGCTAAAAGAGACATGTCACACATTACCAATATCATAATGTATACATATTAAATCACTACAGATTTTACAGATATTAAGATAATAATAAAGGAATGTTATGGATAATTGTATAAGAGCAAACAATAATTTAAAGGAAATACATTCCTTAAACACAAGATTTAGAAAACTTTCTTCAAAAAAAAAAAAAAAGAAAAAAAAAAGAAAACTTTCTTCAAAAAAAATAAAATAATAGCCTTATATCCATTAAAGAAATTAAATTTATAGTTTAAAACTTTTGCAGGAAGAAAACCCCAGGCCCAGATGGCTTCATTAATAAATGCTACTCAGTTCAGTTCAGTCGCTCAGTCGTGTCCAGCTCTTTGTGACCCCATGAACCACAGAAAGCCAGCCCTCCCTGTCCACAACCAACTCTCGGAGTCCACCCAAACCCATGTCCGTTGAGTCGGTGATACCATCCAACCATTTCATCCTCTGTCATCCCCTTCTCCTCCTGCCCTCAGTCTTTCACAGCATCAGGATCTTTTCAAATGAGTCAGCTCTTTGCATCAGGTGGCCAAAGTATTGGAGTTTCAGCTTCAACATCAGTCCTTCCAATGAACACCCAGGCCTGGTCTCCCTTAGGATGGACTTGTTGGATCTCCTTGCAGTCCAAAGGACTCTCAAGAATCTGCTCCAACACCACAGTTCAAAAGCATTAATTCTTCAGTGTTTAGCTTTCTTTATAGTCCAACTCTCACATCCATACATGACTACAGGAAAACCATAGCCTTGATTAGACAGACCTTTGTTGGCAAAGTAATGTCTCTGCTTTTGAATATGCTGTCTAGGTTCATCATAACTTTCCTTCCAAGGAGTAAGCGTCTTTTAATTTCATGGCTGCAATCACCATCTGTGGTGATTTTGGAGCCCAAAATAATAAAGTCAGCCACTGTTTCCACTCTTTCCCCATCTATTTGCTGTGGAGTGACAGGACCAGATGCCATAATCTTAGTTTTCTGAATGTTGAGCTTTAAGCCAACTTTTTCACTCTCCTCTTTCACTTTCATAATGCTACTCAATGCTACTAAACATTAAGATGAACTCTTAATGAACTTACCACGAACAAAAGTTAAGTCATAATATATCACAGACCAAATGGAAAACATAACATTCTAAAATGGCTAGATGAAAACAAGTGAAAACCATTCTGAACTTAGATTAGGCAAAGGTTTCTTAGATATGACACTAACAGTCATTTAAAATAATACAGGTAAACAGCATTTCATCAAAATTCACAACTTCTGTTCTTTAAAAGACACTGCATCAAGAATGAAAGGACAATAAAAATTGGAAGAAATTACTTTTAAATCATCTGTCTGATAGGGATGGAAATCCAGAATTAAAAAAAAACAGAAAACAAAAGTGAAAAACTCACATAGCTCAATAGTTAGGAGAAAGAAATAACTCAATTAACAAATGGGCAGAATATTTGAACAGATATTGCACGTAGATAGCTATTATGCTGTCTAATAAGCAAATCCTCAACATCAAGAGTTATAAAGAATATACAAATTTAAAAAATCAGCAAGATACTCCATACCTCTTAGAATGACTAAGACAGAACAATAAAAAATGGTTAGTATCAGCAGCCGCAATCATCATAAACTGGCAGTCCGAATATAAAAATTGGAGCAACGAGTTGGGAAAACTTTACTTTAAGTCAAACATACACCTGTTATTCAAACATACACCTACTTCCAGAATAAACAAAAGTATGTGACAAATCATGTACTCTTACTCAAATGTTTTATGTTTTAGTAAAAAGTGGGACACAACAAACATGTATCACTTTGTAAATACAAACACTATATATCCTTGGAACACTATTCAGCAAAAAAGGAAAAATGGAGTGAAGAAATGATGCAGCATAGGAACATAGGTGAATCTTTACAGTTTTGCAGAGTGAAAGAAGTGTATATACTGTATCATTCCATGTATATACAATTAGGAAATAAGAGCTATCTACAGTATCAGAGAGCAGATCAGCAGTTGACTGGAGATAGTATGCACAGAGAGATGGGAAGATGCAAATGTAAAAGAACCAAAGGCAACATTGGGATTGATTGTTGCGATGTTTTCATGGCTGCATATGCTAGATTCTGTCAAACTGTGTACCTTCAACAAATGCAATTTCTTGTATATCAATTATACCTCAATAAATCTGTAAGAATTTTCAAAACAACTTACATGAATGTGAATGGAGGTGACGTAACTGGCATACAGTTCTCCATCAAAGTACCCACTCCACACTCAATTAAAGATGCCCATGTTCTTCTACATAAATCTGTTTCCAATACAATGACACAGTTGTGTAATAAAATGAGACACACTTTTGGAATAAAGAAATACAAATTCTAGTCCTATTCTGAGAATGCTTAGTTGATGATCATGAATCATTAACCTTCATGGTTCTCAGAATCCAGTATTAAAATTGGAGGGCAGAACTAATAGGGCTTTTAAGCACGTAAACACTCTCAATATAAAGAGGTCTCCCATGTTCTGGTGTGAATTTTAGTATTTACTACTATGGCATGAAACTTTTCATTTTCAGTGTCTCTTGATAGTCAATCTAGATCCTGTTTAAATGATAATTAGTCTATGGCAGCATATTCACTTGTAGCTAGGAAACTTAAACACATGAGCTTATATATCATAATTATATGCACACTCACGTGTACATGTTGTTGCTTTTTAGTCGCCAAGTTATCTCCAACTATTTTATAACCCCATGGACTGTAGCCCACCAGGCTCCTCTGCCCATGTGATTTCCCAGGCAAGAATACTGGAGTGGGTTGCCCTTTGTTTCTCTAGGCAATCTTCCTGACCGAGGAATTGAACTCATGTCTCCTGCGTGTCTCCTGAATTGCAGGTGGATTTTTTTTTTTTAACTACTGAGGCACTGGGGAAACCCATGTGTGTATGTATATATATGTATTTATTATGTGTCATGTATATATATATAACATAATACATATAATTTTATATAATACAAATGATACACATTGAATATTATAATTATCCTATCATTTTCTTTAACTGCAACATTGATATCATGCACAAATGATTTTTTAATTATCATGAAAATTCTTAAAAATATCAACAATTGATTTACTTTTCAATTTTCCTTGTGCTTTTTCTTTAGCTACATCCTTGACAGCTGTGCGTAGAATATGAGCCAGGAAGTTAAATTCTGGGCATAGAACAAAATCAGGTTGTTTCCTCAATTACTTCACTTCTTCACAAGAGAAAGAGACAAACTGAAGCACTGACAACTTTTGTTTTCAAAGGAAAAGTGAGAGTACTTGAAAGTTAATTTCATGAGAATCACTTAAAAAATTCAAACTGGCGTTCTCTTATGAAAAGTGAATTTTTTCAATTGCATTTATTTTATTTTTTTATTATTAAACTTTTTCTTTTCTACTGGAGTATAGCCAATTAATAATGCGTGATAGTTTCAGGTGAAGATAGCAAAGGGAATCAATCATACTATTCATGTATCCCTTCTCCCCAAACTCCTCTCCCATCCAGGCTGCCACATAACTTTGAACAGAGTTCCTGGTGCTGTTCAGTAGGTCCTTGTTGGTCATCCATTTTATTTAATATATTTTTTAGCCACATTCTTTTCTTTAATCCATTCTATTTATTTTCGACTGTGCTGGGTCTTTGTTGCTGCTAGGACTTTTCCCTGGCTGCAGTGAGGGGGACCACTCTCTGGCTGTGGTCCGTGGCCTTTTCATTGAGATGGCTGCTCCTGTTGCAGAGCACAGGCTCTAGGGTGTGTGGGCTTCTGTAGTTGTGGCTCTTGGGCTCTAGAACACAGGCTCAACAGTTGTGGCACATGGGCTTAGCTGCTCCGAGGCATGTGGGATTGATCTGCCTGGATCAGGAATCAAACCCATGCCTCCTGCATTGGAAGGTGGAGACTTTTACCACTGAATCACCAGGGAAGCCCCTGTTTAGTCACTTACAATATAGCAGTATGCACCTTTCCATCCCAAACTACCTAATTATCCTAACATTTCCCCACCCCTGCCCTCGCAACCATAAATTCATTCTCTAAGTCTATGAATCTCTGATTTGTAAATAAGTTCATTTGCATCATGTTTAGATGTGACCAAAGCTTTTGGTTTATCTTACTGTTCATAGTGTGGAAGTGGACGTGTTAGTCCCTCAGTTGTGTCTGACTCTTTGCCACCCTATGGACTATAGCCAGCCAGGCTCCTCCTCCATGGAGTTCTGCAGGCAGGAACACTGGAGTGGGTAGCCATTCCTTTCTCCAGGGAATCTTTCCAACCCAGGGATAGAACCTGGGTTTCCTGGATTGCAAGCAGATGCTTTATCATCTGAACCACCAGGAAAGACACAGTGTATCACATCCAAACGACATGACAATGACTTCAATTTTGGACTATCTCAGAAATGTGTATTCATTCCATAATGTGTCACACACCATCTTAATTGGCCATTTAGATGGAAAAACAACAACAAAAACTTTGTCATAGGTGATTTATAAAGATTACAGTATTTAAAATTGTATCTCCTTAATGTTTATTTTCAACTCAATTTTATGTGCTACACAGAGATTTGAAATTGCAGAAATCTGTTTTGAATGTGAAATATTATAGCCAAATGTAGAATGAATTTAATTTATAATGAGAAATATATTTCTCTATATAATTAAGTTTATCTTACTATTTGATCATGTTAAACTCATTTTCTTACTTTGATATTTTGACTTAATAAAGTGGATGGAACAAGAAATAGAACATACATAAAATATACTCTTGTTTCTGGATAAAATGTAGCTAAATCAAGTGAGGGAATCTTAAAAATACAAAAGCAAACCCAGCCCAGTGTTCCATGACAACCTAGATGGGTGGGATTGGGGAGGTTGAAGAAGGAGAGGATATATGTATACTTATGGCTGATACACTTTATTGTAGGGCAGAAATCAACACAACATTGAAAAGCAATTATCATCCTCCAATTAAAATAAATTTTTTAAAAACCTGCTACAATTCTAAGAACATGTACAACTAAACTTTACATCTTAAAATGTTAAAAAGTTTAATTTAATAAAATACAGATTAGATATGCTGCTGCTGCTGCTAAGTCGCTTCAGTTGTGTCCGACTCTGTGCGACCCCATAGATGGCAGCCCACCAGGCTCCCCCGTCCCTGGGATTCTCCAGGCAAGAACGCTGGAGTGGGTTGTTGCCATTTCCTTCTCCAATGCATGAAAGTGAAAACTGAAAGTGAAGTTGCTCAGTCGTGTCCAACTCCTAGCGACCCCATGGACTGCAGCCCACCAGGCCCCTCCGTCCATGGGATTTTCCAGGCAAGAGTACTGGAGTGGGTTGCCATTGCCTTATCAAAGAGATCAAACTTCTTAGGCCTCCTGTGGTTTATAAATCAATTCTCCAGCATGCATTGTCTTTTTTCCAGTATGTGATATTTGCTCATTTGTGTCCAACTCTTTGAAACCCCATTCATTGGAGCCCACCAGGCTCCCCTGTCCATGGGATTTCCCAGGCAAGAATACTGGAGCAGGTTGCCATTTCCTTCTCCAGAAGATCATCCTGACTCAAGGACTGACCCTGGGTTTCCCATATTGCAAGCAGATTCTTTACCATTTTAGCCACCAGGGAAGCCCTTTGCATTATAGGGTGTCACAATAGAAGAATACAACTAAACTTTATTGTGCACTTTTAGCAAGTTTATTTTATATGAAATAAAATGAATTATAATTTTATCATATTTAAAAATTACAAATATTTAAAAAATTATAGTCCACTAAATTTTAATAAAGCAACATTCTCTAATGAAAGGTTTAAATTAAACTTTGAAATCATTCTATTCTAAGTACATTCTTGAGTCTTTAAACAAGCCAATTTGGAAAAAGAAAAAAAAAGAGAAAAAGCATAATATAATTTCACAACCCAATCTTGCAAAGTTAGTTAAAATAATTAGGCAAATCTTGAATACGTATGATATTCCACCTGTGGAAGTTATATTTAATATTTTTCCATAAGTTAGAAATCTAAATTATATTCAGTTCCTCATAATATATGCATATATATATTTATAATATATTTTTACCCAAATCACATGCATTCTTTTTTATTTTAACTGTCATATGAAAGACCAAACCACCATCTTTTATAGTTTTATTACATGTCACTTTTAAATGATAGTTTTAAGTAAAACTATGGAAATAGTGTCAGATTTTATCTGCTTGGGCTGCAAAATTGCTGCAGACAGTGATAGCCCCCATGAAATTAAGACGCTTCCCCCTTGGAAGAAAAGTTATGGCAAACCTAGACAGAATATTAAAAAGTGGAAACATTACATTGCTGACAAAAGTCCGTCTAGTCAAAGCTGTGGTTTTTCCGGTAGTTATGTATGGATGTGAGAGTTGGACCATAAAGAATACTGAAAGCCAAAGAATTCATGCTTTTGAGCTGTGGTGGTAGAAAAGACTCTTAAGAGTCCCCTGGACTGCAAGGAGATCAAACCAGTCTATCCTAAAGGAAATCAGTCCTGAATATTCATTAGAAGGGCTGATGCTGAAACTCCAATGCCTTGGCCACCTGATGTGAGGAATTGACTCATTAGAAAAGAACCTGATGCTGGGAAAGATTGAAGGCAGGAGGGGAAGGGGAGGACAGAGGATGAAATGGTTGAATGGCATCACTGACTCAGTGGACGTGAGTTTGAGCAAGCTCTAGGAGATCGTGAAGGACAGGGAATCCTGGCATGCTGCAGTTCATAGGGTCACAAAGAGCCGAACACAACTGAGTGACTGAACAACAACAATCTATAGAGATAAAATTCTGTCACTATAGTCTCTAATTCTAAAGTGTTCTTTATTCATATGCATGAAAAATATCTTCCTTTGAAAAAAATTATCACCAAAATTTCAGATGATTTCTGTTTTCATTAGTATGAATATTACTCAAGAATTTTCTAATACACAGTGAAAACTTGTTACAACAGACATATCTAAACTGTTATTGAACTCTCATGTGCATATATTGACCTCAAGTAGTGAAATGCAAGCAACTCTTGGCCAAACTTCAGTCACAGTCATAATTAAGACTCAATTCATAAATGCTCACCTGTCATGAATTTTTACCCAATGCCAACCTAATGAAAATTCAGCTAAAGCTTCTCCCTAGGATTCCATGAACTTGAACTCATATCTAATTATTCAAACACAACCTGCAACTTTTGAAGACACTCTTCAGATCATATCTTATTCCTCTTATGATGTGATCAGCTGTTTGTATGTAGTACTGTTTATGATATGTCTTTCCAAAGTTTGACCCAGTTCTAATTGCAAGATTCATGCTCAATAAATACTGGATAAATTAACACTAACAGGTTGTATCTGATGAATCTAAGGATGGAGGTTCGTGACATTGTACAGGAGACAGGGATCAAGAACAAGAAAAAGAAATGCAAAGAAAGCAAAATGGCTGTCTGAGGAAGCCTTACAAATAGCTGTGAAAGAAGAGAAGTGAAAAGCAAAGGAGAAAAGGAAAGATATATCCATTTGAATGCAGAGTTCCAAAGAATAGCAAGGAGACATAAAAAAGCCTTCCTCAGCGATCAATGCAAAGAAATAGAGGAAAGCAACAGAATAGGAAAGACTAGAGATCTCTTCAAGAAAATTAGAGATACCAAGGGAACATTTCATGCAAAGATGGGCTTGATAAAGGACAGAAATGGTATGGACCTAACAGAAGCAGAAGATATTAAGAGGTGGCAAGAACACACAGAAGAACTGTACAAAAAAGATCTTCATGACCAAGATAATCATGATGGTGTGATCACTCACCTCGAGCTAGACATCCTGGAATGTGAAGTCAAGTGGGCCTTAGAAAGCATCACTATGAACAAAGCTAGTGGAGATGATGGAATTCCAGTTGCGCTATTTCAAATCCTGAAAGATGATGCTCTGAAAGTGCTTCACTCAATTTGCCAGCAAATTTGGAAAACTCAGCAGTGGCCACAGGACTGGAAAAAGTCAGTTTTCATTCCAATCCCAAAGAAAGGCAATGCCAAAGAGTGCTCAAACTACCGCACAATTGCACTCATCTCACATGCTAGTAAAGTAATGCTCAACATTCCCCAAGCCAGGCTTCAGCAATATGTGAACCGTGAACTTTCTGATGTTCAAGCTGGTTTTCGAAAAGGCAGAGGAACCAGAGATCAAATTGCCAACATCTGCTGGATCATGGAAAAAGCAAGAGAGTTCCAGAAAAACATCTATTTCTGTCTTATTGACTGTGCTAAAGACTTTCACTGTGTGGATCACAATAAACTGTGGAAAATTCTAAAAGAGATGGGAATACCAGACTACCTGATCTGCCTCTTGAGAAACCTGTATGCAGGTCAGGAAGCAACAGTTAGAACTGGACATGGAACAACAGACTGGTTCCAAATAGGAAAAGGAGTTTGTCAAGGCTGTATATTGTCACCCTGCTTATTTAACTTATATGCAGAGTACATCATGAGAAATGCTGGGCTGGAAGAAGAATAAGCTGGAATCAAGATTTCCAGGAGAAAATATCAATAACCTCAAACATGCAGATGATACCACCCTTATGGCAGAAAGTGAAGAAGAACTAAAGAGCCTCTTGATGAAAGTGAAAGAGGAGAGTGAAAAAGTTGGCTTAAAGCTCAATGTTCAGAAAACGAAGATCATGGCATCTGGTCCCATCACTTCATGGGAAATAGATGGGAAACAGTGGAAACAGTGTCAGACTTTATTTTTCTGGGCTCCAAAATCACTGCAGATGGTGTTTGCAGGCATGAAATTAAAAGATGCTTACATCTTGGAAAGAAAGTTATGACCAACCTAGATAGCATATTAAAAATCAGAGACATCACTTTGTCAACAAAGGTCCATGTAGTCAAGGCTATGGTTTTTCCAGTGGTCATGTATGGATGTGAATGGTGGACTATAAAGAAAGCTGAGCGCCGAAGAATTGGTGCTTTTGAACTGTGGTGTTGGAGAAGACTCTTGAGAGTGCCTGGGACTGCAAGGAGATCCAACCAGTCCATCCTAAAGTAGATCAGGCCTGGGTGTTCCTTGGAAGGACTGATGCTGAAGATGAAACTCCAATACTTTGGCCGCCTAATGGGAAGAGCTGACTCATTTGAAAAGATCCTGATGCTGGGAAAGATTGAGGGCAGGAGGAACAGGGGATGACAGAGGATGAGATGGTTGGATGGCATCACTGACTCAATGGACATGGGTTTGGGTAGACTCGCAGTTGGAGATGGACAGGGAGGCCTGGTGTGCTGCTGTTCATGGGGTCGCAAAGTGTCCGACATGACTGAATGACTGAACTGAAGTGAATGAATCTAATAATTAAATTTACCAGGTGGCTCAGTGGTAAAGCATTTACCTGCCAACGCAAGAGACACAGTATATGTGGATTTGGTCCTTGTGTTGGGAAGATCCCCTGGAGGAGAAAATGGCAACCCATCCCAGGACCTTGCCTGGGAAAAAGCCCACCAGGACAGAGGAGCCTTGGTGGGCTTGCAGTCCATGGCGTTGCAGTCAGACATGGCTGAGTGACTGAATGCACACACACACTTTTCCTAAGGATTACAGCAGCAATCCAAAGCAGTTCCATAAGCTTAAAAACAAAAAATTAAAAATTTGTGAAACTAAAGTTGTATGATACTGTCCTGGTTCATTTTGAACAGTTGATCACAGTAGTTCTTGACTAAGCAAATATTCTATTATACTTTTCCACATTTAACTACATAATTAAGAATAAGTAAAAAAAAAAAAAAAAAAGAAAGAATAAGTAACTTGTTTTTTTGTATCTTCCTTTCATAAAGCTTCTAGGTATTATTTCTGTGCCATATATTTTTATTCTTTCTTTACCTTGATGGACAATTACATAAGATTGGGGTTTATATTTTTCACTGGGCGCAGTTACAAGTGCTCAGTGTTGTTACAGTGCAAGTGTTGACCTGTTAGACAGCTGCACATTGGAAAAATACATGAAAAAGTTATGTCCAAGTGCAATAAATGTGTATATATATATATATATATATATAAAATGCAAATTAACAGTACGTAAGCATGCAGGCTAAGTCACGTCAGATCAGTCGCTCAGTTGTGTCTGACTCTTTGCAACCCCATGAATCGCAGCACGCCAGGCCTCTCAATCCATCACCAACTCCCGGAATACACTGAGACTCACGTCCATTGAGTCAGTGATGCCATCAAGCCATCTCATCCTCTGTTGTCCTCTTCTCCTCCTGCCCCCAATCCCTCCCAGCATCAGGGTCTTTTCCAATGAGTCAACTCTTCGCATGAGTTGGCCAAAGTACTGGAGTTTCAGCTTTAGCATCATTCCTTCCAAAGAAATCCCAGGGCTGATCTCCTTCAGAATGGACTGGTTGGATCTCCTTGCAGTCCCAGGGACTCTCAAGAGTCTTCTCCAACACCACAGTTCAAAAGCATCAATTCTTTGGTGCTCAGCCTTCTTCATAGTCCAACTCTCACATCCATGCATGACCACAGGAAAAACCATAGCCTTGACTAGACGAACCTTTGTTGGCAAAGTAACGTCTCTGCTTTTGAATATGCTATCTAGGTTGGTCATAACTTTCCTTCCAAGGAGTAAGTGTCTTTTAATTTCATGGCTGCAGTCACCATCTGTAGTGATTTTGGAGCCCAGAAAAATAAAGTCTGACACTGTTTCCACTGTTTCCCCATCTATTTCCCATGAAGTGGTGGGACTGGATGCCATGATCTTCATTTTCTGAATGTTGAGCTTTAAGCCAACTTTTTCACTCTCCACTTTCACTTTCATCAAGAGGCTTTTGAGTTCCTCTTCACTTTCTGCCATAAGGGTGGTGTCATCTGCATATCTGAGGTTATTGATATTTCTCCTGGCAATCTTGATTCCAGCTTGTGCTTCTTCCAGTCCAGCGTTTCTCATGATGTACTCTGCATATAAGTTAAATAAACAGGGTGACAATATACAGCCTTGATGAACTCCTTTTCCTATTTGGAATCAGTCTGTTGTTCCACGTCCAGTTCTAACTGTTGCTTCCTGACCTGCATACGGATTTCTCAAGAGGCAGATCAGGTGGTCTGGTATTCCCATCTCTTTCAGAATTTTCCACAGTTGATTGTGATCCACACAGTCAAAGGCTTTGGCATAGTCAATAAAGGAGAAATAGATGTTTTTCTGGAACTCTCTTGCTTTTTTGATGATCCAGTGGATGTTGGCAATGTGATGTCTGGTTCCTCTGCCTTTTCTAAAACCAGCTTGAACATCAGGAAGTTCACAGTTCACATATTGCTGAAGCCTGGCTTGGAGAATGTTGAGCATTACTTTACTAGCGTGTGAGGTGAGTGTAATTTGCGGTAGTTTGAGCATTCTTTGGCATTGCCTTTCTTTGGGATTGGAATGAAAACTGACCTTTTCCAGTCCTGTGACCACTGCTGAGTTTTCCAAATTTGCTGGCATATTGAGTGGTGTGCAACTCTATGTGACCCTATGGACTGTAGCCAGTCAGGTTCCTCTGTCCAAATGGATTCCAGACAAGAATACTAAAATGGGTAGCCATGCCCTCCTCTAGGTGTTCTTCCCAACCCAGGGATTGAACTCATGTCTCTTATGTCTCCTGAACTGGAAGGCAGGTTTTTACCACTAGTGCACCTGGGAAGCCCCAATAGTCCATATAATTCAAGATAAAAAAGATTAAATTTCTGTAGCTGTTTGATTATAGACACTAAAGAATACACAAGGAAAGAAATTATATTATCTTAATTTGGAAAATAAAATGTAAACTCCAGTTTTCCTTTATATTTTGAAAACACTTAGACCATCTTTAAACTTAGCATACATTAATCTCTTTAAAAGTTTCTGATTGCATAAAATATGCTAGGCCCTCTGAAGATTTCAAGTTAAACATGAGGAGACATCAACTTTACCCTGCAGAAATACAGCTGTGCAGATTTTTTCAAATTTAAATCACCTGCCATGTTGATGTTCTTATTGGATTTCACAAGTTCTACAATGAATTACATAATAAAAAGTGCTTCAAAGAGTTGTGCAGAGTCTTATAACTTCTAAATATTTGGGATAGAAATAATGTGCAAACTGTTTTCCCACTTCTGCCTCTTATCTCTACAGAATTCTGGCTTTAACAATCATTTCTCATTTTGAAATTTGCACTATATTTTTAATATCACAAACTTTAGATCATATTAAAATTTGATTTGCTAGTATTCAGCTATTATCAAGTGCCACATATATAAACAGCATCATTTAAAAACATAATAAAGCAGAACATTAATCTGAACAATCTTCTCTGTAGTACTACATTTCATAAGTTTCTTGATTAAAAATATGAAAATAAAGCTATTGGGTAGTCACATAACAATAGGATTTTCAGCTGAGGTGCAGTCTGGTTTTTAAATTTTTGGATTTTAAATTATTTTGAAGCTGTTATAAGTGGTATTTGGTACTGGGAAAGATTGAAGGCAAAAGGAGAAGAAGGCAGCAGAGGATGAGATGGTTAGATAGAATCACTGAATCAATGGATATGAATCTAAGATAACTCTGGATACTGAAGCACAGGGGAGCCTGGCCTGCTACAATCCACGGGGTTGAAAAGAGTCGGATATGACTTAGCAACTGAACACAACAATAAGGGCTATTGCTTTGTAGACAAAATCTAGTTCAAAGTTATAATTTATTGTTATTTTACAATACATTTCACATGATTTTTTGTGCAAAATTTAGACCTAAAATTTCATGGAGAAATCACACAAAATATTTTCATTGGTGCCTTTAAGTAACACTGCGGTTATCCAAACACTATTACGTGTGTCCAGTATTAACACTAATGTAATAAGACCTCATATCCTGGTTGTCACTTCTTCAGTTCACAAGTACAAACAACTCAGAAGGAGATCACAGGGGCCACAGGTAAGTTTTTAAAGTTCCAGAAAAAGAAATAAACAAAATGATACACATGTATACATATTTGATTTCTGTCATACATATGATATAGCTGCTCTAATATTAGAATTTTCATAGCATAGTTATTTGTTTTCTTTGAACACAGTATACTTTTACCTTTACATTAGAGGTTGAGTAAGACAGCAGGCGTTAATGAAATATAAAAGGCAGGGAGAGAGCACTGTGTGCTTTTCATGGCCATATCCAAAAGATCAGAGAAATGTTATCTCCACTACTTTTAAAAAGGAAAATAGTTTGAATCTATAGTCTTGCCAAGTTAAAAAAATAAGGAAAAAAAATCCTCTGTGTACCTCATTAGCACCAATGAACATCATGGCACAACCATAACTCATTAACATTTGTTGATATGACCTTGAGTCATCATGAGAAAGCATATTATATTTAATGTATTCTATTGAGGAAGGGAAAACTGTCTCTAAATTCAACAAGATGACACTTCAATATTTTACTTAGCATTTTTTCAAACTTTTCACATATAAAATCAGTCATCTATAAAAATTACTTTTGCAGAACATTTCATTTTGTCATAATCTCAGGTAAGGAGCATATTTAAAAATTTTCATCTGACACAGAAAATACATTTCCTCATCCTTGCAGTGAGAGACAACCACCCTCTACATGTTTCTTGAATTGTACACTTGGTTAAGTTTTAAGATCTCCACTGAACAGTCAAAACACCCATATAATCAACTTATTGCAGTTTTTAGTGGCAGTGGTAATGGCAGTGGCTGAGGACTCTGCATACTGGGTACATCATGTCCAGCCTTCAAGAAAACATTACAAGGCATGCCATAAGGCAAACATGATTTGAACAGCAAGCATCAGAACAGATGTAGAAGGGATGCTGGAATTGTAACACTGGGAGTTCAAAACCTCTGTGAATTAACATGCTAAAGGTTCTAATGGAAACATAGACAGCATGCAAGAACAGATGGGCAATGTAACCAGAAAGATGAAAATACTAAGGGGTAAAAAAAAACAAAAACAAACAAACAAACAAAAAAAACACAAAAAAACTAAAGGAAATAAAAAAGATTAAAAAAATGAAAACAAAAACAAAAAAACTCCCACCATTTTTCAGAAATGAAGACTATAATTGATGCATTCACTAGTAGACTGGACACAGCTGATAAGAGAATCTCTGAGTTAGAGGTATAGCAACAGAATCATTGAAAATTGACAGCAAAAAGAATAGAGACTGAAAACAAAACAAAGTCCAGGACTGTGGGATAACCACAAAAGGAGTAACATAGGTGCAATGGCAAAGAGAATTGGCAGAAAAGGGCCATGGCTAAGAGTTAAACCAAAAGAATATTGAGTTATGAGATTAAAAAAAAAAGACATTATGAAGTACTTATTAAGACTGTCAGCATTGACAAGAGACCAAATACTATAAGCCTGAGAGATGTGTGTTAGAGATAATGATGGAGAACGTAACAATGTCCTGAAGATGTTTGGCTTTGGAGCAGTGAGCAGAAAGGTCAGATGATAGTAGTTGAAAACTGGATGGAATACAGGAAGTAGTGGCATTAAGCGTAGCCTTCTGTTATCCAGGATACCACTGACTTTCCATCAGCAGTTTTTCCAATTGAAAGGATTTACTTCATACTACCAAAATACAGTGAAGGGTTTTAAAATTGGTGCAAAAGCAAAACTCAAGAATTCTTGCTACTGAGGCAAATAAATATAAAATTACTTTTTTTCCTTTCATACATGTTAGACTTTAGTATTTGAATCTGTAAAACCATCACTACCTAAAAATTTATGGATTTCTTTTTAAATTTAATTTTAACTTTACAATATTGTATTGGTTTTACCATATATTGAATCCGCCACAGGTATACATGTGTTCCCCATCCTGAACCCTCCTCCCTCCTCCCTCCCCATACCATCCCTCTGGGTCATCCCAGTGCACCAGCCCCAAGCATCCAGTATCATGCATCGAACCTGGACTGGTGACTCGTTTCATATATGATATTATACATATTTCAATGCCATTCTCCCAAATCATCCCACCCTCTCCCTCTCCCATAGAGTCCAGAAAGACTGTTCTATACATCAGTTCCTGTTTGAAAACCAGCCAATTTATTTTCTTAGATTTCTTATGCCTTATATGAGTTATCTTACTAAATGCAGCATTCAGAAACCACCAAATGATACCACTATTCTTGGTTAGGAGTCCATTAGGGCATGATATGCATTCTGAGTTATTTTAGTCAACAGTTTTAACAATATTGCAATGCTGCCTATCATGGATCACTGTGAATCCATTCTTTGAATACAACCTCTTGAAGCCTGCATGCTTATTTAACTCAATGCCATGCCATTTGTCATGTTTTGTTATGACACCATCCTATTCCCAGGAATACACTTCTGTACCAAGTCTTCTAGAGTAACAGACAGACCTAAATATTTTTGTCATTGATTTCCTTCTGCATCTCTAAAGAACTAGGCTTAGACACAAAGTCGTGGAAAAATTGTATGTTGTCGTTGTCGTTCTGTTGCTAAGTCATGTCTGACTCTTTGTGACCCCATGAACTGTAGCTCACGAGGCTTCCCTGTCCTTTACTATTTCCAGGAGTTTGCTCAAACTCCTGTCCATTGTGTCAGTGATGATATCCAACAATCTCATCCTCTGTCATCCCCTTTTCCTCTTGCCCTCAATCTTTCCCAGCATCAGGATCTTTTACAATGAGTCGGTTCTTTGCATCAGGTGGCCAACGTATTGGACTTTCAGCTGCAGCATCACTTCTTCTGATGGATATACAGGGTTGATTTCCTTTAGGATTGACTAGTTTGATCTCCCTGCTATCCAAGGGACTCTCAAGAGTCTTCTCTAACACCACAGTTCAAAAGCATCAATTCTTCAGCATTCAGCCTTCTTTATGGTCAAATTCTTACATCCATATGTGACTACTGGAAAAACCATAGCTTTGACTATATGGATCTTTGTAAGCAAAATGATATCACTGCTTTTTAATATACTGTCTAGGTTTGCCATAGCTTTTATTCCAAGGAGAAAGTGTCTTAATTTCATGCTGCAGTCACCATCCACAGTGATTTTGGGGCCCAAGAAAATAAAATCTGCCACCGTTTCCACATTTCCATCTATTTGCTGATCAGTAAATGTCTCTCTCACACACACACACACCCCCCGAAATATGTAATGTTACAAACCATGGAATATAGTCATGAGAAACAAAAGAAAAAAATGAAATTAGACGATGTAGAAATTACTTGAGTGATGTTAAAACAAGGGATATTCTAAGATGCAACATCAGGAATTATAGATTTACCAAGTATGCTAAAAGGATGCATGATGAAAATCAGAGAATCGAGTATTTGAGTTTTTGTTTCACCACATATTTGAATTTATGATTTCTAAGTCGGGGCTTGATTAAAAGAAAACATTCCATTGTATTTGCTAATTTAAATTTCAATAGCTGCAAAATATAGATTGTCACTATGTTGGGAAAGGGTAATTAAAACCATGTGATCAATTAGCAGGACCTCCACGACATAGTTGTAATCTAACAACCCACCCCACCTTCCTCTCTTATTCTTTTATGATATGTATTATATTAATCTCTGTTAGAGCAACTTTGATAGATTTTACTGTTAAATACTATTTTATGGAGGCAGATTGTTTCTTCTTACCAAATAAAATTTACATACTGCATTAAATTTTCTTGACTAATTTATAAATGAAGTTTAATTCTTCTTACATGAACTAAGTGAAAGAAGCTTAGCCTTGTCCAACTCTTTGCGACCCCATGGATTCATGGAATTCTCCATGGCATTCTGGAATTCAGGCCAGAATACTGGAGTGGGTAGCCTTTCCCTTCTCCAGGGGATCTTCCCAACCCAGGGATCGAACCCAGATTTCCTGTGTTGCAGGCGGATTCTTTACCAGCTAAGCTACAAGGGAAGCCCTACATGAACTAAATGCAAGAAATGTTGAAAAATATATTTTAAGGAGTGAAAATAAAATCACCTTTCTTTGGTAATATTTTCTTTTCAAGAAAAATACAGGGATTTAATATTTCCACCAAAACTCTGATGCTGAGTTGATAACTCAGAAAATACATTGGTTACATCTTTGTAACACAGATCATTTTTGCTCAGAATATTTTCATAAAGAATAAGCACTGCAGTATTAATACTGAAAAACATACATACATGGAAGTAGTAGGTGAGATATTTAAACCATGGATTTTCGGGACAGAAAGTAACAGCCAGTGAAATGGGCCTACGGTGGGGTTGCACCTGGCATATTCAAGGAACAGAGGAGAGTCTGGTGTGTCACTAGAATCGAGTAAATAAGAGAGAGAATGGTAGATGGGGAGGTCAGATGGCACACCTTACAGTTTAAGAGCATAATATTCCTTCTTCCATTTAATACATTTGCATGAATGCATGCATGCTCAGTTGTTCAATTGTGTTGGACTCTTTGATACCCCATGGACTGTAGTCCACCAGGCTCCTCTGTCCATGAAATTTTTCAGGCAAGAATATTGGAGGGATGAGCATTTCCTCCTCCAGGGGATCTTCTCGATCCAGGGATGAAATTTGAGGTTCTGGCATATTCTTTACCATCTGAGCCACAGAGAAGCCCCAAAAGAGGCTAAAAATAGTCTAGTGTACTGTTTATCTGAATGGTCATTTACTAAGATAAAATGCTTTTACTATGAAACCACCATACATCAGAGATCAAAGTCAAACAGTTTGTACCACATTGTATTTTTAATATGGTGTGTGTGTGTGTGTGAGAGAGAGAGAGAGACAGAGAGGCTTGATTTAATACTTTTAAAGAGTTGCTTTGGTTGAAATAACAGAAGTGGAGGATAAATACAAACTAATCTCTCAATATCTGTCTGTAGGACTCACTACATCAGTGATCATACAGGTTGCAAACAGCACAGTAAGGCAACTAATTTATTATATTATATAAAATAAAACCTTAATGTGGAACTAAACTACAAATTTTGGAAGCCATTTTGCACTATTATATATGACACAAAAATCATGTTAGAAAATTGTCTGACACAAAATGAATGAACTATTTATAAGTGGCTGTATATCCATTTTCACTTTAAAAGCAATGATGAGTTTATTTTACTTACTATTTACTTTTCATGAATCAGGCTTTGCTTCATTATGAGGAATAGCATGTGGCTAGTGTTTTAGGAGAATGTCAATAGGACAAACTAGAGTGACTCATCAAGAATATGTAATAAAATCTCCAAATGCAAATTATGTTATGTATAAAATTAACTGCCAAAAAGAGTGAAAAGCAACAGATGGCCAACAAAAAAAGATGGAATTGAAAGAGTCAGGTCTGATATTGACTAAGTGGAGAATCTTAATCTAAGCTTGCATATAAGATGCACAAATTATGTCTGACAAATGGAGGATTTTCTTAAAGTTTGTGAGATATATAAAGAAAACTTTTTTATATGGCAAAAAAAGAAATGGTGATTAATTACAATGTACATGTAAAATTATGTGGAGATAATGCCCGAAAAATTAAGAACTTACAAGTGAGAAGATCTGGAATAAAAAGCAAAGAATATGTCAGATGTTGCACTGAAGTTGATTTTTCAACCTAACATAAATCCCTAATGAGTTTGAGCATAGGACAATGAAATTTTCTCATTTCACAAAACCTGGATGATGTAGACTCTTCAAATATTTAAAATAACTCAAGGCTATGGTTTTTCCTGTGGTCATGTATGGATGTGAGAGTTGGACTGTGAAGAAGGCTGAACGCTGAAGAATTGATGCTTTTGAACTGTGGTGTTGGAGAAGACTCTTGAGAGTCCCTTGGACTGCAAGGAGATCCAACCAGTCCATGCCGAAGGAGATCAGCCCTGGGATTTCTTTGGAAGGAATGATGCTAAAGCTGAAACTCCAGTACTTTGGCCAACTCATGAGAAGAGTTGACTCATTGGAAAAGACTCTGATGCTGGGAGGGATTTGAGGGCAGGAGGAGAAGGGGATGACAGAGGATGAGATGGCATCACTGACTCAATGGACGTGAGTCTGGGTGAACTCCAGAAGTTGGTGATGGACAGGGAGGCCTGGTGTGCTGCGATTCATGGGGTCACAAAGAGTCGAACACAACTGAGTGACTGAACTGAACTGAAAGTTCTGAGAATAATAATAGGATGAATGTGTATTAATTATTACTGCTGCATAAGAAACCAATCCCGAAACTGGTAGCTCTAAAAAGAAGCAGTTACTATTTTTATTAATAATAAGCCTAGAAGCCCAGTTAGTTCAGCTGATGGTTGCAGTGTTCTCTGGACTCAGCTGTGCTCACCCAGGCATTAGGGTTAAGAATAGTGTGGGCTGGTTAATCTACAATGGTATCATCCACATGTGGAAGTTGGCCAGCTGGTCTTGTTCTCATGGCATGGTGTATATCCTAGAGAATGGTGTAACATGCAAGGTCTTCTCGGCTTAGACTTACAAGACTCATTGATATTCTACCACTTCCAACGCATCATACTGGTAAAAGCAATCATAAAGTCAGCCCAGATTCATTTCCAGTGGAAAACAGATACCACTTCAAAGAACTATAAAGTCATATTGAATGGGGCATGGGATACTTGGAGGGGGACAATTTCAGAAACCAGTTTATCATTTTCCACCTCAAAGTCCCCAAAACTCATGCTTCTTGTGCATTCCAATTATGGGCAGTTTACCTAAGGAAGTTTTAAAGACATATATAATCATGGTGCTTCCCTGGTGGCTCAGATGGTACAGATTCTGCCTGCCGATGCAGGAGATGCAGGTTCAAACCCTGGTCTGGGAAGATCCCCTGGAGCAAGAAATGGCAGCCCACACCAGTATTCTTGCCTGAAAAATCCCATGGACAGAGGAGCCTGGCGGACTACAGTCTGTGGAGTTGCATAGATCAGACATGACTTAGTGACTGAACAACAACCACAATCCTGACATCAGGTTCAAAATTCAGAATTTTATAATCTACATCATTACAGATGTAATTGTTCAGATGCTTCATTTCTTGACCTGAGGACCTATGTTTACAAAGATAACTGATCTGTCACCTAACATTCCCAAGATACAACAATGAGAAAGAAGCAGGATAACTACAGTAGAAACATATAGGAAGCCCTCACATTTGATAAATGAGTTTTGTTGGTGAAGAGCCCAAGCCTTCAGCAGGGCTGAAACACATGGGAAATTATTCAGACTGTAAAAAGGTCTCGTGGTTCCTAAATATTTTATGAATAGAAATCAACCAGAGAAAGCTATTTATCTTTTCGTAGGCAATTTTTTCAAAAGTAACAAATGAGAAAAATGAACAAAAAATTTCCCAGAGGATCTGCCAACAATACTAAATCAACATTCATTCTTCTTCACTGATATGCTTCTATTCAAAACTTGAAATGTTGGAACTAGTGATGGAACTTTCCTTCTAAGTATATGGTGTTCCAGATATCCCAGGATAGAGTGTAAAATGTTGATCAAAATAGAATCATTTGTCTCAATGCCATAACATTTTATTATAACATTTTTGGTTAGGGAATGTAAAGCCATGTTTTAAAAATGCTGAACTCATATACATTGTATATGCCAATGTTAAGGTGAATATTAAACATTTTTATGTGAAATCCATAAACCGGTTAATCTAATTACAGATTTCTGTAGATAATAACTTTCTACTTATTTTAATACCAAAGTGTTCAATTAGTCTTGGTACCCAAGAATTAGAGAATTGTAAGCATAGAAAAGGTTATCTAAGAGGTTATTTGTGGGGGAAAAAAGTAAAAGGAATATCCCAGAGGTAGCAATCAAGAATCCTTAAATCAATGGACTTGGGGAAACACATCAGTGAAGCAGAAACTAGGTCTATTCATGCAATATTTCTTTTCCATGGGTTAGATTAACCTGGAAATTCATGCCCAGATGTAGTTCAGAATTCCTGCAGATCCACAGTGACTGCATTGTGCCTCTTAATCTCCCTTATGATAAATGAATATTTATGTTGGATTGTAGTTAATTCCTTTTGATAAAAGTCAAACTCACATAGAGCAAGGCTAAGAACTCTGAGAGTTGCCAACCTCCCAAACTGGATTAAACCTGTGAAACATAATGATTACAATGTAGCTCTAATTATATGAAATGTTTATGTGTAAAGACTCATAGGTACAATTTTCCAATTAGAGAAATGATTTTTTTCAGAATATCTTGCACTGAAAAACTAGAAAGAAGAAAAAAAAAAAACAAATAAATATAGTAGGTGTAAGTTTCTGGAAAACATTAGGAACAAAAGGAGTTGTGTGGCAAGTGGCTAGAAAGGAGAAAATTTAAAGGTGTGAGCCCTTTATTCTGTCCTGGGTTTATGTCAAGGGATTTGCAAACTGGAAAGTGGTAGCTGAGAGGCTAAAAAACACCAATTTGGATAAGCTCTTGTGGCCAAGGAGAAAACCTTCACTTCAGTGGATACAAATAGCGGGGGTGGGGGGGGGGGACTTGGGGGGAGATAGTGTTCAGGGAAAGCAGGCTGGCTTTGCAATTGGGAGAAGTTAGGAATAAGCGTGGTTTGACAATTTAATAGCCAGTGCAAAGCCTAAAACCTAGATTAATCATTTCCATCCTGACTGATGGAAGGTGTACTGTCCCTCCTTAGTTGTTTAGTAGAGGCAAAATAAATTCTCCCTATAGAAAATATGAAATAATCTAGGAGAATTTACAGAAGTGCAAAAAATTGAAAATCCAATTGATGGGACTATCAATCAGTGAGACAGTCACCTTCACCACTGAATAAAGGATGCTGAAGGAAGGGTGATGAAGGAAGCAAGGTATGACCAGTGACCTATGAAAAAATGAAGACATTGTACACAGTTTACATGCTACCATAAGCAGACCAGCCTTTAGTTTACGGAAATGTATTGCTTTATCCTTTGGCTAAAGTAAATGTTAGAAATTTGCTAGCAAGACAGAGATAATGCTAGCCACCATGTCATTAAATACTTACATTCCAATACTATTTTGTTCATTCTTAATGTGATATGCTTTTATCTTATTGGTAAACTCATGTGGTAAGTATCTAGGATTAGCATTAGCAAAGCAAGAGTGAAGTGCATAGCTTCAAGACACAAGCTACTTGAAGACTTAAGCTTCTGAAATGTAACAATTACAATGATTTGAAAATAAATCACAAATATATGTTTTGTACTCTCACAACTTAAAATATTGACAAATTACATATTTATAGACTATATACATATATATTAGAAAATGTCTTGGAGGTTATACAATCATTCCATTCTATTTTGGTGGCTCAGTTGATAAAGAATCTGCCTGCAATGCAGGAGATGGGGGTTTGATCCCTGGATTGGGAAGATCCCCTGGAGAAGGAAATGGCAAGCCACTCCAGTATTCTTGCCCAAAAAATCCCACAGACAGAGTACCCTGGTGGGCTATAGTCCATGGGTTTGCAGGAGTTGGACATGACTTAGAAACTAAACCATCACCAGGAGATTAATAATAATATATTAAATATATAACTGATAGTAACCCACCCCAGTAAATGATTTATTAATACTCTCATTAGAATGGCAGATTAAACGTAGGTGAAGGTAGCATATAGCAATTAATTCTGAAAGAAGATTGAATAAATCAATATTGATAGAACAGAAGAATCAAAAAGATGACCGTTTGGAGATAGGCTTGCAAAGGACAGAGAAAGCTGTTTACAAGGAGTCTAGTATGTTAGGCTAAAGAGTAACTGTGTTTGAATAAGTCCTACATATCTTTTCTATTTCAATTTAGATGTTACTGTTTTCAGTAAATAATAAACTGATCACACCTGGTCCTCAGACATGACTTCTAAAACTTGAATTTCTATCAGCTATTTCAAAATTAAGATAACTCAGGATTTAATTTGCTTTTTTTTTTCAAACCACCTACCCTATTTCTCATTCTTCAAACTTGTAAGCCATTGTTTTTGTATCCTGTTTAGCCCAGGATTCCATGTTGATTACTTAGTCATTGTTATCATTTTCATTTATTCTCTAGATTCTATATATCCCAGGTCCAGTCTATCCCTCCTCTTCTATCTGAAATACATTCACTTCTCTCCATTTCGGTTTTGTTCCCCAACACTTAATTCCAAGTCATGATTTCTCACAAGGGTTATCATAATACATCCCCTTCTTCTCTCCCTGAGTTTGCTTTCAGCTTGTCTGCTCACCCAGTGTGATCTATTTTAAGAACACTTCTGAATGTGTTAGTCCCATGATGACACCTTCAGTGAATTTCCGCGACACTTAAAATTCTTATCATGTTGTAAAATAACTATCTATGATCAGGCTCCTGATCATGTTTCCAATCTTCTTATTAAGTATACATTTTCTTGAATGTGTTTTCCATCTATCTATATTCTTCCTAGATCGACTCATATGACATCATGCTCATCAGACAATTTAGAATTTAGGTTAAAAATCTAATCTGTATTTTACATATGTTTTTTCCATATCTCTGTTCATCTTCTCTTTCCCTGTCTCTGACTCTATGTATATACATATTTTTTCTCTCTCTTTCTCTCTCTACATATTCTATTATATGTATGTGTGTGTGTGTGTATATATATATATATATATATAGTCTCTCACATGTATTGCATTGTATTTGAGATATATGTTGATTATACTCTGATATCTTTCTATTTTCATTAATTATGTTAGGCACTCATCGAGCCCCTTTGACCTAAAAACAGGTGCCAAATGTGATCTTTAAAAATCACATTTAAAAAACATGTCCACTATTTCTAATGGTTTATTGGGAACAAAGATAGCTAATCTATAAAGAAACAAGAATAAGCATAGCAGATATTTTCCAAACAACACTAGACTGCAGAAAACACCAGGGATTATGAGGAAATGTTAATTTAATAGAATTTAATAGCAGGACATTTTATCAATTAAAATTAAGAGTACTGTAAAATACATTAACCGAGATGTAAAGAACCAGATATTTTTCTCTATTCACACTTTCTCATAAACTTTATTAAGAGAGAAAACAAAAATAAAAATTGTTCAAAAATTCATAGTAAACTCCTCCTATCAATAAAAGCCAACCCAAGACAATGAATTAACTATATATGTAGTTTAATAATAAAAAAAATCATAGGTTGACAGTTTTTCAGCAGACATAGGAACACATATATTCAAATTTCACAATTAAGTTAACTCTCCTGCACTGTTGGTGGAAATGTAAATCGGTACAGCCCGCTATGGAAAACAGTATGGAAGTTGCTTAAAAAACTAAAATATAACCTTGTAAGCCCTCTTCTGGGCATATATCCAGATAAGGAAGATGTGGTATCTATATACAACAAAATATTATCCAGCAATAAAAAAGTAATGAATTAATACCATTTGTAGCAACATAGGTGGTCCTACAGATTGTCATACTGAGTAATGTAACTCAGAAATATTGTATAATATCCTTTATATGTGGGACTCTACAAAGAAATAATACAAACAAACTTACTTATAAAACAGATTTATAGACTTAAATAAAAATTTATGGTTACCATGGGGGAAAGGAAGGGGGATGGGATAGTTAGGGAATTTGAGGTCAACATGTACATACTACTATATTTTAAATGGATAACCAAAAAGGACCTACTGTATAGCACAGGGAACTCTGCTGAATGTTATGTGGAGTCCTGGATGGGAGGGATATTTGGGAGAGAATGGATACGTGTATATGTTTCATTGAGTCACTCTGCTGTGTACCTGAAACAATCAAACTGTCAATCAGCTACACTCCCATATAATACATCATATATATAGGCACATATAATATAAAAAAAAAACTTGTGATAATAATTTCACAATGTATCACATATACCAAATCATATACTGTACACCTGAATCCAGGACAATATTACAAATGTCAATTATATCTCAATAAAATATGTATTAAAAATAATTATCAATAAAATGCAGCTAAAGTTGATTGTATCTCCCTGAAATTGATAGAGATGATTTTTCCTGGAACTACATAGATTTGAGTTCAACTAATTGGATATGTACAAAACACAGAAATTCAGAGATATAGGAAGTAGCTTGGGAGTTGCCAGGGTCATGGAAAGGTGAATTGGGTAACTCTTAATGGGTAGCATCTCTTTTTAGGGTGATGAAATATTTTGGAATTAGTAGTGACAGTTGTACAACTTTATGAAAATACTAAAAATTGCAACTAAATGTATGCTTTCAAAGAATAAATTTTATGGGGTATGAATTATATCTTAATTCTAAATAATTTCAAAAATAATTAAGGGGAAAGAAAATTTAAATATACATAGCTTTCCAAGTTGGATTTTTAAGTCACCTTTTCCTTATGAGTATATTTTAGATAAATCTTTCCCTATTTTCCAGGTAAAGAACAGTTTCTTTGTCCAAGCTTACAAAGCTAGGAAATGTTAAAGACAGATTTTGTATCCATGAGCATATTATCTAAATCATATGAGTATGAGAAAAACTTTTTTCTCTGTCATCTCCTCATTTAAGCAAGTCAATAAATGTAGCGGGTCTGGCTCTTTGTTCACAAGGTATATCTTCAACTACCTTTCTCAAATTATTATATGCCTCCTTTTCAGCATCATTCACATTTAACATGCTGCAGGAAACCATCATTAAATTTTGAAGAAACAAGTTATTTTCTTTCTGTAAACTCAATATATTTCCTATTTGGAAATTAACTATGAATATTGTAACAGCCATCATATAATAACAAGATTTTTACATACTGATAAACTTTGGACAGTTCATGGTCTATGACATTCTTTTTATATTACTTTGAATTTTAAACACTTGCATGATTGATAGCAAATATAAAACTTCATTATATTTGTTCTTATTCTTGTTCACTCACTAAGTCATGTCCAACTCTTTATAACACCATGGATTGTAGTACACCAACCTCCTCTGTCCTTCACTATCTCCCGAAGTTTGCTCAGATTCATGTCCATTGAGTCGGTGATATGATGTCCATTATATAAGGTCTTATAAAAAACACAAAACCTATGTTAAAGAAATCTATGCTAAAAAACACTTTTAACATAGGTTTTGTCATGGGAATGAGTGATAATGAAAGTTTATTTTACTTCCTTTGGCATTTAATTGCAAAATAACGTTGGTTCACAGAAATACCTGTGATATCAAAGTCTTTTTCCTATGGGCCAGGTTTGATTTCACATCGTTTTACACGTAAATACATATTTGGGTTTCCCTCATGATTCAGACAGTAAAGAATCTGCCTGCAGTGCAGGAGACCTGGGTTCTATCCCTGGGTTGGGAAGATCTCCTGGAGGGGGGCATGGCAACTCACTCCAGTATTCTTGCCTGAAGAATCCCCATAGGGTCACAGAGTCAGACACCACTGAGCGACTAAACACACATATATGGCTTGTAAGGCATGAGTATATAGTTCAAAGTTACAGTTACATTAGAATATTTAATGCACATTGTAGGGGTTAAAGTGTTGCTATAAGAGCAGATGCATTGTACCCCCCTAAATCACTGACTGTCCATCTGAAATCATTGTATTTGCCAAACTCATTGTATAATTTGGCATATTTGATCCTAATAAAAGTGGAAATCCTGTAACTTTAAATTTTCACTAATATTCACACTTTTAGCACTTGACCTATGATGTGATATTCAATCAAAAATTACAAGCACAAATCTGTGGTTGAGCCATGTATAAACAGTATTATTCCTCTCTCCATTATTACTATTTCAAATGGAAGGAAAGAAATTTCAAAATATTTCCCATATATGTCATAAAAATGATGAGCAGAAAAGCATTTTGTTTTTAACTGCTTTTAAGAAAGGGAAATAATATATATACACAAAGCCTTAAAAGTCATTTTTGAAGTTATTTTGTCAACTTTAAATCTAATTTTCTAAATTTTCAGAGACTTTGTGACAAACTGTCAAATAAAATATTTATTCTTCACCTAAATTCTATAGCAAAAATAGAATATTACTCAGTAAAAATTGTAACAAAGTATAATTTTTATTCATGCAATTTTCCAAGTCTGATTTAATAAGAGTTTAAAATGTAATCTAAGAATCTTAAAAATTAAATTCAATGAGAGAAAGCAATATAAAATAAATTATTTTATAAGTTCTCAAAATTCTTTTGACAGAGGTATAGTCTTTTTCTTCATTGCCCATATTCTGAAAGATTTTCAGGAATATGCATAATTTGAATTTATTGCTTGTTGTTTTATTTTTCAGTGCACAAAAAAATACAAGTACTAATACTTATCAATATTGTTTTATAGTTAGCTATTTCTGGGGCACTTTCCTTCTTAAAAATAATGAGAGGGTTGACATTTTCTCCCATTTTTCATCTCTCAAATGAATTCCTCTACATATCTTCTCACATAATCTGAATATATTAATCTATCACCATTTAGAGTTACCAGACAATGAGATCCTCAAACCAAGGGTCAAAGTAACCATCAGATATTGGCAAAGCTTAGGAATTCTTGGTCAATTCCAAGAATAAGGTTTCACAGCAGTAATCATCGTTGGAATTTTTAATGGACATTCTTTTCATATTAATAGATAATATTTCTTTTAAATAATATTCAGTTCAGTTTAGTCACTCAGTTGTGTCTGATTCTTTGCAACCCCATGAATCGTAGCATGCCAGGCCTCCCCATCCATCACCAACTCCCAGAGTTCATTCAGACTCATGTCCATTGAGTCAGTGATGCCATCCAGCCATCTCATCCTCTGTCATCCCCTTCTCCTCCTGCCCCCAATCCCTCCCAGCATCAGAATCTTTTCCAATGAGTCAACTATTCGCATGAGGTGGCCAAAGTACTGGAGTTTCACCTTTAGCATCATTCCTTCCAAAGAAATCCCAGGGCTGGTCTCCTTTAGAATGGACTGTTTGTATCTTATTTCAGTCCAAGGGACTCTCAAGAGTCTTCTCCAACACCACAGTTCAAAAGCATCAATTCTTCGGCACTCAGTTTTCTTCACAGTCCAACTCTCACATCCATACATGACCACTGGAAAAACCATAGCCTTGACTAGACGAACTTTTGTTGGCAAAGTAATGTCTCTGCTTTTCAATATGCTATCTGCTAAGTCGCTTCAGTCGTGTCTGACTCTGTGTGACCCCACAGACAGCAGCCCACCAGGCTCCCCCATCCCTGGGATTCTCCAGGCAAGAACACTGGAGTGGGTTGCCATTTCCTTCTCCAATGCATGAAAGTGAAAAGTGAAAGTGAAATCACTCAGTCGTGTCCGACTCTTAGTGACCCCATGGACTTCAGCCTACCAGGGTCCTCCATCCATGGGATTTTCCAGGCAAGATTACTGGAGTGGGGTGCCATTACCTTCTCCGAATATGCTATCTAGGTTGGTCATAACTTTTCTTCCAAGGAGTAAGCATCTTTTAATGTTTAAAATATGTGTATAAATCATTTTTTTCAAAATGTAAGCAAAAGACATGTACAACTGAAAAATTCAAGACACTGATGAAATAAATTGAAAAAAACCTCATGAAAAAATATATTTATGCTCACAGAGTGGAAGAATCAATACTGTTTTCCATACTACCCAAAGAAATCTACAAATTCAGTATAATTCCTATCAGAATTTCAATGGCACTTTTCACATAAATAAAACAATTCTAAAAGTTGTATGGAACCACAAAAAACCCATATAGTCAGTCAATGTTGAGAAATAAGAATATAGCTGGGGGCATCACACTTACTGATCTTAAACTGGATTTTAAAGATATAGGAATCAAAAAAAAAACATGGTAATGGTATAAATACAGATATACAGACATAGAGATAATGCAAAATGCCAGGCTGGATGAAGCACAAGCTGGAATAAGATTGCTGGGAGAAATATCGATAACCTCAGATATGCAGATGACACCACTCTTATGGCAGAAAATGAGGAATAACTAAGGAGAATTTTGATGAAAGGGAAAGAGGAGAGTGAAAAAATTGGCTTAAAATTCAACCTTCAGAAAACTAAGATCATGGTATCTGGTCCCTTCACTTCATGGCAAATAGATGGAGAAACAATGGAAACAGTGAGAGACTTTATTTTGGGGGGCCCCAAAATCACTGCAGATGGTGACTGCAGCCATTAAATTAAAAGACACCTACTCCTTGGAAGAAAAACTATGACCAACCTAGACAGTATATTAAAAAGCAGAGACATTATTTTGCTAGCAAAAGTCCATCTAATCAAAGTATGGTTTTTCCTGTAGTCATGTACAGATACGAGAGTTGGACTATAAAGAAAGCTGAGCACCAAAGAATTGATGCTTTTGAACTGTGGTGTTTGGAGAAAACTCCAGAGTACTTTGGACAGCAAGGAGATCCAACCAGTCAATCCTAAAGGAAATCAGTCCTGAATATTCATTGGAAAGACTGATGCTGAAGCTGAAACTTCAATGCTTTGGCCACCTAATGCAAAGAACTGACTTATTTGAAAAGACCCTGATGCTGGGAAAGACTGAAGGCGGGAGGAGAAAGGGATGACAGAGATGAGATTGTTGGATTGCATCACTGACCCGATGGACATGAGTTTGAGTAAGCTCCAGGAGTTAATGATGGACAGGGAGGCCTGGCGTGCTGCAGTCCATGGGGGTTACAAAGAGTCGGACACAACCGAGCAACTGAATTGAACTGAAGAGATCAGTGGACAAAAGAGAACAGAAAAGAAACTCCAGAAATAAACCCACACATATATGGTTTATTAATTTACAACAAAAAAACCAAGAATATGCTTTGGGGAAAGAGCAGTGTCTTCTACAAGTTGTGTTGGGAAGACTGGACAGAGAAAAAATTAAAATGGGCCACTATTTATACAAAAATTAACTCAAAATGGATTAAAGATTAGAACATGAGACTTGAAACTGTAAAACTCCTAGAAGAAAACAGATAATTAGCTCCTTGACTACAGTCTTGGTGATTTTTTTTTTTTTTTGGATTTGACACTAAAAGCAAGATAAAAAACCCCACAAGTAAACCAGTTGGATTACATCAAACTAAAAAGTTTCTGCACAGCAAAAAGAAACCATAATCAACATGAAAGCTTATGAAACAGGAGAAAATACTCGCAAATCATGTATTCAATAAGGTATTAATATTCAAAATACATTAAGAACTCAATTCAATAGCACAAAAGCAAACAATCCAATTAAACAATGGGCAGAGGGTGAATAGATATTTTTCCAAAGAAGATATACAGATGGGCAACGGGTACTTGAAAACATGCTATACATCACTAAAACAGAGGGAAATTCAAATTGAAAGTATAATGTTATCTCCTCATAGCTGTTAGAATGGCTATTCTCAATAAGGGAAGAAATAACAAGTGTTGGTAAAGCTGTGGAGATAAGGGAACCCTTTTTCATTGTTGATGGGAATGTTAATTGGAGCAGCCATGATGCAAAACAGTATGGAGGTTCCTCAAAAAAGTAAACAATAGAATTAATATATGATCTACCAATTACATTTCAGGCTATTTATCTGAAAGAAACAGAAATCACTAACTCAAAAAGATATTTTCACTCTCACACGTTTACTGTTGCATTATTCACAGTAGCCAAAACATGGAAGCAACCTAAGTGTTCATTAGTGGAAAAATGGACAAAGAAAATATGTTGTATATATGTACAATGTAATATTATTGAGCCTTAAAAATAGAAATGTCGTCATTTGTGAGAACTTGGATAAATCTTGAGGTATTATGCTAGATAGCAACACCAGGAATGGCTTTTGTCAATCAAAAATACACTAACAAACTTACCCTTTTCGGTCTATGTTCAAAAATTCAAGAAAAAACTCCCCTTCATGATTCTGCTATAGCTTTCCAATATCAACAGAGGTTTCTTCAGGAAAGGGACATCTCAGGGAATAGCACTGACATTTTTATCAAGCTTACCAGTTGAGAAAGTATAGCACATGCATCTGTTAGGGAGTTAAAATAGGAAAAAGGAGTCCATAATGGTGGTGGTTAAAAGACAAAGAAAGGAAAAAGCCTATGAAAAGAGAACAAAGGAAGGTCCAAGGACCAGAGTGAGAACTTCAGTTCAACAGCCCTCCTAGCCATCCCAGTTTACATAGGGCAGGACCAGGGGGAGGATAAAAAAAACGGATAAAAAGAGGAGCTAAAATTGAGCCGGGGCCTCTCCTTTGCGTCTTTTGGGTAGGCCAGTCCTCACGCCTGGAAGATGTATTTTCCTTTGCTTGCCAAATAAAACTGAGCTGTAACACTGCTCCATCCCTTGCTTTACATTTTTGCTGTGGCGAGACAGAACTGGGAAATCTACGAACTCCCCTGACACATCTTACTTATGTCTATCAGTGGTGAAGGCAGACAGGCTAAATATTATCACTATGCTGCAAATGGGGAAATTGACAAGATGACACACTATTTAGGTCATTTAATTTCTTAGGAAAACTCTATGTAATATTAAGGATTGTGATTACTTTTTTTAAAAAAGGTCCTTATCTTCTAAGGAGATCATTGTTAATACCATCAACACAAGTTTAAATGCTTCTCAGGGGTACTGGATAACTCAAAAAGGCTTCTTAGATAATCAGTTAAATAATAAATTGATCTAGGTCAAAGTGAGAAAGATGAAAACTGAGAAATAAGGAAGGCTTCCAGCAAGAGCAGTAACTTAGGCAGAAGTCTTGAAGTGTGAAATTATAGAATATATTCTATGAATGAAGAAATCAGCATAATGGTCAAAAAAAAAAAAGGTTATAGAGCTGAAGAGACTCAACTGTAAAAAATATGCTGAAAGCCTTTCTTCAAATGTGTGGAATATAATTTGATGTTTTTGAACAGTGGCTTTACCAGATCAGATTTATAATTTAGGAAGATCATTATGGCATGTAAGGTATACATTGATTGCAATAACAAAAATCTAGAGATTAGAAAAGAAATTGGAGATTTATAACAATCCAGGCAAAACATTTAAGAACCTGAGAAAAGACATTGGCACTGTGGATTTGCGATGACTAATGATACTAAAAGGAATTATACAGTCATAAAGATAGAATTTCCTGTATGATTGGCAAAAGGGGATAAAAGGCAGGGCATTGTGATTACAATGGAATTCAGGGAGAAAAATAGATATGTAATTGGTGGGGAAAGGATTTGGGGAGATTATGAGGATTTAAGGTTTTATTTGTGCTGAACAAAGGGCCATGGAGGTCTTGACTACAAAAGAAACACAATTTGCACTATGATTAAAATCAGTTTGGCTGGCCTGTGTTTACAATAGACCATGGAAGATAAAACTGGAAGCAGGGGGATATACTACCCATTGTGGTAATTCAAGTGAAAAAATAGTGGCTAAGACCAGGGGGTCAAAGTGAAGAGTGTAAAAGGTGGTTGGATTCAAGATATGTTTTAAACGTAGAGGCATCTTTTCATGAAAGCCTAGGCATAGGGTTTGACTTAAAGAGGAGATTAAACATTTCACCAAAGACCTTCATCTGAACAACTTGAAAGGCAGATTTACTAATATTGTAATAGGAAAATCTGAAAGTGGAGCAGAGCATTACAGATTGGGGCATGCGAGATTTAAACTGTTTATTAGGTATTTGAGTAGATATCTCCAGTAGGCATTTATGTATACAAAGTAAGTTGAGAATTTTTGGAAAGAAATATAAATAACCATTATAGACAGATTTAAAATTATGCAACGGGGGAATTCCCTTGAGGTCCAGTGATTAAGACTCCACACTTTCACTTCAAGGGGCATGGGATTGACTCCTAGTTGAGGAACTAAGAACCCATGAGCCATGCAGTACAGTCAAAATACATAAATAAATAAAATTATGAGATGGGATGAGATCATCAAGACAGTCAAAATACATAGAAAAGAGAACCCTGGGGAGAAATTTGGAACACTGGTTGAATAGTCGAAACAGCCAAAGAGATTTAAAAGGAGCAGCTAATGAGATAGAAGAAAAACTAAGAAAATATAGTATTTTGGAAGTCAAGTAAAATAAGTAGGTCAAAGGGAGTTGAACTGTCAAGTGAGATGAACAATAATCACTGATCACTGAATTTAGTAATGAAGAAGTCATTGCTCACTTTGATGACAGCAAGGTGGTGTGACAGTCAGGGACAAAGGCATGTGATAGAGCTTGGTGTGATTGAAAACTGGAGAGCAGCTTGTAGGAAATCAAACAAAACAAAAGAATTGCAATAAAGAGTAGCAAAGAACTGGGATATTCTCTGTTGGGTTACTTGGCAACCAGAGCAGTTTTTTGTCTATTTTCCAGTTGTTTGCAGAGAAGGCAATGGCAACCCACTCCAGTACTCTTGCTTGGGAAATCCCATGGACAGAGGAGCCTGGTAGGCTATAGTCCAAGGGGTCTCGAAGAGTCGGACACGACTGAGCGACTTCACTTTCACTTTTCCCTTTCATGCACTGGAGGAGGAAATGGCAACCCACTCCAGTGTTCTTGCCTGGAGAATCCCAGGGACGGGAGCCTGGTGGGCTGCCGTCTATGGGGTCACACAGAGTCAGACACGGCTGACGTGACTTAGCAGCAGCAGCAGCAGCAGCAGTTGTTTGCTGTCTCCTCTAAAGAAGAAGGGCTTCCCTGGTGGCTCAGATGGTAAAGAATCTGCTTACAATGCAGGAGACCAAGGTTTAATCCCTGGGTCAGGAAGGTCCCCTGGAAAAGGGAATGACAACGCACTCCAGTATTCGTGCCTGGAGAATCCCATGGACAGAGGAGCCTGGTTGGGTACAACACAAGGGGTTGCAAAAAGTCAGACATGACTAAGCAACTTAGCATGCACTAATGGAGAGACTTTACAAAATCACTGCTAGGATTTTGAGAGCAAGAGTTAGGGAAGATCTCCACTAGCTTCAACAAATCTAAAGGCACAGGGGTTGCAGGAATCAGAGGACACATCTGTTAATGATCTGATCTGTGCAAAGCAGTGAGGCACCTAATGAGCAGGTAGACTCCAAACAAAGTTGCCAGCAAACAAGGCTTTAGCCTTCTATCCTCAAACCACGCCTACCCCAATGGCTCAAGAGCAACAGTGGTTTCCTTTTCAATTCCCTCTTCCAAATCATGTAAGTAGCCTTTGTTATCAGATTCTAAACAGAAATTCTACCTGAAAAGATTCCATAAAACGTATATTCAAGGTTTATAAACTTTGTGATATAAAAGAGACTATCTAAAGAAGAAAACAGTACAGCCACCAATTCCCTTGACTAATAACCCACATATGGTTAATAACAGAAACCTAACACTTTTTGTACTAAGTTGAAATTTGCATTTTTAGAAATTTTATCATAAAGATGAGAAAAATTCCAAGTTTACTACATGGGAAAGCAACAAATAAATACAATTTAGTTAAGAAAAAATTCAAACTATTATAAAAGTAAAATACAGTATGATATTTTTTCATTATTATAAATATATTTCAGCTTAGGCTGTTAAATCTACCATAAGGTTTGAATTGAATATTGTGGTGTCTTATGAAACTGTGGATCTTGGTGACTTCCATCTCATCTCTTGTATCTATTTCTTAATTCTAGGATTATGTCATCTATAGTTTAAGGGTATAATATTTCAATTTAACTTACCTTACCTAATTTTTATTTTGGTCAAGTTGTTTAAATTGTCAGAAAAGATATTATAAATGTCATCACAGAAAAATACAGGCTTGTAGGCATATAATGGAAATGTATTTCTGTTTAGATGTAAGCAGAGTATGTGTCATTTTCCAACTGAATATCTCAATATAGAAAAATATAAAATATTTTTATTTGAGATATAAGGTATATTATTTCTTATAATTTCCCATGTTTTTTTCCCCTGTGTATTTTGTGATATTTACTTTTGTCCTACTCTGTTTAGCCTTTTTTTCTTTTTACTGAGTTTGATCATTTTCCATCTTCTCCATAATTTATTCTTTTCTTACCTCTCATATCATCTATTAATATTAAACAGTCAACAAAATTAGAGTTTTTGTTCCAAATATTTTTTAAAGACTGACTCTTCTATTTTATTTCCCCATAATGTTACATGGTTAAAACAGAGATTTATCTTAAGTAAAAATAGGATTTGCTAGCTGATAGTTTTTCTGAGTTACTTGTATTACCTGGTAATAGTTAATTAAATTAATTTGTATTAGACTTCTGTAACTTAAGATTAAATACTGCAGAGTAATATATGATCCAGAGTAATCATTGAAATGAAACAAATATAGAGCTAAAGTTAATCAAGGGAAATGGAATATAAATAATTCATAATGTTTAGTTGCTCTATCATCTTGAAGAAATTACAAGTATGTAGGTAAGTAAATATTAAAAAAAATTATCACCAGTATACCTATACTACAGATACACTCTAAAGTAAATTTTTGAGGCTGAAATGAAATTACATTAGATCACAACTGTGATATATATAAACAAATGAAGAGCAAAGCTTGTTGTGCACATGTTCACTTAGGTTCAGTTCAGTTGCTCTGTCCTGTCCGACTCTTTATGACCTCATGGACTGCAGCATGCCAGGCCTCCCTGTCCATTACCAACTCCCAAAGTTTACGCAGACTCATGTCCATTGAGTTGGTTATCCTATCCAACCATCTCATCCTCTGTCATCCCCTTCTCCTACCGCCCTCAATCTTTCCCAGCATCAGGGTCTTTTCAAATGAGTCAGTTCTTCACATGAGGTGGCCGAAGCATTGGAGTTTCAGCTTCAGCATCAGCCCTCCCAATGAATATTCAGGACTGATTTCCTTTAGGATGGACTGGTTGGATCTCCTTGCAGTCCAAGGAACTCTCAAGAGTCTTCTCCAACATCACAGTTCAAAAGCATCAATTCTTTGATGCTTAGCTTTCTTTATAGTCCAACTCTCACATCCATACATGACTACTGGAAAAACCAAAGCTTTGACTAGATGGACCTTTGTTAGCAAAGTAATGTCTCTGCTTTTTAATATGCTGTCTAGGTTGGTCATAACTTTTCTTCCAAGGAGCAAGTGTCTTTCAATTTCATGGCAGCAAGTCACCATTTGCAGTGATTTTGGAACCCAAAAAATTAAAGTTGCTGACTGTTTCCATTGTTTCTCCATCTATTTGCCATGAAGTGATGGAGCCAGATACTATGATCTTAGTTTTCTGAATGTTGAGGTTTAAGCCAACTTTTTGACTCTCCTCTTTCACTTTCATTAAGAGGTTCTTTAGTTCTTCACTTTTTGCCATAAGGGTGGTGTCATCTGCATATCTGAGGTCATTGATATTTCTCCCAGCAATCTAGATTCCAGCTTGTGCTTCATCCAACCCAGCATATCTCATGATGTACTCTATATATAAATTAAATAAGCTGGATGACAATATACATGTACTCATAAATATAAAGGACTATGTATAATTTTGTTATATTTAGTTCTTTTTAAAATTAAGGCCTATGGGTTTACAATGATGAAAAATATATATACACGCTATGTAACACTTCAGAGAGAAAAAAGGAAATACATGATTGTGAATTTTCAATATATAGCCTAATATAATTTAATACTAATGCTAATAAATTGTGATGTCAACAATAAATATTTTAATATCCAAAGAAACTACTAAAACATATTATAAAAGATGTGGCTGCTGCTGCTAAGTCGCTTCAGTTGTGTCCGACTCTGTGTGACCCGATAGACGGCAGCCCACCATGCTTCCCCATCCCTGGGATTCTCCAGGCAAGAACACTGGAGTGGGTTGCCATTTCTTCCTCCAATACAGGAGAGTGAAAGTGAAGTCACTCAGTCATGTCTGACTCTTAGCAACCCCATGGACTGCAGCCCACCAGGCTCCTCCATCCATGGGATTTTCCAGGCAAGAGTACTGGAGTGGGGTGCCATTGCCTTCTACAAAAGATATGGCTAAGAAACCTAATTAATAAAAATTGAATATTAACAATAGTCATTAGCATACATGTAGACAGTAAAATAGTCGTTAGCATACATGTAGACAGTAAAAGACAAACTGAGAAACCAAAGGAAGACAGAATAAGAAAACAAATAAGAAAGAAACAAAAAACAAACAAGACAACAGACCTTAAAATAACCATATCAGCAAACATTAATTAAATGTATTAAACTCCCTAATAAAGACAGAAATTGCTAGACTGCCTAAGAAAAAGAATATGCAACTATACACTGCCTATAAGAAATGAACTTACAATATATTGACACAGACAGGTAAAAATAATGAGCTATAAAATATATATCATGCTCAGGAAAACACAGGCATGAGAGTCTGGCTGAAATGCTAAAAGCCCAAAAAACAAAACAAACTAAAACAAACATTAATGCAAAAATAATACTCACTATTGATAAATGGTTAACATATTAGGAAGTTATAACAATTATAAATGTATTTGTATTTAATGTCAGAAATTTTAAGTATATAGAGTGAACACTGACAGTAAAATCACAGTGAACGACATTAACTTCCCCCTCCTAGTAACTGATATAGTAACTTGACATAATTTCAGTATGGACACAGAAAATCTGAATGATACAATCAATCACAGACCATAATTAACATTTATGGAACACCAAACTCCCAAACTACAGACTTTACAAATTGACATTCTCTTCAAGTACACATCATCGCACTAGCAGTAGGACAGAATATATGCCAGTCATGAAGTAAGTCTCAGTATATTAAAGAATACACCGGAGAGAAAGAGCTCTAAACATAAAACAATAGTAATTTAGATATCAGCAAAATAAAATAATTCTGAAATCAGAAGTACATTCTGATTTCTAAATAAATTATGTGTCAAAGAAAAACATCAAAAATATTTTGAACAATGATAAAAACAGCACATATCAAATTATTTAGGTCTATTAAAGCAATACTTGGATAAAATTTCAATGTTCATATTAGGTATTTATGTTCTTGTTTAAAATTCAGTGATCTATGTCCCTAGAACATGAAGCTAGAAATAACATGAAGAATAAATCAATCACAATGTAGACAGTAGAAACAAAATAAAATGCAGACATTAATCAAATAAGACAAATATGCTGCTTAAAAAGGTGAAGAGATGGATAAAAATGTAGTTTTGTTATTTAAAATAAAACAGAGAATATAATCACTAAAAATTTCAAGAACGAAAGAGAAGATTGAACTACTCATTTGATAAATGAATAACAAGATTGAACACAGAACAAAATAAAAGCCTCCATCTGTAATGACTTTAAAAAGAAGTTCACAATAAATTTAATGAAAAATGTGCAGAACTTGAACTCCAAAACCTGCAAAACGTTGCCAAGGAAATTTAAAGAAGACCTTAACAAATGGAGAAATTCTGGTTGAGGAATTTGCATTACCTAATTTCAATACTTATACAATAAAGCAATGTTAAATGAGGATACTGAAAAAAGAGTAGACATTAAAATCAATAGAATACAGTAATGCATGTAAAATAGACTGTTGGTTCGAAATCTGGGAAGCTTCCCAGGTGAAATATGAAGCTGATCCTTATGCACAAGGGGCGGTGAGAAATCAAAGAAAAAGGCAGATTACTCCAGACTGGAGGGTGGTAGTTTTAATAAGCAAAGGAACTGGCATACAAGTTTGTCTTGGGAGGCCAGAAAATGAGTCAATCACTTCACCTCACCTATCTCGCTGATGAGTAAGAGTTTATACAAGAGCTTTAATTGGGTTTACTCCTGCATACCAATTGATAGTCTCAACAACACACTCAGAAAAGGAAATGGCAACCCACTCCAATACCCTTTCCTGGAGAATCGCAGAGGATAGAAGAGCCTGGTAGGCTATACAGTCCATGGGGTCACAAAAGAGGGGTCACACACGACATAGCGACTGAACAACAGCACACTGCTCTCTCAAGGCCACTTCCTGGAAAAGGGCTCCCACTTTGGGGAAAAGTGGGCAGAATGCACATTCCAAGGACGGGTTAGGTGGTGATGTGCTTCTAATTGCCCGGGTCTAACTTCTGTGTCCATGGACATGAGAAGGCTTTCAGGTTTTATTATAAAAGCAGGGTACAATTTGAAGGGTTAAGGAGGGAAGTGAAATGATCAGATTTGCATTTTTAGTTCAATGGCTATCGTGTGGAGAACAGATTGTAGAGGGAGCAAGAGTAGAAACTGGAAGATCATTAAAGACACTGTTGCATAAGTCCAGGGAAGGTTGATGATGTTTTGGACTGGGGTGGTGGCAGCTGAGAAGGAGAGAACTGTATGGATTGGAAAGACACTGGCGAGGCAAAATTGCCAGAACTTAGTGATATCGTCCTGGAGAAGGAAATGGCGACCCACTCCAGTACTCTTGCCTGGAAAATCCCACGGACAGAGAAGCCTGGTAGGCTACAGTCCATGGGGTCACAAAGAGTTGGACACGACTGAGCGACTTCACTCACTCAACTTCTGTGTCAACTGTCTGTCACATCCTCTCCATGACCTTTCCCAATATAGACCCACATTTATATGGTCAGCTGATTTTTAATATAGGTGCCAAGATAAACAAATGAAGAAAAATAATACTCCTTTTAGTAAATGATGCTGAAACAACTGAATATTCATATATATTTTTATACTTCATATAATACACAATTATATGGAACTCAAAATGGAACATAACTTACATGAAAGAGCTGAAACCACAAAACTTCTAGAAGTTGTCAAAAGTTTGGTCATTTTTTGTGACAGGCTAGATTAGTCTCTAGATTCAAGAATTAAAACCTCTCATCCTTTGCTTTATCTGGGAAGTGTTAACTGACTAGAGTTTCTTTTTAGGTTTCTTTGTATCTGCTGGTCTTTACTAGTTTTAAAGGAAAGTACGATTTTTCAAAATTAATCCAATGATTTCTTATTATAATACAGGGAATAAAAATATTTTATATCCTTCTATCGGAGAAGGCAATGGCACCCCACTCCAGTACTCTTGCCTGGAAAATCCCATGGATGGAGGAGCCTGGAAGGCTGCAGTCCATGGGGTCGCTGAGGGTTGGACACGACTGAGCAACTTCCCTTTCACTTTTCACTTTCATCATTGGAGAAGGAAATGGCAACCCACTCCAGTGTTCTTGCCTGGAGAATCCCAGGGACGGGGGAGCCTGGTGGGCTGCCATCTATGGGGTGGCACAGAGTTGGACATGACTGAAGTGACTTAGTAGTAGTACACACAAATAAAAGATGATCTTCCCAAATCCATTTGAATTTATGGATTTGAATTTATTAATGAATTTATTAACACATGCATGCTGTGTGCTAAGTCACTTTAGTCGTGTCTGACTCTTTGTGACCCCATGGACCTCAGCCCACCATGTTCCCCTATCCATGGGATTCTCCAAGCAAGAATGCTTGAGTGGGTTGCTCTCCTCCAAGGGATCTTCCTGATCCAGGGACTGAACCTATATCTCCTGCATCAGCAGAATGGTTCTTTACCACTAGTGCCACCTGGGAAGCCTGAATTTATAAATACTTTTCTTTAAATTATTAAGGGAGCAATATTAACAAGTGGTCAAAAGAAAACTTAACAAGCACTGAACTGAGTTTCTCCCAAACATATTGAAATGATAGAGCTACAATAAATTTTATGTTTCAGTGTGTTTATAATGAGAATATAAAAAAACAGGAACATTTCTTGCTTCATAACAAATTAGAGATAATGTGAAAAAGCTATAATTTAAGTTTTTCTTTTGTTTGTTTTATTCCCTACAGCTTGTTTGAAAGTGGCAGTGATGCTAAAAAAAAAAGAAAAAAAATAAAGTTCCCTTCAGAATATCAGAACAATTATTCCCTTGACTGTGCTTGCAGTAGCATTCATGGATTTCCTTAAAAACAAAAGCAAGCAAGTAACAACTATGAAAACTATGGAAAATAACATCTTTTAAAATTTTTGGTTCGAAACAGCGCTCTGTTAGTGTGCATAGCTCAGTCACAAGATACTTTGGGATTATAATAGCAGTGAGAGAAGCTTTAAAATGTGAACAGTACTCTGTCCTTTGCCCCAAGGGAATCTCCTCCCTGTAAAGTGAAAATGGGATGTGGGAATTGGGTTTTGTTGCCAGAATTTCAGGCACTCTCTGAGATGCCTCTTCTTTAGGAGCAGTACAATTAATTTCTACCCACAGAGAGAGGCCTTTCACTTTGTGCAGCAGGAAAATTCTCTCCCGTATTCTTCCCAGTATAAAATGTGTAAAGCTGGGCCACCTACTTAATCACGTGTGTTGGTTGCCCTAAACCATAAAAATGCAAAGGGACACCTGTCTTACTAGACTCACAGGGCTGTTCAAGGAGAAAGAAGTGTACTTGATATGTGCATTTTAACACTTTAAAGTACAAAATATTAGTGAGGAATTTAAGTGTTTCAGATGTCTTTTATCACTCCCTACCTCATATTTTTGCTTCAAATGTTTATCAGATGAGTTATAAGGGCCTGCAGACAAGATCTCAAACAAAGCTAACAGACGTCCACAAGTGACAAGGTAAATCGTTCCACTTGTAGAAAATCTGGACAAAGACATAGATGTATATTTTGTTCTGAAGTCATCATGATATATAGCAGGGCCCCATGAGGTTCCAGGCACAAACCTCTTCTGTGTCCCTCATTCCTATGATTATAGAAAACAGCCTTCATTCAGTCTTCATGACCTTCCCTGAATTACAATGGAGAGATTCAATCAGTTGTTAATTAGGAAAGGGAGAGGATAAGAGATGAGGGGGAAATAAATAATCAAGAGAAGCCTTGGGATAAGGTCCTGGTTCCCCATAAGAGACACATGCAACAATATTTTTGCACTGTTTTGCAGGTATTGAAATCCCCTCTGCTGCTGCTAAGTCGCTTCAGTCGTGTCCAACTCTGTCCGACCAGATAGACGGCAGTCCACCAGGCTCCCCCGTCCCTGGGATTCTCCAGGCAAGAACACTGGAGTGGGTTGCCATTTCCTTCTCCAATGCAGGAAAATGAAAAGTGAAAGTGAAGTCGCTCAGTCATGTCCGACTCTTCGAAACCCCATGGACTGCAGCCTACCAGGCTCCTCCGCCCATGGGATTTTCCAGGCAAGAGTACTGGAGTGGGTTGCCATTGCCTTCTCCGAAATCCCTTCTCGTGAAGTCGCTCAGTCGTGTCCAACTCTTTGCGACCCCATGGACTGTACCCTACCATGCTTCTCTGTCCGTGGGGATTCTCCAGGCAAGAATACTGGAGTGGGTTGCCATTTCCTTCTCCAAAATCCCCTCTAGGTGGGAGAAATTAACAAGGGTATGGGTATGTCGTCCACCTGAGAGTTAATGATGCTGACTCCTACTTACCTCACCACCAATCAGAAGACTCTCCACGGGCTGACCACGCCCTCTCTGAACCATTACTATAAAACTTTCCAATACCCTCTCCAAGTGAGGACGCACAGTTTTTGTGAGGCAAGGGCTCACTCTGCCCCGCCTTTTCCTGGCAAAGTAATAAAGCTATCCTTTTCTATGTCACCCAAAATTTTGTCTCTGAAATTCCATTTGGCACTGGTGTACAGAGAAGCTGAGCTTTTGTCATTGTTCAATCATGTCCTTCCAAACTTAGAAATCAGTAGTATTCCTCAATTACATCAGAACAGGGAGTCTGTTCTCATCACAAGGAAATGACATATATTCTTTCTATTTCTTTAATTTTGTACCTATATGGAATGATGGTTGTTTACTAAACCTATTGTGGTCATCATTTCATAATGTATTTAAGTCAAATCATAACAGTGTACATTTTAACCTTATAGAAAACTGTGTCAATTTTATCCCAACTCCACTGGGGATGGGGAAGAATAGAGAATCTTTAAATTTATTAAGAAAATTCAAAAAAGGATTCCCTTGTCTTTCAACATTCTCTTCTAATGCATAGCACTATAATATGACCCTATTACTAAAACTGGGATCAATAGTTATTCATGTATATAATTTCATCTGAAAGACATGTCTTTCATGTTCAAAATCTATACTACTTCTGGGAAGTTTCCACTAACTACTGAGAAATGAAATATTTCCTGCCATATCAATAAACAAGAATGTTACAATCAGCAATTCAATGTGAGGTGGTGAGCCCTAAGGGCACTTAGGAAGGAGAAGAATACCAGCCATCAGGAGAATACTGTAGCCACTCCCTATGATGAGCCCCAAGGGGCTCAGGTTGTGTAAAACTCAAGATACTGACCCAGGATAGTTGAGATATATAGGAAAGGAATGATTTCAATAAGCCCAGACTCTTGCATCTTCCACACATAGAAAAACACTGAATTCCTTAAGTTGGGGTATCTGGTTTTCTTTAGTTAGCAATAATCTTTTGATGTTCAGGCTGCTACTGCTACTGCTGCTAAGTCACTTCAGTCGTGTCTGACTCTGTGCGACCCCATAGACAGAAGCCCACCAGGCTCCCCCGTCCCTGGGATTCTCCAGGCAAGAATACTGGAGTGGGTTGCCATTTCCTTCTCCAATGCATGAAAGTGAAAAGTGAAAGGGAAGTCGCTCAGTCATGTCCGACTCTTAGCGACCCCACGGACTACAGCCTACCAGGCTCCTCCATCCATGGGATTTTCCAGGCAAGAGTACTGGAGTGGGGTGCCATTGCCTTCTCCGCTACCTGGCCTTTGTTACAAAACTTCTATATAATCTGACTTCTCACTACCCCTCCTCAGAGCAGTTCTGTCCTCGTTACTTGAAGTGTTATCTCCCAGTCTTGACGTCCTAAAAATTCTAACCGAATCAAACATAACTCTCAACTTTAAGGTTGTGACTATTTTTTAAGTTGCCACTAGCTCACTCTATTTTAGGTTTCTATCCTGAACTTTTATGGTACTTAAATCTCTTGTTTTCTTATTTTGCTATGTAAATGTCTTTCATATACACATATAAAACACACACACATACCAAAACACACCCAGAGTGCTTTTGTGAATGTGTAGTGAAGAAGCAGGCGATATTTTTATTCTAATAATAAGTGCTTTCTAAAGCTATCAAACTGCTATCGTGTACCAAAATTCTGGATGCATTTTAAAATCCTAATTCTCAGGATTATAGGTAATGGTATTTCATTCTTTGACTACAGAAATCAAAACTTGGAAAGCTGATATGACTTGCAGATTTGCAAAGATATTTCAACATCAGAACCAGGATTCCAGATAGATCCATTTAATTCCAAAACACATTTCTTATAAACTTCATTGCTGTCTGGCCCATTTGCTTAACTTAATTTTTTATCATCAGTGCCCTCAATGGTTTCTGCACAATTTTGATTCTTGGTAGGCTATACTTAGTAGTACTTACAATGGAATCTCAGTAAATACTTGCAGAGTGATGCCTGTCTACATATTGTTTTTTTTTCCCAAGGATCCTGAAGACAATTAAAAAGAAATCCAACGAATATCCAAATTGCAGATTATCAGGGATATGCAGACACTTACACTACCCTTTTTCTATGACGAATTCAAATAGAAAGAGTACTAAATCTGGGAGTAAATACTATAAAAAAATAACTGGACAAGCTTGTCTAGATACAGAACGTATTTTAGAGACAATCCCTGACTGATTTGGTACCATCTGATTTCAAACTTTGAAGTGTTTGGCTAGTACAAGACAAAATTTAGGATTATAGGAAAATGCATATCCATTGACACTTTCCAGCAGGCTTCCCGGCATGAGATGAGTTGGATGATTAAAATCATTTTTCCACTAACAACACAGATGGGAATTATAGCCGATGGAAAGTGTAGAGACTGCCAAAAAGAGAAGGCCAATAGGCTATATCCAAGAAAACCCAGAGTATGGCATTACCATGGTGAATTTATAAATTCGACATGGGCAGACATTTTTGTGCTTTTCTCAAGAATCTATTCCATGTTCCTTAAATAGCACCTGAAATAACTGCATTACTGAATTTACTGGATTCAGAATTAACCACTGAAAACAGTTCTATCTTTGAGAGAACAAAGAAATCACATTAACCAAGTTCAATTTTATTTGATTTAAAAAAAAAAAAACAAGCAAAAAAATAATTGTAAGTGACCCAGGGTCCAGAAAATATGTCTGCAGATACAGTGAAGTCTGTCCCTCTAGATGGCCCTATCCTGGATCCCAATATTTTTATAAAGGTGACTTTCTGTGTACAGTAATCAGAATCATGGGCAGATATGTTATATCAATTAATTATTTAATGGTTTTGAGCCAAAATGGCATAATATACTCAATTCCACAAAATACATGGACTAAATTATTGACTGAAATATTGAACATCCGTAAACTACAGTGTTCTTTCTCTCTAGGCAATGTTTTAAAATATATTCCCTTTCATGATTCTGCTTCTGTATAAATCCACATTAGACCAACATTCTTTTGTAATTGAGTCAATGTCATTTTTAGAAAAGTTAATAAATTTTGTCAGCTCAAGTCTTGCATGGTGGTAAAGTATATTTAATTGAATTTGTTAAGCAGTTAAATGTTTTTCATTATTTAATACAACCCCTTTATTGTTCCAGTATACAAACTATTATTATGATTGTTATTTTATTTTCCAAATAATATTATTGAAAAGAATGAAAAACTTCAAACAGAATGCAGTGATCACATATCAGAAATTAATTGATAAACGGTTATTGAATGTATGGGGTTCATATTAAAATTTAAGAGAAATGGAAAAAATTACATTAAAATATGCAGCAAATATGCATAACTATTATGAAATAAAACTCAAAGAAAATAGTTTTTAAAATAGTATTTAATTTTTCTCATGGAATGCAGTACAGTATTTACTAAACTTCACTATGTTGAAAATGAAAAAGTGAAAGTGTTAGTTGCTCAGTCATGTCTGACTCTGCAACCACATGGACTGTAGCCTGCTAACCTCCTCTGTCCATGGAATTCTCCAGGCAAGAACACTAGAGTGGGTTGCCATTTCCATCTCCAGGGGATCTTCCGAACCCAAGGATCTCTGGGTCTCCTGTGTTACAGGCAGATTCTTTATGTCTGATCCACCAAGGAAATCTGAAACTTCCCTATAATGGAGAAGAATCCTCCAATCACAGTAGTTTGAAATGAGTATTTAATTATCATGTGCACAGTATGTAGCTGTGGGTTGGCTACAGCTTTGCTCCAGGCAATTCCTGGTTTTCAGGGCTAAGACTGTTCCAGGCTGCAGCTCTGCTCTATTTTGGGTATGACTGACATGTCTCTTTATTTAGAAACATAGGAAAAGGAGCAATATCTGTATAGTACGTGAATAATCTGTAGACAAACAGAAGAGTAAGAGCTGGTATAAGCATATAATATCCACATCTTGTGTGGCCATTGCATAACTATGTTTGCTCACATTGGCCAAAACTAGTCACATGGTCGATGTGAAGTCCTTGGAATAGTGAATTACCCTACCTCCCGGAAGGCATTGTAAGTTGTCTGTCACAGAAAGGATGTGTCCTCTCAGGCCTCTTACAGGGAAGAGAGTTTGAGTCAATAATATACTACCACAGATACATGATGATACACACATTAGAACATTTTAAACTTAAAATATAGCAGGTGACTGAATTTATATCCATGATAAGATTTATGGAGGTTTATTAGAAATGTGTTTCTTTGTTAGTGATTCTCTGTTATTGTTCCCAGTTTTGTATAAATGTAAGTTGTATGCAATTATTTTGGATAAATAATTTTATCCAAATATCCATTTGAATATTTGGATAAAATATATCCATAAAAATATCCATTTTATCCAAAAGCTTAGAAAAATAATTTTGGTTTATTTATGGCTAATATTTTGTTAAAAACCAAGTATCTTTTTTTATTTATTTATTTATATTTTTAAAATTTTATTTTATTTTTAAACTTTACAATATTGTATTAGTTTTGCCAAATATCGAAATGAATCCGCCACAGGTATACCCGCGTTCCCCATCCTGAACCCTCCTCCCTCCTCCCTCCCCTCCCCTCCCTCTGGGTCGTCCCAGTGCACCAGCCCCAAGCATCTAGTACCGTGCATCGAACCTTTTGGTTTATTTATGGCTAATATTTTGTTAAAAACCAAGTATCTTTTTTTTAAATGTCAGTGGAAAGGTAGTTCCCAGGAGTCAAAACTGTAGGATTGAGTCAGACATCTTCTACATATTGGGAGGAGTGAAGAATGGTCCTGATTTTTTACCTTTCTGTTCTAATGTGAATACTCAGTTGAGAGTATCCTCATTGCTATGCTGTATAATTCTTAAATTATGTGACTATTATTAACTTAGAAATACATCTGTGTACTGAAATACAAAAGCAACTTCCAGAAATCAAAAAATCTATCTCTGGTTTAATATCTATTTTTGGTTTAGGGTGTAAGATATCAGTGTCTAACTATAATCACAAATAGATTTATATGTAAAGAAAAGAAAAAAACTGGATGCTTAGATAGGGATTTTTCATTTTCATTCATAAATAATCATCATGTGGGTCAAAGCTCTTCTTGCCTCACAAAGTTGATCTTCGAGAATTTCACTTCTTAGACCAAAAATAGTCACTCCATTTTGTACTGTGATTTAACCCAACAGACCTCTTGTTGTTTATTTGCTCAATCATGCCCCACTCTTTGTAACTCCATGGACTGCAGCATGCCAGTCCTCCCTGTCCTTCACCATCTCCCGTAATTTGCTCAATCTCATGTCCATTGATCCAGTAATGCCCTCCAACCATCTCAGACCTCTATTGATGGAAATCTGAATATTTTCACATCCACTGCTATTCACTGTATTGCTGCAGTGAATAGCCATGTGCCCTTATTTTGTACAATGCATTTGGTAAGGAATTTTGGAGTTGGAGTTTCTAGGTCAGGTGGTAAATGTGCAAGATTTGACAAATTGTCCCTCTATTATGTGTTTTGCATCCTTATTAGCAGTGAATTAAAGAAATTATTGCCTCAAGTTCCTCTCAGGACATGCTATGTTTAGATTTTTATGACTATAAATAAAAAATAATGTCCCAATTTTTAAAAATTTTCTGATTAGAAGAAATACTGAATATTTTTTCATAAGGTTAAGAATTACTTTCATGACATTTTCTCTTAAGTTTTGGTGTATATCTTTGGTCTCTTTTATTTATTCATTTTAATTGGAGGCTAATCACTTTACAATATTGAAGTGGTTTTTGCCATACGTTGGCATGAATCAGCCATGGGTGCACATATGTTCCCCATCCTGACTCCCCCAACCACCTCCCTCCCCATTATCTTTAGTCTCTTTTTAACGGGCCTCCCTGGTTGCTCAGTAAAGACTCTGCCTACAATGCAGGAGACTCAGGAGACCCTGATCCCTGGGTCAGGAAGATCCCCTGGATGAGGAAATGGCAATCCACTCCAGGATTCTTGCCTGGAGAATCCCATGGATGGAGGAGCCTGCTGGGCTACAGTCCACGTGGTTGCAGAGTCAGACACAACTGAGCACACGCTCACACACACACACACACACACTTTTAACAGGGTTGTTGGACTTTTTGTACTCCATTGTTTAGAAACCCTTTACATATCAATACCTTTTGTAATATATTATTTTGGACACACCTTGTTATAGGATCTGAATCTGTGTTGGACCTGAGATACAGTTTGCAGGACTGAAATTTGGTTTAGTCCTTTTATGTAGATGCAGTTCTGAATTTAGCTAATAACATTTTGCCACTGGAACTGTGATAAATGATTAACCATTAATATATCTTGTTGGTGCCTTTGTCATCATGTGCCTCCTCCGAACTCATGTGAATTTCTAGATCTTCCAGCTTCCCACTTGCCTGTCAGCGACTCTCGTCTTCCACGTCCTCCCCAGAGCACACTCAGGCCTGTGCTGCTTCTTTCTGAGAATAGTGGCAGCATCTCTGAAGTTCACAGCCATTCCCTTTCTTTTTCTTTTACTTATTTATTTTTGTAACAAAAGACACTTTTATACCTCTCATCACTTAGGAAATTCCAACAGTATTGGCTCTCTGTCAGAAACAGGCTAAACACCAAATATATACTTACTATATATCATAATAAACCTATCAGAAATGCTAAATCCACAATCTGAATTTCTGGTAGGAACCTTGTTAAAATATTCCCATTGACGAATCTGGCAGAAATAAATTTATATACCTCCAACTGGATATGAATATACAATTTTCACTTAAGAGGAAACATTTTGTTCATTCTTGTAAGAGAATGAATAAAATAATTTTCCCTACCCTTGAACAGGAGAGAAAAGCCATTATGTTTCTAAGGACTGGGCCCTCCTTGCCTGGAAGGAGAGTGTGACAAATTGAAGATTACATGCTCTACAGATGGCTGCATTAATATGTTCACTCAATCTCACACATACACTTTTCTTGTAAGATGACTGACATGTCTCTCAATGGGGTTTATGTTCTCTTCTTAGAAGCTGGGCTTTGACTAACATACCTCAGAAGCTATACTATATGATTTTCAATGCTAAGTCTCAAAAAGGAGGGAGTTTCTGCCTCTCACTTTTATCCTGAATGAATATTGGGTTGTGTAATGAATATGGAGGGGGCACTGAGGAATAAGTGATATTAACAGCTACCAACTCCAGCATTTTTGAGATGCCATCTCATACTATAGGCAGTGTGTGAGCTCAGGAGATTTAGATTTTAATCCTATTCACGTTATGGGTACAGTAACTCTGAAATCTGTAGACTGAATAGTCAATGGTGAAAAGAGAAGGTTTGCTTCTCTCTGACTCTTTAAAACTAAACTGAGAGAGTTTTCATTTTGAAAGCTCTCCAATGCCCCAAGTGGAAGTAGAAAAAGAAAGCTCAGGTCACAGTAAACTTTTTGTGACTAAAACACTCTTTACAGGTGAGATAAGCATCATGAGATATAAGTGGGCAACATTTGACCCTTTAGTTCAATGTTGGAAAATATCTGTTGTCTTTCAACTTGAAAGTATATGTTGGAGAGTTTTTGATTAATAGCATAATCTCAGATTTTACTTCTGTTGCTTCCTGATATCTCATTTTGAGATTCATCAATAGATAAGACATGGACAGTGAGGAGCCTTGTGGTCTGAACTGATGGCTATTAGGCACCAGTGTTTTCTACCACAGGGGCATAGCAATTAAACTGCTTGTATCTTACAGTCCTCACATACTGAATTTCAGATGGTTGTGTGAGGATGCTCCCCTCCCATGCTGTAAGTCCTAGGGGGCATCCTGAGCACCTCACTGGTGAATTGCCATTTCCCACTCCAGGGGATCTTCCTAACCCAGGGATCAAACCCTGTGTCTTCTGTGTCTCCTGCATTGCAGGCAGATTCCAAGCTGAGCCCAATGAGCAGTTGACATTCCAGATTCACACCTGTTTTGACCCTCATGGCTTCTCAAGAATACCATGTGACTTACAGTTTTGTATTAATAAACAGGGAAAGACTTCTTTTTCATCCTGCACTGACATCTGGCATTCTGTTATGCTCATGTTTCAGAGTATCACAAGAACAAAACACGGGCCCATGTGTTTTCCAGAAAACAAATGTACCAGCAGGAGGGGCCATCCTCTCACCTTGAACCTGTTTCATTAATGTTTCTTGTGTTTTGCTTTTGCTTCAGGTATTTCTGCAGATGTTTTGGCTAATTAATTTGTTCTTTTATGGCTCCTGAATTGTAAGTCACAGCTGGAAAGACCTTGATACTCTGAGGTTACAAAGGTATTCATCTGTGTTTTCTTCTAATATACAGAAAATAGAATTTTGACATAAAATTTTGGATCCAGTTATAGTGTGTATCAATGTATTCTTGATATACTTCTTTATTTATGATATAGTCAAGTCTTTTCCCTTTTATATCTTTCTAGGGTTTTGACAGCTCCAATTTCACAGTCTAGTCTTTTATGCCATCTTTTCTCTGTGTTCCTGTATTTCTGCATTTTTTGTTCTTATTCTTTCTTTAAAACAGAAAATACTTTATTAAATGTATTTTTAGCTCATGTTGGAATATTAAATCACAATTTTATCAACTATGTGACATGATTATTACCATTTTCAGCTTTCTTACTGTATTGCTGTTTAAAAGTGGAATTTGTTATTTGTGTTGTTAGTCACTGCAGCCAGTGAATTTTCATTCAATGAATTTTCATGAACTATTACTGGTACAGTTCTGGGCAGCAGCCATAGGACTGATCTGGAGTGGTTTCTCAAGCTTTCATAGTTAACTATTTTCTTTTTGTTTCTGCAAAGGGTTTACAATTATAGCACTTTTGGCTCTCAAAGACCTCCTAAAAGAAATCTTGCACTAATAGTTCTGATATTCCTACATCTCAAAGCATTGGTGTTGCAGTATATGCCCTCATTTACGGCAGTTCTATTTGCTGGAATTCATCATATCTGCTACCTCTGGGAAATAAACCCTCATCCCAATTTCTAAATCTTCTGTTTCTATAGAAATTCTGTCCTATTCAATATTTATTCTAATTCTAATGTCATCTTCTGATAGGTCCCTCTCTTTCTGGAAGTTGATATAGTAAAATCTTGCAATTATATGTCCTAATAATGCAAATTATAATATGATGGGATATTAGTGTCTACTCGCTATGCATGTTTATTCTAAATTGGATATAACTGACATTTGATATTCTCTTAGATGGGAAAGAAGATAGAATGGTGGACATACTGAGAATCCATGGGGCCATGGGAGTCATTCCCATCTCAAAGTGTGACATGGAGGGTGTGTAGCCGTAATCACATTATTCTTCTTCCTCAGTTTTTATACATTTTGAGTATACAGAATAGGCATCAACCAACTGGAAATATAGGCTTCCCACATGGTTCAGTGGTAAAGAATCCATCTGCCAATGCAGGAAACACAGGAGGTACAGGTTCAATTCCTGAGCCAGGAAGATCCCCTGGAGAAGTAAATGGGAACCCACTTCAGTATTCTTGTCTGGGAAATCCCATGGGCAGAGGAGCCTGGTGGGCTACAGTCCATGGAGTTGGAAAGAGTAGAACATGACTTAGTGACTGAGCACACCTGCAACTGGAAATATTCCTGAAATAACCAGTACTCTGGACATTTTCCCATTGATATTTAAACTAAGGTAGAGAATTGTCACCACATGACGCTAAAACCAGCTGCACCAGGTTGGATTTGAACTGCCTAGCCCAGACACTGGAGAGCCCAAACAGCCACTGTGTAGTCTCAATTCAGTTATCTCATTAATCTCACAGTAATGGAACCCAACATCGTATGTGATTTAATATTGTGCATACCACGAGTTTGGATGTTTTTGCATCTCCAACAATTTCTGGACTTAGAATGTCTAGTCCTCTTTTATAGATTCCTACTCACTTTGTGCACATTCTCATATAGGCATCTCATGGGTTGTTCAAGACCTCTGGTTTGGGCAACATTGGAATACATTTGCTGCCTATAGATTGCTCTTTCTGATCCTAGTTTTCTTGAAAATGTAAGTTGTGTATTTGTTGTTATTACTGTGGTTATTGTTCTCCTTAACACTTTCCATGAACAGCTGAATGTACCCACTAGAACTAGAATTCTGCTGAGGGATTTAGAAAGATATTTTTAAATTCCTGAATATAACTTCTTACCTCTGAAATTAGGAAGTTCAAGCTTCATAAAATACAATTTAAGATTCACTTGTAAAAGAATGAAACTGGACCACTTTCTAACACCATACACAAAAATAAACTCAAAATGGATTAAAGATCTAAACGTAAGACCAGAAACTATAAAACTCCTAGAGGAGAACATAGGCAAAACACTCTCCGACATACATCACAGCAGGATCCTCTATGACCCACCTCCCAGAATATTGGAAATAAAAGCAAAAATAAACAAATGGGACCTAATTAACCTTAAAAGCTTCTGCACATCAAAGGAAACTATTAGCAAGGTGAAAAGACAGCCTTCAGAATGGGAGAAAATAATAGCAAATGAAGCAACTGACAAACAACTAATCTCAAACATATACAAGCAACTCCTACAGCTCAACTCCAGAAAAATAAACGACCCAATCAAAAAATGGGCCAAAGAACTAAATAGACATTTCTCCAAAAAAGACATACAGATGGCTAACAAACACATGAAAAGATGCTCAACATCACTCATTATCAGAGAAATGCAAATCAAAACCACTATGAGGTACCATTTCACACCAGTCAGAATGGCTGCGATCCAAAAGTCTACAAATAATAAATGCTGGAGAGGGTGTGGAGAAAAGGGAACCCTCCTACACTGTTGGTGGGAATGCAAACTAGTACAGCCACTATGGAGAACAGTGTGGAGATTCCTTAAAAAACTGGAAATAGAACTGCCTTATGATCCAGCAACCCCACTGCTAGGCATACACACTGAGGAAACCAGAAGGGAAAGAGACACGTGTACCCCAATGTTCATCGCAGCACTGTTTATAATAGCCAAGACATGGAAGCAACCTAGATGTCCATCAGCAGATGAATGGATAAGAAAGCAGTGGTACATATACACAATGGAGTATTACTCAGCCATTAAAAAGAATACATTTGAATCAGTTCTAATGAGGTGGATGAAACTGGAGCCTATTATACAGAGTGAAGTAAGCCAGAAGGAAAAACATAAATACAGTATACTAACGCATATATATGGAATTTAGAAAGATGGTAACAATAACCCGGTGTACGAGACAGCAAAAGAGACACTGATGTATAGAACAGTCTTATGGACTCTGTGGGAGAGGGAGAGGGTGGGAAGATTTGGGAGAATGGCAATGAAACATGTAAAATATCATGTAGGAAACGAGTTGCCAGTCCAGGTTCGATGCATGATGCTGGATGCTTGGGGCTGGTGCACTGGGACGGCCCAGAGGGATGGTATGGGGAGGGAGGAGGGACGAGGGTTCGGGATGGGGAACACATGTATACCTGTGGCGGATTCATTTTGATATTTGGCAAAACTAATACAATTATGTAAAGTTTAAAAATAAAATAAAATTGGAAGAATAAAAAAAAAAAAAAGATTCACTAGTAGACTCTCATAAGATTCAATCATAGAACCAATTTCACCTAAATAATTTTTATTCATTTTACATTCTTTCTTTCTAGAGAATAGTAATTTTTAATCTATTTCTCTTACAAAGTTCACCACTAGAACACATATTAAAAATTATATATACCCTAGTTTCAAGGAAGCATAAAGGAGACTATGTCACCTTTGACCTTGTGAATAATAAAGCTGAACACACATAAGCCACTTAACTCAAAATATTCAATGTCGTTTCACTTTCGCTCTATAAAGAAACTTATGAAGGTATCTAGTATAGATATGTGAAATTTGACAGTGTTCAAAATAACCGTATTTAGTCTTTGAAGGAAAGTGTAATTATTTTATAAAGTGTTACATTGATCCGAAGCACTTTTTCAATGATGAATATGCTTGGATTGAAGAATAAGACAAGATCAAATATTTTTTGTTCTGCTTTGATTCATGCTTTTTTCTTCTCAAATTAAACCTAATTTTAGTTGGCAGGATCCCAGCTATTAGTGTCTCATCTACTGTGACCATTTCCATCATGATATGCAGAGGTCATTTGTATGATATTTGACTCTATTGATTTTAAAGTTATAAAGCTCAATACCTCATGGACACAATAAAAATGGAATTTGGGACTCCTGATGTGTGGCAGAGGGCAATTTAAAAAAAAAAAGAAGAAATGTGCCATCCTAGGAAATAAATTTTGATAGAGAAATAGCATTTTGAATACATGCTGGTAGGGAGAGAAGAAAGGAACTGATTAAGACTAAAATGTAACAAAGTGAAAAGAAAGTAAAATTGAAAAGTAAAATGGATTATAACATTAATATTGGTATAAAAAATTAACACAAGTAAGGGAAGAATGTGTCTTTGACAGGTTCTAAGGAAATCTGGGGGGTGGAAATCACGTGAATTGTGAATTTTCATAGTGGTCATATGTCATGTCTTTTAAGCCCTCAGCAACTTTTGCACATCTTTCCAGAGAATTTTCTTCTCTCATGTTTCTGGATACTCAGGGTAGAAACCAGAAAACATACCTGCCCAGTATGCCTGTCTTTTTGTTTTGTCAACTCAGGAACACTATCAGTCCCTATCCAAACACTAATCTAGGTGTCTCTTTGAAGATATTTTGCAGATGTCATTCAATTCCATAATCAATTGACTTTAAGTAAGGGGGATTATCCTACATAATCTGTGTGGCCTGATTTAATCAGTTGTATGGTCTAAAAGCAGATCTAAGGCTTATGGAATAAGAAGACATTCTATCTATGGACAGCAACTTCAGCCTATGCCCTGGAGTCTACCTGTTCTTCAAATTTTGAACTTGTCTAGCCAACCACCCTAAGCTGCTAATGATCTCTGCAGGAACCTCCTAAATAATATCATATATACACTCATGCATACACGCATACACATATACTTACAAAGCACTACGTAACAAATGAAACATACTAGACAAACAGAAAATCCTTGAGTACGGTGTCATCAGAACACTGTCAGCCGGTATTAAAGGAAGCTGAAAGAGGACACAATGAAAGAAGGTTGTTGGACCCCAGCCTTCAAATCCTGTCATGCAAGAATTCTGCCATGCAAGAATTCAGATGAATAAAACTCCTCAGCTGCAAGTACATGCTAGCATTGATCAAAAAGGAAGAATGATTCAGAGAATATACTTAAGAATCAAAGAGGATTATTTCCAGGCCTTTAAATAAAATTCACCCAACTGGATTTGAAATTGTTCTAGACTGGTGATTCCATTGGCCTTCATTTTCTTCCACTTTGAACAGGAACATCTATAACTGTTGTCCTATTCCTATCCCACCATGTCACTTTGCTACCAGGTAACATTCCTTGTGTTCACAGGTAAACAGATGGAAAGAAAATGTCTTCACTATGGTTTATACCCAGAGCCTCATCTTCCCCCAACTAAGAAGACATAGGTGATGAGATTTAGACTGATGACATTTTGAATGTTAGGCAGATTCTGTGGATTCTGAGACTTTAGTGGATATTGGCATGAGATGAATGTATTTCTTATGTGGGAAGGGAATGAATCTTTGGTAGCCAGAGGAGGACTCCAGAAAGCAGAGCAATGGTTTCCCAAAGACCTTAATATACTAATCTCCAGAACCTGTAATATGCTAGATTAGATAACAAAAGGTAATTAGGGTTGCAGATGGGACTGAAGTTGCTGATCAGTTGGTCTCAAAGCAGAGACATTAGCCAGAATTATCAACGTGGACCTGGTATAATCAAGAAGGGTCTTTTGAAATGGAAGAGGGATTGGAAAAAGGACTAAAGAGATGCAAGTGTAAGAAGGACTTAGGCCCAACCTGCTGGTTTTGAAGATGGAGAAAGACTGCCTTGAATCAAGAAATTAGGGTGGTCTCTGGAAGCCAATGGCAACCCACTCCAGTACTCTTGCCTAGAAAACCCCGTGGACAGAGGAGCCTGGTGCAGGCTACTGTCCATGCGGTCGCAAAGAGTTGGACACGACTGAGCGACTTAACTTTCTTTCTTTCACTGGAAGCCAGAAAAGCCAAGAAAATAGATTCTCTCTTAGAGCATGCAAAAGGAATGGAACTCTACAAACATCTCAATTTTAGCCAAATATGACCCATTTTGGACATCTTTACCTTCAGAACTTTAATATAATAAATTTATACTAATTTAAGCCACTAAACCTGTGATCATTTTTTAATAGCTGCCATAGGAAATTAGTACATACAGCCCAGCCTTGCAGTGGGGAGTCAGGTACATGATGTAGGTTCCAGCATATAGACTAGCTTCCTCAACACTGTGATTTGAAGGTGACAGGATGAACGGGTGGTACTCAGAATTCATTTTCTGGCAAGGTTAGATGAGGAGGCTTTGTCCTACAGAAACAGAAGTGGTAAAAGCCATGGTGCTGAGTTCAGTCCCAGGTCCATAAGGCCAAGTGTCTATTTCCAATTGCAGGCCAATGTGATATTCAGGGATGAGTCTTCTGGTGAAGTTTGGGCTTTAAGTCTGGCTGTAGAGCCTCTTTTAAGGGCCCCCCATGCCTAACTTGCTATCTCCTCTAGAGATTTCCTGACTTAATATCCTTTAAAAATCATTTTTTGAACTAGCTAGTGTACTTTTATTCCAATTAAGATTTCTGACATACACAATTTATCAAGGCAGAAGCTTCATTGAATTTTTGAGAAAGAAACCATATTTTAGGATTAATGTGAAAAATAAATGTGAAAGAGCTGGAGAAACAGGGTAGAGATCACTTTGTTTAATAATCTGTGCCCTTCTGTTATTAACTCCTGAGATGAGGAGAGTGCCAAATCAGTGTTGCAGTGAATGAACTAGGACCTTTATTTCCTCTCTGGGCAAATGAAATGCTAATTAGCTTGGTGTTTTAAATTCAAGCTGCTTATTCTTTCATTCACATGTGGGAATTCAAGCAAGTATAGTCTCAAGTTGGAAAATTCTCTGTAGTTTATAAAGGAGGAAACACAACAATGTTTCTTTTTAAAGAGGTAGACAGTGGACATCTTTTTGCCTACAAAACTATATATTTCTCATTAGTTTATCCTCATTAATTCTTCTATTTCTGTGACTGACATTCATTGGAAATGTATCATTTCCTTGGTTATGATGATACAGTCATGAGTAAGACGTGGTCTCTGCCTTGCTAGAAGTCTACAAAAGGAAAAAAGGCAGGTATAATGACAAAAACAATGCAATAAATGATACTCTAAAGCACTCAAAGATCATAGAAGAAAGTACAGTTAAACCTGCCTCAGAGATAAGAAGAGTGTTTAAAGCAAAGACAACATTAGGTATTAACCTTACTTGATAGAAAAGGCAAGAGAAGGAAATCAGAACAGGGTATATCCCTAACGAAGCATGTGGAAAGCCAAAGAGATCACAGTGAGGTATAATATATTCATGAATGATGAGCACACCAAAATGAATGAAGTAAGGGAAATGCATTTATGCATCTGCATATGATGATGTATATGTATATGCCTCTGTGCGTGTTGTGTGTTTATTTGGGGTTAAGTTTATAGGAAATAATCAAAAGAGGTCAGTAGTTAGGATAAAATTGTGAAAGAACTTGCATCTCATGAAATGGCATTTGGACTTGAAAACATTTAATCATATAAGCGAAAAGACTAGAGTGGTGTCTATTGGCAATGTGAAGAATATACTAAAGAGGAAACAGAAAGAAGGTATGGTAAATAACTAGAAAATAATACATTGCATGCATGTGTGCTTAGTCGTGTCAGTCATGTCTTTCTCTTTGCAACTCCATGGACTGTGGCTCACCAGGCTCCTCTGTCCATGGGATTCTCCAGGCAAGAATACTGGAGTGGGTTGCGTTGCCCTCCTCCAGGAGATCTTTCAACCCAGGGATCAAACATGCATCTTTTACATCTTCTATATTGGCAGGCAGATTCTTTACCATTAGTGTCCCCTGGGAAGCCCAAATCTAGACTACTGCAAGCCGAAGATATTGAAATGAAACTTCATTTCCATAGACAGTATAAGAGTAAGAACTTTCATTGAGCTTAGTACTTAGAACAAAGAAAGGGTAGGACAGATGTATTACTGATTCCATGTTGGAAGACTAAGAAGATATTTTGGAGTATTTTGAAACAGACATTTTGTTTTTCTTGATAAGTACCCAGAATTCAGAGATACTGGAATCTATATACTTTCCCTATTAACTAGAGAAGGGAGAATGGGAATTTAAAAAAAGGCAAATAATGGAGATGCTAAGTTTCATCCCTTTGATGGGTCACCAGGTGGAGATAACCAACTGGTTAAAAATACAAGTGGGGAGATAGATGTTGGGAAGATATATATTTTGCAATCAGTAATATATGCACAAAAGTGGAAGCTGTGGAATCAGATTCATCAAGTCAAAGGCAAATATAGTGTGGAATCAAAAAAACACAAGATATGAAATAAGTAAACAAAAAGATGAAAGGATAATAATAGCAAAATGTACAATGACATCTGAGTAAAAAAATGAGGCTATGTCATCTACTTAATGGGTTTTTCTCATATTCATAAGCCTTAAGCAAAGTTCTATACATTAAATCTGTACTTTAAACACTTTAGCAGGAATGCTCTATGATGAGAGATTCTTAGTACCTAGGTACTACACTGATTGCAGAGAATTCTCAGTCTAACCATATGCAACTAGCACTTCAAAGTTCTGAGTTGAAATTCAGGTACATAATAAGTTATAGATCATAATAATTTTTTAAAAAAACCTCCTAATATATTGCTGTTTGGATTTATAGAAATAGACATATTTGATCCTTCCTCTTTTCATAATAAACTTAACATATAACTATTTCATAGGGAAATTGGGTTATTTCTGTAATTGAACTGAAGTACTTGCTTAACTGTAATATTGCAAAGGATAAACACATATTGTACATTTTAAAAATAATTTTTACAACTGATAAATCTGTGGGAATTAGTCCTTAAAAATATGTTTACATCATGGGGCACAAATGACATTTTGCTAATCTTTGTTTCAGTTCAGATCAGTCGCTCAATTGTGTCTGACTCTTTGTGACCCCATGAACCACAGCATGCCAGGCCTCCCTGTCCATCACAAACTCCTGGAGTTCACTTAGACTCATGTCCATCGAGTCGGTGATGCCATCCAACCATCTCATCCTCTGTCATCCCCTTCTCCTCCTGCCCTCAATCTTTCCCAGCATCAGGGTCTTTTCAAATGAGTCAGCTCTTCACTGGCCAAAGTATTAGAGCTTCAGCTTCAACATCAGTCCTTCCAATGAGCACCCAGGACTGATCTCCTTTAGAATGGACTGGTTGGATCTCCTTGCAGTCCAAGGGACTCTCAAGAGTCTTCTCCAACACCACAGTTCAAAATCATCAATTCTTCGGTGCTCAGCTTTCTTCATAGTTCAACTCTCACATCCATACATGACGACTGGAAAAACCATAGCCTTGACTAGACAGACCTTTGTTGGCAAAGTAATGTTTCTGCTTTTGAATATGCTGTCTAGGTTGGTCATAACTTTCCTTCCAAGGAGTAAACGTCTTTTAATTTCATGGCTGAAATCACCATCGGCAGTGATTTTGGAGCCCAGAAAAATAAAGTCTGACACTGTTTCCACTGTTTCCCCATCTATTTGCAATGAAGTGATGGGACTGGAGGCCATGATCTTAGTTTTCTGAAAGTTAGGCTTTAAGCCAACTTTTTCACTCTCCTCTTTCATTTTCATCAAGAGGCTGTTTAGTTTCTCTTCACTTTCTACCATAAGAGTGATGTCATCTGCATATCTGAGGATATTAATAGTTCTCCTGGCAACCTTGATTCCAGCTTGTGATTCCTCCAGCCCAGCGTTTCTCATGATGTACTCTGCATATAAGTTAAATAAGCAGGGTGACAATATACAGCCTTGATGTACTCCTTTTCCTATTTGGAACCAGTCTGTTGTTCCATGTCCAGTTCTAACTGTTGCTTCCTGACCTGCATACAGGTTTCTTAAGAGGCAGGTCAGGTGGTCTGCTATTCCCATCTCGTTCAGAATTTTCCACAGTTTATTGTCATCCACACAGTCAAAGGCTTTGGTATAGTCAATACAGCAGAAATAGATGTTTTTCTGGAACTCTCTTGCTTTTTTGATGATCCAGCAGATGTTGGCAATTTGATGTCTGGTTCCTCTGCCTTTTCTAAAACCAGCTTGAACATCAGGAAGTTCATGGTTCACGTATTGCTGAAGCCTGGCTTGGAGAATTTTGAGCATTACTTTACTAACGTGTGAGATGAGTGCAATTGTGCGGTAGTTTGAGCATTCTTTGGCATTGCCTTTCTTTGAGATTGGAATGAAAACTGACCTTTTCCAGTCCTGTGGCCACTGCTGAGTTTTCCACATTTGCTGGCATATTGAGTGCAACACTTTCACAGAATCATCTTGCAGGATTTGAAATAGCTCAACTGGAATTCCATCACCTCCACTAGCTTTGTTCATAGTGATGCTTCCTAAGGCCCACTTGACTTCACATGCCAGGATGTCTGGCTCTAGGTGAGTGATCACACCATTGTGATTATCTGGGTCGTGAAGATTTTTTGTACAGTTTTTCTAAGTGTTCTTGCCCCCTTTCTTAGTACCTTTTGCTTCTGTTAGATCCATGTCATTTCTGTCCTTTATTGAGCCCATTTTTGCATGAAATGTTCCCTTGGTATCTCTAATTTTCTTGAAGAGATCTCTAGTCTTTCCCATTCTATTGTTTTCCTCTATTTCTTTGCACTGATTGCTGAGAAAGGCTTTCTTATCTCTCCTTGCTATTCTTTGGAACTCTGCATTCAAATGGGTATATCTTTCCTTTTCTCCTTTGCTTTTTGCTTCCCTTCTTTTCACAGTTATTTGTAAGGCCTCCTCAGACAGTCATTTTGGCTTTTTGCATTTCTTTTACTTGGGGATGGTCTTGATTCCTGTCTCCTGTATGTCATGAACCACTGTCCATAGTTCATTAGGCACTCTGTCTATCAGATCTAGGCCCTTAAATCTATTTCTCATTTCCACTGTATAGTCATAAGGGATTTGATTTAGGTCATACCTGTATGATCTAGTGGAGTACTTTTTAAACTTCTATAGATTTTATAATTTAATTAATATTTATTCAAATTTACAGAAGTTGTGGTTGAAAAATTGAATTATTGAAAATCTTTTATATTTAATATTATTTCTTTTTATAATTGAGTATAAGACTGACTTGGTCTTGGTTGTGCATTCTGAATAATCAGATAGAAAAATTTAATATACATGAAAAAAAGTTTTTTGTCAGGAAGAAGGCAAGTAGATGAACAGAAGAGGTCAACAACTGAAAAGCAATGTTTACTTTGTAATTAGATATATAAAGAACAGGAAAATGGGCTTATTCAGCAATATACCAGTTCCTCATTTATTTTCTGAATTTACATAGTTGAAAGGAAAACAAATATCAAAATGAAAGTTTCATGTCTTAATCTTATTACTTCCTAGGAAGTGAGGAACCCCCCTCTTTCCATTTTCCCCCAATTTTGAATACTGTACTTGCTGTGATTAACACTTTAAAGATTTCTTCCCTCTTTAGTGAACAAAAGTAATAAATTGGTACTTCATTCTCTTTTATTACTAGGAAAAATTTAGATTTTTGAAAATCCAATGCCTTTACAATTGATATACTTTACGAATTTAAGACACTATGAAAGGTCCATCAGCTATAAAGAACATCGATGTAATTGGAGGTTTTGGCAGTCTCATAATTGCATTTCTATAAATGCTTATATGCATCTTTGTTTGAAAATGAAAGGTACATATCATAAAATGAAAAGTTACACATGATACATGACCCTTTCTGAGTGAAAATCTGAGGCACCAATGAATTTTTATCACTGAAGAAATTGTTGCCTGTTCTTGAGACTCCTTTCTTAAGCAGTCTGAACTTTGCTATCAGTAAAATCTCAAAGTTGATTTCATGAAAAAACATTGAGAATTTCTTAGCACCTTACATTTCTCATACCTTTCTTGCTGTATTTGCCTAATATAAAAGGCTATTTCATGCTTAAATACAATTTTTATCAAGTCCTAAATTTTAAAAATAAGTCAAAACCCTTTAATGCATTAGAGATTATCAATAATAAATAAATGATACTCTGCTTTTTTATTATAGCTTAAATATCTTCATATTGTCCTGTTGTCCAAGTATTCTAATTTTCTATCACACACAAAAAATCATGAAATGTTGAAAAACAGACATTTAACAAATAGCACATCTGAAGTCAGAGGCAGCAGCCGAGAGGAGTTACCACACTCCTGAGGTCAGGGGTGGCGGCTGAGAGGAGCAACCCCACCTCCAAGGAGCAGCAGCTGCGCAGGCACAGGAGGTCTGAGAGGAGCTACTCCACGTTCAAGGTCAGGAGGGGCGGCTGTGATGAGACACCCCTCATCCAAGGTAAGAAGCAGCAGCTGTGCTTTGCTGGAGCAGCCCTGAAGAGATACCCCACATCCAGGGTAAGAGAAACCCAAATAAGATGGTAGGTGTTGCGAGAGGGCATCAGAGGGCAGACACACTGAAACCATAATCAAAGAAAACTAGCCAATCTAATCACACGGACTACAGCCGTGTCTAACTCAATGAAACTAAGCCCTGCCATGTGGGGCCACCCAAGATGGGAGGGTCGTGGTGGAGAGGTCTGACAGAATGTGGTCCACTGGAGAAGGGAATGGCAAACCACTTCAGTATTCTTCCCTTGAGAACCCCATGAACAGGCAAAATGATAGGATACTGAAAGAGGAACTCCCGAAGTCGGGAAGTACCCAATATGCTACTGGAGATCAGTGGAGAAATAACTACAGAAAGATTGAAGGGATGGGGCCAAAAGAAAAACAATACCCAGTTGTGGATGTGACTGGTGATAGAAGCAAGGTCTGATGCTGTAAAGAGCAATATTGCATAGGAACCTGGAATGTACGGTCGATGAATCAAGGCCAATTGGAAGTGGTCACATAGGAGATGGCAAGAGTGAACGACGACATTCTAGGAATCAGCAAAATAAAATGGACCGGAATGGGTGAATTTAACTCAGATGACCACAATATCTACTACTGTGGGCAGGAATCACTTAAGAAGAAATGGAGTAGCCATCGTGGTCAACAAAAGAGTCCGAAACACAGTACTTGGATGCAATCTCAAAAACGACAGAATGATCTCTGTTCATTTCCAAAGCAAACCATTCAATACCACGGTAATCCAAGCCAATGCCCCAACAGTAACACTGAAGAAGCTGAAGCTGAACGGTTCTATGAAGACCTACACGACCTTTTAGAACCAACACCCAAAAAAGATGTCCTTTTCATTATAGGGGACTGGAATGCAAAAGTAGGAAGTCAAGAATCACCGGGAGTAACAGGCAAATTTGGCCTTGGAGTACAGAAGGAAGCAGGGCAAAGGCTAATAGAGTTTTGCCAAGAAAACGCACTGGTCATAGCAAACACCCTCTTCCAACAACACAAGAGAAAACTCTATACATGGACATCACCAGATGGTCAACACTGAAATCAGATTGATTATATTCTTTGCAGACAAAGATGGAGAAGTTCTATATAGGCAGCAAAAACAAGACCAGGAGTTGACTGTGGCTCAGATCATGAACTCCTTATTGCCACATTTAGACTGAAATTAAAGAAAGTAGGGAAAACCACTAGACCATTCAGGTATGACCTAAATCAAATCCCTTATGATTATACAGTGGAAGTGAGAAATAGATTTAAGGGACTAGATCTGATAGAGTGCCTGATGAACTATGGAATGAGGTTCGTGACATTGTACAAAAGAAAGGGATCAAGAACATCCCCATGGAAAAGAAATGAAAAAAAGCAAAATGGCTGTCTGAGGAGGCCTTACAAATAGCTGTAAAAAGAAGAGAAGCGAAAAGCAAAGGAGAAAAGGAAAGATATAAACATCTGAATGCAGAGTTCCAAAGAATAGCAAGGAGAGATAAGAAAGCTCCCTCAGGGATCAATGCAAAGAAATAGAGGAAAACAATAGAATGGGAAAGACTAGAGATCTCTTCAAGAAAATTAGAGATACCAAAGGAACATTTCATGCAAAGATGGGCTCGATAAAGGACAGAAATGGTATGGACCTAACAGAAGCAGAAGATATTAAGAAGAGGTGGCAAGAATACACAAAAGAACTGTACAAAAAAGATCTTCACGACCAAGATAATCACAATGGTGTGATCACTCACCTAGAGCCAGACAACCTGGTATGTGAAGCCAAGTGGGCCTTAGGAAGCATCACTATGAACAAAGCTAGTGGAGGTGATGGAATTCCAGTTAAGCTATTTCAAATCCTGCAAGATGATTCTGTGAAAGTGCTGCACTCAATATGCCAACAAATGTGGAAAACTCAGCAGTGGCCACAGGAATTTTTATTCCAATCCCAAGAAAGGCAATGCCAAAGAATGCTCAAACTACCGTACAATTGCACTCATCTCACACGCTAGTAAAGTAATGCTCAAAATTCTCCAAGCCAGGCTTCAGCAATACGTGAACCATGAACTTCCTGATGTTCAAGCTGGTTTTAGAAAAGGCAGAGGAACTAGAGATCAAATTGCCAACATCCTCTGGATCATCAAAAAAGCAAGAGAGTTCCAGAAAAACATCTATTTCTGCTTTATTACCTGTGCCAAAGCCTTTGACTGTGTGGATGACAATAAACTGTGGAAAATTCTGAACGAGATGGGAATAACAGACCACCTGACCTGCCTCTTGAGAAACCTGTATGCAGGTCAGGAAGCAACAGTTAGAACTGGACATGGAACAACAGACTGGTTCCAAGTAGCAAAAGGAGTACATCAAGGCTGTATATGTCATTGTCCTTATTTAACTTATATGAGAGCACATTATGAGAAACACTGGGCTGGAAGAAGCACAAGCTGGAATCAAGATTGCCGCGAGAAATATCAATAACCTCAGATATGCAGATTATACCACCCTTACAGCAGTAAGTGAAGAGGAACTAAAGAGCCTCTTGATGAAAGCGAAAGAGAGTGAAAAAGTTGGCTTAAAGCCTAACTTCCAGAAAACTAAGATCATGGCCTCTTGTCCCATCACTTCATGGCAAATAGATTGGAAAACAGTGGAAACAGTGTCAGACTTTATTTTTCTGGGCTCCAAAATTACTGCAGATGGTGATTGCAGCCATGAAATTAAAAGATGCTTCCTCCTTGGAAGGAAAGTTATGACCAACCTAGACAGCATATTAATTAAAAAGCAGAGACATTACTTTGCCAACAAAGATCTGTCTAGTCAAGGCTATGGTTTGTCCAGTGGTCATGTATGGATGTGAGAGTTGGACTGTGAAGAAAGCTGGGCGCCAAAGTATTGATGCTTTTCACTGTGGTGTTGAAGAAGACTCTTGAGAGCCCCTTGGACTGCAAGGAGATCCAACCAGTCCATTCTGAAGGAGACCAGTCCTGGGTGTTCATTGGAAGGACTGATGTTAAAGCTGAAATTCCAATATTTTGGCCACCTTATGTGAGAAGTTTACTCATTGGAAAAGACCCTGATACTGGGAGGGATTGGGGGCAGGAGGAGAAGGGGACGACAGAGGATGAGATGGTTGGATGGCATTACTGACTTGATGGACATGGGTTTGGGTGGACTCTGGGAGTTGGTGATGGACAGGGAGTCCTGGCGTGCTGCGATTCATGGGGTCGCAAAGAATCAGACACGGTGAGTGACTGAACTGATCTGAACTGATATTTTAAAAGAGGAGTTCATAAAAATAGGGTTGCCATGTGATCCCACAATCCCACTCTTGGGCATATATTTGGACAAAACTATAATTTGAAAAGTTATACACATCCTTATATTTATAGCACTATTTATGATAGCCAAGGTCTGGAAACAACCTAAATACCTGTCAACAGATGAAAGGATAGAGAAGATATATAAATGTGTGTGTACATGTCAACAGATATATGTATTGAGAAGACATGTATGTGTGTGTATATGTACACATATATATATATATGAATGGATATAGAAGATATATACATATATATGTGTACATACATAAAATGCAATACTACTCAATCATAAAAAAGAATAAAATAATGCCATTTGCAGCAACATGGATGGATTTAGAGGTTACTGTACTAATCTAAGTAAGTCAGAAAGAGAAAGACAAACACCGTATGATATTACTGATGTGGAATCTAAAATATCCAAAACATGGCACAAATAAACTTATCTGTGAAATAGAACCAGAGTCATGACACAGAGAACACAGTTCTTGTTGCCAATGGGACGGAAGGGGGCAGGTTGAATCAGAAGTTTGGGGCCAGAAGATGCAAAATATTACATATAGAAAGGATAAAACAACAAACTCCTATTGTATAGCACAGAGAACTATATTTAATTTCCTGTATTAAAACATAATTGAAAAGAATAGGAAACAGAATATATATATAAATATTTATATATTTATATAAATATATATAAGTATATAAATATATTTATATTTATGAATATATAAAATATACTTATATTTATATTATAAATACATATTTATATTATATATTATAATATATTATAAATTTATAAATATATATTTATATTTGTATATTTAAATATACATAAATATATTTATATATTTATTTATATATATATAAAAAACTGAATCACTTTGCTGTACATCAGAAACAAAAAGTGAATAAACAGGAAAACATAATTTCTTTCAGGCATTTTTGCTGAGACTATGTCCAGTGGCGGTATCTAAATATGGCCATACTGCATGCATGCTCAGTCATGTCTGACATGTTGTGACCCTGTCGACGGTAGACCACCAGGCTTCTCTGTCCATGTAACTTTCCAGACAAGAATACTGGAGTGGGGTGGAATTTCCTATTCCAGGGTGTCTTTCAGACTCAGGGATCAAACTCAGGTCCCCTGTAGCTCCTGTGTTGGCAGGCATATTCTTACCACAAAGCCACCTGGGAAGCTCAACCAAATATGGCCATACGATTGGAATAAAACACAAATTAAAGTCAGAATTATACACAGATTTTTGTTCAAGCCACCTCTGAGCAACTGAACACTCTTACATAAAATTTCTCCCACCTTATGATCAATTTTATGAATTAAAATTTAAAGCTTAAATTTTATTTTTCTTAGACTCTATATTCAAATTAGTAATGAGGTAAATTCCTGAGCTACCTATAGACAGAATATTAGGAAATGTAATGAGAACAATTAAGTTCTACAGTGTTCAACATGTATGTCATTGATGAACTGCATCAAGCACATAAAATCAGGTTGCCTTATGGTGTTATAGAAAATAGAGTATATCTTTCAAAAATGGATGATGGCTATATATTCTAAAGTATTCATTTGAGCCCAGGGTATTGACCTTGATATGTTGTTTTTCAGGACTATTCTTAGGCTGATACCTGTGGCTACAGTTTTTGAAATATTTAGTAATTGGCTGTTTTTATTGTGTGTTTGTGTGTGAATGTGTACGTGTGCATGTCGGTATCCTTATGTATGTATCTATGCCTTTCAAAATCATGTCTCATGAAATGATTATTCCTTGTTTTCTTTATATAAATTTCAGGTTTATTCAATAAACATCTCTAGAGAATTTATATCTATAGTCAAGGATGCTCCTATCTTAGGGAAAACACACATTACTAGTTTTATTGGTTCATACAATCAATGTGGTTCAAGAAGAATATTATCAGTGATATGTAATCAACATAAGTATAAAGAATGCAACCAAAATGTTTACAATAGCTTATCTGAGAAAGCATAATGACCAGAGAAGACAACCAAAGCACTTGTTTAATGAAAAGGATGTAACCTGTTACTTTTTAAGTTGACTGAATTCACTTGCCATCTAGTTTATATATCCACTGCATTTCTTGTATTTCAGAACAATCAGGCAATCTGTATACAAAAGAAGCAGTTTATTGTAATCTTCCAAATTTCAAAACGTTATAAAGAATTAAGAAATCACTAGTGGAAATGTTATTAGAAATTAGCATTGGTGTCATGATCTTAGGAACTCATCCAGAGTAATTTTTTAATAGCTAAATCCTGGAGAAGACACTTGAGAGTCCATTGGACTGTAATGAGATCAAAGTAGCCAATCCTAAAGGAAATAAACTCTGAATATTCATTAGAAGGACTGAGGCCGAAGCTGAAGTGTTAATACTTTAACCACCTAATGCGAAGAACTGACTCATTGGAAAAGACCCCAAGTCTGGGAATGATTGAAGGCAGGAAGAGAAAGGGATGACAGAGGATGAGATGGTTGGATAGCATCACTGACTCAATGGATGTGAGTTTGAGCAAACTCTGGAAGATAGTGAAGGACAGGCATGTTGCAGTCCATGGGATCACCAAGAGTCAGACACGACTTAGTGACTAAACTACAAAATCCTAAGAGCATCTAAATGGAAATAGAAGGCATCATTTTGACCCCGGATTTTTTTTTTTTTTTTTTTTTTTTTTTTATCAGAAATAGGTTGCTGATAGAGGACTTCTTCCCTGGAGAGTTTTAAGGATAAGGCAGACATTCATCTGAGAGGACTTAATTTTCCCAAGGCAAGCAGGCAGGGATCAAATGATTTCTTAATACCCCTTTCAGGACTTTATTTTTTCTTTTATAAGAAAAGACAGAGTTTTATAGGAGAGATAAAAACTGAAAAATACCTTTGAACCACACCCTTAGAGGTACATGGACTTATTTAAATAGAAATTGGATTTGTAAGGAAGATCTCATAAAAATAAAATTTCACGTATATATATATAAGTTTTAAAGTCACATTTCTTTAAGTCAACTTTGTCAACATGTTGAAATTAAGATGTTGTGAAAATAATTTGGCATGTAACTAGAAAACCTGCAGAATTGCTTTTTTTTTTTTTTAATCCTTCAATGGGGTGGAAACTACAGAGGGTATCTTTCAGTGGAGAGCTTTATTCTGAGAGTATATAAGCTATGCTGCAATTACCCAAGAAAATGAGTAAGAAAACTTTCAATATTTTGGTGGCAAATGGCATATACAGAAGAAACAATGAATATGAAAAAAAAAAAAAACTGATTCACTATGTAGAAGATTAGGACTTCAAGGTGATGAATCAAAACATATTCAAAGAGTTATGAGATTAAGACCCACTTGGAAAGAAATTGAATTTGGAAAGGTATATAACTATATCTGTAGTTATATCTGGAGAAGGCAACGGCACCCCACTCCAGTTCTCTTGCCTGGAAAATCCCATGGACGGAGAAGCCTGGAAGGCTGCAGTCCATGGGGTCGCTGAGGGTCAGACACGACTGAATGACTTCACTTTCACTTTTCACTTTCATGAATTGGAGAAGGAAATGGCAACCCACTCCAGTGCTCTTGCCTGGAGAATCCCAGGGATGGGGGAGCCTGGTGGGCTGCCGTCTATGGGGTCGCACAGAGTCGGACATGACTGAAGTGACTTAACATAGTTATATCTATAACTAAAGGTATATAACTATATCTAACTATATATATCTATATAAATGTAGCCAATTTATATAATTACAAAGGTAAAAAGATGGCAGAGTAGAAGGACATGTACTCATTTTCTACTGCAAGAACTCCACAATTGCAACTCATGGCTCAACAACCATCAATAAGAGAATGTTGGATCCCACCAAAAACAGAAGCCCCATATCCAAGGGCAAAGGATAAATCCCAACAAGATGGTAGGAGGGGAGAAATAACATTTAGAATCAAACCCCATACCTGCCAGAGATGCTCGGAGGGCTCAAAAAATCTGTGTACACCAGGACCCAGAGACCCCACAGAGACTGAGTCAGACCTACCTTTGAGTGTTTGAGTGCCTCCTGCAGAGGCACAAGCCAGCAGTAATCTGCCACGTGGACAGGGGCTCTGGCTGCAACAGACCTGAGAGGCATGGTGTGTGAGTCCCACCACTGAGCCACCAAGCAGATGACCCACTAACTGGAGAACAATTATACCAAAGAAGTTCTCACTGGTACAAGAGTTCTAGGACCCATTACAGATTTCCCAACTTGGGGATCCAGAAAAGGGAATGAGAATCCCCACGGATTTGACTTTGGAGACCAGTGGGATTTAAAGAACTTCCATAGGACTGAGGAAACAGACTCTTGGGGGCACAGACCAAACCTTGTGCACACCAGAACCCAGAAGAAAGAAGCAGTGACCCCACAAGACTGAGCTAGACTTGGCTGTGAGTGTCCAGGAGTCTCCTGCAGAGGTGTGGGTCCACAGTGGCCTGCCTCAGGCTCAGGGATACTGAATACAACAGCACTGGCCTAAGGCCTTTTGAAGGAGGTCGCCATTACTGCCATTACCCCTACCATAGTTTGGTTTCAGGCTAAACAACAAGGAGGGAACACAGCCCCACCCATCAACAGAAAATTGGATTAAAGATTTACTGATCATGACCCCACCCATCAGAACCAGACTCAGATTCCCCCACACACACACAGTCCCTCACATCAGGCAGCTTCCACAAGCCTCTAATCCTTATTCATCAGAGGGCAGACATAATGAAAACCACAATCACAGACAACTAACCAAACTGATCACATGGACCACAGCCTTGTATAACTCAATGAAATTATGAGCCATGCCCTGTAGGGTTACCCAAGATGGACGGGTCATGGCAGAGAGTTCTGACTAAATGTGGTCCACTGGAGAAGGGAATGGCAAACCACTTCAGTATTCTTGTCTTAAAGAAACCCATGAACATTATGAAAAGGCAAAAAGATAGGACACTAAGAGATGAACTCCCCAGGTCGGTAAGTGCCCATATGCTACTGAAGAAATAACTCCAGAAAGAATGAAGAGACAGAGCCAAAACAAAAACAGCACCCAGTTGTGGATGTGACTGGTGATGGAAGTAAAGTCTGATGCTGTAAAGAACAATATTGCATAGGGACCCGGAACGTTAGGTCAATGTATCAACGTAAATTGGAAGTGATCAAATAGAAGATGGCAAGAGTGAACATCGACACTTTAGGAATCAGAGACTAAAATGGACCAGAATGAGCATTCAGATGAGCATTATATCTACTACTGTGGTCAAGAATCACTTAGAAGAAACAGAATAGCTGTCATAGTCAACAAAAGAGTCCGAAAGACAATAATTGGGGGCAATCTCAAAAACAACAGAATGATCTCTGTTTATTTTCAAGGTAAACCATTCAATATTATAGTTATCCAAGTCTATGCTCTAATCACTAATGCTGAAGAAGTGGAGTTGAATGGTTCTATGAAGACCTACAAGCCTTTCTAGAACTGACACCCAAAAAAGATGTCCTTGTCATCACTGGGGACTAGAATGCAAAAGTAGGAAGTCAAGAGATACATTGAGTAACAGTCACATTTGGCCTTGGAGTACAAAAGGAAGGACGACAAAGGCTAACAGAGTTCTGCCAAGAGAATGCACTGATCATAACAAACACCCTCTTCCAATAGCCAAGACTCTACACATGGACATCACCAGATTGTCAATATCAAAATCAGATTGACTATATTCTTTGTAGCTGAAGATGGAGAAGCTCTATACAGTCAGCAAAAACAAGACCAGGACCTGACTGTGACTCAGATCATGAACTCCTTATTGCCAAATTCAGACTAAAAATGAAGAAAGTAGGGAAAACCGCAAGACCATTCAGGTATGACCTAAATCAAATCCCTATGATTATACAGTGGAAGTGATAAATAGATTCAAGGGATTAGATCTGATAGACAGAGTGCCTGAACAACTATGGATAGAGGTTCATGACATTGTATAGGAGGCGGGGATCAAAGCAATACCCAAAAAAAGAAATGCAAAAAGGCAAACTGGTTGCCGGACGAGGCCTTACAAATAGCTGAGAAATGAAGAGAAGTGAAAGGCAAAGGAGTTAAGAAAAGATATACCGAACTGAATATAGAGTTCCAAAGATTAGCAAGGAGAGATAAGAAAACCTTCCTCAGTGATCAATGCAAAGAAATAAGAGGAAAACAATAGAATGGGAAAGACTAGATATCTCTTCAAAAAAATTAGAGATACCAAGGGAACATTTCATGCAAAGATGGGCACAATTAAGGATAGAAATGTTTCAGAACTTACAGAAGCAGAAGATATTAAGAAGAGGTGGCAAGAATACACAGAAGAACTATACAATAAAGATCTTAATGACCCAGATAATCACGATGGTGTGATCACTCACATACAACCAGATATCCTGGAGTGTGAAGTCAAGTGGGCCTTAGAAAGCATCACTGCAAACAGTGCTAGTGGAGGTGATGGAATTCCAGCTGAGTTATTGCAAATCCTAAAAGATGATGCTGCACTCAATATTCCAATAAATTTGGAAAACTCAGCAGTGGCCACAGGACTGGAAAAGGTCAGTTTTCATTCCAATCCCAAAGAAAAGTAATGCCAAAGAATGTTAAAACTACCGCACAGTTACACTCATCTCATATGCTAGCAAAGTAACGCTCAAAATTCTCCAAGCTAGGCTTCGACAATATGTGTGTATGGAAAAACCAATACAATATTGCAAAGCAAAAAAAAAAAAAATTAAAAAAAAAGAAACCAAAGGAGAAAAAAAAATTGTAAAAAAAATAAAAAAATAAAAACAGTTTGTAGCCAACAAAATAAATAAATAAAATAAAATAAAATATAATATACAAAAAAAAAAAAATGTGAACCAAGAACTTCCAAATGTTCAAGATAGATTTAGAAAAGGCAGCAGAACCAGAGATCAAATTGCCAACATCTGTTGGATTATAGAAAAAGCAAGAAAATTCCAGAAAAACATCCTTTTTGGCTTCATTGACTATGCCAAAGCCTTTGACTGTGTGGATCACAACAAACTGAAAAATTCTAAAAGAGATGGGAATACCAGTCCACCTGATCTGCCTCCTGAGAAATCTGTATGGAAGTCAAGAAGCAACAGTTAGAATTGGACATGGAACAATGGGCTGGTTCCAAATAAGGAAAGGAGGACATCAAAGCTGTATATTGTCACCCTGCTTATTTAACTTATATGCAGAGTACATCATATGAAATGCTGGGCTGGATGAAGCACAAGCTGGAATCAAGATTGCTGGGAGAAATATTAATAACCTCAGATATGCAGATGGCACCACTCTTATGGCAGAAAGCCAAGAAAAAGAACTAAAAAGCCTTTTGACAAAAGTGAAAGAGGAGAGTGAAAAAGCTATCTTAAAGCTCAACATTCAAAAAATAAAGATGATGGCATTTGGTCCCATCACTTCATGGCAGATAGAAGGGGAAACAATGGAAACAGTGACAGACTATTTTCTTGGGCTCCAAAATCAATGCAGATGGTAACTGCAGCCATGAAATTAAAAGTCGCTTGCTCCTTGGAAGAAAAGCTGTGACCTGACTAGACAGCACACTAAAAAGCAGAGATATTACTTTGCTGACAAAGGTCCATCTGGTCAAAGCTATAGTTTATTCCAGGAATCATTTATGGATGTCTGAGTTAGACTATAAAGAAAGCTGAGTGCCAAAGAATTAATACCTTTAAATTGTGGTGTTATAGAGTCCCTTTGACTACAAGGAGATCAAACCAGTCAAAATAAAGGAAATCAGTCTTGCATATTCATTGGAAGGACTGATGATGCAGCTGAAGTTCCAATATTTTTCAATCTGATGCTAAGAACTGACTCATTAGAATAGACCCTGATGCTGGGAAAGATTAAAGGCAGGAGGAGAAAGGATTGACAGAGGATGAGATGGCTGGATGTCATCACTAACTCGATGGACATGAGTTTGAACAAGCTCTGGAATTGGTGATAGACAGAGAAGCCTCATGTGCTGCAGTCCATGGGGTCGCAATGAGTGGGACACGATTGAGCAACTAACTGAACTGAACTGAATTTTATAATGGACCTGAGCATCCACAGATTTAGCTATGTGTTCCTGGAACCAATCCCCAGAGGATACTGTGGAATGATTGCAATTCATTACTACTTACAGAAAAATGATGCAGGGTAGAATCTATAATACCTATACCTATGCATATAGCCCACTCAATGTAAGCAAATATGCAAATATTTCAATAGTTTTTGACTACCAATACATTGGTATTTTGTATTCTTTTTTCTAACCTTGTTCTATTTAAAAATAACAAATATAAGTGGTAAAATAACAGTGAAATATAAAGGTTCAGTTAGAAAATTGAGATCTAGTCTGTTGAAATATTAGAAAATAGGTATTAGTGGAATTAAAGACTTCACAAATCCAATTATATTAATTTCAGTTCTTTTATTGTCTTTCTAAATGGGGCATAACCCAGTTCTGACCAGAGATGTCTTTGGTGGCATTATATGCTTTACAAGGGCAGTATTATTAAGAACTTAATTTCAGTTGGGAAATAATTCACAGACCTGTTAAGAAAATATAATTATATCTAAACATTTACAGATAAGTGTATGAATATTTGTTTCAGAATCCATGTACTATTAGTCTTCATTTTATTATTAAAAATGAGAGAAGATTTCAGTTATATTATCAAATCCATAATTGCTATGCAGGAAAAGGCACACAGAGGACATTTGCCACAAGGTCAGTTGAGTCAAAGAGAAGCATATTATGGAAAAGTTAAATGTATTAAAGGATTGACATGTCTTAGTAATGAGGAATGATTTTATTAATCTCTCCATTACAGTGAGCACAAAGTTCAATCAAAAATTCTGCATGAGTTGTTTTTGGATTTTGTAGAAAATATGATCTTTTTCCTCCCCCTCACTTTATTTATGACTTTAATTTTCAAAGTCATCTGGGAGGAAAAATAAGAGAATAATATCTTTGCATCTATTTGTTAATAGGAAAATGGTTAATGAATGATTATTCTTATCTCCTTTGGACTCAAGATGTCAAAGTACTAAGATATAAATTCCATTATTCTTTAAGGCAAAGGCCTATTTTTATGAAGTCTCTAAAGGAAGTTATGCGGTTACCAGAGGCCCACTGATTCAGTGTTCCATGATAAAGATGTTCTAATCAAGGACAAATACAAGTATAAAATATATTATGGGGAAAAGGATTTCTGTTAATTACAATTAACAGTTATTTTGACTTCAGACAAACATAAGAAAAATTTGGGTTAGGGATATTCATTGCAACAAATATAAACATGTAATTTAATTATCAGCTTAACATATCCTTGATGATGAGAACTGGAGTAGAAGTTATAGACCCTATAGGTTTAGGTGAAACAAATGCCCATGGCATAAAGTAGGGGCTGGAGTGTGGTATTAATGTTCAGCCTACCTAATAAGATAGAATAACTCCTAAATTATCATTGTTATTCACTGGGGCTCATTTCTATGAAACCAAAGAGACGACATAAGTATAACTTCAAATAACATTTTAAATATGCATAATATAAAAGCACTTCCCTATATTGAAATCCCTTCCTAGGTATTTATAAACAATTTTAATGTTTTTTTTTTTTTTAAATCAAAACATATATTTGGTAGATCTAGCTGGTTATTTTGGTCAATTCTACACTATTACATTTGACAATATTGAGTATACCTATAACGAATACAATTTTCTTACTGTTGTGCTAGAGTGACTCCATAAACTAACCACAATACAAAATCCAATTTTCCCTTTTCTTTTTCCCTCTCCTTCAATGAACCCAATGTTCTGAACAAATTTATTTTATTTATGGTTCACTACCATATTCTTCTTTTCTGGCTTGCTCAACTTATTTTCTTCATAATTATATGCTTATTTACCATGTTACTTGTATTCTTAACGACTTTTATACAGTTTTCTAAAGCATGATCATATGCCCTCTCTGACCTTCTTTAACTTTTCCTGGTGAGTATATTTTCTCTTGCACTAAGATAAGCAGGAAAGAAAAGTCAACGATACAATAAGGATGTCATTAGTTCAGCCCAACTGGTTTAATGACAAGAAGCCTCAAAACATAACATTTAATTTATTGAATTCACTGAAGTCTAGGATTTGACCTCAGAGGTTCAGAAATACACAATCTTGCAGTATTTCAGTGTTAATTAGATTCAAGCATATCATCTAATATTAACAAAGCACAAAAAATGGATATAAAAATTGGTGTTATAGTTTAATTTACTGTGTTCAACACAGGTGTAGAGTAGTCTGAATACTAGTGTGGATATATACATATACTCTTTCCCTGTAGGCCATGGCAAGTGAAGGCGAATGACCTGAATGATTCTTCAGTTCAGCTCAGTCACTCAGTTGTGTCTGACTCTTTGCAAACCCATGGACTGCAGCACACCAGACTTCCCTGTCTATCAGCAACTACCAGAGCTTACTCAAACTCATGTCTATCAAGTTGGTAATGACATCCAACCATCTCATCTTCTGTCGTTCCCTTCTCCTCCTGCCTTTATTTAATCTTTTCCAGCATCAGGGTCTTTTCAAATGAGTTAGTTCTTCACATTAGGTGGCCAAAGTATTGGAATTTCAGCTTCAACATCAGTCCTTCCAATGAATACTTAGGACTGACTTCCTTTAGGATTGACTGGTTGGATCTCCTTGCAGTCCAAGGGACTCTCAAGAGTCTTCTCCAACACCACAGTTCAAAAGCATCAATTCTTTGGTGCTCAGCTTTCTTTATAGTCCAAATTTCACATCTATACATGACTACTGGAAAACATAGCTTTGACTAGACAGACCATTGTTGGCAAAGAAATGTCTCTGCTTTATAATATGCTGTCTAGGTTGGTCACAGCCATTCTTCCAAAGAGCAAGCATCTTTTAATTTCATGGCTGCAGTCACCATCTGCAGTAATTTTGGAGCCCCCAGAAATAAGGTCTCCCACTGTTTCCATTATTTCCCCATGTATTTGCCATGAAGTGATGGGACCAGATGCCATGATCTTAGTTTTCTGAATGTTAAGTTTTAGGCCAACTTTTCACTGTCCTCTTTCATTTTCATCAAGAGGATAGTCCTCTTGGCTTTCTGCCATAAGGGTGGTGCCATCTGCATATTCAAGGTTACTGATATTTCTCCCAGCAATCTTGATTCCAGCTTGTGGTTCATCTAGCCCAGCATTTCCAATGATGTATTGGAGATATAAGTTAAATAAGCAGGGTGACAATATACAGGCTTGATGTACTCCTTTCCTGATCTGGAACCAGTCTGTTGTTCCATGTCCAGTTCTAACTGTTGCTTCTTGACCTGCATACAGATTTCTCGGGAAGCAGGTTAGGTGGTCTGGTATTCCCATCTCTTGAAGAATGTTTAGTTAGCACGTAATCAAAGTAAAATAAGTTGTATTATTTGAATGATCCAGTAGAAGTTTCTTGAAATGAAAAGATGATACATTTATTATAACAAGAAAAATATGTGTCAAGTGAATTGAAAATCCAATAGCCACAGTACTTAGACCAGCCTGTTTCTGTTCCTCTTTGTAGCTTTCCTTATTTGTTTTTCTAAATTGTAATATCCCTTTCTAATGAATAAATTATTTCATTCAGTTCAGTTCAGTTACTCAGTCGTGTCTGACTCTTTGATACCCCAGGGACTGCAGCATGCCAGGCCTCCCTGTCCGTTGCCAACTCCCAGAGTTTACCCAAACTCATCATAAGAAATTTTAAAAGTTAACTATAGCATAAACATACAATGTACTATCATACAGCCATTAAAAATGATCCCATAAGTTTACATAGAAATATATCCATAATATACTCCCAAACTGTGGTACAGCCTTTCAGGAGGGATCTGTGGAATGGGAAGTACAATTCATCAAAAGTTAAAACATGTTAGACATATATGCTATATGACCTTGCAGTTCTACTGTGAGGTACTATTCCTACACTAATACTTGCACATGTGTTTAAAGATTATGCATAAGACTATTATTGCAGCATTACTTGTAACAGTGAGAACCCGTTCAGTGGAATCCTCTGTCATCATTAAGAAGAATGAAATAGGTCTATAAATAAGCTAATGTGGAAGGGTATTGAAGCCCAATAATAAAAAAAATCAGATTACAGAATGGTACATAAAGTATGATCTCGTTTATTTTAAAACCTTATTTTGTGTTCAGTCACTAAGTCCCTTCCAACTCTTTGGTGACCACATGGATTGTAGCTCACCAGGCTCCTCTGTCCATGGGATTTCCCAGGCAAGAATACTGGAGTGGGTTGCCATTTCCTTCTCCAATTATGTCATTAGAAGGTTTAAAACAGTTTTCCTCAAACTTCCTCTACAAATCATATGAAATAGAATAACCGAGTAGATCTCTGAGCTCTTTCCCAAATTTGCCCAATCAGAATCTTTGACTGTGGGCCGTGGAAATTGCTGTTTAAACAAACAACACAAATATTCTCATTCTTGCTTAAAATTAGAAAACATAAGGCTTACAAAATTACCAGTTTTGAATATCTTTATGTATATATCTTATATCCCTCCAAATCATAATAAGCTCTATGTACATATAAATCATAATAAGCTCTATGTATATATACATGCTTAGTCATTCAGTTGTGTCTGACTCTTTGTGACTCCATGGACCATAGCTTACCAGGACCTTCTGTCCATGCAATTTCTCAGGCAAGAATACTGGAGTGGGTTGCCCTTTTATTCCTCCAGCGGATCTTCCTGACACAGGTATCTGACCCATGTCTCCTATGTCTCCTGTATTGCAGGCAGATTCTTTACCTCCTGAGCCATTGGGGAAGACCTCCATATATATAAGAAATATTATCTTATGTTTTCTCATTTCTAACTACCAAAAATGGATATTATATTTATGATTTGTTTAATAAGCATCCACTGACCTGAAATAAACTGAACCTTCGATTTAGTAAGTGCTAATTGTAACCTGCCCTTCATGAATCATAGCTTTGTCATGGCAAAGGGGCTTGCATAACTCAATGAAGCTATAAGCCATGTGGTGCAGGGCCACAAAAGATATAAGCTATGTGGTGCAGGGCCACAAAAGATGGATGGGGCCTAGTGAAGAGTTCTGATAAAATGCAGTCCACTGGAGGAGGGAAAGGCAACTCACTCCAGTATTTGTGTCTGGAGAACCCCATGTACAGTATGAAAAGGCAAAAAGATATGATACTTGAAGACAAGCCCCACCCCCACTCCCAAGTCAGAATGTGTCTAATATGTTTCTGGGGAAGAGCAGAGAACAGTTACTAATAGCTTCAAAGAGAATGAAGTGGAGGGCCTAAAGCAGAAACGGCCCTCTGTTGTGGATGTGTCTTATGGTGAAAGTAAAGTCCAATGGTGTAAAGAACAATAGGAACCTGGAATATTAGGTCTATGAATCAAGATAAATTGGACATAATCAAGCAGGTGATGGCAAGAGTAAATATCAATAGCTTAGGAATGAATGAACAAAAATGGACAGGAATGTACAAATTTAATGCAGATGACCATTATATCTAATACTGTGGGCAAGAATCCCTTAGAAGAAATGGAGTAACTCTCACAGTCAACAAAGAATCTGAAATGCAATCTTGTGTGCAGTTTCCAAATGACAGGATGATCTCGGTCCATTTCCAAGGCAAACCATTCATTCACATCACAGTGATCCAAGTCTATGCCCAACCACTGATGCTGAAGAAGCTAAAGTTGACTGGTTCTATGAAGACCTACAAGACTTTATAGAACTGACACCAAAAAAGATGCCCTTTTCATCATAGGAAATTGCAGTGCAAAAGTAGGAAGTCAAGAGATACCTGGAGTAAAAGGCAAGTTTGGCCTTGGAGTACAAAATGAAGTAGGACAAGGCTAACAGAGTTTTGTAAATGAAACACACAGCCAAAACAAACACCCTTTTCCAACAACCCAAGAGAGGACTATATACATGGACATCACAGATGGTCAATATCCAGATCAGATTAATTACACTCTTTGTAGCCAAAGATGGAGAAGCTCTATACCGTCAGCAAGAACAAGACCTGCAGTTTACTGTGGTTGGGACAATGAGACCTTTAATGCAAAATTTTGGAGAAGGAAATGGCAGCCCACTCCGATGTTCTTGCCTGGAGAATCCCATGGACAGAGGAGCCTGGTGGGCTACAGTACATGGGGTTGCAAAGTGTCAGACATGACTGAGTGACTAAACCACCACCAATGCAAAATTCAGGCTTAAATTGAAGAAAGCAGGGAAAACCACTAGGCAATTCAGGTATGACCTAAGTCAAATCCCTTTCTATTACATAGTGGAGGTGATGAAGAGGTCCAAGGGATTAGATCTGGTAGACACAGTGCCTGAAGAACTGTGGACGGAGGTTCATAACACTGGATGAGAGGGAGTGAACAAACCATTCCAAAGGGAAAAATATGCAAGAAAGCAAAGCACTTACAAATAGCTGATGAATACAGAAGTGAAAGAGAGAGAGAGAGAGATCAATCCTAATACAAGGTTCCAGAGAATAGCAAAGAGAGATAAGTCCTTTTTAAATTAACAATGCAAAGAAATAGAGAAAAACAATAGAATGAGAAAAACTAGAGATCTCTTCAAGAAAACTGGAGAGATCAAGTGGGCATTTTATGCAAGGATGGACATGAAAAAGCATAGAAACAGTAGGACCTAACAGAAGCAGTAGAGGTGACAAGAATACACAGAAGAATTACACAAGAAAAACTTTTAATGACCAAAAAACCAAAATGGTGTGGTCATTCACCTGGAGCTGGACATCCTAGAATGTGAAGTCAAGTGGGTCTTACGAAGCATTACTAAGAAAAAAGCTAGTTAGTGGAGGTGAAGGAATTCTAGCTGAATTATTTCAAATCCTAAAAATTGTGTCGTTAAAGTGTTGCACTCAATATATTACCAAATTTGGAAAACACAGGAGCTGACTTCAAAAGGTCAGCTATCATTTCAATTTCAAAGAATGGCAATACAAAAGAATGTTCAAACTGCAATTGGGCTCATTTCACACGCTAACAAGGTTATACTCAAAATCTTTCAAGCTAGGCTTCAGCAGTATGTGAACCGAGAACTTCCAGATATAAAATCTGGGTTTCAAAGCAGCAGAGAAACCAGAGATAAAACTGCCAACATTCGTTGGGTCATAGTGAAAGCAAGATAGTTCCAGAAAAACATCTACTCCTACTTCATTAACTATGCCAAAGCCTTTGGCTTTGTGGATCACAACAAACTGTGCAAAATTCTTAAATGGATGGGAATACCAGTCCAAATTACCTATATCCTGAGAAATCTGTATGCAGATCAAGTAGCAACAGTTAGAACTGGATATGGAACAACTGACTTGTGTAAAATTGTTAAAGGAATATGACAAGGCTGTATGTTGTCACTCTGCTTATTTAACTTATATGCATGTGAACTTATATATCATGTGAAATGCCACGGTGAATGAATCATAAGCTGGAATTAAGATTGCCCAGAGAAACATCAACAATCTCAGATACGTAGGTGATGCCACTCTAATGGCAGAAAATGAAGAGAACTAAGGGCTTTCCAGGTGGTGCTAATGGTAAATAACTCACCTGCCAATGTAGGAGACCTAAGAAATGTGGGTTCGATATCTGGGTCAGGGAGATCCCCTGGAGGAGGGCATGCAACCCACTCCAGTATTCTTGAATGGAGTCCCATGGACAGAGGAGCCTGGAAGGCTGCAGTCCACAGAGTTGTAAAGAGTCAAACAGAACTGAGTTGACTTAGAAGGCATGCATGAGGAGAACTAAAGAGCCTCTTGATGAGGGTGAGAATAGGAGAGTGAGAAAGTTGGCTTGAAACTCAACATTAAAAAAAACTAAGATCATGTCACATGGTCCCATCACATCATGGCAGAAAGTGGAAGTGGGAACATATTTTATTTTCTTGGGCTCCAAAATCATTGTAATTGGTGAATACAACCATGAAATGTAAAGATACTTGCTCCTTGGAAGAAAAGCTATGACAAACTTAGACAGCATATTAAAAGCCAGAGATATCACTTTGCCGACAAAGGTCTGTATAATCAAAGCTTGGTTTCTCTGATAGTCATGTACGGATATGAAAGTTGGACCATAAAGAAAGCTGAGTGGCGAAGAACAGATGCTTTCCAATTGTGGTGTTGGAGAAGACTCTTGAGAGTCCCCTGGACTGTAAGATCAATCAAGTTAATCCTAAAGGCAATAAACCCTGACTATTCATTGGAAGAACTGATGCTGAGTTGAAGTTCCAATAATTTGGCCACCTGATGTGAAGATCTGACTCATTGGAAAGGACCCTGATGCTGGGAAAGACTGAAGGCAAAAGGAGAAGGGAGTGACAGAGGAAGAGATGGTTAGATAGCATCACTAACTGTATGAACATGAGTTGTAGTAAACTCTGGTAGATAGTGGAGGACAGCGGAGCCTGGTTTGCTACAGTCCATGTCATCACAAAGAGTTGGACAGAACTTGGTGACTGAACAGTAATAAGAAATTATAGTATATATCCAGTAATTCCCAAATTTCCTTTTCTTATATCTAAATATGCATCAGAAGATATTCAGTTAAATTTAATTTAAACCATCCTGATAATCAATTAATCATAAAAAACACAAAAATCAACTCCACTATAGCTAGAATGGGCTTCCCTGGTGACTCAGCTGGTAAAGAATCTGCCTGCAATGCAAGAGACTGGATTCAATCCCTGTGTTGGGAAGATCCCCTGGAGAAGGGAAAGGCTACCCACTCCACTATTCTGGCCTGGAGAATTTCATGGACTGTATAGTCCATGGGATTGCAAAGAGTCAGGTATGACTGAGCAACTTTTGCTTTTGCTTTGCTTTCACTTTCATAGCTAGAATAATAGCAAAATATCCCATATTCTTTAAGTACATCATTATTTTGGGGGGCATATTTTCTAGTAGTTTCCTGAGTTACATTCAGGAGAAATCAACTTTTAAAACTTTGAAAACTGAAAATTACTTTATCCTCATATTTGATCATTCGACTGTGTCTAAAGTTCAAAGGTGGAAATGATTTTTTCTCAGATTTTGAAGGTATTGATCTATAGTCTTCTAAATTCCAGTACTGTTATTTAAGACTGTGATGTCATTGTTTCTGTTTCCAGTTTGTCCCTTTAAAAATATTTTTGTCTTTCATACTGAGTGCTTTTCCTAAATATCTGGTCTATTTTGGCTCTTAGTTTATATTCATTTTTGAGGAAAGAAGCTTTAAGTATGTGGATCTGTCAACAGATAGATTTTGCTCTAGTTTCATTTCGGAGCAACTCCTTTTGCACTGAAATAACACCCCCTGAAGAAAAGTCATAGTCTCAACTACATGAAATCAATGTCCAGAATAAAATTTCCTTTGATTGCTTAATGTTCCTCATGATTTCAGGCTTTGGGAACTTAATTTACTTTATGATTAAATCAAGAAATTTAAGCAGGGAAGAAAGTGAGATGGAGAATGGCTTTTGGTTGGCAACATATTCTTGCACCAGACCCAGAATGTTTAATTCTGCATTTCACTTTTTGTGCAAATTAAAAAAAATGCCTTTTAGCAAATTCAATTTGAAATTAATATTTTATTACTGAGTGTCCAATGCATTCTTATATGATAAACCACCTTGATTAAAACAAGCCTACCATTTTGTTATACAGTCTTTATATTCCTAATATATTGTTATCAATAGTTAGGCATGTGTCCAATTATATCATATAATTGGTATTGTTCCTTTATTTATTATATGTTTCTCTCACTAGATTCAAGATCCAGAGGGAAAGAGACTTGGTCAGATTCTGTTACTGCTATACCCTCAACTCTTAAAGTAAAGCCTGCACAAAGATGTTGTTGTGTTGCTTAGTTGCTAAGTCGTGTTCAACTCTTTGTGACTCCATGAATTGCAGTGTGCCAGGTTTCCCTGTCCTTCACTATCTCCCATAGTTTGCTCAAATTCATGTCCATTGGGTCAATGATGTCATCAAACCATCTCATCCTCTGTTGTCCCCTTCTCCTCCTGCCCTCAATCTTTTCCAGACTCAGGGTCTTTCCCAATGAGTCGGCTCTTTGCATCAGGTGGCCAAAGTACTGGAGCTTCAAGTTCAGCATCAGTCCTTCCAATGAATATTTAGGGTTGATTTCTTCTAGGATTGACTGGTTTGATCTCCATGCGGTCCAAGGGATTCTCAAGAGTCTTCTCCAGCACCACAGTTCAAAAGGATCAATTCTTTGGTGCTCAGCCTTCTTTATGATCCAGCTCTCACATCTGTGCATGACTACTGGAAAAACTGTAGCTTTGACTATATAGACCTTGGTTGGCAAAGTGATGCTTTTGCACAGAGATGAATATTCAGTAAAAATTTGGTGAGTTCTTTCAACAGGAAATTGTGTGATTTATCATGAGATGGAAAAAGAAAACTGCAAAACCAGAAGAAGTTAAGTCATCATGAGCTATGTGTCTCGCAATCTGTCCATCACGGTCACTATTTCTCTAGATTAAGCATGTACTTTCTAGTTCCCTACAGTCCCCAAATAGTCCTAATGCCTTGGAACTGACCTTTTTACACATTACAGTACCTGACAGACCCTAGGTCTTCATAGTTTTTATTATTTTCCTCATAGGTATACATACATGGTACAGTTTTTGCCCCTGGATGATGTCTGTAAATAAAAGACAGGTATATTTACTTTTCAATTAATCCCAATTTGCATTCAATGTTTGAACTATTTAACTATGAGTATGCATTATGTGTGCATGCTACATTGCTTCAGTTATGTTCAAATCTTTGCTTACTTTAAAGTAAATAACCATAAAATAAATAACATTTTCTGTGCATTCTTTTTATCCTGATGTTTATGTTGGTTTTCTTAAAGAAATTATTCATAGAGGCCTAAGTATGTCTATATAATACATGTTAGAAAATGATGTGATTAATATGTATGTAGATCAAATACGTTTGACCTATTTTTTTAACAGGTATTTTCTATTTAACAAGTTTTTCTATAAACTACATTTTTTACCCTTTCTCTCAAATTGTATATGATTGGGGATATAACTATATGATAAGATGGAAAGTTCCTTTGCAGTTTATTGTACTTAGGCAATACAACATTATCTGAATAATACAGTTAACAACAAAACTATTTGCTTTAACAATAAAAATAATCCTTTAACACAGTAATCCTAAAAGTTAGAAATGATTCCTTCTAAATAGTGATCAAAAGTCTGAAATAAATACTTTCTGAACATACAATTATACAATTAA